>NC_081554.1:148658484-151508484 GCF_963082655.1 Stomoxys calcitrans
TGAACAGTTTTCTATGAAATTCACCAGTAATGTCGAGAGTCGTAAGAAAATCCTTCCTGCCAAACTTCGAGAGAATCTGTTGACAAATGACCATTTTATTGCATTATTACTGCAAATCGGACGAACATATATATGGGAGCTATATCCAAATCTGAACCGATTTTTTCCAATTTCAATAGGCTTCGTCTCTAGGCTGCAAAACATGTCTGTACCAAATTTGAAGACGATCGGATGAAAACTGCAACCTGTACTTTGTACACAAATTGGACATGGACAGACGGACATAGCTAAATCGAATCAGAAAGTGATTCTAAATCGATCGGTATACTTATCAATGGGTCTATCTCTCTACCTTCTGGGTGTTAAAAAAAGCACTAAATTAAAATAGTCTGTACCACAGTAGTGGTGTAGTGTATAAAAGTGGAAATATATAACCACACATCTATCTGTAAAGGGTTTTTGTTTCTTTAACTAAGCTACAACAATGTTGTACTTTTCCGAAGGTTAATTTTCTAACTTTTAACTATAATTAGAACTTCATTTAACGATTTTTGTTCAGGATCTTTAGTTCTCTTTGTTCAAGATCATTTGTTTTTGCTTTGCATTTATTTATCAAAATTCTTGAATACTAACTTCCTAATAACAATTAGAATTGGTAACACCGCTGCCTTTGTTAATAGGATATAGGAAGACAAGAGGTTATAAATGTGATAGTATATTCGAAAAATATAATCGTTGAAATTCAGGATTGGAGGGTCTCCATGAGGTACTACTTCTTACACCATTGCTACATAAGGTTTAGCACGGTCTGTGCCGAATCCGATAATCTTCTAGAATAATGTGAAAACTAACTGGCCAAAGCCCGAAGACAATTCATAGGGAGACTTGAGCAAGATACTTTGATCTCTCCAAGCATAGAAGACATTGACGAAAATGTCAACAGGATTACGATTTCGATATTGGGATCATTTGAAGATAGTTCTCCTCTTAGAGAAAAGAGATCATTCAAAGAAATAATCTGAATAAATGGGGAGATTCACAACACTGGCAAAGAGGTACACTGACTTTAGTACAGAGCACATCGTAAAAATAGCGGCAGTTTATTGGGATGTGTATTACACACTGCTCAAGGAGTACCATAATATAATCAGAGCGGCAAAACGTGGCCACTGGAAGTTTTTCTGTAAACAGGTCGTTAGCGCTAATGACGCCGCCAAGATGAAAAAGTTTCTCTCAAAATCCCATATCCAAACTGAAGCGTTAGTAGATGACATGGGAGTGAGAGCAGAGACAACGGAGGACATGTTTAGACTTTTAATGAAAACGTATTTTCCACACGACGTGAATCACGGAGACAACGGAGTCGTGGAATAATGAGGTTGATCGAAGGCTTATCATTACAGAATTTTTAGTAAAGGAATCCTTGAGGAGCTTCAAACCATTTTAATCACTCGGACCTGATGGAATATTTCCGGCGTTACTACAGAAAGAGACGAATTATCTGGCGCCCCATCTGGCCTGCATTTTCACTGCGTGCCTAAGATTTGCATATACTCCGAAAGCCTGGCAGGAGGCAAGGGTGTTATTTATATCTAAGCCCGGCAAGGAATGTTATGCGACACGAAAGGTCAGTCAGGCGTATCACTTGGATGAGGTTAGAAGCAAACTAGCATTATTGTATTGTATTTTACTCTTATCGACGAAATAAATGCTGACACTTGAATTGAATGAGAATAGAACCGGGAATCATTTCCTCTTACAATTGGGAATAATTTCCTCTTAAAGCCTTACGTCCTTTCTACTCAAAATCATTAAACGCATTGTGAATACCATGATAATGAATGGGACTGCTCGAAAACAAACAGCATGCCTATGTCAAAGAAAGGTCGGAGGAGAATGCCATGCACGAGGTTTTCCTAAAAAAGAAGAACTTCTCGATGCCAAGACGTACACATATGCATTGACACACTGATCCAATCCTTAGGTCATAACCCAGTCCTTAGAGTCTGGATAAGCCAACCAAACCACTAAAGAACAGGTGGACAAATTGTGGGTCCCTTGACATAAAGACAAGGGAGAAAGTAGCACAGGATACGCCGTAGGGGGCATTTAATCGCCACACCTATGGGTGACTATTATAAATAACCTACTGCGAATGCTGCTTGTGGAAGGGTTAGAACCCGATGTTATAATACTTCTAAGGGGTAAGGATCCAAATCGGTTATGCAGAAATGCTGAAAGGGTCTTGCAGATGCCATATGACTGGGCTGGATCTTGGGGTCTCAATTGTAACCCAGAGAAGACAGAAATCTGCCTGTTCACGAGGAGGACGAAAACGTTTTCGATATCTGAAAAGGTCTGTTCACGGAACATGCTTTATTTCTGATACGACAACTGTAACGTAAAATAAATGGTTGAGAATCAATAGTATTTTATGGTTTGGGATAGGCAAATATTGATGCTACGAGCAGACATAGATTATACCGAGTTAAGATAGGGAATCGAGCGAATGTGTGAAATTTTCCATTTATTAACGATCAAGGAATTTTGATGAAATGTTTGTTTAGGATCGTGGCTTAGGCATGTTTGTTTAGGATCGGGGCATAGGCTGATTGGTCGATTGGTTATCTGATGATTGTTGTGGCTTACCCTGATTGGCTAGCTTAGATTTAAGATTTGGAGAGAAAGAGCTAGATAAGGTGTTAAGGTTGTCCTTTTTACTTAGAATAAGAAATATTGTAGTATAACATTTTGAATAAAGAATTTAGTACAAAAACTCAAGTCGAATAACTCGGCTGCTATTAGCTAAGGTGTGTTCTTGTGATGGCTCACAGATGTTGGGCACTAAGTAAACGTCTCGAAGGCTCGAAATGGGGAATGAATCTGAGGATAATCCATTGGCTTTACAGGAGCGTGGTTTGTTCAATACTTCCTTAAGCCTTAGTAGTTTGGTGGACTGCGATGGAGAAAAAGTGCAACGTTAGGATCATACAACAAGTTCAGAAATCATGTTGTCTTGGCATAGGCGGCGCTATGTACTGAAGACTTTACTATATTTAGTATTATATACCCATAGATACACAGATTTAGTGTGAGACAGCCACTACGGCTATGAGACTTAAGGCGATGGGAGAATAGATAGAGCATAGGAGCAGGTCACACCATCGTGATATAATCGAGGCGACGATAGGAAACCTGGAAGGAATGGAAGAGGTTTCCGATCGTATACCTAAGACAACACTTAAGGTCGAGTGCTTGGAACTGCCGCCAGCGGCACAGTCTTGGATTGACGGAACTCTGGTATTGCTATCGGGATGATCATGCTAGACGGATGGATCAAACTAGAAGACAGAGTGGGCCTGGGGGTCTACATTGAGAACCCAGGGACTGAGATATGTTGTAGACTGCCAGACCATAATACTGTCCTGGAGGCGGCGATGCGGGCGAACATGAAATGAACGAGGTGGTGTGGTGTTAACTCGAGTGTGAACATCTTTAGGGACAGTAAACTGGCCATCAGGATCGGCACATGCCACGACGGATAGGTCACGATCCGTGTTGGTGTTTACAAAGGAGATTAACTCCTCTTCTTCATATTGTTTGTATGTTGGTCCATAGCGGCGTAAGGTAGAACAAAAGAGCAGACGATTTGGCAGTGAAGACCAGAGGACTGCCGTCAATAAACTTGGTTAACCCGGAGCCTTTCGGTTCCACGCAGTCCCAGTTAAGGGGAAGGTCGACGAACGCGCATGTAACACTGTGGAACAGCGCAACGGTCGGTAGGAAGACGAAAATCTCATGGGTAGATCCGGATAGGGAGTAGAAGAGGCGAATTAATATCCACACACTCTTTTTAACCTAACCTTACCAAACTTGCTACCATTCGAGATATAAATTCATTAATAAAAAGTAAATAATTCATTACTACCTAGGGAAATGTTTTTTTAAAATGTCGTAAAGTTTTATATCTTTATATTGGCTTGCCCAAAAAGTAATTGCGGATTTTTCATATAGTCGGCGTTGACAAATTTCACAGCTTGTGACTCTGTAATTGCATTCTTCCTTCTGTCAGTTATCAGCTGTAACTTTTAGCTTGCTTTAGAAAAAAAGTGTAAAAAAAGTATATTTGATTAAAGTTCATTCTAAGTTTTATTAAAAATGCATTTACTTTCTTTTAAAAAATCCGCAATTACTTTTTGGGCAACCCAATATATATCCAAAAAGTTGTATGAAGTTTCACTTTTAATACAAAATGTACCAACATCCCCTTTATAGCAAATGTATCACCTTTTTATACCCTTTACCATTGGATGGACGGAATAATTCTGTTTGCCAATACCTCGAAATATGCATCTAAGACTCTATAAAGTACATATATTCTTGATCGTCATGATATTTTAAGTCGATCTAGCCATGTCCGTCCGTCTGTCGAAAGCATGCCAACTTTCGAAGGATTAAAGCTAGCCGCTTGAAATTGTGCACAAATATTTCTTATTATAATAGGTCGGTTTGGATTGTAAATAGGCCTAATCGGTCAATGTTTTGATACAGCTGCCATATAAACCGATATTTGGTCTTGACTTCTTGAGCATCTAGAGGACGCAATTCTTATCCGATTTGGCTGAGATTTTGCACGTGGTGTTTTGGTATCACTTCCAACAACTGTGATAAATATTGCTCAAATGGATACCTAACCTGATATAGCTGCCATTGAAACCGAACTGGGATCTTGACCACTAAAGCCTCTACATGTCGTAATTCTTCTCCGATTTGGCTGATTTTGTACAACGGCCTTCAACATACGTATCCAATATGGTCTTAATCGATGTATAGCCTGATATAGCTTCCATATAAATGATGTCCCGAATTCCCGGCGCAATTCTTATCCGAATGGACTTAAATATTACCCAATGACTTCTACTATGGTCTTCAACATTCAATTTACTTGTGGTCCAAATCGGACTATAACTTGATATAGCTCCAATAGCATAGTAATTCTTATCCATTATCCTTTGGTTACCTTTAGCGAGGTCCCTGGCAAAGAACTCGACAAATGCGATACATGCTGAAGGGTATATAAGATTCGGCCCGGCTCCGAACATAACTCGCTGTTACTTGTTTCTTATATGAATTTCATTATAAATCAATTGTAGAACCACCACCCTCCCCCCACATTGATACATATCCACTTTCCTTAACTCATGACAAAAGTTGTCTTTATTACGCAAAGTTATTAAGCTGTGTTTGTGTTTAACACTTCTTTAAACTTTTGCCATGAGACGTGGTTAATGTGCTTGTTGCCACAAGGATATGAGCAAAGGCAAAATATATGGGAAACGTTGCCTTACACTCGGTAGGATAATAATAATTGTCAATTTATAAGTAGAGAATATTGTATGATGCTTACAGTTCCAATTATGATGACGCAAAATAAGACTTCCTATTGTTTCAAATTTCAAATGTATAAATAGCTACACGTGCTAAAGTACACATATAAAAGTAAATCTTATCATATTTTTGGAATATGGTATTGTTTTGTTTTCAATGAAGATGAAAATGTGCGGAGAAGACCTTTAGGTATTGCTCTTAGCAACTAAAAAAGTTTGAAATAATCAAAAACTTTTAAAAATACAAATTCTACAAAAAAAAGAGCATAGATAATTAAAGATTTTTTCCTTGATGGAAGGATTTTGGTAACGGTTGCGAGCCAAAGAGAAAATTTTCAAAAAATAGCATATACAGGGTAGCTGACACAAAGTGTTACCAAGTCCAAACTGATATATCTGGAAACTAGAAACGACAAACGACGTTGTTAACAAGCCACCAAAAGCATTCGCTTCTGAGTTTAGTTATACGTGACGTAGATAAAGCATAATAGCGTGATTGCGTTATATTTGGCTGGCAAATCACAACTGACTATTGTTAGCGAACTCCAACACCTTAAAGTGAACGAAATGTTTGCATATTGCAACATAAATCATCACAAAGTTCACGCTGGTATATCTGGTAAAGAAGAAACGACTGCTACATGATATTTTTTTTATTGCCTGCTCATTATATTGCCACCAAAAGCATTCGCTTCTGAGTTTATTAAAAAAGAAAATTATACCTGGCGGAATTCAAGTGTTAATGGTGCGATTGCTTTATACTTTTCTGGAAAAACACAATCGGCTATTGTTAACGAACTTCAACACCTCAAAGTGAACAAAATGTCTGCGTATCGCACCAAAATCGTTTTTGTGATATTGATAGCGTTGCCAAAAGCGATGGCCGTGGTCCCCAAATAAACTGCAACAACATTTGAAAGGCTTCGGCGGGAAAAGGCTCGAGTTGAACGAAATCTATGCAGCAGTAGCAATCAACTCCCTAAACATTAAAAAAAAATAGCGCGGAAGGATGCGACTTTATTGAAATAAGAGCTCTAGATAAACCTCAAAAGTTTTAAAATGCATACAATCTTACATCCAAGAAAGAAAGTTAAACTCGAAAGTGACGAGAACAATTTCCCAAATGAGCAATTCAAAACTCCCAAAATAATCCTGATTACTTAAACTAGCTACATTAGAGATCTGCAAAGATGGTAAGCAGAGGGACACCTCCAGGAGGTGTACTGTCACCTCTACTTTGCAATATAGCCATTACCAAAGTATATTGTTGTCTCTGGAAGAAAAAGATGTAAAAGTGGGCGCATCTACAGATGACGTGGCTATTGCGGTTAAGGGAAAGTTTCTCTAGTCACGATATGCAGAGTCATTAGGTGTACTATTAAATTCAGTGCATCAGATGGTGTCGGCTGTTTAGGACAAATAAGCCATCCATCTTTGGGAGCCGGATGAGTATTGGACGGTAGGTGTACTTTTGAAGTGCCGTCCTTTTTCCATACAAATACTGGCATAATTTGACGAAATATAGATTAATAATTGACGGCGTTATTCGGAAAACGCTTAAAAAACCAAGACAAAATGTTGATATTGTAAACTTAAGCTATTCATATCTCCTTAAGGAATACGATAGTTCGATTCTTTATGCATGTTTAGATCTCATCAAGCTCTTCCTTCAGAATCTTAAATCATTCAAATCGCTCCTGTAGATCAAAAGTTATAGCCCCTTAAAAGTTGGAGAAGTGGAAGGTGGTCAACTTTGACACCCTGTGCCTCACCCTGTATTACAAATATAGAATAGTTCCCTGAAAGCCTATGTCTAGAACATTTTTACCGCTCGGATCAACAGGTATTGGGTTGCCTAAAAAGTAATTGCGGATTTTTTAAAAGAAAGTAAATGCTCTTTTAATAAAACTTAGAATGAACTTTAATCAAATATATAATTGCCACTTTGTTCGATAACCTTTTACCATCTTCCTGGCAAATTTAGTATTCCACGCTCATAGAACTTCTGGCCTTTATCTGCAAAAAACTGAACCACGTGCGATTTTATAGCCTCATCATTGCCGAAAGTTTTACCATTTAAGGAGTTCTGCAAAGATCGAAATAAATGGTAGTCTGATGGTGCAAAGTCAGTGCTATATGGTGTATGCATCAAAAGTTCCCAGCCAAGCTCACTCAGTTTTTGGCGAGTGACCAAAGATGTGTGCGGTCTAGCGTTATCCTGGTGGAATATGGCTGTATTCAATTTGTCCAATTGTTGACAGTAAACATCCGAATTAATCGTTTGGTTCCTTGGAAGCAGCTCAAAATATACCACACCCTTCCGATCCCACCAAACAGACAGCATAACCTTCTTTTGGTGGATATCAGCCTTTGAAGTGGTTTGAGCTGGTTCACCATGCTTAGACCATGATCGTTTTCGACTAACGTTGTTGTAAACAATCCATTTTTCATCTCCAGTTATGATTCGTTTTAAAAAGGGATCGAATTCATTGCGTTTAAGGTGCATATCACAAGCGTTGAATCGGTTTGTTAAATGAATTTCTTTCAATACATGTGGTACCCAAATATCAAGCTTTTTCACCAGTCCAAGACTTTTATGTGATAATGAACGGTTGATTTTGGTATATTTAACTTCTCTCCTATCTCACGCTCAGTTACATGACGATCCAATTCGATTAATGCTTAAAATTTGTCAACGCCGACTACATCAGCAATTACTTTTTGGGCAACCCAATAAAATGTTGACTTATTTCTAATTTCTCGTCATTTGGACCACTGTGCATCGTGACCAATCTAGTTTCTGCTATGAAAAATTTTTGGTTTCACATTGTGAAACTCAAGTGCCACTAACTACCATGTTATAAATTTTCCGATTGTTGGACCGAAGATATTCTACCCTCCCATCTTGGCAGTTAAATCTCTTAGGACTATTTTGAAGTCCTTGTCGGGGTAGCTAGACGTGCGTAGAATATATAGTTGGTCTGTTCTTCCTTCCGTACTTTCAGAGTATTTGCATAGATAAAACGGATGTTTTATCTTTCATACTCCAAAGTAAATCTGGTGTCAAAAGGTGCTCCCTTCCAGACGAGCGTGTGATAAGTTTAACAATGAGTTAAAATGAGAACAATGAACATATATAGCCCCAACTATTACATAATAGAAAATTTTGTTTTAAAATTGGCGCCCGATCATAAAATTACTCTTTGTAATTTACTGCATTTAATGATCGCAAATGCTTTATTACTTTATATTCTTATGTTGTGTGGTCCCGACAAAGGTTAAGTTAGGTTTAAGTGACAGTCTGCCATCAGACTCACTTAGACGTGTTGGTCCACTGTGATAACACAGGAACAGAAGAAGGAAGATGCCTTCTAGTTCCTACCTTTGAACCATCCAGATCGCTCTTAAAAGCCCAGTAACTTGCGAATGTTCACATCCACTAAATCAGACAGGTTGTCAAAGAAATGAGAACCTAAAGTGGAACTCCTTCTTACTGCTAGTGCGGGACACACACCCAGAAGGTGTTCTATAGTCTCTTCTTCCTGGATGTCCCTTCAGCTTCTGCAAAAGTCGTTGCTGGCAACCTTCAGTTTGTCAGCATATTTTCCGATTAGACAGTGACCTGTCATGACGGACACAATAATTGAGACGTCTGTTCTAGCCAATGACAGCAAAGCAGTAGACCTCTTCAAGTCCAGATTAGGCCATATAGTTTTGGAATGTTCACAGCCCTCTCTTTGTGACCATCTATCATTCATTGTCCTTCGGGCCTGGTCCTAAAAACTTAGCTTATATGTCGCTAGAGTCATATCCACAGATTCCAGTATCCCTGAAGAGTATAAGATAGTTCCTAGTCTTGCAAGCTCGTCTGCTTTAGAATTCTCGGGGATATCTCTGTGGCTCGGCACCCAGAACAGGTGAATTTTGAACTGTTCAGCCATCTCTTTTGGAGATCTGCTACAATCGAGGGCGTTTTTTTGTGTTCAGAAATACATTCTCCAAGAATTTAATGGCTGCCTGGCTGTCTGAGAAGACATTTGTGCCAATCGTCGTAATGACATTATATCTTAGCCTTTCCACCACTTCCTTAATTGCAAGGATCTCTGCTTGATACGCACTGCAGTGGTCGGGTAACCTCTTCGATATGACCAGTTCTAGATCTTTAGAGTACAACCCAAAGCCCACCTGGTCGTTTAGTTGGAACCATCCGTATAGAAGTCTATGTGACTTCAATTACCAGGGATGTCGTAGTTACAATCGGTTCTATCAGTAATTTTTATCAAAAAGCGGCTAAGGTAGGGTGTAATCCGCACTGCCTGGAACATCGGATATTGTATCAAGTATAACTCAGTGTCCGTAGCCGCCACATGACCAATGAGAAAGCTTCCTTAACCTCAAGGCAGTGGTCGCTGCAATTTGGGTAGCCACAATGTCCAGAGGCATAAGATGTAGCATTTAATTCAGTGCATCAGATGGTGTCGTCCTCAGTGCGGCTGTGATGCACAAACAAGCCATCCTTTGGATCCAGTTAAGTATTGAGCAGTAGGTGGATTTTTGAAGCGCCGTCCACCAGACCACAACACCATATAGCATAATAGGTCTGACAACTGCAGTATATACCCAATGCATGACACGCGGTCTAAATCCCCAACGATTGCCAATGGCTCTCTTGCAGGTGTATAGGACAAGAGTGGCCTTTCTGCCCTTTCCAAAATGTTGGATTTGAAGTTCAGTTTCCTTTCCAGCAAAACACCCAGGTATTTTGCGCTTTCTGTAAATGGAACATTCTCTCCACCCAAGGAGACAGGATCCACTGTAGGCAACTTGTATCTCCTGCTGAAAAGAACTATTTACTTCTGTCTTGCACGGATTTGTACCCAAACTAATTTCGGTAGCCCACTTTGCTGTTGCACGTAGAGAATCCTGAAGTATATCTCTTAGAGTGCTGGGAAACTTTCCCCTAAACGCAATTGCCACGTCATCAGCATACGCGACCACTTTTACGCCTTTTTCTTCCAAAAACAATAATATATTGTTAATGGCTATATTCCAAAGTAGAGGAGACAGTACACCTCCTTGAGGAGTTCCTCTGCTGACCCATCTTTTTAGATCCACAGATCCCAAGCCTGCCGTAATGCATCTTTTAGTAAGTAAGTTATTAATAAACTTTCTTACGGTAAAGTTGATGCCTAGAAACTCCAGCTACTTCATGATTGACGTCGGTGTTACATCATTGAAAGCACCTTCAATGTCAAGAAATGCTACCATTGTATATATCTTGACAGCGATAGAACTCTCTATGTAGCCGACTAGGTCGTGAAGGGCTGTTTCGGTGGATTTTCCTTTAATATAGGCATGCTGCTACCGCGACAGGCGTTCTCTAGGGATTTTTGCCCTAAGATATGTTAATTGGCCATTACAGAAAATTTATTCCTCTAGCCGAACGTAAACAAGATTTCCAAGTGCCTCGGCAGGACGAACGATGAGTTGAAATTGAAAAAATGAAGCTGTGTAACCCCATCTCTTTCATAATATAAATTCTTTTCGAAATTTGGCGCCCGATCATAGAATTACACACAATGCTTGATTTACCCTTTTTATGATTTCAAATGTTTTAAAGCTTCACATTCTTACAAATATTTAAATTTTCTCTTAATAGAGGCCTTATTAGCGGCCCTTTCTGTTTGTTATGGTTAATTCTACCCTACCACAAACCTTCAAGGACATCAAGGCAGAAGAACTTAAAATTCGTTTTGTCCTTTGCGTGCTGTGCGAATGATGTTTTCGAACAAGTGTTGTTTGTGTATTTTAGCAATTCTTGCTTTTCTTTTTTTTTTTGTTTTTGGGGGAAAAATATTCACTCTTGACTGCCCCCAAAAGAAAAGTTCAATGCCTGGCATTTCCATATAAAAATTCACATACGCACACATACATATGTACATGGTACACTTGTACATACTACATGTGTGAGTAGGGTTCATGTGCCATTGTTGTTTAGAAGGTGGTTGTTGTTGATTGTGGTTGGCGCCTCGCTTGTGCACTGGCAAAGTTTATCAGACGATAACCTTACAGTGCCAAACATGCAAAAGTTCATACATACAGAATACCACCAAAAATTATAATTAATTTATGTATATTTATGTGAATATAATGAACGAGGAACAAAAAAGTTTGTAAACGCAAGATAATCACATTACAAAAAACAAAAGCGCACGCAGCATGCACACAACCATATAGGGGACACAGAAACACACTCCGAAATGTAATAATGATAATGTCGTAAATATTAATGATTTTATGTGGCAAAAGGATACATTAAAATTGTCTGAACATTTGTGAGATATCCCCCGGATGCTGTGTTGAATAACACAAAATTAAATTATATTCATATTCACAATAAAGAGGCTATCAGGAAAAGGGATTGGGGGCTTAGAACAAACAATATTTGAAATTGTAATCACACAAATTCATGTGATATGTTTGTATAGAAGTTTTAATAGCGATTTATCGTGATGTACAATTGTAAGGATATTTTCAAAAATTATTTCTATTATACATTACATTCAAGTGATGAATTCTCCATTTGTATAGAATATTTAATTAAATGTTGTTTTCTTTTTCCTTCTTTTTCAGGTAAGTCAATGACAAATCAAATTGATTGTGCTGTAAGTATTGAGGGAATAGAATATTGAGGGAATAAATTCTGAACTCCAGAAAGCAGTAAAAACCACAATGAGGATGGGAAAAAGCCGGAGGAAACAATGAAATCACTAACAAGTAAAAAGGTGTTAAGTTCGGCCGGACCGAACTTTGGATACCCACCACCTCGGGTATATATGTAAACCACCTTTCGTCAAAATCCGCTGAAAATGCATATCTTATGCCCTATAGCAATATGTTCCGATTTGGACCAAATACTATTAAGTACAAGTCATTGTGTAATTGTGTATAACAAAATATTGATCTTTTTAGTAGCTATATTTAAAAATAAACCGATCTGAACCATAACGACACGAATGTCGAAAAGCCTAATATTGGGTTGCCCAAAAAGTAATTGCGGATTTTTTAAAAGAAAGTAAATGCATTTTTAATAAAACTTAGAATGAACTTTAATCAAATATACTTTTTGTAAATTTTTTTTTCTATAGCAAGCTAAAAGTAACAGCTGATAACTGACAGAAGAAAGAATGCAATTACAGAGTCACAAGCTGTGAAAAAATTTGTCAACGCCGACTATATGAAAAATCCGCAATTACTTTTTGGGCAACCCAATATAAGTCACTGTGTCAAATTTCAGTGAAATCGGATTATAAATGCGCCTTTTATGGGGCCAAGACTTTAAATCGAGATATTGGTCTATATGACAGCTATATCCAAATATGGACCGATCTGGGCCAAATTGAAGAAGGATTTCGAAGGGTCTAACACAACTCACTGTCCCAAATTTTGGCAAAATCGGACAATAAATGCGCCTTTTATTGGCGCAAGACCCTAAATCGAGAGATCGGTCTATATGGCAGCTATATCGAAATCTGGACCGATGTGGGCCAAGTTGTAGAAGGATGTCGAAGGGTCTTACACAACTCACAGTCCCAAATTTTAGCAAAATCGGATAATATATGTGGCTTTTCTGGGCCTAAGATCCTAAATCGGCGGATCGGTCTATATGGCAGCTATATCCAAATGTGGACCGATCTGGACCAAATTGAAGAAGGATGTCGAAGGACCTAACATAACTCACTGTCGCAAATTTCAGCAAAATCGGATACTAAATGTGACTTTTCTAGGCCTAAGACCCTAAATCGAGAGATCGGACTATATGACAGCTATAGCCAAATCTGGACCTATCTAGGCCAAACTGAACAAGGATGTCGAAGGACCTAACACAACTCACTGTCCCAAATTTTGGCAAAATCGGACAATAAATGCGCCTTTTATGGGCGCAAGACCTTAAATCTAGAGATCGGTCTATATGGCAGCTGTATCCAAATCTGGACCGATCTGGGCCAAATTGAAAAAGGATGTCGAAGGGCCTAACACAACTCTCTGTCCCGAATTTCAACAAAATCGGATGATAAATGTGGTTTTTATGGGCCTGAGACCCTAGATCGGAAGATCAGTCTATATGGGGGCTATATCAAGATATAGTCCGATATAGTCCATCTTCAAACTTGCATATGGACAAAAAAAAGAGTCTGTGCAAAATTTCAGCTCAATATCTCTATTTTTAAAGACTGTAGCGTCATTTCAACAAACAGACGGACGGACATGGCTAGATCGTCATAGATTTTTACGCTGATCAAGAAATCGGAAATGGATATTTCGATGTGTTGCAAACGGAATGACAAAATGAATATACCCCCATCCTTGGGTGGTGGGTATATAAATATAAGCCATCCTCATACATTAAATGATAGTTTAGGTTAGACATAGAGCCACCGTTAGTGTGTGCATGTCCGCCTATGACGCTCCATGCCTGGATTTGAATCCTGGTGAGAACATCAGAAAAATTTTTCAGCTGTGGTTATCCTCTCCTAATGCTGGCAACATATGTGAGGAACTATGCCATTGGAAAAAATGGTATGGCAGTCCTGTATAAACTTCTCCCCAAATAGGTGTCGCACCGTTCGGACTCGGCTATGAAAAGGCGGCTGTTTATCATTGAGCTTAAAACTAGAATCGGACAGCACTCACTGATATATAAGAAGTTTGCCCCTGTTCCTTAATGGAATGTTCATGGGCGAATTTGAATTTTGCAGATATGGAATGGGGATAATAAATTGCCCATACCACTATGCAAACATACCTAAGTGGGCTCTATGTGTCGAAAAGTAACCTAGAAAAATCTATGTTAGAATTTCCGTGCTTCTCACAAAACTTCCTTATCGTTCTCCATTCTGAGCCTCTAAGTTGCTTCAAGTCTGATATCTAACCTAACCTAAGTGCCTTAGTCTGTTCATATGGCTAACCTTCCGACTTTTCACTTATTAGGTCATAGATGAAAGACATAACTTTGACGTATCTCTATGATTCTATTTTAAGGGATTGGATTGGCAACAACCAGCCATACATGAACCTCGTTTATAGAAACTATAACCGCTATGCGGAGAGCTTTGACGCGAAGCATTGGACCATGGGCTCGAACTGCGCGCGAATCAGGAGCTATGTTGAGTAGGTATGAGGAGAACTGCCCTTTGTCCTACACGGGTAAGATATCGCTGCCTGCTTGGTGGAATGGGGACTTGAGAAGACTTAGACAGACTTCGGAGGCTCTATAATAGGGCGAATAAAATTAAGCTGTGTGCGGGCTAGGATCTGCACAAGAGGCATCCATTGGGGCCTTTTGAATACGCTTTTGAGCTTCGTTGAAAAGATTGATTGAATCCTCCAAGTCCGCAGGTTGCTCTTTAAAGTTCCGAAAACCTTTGAGAACATTCTAAGATTTTACGGAACATGGACTAGACGATATTAAGAAACATGGACTAGACGATATAACGGTACATGGACTAGACGATATTACGGAAGATGGACTAGACGATATAACGGAACATGGACTAGACGATATTACGGAACATGGACTGCTACGGACATCCCTAGGTGCTCGGATGGCATACCAAATGGTATTGATGTCCCCCTGCTACAACACTGTGCCGAGTCGGTGTCCGTGGTTGAGGACATGCTAACGGGTAATTAGACAATAAATTCGTTTGAGTCCTAACGTTTAACGAGACCGGAAGGCGTAATGGCTAATATGTTGCAAAGGACAGGGCTGTATGTCATACGGCTCCTGTAGTTGATTTTTTAGGACCTGTGTTTAGTACAACTGCATACCGACTAGGTTGCGAGGGTGGTTTTATATCGAAGGCGGAACAACCGAGCCACTCTCTACCCAGGAGCTACTGGCTGCTACATACTTTCCTGTGTGATCGGACGCCGATATGCCCGGATGGTATCAATGTCCTTCTGATACAACATATTGTCGAGTCACTGTCTGTGGTTGAGGATATGATTATGGAGGGGAATTTAGTCTGGGGGGTGGATTCGTTTGAACACTGCCGCTCAAAGGGAACGCATGTCGTACTGCCTTCTTTGTTGTAAAGAACATGGCCCTATGTCATATGACTCCTGTAAATTATTTTTTATGAGCTTTGTTTTGCAGGACTGGAGGGCTCCGTAGTGCAGAGGTAAGCATGTCCGCCTATAACGCTTAACGCCTGGATTCGAATCCTGGCCATCAGTTAAATTTTTAGCGGTGGCAAACTTGTGAGCTTCTCTCCAAAAAGGTGGCGCACAGCACACGTTAGCCTGTCCGCCTATGACGCTGAACGCCTGGGTTCAAATCCTGGCGAGACATAGGAAAAAAATTTCAGCGGTGGTTATCCTCTCCTAATGTTGGCGAAATTTGTGAGGTACTATGTCACGAAAAAACTTCTCCCCAAAGAGGTGTCGCACCGCAACACGCCGTTCGGAGCTTAAACTCGAATCAGACTGCATTCATTGGTATGTGAGAAGTTTGCTCCTGTTCCTTAAAGGAATATCCATGGGCAAAATTTGCAATTTTTTGTTTGTTTTGCTGGACTGCAGGCCAATGTGCCTCCCATCCTTTATTTTGAACAATTTGGAAGGATTAAATGACACATGTAGTAAGGACGCTTATCAGCATACTTACACTAAATGTCCCCAATTTAGAAGGAAATTGGGCGACTTCACTTTGGAGGTCGTATTGGACATAAAAGGGAGGTGAAGTGGACGTACATAAATGGCACTCTGATGTACCCCCAATTTGGGGTACATATAAAAAGTGGTGGTCTTATTTCCAATTTTTTCGCAGTTTGCCCCACTGTGCATCGTCATCATGGTTGGTAGCCGTTTCATCTCCACTATTGTTCCTTGTTCAGAGGGCGTTGCGGATGCTGCCAAGATTGGCGAGGGTCTTACGGGATTGGCAGAAAGACTCAGCTGATATTTGTCACCACAAAGAGAAGAGTGTTTGGATGAGATAGAGTCGACGCTATCTTCAGAGGCCAAGTACTTGGACGTTGTTCTTTACCAAAAACTATGCTGGAGACGGAGCACCGAAGATAGAGTCAAAAGATGACTACATGCCCAGTGGTTCGATCGCAAACCGATTGAAAGATGTTGGGGCTTAGGCCGGGTACGGTAGACGGTATGTTTACTGCGGTAGTTCGTCCGATTCTCACCCTTGCCCTCCACAGGATTATATCAGGTAAACAGTTTCGCAACAGTGCAGAGCTCTGAAGCAAATGTTAGTGCCCCGAGAGTGGCGCTGATTACAATGCTCATTCCTATTCCTTTCCAACTTTATCTTGGGTCTGTGGCAATGAAGATCGCCCTCATATTGAGGGAGTTGAGATCCGGGTGTTCCTCAATTCGATGTGATGGGGGTTGGCGATGCGGCATGGCGGCATGCATCCCGCGAACGTATTATATAGAAGGTCTTCGTTTTCAAAGCGGTAGACTTCGTTTTCCCAAAAACGAAATCTCTGGGCTGAGGAATCCTGGCATTCCCAGAAGCTTCTGTTTACGCGGATGTCTCTAAATTAGAGGCAGGAGTTATTAAAGCTTCTGTAGTCATCATATAGGCTTTTAAATGGGTGTTGCGTCTTTCTTCGCTATCCTAAAGAACCTGGATACTACGTATATACTGCCCGCTCAAATTTTAACGATATACATGGACAATCAGGCGACGCTGAAGGAATGTGATTTCGGGCCATGTGAGGTTAAGACTGGTTAGGAGATGCAGTTTATTCGAAACATGGGTAAGACTATCAGCGTCGGTTCGGTTCGGGGCCTTTAGGCAGTGGAGGAGTGCTAGACGGCAGCCGAGATAGTCAGGAATTAATTACTGGGAGTAGACAACGGAAACATATGCAAATGAATATATTTTTTGGAGCATCGGAAAAAAATTCGAAATCACAGAAAGGCATTTTATCGAATGTACGTTAAGAAAACGATAAGAAATTTTGCATATTTTATGCAAACCGCATATTATATGCAAACTGCATATTTTGCATATGATTGCATATTTTGCGTAATTTTGCATATATTTTGCATGTTTTGCCAAATTTTCCGTATTTTTTGCATATTTACAAATTTTTTTGACACCAAAATACGCCAATAATCGAATATGTGTGAACTGTTTTAAGCGAATTTTTGTTTACACCATTAAATGAACCCAAAAACACTAATCTTTTAAATAAATTTCTGAACGAACCATTTGAAGAGCGCAGCACCCCAAACTGATTCAGAAAGATCGAGCAATATGGGTCTCAAACTAAAGGTATTTGAGAGTGCAATACGAATCTGACGATCAGTTTTTGAACCATTAGGACTGTATGGATATAGTTGCCATATAGACCGATCTTCTGATTGAAGATCTTGGGCCCATAGTTGGCACATTTATTAATCAATTTCTCTAAAATTGAAAACAGTGAGTTACATTACACCTTTCATCATCTGTGTGAAATTTGGTTCACAACGGACTATGTTTAGATATAGCTAACAATACGATCTCACGATTTAAGGTTCTGGATTTACAAAAGGCGCATTTCCTATGGGATTTCGCTGAAATTAAAAACAGTGAGTTATATTAGATCTCTCCACATTTTCGCCGAATTATAGATCTAGATCTAGATCGGATTACGTTTGAATATATCTTCTATATAGACGGATTTCTCCATTTTAAGTTTTTGGTCGATTTGTGTGAAATTTGCCCCACTAAGTTTTGAGAGGACTGATACAACTCGCAGTTCCAAACTTCAGCGAAATCGGAAAAAATGCAACATCTTTGGGCTCAAGGCCCTAAAATATCTAAATATGTTTTGATATGGACCATATTCGCTTTAGATTTCGAGTGAACTAGTATAAATCTTTCATTCAAATTTTAGCGAAATCAAACAATAAAAGCGGCTCTTGTGGGCTGAAGAGCTTAAAACATGAGGTCGGTCTATATGGGGGCTATATTAAGATACAGATGGATTTGGGCATATTCACCATGAATTTCAACGCAACTCACTATGCTCATTTTTACAAAATCGGGGCCAAAAAATCTGAATCGGAATATCGCTATATACGGCAGATATATCCAAATATTGTCCGATATGAACCATACTCGGTACATATATTGAAAAGCGTAGTACTACCCACGATGCCAAATTCAAGGCATATCGTCTCTTAGGGGCTTAAGATTGAAGGAATCGGTAGATCGGTCTATATGGGGACTATGTTAAGATATGGATCGATCTGAACCATATTTGGTACAAATATAAATTTTAGCGCAAAACGTTGCGCTAAAATTCAGCGAAATCGAGTAACAATAGCGGCTTTTATTGGCCTTATACGTTAAATCGGTCATCGGTCTATATGGGAGCTATATTAAGATATAGACTGATTTGAACCATATTCGGCGCAGATATCAAGGATCTTAGCACAAACCGTGTTTGATATTATCATTTTCGTGATTGAAGCAGTTTCAATTAAAAAACAAGTTAAAGCGTGCTAAGTTCGGCCAGACCGAATCTTATATACGCTCCACCATGGATCGCATTTGTCGAATTCTTTTCCCGGTATCTCCTTTTAGACAAACAAATGATGAAGGAAAAGAATTGAAGAATATGTAATTGGACTATAGGTATTCGCTATGTATGGTATTCGGACTATAATTGAATTTAATGTTGGAAAACATAGTAGAAGTCATTGTGTAAAATTTCAGAAGTAAAATTAGGAGATCGGTATGGCGGCTGTATCAGGCTGTAGATCGATTCAGACCATATTTGACACGTATATTTAAGGTCATGAGGCAAGCCGTTGTAAAAAATTTCTGCCAAATCGGATAATAGTTGCGCCCTCTAGAGGCTCCAGAAGTCAAGATCCGAGACCAGTTTATATGGCAGCTATTTCAGGTTATGGACCGATTTGAACCATACTTTGCACAGTTATTGGAAGTCATAACAAAACACGTCATGCAAAATTTCAGCCAAATTGGATAAGAATTGCGCTATCTGTGGATCAAGAAGTCAAAAACCAGGATCGGTTTATATGGTAGCTGTATCAAAACATGGACCGATATGACCCATTTATAGTCCCAACCGACCTACACTAAAAAGAAGTACTTTCGCAAAATTTTAAGCGCCTAGCTTTACTCCTTCGAAATGTAGCGTGCTTTCGACACACAGACGGACGGACGGCTAGATCGACTTAAAATATCATAACGACCAAGAATATATATACTATATGGGTTCATAGACAAATATTTCAAGGAGTTACACACGGAATGATGAAATTAGTATACCCCCATCCTATGGTGGAGGGTATAATTAATTGGATCAATTATTTTCGTGATTGAATCCAATTTTTATTTTTTTTTTTTTCTGTGTACGGCCTTATGAAAAGTCTACAAATCCTGGCGAGAACATCGGAAGAAATCTTCAGCAGTGGTTATTCCTTCCTAATGCTGTCGACATTTGTTAGGTACTTTGCCATGAAGAAACGTCTCCCCAAAGATGTGTCACACTGCGAGACGCCGTTCGGACTCGGTCATAAAATGGAGGCCCCTTATCATTGAGCTTAAACTTTAATCATGGGCAAATTGCAAGAAATGACATGTGGATAAAGAAAGAGTTGCCTTTTTGAAAATATATACCTACCATACTTAAATGATACTGTCGAGTATTTTAATGGGCCAACCTCTATAAACAACTTAAGAAAACATTTCAATTCATACTCTTGTTCCATTGCCTTCAGGGCAATCCCAAATCACCTACATTTCTTTGTGCGTAATCAAATGATATTAACCCTCTGTTGTGCTAAGAAGTAGGTACAGCATTGTCTAGGTTTCGAACACTTATTAATGATGATTTCTTTGCTCGGGCATGAACACATATCCATGATTTGACCGAATTTTGATTTGACATTATGCAAAATGTGTACTCACCATAAAGTAAAACAAATCTCGGTCCCCTCTTCACTCAGGCCTCGCTCACTGAGAGATGATGGTTAAACTTTGAAACTTGTCACACTCTTGAATTGATATTTGAAAAGGTTTTCTAAATGCTTTCTAGTTCACTTATGGACGACGACAACAACAACGACTATGGGGCGACAAGACATTGGTTCACACCATTATCACATTGACAGCAGTTCCAACGAAAAATGATGGACCCATTTGCATATGATTTACTAAACCCCTTTATAGCCCCTCTACCCGGCCCTCTTATGGGCCCCTCGGTTAACCTTCTTAGTCTGCAATGCAAAGTATTGTCATTTTTAATGCTTCAATGATTGTCAATGTCAACAACATTTAAGCAAACCCAAGCAACCGACCTGCTGCCGCTTGACAGACACACACAGACGGAACGACAACACAAACAAGTCGAGAACAAACCGAACAACATGGTAGACAACAACAAATTGATAACAAAACAACAGCAACAATAACTTAGGCGTGGAGAATAATATAAACGGCAGAGACGAAGACGACGGCAGCAGCCAAACAAGAGTACCCATCATCATCGTCCTCATAATGGTGGAGACCAGCCCCAACAGAAATACCTCCCCCCTTGCCTGTATCGACTTATTCTCCTCACGTCATCGTCAGCATTGCGACTCGATAACAACGACCTCGACCAGTTAAGCCAAACAAAAACAAGCAACCAGCCCCTCATGTTTTTTTTTCTCTCTCTTATTATCTACAGCGGCAGAGCAGAACAGAACAGAGCAGCTGCTGCTCTGTAGCCTCCCCATTTATGCTTCACAATCAACAACAAACATTTGTTTTAATTTGTGTTATATCTGTGGGGGAAGTGATAACATCAGTGGAGGAGGCTGCTACTGCTGCCGCTGCCCTTTAAGCAACATCTAGAAACCGAAACAAACGAAAATGAACAAAAAAGAGCGAAATGAAATGAAATCTGCAACCTGTGAGAAATGGTGCACAATAACACCCCATTAAGAAGACGCCTGAAAGAGAAAATTGAAGTATTTTTTGTGTGTTTATTGCTATTTTTCAACTAGCAGCAGCAGCATAAAGGTGATATTTCACAAATAGTGTTGCCAACATAAAAATATATTTCAATAAAAAAAGTGGGTTTAAAAAACGCTTGCCAGATGGTCGGGACTATCCCAACTTTCTGTGGCTGTCTCGACTATTCGAGAAAAATATAGGAAAAATTAATGTTTGAAACCTTTTGGCTCCGCCTGAATTCAATCTTTCTTTAATTGTTTTAGTTTGTTATATTGTCGTTTTAAGGAAGTAAACTTCATCGTTTTCAGATTTGACTTGAATTACTTGCTTCTTTACCTCCACTACGGCGCAATTTTTATCCGTTTTGGCTGAAATGCAAAGTATTATTGAAATCGCCCCTTCACTTGACAAAGCTCCCATAAAAACCGATCTATCTATTTGACTTCTTAAACTTCCCTATATAGCGCAAATTTTATTAGATTTGGCTAAAATTTTCCACATAGTGTTCTGTAGTGCTGTATTCAAAACGGTTTACATCCGGATATAGGATGGTATGTATGATCCAAGCAGGCGGAATTACCGTCTCCTTGTTATGAAAACTTGTTTTTAAAATTAGGTTTTGCTTTCTCGGTGAATCCGGACTTATTTCGATTTTAAGTATTTAGTTACGGGACTTCTTGCTTCGAGTACCTGACAAACCTACCTTCGCCATAAGATATTATCGGTCTGGATCAGCATCAGCTGTTTTCCTACTTTAAAATGAGTAGATTTCAATAAGTTGGGGTACGAATCGAGTTACAAAATGTTATTGGTCCCGGCAGTAAATTCGCTATTCCGTTTGTAGCATCTCGAAACATTGGTGTAAGTCACATATACTCTTGATCACCAAGAACTTTCCGTCTGTTTGTTTGTCGAAAACACGCTAAGGTGAAGTTAGGTTTAAGTGACAATCTGCCATCGGGATCCCTTCAATTCTTATCCGATTTTGCTGAAATTTTGCACAATGACTTCTCCATTAAACTTATGTGCCGATTATAGTTGAAATCGGCCCAAAACTGGTATAGCTCCCACTTAAACCGACCTCCCGATTTGACTTCTTGAGCCTCTAGAGGGCGCAATTCTTATCGGATTTGGCTGGTTCGAAGTATGGTTCGAATCGGTCTTAAACCTGATATAGCTGCCATTTAAACGGAACTCCCGGTTTTACTTCTTGATTCTCTAGAGGTCGGTATTCTTATCCGATTTAGCTGGATTTCAGCATAGTGACTTTTTCTATGTCCTCTAATATACGTGCCAAATATGGTCTGAATCGGTCAATTTGGCGTAGTCACGTTATCCTTGACCTCAAACAAACGTGACAAATATGGTCTGAATCGGTCCATAACTTGATATAGCTCCCATGTAAACCGTTTTCTCGATTTTACTTTTTGAGCCCCTAGAGGGCGTAATTCCTATCCGATTAAGCAGAGTGACTTCTTCTATATCCTCTAATATACGTGCCAAATATGGTCTGAATCGGTCTATAACCTGATATAGCTCCCATGCAAACCGAATTCACTATTTACTTCTTGAGTTCTTCTAGGGCGTAATGCTTATTCGATTTGTTTGAAAGTTTGCACAATGGCACAATGACTTGTCGTTAACATCCAAGTCAACTATGACCCGAATAGGTCTATAATCTGACTTAGCTCCTATAGCACAGCAATTTTTATTCATTATCCATACCGGGCGAAGAACTTGACAAATGCGATCCATTGTGGTGGGTAAATAAAATTCGGCCCGGCCGAGCTTTTACTTGTTTGTATTTGTATTTAAAAACTACCACTTCACCATGGGGAGGTCAGTGGAGAAGGTTAATCGCCATGACATTTTTAGTCGATCTAGCCATGCCCGTCTGTCTGTCTATGGAAAGCACTCTTAATTTCGAAGGAGTAATGTTAAACACTTGAAATTTTGCACAAATGCTAACATTTTGCTGTCGGTTGGGATTTTAAATTGGCCATATCGGTCCATGTTTTAATATAGCTGTCATATAAACCGATATTGGATCTTGCCATCTTGAGCCTCTAAACGGTGTAATTCTTATCTGATTTTGCTGAAATTTTGTTTGAGTTGTTTTATTATGACTTCCCGCAACTGTGCTAACTATGGTGATAAAATCGGTTCATAACTTGACGTAGCTGCATTATATAACCCGATCTCGGCTCTCGACTTCTTGAGCCTTTAAAGTGTTCAATTATTATCCGATTTGGTTAAAGTTTGTCAGGAAGTCTTTTGTTTCGACTTCCAACAGCTATGCCAAGTAAGGTCCAAATTGGTTTATAATCTGATATAGCTCTTATAAAAACCGATCTCCCGATATTACTTCTTGAGACGCAATACTTATCTGAATTGGCTGATATTTTGCACAATGACTTTTTCAATGGTCTCCAACATCTAAACCATGTATGGTAAAAATCGGTCAATAATCTACAATAGCATAACAACTCATACTCATTGTCCTTTCTTTGCCTATAAAAATGTATTGGGCAAAGAACTTGTTTCCGTTACTTTATCTCATTCCACTGTGCAATGTATCGATTTGCCCTCCTCAGTTCACAGAGATCGCAATATTCCCCAAACGGCAACACTGTTCACAACACTGCCATAAAATCATCGTTGTTGTTGTTATTAGTAAAGATGATGGCAGTGGTAGTGGTGTTGGTAAATGCTTTTACCTTCTTTTGGGTTATACTTTCGTTTACGAGAAATAAATTATTCTTGAGACATATAAAATCACTGGAGAGTTTTTATAATTCCCATAAATTTACGATGACGAAAAGAGTGGAGCGAGAGAGAGTGGGCTAGAGTAAAGCCAAATACAGACAAGATATGTTGTTATTAAAAGCGAATTTTTCCCGGAATGAGAAAGTAAACCTCAATTTAATGATGGTCATGGTAAGGTAATGGGGCAACATATTTAAATTTTCCAATGTCAAGATTTAAAACCAGGGTGATTGAGGTTGTTTTATCAAAAACCCATGGGCTGGTACTGAGTATTTTATGTTAAGAAGTACAAATCTATTGACTCCTAAGTTAATTTAGTCATTTCCTTCTGTGAAAATCACAGTAGCGGTCCAATGAAAAATGATATTCATCTGTGTTTTGTTATTACTTCCAATTTTCATGGAAGATAAGGTCGAAATCGGTCTATAATCCTGCATAAACTGATATGCCGGTTAGTCTTCTTCTTTAAAACTTTCAAGAACTTTGAAAGTTCTATAATTTCTACTGTTTCTACACTCATTAAGCTTTCCTACAATGGTCATAGACCCCTGGAAAACCCCTGAGTGCTTTTGAGGCAAGGAAGTAATATTGGACTATGTTATTATACTCGGACTGTTCCATCGGGAGGTATTTCTGGCAAAATCAGTAGCGACATTTGCTTACTCTCGAATTCCTCTATTTCTAAACACATTGAACTTTTTTAAGTAAAGTATTCATCTTTAGCCAATCTTATATATAAATTATTATATGTACAATACATAGATGAATTCAATTGCAGTTACCCTTTTTGTGTGTTGCAAGTGCCAACCACCTTACTAGAATGTTTCTCTGTGGGCAGTGGACTACCCACATTTCTTTCCCAACTGTTGTGGGTGTAGTAAAATTGATAGACTTGTTTTACAGACAGAAGATACCTGTCAATTACACAAATTTACCTACATTTCCGATATACATGCAAGAGCAATCAATATGGCCTAAGGCTCTCATAAATGCAAAATGAAAGCCACCAGATGAGTAAACAGAAAGAATTTTCACAGATTTTCTTTGCCAAAAGCAAATCGTTATACTCTTCTTCCCACAGATTTTCTAATATAAGGAGTACCTATGCAATTTTCATTGCTAATGGAGGATGCTAATGCCTATGCCAAGCCATGCCATGGCATGGCATACCATTCCCGGTTAATTTTCGCATCATGTATTCTGTTTACAGCTTTTGCTGCTAAAGGTGAACTGTTGTGAATAGCCCAAGGTTTGTCTGTGAAGGTTGTGCATAGCAATGGATTTCAAATATACAACTGAAACGAGCTCCAGTGAAATTCTTCTAAACCAAAAACAGAGATGGTGATTCAAACGGATGCATGTGAAAACAAAGCTGTATTTAGTTGAAGGACCACGGTCAACGCAACGTATGCTGCTGATGGGGATATGATTATGAAACCTTTGAATGTAGTGACCAAAGCACCACAAACTAATCCAACAATAGTGGGGATGATGATGATGATGCTGACGCTGCTTGTGATTTCTCAATTTCGCTACATTCCTATGATGAATGTTTGTGGTTAAGCAAAGGAACATTTTTCAACATGTTGAGGATATTTTCATTAGATCAGAGTGGAATTTTGGGTAAATGGCTTGGAGTTTGTAATTAAAATTTGAAATAAATTAAACGAATTTCACTTCATTTCCGAGTGTCAATTACCTGATATAAACTTTCATTGCTATGGCAAAGAAAAGAATAACTTAGGGAATAAACGATCTGGAAACAATTTTAAGTAAAATTCTAATTTGTCCATGAACATTGCATTAAGAAACCGTTGTAAACTTCTCACATATCAATGAGTGCCGTCCGATTTAAGTTTAAGCTCAATGATGGGTTAGCTGAGGTTGGAGGGGATGATTTAAGCTCAATGATAGGTTTGGTTAGGTTGAAGAAGATGGTACCAAAACTTTCACCCTTATTCCGGTTGTCTAAGGCGAAAATTGACAACATTGGTAGTCGAAGGCGAATTTCACATTTCGTGGTATTCTGTAAATTTATTGCCTTCGACGCTCTTGTAGTAGAAGCATGATAACCAAAAATGTAATAGAATGTCCATTCAATAAAAACAAACAAGTAAAAGCATGCTATGTTCGGCCGGGCCGAATTTTGGGAACCCACCACTTCAGTCAAACCAGCAAAAATTAAAGCTTCTAGGAACCGAGCAAGGATGATCGAGAGACCGGTTTATATAGGAACTATATCTGGTTATAGACCGATTTGGATCGTACTTGGCACAGTTCTTGGAATTCATAACAAAATACTATCAGCCCTATTCTGAATAACAATTTCCTGGGAGCTTGTTCCCTTCTCCCTTTTCCCCTATTCTGAATAACAATTTACTGGGAGTTTATTCCCTAATCCCTTTTCCCTTATTCTAAACAAACTTCGAAAAGGGAAATATCTCCCAGGGAAAAAAGTAGCTATTCTGAATCGATGTAAAAGGGAGAATGAGACGGTAAATCTTGGGGAAAATTCCCCCAAACAAATAAAAGGGAGCTAGGATAAAAAATGGTGAATTTTAATGTTTTTTTTTTGTTTTTGAAAAAATGGTACCTCTTCTCATTATTTACAAACAATTAAAAATTTATGAAAATTATGTTTCACCTTTTCATCAAAATCAAGTAGAAATTTGTTAGGTCCTACCGGTTTAAATGTCATGTAGCCATCATAGAAGATTTGCTTAAGTTTTTCAATTTTATTGGTACTCCGTTTCGTGTCGGATATTTAAAGAAGGTCCCTTATCATTGAGCTTAAAGTACAATCGGGCGGCACTCAATGATGTGCAAGAAGTCTTCTGCCTGTTACCTAATCGAATGTTCGTGGGCAATTATTCAAAGATACTTGGTGCCACATTTGGCAGCATTTACTCCACAGAAGTAAGAATAAATCCATAAGTCGCTTTTCGACAGCACTATGTCCAGCAGCCGTCCCAACCACCAAACAAACGGCCGCCGCCCGGAAATGTCGATTAGATCTTCAAGTTCTAGCTCCATATAAGTAGGAAAAAAGCAACACTTAACATGTTTGTAAACTTTTTTAGCAACCTTTATAACATCTTTTTATTTATTTTTTCATTTAATTTTTTTTTCCAAAAAATAATAGTCAAATGTTTGGCCAAAATCAAACAGCTGAAACAAAACAGCTGTTTTCGAAAATTCGAAATTCCCTCTCCCAAAAATGTCCTCTCCCCATTCAATCAGAATAGGAGGATTTTATTCGAGGGAGAAATTAATTCCCTGGGAGTTTATTCCCAGGGAGTTTTCAGAATTGAGCTGTATACTCCAAATTTCAGCCAAATCGGATAAAAATTGCGGCTTGTAAGGGCTGAAGAAGTCAAATCGGGAGATTGGTTTATATGAGAGATATATCATGTTCTTGGCCGATTTGGACCGTACTTGGCACAGTTATTGGAAGTCATAACGGAACACTACATGCAAAATTTCAGTTATATCGGACAAAAATTGCGACTTGTATGGGCTCAAGAAGTCAAATCGGGAGATCAGTTTACATAGGAGCCATTTCAGGTTATAGACTGATTCGGACCGTACTTGGCACAGTTGTTGAAAGTCATATCTAAACACCACATGGAAAATTTCAGCCAAATCGGGCAAAAATTGCGGCTTGTAAGGGCTCAAGACCTCAAATCGGTAGATCGGTTTATAGGGAACCTATATGTAAAACTGAACCGATATGGCCCATTCGCAATCCCCAACGACTAACATCAATGTAAGGTATCTGTGTTTCAAGCGGCTAGCTTTACGCGTTCGACCGCTATCTTGATTTCAACTGACGGACGGTCATGGCTAGATCGACTCAGAACGTCGAGACGATCAAGAATATATACACTTTATAGGGTCTTGGACGAATGTTTCGAGGTGTTACAAACGGAATCCCGGCCGACACGGGATAACTATGAGCACCAAACAGGCTGGAACTTTGAGCTTAGCTGAAAGCTACCGGGTGCATCCACAGGTTGCGGATGGTGGAAAGTCAGCGATTTTCGAGAGGAGAGTCTCAGTGAGGAGTCAGGTGGCACTGGCTCTTAATTAAATACTGAGTGCCAATGATACTCGAGATCACAAGACGAGTTATTAGCGTCTTAAAATAACCAATGGCCAACATCAGCGTCTGTTCCCAGGTAAGAGGCGGCTGGAGGCGAGCGTCGGATTTTGGAGCAAGCGGCTCGCCACGAGGGATACATGTAACCCGCCCCCGGAAAACTATGAAAGCTACTATGAGAAACAATGGAATAGTAAAAACAGACCCCTCCAACATTGACAACCCACTCAAACTTAAAAAGGACCATGATTTGCGGACCTGTAGTATACGCGCTGGCGGATGTATTAGAGAAGTACAAATTTTGGAAAAGACCCGAGAAGGACAAATCAACACCTACCATCTCTTTGTATGACTACAAAGGCGAAACGAATGACACCAGTTTTGAGATAAAGCGAAAAATAATATTGGCAATCAGATGCTTACTTTACTTTAATTGGCTATGACAGTATATTTCTTCCACTAGCCGAACGTAGAATAGCGTTCCAAGCGTCTCGATCTTCTGCGCTCATTCTAAAATCTCTGACACCAAGTTTCGAGGTGTCTCCCACAACTTGATATTGATGCTACTTTGTATTAAATGAGCAGTTTGGAAACAAGGCCACCTCTCGAAAGACGAAGATTACACTATCCTAGACACTGATACTACCCATGTTGTTAAATGGTTCTGAGGTATTGTGAAAGCAGATGAGGCAGTGCTTGGAGTATTTGAGAGAAAGATTCTTCGTAAAATATATGATACAGATTGCGTTAATGGAGAATATGGGCGACGTATGAACCACGAGCTATATGACGACGATAGAATGGTTACCCATCATGTTGTCAGAATGGATGAAATAGCTCCTGCAAAGAATTCTTTCCAAGGCAAACACGTTGGTACACGCAAACCGGGAAGACCAAGAGCCCGATAGAAAGATCAACCCCCGTTTTGGGGTTTTGCTCTACTGACCTACTAGTTTCATCCCCATTTATAATTTCCCATGCGCCAGATCATGACCCTGACATTGTTCCACAGTGTAATAGGTAACTGTTCAAAATTTCATAAGGAAATTCTAATTCGTTTGTCTGCTCAGTGCATCTGCTAGGTGGATGGACACAGCAAGATTTCGAGACCATCAAGAATCGTTGCACTTTATTTTAGTCACTTAACTATATTTCGAATTCCTACAAACGGAACGGAGACGAGATTTGTATATCACCCAAATGGCAGGGGGTTTTATAATTTTCTTCAACTTTTTAAGAGCATTACCGAAAAAGAATTCCAGCAATACTCTTAATGCCACTTTCCCTCAATTCGGTAAAACCCTCTCATAGTAATTCAATCTCTAAGAACTTGAAAGAGCATTAACCTCCACGGGTGGTTAAGTTCCTTATCCATTAACTTTCGGTTTTACTATTCTTGCGGAACCAAGTTTCTTATTAATAAGTACCAAGCAATACAACTTTCAAGAGGATAGACGGATGGATGGTTGAATGGAACAAATACATGCCTTGGTAGATATGAGAGCATACCATGAAACATAACCTGTTGGAGAGGTTGAAGAAGAAAACCCCTTCATAAACTTTGGCATAACAGTCAGCAGCAGCAGCAGCAGCAGCATAATCGTGGCCAAAACCAATAACACCTACATTAACAATCCCCATGAATAATTAGGCATTTATATCGGCAATACCATCACACCTGGGCAAATCCATAATGCAATGAGTATTAACAACAACAATCCTCTACCAGTAAAGGTGGAAACAGCAGCCATACTCCTGCTGACAGGCTCTAAAAAAACGGTATAAGTTGCTCCGGTAATTTCATGCCACTTTATTAGCAAATTTGTTGCTTGATTTTTTTGTTGTTTTTTGTTTATATTGTGGCACATTATACACATCCTAATGATGTTTTCATTTTAAGCAATTATCATTAAAACTTTATCAATGATAAAGTTAATAAACATAATAACGAAACTTTACCACTACACCCCCCAAGTCGTTACCGCCATCGTCGTTGCCTCAACCATAGCCCAACAAACCGCTCAGGCAGAAAGCATGGGAAAAACAACAACAAAAACGAATTCCAAACGGAATACAATAGAACCGACTATCCAACGACTCGCCAAAGGGGAAAGGCAAGGCAGAAAACGAAGAGGTGGATCAGGAAAAATGCGCCAACAATAAGCTATGGGGTAGACAGAAAAAAAAAAGCACTGGGAAACGGAAGCGTGTACTACAAGCAATCCCTCCTACTTTTACTCCTTCGCACGTAGAACCCCATATGCCCATATAATGCCACATACCTAGAGTTGTAATGTGTGTGCGCCTGTTGTATGGATATGTTTTAGGTCAATAGAAACAGGCAAAGTTCCTTGGCCTCCCTTGTTGGTGGTCTTTTCCGTCTCCTACATTGCCAGCAAGAAATGTATGGGAAAAAATCTCTAACAAAAACTTGTTTATGACACAAGTGGCCAAATATCGTGGCGAGGGGGCGTGAGTGCTGAAGCAGCAAGCACATCATGCAAATAAAGGGGCCGATGAGAATATAAGCCCATGCTTAGAGAATAACACTAACCCTGGGATGAGAACATATAATACAAGTGTTTATGTACACTAAACGGAAGTTAATCAACAAAAGAACCGTAGTCGTAAAAGGACTCACTCACCACACAAGTTTCGTCTAATATTATATGTGTGTGTGTGTGTGTGTGGATGGACAAAAGGCTTGTGGGCTCATCGAAATTATATGAGATACACACATCAAAGGTAATAAATGTTGTAAAGATTGTATGTCGACTTTGTTGCTTTAAATTGAAAAAAACATCAAATGGCCTGTCAAGGCATACAAATTAGGTCAATTCGTATCCGTCTGTGTTTTGGAAACCTGCAGCATGGACCTTGATCTTCAAATGAACCTAACTTTATACGGCTTTGACGGGTGCCAATTTCCTTAAGGGATGTTGTTTACGCCTTGAGCTAATAGTAGAATTCTAAATTTTGTGAATAGAAAACCTTGCTCAAGAATCTAGACTCAACGAAATTTGTTATTCAAAATATCGAAAAAGTTTGCTATGACAACAGTTTTTGTTTATTGAAAATGGGAGAGCCGAAATGAAAGCAAATATAAGGTTATTGTGATAGCAAACATTTGAGTCTGCTATTTTAACTAACAAACTTTGCTGTTTTCACCACAAAATCTGTTAAAAGATTCAACACATATTACTGCTTAACCAGCGGGGCCTAGTCCTACTAGAATTTTTTAATACTAACGACCTAAGAACATTTAGTAGTGACAACACCGCTACCTGATTTAATAGGAATATATTTGGAAATAGGAAGCCACCGCCTATGACGCTGAACACCTGGATTCGAATCCTGGCAGGACTATCAGAAAAAGGTTCAGCGGTGGTTATCCCCTCCTAATGCTGGCGAATTTGCCATGTAACAATTTCTCCCCAAAGAGGTGTTGCTCTGCGATACTCTGTTTGGATTCGGCTATAAAAACGCGGTCCCTTATCATTGAGCTTAAAATTGAATCGGACAGCATTCATTGCTTTGTGAGAAGTTCGCCCCAGTTCATGGACAATTTCGCATATTTGGAAAATCAAATCGATGAGGTTCAGGATTGGAGGGTTTGCATGGAACACTCTTTGTACCATCGCTAGATTAGAAAAACACGCCAACGCCGAATTCGAATATCTTCCGGAAAAAGGTGAAAACCAACTGGACAAAATTCGGAAGATTACTCAGAATATTAGATTGACCAAGCATAGAAGACATTGAAGACCATGTTCAGCAGGATTATGACTGTAATAGTGGGGTATATTCATATATAACATCAATACCATATTCAAATAGAGGTAAAAATAGAAAACGTTAAAGACTCAAAAGATTGGTGGAAGATTGTTAAAGAAATCCGTAATGATGAAAATCCAAATAATATATGTGTAACATCGGCTGAACTTAAATCCCATTTTCAACAGATGCTTAATCAGCCGCAGCTATCCCCGGACGTACACTATGCGCATATGTACCGGATCGATGAAGACTTGGATAAGGATATAACCATACTTGAGGTTAAAGAAGCTCTGGCAAAAGCGAAGTTGAATAAAGCACCCGGAGAGGACCGTATAACATACGAATTTTATAAATTCGCTCCAGAGAACCTTTTAGAAGAAATAACCAAGTCCTGCAATGTGATTTATGACAAAGGTGAACTTGACCCATCGTTTTTCAAAAGCATTATTTATCCAATTCACAAAAAGGGAGATATGTCATAGTCAGAAAATTACAGAGGCGTATCCTTCATGAATTGCCTACCAAAGATAATGATGTGAATAATTATAGAGCCATTAACACGATGGACTGAAAAAAATGGAAAACTTAACGAATACCAAGCAGGTTTTCGGAAAAACTATTCCACGTCAGATAACATCTTTTCATTATCCTCAATTATCCACTTGAACGGGGAAAAAAACATATGCATTTTTCGTTGATTTAAGAGCTGCTTTCGATAGGATATCACGAAAGGCAATGATATATAAGCTACATAGCATTGGTGTATTATCGAAGATATTGAAATTTATTGAAAATGTGTATGAAAAGACTGATTTTGCAGTAGGGACAGGAGAGGAGCTCTCGCATGATTTTTGTACTAATACAGGTGTCAAACAAGGTTGTCTCCTTTCACTACTTTTATTTGCACTCTTCTTAAATGACCTGAATGACTTCATTGGCGGTGGAAAAAACTTAGAAGGCTTGAATATTCGTCTATTACTCTATGCGGATGATATTGTTATTTTGGCAAACGATGTAAACGTATTACAACGGATGATAAATAAATTAGAAACTTACTGTAAACTATGGAATGTAGAGGTGAACCTGAACAAGTTCCAAATAATGATTTTTAGAAAAGGAGGAAGAATTTCAAAAAATGAAAAATCGTTTTTATTTGTTTCTCTTTCGAGACGAGCTGAATGATCGAAGATGCAAACGGAAAAAGAAAGCTCAAGTTAGCAACACACACCAACCACTATGGGACGCGTTTCGTCTTTGTCTTCAAGGGCCTTGCGTTGGTATGTTGTATTTGAATCGTATTAATAGCGAAAACGCATCTATGACACAATTACCATATTAACCAAGCTCGACAACCCTGCTTATTAGCTGTACTTTTTCCAATGCATTTATTTTTGTGTAATGGCAGACATTCTGTCTGTGGTAAATTACACTTTCTTCCGTAGCACACATGATTTTGTGCATCTCTTGGAAGTTGTATTGATGGCTTCGAACGCTAAGACAACTGCATTGGCTCTCGCCGTATGCGTTTTCGCAACTTGAAAAAAAGGCGAACAAGTTATTGTTACCTCTGAATACTGCTATTTAGGCATGGTTTTGACACCAAAACTTTGTTTCACCAAGCATATGCAAAAACGAAATCAAGAAATGGAAACTTTTTCTTGCAGTTTGTAGAGCAATTCAAACATGTGGGTCCCAGGTATGGGGGTTCTCTAATTTCGAAGAAGTGGACAAACTCTGTTTATATTTACTCAAGAAAATACTTCAATTGCCAACATTTACACCCACTTATATTCTTATGCTCGAAATCGGTGTAGAAAATGGACACGTATATACCCTTGGTACACGCCTAAAATATTTGCATCGAGCCATGTTTGAATACAACGAAGAAAGGCTTCCACATAAACTTGCAAAACTTATTCATCGGCGTCAACTCTTCTGGGCCAAGAAAATAAATGAATTTATGTTGCAAAACAATAAGGAGCGTCTTGACTACAACTCAAGTCATACTTGAATTCAAAATAGTGAGCGTTTACTAAAAAACCTGCGATCAAAATACATTGATGGCTATAGGGCGAAAGCAAATGAAACGAGAAGGTTCTATGGTAAACTTGATGCATCTGTACGTCAGTTATAGCTGAACAACTGTTATACCCAAGACGAAATAACGTGGATATTTAAGGCCAGAAGCAACATGATAAAACTGAATGAAACCCGTTTCCCTCAGAACTCAAATCCTTGATGCTCAATGTGTAATACAAACGAAAATGAAAGTTTGCAACACTGTTTATGTAAATGTCCCGCTTTAAGGGAATTTCGAATTCAATACTTCCAAAAGGTTTCGCTTGATGATAATGATCTAATTAGCATTTTAAATGGTCTCAAAATAGATTGGAAATCCTTAGCTAACTTTATAAAAATCTGTGTTCAATACAGAGAACAATTGTTGCACGATTTCAACTTCTAAACTATGAAAATCTATCACAGAATTATAACATTTGAACAGTAGACTAACGGCCGTAGGCCAATGTCATAAGACATATCAATATGCTATTCTTATTTTTTACTTTAAAACTTAACTTACATATATTGCAACCAAATTCAATTTATAAATTATTAAATGAATGAAATAAAGAATACTACTACCAGTGGGGTATTTCGGAGATAACTGTCCTCTTCAAAAAAGGAAATCAGCCCAAGAAAAACTCTGGATGACCGAGTAGATTCACAGCAATGGAAAAGATGTCCGCTGACTCTATAACAGAGCACGTCGTAAAACAGTTTAATGAGAGAAACAATACGATGATCAGAACGGCAAATCGTGACTCATGAAAGCTTTTCTGCGAACAGGTCGATAGCGATAATAACGCCGCCAATATAAAAAATTCTGTGGCATGTCTAAACTGAAAGGTTAGTAGACGACATGAGAGTGAGAATTCAGAAAACGGAGGACAAGCCGAGGCTTTTGATGAACACGTATTTTCTACATGATACGATGGGACTCATGGAGACACCGGCATCTTGGAATAATTAGGTTGGCCAAGGCTTATCATTGCAGAATTTATTAAGGGTGATTTTTTTCGCTATTATCTCGCAACACTGGTTTAAACAGCTCACGTACGTTTCGTGTTTTCTTTCACTGTCAGACATGGTTAGTTTGGTTTATAATTTAACCATAAATCGTCTTAAAACAACAACGCATGCAAATTATTGAATTTTTTTATCAAAATGCGTGTTATGTTAGAAAGTTCATCGCGCGCTTCTTTCATTTTACGACGAAGCTCATATTTGTCTCAATCGGTGCGTAAATAGGCAGAATTTTCGATTTTAGAATGAAGATGACCTTTAGCATTGCAAAAGCTACCAATGCCTCCAGAAAAAGTCACTGTTTGGTGCGGTTTATGGGCTGGTGGCATCATTGGACCGTACTTCTTCAAAGCTGATGCGAACCGTAACGTAACTATGAATGGTGAGCGCTACTGTGAGATTATAACCAACATTTGTTGACCGAAATGCAACAGCTTTACTTGCATGACATGTGGTTTGAACAAGACGGTGCCACATGCCACTCGGCACGCGTAACAATGGCCTTATTGGAAGGCGAGTTCGGTGAACATTTTATTTCATGTTCAGAGATCGTACTATTTAAAGCCTTTAGACCATTTTTTTGTGGAGCTATGTTGAAGTTTATGTCTATACAGACAAGCCCGCTTCAATTGACGCATTGGAAGACAACATTGAAGCATTTATTGATGAGATACCGGCCGAAATGTTGGAATGAGTATACCAAAATTACTAACTAAGCTGATGGACTATGTGAGGCGAAGTCATGGTCAACATTTGCATGAAACAATCTTCAAACATTCAATAATATGGACCGTACTATCAATTCAAATAAAAAATTTCATAAATTTTTCTGAATTTTATGAGTTTTTTTTTTTTTGAAAAACTTTCCTATAGCTCTTAAAAAAGCACCCTTTAGTTATGCAAGCCTTGAGGAGCATCCAACTAGAGATGTGCGCATGAGTGAGATTCCACTCCGGCTCACGCATGCTCACTGGAAAAAGATTTACTCCCGTTCATGCAAAATTCACGAAAATTTTACTCCCGCACGACTCACGAGACACTCATGGCTTACAGGACAAACATGATTCCCAAGGCATTCACGACTCACGCGAAAATCACGTCTTAAGAGACACTCACGACTTACGAGACACTCACGACTCTCGAGAAAATCACGTTTCACTCATGACTTACGAGGCACTCACGAGAAAATCACAACTCACGAGTCACATAAATAATTTTCGTGTACGTCTGATGAGTCGTGAGTGTCGCGACAGTCGTGATTAGTGTGGTTATCATAATTTCTTTTGTTCAATCACGGTCACGCACGATCACGTAATTGGATTTGGATCTCACTCACGGATCACTTGACACACATAATTCACACGTGACACGATAACTCCCGACTCACACGCACACTTCTACTTCTAACCATTTAATTCCCTGGACCTGATGGAATATTTCCGGCGTTACTACAGACGGAGGTCGAAAATATGGCGCCCCTTCTGGCCACTATTTTCAAAGCTTTGCATATAATCCGAAAACCTATCAGGAGGCAACAATAATATTTCTATCCAAAATCATGGAGCGTATGGTGGATACTATGATAAAAAGTAGGTCACCTAACGAACTGGTCAAATTCAAACAGCGTGCATATGTCAACATTCCCGGCACAGGATTGCTGGGAGCACCACACAAGCTGGAACATTGAGGTCTGATCTTTGTGGTATTTATTGCTGTCACACGAAGCTAAGCTGCAAGCTACTGGGTGCGTCCACAGGTTGCGCATAGTGGAATGCTCCATACGGAGTAGCTACAACGGCAGTCGCGGACAATCAGCGGTATCGAGCGGAGACTCTAAGCGAGAGGCCGGGCGGCACCGGCTCCTTCACAAATACTGAGTGCCTATGATGCTCGATTTGACAAGGCGGGTTATTGGCGCCTTTAAATATCCAATGGCCACCCTGTTCCCGCGGCGATCGGTCCTTTGGATCGGAACGATCTAGCTCACAGCTTGCTGCAGGAGCTGAATGAGGATCGCCATCCTCCATATGAAAATGTGGCTACAACAACAACACTCAACGACATTTGGTTTACAAAAATGTTTGCTAAAACAACAGTTTTTGAATGCAGGCATGGCTGCTGTTTATGCAGACATGGCTGCTGTTTAAGCAAACAAATGGCTGCTGTTTTAGCAAGCCTTTCCGTTTACTATTTCAACCAACAAAATCTCCTGTTTCAATTACAAAATCTACTAACAAATATTGAAATTGTTGCTTTTACTTTACTTTAGTTGGTTATGACAAACGTTTGTCACATTAACCGAACTCAGAATAGCCTTCCAAGCGCCTCGATCTTTTGCGTTACTTCTATAATCTATGACAACAAGTTTCGAGGTGTCTCCCACATCTTTCCGTCGGGCTTTTGGGCTTACTATGCAATCGTTGTCATACAACTCATGGTTCATACGACGCCTATATTTTCCATCAACGCAAACTGGTCCAAATATTTTAGGAATAATCTTTCTCTCAAACACTCCAAGCACTGCCTCGAACGCTATCAGAAGTACCCATGCCTTAGAACCATATAACAACAGGGGCAGTATCAGTGTCTTGCATAGCATAATCTTCGTCTGTCGGTAGGTGGCCTTGTTTCTAAACTGCTTACCTAATCGAAAGTTGCATCTGTTTATTTCAAAACTGGTGTCATTCGTTTTTGTGTGTCTAAGCAGATGAGGTTGCTGACTATCTCAAATTTGTGGTTCCCAACATTCTCCATTTTTCTTTATCTGCCCGGTTGGTTGGGAGCTCATATCTACCATTTCGTTTTACCTTCATTCACTGCCAGACCCATTTTCACTGAATTTTTTTCGATTCTTTCAAAGGCTGCAGTTACTAGGGTTACCCAAAAAGTAATTGCAGATATTTTAAAAGAAAGTAAATGCATTTTTAAACTTAGAATGAACTTTAATCAAATATACTTTTTTTCTAAAGCAAGCTAAAAGTAACAGCTGATAACTGACAGAAGAAAGAATGCAATTACAGAGTGAAAAAATTTGTCAACGCCGACTATATAAAAAATCCGCAATTACTTTTTGGGCAACCCATACTTCCGGTGGCCGGCCTGTGATGTAGATGTCGGCGAGTAGCATGTGTTCTCTTGTGATTAATGTGCCATATCTATTCACATCTGCATCTCGTATAATCTTCTCCAGCAGGATATTAAGGAGATCATACGATAGGCTGTCTCCCTGTCTGAAACCTCATTTGGTATTAAATGGTTCCGAGAGATATTTTCCTATTCTAACTGAGGAACGCGTATCAGCAAGTCTCATTATGTGGAGTCTTATTGATTTTGATGGGATACGAAACTCAGACATGGCTTGCAGTACCTTTGAACGTAAAGGGGTATCGAAAGCGGCTTTGTAGTCAACAAGGAGATGGTAGATGTTGTCCTTCTCGGGTCTGGTACAGGATGGCGCAGTGCGAATATCTGGTCTAGGGATGATTTACCAGGCCTAAAGTCGCACTGATAACGCCCAATTATCTCATTGACTTTTAGTTTTAACCTTTCACACACTACGCTCGTGAGCATCGTGTATGGGATGGGGAGTAGAGTTTTTGACACATTCCTTTTTGTCTCCTTTCTTGTGTACGGGACATAGTATGCTGAGGTTCCAATCGTCGGGTATGCGTTCTTCTAGCCATATCGCGCAGACAAGCTGATGCATACGCCTTATCATCGTGTCGCCTCCGGTCTAAAATAGTTCGGCGGTTAACCCATCGGCTCCTGCAGCCTTGTTGTTCTTCAATCGGGTCACACATACTTGAACCTCATTCTGACTAGGAGGTTAACATTCTTTACCATCATCTTTTTATTCCCTTTTTTTCTGCGGAATAGTTGTTTCTCCTCTCTCCTTTTCTCCCAATACCTCTCCTTCATCTGGTGCGTTGCTACGGATTGCAGAGTTGCTCTGTATGCCGCATTCTTGGCTTCAGTAGCATCTCGACACTCTTCGTACTTTGTTGTTGCTATGATAGCAAATTAATTGAAATGCTTCGAGGGCGAGTATCTTTTTGCATGAAATTTAGCATATATGCACTCGTGCTTGATAATCCACGTCGAAAGTTGTGAAAAATGGTCGCATTGGCATAGATGTATGATTATGATATCAACCTAACCTAGTGTTGCTTTGACAAGAAACTTATTTAGCAGCCCTTGTACAGAACCAAATACCTGATGGCGATATACTCACCTAGTCAAAGTGAGTTCAGCTTAGCATTATCCCGGCTGAAGAACAACTAAGCGGCAGGAGCCGATGGGGTATCAACTGGACTTTGTATATATAAAATTAAGATAGTCCGTGACAAAAATCATACAAAAACAATCTCTTTCTTGTACAAAGAAAAGTTTTACATTAGCGAAATAATTAAAAATTTGTTCAGCTTTATTGAACCCAAATTCAAGGGTTAGATGGTTTTTTATCCATTTCCGTGAGGCCTTTGGCTCCATAGGGAATAACACGTCCATTGTTCGTCCCTTTTGCTTTGCTCAATCCTTTTTCCCTTTCTCCAGGATTTACTTATATTCTTAAATAAAAGACTAAGTGGAATATCTGCGGGTAAAGATCAAATTGTTCATTGACATTTTAACGGTCATCTTAACAAATTTAGCTGTAATTCCCTTGCCGCCAGCATACGTATATCCTTGCTTGCTTGACTTTAGAATTAAATAGCTTTGTTTTCCCTGCTCCATCTCGCTGCCGTTTCTTTGATGGGCAAAGTAAAAAGAATTACGACAGCACAACCCTTCTCATATTACTACCCCTCAGTCCGTATGTCCCTCGTTGGTTTTTTTGTTTGCCAGCTTTTATGGTTGTTTTATTGGTGGACATGTTCGCTGTTTGCTTCCTTGGTGTTGTATTGTGTGTCCTTCTCGCAATTTTTATGGTAATTTTATTACTCGACATTATTCAGTAAACAACTAAAATGTTTATCCTTAACCCTCATTGGTGTTGGGTGTAGTGTAGTTGTGTTAGGGAGTACACGCAGAAAAATTAAGTCTTAAAGGAAACATTATGAAAAAAGAGAATTTTTTGTGTACTTTGTTAACAGGGTTTTATGGAGACAGTAGAGAGCCGGTACCGACCGGTCTCTCACTGAGACTCTCCGCGCGATACCGCTGATTGTCCGCGACTGCCGCTACAGCTACTCCGTATGGAGCATTTCACTATCCGCAACCTATGGACGCGCCCGGTAGATCACAGCTAAGCTTCTCCTGAAGGCAATGAACACCACACAGATCGGACCTCAATGTTCCAGCCCGTGTGCTGCGTACAACTCTCCCGGCACGTTTTTAAACAGTGGCATAGATAAGTTTACTAGTTCAGCAGACAACCCAATTGCCTTAATACTCTTCAGTTAGGTTATGTTGTCAAAAGGGTGCAGATGGGTATACATAGAGGCCAGGAATCAGCTTCTTCAGATAGATGTTTGCTATTTAAAACTTTAGTCTGGAATATTTTCACCACCGCTGCTGACTCTTATTGTTAATTTTTTTTCCGTGTATCGACTGTACCAACTCCAGCTGCTCCTCCTAATGTTCCATTGCTGTCATGCGCCAGCCGTCTTTTTAAGCTTCTTCTTTCCGCCTTTACATTACGCCCTTGCAAGACACGCAAATCCCCCCCTTTGGCCACAATGATTTGTGTGAAGTATTCCAAATGATGAATGTTTGGCGCGGTATTTGTAGGACATGGCAGTAGCAGAGAAGGTCGATAAAAAATTTTCTTCACGTTCTCTGGCGAAATACACACTGAAACAGAAATCATGGTCACGTAAGGCTCTTCTTTTGTTAGTTGCTTTTCTCATATAGCTGTTGTTGTTGTCCCTTGCTATAATTCCTGTAGATGATGGCTTCTGTTGCTGTTTCCGTTTCCCTGTGTGACCAAAGTCTCCGTTTTTTTTGTGAGTTTCCCCCGCCTAGCCTCCTTTCCTTTCAGAGCCATAGAACAATTATATTTAACACAAAAGTCATGCAATATTGAACGTGTGTACTTCAAAACTCAATGGGCCACAATGGTAAAAGGACGCTTCTGTTTACTTGCCAGCATTGGGCAGGACTTTGTGGTGTGTACCAACAACGAGCAAATGCTGGCACTGGTGTTGATGAGGATGATGATGATGATGACGGTTTGTCGGAAGGTAGCTAACCCTTTTGCTGAAGCAACTTTTGTTGTGTGAAAAGTTTTTGAAAATCTTCGTCATACATAATTGTCAATATCAGACATTTCTCTCATATGCAGCAGACTCTGTTGCTAGCACAGGCAATTGAATACGGCAATAGCTTTGCCTTGGAGTGAACTGAATTCTTGTATTCTCGTGTTACTCTTTGAAAAAGAACGAATTACGAGACGGAAGTGGTGAATTAATTGTTTTATGTTTAGACTTTCTGCTCACGAATTGTGTGGTGGTGGTGTTACACACACGTAAATCTTGTAGATTGGATGGTGAGAAGATGAATGTGTTAAAACATCATTTCTATAAAAAAATGGATTTAATGGATTTCAATCATTTCAAGCGCATAAGTAATGCCGACTTATGGTAGATGTGGTTTAAAACGACTTTATATGAGTTCAAGGATAATTGAGTATATCTAAGCAATTGTAGTTTCAGCGATTTGGAACTTAAGGTCCCGGCACGGGATAGCTGTGAGCACCACACAGGCTGGAACAATGAGGTTCGATCTGTGTGGTGTTCATTGCTGTCACAAAAATGGAATGCCCCATACGGAGTAGCTGCAACGGCAGTCGGGACAATCAACGGTATCGAGCGGAGAGTCTCAGTGAGAGGCCGGGCGGCACCGGCTTTCGCACAAATACTGAGTGCCTATAATGCTCGATATGACGATAGGCGGGTTATTGTCGCCTTTAAATAACCAATGGTCACCCTATTTTCACGGTGATCGGTTCTTTGGACCCAAATGAGCTTGCTCACCTACAGGGGCTTGACGAGGATCGTCAACTCCACATGAAAATCTGGCTACAACAACAACAACAAACTATATTTGTAACTTGTTTAGGGTGATGGTGTCTCTGCAAGGTTTTCGATTTTTAAAATAAAGTATTGCAGCAAGGATCTTTGTTAAAAGATTTTTTATTATTTCAGATGATTGAAATTGTTGACTTTAGGTTCAGTTTGAATGGGTAGTCCACTCCGAAAGGTGAGTTCATTCGGCGGCTAGTTTGCTTTCTTCTTGCCAGAACACTGATGTGTCCGGGAATGCAGGCCAACACAACTTCATATGCCAGTAACCCCTTCAGAGCCCCCAAACACTCCGCTACACACTTTGACCTCATCGTCCTTGAATCCAAGACCTTGTAGACCGTCATATTGCCCGCATACATTCTGAGGTTTGTAGGTTTCAGATCCAGATCTTTGCCTGAAAAATCGGGAACGCGTGCAGCAGTTTAACTGAAATATCGTTGTCGATTGTCTCCGAGTAAACCCCCGTCCCTGACATCCTGGGGCCTTCAGTGAAGACCGTGGTCTCATTCAACTGAAACACAGCATACTCCTCCCGATCCTCCCTTCGTCGAAGGCGAATCCATAGCAACCTCTCCCGAATAGGTCTAGGCGACATGTTAGAATGAAGCAAAGGCCTTGTCCACCTTCTCTCTGCGTGCCAAGTTACGTTTAGGCTAAGCTCTACCTTAGCGGTACAGCCTCGAATATATACCTCAACAAGTTGCAAACTCAGCATCGTCTCCTGACCTATCTGCGGTGTTGATCTTAACGCCCCCGTGATCCCGACGCAGACCCATCTCTGTATCTTTCGAAGATCTTTGGTTCGAGTAGTCTTCTTCATAGCCTTCCACCATATTAGTGTTCCATATGTCAGCCCTGGTCTCACAATGACCGTGCATAACCAGTATATCATCTTCGGGCTAACTCCCAACCTTCTATCGAACATCCTTCTGCAGAAGTAGAAGGAAAACGTTGCCTTTCGGCAGCTTTTCTCTGTTCATTCGAGGACTAAGAGTAGGCATTTTGCCTCCTTCGGCAACAGCGCAGTCGTCCCGTCTAAAGACGGGAGAATAAAATCCGTTATCTTATATCTATCAGTAAAGAGCACCAACTCCGTCTTCTTTGGGTTGGTCCTCAAACCATTTCTGGTAGCCCAACTCAGAAGCCTCCGCAGCGACATTTCCATAATCACGCTGATTGTCGACAGCAATCTTCCGCGAATCAACAAGATGACGTCGTCTGAATATGCAACTAGTTTCCTTTTAGATCCAATAAGACTTCGTTTATCACCAGGTTCCAGAGAATCGGCTAAAACATCTCTCCTTGAGGCGTTCGCTTTATCACCCACCTTCTGACCGTACTTACTCCCAAGTCAGCATTAATAATCCTGCCGCAAAGCATGTTCTAAGTCCACCGGGAGATACCTTGTTGAATTCCCATGCGGTCCGGGACGGCGACTATCGGATCTATATCCACGTTATCAAATGCCCTGAATATCGAGAAAGGCCGCCATAGTGTACTCCTTCTATTGAAGAGACACCTTGGCCTCTCGTACGTCTTTATGTAGGACCGTCTTCAGCCACCACCCCTGAGATGTGCATGTTGTGTCCCACTGAAATTCTCTGGTGTGAGTCGCTTCCTCACCTTCAGGTGTACAAGTCTTTCCAATGTTTTAAGTAAACACTGTGAAAGACTGGCTGGCTTATCATCCTTCTGAGTACTGTGGACCGATTTAAACGGCTGGAAGATGCAATCTAGACGTTTCACTTTTGCCCTCTAATTCTGCAAAGAATTTCGCCCAGAAACTCCTCTTTGTTTTCCTCATTTTTTTGCTCTTGCCCAGGGCCTCAGGATATTCGTTTCAACCCTCTGTCGTATTCTACCTCTTCGTCTTGTTAAGAAGCTTACTGTTTTCTTTGAATAGTGTCCACCTTTAGTTCTGGTGTCCACCAATTAGTTCGTATAATCGGGGGTACCAGTTCCGGACATGTGACTCATACAGGCTCTCCGTAACAAGATCCGCAGCGGACTCCAGTTCCTTTGCGTACGATATAGGCCCTCCAACGGACTCAAGCATCTGCATATGTTCACAGTTTGTCTTTCTCGGATACCTATACGGCTCCTTTCCTCTTCTCTCGTGCTCCACCGTAATCCTATCCTATAGAATCCGAAAACGAGCACTCGGTGGAGACTTTCCGGTCTGAGTCTTCACAATTCGCTACCAGCGATATGTCTATACCCTGCTCCCTCATCCAGTTGAAGAACGTTGGAGTGTTTTCGCTGTTGCAGATAACCAAGTTTGTGTATAAAATGTAATCAAAAAATGACTCACCTTTTTCGTTTGTATCCATGCTACCCCATAGCTCGTGGTTGCGTGGTTGCGTTGGAGTCGCCTCCAAGTGTAAGGTCGTGCCCCTTGGCTTTGCACCATTCGACCAAGGCCCGAACCATATCTGACGGTGACCCTGACCTCTCCAGGGCTACTACTGTTAAATCTTGATTGCTGTAACGAGTTATCAGGATTAGATTCAGATCCCTTCTTGCTACAATACAGCTTTTAATCTTAGCTTCTGGTGGGGGGGGGGAGATGAATTTAAGATTGCGTGACCTGAGTTCTCGAACTTTGTTACCTCGTAACCATGGTTTCTGCACCAGAGCCATGTCAATAGCATCTCTTCTCATAATTCTGAGCAACTCGTCGGAGGCTGGCATTGAGTGGTGCAGATTTCCTTAACTCCTTGGGCCTCGTCGTCGTCAAATGGTTTAAGCCATATTTAATCTCTCCTTGTAAGGAGCGACAAGGATTTTGAACAGATCTTGACCTAGAGGTCCTTAAAATTACCATTCTCCTTCAAACATCTCCTTACGAATGATCAATTCTGCGATAAAGAGTATGACTTCCACTATAGGAGGGTGCATCCACACTCGCAACGACAGGGACAAACTCTATCTTCATAGCAGGCCAAAGCGGGTCAAGGCCACTTATGCAGTTAGAAAGAAAGCCACTAGTATTTCGGGCGCTAATGACAGGCTTGCTTAGACATCGTAGCGAGGGTTTGTAGATCTCCTCCCATTTCTGATCCTCCTTTTGCTATAATATTCGCTTATTTCCTTGCTAGGTGCTCCTCGTTTCAACAGGAGTTGAGGTTCCACTTTCTGTTGGGGGGTCTGAGCATACCATTTATGGTATTCATCCGTTTCATAAAATTAGATTTTCCCAACTCCCGTCATCCCGTCGCAAGTATCCTCGCAAGTGGATAAGTCGATGTTGTATTGCACCGTTGACTGACTGCAGAGTGATTTCGTATAATATTCACTCATGTTTGTTTGGTTTGTGTATAACTGTTCGTTTGGGTTGGACCCGAATATCATTGCATTAACGCAGGAGATCAAGTCGCCGCAAGGCATTTTGACTCCTAAATAAGAGCATTAATCCTGGGTTTGGCCATTAAGCCCCCGCATCATGACAAGATCGACCACTTAGTCGCGACTTAGTCTTCATTGTTATTTATTCGTTTTAGTTTGATTTTTAATTTGTTTAAAGGTTTAAGTTGTTCTTTTTGAAAACGAATCGTTCCTAAAAATCTTTAGCATGTACAGTCGAAACCGCATAACTGATATAACCTTTAGTGAAAAATCCCGCTTAAGTGACACTTCTTTCCATCAAGTTTCACTTAAGCGGGATTTTTCACCAACCATTCGTTTTTGGTTTTATTCATTGCAATTTAGTGCGTTTAAGCGAAAATCGCTTAACTGAAAATACCGTTAAGCTGAAAAAGTTTTTACATCCCAAATTTTGTTTTTATATGAAACTGAAAACGCTTAAGTGAAACTGTTATCTCTTATGGGAAACTATCTGAAACTTAAAAAGATCGCGCCATCAATAAAATTGGCAAAAACATAGTTTAATATACAGCTTATGGCTATTTCTGACTTTTAAAAAGTTCTACTAAGCATTCTCCTTTTCAACTCAAGCTATTTCATACATTCTTAGTACTTTGACGTGAAAATTCGCTAGCATGTAAGCTTATATCGCTTAACTGGAAATTAATTACACTTATCCGTACTACGCTAGGGAGAAAATTTCGGATAAGTGCAACCAAATCGATGTACTTTAAGCATTTCACTTATCCGGTTTCGAATGTATAGACCGAAAACATCATTGGTTTAAAAGGTATTATTTTCAGTCTTTCCAGTGCAAGTCAGATGTACTAAAATTCAAGGCCAAAGTTGTACCACATGTTTTTTGAAAAAAAAAAACAGGAATTGCTAATAAATTCGCAAATAACAACATTTTCGATTTGCTGCAAATTTCAAAAGATCTCAAGCTTAGATTAACAATAAGCTTGTTTTCTTTGTTCTATTAGGTTGCCCAAAAAGTAATTGCGGATTTTTTAAAAGAAAGTAAATGCATTTTTAATAAAACTTAGAATGAACTTTAACCAAATATACTTTTTTTACACTTATTTTCTAAAGCAAGCTAAAAGTAACAACTGATAACTGACAGAAGGAAGAATGCAATTACAGAGTCACAAGCTGTGAAAAAATTTGCCAACGCCGACTATATGAAAAATCCGCAATTACTTTTTGGGCAACCCTATATTATACTAACTGATAAACATATAATGTAATGATTTCATAAAATCATATCTAATATATATTTTTTATTTTCTTCTCTTTGCAGGTGAGTTTACTTAAATTACTTAGACGTCACTTTTTGTTTCCCTTAGAGTAAGTATCTTAAGCTTTTTTTTAATAGGCTACTCAAGAATAAAGCTCTTAAAATGTTGTCATCAAGTTTTGGCAAATTTACCACACTATGGTGGTATACTTATATCCTTCTTGTAACAGTTCAAAATATCAATCAGTGACTGCAATTGCAAATTTTGCCCATGAACATTCCACTAAGGAATAGGGTTATGAATCAGCGATTACTCTTACATGTTTTAGATTATTTTGACATTCTTGACTTGTAGCTGTCAAAGGAATGAAAGGATTGAATCAGATCAATCATGGTGTGATTGACAGTCATTCATAGAGTTCGTTGAACCTACGATCGTAACGAGATTGATTGATTCGTATTATTACATTTGACATTAAGATTTAAAAGATTTTAAACAAGGAGATAGAGAGCTCAAAAAGCCGTGATATTACGCAACTATGGATGTAGACCTGTGGTGGCCAAACTAACACGTGCACATACTACTTCAAGCCCACCCTGCAAACATTTGGAAGTGAACTTCTCACTTCCTCGCTGGATTTTCACTTTTTAGGTACTTCTTAAGGAAAGTTTGTTGAGATTTCATGGTTTAAAAACAAAATACATTATTATCGCCATCTATCATTCATGTTTCGCTAAAGAGCCGAATCTTATATACCCTCCACCATAGATCGCATTTGTCGAGGTCTTTTCCCGATATCTCTTTTTAGGCAAACAAAGGATTAAATAAAATAATTGATTTATTTGGTTGCCCAAAAAGTAATTGCGGATTTCTTAAAAGAAAGTAAATGCATTTTTAATAAAACTTAGAATAAACTTAAATCAAATATACTTTTTTTACACTTTTTTTCTAAAGCAAGCTAAAAGTAACAGCTGATAACTGACAGAAGAAAGAATGCAATTACAGAGTCACAAGCTGTGAAAAAATTTGTCAACGCCGACTATATAAAATATCCGCAATTACTTTTTGGGCAACCAATATTGGAGCTATATCAACTCATAGGCCGATTCGGACCATAATTGAATTGAATGCTGGAGACCATAGTAGAAGTCATTGTGTAAATTTCAGCCAATTCGAGTAAGAAATGCGTCCTATAGGGGCTTTATAAGTAAAATAGAGAGATCGGTTTATATGAGAGCTGTACAGGCTGTAGACCGATTCGGACTATATTTGAGAAGTATGTTGAAGGTCTTGGGAGAAGCCGCTGTACAAAATTTCAGCCAAATCGTATATTAATTACGCCCTCTGGAGGCTCAAGAAGTCAAGATCCCAGATTGGTTTATATGGCAGCTATTTCAGGTTATGGATCGATTTGAAACACATTTGAAACAGTTGTTACAAGCCATAACAAAACACCTCATGCAAAATGTCAGCCAAATCGGATAAGAATTGCGCCCTCTAGTGCCTCAAGAAGTCAAGATTCAAGATCGGTTTATATGGCAGCTATATCAGATTATGTACCGATTTGCGCCATACTTAGCACAGTAGTTGGAAGCCATATTGAAATACGTTGTGCAAAATTTCAACCAAATCGGATAGGAATTGCACCCTCTAGACGCTCAAGAAGTCAATACCCCAGATAGGTTTATATGACAGCTATATCTGGTTATGCACCGATTTGAACAATACTTAGCACAGTTTTGGAAGTTATAATAAAACCCCTCATACAATATTTCAGCCAAATCGGATAAGAATTGTGCCCTATAGTGGCTCAAGAAGTCAAGATCCAAGATCGATTTATATGGCAGCTGTATCAAAACATGGACCGATATAGGCCATTTACAATACCAACCGACCTACACTAATAAGAAGTATTTGTGCAAAATTTCAAACGGTTAGCTTTACTCCTTCGGAAGTTAGCGTGCTTTCGACAGACAGACGGACGGACGGACATGGCTAGATCGACTTAAAATGTCATGACGATCAAGAATATATATACTTTATGGGGTCTAAGACGAATATTTCGAGAAGTTAAAGAGATGTTCGCGTGAGTGATTTTTCATTGACGCTCATGCACGCTCACCAGCCAAAAAAATTATTCACGCACGCCCACGCACATCTTTTTTATATCCACTCCCGATCACGCCCGCTCACGAGCCAAACATTTTTCTCACGCACGACTCACGAAAAAATCACGACTTACGAGAATAATCACGACTCATGAAAAACTTGCTAATCACTCTTGAAAAAATACTTTTTCCATGAAGTAAAAAAATATATCTCTTTTTTTTGGAAAAGTCGGCGAAAAGTAGAAGAAGAATAGGCGAAAAGTAGTGCTCAGCTTATCGTGTGAGGAAAATGGCATAACAATTATATTAGTAACACTTGAGTTATAATAAGTGCGGATGAAAAAACGTGTTTTGGTATGGAAACCAAAACATTTGATGGCTTTTGATGGCTGTCAAACTTCGCTCGAGAAAAAATTAACGTTGCGGGTTGTGATTCATGCTCGCGCACGAAAAATTTTAGTTCAATCACGCTCAAGTACGATTACATATTTAGATTTGGATCTTACTCACGAATGGTTCACGCATAACACGAATAGTCACAAGTTACGTGCACACCTGTACCTTAAAGCCTTCACACCTAAAAGTATCCGATGAGATTTCCAGCATGAATGGAAACGTGTCATACTATGGTTGGTACTGTGGTATCTTCTGGCTTAACTTTTCCATTGCAAAATTCTTCGATCATTAAGCTCGTCTCGAAAGAGAAATAAAATGAGATCACTGCGATTGTATTCAACTTTCTTGTGTGTCGATTTAGTGACTCACGAGATGGAAAATGTTTGCAAGGCTTAGGCTTATGTTCTTGTTCTGTGCAATGGTATGTGTGTATTTGCCCACCACTGGCATAGGCCATAACCAGTAATCGATTTGTTATTACTTTCTCTGAAAGCAAATATCAGCGATTTTTGTTGGGCTATGGCGAATTTTATAGTCTCCAGCATTGTTCGCATTTGTTTTTTTTTTGCTCAATATCTCTTACAAGACACAAAAGACAATTGGAGGTCATAACAATGAATCGTAACGGGGTTTTGACAAGAATTACTTTCTGTAAGTGGTCAGGAGTCAAGCCGAGAATGTTAGAGGTCATAACAGAAGTTTGAATGCAAAATTTCAATCATATCAGACAAGATTTGATGGGGGTATATTCATTTTATCAATCCGTTTACAACACAACGAAATATCCATTTCCGACCCTATAAAGTCTATATATTCTTGATCGTCTCAAAAATCTAAGATCGTCTCCGTCCATCGCTGTTGAAATCACGCTACAGTCTTTAAAAATAGATATATTGAGCTGAAATATTGCACAGATTTTTTTCCATAAGCAGGTTGAATTTGAAGATGTCCTATATTGGATTATATCTTGATATAGCCCCCATATACACCGATTCGCCGATTTAAGGTCTTAGGCCCATAAAAGCCAAATTTGTTATCCGATTTCACCGAAATTTGGGACAGTGAGTTGTGTTAGGCCCCTCGACAGCTTTCTTTAATTTGGCCCAGATCGGTCCATCTCTCGATTTATGCTTTTGTCGCAGACCGATTCAGATTTGGATATAGCTGCCATATAGACTGATCTCTCGGTTTAAGGTCTTGGGTCTTTAAAATGCGTATTTATTGTGCGATTTCGGCGAAATTTGGGACAGTGAGTTGTGTTAGACATCTTTCTTCAATTTGGCCTAGATCCGCCCAGATTTGGATATAGCTGCCATATAGACCGATGTCTCGATTTAAGATCTTAGGTACGTAAAAGGCGCATTTATTGCCGATGTCGCCAAAGTTTGGGACAGTGAGTTGTGTTAAGCCCTCCAACATTCATTTTCAATTTGGCTCAGATCGGTTCAGATTAGGATATAGCTGCCATATAGACCAATCTCTCGATTTAAGGTCTTGGACCCATAAAATGCATATTTATTGTGCGATTTCGCCGAAATTTGGGACAGTGAATTGTGTTAAGCCCTTCGACATCGCTCTTGAATTTGTCCCAGATCGGTCCAGATTTATTGGGTTGCCCAAAAAGTAATTGTCGGTATTATAGTATTGTAGTAATATAGTCGGCGTTGACAAATTTTTTCAACGGCTTGTGACTCTGTAATTGCATTCTTTCTTCTGTCAGTTATTTTTAGCTTGGTTTAGAAAAAAAGTGCGCGAAATTTTGTTTACATTTGTTTGTTTGGCGTCAATTTTAATATGGGTACCACATGTATTGAAAGAAATTCATTTAACAAACCGAATCAACGCTTGTGATATGCACCTTAAACGCAATGAATTCGATCCGTTTTTAAAACGAATCATAACTGGAGATGAAAAATGGATTGTTTACAACAACGTTAGTCGAAAACGATCATGGTCCAAGCATGGTGAACCAGCTCAAACCACTTCAAAGGCTGATATCCACCAAAAGAAGGTTATGCTGTCTGTTTGGTGGGATTGGAAGGGTGTGGTATATTTTGAGCTGCTTCCAAGGAACCAAACGATTAATTCGGATGTTTACTGTCAACAATTGGACAAATTGAATACAGCCATCAAGGAGAAGCGACCAGAATTGGTCAATCGTAAAGGTGTCATATTCCACCAGGACAACGCTAGACCGCACACATCTTTGGTCACTCGCCAAAAACTGAGTGAGCTTGGCTGGGAACTTTTAATGCATCCACCATATAGCACTGACCTTGCACCATCAGACTACCATTTATTTCGATCTTTGCAGAACTCCTTAAATGGTACAACTTTCGGCAATGATGAGGCTATAAAATCGCACGTGGTTCAGTTTTTTGCAGATAAAGGCCAGAAGTTCTATGAGCGTGGAATACTAAATTTGCCAGGAAGATGGCAAAAGGTTATCGAACAAAATGGTAATTATATATTTGATTAAAGTTCATTCTAAGTTTTATTAAAAAAGCATTTACTTTCTTTTAAAAAATCCGCAATTACTTTTTAGGCAACCCAATAGATACATCTGCCATAAAGACCGATCTGTCGATTTTTAGTCTTGGCCCCCTGAAAGACGCACTTATAATTCGTGTTAGGCTTTTCAACATCCGTGTCGTATATGGTACAGATCGGTCTATATTTGGATATAGCTGCCAAAAAGGCCAATATTTTGTTCTACAAAATTGAACAATGACTTGTACTCACTAGACCACTTAATGTCTGTGTCGAATTTGGTCCAAATCGGACCATATTTCGATATAGCTGTTATTGGGGCATAAATTATGAATTTTTTAACGGATTATGACGGATTATTTGGTCCAAATCGGACCATATTTCGATATAGCTGCTATGGGGGCATAAATTATGAATTTTTCAACGGATTATGACAAAGGGTGGTTTACATATATACCCGAGGTAGTGGGTTTCCAAAGTTTGGCCCGGCCGAACTTTGTTACTTTTTACTTGTTACTTTTTGATTATTAATCTTAAAGTTTAAACAGTCTACATTATACTTCGATGGGCCCTAAGCATACTTTCAGATTTTTCCCTCAAGTTTCCAGTTGAGAAACTTTTTTTAATCGCAAACAATAAACCTTATGCTAACCTTCCGAAAGACAATTATCTTATGAAGAAAAAACAAAAATATTTATTTTCTTCCTTCATATTTTGAATCAACAACAAACTCTCGTTTATTTGGCTTACAAATGGGGTAGGACCAAGGAGCAGCAGTTAAAATAGGGACAATCTACCAGCCAGAATGTGCTTCATTAAAGTATGTCTATCTGTCAACCATCTAATAGAAAAGCAAAGTGATTTTTTTTTTGCAGCCGTAGCAATGTTATCAACGATTGGTAGGGCAATAAAGAGAGGGGAGAAAGTAATAACTAACACATGATGCGGAAAGGTTATAAAAAATAATTATAATGAGCGCCTTTGCTGTTGTATTTATTTTCCCTCCCTGCCTGAATGTGGAATTTTTCAGTCACGGCAGCAGCGTAACAGTTTTCTCAGCGCTAAACCCCTTGCGCAATAATTTCAAGTGGCTTCAAGTGGGGCGTCAGAGAGAAAAAAAGGAAAACAACAACAAAAAGATGATATGGAAATAAAAATTAAAACAAGATGCGGTTGCCTTAATTAAAACATTACTTTTAACGGATGCGGAAAATGCCACCACCTTTCCTTTGGCATACAGTTACATGCCAGCACAACAAACACCAACGACATCATCCATACCAGAGCAACAACCAAATGGAGTCAAAACAATGTCAAAACAGTGTTGAATGCCTGCTTAAAATATTGCCCTCTTTAAAAAAGAAGAGAGGAAGTAGAAAAAATAACTCTCAATTTGATGTTTGTATGAAACTGACGGATGGTCAGACCTTCAACAAAAAATAATGGGTGGCGAAAAAAAGACGAAACCTTGCCGAAAAATGAAATTGAGGCAGCATGAGTGTATGTTTGCTTCCAGTTTTATTTTTCCGTTTATGAGAACACAAATCATAGCAACGCAGCCCCAAGAATTCATTTTGGTGTTATTTACAGTTTTTTTTTTTTTTTTTTTTTTTTTTTTTTTTTTTTTTTTTTATTTTAATTGCAACTAGCTTTCAATAAGAAGCTAACAAGCAATTTTTTTCAAATTTAACATAATTATCATTGAAAATATGTAAATTTTATATAATCTATCTGAAAATTTATTTTACATTGGAAACAAAAAGAAAATAAATAAGTTTAAAGCTCATGATATTAAGAGATCATAGGGTTTAGTTCTATTCAGTCTACGTCTGGTACTTGGATCATTGAGATTAATGGCTTCTGGATTTACATGAAGGCGTAATCTGGCATCATGTTTCGTTGCTGCAATTGATATTTCCTCTGACACTGTGTTCATGCGGAGGTCTCTATGGAGATCACTGTTGCGAACATACCAAGGGGCGTTAACTATGCTCCTTAGTACTTTATTTTGAAAATTTTGAATCATGTAGATATATTTCTTATGCGTGCAACCCCATAGTTGGATGCCATATAGCCATATTGGTTTTAATAGTTGATTATATAAAAGTAATTTGTTTTGAATGGAAAGTTCAGATTTCCTGCCCATAAGATATTTGAGTTTTGACCATTTAATATTAAGTTCTTCGATTTTCTTCTTGACATGCGCTTTCCAGCGTAATTTCGAATCCAGGGTCATACCAAGATATTTCGCATTGTCCGAATAAGGGATACTGACTCCATTTATATGCACGGGGATGTTCCTGGTAGCTTTATTTGTAAAGTTTACATGAACCGACTTCGAATGGTTCAACTTTATTTGCCAAACAGAGGCCCAACGATTTATTTCATTAAGAGCTTGTTGCAATTTAGTGATTGCTTGCTCCTCTGTATCTGCCACAGCAAGTATAGCAGTATCATCCGCAAAAGTTGCAATGACTGAGTTTGGTGGTTCTGGCAAATCGCTAGTGTATAAAAGATATAGGACGGGACCTAGGATACTTCCTTGAGGCACACCTGTACCAATTTTCTTCATGTCTGAGTAGGAGTCATCCTGTTTAATTCTGAAGAATCTATCCGATAAGAATGATTTTAGAAATTCAACATATATTTCAGGCAACATCCTGCTTAATTTCCTTATAAGCCCGACATGGCATACTTTGTCAAAAGCCTGCGACACATCTAAGAATACAGCAGAACATATTTTTTTATCCTCAAAGCTTTGTTCAATAGTATTAGTTATGCGGTGTATCTGGTCAATAGTTGAATGGGAATTTCTAAAACCAAATTGATGGTCTGGTATGAGATTTTTTTCTGCAATAATGGGGTTTAAACGACTCAAAAACAGTTTTTCTAGCAGTTTGGATAACATTGGTAGTAGAGATATTGGTCTATATGAGGTTACCTCTGTTGTAGGTTTACCTGGTTTAGGTATCATACGGATTTCTGCAATTTTCCAAAAAGTTGGCATTCTTCTTAACTTGAAGCAGGAATTAAATAATTGGGTTATTTTAATGATGCAATTATATGTAAGATTTCTTAGTATTTCAGTATTTATTAAGTCGAAACCTGGACATTTCTTTAGCTGCATACGGCCTATTTCTGCATATACCTCACCAACTGTAACATTCTCGATGCTTTGTTCGAAATTTCCTATACCTTCATTACCATTAGTTGGAACTTCATTGTTATTGGAGAAAACGTTCTCCATGTGTTCTGAAAATATTTGCGCCTTTTCCATATTCGTTTTGGCCCATGATGAGTCATCTTTTCTTATTGGATAATTTCTTGGTACAGGCCTCTTAACTCCTTTTGTTGCTTTCCAAAGTGAATAGTCGGTACTTTTATCAGTTGTTAACGACAACAGATGTTGCCTAAGTTCCATATCTCTGAAAAGTTTGGTTTCTGCACTGAGTTCCTTAGTGATTTTATTTAAGAGTGTCTTGTATGACGGATGTCTAGTTTGCTGCCATTTCTTACGTATTTTGCGTTTCAGTTGAATTTTTTCTCTAATATATACCGGGTAGGTTTGTTCAGAAGCAGTACTTCGATAATCAGGAGTACTTTGCCATGCGGCTTTCTGAATAGTTGCAGTTAGTATTTCAACTTCATTTTCCAAATCGTCTACAGAGATTGGTGCTTCGACTTTCAAATCTGCATTCCACAAGATTAAATTGAAATATTGCCAGTCGGTAAATTTATTTATCAAAAAGGGTGGAGGCTCTTTTGTTAGTATTTTTTCAAAAAGTGTAAGGAAGATTGGAGAGTGGTCTGAGCTTAGATCAAAACCATTTTCTATTTTTATTCGGGACGTCGATATTTTTTTGACCAGAAAAAAGTCTATTAAGTCGGGAATTTTGTTTGTATCAGTTGGCCAATAGGTTGGTGTACCTGATGAGATTATTGAGCAACCAGTATCATTCGACGCTTTGAGTAGTTCTCTGCCTTTTGTAGTTGTTAATCGGGATCCCCAGTGAGTATGTTTGGCGTTAAAGTCGCCTCCAATAATGTGCCTGTCGTTGTGTTTTTCTATCAGCTGTTTATATTGTTCGTATTTAATTTGATGTTTCGGTGGACTGTAGAGAGCTGTTATGAGTAAATTTTCATTTTTAGTGAATATTTTTATTGTGGTAGCCTGAAATTCATCCGTTTTTATTTCCTCATCTTCTATATGCTTTATCGACTTCCTAACTATAACTGCGCTACCTCCTCTAGCAGTATTCGTTGGGTGAGTGGTATGATACACCTCGTAATTTTTGAATCTTATATATGATTGAGTAGTGAAATGGGTTTCTGATATTAGACAAACATCTATTTTCTCGTTGTTGAGCACGACTTCAAGCTCCCTTTGGTGTTTGTGGAGGCCATTGGCGTTCCATAACATAATTTTAAGCGGGTTATACATGTTTAGATACGTTTGATGTTTTCTCGAGATTAGCTAGTCTGATTTCAATAGTTTTAAAGAAGTTTTCTTGAGTACTAAGCCTACTGAGTATTTGTGACAGTATATTGTTTGGAGCTTCTGAAACGATATTTCCGGTGACACTCGCATATGATTGCGGGTTTTCATTGCTATTTCGTGGAATATTGGTGTATGGTATAGTACGCTTACTGGTTGATTGTAATTTCTTGTTTCTTAGCTTCTGCAACTCTTTGGCGACTTGACATCCTCGGTATGATGCGGGATGTTGTTCACCACAATTACAGCATTTTGGACGGTCTATTTCTTTATCGCATTCGTACGAATTATGTTTACCCGCACATTTGACACACCGTGGAGGTTTATTACAGTAATTTTTGGTGTGACCAAAACTTTGGCATTGTTTACATTGAGGAAGCACTCTTTGTTGTTTTATTTCCTCGATTTGAACAATGGAGTGGCAAATACTTCTTATTTTGAATATTTTTTGGATGTCTTCTTTGGAATCAAAAGATAAAACGAACATATTAAGAGGTTGTTTAGTTTTGAATTTAAGTTTATTTTGGGCATCAAGAACATTAAAACCTTGAGATTTGAGGTCATCAATTATTGATTCTTTATCGGTTGCATAGTGGAGATTTTTTACCATCACTTTAATTGGTCTCGTATTTTTATTTTCATAGCTATGCCAAGACACCCCGATTGAAGAGAGATGTTTTGTCAACTTTCTATAATCATCAGAATTAAATGTGTTCACTTTGTATGTTTCATTACTTAGCATTTTAATTAAAAACGAGCTTGTAATATTTTGTTTTAAATCATGATGAAACTTTATGTAGTCAGTAATGCCTGATACCATTATTGGCGGTGGGCGATATTTCTCATCGTTTTTATTTTTATTATTTATATTATTTTTTGGCGAAATTTGATGTGCGTTGTCACTTTGCTGATTTTGGTGAGGAGAAACATCATTATTTAACTTTTTTCTTTTCTTTTTATTTTTTTGTAGAATCCACTCGGTTTCTCGAGCTAGTTCTTCCTCGTCAGTTTGGTAGTGTATGGTTTGATCTTCGCAAGGCTTGGAATTTGTACTTCCATTTGAATTATAACTTGAACTTGCACTCGTACATTGAACCATAGGCATTTGTTTTAATATTTTATTTTCTTCTTTTAACTGGGCACAGTATTGTTCCAAAGATTGGATACGCTGCATGAGCTCCGAATTGATTTTTTCTAATTCTTTCATTTTATTTACCCTAAATAGGGTTAAGCTGTTACGGGGAGAATCGAGAGAAGAAAACTCGTTGAAACTCATTTTTTGAAATTAACGACCGTAGCAGAGTCGATAACACCGTTTTGACTGGACTGACAATCAGCTGATTAGCAGATGCCGCCTTTTTTTTTGATATGGTAACACGTCGCTTCTATGCCAGTATTTGCTGAAGCAGAACAGATGTTTGTTGTTTGTATATAAATTTTTATTTGTATCTTCGTCTCTGTCGGTAGAGTTTCTCTTATATTAATTTTTGTGATTTGATAAGAATTAAAATGAATCTTTTTATTAATTAATTGTTCAATAATCCACGCGCACATTGCGAAACCTTCACTTGCACTAGCGCGGAGAATTCAGCGCCACCGAATAAAGGCAATATCAATATGCTGCGTATAGTTTAATGACTTCAAAAAGGGTTTGTTTACAAGCACTCGCACAGCACGTCCGTATGCGCCGAAGGTTAGTTGATTTTTTATTTACAGTGGCTTCCGTAACATAAGCCACTGGGTTGTAAATGACCCCAGCGAGAGAGGAGAGCCAAAAAAAAAAAAATCCAAGCAAATAAAATATTGACACAGTTATGGAATTTTATTTTCCTCAAAAAAATACGAAAAATAAAACTTTTTGTTTAATGAACATCTTTGCCCCCCTTAACTTCATTAGAGCATATGTTTGAATTTAATTTAAACTCGTAACTTACCCTTTCGAAGGGATGATGGCAAAAAATACAACTCACCAAGCAGAGCAGAAGCAGCTGACTTGCTGTCTGACCGAGCTCCTTTGGGAACTAAGACCCCTTCTGCCATGATAGTCATCATATCGCATGCTTTTAAGTGGGGTCGAAGTCGCAGACAAGTGTGAAAAACTATTGCTATCTTATATATGAGGTTTATATATGTAACACATGCTTTAAGGGAGAACGAACGTTAACGAACTTCAACTAGGTCACATGCAGCTCCTCCATGGAATTAATTTAATGCTTTTAATCCATTTAATTGCATAAGTAAGAAAAATACCAGGTGTTACCAACTTTTGTATAAGAGTTTAATATTGATATTACACCAATTGTAAATGCAAACAATCTACAATGGAATAAATTTCAGCTAAAAACAGAATAATAGCCCAATGAAGCATGAATCTACTGAATTGAATAAATTTTACATCGAAATGGAGGAACATAAAAGTAATTTTCGTTCCAAAAAGCCGGAAACCTTACCACACTAATGCAAATGGTTTTCATCTTATTAGTCTGTTATTCTTTATGCGGAAGATTCTAGAAAGGTTGAAGGGTTGATAGACATTTCTTCGGACAAAGTTCCCAGGATATGTTCTTTGTAAATAATACTTCTAATATTTCGCTCTATGTCCATATATCTGACCTTTGTTTCTCAAGACATGATTTGGTTTATCTAGCTTACAATTTCACTGTGTCAAAGACAGTGGAGAAGTTTTCATTTTCGACTTCAAAAATTTTGACTATTCTGCCTTAGATGAAAGGATTCAAGGAGTCTATTGGAATGGGATATATGATCTCACAATCTGTCGATGAGAAATGTAGCTTTCTTCAAGATAACATTGAACGTATCTATTGGGTTGCCCAAAAAGTAATTGCGGATTTTTTTAAAAGAAAGTAAATGCATTTTTAATAAAACTTAGAATGATCTTTAATCAAATATACTTTTTTTACACTTTTTTTCTAAAGCAAGCTAAAAGTAGCAGCTGATAACTGACAGAAGAAAGAATGCAATTACAGAGTCACAAGCTGTGAAAAAATTTGTCAACGCCGACTATATGAAAAATCCGCAATTACTTTTTGGGCAACCCAATATGATGCAACAGTCCCCATTCGGAATAAGATGAAGAAATCGGATACTAAGCCTTGGTTTAATTCCACAATTAGGAATTTTTCAAAACGCCTGAACTTCATGAGGAATTCCGCACGTTAAGAAATAAAGTCAATGCACTCATTAGTGATGCAATATTACGATAATATTTATCCAAATATTATTCGGCGTTAGACACGAAAGTCAAGTGGAGGGTTATAAACGATAGCGGAATTTCTAATTACCATGGTGATATAAATGAATTGAATGAAACTTTTGTTAATATTCCGACCTTTGATATAGACTCGACTTATTACCAAGACACTAATAGACTTCCGGAAAGCACAAATGTTGATTGTAGTTTTGAGTTTAGATGTGTATCGCACGACAAAGTTTTACATATTCTTAGATCAGTCAACTCAAATGCTGTTGGTCTTGATAACATTGTCCCAAGATTAATTAGAATATTGGTTCCTTACCTTTTAACTTATTTCACTCATCACTTTAACTCAATTCTAATCACCAGTGCACATCCGACTATTTGGAAGAGATCAAAGATAATCTCAATTCCTAAATCGAATAACGATTTCCATCCGATTTGTTTATTATGTTACCTCTAGAAAGTTTTTGAGAAGATTTTGCTTTAATAAATGTCCGAATATCTCCTTCATGAATCTTTGTTGTCTGATAGACAATCTGGGTTTCGTGCCCATCATAGTTGCCTTAGTGCATTAGTTGAAGTTTCGGAATCAATCAGAAGTGAAATTGATTGATGTTACTGTTCTCGTCCAAATTCAAAGTCTTTCGACTCGGTTGATCATCATAACTTATATATGAAGCTCAGAAGACTTTTCAATTTCGCCGGTACTTTTATCAAAATGGTTCTATCGTATCTTAGTAATCGGAAACAGCCAGTGTCCGTAGGGGATTCAATATCAGAGTCAATTCTAGTGACCAAGGCAGTCCCACAAGGCTCAATAATTGTTCCGCTCCTTTTTTCGATCTACGCAAACGATCTTCGATCAGCTGGGTAAATCCGTAGCCAAATATTTATGTATGCTGATGACATTTATTAGTTATACCTTAGCGGCTCTGTTAATAATATTAGTGAATGCGTTGCAAAACTCAAAGACGAGCTGTTCTGTGTCTATAAGTGGGCTACAGCAAATGGTTTATTTCTGAACCCCCAGAAATCGAAAGTGATTGTTATTCACAAAAATAAAGGATTAAGTTTACAAGACCTGGATATCACAATAAATCAACAGAAACTTAATATTGTGTCTAGTGCTAAGAACTTAAGTGTGATTTTTGTGATTTAAAGAAACTTGGTCAAATCATATAAATGCTGTTGCCGGACAGACCTATGCAAAGCTGCGTGCACTGTGGATAACACACTCCTATATACCAATCGAAATTCGAATTCTGTTCGCAAAGACATATCTAATTTCTAGTCTGATCTATGGATGTGAACTTTTTTCAAACTGCGATTCACTTAGCCAACGAAAAGTAAATGTAGTATTCAACAGCATTATTAGGTATGTCTATGGTATAAGAAGGACTCAACATGTTTCTCACTTGGCTACTTGTTTTTATGGCTGTAGCTTCAACAATCTACTTAGAACTGGATCTCTACAATTCTTACATAAAATCATTTGGAAGCAAACACCTAAATATCTCTATGACAAATTAATATTTGCCCGATCTAGAATAGAAGTCTTTGGAATATTCTTCCTCACAATATCCAAAATATCAGCAACGCATCATTTTTTTCCCCTTAAACAATATCATGTTTTTACCTATTCTAAAGCTTATTTGAACTATTTCACGAAATTCTATAGTTTATTTTAATTATTTTCTATAATGATATTCGAAAATGTTTACTCCTTCAAAAATTGTTTAATTATTTCTTAAGAAGGATAAATTACTGTTTTTATAAGCCTCTTGTGTAGGTATTCATTAAATAAATAAATAAAAATATAAAATCTCTTGTTTCGGCAACAGCATGCATATAGTAAGGGCAAGTCCACTGAAGCAGCCCTTCACCACCTAGTCGACTGTAAAGTCGACCGAGTGAATGTAGACATTTGAGAACGATCGCCTCCCATTACACCTGAAGAAATTGACGTCCTCCGGCAAACCATTGTAGTTCTGGCTCAATTACGTTCCGGCAGATGCAGCCGCCTTGCAAGATGTATGTCCCGATTGTAATCAGGAACCGCACGATACACGCCACTTGTTTAACTGCCCGGCCAGACCCACTCGACTCAGACCCAGATCCCTGTGGATGCACCCCATCTTAGTCGCAGAATTCTTGGGTCTTTACACTCAACACAATCAAGCAGACGAAAGATAGAACACCATAAACTGCTACAACAACAACCTAGTCACCTACATAGAGGGTTCTATCGCTGTCAAGGAATATAGAAAGGTAGCATTTCTGGACATTGAAGCTGCTTCAACAACATAAAACCGACGTCAATCATGAAGGAGCTGGAGTTCCTAGGCATCAACACTACCGAAAGAAAGTTTTTTAATAACCTACTTACTGAAAGATACATTACCACAGGCTTGGGATCTGTAGATATAAAAAATGGCTCAGCAGAGGATCACCTCAAGGAGTTGTACTATGTCTTCTACCTTGGAATATGGCCATTAACAATATATTATTGTCTCTGGAAAGAAAAAGTATAAAAGTGTATGCAGATGACGTGGCTGTTGCGGTAAGGAGATAGTTTCCCAGTACTCCGAGAGATATATTTCAGGGAGCTCTCCGTGCCACAGCGAAGTGAGCTACCGAAAATCGTCTAGGCGTAAATCCGTGCAAGACAGAATTGGTTCTTTTCAACAAGAGAAACAAATTACCTACAGTGGCACCTGTCTCCTTAGGAGGGGAGAATGTTCCCCAAGTTGTACAACCGTATATAAAATAGATTTCACACTACTGTTGTAGATCCTGACTTTTGTATTATGTGAGATGTCACTGCATCTCGGAACTTTGGTGAGTTTAAGAAAGGTGCTTCTAGCCTTTTTGATACGTAGCGTATGTTTGCCTCTGATCCTTCGTCTTTTGTTATTTTGCTGCCAATATAGGAGAAGTTGTCAACGTCTTTAATGATATGCTCGTTAATAGTGAGCGGTGTCAGACTTAATGTTCATATCCTCATCAATTTAGTCTTTGCTATATTTGCTATATACTTTGGTAGAATTTTCATTCAGTCTTTGCGAAGCCTGCGCAAAGAATCATATCATCCGCGTGGTCGATGTCTCCGAGGAAGTTGTTAATACCCCAGCATATGGCATAGGGTGCCTCAAAATTAGTTGCTTTATGTCATGGGACCCATAATTTATCCACCTGTTCCTTAGCATATGGTTTATCCAGTCTCAAGGATCCGGTCCATTTGGTACTGGTCAACGGATTGGATTAATGCGCCAAAGGTGTCAGTGTTATTAAAAGCCCCCTCTATGTAGATGTATACCGCCAATGTGTTCATCTTGGCATCAAAGGAGTCTTCTATTTTATGCACAATCTTGTGCAGGGCAGTCTCCAATGACTTTTCCTTGACATAGACATGTTGTTTGTAAAGGGTGATTTTTTTAAAGCTATAGGAAAGTTTTTCAAAAAAAAAAAAAACGCGATGCAATTCAGAAAAATACATGAAATCTTTATTTGAATCGATATTACTGCCCATATAATTTAATGTTTGAAGATTATTTCATGCAAATGTTGACCGTGACGGCGCCTTAAATGGTCCATCCGCTTAGTCTAATTTTGGCATACTCTTCCCAACTTTTCGATCGGTAGCTCATGAATGAATGCTTCAATATTCACTTTCAATGCGTCAATTGAAAGGGGCTTGTCCGTATAGACGTGAGCTTTAACATATCGCCACAAAAATAATCCAAAAGCGTTAAATCGCACGACCTAGGCGGCCAATTGACCGCTTCCGAACGTGAAATAAAATGTTTACCGAACTTGCCTCTCAATAAGTCCATTGTTACGCGTGCTGTCATGCTATTAAAGCTTTTGCATCAACATAGCGCGCACCATTCACCGTTACGTTACGATTCGCATCATCTTTGAAGAAGTACGGTCCAATGATGTCACCAGCCCATAAACCACACCAAACTGTGACTTTTTCTGGATAGTTTGACAGCTCTTGCAATGCTTCTGGCTGATCTTCATTCCAAAATCGACAATTCTGCTTATTTACGTACCGATTGAGCTAAAGATGGATTCGTCGCTGAACAGAATGAAGTGCGCGAAGAACTTTCTTAACAGAGCACGCATTTTGATAATAAAATTCAATAATTTGCAAGCGTTTTTCATTTGTAGGACGATTCATGGTTAAATTATAGACCAAACTGAAGATGTTTGACAGTGAAACAAAACACGAAACGTGCGTAGGCGGTTTAAACCAGTGTGGCCAAAAAGATAATTGCTAAAAAATCACCCTTTATTAGTTCGCTGGATGTCCTACTCTTTTTCATGGTTTCCCCAATACGTTCCGTGGTTTTGAATAGGAAGTACTTAAGGATGTAGGGGTTTGGTTACGCAAAAAAAGAAACATAGTTAGCTGGAAAGTCTCTAAAACTCGTCTGCTATTGGTTATGGGTGCCGTCATGGTCGCTATTGTCACATTTCAACAACAATTGGTTGATTTTTCTGTTATTCTCATTCCTTATCTGCATCATATTTATACCCTACATCACTACTGTGGTACAGGGTATTATAACTTAGTGCATTTGTTTGTAACACCCAAAAGGAAGGGAGAAAGACCCATTGATAAGTAGACCGGTCAACTCAGAATCACTTTCTGATTCGATTTAGCTATGTCCATCTGTCTGCCCCTCTGTCCATGCTAATTTGTGTACAAACTACAGGTCGCAATTTTCATCCGATCGTCTTCAAATTTGGTATGGGAATGTTTTTCGGCTTAGAGATATAGCTCCCATATATATGTTCGTCCGATTTGCAGTAATACAGCAATAAAATGGTCATTTGTTAACCGATTCTCTCGAAATTTGGCAAGAAAAATTTTCTTATGACTCTCAATATAGTGGTGAATTTCATAGAAATCAGTTCAGATTTGGATATAGCTCCCTTATATATGTTCATCCGATTTGCAATAATACAGCAATGAAATAGTCATTTGTTAACCGATCCTCTTGAAATTTGGCAGAAAGGTGTTTCTTATGACTCTCAATATTACTGATGAATTTTATAGAAATCGGTTCAGATTTGGATATAGCTCCCATATATATGTTCGTCCGATTTGCAGAAATACAATAAAATGGTCATTTGTAAACCGATTCTCTCGAAATTCGGCAGGAAGGATTTTCTTATGTCTCTCAATATTAGTGGTGAATTTTATAGAAACCGGTTCAGATTTGGATATAACTCGTCTGATTTGTAGTAATAATGCAATAAGATGGTCATTTGTAAACTGATTCTCTCGAAATTTGGCAGGAAGGAGTTTCTTATGATTCTCAATGTTACTGGTGAATTTTATAGAAATCGGTTCAGATTTAGATAAAGCTCGAAATTTGGCAGGAAGGATTTTCTTATGTCTCTTAATATTAGTGGTGAATTTTATAGAAATCGGTTCAGATTTGGATATAGCTCCCATATATATATATATATAAGTTTGTCCGATTTGCAATAATACAGCAATATAATAGTTATTAGTTAACCGATTCTCTCGAAATTTTGCAGGAAGGATTTAGCTTTCGATATTACTGGTGAATTTAATAGAAATAGGTTAAGATTAAGATATAGCTCTCATGTATATATATCGCCCGATTTTCACTCCTACAGCCACTGCAAGCGCATTTATTGACCAATCTTCCCAAAATGTACAACGCTTTCCTCGACTACTTCCACAATATCATTAAATTTTGATCGAAATCGGTTCAGATTTAGATATAGCTCGTATATATATATATATGTTTGTCACATTTTGGGTAATTTTTTGTCATATGTCAACCATAGTTATTACATTTTGAACATATTTGCTTTGCTCGAATTTTGATTCAAATTGATTGATACAGTAATTTTAATAACCTATCTGAATACATCGGCCGAGGTCCATCAAAATTGGTTCAGAATTCGATATATTGGTTCAGATTAGATGTATTTATAGTGTAGGTGTAGGGTATTATAAAGTCAGCACCGCCCGACTTTTGCCTATCCTTACTGGTTTTCAGTTTAATATTTGGACTTCATTCATTTTTAAGAAGTTTTAAGAGTGCTTTTGATCACAAAAGTGCGAAAGTTTCTCAATGCTTAAAGATGACGATAATTCTTTGTAACGATGTTCCGAATAATAGGGTTTAAGAGTTGATCATTGGAATCAACTTCGGCAACTAAAAGGACAGATAATGATTAGAACTATTAGCTAGCAAGGTAGTATACCAAAAATTTCAGTTCTAATATTCTTTGTATTTTAATTTCAACTTAGAGTTGAGTAACAAAAGTATTGGTGATAGGGCCAAACCATGTTAAGTAAACTTTTATTCAGATCTAGTTCAACCTCCGTATGCCCAAAAGCAAAAGAGTTAAAATTTTACAAGTTTTCAGGCTTTTTTTTAACTTTTACATCTTTTGCAATCCATTTGCCGCTTCCTTGTTCATCCTACCACAAATCAATTGAGGCAAGATGCCCTGCCCATAAAACTTCTTTTTTTATTCTTTGTCTAAGTAATTATCCTTTGTTTTCAAATCTTAGTGCTTTCTCTTTTTTCTTTGGTTTGCTAGAAATGGAACATTTCTTACATATTTTTTTTTTTAATTCAAATGTCTACTTACTATGCCGTGTTTCTTTTTATTACACATTTGTATATAAATGTTGTCACATTTATATCATTGTCTGTACATCTTGCTTCTTTACATAATTGAACAAGTTTCATATTCGAAAATGAAGAACGCGGGGGAGATGTTGTCTGTCTATGACATACAGAAATAAAAACGAAACAATTTTATATATGTATGCTTGATTGTACTCGAACTCTTTCAAAGATTCAACATTGCAAAAGGAATTGCTGTGTTTCGTCATGACGAGAGCAACAAGAAATTGTGGCTGTCTGACTGGCTGACTGGCTTGCTTGCGGTTAAAGCTGGCCGATTTTTCCCAAACCTGTTTGCCTTCACCGTAATATTTGTTGGGTTATAGCTTAAGGGGGGTTAAAAAACAACATTGCATTTGTTATCATCATCATCAACGTTGAATAGAATACCCCAGACGCCTGCCGAACAGAGCGACAAAAAAACGTTCGTACGTACGCATTTATATCCATTTCAATTTCATTCACCCATTCATTCATTCGTTCGTTCGTTAGTTCGAACGTCCGCCTGTCTGCCTATGCTCTTGCCTGACTTTCCCACTGTCTCTTGTGACTGCAGCATGACTTCCCCCATTCGCTGTACTGTGTAAATTGCATTGTTTGCATTTTTTGCTGTCATTCCCCATCCCCTTTTCGACTCTCCCCTCATCGACGTCATTATTATGCTGTAGCGTTCAACTGATATGATATTGTGCGGAGTATAATTTGCACTGATATTCGTAGTCAAAACCGCTTCTATGGCTATAGCAAGGTACAATTGTATATATATTGCGCGGTATATTTTCTTTTTTTTTTACATTTCCTTCTATCCATCAAATATTGCTATTCCTGTAGTTATCCCCTCAGAAATCGCATCACAATCGTTGAAGTTTTTTCTATGGCAATCGTGCAACTGCAACCTTTTTTTGCTGTTTGATTATTCTAATGATACTGAGCAGCCAAATGATTTCGTTTGCTGCAGTAAATGTTGACTTTCAGAGTTCGTAGCAGGAGTTTCATACTCCCTCAACTCAGCTATTGGTGAATGGAGATGACCTGTGTGTATGCACTGTGAGCAATATGCAACATTAGTTGCAATGGCCTTAAAGACATTGGGTACTTTGTAAACAACAAGTTGTTGGCGTATATATCTCTATTACATCACCGAACAGGTTAAGTTCAGCAGGCCGAACTTTGGATACCCACCACCTCGGTTATATATAATAACCACCTTTCGTTATAGTACGGAGAAAAATGTATTATTTATGAACCTATAGTATTATATCGAAATATGGTCCCATTTCGACCAAAGTCGGCATCGACGTCGAGGGATCAAATACTTCACTGTTCAAGACGGTAAAAGAGAATATTGGACTTTATGGCTGCTTTATCCAATTATAGTCCGATCTTCAGAATATACGCCATATATACATACAGGAAAAAACCAAGCATGGCGTTGACAAAGTGACAACATTCGTTCATAAAAGTGAATCAACACACAGATGTAATCAGATAAACCACAAATGTTTATAAACCAACAACAGTTTTTCTAAATGAAACGTCCACACCCGTTCACTTTCTGACAACGTCTTGTGCACAGTTTTTTTTTTAATAGATTTCGAAAAGTTTTTTTGTGCTGCCGAGTATCGAACCTGAGTTCCATCCCATTGATTATTTACAAACGTCTTACCACCACAGCCGGCCGTGTACATACAATGTTTTTTGAGTCATTTTGATGTTCATAACGGTCGGTGCATCAACGCGATTTTATAAAATCATTCACGCTTGTTTACAATATTTCCAACAACGTCTGTGTATAACAATGACAACATTGGTGCATGATTTTGCAACGTCTTTTTTCTATCAGTATATCTGAACCATATAAGGCACGAATGTCCACAGCCTTAGAATTTCAGCGCAATCGGACAGTAAATGCGCCTTTTATGGGTACAAGACCATAAATCGGGATATTGGTCTATATGAAGGCTATATTCGAAACCAGACCAAAGACGGCTCTCTGTGCCAAATTTCAGCGATATCGGGCAATAAACGCTGCGGGCCCAAAAACTTTAATCGGGAGTTTGGTATATATAACCGCTATATCCAAATATAGCCCGATCTTGGCCACACTCGATATATTGTATATGGCAGCTATAATCAAATCCGCACCGATTTGGTTCGTATTAAACAAGGATGACGAGAGGCTTAACACAATAGGCTGTATAACATTTTGGCAAAATCGGACAATGAATGCACCTATTATGGGCCCAAGACCTTAAACCGAGAAAACCGAGAGATCTTTATATATGGCAGCTATATCCAAATCTGCGGCACGGATATCCAAAAGCTTTGCATAGCTCACTGTGTCAAATTTCATCAAAATCGGACAATAAATGCGTCTACTATAAAATTAAACAGAGATGTCGAGAAGTCTAACCCAACTCACTGTCTCAAACTTCAGTGAAATTGGTTAATAAATATGGCTCAAATGGGTCTAAGATATAAGGGTATAATCAGCAGGAGTGTCGAAAGGCCTAACGCAACTCATTGTGTTCAATATCAGCGAAATCGGATAATAAATGCGCTTCTTGTGGGCAGCCACATATATACATCTATGGACCGATCTGGGCATCCTTGAAAAGAGATGTCGAGGGCTTAACACAACTCACTGTCTCAAACTTCAGAAAAATCGGATAATAATCGGCAAATCGCTCTATATGGGAGCTATATCCAGATAGAGTCCGATATAACCCATCTTCGAACTTAGCCTGTTTATGGACAAAAAACATCTAAGCAAAGTTTGAGCTCAATATCTCTATTATTAAAGGCTGAAGCGTGATTTCAACAGACAGACGGACGGACGGACAAGACTGGATCATCTTAGCTTTTACGACGATCATAAATTTATTTACTTTTTGGGTTCGAAAATGAATATTTCGATCTGTTGCAAACGGAATGACCAAATAAATATGCTCCATTCTTTGGTGGTGTGCAAGTTATCTAAATTTTAGAATTCATTCACTTTTACTCGATATGACTACATTTAGCTTTGACTATTGGTCAGAGTCGGTCAAAGAACTAGTTGTAAGCTTCACGGATGTAATATGACGGATTTTGGCCCTTTCTCGTACAAAGCTATTGTATTGCATCCATACTGGCATATTTTCTTGTCCCTCCCTTGGTCTCTAAAAAGGTCCATATAGGAAAGTTCACCGGATTGGCATCTGGCGAACTGGACAGCAACAGTGCGAACGTAATGAAGGGGGGGACATGATTTTTTAGATATTCTTGATGATTTAAGTGACGGTATCGAGTCTTGTTGGCAAGTCCATGGTATACGACCGAAAAATTTGTGTGCCCATGGCTCCAAAGCAACGTCTAAGTATTACCGATAATAACCGATGACGCCAGATTCAAGGAAAACGATTGAATAGCGGCCATCGGCGGTCACAGCTGTCCATGCAAGCACTTGAGATGAAAAAGCGGGTGGCCATTCGTAGGCTCAAATTTTCGTATGTGCGCTCGGTTAAGAACAAACGATCAGTTTCGGAGAACGAATTGCCAATTTGGGAATTTTTTGTCGTCAGAGAACACCATGTTGGGAAATATAGTTTTTGTTTTGTTTTTGGCAACGCTACCAATCTCACTATTACAGTGAAAGGTGCGATACACAAACATGTTGTTTACTTTGCGGTGTTTGAGTTTGCCAACAATAGCCAGTAGTGATTTTCCAGCCAAATATACATCACACTATTATGATAGAACTCCATCACGAATAATTTTCTTTATAAATAAACTGAGAAGCAAATACTTTTAGTGGCTTGTAAACAATATAATATAGAGCTGGCGCGGGGGTGTTTGTCAGCATCGAGTAAGAAAATATCTCATTTACTTGGTTATTTGGCTGCATAGGGAAATGAACTTAAAATGAAACATTTTGCAATGAGCAAGAAAGGGAACTTATGCAAAGGGTCTTCAGCAAAAAAGTTGGGAATCTAAACCGCGTGATATGCAGTGTATGTGCACTACAATTGTCAAACTATTGTATATGGTGTTGTGGTCTGGTACACAGCATTAGATAAATTTAACTACTGCTCTATACTCAGCCGAATGGCTGGTTTGTAAATTACAGCTCCATTGGACAACACACAGCCCTATTTAGAGCTTTAATACTACACTACAATTAATGACTAAACATTGTGGCTTAACAAATTGATGCTCCCACTTGAGATGTGCAACGCTCACGAGAAACAAATATTACTCACGCACGCTCTTGCACGACTTTTTTATGTCGACTCACGTTCACGCACGCTCACGAGACAATAATTTTACTCACGCACGACTCACGATTCGCACGACTCACGATTCGACTCACTCACGGTAACACTCGATCACATGTTTGATTTGGATTTCACTCACGAGTCATGTGACTAAAGCGTTATTCACACGTGAATAGACAACGAACGACGCACGTGGACACCTCTAGCTACAAATATTGTGATGGTTTTGGGTTGAACCAGTAGCCCACCGAAAAGATGAGTTCACTCGGAGGCCAGTATTGCCCCATCCCTAGCGACTGGCTACCGGTTCGCCCGCTTTGAACAAACTCTTTCTAGCATATTCTTACATAAGTCCTGAGTTTATAAGGCCGCATACCACTAATTTGCGGCTATCATAATGGCAAAATTTCAGCTTTATGTACCTTATAAACGACGGGCAATCTCAGCGGTATACCGACAACGAATACCTCGGACTGGGCTCTCAATCGCAATCCCGACTCCCGTCCGGCGCTATCATTAAAGACAAATGTCTATTCACCTCTCACACAGCATTAATCCCTCTACCCTACCTTCGCGATGAGGAGCTTCCTCTTGATCAAACCGAGGCTATGGACACTTTATTTTCCTTGATACATTAATCAATGCAAAAGGCATTGCACATTGGAATAGAATCGAAATAAAAACTACCAAATAATCTGGCGTTTGAGAACCGGCAGTTATCGCCTCGAAATTTTAAATGGTTAGAGCGATGACATTAACGATATCATATAAAAAATTTTAAGCCCATAGGTGGTTAAGGCGCCTTTTGGCATATCCCTTAAGTTGGTCACTTCGGCATTTGGAATACTTGTTCTTCATTTGTGGTTCGATATCCAAAATACTGCTCAAAAATCCCTACAAAAAATAGTGATTGATGTTTCCAGTATCTATTCTAGCCTCGGTTTTTTTTAGGGCCTGCCAAGGGGCTCCCTGACCACCTTGGGCCTTTAATTTTGCACATGATCTAGTTAACACTTCAGATATCTACCCGTTCCTAAACAGCGAGTTTTTGGATTTTTCTATTCTATCCCACAGTGCGTTGGCATATATATTTCTATATGCATGTTTGCATACTAGGTGATCATATGAAGTTTGGGGTTTACTCTCAAGAGGACTGAACATATCGACAAGGTTACCCTTACTGTGGTTTGTATCAAACATAGATCCTCTTATTGGAAAAAGTAGTAGAGTGTCTAAGATGCAATGTCGTAACGAAATATATTCTCAGGGAGCCAGAACGTCATTAAAATTCTGGCTAACATGTTTCTGAATTCAAAAACCTTTTTTCGATTGTCGCAGATCTCCCAACGGGATAGTTGAATCTTTATATAAAAACCAATTTGTGTTTGTTTGTTTGTTCCGTATAGACGCAAAAACGGCTGAATCAATTACCTTGAAATTTTCAAGGATTGTGTAGGTTGTCTGGAAGGAAACATAGGCTATATAATTTGTTGATATCGGGAGGGGCGGACCCTCCCCCTTACCCCAAATGTACTACCCAAAAATAAAAGTGGACCGATAGAGGCAATATTGGACTCAAATGAAAGGTATTCAAGAGTAGAGTACGAATTCTATATTAAAAATTGAGTCTAAGTAATTGGGGTGCCGCCCCAGCCCCAAAACCTCTTAAAATAGGTTCATTTGACGATCATGACAATATGGGACTCAAATGAAAGGTATTCGAGAGTAGATTAAGAATATGGTCAGGAAGTAGGAATAGGCTTCGTAATTTATTGATAACGGGAGGGGACGGACCTTCCACCGTTACTCCAAAAACACTACCCAAAATCAAAAGTGGACCGATAATGACATCAAGGGTATTAAATGAAAAGTATGCGGGAGTAGATAACGAATATGACAAAATGGGCACATTAGCCAATCACGGATATATGGGACTCGGTTTGTTTGTTCCGTATAGACTGAAAAACGGGAGAACCGATTTTCGCGAAATTTTCGCATATTGTATAGGTTGGTTTGGAAGGAAACATAGGTTTTAGATTTTTTCGATATCGGAAGGGGGACGGACCCTCCCCTTATGCCAAAAACACAATTCAACATCAAAAGTGGACTGATCGGGACAATATACGTATCAAATGAAAGGTACTGGAGAGTAGAATACAAATATGGTATTAAAATTTGATTCTAAGTACCCATCCGGCCGCCCCAACCCCCAAACAGACATATTGGACGTTCATGTCAATATGTGGCTCAACTGAACCGATTTTCTTAAAATTTTCATAGATTGTATAGATAAGATTATATAGATAACGGATGGAGGCGGACCCTCCCCCTTACCTCAAAAACGCCATCCATATCCGAAAGTGGTCCGATAGGCGCAATAAGGGTATCAAATGAAAGATATTGGAAAGCAGAAAACGAATATCGTATTAAAATTTGGGTCCAAGTACCCAACGGCGAAGTGTCCCCACCCTAAAAAGATATTAGAGAGTTAAAGAAGGCACAGCGGAGCGGGTCTGGTTCGGCTAGTAGTTAATAAATGCATGTGTACTGTGTGCTGGGCAACAGATATTTGCCCAGAAAATTATAGAACAGACTAGGAACTACTTTATTATATTCCATAGAAACTGAAGACATGCTTCTATGTTCCAGTCAATTCGTTGGGACTTTTAGACCGATGAGAGTTGATCACAAATTGGTCTATCTCGCTCAAATTAAGCGTAAAGAGATATATCGCCTTGCTTCCGTTGGCTAGACCAAACTGTGACTTATGAAGTACGTCAGAAAAGATCTCAGTGTGATCCCAATTCTGCAGAAGCTGTGAGGATGTCGAAACTAAGTTGGATGGGAAAACTATAGAACATCTTCTGTACTCGTGCCGCTTTAGCAAGCAAAAGTAGTTCCACTTTTAGCTCTTTTTTGGGGACTAAAATATATAATACTCCGATTAAAGACGTCATGCAATTGTTTCGCATCCTAGAGGTCTGGTCCCTAGACACTTGGCTCCAAATCTGCAAGTTAGATTAGTACACTTCTCCGAAATATCTTTGATATGGGTTCCACATGGCCATTATAGGGCTATATGTCGGTTTTATGGTTATGGGGGTGGGGTAAGTGTCTTTTATCCCACTTTCATATTTTTTGGGTAACATTACAAATTTCATTCAAATGTTTGCAATCATCTCCGAGATCTGGTGTTTAAGAAAATTCTATTAAGATTTTGTTAAATCTTTTGAAATATGCTATAATTTTGCTAAGTGTAGGATAACAGAAATTGTTGCTTATCATTTTCATTTCACATTTATATTGTAGTAGGGTATATCCCAAATACCCCAACAACACACAAAGTAAAATAACGATATCTCTTTCATTTGGCCGTCTGTGTTTTTCTATTTCTCGTTTATTTTGTTTCTCTCTTAAAGTCTAAAGTCTTTTTTTCTCCCCGTATAGCACAAAACGGTCTTTTTTTTTTTTTGTTGTCAACTCACGTTTGGAGTTAGGGGAAAGAGTGAGTGTGTGAGAGAGAGAGAGAGCAGTTCTGGGGGGTCTTTTGAGCACCGCTTGTTGATAGGCAGTAATGGAAAAGAGTGGGAGGTGGGTGGAAAGAGGCAATGTGAGCAGTCATTGAACACAAACGGCAATGACAACTGTAGCTTTGAAATTAACGTTAGCTGGCTGGCTGGCGGGTTCGCTGGTTGTTTTAGCTAGCTGACTGACAGGTTTGCACTCCGGCAATGCCGTTTATTTCGCACCAACTCGCGGTCGTTCATCTAACAACCTAAATTTTGTTGTACTAACATTTTTGTGTGTGCTTGTTTTTTTATTTTTTCTTTTATGTTTTTCTACCTCTCTTTTTCTCTATTGTTGGCTTTTTATTTTGCTGTTGCTCTGCTGAGATTTCGATTTTTATTTTGTTGTTTTTCTGTTATTCTTTTTTTTGATAGGTTTTTTTGTTGTCATTGCTCTTATGAAGTTTGTGCCTTTTTTGTTAATATTTTAGCAAGTCGCTAAGTATTTGAGCGAAATATCGCAGCTTATGACAATATATTAGCGAGCGTTTTTTATTTCTTCTATTAACTTTCGTGTGGCTTTGTTGTGGCTTTTTTTACTCTCTTTGTGTCTTTGTGGTGTTTAATCTGGTATTGTTATATAGCTTATCTATCTTGATTTAAAAAAAAATTGCTTTCATGCCCGAATAATTGTAGTCGGCTAATGTATTTGGTACGAAATTTCGAATTATGATAAATTAGATGAAACCCTGAAAAATAAAGAAACTAAAATTATTCGTTTTGGGGCTTATATGTTCCGTTTTATGTCACAGCTGTAACTGTTATTTGTTATAAGATTTGGAAACTGAAAGTTGGCCTAGAAACATGTAGCATTTTAAACCACCATGGATAAAATAACCATCCGCTTTTACAACAACTCCTCTACCATATCCATAATCATATGCAAATGGGGGCTGGTCTGGATCATAATTGATTCAGGTCCCAAGAACTCTTAAACAAGTCAAAGTTACAGCCAAATCGGGCAACATATCCGCTTTTTATGAGATTAAGACCCACAACTAGAAGATTGATCTAAAGGGTGATTTTTTTGAGGTTAGGATTTTCATGCATTAGTATTTGACAGATCACGTGGGATTTCAGACATGGTGTCAAAGAGAAAGATGCTCAGTATGCTTTGGCATTTCATCATGAATAGACTTACTAACGAGCAACGCTTGCAAATCATTGAATTTTATTACCAAAATCAGTGTTCGGTTCGAAATGTGTTCATTCACCGTAACGTTGCGTCCAACAGCATCTTTGAAAAAATACGGTCCAATGATTCCACCAGCGTACAAACCACACCAAACAGTGCATTTTTCGGGATGCATGGGCAGTTCTTGAACGGCTTCTGGTTGCTCTTCACTCCAAATGCGGCAATTTTGCTTATTTACGTAGCCATTCAACCAGAAATGAGCCTCATCGCTGAACAAAATTTGTCAAAATTTCGAACCGAACACTGATTTTGGTAATAAAATTCAATGATTTGCAAGCGTTGCTCGTTAGTAAGTCTATTCATGATGAAATGTCAAAGCATACTGAGCATCTTTCTCTTTGACACCATGTCTGAAATCCCACGTGATCTGTCAAATACTAATGCATGAAAATCCTAACCTCAAAAAAATCACCCTTTATATGGCAGCTATATCTAAATATAGTCTGATCTGGACCATACGCTGGTCGAATGATGGGAGGCTTAGTACAAATTGAAATTCCAGCGAAATTGGGTAATTAAAGCAGCTTTTATGGGCTTAAGACCCATAATCGGCAGATCGGTCTATACGGCAGCTATATCTGAATATAGACCGATCTGAATCATATTTGAGTTTGATATCGGGAGGCTTTTGTCAACTCACTATTTCAAATTTCAGAAATTGGATAATAATTGCGGCTTTTATGGTCTTAAGACCCCCAATCGGCAGATCCATCTAAATGGCAGCTATATCTAAAAATTATCCGATCTGGACCATATTTAGATGTGATGGCGGAAGGGTTAAAACAACTCTCAGCTTTAATTTTCATCGTAATAGGGTTATAAATGCAGCTTTTATGGGCTCAAGACCCTTAATCATCAAATTGCTCTACATGGCAGTTATATCTGAATATAGACTGATCTGAGCTATATTTGAGTCGGATGTTGGGAGGCTTAAACTAATTTACTTTTTCTTATTTCATCGAAATGGGATAGTAAACGTGCCTGTTACGGACTAAAGACCCTAAACCGGCATAATGCGCTATATGGCAACAATATGTAAATGTGGTCCAACCTGCGCCATATACGGTTTGAATATCGAGGCCCCTAGTATAACTTCTCGTTTCGATTTTCAGCGAAATTAGACAAGAAAATTCGGCTTTTACGGGCTTAAGACCCTAAATCGCAAGATCGGTCTATAGGGCAGATTTATTCAAATATAGGCCGATTTTGCCCTGGCGGCATAAAGGAGTCAAACCTTTTTGTAAACTCAATTTTCCTAATAACCTTCGACGAATGCATGCCAGTGACAATCTTTTCCGGCGCCACGTTGTCCGTTGGAGAGTTTCCCGGGAAATGTGTATCAACGAGTAGTTTCAGTGTTTCCTCACTAGACAGTGTCTATACATTCTCTGACTTCTAAATATACGTCACCTTAATAGGTCTTGGGGACAGAATCTTCCTTAGCCCAGAGGCCTCAGATTTATCCTCCACGGAGCTACAGAATTCCAGCCAGGATTTATTCCGAGCCTTTCTCAGCTCGCCCTTACATTTTCTTAGCTCAGCCTTATAGTTGTCCCAATCGTGTGGTGCTCTTGTGGCTTTCGCTCTATTGAAGAGTTTTTTCTGCAGTCCTTCCTTAGACCAACCGGTTCTGCGGTCCACCATGGCGGTCGGTATTTGCCCCTTGGCTTGGCACTAAGACATGCTGACACAAGCGAATCATTCAGGGCCTTCGTGATCCGCTTGACCACTATGTCTATATCCTCCGCAGTTTCCACTTCCTTTACAGGTCTAGAAGGGGCAGAATTTGTGCCGAAAAAAAAAAAATATTTAGACTACTCTTTGCAAGAATACAGGCTCTGTGTCACCCATTCTCCTTAACCTTGAGTAGTTTAACGGCATCGTTAAATCATCTAGAATTTATAGACGATAAGAAATATAGGATAGTCTGCATGGTTCTACAGGAGCGTGATGAGACCAATACTTACTTACGCTTCAGTAGTTTGGTGTAACGCGATGAAGAGAAAGTGCAACGCAAAGATAATGCAACGGGTTCAGAGATGATGTTGTCATGGCATAGGCGCGGTGATGATGACCACGCCCACTAGGGCACTGGAGACTGTTCTAAATATCCGACCCATGGAGGGTCTATATTAAGAACCCAGTGACTGAGACCCGTTGTCGACTTCCTGACCATAATACGGTCCTGCAGGCAGGGGTTCGGGCGATCACGGAATGCGTGAGGTGGTGTGGTATTGATGGGAGGACATCGGGTGTGAATATATTTAAGGACAGTAAACTGATTATCAAAGCAATAACAACCAGGACGGTACAGTTACTAACAGTCTTGGAGTGTAAGAAGGAAATTAACGACCACTCTGAAGATGGCACAATCCGCATTGATTGGGTGCAGGGCCATAAGGGAGTAAGGGGGAAAGGAAGGGCAGACTATTTGGAAGTGAAGGCCAGAGGTTTGGCGTCAATAAACATGGTTAATGCAGTCCGGGGCGATGCAGTCCTAGTTAAGGGCTTGGGTGATGAACGTGGGCAAGTAGCACTGTGGAACTGCGAAACGGTTGGTATGACGACGAAAATCCTATGGGCTGATCCGGGTCGTGAGAAAACGAGGTTATTACTGAAAGGAAGTAAGAAAATAGGACTACGAGTTCACTTATTTGCAAAATAGGTGCGGCAAGTGAGACGTTGGAGCATTTCCTATGTCATTGCGCTGCTTTTGCAGCTAACATACTTCGACACTTAGATGGGGAAACAAAAAACAGACATGATCCAACTTAGCGGCGTGGTAAGGAAAAACAACTAGGGATTTAGTAAGTAGCACAAAACTCCTGACTTACATTTTCATTTTATACCCTCCACCAAAAGGGGTATACTAATCTAGTCATTTCGTTTGTAACACCTCCAAATATTGATCTGTGACCCCATAAAGTATTTATATTCTGGAACGTCACGACCGTCCGTCTGTCGAACTCACGAAAGCGCTCCAACACATAAAGCTAGCTGTACGAAATTTTGCACAGATACTTAGTATTGATGTAGGTTATTGAGGATTGCAAATGGGCCATATCGGTTCAGATTTGGATATATCTCCCATATAAACTGATCTCCCGATTTGATTTCTTGAGCCCTTACAAGCCACAATTCTTATCCGATTTGGCTGAAATTTTGCATGTAGTGTTCTGTTACAGCTTTCAACAATTGTGCTAAGTACGCTTCAAACCGGTCTATAACCTGATATAGCTCCCATATAAACCGCTCTCCCAATTTGACTTCTTAAACCGCTGGAAGGCTCAATTTTCGTCCAATTTGGCTAACATTTTGCACATATTATTCTGTTATGACTTCCAACTACTGCACCAAGTATGGTTCAAATCGGTCTTTAACCTGATATAGGTCCCATATAAACCGATCTCTCGTTCATACTTGTCTGTTCCCAGAAGCTTTAATTTTTTCTGGTTTGACAGGTGGTGGTTTTCCAAAATTCGGCCGGGCCGAACTTAGCACGCTCGAGTTCCAGTTTACTATTGGTATTTAGAGCGCACGCACACAAAAAGCCAATTACTGGTTTAGTGATAGGGGGCGGATTAACACCCGCACCCTCTTTTCTACCCAATCTAAAGCGTGCACCATATATCACGTTTATATATATACGAGGACTAATAAAAAATTACCGTTGCTTTAAAATTTCGCGAGTTACGTATGTTCGATTTTCGCATTTTTTATACCCTCCTTCATAGGATGGGGGTATACGTATTTCGTCATTCCGTTTGTAACACCTCGAAATACTGGTCAAAGTCCCCATTAAGTATATATACTCTTGATTATCATGACATTTTAAGTCGATCTAGCCATGTCCGTCCGTCTGTCGAAAGCATGTTAACTTTCGAAGGAGTTAGGCTACCCGTTTGAAATTTTGCACAAATACTTCTGATTAGTGTCGGAGCCCACCGAAGCGCAGAGGCGAGATTATCGAATCCTGGCGAGATTATCAAAAAAATTTCAGCGGTGGTTTAGGAGGGTATAATGCTGGCAACAATTGTGAGGTACTATGCCATGTAAAACTTCTCTCCAAAGAGGTGTCGCACTGTGGCATACCGTTCAGACTCCGCTAAAAAAGGAAACCTGTTTTCATTAAACTTAAACTAGAATCGGACTGCACTCATTGATGTGTGAGAAATTTGCCCCTGTTCCTTAGTGGAATGTTCACGGGCAAAATTTGCAATTTGCATTACTTCTGATTAGTGTAGGTTGGTTGGGATTGTAAATAGGCGATATCGGTCCTTGTTTTGATATAGCTTCCGATCTTGGATCTTGAGTTCTTGAACTTGTAGACGGCGCAATTCTAATTCAATTTGGCTGAAATTTTGCATATGCCCTTTTGGTAGGCTTCCAACAACTGTGCCAAATATGGTCATCATGGTTCATAACCTGAAATAAGTTAGGTTGAAAAGAGGATGCATATATAAATCCACATGCCCTATGGACATACAACTAAGCCAGTAATCGGCTTGTTGTGTGCTCTAAAAACTATAAAGTAACCTCTAAAAAGAACATTTTAAGTTTAGAATTCCATGCTACTTACAAAATCCCAAATTGTTTTCAATACCACTCCCCTCAGTTGGTTCATGTCTGGTATTGTGTCTCCACCTAAGTGCCGGTATTTGTTAGACGCGAAAGCCGGGCAATGACAAAGAAAATGCTCCAACGTCACATCATCTTCCCTGCATGCCGTACACATGCTATCACTTGCCGCACCGATTTTACATAACTGAGCTCGTAGTCCTATGTGTCCCGTTATAATACCAATAGCTATACTGACCTCCTTCTTACTTACTTTCACGAACAGCCTCGTCTTCTCACGATCTGGATCCCCCATAGGATTTTCACCGTCCTACCGACCGTTTCGCTGTTCCACAATGTTGCATGCGCATTCGTCGCCCACTCTCTTAACTCGGACTGCGTCAACCCGAAAGGCTTCGGGTTAACCAAGTTTATTAACGGCAGTCCTCTGGCCTTAACCGCCAAATCGTCTGCCCTTTCATTTCCCCTTACTCCGTTATGGCCCGGCCCCAAACGTTGCGGATTTTGCCATCCTCAGAGAAGGTGTTAATATCCTTCTTACACTGTAAGACTGTTCGTGACCTTACCGTCTTGGTTGTTATTGCCCTTATGGCAATTTTACTGTCGGTAAAGATGTTCACACTCGACGTCCTCGTTAGCACTACACCACTTTTCGCATTCCGTGATAGACCGGATCTCCGCCTGCAGGTCCTTATTATGGTCAGGCTGTCTAAAACAGATCTCAGTTCCTAGGCTCTCAATGTAAACCCCCAGGCCCACTCTGTCCTTTAGCTTTGATCCATCCGTGTAACATGATCTTCCAGATGGCATTACTAGGGTTGCGTCAATCCAAGACTGTGCCGATGGCAGCAGTGCCTCGCAGTCGACTTCAAGGTTCATCTCAGGTATCCAATCGGAAACTGCGATGGTATGTGCTGCACCCACACTCAATCCATTCTCCCATCGCATAGCCGGAGTGGCTGCCTTACACTTAATCTGTATGTCAATGGGTCGGATATCTAGAATAGTCTCCAGTGCACTAGTGGGCGTGGTCTTCGTCGCTCCGCCTATGCCAAGACAACATGTTCTCTGAACCTGTTGTATGGTCCTTATGTTGCACTTTTTCTCCACAGCAGTCCACCAAACTACTGAGGCGTAAGTACGTATTGGTCTAATTCGGATTCAGGCCCCATTTCGAGCCTACGGCCCGTCTACATAGTGCCCCACATCTGTGAGCCTTCTCAGTACGCTCCTGAGTAACCTGACATAGCTGCCATATAGACTGATCTCCCAATTTGAATTCCTGAGCCTCTTGAAGGCGCAATTATTACTCGATTTGCCCGAAATTTTGTAGGTGATATTTTTATATGACTTGGACGGCATGCCAAGTACGGTCCATTTCGCCAATAACTTGATATAGCTCATATATATTTGAAAAGGTCATTCAAAGAACTTGACAAATGCGATCCATGGAGGAGGGTATATAAGATTCGACCCGGCCGAACTTAGCACGCTTTTACTTGTTTTCTGTTATGGTGGTACACATGTCTGTTATCAATGTTGGTAATATAAGCTATTTAAGATTGACACTTTGTTTTTGACAGATAAACAGGTAAGACGCATTTTGGTGTGATCTTCAATTGTTTGCTATTCAAAAAAATGGATCAAAAAACGGTATTAAATTTTGTGTAACCAAAAAGCCCGTTTCAGAAGTGTTTGGAGGATTGAAAATCGGAAAAAATTGGAAATTATATCTGAGGGACATTACTTTAAAGGGGGCAATAGTTATTGATGAATAAATAAATAATTTTTGAAAAAATTTAAAATAATAATTATTTTTTGATCAGACCTCGTAAATAACAATTTTTAAGAATACGGGATCTACTATCCCATTTTCCTCATCGTTCAGTAACCTTAATCCAGGAGGTCTTAGTTCATGAACCACGTTATAGTAGTATGGTTTTATTTTGCGTAAAAACTAACTGCTCTATATAAGTTTTGATAATTTTGCTTTTGTACTTCATTTCTAACTGTTTTTTTCATTTTTCTCTTTGCAGGTGAGTGAAAGAATGAATTAAGATGATACTCGTATAATGGAATGTGAGTAATTTCGTGGTGTTCATTGATTTTATTAGCGTTTTTGAGGTTTTTGTTTCTAAATATTGGGTTGCCCAAAAAGTAATTGCGGATTTTTCATATAGTCGGCGTTGAAAAATTTTTTCACAGCTTGTGACTCTGTAATTGCATTCTTCCTTCCGTCAGTTATCAGCTGTTACTTTTAGCTTGCTTTAGAAAAAAGTGTAAAAAAGTATATTTGATTAAAGTTCATTCTAGCTTTATTAAAAATGCATTTACTTCCTTTTAAAAAATCCGCAATTACTTTTTGGACAACCCAATATATACATTTAATACTACACTCAAAATATAGCAGACAAATATATTTTGACTGTTATTTTGTTTGAATTCAATTCTGGTTTTTCTTTCTCAATATGATGTTATGGTTATGGGAACGAACCAATTTAGATAAAGTTGCTCAGGCCAGAAAGTTGTTGTTGCCAACTTCGATTATTTGATTCTGATGGAGAGTATATAAAATACGTTATTGCCAAAATTACGACTTATATTCTTCAGTTATTACTTTTTTTATACCCTCCACCATAGGATGGGGGTATACTAATTTCGTCATTCTGTTTGTAACTCCTCGAAATATTCATCTCAGACTCCATAAAGAATATATATTCTTGATCTTTGTGACATTTCATGTTGATCTAGCCATGTCCGTCCGTCTGTCTTTCGAAAGCACGCTAACTTTCGAAGGAGAAAAGCTAGCCACTTGAAATTTTGCAAAAATACTTCTTATAGGTATAGGTTGATTGGGATTGTAAATGGACCAGATCGGTCCATGTTTTTATATAGCTGCCATATAAATTGAACTTGGATCTTGACTTCTTGAGCCACAACAGGGCGCAATTTTTATCCGATTTGGCTGACATTTTGCATGATGTGTTTTGTTATGATTTCCAACAACTGTGCTAAGTATGGTTCAAATCGGTCCATAACCTGATATAGCTGTCATGTAAACCGATCTGGGGTCTTGACTTCTTGAGCCTTTAGAGGTCGCAATTCTTTTCCAATATGGCTGAAATTTTGCACGACGTGTTTCGTTATGACTTCCAACGACTGTGCCAAGTATGGTTCAAATCGGTCTATAACCTAATATAGCTGCCATATAAACCGATCTTGGATCTTGACTTCTTGAGATACTAGAGCACTCAATTCTTAACCGATTTGGCTGAAATTTAGCATGAGGTGTTTTATTATGATTTCCAACAACTGTGCTAAGTATGGTTAAAATAGGTCCATAACCTGATATAGCTGCCATATAAACCAATTTGGGGTCTTGACTTTTTGAGCCTTTAGAGGGCGCAAATCCTATCCGATTTCGCTGGAATTTGAAAATGACGTGTTTCGTTATGACTATCAACAACTATGCAAAGTATGGTACAAATCGCTCCAACACCTGATGTAGCTGCCATATAAACCTATCTGGAATCTTGACTTCTTGAGCCTCTATAGGGCGCAATTATTATCTGATTTGGGTGGAATTTTGTTCAACAGCATCTCCCACAACCTTCAACATACGTGTCAAATATGGTATGAATCGGTCAATAGCTTAATACAATGCAAATTTTGCCCATGAACATTCCTAAGGAACTAAGGAACAGGGGCAAACTTCTCACAATATCAATGAGTACAGTCCGATTCAAGTTTATGCTCAATGATAGGGGGCCTCCTTTTTATAGCCGAGTCCGAACGGCATGCCGCAATGCGACACCTCTTTCGAGAGAAGTTTTACATGGTATAGTACCTCACAAATGTTGCCAGCATTAGGAGGGGAAAACCACCGCTGAAAATTTTTTTCTGATAGTCTCGCCAGGATTCGAACCCAGGCGTTCGGCGTCATAGGCGTACATGCTAACCTCTGTGCTACGGTGGCCTAATACACCTCCCCTATAAAACGATTTCCCTATTTTACTTTTTGAGTCCCTAAAGGGTGCAATTTTTATTCGATTTGGCTGAAATTGTACACAGTCCTTTCACTAGGTCTTCAACTTTCATTCCATTATGGTCCGAATCAAAACATAACCTGATATGGCTCCAATAGCATAGCAATTCTTTTCTTTTATCCTTTCCTTTGTTTGCCTAAAAAGAGACACCGGGAAAAGAACTCGACAAATGCGATCCATGGTGGAGGGTATATAAGATTCGGCCCGGCAGAAGTAAGCACGCTTTTACTTGTTTTTAATGAGCCTATCCTTTTTAATACAAATATTCAGGTTAAACCAGCAATTTACATTGTAGTACCCTTATCAACCAATACCAATTAACAACACTTATACGCACCACATGCTTATAAAGTTTTTAGTGTAATTTTTCATTAAACATTCTCTTAAAGAATTGCTAAATGATGTGGTGGTGAAATGCTTCACATATAATTAATTGCTCAAATGATACTTGCATTTCAAATCATGCCTATCTATTACAATTCTCATATTGCATAATTGATGCATTGAAAATCTTATTGGCCATCGCTTTATATGTTTATTATAATTTTTGTTTTTCGCATTCATGTCCATGTCCACTTAGCACTGCATTGTTGTGATTGAGAATATTATTTGCTAAATATCAAAATAATCAAAGCGTAAACGATGTCATTTAATAATGAGGCAAAAAAGATCAGATTATAAATTAAATATCAGTTGACATATATAATAATTATGAACAAATACAATGATGGCATCAGTAGTACAATATATCCAGCCTTGCATGGTGATTTCGCAAATCCCCAAGTATTTAAATGTGTTGCAGTGGCCACTTTGGCCGTGCAATAGTACTCGGCAAAACAATTTACTCTATGCAAATGACAGCAGCAATCCTAGAATGGGGAAATACACTGATACGTACTCGCACTGTGTTATTACACACATAACTAAATACCGAGAATTGTGTGTACACAACTAAACAATTACACACACAAGCTGCTGTCATATAGATGTTCATTCATTCACATGCACATACAGAATGGGCGAGTAGGAGGGAGCGTGAAAATGTGTACACTGTTGTAGTAGTATTCAACGTCGTCGCCGTCACACAACATCGCAATATCAACAATGCTGTTGGTTTTTCACATGCCCTCCCCCTCCCCCTCGCTATAATGAATTCTGTTTTGCGCCATAAAACTAAAACTAACAACAAAACTATCACAGCCAATCCAATACAATCACCCCTTGTGGACACAAATAAATTAAGTGTCTGATGGACGGACGTGAGCCTGGACAGACGAGTAGAAAGACCGACAAACATACACAAAATAGCAATAATACGTAATATTGACACAAAGCAGAGAAATAGTAATAATCATAATAACAACAACGCAGAAACTCGGAAATAATAATAATAACGACAACATGAGTGATAAATTACATACAAGTAGCTAAATGTCATAATTGTATTACTTTCTTGCAAATTGTGGTTTAGACTAGAAAAGAATTCATAGGAAAATAATTCGCACAAAGCTTGTTTACACAGAAAATTAGTTTTTTTGATATTTTGATTAGTAAATGTAATTTATTTTTTATTTATTTTGTGCGCCTGGTATGGCTGGCCGCAAGAGAAATTCTTGCAAGGGTCTAACCGCCCTAGAAACTCAGAATTTATGTGAACACTATGGCGGGCGCTCAAGGCCTTGGGGTCGTGATGCGTGGCGGACTGTTTGGAATCCCTGGATAGGCTCCGGGCCCACGATGTGACGCTGACATGGGTTCCTGGGCATGAGGGGATTCCAGGAAATGATAGGGCGGACGAGTGCGCCAGGAGAGGTTCGTCTGCAGCGAGCGGACCAGTCATCGGTCTTGCCTACGTGCCATTTGTCGAGCTACTGATCACTGTAGATGGGATGGCCAGGGCAGCGTAGGTAGCGAGAGGTGGGACACGGTAGATGTTTGCCGGACTGCGAAGGCGCTATGGCCGGTCATCGATCGGAGCAGGACGACAGAGTTGCTGGCGTTCGATAAGAGGTCGATGAGTACTTTGAAGGAGATCATAACCGGAAACTGTGACATAGGCCGCATGGTGGCGCGCATGGGGATACTGTACAATGATTTCTGTAAGAGTTGCCTCGATGAAGATGAGGAGGAGACTATTGAGCACTTGCTGTGTTCCTGTCCGGGTCTGCAGAGCCGTTTCTTCTGTGATCTAGGTGAACTTGCGAACTTATCTCTGGTATCTCTCCTGAGGTTTGTTGAGGGAACAGGATGGTTCCGACGGGGGGTGCAAAAATCTCCGGCGTAGGTAGATCCGTGCTTGCGTAGGGACGGGCGGTTCTTTACCCCCCGCTCGGGTTTTTCCACTCCTATTGTCTTTTTCTTTTATTCGGGTATAACCTCTAGTACGAGGTCTCACTTTTTTCTCTTTAGGGTACCACAATGGGCCAAACTGGCCTCCGAGTGAACTCACCTTTGGTGTTCGACCCATTCCACCTAACCTATGGTTGGCAGATTATTGCTGATGGTTAGACTAGCCACCTAAGAAAAGTTTGCAATTGGCATACATGTGATCAAATCCCATTTTTTGTCTAACAATTACCTTTCAGCTATCAATAGAAATCCTTCATTTCTTGTGATATTCATTCCCTTGGTCAAATTAGCTCGACTCTTTCCCACTTTGGGAAAAATAATAAAGTAACATTTATTTTTGTTGTTTGTGGATAACGTAAAAGGTTAGTTGCTTTGATTTGTTTTAAAATATCTCATGGTATATGAGGTTAGCAGGGCCGCCTATAACTCTGAACGCCTGGGTTCGAATCCTGATGAGACCATATGAAAAAAATTTTCAGCGTTGGTTTTCCCCTCCTAATGCTGGCAACATTTGTGAGGTACTATGCCATTTAAAAACTTCCCTCCAAAGAGATGTCGCACTGCGGCACACCGTTCGGACTCGGCTGTAAAAAGGAGGCCCCTTGTCATTGAGCTAAAACTTGAATCGAACTGCACTCACTGATATTTGAGAAGTTTGTCCCTGTTTCTTAGTGGAATGTTCATGGGCAAAATTTGCAATATGAAAATTTCATCGCTCATACAAAGAAGTGCACGCATTCCAGTATTTATTCTTAATTTACTTCAGTAATTACAGATCGATGTGTTATTGGATATTCTCAAGTACAACGTTATCAATTCATTTCTTGATTAGTTTGTTGGATATCAGTTAGTGAAATGCTTTAACCAATGAGCCTACGTTTTGGAGTATTGAGGTACTTGGTAGTGTCAAGACGGCTTAGAAGTATTGGCAAGGGACGTTTTTAGTTTCTTCAGATAAAACTTTTGCTTTTTCCTCTGGCATCTTCCATTTTTAGCTAATTATTGTTAATTTTCGAATGTTGAATTGGAAGGCTACTCAGAGGAGAAGTTGGGGAAGAAGCTTTGTTGGCCGACTATGGATTGCAACCCAACTTCAATTGAGTTGCCAAGGGCCAAATTTGTTATAGAAATTCGCAGTTTAAATCATTACGTTGAATAAGATTTTGCAATTTACTAAGTAGGTAAACGTTCAAAACACTGATATTGCTGATGCCTGAGAATCATTTTAAAATTGTTCCAATATTAATGTCATGGTTTTATCTTCTGGCAGTGTAACTATAGTTGCGCGACCATCCACAATCGATAACTTGGATTACGCCTGCAATAGTGGGGTCCTTCGAGACAGTTTTCCACTTGGAGAAAGGAAATCAGGTCAAGAAGACGATGACCGGGGAGATTTGCATTTGCACATTGAGAAGCATATCCGAAGACTTTACAACATGCCAAGTTGCAAAAGAATGAAGGTTTATTGAGATGTGTAGCCAAAGCTGCGAAACGTTGGTTTGGGTTTAATAGGTAGTTCACCCCGCAAAGGTGTGTTCACTAGGAGGCCAGTCCGTCCCATACCCTGCACTATGGTTCCAATGACCCATTTGTGTGGCCAAAAGTAAAAATTAAGTTTTGACATATTTTTGATTTATTTCAATAGGAAACACTTCAAGGAGGAGTAAAACAACAGATTTATTTAAAAGTTAAAAAAGTTGGGAGTAGGTCGAATTTGAAAAATTTTTCTATAACCTGAAAATTTGCAATCCTTAACGACCTACATCAATATTAAATACCTGTGCAAAATGTCAAGCGGTTAGATTTACGCGTTCGACCGCTATCGTGATTTCAACAGACAGACGGACATTGCTTCAATAATTCGACTCAGAACGTCGAAACGATCAAGAATATGTATACTTTAAGGGGTCCTAGTCGAATATTTCGAGGTGTTATAAACAGAAGGACTAGATTAGTATACCTCCATCCTATGGTGGTGGGTATAAAAATAATATAGATTTTAGCTCAGCATCTGCGCTTTCATTTTCAAAGATTGTTAATCCCTAAAAAATGCCTTAATTTTACTTTTTGTTCCATAAAATACCTATTTTTCGTCCGATTTTGATAAAATTTTGAATTTTGTATTTTTTCTTTTTGGAAAACCAAAACACGGTTCAAATATGTTTCACCTTGCTTTAAATTTTTGCATAGCTCTCATATAAATTGGATCCCAATTTATAAATTTTTTGCCTTGCCGATGAATGATTCTGTCGGGTCAATTCAGTGCGTACAACCGGCTGCCATGGCAAGTATTGATACTTTGCGTCTACGCATGCAGGACCGCGTGTTAGGATCTCACCGCGTCCCTCGTAGAAACAAATCCGTCTAATCCAAGTTTCTGAATAGACTCCATGCAGATACGTCTGTGAAATCGCGGGGATTCGAGAAAAACCCGCCTGACTAGAATGAAAAGCCTGTGCCCATGTACACCCGAGCATAAGCGGAGCAGGGTACCCAGGCCATCACAATGTCATGAGCCAGGAACCCATTCTGGGCTACCAAACAATCCGCAACGCACTTCGATTTCGTCGTGATTGAAATGCTAAACTGTGTTTGTGTGAGGGTCAGTAAAATCCGCACATTCATCTAAGTGAAGAAGCTACGTAAAATACCAATAGTGCACCAACCGGTAGAAGCCGCACGAATCTGATCTTGCACAGTACGTGTGTACTGTTCGTTTTTATACCCTCCACCATAGGATGGGGGTATACTAATTTCGTCATTTTGTTTGTAACTAACTACTCGAAATATTCGTCTGAGACCCCAAAAAGTATTCTTGATCGTCGTGACATTTTATGTCGATCTAGCCATGTCCGTCCGTCTGTCTGTCCATCCGTCTGTCTGTCTGTCGAAAGCACACTAACTTTCGAAGGAGTAAAGCTAGCCGCTTGAAATTTTGCACAAATACTTCTTTTTAGTGTAGGTTGGGTTGTAAATTGGCCCTATCGGTTCACGTTTTGATATAGCTGCCATGTAAACCGATCTTGGGTCTTGAGCCTCAATTCTTATCCGATTGGAATGAAATTTTGCACGACGTGTTTTTTATGATATCCAACAACTGTGCCAAGTATGGTTCAAATCGGTTGATAACCTGTTAGAGCTGCCATATAAACCGATCTTAGGTCTTGACTTCTTGAGCCTCTAGAGTGCGCAATTCTTAGGTCTTGACTTCTTGAGCCTCTAGAGTGCGAAATTCTTATCCGATTGGAATGAAATTGCACGACGTGTTTTGTTATTATATCCATCAACTAGGCCAAGTATGGTTTAAATCGGTTCATAACCTGATATAGCTGTCATATAAACAGATCTGGGGACTTGACTTCTTGAGCTTCTAGAGGGCGCAATTTTTATCCGATTTGGCTGAAATTTTGCATGACGTATATTATTCTTACTTTCAACAACTGTGTCAAATAAGGTTAAAATCGGTTCATAGCCTTATATAGCTGCCATATAAACCAATCTGGGATCTTGACTTCTTGAGCCTCTAGAGGTCGCAATTATTGTATTATCCGATTTGCCTGAAATTTAGTACGACGAATCCTCTTTGAATAAGTTAGAAATATGTCTAGTCGAATTTTTAATGTGTGTTGGTGTTATGCCTTGTTGCTTGCATTGAAGGAGAAATTGCAATCTTCTCTATTCTATTTCTAGTCTATTTATCGTTCTGCAGTATTGCTTCAGTTTTGTTCTCTTTAAACAAAATGATTTTGGAGGCAGCTCAGACCCGATAGTCACAGTCTCAGAGTGTAAGAAGGAGCCTAATGCATTGTTTATGTACATGCCCACAGTGGCTTGGGGCGGAGTAATATTCGCACCCTCTTTTCAACCTAACCTACTATAAAAATATTTCTTCATTTCGATAGTTCCTTAATCGAACTATTATAAATATTCTATTAGTTTTGTTGTTTCAATTATTTATTTAAAATCTAACTTTGTAATAAAAATTCAGTTTGTCAACATGCAATTAAAATAGCTAATGCGCTGCTTTCAACTTCCGTAGTTACTTTATTCCCTACGCGTAGCGATTATTAACTGACACAAATTAAGCAATATCTGTTTACAAACTAGTATTTATTTATTAGTTTTTTTTTTACCCATAGCATATTTAATTTACTTTGTGTTTTAAGTTTTTTTGTTATGGTTTTTAGTTTTAATTTAAATTTTCGATTTCGTTTGGCCACAAATTTTATTTATTTGCTGCATATCATAGCCAATTTTAATTGAATTGTATTACCTAGAAAATAAAATGTCAATTTTACAAAAACATGTAAACTAATGAAATGAAATATCGTATCCATTAGGGTGACAATATTATTTTGTGTATGTTACAAAATAAAAAAAAAAATAAAAACTTAGTTTTTTCCTCATTTCGGCCTGCAGCATTGCGAAGCATTGAAATCCCATTGACAATTAATACATTTTTAATTAATTAAATAAAGTCAATTACATAAAACTACTTGTTGTTCATATCTATTACGAAATATAATAACTGTCATAGCAATGCAAATAAAATCAGTCGTCCATATGTGCTGTAATGGCATCCTGCATTGCAACCTGCTACTCTTCATTGGTTTTTCTTTTTTCTCCACTTATGCTCAAAGGCTTATCTAGCATTGTTTGTTGTTGTTTCCTTAACTTCCTACTCCTGTCACTTTTATTCATATTATCCAGTGTTTCGTTTTGTCACAACATTGTATGAAGTGTGACACTATAATCAATAAACTCTCTAGCTGCTTATCCTCAATAATAAAAAAAAGTTACGTTTTCATTTTTGTATGTTCGCTTTTGTGTTGTTTGTTATGCCATTTTTTGTTGTAAACAAAAATACGTTTATATGGGGTTTTTTTTTTTTGTTTTCAACCGACAACAAGCAAAGCAACAACAATTTCAGTGTTCGTTCGGGGGCTTGTTGGGTTTGAGTTTGAATGTCTATTTAATCAATTCATTATATTGTCATTCTACGTTTCTACGTTTTTACGCTGCACAGTTTCAATTACTGACTTGCCTTTGCTGCTTTGCCTTCGTTCGTTTCGTCTCCGTTACTTGCCCTTCTCTTGCCCTCTGCTGCTGTTTAAAAAGGGAACAGCGATGGCATGAAATGAACGCAATCAATTTGTTTATCATTGAGAATAAATTGAAAGGCAATAAAAACACTAATAAACCTGAATTGATTGTAAACGGAATAGGAAATAGAGAAGTTGAAATTTAGTTTAAAACTTTTCGTTGAGTCAATTCAAAAGCGGAAAAATGTTGAAATCAATTAAAACTAGTAGGGAAATATGGAAAAAAAACTTCTTTGTGGCGTTTGAGTGTTATTAAATTATGAAAACCGATTGGTAGATAAAGAACTTCAACTGTTATCAAAAGTCTTTACCTTGATGAGATTAGTGGCAATGTTGTAAGCGAATGTGCCATACTATTGTCTTATTAAAACCATAAAATATCTGAATTGTTAGCTCTGATTTTTATAAGCACTATGCCATTCACAATTAACACTTCTTTATATGGCCATATTTAATTGTAAAAAACATACCTTGGTAATCCTTGAAATGTACTACACTGAAATGGGGCCGAAGTCCGGCATGAGTGAACGACTAAAATCGTTCGAAATCTGACTCTTATGAATAACGTTTATCTTTATTAAAAGGGATTTTTTTGAAACTAATGACGCAAATGTTTAATTGGATATTCTATACATATATATATATACCAGCAACACGGTGGTCCGATTCGATACCCCTTTTTAGTGTAGGAATTCCAAAAACGTAGGTAGCCGCCCAGTTTATAAGATTATGAAGTTTTTCAATAATATTTTATATAAAATTCAATTTGTGTTGGATAGATTCAAAAACGGCTGAACCAATTACCTTGAAATTTTCCCAGATTGTGTAGGTTGGTCTGCAAGGAAACATAGACAATATAATTTTTTGACATCAGGAGGGGGTCGGACCTTACCCCTTACCCCAAAATCACTACCCAAAAAAAAAAGTGGACCGATCATGACAATATGGGACTCAAATGAGAGGTATTCGGGAATAGATTACAAATATGGTCAGGAAGAATAAATATGCTTTATTATTTGTGGATATCGGAAGGGGGAGGACTCTCCCCCGTTACCCCATACCGATAAGGACAATATGGGTATAAAATGAAAAGTATGCGGGAGTGGATAACGAATCTGGTAAACAAATTCATGTCGAAGTATAGGGGGTCACCCCACCTTCACAAAAACGCCCAAAATGGGCACGTTAGCCAATCACGGATATATGAGTCTCGGTTTGTTTGTTCCGTATAGACTGAAAAACAGAACCTAATTTCTCGAGTGTTTCGCTTCAAGTCAAGTTTCCTCCTAAAGATACGTTAAACAAGTTATTTGGGACTCAAATGAAAGGTATTTGAGAGTAAAATTTCATTTGATATCTAATTTTGGAGCCAAGTATTTTGGGGTACACCCTAAAGCATCCACTAAACCGAAATTCATTTCCGTTGGGAATAAAGAACGAATTTGATATCTGCCTTCAGTGCAAAGTGCCTGTGACCGCCCCAGACCCAAAACACCCTCCAAACGGTTCATATTTACCGGCTATGGCAGTATGGGGCTCAATTTGATATCCATATTTGAGTCGATATTCTCAAACATCAATGAGTGCTTTCCGATTCAAGTTTACACTCAATGATAAGGGACCTTTTTTATAGCTTAGTCCGAACGGCGTCTCGCAGTGCGAGACCTCCTTGGGGAAAATGTTTTAAATGACCATGCAAGGCATTGTAAATCGCAAATTTTGCCAACCACCGCTTTGTCCGATATTCCCGCCAGGATTCGAACGCGTTCAGCGTCATAGGCTACAATGGCACAAATTCGATATCCGCATTCAGGGCGAAGTGTCCTCACCCTAAAAATATATTAGAGACTAGTTGCGTATAAAATTTCAAAAATCTGTCCTTTTCTGTAAATAAATTTGCGAATTAAAAACAAATCTACTAACCGCCCAATATTCACTGCCAAGGCGTAACCGTATCCTAATTTTGAGTGATTTAGCTAAATTCGTAAAGAATGTACCATTTTGTACGTTTTAGTACCTAAATGTACGATTTTGAATAATCTTCTGGTTAAACAAAGTTCATAGTCAAGGTGTACTTTTATCACAATTTTTTTAGCTTTAGCTCACTCCGTTAAAAAAGAACCATTTGGTACGTTTGAATACCTAAATACACAAATAAAAATATCTTCTAGTTGCCCAACATATTCTTTTTAGGAACCCATTACACCACAATTAGTACGTTTTCTTTCACATGTCATAGTGTTTGTCTAATTGCTTAATTTTTGTAGTCTCCGCTGAAGGAGAAGAGAAGCTATGTCGTACTATTTAGCACTTTTTGGTACCAAAATGTACACATTTTGAAAGAATCATTTAGTGACCCATTATATATTTCCTTCTTGTGCCTACATGCCAAATTTCAGACCTCTAGCTCCATCTGTATGTTTCTTATTTGTACCCAAATGCCAATTTTCACCAAAACGTTCGAATATTGAATATATCATTTAGTCACCCATCATATATTTCCATGCCAAATTGCAGACCTCTAGCTCCATCTGTAAATAAAGTACCAAATACCAAAATGCACGAATTTTGAACACATTATTAAGCCATCCGCCATTTATTTCTTAGTTGCACCTACATGCCAAATTTCGGACCTCTAGCTCCTTCTATAAAGGAAGTACTAAATGGTACAAAAATTTTTAATAGATCATTTAGTCACCCATCATATTGTTCCTAGTTGTACCTACATGCCGAACTTCAGACCTCTAGCTCCACCTGATCTGAAAGTACCAAATGGTAGCTATTTTGGTACCAAAATGTATGAATTTTCAATAGATCATTTACTCACCCATCATATATTTCCAGGCTGTACCTAGATACCGAAATGTCAGACCTCTAGCTCCGTATGTAAAGAAAGTACCAAATGGTGCCAAAATGCTCTAAATTTGAACACATTATTTAGTTATCCATCATTTATTTCTTAGTTGCACCTACATGCCAAATTTCAGACCTCAAACTCCATATAAAAAGGAAGTACCAAATGGTACGAAAATGTACTCATTTTTAATAGAACATTCAGTCACCCAGACCTCATTTCAGACCTCTAGCTATATCTGAACAGAAAGCACAAAATGGTACCAATTCTGGTACCAAAATGTACGAATTTTGAATAGATCATTTAGTCATCCATCATATATTTCCTAGTTGTAACTACATGCTAAATTTCAGATTTCTAGCTCCATCTACGCACAAAGTACCAAATAGTACCAATATTGGTACCAAAATTTAAGAATTGTAAAAAATTAAATTCACCCACTATATTTTTCGTAGTTGTACCTGCATGCAAATTTCAGCCCTCTAGCTTCATCTGTAAAGAAAGTACCAAATGGCAGCAGTTGCGGTACTAAACGTACGTTTTCTCCCCTTACCACTACTACTTTTCCATTCTTTTTTTTACTCTCATCCTTTTGCACCGGATGTCTATTAAGTCAAATTTCAAAATTCTAGATTTGTCCATCCGCCATGTGTAAATTTAACCTATTTTGAACCTTTTTTGTACTTTTTTTAGTACATAAATGTACAAATTTCCAAAACTTTTATAGTCACCTAATTAAGGTTGTCATAGTGTACCTAAGTTCCTAAAATTCAGAGCTCTAGTTCAATTTACAAAGAATGCAGTACTAAACGTACTATTTCTCCTACTTCCGGTACGATTTTTCAAATTTTTTTGTACAAAACCTTATATTTTCGGGACGCCCAAGAACATAATTCTTTCAGTTTGCGCTGGGCAAATATGTACCGTTTCGTAATTTTTGGTACTTTTGAGTACCTAAACGCACAAATTTCACCACATCCCACTTATAGTGTGTCATAATGTGAGAGCACTAGGTTAGAGTGAAAGAGATAAAAGTTGGATGTGTGAAAGATAGTGATAATATGAGACTTAAATGAAAGGAAACTATTTGGGAGGGAGGGAGGCCACAGTGGCGCAGAGATTAGCATTTCCGCTTATGAATCCGATCGCCTGGGTTCAAATCCCGGCATTAACATCAGAAAAATCTTCAAAGGTGGTTTTCCCCTTACAACATTTGTGAAGTAACCTGCCATGTTAAAACTTCTCTACCAAGTGGTGCCACTATGTGGCACGCCGCAATGCGGAAACTCGTTAATAAAAAGGAGGATCCTTATTATTGAGAACTCAATGTTATAAAACAAATATCCCCTGTTCTTTGCACCTACCCTAAAGACTACTTTAAGTCTGATAAAGGTAGTATGGAACTAAATTGAAAGATGTTTGGGTATAAAGTAAACATTTGGTTTTCAAATTCGGGAGCAAGCATGGAAGGCCGTCAAATTATCCCCAAAAGAACATGTCGGCCGATCGAGACAAAAATGGCTTAAAGAAAACGTCATTGGGAGTGGAGCACGAATCTAATATCAATTTCCGACACCAAGAGTATAGATGACGTCGACTCAGATAAAAAATAACAAAATTGATATGAAGGTCGACCGGGACAATATCGGACTTAAATGATATTTCTTTAAAACCGAAGTAAGAATATTGAAACCAAGTGTTTGAGGTCCTTCAAATATCTCCCAGGCGTAGGACTTACATGAAAGGATTTTGGGAGTAATGAACGAATCTGATATCCGAGTTTGGGGACAAATATCTGGGGCCCGCAACAAAACCCCTATAATGTCCCGATCGAAACAATTTCGGGCTCATATTAAGGAATATAAAATTATTATAGCGAAATACAATTTTAACAACACGTACGATAAACAAATAAAGTTTTCCAAGTCCTAAAATTACTCATGTTTCTGGATTTAGAGAAACATTAAATTTTAAAAATCCACATTAAAGTGTACCAAAGCATACCTGAACAATAATTTCATTAAAATCGGTCTAGATTTAAAAATAACTCCCATATATATCTTTTATCCGATATGGCCACAATTTTAGTCTGATCTTTAAAAAATTTTGCAGGAGTTGTTTGATTTGACGTTCGTTTATTTCATTAAAATTGGTCCAGGCTTAGATATAGCTTCCATATATGTCTTTCATCTGACATGCACTTTTATGGCAATAGTAGCCATTTTTTTTGTTCTACAATTTGCTCAAAATTTAAAGCTTTTTTATCTTTGTTCTCAATACTGCAGTTCGTAATTAACCCAATGCTAATGCAGTGAAAACTCGCCTTTTTAAGGCCATGATGGCGTATTATTTGTGTTATTTATTGATTATTTGAGAACTCATACGTATGACACTGAAATGTATGATACAAATTCGGTCTTAACTCAAACTTTAGCAAAATTTCCCCTTAAAAATTAAACCTTCAAACTTTCCTGCAAACCAATGAACCTTGGGAAAAGCTCATTTGTAAAATTTGCGATTTAAAACACTGCATCATAGCAGGCAGGTATATCACTGGGACAGCCTACAAAAACACACGAAGGCCTAAGCCCCCTTCGCTAAGCATATAGATAGCCAGATAATTGAGCCTTCGTATAGAAATAATGCCTTCATAACCAGCATTTAGTAGAACACTAAGTGATAGTGGTGGTGGTGGGGAAATTAGCACGCGTTTTTAGTCCAGTATACATCAAAGTTACTAAGTCTAGGCGTAGAGAGATTCAAGAATTCTGCTCTTTTGTGCAATATTTCACCACATAGGTGGTATGGTAGAAGCCAAAAACATCAGCTGCACGGACAAAGGATCGGTCGGTTTGGTATGGAAAATTACACGTTGGCGTTTTAGTTTAGTTGCCAAACAGCTGCGGGCAACATGTGCTGCGCGTGTGTTTGGCGAACGTGTGTATGTGACACACTGCCTGCCACAACTAACAACTACTTGCACACGATTTCACGTTATTGGCTTTAGCGTTCTACTCAGCTGCAGCATTCTAGACTGACTGTTCTGTTCTGTTCTGCTGTTTGTTATTCATCTGTATGAGAAGAATACCTTAAAGCAATCGCATCCCTGTGTCCGGCCAAACTATGCCCACACAACCTACCGAATCAACGCACTTTGTACATGTTAAGCAATTACGACACAATAAAAACGTGTGTCTGTGGGTGTGTAGGCGTCGTTGTTGCTATTTTTTGTAGCCTTTGCATTCCCTCCAAACATTTGGAAGTGACTTTCTCACTCCCTCCCAGAATAGTCACTTTTTAGGTCCTTTTGTATGATAGTTTGTAGAGATTTCAAGATTTACAACAACAAAATACATTACTGTCGGAATTCTATCATTCATGTTTCGCTAATTAGTTTCTCATAATCAACTGTTATTGCTACAAATTTAAAAATAGATTTTTTTGTTGTTGTTTTGGACGCTAACTCAAAAAACCCCAAACAAGAGAATGTATGTTAACTTAGCCTTCTGTAATGAAGAAAGGCCGGTAGCACAGAGGGATAGCATACGCCTCACAATCGTAAGGTTGGCTGTTCAAATCCCAGTCAGGGAAAATCATTGCAAATAAAATCTTCGATTATTAATCTTGATTTGGAAAAGAAATAAATTAGAAAGAGAAATAAAAATTAGCCTCGCTCTAAAAGGTAAAAAAAAAAAAAATTGGCAAATAAAAATTTATTTTTATAAATGACGTTGATAATCGAATTTTACACTTTTTTTAGTCCCTATTTAGTCACTCATGGGTATATATCGCCAAGTGGCACGTTTTCTCCCGTACCGAGACACTAATTAGAGTAAAAAATGATATCGCCTGAGATTGTTTTCCACTTCCTTGAGTGCAGATTTAGTGACTCGCACGATAGAAAATGTTTGGAGGGTTGCTACTCGTAGATGTGCCATAAGGCTGTGTTGATGGTTCATGTGCATGTTCTTGTGTCATCGTCAGGGTTTATTTGCTTGCTTGTATTTGTGTGTTTTAGCCCTTTCATTGTATGTGTATGTGTTTTTGGGCGTTTGCAAACTATTTTCTGTGAAAGAAAAAGTTTCAGGCTTGTTAATTTCATTTCTGTGTGGTCAGGTTCGTATTTTTTGTACTTTTTTATTTTAGCCCCCACTTAACGTAAACGTAGTAGCACATTTGCATTTTAAATACGAAACCTCACAGCGTTCTTTTGCCTTTATGTGAAGATTTTTTCATTCATTAGGCTTCAGATAATTGCATTTGGTCCAGTATGCAATCAAATAAGGATTTAAACCATAAAATGCCATTTTAATGACTTTTAATTGTGAAAAGTATTTTGTGCGAAAAAGGTTTCAAAAGAAGTGGTTGCATGAAGTTGTAAATTCTTTAAGTCATACAAAGGAAACTATAGCAAAATCATTTTATCGGCCACTGGGCCATATACGCATTGTATATTTAAGAATTGTGGTGATAATTAAAAGTATCTTTTGAAATTATTGCACTTTTTTGCCAGCGTTGGTTATCCCCTTGCTCTCTACATTTTTAAGGTCTTCAGCTATGAAAAACTTCTATAAAAAGGTGTCGTTCTGCAAGACATCATTTTTACTAGGTAAAAAAGGCAGTTCCTTATCATTGAGCTAAGGGACCTCCTTAAGACACGCTAGTAACACCGCTTAGTAAAGTTGAAAGAAACTCTAATGGACAACGTGACACCAGAAGCCGTCGAGTATAATTTTATATGTGTTATTAGCAAATATTCTTAATACCATTTGGTATCATTTTAATACCAGACGAAGGAGACTATTAAGAATCAACGGCGTAACACTTGTATTCTTGTCATCATACAATTTGTGGGAATGAAAACTTTTCCAAATACTAGCAACCGGTGAAAATTGTAATAGCAAAACTCTAAGGAAGTTGTCTATTTCAAAAACATCGTAAAGTCTCTTGTGTGTGATAAACGATGAATATCACTTCTGGGAATCAATGGCTATGGAATCAATTGCATTACAATTGCAGTGTATCATAATACATTAATTACTTAATTTCAATTGTTAAGATATATAATCGAAATAATTCATTATGGGGTGGATTATTCAAGTCATAACAAGATTGGTATTAAAACAATAACGGTGTGGTACTAAATCCAATAACGCCTTGGCAATATCACCAATAACAGATTGAAGATAAACCAATACCGATTCGGTACAAAGTCTAGTTCAAAACGGTACTAATCATTTCACATTTCATCCATACTTTGCGGTATTAATAGTTCAGCAACACCGTATGGTAATAAAGCAATACCGCAAGGTACACCGAACGAAAAATTGAAACCTACGGTATTGATAGTACAGTAATACCAAAACAATGCCGTATGGTATGGATGATGCAATGCATTATAAATACCATACGGTATGGTTTTGCTATTAATTCACAGTGCTGCTTTACTATTAATACCATTCATGCCATATGGTATCAGTTTTTTTTTTTGGTGTATGAATGAAATATGAAGTGATTTGTTTTGTACTAGACTTAGTTTCGGATCGGTGTTGGTTTTAATATCATCTTGTAATTGGTTGTATTGCCAAGCCGTTACTGCTTTTAGTACCATGCCGTTATTGTTTTAATACCAATCTCGTTATCATAAACATAATTCATCCCCTTACAACCCAAAATAAAAAACTATCGACAATAATATGAATCTTATTTTATTTCGATTATGAATGTTAAAAATTAGTGAAATGAGCACGTTGGATATCAATTTTTTTCCTGGAATAAAATACAAATACCCTCCATCATAGGAGAAGGTTAGGTTAGGTTTATGTGGCAGTCTGCCATCAGACTCACTTAGATGTTTTCGTCCATTGTGATACCACAGGAAAAGGAGAAGGAAGATGCCTTCTAGTTCCTACCGTTGAACCATCCAGATCGCTTTAAAAAGCCCATTAGCTTGCAAATGTTCACATCCGCTAAATCAGACAGGTTCTCAAAGAAATGAGAACCCAAAATGGAACTCCTTCTAACTGCTAGTGCTGGACACACACACAGAAGGTGTTCTATAGTCTCTTCTTCCTAGATGTCCCTACAGCTTCTGCAAAAGTCGTTGCTGGCAACCTTCAGTCTGTCAGCATGTTCTCCGATTAGACAGTAACCTGTCATGACGGACACAATGATTGAGACGTCTGTTCTAGCCAATGACAGCAAAGCAGTAGACCTCTTCAAGTCTAGATGAGGCAACATAGTTTTGGAATGCTGACAGCCCCCTCTTTGTGACCATCTATTATTCGTTGACCTTCGGTCCTGGTCCTGAAAACTAAGCTTACATGTCGCTAGAGGCATAACCACTGATTCCAGTGCCCCTGGAGTGTGTAAGGTAGTTCCTAGTTTCGCAAGCTCGTCTGAGAATTCCCTGGGATATCTCTGTGGCCCGGCACCCAAAACAGATGAATTTTTAACTGTTCAGCCGTCTCGTTGAGAGATCTGCGACATTGGAGGGCGGTTTTTGTGTTCAGAAATACGTTCTCCAGGGATTTAATGGCTGCCTGGCTGTCTGAGAAGATATTTATGCCAATCGTCGTAATGACATTATATCTTAGCCATTCGTCGACTTCCTTAATTGCAAGGATCTCTACTTGATACACACTGCAGTGGTCGGGTAACCTTTTCGATATGACCAGTTCTAGATCTTAAGAGTACATCCCAAAGCCCACTTGGTCGTTTAGTTTGGAACCATCCGTATAGAAGTCTATATACCTTCCGTTACCAGGAGATATCGTAGTTCCAATCGGTTCTATCAGGAATAGTGGCACAGTAATTTTTATCAAAAAGCGGCTCAGGATTACACCCTAATCCGCACTCCCTGGAACATAAGATATTGTATCAAGGATAACACAATGTCCGTGGTCGCCACATAACCAATCAGAAAGCTCCCTTACCCACACAGCTGCAATTTGGGCAGCCACAATGTCCAGAGGTATAAGATGTAGCATTAAATTCAGTGCATCAGATGGTGTCGTCCTCAGTGCGGCTGTGATGCACAAACAAGCCATCCTTTGGATTCGTTTAAGTACTGAGCAGTAGGTGGATTTTTGAAGCGCCGTCCACCAGACCACAACACCATATAGCATTATAGGTCTGAAAACTGCAGTATATACCCAATGCATGACACGCGGTGTAAATCCCCAACTTTTGCCAATAGCTCTGCAGGTGTATAGGGCAAGACTGGCCTATCTTGCCCTTTCTAAAATGTTGGATTTGAAGTTCAATTTCCTTTATTTTTATTTTTTGTGATTTATTCATATTTGTGGCCACTCAGCCAACTGTTTATTCATTCAAAACAAAATCACAGTACCTACATAGATTTGTTTTCTTTAACTTGTTGAGCATTTCCAAGTTACTTATAAAAAGGTCACAGCCATATGACATTTTGTTTTAGTTTTTTTTTTTTGCTTTAACCTTAACAATGATTCAATATATATATGCACAAATGCTGTGGTGGCCAGAGACTGTAGACAAAATGAAAGCTTATTAAATACCCCATATTATGGAAGGCATTGATGCTTATTAAGAAAAATGAATTCCGATTATAAGCAGCTACTGATGTCTTGTAACAAAAAGACCCATAAGCATTCTTATTATAGTCTTTCATAATAATATAGGACTTAATTAGATTAACTAATGTATAAGACAAGGAATTTCTAATTAGCATTCAGCCTTCAGTCTGCATGGTTTAATTAAATTATCTTACAAATTGTCCTGTGAGACTATGATTAAATTCCAAGACACATACAACACGTGCGGCGAGGAGTTTCATATTATTTTTTATTAAGGACTTGAAAGTTTTTTTTTAACTAATTCCATATTAAATGGGTAAAGAAAAATTGCAAACTTTTTTTTAAAAAATTTTCAAAATTACTAAAATTTTTTAAAAATTTAAAATTTTTTAAAACTTTTTTAAATAAATAAACACTTGCTGAAAAAGTAGTTGAAAAAAATTTAAAAAAAAAAGTTCTATCGGAATTCAATCTCATTCCATTTATGTCCTATTCGTACAATTGTGGGCAATATTTTTTGCAGAAGCAATTTTTTTTCCATGTATCGTTACCAACAATTTCTCATATCCATTCCGATAAGCCTTTAATAAAAATATAACATTGCATTGTATCATCTCACTTATTCACACTTGACTTGATTTCATTGATTCAAATCTGTATGTGACATTTTCCTACAATATTTTCCCTGCATTTATAAAAAAAAAAACTCCAGCCCAGACCAGTACAGCAAAAGACGTCACATAGGAGTGGAGTATCCCAAGACATTAGCTATGGTCGATTGGTTGTATATTTCCTCAACGGAAACGTAAGCAGCAGCATTACTCTTTTGTATGCCCCTCACTCTCTCTCTCTCTCTCTCTCTTTCGTTTTCTTATTTCTATTCGAATTTAAACGCGTATATCTTTGTATATTTTTTATTTTTATTTTCTTTTTAATGTTCAAAATACTTTTGAAATTGCTCAGATTATTGGATAAACATCTTACATGTTTTTGCTTCTCCATCAACAGAGGCACCATCACCCAAGGAAACAAGCAGATATAAAAGCAATAATACACTGCGACATGCAAAGGCACAGTGGTGAAGAGAAAGAAAAAAAGAGAAAAAGCGAGCCAAATTCAAACGAGCCGAGTCTTATATGCCCTCTCATGTTTTTTGAACTACCTCCAAGACCATAATTGGAGGCATAAAAGAATTGGATATACAATTTTGTTTAGATACTTTGATGGAGGTATATTAATGGCTTCACAGATAGGTTAAGGTTTATGGTTCAACGGTAAGTTCACCCGAAAGGGTGAGTTTACTCGGAAAAAGGAAGACTTGGTGAGAAATTGTGATGATCTCCGTTCGAAGGAGAGACATGTAGATGACGAGATATGAAATGTTTAAGAAATGTAGGAATAGAATAGGGAGCAAACGCCTACCCATCACGCCATCACGCGGGTGCATCCTTGGCGCGTAAGCCCACATTCATTCAAGTATTCAATTGCCAAGTGCCAAGCATTTGTGCTCTGCCTCTGCACATACATGACAAAATGTTGAAGAAATAATCGCTTCCCTCGTCAAATCAAACCTGTCTTATTTATGTATCTGAGGAGACTCCTGAATCAGACTGCACTCTTTGATATGTGAGAAGTTTGCCCTTGTTCCTTAGTGGAATGTTCGTGGGCAATATTTGCATTTGCAATCGTAGTCAGTGATCCCTTATCAAAGGCCAGCAACTTCCTCGTCCTTTTCCGCCCAATTGTCCTCGCAATCTGATATCCATCCACAGACTCCCGCCTTGCCACCGCATGCGCATTGCCCATCCTCTACTATGATCAGTAGTTCGACAAAAGGTACGTGTGCGAGACCGGTCACAGATCTGCTTGCCATAAGCATCCCCTCCTGGCATACTCCTTCTGCCTTCTTATTTCTCAGAATACCGATGTGTCTGGGAGCCCAGGTCAACACAACGTCATGAGTCCCAAACATTCTGACGCGCACTTCAACGTCATCGTCCTTGAGAGCCGCCATACTGTCCACATATATCTTGAGTTTCAAATGTGGCTGGTGCATCCTCTGGATCTCCTTTGCGGCCAACGTAATGGCGCAGACCTCTGCCTAAAAGGCCATGTACTCGTCCGGCAGTCTAACTGACATACTGATGTTGATTGTCTCAAAGTAAACTCCCAATCCCATCCCTAACTCCATCCTGGAGCCGTCAGTGAAGACCGAGGTCTCATTCAGTTCAAACACTGCATCCGCCACCGACTCCTCCCTTCTGGGAAGGCGAATCTAGAACAACATTTCCCGAAACAGAACCGGCGAAAGGTTGGCTATGAAACTCCTCAGTCAACTCCTGCATCTATGGCCTTCAGAATGGAGTAGTGGCCGTGCCCGCTTTCTCTCAGTATGCCAAGTTTCCCCAGACTATGCTTTACCTTATCGGCACAGCTCCGAATTTATACCTCAACAGATTGTAAATTCAGCATCGCCTCCACACTGGCCTACGGTGTGGATCTTAACGCCTCCGTGATTCCGGCGCAGGCCAGTCTCTGTACCTTTCAAAGTCCCTTGGTCCAAGTACTCTACTTCATAGCCTTCCACCATACCAGCGCTCAATATGGCAGCACTGGTCTTACAATGGTTGTGCACATCCAGTACATTATCTTTGAGCTATCTCCCCACTTCCTCCGAACATTCTTTTGCAGAAGTAGAAAGCGCACTTTGGCTTTCGGCACCTTTCCTCTGTGCATTTCTTTTCCAGGACAGTTTCAAATCGAGGACTAGGCCTAGGCATTTCGCCGGCTTTTGCCACTGCAGAGAGGTCCTGTCCAAATACCGGAATCTGAAATCCAGTATCGTATATCTACGATTTAAGAGCACCAGTTCTGTCTTCCTTATGTTGGTTCTCCACCCATTTATCGTAGCCCATCTCGATAGCCTCCACAGTGGCCCTTTCATAATAAGGCTGATCATCCGCAGAAATCTGACTCGAATCAATAGGACGGCGTCGTCCGCATATGCGATCAGTTTCATGCCGTCTCCGTTAAGTTGCAATAGGACTTCGTTTATCACCAGGTTCCAGAGGATCGGCTAAAAAACTAGTTCTTGAAGCGGCCCCCTTGTTGCCCGCCTTTTGACCACACTTTCTCCCAAGTCCGCATTAATAATCCTGCCTGAAAGCATGTTATACATCTACCGGGAGGTACTCGTAGACCCCTGCGGTTCAGGGGTCGACTATCAACCAAATATTCACGTTATTAAATGCCCCCTCAATATCGAGGTAGGCCGCCATCGGGAACTCCTTCTTTTGGAAGGACACCTCGACCTCTTGCACCACTTCATGTAGGGCTGTCTCCACCAACATCCCCTGGAGATATTCGTCCTGTGCGCTACTGATGTTCTTCGTCGTCAGTCCCTCCCCCATCTTCAGGCCTACCAGCCATTCCATTGTGTTAAGTAAAAACGATGACAGATTGATTTGCTTATATATAGGTTGAAAAGGGGTGCGGATATTAATCCGCCCCATGCCACTATGGACATACACCTAAGCCAGTAATCGGTTTGTTGTGCGCTCTCAATACTAAAAAGTAACCTCGAGAATTGCTACTTACGAAAGTGCTACTTACATTCTACTTACGAAATCCTTAATTGTTTTCCATGCCACGCCCCTAAGTTGGTTCATGTCCGGTATTGTTTCCCCAACTAAGTGCTGGTATCTGTTAACCACGAAGCTCAGGCAATGAAATAGAACATGCTCCAAGGTCTCACCTCCATGCCCTACACATGCTATCACTTGCCGAACCGATTTTGCATAAATGAGCTCGTAGTTCTATGTGTCCCGTTATGGTACCGAAAGCGCTCCTGACCTCCTTACTTCCTTTCAGTAATAGCCTCGTCTTCTCACGATTTGGATCTCCCCATAGGATTTTCGCCGTCCTACCAATCGTTTCGCCGTACTGTGGTTTATTGGGGATATGTTTCTCATTATGATACCGAAAACGCTACTGACCTCCTTCTTAGTTTCTTTCAGTAATAGCCTCGTCTTCTCACGATCTGGATCTCCGCATAGGATTTTGCCGTCCTGCCAACCGTTTCGCTGTACTGTGGTTTATTGGAGATAAACACCACCCTGACCTCCATCCAAGCCCACGATATGCAAAACAATGCCAGGCTCGCCAGAAAATCCATTCCAGCCATGGCAGAGTGACTTCAAGGGACTCTTGTAGGAGCGTCGGGATGATTCTGTCAGATCCCGACGATTTAAATGGCTGGAAGATGTGAATCGCCCACACTATCTTCTACTCGTCGATGTTGTTATCGATGCGATCTTCCATGAATTCAACCCTTATGGGTATTATAATGTCATGATCGTCGTCCTTTTCCTGCTTGCCTGGAAAATGTGTATCCATCAGTAAGTCCACCGACTCCTGGTTGCTCCCGGCGGGAATTCCGTTTTCTCTGCTCAGAGCTTGGCGAGAGAGCACTTTGCGCAATCTACATGCTCCACTAGTGCCCTTCAAGAGTCCAAATCGAATCAAAGAATCAAGAGTCGGCGTCAATTTCTAGCGTCAGAAGCCAGCGGCATAAGAGTCCCATATGAAATACTTGTAAAACAACTGAGCTGACTCTTTGATTGGGTTTAGACTTCAATTGCTTGCAGAATTTCGCACAGGAACTCCTACTTGTTCCCCTCGCTTCCTGCCGAGGGCCTCAGGATATTCGTCTCAGCCCTTTGCCGTGTTCTCCCACTTCGTCTTGTTAAAGAGCTCCTGCTTTCCTTCCAAAGTACTTTTAGTTCCGGTCTCCACCATGATTTGTTCGCCTTACACGGCACGTAACAAGATTTACGGTGGATTCCAGTTTCCTTGCCTCTAGGCGACGCTATGCTCCGCATATGTTCCCTGAAACTATCCCAGTTTGTTTTCCTTGGATTCCTTTAGGGCTTCCTCCCTCCTCTCTCGTGCACAACCAGAAAACCTATACTGCAATGATCCGCAAAGGAGTACTTGGTGGAAACTTTTCAGTCCGAGTCACAAGTCGTTACAATAATTCTACCCACCACCATATGTGGGGTATACTAATGGGGGTATACTAATCTAGTCATCCCGTTTGTAACACCTCAAAATATTGATCTGGAACCCCATAAAGTAGATATATTCTGGAACGTCTCGACACACTGATTCGATCTAGCCATGTCCGTCCGTCCGTCTGTCGAAATCACGATAGCGGTCGAACGCGTAAAGCACATATACTTAATATTGATGTAGGTCGTTGGGGATGACAAATGGGCCATATCGGTTCAGATTTAGATATAGCTCCCATATAATCCGATCCTCCGGTACTTCTTGAGCCCCTGAAGGCCGCTTATAACCTGAAATAGCTCCCATTTAAAGCGGTCTCTCGATTATGTGTGTGTTCCTAGAAGCTTTAATGTTTGCTGGTTTGACAGAAGTTTGGTATGTAGAATAAAGTTATACCCTTCAACTAAATTTATTTTGCATACATATTTTGCAGAATCCATGGTGGTGGGTTCCCAAGATTCGGCCCGACCGAACTTAGCACGCTTTAACTTGTTATATCTAAAACTTATTTCCTAATTTGGTCGTAGAACGCTGGGATGTTTCCCCTGTAGCAGATAACCAAGTTTGTGTATAAAATTTAATCAAAAAGTAACTCACCTCTTTTGTTCGTATCCGTGCTACCTCATAGTATAGGGTCATGCCTCTTGGTTTCGCACCAACTTCCCAAGGCACGGACCATATCTGACAGGGCGTTGTTATCACAGATACTTCGTATTGATTTAGGTCCTTGGGGATTGTGAATAAAAAATATTTGTTCAGATTCGGATGTAGCTCCCATATAAATCGGTCGTACGATATAATTTCTAAGACCCCTAGATGAGAGAATTCCTATCTCGCAAAATTTCGTTCATTTTCCTTTGGCAAAAATTCCAATTACTATATATTGTAGGTCAACCAATAGATACCCTCACACGAAATGTTACCCCAATATTTATATTTTCTTTAAATTCATCCCACTGTGAGACGATTGAAAGAAGCAAAATAATAACCGAAAAAATCTCAACTGCAAGTTGGATAGAAACATTTGCATGGCTACATTCACACACTTCTAGTAGTCTCTAGCGCCAGTATCTGGCACTAAGGTAAGTGTGTGTGTGAGTGTATTGTAGTCATAGTATTGGTAGTAGTGACCCCACAACTGACCCACAAGTTGTACACAACGCTTCACTGCATTGCAAATGTTTTTGCCTAAAGCATACAAGACTAAGTAGGAAAAAAAAAACAAAAACAAATCAAAACAAAATAGAAAAAATAAATAAAAACTGTAAAACGAAAATGAAAACCCACTTAGGCAATGAATGATGATAAATACATATTTCATTGCAAAAAATAGTTGAATAGTGTAGCAAGGAGGCGAAGAAAAACATAAACACACATACACAGACACACACGCTAAAGAAATACACGAAAATAATTCATAGCAAGAGAAATCCGCAAAAACAAATGGACAGCCAAGTGAATTCAGCCGGTTGCCATAGACAAACCGACATGTGACGGACAAATATGCTATAATGCGATTGAGAATGTAAAATTTGTTTTTGTTTTAAGATAAAATGAAAAAGAAGCGATATGTTTCGAGTCGTTTTTTTTTATATTTGTTTTTTCCTGTCTTGTATCGTTTTATAGAAACATTCAAATTCAGTTTTTGTTGAAGGCAAAGGTTGCTTTCAAATGATGAGAAATTGAATTTTTCCTTTTAAACCTACAAAACACAAAGAAATTCATAGAAGACTTTTAATTTGCAAAGAAAGAAAAAATTAAAAAGGTGTTAAATTCAACCATGCCGAATTTTGGCAACTCACCACCATGGATTCTACTTACAATTTTCATAAATAAACTTGCCCTTCAAACATTTTTGTCCGCCAAATAAACTTCCGCGAATCTTTCAGATGAAGGTTATGATCGCGCTCGTCCAGAGTCCTAGACTATTCCCCCGTCTTAAGGAATTTGTGTACTCAAGATGAGTCTTCTGGAAGAGTGTTCCGCAAATCTTTCAGTTGCAAACAAGTCGGAAGTGTCTTTGAAGATCTTACATCCAGAAACGAGTGGACGAGTAGCAAATGAGTGTTTTGAAAGATTTATTAATACTCTTCTAAAGGGTTTTTGAAACAAGAGGTGTAATTTTGAATCCCCCGGTATGTTCTGTAATCGTGAGTCATGGTGGTCATTTGGCTGATCTTCTTTTTAGTTAACGGCATACTTTCCTCTTTATTATTAAATGAACATTCGACAATTTTTCTCAAAAAAATGGAATTTTTCTTTAATTACCAAAATAACCCCTCTATATACAGGGTATTCCAACGAAATGTTTATTTTGAATAACCCGTTATGGTTCTATAAGCGTGGTCGTGGTAACCATTAAACATCCAATCGTTTATCTCAAAAAATTGGACTTTAATTTAAATGCCAAAATAACAACTCTTATCGAAAACCCCTATCTACGAGTAACAACTACGAAAAAACCTAAAAACTTTTCGCATTACTTCTCATATTCATCATACTACAATAAATAGTAGTATAGTATAAACCAAGTGAAAATTCGGTTTTGTTATTGTGGAAGTTGTCCACTCAAAACAAAACTTCTAGCAGCACAATTCTATTTAGTATACAAATCCTACAAGCGCCAGGTATTAAAATAAAATCAATCGCGAAAAATTAACTCAAGCGACTAATAAACAAATCTTCTAAGCAATTGTTACGCAATGAGTTGCTGCAATCGTCGCGAAAAGTTGCAAAGCTTTCCATACACGCAATGAATTGTCCAATGATGTTCTAGAAGAAGGTTTTACGACTCATACGGACGATAATAACGCAAAAGGTTATAAAAGAAACGTTGCAAAGAGTTGCTAAAACTACCATAAACGCAATTGGTTGCCCAATGATATACTTGAAGAGTATTGCGCAACTAATACGAAAAAATGCATATAATTCTTCCAGAAGATTGTTCTATTCATCGGGGATATGAACGCTCTTCCAAATTTATGAAAAATATTTGGAGGGTAGTTGAAGGTCTACCAAATCCGCCAAAAATTGCAGCTTCTTGGAGCGGTGGAATACTAATCCATTGGAGTACGATCCAAATCTGATAATAATTGCGACTTACATGGGCTCGGTTTATTTGGGGAGATCGGTTTATTTGGGAGCTATATCAGGTTATGGACCGATTTGAACCCATAGTGGAAGTCATAAAGAAATACTACCTGCAAAATGGAAACCAAACCGCATAATAATTCCAGCTTCTAAGGACTCACGAAGTCAAGGCGAAGAACCATTTTATACGGGAGCTTTACACAAATCGTAACCGATATGGCCCATTAGCAATTCCAACCTACATCAATAAGAAGTACCTATGCAAAACTTTAACAGGTTTTCTTTCTTCGTTGGAAAGCTATCATGATTTCGATAGATGGACAGACGGAAATGGGTACATCAAATGTTACGACGATCGAGAATATACATCTTTATGAGGTTGCAGATCAATATATCGAAGTGTTACAAAAGGAATGACTAGATAAATATAACCCCCATCCTGTAGTTGTAAATATCCGATTGAAATGTTGCACAGATATTTCTTAGTGATGTAGGTCATTGGGAATTGCAAATGGCCCATATTGGTTCAGATTTGGATATAGCTTACATATAAAATTGTCCTCCAACTTCATTTCTTAAGCCCCTAGAAGCCGCAATTATTTTCCACTAGGCTGACATCTTGCAATTTGTAGTCTGTAATGAGTTCCAACAAACTTAACTAGGATGCTTAACTAAAAAATAGAATTGTTCAAAAGAAATTAGATTGAGTGTCATATGTGAAGTTAAGCAAGAATCAGTCAGCGATAGAAATACGAAACGGAAGGCTCAATCATTGCCAAAATCCTTCGATTAAGGAAAGCAGCTGGCAGTCTGCAATGAAACTCAAGTAAACGCTTTCTTTCTTTGTGATGCCATAGGAACAGGAGAGTAATTCAGACGAGTTCTCAAAGAAAAGAGAGTCCAAAGTGGAGCTCCTTGCCAGTGCGGGGCACAAACAAATCAGATATTCCATAGTATCGTATCCTACTCCTCGATGTCCTCACTGCTTCTGTAGAAGTCCTTATTTGCAATCTTCAGTCTATGAGCATGTTTTCTGATCAGACAGTGACCTGTCATGAAAGATGCCAAAACCTTGGCTTCTGTTCTATCCATCGAAGATCTCTTCAAGTCAAGATTGGGCCATATCATTTGGTAGCATTCACAAGTAACATCTTTTATTCGTTGCTCTTCGGCCTTTATCTTGAATACAAATCTTACGATTCCTATTTTTGCATTCCACTTGCATCTGTATGGCCTGACACTCAGATCAGGTGAATTTTGAACCGTTCAGCCATCTCTTTAAAAGATCTGCGTCCCCTACTTGTGAGATTATGAACTAAATTTTTAAAGGCAAGAGGAATTTTTTGAAAAAATGGCCCCACTTCCATACTGGCAAAGATGGCCCTTCCAAATTTTGTCAGCAGATGGTCTCGAGATGTCATCCAGTTATGTAGTTTATCAGTCCAAAAAGATCTCCTAACGAGGTCGATTATGGCCAATTATTAAAAAATATTGATCCTGGAGAGAAATGTGGCCACCATGGCCGCATCGAAAAAGATGGCCCTTGGAAATCCAGTTATGTAGTTTATCAGTCCAAAAAAGTCTTCTAAGGAGGTCGAATATGGTCAGTTATTAAAAAAAGATTCTCCTGGAGAGAAATTTGCCCACCATGGCCACATGGAAAAAGGTGGCCCTTTCAAGTTTGGTCTGAAAAAAGTGTCGACATGCTCAATTCAGTCATGTAGGTTACTAGTCCAAAAATATCTCCTAACGAGGTCGAATATGGCCATTTATAAAAAAGTTTGATCCTGGAGAGAAATGTAACCACAATGGCAACATGAAAGAGATGGCCCTTCCAAGTTTGTTCAGAAAACGAGTATCGAGATGCTCTATTCAGTCATGTAGGTTACTAGTCAGAAAAGATCCCCTAACGAGGTCGAATATGGCCAATTATTAAAAAATATTGATCCTGGAGAGAAATATGGCCACCATGGCTACATGGAAAAAAAAATGGCCCTTCCAAATTATGTCAGCAAAAAGGTCTCTAAAGGCTCTATTTAGTCATGTAAGCAATTAGTCCAAAAATATCTCCCAAAGAGGTCGAATACGGCATTTTATTAAAAAAAAATTATCCTGGAGAGAAATGTGGCCACCATGGCCACATGGAAAAGGGTGGCCCTTCCAAATTAGGTCAGCAAACAAGTCCAAAAAAATACGAGGTCGAGTATGAAATGTGTCATAGAGATCGTATCATATACTAACGATTGTATGATCATGGCATCAGGCCGCCCGACCCATTGATGACATCTGCGTTAGGTTGAACTTCAACATCAACGATATTTCGCTGCAAGAAATCTGAAGATATCTTCCACCAAATCTTCAGCCACATTGTTCACTACAAATACTACGTGAGGTGAATACTGAGCGGAAAGTCAAGTGTCCCAAAATGTCCCAAGTGGCGTCACATTAGACAGCTCTTACACATTCTCCTCACATGCCACATCAATTTGCTGTATAGTCAAAAGTAGAAACAAGATCCTCAAGTCACTTGCCGGCAGCACTTGGGGTTGACAAAAAAACCTTGTTGACCATTTACAAAGCAATTGGCCAGTCCGTGGCAAGTTACGCAGCGCCAGTGTGGTCTCCTCAGCTCTGTGACACGCAATGGAATAACATTCAGATCTGTCAGAATGCCGCCCTACGAACTGCGATTGGCTCTTCCCTCGGTTCTCATGTGAACCACCTCCTTTGGGAGACAAAAATCCTACCCTTGCCCCTAAAAACGCCGCCCAATAGGGCACTTTTATCGCTCTGGGCAATATCAATATCAAATCAAAGTAGACTACAAATATGACATAAAAATTTATTCCTTAGTGTCTGAGGGACCTCCCCACCCCCCAAAACCCCCCCTGCACAGACAAGTTTACGGATTGCAACCATATGGGTATCAAACGAAAGGTATTTAAGAGTAGAATACGAACTTGGTACACAAATTTCGCCCAAAGTGTTCGTGGGGGTCCCCCACCCCCCAAAAAAACACTCCAACAGGACTCTTTCACCGCCTTGGGCAATATGGGTATCAAATTAAAGGCATTTAAAAGTAGAGTACAAATATGCCATACAAGTTTATTCTTTGGTATCTCTTTAAACGAAGAGTAAGAATCTGATTTATTCCTTGGTATCTGGTATCTGAAGCGCCTCCCCACCCCCCAACACCACCCAGCAGGGCTTATATACCAATTGTGACAATATGGATATCAAATGAAAAGTGTTTGGAATTTGAGTACACATCTGTTATAAGAATTTGATCATAGATGTCTACGGGGCCTCCCCAACTCCAAAACCCCTTAAACGGGCATAAAGGACCAACGTCACAAAATGGGTATCAACTGAAAATCTTTGGGAGTTGACTACGAATCTGGTATACATATTTAGGATAGAGTCTGGGACAACCACTAAATACCCTTCAATAGAACGTGTAGTTCGATCGGGATAATATGTGAATTAAAAGCAAGGTCTATGCCAGTAGAGTTCCAATTTTATATTGATATAAAGATTCAAGAATCTGGATCACGTCCAGCCGTCCTGCCGTTCAGCAGGACTTTTATAGCACGTCAATAAAGACTCAAATAAATTGTCTTTTGGGTCTTAGCGTCGGGGAGGGCGACCTTCTCCTCCCGATAAAAGCTACATCAAACTCTCATGTAGGACGGGCGAGAATATACTCAAATAATAGGATGTGTCAGAGGGCAATCCACCTCCCCCTATCCTACCCAAAAAAGGAATGGAAAATATTTTTTGAAGGCCGATCAGGATAGAATAGGACAGCAATAAAAGGTCATTGGTAGTCGAGTACACTTTTTACCCCCAAATTGGGATAGACGCAGGAGGACCTACGGATCTTTAAAAATTTTGTATCCCAAGTGGTAGCTTTGAAATGTGATTTTAAATGTAGATAACCAAAAAAACAAAAAAAAATTAATTAGCATGGATCTGAACGAGACCCGTTGCCCTGAATATCTTGATAGCCTCCTCCAAAATGCTTGATATTATGAAGCTCAAAAAAATCGTGCTCTAGCACGATGTTCATATTATTTTGACATTGTTATCAGGGTCCGCCCCTAAACTCCTCCTTTCAAACCGGCCATGTTTGCCCACTATGGCAATAAATAAAAGACATTTAATAATAGAAAACGAATTTGATATCCAATTTGAGGCCAAGTTTTTGTGGGTCGTCTCACCAGAGTAGCGTAGGATTCTGATATTTTTCAGGGTTAAGTGCGTGGGTGGCCGCCCCACCCTACATTCCCAATCCAAAACCGCCCCTAAACTCCTCCTTTCAAACCGGCCATGTTTGCCCACTATGGCAATAAATAAAAGACATTTAATAATAGAAAACGAATTTGATATCCAATTTGAGGCCAAGTTTTTGTGGGTCGTCTCACCAGAGTAGCGTAGGATTCTGATATTTTTCAGGGTTAAGTGCGTGGGTGGCCGCCCCACCCTACATTCCCAATCCAAAACCAAGAGAATGAAGTAGATTTCACATCCAAACTTGAATGGGCGGACCTTCACCTTACCCTATTTTGCAAAAACGCCAGATCATGGAGATGGGTGGGGCGATTTAAGCGAAATTTAGTTTGATTATAATAACTCAAAAACAGAAATTTGGTATCCTTATTTAAGGTGGATATCTAAAGGGGCCGCCCCGCCTGCAAAGAGCGCCACATTGAAATATAAACCAATAATGACAATATGGGGCTCAAATGAAAGGTATATGGGGATCCACCTCACCCCCAAAAATACCCCCACACCGGACATATTTACCGACCATAGCAAGGTTGAAATGAAGGGTATTAGGGAGTAGAGCACCAATATGATATCCACAATTGGGCAAAATATCCGAAAGGCCGTACCAACACCCCCATGCCAGTATAAGGCACAGATAAAATAAAAGAGTGAAAGAAGGCGCAGTGGAGCGGGCCCTGTCCAGCTAGTGATCTATGAAAATTGAAGAATAATTAAAACAATAGTCATGTGAAATCAAGGTTATTAGATTAGATATTATTTTCTTGTAGCAATTTTTGATTTGATGAAAATTCGCTGAGTTATTGATGTTTGAAAAGTTTTGGACTTACAGAGGTTAAAACAAGTCATAACAAATTTCCATTTTTTTTTTTTTGTTAATTTCAAACAAATTTGTTGACTTTTTATCGTTATCATCTACGCCAAGTTCATCGACTGCTACAACACTTTTTGGCTTCCAACCGCCCCCCCCCCCCCCCCCCTCTGGCTCTAGCCAAGTGGAAATCAAATTTTTACACATCGTTAGACGCTAACAAGTTCATGTTTTTCTATTAATTTCATACATGTACTTGAAAGGTTTATTTTTGTTAGAGCTTTTTTTTTTTTGTTGTGTTTGCTTGTTTTCTTCTCATTCACTATTTTTAACTTATCGCGTGTCAATTTAATTTTGTTTTTCTTTTTTTCTCGTTTTGTTATTTTTTTTTTTTTGTTTTTTGGTTGGTTGGTTGTTGTGCCATTTTTTTTTATATTTTCTATTATCTGCTGTTGCTGCTCTGCTGTTGGTGCTTTATTTATATATGCTGGCGCTTTGTGTACTTTTTTTTTTGTAAAGAAAATTGTTGAGGTTTATTTATCTTTTGTGCTGTTTTGTATTTTTGGCACGCAATTTTTGTGCTTGTTTTTTCACATACTTTGTATTTAAAGCGTTCTCTGAAATAAATCAACACTATTGATAGCAATTGGCTTAAAGGTTTAGCGTTGGCAGAAGGCATCGTTGGGAGTGAGAGAAATGTGATTGACATTATTTTTTGTCCATTGGCAACCCACACGCAGAATGATTTTTTATTTACATAAATAATAAGGTCTAAAAGGGCAAATACAACAAGGGCAAGCAGTATAAGTACATTTTGCAAAGAGGCTTTCGATTCAAATTGTTTAGGAATTGTGGGCATAACAAAAAATAAATAAAAATAATCATACGCTACCTTATATTGAGTTAACAGTTTAAGTCTAGAGATAAGCAAACTATTGCGACACGTGCCACTTGCAAGTAATGAAAATATTATTATACCCTACACCACTGCTGTGTGAGAGAGAGAGAGTTAGACACATTGATAAGTATACCGATCGAGTGAGAATCACTTTCTGATTCGATTTGGCTATGTCCGTCTGTCTGCCCGTCCGTCTGTCTGTCTGTCCATCTGTCCATGTTAATTTGTGTACAAACTACCTGTCGCAGTTTTCATCCGATCGTCTTCAAATTCGGCACAAGAATTTTTTTGGGCCCAGATGCGAAGCCTATTGAAATTGGAAAAAAATCGGTTCAGATTTAGATATAGCTTTCATATAGATGTTCGTCCGATTTGCAGTAATAATGCAATAAAATAGTCATTTGTTAACCGATTCGCTACGAAATTTAGCTGAAAGGATTTTCTGATTACTCTCGACATTACTGGCGATTTACATAGAAATCGGTTCAGATTTAGATATTGCTCTCATGTATATATATCGTCCGATTTTCACTCCTAAGAGTCACTGCCAACGCATTTTTTGAACAATCTTCCCAAAACTTTGTACAACGCTTTCCTCAGCGCCTACCACATTATTAAGGATTTTCTAATAACTCTCGATATTACTGGTGATTTTCACAGAAATCGGTTCAGATTAAGATATAGCTCTCATGTATATATATCGCCCGATTTTCCCTCTTAGAGCTACTGCCAACGCATTTATTGACCAATCTTCCCAAAACTTTGTACAACGCATCCCTCGACGACTTTTACAATATCTATGAAGTTTTCTTGATATCGGTTCAGATTTAGATATAGCTTCCATATAGATGTTCGTCCGATTTGCAGTAATATTGCAATAAAATAGTCATTTGTTAACCGATTCGCTTCGAAATTTATCTGAAAGGATTTTCTGATTACTCTCGACATTACTGGCGATTTACATAGAAATCGGTTCAGATTTAGATATAGCTCTCATGTATATATATCGCCCGATTTTCACTCCTAGAGCCACTGCCAACGCATTTATTGACCAATCTTCCCAAAACTTTGTACAACACATCCCTCGACGACTTTAACAATATCTATAAAGTTTGCTTGAAATCGGTTTAGATTTAGATATAGCTTTCATATATATGTTCGTCCGATTTGCAGTAATAATGCAATCAAATGGTCATTTTTTAACCGATTCTCTCGAAGTTTGCAGGAAGGATTTTCTTATGAATCTCAACATTACTGGTGAATTTCACAGAAATCGGTTGAGATTTAGATATAGCTCTCATGCATATATATCGCCCGATTTTCACTCCTAGAGCCACTGCCAACGCATTTATTGACCAATCTTCCCAAAACTTTGTACGACGCATCCCTCGACGGCTTTTACAATATCTATAAAGTTTGCTTGAAATCGGTTCAGATTTAGATATAGCTCCCATATATATTTTCGTCCGATTTGCAGTAATAATGCAATCAAATGGTCATTTGTTAACCGATTCTCTCCAAGTTTTGCAGGAAAGGTTTTCTAATAACTCTCGACATTACTAATGAATTTCACAGAAATCGGTTCAGATTTAGATATAGCTCTCATGCATGTATATCGCCCGATTTTTACTTCTAGAGCCACTGCCAACGCATTTATTGACCAATCTTCCCAAAACTTTGTACAACGATTTCCTCAGCGCCTACCACATTATCTAAGAAGTTTGCTCGAAATCGGTTCAGAATTGGATATAGCTCCCACATTGTACTTATATGGTAGGTGTAGGGTATTATACAGTCGGCCCGACTTTTGCCCTTCCTTGCTGTTTTTTTTTTTTTTTTTTTGAAGCAAATCTAAAATTTCAAATAATCAACAACAAATTTGCTTTATGTTCCCTCAAAGCAGTGGACCGCTTTATTTTGTAGACTTTATCTAAATTTGCATTTATCGAATTACTTTCAATTATTTTTATACCCTCCACCATAGGAGGGGGGTATACTAATTTCGTCATTCTGTTTGTAACTACTCGAAATATTCTTGATCTTCGTGATATTTTATGTCGATCTAGCCATGTCCGTCCGTCCGTGCGTCTGTCTGTCTGTCGAAAGCACGCTAACTTTCGAAGGAGTAAAGCTAGCCGCTTGAAATTTTGCACAAATACTTCCTATTAGTGTAGGTCGGTTGGGATTGTAAATGGGCTATATCGGTCCATGTTTTGGTATAGCTGTCATATAAACCAATCTCGGGTCTTGACTTCTTGAGCCACTAAAGGGCACAATTTTTATTCGATTTGGCTGAAATTTTGTGTGATGTGTTTTGCTATGACATCCACTGTGCCAAGTATGGTTCAAAACGGTCCATAGCCTGATACAGCTGCCATATAAACTGATCTTGGATCATGATTTCTTGAGCCTCTAGAGGGCACAATTCTTATTCGATCTGGAATGGAAGTTTGCACGACGTGTTTCGTTATGTTATCCAACAACTGTACCAAGTATGGTTCAAATAGGATGATAACCTGATATAGCTGCCATGTAAACCGATCTTGGGTATTGACGTCTTGAGCCTCTAGAGGGCGCAATTCTTATCCGATTGGAATGAAATTTTGCACGACGTGTTTTGTTACTATATCCAACAACTGTGCCAAGTATGGTTCAAATCGGATGATAACCTGATATAGCTGCCTCTAGAGAGCGCAATTCTTATTCGATGGGAATAAAATTTTGCACGACGCGTTTTGCCATGACTTCCAACAACTGTGCTAAGTTAGGTTCAAATCGGTCAATAACCTGATATACCTACGTTATAAACCGATTTTGAATCTTGACTTCTTGAGCCACTAGAGGGCGCAATTTTTATCCGATTTGAATGAAATTTTGCACAAAGTATTTATTATGATATCCAAAAACTGTGGCAAGTATGGTTCAAATCGGTCCATAACCTGATATAGCTGCCATATAAACCGATCTGGGATCTTAACTTGAGCCTCTAGAGGTCGCAATTATTATCCGATTTGGCTGAAATTTTGTACGACGGATCCTCTCACGACCATCACCATAAGTGTTTATTATGGTCTGAATCGGTCTGTAGCCTGATACATCGACCATATAAATCGATCTCTCTATTTTAGTTCTTGAGCAATTCTTATTCGAATTGGCTGACATTTTACACAGGTCTCCAATACATAATTTAATTGTGGTCTGAACCGGACCATATATTGATATCGCTCTAATAGAAGAGCAAATCTTTTCTTATATCCTTTTTTTTGCCTAAGAAGAGATGCCGGGAAAAGAACTTGGCAAATGCGATCCATGGTGGAGGGTATATACGATTCGGACCGGCCGAACTTACACTTTTACTTGTTTAAATTTACCCAACTTTATTATTATTTGCTTGGCCATCAGTTTTTTATCGCTCTGCTCTCTTAAATACAGAATGAATTTTAATCTTAATTTAATTTTTTTCAGTTATGCAATTTTAATATAATGTATATTAAGCGTGCTATTATTCCGGTAGCAATTGTACATGTATCAGTTAATTAGTGAGAATATTTTTTTTTTGCTTTCCAAAAAGTTTGGACTGACTCGTGTTATTATTGCGCTTATTATTTGTAGTTTGACAATTTATATTCAAAGCTTTCGTTTTCGTTTTGTGCTGTGTTGCTGTGTTTACTATGCCAAACCAAAACTTTGCTTTCGCTCCCCACCCAGCTATTCCACCGACCTTTGACAAATGAAGCGAATACAAAGCAAAACAAAAATGAAAAAATGAAGAAATACACACAAACGTTATGAAAACATTAACTAAATCGACTGATAAAGCACGAGAGTATCTCTGATGATGATAATGATGATGAATGGACGGACTGCTCGCTTGCTTGCCTGCCTATGATCATAAAGTTCTTAAAAAACAATAAAACAAACAGATGGGCGGACATAGGGACGAAGCAATGAAATGCACAGAGAAAAACATATTTTTTTAATTTCCACCCAGTAAAACTGCTTGAAATATAGACTTTTTAACTTCCACCCAGTATAACTCTTCGAAATATAGACCTATGACCCCGAAAAGTTAAGGGTGATTTTTTAGGAGCTAGAGGAAAGTGTTACAAAAAAACACAAAAAATTCAGAAAAATGCATGAAGTCTTTATTTGAATCGATAGTATTTCATGCAAATGTTGACCGTGACTGCGCCTCAAATGTTCCATCAGTTGAGTCCAATTTTGGCATAATCTTTCCAAAATTTCGGCCGGTATCTCGCGAATAAATGCTTCAATATCTTTCAATGCATTAACTGAAGCGGGCATGTCTGTATAGACACGAGCTTTAAAAAAGCTCCACGAAAAAAAGTCTAACGAAGTTAAATCGCACGATCTAGGCGGTCAATTGACCGCTGCCGAACATGAAATAAAATGTTTACCAAACTCGCCTCTCAATAAGTCCATTTTTACGCGTGCTGTGTGTCATGTGGCACCGTCTTGTTGAAACCACATGTCATGCAAGTCAAGTTCTTGCATTTTGGGCAAATAAGTTGGAAATCATCTCACAATAGCGCTCACTATTCACAGTTACTTTACGATTTGCATCATTTTAGAAGAAGTACGGTCCAATGATGCCACCAGCCCATAACCCGCACTAAATTGTGAGTTTTCCTGCACGCATTGGTACAATGCTTCTGGCTGATCACTCCAAAATCCATAATTCTGTTTATTTTCGCACCCATTGAGCCAAAAATGAGCTTCGTCGCTAAACACAAATGTTACGATACAAAGTGGATCTTCGGTCAAAAGCCCCATTCACGAAAAATTCTGCGTTGCGGTAGGTCGTTCGGCTATAATTCTTGCACCAGCTGTATTTTGTAAGGCTTCATACCTAAATCCTTCCCCAAAATTGTCCACGTTGTTGAGTAACAGTCGCTCAATTGCTACTCTTTGTAAGCGTGTTGGTGGTTTAATGTCCAACAATGTAAATTTGGTGCGACATTAAGTCACAATAGTCCGAATAGCCGCTCCAGTGATATACTTTGTTAACAAAGCACCCATTTTAATAATAAAATTCAAACATTTGCAAGCGTTATTCGTTTGTAAGACGATTCATCGTTAAATTATAGATCAAACTGAAGACGTTTGACAGTGAAACAAAACACGAAACGTGCGTTCAACCAGTGTTGCCAAAAAGATAATAGCTAAAAAATCACCCTTTATTAGTTAATTTTAATTGGCTACGACAGAACATTTGTCTCATTTGCCGAACTTAGAATAGATTTGCAAGCGTCTTCATCTTCTGCGCTCCTCCAATCGCTGACACCAAGTTACGAAATGTCTTTCACCACTTGATCTCTCTATCGGAGTTTTGGTCGTATCGGTTTGCGTGTACCACAGTAATTGCCTTCAAATGCCTTCTTCGCTGGAGCTTCTTCATTCATTTTGACAACATGACCTAGCCAACTGAACAGCTGTATTTTGGTACATTTCACGATGCTAACATCGTCATTCAGCTCATACAGTTCGTGGTTCATACAATGCTGATATACTCCATCTATGCAAACTAATCCATAAAATTTACGAAGAATCTTTCTCTCAAACACTCCAAATACTGCCTTCGCAAGTACCCATGCCTCTGGAACCATATAACAACACGGGTAGTATCAGAGTCTTCTATAGTGTAATTGAAAATATTATACTTCACTTCATTTCAAAACTGGTATCATTCGTTTCGGTTGCGGCGGTACCTAGCTAGATTAAGTTGCTGACTATCCCAAAGTTGTGGTTCCCAACTATCTCTATTTTCTTTATCTGCGCTGGTGTACAACACGTTGTGGGAGTTGATGCCATTCATTTTGTCTTATCTGCATTTACTGTCAGACTTACGTTCACTGGTTCTCTTTCGATTCTTTTTAAAGCTGCATGTTATACTTCCATTAACTGGCCCATGATATCGATGTCGTCGGCAGAGGCAAGTAAAATGCAAATATGGCCATGAACATTCCACTAAGGAATAGGGGCTTACTTCTTACAATGGGTGCCGTCCGATTCAAGTTTAAGCTCAATGGTAAGGGTCCTCTTGTTTATAGCCGAGTCCGATAGGCATGCCGCAGTGCGACATCTCTTTGTGGAAAGTTCTTACACGGCTGCCTATCAAATGTCGCCAGCATTAAGATGGCAAAACCACAGCTGATAATTTTCTTATGATGTTCTCGCCAGGACTCGAACCCAGGGTTTCAGCATCATAGGTGGACATGCTAACCTCTGCGCTGCGGTGGCCTCCAAGTATCATGTGTTATCTTGTGAGTACTTTGCCATGTCTATTTACATCTGTATCTCGTATAATGGGAGCTTCATCAAAATATTTTTCGATTCGTCCATGGTTTGAATATACTTTTTCCATCCCGATAGAAAAATTGGAGTAAAAATATGGCTTTCAAAGCAAAAATAACAAGAATCGGATATACGGGTACGTTTGCATGGGACCTACACCTAATGTTAGACCGATCTGGACCACATTCGGCACAGTTGTATATATGTAAAAAAAAACTTCCCATTCCAAATTTAAGCCAAATCAGATAAAAAATACGCATTTTATAGCATATGGTTTATCCATGGCATAAATATACATGAGAGCATTTTATCGGCACTCCTATGGGTGACCACCATAAATGACCTATTAGGGACGCTGACTGAGGAGAGATTGCTTTACGATTCAAGTTTATACTCACTGATAAAGGACGTTTTTTTATAGCCGAGTCCGAACAGCGTCCCGCAGTGCAGGCTTAAACACCGCTCTGTTCTATGTTCTCGCCAGCATTCGAACGCGTTCAGCGTCATAGACTACAATGGTACGAATTCGATATCCGCATTCAGGGCGAAGTGTCCCCAACCTAAAAAGATATGGGAGGATTAAAGAACGCGCAGCGGAGCGAGCCCGGTTCGGCTAGTTTCTTATAAAAGTCGGCCAAAGAACTTAGCAAATATAATTTGTGGTGAAAGGTATATGAGAACATAACGGGATGCCACTTGTTATTTTTTTTTTTTTTTTGGAAAAATTGATACTTGAATATTTACTTTTTGGGCTTTTCTCTATTTTCTTGTTACTTTGTTCTTCAAATTTTGATCAAATACCATCACTTATTTGCCAAGGGTATTTCATTGTTGGATTCTCCAACTTTTATTTCTGTAATAACCTTGGAAACCAGCTTGCGCTCAATTCTTTGTGCTCTTTATTTTCCAAAAAAAACTTCTTAACATCTGTGCTTCATTTGCCCTAGCAATCAGGAAAAATACAGAATTATGAGTCTGAAACATTTGTGTGTTGTTCAGTTGGTTGTGTTTTGTTATCATAGTTTTTTTTTCAACGTGTATTTGTTGATCTGTCTACCTAGCCAGCAACTGATGAGTGCTTATAAAATAACAACGAATGAAAATTAAATGGTAAAAATATAGCTACCATCAAAAGCTTTAAAGTGGAGGGGACAAGAGTCAAGTTAAATGAGTGCAAAATCAGCAACAAATATCATATCGAAACACGAGCTCCAAAAAAAACTCATAAAAACATTAGCCTTGCGGCAGACAGAATGTTTTGCAATCATCGGGTACAAAATGGAATAAAAAATTAATTTGTTTCCCTTAATTTGAATATCATGAAATTTTGTAGAGCATTTGAAAATAAATTAGCATATTTATTTTTTGGACTTCATATCATTGTGTTGAAGTTATTTTGTTTCAACATTTTATATATTTATAGAGATATAATTTGACATAAATCGCATACATCACGCTCCCATCATACATTTTCATAAATAAAAGTGTGGCTTGTAGAAAGTTCCAAATGTATTGCAAGTGGCCTTAGGTTTCCATATATCAAAAGAAGAATGGAAAACTTCGATGGACTTTATGTGAGTTTTAAATCATGTTTGCCAGTATGTTAACCGTCTTCAGAATATTAAAGAAGTGAATTTCAGCTCTCCAAATTTATTCAAAACAGATGAAAATAAGCATTTGGTAAGCTCAAGAAGACAAAGCAATTTTTCTATATGAGAGAAATCACAAAATGCAAATAGCGAAGGTTGTAGCAAATAGTGGATCCATTCAATATCAGTGTTGATATTGAATACGAAGCTTACATTACCAAATTTTATCGCAATCGCTCGGAAATAAGCCCTTCTTAAGCTTACAAAAGTTAAATCGAGAAACTGGTCCATATGAGGGACACGTCTGATACATATAAGAGCGTCATTTTTACAGACTCCACAATGGGATGGGTGTTTACTAATCTTGTCATGCTTCTTTTAGTAAGTAAGTTTAAAAAGTTTCTCTCAAAAACCCATGTCCAAACTGAAACTTTAGTAGACGACATGGGAGTGAGAGCAGGGACAACGGGGGACATGTTGAAGCTTTGGATGAAAACCCATTTTCTACAGGATACGAAGGGACTCACGAAGACACTGGAATCTTGGAATAATGACGTTGTTTGAAGGTTTACAATTACGGAATTTATGGTGAAGGAATCCTTGGGGAGCTTCAAACCATTTAAGTCACCCGGACCTGATGGAATATTTCCGGCGTTACTACAGAAAGAGGCAGGCTATCCGGCGCCTCATCTGACCAAAATTTTCACAGCGTGCTTATGACTTGTATATAGTCCGAAAGCCTGGCAGGGGGCAAGGGTGATGTTTATACCCAAGCCCGTCAAGGCAAATTATGCGACACCAAAGGCCTACAGACCTACAAGCCTTACGTCCTTTCTACTCAAAACCAAGGATCGTATTGTGAACACCATGATAAAGAGTAGGACATCCAGTGAACTGCTCAAATACAAACATTATGCCCATGTCAAGGGAAGGTCGGTGAAGACTGCCCTGCTCGAGGTTGTACATAAAATAGAAGAACGCTACGATGCCAAAACGTACACACTGGTGGTATGCATTGACATCAAGGGGGCTTTTAACAATATGCGGACCGACACACTGATCCAATCCTTAGACCAGTACCGGGTGGACACGGTCCTTAGAGACTGGATAAACCATATGCTAAGGAACAGGTGGATAAATTGCGGGTCCCATAACATAAATATAAGGGAGAAAGTGGCACAAGGTACGCCAAAGGGGGCATTTTGTCGCCACTCCATAAAAGACCTTTTACAGTTGCTGACTGAGGAGGGATTTGAACCAGTCTGCTACGCAGACGATGTTATAATACTTCTAAGGGGTAAGAATCCGAACCAGCTATGCAGAAGGGCTGAAAAGGTTTTGCATATGGCATATGACTGGGCTAGACCCAGAGGTCTCAATGTTAACCCAGAGAAGACTGAAATAAGCCTGTTCACGAGGAAGACGAAGGCGAGCCAATTTGCCGTACCACGTTTCCTCAATAAAACGATTTCGATATCTGAAAAGGTCAAATACTTAGGTGTGATCTGAATTGGAAGTGTCACATTCACTAGCGTACTGAGAAGGCTCACAGATGTTGGGCAGTAGGCTCGAAATGGGGCCTGAAACCGAGGAAGGTACACTGGCTCTACAGGAGCGAGATTAGACCCAAACTTACTTACGCCTCAGTAGTTTGTTCAACTGCTATGAAGAAAAAGTGCAACATAAGGACCATACAACAGGTTCAGAGAACGATGATGACCACGCCCACTTGGACACTGGAGACTATTCTAGATATCCGACCCATTAACATACAGATTAAATGTGAGGCAGCCACTAAGGCTATGATACTTAAGGCGATGGGAGAATGGATTGAGGATGGGAGCAGCTCATACCAACGCGGTATAATCGAGGCCACGATAGGAAACCTGGAAGCAAGGGAAGAGGTTTCCGATCGGATACCTGAGACGACGCTTGAGGTCGAGTGCGAGGCACCGTTGTCAGCGACACAGTCTTGGACTGCCGGATGATCTTACCATCTGGAAGGTCATATTACGCAGATGGATCAATGCTAAAGTACAGAGTGGGCCTAGGGGCCTACATTGAGAATCCAGGGACTGAGATCTGTTTTAGACTGCTTGACCATAATACAGTCTTGCAGGTGGAGATCCGGGCGATCACGGAATGTGTGAGGTGGTGTGGTGTTAAAGCGAGGACATCAAGTGTGACCATCTTTACGGACAGTAAAATTACCATAAGGACAATAACAACCAGGAAGGTAAAGTTACGAACAGTCTTGCAATGTAAGATGGAGTTTAACGCGTTCTCTGAGAATGGCAAAATCCGCAGCGTTTGGGTACCGGGCCATAACGGAGAAAGGGGAAATGAAAGGGCAGACGATTTGGCGGTGAAGGCCAGAGTACTGCCGTCAATAAACTTGGTTAACCCGAAGACTTTCGGGTCGACGCTGTCCGAATTAAAGGTGTGGGCGACGAATGCGCTGCAACATTGTGGAACAGCGAAACGGTCGGTAGGACGGCGAAAATCCTAGGGGGGGGGGTCCAGATCGTGAGAAGTCGAGGCTGTTCGTGAAAGGAAGTAAGAAGGAGGTCAGTATAGCTATTGGTATCATAACGAGACACATTGGACTACGAGCTCACTTATGTAAAATCGGTGCGGCAAGTGAATCCCTGTGTAGGGCATGTGGGAAAGATGATGAGGCGTTGGAGCATTTCCTATGTCATTGCCCGGCTTTCGCGTCTAACAGATACCGGCAGTTACGTGGGGTCACAATACCAGACATGAACCAACTTAGGGGTTCATCCACAACAACTAAGGATTTTCTAAGTATCACCGAATTCCTAACATAAATTTTCTTTTTCGAGGTCACTTTTTTTAGTATTTAGATTGTACAACAAGCCGCTTACTGGCTTAGGTGCATGTCCATAGTGGCGTGGCAATTGTGTAGTACTGTTAACGGAACAAGAATTATGTTCTTCAAACATTTGTCAACTTATACTGGGTGAATACCCAACTTCAATCACTACCTAATTTTTTTTATCTGATGACTGTCACTTGGTTTTGAAAGACTTAAGGCAACTCTGCAAATTTTGTGTTTGGAACTGGCTCGAAAGACCAAAATCCTTGGGTGTGCTTGGGAATTTTGGCGTTGGAAAAATATAACCTACTAACTACTAAATTTCTCATGAACATTACACAAAGGAATAGGGGATACTTTCCTCAAATAAATGAGTGCAGTCCGATTTAAGTTCAAGCTCAATGAAAAAGGGCCTCCTCTTTTATGTCTAGTCTGAACGGCTTGCCACATAGCGGTTGCACTTCGTAGAAGTTTTAACATTACAGGGTAACTCATAAGTGTAGCCAACATTAGTAAGGGGAAAACCACCGCTGAAAATTTTTCTGATGATCACGCCGGGATTTGATTTGAGGCGTAGGTGGACATGCTAACCTCTGCGCCACTGTGTCCTCCGTTGGACAAATATGCTTGAGTAACTCTAGAATTTTCGGTTATCTTCATCTCATTTACAGACATTGGAGCTAATTTCACATTCTTTTAACCATAAAGAAATGTTATCTGAAATGTTTACCTTTTTTGGAGTAGGGCCGCGGTTTTTTTTTTTTCTTAACCATTTCCTGCGTTTCCCTTGTTACTAATTCACTTTGGCCACATTTGCCAAGTTCTTGATCAAATGGAAGACGAAAGAAACTAATGAGCAAACTTTAGCGGAACTTTTACTTAAGATATTCCGAAATACGCTACAAAACATCCGGTTTGTGCACTTTTTATGTGCGAGGTTTTTTTCACTGCTGATTAAATCATTTCTGCCAACGCCAGCACTTTCAACTTCTTGTCCAATTTAAATGTTTGAATGAAGAGAAAAAAATTGACTTCGCCCTAACTCCACGCTGGAAAAAAAACTAATCAAATAGTTGTAGGAGACAAAAGATGAGTTGGGCTTGTGTTGTGGTTGTGATTGCTAGGAAACGGAAAGAAGGCCAACGCCAACGCCAAATTGGGGTAGAAGAAAAATTGTAATGCCAAGGAAAATGGAAGAATTCCGGAGGTATTAAGAGGAATTAGTTTGGCACACTAACTTTATCGTATGCCAATGGCAATATTTGTGTGACAGCGGAGTGGGGAGGGGGTAGTAGGACAGCTAGCATTGCTTCCTTTACAATTCCGTAACATTTTTTTTGTGGCGGCCTTCTTCTGATTCACTTTGGAAAATAGTGTTATGAACCAAAGATAGTAGACGGACATTTCGGTTAACTGAAAGTTCCAAAAGAGCGCTGTTTTTGTTGTTGTTATTATTGACATTATGCTACCGGAAAAAAGAAACTGTCATAAAAACAGGAAATAAGGAAAGCCCAACAAAACATATTCGTACCATCTCCTCGTCTTTACCCCTCTCAAATAGCGCAACTCTCATATAATGTCCTACTCCTACGCACACAAACTTTTTGCCATCTTTAAAATATTCTTTAATATATTTACCCCTTTTCGTTGTTTCCCCCACCCTCTCTCCACTTTTTGACAAGTCATAAAGTTTTGTTTTATAACTTCTTAAGTATGTTCAAAGTAGAGAAGAGAAAATTTCTTTTACCAGTAATTTTTCAACGAAAGAGCACCACTTAGGTTTTCTCCTCGCCACATCTTTGCCATTAGTGGCATGCAGCAGTTTCTAAAAGTATGATTTTTGTGGTAAGCAATAGGTTCATGGTTTCCATGAAGGATAGCAACAAAATGTTAAAAGTTAAATATTTTGGAAAAATTGGGTCATCAATTCAACAACGAAATGCTGAGGTTATTTTGTAAGAATAAGTAGGAAAAATTATAGGCAAAACAGAATTTGAATTTTTTTCCATATAAAATGTCTACAAACATTGAATTCGTTACAAAATTTCGAATTATGAACATATTTGAACCTGTTGTATTGCCCTTATGTTGCACTTTTTCTCCATAGCAGTCCACCAAACTACTGAGGCGTAAGTAAGTATTGATCTAATCACGCTCCTGTAGAGCCAGTGGACTATCCTCGGATTCAGGCCCCATTTCGAGCCTACGAACCGTCTACATAGTGCCCAACATCTGTGATCCTTCTCAGTACGCTCCTGAATGTGACACTTCCAATTCCAATTTCCTGTCCAAGATCACCCCTAAGTATATGACCTTGTAAGACATAAAATTTGTCTTATTAAGGAACCGTGGTGCGTTAAATTGGCCCACCTTCGTCTTCCTCGTGAACAGGCATATTTCAGTCTTCTCTGAGTTAACATTGAGACCTTTGGGTCTAGCCCAGTCATATGTCATATGCAAAACCTTTTCGGTCTAGCCCAGTCATATGTCATATGCAAAACCTTTTCGGCCCTTCTGCATAGCTGGTTCGGATTCTTACCCCTTAGAAGTATTATAACATCGTCTGCGTAGCTGACGGGTTAAAATTCCTCCTCAGTCAGCATAGGTCGTTTATGAGGGTCACCCATAGGAGTAGTTATATAATGCTTACCCCTGTGGCGTGCCTGGTGCCACTTTCTTCCTTATATTTATGTCATGGGACAATTTATCCACCTGTTCCTTAGCATATGGTATATTCAGTCTCTAAGGGCCGGTTCCACCCGGTACAGGTCTAAGGATTGGATAAAGGTGTCGGTCCGCACATTGTTAAAAGCCCCCATGATGTCAATGCATACCGCCAGTATGTATGTTTTAGCATCGAAGGATTCTTCTATTTTATGCACAATATCGTGCAGAGCAGTCACCACCGAGCTTTCCTTGATCTTACCTGAGTGGAAGATCTCAATTTGTGGCTGTGAATGATGTAGTGTCTTAGTAGCACTAGGAGCAGTCCTCGGTCCTTTATTATTTATTCTTTTATTAACGACTTGCCTTTGACGACGAACTCGAGAATTTGGAAGACATTTATATATGCTGATGATGTGTTTCTTTTATTTACTGGCAGTTATCATAGTCGTGATATCTTCGAGAGTGATATAAATTACTATTTGAACCAATTTCTGGGTTGATACTCTTTAAATCATTTGGAGGCCAATCCCTCTAAAACTAAAGCTGTTCTCTTTGGTCCATCTTGCCGTTTGTTGCCTAATCTCAATTTGTTTCTAGGTGTTCAACGATGAAATTGAAATAGTGGAGCATCACAAATGCTTGGATATTGTCTTGGATAGTAAACTAAATCTTTAAATCTCACATTGACTTACTCTCTGATAAGGTTTAAGCTACAATACATAGAATTTATTCAACTTATGCTTATTAACCTTTTCGCATTATCCGATTGCTGGCACTTTATCTTTTATTGTCTCAAACTCTTTACGGCATCGAGATTATATCAGGAACTTTGGTGACTTTTCTGAACAAACCTAAAAGCGCTGTAAATTCTATTGTGCGTTTTGTGTTTAATATACGTCGCCTGAACCATGTTCCAAATTATGTTAGACTTCTTGGGTTGCTCTTTTAGCAATTTTATTAAATGTTGAAACTTATGCACGTTCTATAAGGTTGTTAAGGCTGGGATACCAGCACCATTATGTACAGCTTTTGTTTCCCCTAGATCGACAAGAAATCCACAAATACATATTACATGAATTGAAAGCTCTTTGTATGCCAAATAATTGGGGAGCGAGTTCCAAAGTCGTGATATGTTGATAAAAAATTGGCGTTCGCAAGAGAGTTTCTTAAACTTGGTAAAATTAATTTTTCCTCCACTGGATCTGGCGAACTTCACATGATTATAGAGATGCGGAGGTTTTTTTGTTGTTGCATATTAAATTATGTTACTGTATTAAGCTTCCGTTCTTTAGATAGTTGTGAAATTGAACTTTAATAATTTGGGTACGCGATAAAAAATATTCTGTCTCTACTTGTTTTGCATAAAAAAATGCGTTTAAATCGGTTCCAATTTCGATTGATTTCAACTTTTGTATAAATTTGGATCAATACCAATGTCATTACATCAGTCGGCGAATAATCTGATGTAGCTTACATATAAATCTATCGCGCTATTTGACTTAGGCACAACTTCATCATATTCAGTCGAATATGATCTGAAACGTAAATTACCAACTATTGCACTCATACAAATAAATCGATTGGACTTATTAAGCACCCAGGTACCACATTTCTTATGCACTATGTGATAATTTCGTTATTTCCGGACTTTGTTTCGACTTCCGAGATCCAAAACATTTATTAATTCGTAAGGGATGAAACACTCCGAAGAAATTGCGGAACTACTACTAACTAAATTTCTCATGAACATTCCATTAAGGAACAGAGAATACAGGAGATAGGAGGCCACCGTGGCGCTTTTTTAAGGTTAGCATATCCGCCTATGACACCCTACGCCTTGGTTCAAATCCCGGCGTGAACATCAAAGAAATTATCAGCGGTGATTATCCCCTTACTAATGCTGGCTACATGTGTGAGGTATCCTGCCATGTTAAAACTTTTCTACCAAATGGTAAAAGAGGCCCTTCATCATTGAGCTTAAACTTTAATCGGACTGCACTCATTGATATGAGAAAAGTATCCCCTTAAATCGGGGAACGCTTAGGTCATATGTCATTCAGTACAATCAAGGTTTATCTGACTTTACATTATGTTTTATTTGTATGAAATTAGGAAAACACTTTCCGATGGTTGACACAATTGATGCTCTGATTGTATCTCATATGCTCACAGAAGGTTAATACTTGAAAGAAATTAAAACTATTGGGTTGCCCAAAAAGTAATTGCGGATTTTTTAAAAGAAAGTAAATGCATTTTTAATAAAACTTAGAATGAACTTTAATCAAATATACTTTTTTTACACTTTTTTTCTAAAGCAAGCTAAAAGTAACAGCTGATAACTGACAGAAGAAAGAATGCAATTACAGAGTCACAAGCTGTGAAAAAATTTGTCAACGCCGACCCAATACTTCAACTCCTTAACATATAGCATAGAGTGACTTTTCAGTACATCTAAACAATGTTCATCAGTATGTAAGCTCCTTCACATTTAAGCCCATTTTAATGTGTTTACCTTCTTTCTTGTAATATTGATTATAATTTCTCAGTCCGCTGGGCCAAAATTGTTTCGTACAACAAAAAATCCAAAAACACACACACAGTCAAAAAGTCTATATTTCGATGTTTCACAGTTTCATGTGAAGACTTATTTCTGAAATTTGCAACAAACAAAAGCATTGCAATAAAATCTTCACTGATTTTGAAAACCGCCTCCCAATGCCCGAAGGACCTTTTAAAAATAATTACAACTTTTTGGCTGTCATAGCCCCCTCCAGTTACCTTGATTTTAAGCCGCTGCCACATTCTTTCTTCAAACTATTAATAATATATTTAAGTCTTGTGTTAATAAGTACTTCTAAGCATTCACACAATTAATAATTAATTCCAATTTGTTTCTTGTTTCTTTGCAGGTAAGACCATGAACTCAATATCGAAAAGCATGAGTATTATTGTTTTTGAATATTACATTTGGTAATGCCTACAGTGTATGTTACCACAAGAAAAAAAAACTAAAACATTGTAAGTAATTTTTTAAATAATCCCCTACTTCTCTTTTTAAGTCACCACCGATAGATGGAGGTATATTCATTTTGTCATTCTGTTTGTAACATATCGAATACCCATTTCCTACCCTACAAAGTATTGTATATATATTTGATCGTTGTAAAATTCTAAGGCGATATAGCCATGTCCGTCTTCCTATCCGTGGGAATCACGCTACAGTTTTTAAAAATTAAGATATAGAGCTAAAACTTTGAATAGCTAATTTGTTTACGATAGGCAGTTTAAATTCGAAGATGGGCTATATCGGACTATACTATCTTGATATAGCCCCCATATAGACCGATCTCCCGGTTTAGTTCTAAGGCTCATAGAAGCCGCATTTATTACACCATTTCCTTGAAATTCAGTACGTGGAGTTATCTTAGGACTCTCGTTATAGAATATGGTGTAGGTTGAAGAATATCTTGATATAGCCCCAAATAGACCGTTAAGGCTCATAAAAGCCGCATTTATGACCCGATTTTGCTTAAATTTAGCAAAATGATGTGTCTTAGGTCTTTCAATATCGGTATCAAATATGGTTTAGGTCGAACAATATCTTGATATAGCCCCCAAGTAGACCGATAACCTGATTTAATTTCTAAAGCTCCGTACAGCCGCAATTATGACCCAATTTCCCCGAAATTTAACAAAGTGAGCTGTATTCGACCCTTTGTCTTCCGTGCCGAGTATTCCATTGGCCCAAATTTGGATATAGATGTCTAATATACCCATCTACTGATTTGTGGTCTTTCACCCATAAATTGCGTATTTATTACGAGATTATGCTGAAACTTCGCATGGCAAGTCTTATAAGAATCCCTACACATCCTTCCCAAGTATGTTGCTGATCAGATCATATATGGATATAGCTGCCATTTACACCGATCTCCCGATTTAAAAATGGCTTATTTATTACCCAATATCGCTGAATTTTGGAAGAGTAAGCTGCGACGACGCATGAGCTATGTTGTGATTATATTTCTATATAAATTTCGATAAAGCTGCAATGGGCTCATGCAAGGTTTTCATCGGATTTTGTCGAAATGTGGATAATACGAGTTGGTATCCAAAGTACGGCCCAACCAAACTTAAAGCCTTTTTATACCCACCACCGAAGGATGGGGATATATTCATTTTTTTGTCATTCCGTTTGCAACACATCGAAATATCCATTTCCGACCCTATAAGGTATACATATATATTCTTGATCGTCGTAAAAATCTAAGACGATCTAGCCATGTTCGTCCGTCTTTCTGTTGAAATCACGCCACAGTCTTTTAAAATAGAGATCTTGAGCTGAAACTTAACAGGTTAAGTTCGAAGATGGGCTATATCGGACTATATCATGTTATAGTCCTCATATATACCGATATGTCGATTTAAGATCTTAGACCCATTGAGGCCACAATTATTATTGTGTTACGCCACTTGACATTTTTGTTTAATACGGTCCAGATCGGTTCAGATTTAGATATAGCTGACATATTGACCGATCTCTCGAATTAGGGTCTAGGGCCCATAAAATGCGTTTTTATTGTCCGATTTCGCTGAAGCATGGGACAGTCAGTCATGTTATGCTCTTCGACTTTCTTTTTTCATTTGGCCCAGATTGGTCCAAATTTGGATATAGCAGCTATATAGACCGATCCATCGATTTAAAGTCTTGGGCCTTTTAATCTCTGATTCTTCAGAAATTTGGTAAAGCGGGTTGTGTTAAGGCCTTCGACGTCCCTGTTCAACACGGCCAAGATCGGTTCAGATTTTGATGTAGCTGCGATATATACTGATCTCTCGATTTAAGATTTTTTTCCATAAACGGTTGCGTTAGGCAGTTCGATATTTGTACGAGCATGGTTAAGATCGGTCTACATTTCGATATAACTGCCATATACACCGATCGCTCAATTTAAGGTATTGGACCTAAAACCGGCGTCCCTGTTCAACACGGCCAAGATCAGTTCAGATTTTGATGTAGCTGCGATATATACTAATCTCCCGATTTAAGATTTTAGGCCCATAAAAGGTGAATTTATTAGCCGATTTCGCATAAATTTTGCACATTGAGTTCTACTGGGCCCTTCGACATTCGTCCCAAGTATGGTCAATATCTGGCTATATTTGCATATAGCTGCCATACATACCGATCTCCCGATTTAAGTTCTTGGATCAATAAAAGAACGTTTATTACTCGATTGAGCTGAAAATTGACACAGTGGGCTGAGCCAATATAGTTCTGGACGGTCTGTATTTAGATATAGCTGTCATACCGATCCGATATCGATCTTTCGATTTAAGTTCTTCGGCCCATAGAAGCTGAATTTTTAAGCCGATGAATTTGGTACGATGCGTTATTTTAGACCCCTATGGGACCATATTTAGATATAGCTGCTATGGGTTCATAACGAAACTTGGCTTACATATATGCCATAGGTGGTGGGTATCCAAAGTTCGTCTCGACCAAACTTAATGCCTTTTTATGTGTGAAGGCCTTTGCCAGTTTTTTTAATATCCAACCATTTGCACAGTTTAAAAATCCATTACTTTTTTATTAACAATTACATTTTCTAATTTTATTTTTTATAATTATTCGAGCAACAATTTGCTGGTCTTTGCTCCCTGCAATTTTCACGTTTTCATTTTCATTTGGTTCAATGATACCAGCATGAGCATTAGCCTTCCTATGCTTTTATTGAGTTTGCCCAGTCAGTCGTCTATGAGAGAGAGGGTTGCCGTTTTATCATTTTATCATTTTATCAAATTTGGTGCGATGATAAGTTCAAGATTTTAGTATAATACTTGCAACAACGCCAAAAATAACTAATAATTGGATTCTCATCTGAGGACTTTGGTGTCACAATAGACACCAAAATGTTCCTACTATTTTGTGACGACTACCTATTTCAGATTCAAGCTATCTCCATTTGATCTATGTTATTATGCCATTTCAGTGAAGTTTTGACTAGGCTGCGTTATGATGTAGACTTTCCAGCCGCCATAATGTGATCAGCTTTCTTCGTCAATAGTTTCTTGGATGTCTTCTTGATAATTCTTTTTTAAATGACGCTGAAAGCGGAGCTTCTCATTCGACTACCCTAGGATAATGTTAAGATGTGCCTCTTAGCAAGTTAGCACGCAAAATAAACTTTAGTTGAATTTTCAAACACAGTCTATAAATGGATATCGGCAAGGGAGTACGAAATTTTGTACACTTTATGGGACTCACTTCCATCCATAAATCTGTCCCAGATCCATTTGGTATCGGCAATCCTATGGCAAAACATCTCACCCAAAACAAGATTTAGAAGAACGGCCCACCCAAACGGACATGTTGGCCGATTGGTTCAATATGGGGCATCAAATAAAAGATATTAGCAGAATCTGATGTAAACTTTTACTGATGGTCGATCATCCCACCCCCAAATGAACATGTAGAACTCTCATAGATGGATTGGACTCAAATCTGAATCTCTTATAAATATTATGTCTCAAGTATCAGGGTGGTCACCCTCCAAAAACAAACCCCAACAAGACATTAAGTCCGATCAGGAGAGTATAGAATTAAAATAAAAGGTATTTGAGAGTAAAGTACGAATCTGGAATCTATGTCAAAAAAAATATTATGCTCATATTTGGTTTTTTTTTCTTTTTCGTAGACTTAAAATACCTCCTCCTAATGGTGGCGACATTTTGTGATAAAAATTTCATCCCCAAGAGGTGTTGCACTGCGGCACGCCGTTAGGACTCATGGGGCAAAATTTGTATATTTGTAATTCATAAATTTACTGTAATAAAATTATATTATTTACTGTTAGTATATGTCAGTAGCTACACCTAACCCTTCTCGCTACTCTTTCTTTTATATTTCGGGGAAACATATTTTCCGCTAATTTTTGGAAAAACCTGCAGGGTTGGTTTGTGTCTTAGGAGTGATCATGAACCTCAAATTCGTGTTCCAGGAGCATAACATACATATGTGTGCCAAGTTGCATCGATGTCAGGGGTTCGCTCTATACCGCTCTCTTTTGTAAAAAATATTAAAATAACGTTTGCCGATTTTCAATTTATTTTTTAATTGATTCAATCAAAAAAATTAATTGAAAATTTCAAAAATGTCAATCATGTTTTTGGTTGGATTATCAAAAAATTAATTGAAATTGAAAAATCTTCTACACTTTTTTTAATTGAATATACAATTTATTTAATTGAAAAATTTGTCAATCACTTTTTCAAAAACTGTGATTGATGTTATCATTTTCGTGATTGAAGCAGTTTCAATTAAAATGTTAACTGGAACAATTAATTTCGTGATTGAAACCAATTTTTATTCATTTTTCTTTGCTGATGTTTGGTATCCTCTGGTTTTCATTTCCCATTCCATTTGGATCATTAAGCTCCACTTAAAGAGACATAAACACAAATTATTCTCATTTTAAAATCGGTCATCTTGAATTATTTATTTCTAAGCAAAAATGTTTCAAATGCAAATAAATTTCTTGTGGCAACACTGTTGCATCTTAGGCACTGCTCCAATGCAACAATAGCTTGGCTTGAATGCGGTGCATAAGTAGACGTGCAATTGAACGGAGCAACATTTGCCATCTGTCGGTCCAATTGTCCGTCCATAGTTTGGAACAGTTCATTGCATCACTTGCAAGAATATGCATTTAAACGTGCATAGACCATGCCACCACCATCGTAGTCATTACAATCAACATCATCATCATCATCGTCTACCTCGTATATAATATTTCTGTTAATATAATAATTGCATACGAAGCAAAAACCAAATTATTGTATAAAAGCATGTAGTATATACCCATATGCACGTTTGTACTCTTTTTTCTATATATCAGCAGCAGCAGCATCATCATCATCTTTGTCAGCATCTGAATAGTCTACATCGTCATACATGTGTTTGCACACAAGTTGTTTGATATAAAATATTTTTTTTTTTTAATATTGTTGGGTAACTGCATGAAGTTGTTGTCGTCACAGTATGTGAAGTTTGCTTTCATGGCCAATACATGGGCATTAGAAAGAGGCAAGCATTTTTGGTTTGATTTAAACAAGAATTTCGGAAACAACTTTTTAAAAGTTTAAAATATTTCGTTTGGAGAAATTGCAAGGAAAAAACTTTGTTCCACCGAAATATAGGTACAAAATCTCTGTAAAAAGTGAAGTCCAACTTTAATCGACAATGTTGCAATACATGTACAGACAGAATGATGGACAGACAGGGCTAAGTTGACTAAGAAAGGGCGCAACATTTCTGTTTAATGGGAATTTCAACTTTAATGCAAGATGCTTATAACAGATGTAGACAGACAGACGGACATGCGTCTATAGCTAAAACTACTTGGAAAACCAAGTAAACGGGTGCTAGGTTCGGTCGGGCTGAATCTTATATACCCTCCACCATGGATCGCATTTTTCAAATTTCCTTTGCCCGGTATCTCTTTAAAGGCATACAAAGGATGAGGGATAAAAATTGCCAGGCTATAAAAGCTGTATCAGATAATGGACCGTATCGGACCATACTTGGTTTGGATGTTGAAGACCATAGTGGAAGTCAATAAGCAACATTTCAGCCAAATCGGATAAGAATTAGGCCCTATATGGGCTCAAGAAGAAAAATCGTGAGATCGGTTCATATAGGAGCTATATCTGGTTATGGACCCATTCAGGCCGGATTTGGCGCGTATGTTGCAGGACCACAGTGGTAGTCATTGTACAAATTTCACCCAAATCGTATAAGAATTGCGCCCTCTAGAGGCTAATGAATAAAAATCTGATGATCGGTTTATATGGCAGCCATATCGATTTGGACCATACTTACCACAGTTATTGGAAGTCATAGGTTAGGTTAGTTTAGATTGAAAAGAGGGTGCAGATTTTAATTCGCCCCATGCCACTATGGGGATACACCTAAGCCAGTAATCGGCTAGCTGTGCGCTCAAAAAACTATAAAGTAACCTCTAAAAAGAACTTTAAGTTAGGAATTCCGTGCTACTTACAAAATTCTTAATTGTTTCACTCCCCTAAGTTGGTTCATGTCTGGTATTGTGTCTCCACCTAAGTACCGGTATCTGTTGGACGCGAAAGCCGGGCAATGACAAAGAAAATGCTCCAACGTCTCATCATCTTCCTCGCATGCCCTACACATGCTATCGCTTGCCGCACAGATTTGACATAAGTGAGCTCGTAGTCCTATGAGTCCCGTTATGATACCAATAGCTATACTGACCTCCCTCTTAGTTCCTTTCCGTAATAGCCTCGTCTTATCACGATCTGGATCCCCCCTAGGATTTTCGTCGTCCTACCGACCGTTTCGCTGTTCCACAATGTTGCATGCGCATTCGTCGCCCACTCTCTTAACTCGGACTGTGTCAACCCAAAAGGCTTCGGGTTAACCAAGTTAATTGACGGCAGTCCTCTGGCCTTCACCGCCAAATCGCCTGCCCTTTCATTTCCCCTTACTCCGTTATAGAGTCCCAAAGAGTCTACTGTTTTGCTGTCATTGGCTAGAACAGACGTCTCAATCATTGTGTCCGTCATGACAGGTCACTGTCTAGTCGGAAAACATGCTGACAGACTGAAGGTTGCCAGCAACGAAATTTGCAGAAGCTGTAGGGACATCGAGCAAGAAGAGACTATAGAACACCTTCTGTGTGTGTGTCCCGCACTAGCAGTTAGAAGGAGTTCCCATTTCTTTTAGAACCTGTCTGATTTAGCTGATGTGAACATTCGCAGGTTACTGGGCTTCTTAAAGCTATCTGGATGGTTCAACGGTAGAAACTAGAAGGCATCTTCCTTCTTCTGTTCCTGTGGTATCACAATGGACGAAAACGTCTAAGTGAGTCTGATGGCAGACTGTCACTTTAACCTAACCTACTCCGTTATGGCCCGGCACTCAAACGATGCGGATTTTACCATCCTCAGAGAAGGCGTTAATCTCCTTACACTGCAAGACTGTTCGTGACCTTACCGTCTTGGTTGTTATTGGCCATATGGTATTTTACTGTCGGCCCTATGGCAATTTTACCTCGACACTCGGCGTTAGCACCACACCACCTCACGCATTCCGTGTTCACCCGAATCTCCGCCTGCAGGACCGTATTATGGTCAGGCAGTCTAAAACAGTTCTCAGTCCCTGGGTTCTCAATGTAGACCCCCACTCTGTCCTTTAGCTTTGATCTATCCGTGTAAAATGATCTTCCAGATGGCAATACTAGGATACCGTCAATCCAAGGCTGTATCACTGCCAGCAGTGCCTCGCACTCGACGTCAAGGTTCATCTCAGGTATCGGATCGGAAACCTCTTCCCTTCCTTCCAGGTTTCCTATCGGACCGTACAATGGTCAGGCAGTCTAAAACAGTTCTAAGTCCCTGGGTTCTCAATGTAGACCCCCAGGCCCACTCTGTCCTCTAGCTTTGATCCATCCGTGTAACACGATCTTCCAGATGGCAATACTAGGGTTCCGTCAATCCAATACTGTGCCGATGGCAGCAGTGCCTCGCACTCGACTTCAAGGTTCATCTCAGGTATCCGATCGGAAACCTCTTCCCTTCCTTCCAGGTTTCCTATCGTCGCCTCGATTATACGCCTGCAGGACCGTATAATGGTCAGGCAGTCTAAAACAGATCTCAGTCACTGGGTTCTCAATGCAGACCCCCAGGCCCACTCTGTCCTCTAGCTTTGATCCATCCGTGTAACACGATCTTCCAGATGGCAATACTAGGGTTCTGTCAATCCAAGGCTGTTCCGATGGCAGCAGTGCCTCGCACTTGACTTCAAGGTTCATCTCAGGTATCCGATCAGAAACCTCTTCCCTTCCTTCCAGGTTTCCTATCGTCGCCTCGATTATACCAATTGGAAGTCATAACAAACCAATTCACGCAAAATTTAAGCCACATGTGATGAGAATTGCGCACTCTAGAGGTTCAAGAAGTCAAGATTCAAGATCGTTTTATATGGCAGCTATTTAAGGATATGAACCGATTTAGACCGTTTAGTTGGCATAGTTGTTGGAAATCGATACTTAATACTTCATGCAAAATTTTAACAAAATCGCATAATAATTGCGCATGTTTGAAGCTCAAGAAGTCAAGATCCCAGATCGGTTTATATGGCAAATATATCAGGTTATAAACCTATTTAAACCATATTAAGCACAGTTTGCTGGAAGTCATAAAAAAACACTTTATGCATAATTTCAGTTACATTGGATCATAATTGATTCCTCAAGAAGTCAAGATCCGAGATCGGTTTATATGGCAGATATACCAAAATATGAACCGATTTGGTTTATTTACAATCCCAAATGACCTGCACTAGTTCAAGCACCTAGCTTTACTGCTTCGGATGTTAGCGTGCTTTTGACAGACAGACAGACGGTCGGACGGACGGACATGTATTGATGTAAACCTTGCTTTTTGACTGTTACAAACAAAAGTATGAGGTTACCAGTCCTCACAATCGACCACGGTGAGTGGTCCAGGTACAGTTTATTACGTAATTGTTAATCATTTCTTGACATATGCTGATAGTTCCATTTTTGATTTTGTGATACTTGTACAAGACGCTGAACACGTGGGTTCGAGTTCTGGCGATAACAACAGAAAACATATTCAGTGGTGGTTATTCCCTCATAATGCTGGCGACATATGCGAGGTACTATGCCATGTAAAAACTTCTCTCCAAAGAGTGTTGCACTGCGGCATGTCTTTAGGACTCGCTTATAAAGGGTGATTTTTTTGAGGTTAGGATTTTCATGCATTAGTATTTGACAGATCACGTGGGATTTCAGACATGGTGTCAAAGAGAAAGATGCTCAGTATGCTTTGACATTTCATCATGAATAGACTTACTAACGAGCAACGCTTGCAAATCATTGAATTTTATTACCAAAATCAGTGTTCGGTTCGAAATGTGTTCATTCACCGTAACGTTGCGTCCAACAGCATATTTGAAAAAATACGGTCCAATGATTCCACCAGCGTACAAACCACACCAAACAGTGCATTTTTCGGGATGCATGGGCAGTTCTTGAACGGCTTCTGGTTGCTCTTCACTCCAAATGCGGCAATTTTGCTTATTTACGTAGCCATTCAACCAGAAATGAGCCTCATCGCTGAACGGTGAATGAACACATTTCGAACCGAACACTGATTTTGGTAATAAAATTCAATGATTTGCAAGCGTTGCTCGTTAGTAAGTCTATTCATGATGAAATGTCAAAGCATACTGAGCATCTTTCTCTTTGACACCATGTCTGAAATCCCACGTGATCTGTCAAATACTAATGCATGAAAATCCTAACCTCAAAAAAATCACCCTTTAAAAAAGAAGACGCGCTTATTGATATGTGAGAAGTTTGCCCCTTTTCCTTAATGGAATGTTCATTTGCACATTTCCAATTTTGATATTTGCTCCAAGTCCAATAAAATGATATCTATCACCTTTATTTGTCCACCCTTTATTCCATCATCTCGTAAACTCTGCGGGTTCAACAAAAGCTCAACAAAACTTCTAGTCAAGTAAGGAAAATAACACAACACAGCTATGAAAAAATTGCAATTTGATTGCTGTTGGTAGATCTTGTAATGCTGTTGCTGCTACTGCTGTTCGCTACTGGATGCATATGAGTGTATGTGACATTGTAATGCGCCATGCAAAAATGTTTGCAAAAAAAAATGAGGAAAATATCCACAAACAATTGTTCTGTAAAAAATAGAATTATATTCAACCCTTTGAGACCACCACCACCACCACCACCATTATCGTCATCAATTCCAAAGAGGGTGTGTTATGCAGCGGTTGCAATTCCATTTCGCCCTATTTGGGATTGATATAAAAAAAAACTGTTTTCAAAGCAAATAGGGGGTAAATTATGAAAGTGTACGATTTTGTTTTATTTTTACCTTCATATATTTTTTTGGGGTCTACATGTTTTATTTGTTGTATATTTATTTGCATTTTTACTTTGTTGGTTTTTAGAAAACTCATTTTTATATATTTGCCCTTAAAACCATTGGGGAATATTGGTATTCATTTTTTTGGGTTGGTTTTTTTCATATTTACCAACACATGCCTTCTGCACGTGTACTATTCATCTTTTTTGTAACCTCCACCATAGGTGGTATACTAATTTCATCATTCCGTTTGTAGCACATTGAAATATCTATTTACGATCCCACAAAGAACATATTTCTGATTGTCATAAAATTCTAAGACGACTTAACGATGTTTGTGTGTCTGTCCGTCCGTCCGTTGTAGCCACGCTACAGCCTTCAAAAATTGAGATATCGATCTAAAATTTGGAACAGTTTCGTATTTCTTTAATGAGACCATATTTGTATGTAGTTGACATATTAACCGATTTGCCATATAAACCGATCTACCATATATAAGTCGATCTGCTCCAGTCTTCCCGTCATCCGACTTGAATATGGTCCAGATTGGATCATATTGAAATATAGCTGTCATATAGAGCGATCCGCCGATTTAGGGTCTTTATTACCCGATTTTGCTGAAATTTCAACTGTTACCTTTAGCTTGCTTTAGAAAAAAAGTGTAAAAAAAGTATATTTGATTGAAGTTCATTCTAAGTTTTATTAAAAATGCATTTACTTTCTTTTAAAAAATCCGCAATTACTTTTTGGGCAACCCAATAGTTACTTTGGGCCTCTTATCATCCGAACTAAATATGCTTCAGATCGGACTATATTACGATATAGCTGCCATGTGGAGCGATCTGCCGATTTGGGATCTTAAGCCGATAAAACCCGCATATATTACCCGATTTCAATGAAAATTTAAACAGTGAGTCACTTTGGGCCACCCGTCATTCGAATCGAAATGGACGAGTTTTTCATATAGCTGCCATATAGATCGATATGCCAGTTTGAGGTCTAATGCCCTTAACTGATTTTGAAATTGGAATTGAATTAAGCCTCCTGACATTCAAACTGAAAGAGATCCAGATCGGACCTTATGTTGATATAGCCGTAATATACACGGATCAGCCGATTTAGGGTCTTAGGTCTCTAAAAGCCTAATTTGTTACCCTGTTTCGCTGCAGTTTATTTTCATTGACGATCTATTGGGTCATCCATTCTACTCATTTGCCGATGACAGTTGTCTGTGTCATTCATATTCATGCGACCACAGGCCCAGTCGTCAAGAAAATGTAGACAGGAGGCGCATTATGGATGAGACGCTCTCCCAGGGATTTGTTCGCAATTTCCGAGTGGGCTAGAATGAACAGAGTAGTCTTTAACGCACCGAAGACGCAGTGCTGTTTCTTGTCTTACAAGCGATTCACTGACCCACTGAAATGGACGATATCTATCGACGGTATAGATATTGAGTAGTCAGATGCTCTTGATGTTCTGGACATGAAGATACAATATGATGTCCGTTGGTCAAAACACGTATTCGAAGTTTCGAAAGAAGCATTCAAGTGTTTGGACATTATTAAGCGGTGAAAGAAATATTTCACCTCTTCTGATCTTCTCAATATCTATACTACCTACATCAGGCCGAGGATGGAATATAACTATCATATTTGGGCAGGAGCTCCAAAATATTCTTTGGAGCTACTTGACCAGGTTCAACGGAGAGCGATGGTGTTGATTGGGGACAGTTGTGTATCCAACTCCATTGCTTCTCTTGAACATCGTTGGAATGTGGGTAGCGTTGTATTACTCTATCGTTATTTTCATGGTGTGTATTCCAGCGAGATTCATCTTCTTATCCCTGACGTTAGGATGTTCACCAAGAATACAAGACTTGCAAGGAACTCACACCCGTTTGTAATTCCATTGGCCAGTCGACCGAGCCATGTATTGCCGAGAAAATTAATTTTTCGCCCGAAACATTCGTATGTGGAATCGACTTCCGGCTAATGTCTTTCCCACCGACATTGACGTTCAGTAATTTAAGACGAATATCAATAAACACTACTCCCTCTTTCCCCTCTCCAACACTTAACTTTCCTTATTGCCAACGCAATGCACTGCATATTTAGGGGACATCCCCTGCGTGTTGGTTACGTGAAAACAAAAGTAAGTTGGACTAGGCCTCCCGTTGTTTGGACTGGAAATGATTCACATTGAACCATATTTGGATTTAGCTACCATCATTAGCGAAGCCAGCCCAGCCCAGCTTTCTGGGGGAGCTAAAGCCCTTTGAAAAGTAATAAAATTAGCAAATTTTATCAAAAACAATGAACATTTTGAAATTGTGGTACGCCTAAAACTTTTTTGGGGGTGGTTAGCCCACCTCCCAAAGGCCTTTCTATGCTTATGGCTGCCACATACACTAATCTGCCAACATTGGATCTAAAACCCGTAAAATTCGCATTTACTATCCGACAACGCTGAAATTTAAAACAGTTAATTGTATTAAAACTACCAACATCCGACCCTAATATGGTCCAGATCGAGCTATATTTAGATATAGTTGTTATATAGACCGATATGCCAATAAACCGATCGATAAACCCATAAAGCCGTATTTATAGTCCGATTTCATCGAAATTTGAAAAAGTCGGTTGTTTTAAGGCTCCCGTCATCCGGCCAAAATATTCTCCAGATCGGGCCATATTTAGATCCGACCGTTAAACCGTTTTTTCCAATTTAGGGTAATAATCCCATAAAATAAAACGTTAATCCCATTGGCCGATTTCGCTGAAACTGTGACTTGTATAAGAGTTCTCGGTACCTGAATCAAATATGTTACAGACCATCCCATATTTGTAGTGGAGATGCAATAAAATAAGATAATGAATATATCCATGGTGGTGGGATTCCAAGGTTCGGCACGGCCGAACTTAATGCGTTTTCACTTGTTTTGTTGTTCATACATTTCATTATCATATCCGTCCCAGCCGCGGTATGTATTGACTTTGATTTTGATTTAATGGAAGTTTTATGGGTACTCTGTTGTTGGTTTCTTTTTGTTTTTTGTGGCGACTTGGTAAATGTATTTGCGCAGAGATTAGTTGGGCAAATAAAATGAAGTTGCTTTCGTGGGACCCACAAAAATATTTATTATGGATGCTGACCGAACAATAATAAATTTTATTTTATTTTAAAATCATGCCTAACTCATGCGAATGAATTTTAAAGCCAAAGATAATTTACCCGTCGTCGGCTTTTAAAAGAAATGATAACAGTTAAGTGTCAGTTAGGCAACAAAAAAAAAATAATAACAGTGTTATGTGTTTTCATTATTATTCGAAAAGAAGAAGGCCACTGTAGTCCAGAGGTTAAATGTTCGAATTCTGGCGACAACATCAAAAATAAATTCTCAGCGGTGGTTATCCCCTCCTAATGCTGTCGACATTTGTGAGGTACTATGCCATGTAAGAACTCCCTAAAGATTTGTCGCTCTGCGGCACGCCGTTCGGACTCGGCTTTAAAAACTAAACCCCTTATCATTGAGCTTAAACTTGAATCGGACAGCACTTAGCTATATGTGAGACGTTTGCCCCTGTTCCTTAATGGAATGTTCATGGGAAAATTTTCATTTGCGTTATTATAAATCTATTTCAATTGAGTTTCTGTACTAAATGCTCTGGAAGTTCAGTGTAGCTAGTACGAAGTGTTAACAAATTCACACTGTTATAACTCAAATTAAAAATACATGATATTTGTCTTATTGTCAGCTCATTATATGATATACAAGCCACCAAAGGTAATTGCTTCTCAGTTTATTTAAAAAGTTATATAACTCATGATAGAGTTCAAATGTAATTGTGCCATTGCGTTCTATTTGGCTGGAAAATCACAACCGTCTATTGTTGGCAAACTCAAACACTTCAAAGTGAACAAAATGTTAATGTATGATCTCTGGCTTTCCTTTTACCTTGCAAAAAAATGTTCGATCATTAAGCAAGCCTCTAAAGAAAACTAAGCGAAAAATTATGAAATAAAGTATGTTCGCCCTAACGGGCAATAGAAATTTTAAATAAAAAATCGGCAGAGTCCTGCCAGGATTCGAACCTAAAAACTCGGAGCGTCAGCGAGAGCCTTTGCCCAGCATTCGTCATAATCAATACAACTTCCGAAGATGCCCAGATGACATATGTATACCATCAAAGCAATTGTAGTTGTATGGACACGTAACTCCTTCACTATAACGAAAACAAATACGGAGGAAAAGAACAGCTAGTGTGAAATAAGTCGGCCCATTATCATAGAGCTTAAACATTAATCGAACTACACTTATTGATATGAGAGAAATGTTTCCTGTTTCTTAATGGAATGTTCATGGGAAATGCAATATTTAGTTAGTATGAGAATTTAAGCTTACGAACAGCTAATCGAAAAAAAATTTATCTCTTGTAATGGTATGGGCAGCTATGAATGCTAATGGCCGCTCTGTCATTTCCATTGGAAAGTTTGACATTATGTAACATCGTAATCGGAACGTTTTGACGTACGATTATCATTTATGTTGTTTACAGTGACTTCGGCTGAACCGAATCTTTTATACCCTCCACCATGGATCGCATTTGTCAAGTTTGTACCCGGTATCTCTTTATTTGTACCCGGTATCTCTTTATATGCAAACAAAGGTTGCAATACAAACGCAAATTTGCCCACGAACATTCCACTTAGGGACTGGGGTAAACTTTTCACATATCACTGAGTGCTGTCCTATCTAAATTTTTAGCTGAGTCTGAACGGCGACACCTCATTGGAAAGAAGTTTCATTATGGCAAAGTACCTTAAAAATTTCGCCATTATTAGGAGGGGATAATCACCGTTGAGAATTGTTTTTGTTGTTCTCGCCAGGATTCGAACCCAGACGTTCAGCGCCATAGGCCGACATGCTAACCTCTGCGTTACGGTGGCCAACAAAGGATAGAAGATAAAAATTGCCATGCTATTGGAACTATATCAGGTTATGGTCCGATTTGAACTAAACTTTTGTTCGAAACCATAGTAGAAGTTATTGTACCAATTTGCCCATTGTGTCAGAGACCACTGATGTCGTGCGCGAACTTATAATGCAAGATCCTCTCACATACCGTGAAATAAAGGCATCCTTTCACATTTCTTATACCAGCATACATTCCATATTGCATGAACACCTTGCCGTAAAAAAAAAAGACTCGTGTCGATTAGTGCGAGAAAGATTTAAAAATACGTTTATAAGATGGTCACAGGTGACAAGTCGTGGATCTATGCATTGGAGCCGGAAACAAAACAACGATCGACCATGGGGGTCTTCGAAGACGGGCCAAACCTTACGATAGTTTTTCGTGAAAGAGGCACTTCGAATCGAATGGTCGCCTAATTCTTTCGCAAAACTGGTCATGCTGCGACTGTTTGGCTTGAGCAACGTAAGAGTTGAATTCTGAGTGGTACACCACAATTCTTAGGAGAAATTAGAAAAACGAAATAGAGAAGACGATCCATTATTCACCATGACAATGGGAGCAATGCGAAATTGATGGGTTATTCGCCATACAGCCCTGACTGGGCAACCAATGATATGTTTTAATTCCCATCAATGATTTTAGTTGCCAGAAAATGATGTTGAAGCGTTCAATAAGCATGTTTTAGAGGTGTCCCAATTGGAGAAAAAAGTGCTTTGAGTATTGTTTGAGCGCATCCAAAATGTCTAAATCTTTTTGGAGTATACTTTGAACAACATTAAAACCATTTTTGGTGATAAAAATTTGCATTTTTATTATTAGTCAAGAAACTTATATAGCAGCCCTCGTGTACATAAACACACGTCTTCAAAATCCAAGAAAAATTCACCATATATCCAAACTTGGCACGGACATAAAGGAGTAAAACATGAGGCAATAAATAGGCCATTTATGGGTGAATGACCACCAACCAGAAAATCAGTCTACATGAAGGCTATATGCAAATATGATTCGATGTGAACCATACTCGGCTCGGACCTCGAAGAACCTTACACAACTCACAATGTCAAATGTTAACAAAATCTAGTGATAAAACTCGTCTATTAGACGCCCAAGACCTTCCATCAGGAGATGTATATATGTGGAAGCCATATCCGAATAAAGAATGCTCTGCACCATGCTCGGTACGTATATCGAGCAAAAATGCAAATTTGCCCGTCAAAATTCCATTAAGGAACAGGAACAAACTTCTCACATATCAATGAGTGGGGTCCCATTCAAGTTTAAGCTCAATGGTAAAGGATCTCCTTTTATAGCCACGTCCGAACAGTGACCGCAGTTCGGCACCTATCTTGGGAGAGTTCTTACATGGCTCTCATGCATGGCAAAGTACCTCACAAAGTCGTCAGCATTAGGAGGGGATAACCAACCCTGATAATTTTTCTGATGTTCTCGCCAGGATTCGAACCCAGTCGTGCAACATCATAGGCGGACAAGTTAACTTCTGCGCTACGATAGCTCAATGTGTCAAATTTCAGCGAAATTGGAAACTTACAAATGCACCTTTTTTGGACCCAAATCATATGTACACAAAATCATAATCCACTGTAAATCCATTGGCCTGGTTATAATAATCGAGTGTGCACACCACTGCTATAGAACATCTGTGGTGTGACTCGCAATGGCAAGCAGAAGAAATACCACTTTAGGTTCTCATTGCTTTGAAGACTTGCCTGAATAAGCGGATGTGGACATTCGCAAGTTGTTTAGCTTTTTAAAGGCCTTCTCCTGCATCTCTTCTTCGTTATCTCAATGGACGAAAATGTCTAAGTGAGTCTAATTGCTGACTGCTTCTTGAACTTTACCAAACCCAACCTTAACTTTCTTAGGCTAATCAGTTCTGCAAGTCACAATGGCTGTTAGAATTTGCTTTGATTCTAGAACATGCAGACATTTGCGACTTCTTTAGGACCTTTATCAGTTATTTTTCTTCCAAAACTCTCCGTGGATTCTAGGAATATTATATAGCCCTGTTGAATGTATTTCGAGACATAATCTTATTCTTACCAAGACTTACCAAGACCAAGGCTAATGTTATGATGATCAGAAAAACTGACCTCTACGCTCAATTGTTCACAGTCTCAATCTAATCACTTACTCATACAAATTTAATTATTTTTTTTCATGTCCCTAAATGTAGGCAACAATTTAAACATTTCCCAAGGCCTTTACTCTAGGCAGTAGTTTTTTATCAACAACTACTTGCCACTACATCAATACAATCAATACTAGTCTTTAGTAATCCTCATAAACCAATTACTAAATGTTTGTAAATCGTAGCACAAATCTTTTGTTTAAAATCTTTTTTAACGTTATCGACTTTATGGCAAGCCACATAAGCTACACCTAAATGACTCTCAGCCTCCGCTTCTCCTTGGTAACAACATTCACTTTTCAATTAGAAATTCCCCTAGAAGTAATGAAAATTTATACACTCTGTTCGTCCCTTTACAGCCAACAACAAGACCATCACCTTAACCTCATCACGTTCTTAAGTTGGTTTTTGCTTTTTTTCTACGTCTCCAGTATTGTGGTGCAAATTCCTTTTCAATTTTCACCAGTACAAAATATTTTGTTGTAAAGTAAAACTCACTCGAAATATGCTGGGCCAAAAGGTGGTCGTAGTAGTAGTAGTAGTGCGCAAAAAAAAAACAGGAAATCAACGGTCTCACACAAAGTCAAAATGCCTGGGAAACAATGAAAGACATGATTTTTTCTATTTTCAAGTAGTAAATCTCTTTAATATTTTAAACCATACCGTAAAGCTTCAATGTGATCCTTTTGTGTGAGTGCACGTTGGCAAAGCGTAAGAGTGTGTTTGACTTGTTTGCTGTGGCAACTCAGGACACAATACTCAGGCCAAGCAACAGCAGCAATATCAACAGCAGCCACACACGCTGCTGTCAAAGTTGCGAAGGGAAAAACCTACAAGAGCAAAGCCTATGAAAAAAATATGTACAGGATTCTTGCAGGCAAAGCAAAATGAAACAAAACAAAAAAAACGTAACAACAACAAAAAACTCGCGCGCCTATAAATTTCCTGTGCCAGTTGAGCACCACCACACAACTGTTTTCGTATATTTACCGCCACAATTCTATCCCCTCCACCCAGTAATGTTGTATCAATGGGTAGGGGTGTTGGAGGAGATTCGGATTTTTTGTATTGTCTGTTTTGATGCGGCAGTAAACGTAAAGTATGTATTTTCCACTGTAGTTGCCGTAGTTAAGGGAAATACAACGTATTCACATTTAGAGCTGAGATATAAACTCGTAAATTATTTGCCGCACACCTAAAAGTATGCTATGCTATGTAAGCAATGTATTTGCACAGTTGCCCTTCCGGTTCCCTTAACAGCCAGCCAGCCAGCCCGCACACATTTACCCACAACTACAACTAGGGCTACAAATATCGTTATTTGAGATGGCCTAATGCATACGAATGCGTCGGTGTGTGTGTGTGTGTGTATGCGTTTCAATGTTGGTATATTGCGTTTCAATGTTGGTATATTGGAGGTGGCAAATAAGGATAAAGAGAGTAGAATGATATATGGTTTGTTGATATCCCTTAAATTTACATTCACACATTCGGGTATCGTGAAAGGCCTTAGAAATCTTAAAAAAAAATAATTTATTCAAAGAAAGTAATGAATTTGAAACAAAACATTAATTCTTGAAAATGTTCTTTGAATTCAAAACTATATTTCCAAAATAAAAAATGTATTGGGCAATGTAAAGACAGAAGAAGTAAAAATCAGGAGATCGATCTCCTATCGATCTCGTATAGAAGCAATGTCACTGCACAGACCATATAAAACCAGGGTTAATAAAGTCAGTTGGAATTCATGAGAGAAATCATTGCACAAAATGTACGTCTAATGGGATGAAAATTGCGCCCTCTATAGGCGCAATGTATCTTAAAGAATACATTCAATGTCGGATTAATTATTTTTATTTAGTCTTGCAGTCAGAAGGAGTTCCACTTTAGGTTCTCATTTCACTCGCAAGTTGTTGGACTTTTAATGGTAGGAACTAGAAGGCATCCACCTTCTCCTGTTTCTGTGCCAGCTCTAAGTCACATATGATTGAAAATGGTTGCCAAATAGACTGAAGCATCAGACGGTGATAGATTCACGGGTACTGTAACGAGATCGAAAGTGAAAAAGCTGTCATGGTTGTACCAACGAATCTAACCTGTATCTCAATCCGGCTCCAGCCTTGATTTTTAATGGTAAGGACCCAAAGGAAACCTTCTGGGATATGTTACAGGTGCGATGAAGTATCCCATGTTCCTAAATGAAACGTTCATGGGAAAACATGTATGTATCAAAGACGCGATAACTATCAGCAAAAACACAAATGGCTCTAAGGCCCTTTTTTTAGAAAAATTGCATCGAAGAGATTTCAGCAATTTGAAGATTGATCGGGATTCCGAGTTATATAATTTCTGACTATCAACGATTTAATTCCCAACACTCTGTTGGTCCTGGTCGGCTGGGCGTTTCTGAATAATGTTCAATACCTATTCCATCCTGTATCTCGTATTGTCTTCTCCTGCAGTGTATCTAAAAGTGCACACAGAGGTTCCAAGAACCTTTGCTAATGTCGCTAAGGACAGCTTGGTGATGATAGTTATCGACAAAGGAAAAGAACAGGGCTATATACCTAGCAACAATTGAAGTGGGATAGTCAATGGACTGCCATCTGTATACTCCGATGTCCTTGCCGAATTGGCTGGGCCTCCTCCAGTTTGTGACGATCCAGGCTGGTACATTGGCCTATACAAACTAATTGCTTTCGAAAACCAACGCTTAATTGAAATATGTCGTTACGCCCTTAAAACGAGTGGCGAGATCTAGCAAGTGGGAGTAATGGATTTTGTCAAGAAGGAAGACACTTCTTCTCGACCAATGGCACAAGCCTGCATACCAAGGATTCCTTCAGATCCCATATCCATACTTGGGTTACTAACGCATTATATTCCCAACCACCGACTGTAAGTTTGGTAGATTGTATAAGGCTGTTGGTGACCGGAGACATACAGTATTCGTACTAAACTTCTGCTCTCTCGCATACCTCAACAAGTCTGAAGGAGCTATAGCCTACTGTTAAGTGGTGGTAGGTTTGAGGAATCTGGAACTCGGCAGTTACTGCTAAACACTTGTCTGAGGAACTATCGACCACATCTATGAGGCCTAGCGAATTGAAAGAGACTGAAAATCCCCCTACCACGATCCAAACAGTAGGGAAAGCCTCAAAGCGTAAGCCCTCTGTGGGTGGGTCTTCCGGTTGGATTGAGCTCAAGGTGTGCTCCAGCGGGGAAGGACTGAACTTAAAAGGTACTTCCAACAGCAGCAGCTAGTAAAGCAACAAAGGAAGAAAGACAACACCACAAGCGTTCAGTGAAAAAGTAGTTCCACCGCTTTCTCAACTGCCCCTGGATGCGTGAGGAAACTCATCATGGCAGGATCGATCGAATTTTGTGAGTATGAACTCCTGGTGGACGCAGAAGTCGAGCCTTACACAGCAATGGTGGAAATTCTGAATTATGACTATGGTCCGGTTTGTGCAGATAAATCTCCACCATTGTAAGGCCGCTTCGTCGGCACTTAAGGTCCTTCTGATGGCAGGGAGATTTGCCGTGGTTTTTCTCCAGGAACCATGGATGTGTGGAGGAATTGTTCGTGGATTTAAACTACTCAAGGGTACGAGGAATGGGAGACACAGAGCCCAGACACAGAAAGTAATTGAATCGACCATTATTACCAGGAACAGGTAGGAGGTAGTAGATGTTACCTTTGTACCAGAAAAAATCAACGGAAGGATATGTCACTGGGAAGTGTTGGATGACCACAACTTCTTTTATCCTCGTTATATTAGTTTCAGCCTTGGTGAAAATAGTACAAAAGTGGTCCCTCGGCTAAACAGAGGAAAGTCGGATTGCAATAAATTGCGGCATAGATTCTGCACAACCTTCCCCTCTAGACATGAAATGAAAGCGGAAACTGCAGAAAATATAGACAAAATGATCAAGCGGATCACAAAGGCCCTAAATGACTGGCTTATGTCATCATGTCATCAAGAGGCAAACAGCGACCGCCATGGTGGATCCCAGAACCGGTTGGTCTAAGCAAGGACTACAGAAAACTCCTCAAAAGGGCCAAAGTCACCACGGGTCTATATACGGGTTTGTTGCAGGAAAGCCCAATCACTGGAATGCTTCCTTCGACACTTCGAATAAATGTTGTGCCCAATGGACATCATTTGAGTGTTCATGCCAAGAATATCAAGTGACTCTGACTGCTCGATATCTACACCGTCGATAGATATTTACGATTGTAAAGTGTCAGTGAATTGTTTGTGGGGCAACAAACCACACTGCGTCTTGCGTGCATTAAAATCCACTTTGTTCATTCGACCCTACTCAGAAATGGTTAAGAAACAGAGAGGGAGAAAGGACAAAATCTTGTGGTACTCCTGCGGTCAATCTATATTCATCAGATGATAACCATCTACTACAATGCTTATAGTGCGATCTCTGATAGCTCTGTATACATCGAGCAACGTTATTACCGACACTAAAAGCGACAAGCTTTGAAAGGGGTGCACCATGTCAGAACCTGTCAAATGCCTTGGAAATATCCAGAGCCACAACCTTACTCTCACAGAATTGGTGAGTAGAGTGACTCCAACGTTCCGACAGGAATGACATCACGTCACCCGTAGAGCTATTTCTGCGGAACCCATACTGACGGTCGCTAAGAAGACCATTGGACTCTAAATATCTCACAAGATGGTGGTTAACCATGCTCTTCAAAACCTTGGAAAGCGCGGAGCACGCAGGGTTGTTTGTCACACCCTTCTTGGCAATAGGCTGAACGTTTGCAATCTTCCAACGCGCCGGGAAAACACTCGCACTGTAAGCAAGGTTGAAAATATTGCGTAAAGGACCAGCGAGCGTCAGTGATGAAATGCCATCCGGGCCCAGGGATTTATTTATGTCGAGATCTGCAAAATCCTTTTGACTCCACGTGTTCGATAATATAACATAGGCATGGAACTATATACGTCTTCAATAATGGCAACTGTTTGCATTTTCTCGTTACACTTACACAGCTGCGAAGCGCCCAGGTAGCCGAGTTGTTAGCGTACATGGATTACCAGAGAGAGGTCGTGGGTTCGATTCCCACCAGAGGCCATGGTCTGTCGCTATTGTACAATAGTATCATAATGGACTTAAATGTCTAAGTGGGTTCGAAAAGGACTGTCACTCTTACCTAACCTAACCTAGACAGCTCCGAGCCTTTGCTATAACGATTTGCTAACTACCATGTTTTTTACCCCGGCGAAGTTTATTGTCCTCAATCCTTTATCGGACGTTCCTCGTTGAGGTAAAATTTTCCAACATTCGGACCAAATATATTCCTCCTCCCTATCTTTGCATAAAAATCTCCCAGCACGATTTGAATGCCATGATCAGGGCAGCGTGGATATGTTGTCTCTAGGAGCTCATGTCTAATATGTATACGCTCATGCGAATTGTGGCTAGCCTCTCATCCACTTGTTTAAATGTGGAGGCAAGGTGTTTTAATCTCCGGCTTATCGACCTTTCGGTGTTCTTGTGACGCCTGCAAGGCGGTAGTGTTTGCATAGTGATTTTCTAATGCATTAACCATTGCGTTATACGCTGCATCTTCTTGATGGTGCTTGAAACTGGGTTTGGTTCTTTATCCAAGTTTGCTTGTTCTTTTCCATGTTAAAAGAGCTCTTCTTGAATAACATGTTGTATTGCATTCAATAACTTGAAGGAAAAATTCCTTGTCGTTATTCAGGTTTGTCTAAACTTGTTGAGTGACGCAAATCGATCAATTAACACCTATTTATACCACGTCTTTTTTAATAGATATTTATGAATGGGCGCATGTACGTTGCAAATTTTTCAAAACTTCCAAATTAGTGACCCTCATTAATGTGATTTCTGTAACAAAATCATCCCCAACAGGTAGCCAACGGAAAAACACGCATCAGTAAAAAACCACGTTCATTTTCCTTCTTTAATTAAATGCAAACGGAGTGGCTATAGTGGAAAAACCCAAGGAGCAGTTCAGCGTAAATTTATGAGAGTGTATTAGTTTACTAACACAATCATAAAAATCACGTCATCTCACAAATTCTCACTAATTTTCTTTGAAATAAATTGGCAAAAGTTCATTCATTCGTGCAACCGGATATTCCAGATGCAGATTCTTATATAAATACAGCGCCTCATTATGAACCTGTCCCTCGATTTGACTACCTGAACTTTTACTACCTTTTTAGAGAAAATTTAATAGGAAAAGTACATTTATGCCCTCCAAAACTTCTACTGATAGGTCCATATGTACATATATAGGGGCATCTAAATTTATAGGCAATAAACAGGATATTCCTTATTATTGAGCCGTAAATTCAATCCGGCCAAACTCATTGCTTTGTGAGGAGTATCCACGCTGTTTCTTTAATGGAAGATTCATGGGCAAATTTTCTTTAGCAGATATGACTTTTCCTAACAAATCCTTCTTTTCCTTTAAAGTTTTGAAAAACAAACGTTACCTTCTGAAGGAAATATTTCCACCTTAATATCATTCTTGGCCAATACTGTCCCCGTAGTTAAAGTATGCGTGTTTGGTATGTGGTCAAAGCAAAGCATACTTTTAATAGCATCCACACATGCATGCCGCCATCATCCATCTATCCATCCGAGCATGTGTTTTGCTTTTGGGTTTTGTTGTTACATTTTATACATTTCCTCTACTGCTCTAACAGTTTTTGTTATTTTTGTTGTTGCTTTTGTCATTGCTATTTTCTATCTTGTTTTGCCATCAGTTTTCTAGTTATGTATGTAGGCACCACCCTCGCCCTGCTACCAGCTACCAGGCTTCACTTAGATTTAGTTACTTTTTTTCTCGTGAAACCTATTTGCAGTGCCATATGCTGCCCATGTACGAGTATTTCATTTGGATAGAGGTGTTTTTTTTTCCTCAGCTTTGTCCAGTTTATAGTCCTGGATTTGGTGAACAGTGAAAAGACGAGACAGTAAAGCAACAAAACTAATTTTTAAAGCATATTTTTGGGGATTCGGATTTTCTATTAAAGGCCATACAGAAATTGTTTAGGGTATTACAAGGCAAAACTGACAACTGCGATGGCTGACAAACAGCGGGGGTATTCAACACAAAAAACAGCCTTTTCCGTTTGTAAATGGATTTCCTCGCTGGGGATCCATTCTCTGCAGCCATCTAAAAAGAACAATGAACTGGCCCAACCACCAATAACATTGCTCGCAAACAAAATAAAAAAAAGAAGAAGAAGAAATAAAACAAGGAGAAAAGCTCACACAGGGCATTGTCAAATAAAACTGTTGCAAAGTAGCAACAAAAAAATGTCAACAGTAGAACATGTCTGCAAGAACGCAACAACACAAAAAAAAGAGCCAAGAAAAAATTTTTTACAATATTTCATTTTTTGTGTTAACACTGCTGCTCTTCGGCGTTTTTATGTGTCCTTATTGTCAGCTCCCGTTGGCTGGCGTTGGCATGTGTGTGTCTCGTTTGGCTAACAGTAGTTTAAAGTTATTGTCCGTTTTGTCTTTTCTGTTCTGTTTGTGTCGTGTCGTCTCCCTGCCTTAACAACTTCTGGCTCTGAAATATATGGTCTTATTGTTTTGTCATAACTTTTTTGTGGGTTTTTGTAAAATGATGATTTTTTTCTTTTCTTTTCATTTTCTTTTTTTTTTCTCCATTTTTTGGGGTGTTTAAAAATATTTATACTATACTTGAGTGTTTAAATTTTCTTGATTTTATGGCTTTTTCCCACGATTTTTTCTTTTGTATAGACCGTTTTTACATTCTTTTGATTGTTTTTGTTGCATCTCCGCAAGATTTATTAGCGTTTTTCAGCAAATATGTCCAGTTATGGCATACACTTGTCTTTGCCCTTTTGTTATGAATGAACCTGAGGAAGCCGACATCTTGGGGTAAAAATTAATTGCCATAATATTTTTTATTTCCTACAAGGCCCAACCTCGTTCTACCATAGAAACAATATCCAAAAGTAAATGATTTAAACAAATGGGTTAAATATTCAAAGCATATCTGCGGGGGTTTGCTTTTATAACAAATTTATTGCCTATTTTGCCTAGAGATTATATTTTTCAAATTGGTTGTGATTTTTAATTAAAATTTATAGGAGAGTTTGTTTTAGGAAAAATAAAATAAAGTGGTTTAAAAATTATAACATGATGTTAAGGATCTATATTAAGGGAAATAAATATTTAAGAAAAATCATAACGAACTTCTTGAAAGAATCGCGAGGGGTAATCAAACACCGACATGATGTTTCGCAGTAGTAATTCTTCTGAGGAGGGGTTGCAGAAGTCTGGGACATACATATGTATATGAGGCTGAGTTGAGAAGATACAAGATTGATTGAAAAAGCTCAAAAAACCACTACCGAATTTCTGCAGCTTTGTGAAAATAAATCTAAGCCTCTAATCTTCGGAAGATTCTGGTCACCACACTTATTGCGATGGGGTACATTCAGAATTCATAGCATGTATGGACAATTTCTTATACGAAAAAACTAGAACTAGAAAAAAATGATCGTCGCCCTTACAGGCACACAAACTTAAACTGTTAAATTTCGATGGAGCCTAATCGGGATTTAAACAAAAATATTCAGCGCGACAGAAAAAGCCGTTGTCGTCATCTTATCATTCGAATTCATTGATACAAAAATCCACACGATGCACAGCGAACAAGTGTACGTTGTGGTAGCAATTGTAGTTGTACGGATAAATCACCCTCACTACAACGGCAAAACATGCAGCTAACGTGACAACCTAGTGAACTTAACTTTCAAAATTCGGCTAGAAGTCTGTACGAAAGTCGTAAAATTCATCCGAATTCGAAGTTTGTGCGAATTCTTAACTAAAAATATATGGAGTGGTTGACATAACTTCGAAGTGAAATGTCGGAAGGAAATCTAATGTGTCTGCCGATGTTTCGGACAGAATGCTTACTGATTTCTGAACTAAAATTATGGGAAATTCGTAAGGGAATTAAGAGTTGTTGTTAGGACTTCTGACCGAATTCTGATGATGAGTCTGAACGAATACGGATGAGTTTACCGACTTGTCTTATCGATTTCAGACCGAATTCTGGAATACAACATTTTAGAATTCGGATGTACCTTTTGACTTATTTTATCGAACTTCAACTGCATTCTGAAAAACATAAACATTCCATTAAGGATCACCTATTCATTGCCCCGGCTAAACGGGCCTCAGACACCTCTTTGGGAAGAAGTTTTTACATACAATAGTAACTCACAAATGTTGCCAGAAATATTAAGGTACACCTACGGCTGAAAATTTTTTCTGATGTTCTCGTCAGGATTCGAACCCAGTCACTCAGTGTCATAGGTGAACATGCTAATCTCTGAACTTCACGGCCCTCAACAAAAATGTACAAAAAGCAAGCAGAAAAAAAAACAAAAACATTCGACAATGAGTTCAGACATAGTTCATACACAGTTCAGACATAGTTCATCAGAACTGTCGTTACAAATCTCATCAGAACTGTCGTTCCAAATCTCATCAGAACTGTCGGAACAAAAATTTCTTATGGAATGTGAAAAAGCAAGCACAAAAAAAGACAAAAACACCCGACACGGAGTTCAGACAACGATCAGAATTCCTTTGGAACTATCTAAAAAAGAATTTAAAAAAGGACCATACGACAGGGTGTTCAGACATCGTTTGGAATTCTTTCAGAACTGTCGAAAAAAAATCCTACTGGCAAACAATGCAAAAATACTTCAGAATTCCGTTTTGAACTATCGGAAAAAAAACAAAAATAAAAAAACAACGAAAAGACGGTCAGACTTCTTTTAGAAGTCTTTCAAAACTGTCGGAAGTAAATGTCCTCAGAATTTTGAACAAAATTCGGAACAAACTCAGTAAGATCTTGTCGGAAGACTTCAGAATTTGTTCAGATTTGTCTGACATCAGACATTTTATTCTCTAGGAAGGTATCAAACAAATGAGTCATCTTTTCGTGAAGCATATTTTGCAGTAAATAAAACTCTTTTGGCTTAAAAGAATTTTTTAATTTTAGCATAAAAGATTCATTCTTTACTACACAAGTCTTAAAAGTTTTACCATATATAAAGTGATTTTTACATAAAAAAGTAAGCAATTCTCTATTATCGTTCTACAGTGGAGGGAAATGTTTCACATTTAACCCTCCAAAGGTTAAGTCATCCGTTGCAGTTAATTTTATATGGAATTTTTTATGAAAACGCATTTTTTTTAATTTTTTAGACACCAATGAAATAGGTCCCCAGGAACCTTGGAAAAAAATCCCCAGGGACATTTTCACCCGCCGGAGATTTAAAAAAATAGTAAACAAATTAGTTTGTCACAAAGATATTCCAAACGTTTTACTTTTTTCATATAGAAAGGATTCTCAAAGAGCTGTATTGCCTCCAATACTTTCAAGTATACCCATAACCTATATGTTTTTGTTTCTGGATGAAAGTGATCTTAAGTGGTCAAATGGACTGATGACGTGGCATATTGCGGTTTCCAAACCCTCTTAATAAAATCCTTCTGGGAGCTCTACATACAACAGCGAAGTGAGCTTACCAAGATAGTCTAAGATAGGTGTAAATCCGTATAAATCAAAAGCTGTTCTTTTCGGCAGGAGGGGTACTTACGATGTCTACTGTTTTCTTGGGAGGAGGGAATGGTCCATTCCCTACTGGAAATCAAACTCCTGTCCCATACACCTGCTGTCGTTGGGGGTTTAAACTGTGTGTCATGCAATGCTTCACGATATCAGTTTTTATAACCTCCACCAGAGGAGGGGGTATAGTAATTTCGTCATTCCGTTTGCAACACTTCGAAAGTATTGGGTTGCCCAAAAAGTAATCGCGGATTTTTCTAAAGAAAGTAAATGCATTTTTAATTAAACTTAGAATAAACTTTATTCAAATATACTTTTTTACACTTTTTTTCTAAAGCAAGCTAAAAGTAACAGCTGATAACTGATAGAATAAAGAATGCAATTACAGAGTCACAAGCTGTGAATAAATTTGTTTAAGCCGACTATATGAAAAATCAATTTACTTTTGGGCAACCCAATATATGCAAGTATGACCAGAATCCAACAGTTATACAAAAATTTTTTTCAAATCTGCCCAAAACTTGAGATAGCATCTTTAGAAACCGATCTCCCGATTATACTTATTAATCCTCTGGTATGTTCCAAATCCGTCTATAACCTGATGTAGCTCCTATAAACCTATCTTTCGATTTGACTACTTGAAACAGTGCAAATGCAAATTTACCTATGGACATTTCATTGAGGACCAACAGCGATATTTCTTTCTTATCAATGAGTGCTGTCCGATACAACTTTAAGCTCAATGTTAGGAGACTTCCATTTTTACTGTCGAGTTCGAACGACTTTCCTAAGAATGACAACACTTAGAAGCGAATTTTATACTGCGAATAACCTAAGGTAATTACCACACAAGTGTCGTATAATCATCCCTGTAATTTGTTTCTGATATTCTCGCCGGGATTTGTATTCAGACGTTCAGCGTCAAAGGTCGTACTTTAGCCTCTAGAGGGCATAATTTTTAGTCCTGTAGTCTTCACGATGATTTCTCCTATGCCAAAACTCGATGTAGCTGCCATATAAGACGATGACAAAATTTTCACCCGGCACCCAGAACAAGTGAATTTTGAACAGTTCAGCCATCTCGTTGAGAGATCTGCGTCAGTCGAGGGCGGTTTTTGAATTCAGAAATACGTCCTCTAGGGATTTAATGGCTGTTTGAGAAGATGTTTATGCCCGTTGTCGTTATGACATAATATCTAAGCCATTCCCCCACTTTCTTAATCGCAAGGATCCCTGCTTGATACACACTACAGTGGTCGGATAACCTTCTCGATATGACGAGTCCTAGTTCTTCAAAGTACACCCCAAAGCTCACCTGGTTTTGTAGTTCGGAACCAACCGTATAGAAGTCTGTGTGACTTCCATAACCAAGGATATAGTAGTTCCAATCGGTTCTTTAGGAATATGGGTACAGTAGTTTTTATCAGGCAATGTGTAATTCACCGTAGCCGCTCCCTTAGCCTCACAGCATTGGTCGCAACCATAATGTCCAGAGCCGCTCTGATGTCGCCTCAGTGCGGCTGTAATACAGAAACAACCCATACTTTGGATGTGGCTGAGTATTGAACAGTAGGTGTACTTTTAAAGCGCTGTCCACCAGACGCCAACACCATATAGCAAATGCAATATTTTGAAAATTTGGCCATGAAATACAGGGGCAAAGCTCCCTCATGATTGACGTTGGTAGTAAATTATTGAAATCCCTTCAATGTCAAAAAATGCTATCATTGTATATTCCTTGTCAGCGAGAGAACGCTCTAAGTAGGTGACTAGGTCATGAAGGGCTGTTTCAATGAAATTGCCCTTACTTTGTCTTATGATATGTTTCTATCAACCTCTGACAGTTTAATAGAATGAAATCTTTCGCCTTGGCATGGTAAGATTTTTCCTTTTTTTGGAATGAAAATTACCTTTTTGCCAGACACGACATGACATTCTGGTAAAAGCAGAGTATATCTCTCTAATTCAAGGAGCCATTCTAATGGACACATCTTGTAATTCAACCGGTGATACATGATCAAGACTTGGCGAGTTGAAACTTTTTATCGCCCAAAGGATTACCGACTCAGACACAAGTTCTCTAACAACAGTCGGCGAATAACAGAAGACAGGTTCGAAACCCTCCTGCGCCAGAATTCGAGTGGTCACCCATAGGACTGTCGGTAAAATATCGCCCTGTGCCACTTTGTTTTTTATTGTTATGTTATCCTTAAGAACTCAATTTACTTCTGTCATATAAAGGATGTTAGCTCAATGAACTCTTAAGTGACTTTTTATTACCATAAACAATTTTCGATCTTAGTTACTAATGTCCTGCAACAGAATAAAACTTTACTTTCTCATCTGTGCATAGTGAATTGACATTCATGCCTTTACGGTAGTATTGATGTCATACGTATTCTTGCCACTTTGAGTTTACATACGAGTAGTATGTACGATTATGTGACTTTTTTCAACTTTCTGTTCACGCTTCTTTAGTTCTTCAGCTTGTTTGGGTTGGGAAACGTCTTCTGTTTGTAATGTACTGCTTGTATCAATATCAGGTTTCTCCTTCTTTGCAGTTACAGATTTTTTAAAGTAAAGTGATTTTGTTTTAAAGGAGTGAATTAAAAGTTCTTGAGCTAAGCCCTAGTTGTTGCCTCTGATAAAGGAGCTAAAAGTGTGAATATTAAATTCTGTATTTCAAAGTCTAGTGCAAAACTGTTATACGATTGAAAACTTCTGTATCTTAAAATCATTTTAAATACGTATAAAGTATTGCGGCAAGATGTTTTTTGCAAGCTTAAAGGGAGTTTCGCGTCTGAAGACACAAAATATTTACTATTTAGACTTCATCTATAGCCCAAAACCTATAGGGAAAAGATGACTTGAACATTTTGGTAAACACGTCATCTTTTTCACATTTCTGTATAACTCGTTCAGCTAAGACAACAACCATACATCCTTGTGTTTTTCCACCCATTTGCTAATTTTCACTAGCTTTCTAAATCAATTTGTCAAACTCACTATACTTTTTTCAGTATATATACAACTTTCCATTGTCCTTGCGTGTAGTTTTTTTTTGCATCTTCATATTTGTTTCTTAAAAACTGAAAATATCCCCAAAGACAATAAATATTGTCCACTTCTAAAATATACTGCCGTAAACACTAGCCACCAGTCTTAACCTATCAATCCTTCCATACACATTTTCTTGTTCTCGGCATCTTTTAAAAAGTGTTGTGGTTGCTATTTTTAAGAATATTTAAAATAACCTATACGTTTGTATATAAAAAGTCGAGGGTTGCAACCTCAAAGCTATTTTTGTTTATTTTCATGACATTTAAACCAAAACTCAATATCCCATTTCGATGGGCCAGGCATATTAAAATATCCTTCAGACTTTCATATAAATTAGGTATTTTCTTTTACAATTTGTATTTTCTAGCATCCTTTTTGTTGTGCTATCATCAACATGACTTTTAACTAATCTTTGCATACTTCTGGGCGCAGCTGGCACTTGACATGGGTTGCCTACTTTTTGTGGATTTGTAAATACCTTTGTCAAATAATTTTACGCATACATAGGTATTGTGGGTGGAAACTGTGAGCGTGAAACTCATTTCATTATCCTTTTATTTTCGCTTCAGGCTTTGGCTCTGACTCTGACACTCGGCTAACATTTAATGTTTATTGACATTTGTGACCCACACATTCATTTTGATTATCTTACAGCCCCTAGCCAGCCGTGAAACTGTCGACAATAGACGGCCAACAAGCAAAAAGCTACTGCTGTGCTGCTATGATGCCCAGGCTTCGTTTGTTGCTTAGCTGAATATTTGTAATACTAATTAAAGTTTATTTTGTCCAATTTTAATTAAATGCCGCCATAAATCCTTACATTAACTCTAAACAGTAATACGCGTAATGTGCGGCATGCACACAGCACTACTCTCTGTCCTCTGCCTTTGCCATTTGGCTGTTTGGCTTCTCTTGCTCTCATTGTTATTTATTTGGCGGTTTCATAGTCGAAGCTCTTTAACTACATCATGCTGCTTTCACTCTTCTCGCCTTTGCTCATTTCATGGCTTCTACCAAAAGGATTTTTTTTTTTGGCTAAAGGAGACAGAGAGACAACCCAGACAAAAAGACTTGTATGATTACTTTTGTGTTAGTGTGATTGTAACTGTGTGCACTCATCTATTTAAATTGTGTTAGTATGTGTTTATTAAACTACCACACTAATTTAAAGTTTAATATTCACTACATTATCCTGTAGCATTGTTAAGCTCGTATGAGTGTGTGTGTAAGCCTAGCCCTTCCCTTTGGAAAGGGGATCCTTTGTTTTTTGTTGTCTGTGTGTATGTATAAACGACTACGTGTGCCTTTGGCTGAAACTCAGTTTGTTTACTAGTATCATGTAGTATCTATGTGTGTCCTTTTCGCAAAACGTATTCCACAGTAACAGCATTACCAACACTTAAACCATAGCCCATCGTTATCCATGTCACATAACGTTTATTTACATCATTTATTATTGCCGTTTCAGTTGATGCTCCCTTTGTTCCTCTTTACTCTTTTTCATCGGTACTTTTTCTAGTCTAGCTGGCAATTGTACAATGTGCCGGTTTTTCCAAATATTTATGCAGGATGGTTTAAACATTTTGTGAAACATGAAGACATCATGTTAGTTTCGGCAAAGAATGGCTCATGCCATGGGACCCGGTAGCTGAGATGGTTGGGTTTTTGTCTACAAAATGGGGGCCGCCACATTGGCCAAGGTTAGTACGTCCCCAACTGAGGCTGAACGTCTGGGTTCGAAACTTGGCGAACACATAGGAAAAGCTTTTCAGACTAACGTCCCACTTATGAGAGCATTATTATGTGTGGGCTATTCAGCCATGTTAAACTTCCCTACAACTCGTTCGAACTCGGCTATAAAAAGTATAGTATAAGTGAGAAGTCTTCCCGCTGCTTCTTTATAGAATATATGTGTAAAAAAATTTGCTTTTCTTTTTTTCCCATTTTTTTGCCAAAATGTCCATACCATCCCCATAAAACCTCTTCTCTGTTTGGTAATGTGTGTGTGTTCTGCCTCGAATATGGCAGACATTAATGTGCGTTTTGTCTCCAACTATTTGTGTGTGCGGACGGACATTTTTAAAAAATTTCAAGTATCTGGTGTTATTTTGTTATATGTGATCCTGTTGCACCAAAAGCAACGGTAGTGGTGTTGGCGACGGCGGCAAAAGTAACCGAAGCCATTACCATGATGCCACACAGTCAGCAGACAGACAACAATTAAACAAACACCACACATACATAACAGCCTTTTGCGCCAGGATACTGCTAGTTAGGAGAAGGAGGTAGGAGGAAGGTGGAAAGAGGTTGATGGGTGCGCAAGCTATTCAAAACTGGCATTCATTCAATTTCCAGAAATTAGCAGATTTCGTTTAACGTATTGTTGTTGCATACATTGTCCTGGGTTGTCTTCTAATATATGTTTGCTCTTCTCGGCATTGTAATGTAGCGATGTTAGTGTATTGTAATAGCAGGCGAGAGAGAAACTTAGGCAGCAAGAGACTGGCGAGTGAGACCTTTTAGAGTTGCCAAATAGAAATTTATCGATATATACATTATTTGATTTTGATATGCTCTTGAGGTTAGTGACCCATACATGAAATTTTTGAGGGTCTCACTCAATTTGGTTCAACCGAGCTAGAACAATACAACGTGTACATAGTTCGGTTTGGAAGTTGTGGCCCAGGTAAGCAGTTTGACATCAATTGCCTATTGTCAGCCCATGAACATAGGTTGTGAGAGCCTTAAATGGCCATCCGAATATGACATTCTCTCCTTTATTGGGCAAATTGATATATTTACGTTTTGCACGGTGAATGAAGCTTCACTCACCTAGTCTGTAAAATGGCGTTTTCTGGCAGCATGTCATCTGAGTGGACTTCCAACTCTATCCGAGTTAGAGCTATACAACGTTTAAATAGTTCCGTTTGGTACTTGTTGTGCGGGTTATTAGTCTGACATCAATTGCCTGTTGTCAGCCCATGATCATAGGTTCTGAGAGACTTAAAGGCCCATCACGAATATGACATTCTCTCGTAATAACGATCAGAGGGGAACACCTTTGTTCGTGCAAATTGATATCTTTACATTTTGTACAGTGAATTCAGATAAACTCACCTTATCTGTCAAATGGTGTTTATTGGCATACATGACTTACGTCTAAGCTCTTAAGCGTCTTCATTAGCAATCATAGGATTGGGTTATCTGATTTCATAGCTTAGACATAACCTAATCAGTGACTTAATTCGTGGCTAACTGATCTTGCTTTATTTCAGGCTTCTCCTAGAAGACCTGGGATCCAGCAAAGCAAAACAAAGACGTCAACATTGTTCACCCAAGGGAGATTGCCATCGCATCCCCAATTTTTTTATTTTTTTAATTTTTCAAAAAAATTGCCATAATCGCAATCTACTCGAAATACCTTTCATTTGATACCCATATTGCCTAGGTTGACCCACTTCCTCCTTCCCAGGGAGGGGTTTTTTGGCTCCTAGAACATCTGTTTCGTGTTCCTGGGGTCAACTCACATCTACACTCACAAATTTCAGATTCAGAAGTTGTCCTGTCATTGCGGGACACGATGATAGAAACTCGTGTTCCGGTCAACGATAGCAAACTGAGTTAAAATGTCCACCTAATTTTGGAGCGTTCAACCGGTGCTCTTTGGGTCCCATTTCGAATTTAATACCCACCACAATAGGATTGGGGTATACTAATCTAGTCATTCTGTTTGTAAAACTTAGAAATATTGATCAGTGACCCTTTCCAAAAGGGACTAGACAACTTTGACTTTGATTTGTGAACGCACTCTCATCTGAACGCATAAATCATCAAATTTTCACTATCAGTTTATTCAGTAAACTCAACAATTTCATCATCGTAATGTACAACAACGAACAACGTCTGGAAATCATAAAAGTTAACTACCGAAATTCGGAATCTCTTACCGCAACTATAAAAGCAAAATCATCTTCAGTGACGAAGCTCATTATTGGCTTAATGGGTTTGTCCCCATTAAGCTAAATATGCGTTTTAGGTCAGGTGAAAATCCACATGTGCTTCTAGAAACAACTATTTGTCCACAAAAAAATAACTGATTGGTGCGGTTTGCATGCCGGCGGCGTCATTAGGCCATACTTCTTCGTCGGCTTTACCAATCGTTAAGTAACCGTGAAAGGAGAACGCTACCGCACCATGCTCACTGATTATCTTAGGCCTGAATTGGAAGATATGGACCTGGACGACATGGGATTTCAACAAGACGGTGCCATAGGCCACAGGACAGATTATGCAAATTACAAATTTGCAAATCAATGAGTGCTGTGATCTCTATGTATGGCATAATTCCTCTCAAAGGGAGAAAGAGAGACACCTTTTATTACTTCTCATCGTAAGTCGTATTTTTTGCCATAGAAGGCGATCGTTTCTCAAAACCTGGTGCAGACACTGCATCAGTTGAAGTGTTAGTAGCAGACAGTATGGTATGGCACCGCAGATTTTGAATCCATTCTAAGTCTAATGCCGGCCACTTCGGGTATGCGTCTGTGCTACTCCAGTGGACACAAACGCATACCACTATCCACTATACAATCCCATTGCAGCCGGTTGTACCTACCGGATTGACCCGATGGAATCCTTAATCGGCAAGGTGTACAACAACAACAACTATCCACTATTACGACATTTGCTGGTATAATTGTGGTCTCAGTCACTCTTGCTGAAAAAGGTGGGGTAATATCTCGCCCATTATTAGCGACATTGTTTTAGTTACTGATCCGAGGATATACACAAAGTTCTTCAAGCACCAATTCATTGAGCATCTCGAAAGGGATCGCAAGTAGAAGTCCCGTATTCTTCCTTTGCGAAATCATGAACTAGCCGTTATTTACCATGGACGAAATTATTCGTGCCACTTGCAATCATAAATCGTCCAAAGCTGTAGGCCCAAACGAAATCTCACATTTAATGTGAAACCATAGATTGATCGAGAGTCGGGAGCCTGACCAAGCTACCCAATTTATAAACACTCTTAAGTTCATAAACACTCTTAAGTAAACACTCTTAAGTTCTCGATGTCTGCAAAAGAGGCAGAGTGATTTCGTAACTTTTCACGCCAGTAATCAAATCACCTGAGGCGCTCTTCATGAGCCTTCGTAGAAGATTTTCATCTGCCAACTATCAACTTGCGTAAGACAACAACAGTTCTGCCCGCCCTCACCACACATTTAAGCCGTGTCCTCAACCAGGTCAGACCTTCAATTGGACGGTCTTTGTGGAACTTGATATATTAAAGGCTTTCCATAAAGTCCACCTCGCTAAGTTCTCTTCAAATTGTCACGGCGGACAGGTCTATCAAATGGTGCGAACACATATTGTCCAAAAGATCGTCTGGCTAGATCAAATGTGACCATCTTATATATGAAAGTGAATGTGTGTCTGTCTGTCCGGTTCTTTTGCTTTTTTTCACAAAATGTGTAGAGTTGTCTGGAAAGAAAAATATATAAAATTTGTTGTTATCTGAAAAGGGGCAGACCCTCCCCCATCCACAATTCCCATTTTTAACTCAAAATAAATTTTTTTTGAATCCCATTCTATATTTGAGGTCAAGCAAACATTGGGGAACACCCCCACCAAAACAGTCCTGTTGACCGATTGGGACAATATGGATATCAAATAAAAGCTATTTAGAAGTGGAGTACAAATCAGAACAACCCAAGTGTCTGGGTGACAGCCTTACTCCCAAAAACGTCCTAAATGAACATATTGGTCGATGGAGTCAATATGAGACTTAAATTGAAAGTTTTTAATAGTAGATTAGAAAGAAAAAAAGAAAGGCTATACAATTGGTTGATATCTGACTGATAACTAACCCTCCCCCTTACCACCCCCACCATTTTTAAAAAGCGAGTTGTTATGGATCGACTTAGACGAAATGTAGTTTGCATACTTATAGTAACCAAAAACTCGAATCCAAATCCCATATCTAAGTTTGAGGTCAAGTGAACATGGGGGAGCGCCCCTTCCAAAAACACCCAAAACAGACATGTTGACCGATTGGGACAATATGGATATCAAATAAAAGGTATTTGGAATTAGAGAAAATGTAGTTTGCATACTTATAGTAACCAAAAGCTCGAACCCCCTATCTAAATTTAAGAACAAGCGAACATGGAGGATCGCCCCTCCCAAAAATGGACATGTTGACCGTTTGGGACAATATGAGTATCAAATGAAACGTATTTGGAATTAGAGTACAAATCAGAATAACCCAAATGTCTGGGTGACACTTGCCATGTGGGCCGATGGGGTCAATATGGGACCTAAATGAAAAGTCTTTGATAGTAGATTGGAAAGAAACACAAAAGGCTACACAATTAGTTGGTATCAGAAAAGGAGGCAGACACTCCCCCTTACCACCTCTCCCATTTTTAAAAAGCGATACCTTCGAGTTGTTGTGGATTGACTCGAATGCATTTTTTGGTAAACTTATCGTAACCCAAATCCCGTATCTAAGTTTTAGGTCAAATGAACATGGGGAGCGCCCCTCCCAAAAACCCCGAAAACGGACATGTTGACCGATTGGGACAATATGGATATCAAATGAAAGGTATTTAGAAGTACAGTACGAATCAAAACTACACAAGTGTCTGTGTGACCGCCTTACCACCAAAAACGTCCCAAATGGACATATAGGCTGATGGGATCAATATGGTACTTAAATAAGTCTCTGATAGTAGAATATGAATCTGCTATTAATAGAAGAAACTTAGTATCGAGGAACTGCGCACTTTCCAAAAGGACAAAAAGGCTAATAAACGGAAGGTCTTTGTAAGTAGAATACGATTGTATTATTATTATTTCGGTGTAGTGTGCCGTCCATCTTCCAAATTGTACTCAACTAAGGTCTGTGGGAATAGAGTGCGAATACGATATCCAGATTTGGTACAAGTCGCTGGCAGCCACCTATCCAGAAAAAAACATCAAATGATATTACAAAAGCAAAAACACATTTTCTGCTCAACTTTAAAAAGGGTTTTTTTGTTTTTCGGCTTGCAACAGAAATAGAGAATCTTACGGTCCGCAGCCGGACAATATCCTATTTCATGAATTATTTCAAGACCGGATAACTTTAGCGCAAAACGTGTGAATCAACTGAACGGCACTCCGCAAACAATGTAGGCTGCAATATACTTACATTGAAAACTTACTCTTATGGCAATCGACTATTGTTTAGAGTCCCGCCATCCGACCAGCATATGGTTAGGCTTCATACAAGTAAAGGTGTCAAATTTCAGCGAAATTGGGTAATAAACGCAGCTTTTATGGGCTTATGACCCTTAATCGATCGTATGCTGATCGGATGACGGAAAGCTTAATACAAGTTGCTGTGTCAAATTTCGGCGAAATCGCATAATAAATGCAGCTTTTATGGACTTAAGACCCTTAATCGGTAGATCAGTTGCAACGGAATGACTAAATTAATATACCCCCATCCCATGGTGGTGGGTTTAAAAGAATCTAAACGATCATCTGGAGAACCAGCTTTAACGTGTTTAAAAAACGATATATTTTCCAAAAGTCATTTTAGGGTGCAGCGAAGTTTACCGGGTCATCTGGTTTACAAAAAAGAGTGTTCGCAAAGAGAAATGTAGCCCCCTTTGTTTATCTGGTAAAAATCCACTTCATCTTCACGCACATCCAGTTAAATAAAGCTTCTGAACATGGCTAGTAGCCAATATATCAGAATTTCAATGTTCTCACCGCTTATAGATAAACATGCCCACCTGGGCAAAAATTCAGCTGAGCTTTTTCGCTCAATATTTATAACAAGGCATATCGGTCTACAGCAGCACGCCTCTTGGCCTCGTCTTCAAAAAATGGACTTCTTACTATCGAGCTAAAACCTAATGGGTCAATGGAAATTGTGTACTCACTGCCCATACCTGCACCAGCTCTTACAAAATAATGCCATGAACTTTGTTGAAGTTTAAACAAGAAGTGAACCCTGAGCCATGCTATGTGTGTGAGATTGAGTTGGTGGTGTCTATGACTACTGGTCCTATGGCATCTGTATCCTTGTTCAAATTGCATTTTGTTTTGTGTGTTTCTTCCCTTTGACTTAACTGTAACTCCATAATATCATCATTCCGCCATTGTCATTTCAATGCTCTCCTTGCTCACCTCCAGTATTGGGAGTTTACAGGAAAACAACAAGAAAAAGCATTTAGGAAACATGGTATCCTTTTTTTGCGACTTTTTGCATGAAATCTGCACAATAGCATCCTGTTTGGAAGGTGAGCAGTAGAGGGAGTGAGGGTTTGTTTGCCATTTAGTATACTGCGTTATTATCATCAATGCCACTTTAGAGAAAAAAAAACTCCTGCCGAAACGATGAGGGAGTAGTGAAGGGAGTCTGCTCCCTTTGCGCTGATGCTTAGACACACCCACCAAGTGACACCATTTGCTGGCTGACTGTATCCTCCTAGCTTTTTATATGCTTACTATAGGTACCATTTTAATACTACGTATGTACATACATACGCATGTATGTATGTTAATAGAATGTGTTGCTATTTACATGCGTTACATTCCACAGGAAATTCTAGTGATTTTTCTTCGTTCGTCGTTTGGTTTGCTTCGTTCCTATTGTTGCTGTTCGTTGTTGTTATTCATAGAGCAACAACGATTTGTATTGTTTTGCCTACGTTTACAAAATCTCTTTGGCTACATATTCTTCTCTACTTGCTTCTTTTTATTTGGGTCCTAAAGCAGCAGCGCAGCTACACATCTATTGTTACATGAAAAAAAGTTGTGCTTTTATCAAATTCCAATAAATGTTTCGAATAGAGAAAAGTTATTCAAATCCTAACGGATATTTCCATAATCTCTACGAAATCAATACATTTTCCCTCTTTCCTCAACAAAAATAACAAAGGCAGCAGCAACAACAACACAAAAAACAAATATTTCTAGTCCTTGGGCATTTTACTATATTTTTGCAACATGTGTTGCCTACATTTAGGCGAGGAATAGTAAAGTTTATGATTTCATAAAAAAATTCAAACAAAACAAAGATTATTTTATAGCTGCAGGATTTTTTTTCTCTTCTGCATATTATTTTTGATGTATAAGGTATTGTAGTTTTCTTGCAGATTTAATACCAACAAAATTCAGCTGCCTACATAAAGGCAAGTTTTATATAATGTTTGCATACCTCAAGGGATTCAACTTGATTATGATATGTGATATTACTAAATAAAATGTAAATATTTTTTAACTTTCATTGAAGCCACTAGAATGCTTTAATACTATAATGAAAAATTTAAAGAATTTTAAAAACTATAAAAATTCAATACTTTAAGTTCTATTTAAGACAACGAAGTGGCTTGCCGATCGTAGTCTAGATGGAAGTTGTTCGTTTCAACAAGAGCTACAAGGCATCGCTGACTGGAACAAGAACTTCAACTTCCAATGCATCATTTTGGAAAGGATGAAATAGACCCTACAAACCTGAAATGGAACCATTGGCAAAAGCTGCAATTGTCTGACCTCTAATGTTGTGGTCTGGTGTACGACACTAAAAAATCCAACTACTGTTCAATTCTCAAGCGGATCCAAAGGATGACTTGTACATAACAGTCGCGAGGAGGACGAAAACATCTAATGAAGATCACGCTGGTTCAACGGTAATAACTAGAAGGTAGCTTCCTTCTCCTATACTTGTGGTATCAAAATTGACTAAAATATATCGAAAAGTGAGTTCACTCGGAGGCCAGTCCGGCTAATTATGGCACCCTAGTAAGTAAAAAGAGGAAAAGGAGGACTAGTTGAAAACAGAGAGATGACGAGAAATGAAAAATATAAGAAATATAGGAATAAACTAGGCAGCAAGCGCCTATCCAACACGACACTATGCGAGTGCTTCCCCGGAGTGTCCGCTCACACCCACTCAAGTATTCATTTCCGTGTGCCAAGCATTGGTACTCCAATGTTGCGCATGCATGATAGCGTGTTGAAGATCTCATCGCCTCTCTCGTGAAAACAAATCCGTCTATCTACGTATCTGAAGAAGATTCCCCAGAGACACATCTGCAAGTTCCCCGAGAGTGGAGATGATCCGCCTCCCCAGTCTGTGTCCATGTAGACCCGGGCATGAGCAGAACAGTGATCATCTGCTCCTCATCCTCATCAAGCCAGCGTCTATAGTAATCGTTGTTCGGGACTCCCATATGGCCTATGCCACAGTGTTCTGTTATGACTGCTACAATCGTACTCAGTGACCCCTTATCAACGACCCAACTCCAGCACAGCTACCGCTTGTCACTTCTCCCCTCCCTTTTCTGCAGGAGTAGAAAGCGCCTTCCGTATTCTTTTACCAGGTTAGTTTCGAATCGAGGATTTGGCCTAGGTATTTCGCCTTCCTTGACAAGTGTAGAGTGTTCCCGTCCAAACACGGGAGTCTGAAATCTGGTAGCTTATATCCCCGAGTAAAGAGCACTTGCCCCGTCTTCATTGAGTTAGCTCAGCCCATTAATCGATAGCCTCCACAGGGATCTTGTCATAACCTTGCTGTTCGTCGTCAGAAATCTGTCTCGAATTAATAGGACGACTTCGTCCGCATATGCGATCAGTCTCACACCGTCTCCTTTGATAAATGATGTTCCCAGAGAATCTGGGACATAGTGATAAAGGGGAACGCCTCTCCTTGAGGCGCTCCCCTTGTCTCCCGTCTTCTGTCCACATTTTCTCCAAAGTCCGCTTTAATAATCCTTCCGCAAAGCATGTTATACGTCCACCGGGAGATACTCGGGTAAATACCCGAGCGGTCGACCCTATCTCCAAGTTATTAAATGCCCCCTCAATATCGGTTAGAATCAGATCCCTATATGGTACGTTACTAATCTCACCTTCTGTCGGGAAAGAGTTGAGTTTAATATTACTTGATCTGAGTCCTCAAACTTTGTTACCTCGTAACCATGGCTCCTGAACAAAGACCATGACAATACCATCTCTTCCCATAATTCTGAGGAATGTAAGGTGGTGTGAAAAGTTTTCGAGCTTCATAATTATATCCTACACCACTACTGTGGTACAGGGTATTATAACTTAGTGAATTAGTAAGTAACACCCAAAAGGAAGAGGGATAGACCCATTGATCATATATGTATACCGCCAGATTTTCACCCCAAGAGCCCACTTCATTCTTCGCATGCCTATAATTTGCAGCATGGCTCTCAGGTTTATTGAGAGGCTTGGTGCGAATGATCCTAAGACTCTCACTGATAGGGAGAGAGATTCCCTAAATTGGGCTCGGGAATTCGCTACACAGGCTACCCCACAGACTACACGTCCAGATTCGGAAACTGCATCGCAGTCAGCCAAAAGGCTGCGGTCACCTGCTTTCTCACCTGCCCCTGGATGTGTACGGAAGCTCATCATGACAAGTTGTAACGAATCTTGTGAGGATGAACTCCTGGTGAAGTCAGAAGATGAGGCTAACACAACAGTGGTGGAAGTTCTGAATCCTGACTATGGTCCGGCTTCTACACATAAAACTCCACTATTGTAAGGCCGCTTCGGCGGCACTAAAGGTCCCCCTGATGACTGGGGGATTTGACGTGGTTCTTATCCTGGAACCATGGGTGTGTGGACGAATGGTACGTGGACTAAGAACTCCGGGATTTAAACTTCTCAAGGGTACGGGGAATCTGAGGCATAGAGCCTGTATTCTTGCAAAACGTAGTCTACATGTTTTTCTTCTTCCGTCGTAGCCAGCCTTGAAATAAACAAGTCTCATTACTGGCTGGTTTCCATATATATGACACACGTTTCAGAAATGCCGCCTTCAAATCTTAAGGCTCTGGTTGAAGCTGCTTCTGTAGGGAAGAAAAGGCTCATTGCAAGAAGTGATGCTAATGCACATCACCAGATATGGTGAAGCTCGGATGTCAACGAAAGGGATGAGCTGCTTATTATAAGTTGCAATCTGGCGATTTGTAATAAAGGGGATAAACCGACCTTAATTACCAGGAACAGACAGCAGGTACTAGATATTATCTTTGTATCGGAAGATATAAATAGAAGAATATGCGACTGGGAAGTGTTGGATGACCACGGCTTCTCTGATCATCGTTATATTAGTTTTAACCTTGGAGAAAATACTGAAGTAGTGGTCTCCGGCTTAACAGAAGAAATGCAGATTGGGATAAATTTCGGCACAAATTCTGCACCACTATTCCTTCTAGACCAGAAAAGGAAGTGGAAACTACGGAGGATAAAGACATAGTGGTCAAGCGGACCACGAAGGCCCTAAATGACTTGCTTGTGTCACCATGCCCTAGTGCCAAGCCAAGGGGCAAACAGAGACCGCCATGGTGGACCGCAGAGCTGGTTGGTCTAAAGAAAGAACATATAAGGGCGAGCTTAAAAAGGCTCAGAACAAATCCTGGTAGAATTCTGATTACATCGTGGAGGATACATCTGAGGCCTCTAGGCTAAGGATGATTCTGTCCTCGAGACCTATTACGGTGGGGTATATCCAGAAGTCAGAGAATGTATGGACAATGTCTAGTAAGGAAACACTAGAACTACTCGTTGATACACATTTATCGGGAAATTCTCCAACGGACAACTTGGCGCTAGAAGAGGGGAATTTGCCATTAGGGAAATTGTGTCTGAGCCGAAAATCCTTTGGGCGATAAGAAGTTTCGACTCCTTTAGATAGCCAGGCCTTGATGATGTATCACCGGTTGAAAGACTGGTTCCCTGGCTTAGGATGATATACTCTGCTTGTATCAGAATATCAGACTCGGTTATAAAAAGTAAGTATTTGAAAAGTTTGCCCCTGTTCCTTAATAGAATGTTCATGGTCAAATTTGCAATACTATTCCCAAATTTGGATATTTTAGCTTTGTATGACTTCTATCTCTATGAAGTCTCCGTTCGACGGCACACCGTTCTGACTAGGCATCCCCCCTTATTTATAGAACTTGAATTGAATCTGATATCGCTTAATGATGTTAGAAAAGTTTTCCCTAAAATCAACATCAGGTTTACACAATAATTCAATTTTGTAGAATTTTAGCCTTTATAAATTTATAAATTTAAAGCATTTAACATATTTTTTAGCTTTTGTTTACATATTTTTTCCATAAACTAGGCAACCATTTGTCATCATATCCATGATAGATATCACTATAATTAAATTTGTTCATTATCAATTGATTTACGAAATTTGTGTGACAAATGCATAGTCTGAAATTTGATTAATGATTGCAAAAACACAATTCACTTTAGCGCTAAAATGAAATAAATTAAATTTTTAAACCAAGCATTTATATTATTTAGTTTATCGCAAAACAACTACACCAATAACAAAAATGTCATCTGTGTAAATCATGTTGTCAAAAACAACGTTTATATTGATTTATATACGAGGTTCGGGCTATCAAGTTTTGTTGAAATGAGTGATACACAATAAACATACCGACAAGGAGCAGAAAAAACTTCACTGACACTTAGTGATTAAAAGTTTGCCTATTTCTATTCAAGCTTTGAAATACGCAAAAACTAGCTGACTACTGATGACAAATATCAAATTCATCGGTTGATTACCTAAAAAGGTTGCTTGAGTTATGTAGAATTTGTGTAGCTTCGTATCAATTGTCATTGCCAAGTTTTGTTTATTCACTTTATTTTGGTACTCGATTTAAAGGAGTGCAAAAATATATTAACATACATACCTCGTTGTTCTACAACATTGTTTCGTTAGGCTTCTTTTTGCCATTTCTATTGACACGCATTCATTTGTAGTTGTTGTTTTCGCAAAAACATCAATTGTTGATATTTTTAATGAGCATTTATTTTAATGCTACACGACCTTAAATAAATTGCAAAACAACTCAACTAGCTGCATACAATTACTTCCAAGTACATCTGATCCAAGGAAAAATATATTTATCATTTTGTAAAGCAAACAAATTCAAGAAGATTGATTGACTTTTAGGAAACATGAATTTAAAAATTTTATCACTTTATATGGGTGCTATATTTGTTGTTATTCAAGAACCATGGCACAGAAAAACAACCCTTAAAAAAATACCACCTACCAAATTTGTATGTGAAACTTTAAATTCTCAATGAATTTAAGTATTGAATCGAAGACATTATTTGTTGAAGTAAGACTCTACAAGAGACTTGACAAACAAAATTATTAAAATTTTGTGGAGTTTCAACAAATTCTTTAGATTAGGTAGTTGTTAAAATAGGCGTACTACCATATGAAGCACAAAACTCTCGTGCCATTCCAGACTTGCAAACCCAGGTTCGAGTTCCCCGGTTTGCCAAAAAAAAATTTTTTTTGTCATTAAACTTAGTTTAGAAAATTCGACATAAAAAATGTAAATTTCGTATTCAAAAAAAATTTTTTTAGAGTGGTTTTAACCTTTTTTATATCCACTACCGTAGAATAGGGGGTATATTCATTAAGTCAGTCAGTCAGGAACCAAAATTTTAACGTCAATTTCGTTATCTATTCCCAAATACCTTTCATTTGAGTCCCATATAGCCATGGTCTGCTAATATGCCCATTTGGTGTATTTGGGAGTGGGCGATATCCCATTACTTGGATCTCATTTTTTATGCCATATTTGTAATCTACAGCCTAATACTTTTCATTTGAGTCCCATATTGGCATGAACTTCGAATATATCTGTTTAGAGAAGTTTTGGGGTTGGAGGGGCCCGCTGGGTTCTTGGACCCAAATTTCAGCATCATATTCGTTTTTTGGTCTCCAAAATCTTTCATTTGGTACCCTTATTGTGCCCATTGGACCACTTTCGGATATGGGTGGCGTTTTTAATTTAAGGGGGAGGGTCCGCCTCCACCCGATATCTAAAAATTATATAGCCTATGTTTCCTTTCAAACAATCTATAAAAATTTTAAGAAAATCGGTTCAGCCAAGTCTCATATTGTCATAATGGGTCTAATAGCGTTTGTGAGGGGTGGCTTGACCACCTATACTTCGATATGATTTTGTATGCCAGATTCTAAATGTACACCCGAATACCTTTCTTTTGAGACCCATATTGACATGAACGTGTTATATGTCTGTTTGGGGGAGTTTTGGGGTTGGGGCGGCCCGATGGGTACTTAGCCTCAAATTTTAATACCATATTCGTATTCTACTCTCCAATACCTTTCTTTTGATACCTATATTGTCTTGATCGGTTCACTTTTGATTTTGGTTGGTGTTTTTAGCACTATCGGAAAATTACAATATGCGAACCATCCTACACAATATGCGAACATTTCGAGAAAATCGGTTCTGCCGTTTTTCAGTCAATACGGAACAAACAAATCGAGTCCCATATATCCGTGATTGGCTAATGTGCCCATTTGGTCGTTTTTGTGTGGGTGGGGTGGCCCCCTATACTTTGACATGAATTGGTTTGCCAGATACGTTATCTACTCCCGCATACTTTTCATTTGATACCCATATTGTCCTTATCGGTTCACTTTTGATTTTGGGTGGTGTTTTGGGTCAACGGTGGAGGATCGTAATTCCTGACCATATTCGTAATCTATTGTCCCCTATTGTCCTTATCGGTTCACTTTTGATTTTGGGTGGTGTTTTGGGGCAACGGTGTAGGGTCCGCCCCCTTCCGTTATCAATGAATTGTAAAACCTATTCCTAATTCCTGACCATATTCGTAATCTACTCCCGAATACCTTTGATTTGAGTCCCATATTGTCATGATAGTCAAATAAACCTATTTTAATGGATTTTGAGGCTGGGGTGGCCCCCAGGTACTTGGACTCAACTTTTATTATGAAATTCGTACTCTACTCTTGAATACCTTTCATTTGAATCCCATATTGTCCCCATTGATTCACTTTTATTTTTGGTGGTACTTTTGGGATAAGGGGAGGGTCCGCCCTCCTCCCGATATCAAAACATTATAAAGCCTATATTTCCTTCCAGAACAACCTACACAATTTGTGAAAATTTCAAGGTAATCGGTTCAGCCGTTTTTGAGTCTATACGGAACAAACACAAATTGAATTGTATATATAAGATATACCTAGATATCTAGATATATTACAAACGCAATGACGAATCGGAGTATATAAAAACAACATTAGTTAATGACTCAATTCGATTATTCCTTTTCAGTTATTTAACCCATTTGGCTTTTTAAGCAACAATTGGTTTTTATTATATTTTCGAATGTGTGTTGCTTCATGTAAATTTATATGTAATTATGTATGTATGGCGGTTTATGCAGAGTTTATCCGTATGAATATAAATGTATTTCAATTCATGTATTGTGTAAACATTATGGTTATTACCTACAATTGTGTTGGTGACGTTGAGGCTGTGATGACGATGCCATTTCTGCCGCCTTCTTCACAGCCGTTGCCAATATTTAACAATGCCTTTGATGTTGTTGCTGTTTTTTTTTTTTTTTGTTTGTTTGATAATATTTATTTATTGTTTATGTACAATTTTTTGTATGCACCATCGATGAAGCACAAAAACAAACCTTTACAACAGACACTTACATTTCGAAATGTTTACCTGGGTATTTGTCAATCAATTGCAGTGACAATAAGAAGGTGGGTGATTACCTGCTATTATTGAGGCAGGCGGCGAAGGTGTTTGTGAACTCATATAACTTTATAAGGAAGGAAATTTACGCCACAAAGGAAGCCAGATAAGGAAATGTGCATAGAAGCGACAAGCGTTATTTTATAAGAGTAATCACTAAGCTTTAACTTTTCAAAAGTTAAGAAGCATGAATTTTATTCAAGTTTAAAGGAAAGTTCTTTAAACACAGTTAGTAACAAATGTTTGCTGTGAAAAATTCCAAGAGTTACGTGATTTACGAAAAAAATCTCTGAAATGGAGTTATCATTAGTGAGGCAAAATACATCACTGAACAATGCTTATGATGTATTCGTCTGGATTCGGACCTTCACATCTACCTTCTGTTCTGTCTGCATTATCTCATATCAATGAGTGCCATTCGAATCAAGCATTAGCTCAACTATCATATCAACAATATAATATTTTACCACTAAAAGCACCAATAAAATGACTGATTTGATGTTTTGGTGGAAAACTTCTAAAATTTCAAAACCAAAAAAATCCATAAAAAATTAGTTTGTGTTATGAAGAACTTAAAAAAAAATGTTAGCCGTTCTAGTGTTATTATCAACAATAAATGTGGCTCAATTGGACCAGATAATCTATATGTTTCTCATATAAATCATCTAAGCTTTTGAACGTGGTTCCCTTGTATCTCCGAGCCCAAATATTCTTTCAATGTAGATTTAAGCTTTTATGTAGGTTTTTGTCCACTTTCCTCCAATAGGAGTATCGTTTGGTTAAGTTAGGTTTAAGTGACAGTCTACCATCAGATTCACTTAGACGTTTTCGTCCACTGTGATACCACAAAAGAGAAGGAATGTGCAAGATTTTAGTTACCATCCACAGTTTTCGAGATATAGGATAATTATGTGTTGTGTCATTCTTGAAGAGTCTATTACGGATAGAATCAGTAGTTTTCGTTTTTCTCGGAAACGACCTAATCGATTCGCAAACAGCTTGAATTGTTTGGAAACTAGCAAAAATGTCTACAAAACCAGCCTTATTTTTCATAAACTTAAAAAGCTCAGCAACTTGCAAATGTTCACGTCCAAAATCAGTCAAGTTCTAAGAATTGAGAAACTAATGTTGAACTTCTTGTTACTACCAGTGCGGGTCACGCACAGCAGATGTTCTTTAATCTCTTTTTCCTCGATGTCCCCACAGCTTCTGCAAAAGTCGTTACTGGTAACCTCAAGTCTGTCAGCAGTTTTTTTTTCGATCCTGAGGTACACAATGCTTGAAACGTTTGTTCCTGCCAGCGACAGCAAAGCGTTAGACCTCTTTAAATCTAGATTAGGCCATCCTCTAGCACCATCTGTCATTCGTTGCCCTTCGGGTCTAATCAGTTCTTCACTTAGGTTACATGTCGCTGGAGGCATACCCACTAAATCCAGTTCCCCTGGAATGTGTAAGGCAGTTCCTAGTCTCGTAAGCTTGGCCGCCCTACAATTTCCTTAGATATTTCTATGGCCCGGCACCCAGGACAGGTCAACAATTTGCTAACCACAATGTCCACAGGCATTAAGTGTAGCATTAAATACAGTGCATCAGATGCTGCCGATCTCAGTGCGGCCGTGTCGCACATTATTATATATTGTTGATTATTATATATATTGCTGACTTTTTAACAGTAGGTGGACTTTTGAAGCGCCGTCAACAAGACTTTAACACCATATAGCAACCATTAAAGGTCTGACAACGGCAGTATACATCCATGACACGCGGTTTAAAACCCCAACTTTTCCCAAAGACTCTTTTGCCAATGTATAAGGCAAGAGTTGCCTTTTTGCCCTTTCCCAAAATGTTTAATTTGAAGTTAAATTTCCTGTCCAGCAGTCGGTATTCCCTTTATTACAAAACGCCAGATTGCAACTTAAAATATATTCGATAAGTAACTCACCCGAACTTTCCCTGATGTACATTAGAATCACTTCCTACAATGAAGCTCTTTTTTCCTGCAGAAGCGGCTTCAACTAGGAACTTGAGGCTTGAAAGCGGCATCTGTGAATTTTGTGTCACATATAGGGAAGCCAGCCAGTGATGAGACTTATTAATTTATAGGCTAGCTACAACTGAGTCTTCAGTGCATAGCGACGGAAGAAGAAAAACATTTAGACTACTGTTTGCAAGAATATAGAGTCTGTGCCTCCCATTCCCGTACCCTTGTGTAGTTAAAATGCAGGAATTTTAAGTCCACAAACCATTCCTCTACACACCCATGGTTTCTGGATAAGAACCACGTCATATCCTCCTGCCATCTGAAGTACCTTTAGTGCCGCCGATGCGAACTTACAATGGTGAAGATTTATCTTACAATGGTGAAGAACTTACAATGGTGAAGATTTAGAATTTCCACCACAATTGCATTAGCCCTGTCTTCTGAGTGCGCCAGAAGTTATCCTCACAAGATTCGTAGGATGTTTTCGACACAACTCCTTTTAACTTGTTTGGGAATTTAGTACGAATTCTGGATTTCTTCGATCGTCATCAGCCTCATCTAATCTGCCCATCTTCCAGTCGGCTGTTGAATCCACATTTTGGAGGTGACGATCCTCGTCAAGCTCCTGTAGGTTAGCGAGCTCGGTCCGATCCAAAGGAACGATCTCCGCGGGAACATGGTGGCCATTGGCTATTTAAAGGCACCAATAGTGCGCCTTGTCATATCGGGCATCATAGGTGCTCTGTATTTGTGCAGGAGCCGGTGCCGCCCGGTCTTTCACTGAGACCCTTCCCTCGATACCGCTGATTGTTATGGAGCATTGCACTATCCGCAACCTGTGGACGCATCCGGTAGCTCGCAGCTAAGCCTTTCGTGACAGCAATGAACACTGCACGTAACGTACCTCAATGTTTCAGCCTGTGTGGTGCTCATAGCTATCCCGTGCCGAGATAGTCGGTTTCTTGGTGGATTGCGACTACAGCCCCTTAGTCTCCCAAGCATGGATTCTGAATCTGATGGAATCCTTGGTATCCACAATCAACGAAATTTTTTATTGAAAATAGCAAAACTTTTTGCTAAAAGAACAGTTTTTGTATGCTGAAAATGGGAAAGCAAACATGACTGCTTTTTTAGGCAAAAGGCAGTTTAAGAACACATTTCCGTCCGGCATTTCAACTAACAAAATCAGCTATTTCGACCACAATGTCTGCTAAAATATTCAACGCTGAACAAACTGAACAAACAAAAAATTGTTGTTACGTCAGCAAATAAATTGCACTGCTTTGAGGGCGAGTATTATTTGCATGGATTATTTTTATTTTATTTTATTTTTTTTTTGTTTTGTTTTATTATTTTATTTTTTATTAATTTTATTTGATATTATTATTATTTTCTTTTTTGTTTTACTTTATTTAATTTTATTTATTCTACTTTATTTTGTTTTGTTCAATTTCATTTACTCTTCCTCTAACAACCCTTTAAAAATGAAGCCACAGACATTTTCAGCAAATAGCAGGTAGCTGCTGGTCTGAAACTGCAATAGCTGCAAAATTACCTAATTATAGTCTGCAGACAGTAACTGCTATTATCAGGAGACTTTTTCTGTGAGTTTGCTATTGTTCGAGAAGGAATATCTTCCTTCTTGACTAAATCCAGATCTCACCGATCTTTTTTAGAGGGAACATTGCATTCAATTGAACGTGGATTCACGAAAGCAATCAGTTTGTTTCGCCCCTTATACCAGCCTGCATCCCCACCTCCAGTTTAAGAAGGCGTCCAGGAAAGTCGGAGTGTATAGATGACATTCTATTGACTACCAAACACCAATTGTTCCTAAGTATGTAGCCCTATTCTTCTCCCATATCGGCAACTACCAGCACCAAGCTATCCTTAGCAATGGTTCTTGGACACAGGTTTCCATTGTTCGTCTTGGTTCTATCGGGCAGGGAATGCCCTGCATCTAACCGCAGCCTCTTAACTGACTACTGTACCCTTTCCGAATCTAGACGCGAAGCCTTTGGGTTAGACTGTGCAAAGAATCTCCGAGCCCAATTAAGGGAGCATCTTTCTTTATCGGTGAGAGTTTTATGATCATTCGCACCAAGCAACCTGAGAGCGATGCGCTCTTTATTATTCCAGCCTCTACAATAACGTATTGGTTTGCCGGAGAAGCCCTATGGCCTAGGCAAATTATAGGCATGTGAAGATAAAAAAGGTTCGGACCTTAAAATTTCTCTTCCGAAAATAACTACCTATTACGATTTACAGAATATTCTTGCGGGGCGAAATAACAAAGCGTCAGCTCCACTCAACTGTGCAAAGAAGAGAATATCGTAATTAACCAATTGAAAATGTTAAGATTTATAAAATTGTCCGTAAATTGTTTCTAAACTCTACTCACAAATTGCCAATATAAGAAATATCCATTATTGCTAAATAAATTGAATTGATATTTTTTTTAGTTTTATATATATTTTTTTTAATATTATATAATTTTTGCTAACCTTTTGAAAAGTTTTTTTGTATTTCCTGTAAATTTATCAAAATATTTAATTACTTATCTGAACTGTTAATCCTAATCTTAAACCCAAATCATAATTTTTAAAATGACATTCACTGAAGTCCATAAATTTTAATTTATTAAAAGCATGCGAATCAATGTACATATGTATGAAGTTATGTGAGACTCTTCCTTTCTATTCTGTCATTGTCATTTCTCTTGTTGCCATTTTTTGTGTTAATTAAACACTTGGCATTCTTATAAACTCTTCGCATTATAATCCCCGTCCCCTCATTCGCCTCTTTCTAACGAACGCATTGCCCACTACCGTTACATATTGACAATAACAAAATATTTATGCTCTAGTTATTTGTGTGACTCCAAATGTGTGACCTTGTTTTTCTCTCAATAGCGTGCGTCACTCTCTTTGCCTCCGATGATGATGACGATGGCTCTCCTCACCCTTATGTGTTTTTATATTAAAACACAAATGCTAGGTATGAATGTATTATGGATCGAAACCAGAGATGGGAAAAGTTATAGTTAAGGGCATAGATAGTTTATTTATATTTAAGAAATGTTTGCGGCGTTAGGATTGTCTTTTTCCATAGTGTAAAGATCTAGTAGATAAACATTAAACTTTTTAGATTTTCATGTTTTCTATGGTTGTTTACATTTTTTTCTTTTCTTTACAGGTAAGTTGCAGCACCTATAAAACTAATTCTGAAGTCATCAAAATGGCATTCTGCACAAAATACTTAACGTGATTTAAAAAAGTTTCCACACACTTTCCATTAAGGAACAAGGAGACTTCTCGTATACTAGCGTGCGAGCTATGATCTACCTTCGATGACAAAGATTTTCTTGTTCTCACCCCAAGTTGAAGGTATTTATAGTTCCAATAATGGAAATTCGTTCCCTAGTATAAGGAATTCACCATGTGGGAATTTAACTTTATATTATGGGTTCTACCACTGGAAACTTAGGAACAATCAGTGAAGGGTTACAGGGCACAAGGTCCTGCTAAAGTATGCCAGATATACCCATAATTTGCCATGGATGGATCATCTATACAACACGGAAGAAGATAATTACATCTGCCTTAGACCATCTCCCTACAATAAGATTTCGTGACAGGTTAGACTTAACAGGCAAAGCATCACCAACCGTCAAATACTGACATTGGTAAAACGCACCGGATTTTCTGGCACCGTCACGATTGTATTTCTTACTCGCTCGAATACAAGATTAAGATCTCATCTTGTCGGCCGAAATGGAACAAAAGAATGAATGACGGTCATATACTGTAAACTCACTCTGCATCCCAAACTATTTTTGTACAATCACTGTAGCAATTTCATTGATAGACAAACAGCTAGGTCCAGCTGTCTGGACCACTCCAAATATCCGACTAGAACATTAAATTAGTTCATTCCCAATCACTCCTACCCCCAAATGCAGATATACCTTAATTGCCCAGCTCAACCGAAAGGCCACCGTGGCCATATTTGTACTACCGGCGGAGCATCAATCCTTAATCCGTAAGGTGTGCAGCATGAGAACTAAATTTTTCCATTTTACTACAAATACACACACGCGGAGACGAAATGAGGGAAACCTCGTGCCGGACTTTTCTCTACGGAACTCGACTTGTTCCAACTCGGTTTATCACCCCACTCTATTTAAGAACATCTTTGAGTCTTTAAAAAATACTTTTACTTTAATTGGCTGAGACAGAATATTTTTTTCACTAGCCAAACTCAGAATAAATGTTCATATACCTTGATCTTCTGCGCTTCTTCTCTAATTTGTACACTTAGTACACTTGATGTTTTCAACAGTCTTCCCCTTTTGTGTGTACCATAATGTCTACCTTCAAAGGACTTATTCGCTGGAGCTTCTTCATTCATTCCGACAACATGACTTAGCCAACACAACCGTTGTTTTTTGATACATTTAACTATGCTAACGTTTCATAGCTCGTGGTTCATACGATGCCAATATTCTCCATTAATATAGACTGGTTCATAAGTCGTTTATGGAGTGAAGGCTTTATTTCTGAACTGATTGCTTAATCTAAAGTAGCACCTGTAAGCCAATATTACTCTTCGTTTTGTTTCAAAACTATAGTTATTTGTTTCATGGCGGTGCTATGTTAGATAAAATTGCTGACTAACTCAAAGTTAGTTTTTAGTTTGCATTGTTTGCCCGGGTTCCGTTCTAGGAGTTCATACCATCCACTTTGTTTCATCTTCATTTACTGCCAGACCTACTTTTACTGACTCTCTATCGATCTTTTCGAAGACTGCAGTGTGTATCAGCAAGCGTCATTCTGTAAGGTATTATCAATTTTGCAAGGTACCAAAATCATATATGATGAAATACGTTTGAAGTTATAGGTCTGTTGAAATCGGCTTTGTAGTAGAAGAAGAGATGATAAGTGTCAACCTATCCTTTTCGTGACTTTTCCCCAGGATTTGGCACAGTGCGAATATCTGGTTTATGGTGGATTTACCAGGTCTGAAGCCGCATTGATATGACCGAATTATGTCAATGACTTTGGATTTTAATCTTCCACACAGTAAGCTTGAGATGTATGCGATGGGGAGGGACTTGTTCGTATATAGATGGGACATCCTATCTTATCAGCATCATCAGGGATTGGTTCTGCGGTATCGTCCCATCCACTATCGGATACCAGCAGCTAGGATAAATGTTCTTTCCATTTCCTAAAACTGCTATCACACTATATGTTTTGTCACTTTCCTTATGCATAATACTTTCCTTATGTACGTCAAATACGTACAGACCGCGCAGTAATCGACATGTATTCTCATATGTATACTATTTTTTATAGACATGGGTCTACATGTATGTTTGGTGAAATAAGAGCGCAATTTACTCGAAAGAGCTGCATATTTATTTGAAAAGTAATTTTTCATATTAAATTATTGTGTGATACATACGAAAAGTTGCTATCTTTAAACACATATGGCAATACATATTGTGTGATAGCAACTTTAGCATACTCTTTGTATCCATTTCTTCTTCTGATTCATCTTCTGTTGCTACTGATTGTAGGGTTGCTCTGTTCAGTTCGACATTCTTGGTTGTTGTAGTAGTACAAAATGCATGGGGAGGTAGCGTTTCTTGAGAAGCTCCTATAGGTAAGAAGGCTCCTTCTGGTCACCTTGTCATATCGAGCATTATTGGTAGTATTTAGGCAAGGGTCGTTGCCGCTCGGCATCTCACTGAGACTCCTCTCCTTACCGCTGATTGTCCGCAGCCGCAATTGAAGCAATTTATTATCTGCAACCTGTGCTGTAGCTCTTAACTGAGCTTCTCATGATAACAATGAACACCACATAGATCGGAGCTCAAAGGTTCCAATCTGTGTGGTGCTCATAGTTATGCCGTGCCGCTAACATTCTTGGTCGTAGCATGGGTTTCTTGCGAGTGGCTTCTGTTCCCAAGTATGGATTTCGTGGGCATTTTCCATGGAGTGTATAATGATTTGCCAAAGTGGCGTTGTATCATCGGGTCAAGAAGTGCTTTCATCAAGCGGTTGGGTCAATCGAGTAGAGAATGCGTTGCCATCTATTGCGTTTCCAGCTTTTCGACTAACTTGTTGGCTCATGAGCACAGAATTTAACAAATAGGTTAAACACAGACTTTAACAAATAGGTTAAACAAACAAAAGGTGAAACGTGTTAAGTTCGATCGGGCCGAATATTTATCCTCCACCATGGATAGAAATTGCTATGCTATTGGAGCTATATCAGGTTATGGACCGAATCTGGCCATACCTGGTTTGGATGTTGGAGACCATAGTAGAAGTCATTGTGCAATATTTCAGCCAAATCCGATAAGAATTTCACCCTCTAGAGGCTCATGACTATATCAAAACATGGACTGATTTGGCCCATTTAAAATCCGAACCGACCTACACTAATAGGAAGTATTTGTGTACAATTTCCTGTATCTAGCTTTATTCCTTCGAAAGTTAGCGACATTTTTACAAACAGACAAACGGAAGGAATATGTATGCTTTGTTGGCTATCAGATTAATATTTCGATGTGTTTCCAACGCAATGACGAAATTAATATACCCCCCACCCTATGGTGGGGAGCGTAATATATACATAAGTAGCCAATGAAATAGTTGTTTAACTGCTAGATTGTTCACATATCCAAAGTATCCCACAAACTTTGTATTAAGGAACAACGAAGATGCTTCTATCACATCATGACACAACTTTTTAGAGAAGTTTATTGTGGCCAACATTAGTAAGGGGATGCTCTCGCCAGTATTCGGAATCAGGCATTCAGGGTCATAGGTGGACATGCTAGACATCCTCAGCGTCACTTTGGCTCACATACACTTCTTAAAATTATCATATTCGGTCAAATTTTGTCATTTAAGTAAAGGTGGCTAGAATGGAGTTCTCTTCCGATTCTGTTTTACATCTTTTTCTAAAATCCTGGAAGATTACTGATCTATCTTGACAAGGTTCAAAAGCATGAATAAGCTGTGTCACAAAAGAATAATAAATGCATTTTTAATAAAACTTAGAATGAACTTTAATCAAATATACTTTTTTTCTAAAGCAAGCTAAAAGTAACAGCTGATAACTGACAGAAGAAAGAATGCAATTACAGAGTCACAAGCTGTGAAAAAATTTGTCAACGCCGACTATATGAAAAATCCGCAATTACTTTTTGGGCAACCCAATAATATGACGCAAAGTTAAGGATTTATTAAACTTCAATTTAAAATAAAAAATCATTAATACGAAGGAAAATATCTTTCACCAAAGGAAATGTTTATTTAAAAAGTTGAAAAATATATCATCTTTAAATAAAGCTCGGATCTATACAATTGCGGGAAAATTGTTTTCATTGTGGTTGAAGTCCTTGAGCTCATAAGAACTTGCAAGTTTCGACCCCTCTGAATTTCCTGTCAAATATGAAACAGCTTCAATATGGTACGACCTTGTACAGTAACAAATTTTATGATATAAAATGACCCATAGTTAAATGCAACAAGTTAGTCGATGTGTATGCTTGAAATAGCTCCATTTCTTCTCATTATCCACGTAACAAACAAGTTCATAGATAAATAATATCCATACTTTACAGTTTTGCTATAGAAAATATGTAATAGTGACTTTTCCATTCCTGGCATATATACATATTAAAAGATTTTATTATTATTGTGTATGATGATTTGTTGTTTTTGTTCGCATTTTTTTCTTTTCCTTTTTTTCATATACATACATATGTGTGTGTACAAATTCTTTTCTGCATTTGTTTGCGTTTTTTGTAGTTGTTGTATTTTTTGTTATTATTCGCATTTTTTGCTCTCCCACTTCCCCTCTCATTCACTTCACACACAAATTAATTCATGACACCGAGCTCGGAGAATACATGTGAAACCATTTCTATTAGCCAACCCTCTTTAGTTGGAATTCATAATAAAAACAACAACAAACAAGTTTTGGGGATTTGTGTTAATATAGTCGTCGTTCAGCGGAACGGAGAGCTTGCTTTGCCGGTTTTTTTTTTGCTGTGTAGTTGTTGTTCTTGTTGTTGTTGCTGCTGTTCTTCCTCTCACACATATGTTTTTAAGGCTGTCATTTTTTTGGCTCACTTTGTGCAGACGCAGATGCCAACGTCTCTGCCATGAATGTGTCACTCTTCGAGTGGAAAAAGTGAAGTGTGCAAATAGCAGAAAAGTGAATTTAATTACTACGGCCACAAATATTTGTTGTTGTTTTGTATTCTTCTATATGTATGTATGTATGCATAATCATTCACTTTGTTATGTGTTGTTGGAATAAATGATTAAGATTGGCAATGTGTGATAGCGCCCATAGCTATCATCTATGGACGAAATGGTTTCGACGAAAGAAGATTAATTTGACATATGTAGAGGGATGTTATTTATCTATGTTGGAAAAATCTTCCCCAAAGCATTAATTCATCCAGGATTTAGTAACACAATTTATCGTTGTCGTTTGTGACATTTTTATTAAATTAACTAAAGAGGGGCAGAGTAAAAAAGGAGAAACGAGTCGGGATATGTTGACAGTATAGGCTGCTAATTAATAACCTGTTCAGATATCGAAAATTAGTACAGAATCGACAATGTGACTTTAAAACTGAGTCCCATCTCAAGTGCAATTCTTAAAATAAAATAACAGAAAAGAGAAAATATATGTCAAAACTTTTAAAAGTTTTTTGCTGTGCTGTTCTTTGAATAGAAAATATCATACAAAATTGTGTATATCCGAATAATACTATATGTGGAATCCCATATGTATTAATATTTGGAAAGATATCGCCATCTCCACCAAATTTTTTTTACTTACCAGCCACAAAACATGAAAACCAAAAGAGCTCTTGTTTCAGTTGTCAAACACACATATATGGTGAACTTTTAGTGCGGAATAGAAGAAACCAAGTAAAAGCGCATTAAGTTCGGTCGGGCCGAACTTTGGATACTCACCACCTAGGGTATATATGTAAACCCCCTTTCATCACAATCCGGTGAAAACTGGAAAACTTGCTTAAATTACTTTAATTGGCTATGACAGAACATTTGTTCCACTAGCCGAACGTAGAATAGCGTTCCAAGCGCCTCAATCTTCTGCGATCTTCTGACACCAAGTTTCGAGGTGTCTCCCACCCCTTGATCTTTCCATGGGGCTTTTGGTCATCCCGGTTTGCGTGTACCACCGTGTTTGCCATCAAAAGACTTTATTGCTGGAGCTTCTTCATCCATTCTGACAACATGACCTAGCCAATGCAGCCGTTGTATTTTGATACGTGTAACTATGCTATCGTGCTATGCTATCGTGGTTCATACGTCGCCTATATTCTTCATTAACGCAAACTGGTCATACCATGACCATATCAATCGTTTCGGTTACGGCGGTGCCGAGGTAGATAAAGTTACTGACTATCTCAAAGTTGTGGTTCCCAACTTTCTCCATTTTCTTAACTGCTCGGTTGTACAAAGTGTTTTGGGAGTTGAAACCATCCATTTCGTCTTATCTCCATTTACTGCAAGACCCATTTTCACTGACTCTCTTTCGATTCTTTTAAAGGCAGCAGTTACTACTTCCGGTGACCGACCTAGTAGCATCTGTCGATATCGTCGGCATAGGCGAGTAGCATGTGTTCTCTTATGATTAGTGTGCCATATCTATTCACATCTGCACCTCGTATAATCTTCTCCAGCAGGATATTAAAGAGATCACAAGATAGGCTGTCTCCTTGTCTGAAACCTCGTTTGGTATTAAATGGTTCGGAGATTTTCCTATTCTTACTGGAGATTCTTTCCTATTCTTACTTAGGAACGCGTCTCAACAAGTGTCAGACCGCAGAGTCTTATTAATTCTGCAGGCATACCAAACTCAAACATGGCTTGAAATAACTTTGAACGTAAAGGAGTATCGTAAGTGGCTTTGTAGTCAAAAAAGAGAGGGTAGGTGTTGATTTGACTTTCTCGGGTCTTTTCCAGGATTTGGCGCAGTGTGAATATCTGGTCGAGGGTGGATTTACCAGGTCTAAAGCCGCATTGGTAGGGCCCAATTATCTCATTGACTTTTGGTTTTAATCTTTCACACAGTACGCTCGAGAGTATCTTGTATGCGATGGGGAGGAGACTTATTCCTCTGTATTTGGCACATTCCGTCTTGTCCCCTTTCTTGTGTACGGGACATAGTATTCTGGGGTTCCAATCATCGGGTATACCTTCTTCTAGCCAGATTGCGCAGATAAGCTGATGCATACGCCTATTCAGCGTGTCGCCTGCGGTCTTAAATACTTCAGCGGGTAACCCGTCGGCTCCTGCTGCCTTGCTGTTCTTTAGTCCTTTCACTGCTACCTGGACCTCATCCTGACTAGGAGGTAACCATTCTATACCATCATCATTGATTGGTTCTGCGGTATCCTCTTCGCCGCCAACGTCGGACACTAGCAGTTGAGTAAAATGTTCTTTCCATATCCTCAGCATGTTATCTGTGTCAGATTTTCTTCTTTGTCTCTGCAGGAGAATGTGCCTGCACCAAAGCCATCGGTTTGATGTTTAATTGTTTGGTAGAATTTCCGGACTTCATTCTGACTCCGGTACATCTCAATTCGCTCACACTCACGTCTTTCCATTTCCTTTTTCTTTCTGCGGAATAGACGTTTCTCCTCTCTCCCTTTCTCCCGATACTTCTCCTTCATCTGGCGCGTTACTACTGATTGCAGGGCTGCTCTATATGCCGCATTCTTGGCTTCAGTAGCATCTCGACACTCTTGGTCGTACCATGGGTTTCTTGGGGGAGGCTTCCGGTACCCAAGTACGGATTTCGCGGCATTTTTTACGGAGTGGGCAATAGTTTGCCACTGCGCCATTATATCATCGGAACAAGGACTGCTTACATCAATCAGTTGGGTCAATCGAGTGGAGTATGCCGCTGCCATCTGTTGTGTTTGCAGCGTTTCAATGACCAGCTTCCGTGCAGTGTCAGATCGTACTTTCCTCGCCATGTTCAAACGGGTGCGAACCTTTGCTGCAACAAGGTAATGATCCGAATCAATATTCGCTCCACGGATCGATCGTACATCTAACACGCTGGATGAATGCCTTCCATCGACCACAACGTGATCAATTTGGTTCCTCATGTTTCGATCGGGTGACAGCCATGTGGCTTTGTGAATATTTTTATGTTGAAATCTGGTGCTACTAACTACGATGTTTTTTGCTGCGGCGAAATCTATCAGCCTCAACCCATTACTGGACGTTACCTCGTGGAGACTAAACTTTCCGACTGTTGGACCAAAAAAGTCTTCCTGCCCTATCTTCGGAGTAAAATCTCCCAGATGGCGGGGGTTTAAAACAATAATGCAGCTATTATGGGTTCCAGACCATTAAACGGCAGCTATATGGCAGCTATATCTAAATAAATTTCGATCTGAAACATATTTGGGGCGCATGTCGGTTGGCTTAAAACAACTCATTGTTTAAAATTTCAGCAAAATCGGATAAAAAATTAAGCTTTTATGGGCTTCAGACCCTTTATCAGTTCGATATTTAAATATAGTCCGATCTGAACCAAATTAAGGTCGCATGTCGGGATAGTTAAAATAACCCATTGTTTCAAATTTCAGTGAAATCTGGTAATAAATGCAGCTTTTATGGCCTTAGACACTTAACCGGCCGATATGTCTATATGGCAGCTATATCTAAATATAGTCCGATCTGAACCATATTTGGGTCAGGCCTAAAACTACTCACTGTTTCAAATTTCAGCGAAATCGGACTTGGATAAAGCATTTATGGGCATTAGACCCTTTACTGGCAGATTGGTCTATATAGCAGCTATATCCAAATATGGTCCAATTTGGCCCGTTCAAGAACTTAACCAGCGTGTATCAAAAAGACGTATCTGTGCCAAATTTCTGCTCAATATCTCAATTGAATGAAGACTGTAGAGTGACTACAACAGACGGACGGACAGACGGATGAATGGACAGACACATAGACAAAATTTATAAAATATATTGAAAATCGGACTATAAATGCGCTTTTGGCAGCGCGAACAAAATTTTGTAGGGCTGCGGTGATCAACTTTGAAGGCCCACTAATCGGCCTCGGGCGCTCTAGGGCACTAATTTTTTACACATAAGCAGGTTAACAGCAAAAACCATGTAAAATTTCATGAAGATGTCTTTTGTTATATGGTGTCTTTGTCCATAGGAATGATGACCACTCATTCGAAATCAAAGTATTTCTGGTATATGCAGGTCATACTCAAACTAGTAGAGGTCGACACTTAAACTCGTAGAAATTTTTGTTTATGCTATTAGAGACAAAAAATTTGCTGGTCTACTCAGATTTCCCTGACTGCATCTCAAACGAATGCAAAGTACGTCGGCAGAGACTTGGTCAATGGTTGATGAATTAAAACGATGTACAAATCGTATCATAAAGCTCGCATAAATCACGAATGGTTAGAAATCCATGAAACACCTCAAACAGACTACCCTGAAAATCCAATATAGCTAAGTAGACTAACTCTGACCTTGCGTGGCAGCTCTTTCCAAAAGCATGCTAAATACAAACCTATTGCACAACAAGTCATAGCTTTGGGCAAAGACAACACATTGAAGCAAAATCAATGCTTAGCCTTACGCCTGTATATAGATAACACACAAAGATCCAAACACAAGTTTTTGTGTACAAATTGTATTTCTAAGGAATGTTGTAAAGGCAATGTTTTAAAAGTTCAATTGAAGGTTTTATCCAATGGGGTTTATTACTCATGGTAAATATAAAATCAAGAGTTAACTACTTTAAAATTCATTTGAGGGTCTTAGTCAAGGGCTACATTTATCGCCAAGAATCTAAATTTCTTACAAATAGACTCAAATGTAAATTTTAAATGTATTAACAAAAAAGTTTGGCAATGCTAATGTTGAAATTACCTAAAAGTATTTTGCAAATTTGCTATAAAGTCATTGACATAGACACAAAATAGATATAGAAGTTAAGGGTAGCAAGAGAAAGCACACTGGTTCAGGCTGCAGGAAAGTAAGGCTTAAAATTTGGTGTAAGCATACAAAATCTGAAGAAGCCACCTACTCTGTGTTAATAAAACGCCCACAAGTATGCAATGATAAATGTTGTCCATTGCCATGTAACCCAATATTTGTGTTACATAAGAATTGCCCAAAGCAAAAGAAGATATGCATACGAAGTGACTACACACATAGTACACAGTTTATCCTTATAATACCTTAGCTGATTGAAATTCATTTCACGTTTAATTGAAATTCAATTTAAATTATTTATAGTTGGCTACTCCTGTTCTCAGTTCAACGAAAATTGTCATCGCTTATAGTGAAAATCGTTTATTTGCCCATCGAAAATGTCTGTTTAAACATGAAATGTCAAGATAGGGAAAACAACAAAGCAAAAAAGAAAACAATACTTAAGAGGGTTACCAAAATACAAGGCAAAGAGTACAAGTTGGGCAGATTATTTATGAGGTGCTCTAAATATATGTCTCAAATATATGCCGGTATTTACGGCCACTGAAAGAAAAGGCATAAAAGAAAACGTAAAATGTTGACACAAGAAAAAATGACTTAGATCAAACGGATATTAAGAACATTCAAGGCTGAGGCACAGGACTGAAGGGTATTGATGTGATTTTAAGGATATGAAATAATGACAGTCCCTAAAAGCTGGCAATGCTTTTAATGTGTGTTGGTTACCAAAAACCTGGCTGGTATATATTGAGGCATATTTATTATGAGGAATCAAATAAATCACCAGGGAATTTCGAAAATGGCTAAGCAAGAAAAGTAGCTTAGGGTGTATTGCAAAAATGTATTAGGGAAGTTATATAAGAAAACAGAGTATATTGTATTCATTCTCACATAGTTTCCTTGTGATGCACAGTGGTAGAAAATTTAAAAAAATTATTAAAAAAATCGGCCTTGAGATTTGAAGTGGTTAAAACGTGTGAGCGAGATTATGTGCAAAATTTCATGGCTCTAAATTGTCCGGATGCCTTTTGGCAGGCCCCTAAATTTGATCACCTCGATATTCCGAAAATTTGTTGGGGCTGCCGAATCTTCATTTATGGTCCGATTTTGCTGGATAGTGCTCAAAAATCCCTACAAAAAAGTCCGCTTGAGGTGTACAATATCTCCACTGTTTTTAGGGATATACGAGCTTTATTGGAGAGATTGGTTTTATATTTTGCAATTTACGAATGAATTTGTGGTTCTATTTTCATTTTTATGCATGATATCAGCAACTTTGTCGCAACAATTGTCCACATCAGTTTGAAAGGCAAAAAATGTGAAAAATGTGTAGTTTTTGCATTTTTTGGTAAAAATAAGTATTTTCATTGATTAGTCGTTATTGAGTCGTTAAATACCTTGATTTTTTAATTTTTGTTTCTGAAATTTGAACAAGATATGTCAACTTATACGAGCGCTATATGTACTTCAAAAAAAGGCAATTTTTTATTAAAAAATTGGAAAAACCTCTGGAATTAAAATCTTCTAAAGCCTAGATCCCCTAATTGCGCACAGGTTTTTTTTACTCCATATACCCCTTAAACCTATACAAAAAATTTTTTGCACCTAACAATATTTGTAAAAAAATTAGGGCAGCATTTATTTTTGGTTTTTTAAGGACAATTTTATCTGCAAAAGTCAAAAAGAATTATTTTGATATCTTTATTCTTTTTTTTTCAACCATATCAAATTTCAAAGAGATATATTTACCCGTTCTCACACTGCATATTTTTTACTAGTTTTTTTTCCATTTTCTCCCACTGTACGTTGCTCGTTTAAATCAAATATCATGGATTTATTATTTTATGTATTTTATGTTGCCCGTCTATCACCCCATTAAATGTATTCACTAAAGCTGATGACGTCTGATGCCGCCGATTTATCCCTTACGAAGGGGAATGCGAGTGCACAGGGAATCCCTCAGTGGTATATCTGAATTGGATTCAAAATGAGAATTATGTGGTATAAAGATCGAGAGCTTAGTCCCCATCGCACAAATCAATCGCGGATATGTTCCTAATATGCAGAAAAGCATTAGAGCATCAGCAGGAAATCCAGATTCTTGACCACAAACTAAGCTGAGGAAAGAAATGCTTCGAGATAGGCGCTCAATACCGTTATCGATCTTCGGCCTTTGAACCTGTATAATGGGTGTGTGGCAACTAGAGATGTGATTGTGAGCGATTTTCCACTCATGCATGCTCAGGAGAAAAAGTTTTACACACGCACGTCTGTTTTATGTCAACTCACATTCATGCACGCTCACGAGACGAAAATTTTACTCACGCACGATCACTCACGACTCACGAGACACACAACTTATGAGACAATCACGACTCACGGTAAAAAAAAATATTTTTCCATGAAGCGAAAAATCATTTTTTATTTCATGCGTATCATATCATAAAGAATTTGTACGTACGAACATTAATATATAAAATGTATCAGGCCAACAATCGTTCGATAATGTTTGAGAGCATGCAAATAATCTTGTTTTTGTAATTTTTTTAAACTTTAGTCGAGATTTTCTTGGGTGTAAATCAATCACGTGACTGACGTGCACACCTCTAGTGGCTATAAAGATCACCCTAAGACTGAAAGAGATAAGTACCTGGAACTCCCCAAACTTAGGATCTCTGGGCTGAAAGTATTCCGTTCTTGCCGGGACATACTGTATACACGTATGGGACAAATGGGGTGAGGGAAATCATACAGTCTTCAAGACTGGTGCATCGTCCTTCAAACGGAGGCCTTCGCGATCCTGAAGGCACTGGAGACGATATCAACGGAACAGAACGAGCTTGTCCTGTGGCTCAAGATGCATGACTTCGGGCTGCTGATATAAGTACAGACTGTTCATTGCAACGAATGGTCATTCTGCTCCAATCTCGGCGAACTTGCAGATGTGTCTCCGGCGAGTCTCCTCAGATACGTGGTAGGATGGGTTTGATTCGACGAGGCATACGTTGAGATCTTCAACACGCTATCGCACATACGCAGATTCGAAGAACCAATGCTAGGCAAACGGCGAGTGAATACTCGAGTGAGTGTGGGCTTACGCTCCAGGGAAGCACTCTTGCTCCCTATTCTATTCCTATATTTCTAATATTTTTCATATCTCTTCATCTCCTCTTCGGACGGAGCTGGGGACTATGTATTTCATCATTATCATTTTTATCACCAGGTTTTCCTGTCTTTCTTTTTTTTCTTGCTGGGGCGTCACAATAGGCCAAACAGGCCCCCGAGTGAACTCACTTTGGTGGTGGGCTGCCAATTCAACTCAAACCATATCCTAGGCAACATTATCACGGTTTTGTCCACTGTGATTTCAAAACTACTTCGACTCCTAGAATAGAATAGACCTGAGAATAGACTTAATATGAGCATGAACTCCAGCTCCTCCGGCAACAGAACGAACACAAGAAACGTGCCTTCTCTGCCGAGTTTCCAGCGCAAAATTAAAATCTCCTTTAACTAGGATGGGCAGGTCATCCGCGTCCGCAGAGATCCTTCATAAAGTTTCATAAATACGGAGCACAGATGAACTCTTAAAAAAGCACTAACCATACAAGCTTTTCTGTCACAGAAATAACTACGCTAGATTTTCCGAAAGCCAATTTTGACCGACAACCTATTTGACCCAATCCTGTGACTACAAACACCTTTGAAATCAACATATTTGACGCACAATTAGCTCATACAATCCTGGATGTGCAGGATTGTTAGCCAGACATCACAGTACTCTTTTCCTTTTGGTAGTCGGTCTGGTACGGAGATGTACCATTCATTCCATTAAGGAACCGGGGCAAACTTGTCACTTATCAATGAGTGCAATGAGATTAAAACCATGAATCGAACCATGGTTTTAATCTCAATAATAATGGCGTGTCGCAGTGCTTCACCTCTTTGTGAAGACAAGGCTTTTTTGCATGGCATAGTAGCTCAATATTAGGAAGGGATCACCACCTGATGTTCTCGCCGCGATTCGAATCCAGGCGTTCAGCGTCATATGCCGACATGCTAACCTTTTTATTGCTGCTGTGATGCACTGACAAGTGTTTCTTTAGATCAGACTGAGTATTGAACAGTGGATACATTTTTAAAGTGCCGTCCACCACACCACGACACCATATAGCGTTGTAGGTCTGATAACGAATTTTTTTTGTTTCGTTATCAGACCTACAACGAAACTTCGCTTTAAATCTTTGCCCGATTTATACGTGAAACCACCTCCATGAATATTTCGTGTGATATGCATGAAACTTTGCTTGAAATCGTTGTCAGATTTCCACGTGAAACTGCCTTAGATGTACCTCCATGTGTACTTCTTGTGATATGAAATTTTTGGCCATAATAACCAAAATTTTTGTGCGTTCATTAAATGCTTAGCATATGATATTTTTTCAGAAAATTGATGTTTTATTCAAATGTTCTGGTCCAAATTCTATTACGTTAGATATTCTATTTAATCAGAAGTTAAAAGTACTTACACTCAGCGGTGTAGGATCTTCAATCCACTCCGTTTTTAAAATTAAATTATGAAACAGCCATTTTCACAATCTTAGGGTGCTCTAAGGATAGGGTGCAAAACATTTGGTACTAGACCAATTTTCAAAATTTTGTTAACATATTGTTGTAAAAATCCCACACTCCTTTGTCAAATATTTAAAATCATTAGATTATGTATGCATGTCTCAATTCTACTGCTATTAATGCGGAAAATGAAACGAAAATATATGCAATAAAATTTATGGGATGAAAACTATTAAATGATATTGGGATTTTATGGCAATTTGCTTTACTTTCAGCAGAAAACGGTTAACGCTTTCATAAAATATAAAGGTTTTAAAATTTTATGACTGTGTTTCACACATATCACCATAAAATGCAGTATACTTTTAGGCATATTCATCTGCATATCTTGATGTCAGTAGTTATCGTTTTCAGCTTCAGCTTTCAACTTACGTCATATTCAATGCAAATATCCATATGTTTTAAGGAGTTCTTTAAAAAGGGTTGTTTAAAAGAAAAATTGCATTCTTTTGGGCGTTTCGAAGAGAAGATAAGGTTTTTTTATCCATATGTTTTAATACTCTTAAGAGTTGAAAAAAAAATATTTTTTGTAGCACTTTCTTGTTCAACAGATTATTGCAATTGTTTTGAAGCATCAATAACGAGAAAAACACATTCTGTTTGGTGAACAATGTTATTTCTGCAAGATTCTCTCAACCCCTGTCTAACCAGTAGAGGGTAAATGTAAGAGATTCAGAACCCATTAAGGTAACTTGGGGTAAAATAACATGAAATTTTAATTGAGTTTTTTCTACGTATTCCTTTCATGAAAACAAACTAGCATGACAGTTTGTATTTGGATTCTGCATTCCATGACACTTGAATCTTGCCAGTCTCTTTGCCTCGAAAACCTGCATTACAGGATAGGCAATCAGGGTTGCCTCAAGAGGCGAACTAAAGGCACGCAAACTCTATGAATGTCTATGTATAGTGAACAGATTGTTTTGTATAACATTCAAATTAAAAATTGAAACACAAAAATTCCATTAAATTTTCCTTATATAAGGGCGATACATACATACGTTCATTATGTATGTATATAGTCTGCACCAAAGCAGTTTTGCCGAGAAATGCATAAAATGCAGAACTTCCTTTTCTTAGATATTCAACCGTACACATTTGTGAATGGTCCTATGCAATGTTCTTGGGTGTATGCATTCGAAATAACCCCCAGGAATGGAGCTACTGCAGTTGGCGCCTTTTTTGTTAGTGTAACAAGGCAGATAGGTTTGTGTATCCTCACATACATCCTGTTCGCATCCTTATGCGTACTTTCACAAGCAGTTGTTGTTGTAGTTTATGCAAATGTATGTTTATTACGTGTCCTTATGACTACAAACGGAAAGGCAATGTCGTGCCACGCTCTCAAGAGGGAAATTCAGCAAAACTCTTTTTTGTTGTGCTCTAGTCGTTTCTTTTATTCTCCCGTTTAAATTTTTCCTAAGTCATGATGACAGACGCAACATAGATTCCACTTAACTTGTAGGTTTACTAAGATGCATTACATTATCTGAAAAGCTGAGAGCTAGCCTAGCCTTGGCGTACAGGTTAGTTTAATGATTCGAGATAAAACATTTAAGGTATGATTAAAAGATTTTAACTTGAAATGTTTTCAAAGGATTGAAAACACTGGAAATATTCTTTTTAAAACTTGCATATAATGTGAGCATATAGTACAGGTACAAAAACACTCCGTATTTTCACACATGCTTTCACTTTTGCTGTGACGAGAAAAATTTATTAGCCGAACGAGCATATGACAATTTGAGCCTACTAAGGGCCACCGGAAGTAGTTTTCCATCTCAAATGATGGTTGGTACGCAAACATTTCCTCACGCAAGCACGTATGTGGTTTTCCCGGATCTTATCGCACACTCTGTCGGAAATACCCCGTCCCATTCACAAATCTCAGGAGAACTACCAAAGGTAGGTTCGCCCAGATCAAATAAGTAGAGCCTTCCTAGAAAGTAGAGACTGCATCCCTGCAAAAGTGGACATGAACTGAGAAAGTGCTAGATAATCTCCTCTTCATTCTCATCAGGCAGAGGTCATTGTGCGGTATATCCGTAAGTGCTGCCATTAGGTCTATGGCACAGTGTCCGGTTATGATCTCTGTCAAGTTTCTGAGCGACCTTTTATTGAAAGGCAGTAACTCCCTCATCAACCTCCGGTCGATGACAGATCAGAGGGCCTTAGCAGTCCGGTAACTTTCCGCTGTAGCCTTACCAGAAATTCGGTAAATCTCTTGCTAGAATATCTCTTGCGATTACTGTAGTGGAATCCTCGAGTGAAAGACACTCGAAGATTCATCTTCCTCAAACACAGCATTCGCTTTACATTCATCTCTCCCGGGAAAACGAATCCTAATTGTGCTAATCCCAATCGTTTCCGATGTCCTGTAGTCGAGGATTCATCTTCCTCAAACACAGCATTCGCTTTACATTCATCCCTCTCGGGAAAACGAATCCTAATTGTGCTAATCCCAGTCGGAGATCTACCCTCCGCTTCCGGAATGGAACTGCGGCCGCATCTGTCTTTCTTCAGCATGCCGAGCTCCTACAGCCTAAGCGCACCTTTTTGGCGCAGTGCCGAATATAGACCTCAATGGGCTGCATATCAAGACCTGCCTGCGCTGCTATGCCCCTTTGACTCCTACACAGACCTCTTATCCGCTGGTCTCAAAATTGGGGGTTACCCTCACTTCCTGCTACAGGAATAAAAAGCACACAGTGTCTTACGGCTCTTTTCCTACCTATTCCTATTCCAGGACAGCTTCGAATTGATTATAGCAAAGTCGCTTCGACTGCTGCAGACTGAACCCATGCAAAGACGGGAGTCTGAACTCCGTTATCCTGTATCTGTGATTGGAGAGCACCAGCTCTGTCATTTTTGGGTTGGTCCTCAACCCATTTCTGGTAGCCCATCGCGACAATCTCCTCAGTGATCCTACCATGATCTCGCGAATCGTCGAACTTAACTCAGACCAGCAACACGACGTTGTCCGCATAAGCGATTATCTTCATCCCATCTCGTTGTTCCACAAATTGAGGGGCGTTCCTTATGTCACCCGCCTTCTGACCATATTATCTCGCAGGTTCGCAATAATAATCCTGCCACAAAGCATGTGAATAGTCCACTGGTAGATAATTTCCCACGTTATTGAAGGCTCCCTCGATATCCAAAAATGCCCCCATAGTGTACTCCTTCTGTCGGAGGGACGTCTTGACTTCTCGTATCATTTCGTGCAGGGACGTCTTTACCGACCTTTCCTTTGAGGTATGCGTGTTGTCCTCCCCTGAAGTTCTTCGGAGTCACACCCTCAATTACCTTCAGGTCTATCAGTTTTTCCAATGTTTTGAGTAAAAACAGCTCGACGAGGGGTTACGTCGAGTTGTGTTTTATTTTTCCACCCTGACCTCCCTCCATGGCCTTGGTATGTATGACCATGTCAGGCTCATCTGGACAATCGTTTTTAGCCAGGACAGGGTGACTTCAAGAGATTACTGAAGCAGTGGCGAGATAATACCGTCCAGTCCAGCCGACTTTAATGACCGGAAAGTACTGACTGCCCACACAATTGTTTCTTTGTTTATGATGTCCCTAATGAGGTCTTGCGGCAAGGCTGCTTCTGTTGTAATTGCGCTATAACGATCGCCGACCTCCTCCTGGCCGCCCGGAAAATGCATCTTCATCAGAAATTCCACCGTCTACTGACTACTCTCGGTGTAAGTCGCGTCCTCCCTCCTCCTGAAGCTGGGCTTGATACGATCCTTCGAAAGCACTAAGCGCAATCTATATGCCTCACTAGTGATTTCCTATTCTTCACAGAATTTCGCCTAGGAACTTATCTTCGAATTCCTCGTCACCTTCCCAGGGCCTCACGATATCTCTCCCAGCCCTTTGCCGTATTCTCTCTCCCTCTCTCTCTCTCTCTCTCTCTCTCCCATTTGGCCTTGTGAAAAACCCCACTGCCCTCTGCTGAGAACCTTCAGTTCCGCTGTGCGCGATAACTGGCTGGTTTAACGCGGTGGTGCTTATTCGGGAAATGCCTTCAGAAAGGCCTCGTTAAGGCATTCCGTGTCAAGATAGACTCCGGTTCCTAGTAAAAGCGTGCTAAGTTCGTCCGGGCCAAATTTTATATACCCTTCACCATGCATCGCATTTGTGAAGTACTTTTCCTGGTATCTCTTTGTAGGCAAACAATGGATAATGGGTAAGAATTCCTATGCTTTTAGAGCTATATCAAGTTATGAACCGATTCGGGCCATACTTGCCTTGAATGTTGGAGACCATAGTAGCCTAGAGGAGTTAAATCGGGAGATCAATTTTTATATAGAGCGAATATGAGGTTATGGACCGATTCAGACCATATTCAACATGTATGTTAGAGGTCATAGTATAATTCAATGTGCAAATCGGATTAGAACTACGCCCTCTAGAGGAACATTCCACTAAGGAACAGTGGCAATCTTCTCACATATCAATGAGTGCAATCCGACTCAAGTTTAGGCTCAATGATAAGGGGCCTCCTTTTTATAGCCGATTGCGAACGGCGTTCCGCAGTGTGACACCTCTTTGGAGAGAAGTTTAACATGGCATAGTAACTCACAAATGTTGCCAGCATTAGGAGGGGAAAACCACCGCCGAAATTTTTTTTATGGTCTCGCCAGGATTCGAACCCAGGCGTTCAGCGTCATAGGCGGACATGCTAACCTCTGCGCTACGGTGGCCTTCAAGAAGTATAATCGGGAGATCGTTTTCTATATCAGGTTTTAGGCCGATTCAGACCATACTTGGCACGAATGTTTGCAAGTCATTGTGAAAAATGTCAGCCAAATCAGACAAGAACTGCACCCTCTAAGGGCTCAAGAAGTACAAGGAGATCGGTTTATCTGGGAGCTGTATGCGATTTTTAGACCGATTCGAACTATACTTAGCACATCGGTTGAATGCCATAGAAAACATCATAATACAAAATATCTGCCGAATCGGATACGAACTGCGATCTCTAGAGGTTCAAGAAGTATAATCTGGAGGTCGGTTAATCTGAACGCTGTATTGGAACGATTGGGACTATGCTTAGCAAATCTGTTGAATGTCTTAGAAAACGTCATAGTACAAAATATCAGCCTAATCAAATAAGAACTGCGCCCTCTAAGGGCTCAAGAAGTATAATCTGGACATCAGTTAATCTGAATGTTGTATCAGGTTTGTGGACCGATAGAAAACCTGTAGTACAAACTATCAGCCAAATCGAATAAGAACTGCGCTCTCTAGAGGTTCAAGTATAGTCTGGAGATCGGTTTATATTGGAGCTATAATGGCTCACTTACACTCTCAACCGAATCTCAATGGAAAGTACTTGTGCTAAATTTTTAGCGCCTAGCTTTACTCCTTCGAAAGCGTGCTTACCGCAGAACGACATACCTATATCGACTTAAAATGTCATGGCAATATATCGATGTACTACAAACGGAATGACAATATTGGTATACACCCATCCTATGAAATTTGGATTCTATAAACTTTTTCAGTTAAGCGGAATATGAATATGACTCTAATTCATTATATTTGGCAAAATTTTAAAATTGTTTTCTAATTGTTGCCTTCCCTTTTCATTTATTTTCAGGTGAGTTACACAGGCATAATTTCTAATGTAAGTAAAATAAATCCACATTTTCTTTTAGCAAAAATTAGGGCTTTTAGCCTCTGATTCTATTGGCGAAGAGTTATGCCCATATTCACCAAACTTAATACAGCTTTAAAATCAAGCGGTAAAAAAAATTATTCATCATTCAATGATGCAGTAGTGCTTGTGTGATATATATGTACACAATTTCATTGTTTTTAAAGAAAAAAAAATAGTATTTATTGGAACAAAAAGGGCCATTTTACAGCTGAACACAAAAAATTAAACAAAAAAAGTATTCATCATTGCAAAAAAACAAAAAAATAAATAACATAATTTAAAAAAATTAATACTTTGTTATTCCACCACCGCGTCTTATAACTTCTTTTAAACGGTTTGACATCGATTGGACTAATTTAGCGGTTATATTTTGGTCTATATTAGTCCATTCCTCCATTATCACCTGTTGCATTTGACTCTTGCTCGAAAAATTGCGCGTTCTCAATTTGCGTTCGAGATGTTCCCAAAGATGTTCAATTGGGTTCAAGTCGGGACTTTGAGGAGGAGTTTTAATGACTTTGGGGCAGTTATACAGCATCCACATCTTGGTATTTAAAGCAGAATGTTTGGGGTCATTATCTTGATAATATTGAAAGTTATTACCAAGCCCAAGTTTTACAGCACTATCTTTTAAATTCCTCTTTAAAATGTCAATGTAATACTTATGATCCATTACTCCATTAATAATTTCAAGATTTCCCGCTCCTGAAGCCGCCATACACCCCCAAACCATTAAACCACCTCCACCATGTTTTACAGTAGCATCTGTGTTTCGTTCTTCAAGCTCTGTATTTGGTTTTCTGTACACTATGACCTTTCCATCGCACCCAAAAAGATTAAACTTGCTCTCGTCTGCAAAAATGACTGTTTTCCAAAATGATTCGGGCTGTTTTACATACATTTTTGCGAAGTTTAGCCTTTTCACTCGGTTTATTTTATTTATAAAGGGCTTCTTACGTGCAGTTCTTCCTCTGTAACTATGCCTTTTGAGTGTATTTCGAATTGTTTGTGTAGTAACTTCCTTCCCTAAATATTCCATAGTGTTTTTACGAAGAATGGTCGCATTTGTCTTCGGAGTTTTCTGAACTTGCCGCACTAGCCAACGCACATCTCCAACTGAAAGTGCTTTTGGTCGACCAGATCTTGGTTTATTGTCAACAGTTTTCGTTTCTGTCCACTTTCTGATGATGGATTGTATAGTAGATCGTGGTCTATTTAATATTTCACTGATAGCTTTTTGAGTTAAACCATTCCTGTGGTGTTTTATTATCAAAACTTTTACCTCATCAGAAACCTCGTTTTGCTTACGACCCATTTTGACAAAAACTATATTTTCAATGAAATTAAATATTTGCTGTCAAGGGCAAAGCCTCCTTTACTAAATAAAACAGAAAAGGGGGATTCCCAAATAATATTTGAATTTGACTTTGATGATAGCACATCAATGATGAATACTTTTTTTGTTCTGTTTTTGGTGTTATTATATAAAATTGCATTTTTTGCGCTAATTAAATTTATTTTTTGAATTTATTTTAAAACATATTACGAAAAATAAACTATTGCATAAAACTGCATTATTTGTTTACTTTAAATTTTCTTCAATTACCCAAAATAAGTGAATTTATTATCAATTTTGCTAATGATGAATACTTTTTTTGACCGCTGTAGGTTTATTTAACAGTTCTATAAAGGAAATCTGTCAAAAAAAACCTACTTCAAAGCTGCAAAAAGTTTTGTGAGTGTGGGCATTAGTGTTTTACATTAATGTCAAACTATCGAAATATTAAATTTAGACTACCCATTTGTTTATCCTTGCGCCGATCCTCTAATTTGACTTAATTAAGGACGGAGGCCACCGTAGCGCAGCGGTTATCATGTCCGCCTATGACGCTGGGTTCCATCAGAAAAAATTTTCAGCGGTGGTTTTCCCCTCCTAATGCTGGCAACATTTGTGAGGTACTATGCCGTGCAAAACTTCTCTCCAAAGAGGTGTCGGCTAAAAAAGGTAGTCCTTTATAATTGAGCTTAAAACTAAAAATTGGACTGTACTCATTGATATGTGAGAAGTTTGCCCCTGTTCCTTAGTGGAATGTTCATGGGCAAAATTTGCAAATTTGTAATTGAAATATACCTCGCAGTATTGTAAGTAACATTGTCGATGACACTTTAGACATAAAATAAAAGGATAAGGAGAATTCGTCAGCCAAGAACTTAAACAAATTTTAAGAAAAGGGAAACTTTGCCTCTTTTGTTAGGTTATTTTCTGGCATAAACTCTCAAAATTCTGATACACATGTTTTCTCTTGTCGCCTCTTCTTTCATAATTATTTCAGTTTCCCTTGTTATTTTCGAAAAAATTGAATTGAAAATTGTACCACAGTGTTATCTAACAAATAACTCCATTTGCACTTATCTTTTTCCACAATTACCATATAAACCTCTTTCTCCATTTGGCCTTTGAAGTTTGGGAGGCAAAACAAAAAACAAAAAAAAACTAAATCGACAACAAGTATGTTGTTTTATCCACCATTACATACTGTGAATATGGCGGGGGGTTATGTTGTCTGCCACTTTAGTTTGGTTGTTTAGATGTGTCAAGTATTGAGTGCATGTGTAGGTTTACATGAAAGCACATCTGGCTAAAGGATGGCACTCTTTGAATAACAAGGAAACAACAATTTATTGTCAGATACAAACCAAAAACCAAGTCTTTTACTCATTCACGCTATAATGTAAGTGGATGCACAAAAATAACTTGACTTGAAACGTTGTTTCTCTTAGAAACTTCTAACAAATTGTGGGCCTCTTTATCTGAAGATTTTTCCCGGGAAAGGGCAAGTGCAAAATCTTTGGCCTATTCTAAAGGAAAATACAAAAGTTTAAGGGCTGGCAAAGAGGCAAATTTATGTTGCCTGCTTTTAGGCATTCATTCTCTTCTGATTTAGTTTGGATTAAAGGCAACCCCCAAACTTTTCACTTCTTTGGTGTCAGCAGTAGTCGGAATATACAAATTATTTACGGAAATTGTTATTAATTCCCTGTATATTTGCCATGGTTGGACAAAATCTTATACTTATCGCGCCCAATTTCCTTTGGCTTTTTCTTCTTCTGTCATTTCTTTTTGTTTGAAAGATTCGTGACCGTGCATTTTTTAACTTTTAAGGGCAAAAGCTGGGAGTGAAGAAAAAGCATCAATAACAAATGTTGTGGAGTTTATTTTCCATTTATTTACACTTTAAGGTAATAAATCAAGGTCTTTTCCTACTTGCAATGCTTGAATTTGTATTATTTCTTGGTTACTTTGCAGAAAACAATCATGGATTTTCCTATAAAAGCTTAGCTGCAACACCCTCCTACACCATCTTGCTACCCCCAATACATAACCAATTTCGAAGGACAGCAAAGTACAAAATGTTGTTTTCCCACAATATGGTGCCATCAAATGGCAATGGGTTTTCTTCTTCTCCATTTTCTGCTGCTTCCCCTGAATCTTGGGTCTGACAACTTGAGTGTAAGGAAATTCTTGCCATAAGCCAGTGAAATGCTTGGCAAAACTTGTTCAATTTTTATATTTTCTGATAGGTCACGCATTTCTGCTTTACTGTTGCTCTACAGCTTTGTTTCATGGAGCACAAATTTTATTTTTGCTCACCATCCATGGCCAATGGATAAATTGTATTTACTTAAGTTGACAAGGTTGCTTTTATTGTGGTTCAATTAAGTTTACCACGGGTTTGCAAATGGAAATAATATACACTGCTGCCTTACACTCTGTTTAGATGAAATTTATCCTTGTTATTTTATGACATGAACGATTCAAATCTAATGGTTTTGCAATAACATGGCTTAAGGCTTAACACCAATCACATCACTTAAAATGTAATTGATTCAATAAGAGATTAAAATCAAATGTCACAGAGAAAGAAGACTTCTCAAAATCTGAGCTATCAACATGTGCTGTTTTTTATGAGGGTAGTTTGTGTCTAAAAGTCGGGAAAGATGTTTTGCTCCAGCAAAAATACATTTTATTAGGATTATACAGTGGATCACTTCAGAGTTTCGAAATCCGCAAAAAAAAGTGCCTACAAGTATGCCATAAATTTTAAGAAAAATTCAGTTATTCGAAAAGCTGGCTGGGGATGTACACCAATCGGATTACCAAATTTACATATCTGAAATCCATTTAATTTTTTTTTTCAACCACATCATTCAATATTAAGTTGTTTCAATGACAAATTTAAATCGAATATTTTAAAATAGTCTCTTCAACGCTACGAACTTGCTATTGACTATGTTGATGATGTTGGAAACAGTTGTACTTCCGATTCTGATTCAACAGCGACTGTGTCATTGAAACAGTCATCGCAGGGGAAGCAAGAGATGAGGTCAGAGGGATGACGGCGGTAGTGAGCAATAGCTTTGCTAAGCTCACAAGAAGACCCAGAAAGTAGACCGAGGCTGAAAAAAAGGGTCTCCCGTTTTCAAGTACTCTGGTATCTGCATTCTACGGAGGGAGAAAATGTCGGAGCAGGTATGAAGAAAGCGCAGACGGCCCCTGAGATTTCATGGAGGACTGTGATTTCTAATAAGATGCCATTTCGGAAGGGGAAGATGGTCGCTGAAAAAGGTAAGGAGCCGCCCTCTTACGACAGCGTGGCTAGGAAGCTTAACACAGACGAGCTGACGTATGCAGTCATCGAAATCAGCGTAATGATCAGACCAGATCATCAGTCTCAAGTGAAGGATCTGGTTAGCAAGCGGAGTTTTGGACCATGTGTTAAACCCTGGACACGGTCCACCAATAAAAATTATGAGCTGTGGGTATAGGGGAGACAACTTGATGCTTAACTTTGCGATAGGAGAATGTTTTGATACTCTCAAAAAGCTCGTTGGAAGAATGCCGTCTCCATGCGAGATCACAAAGCTCGACTTGGGAAGAAATATTCAGATCCCCCAGCTCAAAGCTGACAGTCTTCATCAAAGGTTATGGAAATTTGTACATGAAAATTCCATTAAGAAACAGGGACAAACTTCTCACTTATCAATGAGTGCTGTCCGTTTCAATTATAAGTTCAATGATAAGGGACTTCCTATTTACAGCCGAGTTCGAACGGCGTACCGCAGAGCGACACCTCTTTGGGGAGATGTTTTTACGTGGCAAATTAACTCACAAATGTCGTCAGCATTAGGATGGGACAACCACCGCTAAAAATTTTTCTGATGTTCCTGCCATGCTTCCAACCCAGGCGTTCAGTGTCATAGGTGGACATGCTAACCTCTGCGCTACGGTATCCTCCATAGGATGTAGCATCAAAGGTTAGGGCAACAAGTTCTCAACGAAAGCATGATGAAAGTCTTAAGTTGCGGAGAAATGTGAGGTTTTCCACAGGGAGGAGAAGGGGGAAGGAACTCTCTCTGTGGTGGGTCTTGACCAAGTCTCCATGACAAGTCTGGCTAAGACGAAAAACATGGCGTTCTACGTGTCCAAAGCTGGCTTTTTCAATATTGGGAAAACTACCAAATTTGTTCATGAAGGATGAATAGCAAAGGATAGGCAAAGATCTTAATATTCAAACATCAGGCAGTGGAGTGACAGGAGATTCAATACAGCCTAACAAAAATGCAGCCGACGACGTGACTATCACCGACTTGCTCAAGATTGGTAAGACTTGTATATGGAAAGATCCTTATATTGAAACATCAGACAGTGCAGTGACTGGAGACTCAATGCAGCCTAGCGAACAGGGAGCAGAAGATGACACTATGACCGACTCTCTGAAGATTAGCAAAACCAGTTCAAAGGGACGGTCCTCAACAATGGACAGGGCTGCAAATTCTCAACAGAAATCATGGTGAAAGTCTTAAGAAGTCGCGGAGAAATGACATGGTTTCCACAGGGGGAGTAGGGGGAAGGAATTTTCCTTGTGGACAGCCTTGGCCATGTCTCCATAAAGTCTTAGTACAGACTAACGAAAAGGCAGCCGACGACACAATCGACTAGACTTTCTCAAGATCGGGAAGACTAGGATAGGCAAAGATCCTAATATTGCAGTGACCGGAGGCTCAATACAGCCTAACGAACAGGGAGCAGACGATGACACTATAACCACCTTCTCACGATTGAGAAGATTAGGAAAGGCAATGGTCCTACTCTCAAAAGGCTCGTTGGAAGTATCTCCACATCGTGCACCAAGTTTGACTTGGTGACTAACTCAAAGGTGACAGTCTTCATCAAAGGATAGGTCTGAAAATTCTCGACAGAAATCGTGCTAAAAGTCTTAAGTCGCAGAGAAATGACAGGTTTTTCACAGTGGGGAGAACCAAGTCTACGTAAGACGAAAAGCATGGCGCTCTACGTGTCCAAAGCTGTATTTTTTTAACTTTGTGAAAACTAGAGTAGGCGATTTCAAATTTGTCCATGATCATTCCATTAATGATCAGGGTCAATATCGAAACATCAGGCAGTGGAGTGACAGGTGACTCAATACAGCCTAGCGAAAAGGCAGCCGACAACTCAATACAGCCTTGTCTTGTCAGACCATCACTGACTTTCTCAAGATTGGGAAGACTAGGATAGGCAAAGATCCTAATATTGAAACATTAGACTGTGCAGTGAAAGGAGCCTCAATGCAGCCTAACGAACAGGGAGCAGACGATGACACTATAAACGACTTTCTCAAGATTGGGAAGGGTACGAAAGGCAATGATCCTTATGTTTAAACATCAGACAGTGCAGTGACTGGAGACTCAACGAAGAGGTAGCCGATGACAAGAACAAGGAGCCGATGACGAGAACGCCTAACAAACAGAGAGCGAGCCAATGACGTGACCATCACGAACGTGACCAAGAATCCCTGTAACTGGAAGACCAATGGTTGAGGTCATCCAGATAAACCTCCCTGGATTGTGCCTAGTTAAAGTCACATGGAACCATTACCTGATATCTATTATCCCCTACGTCATAATTTACTATAGTTCCTAAAAATATGCAACACTTTCCAACGTTGCCCCATTCGAAACACGCAATGCAATAAATATTACATTGCATTTTATGGTGCAAAATTATAAATTCCAAACACATTTATACATAAGTTATTTGACATATAAGTTTTCTACAAGGCTCATGCATTCATATAAAATGTTTGACATTTTCCATAAATACATATGTTTGTAATTGTGTCAATATTCCCTTATGAATATATTGGGAAAGCTTGTGGCAAAATGAATCATCAAAGACAAACTAAAAATACCAAAATTTGTTCAGTGCCAAAGTTCGAATTTTCTTCCAAATGTGTGATATTTTTGTAGACTTTGGGTATTGAATTCCTAAAGCTATTGCATATTTTTGGAAGATAAAAAATAGACATGTAAACAACAAATATAAGGTTTGTTCGCATATTTTACCAGTAAAAATTTATAGGAGAGTAGGAGCTATTTGTTAAATTGCTATTTATGTGAATTAAACAGCTCCCGTAGAAATTTGCAAGCTCTCAATTTTCAAACTCTCAAAATTTAGCTCACCCACACGCATACTCCCGCTCTCTTCTGCTGGTAAATAAAGAACGAGTAGGAGCTATTTGTTAAATTGCTATTTATGTGAATTAAACAGCTCCCGTAGAAATTTGCAAGCTCTCAATTTTCAAACTCTCAAAATTTAGCTCACCCACACGCATACTCCCGCTCTCTTCTGCTGGTAAATAAAGAACGCGAACGACTTCCAGTAACAATTTGCGCAAATTTGCAAAAATTTCTGAGTAAACGAACACACTTATGAATAAATTTAACCCACAAGGTTTGCCTTATTAAAAAAAACTCCAAAAAAGTATCTTATTTTGCAAAACTTTTTTGATACAGTCCAATATCAACAACCATATATCCCACAAAGCCTAAAAAGCATTCGTAGCACGTTTATATCAAAACCTAATAATAATCTGTCATCCCCAGAGGACCTTTGTTGTATCGTTAGTCATTTTCTTTGCCATGGTATGGCAAATTTGTCATGGATTTCAAAATACAAACTTATTCCTTGCCAAATATATACACACCAATACTGGTACATGCAAAATTATATTATCATCATCTTCATCATCGCTACCAGAACCATCAACACCCAGCAATGAAAGCATGACCAAAATCTAACCCAAATATTTTGTAAATTTCTCAAATGTTTCCCTTCACTTGTCATGGGCATCGTGTCTGTCTCTAACCGCTCATTCATGTGTCTGTAGTTGCTTCCTTTCTTTGTGGTGTATTCGGTAGTTGGTATAAAATCTTGACACATTGCTATTCACTGGCAAAGAGTTTGGTGGCAATAATACTCCTAGACACGCATACCAATACCAATGAAGATGGTTGGTTGGTATACGAGTATAAACTTGTAAAGTAATCCTTTATTTTTACACTTTGGATGAAAATGCTGCTAGGGACGGAAACCAAACGCAATGTTGTGGTGATCCCTTCAGAAAAAGCAAACGAGAGAGGATGTTGGACAGGCATAGGGGCATTCGAAAGAAAGTGGTGGTGAAATAATGGCTAAGATATACGTCCCTTAATGTCGTCGTATGAAAATGACAAATAAAATGCTTTTGGTCACAAAGTCATCTTTAAAATTTTTAACCTCAATCACAACAAAACATCTTCAGCACTTCACTACGAGTATGCGCACACAAACACACAAACGATGTAGTAGTGACAAGCTGCCTGTCCTAACCGAGGGGTTTGGGTAAACAAAATGTTGCCAAGAATCATCTGACAGTGGTTATAAAAATTGTAATTGTAATTTGCTAGTTAAACCGAAGCTTAAAAATTCCTGTGGAACCGAGAAGGTTCTTGTGAACCGAGAAGGTTCTTAGAATCCGAGAAAGTTCTTAGGAACCGAGAAGGTTCTTGGGAACCGAGAAGGTTCTTAGGAACCGAGATGGTTCTTGGGAACCGAAGGATTTCTTGAGAACCGAGAAGACTTTTGGAAACATAGAAGGTTCTTGGGAACCAAGACAATGCTTGGGAACCGAGAAGGTTCTTGGAAACATAGAAGGTTCTTGGGAACCAAGAAGGTTCTTTGGAGCCGAGAAGGTTCTTTGGAGCCGAGAAGGTTCTTGGGAACCTAGAAGGTTCTTGGGAACCTAGAAGGTTCTTGGGAACCTAGAAGGTTCTTGGGAACCTAGAAGGTTCTTGGGAACCTAGAAGGTTCTTGGGAACCTAGAAGGTTCTTGGGAACCTAGAAGGTTCTTGGGAACCTAGAAGGTTCTTGGGAACCTAGAAGGTTCTTGGGAACCTAGAAGGTTCTTGGGAACCTAGAAGGTTCTTGAGAAACGAAGAAGGTTCATAGGAACCTAGAAGGCTTATAGCAACCTAGGATGTTCATAGGAACCGAGAAAGTTCTTGGGATCCGAGTAGGTTCTTGGGAACCTAGAAGGTTCATAGGAACCTAGAAGGTTCATAGGAACCTAGAAGGTTCATAGGAACCTAGAAGGTTCATAGGAATCTAGAAGGTTCGTAGGAACCTAGAAGGTTCGTAGGAACTGAAATGGTTCTTGGGACCCGAGAAGGTTCTTGGGAATCGGGAAGGTTCTTAGGAACATAGAAGGTTCTTTAGAACCTAGACATTTCTTAGGAACTTTGAAAGTTCTTAGGGACAAAGAAGGTTCTTGAAGCCTAGAAGATTTCTAGGAACATAGACGATTCTTAGAAACCGAGGAGGCACTTAGGAATGTAGAACATGGAAGGTTCTAATGAACCAGGAAGGTTTATAGGAACATAGAATGTTCTAAGGAAACGAGAGCTTTCTTAGAAACATTATCGTTCTTAGGAGCCTAGAAGGTTCTTAGGAACCGAGAAGGTTCTTATGAACCGAGAAGGATCTTAGGAACCTAAAAGGGTTCTTAGAAACCAAGATGTTTGTTAGGAACCGAGAAAGATCTTAGGAACGGAGAATGTTTAAGGAAATATGAAGGTCCTTAGAAACCGAGAATCTTAAGGAGTGATAAGTTTCTTGGGCCGATAAGGTTCTAAAGGCCCGATAACTTTCTTAGATAACGAGAAGGTTCCCAAAAACCTAGCAAACTCTTAGGAACCTAAAGGATTCTTAGGAGGGAAAGTTCTAATGAACTTGGAAGGAACGTTCTAAGAAAAGAAAACTTAGTGAGCAATGATTCATAGGAAACGGGAAGTTTTTTAAAAATTGAGAAGGTTCTTAGGATCCAAACGGACTCCTAGAAAATAAGAAGGGTTTCGCAGCGTTCTTTGAACCAAGAAGTTTTTTGGGATCTAGAAGGTTTGTTGGAACCGAAAAGTTTCCCTGGAACCAAATAGGTTAGAACTGTGAATGTTCTTATGGACCAAGATGATCCACAGGTTTCGGATCCGAGATGATGCTTAGAAACCAAGATGTTTCTTAGGAACCGAACATGAATTTTGAAACCGAGAGGGTTCTCAGAATTCCAAGGTGAGAAGTTTCTTAGCAACAGAGAAGTTTCTTAGCCTTAGAAGTCTCTTAGAAATCGCGAATGTTCTTAGATAGCGAGAAAGTTCCTAGGGACTGAGAACATTCTTAGGAATCGAGACAATTCTAAGACACAGCAAAAGTTCTAAGGGACATAGAAGGTTCTTCGGAACCAAGATTATTCGCCTGGTTTCTTAGAAATCGGCAAAGTTCTTGGAATGTTCAAAATTGTTTTCAGAAATGGAAAACATTCGGGAAGTTCTTTAGAAGCTGAGAAGATTGCCGGAACGTTTTTTAGGAACCGATTAGCTTCTTCGAAAACGAGCATGTTCTCGGAAGGTCGTTTGGACCTGAGGAGGTTTTTTCGGAACCCAAAAGGTTCGTTTGGACCAGGAAAGTTCTTTTGAGCCCATAAGGTTGTTCTAAACCGAAGGTTCCCTGAAAACGTAAACGTTCTACCACATCAAAAAAATTCTTAGGCACAAGACAACTTTTCACTGTTTCGGTGTTGTGCAAATGAAGTGAACTGGCCAAATTCACTTCACTTCATTTCTTTTCTTTTCAACTTTGTTTACACTGTTCAAAGTTGTCGTTGGTCATGCAGACACATTTTTTAAATTACAAATGTACCAAAGGGAGTGTTTGGCTGTGTCTGTGTAACACTTACACACTTGTGGTACTCCTTCAACGATGAACACAAGCCAAACGTACAGAATACGGAGCAAATATACTTTGGTAAGACAGACATTAAGCCGTTACAGAAATTCTTCTAACATACTGACGACAAAAAAAAACTGAAAAGACCAAGAAAAAATGTAAGCAAGAAATTAAGTCTCTGGGAAAATACAAGCCAAGAATATGAAAGGCAAAGTAAGACAAGTCAACAGACGACCAACAACATAGTCCCATTCAATGGTAGAAGCAACATATTGTGTGCATTGCATACTAAAAGTACTGAGACACCTCATCCATTTCAAGAATATTCTTGGTTGTTGGCTCTCGCTCTTGAAAGTGCAGAAGTACATATTTGTGGAAGTGTGTTTCTGTTGCCTCTCTACGAGTTTTGTTTGGCTGCAGGATGTGTGGCAGGCGTCTGCCCTGTAGACATGAGAATCATCCTCCGAAAATAAAAAAATGAGTTAGTTAAGTGAGTTTGTGTGCCAATAACTTGGCAGTGGCTGAGTGTTGAGTAGAAGAAAACATGTCCGTGTTCGTATACCCCCACACATACATGTTGACCATGTGTAAGTTGATGTGTGGGTGCAAGCGTGCGTAGAAGTTATAAATCTTGATTATATGCAACTTGTCGCCTTGTTGTCGTATTCAATGGCATACGACATGAATGGTTCTACATCTTTTCCGTGCATTTCCTTCCTGTGCTGTCCATGCAAATGGTACTTCAGTATCATTATATACATTTGTTAAAGTTCTTGTTCTTGTTGTTCTTATCATTCTTCTTGGTTTACAGAAATTTATTCTTCCATTTGCAGTCTACTTGTGGTCGACAAGCATAGTTTGATTCAAAATATGGATGATTCAGTCCTATTCTATAGCTTAGCAACTTTTAGAAATCGGCAAAAGAAGTGGAAACTAGAAGTAATTTTAACACAGCAAAACACCTAGAATTGGGACTACGTTTATCTGGCAACTATACCTAAATTTAGAGCGATCTGGGCCATATTCGCCAATTGTTTAACCATTCTCTACTGCTTAGATGTATAGAAAACTATTTCAGTTATTTCCTACTGCAGTTGGTCTCGTATACTGCCCTTTCTTATTCCAACTGCCCTCCATTACAAAACATTCGGCATTTTACAAAAATGTTGACAAAGGCGTCTTCTCCATGGATGACATTGCTGCTTAGAACATACCATTCTCCAGCGTCTTGAGCTTATCGTGTTTAACGACAATTTTTCTTCTTCTGCTCGCTTGTATGTTGTAAGAATGTGTGCACCACCCATACTTTTGTTGTTTAGGACTTTTCGGGATTTCTATGCTCCATATATGTATGTCCGTTTTATTTCCGGCTATACGTTACATTTCGTTTCAGAGCCATAAAATGGCTTTTCATATTGAGACACTCTTTGTGTGCTACATGTGTGTATGCCTCAGTGTAAAACGAAAGGAAAACTGCACTGATATCCTTTACCACCACTATTTCTTAAACTAAAAAATAGTTAGCATTCATTTGCCATAATTCGTGGTGATATGTCTTTCAATGCTAGCATGCAAGCATGTGTGCGAGAGTGTATGTGTGCAAGTCAGCCATAAAATATAGTTACATTCAAAGAGAATGGCTTTATGCCATCCATTTCTTGCATTTGTTGTATAATGGTTACATTTTATCCAAGTAATCCTCCATATACCCATTGACATTTCTGCGGCTGGGGCAACTGATGCTGACGCTAAAGCTGCCGCTTTGACTACTACTGCCTCAATGTGCAGCTTGTGTGTGACTTCAACTGTTCATAATTCTTAGGAAACAAGTATTGTGAGCAAAGAATCGTGGTTGTATAAGGACATTCATGGAAAATGGTGATTTTCTTTTAACACTTGTTATTTAGTATCCTCTTTTAGCAGAATATTGCTTCTTGTCTGTTCAACTAAAGCTTCTCTAAACCATCTCGGGTGTTCTAGTTTTTTTCGGTGCGTCTTTCTTTTTATTGGGCTATAGGTTTTGCTTTGCTTATATTGTCTATCTGTCTGTCTGTCAGTATTTTGCCTTGCCTGGCATGTTGCTTCAATGGGGCACGCACACACACACACACACACTGACATAATTCTCTTTATTCAAGTTAACTAACTACATTACACTTTGGTAATTGAGAATGTGAGTGAACATCTAGCATTTCATAGTTCTTCGTATCATATCCTTGCGTATCCTTTCCCTCTCTATCTTAGTTTGCCTCTCTGTTGTACTACTTCTCGTATGTGACAATACACAGAGGATTTTGTGTGTCGCATTTTACTTGTGTTATTTCATTCTTCTATTTTTGTGTGTTGACTTTTATTCAATGACATTCAATTAGTGGCATTTTTCATTCGTGTTTGTTCTTTACTCCTTTTGTGTGTGTGTGTGTTTTTTTTTCTATTTTCAGTTTGTTCAAGTTTTCTGCAAGGACTATCCACAATTATAACATAATTTAGAAGAAAAAGTGTTGAGTCACAATATTTAATTTTTTCTGTGGCACTTTCTGAGTGCTTTGCTTATGCATTATTTAAGCAATTTGTTGTGGTTTCTTTGAGACAATAACGCCTAAGGGTATGCAATAAATTGCTTCAATATATATAAAGTAGCCTTAGGGTAAACATTTTGCTCAATACTGGATTATGAAGTGTAAAAACAGATTTTTTAAGACACATAGGTTAAATTTAAGTGGTATCAGCCATCAGACTCACTTAGACGTCTTAGTCCATTGTGATAGCACAGGAACAAGAGAAGGAAGATCCCTTCTAGTTCTTACCGTTGAACCATCCAGATCGCTTAAAAATGTGCAACAACTTGTGAATGTTTAGATCCGCTAAATCAGACAAGTTCTGAAAGAAAGGGGAACCTAAAGTGAAACTCCATCTGACTGCCAGTGCGGGACTCACACACAGCAGATTTTCTATAGTCTGTTCTTTCTCGACATCCCCACAGCTTCAGCATAAGTCGTTACTTGCAACCTTCATGTTTATCGATCAGATAGTGACCAGTCATAACGGTCACAATGACTGAGGCGTCTGTTGTAGCCAGCGATAGTAAACCGGTAGACCCCTTCAAGTCTAGATTGGGCCACATAATATTGGAATGTTCACAGCCACCAATTTGTGACCATATTTCATTTGTTGCCCTTCGGGCCTGATCCGAAAGTCCTAGCTTATAAGTCGCAGATTCCAGTTCCCCTGGAATGTGTAAGGTAGTTCCTAGTCTCGCAAGCTAGTCTGCTCTACAATTCGCTGGGATATCTCTGTGACCCGGAACCCTGAATATGTGAGTTTCGAACTATTCAGCCATCTCATTGTGAAATCAGCGACAGTCGAAGGCAGTGTTTAAATTCAGGAATATGTTTCCCATAGATTTAATGGCTGCCTGGCTGTCTAAGAAGATATTTATGCCAATCGCCGTTATGAAATCATATCTTAGCCATTCCAACACTTCTTTTATTGCAAGGATCTCCGCTAGATACACACCACAGTGTTCGGGCAACTTTCTCGATATGACCAGCCCAAGTTCTTCAGAGTACACTCCAAAGCCCATCTGGTTGTCTAGTTCTGAACAATCGGTATACCTGGGATATTGTAGTTGGAATCGGTTCTATCAGAAATAGTGACACAGATCTTTTAATCAAATATCGGCTCAAGCAATGTGTAATCCACACTGTCTGAAATGCAGTGTCCGTAGCCGCCGTATGACCATAGAGGAAGCTACCTTAGCCTCACGAGACTGATCGCAGCAATTTGTCTCGCCAGAATATACAGAGGCATTAGGTGTAGCATTAAATTCAGTGCATCAGATGGTGTAGTCCTCAATTTTGCTGTGATGAACAAACAAGTCATGCTTTGGAGACGCCTAACTATTGAGCAGTAGGCTGATTTTCGGTGCGCCGTTCACCAGGATACAACTCCAACAAGGCATTTTTAGTCTCATAACTGCAGTATACATCCAGACTATGACACGCGGTTTCAACCCCCAAACTTTGCCAATGGCTCTCTAGCAGGTGTATAGGACAAGAGTTTGCGGCAAGCTTAAGTAATCCACCTTCCTGTACAATTTTTATCACAGGATAAAGAATTTAAGTCTGTCTGGTTTAATTTTTCTTTACTTCTGCAACGCCTATAAGTAAAAATATCCCAGTATTATTTTTCTACAATGATTGAAGATCGGTCATTGGTGGTTTCAGGCCATGACAACAGCGACAGATGTCATTGGTTCTTATATCTTTTCAACCCATATGTTAAAGTATTAAAACTTTCCCACCTTCTTTATGAAGACTATTCACATGCTCCTCCAAGAAAATAAAAGTATTATAAAATACAAGCCTGTAAAACCTGAAATTCGTGTAAGCCAATCAAAGTCTCTACCATTACGGACCTCGTTCAGGAATTTGCCTGTATCGGCGATAGCCAACGAGCTTGGCATAAACTCCAGAAAGGCCAAGCGCATACATTTCACCACGAGTGAACGCTGGATGTTTTCAGGTGACCTGTACTGGATGGGGTAGAGCTGCCACTTTCTCCGAAGACCAAGTACTTGAAAGTGTTTTTGGCCAGGCACTAAACTGGAAAAGAAACGTAGAAAGTCAAAAGGGAACTGCATGCGCTCCACTCCTGTAGAAACTCGATAGGAATCACACGGTTCACAGGATGTTTTCAGAATGCATTTCTGGTATGGCATCGGGCTTTAGAGTCCTCTGCACGATGATTGAGAAGATACAGTGTACCGCCGCTGTGTTGATCTCTCGATTTCAAGGCTTGCACCTGTGTTTTGGTTCAGTGGCAACTAAGATCGCCATAGGACTGAGGGAGCCAGGTGCCTGCCAAAGTTTGGCCATTCCTTTTTTTTGCGGCCTAGTGATATACAATATGTGGCGCGACTGATTATATATCACATTCTTGACGGGTTGGACGTTTTCCCAAAGGGAATGTTTGGGCTGAGGATATCCCGCCCTCGCCGTGACCTTTTGCATACGCTAATGGGGGCACCAGGGCGAGAGTTTTCATTGAATTCCTTGAAATCAGCGAATCATAGGCTTTTTGACGGGTGCAGCGTCCTTTAAGCTGAGGTATTCGCGGTCCTAAAGGCACTGAAGACTGTCACGGTATACGAGTATGTGGATAGTAAGGCCGCGCTGAAGGCTCTGGCGACGGGTTATTTGCTATATTCGAGACTGGTTAGAAAATTCAGAGCTTCTTAAAACCATTGGAAAAATCTATCTTCAGAATGGGTCCCAGGCCACCAGAGGTTGGCGGGAAGCAAACTGCCGAAGAGCTGATCAAAAATGGATCGCTGATTGGCGGAGATCGTGTAACGGAATCAGTGGGCTCTCCCCTGCGCGATTTTCTTTGTAGGGTGGAAGCCTTCTTTGATTACCTGGTGAATAAGGCGTGAGCTGGTGCTGTGAGTTGAGGAATGTCAAAGGCTCTGTGGGCCAGTATTTCGCGGTAGAGGACGCCGCTCATCCTAAGGCATAAAAAGCAAGACTTCGAACTGCTGAATGGTCGCGTCAGTGTCAGGTCTCCGACGTTGAGCTGGGCGAACAAGTGGCAGACTTCTGCAGGGTGTGCGAAGACGAGGAGGAGCAGGAGACAGTCAAGCACCTTTGGTGTCACTGTACCTCGTCCACTGTTACGAGGAGAAAACACAAGATAATGGCTGAACGCCTCTTTTCGTGCCTGGATTTCCTCCTTCAAGCTCTACAGCCTCTCAATTCACATTCTTAACTTGTTTTGTACTCTCAGTATGTCCCACAAGACCACCCATAAATTCCACTTCTGATCAGTGTTGCCTCTCAAGAAAATTATTTCTGACCAAAATTTGAGAAAAATCCTAACAAACCCAATCAAAACCTACCAAATGTTCTACAAGCTAAAACTGCGGTATATGGTTTTATAACTTCCACCGAAGAGTTGGCCATTTTGCCATTCCATTTGGAACACATTAAACTATACATTTTCAAAGCTGCAAAGTACTAGATCGTCGTTATTCATATATGATCTAGACATGTCCTTCACTCTACAATCTCTCTTTCAAATATGGGTTATATCTTGATATAGCACCGTTTTTATCGATCTCCCGATCTTTCTATCGGGCTTTTGGTCTTCCCGGTTTGCCTGTACCACCGTGTTTGCCTTCAAAAGACTTCTTTGCTGGAGCTACTTCATCCATTCTGACAACATGACCTAGGCAACGCAGTCGTTGTATTTTGATGCGTATAACTATGCTATCGTCGTCATATAGCTCGTGGTTCATACATCGCCTATATTCTCCATTAACGCAAACTGGTCCATACATTGTACGAATAATCTTTCTCTCAAATACTCCAAGCACTGCCTCATCTGCTTTAACAAGTACCCATGCTACAGAACCATACAACAGCACGGGTAGTATCAGTGTCTTGTATAGTGTAATCTTCGTCTGTCGAGAGGTGGCCTTGTTTCTAAAAAGCTTACTTCGCCCAAAGTAGTATCTGTTTTCTGTCATTCGTTTCGTTTACGGCGGTGCCGAGGTAGATAAAGTTACTGGCTGTCTCAAATTTGTGGTTCCCAACTTTCTCCATTTTCTTTATTTGCTCAGTTGTGCAAGGCTTTTTGGGGGGTTGAAACCATCCATTTCGTCTGAACTCCATTTACCGCCAGACCCATTTTCACTGACTCTCTTTCGATTCATTCAAAGGCTGCAGTTACTACTTCTGGCGACCGACCTATGATATCGATGTCGTCGGCATAAGCGAGTAGCATGTGTTCTCTTGTGATTAGTGTGCCATAACTGTTTACATCTGCATCACGTTTAATCTTCTCCAACAGGATATTAAAAAGATCACACGATAGGCTGTCTACTTGTGTGAAACCTCGTTTGATATTAAATGGTTCGGAGAGATTCTTTCCTATTCTTACTTAAGAACGCGTCTCAACAAGTGTCATCCTGCAGAGTCTTATTAATTTTGCAGGGATACCAAACTCAGACATGGCTTGAAATATCTTTGAACGTAAGGGGGTATCGAAGGCGGCTTTGTAGTCAACAAAGAGAGGGTAGGTGTTGATTTGTCCTTCTCGGGTCTTTTCCAGGATTTGGCGCAGTGTGAATATCTGGTCGAGAGTGGATTTACCAGGTCTAAAGCCGCATTGATAGGGCCCAATTATCTCATTGACTTTAGGTTTTAATCTTTCAGACAGTACGCTCGAGAGTATCTTATATGCGATGGGGAGGAGCCTTATTCCTCTGTAGTTAGCACATTCCATCTTATCTCCTTTCTTGTGTACGGGACATAGTATGCTGAGGTTCCAATCATCGGGTATACCTTCTTCTAGCCAGATAAGCTGATGCATATGCCCAATTATCGTATCGCCTCCGGTCTTAAATAGTTCAGCGGGTAACCCGTCGGCTCCTGCTGCCACTGCTACTTGAACCTCATTCTGACTAGGAGGTAAACATTGTATACCATCATCAGGGATTGGTTATGCGGTATCCTCTTCGGCGCTAACGTCGGACACTAGCAGTTGGGTAAAATATTCTTTCGTATCCTCAGCATGTTACTTTCTTTTCTCCCGATACCTATCCTTCATCTGGCGCGTTGCCACTGATTGCAGGGTTGCTCTATATGCCGCATTCTTGGCTTCAGTAGCATCTCGACACTCTTTGTCGTACCAATGGGTTTCTTGGAGGATGCTTCCGGTACCCATATACCATACCCGGTAAGATATCCAGTGTTCATAAAGTCGGGGTTTGCCCCGATATCAATGAATAACCGTGCCGACTTTGGATAAAACGATCTCCGATTTAAGTGTTTGAGCCCAGAAGTGTGTTTTTACTATCCATTTTTGCCGTTACAATGAGTTGCATGGACCCCTCAACATCTGAGTATGGACCAGATCTGACCATATTTGTTTGCAGCTGCCACATTCTAGGCATTGAACGCATAAAAGCCGCAGTTACAATCAATACCAGAACTTACACCCTTTTTTCAGTGAGAACCCTAGTAACAGTATTTGGCCCCTCGACATGCATGGCACAGAGAAACGACAAGAAGTGAATTCATTTTAAGTTATCCCCGTCGATTTTTTTAAGTTGGTTTGGTTTGAAAAACCTACCAAAAATTGAGGTCAGCCTACCAACCTACCAAGAGTATAGAAACTTACCAAATTTGGTAGGAACCTACCAAAAACGTCAACACTCATTATGATAGGGACTGTTGTCTTTTCCCAATGTTAATTTCCTAGCTATCAACAATATTTTAATCATCATTTTAGATTTTTGTCTTTAATAACAAGACTCAAAGTTAGGGATTGGTTGAATTTTTGTCTGGGTCTGCAGGAGCATGGGTTCTTCTCGTTCACATGATGTAAGACGATTTTTCTCCATTGTTAATGATTTAAAAATCTATATCTAAGCAGTGTCCTCAAATATACCGACAGGCCGAAATGTATGCGCAGGGAACACGATAGGATTCTTCACTCGCAAGCTATTTCCATAAAACTTAAATTTAATAAATTTTTCTATTGTAGAATCAAAATGAATTTTTGTTGAAACTAGTTTTCTATTAATATGTATTCCTTTCTTTGGTGTTTGTAATTCATTGCCCTTAGGTAGCCACAATTCCAGAGAATTTTCCTTTAGTATATAAAAAATAATAAATAATACTTTTACAAGAGTAAATATTCATTTTATTGGGTGTACTTTCATACATAAATACTCGCATGTTTGTACGTAGGTATTGTCTTCCATGGATACACTAACCCACGGGCAACTGGCAACTTTTGGAAAAGTTCTCTGTTGCCTACGAGTGCTTTGACTTCCTTTTTGGGTTTTTATTTGCACTTCATAATATTTTAATTACGTTTTCATCCTTTTTGGTGAAGGGTGCTCTAATCTCAATCGCCATGGCAGCAAACCCCAAAAGCTTACACATACACACACACACACACCCACTAGCTCACACAAACATTGTACAAACAATTTATTTAAGGGTTTAAGTAATTAATTTCAATTTAATATTTTCTTTCTCTATCTTCCCTGTGTTTTTTTTTTTTGTTTTCTCTATTTTGGATATTTCTTTCGAAACAAAAACAAAAAACATTGACTATCCAGTCAACCATCGCACCATGCGAAACAAGAAGTCGTTCCCCTCCGGCCCCACCCAAACCCAACACCTTACAGCCCCTTATGCTTTAACATTCAGTTTTTGGTTGTTTGTTGGTTGCAAGGGGCGAAGATGGGTAAAAAGAAAAAAAATTGAAGCCATTGCCTGCCATCGTCCTTTCTGTGCAGTATAATAGTGATGAAATTATACTTAATGAGTAACTATAAAATTTGTCCACGCTGCTCGTAAATAATAGTTTAAGCTTTAGATGGAATTACCAGCAACAACTGTAGATATAGTTGTAGTCGGTATTCGACTTTGGGCTTGGTTATGGTTGTTAGCGTTAGCTGCTTCTAAACTTTTAACCTAAACACATGGCGAAGAATGATTTTTATGGTGTTATAAAGGAATTAAGTGTATATAGAATTGACCATAAAGAGTTATTTAGTCAGTCGACAATTGAATAAGAATTTTCGTTCTTTGTAGGTACGTAAAACAGAATTTTTATTTTTTCGGCCGTATACACAAAACTTAATGAAACCATAAAATAGGTTTATTTGACAGTTCAATAAAGAATATTTGTCAAATAAACCCATTTCAAATCTATAATAACCATTAGGGGCAAATAGTATTACGGAGGTCCCCTATCAATGAATCGGACCGTACTCACTGATGTGTGAGAAGTTTGCCCCTGTTCCTTAACGGAATGTTCATGGGCAAATTTGCATTAAGTGCACATAAGACTTGAAATAAAACCATCAGCCATCAAACCTAATATGGTTGATAAGTCTTCTAACTAAAGACGAAGAACTCCTGTAGCCGTTGATTGAAGCGGACGTATTTTTATTTCGCTCTTCAAAATAAAAAATAAAAATATATATACATATATCCGTATCTCGGAATAGGTACTACCTATTATGAAAAATTTTTTAAAGCTTTTTGAGTAGGCTAGAAATGGACTCCAAAGACTCAACATCTGCAGCGGTGGTGTCAGACCATAGCTTGTTGTCCTCCCCTCCTATAGGTGTGGGAAACTGAATTGGAAGTGTCACATTCAGGAACGTACTGAGAAGGCTCACAGATGTTGGGCACTATGTAGACGGGTCGTAGGCTCAAAATGGGGCATGAATCCGAGGATAGTCCGCTGGCTCTGCAGGAGCGTGATTAGGCCAATACTTACTTACGCCTCAGTATTTTTGTGAGCTGCTATGGAAAAAAAGAGTGTCCCAGAGGACAGAGTGGGCTTGACGGTTTACTTTGAGAATCCAGGGACTGAGATCTGTTTTAGACTGCTTGACCATAATACGGTCCTGCATGCAGAGATTCAGGCGATCATGGAATGCGTGAAGTGGTGTGGTGCTAACAATAGGACGTCGAGTGTGATCATCCATACCGTCAGTAAAATTGCCAAAAGGGCAATAACAACCAGGACCGTAAGGTCACGAACAGTCTTGCAGTGTAAGAAGGAGATTTACGCCTTCTCTGAGAATGGCAAAATCCGCATCGTTTGGGTGCCGGGCCATAACGGAATAAGGGGAAATGAAAGGGCAGACGATTCGACGGTGAAGGCCAGAGGACTGCCGTCAATAAACTTGGTTAACCCGAAGCCTTTCGGGCCGACGCAGTCCGAGTTGAGGTTGTGGGCGACGAATGCGCATGCAACATTGTGGAACAGCGAAACGGTCGGTAGGACGGCGAAAATCCTATGGGGGGATCCAGATCGTGAGAAGACGAGGCTATTACTGAAAGGAAGCAAGAACGAGGTATCATAACGGGACACATTGGTATCATAACGGGACACATAGAACTACGAGCTCACTTATGTAAAATCGGTGCGGCAAGTGATAGCATGTGTAGGGCATACGGGGAAGATGATGAGACGTTGGAGCATTTCCTTTGATATTGCCCTGCTTTCGCGTCTAACAGATACCGGCACTAAGGTGGAGACACAATACCAGACATGAACCAACTTAGGGGAGTGGTATTGAAAACAATTAAGGATTTAAGAAGTAGCACGGAATTCCTAACTTAAAATTTTCTTTTTAGAGATTACTTTATAGTTTTTAGAGCGCACAACGAGCCGATTACTGGCTTAGGTATATGTCCATAGTGGCATGGGGCGGATTAATATCTGCACCCTCTTTTCAACCTAACCTAAAGACGAAATGCATCCTATAGTGGTTGGTGTGTGTTGCGATCTCTGGCTTTCCCTTTCCACTTGCATAAAAAAAATCTCCCATCATTGTGCTTGTCTCGAAAGAGAAATAGACGCAAAATTGTGAAATTTAATGATCTTCGCCCTAACAGGAAAAAAACTTGAAAATAAACCCATTTAATTTTTTTTGGGAGGAAAATTGTTGGTTCGATGTCATTATAGTGTCCTTTTTGAAGCTTTCGAAATGTGTCTGTTCTTGTCTGTGACCTTGTTGGCCAGGGGACCTTATAGCTCGACTTACTACCGTTGAACCATCCTACTCGTTTTGAAGTCTAGGTGAGGTTAGGTTAGGTTGGCGGAGGTTCATGCCGTCTAGACATCCACATCGGCCAGAGTAAGGCTCAATTTGATTCCTCAACTTCTCTCATCATTTTGCAATGAATTTTACATTTAAAAAGTAAGTGCAAACTGTAGTGTGCAAAATGCATTGGACAGGCTACCGTGATCTCGATTTTGGCCTTACCAAGGACATCGTCGGTCTCTTCCACCAATTCCCTAATTAGTGAGCAGTGCAATGGTAAAAGCATGCCTTTCAAATGAAACGTTGGATCTTATTAGTTAATATTTTCTTGTAGTGCAGTAAGAAAAAAACGATGAATGCTCCTTGAAAACTTTCTAGAATGATAAAATTATTTTCGAATACTTAAAAATTGTTACTATGGATTTTTTTCTCAAGACTCGTGTAAATCAAGTGTAACACATTCCGTGTAATTAAGTCATAAATAATTAAAACAAAATTTACCCAAGGCATTTTTCATTCAGCTATCAACATGGTAGAAACCACATTCATACATATAACCATGTTTTGCCATCCATGTCATGGCTCATGGTGTGCTGAAATGTATGTATGGCATATTTTAGGGCGCCCTAAATCAACCAACATTTATCTTTTAGCAACTCTATCTTTATCTTAATACTGTTTAATTTTCATTAACCAGGAAAACTTCGTTTTAACTTTCAATAAAGTGGAAACCACTACAAATTCATCTTTCAATATATCCATAGGTAGATTGCTTGGATGGATATAAGCATAATGTTTGTGGTATATGTGTGTCTGGTGATCTTGGGTTTCCTTTGCCTTCATGTACACACATGTACACGTGTTAGAATGTGTTTGTGGCTTTGTATGGGTTTTACTAGAGCCGATTGAATGAGTGTGCCTGGGTGTGTATTCATATTTGGAACTGGTCCTAGCATCTTTGCGTTTATTCGTTACAGCTTTATAGCAAATTGTCGAAGACTTGCCTTTAAGTTTCTCTTTGGTCTCCTTTGCCGTAATATGATTATAAATATTTTATTAGCTTTATATGTTCAATCTTGTTTATGTACTCGAGCATATTCATATATACATATATGGCTACATTCATATATGTGTATATATATATCATATGTATGTAGAAGAGTACATATGTCAGACTCCATAGAAATGTATGTAAGTGTTGTGTTCATGGCTCTAAAACAGACTCTAGAAACATATTCGTATTTAATATTTAAAGGCATTTCGAAATCTCTCCTGCCTTGTATTGAACATTGTAGTAGTAGCAAAAAACCGAAAAACAAACCAAAAATAGCACAAACTTTTTCACTCTTACTTGTAGAGAAAATGTCAGTAGTTTAAGAAATTTGTTATGTTCAAAAATCATTTTGTTATATTTTTTATCTATAGAAAAACATTCTAACATATTTCCCCTATATTAATATTTTATTGAAATGTTTCTTTTTGTTGTTCTTTTGCAACACACATTTTATATATTCTCACTTAGGTCTTTTAATACTAAGGACTTCATCTTGCCTCAAAGTATGCTAAGAAAAAAGTTATATTTGACCGCTGTAATGTATACAATTGAGTTATGCTAAGATTTTTTACGAACAAATGGCAAGGGCAATAAAAAAAAACGTAAACACTGGTTATAGCTGAAATACATAAAACGAGATAAAGGATGTATAATACTAAAGGCTAATTTTTTAAGAGCTATAAGAATGTTGACCGCAACTGAGCCGCGAATGGTCCATCCGCTTAGCCCACTTTTGGCATACACTTTCCAACATTTCGGCCGGTATCTCACGAATAAATGCTTCAATGTTGTCTTCCAATGCATCAATTGAAGCGGGCTTGCCTGTTTAGACATGAGCTTAAGAATAACTCCACAAATAATGGTCTAAAGGCGTTAAATAGCACGATCTAGGCGACCAGTTGACCAGTTGACCGGTCCCGAACGTGAAATGAAATGTTCGCCGCACTCACCTCTCAAAAAGTCCTTTGTTACGCATGCTGTGTATCATGTGGCACCGTCTTCATGGTTTCAACCACATGTAATGCAAGTCGAGCTCTTGTATTTTGGGCATAAAAAAGGTGGATATCACGATAGCGCTCACCATTCACAGTTACGTAACGATTCGCATCATCTTTGAAGAAGTATGGTCCAATGAAGCCACCAGCCCATTGCAAGAGCTTGGTAGCTCTTGCAATGCTTCTGGCTGATATTCACTCTAAAATCGACAATTTCCAATTGCTGCGAACGGCGACCATCATTAACACTGGCCGATACAGCTGCTATATTTTCTTCAGTTCGTACTCTAATTAAGCATGTTGTTTTAATGTCCAACAATGTAAATTTGGTGGGAAATTTAGTCACAATAGCCCGAATAGTCGCCTCAGGGGATCGATTAAACTGATCATAAAATGGAAGCCCGCGATGAACTTTCTTAACAGAGCACGCTTTTCGATAATAAAATTCAATAATTTGCAAGCGTTGTTCGTTTGTAAGATGATTCATGGTTCAATTATAGACCATACTAAAGATGTTTGACAGCGAAACAAAACACGAAACATGCATGAGATGTTTCAACCAGCGTTGCCAAAAAAGATAATAGCTAAAATATCACTATTTCTATTTAAGAGTTTAAGGTTTCATTATGAACCTAATTAACAAACCCTTAAGGTATGCTTCATTTTTAAATATCTAAAAACATGCATAATGGACACAGATGGATTTATATATATGGCTTAAATGGGCAAAAAAATGTAACATTAGAAGCCCTTAACTAAGAACACACAATGGATAGAACTTTTTATGTGATAATAGTACTATAAAAGCTAATCTATTAATTACCATACGCCGAACATAAACAGCTTTAAATACAAATGGACATAATACAAAATCTCAACTCGAGTGCTTTAAGTTTTAACACTGTAGCATTCGTCTGAATATACAGAGGGACTTATAGAGCTAATCCCAAACCATTCTAGTCTATATAAAAACCTTTGGTAGTATTTTAATAAAGGACTTTCTTTCAATGTATATAAAGAGATACCGGTTTACATTCAGAAGTAGTTTGTTTTAGCATATAAAACATTTATATGGTATATTAAACCGTTTGACCCTTTTTATTTTATTCTCATATTATTCTTATCCCAAATTCAAGAAATTATCTTAAAAAGGTTTAAAAATTGGAAATTTTTTTGCATTTTGATTTGTTTCATTGAAACTTCAATTAACTTTGTTACAAAGGACGTATAAAAGCAAAGGTTATATACGAGAACTTGAGTATGTCCTTGCAAACCACAAAGCTTATGTATGCGGTTTATTTGCTGTAGTATTTGAGCAATTGAGAAATGTAACCCTTTTTTCAAATCATCCTTTCCTTGAATTTGTCTTATTTATGGCAAGTTGGAAAAGAGACCAAGTGGAGGTGGTGGTCTTGGTTTAATCATTACCGTATATTGGACAATACTTTCTTTAAGTTTGATTTCTGAATGGTGCTCAAAAGAATTATATTCGTAATGTTATTTAGCGAACTATTATGTTTTTGTGATGTAACGCTTTGTTTTTAATATAATGAAAAATATTTTCAGTGTTATTAGCATATTTTATTTGAACAATTTAATATTTTATATTTTTTCATGTATACTATATTTATTTAACATTTTATTAAATCCTTAATTTGCATTTGTTTCATTAGAAATTGTTAAAAAGATTTAGAACACCACACCTTATTTCTCTTTTTTTAACCGCTGGTTGCTGAACTTTCAACGCCTAAAAATATCCAGTATATCTATATCTTATTTCGCCCAAAAATAAACTACATTTAAATATAAATACATAACAATTATTTACGCATTGCCCTAAGAACAACGACGGTTAAGTTGTCATCTCCTCATTTTCCCTTTTTTGTGTAGCAATAATTTTTTTTTTGTTAAATGGACTTTACTGTTACAGTAGCAAGCAATCGCTACCTTTTAGCTTTTTCTTTTCTCTTCGTTGCCAGCCCATTATTCTAGCATACCTGTAGGCTGTTACTTTAGTAAGTAACTCGATAAGATTAAAATATCCCAATATACATGGCCATTAGATACGAGGTTATTATGCACCAGGTTGAAAGGTAAGAAAGAAGAAAAAACGTTTTTCAATTGTATTAGGTATAACACACGTATTTATGTAAAACAAACAACTCGTAAGGATTTTATCTAAAAGATCCTTATTGGTCCCTATACTAAATTAATTGTTATCCTATTTGAATGATATTTGGTTATATGTAGGTCAATAAATATATAAGCCAATCTTTTAACCTGGTATCATGACCATCCCAAAGTTGAGGGTTATTTGAAAATAATTATATACTATATAATTTTTTTCAAATATTTCTAGAGGGCGCAACTCTTTTCCGATTTGGCTAAAATTCTTCCATGACTTCTCTTATGACCTTTAAAATCTCTGTCAAGTATGATCTACACAACCTGATTGTGCTCCAATATAAAGCGACATCCAGACATCCTTGGCACCTATAGAAGGAAAATCTTATCCAAATATTTTAAAAAATCCATGGATATTTCTTGTATTGACCTCCAATTATCTTTCTTGAGTTTTTGCCAGTAAAAAGCAAAAGACCTTGACAAAAGCGAAATATTCGAGGAGGAAGATTCCATGAAGAAACAGAGAGTAAACTTGCTTCATAAGATGAGTGCTGTCTGATTCAACTTTTCGATCCAGATAAGCATTATGCAATTTATAGCCGAGGAGAAATGTTGTTCTGGAGAGCGAATTTCATTTCTAGAGCAGTTTTGCTTGGTTGAAATACTCACAAATATATAGTTACATGTTAAAAAAATAAATAAATCTCTTCGTTTACGTGGCTAAAAGACTTACAAATGCATTAGGGGGAGAGAAGTTGAGGTCAGAGTGATATCATTGTGGTATCACAGTAGCAACAGACCAAAGACTCTGATGGGAATCGAACCCATGACTCCCGCAAACCGATCCCTAGCAAGCAAGGCGATTCTTGACTCAGAAAAACTAGTTTGCTTAAATTAAATCAAAAGTTTTCAACTTTTGAATGAATCTATTCAAAAGTTTTGAACTTCTAAACAAGAATTGAGGCATTTGCTATATATTAATAAACAAATTTTAGGCGTTAATTTTGTTTAAAAGCTCAAATACAATAGTAGAATTTATTTTGTCTGCTATGTTCCAAATTTCCAAAAAATTAGCTACTTGTAAAATATTGGAAAAAAAAATTACATTATATGCTTGTAAAATTTAAAGATAGGATGGAATAAATTGTAAATATTTTTGAAATAAATATGTAATTTTTGAGCTTATTTAACTTGTTAAGTTTGAAAACCACAGAAAATGCTTGCTGTTTTAGCAACAAATTACTGCTGACCCAGTAATTCAGACCATTCTCAGCAGACCTTTTGCTGTTACAGCAAACATATTTGCTGTTTTTACTAACAAATTTCTCTGAGTGTTGGCAAGCAAGGCGATGCTTGGCCAGCAAGGCTATCCTTTGCAAGCAAGCCGATTGAACATGGTCGTTCCGGTCTATAGAACTGATCGCCGGCAGAACGCGTGGGTCCACGTGGATTGCAGGATGGCCAATGCCGAGTTTTTCCTCGGAAAAGAACGTCACTGATTCTGGGGCTTAAGGAGCATGACATCGAATGCTGATTAGTGTCCCTTCGGGTCATTACAACATCCGGTCTCTGACGTCGTGGTGGACATGATGGACGGTGAACTTCTGCAGGGTTGGTCGTGGTGAGAAGAAGTTGGTCAAGCACTTTTGTGTAATTGCCCTGTTATTGCAGAAGAAGGTGCAGTATTATGAGTAAACACCTCCAAGATCACTAAACCCGTGCCCTTCAACCTAACCCAAACTAAAAGATTTATGCCTATAATATTGGTCAATACTTTAATATTTCCTTCATCGCAATGTGTTTCTATCAAGATTAAATACAAAGGCTGATTTTTTACAGTTTCAAATCCAAATATAATGTCCAAAACATATAATCTTTGATAAACCCTTCCTTCCACACACTTTTTTAACCTCCCTCGAACTTAGCTCGAACATTTTATTTTGTGTTGACCTCCACTTCCTTCGGGATATTTATTTTTATAGTTTAATGGAATTTTAAGGTTTTGGCTTTTAGTTAACTTGTTTTCTACGAAGTGGTCGACTCCAATAAATATGGGTACATGGATAATTAAATTGCCTTACAAATTTTCACCAAAGAAAGAAAATAAGATTTCAGAAAGCCATGCCGAAGGTCAAAAGGTCATGAGAACAGTTGAAGTCTTTGTCAAGAATATGGTGTCAGTTAATAAAAATGAAACGGTTCTTAAAGTGACTGAAATATTTATAATACAAATGCCAACAACAACAAAATTGTCTATACCCTGGGGAGAAGAGGAACATTTAAAATACAATTTCAACAACATTTCATTGAAGGTTGCGTTCATTCAACCGGGGGCGGGAAGCGTCTAATACCAGATTATCTCAATAAACATCAAAATAATTAAAAAGAATTTACAGCTTTCTCATGCCCATTTATGTAGTATGTATAGGCCGCCGTTACGTGAGCAACAACATGACAAAGTTGTTATATATTGAAGTCTACATTTAGGCAATGAACATTTGTTAAATTTAAGACTTCTTTTCTTTTTGAGAGGATTACAAGTAAAGTTCGTATACACCCACACACACTCAAACACACATACCCCAGAGCAATGCTCGTCCAACACACTTTTAAAGCAGGCCGAATTCCTTGTTAAGACTCAATTTCATGTTCAAAGATTTCACATGAATCATTAAATATTAATCGAATTGTGCAGCAGCATACCTTAGCTTCAATACGACGAAGAAAATGAAACATACTTTCCCTGAGCATTGGCAAAAGAATGTTTTGGAGTGAGTCAGTTAATAAGAAGACACAAATTCGATATTCTTCGTTATATTTTAAACATTCGCTTCAGTATATATACCAGCTTCACGGATGATATCTCTCTATTACACTCGTTTGGTAAATTCAGGAAAACATCAATAACATTAAATAAGGGATAATAAATAAAAGTTTTAAGTACCCATTTGAGAGGTTAAGTGAGCTTTTAATTTATTTGGAAAAAAATATGAATTAAATCGGCATTAAATATTCGTAGAAATTTTTAATGCTTATTAAACATAGGCAAGTTTGCAAATTGATTTGCGGCGACAGAACTAAAGTTTGTTGAGAAAGCTGCTAATGGAGAATTTTGTGGATTTTGTAGCCAATTATAATGCAAAACGTCGTAGCATCATCATCTTCTATTTTAAATGTTTCATCTCTTATTAAAATGTCAAAAATGATACAATCACGGCAATGTACTTTACCGATTTCCGACGATTTTTTTTATTTTTTACTAAGCAAAGCATACTTTTGGGGTTGCTTACAAAATATACATATGTTTCTGAAATAGGAAAAAGAAGTCCTAAATATTGTATGTTTAAAAATTTAAATTGTTTTTATTTTGATATCCTTACAAATGCAATACTTTCAACTCAAACAAAATATGTTATTAACAGGAAATCGTTTTGAATAATTAGCTTAAAAATGATAAAGTGAAGCATAATTTAGGGGATTGCTTAAAAGTACTATATTCGTTATTGGTAGGCGATAGATAACTGATTTTGCTGGAGAATTATCGATGTTATCTAGTTTAAAGGAAACTATCGACATATATATTAACTTGTTTATTTTTCCGCCTTTTTTAATCTAAAATAAAGATTCCTGGATATCGACTGTCTCGCCAGCAGCATGCATAAAGCAAGGGGCAAGTCCGCTCAAACAGCCCTTCACGTCGAAGACGGCTACATTAGGGTTATCTCGCTATAAAACAATACACAATATAGCATTTCTTAGCATTGACAATGGTAGCATTTCTTGCATAGACAGTGCTTTCAATAATTTAAAACCCCCACTTTATGGCGCGGAGAGAAAAAACAGATGGCAAAAATCAAAATGTTCATGTGCGGCTACGTTATTTTGGAACAACCTATCTTATGTTAAACTGACCAAGCATTTCAAAATCATAATGTCAGATTTTTCGTTCGAAATATGTGACCGTTCAAAGTTGAGCGATTTTCGGTTTTCAAAAAACTCAAAATTTTTAGGTAATTTGATCCGATTTCAAGTGTTACATCTCGATAACTAGACACAGGGTGGACTTTTTTTCTGTTCAATGATGTACTAAAGAAGTTGATAACTATCAAAAAATCATGATTTCTATGACCTTCTCCAGGTAAATCATTATTTAATTACTATGCATTTGTTCACTATTTTTATCTTTGGTGGGAGTTAATAAAATTTTATATTTTTTATGCTTGCCATATTTTCAAAATACGCTCTTTGATGGTCCCTTAACATAATTGAAAAGTTTGCCACCCGTACCATAGACATAGGAGATCTACAGACTTTGAAACTCAAAATGTTAATCAAATAACTCAAAAGTTCTCCGTTCCATGTCGTCCGGATTCCGGATTATTTGTAAAATCGACACTGTACTTCTGAATTAAGTTTCATCCAAATCGGATGAAAAATGCTCCTTCTATGGGCTCAATACTCTATATCGGGAGATCGGTCTCTTTATTGCACAAATACTTCCTATCCGTGTAGGTCGATTGGGATTGTAAATGGGCCAAATCTTTCCATGTTTTGATAAAGCTGGCATATCAACCGACCTTGGGTCTTGTTTTCTTGAGCCTCTCGACAGCGCAATTCTTATCTGATTTGGCCGAAATTTTGCATGAGGTCATAACAATTTGCACAATCGGTCCATATTCTGGTATGGTTCCAGTAGCATGGCAGTTTTTATCCATTATCTCTTGCTTCGACTAAGAATTTGAAATTTTTCCCATCTACTAGAGCTGTTTTGAATATATAATTATGAGACTATAGATTTCCTTTGTCTATTCCCGTGTTTGCTCCGTTTTTGATTAGAGGCAAACAATGTAGAAAAAAGTCATGGTTCAAGAAATTGTATGGAGATCATGACCCAGAATTAGAAATCTTGGGAATAGTTCCAAAACTTTTGAACGGATACGGTTATATACACGAAACTTAACATATTCGATGTTGAGATGTTTTCAAATCAGTATGTTTAATTTTGAAACTTGGTCACCACGAGCATGTCAAATTTTGAAGTGCAGCTATATCTAATCGGCGAAATCGGAAGAAAAATTACCCTGTTATCGGCTCAATACCTTAAATAGGGACATCGCTCTATATGACCACTATATTCAAATATGGTCCGATCTCTGCAAGACTCAGCATGAATGTCGAAATCAAATAAAAAATACGCCTTTAATCGGCTCAAGACCTTTAATCGGGAAATTGATATATATGGCAGTCCTATCCAAATATGACCCCATCTGAATTATAATCAACAATGATGTATATGGCCCTAATACAACTTACTCAGCGAAATCGAATGAAAAATGCGTCTATTTTATCTTAATCGGGAGATCGATTTGCATTAAAGAACATGGGTAGAGATGGACGATGGTTAAATACCCAAAAGGCATTTACCCGGTAAATTGGGTAAATACCCGGGTATTTACCCATATATATCCAAAAGCTGGGTATTAATAGTTTTACAGATATATTGGGTATACAAACATTTTGCTAACAAGTTTTGATGATTTTGTATTCATTGAATATAAAAATAATCTTCTGATCTCACAATGTCGGATTTTAGTTATATATAGCCGCTATATAGACCGATCTCCAGACTTTTAAAGTCTTGAGGCCATACATTGGTAATTTTTCATCCGATTTCGATGAAATTTGGCACAGCGTGTTCTGGTAGACCCCTACCCATTACTGTCAAATGTGGTCCAGATCGGACCATATTTGGATACAGCTGCTACATAGACCGATCTCCCGATATAGTGGAATGAGCCAATAAAAGGAGCACTTTTCATCCTATTTCGATGAAATTTGGAGTAGCGAGTTCTAGTACCCCTCTTTACCCTTTTGTTGAACATCATCCAGATCGGACCATATTTGGATATAGCTGCCATATAGACCGATCTCCTGATATAGAGTATTGATCCGATTTTGATGAAATTTGAAACTGTGTGTATTTACCCAATAATTACCCAAGCGTTGGCTTTTTACCCGGTAGAAACCAATCTCTAAACATGGGCAAACTTCTCACATATCAATGCGTGCCGTCCGATTCAAGTTTAAGCTCAGTGATAAGGGGCCTCTTTTTTATAGCCGAGTCCGAACGGCGTGCCGCAATGCGACACCTCTTTGTGCAGAAGTTTTTACATGGCTGCCATACCAAATGATACAGTACCTCCCAAATATCGCCAGCATTTGGAGCGGATAACCACCGCTGAACATTTTCATGATGTTCTCGCCAGGATTCATACCCAGGCGTTCAGCATCATAAGTGAAAATGCTGGTCATGCTCTGCGCTACGATGGCCTTGATCGATCTACGAACCCACGCCTGAGTTCAATTCCCGGCGTGAACATCAAAACTCTTTTTCAGCGTTGATATATATACAGAAAACTCGTATACCGCTGATTGCCCGCGACTGCAGTTGCAGCTACTCCGTATACGGTGCTGCCTGCCCGGTAGCTCTCCGCTGAGCTTCTTGCGATGACAATGAACCCATGTGATGCTCATATTCATCCCATTTTTATAAGGCCTTCTGGTGAAAAAGCTCTGAAATTTCGCCCCTGTCTTCTTATGTTTTGTGTACGACAAAATATTTATGCATAAATAAAGGTTAAGTTTTCGTTGCAAACTTTATACACTCAAGAATATTGAAATGCTTTGCTTCCCCTCTACATATTGCTGAAGGCAAAGTTGATTCGTTTGGGAGTTTTTTTTTTTTTTGTTGTCACAATTTTGATGCTGCCTTGTTGAGCGTTTGTCTTTACGTGTTACTTTCGTGCAGATATGCAGCGGCAACTTGCAACAACTATTGCTTCCACAACAGCATTATCTTCATCAGCCATATTTTGACAAGACACATTCAAGAAAAAGTGCAAAAAGAAAACTATTTAAATTTCCACAGTTTCTCGATGTCTTTTGAAGTTTTGTTGAAATAAGAACTTCTTTTACTCGTTTTGTGTTCCGTTTTGTTTTTTCGTTTTATAGAAATCTTGAAGAAAAAAATTAAATTTAAAATTTTTCCCAGCAAAATGTCATTTAAAGGTAAAACTTTTGTGAAGGGGAAGTTTTCTTAGCATCGCATTATTCGCCAAATGGGATAAGTGCATTTCTAGACAAACTAAAATATTTATTTTTCGTTGTTGATAGAATTTGAAATATATTTAGGGGGCATTGGGAAAATATCAGTTAAGGGATATAATTGGAATACAATTCCTCATGTATTAAGTATCATACACATTTAGTGGATAGGGAATTTTGTTTTCAAAGATTAAAAAAAATGCATTTGAATGTCAAATTTTGAAAAATTCTCCGAAAAAACCTTTATGGGAGATACAATTTTAAAAAGTTTTCAAAAAATTTACTAAAACACTAAGAATTTTGTGAGCCTCTCTATATATGCTCTTAAATGATTTGTTTTAATGTCTCATCTTGTCTAAAATGATTTTTTTTATTTTGCACAGAGTCTTCTAAACTTTAAGGTCATAAGAAACTTAAATTCAATCTCAGCATTACTAATTTCAAAAGCGACCCGGAAGCCATGTTGGTAGTTTGCTCGGCAGTGACGTAGCCAGGAGTTTATTTTTTGGGGGGGGGGGGCACCACCCCACATTTTTTCAAAATCGAAAATTACCAAAATTCTTGTTACTGTGAAATTGATAATAAAGATACCTCAATTTTTTTTTAATTGTGGTAGCTATTGTGCATATGTGCAGGTACTGACGGCGGTGACATTTGGTCATAAAGTGTGAGCTGAATTTTACACTGATTGCCAACACAGTGCAAATATCTTTTGGAAATTGTATTAACGGGTTCGAACGGTAGACAAGGGCAAAATTTTTGCTGCTGCTCCGTGTGCCCAGGTTCATATTAACGACGAAAAATACCCAAGATAAGAGCTGCCTTAGAAAAATTCTAGCTCGAGTTAGTAATGAAATTTGGATTGGAGTAAAGTAGATGACTGAAACCAGTTACAACAATTTTTCCCGTCATGTTTTGGGGGAAAATTGGCTTGTCGAAAATCGGCAATATTTTATATCCCAAAAATCAAACGAAATAATTTCTACAAATTCTTAGGCGTGAGATTTCTGGAATTCGTTTTAATGTCTTGTTGCATTTGATGGTTTCTATAAAAAAACTAAATGTATGGCAATAATTCTACTTCTTCTGACAGCAGGTTCTATTTTATGCCAAAATCATAAAATCCAGCTTTCTTTGCTAAATGGTCATAAAATATTAAAAAATTATTTTTTTTTGTTGTAGGCGTTTAGGAGATAAAAAGATTATTTTTTTCAAAATTTTTTAAAATTCACATTATTTGAAAAAATTGCTACGTCAATATAAATTCTCTGAATTATGAATATACTAACATATGCCCGTTCGCTTTGCAGCCCCCGATGGTACACCCAAAACCAAGGTATAACTGTATCGCAGTTTTATTAGCTTTAGCCTTATCCGTAAAGAAAGGACATTTTGAAAGTTTTAGTGCCTAAATGTACGAGTTAAAAAAAACTCTAGTCGGTATATACTGTCAAGGTGTAACTGTATCGCAATTTTAAGATCTTTAGCTCAATTCGTAAATAAAGTACCATTTTTTACGATTTAGTACCTAAATGTACAAATTTCAACACAATCTTCTAGTTATCCGTTGCATACTGCCAAGATGTACCTGTATCCCTAATTTCATAGATGTAGCTCATTCTGCAAAAAGTACCACTTTTTGTTCGACTATTAACAAAATCTTCTATTCGCCCGGTACATACTGTCAAGATGTGCCTATGACCCTCTGTAGCACAATCTATAAAGAAAGTATTGAGTAGTACCAATTACATCACTTATGTTGTTTTGTATTTTACTCTTTGTACGATTTCAAGATTTCATATTTAGTACAACTTTACCCTTCTCCGTTCACTGTAAAAGTAAATATGCTATTTCGTACTTTTTGGTACAAAATGTATGATTTCTTAAAAATTAACTTAGTCAGCCAACATATAATTTTTAGTACAATCTACATGTTAAATTTCAGAGCTCTAGTTCAATCCGTAACGAAAGTATGAAATGGTACCAAATACGGTACTAAACGTACGTTTCTTGCGTTTCCATTACTATTTTTCATATCTACCCCCTTTATTTTGCAACAACAATCATTAAGCCAAATTTCGAAGTTCTAGCTCTACCCGTTCGCCCTATGCAAAGTTCACCTTTTCCCAACCTTTTTTGGGTAATATTCGAGGAGGGTCCGGCCCGTGCTGAAGTTTTGTCATACATTTTTTTAGAAAAAAGTCATTCAAATTTTGTTTTTACTAAGAATTTCATTACAAATTTGTCCTTAAGAAAAATAAGTTTAACGCTGCCCTGGCCTCAGCAAAATGTTGTCTTTGTAGGATATTATAAATATGAAATGTTGTCATTATAAACAAAGTTAATGAAATGTTTGTTTAGAATAAACATAATTTAAAATTTTTTTTAGACAAAATCATTTTGGGGGAGCTTGGGCCCGATGGCCCCCCTGGTTACGTCCCTGGTGCTCGGATTACCCGTGCGGGGTTCGTGGGTACGATTTCCAACAGATCTTGGGAATTTAAACCTTAAACTATCTAAGTGAGTCTGTGAAGGACTGCCATTCTTACCTAACCTAACCTACCAATTTCAACCATTCACAGAATTGTCCGTTTTTTCTCTTTCGCCTCTTTTTTCGGTCATCGAAATAGTTTTATAAGGATTTATTTGTAATATTTGTGAAACAATTTCTTTTGAGTTTTCTTTTTTCCACAAACTAATTTTAAATTTGTTATTTTATTTGTGAGCTTTTTATTTTATTTCTCTTCCTTTATATACTTCGATTGTAAGTCCCACCGCATCTTTCTTCGCAGTGGCATACTCTTTATAGCTTCCGTTGCCGTTGCCATAGAAACTGTAGGTGTGTTCATAAGTGAACTTAAACTTCCTCCATTTTCTTTCTCTTTGTACAAACTTTCTAAAGAAACTTTTACGCACTGCTTGGGTACACAAATTCTTTAAGATAGCCGACAAGCTTACATATGTATGTGTGAGCGTGTGCATAACCCAAAAAGAATGCTTTAATTTTTAGTTTTATCTTTTAAGATTGGCATTGGTTTTTTTTGGCTTTTTGATAATCTTTTGTTTTTAGCGGTTTGGATAAATTTGTTTTGGAAGTTCAGCTAAGTAAATACTAACCACATACTTCCAGTTTACTATAAAAGTTTTTTTTTTAAAACTTTATGATTTTTTTATGATGATTTATTCATCAAGACTGCCAATAATAAATCAAAATCACTTGATTCAAATGTACATAATTACAGTCTTATTCATAAAAAAATAATAAAATAGGTTTACAAACCGAAAATAGGCAAAATATGTATTTTTGTTATTCACAAATTAAAGGGTGATTTTTTTGAGGTTAGGATTTTCATGCATTAGTATTTGACAGATCACGTGGGATTTCAGACATGGTGTCAAAGAGAAAGATGCTCAGTATGCTTTGACATTTCATCATGAATAGACTTACTAACGAGCAACGCTTGCAAATCATTGAATTTTATTACCAAAATCAGTGTTCGGTTCGAAATGTGTTCAAATTTTGACAAATTTTGTTTAGCGATGAGGCTCATTTCTGGTTGAATGGCTACGTAAATCAGCAAAATTGCCGCATTTGGAGTGAAGAGCAACCAGAAGCCGTTCAAGAACTGCCCATGCATCCCGAAAAATGCACTGTTTGGTGTGGTTTGTACGCTGGTGGAATCATTGGACCGTATTTTTTCAAAGATGCTGTTGGACGCAACGTTACTGTGAATGAACACATTTCGAACCGAACACTGATTTTGGTAATAAAATTCAATGATTTGCAAGCGTTGCTCGTTAGTAAGTCTATTCATGATGAAATGTCAAAGCATACTGAGCATCTTTCTCTTTGACACCATGTCTGAAATCCCACGTGATCTGTCAAATACTAATGCATGAAAATCCTAACCTCAAAAAAATCACCCTTTATAACCTACGTTTCCTTTAATAAACCTATTTTAAATTTCAAAAAATTATTGTATGATCAACGCCTCTTTAAAAGTTTAATAAGCCAATTTTTGTGTACATTCAAATTACAAAATGGATTACAGATGAAAATTATTATCAAGTCAGCTAGGTACCAGTGAATCTTTGTCCCAGAGCACGACAATTCGATTTCCGAATATACGAAGGAAATTCCTGCCAATTTTGTGCACAAAGGAAGCGAACGAGTCGCGTAAGGAAGCAAACGAATCGCGATAACTGATGAGATCTCAAGGGCTTCGGAGTGAACAACTGCGGACCATGCCTCACGTTTAACGGTTTCGTCTGCTCGAGCGACTTATGCCCATCGTCAAAAAGGTGTGACATTAAGTATAGACTGTCAAATGAACCAAGTGAGAAATATATTCCACTTGTCTTGTTAAAACAAGACGTTGGATAACGACATTCATTGTGATCACCTGTGCCAAGATATAAATAAATAAGATATAAATTCTTACCTGCGCGGATAACCACGGCCAGCGTTCATATCAACAAACATATCTACGGATGGTTGTGTGGTCAGCCCGTGAATTACGATGTGCTGGTAAGTCGAGGCCAGTATGTTTGTATGAACAAATAAATGTTCGTAATACTAACATATGAGTATTTTCGTAAATAACGGCGGACGGACGCTGAGGCACAGTGGATAGAGAAATGACAACTGCACAGTGGCCACGGTTGTCGTAATATGCAAAATGTGAAGTAAATAAGCATAATCTTTGCGGACGGCCAAAGCCCAGAGATGTATTATAGCAGTCGACAACGAATCGTTACATATCGACGTTCAGGTGGAGGCAGAAGAGACGGCTAAGCAAAGAAACCACTACTCATCCCCAATTATCTTCTTGACCTCACTGGATGCGAAAAAAGCATTCATTAGCCTCAGTACTTATTTATAACTCTCAATATGGAACGAGTGAATATGAAGTCACATCTGGCATAGTGCTCCGTATTTGGAACGGATTCCTGCAATGACATACTGCGAATAGAAATGCCAGACGGAACATTTCTAGTATTTCAGTCCATTCGGATAAGAATTGCGACTTGTAGGGGCTCAAGGAGCAAAATCGGGAGATCGGTTTATATACGAGCTGTATCAAGCTATAGATCGATTCAGACCATATTGGAGACGCATGTTGAAGGTCATGGGAGAAGCCGTTCAACAAAATTTCTACCAAATCGGATGAGAATTGCGCCCTCTAGAGGGTCAAGATCCCAGATCAGTTTATATGGCAGCTATATCAGGTTATGTACCGATTTGCGCCATACTTAACAGTTATTGAAAGTCATAATAAAACACCTCATGCAATATTTCAGCCAAATCGGATGAGAATTGCGCCCTTCATTGGCTTATATGGCAGCTATATCAGGTTTTTATGGCAGCTATATCAGGTTATTAGCCGACTTCAACTATACTTAGCACAGTTGTTGGAAGTGATTCCATAACACCACGTGCAAAATTTCAGTCAAATCGGACGAGAATTGCGCTCTCTAAAAGCTAAAGAAGTCAAGACCCAAGATCGGTTTATATGGCAGCTATATCAAAACATGGACCCATATAGCCCGCTTACAATTCCAACCGACCTACACTAATAAGAAGTATTTGTGCAAAATTTCAAGCGGCTAGCTTTACTCCTTCGAAAGTTAGCGTGCTTTCCACAAACTGACGGACGGACGGGCACATGGCTAGATCGACTTAAAATGTCACTACGATCAAGAATATGTATACGTAATGGGGTCTTAGACGCATATTTCGAGGTGTTACAAACAGAATGACGAAATTAGTATACCCCCATCCTATGGTGGAGGGTTTAAAAATGAAAATACACATGCTCGTAATCATATTTTTTTAAACGGTTCTCGCAAGGCGTATTTAATTAGGTGGCCGCATCGGCGAATTGCTACAACAAAGCATCTTTTTTGGGAATTCGATGTATCAAAATTTGTAAACAGGGCGAAAAAAATTCGATTCGCCTTGATATTTACTTGATGATTTTCGGCAAATTTGTTTCGACCAATCAAAGCAAGAAGAAAGAAATTTATTAATTTTTGAGTGTCAAGGAAACACATTTTTAACAATGTTCAAAATACCAATTAGCTCCAGAGGCTTTACTCACAAAAAGTGGCAGGATCGTGATGAAAGTGACCTCTATATCCCTGCTAGATTCAGGACATGCCTATTAAAGTGTGTCGGCGCTTTAAAACGCCACATGCAAGTGAAAATGATGGTTAGTTTCTTCTAGTAAGCCAATACTTCGGCTATTCAAACTTCATTGAGTTTATTGGCATTTTCTTATACTTATATACAGGGTACATAACGGTAAACTTAATCCTATTCCCTTTTCTATTAATATCCTTAAAAATAAACATTTCATTTTGTGAACAATAGGTTGTACTAAACAGCTGTTGAGTACCAAACAGCTGATTTGACTCAAGGTATACTTATTAATTTAGAAATAATATCGATAACACTACAAGTGGCTGGAACATTGAGTTCCGATCTGTGTGCTGTTCATTGGTGTAATGAGAAGCTTTGGCTGCGAGCTACCGGGCGCGTCCACAGGTTGCTGATAGTGGAATGCTCCGAACGGGGTAGCTGCAACGGCAGACGCGTGCAATCAGCGGGGAGTCTCAATGAGAGGCCGGGCGGCACCGACTCTTGCACAAATACTGAGTGCCTATGATGCTCGATATGACAAGTCGGGTTATTGGCGCCTTCAAATAACCTATGGCCTTCTTGTTTCCGCGGCGATCGGTACTTTGGACCGGAACAAGTTTGCTCACCTACGGAAGCCTGGCGAGGATCGACACCTTCACATGGAAATGGAAGATGGCAGGTTTAAATAGTCTTCATAAGGTCATTGTAGCCGTAGATAGCTACAAAGTGAATGCTAACAAATAGCTCCAATAGGAAGAATGTGATTAGAGCTCAATCAGCACAAGGAAGGGCTGTGTTCCCCTTCTTAGCTCTTGGCTATCTGTCGGATTTTCAGGTCATTTGAAAAGGACAGTTAAAGTTTGTTGGCTACGTAGCGTAGAGGTTAGAGGCCACCGTAGCGTAGAGGTTAGCATGTCCGCCTACGACGCTGAACGCCTGGGTTCGAATCCCGGCGAGACCATCAAAAAATAAATGTTCAGCGGTGGTTTTCCCCTCCTAATGCTAGCAACATTTGTGAGGTACTATGCCATGTAAAACTTCTCTCCAAAGAGGTGTTGCACTGCGGCACGCCGTTCGGTCTCGGCTATAAAAAAGGAGGCCCCTTATCATTGAGCTTAAACTTGAAACGGACTGCACACATTGATATGTAAGAAGTTTGCGCCCGTTTCTTAGTGGAATGTTCATGGGCAAAATTTTCAATTTGATACGAGAATGACATTGAAATCATGGTGTGTGGCTGTTTAGAGTACATATAGTATACTGCCAAAATACTAGGTAACTTGGTTTGTTCAGGGGACCTCTCCTAGATGTGATGTAGCTCCCGTTCTTACTATTGAATGTCCTCAAAAGCCTTTGCAATGTTAGGACTTTGACCTTGCGCTGGTCACATGGCGGACTTAAGCTTGATTTGTGGGGATGAGAAGGAGTCATAGACGGTTGAGCACCTATTGTGAGACTACCCTGAAATTTATGGCTGCACAAAATCTATTTTCCTGCCTAAATTATCTTCATGCAAAAGTCCTTTCGCCATTATAGACTACTATAGCTTTAAATTGCAAATTGGCGGGAGATTCTCCAAACCTCCTGGCGGTTTTGTCTTTCACATCGGCTCCAAATATTTTTCTTTTTAATGTTTGGCATTGTATTGACGTAAATTTATCAGTATTCTTCTGCGCTTTTTGAATCTTTCGGGGACGACACAATAAACCTAAGTAATCTGAGTGAAACTTATAGTAAATGAGGTTGCTAGACGCGTGCTATTATGTACCCTAAGTTTAAAACCATAACAGCAGCAAACACAATTTATAAATTATTTATTTTGAAGTGTATATTCTTGTACGGCTGGGTTGATGCGGCCACCCGATAAATACGCCTTTACAAATAGTTTTGTAAAATTAAAAAAAAAAATTGCTATATTCACATACTATTTGACAGATGATGGTATTTCTTAACAGCAAATTATGAAACTACCACATTAAATACCAAAGTTTATATAAATATGTGTGTGTGTGTGTGTACATTGTTGTGTCGTATTGTGCAACCAATAATTGATTATAACATTTTCACAAGGATAACATACATACATATTGTACATACCAGGCCATAACAATATACATAGTTACCATAACAACGTTTGTAATGAAAGATGAACATGATTAAAAAAATCTTATTCGTCTGTTTGCATTATTCTGGGCGAGTTTTTGCTTTCCTTCAATATCCTTAGTTAGTTATCCCTGGAGCCAGCCCAGCGCCTTTAATCTCCCTACTCTCCCACCACCAAAGGCATCAAAGCAACATGTTTTTCGTATTAAAAAAATGTGTGTATAAAAATTATAATAAAAATTTACATAATATTCATAAAATATGTTGATGCCATAGTTCAGCTAGTAGTTCGGGTCTGGTCTATTCACCATTCTATCTAACACTGTTCACTAAAAGTATACGCGGCAATGTGTGTGCTTGTTGTATGTTTTATTAAAAAGGACAAATCCAGAGCGAAACAGCTGAAGAAGAAAGAACGGCATAGATAATAATGATGCGATATGAAAAGGATGTTTGTAGGATAAGCAGGACATCAAAATGACTTTAACCAGCGACAAAAGCTGAGAAATAATAAATACACTGCAATTTTTTTCGTTACACAAATGTTTGAAGCTAGGGGTGTGCAAGTGACATGAATGTGTCACGAGGGAATTATGATTGACTTAATACTTGTACCCAATCACATGATTTTGCATGATTTCAAAATCATTGTGCATAAGTTACTTACTATTAAAATCACGACTATATAATTTATTTTCGTTTGTCATAATTTTTTTTTTATCAGTTGTTATTTTTGTGTGTGCAATTATTTTCCCAAAGTAGTGCAAAAGTAGCTTTATTCGCTCGTGATCATGAGACAATAGGAAAAAGTAGTTCATGACGAACATTTGAAAGCATTAGTAAAGCTGCAATTACATGTCATATGAGCTTTTACTTTCTGTATTCATAAGACTTGTCTTATGTAGTGCTCAAATAAGCGCTCTAATCGGCATGTATTCTCATATGTATTGTACTATTTTTATAAACATGTGTCTACATGTACGTATGCTCGATGAAATGGAAGCTCGATTTAGTCGAATAACTTGTAGGTTAGGTTTAAGTGGCAGTCTGCCATCAGACTCACTTAGGCGTTTTCGTCCATTGTGGTACCACAGGGATAGAAGAAAGAAGATGCCTTCTAGTTCCTACCGTTGAACCATCCAGATCGCATTTAAAAGCCCAGTAACTTGCGAAAGTTCACAACCGCTAAATCTGACAGGTTCACAAAGACATGAGAACTTAAGTGGAACTCCTTCTGACTGCTAGTGCGGGACACACACACAGAAGGTGTTCTATAGTCTCTTCTTCCTCAATGTTCCTACAGCTTCTGCAAAAGGCGTCAGCATATTTTCCGATTAGACAGTGACCTGTCATGACGGACACAATGATTGAAATGTCTGTTTTAGCCAATGACAGCAAAGCAGTTCACCTCTTCAAGTCTAGATGAGGCCACATAGTTTTGGAATGCTCACAGCCCTCCCTTTGTGACCATCTATCATTCGTTGCCCTTCGGGTCTGGTCCTGAAAACTTTGCTTACTTGTCGCTAAAGGTATACCCACAGATTCCAGTGTCCCTGGAGTGTATAAGGTAGTTCCTAGTCTCGCAAGCTCGTCTGTTTTAGAATTCCCTGGTATATGTCAGTGGCCCGGCATCCAGAATAGGTGAATTTTGAACTGTTCAGCCATCTCGTTGAGAGATTTGCGACAGTCGAGGGCGGTTTTTGTGTTCAGAAATTCGTTCTCCAGGGATTTAATGGCTGCCTTGCTGTTTGAGAAGATATTGGGTTGCCCAAAAAGTAATTGCGGATTTTTCATATAGTCGGTGTTGACAAATTTTTTCACAGCTTGTGACTCTGTAATTGCATTCTTTCTTCTGTCAGTTATCAGCTGTTTCTTTTAGCTTGCTTTAAAAAAAAAAGTGTAAAAAAAGTATATTTGATTAAAGTTCATTCTAAGTTTTATTAAAAATGCATTTACTTTCTTTTAAAAAATCCGCAATTACTTTTTGGGCAACCCGAGGGACCACTTCTCCAGTATTTTCACCAAAGCTAAAACTAATATAACGATGATCAGAGAAGCTGTTGTGATCATCCAACGCTTCACAGTCGCATATTCTTGCACTTATATCTTCCCATACCAACGTTATATCTAGTACCTCCTGTCTGTTCCTGCTAATAAAGGTCGGTTTATCCCCTTTATTACAAATCGCCAGATTGCAACTTATAATAAGCCGCTCATCCCTTTCGTTGACATCCAAACTTCCCCATATCTGGTGATGTGCATTAGCATCCCTTCCTACAATGAGGCTTTTCTTTCCTACAGAAGCAGCTTCAACCAGCGATTTAAGGTTTGAAGGCGGTATCTCTGAATCGTGTGCCATATATAGGGTAGCCAGCCAATAATGAGACTTGTTTATTTCAAGGCTGGCTACTACTAAATCTTCAGTGCTTAGCGACGGAAGAAGAAAAACACTTAGACTACCCTGTGTCTCCCATTCCCCGTACCTTTGAGAATTGAAATCCCGGAATTCGTAGTCCACGTACCATTCCTCCACACACCTTGTGTGGATTCTTTTTCCAAAATCCATGTCATATTAAATTTTTCGTACGTATCACTTGATGTGTACAACTTTCAGAGTTGCTTTTTTTGAAATTACATATGACATGTCTGGCCGAGTGATTGGACCTTAAGCGTGAGTAAAATGTTACTCACACTCGCATCTCTCATGGTAACTCACATTTAAATGAGAAAAATAAGAACACATTTTATGAGAAGTTATGTACTTGGTTATTGTTTTTTTTTTACTTCTGCCTTCTACCCCTGGACTTGTCAGCAAATAAATTTGTGAAGTATTCATGGGCTTCACGACCGGAAGTGAAAAGTAAATACATACTACAACAAAGTATGCAAAGACAAAAAGGATCTCTGCCAACAGCACAACATAGATGAATGAAAAATTATAATGAGACTTTTTTGTTTGTATTTTTTCGAAGAAAAAAAAGCGGTGAATTGTTTTATAATTGATTTTTATTGAAAATGAGCAATAATTTAACAGGATAAAAAGCGAGCGATAGATTCAAAGCGTAATCTGATTGACAGCTATTAAACGCAAAGCAATTAGGATAGGTTAGGTTGAAAAGAGGGTGCAGATATTATCCGTCCAATGCCAGTATTGACACACCTAAGCCAGTAATCGGCTTGTTGTGCGCTCTAAAAACTACAAAGTAGCCTCTAAAAAGAAAATTTTAAGTTTGGAATTCCGTGCTACTTACAAAATTCTTAACTGTTTTCAATACCACTCCCCTCAGTTGGTTCATGTCTGGTATTGTGTCTCCACCTAAGTGCCGGTATTTGTTAGACGCGAAAGCCGGGCAATGACAAAGAAAATACTCCAACGTCACATCATCTTCCCCGCATGCCGTACACATGCTATCACTTGCCGCACCGATTTTACATAAGTGAGCTCATAGTCCTATGTGTCCCGTTATGATATCAAAAGCTATACTGACCTTCTTGCTTCCTTTCATTAATAGCCTCGTCTTCTCACGATCTGCATCCCCCCATAGGATTTTCGCTGTTCTAGCTACCGTTTCGCTGTTCCACAATGTTGCATGCGCATTCGTCGCTCACTCCCTTAACTCGGACTGCGTCGTCCCGAAACGCTTCGCGTTAACCAAGTTTATTGACGGCAGTCCTCTGGCCTTCACCGCCAAATTGTCTCCCCTATCATTTCTCCTTACTCCGTTATGGCCCGGCACCCAAACGATGCGGATTTTGCCATCCTCAGAGAAGGCGTTAATCTCCTTCTTACACTGCAAGACTGTTCGTGACCTTACCGTCCTGGTTGTTATTGCCCTTATGGCAATTTTACTCACTCAACGTCCTCGCGTTAGCACCACACCATTTCAGGACCGTATTATGGTCAGGCGGTCTGAAACAGATATCGGTCCCGTGTTACATGATATTCCAGATGATAATACTACGCTTTCGTCAATCGAAGACTGTACCGATGGCAGAAGTGCCTCGCACTCGACTTCAAGGTTCATCTCAGGTATCCGATCGGTAACCTCTTCCCTTTCTTCCAGGTTTCCTATCGTCGCCTCGATAATACCGCGATGGTATGAGCTGTTCCCATCCTCAATCCATTCTCCCATCGCCTCAGCACAGCAATTAGAATAAATAGGAATTTTAATCATTTAGCCTAAAAGCTATTAACTTTCTTACTTAATCTCATCTCAAAGTAGATTTCCATGCAACTCGGTCTTCTACGCTCCTTCTCCAAATTCAGTTACCAAGTTTTGAGCTGTCTTTCTTGGGGTTTTGGTCTTTTCCTTCTGCGTTTACCATCAGGTGTATTTTTAAAAGTCTTCATAGCTGGGTCTTCTTCATTCGTTCTGGCAACATGTACTAGCCAACGTAATAATTTGATATGTTTGATTAACGTGGTTCAGAGTGGTTCAGATCTAGAGTGGTCCATACATTTTACGAACAATCTTTCTCTCAATTGTTTCTTTCTTGTGATGGTATTGAATTGGCATTGCCTGCTTAGTCCAACGTATCATCTTATTCTTCTTATTTCAAAACTGGTGAATAAGTGGTCCTCACCCGCACTCAGTATGTCGGTTATGCGTTCTCCCAGCCAGATCGCGCATACAAGCTGATACATAAGGGCGATAGCGTAACGCCTCCGGTTTTAAATTGTTCGGCTAGCAATACATCGGCTCCTGCTTACTTGTTATTCTTCAACCGGGTTACTGCTACATAGACCTTTTTCTGACTTTCTATACCATTTTTTCTTTCTGCGAAAGAAAAGTCTTAATTCTTTTATTACTTTTCCTTAGCCTGACGCGTTGCAATGTATGTAACGTTCTTGGCTTCAGTAGCATCTTGGCACTCCCTGTCGTTCCTTTGATTTCTTGAAAGAGGATTTTGGTAGCAAAGTACGGAATTTGCAATTGGGTCGCTTGGGCGCAGTATGCAATAAGGTAATGATCCGAATCAATATTCACTCCTACGACTGTTGATGAATTCCTTCTATAGTGCATGACTTCTATCTCTTACAACATATCTAATTTGGTTGTTCACTACTTAACCATGGGGCTTTGTGAATATCACTATGTTTAAATCTGCTGCTGCTTCGAGGGCGGTCCCAACATTTGCCGACCTGACATAAAGATGGCTGTAGAAGTATGAAAAAAAAAATTCGTGAAAATTGCATATTGGTTTCATTAGACCTATCCAAAGCTTTTTATCGTGTTGACCTTACAATTGTGACGCGAAAGCTTTGTAATATTTTTGACCTTTTGATCACGGCATATACGCTCATTTTTTCTAATTTATAAGAAAGGACGCTACTTTTTTTCTTAAAATGGTCAAGCATCAAGTAAAAAGTCAGTCAAATCAGGAGTTCCGCAGGAGTCTGTAATTGGGACTCTGCTGTTTACTATGTATTTGAATAATTTGCAGACGATATAAACTAATTTTTCATCATAGATCGGCTGAGGTTCTGCCGATGGCAAATGATAATACTTTGCGTAGAGTTCAATGTTGGAAGTCTGCAAATAATTTGGTACTGAGTGTTTCGAAGACTAAGGCCTTAAGATTTGATCATCACCATCAAGGAAATTTTTTTTTTTGAGTATTGACAAAAACCTTTGGTTCTTGACCTTCGCTTGCAACCATGGCGGAATTTTAACGGGCCGTACGAGCTACAATGACAAATACCGAAGTGTCGACCTATTGAGATGGTTACGCCAGAAATGGCTAAAAAAATTCATAAAATGGTAATGAGCATTTCAAAATGTACTGTCCAACGTACATTGGTGGAAATTTTGATTGAGAAATTTGTGCGCAAGACGGATGCTGCGTTTGCTGTTTCAACAAGGTCCCAATGGTCCCATTGCTCCAGCACCCACATTATTTGCCAAAACCAGTAAAGAAAGGGAAGAAGTCGGGCGGAGCCGACTATATAATACCCTACACCACCTGGTGTACGTGGTACTTTTTATATGTAGGACTTATCTCGAAATCTAGTCAGACTTTAATTTGGATACCTATTGAAATATCAAATAAAATATCAATATCAACTTGTAAGATTTTCCTACGATAGGACAGCAAATTTGGATTTCTACATCCTTAAAAGGAAATATCGGATAAAAGACTATATGGGAGTTATATCGAAACCTGCGCCAATTTTGATGACACGTTCTGGGACGTCAAATAGAACATCTCATCTCAAAATTGTGGCTTTTACTGCCTTAAAAGTCCATATCGGATGAAATATGTACATTGGAGCTATATCTAAATCAGGACTGATTAAAACGTCTCATGCTAAATCGGACGAAAATTGTGGTTTCTACGGGCTAAAGTCTATTTCGGATGAAAGATATATCGGGGACCTACAGGGTGGCTGATGAATATTGCTACAATGATGAATATTGCTACATTTTTTTTTCGGTGTATGGAATACATTTTTCTTTTATTCATGTTAAATTAAATTATTAAATTAATTATTAAATTATTATTAATTAAATTAATTAATTAATTAATTAAATTAATTATTAAATTATTATTATTAAATAGAAAAAAAGTTATTACATTTTTTTTTGGTAGCGGCTTTCATCAGCCACCCTGTATATCTAAATCCAAACCTAATTTTATGAAATGTTGCACACGTATTAAGACGTTAAATAAAACACCTCGTACCACATCTTGTTAAGATCGGACTAAAATAGTAGCTTCTACAGCCTTAAAAGACCATATCGATAGCGTTCGTCCTTGGGCCATAAAAAAGACTTGTGCAAAATTTCATGACAATCTGAAAATAAATGCGATCTGTAACTTGATCACAAGAATACATGGACAGGAAGACGGACAGACGTACCGACTGACAGACGGACATAGCTAAATCGACTCAGGAAGTGATTCTCAGCTGATCGGTATACTTTTCAATGGGTCTAGCCCTTCTCCTTCTTAGCGTTGCAAACAAATGCACAAAGTTATAATACCCTGTACCAACGTGGTGGTGTAATAATACCCTGTACCCTACACCACCACGGCAGTTGCAGTTGACGGCAATTTTAAGGAGATATACCGTTCTTACTATAAGCAGGGTTTCGAAGTTATTGAAAATCCCTGGAACAAGTCTATCGAGCTAGAAGGAGGTTTTATTGAGAAATAAAGCAAAATTTTTCAAAATTTGTGGTGTTTTCTTTGTTAGGTCAGCTACTTAGAGACCTCCCTCGTAACTACCATATTTTTTTGCCATGGCAAAGTCTATTAGCGTCAATCTGTAATCGAATATTTTTTCGGGGAGGCTAAATTTTTCGACCGTTCTAAACCATTACACTTCCTTCCCCTACGACGCTAATGTCGGCCTTGTACTTTTCTAATTTAACCGCCAGTGCGTATATTATATACACATTCTCTGTGCAGAGTTGTGGCATTCCAGAGCAGATTCGGAAATCAGCGCCCTTTTTATCTTTTGTCAGGGTACTCAGCGCCTCGAAATTGTTACTACCTGCAACTTGAAATTAAGGCAGCTACACTAAGTGACACCACGGGGAGATCAGTGACCATCATTAAGATGAGGAAGGATTCAAGATTGGCCTAGACTCCTTCACTTATTCTCACAACTTGTCCTTACCAAAGTAATCGTTCTATTTTAATATGTTGCGGTGTATTCTTCTCCTAAATTCTCCAACAACACAGATTGGTTCATACATTATTTAAAGAATTTTTGTCTCAAATATGCCATGTATTGCCTCATCTGCTTTTGCCAGTAACTGTCCTTCTAAATCTCTAAAATTTTATTTTTTATTCGCATCGTTCTTCCATTGCCGATTTATTTATTCTTTCCAAAGAATTTTAAGAGTTGATTTTTATCTATTGTAGAATCATAAAAATGAGTGTAAAAGCTGACGCATCTAAGGAGAATAGAAGGCGTATCCTGGTAGCTATACCAATAGAACCAATTTTTCATTCTTTTAATTTTTCATTCGTTTTTTCTATTTTAAATAGGACTTCTTTTCAATATTCTTTTCTATTCAATGTTTCTATTTTTTATTTTCATTCCTTGAACTTTCTCAGTTCATGGTCTTTTAACATCCACCTAGACACAATGCGTTGATGGTATACAAAACATGATTGTGATGCTATTTAAGAGATAATGATTTTTATCTAATGTAAATGCTGTGCTCTAAAGGACAGGCACGTAGTTAAAGAGAAGTGTGTAGTGTCGTTGAACTTTATGTCAATTTATCCCAATAGTATTATCTCTAGATATTTACGCATTTGATGTTACAACTTTTTTTTTGCATCCCAACGATTTTTACGCTACTTTTTTATATAATTCATTGTAAGATGAAGGGTATACTGACTTTTTAATTCCGTTTGTAGCACAAAGATCGAACAAAGAACGCATCCACATAAAATTTTGCACAGATTTTTCTAATTTATGTAGTTGGTTGGGAATTGTAAATGGACTATATCGATTCATATTTGACATCAGCCCTCATTTAAACCGATTCTCTTGAATTGATATTCGATTGAACTAAATTTTGGCACGTAGGATACATCTATGAAAACTAAAACGTCCGCCTGAAATGGCCTATAAATTGTTCTATAAAACAAATATGCCTAAAAACTGTTCCCCCGATTTAACTTCCTTGTTTAGCATTTAAAGCCAAATACTGCCCAGAAAAATTCATAAATATGTATGTATACACCCATATAAATCGATGCAACGAATTAACTTCTTTAGGATCAAGAGGTGGTAGTTATCATCCAATTTGACGTTCTGTTGTGACTCACAACATTCATGCGAATTACTGACATGGCCAACATATAAAACAATCTGACAACTTCACAACCCATCGGCTTCCTCTGCCTGGTTTATAGTCAGCCTGGTTACTGGGAGACTGACCTCCTTCTGACGACGTCAGAATTCTGAATGAATACTTCATTCATTGCCATCAGGGATTGGTTGTGAGGTATGTTTGTCGCCGCCAGTACCGGAGAAATGTTCTTTCCATATCCCAAGCACACTATCTATATCAGTTACCAGATTTCCCTTTTTTGTCTCTGTAGGAGGATGTGACAGAATAAAGGCCTTTCTGTTTGTAGTTTAATTCTTTGGAGAGTAATTGTTCGATTCGGTTCACTTCTTTCAACTTCTGTCTTCTATGCGTTACTTCTCTCTGTGTCTCAATTCGACAATCCTGGTACCATGGATTCCTTGGGACAAGGCGTTTGGTACTTAACTACGGACTTTGCTGCTTTTTCCCATGCAGTGAGCAACAGTTTGCCAGTACCCCGCAATACATTCGGGACAAGGAATGTGTATAAACTCAAACTTTATACTTATTTTTTTATACGAATTATTAGTTTTAAAATCATGAACTCGTAGTCTAAAAACACATGAATTGTATAACAGTTGAAAAGGCACTGAAATTAACGTAACGAAATGTAAATGTCATGAAAAAGTTCTAAAAAAGTCACAAATGCTGAAACTCGGAGGCTTCATGGCGGGCTTAAATAGATAAACTCGACCACTTCGTCAGCAGCAGCATTCGAGTCAGCAATAAATTGGTAAAATCAGCCTAACTCCTTGTTTTACTTTCCCCTCTTTTTTATTCCGCTTTACGGACCTATTTCACCTTGGTATATTGGTAAGGACTGTGATCCCACAATACAGTCCACAACCAGTTGATGGAATTGCTTGGATAACATCCAAACCATCCTCATCTCATTGGAGCGGGCCCCTTACGTGCTGGACGTCTCCACCAGTTTTATTCAGAATGCTTTCTCCGGAATTTAAGTCAGTTTAGAGGAGTATGCCATTGCCATCTATTGGATTTGTGGCTGTGGCTTTCCAAAGTCCAATTTCCGACATGCAGTGTCGAAACGTACGTTTCTTTCGTATTTGTTTCTCGATTTAATACTGCTTTTATCGCTATTGCTCTGTGTTTATCGCTCTGTTACAAAACCTAATTAAAATCGTAATTTTAAGAACATAAAGAATATTATGTAATTATACATTTTAGATCCCAAAACTATATATTCGCTTTGCCAATATTATTGCTAATTTTTCACTTCTCTTTGCTTACTTTCAGATTTGACAACCATTATTAAATAGAAAAAATGAATACGAAACCCACACAATAACCTCTATATTCTGCCTTCTGCTACTAAAACCCAAAAAAAACAGCAAATAAGACCATTCACAATTTTTTGTTGTGTTTTTGTTTTATCAACAACAAAAGCAATATAAATTGATGAACAAAATAATTGAAGCCAACAGCAATCCGCAATATTTTCAAAATCAAAAGAAATATAAATCAAACTAAATAAACAATTCTAAAATTTTAAGCCGAAACAAGAAGCCAAACACTATTTTCAAACAATGAAACGGAAACCAAAAATGCATTTTAAAAATTTGAAGTCCTACAAGTATTTCTTTCCCAACCAAAATTCCTGCAATATTGTGGAACATAAGTACTTTTTTATCTACAACGTTAACTTGCTCCAGTTACAAATAAAGGAGGTGTAATATGCAATATGTATGTTCGCGTTTCCAACCAAAAATTAAAGTAATTCAAATCAAGTAAGAAAAACCTAAACAAGATCTGTGCGATCATGTCAAGTTCCTTATGAAATATTTTATAAATTAAACTTCGAAATAACAGTTCGTTATACCGCTATCGTTACGAACAGCTGCAGCCAACTTCGCTTCTCTTCTTCCTACGTCTCTCTCACTCGATATCTATTCATCAAGACGTGTGGTACATTTATTGCAATGTTTTGCGTTACCTAGGTCTGACAATTTGATTGTGGCTATAACAACAAAAAAAACACCTAACCACTAACAAACAAAACCATCTGACTAGAATTATTGAATTCCGCACTGAAAACTATAACGAGCAGAAGAATAAGCGCCGGCAACAACGTGTCTACGACGACGGCAGCAGAAGAATAATTAACAATTATTTTTAAATAATTTTGTTTGCAAGTAAGTTATGTGTTTTTGCGTCTTGTCCCATTCATAACAAGAACATTACCTTAAATTCACACTTTCCCACGAGGGTGAGCGACAAATATGTTAGCAGTTTTTGTTTTGAAAATGTGTAAATACTTCCCCACTACACTTTCTCTCTCACTCTCTCTTACTGTACGTGTATGTGTTTTTGTTGTCTTGAATTACTTTTGCATTTGTTGTGGCTGTAGTTTTGGTTTATTTAAACCACTCGTTGATTCGTTTTTGTGTGTGTGTTTTGTTTTTATTGTTCTTTTCGTATTTATTTATTTAATTTTATTACCCTTCCCCTTTGTCTCACACTTATTCATATGTCGTCCCTCATATGATGTAGTTGTAGAGTTGTATTTTTGCGATTTTGTTAAAAGTACGCGTCATCATTAACCGCAACCCTGACCCTGTTGTTTTCTCTTTTACATTTGTATTGTAGGCATTTATTTATTTATTTTTTTTTTTTTGTATATTTAGAAACCGACAACTTTGCCGGAAACGTTTTATACCAATGAAAATAATATGATGGGCCATTTTCCATTTAGATTGCCTGTACAACTAATTGGTGTTCGAAGAGACTGTCATCCAGTGTATACCAAGAAAGTAATAGAGTCATGTTGCCAGCTGATGTTTCAATAAATCTAAATGTCAAACGATTCTTAACACAGCTGTGATTGTTTTCCAATATTTAAGACATAAATGCTGGTACCTTTACAGTAAAAAATTGCAGGAGACTTAGGCAAACCTTTGTTAATGTTAACCCAGAGAAGACTGAAATATACCTGTTCATGAGGAAGACGTAGGTGGGCCAATTAACGCACCACGTTTGCTCAACGAAACGATTTCGATATCTGACAAGGTCAAATACTTGGGTATGATCATGGACAGGAAACTGAATTGGACGTGTCACATTCAGGAGCGTACTGAGATTTTGGGCACTATGTTAACGGGCCGTAGGCTCGAAATGGGACCTGAATCCGAGGATGGTCCTCTAGATCTACAGGAGCGTGATGAGACCAATACTAACTTAAGCCTCAGTAAAGAAAGTACAACATAAGGACCATACAACAGGTTCAGAGAACATGTTGTCTTCGCATAGGCGGAGCGATGAGGACCACCTCCACTAGGGCGTTAGAGACTATTCCAGATATTGGCTGACCGACCAATTGACATACAGATTAAGTGTGATACAGCCACTGCGGCTATGAGACTTAAGGCGATGGGAGAATAGATTGAGGTTAGGAGCAGCTCATACCATCGCGGTAATAATCAAGGTCGGAATCGGAAAATGGAGATCAACCTTGAGTTTGAGTGCGAGACACTGCTGCCAGCGGCACAGTCTTGAACTGACTTGTTGGACCCTAGTATTGCCATCTGGAAGATCATATTACGCGGATGAATCAAAGCTAGAGGACAGAGTGGGCCTGGGGGTCTACATTGAGAACCCAGGGACTGATATCTGTTTTAGACTGTCTGACCATAATACGGTCCTACTGACGGAGATCCGGGCGATCACGGAATGCGTGAAGTGGTGAGGTGCTAACGCGAGGACGTCGTGTGTGATCTTTACGAACAGTAAAATTGCCATGAGGGCAAAATCCGCATCGTTTTGAGTACCAGGCCATAACGGAATAATGAAAGGGTAGACGATTTGACGGTGAGGCCAGGGGACTGCCGTCAATAAACTTGGTTAACCCGAAGCCTTTCGAGTTAAGCGCGAGTTAAGGGCGTGGGCGATGAATGTGCATGCAACACTGCGGAACAGCGAAACGGTCGGTAGGACGGCGAAAATCCTATGGGGGGATCCAGATCATGAGAAGACGAGGCTATTCGCGAAAGGAAGTAAGAAGGAGGTCAGTATAGTTATTGGTATCATAACGGGACACATAGGACTACGAGCTCAGTTATGTAAAATTGGTGCGGCAGGTCATAGCATGTGTAGGGCATGTGGGGAAGATGATGAGACGTTGGAGCATTTCCTTTGTCATTGCCCGAATTTAGAGTCTAACAGATACCGGCACTTAGGTGGGGACACAATACCAGACATGAACCAAATTAGGGGCGTGGCATGAAAAACAACTAAGAATTTTGTAAGTAGCACGGAATTCCTAACTTAGATTTTATTTTTCAAGGTTACTTTTTAGTTTTAGAGATCACAACAAGCCGATTACTACTGGCTTAGGCGTGTGTCTATAGTGGCATGGGGCAGATTAATATATGCACCCTCTTTTCAACCTAACCTAGCCTAAGGCAAGCCTTTACTCTCCTTTGCTATTTATTTAAATCAAGCTGCTGGTTATCAGAAAGAAACTGTTCGATGCTGCAAATTGCTGCTGGAAAGAAACCTCCAACAAAAATTTGCAAGCCCTCGTTTTTCAAACTATTAAAATTTTGCCTGTTCTCACGTTTTCTCCCGCTCTCTTCTGCTGGCAAAAAAATGTACACGAACGATTTCTATTAAAAATGTTTGCAAACTCAAACATTTTTGAGTACATTAACACACTAATGTCGATATTCACAAAACTTAATGCAGATTTATAGTAGGTTTATTTGACAGATTTCCCTTATAAAACTGTCAAATAAACCTACCGCATTAAGTTTTGTGAATACCGCTGTTACTCTGTTCCTCTTTTCCTGTGTAAAACTGCCAACTTTCATTATTTATGCCAATGAATTCTATAACAATTAAGAAATCTAATGAAATTTTACAACCGATAAGTCGGCATACAGCTGACTTATTGTAAATAAACTACAAATGAAACTATATGGATCGAATTGTGGGAAAAATAACAAATGTAGGTGTCTGTTATAATCGCAATGTTTTATTTTGCATTTTATTGTTCAAATTAGATGTTCTACATAGATATCCAGTGTTAAGCTATCGAAATCATGCGATAAAAGTCAATAGCATGTACTCGTACTTTGTTACACTATTTCTTTTTTCTCTCACACTGCTGGGACAAAAATTAGGTTTGGTTAAAGTGCTCGTGTCTAAAACCTCGATCGCCAGCAGCTTTCCCGAGTAAAGGCCTTAGGTCCATAAAGCTCTCTAATGGCTTAATAATAGAAGGTAAAGTCACCTTTCGAAAACAAACCATAGTACGGCACAAGACAGTAAAATGAAATCAGGAGCGGGAAACCATAACACATGACTAAAATGGAAGGGGGCCCGGCGATATTTACTCATACTTATTCTTACAATTTCAGGTTAGAAGCAAAATAAATTCGCTGACAGGTAGGAAGAGTTGGTCAACGACAAAAAACCGAGGACACTACATGTCAAAATCAGTGTTTGGTTCAACTCCGATTTTGAGTATGTTACTAGTTCGCATGACATAATTACCAGGTAGTGTATACAGCTGAGTACAATTTTTTCGCGCGAGTTTTTCTCTGTCAACACACAACGTAAATGTCGCGAACTAGTAACATACTCAACATCATAGTTGCATTAATCACTGATTTTGACAGATAGTGAACACACTATTTTATTGCTTGGCAACTGCCACTGCATGTAAATTAATATATCTTGCTAGTTCACACCATTTTTCGTTGTTTTTATGTGTTATGACTCTTCACTAAAATGCTGTTTGGGGTACACTATCTGTAAATGGATTTATCTAGGTAAGTAGCACATAATGTGTTTAGCCATCGCCAACTCTTCCTCTTCAGTACAAATCCTGTAAATGTCCACCTCTCCCTCGGATACCGCCTATTCTTCCTTGATGGCTCGGGACCCAGCAAATCCTGGAAGCATTCTGTCTCTACTAACTAGCATTTCAGAAGTGAAACAATTTTTTCTTCTTAAAGGCTGGGACTACGTTTATTTGCTTTTCACAGGTGAATACACATGTTTTTCTCGGTTGTTTTTGAAACACTACAAAAATGTCAATGATAACATACTACTTTTTGACAATTTTTTCATAAGTAATGAGGGAATGTCCTACTAAATGAAACTTCAAATGTCATACTAATTTAAGAAATACACTTAGATCCATGACTTGTCTCCTTGAAAAGTTTTTTTATTGTACATATTATTTTCATCGGGTTAACGATATGTTTTGAAAATTGCAGATTATTCTGTTCATCTTTCGGCATTTTTGTGGAAAACTTAACAAAATATCATAATGGTTGTCAACATAATTATATGAAATTTTTTGTACTTTGTGCTTGTTTTTAAGTACTCCTTTTAAGTCATTCACATGTTTTTAGTTTATACGTTTTTTATATAAAGTTTAAAAGTGGTTGACGTGAAATACCGAATAGAGCACCAACTCGAAAACAAGACATAATCATTTAATTTTAGAAAACAATCACTTGAAACTAAATGTTATTTTCAGCATTTGTAAAACCAAAACAAAAATGAAAACATTGCAACTGAGTGCAAAATGAATTCATTTACAGGTAGTGTAACGCAAACAGCTGAGTAAACTATCTGTCAACGAGTTTTCAGTGTGAGTGTATTATAGTTAATATAATTTTTTTCCATAACACAGCTCGGGCCATAATAACGAAAATTCAGAGTTGCGCCAAACACTAATTTTGACAGGTAGTGTCCTCGGCTTTTTGTTTGTTGGCCAACTACTTCTACCTGTAAATGAATTTAACTTGCTCATTGCTCAGTTAGCCGCTTGACTCTTACGAGTACCTTTGTGTACTCTGACCACTCGCTTTTTTTATTCAATACCAACGTTCTAAAATGCTTCATGGTTTGCTTCCAACATTTGTAAAATTTAATTTATGCAATACGTCTCGAAAATTAAATAATTTTAGTCCAAATTTTGATACAAATAAATATTATGCATAACAACGATCTTACAGTTCGTTCACATCGTTTGAATGCCCCTTTAAATATTTACATTGCAATATCGTTAACACAACTCTGGTGGTTTCGCCCATCATTCACAATATGCAATGAATACACTGCTATTGTGACTATAGACGAATTCTTGTTTACAGGGCATGAAACATATGGTTTCCATTGAAATATGGAAGCTATCAATCTTTGTGTGTTATAGGATTAGATGCATCTTTGTTGAAATCGCGATAAATCAAAAATGGCAGACTACGAAGAAATATGTAGATTTTGGGAAATAATCTTGTGAATCAAATGTATTAAAAATTTATAGTGTTCGCAGCAATCAAATGCGTATTGTTAGTTAAATTTTTCACAAAAAAGTTAAATTGTATATTTCGCAATAAAAAAAATAATATCCAATATTTTTTGGTCTACATGAGAAAACGCACATCTATATGTAATGCAGGTAAATTGTGATAAGGCCGCCGATAATCAACCCCTATCAATGCGAACGAAGAATATTCCTAAGGGTTCAACGTTCTTTGTTTTAGCTAAATTCCTTTTCAGCTTGTTTTGTTCTTGCAATTATAAGATGAGTAAATAAGTGCATATGTATGTATACTTAAGTACGTCCTTGGAAAGATCGGGGAAAATCCTTCGATTATTTCATCCTCTAATGTATGTGTTTTATTATTTATGGCTGATTTTTTGCTTCTTTATTTACAATAAGCAATTTTTTTAAAGGTTTCATATGCTATAACTTTCTCTTTTTTAATTTGCTTCTTTTCCAGAATGGATGACTATGAATATGAGCGCAGACAACGAAGAGAACGTGAAAAATCGGAAAGGCAGCAGGTGCAAACATCATCATCATCCAATCGCGAGGTAGCACTTTTTCCTGAACCCCGACGCGTAAATCCATCTGAAGATGACGACGACATTGCCGCTAAATTGGGTGACTATTCCAAAGTCAAGGAATACATTAATCTTTATACCGTGGGTTTCAATTCGGCTCACCGGCACATGCCCGCCAATGCGGTGCTTCCGGGCATCGTGCCAACAAGTCCGGCATCATCTGCAGTTGGTGCAACTTCATCGTCAATGGCACCAATAACAGCATCCTCGTCATCACGACTGCTTCCGCCACCACTTTCGTCGCAATCACAACAACCCCCACATCACTACCAACAGCATCAACAGCAATTAAGACAAGCGCCTTATGTTAAACAGGCTGATAACAAACCTCCATACAATGGACGTGGTGGGTATCCTGGACAACCCGTAAACCGCTCAAGTAGTGGTATGGCACCACCCAAAGGACCACCGGGTTCTTCAAGTTCCCTATTGCCACCAGCAACAACACATATGCCAAATGGACGTCAAACGTCATCATCATCATCGTCAGCGAATGAAAAATCATATCTAGGGCCGCCAGCGGCCACGACGCACAATGGTCGATTTTCACAACCTTCTGTACCAAAACAACGCCAAAAACCTGCATTTCCACATGAGGTGAGAATATAATTTATAAAACTAAGTCTAATTGATATCCTGAACAAAAAGTCATTACATATTTAAATGAATATTGAATCAAATAGTTGTGAGCACGTACATGACTAAATTCTCAATTCCAAGTATTAAGCTAATAATAATAGTTAATAAGCTTTTGTCCAAACATAACTGACTCCAAATTCTAAAATTGGTTTAAAACCGTATGTTAAATGCAAAGCAAAGTTTCTCTATACATATTTGGACAAAATAAGGTATAAATCAAAGGGTTCCCGCCAGTGATTTATCAAAATATTAACACGATTCGAGTTAATTTTTACATTGGACTAGTCCAAAAAACATATCTTCACTTTTTTTTCCAAAAAATTTTAAATTTTTAAACTTAAGAAATGCTGTCAGCATTATTTAATATTTTGTGGTCACAAGTTTGTATTAAGAGAACCCCTTTCTATTCTCGAAGCCAACATATAGAAGGTTTTGGGAACTGATTTTTGCTGTCCATGTGCAACCTACGTCGGGGATATTTCTATATAGATGCCATTAATAATTTTCTTCTCATTTTACATATTAATTTCTCTTAAGTTGCACAATTTTTTTTTCCCGCAAAAAAAAATAGTCTCTTCTTCCTCGACGTTCTTACAGCTTTGGCAAAAAGTTACTGGCAAATTTCAGTCTGCCAGCATGTTTTCCGATCAGACAATGCCCTGTCATGAGGGACACAATGAGTGAGACGTCTGTTCTAGCCTCTTCTAGTCTAGATTATGCCACATAATTTTGGAATGCTCTCTGGCCCCCCTTTGTGACAATCTATCATTCGTTGCCATTCGTGTGTTGTACACCGAGGCAGCCCTTGCCGATGAGGGATTCCATCGGGTCAATCCGGTACGTACAACCGGTTGCCATGGGATTGACCTAGAATGTGTAAATCTCGCAAGTTCGCGTCGTAGGCGGACATGGTAACCTCTGCGCTACGGTGGCCTCCAGCAGTGGTCGAAGCAATTTGCCTCGCCAGAGGCATTAGGTATAGCATTAAATTCTGTGCATCAGATGGTGTCGTCCTCAGTGCGGCTGTGATGCACAAACAAGCCATCCTTTGTTTGAGTATTGAACTGTAGGTGGACTTTTGAACCGTCCACCAGACCATAACACCATATATCCACAATCCCATGACAGCTGGTTGTACGTACCGGATTGACCCGATGAAGTCCTTCATCGGCAAGGGCTGCCGCCTCAGTGTACAACACACTGCTACAACAACAACAACAACCATATATCCCCGCACGGGATAGCTGTGAGCACCACGCAGGGTGGAACATTGAGCTGCAATTTGTATGTTGTTCATTGTTGTCACGAGAAGCTTAGCTGTGAGCTACCGGGCGGGTCCACAGGTTGCGAATGGTGGAATGCTCCATACGGAGTAGCTGCAGTAGCAGTCGCGTTTAATTATCGGTATCGAGCGAAGAGGCCGAGCGTCACCGGCTCTTACACAAATACTGATAGTTTATGATGCTCTATATGAAGAGGCGAGCTATTGGCGCCTCTAAATAACCAATGGCCAACCTGTTACCGCGGCGATCGGTCGTTTGGACTGGCGAGGATCGTCACATCCACATGAAAATGTGGTTACAATAATAACAATCATATAGCATTATAGGTGTTACAACTGGTTTAAACCCCCAACTTTTGCCAATGGCCCTCTTTCAGGGGTATACGGCAAGAGTTGCCTTTCTTGTTCTCTCCGAAATGTTGGATTTGAAATTGAATCTCCTGTCCAGCAAAACTCCCACGTATTTTGGGCTTTCAGTGAATGGAACATACTCTCCTCGCAAGGAGACAGGTGCCACTGTATCTTGTATCTCCTGCTGAAAAGAACCATCTCGCTCTTGTACGGATTTACGCCTAGACCACTTTCGGTAGCCCACTTTGCAGATCTGGGAAACTTTCCCCTAAGCGCAATAGCCACGTCATCACAAATAAAATATTGTTTATGGCTATGTTCCAAATCAGAGAAGACAGTACACCTCCTTGAGGGGTTCCTCTGCCGACCCATGTTTTTAGATCTACAAATCCCAAGCCTACCGTAATGCATCTTTTAGTAAGAAAGTTTGTTAATAACTTACTATACTCCCCTGTGCGAGGTTCTTTGCAGGATACACGCTTTCTACAATGACCGCCCAAAAGAGGCGTGGGTGTATGTTGTAGGTTGCAATATGGCCACGAGTTTTTTCACGAACCAGGACGGTGCTTATCCTGGGGTTGGGGAAGCACGACATCTGGATACTTATCTTGTCAAAATACCTGTCTTGTCATTAAAAATTTGCAACTTAAGATCTTCAGCGTATGTGGTGATGAGAAGTTAGAGACAGTCGAATACATTTTGACTCACTGCTCTGCGATTGTGGTGAGAATGCACAGGCTTATGGGTGAACACCTATTTTCGTGCCTGCCAAGCAGCATTCTCTTTATATTGGATTACTCTCTACTACTTTCGCCGATGAAGGTTTTTCTTCGTTCGCCTGGATACTTTGGTTTCTTGTCACCACAAATAACTCGCCTTGTAATATCGAGTAAAAGGCATTCAGTATTTAGGTAAGATATTCTCCATTCGATACCGCTGATTGTTCGTAACTGCAGATGCAGCTACTTTACATATCTACGGAGTATTCCACTATCCACCACCTGCGGAAACGCCCGGTAGCTCTAAGCTGATCATCCCATAATATCGAAGAACACCTCACAAAACGAAGCTTAAAATTCCAACCATGGCCATAGCTATCTCAATCCAGGATGAAAGCATGCTTATCTCTGTGCCACGGTTACACCTCCGCTCTTCCTTAATGCAATTTTCTTGGGTACATTTCCATTTATGGTCCCTCTAGTTTCACAAAACATTTAATTTTTACAAAAAAAAAATGGTTTAACCTTATTCGCCTTTTCCTGTGCGTTTTAAGTACACGAATGGTTCCAAATTGGAGAAGGGCAACGGTGCTGTTGTTGTTGTCGTAGTAGCCACATTTGGATGTGTCGGTGGCAACATTCATCAAGCTCCATTGTTGAGCAAGCTCGTTTAGGGTGCTAATAACATGCCTTTTCATATCGGTATCATAGGCTCTGATAGCCCAGGACACGATTTGGATACATTAGCGACTTCTTAATCGATAATATCACGATATACGTGCTATGGAGTCGGCCCATATGAGGTCGCAACAGGTTAGGAGATGAAAGGCATTGCTTACGGGGAATGAGGCGGCTGACGAGCTATGTGTGCTGATCATGCTACTGCTTCAGTGAACCCTTTCTCCTTTACAGGATAGACGCTTCCTACGAGGACCGAGCAAAAGGCGCATTTGCTAATACTGTATGTTGCAAAGTGGCCATACTCACATAGTTTATTTTTCATTAATTCCCATATGGTTCTGGTTAGACTAATTGCGACCTTTTGGGGCACCCAGACACTTTTTACTTAAGATTTTTATCAAAACCAAAACCAAAAATCTTCGCTCCGGTCGACGTTTCTATAGGGTTATATATTAGCTCGATCGGTCTATATGTCCATTTGGATGGATGATTGGGTAGGCCAGGAACTTTATACTTGGCCTCATATTTTCATATATTTGCATTTAAGTCTCAAATGACTTTAATTTCCTATATCCTCCCAAATGTTGATGTCGTAATCGTATTTTATACTCAAATATTTTGATATATGTTTCGTATTCTACCGCTATTTATTTTAAAGTTGTTTTTCGGGTAAAGGGAAGGGTCCACATATCTTTAGTTTAAAAGTTTCGAATATTTAAGTCATCTGAAATTAATAAATTTATGTTTTCTTGTTTTTTTTTCCTTTGACTTCATAGGAGAATGACATCAAAGAAATTATCAATCATGTCACGAATAAATTTCGTCCTCCAACTATGCTTACTGGAATCGATGCCACACCGCACAATACTCTAATGGAAAACTATAATCTCAATGAGCCGAATAAACACAAGTACAGCTTTGATATATCGGCCAAAGGAAATATGATTGAGCCATTATTGGATTCACCGCCGCACATCGAAATGCCAGCACCAAGACGTGTGCCTCCCTTATTGTCAGCAGCGCCATCAGCAACACAGATGCCTTCTACACAATCTGCCTCTAGTAATTCTAACTCCTCCTCGTCCGCCTCTTCCTGCTCATCGATGTCGATGCCAACGTCCTCTAGCACTTATATAGCTCCACTTCCACCTGCCAATGCCTCTGCATTAGTCTCAACCAATAGTAATGCGATATCTACCTCCTCTTCCTCTGGGCAGTCTTCAATGTTGTTGTCATCCATGAATAATTCTGCCATAACATCATCACCTACAGTGCCACTTTCGCCTTTATTGGGCCGACCTAAGGATACCGGTTTTCTTAAGCCATTCAAATCCGAAAAGCCAACACCCCCACCTTTAGAAAGACAAAATAATACTGTGGCGAATGATTTAGAACTATCGGAGTCCGATGATGATCGGGTAAAACAAAATCGTTCGGCTGTAAATAGTAGTGATAGTTCTCCTTCCGACTCGAGCGAATCGGGTAGCGAATCTTCGAAAAGTGAGAACAATCAACCGGTTCCCCAAACGGCACAGCATCATCTACAGCAACAACAAATGACAAGTGCACTCGGACCTAAAAAGAAAATTGGTGGACCAGGAAGTGCGACAGGCAGTAGCAGTTCATCAGGTTTAGGTTCTTCAGCACCACCCTCTGGTGGTTCATCATCATCGTCCTCTAACAAAACTCCTTCGCCATCGAATACAACTAAGTGGCAGCTGAGTACGTATTTCAATAAGGCTCCCCTGCATCAAACTCCAACGCAAGATGTTGTTTCTCCCTCCACGACTTCGGTGGTAAATTCTGTAAACTCTATGAATGTGGCCAATATTAATATGCCCATAACATTGCGTGGAGGTGCTCAAATAATACCCGAACCACCACAGCAGTTGACAAATATAAAAAATGAATCTATGCTCGACGAAAATGAGGAGGATGTTGACGATGTCGAAAGTCGTTCTTTTAGAAGGTCAAGGTCAACCAAAAAGGATGCTGGCAAAAATGAATCATTCCCTCATCCGGGTCTGGCAGCAACAACGGCAGCTTTCCCAACTCGAAAAACTCCTGCAAGCCTGTCGGTTACTCCCCTATCGCCTATGCTGACTGACATTAAGAAGGAAGCTTCCACTCCCCATCCCAGTTTGGTGATGGGTTCTAACCAGCAACAGATGAATGATTATTTGGCAATGTCCTCGAACCAAATTAAACATGAAACCTTGGTTATAGCTGGAGGTCATACAACAGTTACATCCTATGGCGTTGAGAGGTTTAGCAACCTTTCATCCGACAGCAATATTAGTGACGAAGGAACGAGAGAACGCTTGCCTGTACGTGGCCCAGGAGGTACATTGCAGATTTCCGGTGTTCCTGCGACTATCACTGCTTTACCGCGTTCTCCGCCAATAGTGCAGAAGGCTCCCATACCAAATACCGTAACAATGATACCTATAGGTCCACTACCTTCCTCGCCTCCCTCTGTGGTTGGCGGCAGGTCCCTTGGTTCTGCCCAACCTACACCGACAAGAGCCAAAAAACCTCGCAAGAAACCGAAACAGACACAAAGGACGATTATGGCACCGGATACTAGCGATGAAGAGCAGGAAGATATGGGAAAACAACGACTTGCTTCTCCTACAGTGGCTAAAACTATGACTACTCCTGGTGGTACAAAGAAGGGAAGAGGGCGGCCGCGAAAGACTCCGAATCAAAGTGGAAACTTGAGCTCAGCCTCATCCGCCTCCACATCGGCCAAAGGACCAACACTAACCGCCAAAAAAGATATCAACAAGAAACCATCACCTGCCTCAACTACAACGCCTTCGAAAGAAACTTCGGCCACAGCCCGAAGAAGAATGTCAAGACTTAGTTCTACGGTGCAAGACACGCCAACACCCATAACTACGACACCAGTAAAGCCAATTCCTATTGTAGCAGCAGCTAAAATTGTGCCACCGACTCACATAACATCACAGTCTAATGAAACGATGTTGAACACAAGCGACGATTCTAGTTCATCATCGGATTCTTCATCATATTCTAATTCGAAGTCATCCTCATCGTCATCGGATTCAGAAGCGGAGGGCACCAAAAACAATGCCACCCTTGGCCCTATAGCATCTTCATCATCTGATGATAACGATGAGATGATAGGTTCAAAGTCAGCAGCCGCCGCACAGAACCAAAAACAAAGTGATCCTAAAACAACCATTGTGGCCCCAAAACGCATTGTAAAGATCTTCAAGTCTTCACTTGAAGATCTGTCCACAGCGTCATCGACAAAAGCCAACAACATATGTTTATCTTCATCGTCTTCTTCTGAATCGTCGGCTGACGATTTTCGTACCACTTCAAGTTTCAACAACAACAATCAGCAAGTGGTATCGGTGACGTCTACGGTCGCCGCCGCTGGCAATACTGGTGGAGGTGGAAGTTCTTCACAGCGATCGGTGAATCAGCAGTCACCCTATAAAGTTTCCAGTACTTTGTCAAGTCGAAGTCGCAAACACACTCCATGTTCGAGTGCCTTTTCTTCTGAGTCGAGTGGAGAGGATAATTCCGATTCAGATTTGGGAGAGGCCAATAAAGAAACGGTAAGTTAGCTTCTCACTTTTTTAAGAATTTGTCAATCATTTATAGACATTTTCATTTGCAGAATCTTAAACGTGATAAGCCCAAAAGTGATAAAAACAAAATTAGTACACTGACCCGTATCTTCAAAACTTCCAATGAAGGTGGAGCCAAGAAACAGGGTCAAGTCGTTATTGTGGATCAATCTGAGGAACAACAACAGCAGCAACAACAGAAGCATATTTCGCCAGCCCTAAGAAGTTCACAAGAAAATTTGGCATCAGCACACACACCCTTGCAGAGCACTTCTACTTCTCACTCGCCACGTTTGACGCCTGGTGGCCATTTGAGATCACCCAGATCTTTACCAATGCAGCCTTTGGCTAATCAGGTCTTGACCGCAGGTTGTATGATGGCCGCAGCGTCACATCGCACCCCGGACCGAGCGCCGTTTGATCGTGTTACCACAAGTGCGGAAAGGAAATTACAACAACGTATAAAAACCCCAACGAGAACGCCGACACGAACACCTCCAACTACAAGGACACCAACACCCACTCCCTCGGCAGCGGTTGCTGCTGCAGCTGCCAACTCAACAGCCAGTTCAGTGGCGAATCCTCCATCCGTTTCTCCAGTTGCAGCTACGGCGGCAGCTACCGCATTGCCAGCACGTTTGCCCTCGTCGTTGATATGTAAAATTGATCTCTCCCGTTTGTTACCCATACCAGTAGAATGGCATGCGAATACTTATCGTTTATATGGCGGTCAGGGCCAATGTGGCCAACAATTGACACCTGCCAGCGCTGGACGCACACCAATATACGATCATGAGACAATACTCAATGCTGATCTGCAATCATGTAATTCACAGATGCGTTTAAAATCCTCAGCCGGTGGTGGCTGCACTGGAAGCGGTGGCAGTGGTAATGCCACACCCAAAAGTACTGGGAATCGTACTCCACTGCAAACAATTTCTAACGCATCGGAAAGAGAACTTTCACACTCGCGAGAGAGTTTGCATGAAATATCCAAAGACATCGTTAACCCAGGACGTTTGAGTAGTCGATCTACAGATGGCAGCATTGGTGGAGGTGGTTCCACCCCAAAAGATCTAAGCGCACATTTACCACCTCCTGGTCCACCAAATGGTTACAGCTCGGCAGCAGCTATGGCGAGGGGTTATGCCTCTCCCAGTGCACTCATGAGCGGAAAATTGGGTTTATCCGGAGTGAAACACGAACAAATAATCAAACACGAACCAGACGCACCCGAATACAACACCGCTAATTGTAATGAGACAAAATTCAAAACCGATGCCACTTCCACAGACCCATCACTTATCAAACAAGAACTGCTAATACTCAAACAGGACTTCAAACCCAGTGATCTGATGAATATAACTGATAAGGCCACTGCGTTGTGTTCACCAAAGGACCAAATGCAGTTGGTAGATGCTAAACCGCGGCGTAAACGTAGTTCCAGTTCTAGTTCAAGTCCTTACAAAGAAAAGAAACGGAAAAGGGAAAAGGAGAGAGATAAAGATAAGGATAGAGATAAAGATAAAGACAGAGACAGAGAGAAGGACAAAGAAAGGGAAAAGGAGAAGGAGCGAGAAAAGGACAAGGAAATGCTTGTGTTGGACAAAGATAAGGCTATGGTTACCGATTCCTTTAAACCCGCAAAGGATTCTCTAGATACTGAAATGATAAATGCAAACGGACAAACACAGGTAAGAATGTTTGATTCTTTATTTTAAACAGAATGCATACTTAACAAATTTTAAATCTGTTATTTTGTCTTAATTTATAGAAAGAGGATATTCATATGATGAATCAACAATTTCCTCCCACTAATCATGAGCGGTTACTACCGGAGAAGCCAATGCTGCAGCCGCAGGAACAACACGAAAAATCAAATAGCAACAATAATAACAATATATGCAGTAATAATAACAACAACAGCACCAACTCAACATGTAATGTTTCCAACACTGCCAGTCCTGCGCATTTACAAAGTAGTAACACATTAACGACGACCACAACAACCACAACGGCAGTACTACCATCGCCATCATCACAACCTACCACAATCATGCCTCCTCCATCAAATGTGGGACTAATCTCAGCCATCACAACACCAGCACCACCAACATTAATAACTGCAGCTTCGGTAGCACCACAGGCAGCAGCAATGCCATTGGCACCACCAATTAACACCACCTCTAACGCAAGTAGTTCCATTTATCCGCCAACTTCGTTTGCTCCTGCCGCTATTACGTCGGGAGGAGCCACGGCGGGAACCTGTAATGTTGCAGTGCCACCAACACCTCAAGTTGTGTACCGTTACCGTTCCTATTTCGAACGAGATGATGATGCTATAAGCGATGAATTCAGGTTTGTTGCGGAATCACTTATTGAATATTCGAATTCCTCTACCTACTCCACCACCAACAACACTACCAAATCCTCCGTAACGGTCAAGTTTCAAAATTTATTCCAAAAGTAAACTAAACGTTTCGTTTTTTCGTTTCCTTTACAATTTCAAAATAATGGCCGTATTCGCAAAACTTTACAAAGCCTTAAAATCGGGTTATTTTTCAAATAAACCTATTTCAAATCTACATGAAGTTTTGTGAATACCGGTGTAAGTCTTTAACATGTCACTATTTGTCTTTTTTTTTTATAAGAACTTCGGTTTTCTTCCGCTCACATTGAATTTTTATGATACTCTATTTTAAAGAATATTTTCTTCTATTTTAATTTATTAAATTTAGCAAAGACAAGGATAATAACAAATTTCTGCAAGAGGCCATACAAAGAAAACATGCAGCAGATCGGGAGCAGAATACATTTAATCAAGTAGCTTTGTATCTGGAAGCGGTAGTCTATTTTCTGTTAACAGGGGCAGCCATGGAACAACACGGCCGCTTTGAAGATCCAGCCTGGACTATATACAAGGACACATTGTCATTGATTAAGTGAGTAAAGTGCAAACATTTCTATTATTGTCTATATGTCGTATGCATATATGTAGAATATGGTTATAGGAAAAACTATACATAGTTTGGTTTTTCTTAAAACCGCTCCGGAGGGATGGAATCATATTTATTTTGTCATTCATTTATTTATGCCATTAGCAGTCTGACAGTCTTTAAAATTAAGTTAAATTCTGATACAAATCATATTTTCGATCATAGACTGGAAGTTGTTTTAAAGCTTATAACTTCTCGCTTATATTTAAAATGATGAGTTTATTAATAATACCCCATTGGAACTATCGCTGTCACGCGCCCACCGGCTGCGAATAGTGGTATGCTCCATGCGGAGTAACTGCGATTGCAATCGCTGTATCTAGTAGTGAGAGGCTCGATGGTACCGCCTTTTTCTTGATAAGGGCGAGTAATTGACGCCTTTACCGAAGGCCATCATGTTCCCGAGGAGATCGCTTCAATAGACTGGAACGACCTTGCTCACCTATATGGCATAGACTAGGATGGCCAACTCCACATGCAAAGATGGCAATTTAGAACTGTCACTGATGAGTCATGTTAAGTTTTAAAGTAACCACACGGTCATAGTAGATATATTTTAACTCGATGGATTCCTGTCATCGGCAAGCGCTGCCGCCTCAGTGTACAACACACTGCTACAGTAACAACAATAACCTTTTAGAAGCTCGATATGGAGTCTTAATCTAAATACAATTCATTGGTTCTACAGGAGCAATGAAAAGGAAGTGGTAGCATAGGTGTCGTAATGTGAACCATGCCTACAAGGCAACAAAAGACAATTCTGGTTGTCAAATTAATAGACATACAAACTGCGAATATAGGAGGTCGCACAAGGCTGGATATTGTTGGCGATGACAGAAATTTGACTACGTTATCAGAAGTCGAGACACTGCTTCAAGCCGCACGGTCTTGGATAGACGGAATTCTGCTATTGCCATCTGGCAGTTCATGCTACATGGATTGATAAAAGCTAGAGAAAAACATGGGTCTGGGAGTTTCCTTTGAGGACCCGGGGGCTCAGATCTGTTTCCGACTGACCGATCATAACACCTTCCTGCAGTCGCAAATTCTGCCGATCACAGACAGCACGAGGACGTCGCACAGTAATATGACCATCAGGTCTATAACAGCCAGGACGGTGATGTCACGGACAGAAATTAACGCCATGGCAGCCGGTTGTACGTACCGGATTGGCCAGATGGAGTCGCTTCAGTGTACAACAACCACAGCGACTTCTCTGCCATCGTTTGGTGGGTCATAGCGTCCAAAGCGGAGCAAGGGAATGAATGGGCCGTGAATACTAGAGAAATGCCTTCAGTAAACTTGGTGAATCTGAAGGCTTTCGGTGCGACGCAGTCCGAGTTAAGAACGTGGGCTACAATGTACCACAGTGGAAAAGTGAAACGGTTGTTAGGACGACGAAACTAATAGGGAGATTCGAATCGTGAGAAGATGAGGCGAATACTGAAAGGCAATAAGAAGGAGGTCAGTATGGCTGATGGTATCATTGTGGGGAATATAGAACTACGGACGCACTTATACAGAATGCGTGCGATAAATGATAGCGCTTGTGTAGGGTTTGTGGGGAGATGAGACGTTGCAGCATTTCCTATACCTTTGTCCGGTTTTCGCGGCTACCAGACTCTGACACTTAGGTAGGACATAATAGGAGACATAAATCAACTTAGGTGCTTGGAATAGAAAACAATATGGGATTTTGTGAGTAGCACGGAATTCCAGACTTAGATTTTTTTTTTAAATTTCTTTTTTAGTATTTTGTGCGCACAACAAGCCGATCACTGGCTTAGGTGTATGTTCATAGCGATATGAGCCGGATAAATATCTGCACCCTGTTTTCACCCTAACATGTTTGCTTAGGCCATAGTATATACCGAAGTAAGTGAAAGAACAAAGGATGTAGAAGATGATCTTTTCCTCTTCTGGAGAAACGAAGATATATAAACACACCCGTATGGTGCAAGGGATCAAAAAAGGAAACCCACAAGGTATAAAAGATGGTAACTGGACAGACTGTGGAGAAACTATTACCGATGAGGGTATGGTTCAGCCAGCCAAACTAGGCGCCGAATTATTGCATAGGTGATCGAGTTTATTTTCGTATTGAATGAAATTTCGTCCCGTATTTAATGGGTCATTGCACAACCTACAGAAGTTTTCCTCTACCTGTGCCCATGGAGACGTGAAAATCCTGACGTTGCAATGACCAGTCGGGACTTCTAGTCAAGCCTTCTCAGCCTTACGATAGCGATGTTCACAAAATACTCTGCAACAGGGCCTTTCCCACCCAGCAAGCCGCAGTGCAGTGGATTCACGGTCATAGTATATAACACCCTTGCAACCAAGAAGTTCGTACAGCGAAGGATTCACTGATTTCCAGGCAAGATCTGCTATTTACAGTGATCCATCCTACCCAGCTCTTCGGTCGCATCGTTCTCCGCCACGCCTTGATGGCCAGGTCCCAGCGTTCTCTAGATGCAAAGAACATTCTTGTCCCTTTTAATAGTCTCATGCATAGACCTCAGTCACTTTTGGCGAGTTAACCGTGACTGATCCGAAGAGATGCGCCAGGTTGTTCAACCGTCAATTTATCGTGCATCCCGAGAGAGACAGGGCAAGGAGGAGAGCCATTCGCCGTATTCGTGGTCTCCGAGCCGATGAACAGCCATCACAATTTACCGTGGGCGAAGTTACGAATGTCATCCGTGGCGCCAAATCTTCCAAGGCGTTGGGCCCCGACGGAATCTCTACATTGATGCTGAAGAATCTGGATTTACCTGGAGTTGAGTACCTTACCACTGTCCTTAACCTGTCATTGAACACTCTTATAGTTCCCGATGTCTGGAAAATGGGCAGAGTGATCCCGCTACTGAAGCCTGGTAAAGACCCGAGTTTGGGGGAGTCGTACAGACCGATCTCCCTTCTCTCACCAGTGGCTAAGACGCTTGAGGCATTACTCCTCCCGAGCCTCGTAGGAGAATTTCCATTCGCCGAGCATCAACACGGATTTCGGAGACTGCACAGCACAACAACAGCTTTGCATGCCATCACCACACACATTTGCCGTGGCTTCAATCAACCCAGGCCATGTGATAGGACGGTCCTCGTGGCATTGGACCTATCGAAGGCATTCGACACGGTCAGCCATGCCAAATTATTTGAGGACATCGCCAACACGTCCCTCCAGCCAGGCCTTAAACGTTGGGTCGCGAATTATCTGTGTGGTCGCCAGTCATTTGTGGAATTTAGGGATAAGAAGTCAAAACACCGTAGAGTGAAACAGGGAGTTCCCCAAGGCGGGGTGATATCTCCGGCTCTGTTTAACCTCTACCTTTCCTCCATTCCACCTCCTCCAGACGGCATAGAGATCGTATCATATGCGGACGACTGTACGATCTTGGCATCAGGCCCCCCACCCATTGATGACATCTGCGATAGGTTGAACGTCTACCTCAACGAGCTTGCCTCATATTTCGCTGCAAGAAATCTGAAGATATCCGCCACCAAATCTTCAGCCACACTGTTCACTACAAATACGCGTGAGGTGAATTCTGAGCTGACTGTGATGGTCGATGGAGAATTGATTCCGACCATCAAGTGTCCCAAAATACTTGGCGTCACATTTGACAGCTCCTACACTTTCTCCCCACATGCCACAGCAATCTGCAATAAAGTCAAAAGTAGAAACAAGGTCCTCAAGTCACTCGCTGGCAGCACTTGGGGTGCAGACAAAGAAACCTTGTTGACCACGTACAAAGCAATTGGCCGGTCTGTGGTAAGTTATGCAGCGCCAGTGTGGTCACGTCAGCTTTGTGACACGCAGTGGAATAATATTCAGATCTGTCAGAATGCCGCCCTCCGAACTGCGACGGGCTGCCTCCTTAGTTCTCATGTGGACCACCTCCACCAGGAGACAAAGATCCTACCAGTGCGAAGACATAACTACATGCTGTCTAAGCAATACCTTTTGGGCTGTTATCGCAGAAATCATCCAAATCATCATCTTGTGGATAGATACCCACCGCCCAGAAGCCTTAAGGTAGATCTACATGATCTAGAGCGTGAGGTCCAGCGCTACAAGAGAGAACCTCTAGATCAAGCGGCATATCAAGCGGGTCTGAACAACATTCATGCAGACACGGTAGCAGACGCGTTAACTGGCTACCGGGTGAATGTAGTCCTTGGAGTACGACCGCCACCCATTGCACCCGAAGAAATCGACCTCCCCCGGCAAACCAGAGTGATTCTGGCTCAATTACGTTCCGGCAGATGCAGCCGCCTCAATTCCCACAGAGCTAGGATTGATGCCGACGTGCAAGATGTATGTCCCGACTGTAACCAGGGACCGCACGATACACGTCACCTGTTTAACTGCCCGGCCAGACCCACTCGACTCAGACCCAGATCCCTGTGGACGCACCCCATCTTAGTCGCGGAGTTCCTGGGTCTTGACACTCAACAGAATCAAGCAGACGAAAGATAGTACACAATAAACTGCTACAACAACAACAACAACAACAAAACTGCCCTGCCCGGCACGGTAGAACTGTGTGCATTACACAGGTTGGAACCTTGACCTCCAATCTGTGTGGTGTTCTTCGTTATCACGAGAAGCTTAGCTAGGAGCTACCGGGCGTGCCCACAAAGTAGAGAGTGGAGAGTCTCAATGAAAGGCCGGGCGGCACCAGCTCTTAAATATTGTGTGCTTATGATGCTCGATACGACAAGGCGAAATATTAGCACCTCGGTCGTATAGACCGAAACGAGCTTGCTCGCCTATGAGAACTTGATGAGGATCGTTACCTCCACAAGTAAATGTGGCTACAACAACAACCCTGGTAAAATCCAGCATCGATGGCGATGTTGGAAATGTAACCTTCTTGAGACACTAGAGAGTGCAATTAAATATCCGATTTGGCTCAAATTTTCCATGTGGTATTTTGCTATGCTATGCTTCTAACAGCCATGAGGTTTTTTTTTCTAAGCAAAACACTTAACAGATAAAAATTGTTAGTAAATTATTTTCTAAGATATAGGTTATATAGGTTAAAACTTTCGGTAATTACGATATATAACCTAAATTTTCACTTTATTTTTAGATTCATTTCCTCGAAATTTCGACATTTGCAAATGTCGTCAGCAAGTCAACATGAAACCCATAACAAAGTTGCTATATTAAGGTAATTTTTATAAAAAAAAAATCAGTACAGTAATAATTTTTTTTTATTTTAACATTTTTAATCAATTTTGTAGAACTCCTTGTTTGTCTTTACATGAAAACTAAGAACCATTAACCTTAAACTATTACATCTTTTTTGTAGTCTCCGCTGCCAGTCTTTGATCTCTCTAAAGTTGTATAAACTCAAAAGAGGGTTCTGCCGCCAAGTCAATAATGTTTGTACGGAATTCTTCAAATCCGGTAAAGGTGATATAATTAATGGCAACACACCATCATCAATATCTCCATCTAACTCGGTAGGTTCACAGGTGAGTTCAATATATGTGCGCAGAACATTCATTGACTGATATTCATGTTTTTTGCTTATTATCATAAATTAGGGTTCTGGTTCGAATACACCACCCGGTAAAATAGTGCCTCAAGATATACACTCAGCTTTACATCAGCAAAATCAGTTTTTCAATTATTTAGCCAGTAGTCATGAATTATGGGATCAAGCCGATCGTTTAGTGAGACAAGGCAATCATACAGGTAAGCAAACATTAAATATTTAAATGCTATTTGCTAGTCCCTGTCTTAATCCAGGTTTTAAAATTTAATCAATGTTCTGAATTCTTCAAGGGCACTGATCATATTGCAATAGCCTAGCTTAATATACAGAATTTACAGATGATACAATGTTTATAACACAGAGTACATAGGAAATAAAACGTACAAGCATAACTGGCTTTACAGTGTAGCTTCAAAAAGAGGGAAATAATTTTGGGTTGCCCAAAAAGTAATTGCGGATTTTTTAAAAGAAAGTAAATGCATTTTTAATAAAACTTAGAATGAACTTTAATCAAATATTCTTTTTTTACACTTTTTTCTAAAGCAAGCTAAAAGTCACAGCTGATAACTGACAGAAGAAAGAATGCAATTGCAGTCACCAGCTGTGAAAAAATTTATGAAAAACTATATGAAAAATCCGCAATTACTTTTTGGGCAATCCAATATTAACATGCCGTAGCATGTTTTCAGCTACTGAAACCTCAACTGGTGCAGGGAAAAAGAGTCTCATTGTAGGAAGTGATGCTAATGAAGCCCCTTTTTCCTGCAAAAGCGGATTCAACCAACAACTTAAGGCTTGAAGGCGGCATCTCCGTATTGTATGCCATATATAGGGAAGCCAGCCAGTAATAGGAGCTATTAATTTCAAGGCTCATTGTAGGAAGTGATGCTAATGTACATCACCAAATATGGAGGCCCGGCACGGGCTAGCTGTAAGCTAAACAGTCTGGAACATTGAGGTCCGATCTGTGTGGTGTTCATTGCTGTCATGAGAGCTTAGTTGCGAACTACCGGGCACGTCCATAGGTTGCGGATAGTGGAATGCTCCATACGGTGTAGCTGCAACGGCGGTCGCGGACACTTACTCAGCGGTATCGAGCGGAGAGTCTCCGTGAGAAGCCGGGCGGCACCGGCTCTTGCACAAATACTGAGTGCCTATGATGCTCGATATGACAAGGCGGGTTATTGGGGCCTTTAAGTAATCAATATCCACCCTGTTTCCGCGGCAAAGGGTCCTTTAGACCGGAACGAGCTTGCTCACCTACAGGAGCTTGACGAGGGTCGGCAACTCCACATAAAAATTTGGTTACAACAACAACCCACTCTTCTTAGATCTAGATCCCTGTGGACGCACCCCATCTTAGTCGCAAAGTTCCCGGATCTGGATACTCAACAGAATCAAGCAGACGAAAGATAGAATACAACACAATGCTACGACAGACTGGCTTCTTGGCTTAGGGAGATACACTCTGCTTGTATTAGCATTTCGTATTTACCTATGGAATGGAGGGACACAAAGGAATGGAAGGGCAAAAGCAGCAAAACCCTTCCACACGTAGGCGAAAGATTTTCGTCTTATTGGTCTGTCATCTTTTTTAATCAAGACTCTAGAGAGGTAGATAGAAACATATCTTAGTCACCTGTCTCGGCAACAGCATGCATATAGTAAGGGCAAGTTCACTGAAACAGTCCTTCGTTGCCTACATAAAGTTTTCTCTCGCTGTCAAGGAATACACAATGGTAGAATTTCTTGACATTGGAGGTACTTTTAATAACGTAAAACCTACGTCTATCATGGAGATGCTAGACTTTCTAGGCATTAAGACTGCCGTAAGAAAGATCATAAAGATCTTACCTACTAAGAGATGCATTAAGGTAGTCTTGAGATCTGTGGAACTAAAAAGATGGGTGAGCAGAGGAACACCTCATGAAAGTGTTCTGTCTCTTCTACTTTAGCTGTCTCCATTAACAATATATTATTGATGTTGTGGCTATTGTGGTTAGGGAAAGTCTCCCAGCACTCTGTCAGCGAAATGGGCTACCGAAAGTGGCCTAGGCGTAAATGCTTGCAAAACAGAATAGAATGTTCCATTTACTGAAAGCGCAAATGAAACGAAATGTGTTTATCATTCAAAATAGTTAAATTAATTGAAAGTGCCTATCAGAGGACAGAAACAGCAGTGTGTACTGGGGATGAATTGTCCGAATATTTTAATACGAATTCTGGAGTAAAACAAGGCTGCCTGTTGTCACCTTTACTTTTTGCCTTATATGCCAATGATGATTCTCTGGGAGGAGGTATAATGATTGAATATACGAGTACTTCTTTATGCTGACGAAATAGTCATTTTGGCAGAAGACAAGGACGTTCTTCAAGGAAAGTCTTACAATCTAGAAGGTTACTGTGCTAAGAGGAACCTTTTAGTAAACTTGGCCAAATCGAAAATAATGGTCTTTAGAAACGGTGGTAGATTATCTGTACAAGAAACATGGACACTGAATAATGAACAAATTGAAGTAGTGTCGGAGTACAATTACTTACAAATACAAAATACAACATTCTATGAGCAATTGAGAACTGAGTCAAACAGATAACAAGGGCACCAAGCCATCGAGATGAGTGAATGCAAAAAATGAGCCCTTCAGCAAAAAGGAAGATTGATTCAGATTTCAGTGAGTGCACGTTGCACAATGCATGTATTCGGGTACATTTTGCTTCAGATAAAGTAAAGTTCTTGCCGTTTGCTTTTGTAGTACGAAATTCGTAAGAACGAAAGATAACTACTCCCAAGCGCTGAATGCTAGTTGTTGTTCAAAATTATCTACTCAACAGCAACTTGTTCGTTTTACTCTTCAGTGTCTCGCTCTTCAGTACATCATGTGGGTTCATCGTTCACGAGTTCAGCAGACAGTCACCAATGAATGGTTTTATGCAGGCCTTTGTTACGAATGTCATTCGTGGCGCCAAGACATCCAATGTGTTTGACCCAATAAAATCTCTACAACGATGCTGAAGCATCTGGATTTACCAATAGTTGAGTACCTTACGATATCAACCTATCTTTGAACACTCTTATAGTACCCAATGTCTGAAAGATAAGTAGACTGATCGTTCTTCTGAAGCCAGGAAAGGACCCGAGCAAGGGGAGTCGTGCAGACCGATCTTCCTCCTCTCACCATAAGCCAACACGCTTGAGGACTACTCCTCCCGAGCCTCGTTGGAAAATTTTCATTCGCCCAGCATCAACATGTTTTTTGAAGACTGCCTATTACAAGAAATGCTTAGGATGCCGCACATATTTGCCAAGGCTTCAATCTGCCCAGGCCATGTGATGGGACGGTCCTCGTGGCACTGGACCTATCGGAGACATTTGACATGGTCAGCCATGCCAAACTATTTTAAGACATCGCCAATATGTCGGTTGGCGACACGGTCAGCCTTGCCGAACTATTTGACGACATCGCCAACACATCCCTCCAGGCCTGGAACACTGGGCCACACGTGCGGCGAATAATTAGTTGAATGTGAAAGTCGATGGAGTAACTGCCCAGACGCCTTAAGCTAGATCTACGTAAGAGTGAGAAGTTCAGCGCTACAAGAGAGAACCTCTATATCAAGCGGGTTTAGACAACAGACACGGTAGTAGATGCGGTGAATAGCTACCGGCTGAATGTGGTCCTTGGACAACGACTGTCTCACATTGCACCCGAAGATATTGACCTTCCCCGGCGAACCAGATTAGTTCTGGCCCTATTACGATCCGGCAGATGCAACCGGATCGAAATTGATTAATCGTTTGGATGTTAAAAAAGCCTAAAAAATGTGAATTGTGTCATTAGTCTGCATTTTTCGTTCATTTGGACCCTACTTGGGCAAAATTTCATTCGATTGGAATGAGAGATTTTATAATATAATAATACCATACTGTTTTATTAGAACCATTAGACAAATTAAACGATTAATTGGTTAATCCATTAATCGGTAACCTCTTTCCGTCTTGTTCGACAAACCGTTGGACATGAATTTTCATATAAACGATTAATCGAATCATCGAAAAATGGAAATAAAGTACACCCTATTCTGGACGTACCCCACCTTAGTCGCAGAGTTCCTGGATCTGGATATTGAACAGAACCAAGCGGATGAAAGATAGAACACAACATACTGCTACAACAACAACAGATCCGTCAGGGGATAGCTGTCAACACCACACAGGCCGGATCATTGAGGTCCGATCTGTGTGGTGTTCATTGCTATCGTGAGAAGCTTAGCTGCGAGCTACTGGGCACGTCCACAGGTTGTGGATAGTGGAATTCTCTATACTGAGTAGCTGCAATGGCAGTCGCGAACAATCAGCAGTATCGAGCGGAGAATCTCAGTGAGAGGGCGGGCGGCTCCGGCTCTTGCACACATACTGAGTGCCTATGATACTTGATATGACAAGGCGAGTCATTGGCGCCTTTAAATAATCATTGGTCACCCTGTTCACGAAGCGATGGGTCCTTTGCTCGCTCACCTACAGGAGCTTGACGAGGATCGCCACCTCCACATGAATATGTGGCTACAACAACAACAAAAAAAGCCACATTTATGCATTGGTGAAAATGATCAGAATCTTAAAAAAAAATGAGTACCAATTAACTTAAATTGGTTGACTATTAAGTTTGCTGTGGTCCAAATTGCTGATGACGTGGCAATTGCGGTTAGGGGAAAGTTTCCCAGCACTCTTAGAGATATACTTCAGGAAGCTCTACGTGCAACAGCAAAGTGGGCTACCAACAGTGGTCTTTTCAGCAGGAGATACAAGTTGCCTACAGTGGAACCTGTCTCCTTGGGAGGAGAGAATGTTCCATTTACAGAAAGCGCAAAATACCTGGGTGTTTTGCTGGACAGGAAAGGCCACTCTTGCCCTATACACCTGCAAGAGAGCCATTGGCAAAAGTTGGTGGTTTAGACCGCGTGTAATGCATTGGGTATATACTGTAGTTGTCAGACCTATAATGCTATATAGTGTTGTGGTCGGCGCTTCAAAAGTCCACCTACTGCTCAATACTTTACTGGATCCAAAGGATGGCTTCGTTGTGCATCACAGCCGCAGTGAGGACGACACCATCTGATGCCCTGAATTTAATGCTACATCTTTTGCCTCTGGACATTGTGGCTACCCAAATTGCAGCGACCACTGCCGTGAGGTTAAGGGAGCTTTCTCATTGGACATGTGGCGACTATGGACACTGTGTTATTCTTGATGCAATATCCGATGTTCCAGGCAGTGTGGATTATACCTTTCCTGAGCCGCTTTTTGATAAAAATTACTGTACTACTATTCTTGATAGAACCGATTGGAACAACGATGTCCCTGTTAACAGAGGTTACATAGACTTCTATACGGATGGTTCCAAACTAAACGACTAGGTGGGCTTTGGGGTGTACTCTAAAAATCTAGAACTTGTCATATCGAAAAGGGGTTACCCGACCACTGCAGTGTGTTTTAAGCAGAGATCCGTGCAATTAAGTAAGTTGTGGAATGGGTCAGATATAATGTCATTACAACGATTGGCATAAATATCTTCGCAGACAGCCAGGCAGCCATCAAATCCCTAGAGAACGTATTTCTGAACCCAAAAATCGCCCTCGACTGTCGCAGATCTCTCAACGAGATGGCTAAACGGTTAAAAATTCACCTGTTCTGGGTGCCGGGCCGCAGAGATATCCCAGGGTATTGTAAAGTGGATGAGCTTGCGAGCCTAGGAACTACTCTACACATACCAGGGATACAGGAATCGGTGGGTATGTCAGTGAATGAAGGACAACGAATGATAGATGGTCACAAAGAGGGGGCTGTGAGCATTCCAAAACTATGTGGCCTAATCTAGACTTGAAGAGGTCTACCGCTTTGCTGTCATTGGCTAGAACAGATGTCTCAGTCATTGTGTACGTCATGTCAGGTCACTGCTTAATCGAAAAACATGCTTACAGACTTAAGGTTGCCAGCAACCACTCTTGCAAAAACCGTGAGGCATCGAAGAAGAAGAGACTATAGAACATTTTCTGTGTGTGTGTCCCGCACTAGGAGTTAAAAGGTGTTCCACTTTAGGTTCTCATTTCTTTGAGAACCTGTATTACTTAGCGCCCGTGACCATTCGCAAGTTATTGGGCTTTTTAAAACAATCTGGATGGTTCAACGGTAGGAACTAGAAGGCATCTTCCTTCTTCTGTTACTGTGGTATCACAATGGACGAAAACGTCTGAGTGAGTCTGATGGCAGACTGCCACTTAAACCTAACCTAAGTTTGCTGTATACATGACTCTTTTTTGATGGGTGTGGCGAATCGCACCGGGTACATGCTAGTTATGTTTATATATATGTAGGAGTGCTTTCGAAGCTTTTTGTATTCATTATTGAGTTATCTAATTTATTTTTTTTTTTTCAGATTTCTTTATTGCTTTGGATCATGAAAATGGTCCATTGACATTGCACAGCAACGTCTATGAAGTTTTTCGTTATGTTCAAGCTGGTTTGAAGAAACTCAAAGATGAAATGCTTATACAATAATAACAACAACCAACAACAATTTACTTTATAAGAACAACATCAATGCTTATTTTTTGTTTATGCTAGACTAAAAAAAGAAACCCTCCCCAAATTCCTCCCAAAATTTTAAACTAGAAATGGGACAAATTATAGAATACATCACTTTTTGTCGGCAAACAGCATCAGAGTTTTTGTTTAAAGGAATGGTACCCATTTTCTAATTCTTCTTCTTTTAGTGGGAGAGCAGGAACAGCAAAAACAATGATTTTTGTTTTATGTAACATTTAAACAAATTTATATATATATATAAATATATTTATATATACACATATAGTAGTGTAAGTCAGGAGCGAGAGGTAATGATGATTTTTTATTGAAATGAAGGAAACCTATTGAACGAAAGTGCAGAATAATTAATACTTTTAAGCAATACTAAACAATTATACTTCATTTTTTGTTAAATATTTGCGATTATATATATATATATATATATATACTATTATAAATTTACTATTATTACTACTATTATTATTTCGTTTATCCAGAAATTAAGTCATTATTGTTAATACAGAATGCGGATGAGAGTAGATATATAGGGATAAGAAGAACAAGAAGAAGCAAACATAAATACTAAACACTATGAAAGAAAATCCATTGTAAATTTTTGTAACAAATAATCTATAGAGAAACAAAAAAAAAAAACAAAAAATTTAGCATGTAAAAACTAACATAATTTTCTAAACAAGAGTACATATACGATGCATACACATACACACACTTATGTACACAAAATTAACGAAGCAGTTTAAAAAGGAGCAATTGAGCAATTTGTTTTTTTTTTTTTTTTTAATGCAAAGATCGAAGGAAATGACATTTTTCAATGTTTTTATTATCAGATCAGTAAGTTATACATGTAGTTACCATTTAGTTAAACAAAATCACTAAATAAATTTTTAGTTTTTTATTAGTGTCTAAACAAAAGTCATAATTATTATTATCGAAACAAATCAATACATATAAATGAACAATAATTTCAAGTGTTTTTTTTTTAATTATGGTTAAGTAATTATACATACACATATGCTCAAAAAATATTTAAAAAAGCTACATTTATTTTCATTTATATATACAGACGGTTTTTTTTTTTTTTTTGTAATTGCATGAATTGTTAAATATTTTAGTTTTTTCTTTTCAATGTGTGTGTATTTGGTGCCACCTAGGTGACACAAGCACTTTCTGCTTTCTGGGTTTTGTTTTTTTTTTTTTTTTTATTTGACATATATAACCATTTTTCTATGAATTTAGTATAATTTTTACTTCCGTTCAGTACTCTGGATGTTTTTAAATCATTTGTATTTTTAAATTGAAATTGTTTAAATTTTTGTTTAAAACACATAATACATTTTAGGTAAATCTTACATTAAACACAACAATTTAATTCTTGTAGTTAATTCCTGTTTATTTATAGTTTTCTGCTTAGGATTACTAAAATTGAAAAGTAAAATTATGTAAGCCAGTCCTTCCTCTATATTGAAATTAAGTCAATATTCTATAATTGCTATTTTTATTACATATTATTATTATTATTATTATCATACAAAAACGTTTATGATTTATTAGTTCTAAGTTTAAACCAATTTTAAATTATTATCGATTACCAATTTTGTTTTTCTTTTTTCTTTTGTTTTTCTAACAAAACCGCAGATAATCTCTTATTTGTTAAACATTTTTATTCCCCCACTTTCATATGGCAATCTATTAAAACAATTATTAAGTAAATTTGCATATATCTTGGTTTTTTTTTAAGCAAAACAAACCTACAATGGTGGATATTTAGATTTGTATACTCTGATTTTTTTTATTTGTTAAAATGTCTATTTTGAATTATGTCATAAATAAATCATTATGATACATAACAGAAAAGTTATAAAAAAAAACAAAACGAAATTTTATTTTCAATTTTTTTCGAATGTGGGAACTCAAAGGCGGAAAAAAATGGTCTTCGCATTATTATGTTGCCACCAAAAATGTAGCTGTTGTGTTTTGCTTATGCTCAATTTATGCTTACTTATTTTGGTGGCTTAACGAAGTCAATTTCAGCAAGTGATTTCATGGCTTCATCTTCAAGTCTCCTTTACATGATGTTTTCATCAAAGTTGTATGGTCTTCTCTGTTTGAGAGGCCAACCAACCAATGGTGTCCGTTGACAAATGACTTTCTTTTTCAGCTTATTTTCTCATTTGCTCCATAGATCCTTCCTCGATTAAACTTAAACCAAATTGGGATTTATATATTGTAGTCCATTCTCAAAATTCCTTCATCCAACCGTTTGAGAGAGTTTTTGTAGCCTATACTTTTGGGACTAAATAATACAATTATACTAATAAGGTGCCGAATTACCGCATGCAGTAACGAGTAAAATCGTTGGAAATCTCTATTGTGAATGAGAATATTTGAAATTTAGGAACGTGAATGTTTAAGTAGGCCATAATTGTCTACCCTACCTTTGGGTTGACGCAACTTTAAACAAAAAAAAAAAAAAAAAAAAAAAAAAAATAAGTAGGCCATAATTTATTAAAAAAAAAAACAAGTAAGAGCGTGCTAAGTTCGGTTCGAATCTTATATACACTCCACCATGGATCGTATTTGTCGAGTTCTTTGCGCGGCATCCCTTTTTAGGCAAACAAAGAATAATGAATAAGAACTTTTATGCTATTGGGGCTTTATCAAGTTATACTCCGATTCGGACCATAAATGAATTGAATGCTGAATATTGTAGAAGTCATTGTGTAATATTTCAGCCCATCCGCATAAGAATTGCGTCTTGTAGGGGCTCAAGAAACATAATCGGGTGATATTTTTATATGCGAGCTGTATTAAGCTATAGATCGATTCAGACAAAATTGGACACGTGTGTTGAAGGTCATGGGAGAAGCCGTTGTACAAAATTTCTGCCAAATCGGATGAGAATTGCGCCCTCTAGAGGCCCAAGAAGTCAAGATCCCCGATCGGTTTATATGGCAGCTATATCAAGTTATGTACCCATTTACGCCATACTAAGCACCGTTGTTGGAAGTGATACCAAAACACCTCATGCAAAATGTCAGCCAAATCGGATGAAAATTGCGCCCTCCAGCGGCTCAAGAATTCAAGATCCAAGATCGATTTATATGAACCGATTGGGTCTATTTACAATCCCAACCGACCTACACAATTGTGCAAAATTTCAAGCCCCTAGCTTTATTCCTTCGACAGGTGGCGTGCTTTCGACAGACAGACGGACGGACATGGCTAGATCGACCTAAAATGTCATGACGATCAAGAATATATGTATATACTTTGTGGGGTCTTAGACGCATAATCCTATGGGTGAGGGTATAAAAATTGGAATTTAAATGAGCATAAAAATGGTATAACGTCTATTAAATGCGAGATGAAATCGCAAGCGGTACGAAGGCGCACTCGATCATATACATATGTGGTAATTTTGTCTTAGATTCGTACTTCTACTTCATTTGAATTCAATATTCCGGTTTGCGATTTTCTCTTTTTTCATATAATCTCAAATTCGCATTCTACTTCCAACGACAGGAGTGTTTTATTTACCCATTAAGCGGATTTTCTCCTTTAGTTTGTATGGAGAAAAATGCTATCCCCAATAAGCTATGCGGCTAATCTAATCGCCGTCTATTAAAACATATGGTGTCATCATTCGAATTAAATGACAAAACTAAAAGAGGAGGAATGCAACATATTTATTCAACGATTTAACATTCTGGAATGGCAAAATTGCATAGGATTTTAATAAAATCATATTTATAAACTCCGAGAAACATTTATTTAAAATTAAAATGACTTGTTTCGTTTGTTTTGTTGATATTTGATTATTACGGATGTGGTGTCAGGGCTGCCAACGTTAAAGTACAAAGCATTTTGCTGGCGAAGCCGCTAGACTGGTAAATAAAATTATCCAGATATTTCATTTGAGTCCGATACTAAGTCTGGTACTATAATTGTTTTTCGCTATATTTTTCGCCGATTACTTTTTTGTGATAATAGATTTTCAAGCAAAAAAACTTGCTGAAACTTTACCTATGGTAAAATTTAAATAAAATTGTTTTTTTTTGGCATTGTTTCAAAAAATTAATTATACAAAAAGGGGTTTCAACAGTGAAAAAGAACTAGAGGTGTTTTATTTATTTGCCCATTAGACTGATTTTCTCGCTTAGTTTGTGTGGAGAAAAATGGTAATTAAGCGGCTTGGTTTATCCCCGCATATCGCCGTTTATTAAAACATATGGTGTCTTCCATTCAACGGGAATGACAAAACTGAAAGAGGAAAAACGTCACATGTTTATTCAATGATTAAGATTAAACGTTCTGGAATGCAAAATGTTCTTAGAATTTTAATAAAATTACATTTATTAACTCCAAGAAACAATTATTTAAAATTAAAATGAATTATTTTTTTTATTATTATTTTGTTGATATTTGATTATTGCATCCGAAATAATCAAATATCACCAAAATAATAAGTGCTGCAGATTTGGGTTGGTGTGGCCTCACACACGTCCAAAATTTGAATGGAAAATTTGTACTGTACTCTTGAATACCTTTCAATTGAGCCTCTTTTATTTTAAGAACTAATTGGTAAAAGTATCATACATAATACTAATGCATATTTAGTTTTGTTTCATCAGACGGCGAATCAACTTAAGTTTAGTTACAATTCGTAATCGACCAATAAATTTCATCGATGAGTTTTTATTAGCTTATAACCCAGCAAAATTTTTGCTTCCAAAGATGTGGAACAAATTTAGTTTTTGGTGACATAATTATCAGGTAGTGTACCATAAACAGCTGAGTAAAATTATTTCCCGCGAAGTACACTATCTCTCAAAGAGTTTTGGTTGTGTGTGTGTATTATTGTAAACAACGAAAAATGGCGCGAACTAGAAACACTCAAAATTAGAGTTGCACTAATCACTGATTTTGACAGATAGTGCACTCAATATTTTGTTGCGGGGCAACTGCCACTACCTGTAAATTAATATATCTTGGCTGTACTCCAAAACTGCACCAAATGTTGTGATTTTAGCAAAGGGTTGTCGCCAAAAAAGGCCAACAATTTTTCTTTTCAGTGAATTTTATTCCCTGTTTTATTGTTGTATAGCTTTGATATTCGGTTTACAAAATGGGATTCAAAGAAGAACTAGAGAACTAGTACGAAAAACGGAAAGTCGGCATAGAAAAAAATTACCACATAAACTACAATAGGAAAACCGACCGACTGCAAGAATGTGCACTTTTTAAAGCACCTTACTCAAATATTCAACAAGGAAAGGCAAAAGTCGACCGGGCCTGCCTACTACTATAGAAAGTTTGGATCCTTGAAAAGAAATCCTGGATATGAGCCTAATGAAACCTAAAGCTGGACCGATTTTTATCGTTTTGATGGATTTTGTAAAGATCGGACAAAGATCGGATGAAAGATATGTATGGGAAGTATATCTAAAACTGGACTGGTTTTGATGAAATTTTGCGTACAAGTAGAGATATCAAAAATCGTGTTAAATTTTGTAGAGGTTGCACCAAAAATGACACTTTAGCCATTTGAAACCATATGGGATGGGAGATATATATGGAGCTTTAGCTAAATATGAACCGATTTTATTGAATCTTTGCAGGCAAATTCAGACGTCAAATCAAACATCTCTAGCAAAATTTTATAGATATCGGACTAAAACTACAGCTACTACAGCCACAATAGGCCACATCGGATGAAAGATATATATGGGAGCTACACCTAAAACTGGGCCGGTTTTGATAGAATTTTGTAGACAAGTTGAGACGTCTAAACTGTGGCTGCTACAGCCATAATTTCGTCCAAATGCGATCTGTATCTTGATTACAAGAATACATGGAAACAAATTCACAAAGTTATAATCATGACATAATTACCAGGTAGTGTACCGTAAACAGCTGAGTAAATTTTTTTTCGCGAAGTGCCACTATATGTCGACGAGTTTTGGATGTGTGTGTGAATTATAGTTCAGAACTATAACACACACATACAACGAAAAATTGCGCAAAGTACAATAGTAACATACACAAAATCAGAGTTGCACTAATTACTGATTTTGACAGATAGTGCACTCAATATTTTGTTGTTGGGCAACTGCCACTACTTCACTAGTTTCATTCGTTTCACACAATGTGTGAAACTAACATAAGACAATCATATTTCATAATAACACATGTTATTTTTTCGATAAGAGCTGTGCTCTATTTCTTCCAACAAAAACATAAAGAAATTAGCTGTTTTTGTTGCAACCCCAAATTAAATTATTTTCACAACTTTATGATTTGGCCAGCTTTCTCAGAAATGTAACAATGTTTACGCATTAAAATATGAGCTGTTGTTACATCATTACAAAAACGTTGAATCGTAGATAAATTGACAAATTTGAAGAACATAGTGAAATACCAATGATACATTTAAAGTGACATGTCATAAGCCAAAGCATACAGTAAGATCTCATTAACACTATTTACAATGAAATGTCGAGAAGTGTATTAGATGTTGATGCGTTGTGCGTAGTAGTCACTTTATTCACAGGTGTTTGACCCTGTTAATGGGGAAAGAAAATTAGTATTTGACCGAGTCCTACCCTTGCGATAAATGCACCGACGAATAATTAAACAGTTGCTGTGTTTTATTTTATTTTTGACCAGAACATATGTTCTGGATAGAATATAGGTCTGTTCGCGTCCTTTTTCATAAAAAAATTTACAGTAAAAATTTGCAGGAGAGTAAGAGCCATTTTACTTTCTTTAAAAAAATTGCAAGCAAAATTATGCGAACGACTTCCAGTGAAAATTTGCAGAAGAACAGATAATTTTTGTTTTCGTTTGTTTTTTATGTGCTTGCTTGGAAAACAATTTTTTTTTAATTAAAAGATGCTTGTGTATTATCCTTAAACGTCAATTTATTGAACCAAGAGTGAAAAGGCTAGAAGGGGAGCCATTTGTATATCCATGATCTTGTGCCGCTGGACAGCCATCACAAATTACCATGCAATCCTATGGCAGCCGGCTGTACGTACCACATTGGCCCGATGGAGTCTTTCAGTGTTCAACACACTGCTACAACAACAACCGTGCATCATCCGTGGACTATTATAGTACACGATGTTTGCATGATGAGCAGTCTGATTCCGCCACTTAAACCTGAAAAGGACACGAGCAAGGGAGGTACAGACCGATCTCCCTTCTTTTATCAGTAGCCAAGACGCATGAGGGACTTCTCCTCCCCCTCCTCTAGTTGGACAATTTCCATTCGCCGAGCATCAGCATGTATTTCGAAGGCTGCCTAGGACTACAACAGTTTTACATGCCATCAGCGTATACAAAAGTACGATTGTTGTGCTGATAAAGATACCTTGGGCTAACCTTGTAATGCTTTTGGATATTGTGTGGCTAAGGGAGCTTTCTATTTGATCATGTGGCGGCTACGGACACTTTGTTATCATTGAAGATATATGTATCCGTTCCGTATCCAATTGGCAGACTAATTTGCACAAATTTTTTTTAATTCCACTGTGCGTCACTTTTTAAACTGCACAGCTAGACCCACTCAATCCCATGACAGCATCTTCCCTCCTTAACAAATTCAAAGGAACGGTGTTGGTTTCATCGTAGCTCTCCGATTAGGATGATTCCTTCCATCTGGAAGGATACAATGTTTCACAATTTTTCAAGATTTTCCAAATAATTCCGCAAATTTTACACTTACTTTCTAATGTAGAACAACCGACTTGAGGTAAAATTACAACTTCATTTGTCGAGTTTTCTGTAACTGAACACTAGCTTATGCCATGAAGGAAATAAAAATGAAACAAATTTAATAATTACCAATAAAGAATATTTATATTTTTTCGATCCATTTTGCCGCTAGCTTTCGTATTTTCATGTAACGGTTGCTTTTCATAAAACAGCTGACCTTTACAAAACATCTGTTCAAAATTGTAAATTTCTACCGGCAAAAAAAGTCCCTGTAGAAATTTCCAGGTTCCCTATTTTCCAATTGTCATAATTTGCTCTCTCCCGCGCTCTCTTCTGCTGGCAAATAAAGTACGCGAACGACTTCCAGTAACAGATAATAAGATAACAGACGATCGATAACAGATGATCGAGCCATTTAATTTAAAGAGCAATGTAAAGAGGTTTTAAAATAATATGCAGCAAGTAATGTCTTAATTTTGATTAATTAAACTTGATACTTCAAAAAAAAAAAAAAAAAAAAAAACAGGATGCACTTATAAGGTGAGGCCATGCGAACAACTGAGTAAAATTTTTTTTATATTTGTTTTTATTTTGCAGTAAATCTAAATGTCATAGGCTTAATGACACATCTGTGCTTTTTTTCTAGAATCTAAAACGATGTTCTATTTGATCCGGTATTCCACACATAAGCAAAAAACAGTGTTATAAGATGAAAATACAAATATAAAACACAATTGAAGAAGATAAGTTGTAAAACAACGTTTATTGACTATTCAATTTTCGTCATTTGCCACTCAAGGTAGTTTTGTTGCGGATAGACTCTTGTTGTTGTGCTAATGATCCTATCTCTTAATTGTACCATGGACAAAACATTTAACATTGAAATTCTTCTGAACAGAATATTCGCTTAACTGGATAGTCTGTTCAGTTTTCAAGCGGAGTGCAGTCAAACTGCATATAAAAAAAACCTCGGCGAAACTTTGGCTTAAAATAGATGAAAAAGTTGTACTCTGTTTGTTTTATATAAAAATCAATATGGCAACACTTGAAACCAAGCCGGCATCATTTTTTTTATGTTTTATTGGTTTCCAGAATGCACTTATAAGGTGAGGTCATGCGAATAGCTGAGAACAATTTTTTTTATTTATGTTTTTCCTCACTATAAGCAGAGTACTACTTTTTGTAGTAAATCTAAATGATAAAGGCTTAATAACACAGGTGTGATTTTTTCTATAATCTTAAAAATATGATCTATTGATCCGATATTCGACACATAAGCAATAAAACAGTGTTATTAAGATGAAAATACAAATATAAAACACATTAGAAGAAGATAAATTGTAAAACAAAGTTTATTTCTAAAGCCGCTTTGACATTTCAATTTACGACATTTACCATCATTAATGGTTTCAGTGGTTCGTCTTTCTTCATTTATTTTCGAAGAAAAAATAAATGGAAATGCAGATAAAAAAAAACGTCTTTGGTATAGAAACAAAAACATTTGTTAATTTGTTTGCTAATCTGATTGCCTTTTGTTAAAACATATTGTGCATCATTCAATTTGAATGACAAAACTAAAAGAGGAAGAACGCAAGATTTTTATTCACTGATTAAATGTTCTGAAGTGGCAAAATAGCTTAGGATTTTAACAAAGTCACATTTGACTTATTTTCTTTGTTTTGTTGATCGGGTGTGGTGTTAGTGCTGCCAACGTTCAAGTATAAGCTAGCGAATCCGCTAGACTGGTAAATAAAACACTGCTATTATCTCATATTATGTGATTGGTAAAAATTTGAACAAGATGGAATTGTGTACTTTAACCATGAGAAGTGAAAATGAGTCAAAAAAAAAAAATTACACAAAAAAAATAATTCGTTGTCCATAAAGGAAATTTTCGGCAAGTAAACTTCTTTTCATAAAAATGTTGGGAGTTTGTTAAAGTACGTTTACATTGGTCTCTAAATCCGGAATTATGACCTTTTCGAGATTTAAGTGCTAAATCTAGTGTTATTTGCAGGTTTTACCGTACAAAAATAAATTCCCTTTTTGCAGGTTTTAGTTTTTCCCAAATAAACACGTTTTCATGGCAGAATAATCGAAAAAAGTACCAAAATATGCAACTGTTCTCAAGAAATGTGTGTGTGAATGGTTGTGTGTGATATACACATTCATGTATACGCATGTACGCTTGTGTATGCCACTTAAATCCGCAAAAACGCAGTGTAAACGGACAGGATTTGTTTTTGGATTTAATTAAATCCAGATTTAAAAAATTTCAGTGTTATTAGGATGAAAATACATATTTTTTTCAAAATAAGATTGTGCACAACCAAATGCCAAATACAAATTAATCTTGTAACATAATAATCAATTTACACTGACGGCTAATTCCGGATTTATAGCTCCTGTCAGCTAATTTTAGAATGCAGCAGATTTCAATTGTTAAATTAAACTCTATCACAGTTTATTCAGATTTATTTCCAATATGGCTTTATATTATGATCTGCTGTATTCATTGTGCTGGAGGCCACAGTGTAGAGTTGGCAAATAATCGATATTTGCTCCATTCAATAGTTTCGACATTTTTGTTCTTAACTAACGCTAGCATCCACAACTTTATTAAATATATTATTAAGTATTCATATTTTTAAAGAAAACACATAAAATCTACTGGACCGTTCTCTTAATACATACCTGAATACTTGTACAACGGGAAGCTTCCGCTATTCTTTAATGGTATGTTTTTGGACAAATTTGCATTTGAATTGTATATGCGATAATTGGGAGTTGTTGTTCTTGCACATTTAAATACCTACCAAACATTGTATGTTCCTTAAGAATTCTTTAGGCATTTTTCTACCTAAAGGCTGGTATTATATTCGCTTTTCGTGACGAAAATCAATATTGCTTAGCTCAATCAAAAAGCAAAAAATATGTTGTTTACACGAGTTTATATTCACGTACGATACGGTATTAATAGTAAAGGAACACCGTATGGTAACAAAGCAATTACTCATGCTATGGATGAAATATAAAATGTAATTGGTACCGTTTGGCATTAGCCTACTTACCAAATCGGTATTGGTTTTAATACTTGCTGTGTTTTATTTTAGTCCTATGCAGCGCAAGTCAGATGTTCTGGATGGAATATTAGTGCAAAGTTTAACTGATAAGTTATCGATAACATGCAATAATAGATAAAAAGAAAGTATTGATCGTGATTTGCACTATATAGAGGGTGTGCCAATCGGTGTTTTTTTTAAACTGGTGAGAAAAAATTTACATTTTGCTATGCCAAACGGTAACTTCCTCACTATGCAAATTTTTGACATTTCTGCCTGAGCAAAAACAAGCTATTTTAAATAAACAAAATTTATTGAAAATTACCCACGACTTGTTTTAAAATAATTGTTTAGTAAACTTGCAATAAGAAAAATTAAATATTTGGGCATTATTCACAGATAAAAGTATCTTTGAATAAATGATTTTATTGTATCAAGATTTTATTAACATGTAAAAGCCAATTGATTGCTGATGCCGACGCCGTCCAAAAAATTTCACAAAATTATTTCAAATAAAAACATTTTGTTTTGCCAATTCTTATCAATAGTAGAGCATTTATCATCAAATTTCAAATGGCAATGTGACAATATAATAAAGGGTGATTTTTTTGAGGTTAGGATTTTCATGCATTAGTATTTGACAGATCACGTGGGATTTCAGACATAGTGTCAAAGAGAAAGATGCTCAGTATGCTTTGACATTTCATCATGAATAGACTTACTAACGAGCAACGCTTGCAAATCATTGAATTTTATTACCAAAATCAGTGTTCGGTTCGAAATGTGTTCAAATTTTGACAAATTTTGTTCAGCGATGAGGCTCATTTCTGGTTGAATGGCTACGTAAATAAGCAAAATTGCCGCATTTGGAGTGAAGAGCAACCAGAAGCCGTTCAAGAACTGCCCATGCATCCCGAAAAATGCACTGTTTGGTGTGGTTTGTACGCTGGTGGAATCATTGGACCGTATTTTTTCAAAGATGCTGTTGGACGCAACGTTACGGTGAATGAACACATTTCGAACCGAACACTGATTTTGGTAATAAAATTCAATGATTTGCAAGCGTTGCTCGTTAGTAAGTCTATTCATGATGAAATGTCAAAGCATACTGAGCATCTTTCTCTTTGACACCATGTCTGAAATCCCACGTGATCTGTCAAATACTAATGCATGAAAATCCTAACCTCAAAAAAATCACCCTTTATATTCAACAAAATCATCAATAAATCACAAACAAATAAATATGTGTGTGTAAGCATCTAGTAATCGTCGCTCGCAAATTGAAATTAAACCTGCGTATCTATTCACAACTAGCAACATGAAACTCTGCTTTATAAACGTCAAAATTTGCTTTGCTTCTGTCAAAAATTTTACTAGCCACTGGCCTACTCAAAAATTATTCACCATACTAAACGTCATATTTTTACAAACCCTGGAACTTTGCTATCAATGGCACACCGTCATAGTACTGAAATAAAACACAGCAACATGGCGAAACAATTGAAGGTGGTCTCATTTGTACAACAACCACAAATAATATGGAGCAATCTGCCATCTTGTCATCAAGCTGATCTTAGTTTTGCCAACACACGCAAAGAAATTTGCGTGCGTGTGTGTATACGTTTGCGTACATGAGCAGAGAATAGCGAGAAAGATAGCAACAAAAAGAATGCAAACAAAAATCTGTCATCTTAGTACCGTCAAACCTGGTCAGTTGTAACGGGCAAGACATATTCATTTACAGGTAGTTGCAGTTGCCTAACAAAATATTGAGTGCACTAGCTGTCAAAATCAGTGATTAGTGAAACTCTGATTTTGAGTATGTTACTAGTTCGCGCCATTTTTCGTTGTTTGAATGAGTTATGGTTCTTAACTACAATGTACACACCCAACCAAAACTCGTTGACAGATAATGCACTTAGCGAGAAAAAATTTTTACTCAGCTGTTTACCGTACACTACCTGGTAATTATGTCATGGTTACGGGTTTAAGTACCAAACCGTTAAACCCCGTTTACACTACTCTTTAAATACAGATTTAATGGATCGATCACTTGTTTTTCTTTATAATATCAGCTGACGAGAGCCTTAATTCCGGATTTAATGGGTAATCTAAACGGGGTTTTATTGAATATTCCACCCCTAATGAACCAAAATAAAAAGCAATTGAAAATAATTTTATTCTTGTTTTATTTCAGCTATTTATGTTAATAATTACAAATAATAATGTTGCACTGCGACCAATTTCGTGTCTTCGTATTCAGCAATTGATTTATATCCATTGATTTCCATGGTTTTCAAGAAACTGTCATGTTTTTGAAAATGATATATGTACATACATCCGTAAAGTTTGTACTATTTCCATTTTCACCGCTTACAACTATTTGAGCACGTTTTTACTTTAAGTGTAAAGTTAAACAACACTTTTTGCCGTGGTGACAAGAATAAAACTGTGACACCGTCAATTCTTAATAGCCTCCTTCGTTTGGTATTAAATTGATACCAAATGGTACTTAAAATGTTTGCCATTAATGTGAATAAAACAAAACCAGCTGGTATTGGCAAAGTACCGTCCTTTTTCTATCAGTGTACTAATAATGATTGCTGGCTGGCTAACCATACTCAATAAAACCAGTAAGGAAGGGCAAAGGTCGGGCGGATAATAAAATTTAGATTTTATAAAGATTGAACCAAAATTCTGGCTTCTATAGCCTTATAAGGCCATATCGGATATCTTCCATCCTATATGGGAGCTGTATCTAAATCTGATCCGATTTTTATGAAACTTTGCACACATACTGCAACGTCAAATAAAATATCTTATGCAACATTTTGTATAGATCGGATTAAAATTGTTGCTTCTATAGCCTTCAAAGGACAAACCGGATGAAAGATATATATGGGAGCTATATCTAAATCTTAACCGATTTTTATGAAATTTTTCTCGTCGAAATTTTCAACGTCAAATAAAACATATTATTCTAAATTTTGTAAAGATCGGACTAAAATTGGGGCTTCTATAGCCTTTAAAGGACATATCGGGTAAAAGATATATATGGCAGCTATATCTAAATCTGAACCGACCAAAATTTTGTAAAGATCGGATTAAAATTGTGGCTTCTACAGCCTTAATAGGACATATCGGATAAAAGATATATATGGAAGCTATATCTAAATCTGAACTGATTTTGTTCAAATTGATAGCGTTCGTCCTAGGACCAAAAGAGTGACTTGTGCAAAATTTTGTAACAGTCGGACAACAAATCCGACCTGTACCTTGATTATAAGAATACATGGACAGACAGACAGAATGGCATAGCTAAATCGAATCAGGAAGTGATTCTAAGCCAGTTATTATACTTATCAATGGGTCTAGCTCTTCTCCTTTTTAGCGTTTCAACAAATGCACAAAGTTATAATACCCTATACAACAGTGGTGTTGTAGGGTATAAAAAAACCAAAAAAAATCTTTTGGTCGTACACTCACACTGCCTGCCGAATGGAAGAGACGCAAGAAATAAAAAAGTTTACGGAAATTTTTTTTGGTTACAAAGTAGCTTTTACTGACAATAACACATTTAAGGCTTGAAAGAAGTTTTATTATTTTCGCGTAAAAGAGCCATACTACAGACAATGTTCCTTAAGATTTTTCCTATACAAGTGACTTTTACATCCAAAAGTGGCAAATTGACGACAAATGTTCAACAGTGGAGTGAAATGCTACACAGTTACTATCAAAATTACACTTTTTCAATATGTTTTATTTATTTACCCTCTACCATAAGATGGGGGTATACTAATTTCGTCATTCTGTTTGTAACACCTCGAAATATGCATCTGAGGCCCCCTAAAGTATATATGTTTGATCGTCATGATATTTTAGACGATCTAGCCATGTCCGTCCGTTTTTCGAAGGAGTAAAGCTAGCCGCTTGAAATTTTGCACAAATACTTTTTATTAGTGTAGGTCGGTTGGGATTGTAAATGAACCAAATCGGTCCATGTTTTGATATAGCTGCCATATAAACCGACCTTGGGTTTTGACTTTTTGAGCCTCTAGAGGGCGCAATTCTCGTCCGATTTGACTGATATTTTGCACGTGGTTTTTTGGTATCACTTCCAACAACTGTGATAAGTATGATTCAATTCGGTTCATAATAATAATCGGGTATAGCTTTCATATAAACCGATCTTGACTTCTTGAGCCAATACAGAGCGCAATTCTCATCCGATTTGGCTGAAATTTTGCATGAGATGTTTTGTTATGACTTTCAATAACTGTGCTAAGTATGGCGTAAATCGGTACATAACCTGATATAGTTGCCATATAAACCGATCTGGAATCTTGATTTCTTGAGCCTCTAGAGGGCGCAATTATCATCCGATTTGGCAGAAATTTTGTACAACAGCTTCTCCCATGACATTCAATATACGTGTCTAATATGGTCTGAATCGATCAATAGCTTAATACAGCTCCCATATAAACCTATCTCCAGATTTTGCTTCTTGAGGCAAAATTCTTATACGAATGAACTGAAATATTATAAAGGGTGATTTTTTTGAGGTTAGGATTTTCATGCATTAGTATTTGACAGATCACGTGGGATTTCAGACATGGTGTCAAAGAGAAAGATGCTCAGTATGCTTTGACATTTCATCATGAATAGACTTACTAACGAGCAACGCTTGCAAATCATTGAATTTTATTACCAAAATCAGTGTTCGGTTCGAAATGTGTTCATTCACCGTAACGTTGCGTCCAACAGCATCTTTGAAAAAATACGGTCCAATGATTCCACCAGCGTACAAACCACACCAAACAGTGCATTTTTCGGGATGCATGGGCAGTTCTTGAACGGCTTCTGGTTGCTCTTCACTCCAAATGCGGCAATTTTGCTTATTTACGTAGCCATTCAACCAGAAATGAGCCTCATCGCTGAACAAAATACTAATGCATGAAAATCCTAACCTCAAAAAAATCACCCTTTACAATGCCTTGTACAATGTTCAGCATTCATTTATGGTCCGAATCGGACTATAACTAAATATAGCTCAATATTCTTTGTTTGCCTAAAAAGAGATATCGCGCATAGAACTCGACAAATGCGATCCATGGTGAAGGGTATATAAGATTCGGTCCGGCCGAACTTAGCACGCTCTTACTTATTTTGCATATTTGCTTCTTAAAAAACTATTACCAAACTGTAGAAGGTAAATAAGTTACAGAAATCTGCGAAATTTGCCAGAAAAAGGTTGAAGATATACACATAGTCCATAAAGTCTGCGTTCATGTAACAATTTCTTTTTTAATGATTAAAAACAACATAAAAAATAAATAAAGTTAATTTTTTTTGTATATGTTGTTTCTTTATATTTCTTAAATTAGAAAACAAAAACAAAAATACAAGTTTGCGCTTGCTTTTTTGTTCTAACGGTACTTTTGTCTCATAAAAAGAAATTATGACAACCAAAAAGTCTGCGTTCACTTTGTTTACTTCGAAAGTACCGTTACTTTTTATGGTGCTTGTTCTTATTTTTGATCAATTTCAGTTCATTATCATAAAAAGTGATAGTTATACGTGTTTTTTTAAAAAATTAATAAATTTGGAAACATGGAAACTAAAGGAAAGGAAATATGCATATCTGAAAAAAAATTATTAAATTGTGGAAAGAAGGACAAAGCTTTAGAAATATTGGAAATATTATTCTTCTGTCCACCGCGTAATTAATAATCACAAAGAAACCGGCATTATAACTTCAAGGCCTGGGCGTCCAAAAAAATTATCCGTTAGAGAAGAGCGCAAAGTGATTAATATGGCAAGCAACAACCCTCGTAAAATATCAACCAAAATTGTTGAAAATATAAAAACAATGTTTAAAAAAGCATCTGTGCCGAAACTGCCAGAAAAATATTACATAGAGCTGGATTTCATGGAAGAGTTGCTCGAAGAAAGCCGTATATTTCAGTCATAAACAGACAAAAGCGGATTGCATTCGCTAATACTTTCATCAATAAGCCTCCTGAATTCTGGAAACAAATTATTTTCTCCGACGAGAGCAAATTCCGTATTTTTGGCGGCAAATAGTGTGGCGCTAGCATGGCTGTATGGCTGCTAGTGGAGTAGGTCAATTAGAATTTATTGAGTCCAAAATGGATAAATGGGGTTATCTCAATATTTTGAAAAAAAAAAAATTTTAAACCAAGTGCTGCTAAACTAGAGTTAGCAACGACATTATGGTTCCAACAAGATAACGATCCAAAGCATACACCGGAGGTTGTTAGGCTTTGGCTTCTATATAACACTCCAAAGCAGCTTAAAACACCACCCCAATCACCAGATCTCAACGCCATTGAGCATCTTTGGGATCTATTGGAGAAAAAAATTCGTCAGAACGTTATAACCAGCAAGGAGATGTTACGAAGTGTCATGCAGGCAGAATGGGCGAAAATAACATCTGAGGAAATCGAGAAGTTGGTAAACTCCATGTCAAATAGACTAAGTGCAGTCTTAAAACAACGTGGCTATCCTACCAAATATTAGGAATGAGTTAATATGTTTTTATTTTGTGTTTAAATAACTCTTCTGTTTATTTTTAATTACTGAACGCAGACTTTGTGGTGCTTATATTCAATTGTTATCATATTTAAATCGCTCTAGAGTGAAAGTGCTTAACCAAACTTAGAATTTTGTTTTTATTTTTTAATGTTAGGAATATGAAGGAAAATATATATATAAAAGAGTTGATTTGATTAATAATTTTATTTTGTGTTCTTTAACCAATCATAAGTGTTTGTCAGGTGAACGCAGACTTTATGGGCTATGTGTATATGGGGTGTTATTGGAGATCAATGCTTTCTTTGCCAATTTCCTAAAATAGCCCTGCGCCAACGACAATATGAGTCGTTCTATCCAGTGTTGCCGTTTTTGGTAGGTTCCTACCAAAATAAGTAGGTTTTCATTCTATTGGTAGGTTGGTAAGCTGACCCTAAGGTTTGTTTCAACATATGAATACCAAGTTAATTATCAAAAAATCGCCGGGGATGACTCAAATCTGCAGAATTAAGCCAAGAATAAATAGGAGTCAATAGGGTTCCAAAGGGCCTCATTGCTTCAAATTTCAAAAAAGGGCTAGTGTTAAGGGATATCTTCCATACATCGTAAATTCTGCGTAAATACCTTCAATCGGAAAACAGACCTATGTGGCAACTGCATACAAATATGGTCAAATCTGGACTATACTCAATCAAAAGTTAGGGGGCACGTGCATCTCGCTGTAACGGCGAAAATAGGAAGTAAAAACGTATTTCTGGGCTCAAACACTTAAACCGGTATATCGCTTTATCTAAACTCGGGTCAAAAATACGACTTTATGAACTCATGTTTTGTATGCATGTATGTTTTGGTAGGACTTTTCTTAAATTTTGGTAGGAAATAATTTTCTTGAGTGGCAACACTGGTTCTCTCTCATTTCTCCTTTGAAGAAGAAAACTTAATTTCTTATTTTGTCAGGCTTAACCTCCGACAATTATGTTTTAGAATGAGACCGTTTATTTTTACACTTCACGCATGTTTTTTAATAGCATAAACAAAAAAAATTATTTAATTTTTAATTTTGTTTGTCTGGTACGACGTGTATAATTTTTCAAATAATGTGTTATTTTCTTTTTCCAAATGAGCTTATTGATCGAAAATTCTTATGCAATGGATTTTAATTTTTATTTAACACAATTCAGAACATAAAATTAAGTAAAAGCATTAGCAAATCAAAAAAAATCAAACAAAGGGAAACGAAATTTATGCTGATTGAAGATACAACTCAAAAAAACCCAAACCAACTGCAAAATTAAAAAAAGTAAAATAAGGAACTTCAATTGTTAAGATGTATAGTAACATTTTTAGGATAATTATATAAACATATATACTATTTAATCAATTCCAATAGAGTTAATATAAATACATATATATTTTTTATATAACTTGATACAAAAACTAGGCTATAACTCTTATATAAGTATCACAAAAAACATATAGTTACAAAAATTGTTTTTGTTTCGTTACCAAGTTAAAAATAATACTAATAATAATACGTAGAAGGTGAGCCTAATCAAGCCCAGGTGGGATATGCAAGTATCCCTCAGTTTCACATATATACTTTGACATGCTCGGTTTTACAAATGCAAATATTCATTGAACAGTATAGAAAGCAAAAGTCCTGACAATTACAAATTTCCCAAAAGATTTTGAATGTTTTGTACAAATTTTGTTTAACCTTACTGAAGCAAATACCCACCCACTCTCTAAAAGTGCGGGCTTGGGAAACCTCCTTACAAACATATTGAAAATATGCGTAATCTAACAGATATATATATACATATAATAATAATTTATTATTGAAAACTCCCAGTAATTTTAAGTATGTAAAAAATACAATAAGAACGAAAAAAAAATCATTGATTTACTCAGAAAACAACAAATATAGTGTAATCCAAACATGAGGGAATGGTGGTCCTTGACAGCAGTGAAAAATATATAATATGAACAGAACAAAAATAGTTGTTTCATTCTTATAGCTGTCAAAAACGTGTAATTAAAAAAGGTGGGTATTCTATTCATCTAATCTAATTTCTTCAAATTGGATTGCATTTGCCAAGTTATTGCCACATTTTCTATTTACAAGCAGATTCTCAAGAACATGTTATGGGCCAATTCGGAGCATACTCAACACGTATTTATAAAAAAAAAACCAACAAACCTTAACCGAAAAATTACGACCTCTAGAGCCTCAAGATGTGAAATCGTCAGATCGGCTATAGAAGCTTGTAGACCAAAGTCGTAACAGGGCGCTATTTGCTAAATTTTTTTATGATTACTATTTTAAGATAATGGATTTTGAAGAAAAGCAATTTACTGATTTCATTCAGTAGGACATTCCCTCATTACTTATGAATAATTTTTCATTGGAAGCTTGTTACGGTTCGCCTTTTTGCAGCAGACGGACAACTATTGCAACAACTGTCAAAACGCTGTATACACACATAAAATTTTCATCATCAGCCTGTTGCGGTATCGTTCCACATTTCCCAATAATTTTATCTATTTTAATCATTTCTCCACTTTTTTTCAGATCTTCTTCCTCTTGATGGCAAGGATTGTTCCTGATGGACTACTTTCATGGAATCCGTTTAAATTGTGCTGTTTTGGTTTCCCCACAAAAGCCACATAAGGAATAATGCATTCCAACAAGAGGAAGCACATGTGGATTGGGGTTCGGGAAAAGTCGCGGTGTTAACCCAGCCGCATACTGCCAGACTTTTCCTGCGAAAACATTAACAAAAAATATGGATGCGCTTCTAATAAAAAAAATATAAAAAAACAAGGACCATCCCAACGATACCATACAAAAGCAACAAAAAAAAAACACTAGCAAACTAACATACATACTTATGATGGGCATTAAAAAAAACAAAACATTTACAACTAACATTCTAATTACCTTAAAGCAGCAACAACAAAAATCATGAGTTGGGCACGTTGTTGAGCCTTGGGCAAGCCGCAGCATAAAAATTGTGTCCACCATCATCTTCTATATAAATGCAAAAACTGGACACGTTGGTGGGCCTTGGGCAAACTCCCAGCATAAAATAGTGTCCACAGTCATCTACATGAATGCAACAACTGGACACGCTGTTGAGCCTTGGGCAAGCCCTCAGCGTCATGTGACATCTACAGTTCTCCTTTGGCCCCCCCAGCATGCATACAAACATGGGGCTGGGGATATAAACGTGGTTCTGGAGGCCACCACGTAGGTGTTAAAGGCCTCACACAGGGGAACCTCAACGAAAAATTTTTGTATATATTTTGCATTTTCATTAGTTTTTAGTTAATGTGGATCTAAAATATAATTATGTACATCAAATGTACTTCGTTATGGTTCAACGTTTAATAAATGGAACTAAATTATTCTTTACCTTGTGCATATGATGAACAATCGTGAAAGATATTTTGAATTGAAATCAACACAATTGATGCAATAAAATATCCGAAATATTTACTGTGTGGTAATACATCTGAACACAATTTTTGCAAAATCTCGGCTTCTATTCCGCTCAGATTTAACCAATGCGCATGAAATAATTCACTTAATTGTAGATGTATTATTTATTCTCATATTAGTCCTTTATTGTATTTTATTAATATATTTGCAATTTACACGTTGCGAATATAAATTTTGTATATTTTAACTATTAAAATAAAAACGTTTACACATTTAGTTTTCAATGGCTTTGTAAAAATTCCTAAATAAGTCGCAACATCAAATATTGGGTTGCCTAAAAAGTAATTGCCGATTTTTTAAAAGAAAGTAAATGCATTTTAATAAAACTTAGAATGAACTTTAATCAAATATATAATTGCCATTTTGTTCGATAACCTTTTGCCATCTTCCTGGCAAATTTAGTATTCCACGCTCATAGAACTTCTGGCCTTTATCTGCAAAAAACTGAACCAAGTGCGATTTTATAGCCTCATTATTGCCGAAAGTTTTAAGTTTAACGAGTTCTGCAAAGATCGAAATAAATGGTAGTCAAAAGTTCCCAGCCAAGCTCACTCAGTTTTTGGCGAGTGACCAAAGATGTGTGCGGTCTAGCGTTGGCCTGGTGGAATATGACACCTTTACGATTGACCAATTCTGGTCGCTTCTCCTTGATGGCTGTATTCAATTTGTCCAATTGTTGACAGTAAACATCCGAATTAATCGTTTGGTTCCTTGGAAGCAGCTCAAAATATACCACACCCTTCCAATCCCACCAAACAGACAGCATAACCTTCTTTTGGTGGATATCAGCCTTTGAAGTGGTTTGAGCTGGTTCACCATGCTTGGAACATGATCGTTTTCGACTAACGTTGTTGTAAACAATCCATTTTTCATCTCCAGTTATGATTCGTTTTAAAAACGGATCGAATTCATTGCGTTTAAGGTGCATATCACAAGCGTTGATTCGGTTTGTTAAATGAATTTCTTTCAATACATGTGGTACCCAAATATCAAGCTTTTTCACCAGTCCAAGACTTTTTATGTGATAATGAACGGTTGATTTTGTTATATTTAACTTCTTTCCTATCTCACGCTCAGTTACATGACGATCCAATTCGATTAATGCTTTGATTTGGTCATCATCAACTTCATTTGGCCGACCTGAACGTGGCTCATCTTTAAGTGAAAAATCTCCAGAACGGAATTTGCGAAACCAATTTTGACACTGTCTTCCTTTTAAGGCTTTATCACCATACACATCTCGTAACTTTTTAGCAACCTGCTCCGCGTTTTTTCCTTTACGGAAATAACAAAGTAAAATATGACGAAAATGCTCCTTTGTGGGCTCCATATTAAAATTGACGCCAAACAAACAAATGTAAACAAAATTTCGCGCACTTTTTTTCTAAAGCAAGCTGAAAGTAACAGCTGATAACTGACAGAAGAAAGAATGCAATTACAGACTCACAAGCCGTTGAAAAAATTTATCAACGCCGACTATATTACTACTATATTACCGACAATTACCTTTTGGGCAACCCAATAAGTCGTAAGCAAAATTTTTTCCCAGAAGTTCTGTTACGTCTTTTACACAATATTTTATAGACTGCTAAAAAAGAAAAGAACGTGTTGAGTATAGATGCGTACCTTTATTTCCATTCTAATACATACCATCAAAGGTGTTTGTCTGCAATTAGTAGTATAAATCCTTTGCGAAATCATTTGCGTTAAAATATTCCATCGCTTCATAAATTGTAGATCGTACTTCAATTTTAAACGTTCCTGCAAACAAAGTTAAATAAAGTTCAGTAAAACAACAATAATTTTTGTTTTTTTTTTTTAATTGCTAATGCTTACCCAAATTTAAGGACGTTTCACGCTGTATGTTTGGCCTATTCGATTCGGAAGCGATTAGAACTAATTTCTGCTATACCACTGCAGCATATTCAATTTCTTCCTGTTATTATATTCTGAAACAAGAATGGAAATCAATATTTAAATGGAAATTTAATTTCATTTTTTTATACCCTACACCACTACTGTGGTACAGGGTATTATAACTTAGTGAATTAGTTTGTAACACCCAAAAGGGAGAGAGATAGGCCCATTGATAAGTATACCGATCGACTCTGAAACACTTTCTGATTCCGTCTGTCTGTCCATGTTAATTTGAGTACAAAGTACGGGTCGTAGTTTTCATCCGATCGACTTCAAATTTGGTACAGGCATGTTTTTCGGCCTAGAAACGAATCCTATTGAAATTAATAACAAATCGGTTCAGATATGGATATAGCTCCCATATATACAATATATGTTCGTCCGATTTTCAGTAATAATGCAATAACATGGTCATTTGTTAACCGATTCTCTCGAAATTTGGCAGGAAGGATTTTTTTACGACTCTCAACATTACTGGTGATTTTCCCGGATATCGGTTCAGATTTAGATATAGCTCTCATATATATATATAGCCAGATTTTCACTCCTAGAGCCACTTCAAGCACATTTATTGACCAATCTTGCCAAAATATTGCACAACGCTTTCCCCGACGACTACCACAATATATTTACATAGAGTTTGGTCAAAATCGGTTCAGATTTAGATAAAGCTCCCATATATATGTTCGTCCGATTTGCAGTAATATTGCAATAAAATGGTCTTTTGTTAACCGATTTTCTCGAAATTCGGCAGGATTGATTTTCTCTTGACTCTCAATATTACTCAGGAATTTCGTGGAAATCGGTTCAGATTTATATATAGCTCTCATTTATATATATCGCCCTATTTTAACTTCTAGAATCACAGCAATCGCATTTATTGATCCATTAGCCAAAATTTTGCAAAACGCTTTCCTCGACGACTGCCACAGTATCTGAGGAGTTTCTCGAAATCGGTTCAGATTTAGGTATAGCTCTCATATATATGTTTGTCCGATTTTGAGAAATATTGCAAAAAAAGTGATCATTTATTATCCGATTCTGTCGAAATTTTGCAGGAAGTATTTTCTTATGGCTCTCAATATTACTGGTAAATTTCATAGAAATCGGCCCAGATTTAGACATAGCTGTCATATGTATATGTAAATCGCTAGATTTTCACCCCAAGAGCCACTGCAAACGCATTGTTTGACCAATCTTGCCAAAATTTTGCACAACGCTTTCCTCGGCGACTACCACATTATCTGAGAAGATTGCTCGGAATCGGTTCAGTATTAGATATTGCTCCCATATATACGCTCGTCAGATTTTGGGTAATTTGCCATAATGTTGCCACTTGTTAACCGTAGTTTTTACAGTTTGAACATATTTGCTCGCCGAGGTCCATCAAAATTGGTTCAGAATTGGATATAGGTCCCACATTGTACTCATAGGGTAGGTGTAGGTATTATACAGTCGGCACCGCCCGACTTTTGCCCTTCCTTACTGCTTTATTTTAATTTTTTTGCTACCGTGCACGACCTTTCTTGAAAAATGCGTACATCACACTGAACGTTGTGCGTCACGGGAGTGGTTTGCATGGTTTTCAGCTGTTACCTGTGTGTGTTTATTTGCATGTTTCAGTATGTTTTGTCGGCTGCACATGCGTATGATCCTTAACTGCACAGCACAGATAAAAAGAGGAAAATGTAAAAGGCGGCATTTCCTTTTTAAATAAGAATTTGTGTCAGTAATAAACCTTTAAAGGCTTCTCAGGTTTTCTTATTTAGAGTTTCTAACATGGACCTATTTATCCTATACAAAGTAAAGCCACAAATCAAACGTTCTTGTATTATGATATTCCAAGTTTTTCATCATGTAATTATTGTATGTTAAAAAACACCTTTATAATTACATTAAATCTATGTTTGGTATTACTGAGAAGAATGTTACAAAATCTGTCAACCTAAGTTTACTTTAAACAAGATTTTAAGTTAAAACTTGTAATTGAATTAAATTTATTTAATTATACTCAAATTTGAGAAATAAACAATTTTGAACGCATATTTATTCAAATTGAAGAATATAGGTTTATAGGAAGCATTGGTTTCAACATAACAACATGTTTATATTGGGTAAATAAAAAAGTTTTAAGCTATAGGATTATTTAACTTGGATTAAGAAATTTGGTTAAGTAAAATGATTACCCAAACCAAAGTTAGTGAACTATTTGCCATTAATTACAGATGAATAAAACTTACTTTAAATTTGTATTTTTTTCCTTTTTTTAACCAAAATTTAACCAAATTAGATTAAAATTTGCTAACTTATTTGGAATAAGTGATTTACTTTATTTTATGCGAACCATTTTTCTGAGTGTAAGACAGGCGGGTATATATATTCTTGATCGTCTCGATGTACTGAGTCGATCTAACATCGTCCGTCCGTCTGTCGAAATCACGATACCGGTCGAACGCATAAAGCTAGCCGCTTGAAATTATGCACTAAATATTGATGTAGGTCCTTGGGGATTGGAAATGGGATGAAAATGTCGGTTCAGATTTAGATATGGCTCCCATATAAACTGGTCGATACGGGATAACTATGGGCACCACACAGGCTGGAGCTTTGAGTTCCGACTTGTATGGTGTCCATCGTTACCACGGAAAGCTTAGCTGAAAGCTACCGGGCGCGTTCACAGGTTGGCTGTGGTTTTGTTGTTAGTCAGAGACTGATACACTTTGTATCCAGCTTTACACCGGTGGATGAGAGGCTAGCTACAATCCGCATAAAAGCCAAATTCTTCAAGGTCATGTTGTCAGAATGGATGAAAAAGCTCCAGCAAAGAAGTCTTGTGAAGGCGGTATACGTAAACCGGGAAGACCAAAAGCCCGATGGAAAGATCAAGTGGTGGAAGACACCTCGAAACTTGGTGTCAGAGATTTTAGAATGAGCGCAGAAGATCGAGACGCTTAGTTTTCTGTTATGATTTCCAATAACTGTGCCAAGTACGGTTTAAATCGGTCTATAACCAGATATAGCTCCCATATAAACCGAAGTCCCGATTTGACTTCTTGAACCCTTACAAACCACAATTTTCGTCCGAGCTGACTGAAATTTTCCATGTAGTTTTCTGTTATGACTTCCAATAACTGTGCCAAGTACGGTTTAAATCGGTCTATAACCTGATATAGCTCCCATATAAACCGATGTCCCGATTTTACTTCTTGAACCCTCACAAACCGCAATTTTTGCCCGATTTGACTGAAATTTTTACTTGTAGTGTTCTGTTATGACTTTCCACAACTGTGCCAAGTACGGTCCAAATAGGTCTGTAAACTGATATAGCTCCGATATAAACCGATCATCCGATTTGACTTCTTGAGTCCCTACAAGCCGCAATTTTTGTTCGATTTGGATTAAATTTTGAACATAGGTTCTGTTATGACTTCCACCAACTGTGCTGAGTACGATCCAAATCGGTAAACTGATATAGTTCCCATGTAAACCGATCATCCGATTTGATTTCTTGAGCCCTTACAAGCCGTAATTTTTGTCCGATTTGGCATTTAGGGTTTTGTTATGACTTTCAACAACTATGCCATGTACGGTCTAAATCGCTCTATAACCTAATATAGCTCCCATATAAACCAATCTCTCGATTTGACACACTAAGCCACTGGAGGACGCAATTTGTACTCGATCTCCATGAAATTTTGGAAGTGGTATTTTTCTCTGACTTCTAACAGCCATGACAAGCACGGTCCATATCGATGAATAACTTGATGTAGCTCATATATGTATTGAAAAAGTCATTCAAAGAACTTGAAAAATGTGATCTATGGTGGAGGGTATATAAGACTCAGCCCGGCCGAATTTAGCACGCTTTTACTTGTTTGAGAAAGAAGAAAAAAGAAAGGAAAAAATTGTTGGAAGTCATTCCTCAACGATATGTGCAAAATTAAAGCCAACTCGGATAAGAATCGCGCTCTCTAGAAGCTCAAGAAGTCTAATCGGGAGATTGGTTTATATGGCAGCTATATCAGGTTATGAACCGATTTGAACCATATTTAGCACAGTTGTTGGAAGTGATACTAAAACACCATGGGCAAAAAAGTCAAAAGTCAAGACCCAAGATCAGTCTATATGACCGCTATATCAAAACATGGAGCGATTTGATCCATTTACAATACCAACCGACCTAAACTATTAGGAAGTATTTGTGCAAAATTTCAAGCGCCTAGCTTTACTTCTTAGCGTGCTTTCGACAGACAGACGAACGAACATGGCTAGATGGACTTAAAATGTCATAACGATCAAGAAAAATTAATTTTATTAATTTTTTTTCCAATTTGAATGCCTGAAGCATTATAGTGTATCAGAAAAAAATAAATTTTGAAACATTTCAATATCGATCTTACGAAAATTCATACTATTCTATGATAATATGTTTGTTGTCTGGTGTTAACTTTCGTAATTTTTGCCCGTAGGTCTTCCATAGAGCATAGTTCTAAGATAACGTTTTGTGAACGCACAATTATTTCCTATCCGACACATTGTTATGTAGTCTGTGTCTCCTAAGTTCTTGAATATACGGGCATAATGTTTTGTGTTCGCTTTATTTTAACCTAAAACTCATATATTTCACTATTATTACGCGTACATATTGATGAATATTATACAATTTAATTTTTGTACCCACCACCGAAGAATGGTGGTATATTCATTTTGTCATTCCGTTTGCAACACATTTCAGAACTTATAAAGTATATATGTATATTCTTGATCAGCTTAAAAATCTATGACGATCTAGCCATGTCCGTCCGTCCGTCCGTCTTTGTATTCAAATCACGCTATAGTCAAAAAAATAGATATATTGAGCTGAAACTTTGCACAGATTCTTTTTTTTTTGTCTATAAGCAGGTCAAGTTCGAAGATGGGCAATGTCGGACTATATCTTGGTATAGCCCCCATATAAACCGATAGGTGTCTAAGGTCCATAAAAGCCACATTTATTATCCAAATTTGCAGAAATTTGGGACAGAGAGTTGTTTGGATATAGGTGCTATATAGACCGATCTCTCGATTTAAGGTCTTGGACCCATAAAACATGCATTTATTGTCCGATTTCGCCAAAATTTGGGACAGTGAGTTGTGTTAGACCGTCCGTCCGTCTGTCTGTCGAAAGCACGCTAACTTCCGAAGGAGTAAAGCTAGCCGCTTGAAATTTTGCACAAATACTTCTTATTAGTGTAGGTCGGTTGGTATTGTAAATGGGCCATATCGGTCCATGTTTTGATATAGCTGCCATATAAACCGATCTTGGGTTTGACTTCTTGAGCCTTTAGAGTGCGCAATTCTTATCCGATTGGAATGAAATTTTGCATGACGTGTTTTGCTATAATATCCACCAACTGTGCCAAGTATGGTTTAAATCGGTTCATAACCTGATATAGCTGCCATATAAACCGATCTTGGGTCTTGACTTCTTGAGCCTCTAGCGTGCGCAATTCTTATCCGATCAGAATGAAATTTTGCACGACGTATTTTGTTATGACATCCAACAACTGTGCCAAATATGGTTCAAATCGGCCCATAACCTGATATAGCTGCCATATAAACCGATCTTGGGTCTTGACTTCTTGAGCCTCTAGAGTGCGCAATTCTTATCCGATTGAAATGAAATTTCGCACGACGTGTTTTGTTATGATACCCAACAACTGTGCCAAGTATGGTTCAAATCGGTTCATAACCTGATATAGCTGTCATATAAACAGATCTGGGGATTTGATTTCTTGAGCTTCTAGAGGGCGCAATTCCTATCTGATTTGGCTGAAATTTTGCATGACGTATTTTATTTTTGCTTTCAACATCTGTGTCAAATAAGGTTCAAATCGGTTCATAACCTGATATAGCTGCCATATAAACCGATCTGGGATCTTGACTTCTTGACCCCTAGAGGTCGCAATTATTATCCGATATGGCTGAAATTTTGTACGATGGATCCTCTCATGACCATCAACAAACGTGTTTATTATGGTCTGAATCGGTCTATAGCCCGATACAGATTCCATATAAATCGTTCTCTCTATTTTACTTCGTGAGCCCCAATGAGCGCAATTCTTATACGAATTGGCTGAAATTTTACACAGGTCTCCAACATATAATTTAATTGTGGTCCGAACCGGACCATATCTTGATATCGTTTTAATAGCAGAGCAACTCTTTTCTTATATCCTTTTTTGCCTAAGAAGAGATGCCGGGAAAAGAACTCGACAAATGCGATCCATGGTGGAGGGTATATAAGATTCGGCCCGGCCGAACTTAGCACGCTTTTACTTGTTTCTTTTAAATTCAATCTACAAAGCCACAATTGTTAGTTTTTTCCGTAAGTTATTCATTCAAAAACTGTGATGTATTGTATAGCTATAGATTCTTAGTTTTAAGTGTTCACTATGTACAATTGTTGGAGATATTACCCGCACTTTAATTTTAAGAATTTTATATTCTTGTTGTGCGGGTGTAAATAAATAAATTACAAATTACAAAAAATTACAAATTAAACTATGAATTTTTCACCGGACTATGACGAAAGGTGGTTGACATATATACCCGAGGTGGTGGGTATCCAAAGTTCGACCCGCCCGAATTTGACGCCCTTTTACTTGTTTGGTTTAAATTTTTGGTCTCAAAACTTGTCACTGTCACAAATACAAAATTTGCACAAATTAAACCATTTATTACAGGCTTTTCTCTATATATTCATTATATAATAAATTTTTTTTATATATTTGTTGTGAGTTTAAAATGGTTTATTAGGCTTATGCAAAGGAAAAGGAACTCAAACTAATGTTGCAACATGGGAAAATGTAGTTCATGGTTAATTTGGTTTTTATTTTTCGAACGAACCATTTCAACAGTGAAGAAAAATGTTACAGAGTTATTATAACAAAAGTTCTTCAACTCTCTCAGAAGTTAATAAGTAAAAACAGCAATAATGTTGGCTGTAACAGCCAAAATGGGACAGCCATATTTTTTTTACTTCAATAGTGAATAATTACTGCTTTTTCAGATGGTAAAATGTTGTATGTTACATCTTATGTTCTAGTTTTAAAGTTTTCAGAATACATATTTACTAAATTTACTACAATTTAATAACTGTTTAACTATTTCAATATCGTAACAGCAGACAAAATTTCTAAAAAATCATATTTGGGGTTTTAAATTAAAAATTAACGCCTAAAAATGACTCAAAAAAAAATCGTTTAGACTATAACAAATTTTAACTAGTTTGCTTCGAAGGTTAACTTTTAACTTCAAATCAGCAGAAAATGTTTGCTAATATCAGAAAACTTATTTTCTGAGTGTAGATAGATATTCCAAATGTTTTATTTGTAAGCGTGCAGTTTAAACTTAAGCGTGGATCCATTATTTCATAGCGGTACACACGAGGGTCGCCTTTTATATTGCGGAATTAGAGAACAGAAAAACAAATATTAACACTCAAAAATCGCTTTATTGTTTTTCAAAATATTCCCCATTAAGATCCATACACTTTTGCAAGCGTTTGAACCAATTGTCGAAGCACTTTTCCCACTCTGATTGAGGTATCTCCAAAATATGCGTTCTGAACGCATCAACCGCTTCTTCAGGTGTCGAAAAACGGTGACCTTTCATTTTATTTTTTACGTACGGGAATAAAAAAAGTCATTCCGTTCCAAGTCAGGACTATACGGCGGATGACTCATCAAATCGATGTTTTGAGTGCTCAAAAATACAGATGTCTGAGCCGACGCGTGAGAGCTCGCATTGTCGTGGTGAAGAGTGATCCGACTTTGCCGGTTGGTTTTCCTGATTTCTTGGAAGATAACTGGCACACAAATGGTTGTGTACCACTCAGAATCGACTGTTCTCCGTTTCTCTAGTGGTACGATTGCGACATGTCCAGTTTTTTTCAGAAAAAACAGGCGATCATTTGCTTGAAGGTGCTTCGTACGCGAGCAACAACATTTGTTGGATTTGGCTCATCTTGAAACACCCATACGATTCATCACCTGTCACGATGTCATAGACGTGTTTCGAAGCACCGTGATCGTATTTTTGGAGCATTTCGTCCAATCGACACGAGCCTTTTTTTGAACAATTGACAAATTTAGTGGGATCCAACGCGAATATATTTTTGACTGTCAAATGTTCATGCCATATTGAATGTATGCTGGTCCCACTAATGCCTAAAGTTGTCTCAATCTCACGATAGGCCACTGGACGATCTTGCAATATCAGTTGGCGCACAGCATCAATGGTTTTTGGAAAACAACTGATTTTGGACGACCTTCACGAAATTCGTCTCGGAGTGAACTACGATCTCGGTTGAATTCACCATACCACCGATAAACAATGGAGCTTCATCACCATAAATTGAATTAAGCTCATCGGTGCACTGTTGTTGAGTTAATCCACGTGGAAAGTTGTAAAAAATAATCGCATGAAAATATTCACTATTTAATTCCGTTTCTTGGGAGAGATTAATCTTTTAAGTTACTGTAAACACCACAAATGACATGTCATTCAGAATAGGGTTTGGAGATTTTAGTGGAAGAAAAGTAGGGAAATTACACAATCATTAAATTAAGCTGCCATTAGGATACGTCCGATAATTAGAGATTAGGCTATATCTAAATATGGTCCGATCTGGACTAGATTTGACTGGAATGGGTAGTGGTCTACCAGAACACACTGTGCACAATTTCATCGAATTCGGGTAATAAATGGATCGTTTATGGCCTCATTACCCTATATCGGGAGATCGGGCAGCCGGTCAATAGGGCAGCTATATCCAAGTACAGTCCGATCTGAACCACACCAGGGTGGGTAGGGGTCTGCCACAACTCACTGTGCCAAATTTATTGCCTCAAGACTTTAAGTCTGGATATCGGTCTATATAACGGCTATATATAACTAAAATCCAACTTTATGAGATGATGAGGAGGTCAGGTTTATATACAAATAATACGAAATCGTCAAAAATATATTGCAAAATGTTTTTATACCTAAGATATCTGCAAAATTATAAATACCCAAAAAAGGAACTTATTGGGTACTTATGCAATAAATACCCAAGCGTTGGATATGTACCCGGTAGAAATCCATCTCTACCTATAATGGATTGAGGCTAAAAGATGTTGGCGTGAAAAAAAAACATTCTTGTTGGAAGTACCAGATGTTAGACAAGATTGAAGAAGAGGGTGCGCCCCATGTCAATATAGACATATCGTACACCTAAGCCAGCAGTCGGCTTATTTTACACTCTAAATAACAAAAAGTAAAAGCATGCTAAGTTCGGCCGGGCCGAATCTTGGGAACCCACCACCAAAGATTTTGCTAAACTTTAATACAAAATAAATTTAGTTTAGGGACATAATTTTATTCTACATACCAAACTTCTGTCAAATAGCAAAAATTAAAGCTTCTAGGAACCGAACAAGGAAGATCAAGGGTCCGGTTTACATGGGAGCTATAACAACTTATAGACTGATTTGGGTCGTATTTGGCACAGTTGTTGGAAGTCGTAACAGAACACCGCATGTAAAATTTCATTCAATTCGGACCAAAATTGCGGCTTGTAAAGACTCAATACGTCAAATCGGGAGATCGGTTTATATAGGAGCTATATCAAGTTATAGACTGATTCGGACCGTACTTAACACAGTTGTTGAAAGTCATAACGGAACACCACGTCCAAAATTTCAGCCAAACCGGACAAACATTTCGGCTTGTAAGGCCTCAAGAAGTTAAATCGGGAGGTAGGTTTATATGGGAGCTATATCAGGTTATAGACCGATTTGGACTGTACTTGGAACCGTTATTGGAAGTCACGAAAGAACACTACATGCAAAATTTCAGCCAAATCGGCAAAAATTGCGGCTTCCAGGGGCTCAAGAAGTCAAATCGGGAGATCGGTTTATATTGGAACTATATCAGGTTTAAGATCGATTTGGACCGTACTAGGCACAGTTGTTGGAAGTCATAACGGAACACTACATGTGAAATTTCAACCAAATCGGACAAAAATTGCGGCTTGTAGGGGCTCAAGAAGTCAAATCGGGAAATCGGTTTATATGGAAGCTATATCTAAATCTGAACCGATATGGCCCATTTGCCATCCCCAATGATCCACTCCAATATTAAGTATCTGTGCAAAATTTCAAGCGGCTAGCTTGACGAGATCGTGATTTTGGTAGACGGACATGGCTAAATCGACTCAAAACGTCGAGACGATCAAGAATATATACTTTATGGGGGTATATATATATTAATAGAAATAATTAAAGCATTTTTTTTAAATTATTAAATTTATGGAAATGTATTGAGATCGACCATAGTATGAAACCTTCAACAAATATGATAATTTTTTCACTACACTAGATTAAGAGCTATTAACGACAATTATAATAAATTATTCCATGGGCCAAAATAATTACCAGCTTTCAAACACAATACTCGTATCCATATTTTTCTATAATTGCTGCTTTCGATCAAATTTCAAAGGTGATTTGCCTTCTGTTTGCAATACCATTTCCGCTTCGTTTATTATATCCAATAGCGGTCGATTAATGACTTCCTTGATGTTGGATGCCCATACAAAGTCAATGTGGGAAAAATTCTCCAAATCTATGAAATGCTCTCTAGTCCTATTGCCCATTATCTTGCCTAACATTGCAATATCCTTTGGTGCTATGTACTCATCATAGCCGCTATAAAACAAATGGATGGGGAATCGAGGATTTATATTGGACAAGTTGTATTCGGGTGGAGTTGATTGATTGTAGCGCTTTTGATTGACCTCAGGACCATGGTTATATTGGATGAATTTCTTGGTGTGATGAAATTGCATGAGATGTAGTATCTGATGTGCTGAAGCGGTCGTTGGATGAGTATTGAAGATATCTGGTAAAAGGGACTAAAAAAAAGGTTACTTTTTAAGATGAAAATAGTTGATCATTAGATTCTACCTCATCCAGATATGCTGAATATCCCCCAAACAGTTTAAAGATGATAAAAGAGCATATTTTTGCATTGGCATCTTTACTGCGACACATCTCGAAGCCCAGAAGTTTACGTATAATCCAGGGTCTAAAAAGGGCCGAGTCACCTATGTAGGAATGTATTGGAGTATATATCCCTAGGAATCGGGCTAGATGTCTAGTTGGCGAACTTCCATGTATCATAATTACGCATGGACTAAGCATGCTGATTGATTTTAGTTTATGATTGTATTCGGGCCGCATGGAAAGCATTATAAATCCCACAGTGGTGCCCTGTGAGTAACCCACATAGTGCAGCGAAGGCTGTTGGGTGTGCTCCAAAATAAAATCAATTATTCGAGGCAAATCTAATGTACCAATTTCGTGAATGGAAAAACTCCAAAAGTGCCTATCGTTCGATGTCATATTCAAATGGCGGTTGCCATATCTATTTCCGCGGTTGTTACCCAACCAAACATCATAGCCTTGATTAACTAAATCATAGACCAAAGGATTCGATAAGCCCTCGATGACCCAAATATCCGAAGAGCTTGATAAGCCATGCATTAGGAGGACCACAGGAGCCGTAGGTGAAGCAGTAGATGATCTCGAATCTCCCTCCGCCTTTGTTGAGGTAGAATTCTTTACACGAAATATGGTGAGTCCATAGCCATCTTCAGTATAAATATCATAGGATTCATAGGAATAGCCCGCATTCTGGATTCGATCACCCTGTAATTATATGGAGCTTTCTATGAATGGTCTTCTATAGTGGTGTAATATACTAACTGTTGTTATTGTGCTCTCCTCCAGTGGCTGCCTCAGAACTACTAAGATTATAGGAACTGCTAATAAGCTTACTATAAATATTGTTCTCATGGTATAAACCGTCGTTGTCCGCTTAGAACGAGTGCTTAAAATGGTATGGCAATAAGTGAGCTAACGGCTTGAGGTAAACAAAAATAAGTTGGGAGTTTGTTTTTTCACTCAGTAATTCCGGTCGGTTGACATTGTAACTCACTAGACGCTTGTCTTTATGATCTATTCGATTTTTATCAGCCAAATAACACTAGCTTACAACTTTTTCGTTCAATATATGTGTACTCAGCCATGACACTCGAAGAAACGTCGAGTGCCACAACACCCCTTAAAAGTCCTATGTGACTCAAACGAAATGGACCGGAAACCGGGACAATATGATGCTTAAATAAAAGGACTTTGGAAGTAAAACCACACAAAAGAAGCTGTGGGTTTTACAAATTTGTGTACGAATATACCAGACAATCGGACAGGTGGTATACTATTTCGAAAAACACTGATTTGAACGAAATTAAACATATTTTACCTTAGTAGCAGCGAAATTGATTAGGAGTCTACCCTTAATCTGCACCACCATTGGAATGAACATTGTTGTTCCCAATTGAAGTGATCGTAAGAAAAATGTTTGCTTTCATTAATATCGCCGAAATTTAAGATTTCGAGAGCTTTCATTTATTCTTATAATGGTGTATGATTTTTATACGTATTTAGTGTAGTGTCTCTCTATTAGCAGCTATAGAACTCAACACTTTACTTTCAATCTGAATTTAATAGGGCATATTAAAAATAATCTTTGAAACTTGTAAATAAAGTGTTAAATCACAGGGAAAATTGAAAGGTTTAATCGCATAAAATTAATTATTACCTTTATAATCAACGTAGCTGGTATGATTTTCTAGGGGGAGAGTCATAGACCATTTTTAGTTGTTTCTCATAACAATAGTTTTTAAAAAGTTCATAAAAATCTTCATCTGTGTTTAAAAACTATGATCGTAAGACTAATAACATTGCGTGCATTTTTAAACAAACCTCTAAAAAAACTCGCATAAGAAAACGTTAAGTTGAGAATAAGGCGACGTACATGGTTACTCTGTTTAATTTATGAAAGAAGCCTACTTAAGACAATATCGCATGAAAAATTGTATATGTTTAGTTAGTATGTAAAGGGTGTTATTTAAGCGTAGTTTTTTATACCCTTCACCATTGGATGGGGGTATACTAATTTCGTCATTCCGTTTGTTACACCACGAAATATTCGTCTAAGACCCCATAAAGTATATATATTCTTGATCATCATGTCCGTCCGCCCGTACATTTGTCTGTCGAAAGCACTCTTACTTTCGAAGAAGTAAAGCTAGGCGCTTGAAATTTTGCACAAATTTTATAAATGTAGGTCGTAGGTTGGGATTGTTAATGGGCCATATCGGTTCATATTTTGATATAGCTGCCATACAAACCGATCCCGGGTCGTGATTTCTTGAGCCACTAGATGACACAATTCTTATCCGATTTGGTTGAACTTTTGCATGAGGTGTTTTATTATAACTTCCAACAACTGTGCTAAGTATGGTACAAATCGGTCTATAACCTGATATAGCTGCCATATAAGCCGATCTCCCGATTAGTCTTCTTGAGCCGCTAGAGGGCGCAATTATTATCCCATTTGGCTGAAATTTTGCACGAAGTGTTTTATTTTAGCTTCCAACAACTGTGTCTAAATCGGTTCATAACCTGATATAGTTCCCATATAAACCAATCTCCCGATTATAATTCTTGACCCTATAGGGGGCGCAATTCTTTTGCGATTTTGCTTAAATTTTCCACAATGTTGGTCCCCAACAGCCAAACCAATTATGGCCCCAATCGGTTTATAACTTGGTATAGCTCCAATAGCATAGCCATTATCATTGGTTTCCCTAAAAAGAGATATCGGACGAAGAACTTGACAAATGCGATCCAAGGTGCAAGGTATACAAGATTTGGCCCGGCCGAACTTAGCACGCTTTTTATACCCTACACCACCACTGTGGTATAGGGTATTATAAGTTTGTGCATTTGTTTGCAACGCTAAGAAGGAGAAGAGCTAGACCCATTGATAAGTATACCGATCGACTCAGAACCACTTTCTGATTCGATTTAGCCATGTCGGTCTGTCTGTCCGTCTGTGAGTCCATGTTTTCTTGTAATCAAAGTGCAGGTCCTATTCGTTTTCCAATTATCACGAAATTTTGCACATATCTCTTTTTTGGCTCAAGGTCGAACGATATTGATTTTGGTAAAAGTCGGTTCAGATTTAGATGTAGCTTCCATAAATATGTATCGCCCGAACTGCACTTAAATGACCGTATTAACTACAATTTTCAACTGATCTGCACAAAATTAGGCATGAATTGTTTTGTTACTGATTTTAACATATCTGCAAAATTTCATCAAAATCGGTTCAGATTTAGATATAGCTCCTAAATATATGTATCGCCCGATTTGCACTTAAATAAATGGTCGTAGTAACTAAAATTTTCAACCGATCTGCACAAAATTAGGCATGAATTGTTTTGTTACTGATTTTAACACATCTGCAAGATTTCATCAAAATCGGTTCAGATTTAGATATAGCTCCCATATATATGTATCGCCCGATTTGCACTTAAATGGTGCAGTAACTAAAATTTCCAACCGATCTGCACAAAATTTGACATGAATTGTTTTGTTGCTGAATTTAACATATTCAACCAAATCGGTTCAGATTTAGATATAGCTACCATATATATGTGTTGCCCGATTTGCACTTAAATGGCCGTAGTAACTACAATATCAACCGATCTGCACAAAAATAGGGATGAATTGTTTTGTTACTGATTTTAACATATCTGCAAGATTTCATCAAAATCGGTTCAGACTTAAATATAGCTCCCATATATATGTATCGCGCGATTTGCACTTAAATGGCCATGGTAACTACAATTTTCAATCGATCTGCACAAAATTTGACATGAATTGTTTTGTTACTAATTTCAATATATCTGTAAAATTTAATCAAAATCGGTTAAGATTTAGATATAACTCCCATATATATGTATCGCCCGATTTGCACTTAAATGGTCGCAGTAACTAAAATTTCCAACCGATCTGCACAAAATTAGGCATGAATTGCTTTGTTGTTGATTTTAACAAATCTGCAAGATTTCAACCATATCGGTTCAGATTTAAATATAGCTACCATATATATGTATTGCCCGATTTGCACTTAAATGGACGTAGTAACTACAATTTTCAACCGATCTGCACAAAATTAGGCATAAACTGTTTTGTTACTGATTTTACCATATCTGCAAGGTTTCATCAAAATCGGTTCAGATTTAGATATAGCTCCCATATATATGTATTGCCCGATTTGCACTTAAATGGCCGTAGTAGCTACAATTTTCAACCGATCTGCACAAAATTAGGCATGAACTGTTTTGTTACTGATTTTAATATATCTGCAAGGTTTCATCAAAATCGGTTCAGACTTAAATATAGCTCCCATATATATGTATCGCGCGATTTGCACTTAAATGGCCATGGTAACTACAATTTTCAATCGATCTGCACAAAATTTGACATGAATTGTTTTGTTACTAATTTCAATATACATATCTGTAAAATTTTATCAAAATCGGTTAAGATTTAGATATAACTCCCATATATATGTATCGCCCGATTTGCACTTAAATGGCCGTAGTAACTGCAATTTTCAACTGATCTGCACAAATTTGGCATTAATTGTTTTGTTATCGGTTCAATTTTGAACGTAGCACCCAACATATTTATCGCCGGATTTGCATTTATATGGCCGTAGTAACAACAAATTTCAAACCATCTGTTTAATAGTCGGTTCAAATTTAGATATAGCTCTCATTTACATATATATTTATATATTGCCCGAATTTATAATAGAAGGGTAGGTGTAGGGTATTATATAGTCGGCTCCGCCGGACTTTTGCCTTTCCTTACTGGTTTGAACTTGTTTTTAACTAATAAAAAACCTTTAATTTGCCTCATATGTTATATTCAGTATTATTTCTATAACCAGGGATATTATATTTCCAATCGATCCTATGAGGAATAGTGGTGCAGTACTTTTTAACAAAAAGCGTGTTTTTTAGTACTGCACAGAAAAAATTAAATTAAAAAAATTGCCATACATTCAATTAAAAAAATTGCTGAAATCGGACCAATAAAGTTATTTGTATTATTGATTAACAATTTTCCAATTTGGATTTATGATAAGCTCAAAAATCCAATTTAAGTTAAAGTGAAATTAAAGTTTATTAACTCAATAAACCATTAATTTCAAATTTGCCATTTCTTCTGAATAACGTTTTTACTGTTTTAATAAAAATAAATAATTGATATTTTTCACATCAATTAAAATCTTTTTATTTCATTGAATTAAATTGTGTACAAAACATGAAAAATATAACAAAAAATTTTTTATATTTATGTTCGCAGTTTCCTAATATATGTTATCTTCCATCTTCAGCGTCAAGTCATTATAATCTATATATGGATAATAAAATATAAAAAAATGATAATAATTTAACCATGAATCGTCTTACAAACGAACAACGCTTGCAAATTATTGAATTTTATTATCAAAATGTGTGCTCTGTTTAGAAAGTTCATCGCGCGCTGCTTCCATTGAGCGACGAAGTTCATTTTTGGTTCAATGAATACATAAATAAACAGAATTGTCGATTTTAAAGTGAAGATCAACCAAAAGCATTGACTAAGCTACCAATGCATCCAGAAAAAGTGATAGTTTGGTGCGGTTTATGGGCTGGTGGCATCATTGGACAGTACTTCTTCCAAGATGATGCGAATAGTAACATAACTGTGAATGGTGAGCACTACCGTTTGATGATATCCACCTTTTTTGCCAAAAATGCAAGAGCTTGATTTGCATGACATGTGGTTTCAACAAGACGGTGCCACATGCCACACAGCACGCGTAACAAAGGACTTATTGATAGGCGAATTCGGTAAAGATTTTATTTCACGTTCGGCAGCGGTTAATTGGCCGCCTAGATCGTGTGATTTAACACCTTTAGAATATTTTTTGTTGGGCTATGATAAAGCTCATGTCTATACTGAAAAGCCCGCTTCAATTTACGTATTGGAAGACGACATTTAAACATTTATTCGTGAGATACCGGCCGAAATGTTGGAAAGAGTAATCCAAAATTGGACTAAGCGGCTGGACCATTTGAGGTGCAGTCACGGTCAACATTTGCTTGAAATAATCTTTAAACATTAAATTATATGGACCTTACTATCAATTTAAATAAAGACTTCATGCATTTTTCATAATTGTTTATGTTTTGTTTTTTTTTTTTTTAACTTTCCTAAAGCTCTCAAAAAATAACCCTTTATTTATAAATAAAAGGTGATTTTTTTGAGGTTAGGATTTTCATGCATTAGTATTTGACAGATCACGTGGGATTTCAGACATGGTGTCAAAGAGAAAGATGCTCAGTATGCTTTGACATTTCATCATGAATAGACTTACTAACGAGCAACGCTTGCAAATCATTTTCAGTGAATGGGCCCTAGAAAAGTTGGCAGAAAATTCGCTTTTTTATCGACAAATTTTGTTCAGCGATGAGGCTCATTTCTGGTTGAATGGCTACGTAAATAAGCAAAATTGCCGCATTTGGAGTGAAGAGCAACCAGAAGCCGTTCAAGAACTGCCCATGCATCCCGAAAAATGCACTGTTTGGTGTGGTTTGTACGCTGGTGGAATCATTGGACCGTATTTTTTCAAAGATGCTGTTGGACGCAACGTTACGGTGAATGAACACATTTCGAACCGAACACTGATTTTGGTAATAAAATTCAATGATTTGCAAGCGTTGCTCGTTAGTAAGTCTATTCATGATGAAATGTCAAAGCATACTGATCATCTTTCTCTTTGACACCATGTCTGAAATCCCACGTGATCTGTCAAATACTAATGCATGAAAATCCTAACCTCAAAAAAATCACCCTTTACTATATATAATCAATACACAATTTTTACTGTTAAATAACAATTTAATTCGTACAATTGAAAATACTTTCAACATATGCCGTTTTTACCAAACACTTGCCGTGATACAAAAAATATCGAATTTCTGTACCACAAATAATTAAAGCAATTAACTCCTTGTTTGAAAAGGTTTTTATAAGTCAATACCATGTTTAATCGCAGACATTACCAGTGCAGGCTTATGGAGAACATCTGTTGTCAGGACTGCCATCGTGTTTTTTTCACAAATAAATGTGGCCACTTGTAGAAATACCTCTATTGTGAATGGTACTATAAAATTAAAACCAATTATTTATACAATTGAGTGCACAAATCTTAAAAAATATTATTTGACATGTTTTGCAAGTTTTAGTTTAAATATTACAAATATTTGCAGTTTTTTCCTCGTATTGTTTTGACAGGCTAACAAATGGCGTTACCACTTCATAGCAAACAAACAGACTTGCACTGTAAACTTTTTTTGCGTTTTATTTTTGCCCTTCACGGCTTGTCTATCCAGTATTAAAATAAAACAGCAATACACTGCACAGTGTTGCCAAATCGAAAAATCTTGAAAATATATCTGCAACTTTTGAACGGATAGGGATATGTACACGAAACTTAACACAGTCAATGTATATATATTCTGGATCGTCGTAAAATTCTAAGATGATTTAACGATGTCTGCGTTTCCGTCTGTTGTAATAAGGCTACAGCCTTTAAAAATATTGAGCCAAAGTTTGGCAAAGATTCGTACTTTGTCTATATGTTGTGTATGCACCTCTAGCGAAATTTTCGAATGAAGCCAAGACATTTATGTCTCCACTGCAAAATTGTTGTGTAGAATACAAAATGGAGACAAACATCGATTTATTAAATTGTTATTTAATAGCACAAATTGTGAGTATCTATTTCTGCATTCTGTTGTGTCCTCTATCACACATATGTAATGCGAAGAATTGCGAATGAGCCAAATATACGTCTAGTTTCTAACATAGACAGACACATAGTGGCGTGGGTAGACAACAAATATCAAGAAAAAAAGAAATTTTGGTTTTTATTTATTTCTGAGAAAAGTAAAATAATTTATTAATAATATTGTAAACAATATATTTTAAAAAGCATTACGCTGAAATGGCGTACATCAGAAAAAATTAGAATCTGAACAAATTAAATAAGTACATTCCAAACGAAACAAATTTGAGGACATGGAAGAAGATAGACGGGGTATTTATAAATATTATTATTCTTATTATTATTATTATTTTTTTTTTTTTTTTGATATGTTTAGAGAACACAATTCCACTTTACTTTTTGTAGAAACAGATACATACTGTTTATGCCATTAAATTACAATTTTATTTGTGTAATTAAAAATTTGTTAGACATTGGTCTTTTTTACCAATCACATGTCCTGATTCAATGGAAAATAGATTTTCAATGTTAAAAATTATTAAAGCAATTAACCACCTTTTTTAAAACTGTTTTTATTAATCAATGTTAAATTTAATTGATCAAATTTTTATTCAATATTTTCTCTGTGTATCAAGGAAATGTTTAGTGTTAGCGCAAACAAATTTTGTTAATCACAAAATGGGTGAAACTTTTTGTCTTCAAATTGTGCCAAATGGATTTGATATGATATTTATTTACCTGAACTACGACACAAAGTCGTATAAATTACAGTACAGGTTTATAATCGTTGTAATACATCCGTCTTAATCTAGGGGATTTTATATAATGCAAAAATTTACATAACCGATCAAAAAAAAGATACAATTAATCTTCATAAACAACCATGATATTTTAAGATTATAATCGTAATTGAACAGAATTATTAAAAAATTCTATGAGAAAAATAGGTATTTAAAAATTTTTATAAATAATAATTAAGAAAATTGTTAAAAAAATAAACAAATAAATATTAATTGGATACAGAGTTATTAAAAGATTGTATAAGTTCCGAAAATAATTTTCTATCTTGCGTTTAAAAATAAATATTTTTTTGTAGCCGTGTATGTCGAGCGGTAGAGTATCCCAGAGACGTACGGCACCGATGGAAAACTGGCATTCCGAAACAAGGATATTCTGTCTTAAGGGTATAATCTTTCTCCCCCTGTTCGACCTTGCAAATGTAATTCTTTGGAAAAGATAATTTGGTTTGCACGAAGTCAAAATCCTGTGCAGAAATGGCAAGGCTTCATGTTGATCAAAGAATTACGACTGACTACATAAAAGCAATTTGCAAGATAGGAAATATGTTGTATGCTACCCAAGCCTTAGACGTACCTTACAATGTTAGTAAATATCACATTTATATATTAAAAGTTACTCCCAAATTTTTAGCACTAGAAACAATTTTCATCCTTTCATTATTCACAAATATGCCAATGTTATTAATACACAAAATTATTCATGTGTATTATCAAACATATGTACTCGACGCAAATCATCGTTAAGCCCCTGCATGTACCTATTTTTGCTACTTATATTGCTGCTCTAGAGGATTTGAACATCCACCGCATACATATGTATATACTCGACGATTGCATGGGAAGGTCATTGGCATACATAGAAAAATTGATAGAATCTAAATATAACAGACCCTTGAGGGACCCCAATACGCACAACCAGTGGTTTATATATCCTATTTCCTGTATACACAGATTGTGCTCGATTAGCAAGGTAGGACGTTATAAGATAGATCGAAGAGATAGAGAACTGTAAAAATTGTAGGAGTTTGTAACGAAATGAAACTTCCGTTAATACTGTTATGCAGCTGTTATCTGCACGAAATTCGGACTGCACATCTGTAAGTAGAGACTCTCGCTGAAGGTACTCCATCATCTGCATATAAAAAATCTTCTCAAAAACTTTGGAGATATAGCATAGGATCGAAATGGGTCGAAATTCGTTATTAAATTTCGGAACCGGAATAACTTTAGCGTGATGGGTAAGTGCTTGAAGTCAGAATACGATTAAAAAACAAGTAAAATGGCGATAAGTTCGGGTAAGGCCGGGCCGAACTTTTGATACCCACCACCTCGGGTATATATATAAACCACCTTTCGTCATAATCCAGTGAAAATGCATAATTTAGCAGCTTTATCGAAATATGGTCTATTAAGTGCAAGTCATTGTTCAATTTTGTATAACAAAATATTGGTCTTTTTGGTCGCCATGTCCAAATATAGACCGATCTGAATCATGTCGAAAAGCCTAACCTAAGGCACCTAGTCAAATTTCAGCGAAAACGGATTAAAAATGTGCTTTTTATGGGGCCAAGACTTTAAATCGAGAGATCGGTCTATATGGCAGCTATATCCCAATCTGACCGATCAGGGTCAAATTGAAGAAGGATATCGACTGGCCTAATACAACTTTCTGTCCCAAATTTCTGCAAAATCGGATAAAAAATGTGGCTTTTATGGGCCTAAGATCGGTCTATATGCCAGCTATATCCAAATCTGAACCGACCTGGGCCAAATTAAAGAGGGCTGTGGAAGGGGCTAACACAACTCACTGTCCCAAATTTCAGCAAAATCGGATAATAAAGGTGGCTTTTATGGGCCTAAGACCCTAAATCGGCGAATCGGTCTATATGGCCCCCTTATTCTTATAGACAAAAAAAGAATCTGTGCAAAGTTTCAGCTCAATATCTCTATTTTTAAAGACTGTTGCGTGATTTCAACAGACGGACGGACAGGGCTAGAACGTCTCAGATTTTTACGCTGATCAAGAATATATATGCTTTATAGGGTCGGAAATGGATATTTCGATGTGTTGCAAACGGAATTGTGGGTATAAAAATAAAGGTAGATACGGATAGAGCCAGGGGATATTCGATCCAATAGATATACGGTCCGATGCACCATAAAACGCCGGAGTGTTGACAAGTGTTTATTTAATTTTATTATTTAATTATTTATTCCTCACCATCACCATGACAATGACCAAAAGTCTTGGATTTCCCAACTCCAATATCCCCGATCCCTTTCCATTTATTCTTAGTATCGTCATCAGAACTAAATCTATTGAAGTAATATTCCTTTTTCGTAGCACTAATGCAAACATTCACCCGTTTTCTGGCGGCTCTAAATTCCTCGTGCAAATCCGCTATTCTAAATCGCTTTCACCTGTAATATGCGTTATGCCTATCCTTTCTACACGACCTGACAAATGAGTTGAACCAAGGTTTAATCCTTGAAGTTAGCCTTTTTGTTCGAATAGGAATCGTATTTAGTATAGAGGTCTTTATACTAAAATCATAGGCAAGGAAAAACAAATCATGTTTAGAAAAATATGGAGCAGAAACTTGATCATGGAGAAGATCATTAGTTGAATTATTTACAAAAGCAAATCAAGAAGTGTACAAACCGAAGACGAGAAAAGGGTAGGATACCTAATGTTTGTCGGATATAGCCTAAATGAGAGCATATGATTAGTTGGGGACGAATCATCCAACAAATTTGATTTAAAATTTAAAATAAACTATGTTATTGTTAGGTCGATAGATGCATCCAATTAACATGTTCATACCATCACACTTGAGATAAATGAATACGTATTCAATCCCTTTTCCAATATTCGATTTAAGTTCAAACTTTGTGTTTAAGGTGCTCTTGGCAAAGATTGCCACAACTCATCCTCGGCATTCTCTATCTGACAAATGGAAACTTTGAGAAAAAATATAAAAATGTTGACCATGAACATTCCACTAAGGAACAGGGGGACTTTGAGTAATATAGATTTATTGAACACAAATGCGAATAGTTTATTATTTCAATTCTAGATTATGTGGTATAACACATTAACACTGGTATTCACAAAACTTAATGTAGATTTCAAATAGGTTTATTTGACAGATTTCCTTTATTGAACTGACAAATAAACCTATTTTTAGGCTTCATTTAGATTTGTGAATACCGCAGTAACAATTTTAAATAACACATAATGAAAAAGAAAGGTCAAAGTAAAAAATTTTTACATATATCCATTTAGTAAATAGTTGATAGAAAAAAATAGATAAAGTTTATTGGGAATGTAATTTCCCTTACAAAATTTACAAAAACAAGAAATACTTTGGATGCAATTAATGAAAGCTTTTTAAATATATCTCTACCAAGGCCCAGTTTTAACTTTTATGGGGATGTATTTAGTAATATTGACAATGATGTTACTCTGAATCAGTTTTTTGATTTCCAACACTTTGAACCATTTGACATCATCGATGCCGTCAAATTAGTTAAATCCAATGCTGTAAGGTCCTGATCTTATTGATCCTAAATTTTTAAAAATAATATTTCTCCATATTCTGCCCTGCATTTGTTATTTCTTTAACAATATTATATTAAGGAGCTGCTATCCACAATCCTGGAAACAGGCAAGAGTAGTCCCGGTACCGAAAAATAATGAAGAATTTAGACCTATAGCCATACTTCCACATATTTCGATGATATTTGAACACCTTTTGAACAAACAAATTTAGCAACATATTGCGGATAATTCACTTTTAACCAATCTCCAATCAGGATTCCGTTGGAAATCGTAATTCTAGATGCCTTCCAGTTTCACGAGGTTCAATATTAGGAACTCTCCTTTTTTCTTTATACAGCAATGATCTTTTCAAACAGTTGCAGATTTGTAGTATTCTTATGTATGCCGATGATGTTCAATTGTATATAAGGACGTCAGTTGAGAAAATAAATAATACCATAGGATGTCTGGATAACGACCTTGACAGTATTAATGCTTGGGCGAATGCTTGAATCCCTCGAAGTCAAAATGCATAGCCATTTCCCGAAATCGCACAATATTGCCGCTAAATATTAACATTGCAATTAATGATTCTCGAAATGGTGACCTCAGCGAGTAATCTTGACGTAGTTTTTGATGATAAATTATCATGGGCGAATCATATTAACTCGGCAGTTGGCAAAACGTATGGTGTTATAAGGACCTTATATAAGAGTCGCTCGTATACTCCCATAGAAATCAGAAAGTTCTTGGCAAAAACATATATCCTGCCAAAACTTTTATATTCTTTTTAATTTTTTTCAAATTGTGATACAGTTCTTAAAAATAAATTACATGTTGCCTTTAATGATGTTTCTAGATATGTTTTTGGTTTGCGTAGGAGAGATCGGATATCGGACTTTGCCAGACAGTTATATGGTGTCGCTTTCGATGCATACTTTAAAATACGTTCGCTGCTGGCACTGCACATAATAATATACACAAATAAGCCGTCTTATTTGTCTGCTATACTTCGTTATGCTAATTCTAGTAGAGGCAAGCAAGTGATTCAAATACGACACCAATATCGCGTATCAGAGCAACATTTTTTTATCAGTGCAATACGCCTCTTAAATATTATTCCCAATAATATCCAAACTTTAAGTAGCGAAAAACAGTTTAAATCTTTGATTTTTAATCACTTTTAATCTTTTTAACATATTCAATCTTTTTCTAAACAATTTATGAACAATTCTAATCAGTTTAACCATTTTTGATCAAATTTAATATTTTCATACCAACCACCGTAGAATTTCCGACCCTACAAAGTATATATATTTAGGATCATCGTAAAATTCTAAGACGATTTAACTGTCCGTCCGTCTGTTGTAATAACTCTATAGCCTTTAAAAATTGAGGTATTGAGCTGAAATTTGGCCCAGATACGTCTTTTTGATGCACGCTGGTTAAGTTCTTGAACGGGCCAAATCGGATCATATTTGGATATAGCTGCTATATAGACCGATCTGCCGATGAAGAGTCTGAAGCCCATAAAAGGTTTATGTTTTATTCGATTTCACTGAAATTTGAAACAGTGAGTAGTCTAAGGCTTCCCGACGTATCGCACTATATTTAGATATAGCTGCCATATAGACCGATCTGGCGATAAAGGGTCTGAAGACCATAAAAGCTTTATTTACTACCCAATTTCGCTGAAATTTAAAACAGTGTGTTATTTTAAGCCTTCCGACCTAAATATGGAATAGATCGGCCTATATATAGATATAGCTGGCATATAGACCGATCTCCCGATAAAGGGTCTAAAGCCCATAAATGCTTTATTTATTACCCGATTTTCCGAAATTTGAAACAGTAAGTAGTTTTAAGCCTCCCAACATCCGACCCAAATATGGTACAGATTGGATTATATTTAGATATAGCTGCCATATAGACCGATCTGCCGATAAAGAGTCTGAAGCCTATAAAAGCTTTATATAACACCAGATTTCGCTGAAATTTGGAACAGTGGGTTATTTTAAGCTTCCCTACATCTGACCTAAATATTACCCCATCGGACTATATTTAGATATAGCTGCCATATAGACCGATCTACCAATAAAGGGTCTAAAGCCCAGAAAGGCTTTATTTTTTATTCGATTTCGCTGAAGTTTGAAACAGTGAGTAGTTTAAGGCCTCCTAATACAGAACTCAAATATAGTTCAGATCGGACTATATTTAGATATAGCTGTCATATTGACCGATCTACCGATAAACGGTCTGAAGCCCATAAAAGCACTATTTATTACCCGATTTCGCTGAAATTTTAAACAGTGGGTGGTTTTATGTCTCCCGGCATCCGTCCCAAATATGGTTTGGATCGGACTATATTAAGGTATAGCTGCCATATAGACCCATCTCCCGATAAAGGGTCTGCAGCGAATAAAAGCTATTTTTTTATCCGATTTCGCTAAAATTTGAAACAGTAAGTAGTTTTAGGCTTCCCGCCATCCGACCCAAATATGGTAAAGATCGGACTGTCATATAGACCTATTTGCTGATTAAGGGTTTGAAGCTCATAAAGGCTTTATTTATTACCCGATTTTGTTGAAATTTGAAATACAAAGTTCAACAGTGACTTATATTTATTAGACCACTCAATGCCCGTGCCAAATTTGGGTGCATAAGTTATCCAATTTTCACCGGATTGTGACGAAAGGGGGTTTACAAGTATTCCCGAGGTGGTGGGTATGCAAAGTTCGGCCCGGCCAAACTTAATACCTTTTTACATGTTTTTTTTTCAATTTTCAAATTAGCTTTGTTATATAAAATTTTGAGCAAATTTATTATATAATTTAACCCCTTTGTGATTTTATACAATTTATAAACTTTTTTTCTTTCTTTAATTGGTTCTCTGTAATTTTCTTTGCAGCCTTTAATTTGTTAAAATTAAAATATTTCGCTTCATTTTTATAATATAACTAAGTTGCAAATCAAAACTGTACGATTACCTTCCCCATACTTTATATAAGACCTAGTCTTTTGTATGGGTATTATCACAATAATAATAAATACACTAAAATACAAAAGTACACAGTACAGTACACACCTCATGCAAAATTTTCGATAACAAACACAATAGTTTGGCCAATATGCCACACTTTTTTACTGATAAAGTAGGCATTTATCAAAATTAAGCGTTATATTGTAAAAATACATCCATCACATGGTGCAAAAAAATTAATAAAGCCATAATTTTTTTGCAATGAAAACAAAAAAAATATCAAAACTTTCAATGTCACCCTATAACACAAAGCAAACCCAAAAATTCGCTTAGGATTTGTCAATGCAATTCTTATGGGAACGAAATTTTTGTTTGCGGGGCATGCCTCCCTTAAGCTGGGTATACACCTCTTAAGAAATTTTTTGTTGCAGCCTAGACATTTATGTCGCCACTGAAAAATAGTTTTGTAGAATACAAAGTAGCGTCAAACACCGATTCATAATTTTGGCCGAATTTTATCATTTTTGGCTAACAAAGTAAACATGGACTAAAATTAATCGTTTTGTTTTTTGGCAAATAACTTTATTTCATGTTTCATGGGCCTATCAAAACATCAATTTTCATTCCTAATTGCAAGAAAAAATTCTCTAATGCCTATTATGTTACCCTGTTTCGCAAAGAACATTTCATTTGAGCTGAGTACCTGGTAGCGAAAATTTCGGTAACGACAATTTCGTTTAGGATATGTCAATGCATTTCTCATGGCAACGAAATTTTCGTTTGAGTTGCATACCGCTCTTAATACGAAAAACACTTAAATAATGACAGGGCTGTTTAAAAACATAACAAATAATATAGACAAGTAAAATCGTGCTAAGTTCGGCCGGACCGAATCTTATATACCCTCCACCATGGATCGCGTTTGTCAAGTTCTTTCCCGGCATCTCTTCTTAGACAAAAAAAGGATAAAAGAAAAGTTTTGCTCTGCTATTAGAGCGATATCAAGATATGGTCCGGTTCGGACCAGAATTAAATTATATGTTGGAGACCTGTGTAAAATGTCAGCCAATTCGAAAATGAATTGCGCCCTTTAAGGCTCAAGAAGTAAAATAGAGAGATCGATTTATATGGAAGTTGTGTCAGGCTATAGATCGATTCAGACCATAATAAACACGTATGTTGATGGTCATGAGAGGATCCGTCGTACAAAATTTCAGGAAAATCGGATAATAATTGTGACCTCTAGAGGCTCATGAAGTCAAGATCCCAGATCAGTTTATATGGCAGCTATATCAGGTTATGAACCGATTTGAACTATACTTGGCACAGTTGTTGGATATCATAACAAATACTTCTTGCAAAATTTTATTCAAATCGGATAAGAATTGCGCCCTCTAGTGGCTCAACAAGTCGAGATTCAAGATCAGTTTATATGATAGCTATATCAGGTTTTTCACCGATACGATCCTAACTTAGCACAGTTGTTGGATATCATAACAAAACACGTCGTGCAAACTTTCATTCCAATCGGATAAGAATTGCACCCTCTGAAGGCTCAAGAAATCAAGACCCAAGATCGGTTTATATAGCAGCTATATAAGGTTATGGACCGATTTGAACCATACATGGCACATTTGTTGGATATCATAACAAAACACGTCGTGCAAAATTTCTTTCAAACTGGATAAGAATTGCGTCTTTTAGAGGCTCAAGAAGTCAAGACCCAAGATCGGTTTATATGGCAGCTGTATCAAAACATGGACCGATATGGCCTATTTACAATCCCAACCGACCTACACTGTTAAGAAGTATTTGTGCAAAATTTCAAGCGGCTAGACAGACGGACGGACGGACAAACATGGCTAAATCGACATAAAATGTCACGATGATCAAGAATATATACATACTTTATGGGGTCTCAGACGAATATTTCGAGTAGTTACAAACAGAATGACAAAATTAATATACCCCCATCCTATGGTGGAGGATAAAAAACATAACAAATAATATAAAACACATAACAACTACTGCAAAACATTTACAAATAATATTTTTTCTGGGCAATCTGACCACTATCATCGCAACTCATTTTCAATGTGCCTGATCTATCGTCATTGGTTTTCTGGCTTACAATCCTCACTTTATAGTTATAATTAACTATTTAAAAGTAGTTTGATTTTCTTTCTGTAACACCTTTTCCGCTTCGTTTATAATTTCCAACACTGGCCGATTAATAACTTCTTTTACTTTAGTTGCCCAAACAAAGTCAATGTGGGCAAAATATTTTAGGTCTATAAAATGTGTTGTGGTCTTATTGGCCAGTGACAGTGACAACATTGCAATATCTTTTTCCGATACATACTCATCATAGTCGCTGTAATACAAACGTATGGGGAATCTGGGACTTATATTGGACAAATTGTACTCTGGTGGCGTTGATTGATTGTAGCGTCTTTGATTGCCTTCAGGACCATAATCGTATTGTAGAAATTTCTTGTTGTGATGTAATTGCATGAGATGCAATAATTGATGCGTTGAAGCGGTCGCAGGATGACTATTGAAAATATCTGGTAAAAGAGACTGGAATGCAATAAAGAAGTTGATTTAGTCTAATATGGTAGAAGAAAAAATCTTCAATTTATAATTCTTACCTCATTCAGATACGCCGAATATCCGCCAGATAAGCGAAATAAAATGAAGGAGCAAACTTTTGCATTAGCATATTTGCTGCGGCACATCTCGAAACCCAACAAATGGCGTATAATCAACGGGCCGAATAAGGCAGAGTCACCCATGTACGTATTCAGTGAACTATGGACACCCAAGAGTCCCGCCAGATGCCTGGCTGGTGAACTGCCATGGATCATGTATACACAAGGACTAAGCATGTTCATTGTTTTGAATTTTGAATTATACTCCGGGCGCACCGAAAGCAAAACAAAGCCAAAGGTAGTGCCCAACGAGTGACCCACATAGTGGAGGGAAGGATGTTGGGTTTCTCCCAGGATAAAATCTATGATTTTAGGCAAATCCATGGTACCGATTTCGTGAAAAGAAAAACTCCAAAATTGTCTGTCACTAGTGGACATGTTTGAATGGCGTTTACAATAGGTATTGCCACGGCTATTGCCCAACCAAACATCATAGCCTTGATTAACCAAATCATAGGCCAAGGGGTTTGATAAGCCCTCGATGACCCAAACATCTGAAGAACTTCCCAAGCCATGCATTAAAAGAACCACTGGAGCCATTGGCGATAAGGTGGAAGTTGCTGTTGTAGAATTCCTTATCCGAAAAATTGTTAGGCCGTAACCATCTTCGGTATAAAAATCATACGATTCGTAAGAATAACCGGCCCTTTGAATTCGATCTGCCTGTGCTTTGAACTTCCTCAATTATTTGATCCATGCTAAAGAATTAGAACTTACCGTCGTTACTCTGCTATCCTCATGTTGCAGCCTTAGGGCTATTAAAATAATAGGAACCAACGATAGACTTACTACAAATATGGTTCTCATTGCTCTTAACTTTTATTGTCTGTTTACGGTACGATTGCTTGGGATGAATGTTAATTTTGGTTATGAATTAAAAGCCAAATTTCAATGAAGTTCTGTGCGTAAGCATTATGTGGCTTTTTCCACAACGATGTACAATTATTTGGGTCGGTTGACATCGCTATTCACCCGGCACTTGTTTTATGGTCAATTAGATCTTTGCTAGACAAATAGCACTAGGTTACAAAAAATATACTGCTCTTCGTTATTCTGTAGGTAACACATTGTGTTAACACCATATTCTTGATACAAAATTCAAACGGGTAGCGAAATTACATTCAGTGATGTAAAACTTTTCTATCGCCACTGTGGTACAGGGTATTATAAGTTTCTGCATTTGTTTGCAACGCTTAGAAAGAGAAGAGCTAGACGCATTGAAAAGTATACTGATCGACTCAGAATCACTTTCTGATTCGATTTTACCATGTCCGTCTGTCCGTCCGTCTTTGAGTCCATGTATTCTTGTAATCAAAGTGTTGGTCGTATTTGTTGTCCAATCATCACGAAATTTTGCACATATCACTTCTTTGGCCCAAAGACGGATGCTTTTGATGCTGGTAAAAATCGGTTCAGATTTAGATATAACTCACATATATATATATATCGCCCGATTTCCACTTAAATGACCTTAGTAGCTACAATTTTCAACCGATCTGCACAAAATTGGGCATGAATTGTTTTGTTGCCAATCTTAACATATCTGCAAAACTTCATCAAAATCGGTTCAGATTTAGATATAGCTGCCATATATATGTATCGCCCGATTTGCACTTAAATGGCCGTAGCAGCCACAATTTTCAACCGATCTGCACAAAATTTGGCACGGACAGCTTTGTTACTGTTTGCGAGATTCCATCAAAATCGATTCAAATTTGGATGTAGCACCCATACATATTTATCGCCGGATTTGCACTTATATGGTTTAAGTAACAACAGTTTTCAAACGATCTGTTTAAAAGTCGGTTCAGTTGTAGATATAGCTCTCATATACATATATTTTTCATTTATTTTTTTTGTAATACAAATACAACAAGATATTCTCCTGTAAGTGACATTGTTGGTATTTTTATGCATAGACAATAACTGCACATATACTAATATTAGTATCAAAGTTCAATCAACCTGTCGTTGGTGGTACAATTGTACTTCCACTATAAGAACGTGCAATTTTCAAATGAGCAATCAGATATTCTACTAAACTACCACATTTTCCCATGAACATTCCACTAAGGAACAGGGGATACTTCTCTAATATCAATGGGTTCCGTCCGATTAAAGTTTAAGTTCAATTATAAGGATCATCCTTTTTATACCGAGTTCAAACGGAGTGCCGCAGAGCGAGGCCACTTGATAGAAAATTTTTAACATGGCAGGATACCTCACAAATATAGCCATGATGCTCACGCCGGGATTTTAACGTCATAGGTGGACTAGAACAGGCAAACTATCGATAATCGCAAGATTCGATATTTTCGATATTTTTTATAATAATATCGATAGCATCGATATTATCGTTAATTTTCCATCACATATATTTCAAACGAATATGGGAAGTACCTATCGGGAGATCGGTTTATGTAGAACCAATATCAATGAAGGACCCTATAAAACCAAACGTAATTAGCCAGTTGAGAGATATAATTGTAAAAAGTTTTAGCTCTATCTATAGGCGCAATGTATCCTAAAAAAATACATTCAGTGTCGGATCGCTTATTTTTGTTCAATTATGCAAAAAAATTAACGTTCCCGATAGTATCGAAAGGAAAAAAATCAATCGATTTTCAGATAGAAAATAAAATATCGATAATATCGATAGTGCCATCGATATTTTACCAACTCTAAGGCGGACATGCTAATATCTGCGTCTCAGTGGCCTACTCAAACCGATATTCAGGTTCTTTATTTTAGACTATTTTGTGAAGTAAGATGAGATTTCTAATATTCAGATAGCATTTGAACGATCCATTGAATATTTTGAATTTTATGGTCTTAGGCCCATAAAAGGCGCATTTATTGCCCGATTTCGCTGGAATTCGGGACAGTGAGTTGTGTTAGGGCCTTTAATATTCTTCTTAAATTTGGCTCTGATTGATTGAGATTTGGATATAGCGGCAATATAGACCGATCTCTCGATATAAGGTTTTTAGTCCATTGAAAGGTTTTAGTTTCTCAATATTGCAGACATTAGAAAAATTATATCGAGTTTTGAGAATTTAGAAACTGATAATAGGTCATAATACAAAAGCTTTGACGTTTGTTAATACATCCAAAAGACAAGAGGATGTGCCATTATAATGTAAAGGAACAATGGTATTAATAGAGTAGGTTAGGTTAGGTTTAAGTGGCAGTCTGCCATCAGACTTATTTAGATGTTTTCGTCCATTGTGATACCAAAGGAACAATGGTATTAATAGAGTAGGTTAGGTTAGGTTTAAGTGGCAGTCTGCCGTCAGACTTATTTAGATGTTTTCGTCCATTGTGATACTAAAGGAACAGAAGAAGGAAGATGCCTTCTATTTCCTACCATTGAACCATTCAGATCCCTTTAAAACGCCCAACAACTTGCGAACATTCACATCCAATAGATCAGAAAGGTTCTTAAAGAAATAAGAACCTAAAGTGGAACTCCTTCCGGCTGCCAGTGTTGGACATACATATAGAAGGTGTTATATAGTCTCTTCTTCTACTATGTCCTCACATCTCTGCAAAAAAGCATAAAATAGGCATTTATTTATTTCACATGTTTTATTTTAAGCTTAAAAGTTTATTTTATATGTAGTTTGATTTCCATATGAAAAGAGGAACAGAATACCAACCCTTAGACGAAATGTTTGCAGGGCTTGGAAATACTAAGCCACCACTGTTTTAGATCTTACAAACAGTAATTCAAAAGTCTCTAAAAAGTTTAAGATGCGATGAAAAGTTTCAACTTAAATAACCTCTGTCAGAGAGACTGGTCAGAAGAATTGGTAACTGAAAGCGTAAGCCCTCCTCTCCATATGTCTAGAGTATTTTGTACCACTCAGACTAATAGATCAGAAGTACAGTCATGATCTTATAACCATAAGGTTGTCTTTCAGCTCAAATTTCATTATTCTTCTTTAGCTTTCTTTTAGCGACAATGAATGCTTTAATTTTAAGCTAGAGAACTTCTTATATTACAATATCGTGAAAAAATATGTTCTGTTGTTTAGTGTAATCACTTATATATGCGGTGCAATACAAATTAAACAAATCCATCAACACAAACTATGACGTCACAAATCAAGAGTGGAATCATATTTTAATAAGCCTTTTAAATATAAACTTTGAAACTCGTAAACTAAGAGAAACCTAAAGTAAAATCATAACAAAATGAGAAAAAAATAGTACATGGGAATTGGAAATGAATTAGTTTGGAGTTGGAACATTTGATGTGGTCCCCTTCAATACCAAACGCTTTAGATATCTTCATGCATGAAATACATCTATACTTAATGATCACAAATTGTTTTTAACATTCGAACCTTTTCTAAATAACAAAAATCAAAGAAACGTTCGGTATTTTGTTATACCCACCACCAGATAATGATGGTATACAAATCTAGCCATTCCGTTTGTAACATATCGAAATATGTTTGATAGTTTCGAAGTTCTGAGTCTATCTAGCCATGTCCGTCTGTCCAATTCATGATAGCGGTAGAACGCGTAAAGCCAGCCGCTTGAAATTTTGCACAGATACTTAATATTGATTTAGGTTGTTGTTGTTGTTGTAGCAGTTTATTGTGTTCTATCTTTCGTCTGCTTGATTCTGTTGAGTGTCAAGGCCCACAAACTCTGCGACTAAGATGGGGTGCGTCCACTAGGATCTGGGTCTGAGTCGAGTGGGTCTGGCCGGGCAGTTAAACAGGTGACGTGTATCGGAGGCGGTCGTTCTCCAAGGACTACATTCACCCGGTAGCCATTTGCCGCATCTGCTACCTGTCTGCATGAATGTTGTTTAGACCTGCTTGAGATGCCGCTTGATCTAAGGGTTCTCTCTTGTAGCGCTGAACCTCACGCTCTAGATCATGTAGGCTTCTGGGCGTTGGATATCTATCCACAAGATGATGATTTGGACAGTCTCTGCGATAACAGCCCAAAAAGGTATTGTTTAGACAACATGTATTGATGTAGGTCTTAGGGGATTGCAAATGGGCCATGTCGGTTCGGATTAAGATATAGCTCTCATATTAACCGATCTCTCGATTTGACTTCTTGAGTCCTTACAAGTCGCAATTTTTGTCCGATTTGGCTGTAATTTTGCATGTAGTGTTCTGTTATGACTTCCAACAAGTAGTACGGTTCGAATCGGTCTATATAGCTCCTTTATAAACCGATTCCCGGCGTCTTGAGCCCTTACAATCCACAATTTTGTCCGATTTGGCGGAAATTTTTCATGTAGTGTTCTGTTATGACTTCCAACAAGTGTGCCAATTACGGTCCAAATTTCGGCACAAATTTTGCACCACTATCCCTTCTAGACTAGAAAAGGAAGTGGAAACTACGGAGAATATATACATAGTGGTCAAGCGGAACACGAATGCCCTGAATGACTCGCTTGCGTCAGCATGCCCTTGTGCCAAGCCAAGGGGCAAACAGCGACCGCCATGGTGGACCCCAGAACTGGTTGGTCTAAGGAAGGACTGCAGAAAAGTCTTCAACAGAGCAAAAGCCACAAGAGCACCACACGATTGGGACATCTATAAGGCGAGCTAAGAAAATATAAGGGCGAGCTTAGAAAGGCTCAGAACAAATCCTGGATAGATTTCTGCAGCTCCGTGGAGGATACATCTGAGGCGTCTAGGCTAAGGAAGATTCTGTCCTCAAAACCTATTACGGTGGTGTATATTTAGAAGTCAGTGAGGAAACACTAGAACTACTCCTTGATAAACATTTCCCGCGAAATTCTCCAACGGACAACGTGGCGCCAGAAGAGGTTGTCACTGATATGCATTTGTCGAAGGACATTAGGTATATTTTGTCTGAGCCGAAAATCCTTTGGGCGATAAGAAGGTTCGACTCCTTTAAGTCGACAGGCCCTGATGATGTATCACCGTTTGAATTACAAGCTGTGTCTGATAGACTGGTTCCCTGGCTTAGGGAGATATACTCTGTTTGCATCAGACTGTTATATATACCTGTGGGATGGAGGGACACAAAGGTCATTTTCATTCCGAAAGCAGGAAAACCCTACCACACGAAGGCGAAAGATTTTCGGCCTTTTAGTCTGTCATCCTTTATGCTGAAGACTCTTGAGAGGTTGATACAAGCATATCTTAGGGCAAAGATCCCTGGAGATTGCCTATCGCAGCAGCAGCAAGCATATAGTAAAGGCAAATCCACTGAAACAGCCCTTCACGATCTAGTCGGCTACAAAGAGGGTTCTCTCGCTGTCAAGGAATATACAATGGTAGTATTTTTTGACATTGAAGGTGCTTTCAATAATGTAAAACCGACGCCAATCATGAAGGAGTTGGAGTTTCTAGTCATCAATTCTACCGTTAGAAAGTTTATTAATAACTTACTTACTAAAAGATACATTACGACAGGCTTGGGATCTGTGGATCTAAAAAGATGGAATAGCCATTGGAATATAGCCATTAACAATATATTATTGTCTCTGGAAGAAAAAGTCGTAAAAGTGGTCGCGTATGCTGATGACGTGGCACCTGCGGTTAGGGGAAAGTTTCCCAACACTCTAAGAGATATACTTCAGGAAGCTCTACGTGGGCTACCGAAAGTGGTCTGGGTATAAATCCGTGCAAGACAGAGGAAGTTCTTTTCAGCAGGAGGTACAAGTTGCCTACAGTGGAACCTGTCTGCTTGGGTGGAGAGAATGTTCCATTTACAGAAAGCGCAAAATACATAGGTGTTTTTCTGGACAGGAAATTGAACTTAAAATCCAACATTTTGGAAAGGGCAAGAAAGGCCACTCTTGCCCTTTACACCTGCAAGAGAGCCATTGTCAAAAGTTGGGGATTTGGACCGCGTGTCTTGCATTGAGTATACACTGCAGTTGTCAGACCTATAATGCTACCTATAATGGTGTTGTGGTCTGGTGGACGGCGCTTCAAAAATTCACCTACTGCTCAATACTTAACCGGATCCAAAGGATGGCTTGTTTGTGCATCACAGCCGCACTGAGGACGACACCATCTGATGCACTGAATTTAATGCTTCATCTTATGCCCCTGGACATTGTGGCTACCCAAATTGCAGCGACCACTGCCGTGAGGTTAAGGGAGCTTTCTCATTGGTCATGTGGCGACTATGGACACTGTGTTATTCTTGATGCAATATCCGATGTTCCAGGCAGTGTGGATTACACCCTACCTGAGCCGCTTTTTGAAAAAAATTACTATACCACTATTCCTGATAGAACCGATTGGAACTACGATATCCCTGGTAACAGCAGTTACATAGACTTCTATACGAATGGTTCCAAATTAAACGAACAGATGGGCTTTGTGGTGTACTCTAAAGATCTAGAACTGGTCATATCGAAAAGGTTACCCGACCACTTCAGTGTTGATAAACATATACACACACAGAGATCGTTGCAATTAAGGAAGTGGTGGAATGGCTAAGATATAATGTCATTACAACGATTGGCATAATGTCATTACAATGATTGGAGTTAAAGCCATGTAGCCATTAAATCTCTGGATAACGTATTTCTGTCGCAGATCTCTCAACGATATGGCTGAACGGTTAAAAATTTACCTGTTCTGGGTGCCGGGCCAAATAGATATCCCATGGAATTATAAAGCGTATGAGCTTGTGAGACTAGGAACTACCCCACACATTCCAGGGACACTGGAATCTGTGGGAATGTCTCTATCGACATGTAAGCTAAGTTTTCAGGACCAGGCCCAAAGGACAACGAATGATAGATGGTCACAAAGAGGGGGCTGTGAGCATTCCAATATTATGTGGCCTAATCTAGATTTGAAGAGGTCTACTGCTTTGCTGTCATTGGCTAGAACAGACGTCTCAGTCATTGTGTCCGTCATGACTGGTCACTGTCTAATCGGAAAACATGCTGACAGACTGAAGGTTGCCAGTCTTTATTGGAATATAATCCATGTTTTATGTCCTTTATCCTAGTATTTTCCTCATAATACTTACTGCTATTATTAGCACTGATTTTTGCATCCCTATCAATTTGTTATTTTTATACCCCCACTTAAGGATAGGGCTATATTCATTCTGTCATCGAAATATCAATTTCCGACCCTATAAAGTATATATGTATTCTTGATCGTCGTAAAAAATCACCCTTCTGTCTGCAGTCTTTAAAAATAGATATATTGAGCTGAAACTTTAGACCGATTCTTTTTTTTTTGTACATAAGTAGATTAAGTGGGCTATATTGGACTATATCTTGATATAGCCGCCATATAGACCGATCTGTCGATTTAAGGTCATGGGTCCATTAAAGCCACAATTATCATCCGATTTCGCTGAAATATGGTACGGCGAGTTGTGTGAGACCTCTCGATATCCTTGTTCAATACGTCCTAAATCGGTCCAGATTTAGATATAGCTGCCATATATAGACCGATCTCTCGATTTAAGGTCCTAATCAGATAAAAGGTGCATTTATTGTCCGATTTCTCTGAAATTTGGTAGAGCGAGTTGTATTAGACTCTTCGACATCCCTGTTCATAGACCAATGTCCCGATTTAAGGTTTTAAGCCCATAAAAGGTAAATTCATTAGAGTAGACACAATGAGACACGATATTCGTTAAGATCGGTCTGTATTTCGATATAGCTACCATATAGACCAATCTCTCGATTTAAGGTCTTGGACCTATATTAGTCGCATTTATTGTCCGATTTCGCAGAAATTTGATAGAGCGAGTTGTGTTAGGCTCTTCGATTTGGATATTTGGATATAGCTGTCATATAGACCGATCTCTCGATATAAGATTTTGGGCCCATAAAAGCCGCATTTATTATCCGATTTCGCCGAAATTTGGGACAGGGAGTTGTGTTAGGCTCTTCGACAACTTTCTGCATTTTGGCCTAGAACAGTCCAGATTTGGATATAGCGGCCATATAGACCGATCTCTCGATATAAGGTTTTGGGCCCATAAAAGCCGCATTTATTGTCCCATGTCGCTGAAATTTGGGACCGATTTCCCGATTTATGGGTAACTGCCCAAAAAAGGTGAATTTGTTAACAGATTTTGCTGAAAGAAGTCACAATGAGTCGCGTTAGGCCCCTCGACACTCGTACCGAGTATGGTCAAAATCGGGCATTATTTGGATATAGCTGCCATATACCGATCTTTCGATTTAAGTTCTTGGAACCATAAAAGCACGTTTATTACTCGATTTCACTGAAATTTTACACAGTTGACTTTGTTAGGCTCTTCGACATTCGTGTTCAATATGACCCAGATCGCTATATATATTTAGACATAGCTCCCGATTTAAGGTCTTGAAACTTTAAATACTTAATTATTGTTCAATTTCACAAAAATTTAGCACAAGAGCCCCATATCGGTCTATATGTGGATATAGCTGCCATATGCATAAATCGATCTCCCGATTAAAGGTTTTAGGCCCATAAAAGGTGAATTTTTTTACTGATTAATTTGGTACAATGAGTTGTGCTAGCCTTTCTGAATATGGTGGAGATAGGACCGTATTTAGATTTAGCTGCTATGGATTCATAAATGAAGCATTTTCCAAAGCATTTTGATGTAAGGTGGTTAATATATATACATCCGAGGTGGTGGGTATCAAGGGTTCGGCCCGGCCCTTGTTGCGACCTCTAGAGTCGCAAAAATATAATCAGGAGATCGGTTTATATGGGAGCAAAATCAGGTTATGAACCAATTTGGGCCATACTTGGCACAGCTGTTGGAGGTCAAAATAAGTTACATCGTGCAAAATTTTAGCGAATTTAGATAATAATTGCGCCCTCTAGAAGCTCAAGAAGTCAAGATCCGATATCAGTTTAAATTAAAATTATAGACCAAACTGAAGATTTTTGCCAGGGAAACAAAACTCGAAACGTGCGTGAGCTGCTTGAACTAGTGTTGCCAAAAAGATAATAGCTAAAAAATCACCCATCTTATTTATTATTTAAGTTGTTTTAGATTGATTATTTGTTTATTGACAGTCACTTTTTGCACTGTCTGATTCAATCATTTTTATACCCTCCACCATAGAGTGGGGGTATAATAATTTCGTCATTCCGTTTGTAACACCTCATAATATACCTCTAAGATCCTGTTGGGTTTACTTCCCCAATGCATGCAATTCACAATGTTTTGTAAAAATATATTAATTACTGTTTGTCTATGTCGATAGCTAGACCTTAACCCGCCTCGCTACACAGAAAATATAAAAATCGGTTTCAACCACGAACTTAATTGATCCAATTAATTTTTTAATTGAAACTGCTTCAATCACGAAAATGATAATATCAATCACCGTTTTTGAAAAGTAATTGTAAAGAATTAAAAAAAATATGATGAATTTTTTGAAATTTTCAATTAACTTTTTTGAATCAATTAAAAATTTTAAATTTTAAAAAAATTTCTCTAAGGACGAAATTTCGATGAAATTTTGACTAGAGGCAAACTTTCGGAATGGTAGGGTAAATTTTTAAAAATTAAAAAAAAAATCGTAAAGAACGTTAATTCTTTTCACTCATATTTCATTTCTAATCTTTTTTACATGGAGTTTGAGAGTTGTTGATGTAAAAAAGACGAACCGAGTACCAACCCTAACATTAGACACCGATAATAGCGTAAAAACGTTACCCACATTGTTCCTACAGAAAGTTTTAGTGATAATAGCGTAAATTCTCAATATAGATGTCACCCATGGTGACTCACTATACAGTTTCCTACCACACTTCTAACAGCCAATAACAGATGTCGCTCATAACATTGAATTCCGACTGAGGCTGTTCACATTGAATGATGGATCGAATGATTTATAAATTAACCACATCGTTTATAAATCATCCGATTTGGTTGTGTGTGTATTATTGTTATGAACTGTAATACCCACAAACAACAACAATTGGAGCGAACTATTAACATACATAAAATCAGAGTTGCACTAATCACTGATTTTGACAGATAGTGCACTCAATATTTTGTTGTTGGGCAACTGCCACTACCTGTAAATGAATATATCTTGCTTTATGCCATGTCTACCCGTACTCGCTTTGCTTATGCTGTTTTGGAAAACATCTCAACCGTTCACACCAATTTTAACACTTCAATACAAATTGATGCATTATTGTTGAGATTTATTGCATCTTGCTTCTGCTGCAAAATGTTGTTTGTTTTTAATTTTTTTAGGGAGAAATTTTATTTTTATTTTTTGACATTATTTACGGCTGCGTTTATTTGACACAATTAAGGCATTTATTTGGGCTTACATGCTATAAATGACTAGTTTTTGTGGCAACGTGTCGTTTTTTGCATAAAACTTGGATTGTCTGGATTTGCAGTGTCTGGGGCTGTGTTTATTAAACACAATTTTTGCATTTATTTAGTTTCACATGCCTTAAATGGCTCGTTTTGCCCTTATAATTTGTAAAGGCAAAACGAGTCGTTTTGAGTATATTATGAAGGGCAAACGAAACGAAACGATTGCCCGAGACAGCTTTGGTCTGAACATCCTATAATACAAATTGTCACTATTAATAAAAATCAAGATATATTCATTTACAGGTAGTGGCAGTTGCCCAACAAGAAAATATTGAGTTACACTATATGTCAAAATCAGTGATTGGTGCAACACTGAATTTGTGTACGTTACTAGTTAGCGCCATTTTTCGTTGTTTGTGTGTGTTATGGTTCTTAAGTGTAATACACATACACAACCAAAACTCGTTGACAGATATCGTACTTCGCGAGAAAGAATTGTACTCAGCTGTTTTCGGTACAATCGCGAAACAATTAAAGGTGGTCTCATTTGTACAACAACCACAAATCATATGGTGCAATCCGCCACTTTGCCATCAAGCTAATCGACGTTTTGCCAACAAACATAAAGGAATTTGTGTGCGTACATGAGCAGAGAATATGTGAGAAAGAAGATAGTAACAAAGAGAATGCAAGGAAAAATCTGACATCTTAATCAAACCTGTCCGTTAAATCCGCCTTGACAAGGAGGATTTTAAAGGTGGTCTCATCTGTACATCAACCCGAATCATATGGTGCAATCGGTCATCTCGTCATGTAATTTCCGAAATGACGTTGTTCTCAACACAACCAAAGAAACTTGCACTCGTGTGTGTATGTGAATCAAACGTTCAGAATTCTGTTGTAAGTCGAAAAATTTATCCGAATTTGGATCCGAGGTGTGTCCCAATTTAAAGTTGTTGTTAAAACTTCTGACCGAATTCTGATGTTAAGTCTTAATGAATACGGATGTGTTTTTCGACTTGCCTTATCGATTTCTGACCGAATTTTGGAATAAAATTTTGTAGAATTTGGATGTTCAAATTGCAAAGTTGCTCTTAAATATTCCATTAAGGATCTCTTTTTTTATAGTCGGTCCGAACGGCGCGCCTACACCTCTTTGGAGAGAAGTTTTTACATTGCATGGTACCTCACAAATGTGGTAAGAATTAAGAGGAGATAACAGCCACTGAAAATTCGTTTCAATATTCTCGTCAGGATTCGAACCCAGCCAAAAAGCAAGTATAAAAAAACACAAAAACATTCGACAACGAGTTTAGACATCGTTCTGAATTCCATCAGAACTGTCGGAGCAAAAACCCCTAAAGGCTGGTGCCAAGATATATTAATATACCGGTAGTGGCAGTTGCCCAACAACAAAATATTGAGTGCACTGTCTGTCAAAATCAGTGATGAGTGCAATTCTGATTTTGTGTATGTTGCCAGTACGCGCCATTTTTCCTTGTTTGTGTGTGTTATGTTTCTTAACTATAATACTTACACGCAACCAAAAATCGTTGACAGATAATGCACTCTCGAGAAAAAATTGTACTCAGCTGTTTACGGTACACTTCCTGGTAATTATGTCATGGCTACTACGTTTTTTTGGGAAAAATTTTACGAAAATCGATATTTCGTTGCTTTGACAAGGTTGCCACATTTGATTTTTTTTTGGGTTTCTCTGGACAAAATGTTTCTATTTACATGTAAAAATTAATATGGCACCAATCAATTTATCAGCTGCTTACATGCATGTGTACGCACAAATGTGAGTGTGTGGATCTTACTGAAATTCTCTCATGTTTTTGTAATTTCAACCAAAATCCACCCCTTCGAAATTAATAAATAAACAAACACAAAACTACTTTAAAAGAAACGAATACAGCTTTTATTTGTAAAAATAATAAGATTTTCTAGTATTTGCACCGGTATAAGTTAAATAAGCACAACTTTCCAAAAGCCTTTGCCAGCATTCTCCACTCGTATCAAAGAAATGTTGTTGTAATTGCATGTCTAAAAGCACAACACTTTTTCACAATCGTTATTACTTCGTACAGATTTATTGGAATAGCTTGTTACGAAAGAAATATTAATTTTTTTATTTCAGAAGTATATTTATTTATATTTATATACAAATATTTTCTTTTTTACGCATCCACAAATACTCAGTTTTTCCACCCCGGGTATGTACATGTAAGCAAGATCACACTAACAAACACTTAAACACTTATTCGATTTTCGCGATATTTTTCGTCGATTACTTTTTTTTGGATAACAGATTTTAAAGCAATAAAACTTGCTAATTTCATTCAGTAGTACATTCCCTCAATACTTATGATAAAATTTTAGTTTTATCATTGTTATTTGTGTAGTTTTTGATAAAAGTAATCGCGAAAAGCATGGATTTTCAACGGTGGAAAACGAACTTAGTACCAGCAATTATTTACAGTTAGCAATTTGGCGATCGCGTCCATTTTACGTAAGAAAAGGACTTTCTGTGCAGCGACTGTGGTTTTGCTCTTATTGGGCGTCGTTAAATGTAAATTTTCACTAGATGAAAAAAAAAAGTTATAGCGAGTCGAACACTTTTCATTAATATATTCCGCTTATTTTTTATATGGAGTTACACCGCGAAAACCGAATATAGTACCAACCTTAACGGTTAAAACAAATATATGAAAAACAAGTACAAAATACACAAATACATCCGCCAAGGAATTCATCGTCAGACGTCGTCCAGAATTCCTTCCGAACTTACGAAAAAAAACTATGCGACAGGACTTTTAGACCTACAGTGCAGAAATAGTTCAGAATTTTTTCTGAACTGTCGGAAGAAAAATTAAAGAAAACCATACGAAAAGACGGTCAGATATCGTTTAGAACTGTCGGTACAAAAATTCCCTCAGAATGTTGAACAGAATTCGGAACGATCTCGATAAGATCTTGTAGGAAGACTTGAGAATTTGTTAAGGATTGTCTGGCATCAGACATTTGGTTCACTGGGTTAACTCAGAACTGACATCTCAATACCCTCAAACTGGCCGGCTGTTTTCAGCTGATCGTGTGAAACCACCTTTATTAATTCACCTTGGCACTTGAAATACTCGATTAAGGCTGGTACTACGTTTTTTTTTGGGGGGAAAATTTCCCTAAATCGTTCTTTCGGTGGTTTGACAAGGTTACCACATATGATTTTTTGGGTTTCTTTGACCAAAATGTTGCCATTATCATATAAAAATTAATATGGCACCAACCAATTTATCAGCTGCTTACGTACTGTGATGACGGAAGTCGCTGGCTCGTTTCCGTCCACACTCAGTGGCGTCTCCATTCGTGTTTAACCTGTGTTGCCTTTTTTATGTTGAATTATTTAAAATGAATTTGGGTTAATGAATTTGAATTAATGAATTAATTTAAATGAATTATTTTTCTCAGTGTACTTTGTAGTAGTAACTAATCGGTAATTTCTCACAGTGTATTCGCTGTGTGTACGCCTTGCCAGTATCGATTGTTTTGCCCATGACCATTTTATCATTTTGTTCCCAAAAAAAAAAAAGAAACAGGCAGTGATTTCCCGCCTGAATGAGTGGCCCTCATACTTGTTTACAAGTTAGCTCCAAAAATGATCATAACAAGTTACCGTATGACTACAAACAAAATAGCATAGCCAATGGTAGTGATATTCACGGCAGCCAGACACCACGGCGACACTCAGGATGGGTAGGCAGCCACCAACGACAACGAACAAACGCATGCACATGGCTGTTGGATAGACAAAGGGCTATGCTGATGCGTTGGTCAGCCAGCCACAACAAGGGACACACACACGCACATGTGGTTGGCATAGGCAAGGGCCCCACATGATTGTTGGTCAGCCAGCAACGACAGCGACCATACGCATGTACATTGGATGGTTGAAGGGAGAATGCCTGGCGTTGGATGATCGCTGCTGTGGTGAATTTGAAAACCAGGTATGAGTGAGAACGAATAAAAGGAGGGGTGCAACAGGCAAAGGAGATCAGAAGTCCACCGTCGGAGGCGAAGCAACGAGTGTGAAGCCAAGGAGATATCGGTGAGTAGAGTGAAAAGTGCTAAGTGACATGGAATGGACAAAAAAAACTAAAGTGACAGTGTTCGAGAGCCGTGTATTATCGTTAATCTTTGCCGTCTGAGCCCCGTAAACAGTGAACTTTCGTGGTCACTGCACCGTTAACCCTTCGTTAAACTTTCCCGCAAACAGTGAACTTTCGTGGTCACTGCACCGTTAACCCTTCGTTAAACTTTCCCGCAAACAGTGAACTTTCGTGGTCACTGCAACGTAACCGCTTCGTTAGACTTTCCCGCAACCAGTGAACTTTCGTGGTCACTGCAACGTAACCACTCCGTTAAACTTTCCCGCAACAGTGCACTTCCGTGGTCACTGCAACGTAAATGCTACGTTAATCTTTGCCGTCTGAGCCCCGCAAACAGTGAACTTTCGTGGTCACTGCACCGTAGACGCTTCGTTAGACCTTCCCGCAAACAGTGAACTTTCGTGGACACTGCAACGTAAATGCTTCGTTAATCTTTGCTGTCTGAGACCCGTAGACAGTGAACTCTCGTGGTCACTGCAACGTAACCGCTTCGTTAAACTTTCCCGCAACCAGTGAACTTTCGTGGCCACTGCACCGTTTTAGCCTCGTGTTTCCCGCCGACACCGCGAACGTCCGTGGGCAGTTTGTTTTGCGCCACATTTGGGTACGCCGCGTTAGCGATAGACCCCGACCGACACCGCACGGTAGGGACATAACTGACGAAAGACGGACGGTCCCACGATCCCACTTCGCGGACCCCACGCCAAGCCACTCACCAGGGTGCAAGAACCGGTCCAGGTCTTCACCCATCTCGCACTGCGATCGTCCACGCCAGCAGGACCCCTCCCTCAGAGCGGGTTGCCATAGTCCTCTTACGCCCCTGTCCAGGGACATCCGGGCTCACAGCTGAGAACCGTACCAGGTCTCATACAACCGGGAACCATACCAGGATTCGTACAGCTGAGAACCGGGCCAGGTCTCATACAACCGAGAACCGTACCAGGCCTCCCAGACGCGGCCACCATCGAAGTACACCCGGGTTCCCACACCAGAGAACCGTACCAGGTCTCACGAGCGCAGCCACCGTCGAAGTACCCCTAGCTCAGCACAACAGAGAACCATCCCAGGTCTCGGCCTTAGTGTTTAAATCGTTAAGGAACTTTTCCAGAGTTAAATAAACAGATTTGTGAAACCAAAACCTGACTCCGTGTTCTCTACTCTAGTCTCGGCAAATATAAATTTCTGTGACGGACCCTTCCCCGCGAGTTATACCCCAGCACACGAGGGGAAACCTGTCGTTACAGTGGCGCCCGAGCAGGGACCTGAGTAGAGAAACAAACAACCGCACTAGCGAAAGGAGTACCACAATCTGTTTATTCGACCACTACAACGAGTTGAATCCTTAATATGACAACTACACTGCGCACATCGTGGGTCTATAACTTACGGAAGGAGGAATTGGGAAACTACCTCAGCGAATTTGGCCTGGAAATCGGTGGAACCGTCGATGAGTTGCGGCGCCGTTTTAGCCAATTCATAGGTGGGCAGCACGACCAAGACGTCCTCAAACGCCTTCTGGGGCTGCAAGCGACACATGAGACCGTATCTTCCAAACGGGATAACAGGACGGATACGACCCCATCTAAGGATCCCGCAATCGTTATTACCGAGGCGACCGACCCGACGCCGACTGGAGACCAAGCCACCGGCTACACATCGATGCCGAGTGCGGCCCCGGAACATGGTGAATCAAGCGTAGAGACATATTGGCGACTCCAGTCAGCAAACACAGAAACACATCCACGGCCCCAGACACAGACACCCGCCACCGATATTCGTGCTGTAGCGGATCAAGTGCGGAAATGGGGTGTACATTTCGACGGGGAAAAGGAACCCTTAGAATTTGTCGAGCGAATAGAGGAGCTTTCGCAGATGTACGACACCGATATGAATGTCCTCCCGAAGATGATGCCCGAGGTGCTACGAAACCGAGCGTTGGTGTGGTACCGGAATAATAATCGGTCGTGGCGTAATTGGGGAAGCTTTAAAACGGACTTCCTAAGGTTCTTTCTCCCAGTCCGGTTCTTCGAGCAACTGGATGACGACATACGCAAGCGACGACAAAAACAAAGGGAGTCGTTCAAAAACTACTCGCTGAGCATGCAAAACCTGATGAGGCATACTAATTACACGGAGGAACAAAAGGTCGAAAGAATATTCCGTAATGCCCTGCCAGAGTACTTATGGTACATCCGCAGACGTGATTTCCGCACACTACAAGATTTGTTGGAAATGGCTGACGACCTGGAGAGCCTGCCCGCACTGACGCCGCCGGCGCGAGAGCAGCACCGAAGAATAGATCCGGAAGATACTCATGAACCCCAAGCCGCTCGTATCAACCCACGCACCGCGTGCCGCCGTTGTGGTCAAGATGGGCACTTCGCAGTTCAGTGCCGAAACGAGCCCGTTCTCTTCTGTTGGGACTGTGGACGGCGCGGCATCCGCTCTATCCATTGCTGTCGGAAAACATCGGGAAACGAGAGCCGGACCCGCCAAGAACCGGGGGAGACGGGTCCCCATACAACCTCCAGCCCCCGCGATTAAATGCCACTTTGCATGTAGAGCCTACCCGACTGGTGGCCACCATCGGGATAGGGAATAGACGCACAGCGGCCACTATTGACACCGGAGCAACCTGTTGTTTTATCAGCGAATCATTTGCGCAGGCCATAGAGGAATTCCATCCAAAGCTCCCATACACAACGACAGTGCTGCTGGCAGACGGCTCCCAGCGTCAGGTGCAGCATGCAATAGAGGCCAACATCGATCTGGGAAACCAACATGTACCAATCAGGCTCCTAGTCATGCCGGATGCCACAGAGGAAGTAATCATAGGATTGGACTTTCTCGCCAAAGTTGGAGCGCGACTCACCCTGGCCGGCATGTCCTGCATATTCTCTTCCCTGGGATCAGGATTAGATACAGCTCCTACCACCGAACAAAATCGGGTGATCAGCGTAGTTTGCCCATGCGAAATGCCGTATCCACTTTGCCGCCGGACCTCCGAAAGCCCGTCGATCCTAACGCATGGACAGGTGAGTGAGCATAGCGATCACGACCAAGAAAGAATTCAAGCCTTCTTAGATGAAGAATTACAACAGTTCCGCGATATTCATGGACCCTCGACAGCCGCCACCCATCGCATCGTAATGACGGATGATCGGCCTTTTAAACTAAGATATGCGGCACGAAACCCTGCCATGCAGGCCATAATTGATGCGAAGATTAACGAACTCCTAGCTAGTGGATTTATCGAACCGTCCAGAAGTGCCTACAGTTCGCCCATTACCTTGGCCCAGAAGAGGAATGGTACCTGGCGTCTCTGCATGGACTTCCGCCACCTGAACAGTAGGTCCGATCCGGACGCCTACCCGCTGCCACGTATTACTTCAATCCTGGACCGCTTGCGCGAAGCCAGGTACGTCAGTAGCTTGGACTTGAAGGACGGGTATTGGCAGATACCCCTCGACGAAGACAGCAAGAAATATACGGCCTTTACTGTCGCGGGGCGTGGCTTATTCCAGTGGCGAGTAATGCCATTTGGCCTGCATTCTGCGCCCGCAACGTTTCAACGAGCCCTCGACAGTGTAATCGGGCCTGAACTCGAACCCTTCGCCTTCGCCTATTTAGACGATATTATTGTCATTGGAAGAACACTGGAGGAGCACCTGGCTAATTTGCAGGAAGTTTTCCGTCGACTTCGGGCGGCCAATCTGCGCATTAATCCCGAAAAATGTGAGTTTTTTAAACGAGAAACGAAATACCTTGGACACGTGGTCAGCGGACAGGGCATACATACCGATCCAGACAAAGTAGCTGCAATACAAGAAATGAAAGCGCCCACGACTCCGAAAGAGTTAAGGCGATTCATGGGAGTAGTCTCGTGGTACAGACGATTTGTCCCCGAGTTTGCCACGACCGCACATCCTCTGACGTCACTCCTGAAGAAGGGTAAACACTGGCGGTGGACAGAGGAACAACAAACGGTGTTTGAACTTTTGAAAGCGCAATTAACCCAGGCGCCGGTGCTAGCGTGTCCAGATTTCGGGCGGATGTTCCTCCTGCAAACCGATGCGAGTGACTACGGTCTTGGCGCAGTACTTACCCAGGAGTTCGAGGAAGGTGAGCGGGTTATTGCCTATGCCAGCCGAACTCTGAATGCGGCCGAGAAGAACTACTCGGCAACTGAAAAGGAATGCCTGGCCATCGTGTGGGGAATAAGGAAAATGAGGCCATATCTCGAAGGATACCAGTTCCAAGTGTTAACCGATCATCTGGCGCTAAAGTGGCTCAACTCCATCGACAACCCAACCGGCCGATTAGCTAGATGGGCTTTGGAGCTACAGCAATATACGTATACGATCAAGTACCGTAAAGGAGGACTCAACGTGGTGGCAGATGCCCTGTCCCGTCAACCCATCGAAACTCTGCATAGAGCCGTGGCGGAAACCACTGAAGACTGTTGCTGGATCAAGACACGACTTGCCGAAATGCAAAAGAACCCAGCAAAGTTTCCCGACTATTCCTTGGTTGGTGGCCAACTCTATCGGCATATCACCCGCCATCCCACTGATGTGGATTGCACACCTTGGAAACTCTGCGTCCCGACCCCTCTACGTTCCCGTGTGCTCCACGAGAATCATAGTCAGCCAGCGGCAGGTCATCTGGGTGTACGGAAGACAATCAGCCGGGTATGTAGTCGGTACTACTGGCCGGGAATGCTGCGGGATATATCGAAATTCGTCAAGAGCTGCGAATCCTGTCAACGGTACAAACCAAGTCAGCGGGCACCGGCAGGAGAAATGTTACTGAGTATTCCAGAAGAGCCGTGGGCAACCGTGTGCGCCGATTTTGTGGGCCCGCTCCCAAGAACCAAGCATGGGAACACGACGTTGCTGGTGTTTATCGACCGATTCTCCAAATGGGTTGAGCTGGTGCCACAACGGAAGGCAACTGTCGAGGGAGTGGTCAAGGCATTTCGTGAGCGAATACTTGGTAGGTTTGGTACTCCGAAAGTCTTTATCACCGACAATGGCAGCCAGTTTACCAGTCGAGTACTGGAAAAATACCTGCAAGAGATCGGTGTGCGAAGACAATTTACCGCGCCATACACTCCGCAGGAGAACCCCACGGAACGAGCCAATAGAACCGTGAAGACTATGATAGCTCAGCTCTGTAAAAATCAACACAACAAATGGGATGAGCACATACCGGAGATAAACCTCGCGGTCAATACGAGCACATCCGAATCTACTGGCTACAGCCCCGCATATTTAGTGCAGGGTCGAGAACCTCGTTTGCCTAGCGCTTTGTACGACGAATGTGCCATTGGAACTGGCACAAGGAAGCAGGACCCCAACGACAAAGCCAAGGAACTTCGCGAAGTCTTCAAGATTGTACGCAATCAGCTGGGACGATCGGGGGAAGATCAAAGAAGACACTACAACCTGAGGCGAAGGTCATGGAAACCAGCAGTAGGAGACCTGGTGTTAGTTCGGCAACACCCGCTGTCCAAGGCCATCGATAGCTTTGCAGCGAAGCTCGCCCCAAAATACGATGGCCCGTACGAGGTTCTGAGTTATCCGTCCCCAGTAATAGTCAGTGTACGTGGACGTGTCAAAGGAGACGTCCGAACAGCCCATCTCAGCGAGATAAAACCTCTTACTACAGCGGACGAAGTTGACCAACACACTAACGCGAAAAGAACGGTAGAACATTGCTTAAGTATTACCTCTCCAATCTCTTCTCGCCCGTCTCTAGATACTTCACCTACAGCGTTACCGCCGCACCCAATCATGGATCCCGAACAGACCCCGGTGAAAACAAAGGCCTATTTCAAGCAGCAGTGGCAACAGCAAGAGACTGCACAAGGCAGCCGAGGCCCCGGCCGATCAATTCCCCGCAGAAGGCGCCCGCTAGAATCCCGCAGACGGACCTCGAAGTCTCCTCGGCCACAGCAGTTGCAGCTACCCCCGTGCTACGTAAGGCTGGAGAGGATGGTGACCAAGCCCGTCTCGCGCCCGGTAGTGGCGGTGCGACCAATACCCAGGCCAGCCATGGCACCGGGGCAAACTAGCGGTGAGGCGCAACCCAGGCTGAGGCCAGCAACACCCCCGGCACAGAGACCGCTGGTGGAACCCCTAGTGTGTAGGCCGACCGCACCCATCCAGGACACAATCGTCCTGTCGTCAGACTCCGAGGGGCCGCCGACACCGACGCGGCCATACCGGTTGCTACCTAGACGTCCACCGACGCCCCCGCTGGAGGTAATACAAATTGTGGAATTGTCATCCGACGAGGAGGTACTGCCAAACTCGCTACCGCGCCCCTTCAGGTTCGTACCCTCAAATCCACCGACCCCGCCGCCCGAGGTATCCCCAGCTCAGAGTTCCGATGAGTCATCAGCTGAGGAGCTAGGCGTGATGGGACCTGCACCGGCTGTGTCGACGTCGCCGCGTTACGTTGATTCGACCGCTTCCGAGACGGAGATGCCGACGTCCAGGCGAAACCCACGCTTGACAGCGACCCGGGTCCCGACCCCGCCACCAGCACGATTGTCCAGCGCAATTGTGGTACCGACGCCACCTCTACAGCGGAACTACGCCTACAACTGCCAAGAGCGCTTGCCGGACGAGGTCCAGCCGGCCCTCCAACGCCACATCCGGGTAGCCCTAGCCTTCCATGTGCCGCATCGGCAGTACAAGAAGGTAGTGGAGATCTGCGGCCGCCGCTACCGCATTATGGTTAACCGCCAAGGGAAGGTGTTCGTAATGCCGAGATGAACCAGCTCTTCCCGGAGGAGGGGAGTAGTGTGATGACGGAAGTCGCTGGCTCGTTTCCGTCCACACTCAGTGGCGTCTCCATTCGTGTTTAACCTGTGTTGCCTTTTTTATGTTGAATTATTTAAAATGAATTTGGGTTAATGAATTTGAATTAATGAATTAATTTAAATGAATTATTTTTCTCAGTGTACTTTGTAGTAGTAACTAATCGGTAATTTCTCACAGTGTATTCGCTGTGTGTACGCCTTGCCAGTATCGATTGTTTTGCCCATGACCATTTTATCATTTTGTTCCCAAAAAAAAAAAAGAAACAGGCAGTGATTTCCCGCCTGAATGAGTGGCCCTCATACTTGTTTACAAGTTAGCTCCAAAAATGATCATAACAAGTTACCGTATGACTACAAACAAAATAGCATAGCCAATGGTAGTGATATTCACGGCAGCCAGACACCACGGCGACACTCAGGATGGGTAGGCAGCCACCAACGACAACGAACAAACGCATGCACATGGCTGTTGGATAGACAAAGGGCTATGCTGATGCGTTGGTCAGCCAGCCACAACAAGGGACACACACACGCACATGTGGTTGGCATAGGCAAGGGCCCCACATGATTGTTGGTCAGCCAGCAACGACAGCGACCATACGCATGTACATTGGATGGTTGAAGGGAGAATGCCTGGCGTTGGATGATCGCTGCTGTGGTGAATTTGAAAACCAGGTATGAGTGAGAACGAATAAAAGGAGGGGTGCAACAGGCAAAGGAGATCAGAAGTCCACCGTCGGAGGCGAAGCAACGAGTGTGAAGCCAAGGAGATATCGGTGAGTAGAGTGAAAAGTGCTAAGTGACATGGAATGGACAAAAAAAACTAAAGTGACAGTGTTCGAGAGCCGTGTATTATCGTTAATCTTTGCCGTCTGAGCCCCGTAAACAGTGAACTTTCGTGGTCACTGCACCGTTAACCCTTCGTTAAACTTTCCCGCAAACAGTGAACTTTCGTGGTCACTGCACCGTTAACCCTTCGTTAAACTTTCCCGCAAACAGTGAACTTTCGTGGTCACTGCAACGTAACCGCTTCGTTAGACTTTCCCGCAACCAGTGAACTTTCGTGGTCACTGCAACGTAACCACTCCGTTAAACTTTCCCGCAACAGTGCACTTCCGTGGTCACTGCAACGTAAATGCTACGTTAATCTTTGCCGTCTGAGCCCCGCAAACAGTGAACTTTCGTGGTCACTGCACCGTAGACGCTTCGTTAGACCTTCCCGCAAACAGTGAACTTTCGTGGACACTGCAACGTAAATGCTTCGTTAATCTTTGCTGTCTGAGACCCGTAGACAGTGAACTCTCGTGGTCACTGCAACGTAACCGCTTCGTTAAACTTTCCCGCAACCAGTGAACTTTCGTGGCCACTGCACCGTTTTAGCCTCGTGTTTCCCGCCGACACCGCGAACGTCCGTGGGCAGTTTGTTTTGCGCCACATTTGGGTACGCCGCGTTAGCGATAGACCCCGACCGACACCGCACGGTAGGGACATAACTGACGAAAGACGGACGGTCCCACGATCCCACTTCGCGGACCCCACGCCAAGCCACTCACCAGGGTGCAAGAACCGGTCCAGGTCTTCACCCATCTCGCACTGCGATCGTCCACGCCAGCAGGACCCCTCCCTCAGAGCGGGTTGCCATAGTCCTCTTACGCCCCTGTCCAGGGACATCCGGGCTCACAGCTGAGAACCGTACCAGGTCTCATACAACCGGGAACCATACCAGGATTCGTACAGCTGAGAACCGGGCCAGGTCTCATACAACCGAGAACCGTACCAGGCCTCCCAGACGCGGCCACCATCGAAGTACACCCGGGTTCCCACACCAGAGAACCGTACCAGGTCTCACGAGCGCAGCCACCGTCGAAGTACCCCTAGCTCAGCACAACAGAGAACCATCCCAGGTCTCGGCCTTAGTGTTTAAATCGTTAAGGAACTTTTCCAGAGTTAAATAAACAGATTTGTGAAACCAAAACCTGACTCCGTGTTCTCTACTCTAGTCTCGGCAAATATAAATTTCTGTGACGGACCCTTCCCCGCGAGTTATACCCCAGCACACGAGGGGAAACCTGTCGTTACAGTACATGTTTGCACACTAATGTGAGCGTGCACCCTTTCGAAGTTGATAAATAATGAAACACAAAACTATTTAAAGAGAAACAAAATCAGTTTTTATTTGTAAAAATAATTAGATTTTGTAATATTTTTGTTGGTGTAAGTTAAATAAGCACAACTTTGGCCTTTGCCAGCATCTTCTACTTGTATAAAAATAGTGTTGTTGTAATAGCAAGACCAAAAGCACAACACTTTCACAATCGTTATTACTTCGCACAATAGTTTGTTATTAAAGAAACATTTATCTTTTATCTTAGAAGTACATTTATTTACATTTTTATGTTAATATACAAATAGTTTCTTATTTACGTATCCACAAACAATATCTGTTTTTCCACCCCGAGTAAGTATATGTCAGCAAGATCACTAACACTAGCAAACACTTAGTTACAATTAGAAGTTTGACGATCGCGTTTGTTTTACATAATAAAACGACTTGTTGCGCAGCAACTGTGATTGTACTCTTCTTGAGCGTCGTGAAATGTAAATTTTCACTAGATGAAAAAACAATTTATAGCGAAACGAACACTCTTCATCAATATTTTCCGCTTATTTTTTTTTATATGGAGTTTCACCGCAAAAACCGAATATAGTACCAACCTATAGGCATAATTCTGAATGCGTATATGGCATTGGATTTACTGAAAGATATATTTATATACATTTTTACTAGCGACATCTTGCATCCAAAAGTCGCAATTGAAATACAGTATCTTTACATATTGTTCTTCTTTGCCAGTGTGTTATACACTGAGGCGACAGCCCTAGCTGATAAAGGACTACATCTCGGTTCCATTCGGTACGCACAACCGGCTGCTATGGGATTGATAGTCTAGTGGGAATTTGCACCACCTTCTCCATAGGGTTGCATAGTTTATTTCGATGTTGTTGGGCTAGTTGTTATTCTGAGGCGGCAGCCCTTGCCGATGAAAGACTTCATCGGGCCAATCCGGTACGTACAACCGGCTGCCATAGGATTGTTGTTGGGCTAGGAACTTTATGTCGTATTAATGTGCCTAGGTTGTATACGATAGAATATAATGTGGTCTATGTTGGACCACCGGCTATGGTTATATGGTTATCAGCGTATACCAGTAACTGTCGGTTCGTTTAAGTACTCGTTACCCTGTGCAGATTGGATTGCACTACTCGTTAAGAACAAACGAATGAGAAGAAGAAGTGAGAAAAAAATTATTTTTTGGAACTAAAAATTATCATCAACCTGTTTAATATGAAGTGTGTTTCGAAAAGAGGTTCTTAAAGCAACCAGATAGAGATAATACATAAGAATTTTTGAAGAGGATATCTTAAATCCCATGAAAGTACCATCAAGTTTGGGTTGATTATTTTCTTTTATTATATTTCTTCTTTTCTGCGTGTAAATGTGAAACAATACAACACAACAATAACAAAAAACAATTAGGATTTATCAAAGAAAGAATTAAGACATTTTGCACGTCTTTCTGTGAATATAGTTTTGAGCAAATACTCAATTGTGACCTGTCTTGGAATTATCAGAAGGAAAGGTAATCTCAACTGCTGTAATTTGTGCAATTGCTGGTAAATTGCTGTTTTTGGGACGGCACTTTATGGCAAGTTCAATAACTCTTCTTCTTCGTCGTCGTCAAACGAGGAAAGAATGGATGAAGAGGAAAAAGCGCCGAGACCTTCGTCTCCCAAAGAAAAATATACGTTATTATAAGTACCCTGTCGACCGATGAGAATAGTTGTAATATATAAGCATTGCTAGAGCCAGAGGGCCGATCACACGGATTCGCAGGATAGATAATAAATGGTTGCTTTTTGGAGCTGCGAAAAGTTTTCTACTCAATATGATTACGTACCCACACTTAGAATGACGCCAAAAATCTTTTTGCGACTTGACCCTCAAAACCTTTCCAAATGAAATATTTCCCTTAATTTGACTATTGCCTCGAGTGAGGGCCAGATTGGACTTCACTATATATTTGGGTCAAATGGAGGACATAGGCATATGTTTATTTTAATTAAAAAAAAATTAAAAAATACAACTGTATTATACATTCTTTTAACTTAACCCAATGCGTTTTAATCTTATTTTGCAGATCATCATTCGGATAAGGATTTGGTTGGACATCCTAACTGCTTTTGCCTCTTACATTTGGGAACAATGCCAAACATTTGAGAATTGAATCCAAATCATTGGATGAACATCTATTGCTACTGTTTTTGCAAGTGAGAAGATTCTCTTCTCGAGCAAGCGAGATATAGCGGCCAACGGTCATTCAGAACACAGTCCGTTAATCTTCACAGTGATGCGGCATTGGCCAAAACTGTATCGATCCAATCTAATACCATTAAAGCAGATAATAAGTTCAGGAAAAACGACGACAGCAAGTAGGCATCCAACAGGCCATTACGCGTTCGGCATTCGATTCCAACGCGCCATAGGTCTGTAAGGAAAATAAGATTTACAATAGATTGTTGGAATTTGTATAAGCAGCAGTGAAATTGCTAACAAAAATTATTGCGTCCCTCCATCGCTGTTTGGATTATATAAGAGTAGCATCAGCAGCAACAGCAGCCATTCATAAAAAAGCTGAAAATGATGATTACCAAAAACGATGTAATAATTTGGTTTAAGGCGCTGGAGAGCTATAAAAGGATTGACACCATGTGTACACTGCTTAACATGTGTTTACCATTTGAACTACGATTCCTAGGTACTTGTCTCGAGGAATTGGGACGTCGAGACTCGCAGGAGCTAAGGGGCATGGAACTTAGGGCCAACAACCCCCAAGATTTGGCCACAGATATGATTGCCTGCCAAAAGGGTGAACCCACAGACATGAAAGTGCGCCGAAAGATGGCCTTGTATCTGGCACTTATTCGGGCTTGTAATCGCACCAATGTTACTGAAATATTTCGTACTCTTGAGTCCTGGGGTGAATTGGACTTTTCAACAATGACCGACATTGATACTCTTAAGGAGTTGCTTCTGGTCTATACCATGGCTGCCAATCACCCGGTGTTTGAGTTCGATCAACATTTGAAATTTATGGGGATTTTTGAGAAAATCAAAGAAAACAAACTTGTGGCCGATCCTCCGCCATCCCAAACTCCACCACCAGCCCAAACTCTTCATACACAAACGTCTCATCAAAGCACCATCGAAAACCAAGCGCTGCCTATGACTCCTCAACACCAACAAATGCATCAACATTCAACACCGCCCCAACAGGAAATTATGCAACAGCATGCTCTGCAGGCGGCCTTGCATGCCATACATGGTCAGCATCATCAGTTGTTGGCTCAAACTCCTATGCAAATGTTACCACAGGGACTACCAATGAGTTATACGCAGATGGCAAAGGTAAACTATGCATATGTATGTGGAATTATCTACTATTACTACTTCCTTTATTTCCAATTCAATATGAGTAATTTTAAGTGTATTTTTATTAGCCCTAGGCTGAATAATATCGTTTTTATAAGCGATTTTTCCAATCGGTTTTTTTTTTCTACTAGAGGCATTTTTCATATCTTAGCATAACAAAGGAGAGATTGTTTTTAGTGGATTTTAAAGGAAATATATTGCCAGTTTCTCGGACAAAGCAGGACACAGGTGGTTGCGTTTCGATGATTGGTTTAAGATAATATCATCGTTACCATTGTGAATCAAGTCCGTCTGTCTGACCGGCCTACAGTTAAAGGGTTTATTGGTCATACTACTTCTAGCTGTTCACTGTAAGCTAGTAGTTTTTGCTGAGTAACATCTCTTCAGACAAAAACCAATTCCCCTTTTAGAATTTACATTCTTGTTATTTTTCTGTCAAAGTGGCTAGCTCTCCATGCCTACGACAAAATTACCACCATATGTGGTTGATTTTGTTTGGAAACGAGCTTTTCGTTTTTTATTATTGGCAAATCAATCCCAAATAGCACACATAATTTCTTTCAAATGTTAAAAAGGTTCTTGAAAGTAGTTCTTTTTTAAATTTGTTATACAAAAACGAGATAAATATTTTTCACCTATTTTGCCTTACTATGCCTGGAAATTTGGTAACGTTTGGGACACATCTATAGGTAAGGTTGAAAAGAGGGTGCAGATATTAACCCGTCCCAATCCACCTAAGCCAAGCAATCAGATTGTTGTGCGCTCTTAACACTAAACAGTACAATCCCATGGCAGCCGGTTGTACGCACCGGATTGACCCGATGGAATCCTCATCGACAAGGGCTGCCGCCTCAGTCTACGTGTTCGTCTTTTTTCGTCATGGGAGAGGAACATCCCGGAGTGCCTTCTCCGCACGCTTCTGGTCCGTGCCGGGATTGAAAAGAACCCCGGACCCTGGGTCTGTTCGGTTTGCCAGAACCGCCTTGGCATAGCTATGGCAGAGTAGATAGATAGCTCCACGTGTTGCACGGTGAATGAGGATGCCCCCACTAGGATTACAAGGAGGTGCAGCAGCTCGCCAGACATCTCAATTGCATCCCCTGATCTCCTGAGTGATGTATCCTGGCAAGCCGTCCTCTCATTGGGGTCAGACCACCTCCCCATAATTCTCACCATCGACCGACCACCCGACTTTATAACCTCTGAGCGCCGGACGTTTATCAATTATAAGAAGGCCGATTGGACTGGCTTCAGAGAGTATACCAATCGCCGCTTCAGTGAACTGCCACCCGCTCTGATGTGCTTGTGGCCGAGAGGAAATTCCGAGACATCATTAACGCAGCAGCCGCTCGCTTTATACCAGCCGGTCGAATACCCCAAGTGCGACCCAATTTCCCGGCGCAAGCAGTGGTACTCGCAGACGATTGTGATGGGATTCTTGCTATGGACCCCGCTAAACCCAGAATCAGCGAGCTGAACCTGGAAATAAACAGAGTAGTCGACGAACATAAGCGGAATTTGTGGCTGGAATACTTGGAGCAATGTAACTTAGGCACCGGTGCAGGCAAACTGTGGGCCACTGTTAAGTCACTCTCGAACCCCGGTAGACAGGATGACAGGACCTCAGTCACTTTTGGCGAGATAACCGTGACTGATCCGAAGAGATGCGCCAGGTTGTTCAACCGTCAATTTATTGTGCATCCCGAGAGAGACAGGGCAAGGAGAAGAGCCATTCGCCGTATTCGTGGTCTCCGAGCCGATGAACAGCCATCACAATTTACCGTGGGCGAAGTTACGAATGTAATCCGTGCCGCCAAATCCTCCAAGGCGTTGGGCCTCAACGGAATCTCTACATTGATGCTGAAGAATTTGGATTCACCTGGAGTTGAGTACCTTACCACTGTCCTCAACCTGTCATTGAACAGTCTTATAGTTTCCGATGTCTGGAAAATGGGCAGAGTGATCCCGCTACTGAAGCCTGGTAAAGATCCGAGTTTGGGGGAGTCGTACAGACCGATTTCCCTTCTCTCACCAGTGGCAAAGACGCTTGAGGCATTACTTCTCCCGAGCCTCGTAGGAGAATTTCCATTCGCCGAGCATCAACATGGATTTCAAAGACTGCACAGCACAACAACAGCTTTGCATGCCTTCACCACACACATTTGCCGTGGCTTCAATCAGCCCAGGCCATGTGATAGGACGGTCCTCGTGGGACTGGACCTTTCGAAGGCATTCGACACGGTCAACCATGCCAAATTATTTGAGGACATCGCCAACACGTCCCTCCAGCCAGGCCTGAAACGATGGGTCGCGAATTATCTGTGTGGTCGCCAGTCATTTGTGGAATTTAGGGATAAGAAGTTGAAATCGTAGAGTGAAACAGAGAGTTCCCCAAGGTGGGGTGATATATCCGGCACTGTTTAACCTCTACCTATCCTCCATTCCACCCCCTACATACGGCATAGAGATCGTATCATATGCGGACGATTGTACGATCATGACATCAGGCCCCCACCCATTGATGACATCTGTGATATGTTGAACGTCTACCTCAACGAGCTTGCCTCATATTTCGCTCAAGAAATCTGAAGATATCCGCCACCAAATCTTCAGCCACACTGTTCACTACAAATACGCGTGAGGTGAATACTGAGCTGACTGTGATGGTCGATGGAGAAATGATTCCAACCATCAAGTGTCCCAAAATACTTGGCGTCACATTTCTCATCAACTTTGTGACACGCAATGGAATAATATTTAGATCTGTCAGAATGCCCTCCGAACTGCGACGGGTTGTCTCCTCAGTTCTCATGTGGACCACCTCCATCAGGAGACAAAGATCCTACCAGTGCGAAGACATAACTACATGCTGTCTAAGCAATATCTTTTGGGCTGTTATCGCAGAAACCATCCAAATCATCATCTGGTGGATAGATACCCACCGCCCAGAAGCCTTAAGGTAGATCTATACGATCTAGAGCGTGAGGTTCAGCGCTACAAGAGAGAACCCCTAGATCAAGCGGGTCTAAACAACATTCATGCAGACACGGTAGCAGATGCGGTAATTGGCTACCGGGTGAATGTAGTCCTTGGAGAACGACCGCCTCCCATTGTACTCGAAGAAATCGACCTCTCCCGGCAAACCAGAAATCGTTCCGGCAGATGGGTCTTGACACTCAACAGAATCAAGCAGACTAAATATAGAACACAATAAACTGCTACAACAACAACAACTAAACAGTAACCTCGAAAAATATGTTTGTATGAACAGTAGCATAGCATGGGTTAGCATGGGTCATATTTTCCTTAAGCGGTTGTCAAAATCGTATTCTACGTCGAGTTTTACAAAGTTTTACAGTGAAATCAACATCGAACTTCCGTTTTCTAATGGCAAATATTTCTTTACGTTTATGTAAAAACGCCTAGGTGGATCAGCTGACACACAGTGAGATGCGAAGAAATTTAGTCGAAAAAGTTTGAGATATTTTAGAGCGAATAGAGATATGACTAAGAAATGTTATGTAGTTATAGCTGAGATGACTATTTGCTGGACTCTATCTATGAAATAAACTTAGTCACCTCTCCCTACAAAATTTTGTTCGGATTGTGAAAGCCGTATTTGAGGCCTTTTTTCAAAAATGTGGATAGTTTTAGAAATATTCTACAACTTTCCTTGTGTCCAAGATATTTGCATTATCAATTTTCGACATTTTCGCGACACGTCATCTGTTTAACTACCCAGCCAGACCCATTCGCCTCAGACCCAGATCTCTCTGTACGCACCCCACCTTAGTCGCCGAGTTCCTGGGTCTGAATATTCAACAGAATCAAGCAGACAACACACAGAACACTATACACTGCTACAAAAACAACCACAACAGCGTCAAACATCTACTATTTTGTAGATATTCAAAAATTAATTTTTTTTGACCGAGACTGATGTTGTAATTTGTGATTTACGAACCCCTTTTTTGGTAGATTTTTAATATAATTTGCGCCTGCGCCTGCTTTCACTCTCTAATACCTTTTTTGAGCCCTATATTGCCATATTCGGTACATATTTCCTATTTGTGGGGCTATTTGGCTACGATAAGAGTGCAAACAAAAATTCGCTTTTATCAGTTTACCCGAAATCAGTCGTATTTGAAAATTAGTGTCAGGAAGTCCTCCTATTTTCGTTATGTAATCAATTTTGTATACTGAGATGGAAACCCTTAAATTATCGACATTTTTGCGACATACCACCTACTCACAATACATGAGAAAATCATGAATTACGGTTAAAACAAGTAAAATGGATATATTTCTCTTATTTCGGTTGGTGATGACGTAGTCGAATGTCGAAATTTTTACAAAACGAAAATTCGTTTTCATTTTTGGTTCATGTAAGTTGAATTCGACTATCAAATTTGACGAAAACGATCGATATATAAGTTAATCGCAATTCAAAAAATGCATGAAATCTTTATTTGAATCGATACCACGGTCCATATAATTTAATGTTTGAAGATTATTTTATGCAAATGTTGACAGTGACTGCGCCTCAAAGTCCATCTACTTATTCAAATTTTGTCATACTTTTTCCGACATTTCGGCCGGTATCGCATGAATAAATGCTTCAAAGTTGTCTTCCAAAGCTTCAATTAAAGCGGGCTTGTCCTCGTCTCCCAATAAGTCCATTATTACGCGTGCTATGTGGCACCGTCTTCTTAAAACCACATGTCATGCAAGTCAAGCTCTTGCATTTTGGACAAAAAAAATTAGATATCATCCCACGGTAGCGTTCACCATTCACAGTTACGATTCGATTCGCATCATCTTTCAAGAAGTACGGTCCAATGATGCCATCAGCCCATAAACAGCACTAAAATGTCACTGCTTCTGGCTGATTTTCACTCCAAAATCGACGATTCTGCTTATTTACGTACCCATTGAGCCAAACATGAGATTCGTCGTAAAATGGAAGAAGCGTGCGATGAAATTTCTTAACAGATCACGCATTTTGATAATATAATTCAATAATTTGCAAACGTTGTTCGTTTGTAAGACGATTCATGGTTAAATTATAGACCAAACTGAAGATGTTATTATTTTTTCCCAAAGGGGGAAAGAGTCGAGGTAAATTGACCAAGGGAATAAATATCTCGAGAAATGAAGGATTTTTATTGATTACTGAAAATAAATTGCTAGACAACAGATGGAATTTGATCGCATGCATGCCAATTGTACACGTTTCTTAGGTGGCTAGTCTAATCATCAGAACAATAGTGCTGCTCTCTATCCTCCCGTCTGTGGGGCCTACAGTTTATAGCATGTTAATTCGTAGCCTTGAAATTAGATCTACATCCCAATTTGGAATATGAATAATTTTGCTACCATAAGCTAATCCGTTCAGCCGTTGTTCAACATCTTTTCATGTGTCAACATCGCTTTCTAATTCTTAGTAATTTCAAGGTAATTGGCTGGCTTTTTTCCAGCATCAATATGTTACGGTTCATACACACCAACAATGTTGATGACTTTTTAAACTGCTGTTGTTGTTCTTGTTTTTTCCGTGTACACTTGGAGTCTGCCAATGAATATCACCAACAATTATATTAATGAGTATTCAATGCAGCCTCCAATGCACTAGCACTTCGGACTCCGTGCAATCTTTCTTTTTATTTTGTGTGCCTGGTATGGCTGGTCAATGAATTTATTATTTACGTTATTATTTTTTCCCAAAATGGAGATGGAAATGAAGATGTTTGACAGTGAAGCAAAACATGAAACGTGCGTGAGCTGTTCCAACCAGTGTTGGCAAAAAGATAATAGCTTAAAAACAACCCTTTAGATGGATGACGGGAGGCTTATAGCAACTCATTGTTTCAAATCTCAGCAAAATCGGGTTATAATAATTTTATGGGCGTAAGAGCCTAAATCGTCAGTTTGGTGTATATGACAGCTATAATTAAATATAGACCAATATGTACCATATTTGGGTTGGATGTGGGAGTTTTAATACAGCTCAATGTTTCCAATTCCAGTGAAACCGCATAATAAATGCGTCATTTATGGACTTTAGACACTATATCAGCAGATCGGTCTATACGGTCTATCGGTCTATTTCGAAATATGCTCCGATATGCTAAATAAAATTTTAGACAAATCGGGTTATAAATGCATATGCGTCTAAGATCCCATATAGGCAGATCGGTCTATATGGCATATTCGGCTCGTATGTCGAAGGGCCTTATAGAACACCCTTGTCAAAGTTTCAGCGAAATCGGGTAGCAAATGCGGCTTTTATGGACTTATGATCCAAAATCGTCAGATCGCTCTATATGACAGCTTTATATAAATATAGATCTAGACCATATTCGGTAAGGATGACAAGAGGCATAAAACAACTTATTGTCAGTGATATCGGGTAATGGATGCGGCTTTTATGGGCTTAAGACCCTAAATCGGCAGATCGGTCTATATAGTAGCTACATCAAAATATGGCCCGTTCAACATGCATGTAGGAAAAATACGGATATGTGGCAAATTTCAGCTCAATATATCAATTTTTGAAGGCTGTAACGTGACTACAATATACTGACGTCAAGACGGACAGACACACGGACATCGTTTAGTCGTCTTAGAATTGTATAAAGATCAAGAATATATATATTTTGTGGTGTAGTGAAATTGATATTTCGATGTGTTGTTATCGGAATGAATTAATTAAAAAAAATGAAAACACAATTTTCTGCATGCGGCTCAAATCATACGGTATTTTAAGGTGCGAATACAGGCCCACTGATACTATTGGAAAAGTATGAAAAAGCTAACAAGTGCTTATGCAGGGGTGATACATTTTATAATTTAGTCGTGATTTTACTCGTGAGATGGTATTTCTCGCGAGTCGTGAATGTCTTGTTAGTCGTGAGTACCTCGTGGGTCATAATTTTCTAGTGAGTTTGTCTGTGGATAAAATTGACTTCGCCCGGCCAACCAGAGTTGTTCTGGCTCAATAACGATCAGGCAGATGCAACCGCCTTAACTCCTACAAGGCAAGCATTAATGCCAACGTACATGATGTGTGTCCCGATTGTGCCCTAGGACCAAACGTCACCTGTTTAACGGCTCAGCCAGACCCAGATCTCTTTGGACGCACGCCACCTTAGTTGCTGAGTTCCTGTGTCTGAATATTCAACAGAATCAAGCAGACGACACATAGAACACCATACTCTGCTACAAAAACAACCACAACAGTGTCAAACATATACTAACTTGTAGATATTCGAGAATTCCTTTTTTTTACCGAGACTGATGTCGTAATTTGTGATTTACGAAGCCTTTTTTGGATAGATTTTTAGTATAATTTGCCCCTGCCCTAATTTGCCCTGCTTTCACTCTCTAATACCTTTTTTGAGCCCTATATTGCCCTATTCGGTACATATTTCCTATGGAAGGAAGGAGGAAGTCCTCCTATTTTCATTATGTGGTCAATGTTGTATACTGAGGCGGAAGCCCTTTCCGATGTAGGACTTCATCGGGTCAATCTGGTACGTACATCCGGTTGCCATGGGATTGTTGGCACCAATCTACTCTTTTGTGAAAATTTTAAGAAAATCATGAAGCAGCTTCTGCTGTCAAAAGTAGTAGGCTTATCGCCATAAATCTATTTTTTTGATATAGAAACCATCAAATGCAACAAGACACTAACACAGTTTTCATAAATCTCAGTCCTAAGAATTTTGAGAACAATGAAATTTTGATCGTTATATATTTTATGACTTCTACCAGTCATTACGCACGGTTAATATAGGCCCATACCTTGCTATGTAGTTGAAAAAGCACGGTTAATATAGGCCCATATTTTGCTATGTATTTGGAAAAGTCATTCAAAAATTATCATTATTGGATTGGCCACCAGGGTACTTGAACCCAGTTTTTAAAACTCTGCATTTCGAGTTATTTTTGGTATTTTTCGCTGTAAAGATCACTTTTATAACTATTGTAACCATAGCTAAAAAAAAGTCCGTGCAGTCGGCGTCATAAATCCACCTGAAAATAAATCCTTTTCTTTTTATCGACGTTTTTCGACTTTTTTTGACTTCAAAGTCGATTATTCGATTTTTTTGGACAGTTAAAGTTGACTTCGAATTTTTTACACAAAAAGTCGATTAGTCAAACGTTGACTTTTATCGATCTGACCAAACGGGAAGATCTTTTAAATGAGCAGACAAAAAATGTCCTTAAAAAGAGGAAGTTCGATTTTAATTTTAGACGCATGAGTTGCCTTAGAATAGAGTTGTTTAGAATATGTCGGAAATTATTATATTGAAAAAAAGACGGGTGTATATTCATTTTGTCATTTCGTTTGCAACATATAGAAAAAAAAACGTAAAAAACTAAGGCGAAAATGTCCGCCCGTCTGTCTGTCTGTTTGAATCACGTTACAGTCTTTCAAAATAGAAATATTGAGCTGAAACTTAGCAAAGATTCCTCTTTTGTCCATGGCAGGTAACTTTCGAAGATGGAAGATGTCGAACTATATATTGATATTAGCTGTCCCGGGCCCGCTTCGCTGCGCCTTCTTTTACTTTATATGGAACAAAAGTTTCATTGGAATATTTATTTTCGACAATTAAAGAGCTTTTAGTGAAATACCATGCAACGAAAGTAGTATATCGCTTGACTAACAATTTAACAATATAAGTGCCTTTGTCCGAATCCCATATGATCTTTATTGGTCTACGAATTTAAGTTTGGATGTAAGGTGTACTCCATTCTTAAAATACTTTATTTCAGCCTGCTACTCTCATGATATCTGATTTAGGGGTGTTTTCGCTGGTGAGGTGGTCTCCCAGGCACTTGGCCCTGAAAAAATATCAGCATCGTGCTCTTCTTTCAACAACCATTTATTTAAACCCCATATTGCCATTGGTTTAGGGGAGTTTACACGATGAGGCGTCCCCCAAATATATGGCCCAAAATAGGTTGTCAAATTCGTTTTCTAGTCTTAAATACCACATATTGGCATGGTCGAAAATTTTTTACCCTTTGCGGGGTGTTTTGGGGAAGGGGTGATTCCCTAAATACATGGTCCCAAATTTGGATACCAAATTCGTATTTTACTCCCAAATACCTTTATTTGAGCCCCATTTTGCGATGGTCACTAAAAAATTTCTGCTTGTGGGGTATTTTGGGAAAGGGGTTGACCCCCAGAAAATTGGTCCTCAAAGTGGGTATCAATTCTTGCTCTACCCCCCAATGCCTTTCATTTAAGCTCCACATTGACATGGTCGGTATATATGGCCGATTTAGGGGCTCGGAAAATATATCAGCAACGTGCTCTATTTTCATACAACTATATATCATTTATTTAAAGCCCATATTGCCATTGACCTCAAAGTTGGATATCAAATTCGTTTTCAAATCTCATTTAAACTCCTTATTGCAAAAGTCAGCAAATATGTCCGGTTTGGGTTATTGGCCCTAAAAACTATAATTATTTAGTTCCACTCTCTTTACGACCCAAATTGTCTTGGTGAGCGAATACGTCCTATTTGGGGGTTGTTATAGTGGTGGGACGTCCCCTAGACAGTCGGTCCCTAATGTTGATATCAGGTACGTGGTCTACTCCCAAATACCTTTAATTTGAGCCCCATATTTCCATAGTCGGCAAACGTGACCGGCTTGGGGTGTGTTTTGGGGGATGGGTGGCCACTCAGTGAGTTGGCCTTGAAAATATATATCGGATTCGTGTTCCACTCTAAAAACACTCTTATTTGAGCCTCATATTGCAAGTCAGCAAATACTTACTATTTGGGTGGTGTTGTGGGGGTGGGGTGGCCCCATAGACACTTTTCCCAAATATTGATATCAGATTTGTGCTTTACTCCCAAAGACCTTTCATTTGAGTCCCATATTGCTATGGTCGTAAATTTGTCCCCTTTGGGGGATGTTTTTGGTGAGAGGCGGCTCCCCAAACACTGGGTCCCATATTTGGATATCAGATTTGTATTCTACATTCAAATACATTTTATTTAAGCCCCATAATCTCATGGTCAGTAAATAAGTCCTGTTTGGGGGGTGTTTTGGGGGAGGGGTGGACCCCCAGAACCGTTGTCCCACATTTGGATATCAAATTCGTATTCTACTCGCAAATACCTTTCATTTGAGTCCCATATTGCCATGGTCGGTAAATATGTCCGATTTAGGGGTGTTTTGGGGGTTGGGGTGGTCCCCCTAGCACTTGGTTCGGCAAATGGATATCAAATACGTTTTCTTATCGTAAATACCTTTCATTTGAGTCCCATATTGTCGTGATTGGTCTAAATATATGTTTGGTAGGTTTTAGGGTGGGGCGGCCCCCCTAGGTACCCCATTTGGATACCAAATTTCTATTTTTAGGGTACTATATGAGAGCACACAAAATTTCGCTTAAATCGTACCACCGATCTTCGAGGTCTGGCGTTTCTGAAAATTAGGGTAAGGGGGAGGGTCCACCCCCCTTCAGATATCAAAAAATTTAGTACCCTATTTTCACCACGGGAGCATTATGCACCATCTGTGAAAATTTCAAGAAAATCGGTTCAGCCGTTTCTGAGTCTATAAGGAACACACAAACATACAAACAAACAAACAAATCTACAAACAAACACAAATTGATTTTTATATATTGGGTTGCCCAAAAAGTAATTGTGGATTTTTTAAAAGAAAGTAAATGCATTTTTAATAAATATTAGAATGAACTTTAATCAAATAAACTTTTTTTACACTTTTTTCTAAAGCAAGCTAAAAGTAACAGCTGATAGCTGACAGAAGAAAGAATGCAATTACAGAGTCACAAGCTGTGAAAAAATTTGTCAACGCCGACTAATATAAAAATCCGCAATTACTTTTTTGGAAACCCAATATAAGATAGCTCCCATATAGACCGATCTCCCGATTTAGGGTCTTAAGCTCATAAAAGCCGCATTTATAAGCGGATTTTCTTGAAATTTGGCACAGTGATTGTATTCGGCCCTCGACATCCATGTTCAGTACGGCTCAGATCGGTCTATATTTGGATATAGCTGTCATATATACCGGTCTCCGACTTAAGGTTTTGGGGTGACAAAGGCAGCGTTTATTACCAGATTTCGACGAACTTTGGCATGGTGAGCTAGGTTAAGCTCTTAAGCAATCGTCTTCCATATGACTTAGATAAGTCTGTATTTGGATATATTTGCCATATAGACCGAGTTTCGAATTTAAGGTCTTGGGAACATTAAAGGCGCATTTATTATCCGATTTCGCTGACATTTGGCAAAGATCGGTCTATATTGATATATATGGCTGCCATATAGACCGATTTAAGTTCCTGTGCCCATAAAGGCGCATTTAAAGCCGATTTCGCTGAAATTTGGTAGACCCTTACATATCCTACCCTAACATGGTGAAGATCTAACTATATTTAGATATAGCTGCAATACAGATCAATATTCTGTTTTACCGTCTTGAACAGGGAATTGTTTTAGACTCCTTTACGTCTGTGCCAAGATTTGTCCAAATCGGATCCTATTTCGTTATAGCTGTTATGACAAAAGGTGGTTAATACATTTATCTGAGGCGATGGGTATGCAAAATTTGCACTTATGTTATTATATTATTTTAGGTGAATATTTCAATGAGAATTTCTATTAGCTATTTGTTGTTATTTTTACAAAAGTCTTAATTTATTCCTTGAAAATTTGAAATACATTGCATCACTTTGCAAATAGAAAATAGGAAGACAATTTATATATTATACTTAGGAGTATTCTAGAATAAATTAATTTTCGTCATGTAGCGCTGCGCTGGCCCAAATCATAAATTGAAGTTTTGCATTTATTTATTAGGTTACAGAGACCGTCTGCAATCCTATTTATACCAAATTTGCTCATTTCTGCTAATTCTGTCTTTTATTCAAATCAAATTCCTGTTTGCTATTGTGGGATTGGTATTCAGCAGATTTTCCTCAGTTTCCTTATGTTCGACTACCTCAGAGCTACTGCATGTTTACAGTACTTGAATTCTTAGTCTATCCACATGTCTTCCAATCAGAGTGATCCAATGAGTAAGACTTCTCATTGGGCCTTGTCTTTAAAAGTTTGAAAAGCTATCTCTATAGGCAAATTTCAGCTCCATTAGATTGTTGTTGTTGTTGTAGCCACATTTTCATGTGGAGGGGACGATCCTCGTAGGTGAGCAAGGTCGCCTTGTCATATCGAGCATCATAGGCACTCAGTATTTGTGCAAGAGTCGGTGCCTCCTGGCCTCTCGCTGAGACTCTCCGCTGATTGTCTGTGACTGCCGTTGCAGCTACTCCGTATGGATCATTCCACTATCCGCAACCTGTGGACTCGCCCGGTAGCTCGCAGCTATGAACAGCAATGAACACCACACAGATCGGACCTTAATTTTACAACCTGTGTGGTGCTCACAGCTATCCCGTGCCTGGAGTGGTTTGTGTAAAGTATTTGCTAGTCTTATTATCTCGTCTGCTTTTCAATACCCTAAGCTGGTTAATTTTAAGCTTTTCAGGCATCTTGTTGAGAGGGAGATTTTTAGGGAAGTGGCGGCCCCCTGATACTTGGTGTTAAATATTGATATTTGAATTGAACATATAGTTTCCATTGGGTTACTTTTTCGTTTGGGGGATTTCGGTGGAGGGTTGGGCCTCCTGAAACATACATACTTGGTGCTAAATGTTGATATTTGAATTGAATATATAATTAACATAGGCTAACTTGTAAGGAAATTGACTCCATGTAGATCCATATTCTTCAGCATCAGTGTAGGGACTCTGTCGGCGCCCAATGCCTTGGGTGACTTGACGCCACGGATGACATTCGTCTCGGTATGCTCAATAAAATGACGGTTGAACAACCTGTCGCATCTCTTCAAGTCAGCCACAGTTACGTCGCCAAAAGTGACTGAGGTCCTGTCATCCCGTCTACCGGGGTTAAAGAGTGACTATACACCATACCACAGCTTGTCAAACTGGTACCTTAGTTACATTGCTTCAAGTGTTCTAGCCACATATTCTGCTTATGTTCGTTGACTAAACTGTTAATTTTCAGATTCAGCTCGCTGGTTCTGGGGTTGGTACCACGAATCAGGCAAGTTGGGCCGCATTTGGGGTATTCGGTGGAGTTTTAATTGTTCTGCCATCTTGCTTGCAAAAGTCAAGAACAGATTTTACGTTATGCCTGTCTAGTAAGACATTATTTACAAAGATTTCCGTTTGATGGGCTCTACAGAGACTAGGTATCCTCTCGATATACCCAGTTCGAGTTCTTCAGGTGCAGTATATTTTACTATCGAGTATTGTGTCAAGTATAACACAGTGCCTGTATGAGCTCTTTGGCCAAAGAGAAACCCCCTTATGTTTACGGCAGTGGCCGCTGTAATTTTCTTTTTGCTCAAAATGTTATGTCATTAAAAGTAGCGTTAAATTCAATGCATCAGATGGTTTCGTTCTCAGTAAGGTAGTGACGCACAAAAAAACAAGGCCTCCAAAAAAAAAAACAGTAAATGAATTTCTTAGGAAGACACACAACACAACAAAGAAGATATCCAACAGACGACAAGGGTTAAGCCATTTTCTTGCCTACCCAAGCACTGAAATATTTTGCGCTCGGATGCTCCTTCGCAAACCTAGGTATAGCTTCTGTATTAACCGATTTTTTGATTTGACTTCCTTAAACCTAGAAAGCTTAATTCTGGTTCGATTTAGTTGTTACTACTTTTTCTCATGCCAAGTATGGACCCAATCTATACTATATTAATCAATATATTCTATATTAATCGATGTTCCTGAGTACCACCTAAAATATATAATTATAAATCAAACATGAATGCATGTTGATTTCTGTTATGAAGCCTTTTAGTATCTCTCCATAGGTAAAAATTTTCATTCACCATATCTAACAAAAACAAAAAACTGATTGATATACTTTCAGTTAATACCCTCCGCTGATGGAACATCATTGCAGCATCAAATCACCACTGTCGAAGGTATACCACATATGATTTCCCCCAACATCATTCCAGACACAAGCAATACAGCCGCCGCCATATTCACACATCCCAATGCAGCATCTTGGGCAATGCGACAATACCATCAGCAACCGCCTCAAACTACAGGAACTCAAAACTTGGTGGATCATCCACCACAAGCCTCATCGCCGATGCTAAGTCAACAATCGTCTCCGTCGAGCAGTCGTGCCACAAGTCCCAATCGTACATCATCATGCGATAGTGTGGGTATAATGCAAAATCAACATCAGCCGTCACAGAATCCATCACAGGCGCGCAATATATCCCAAAGATTGGGGGGAACGTCGCTAAAAAACATTAGGCGCCCATCATCCGAGACTACACCGCCGCCTCAGATGACACAAATGGGCAGTGAAATGATAATGCCCTCTAATATGAAACAAGAGGTAAGTGTATAAAATGACATGCTAAAATGAAATAATACAAACAAATTTTACAATTATTCTGCTAGGGGGTCATAAGTAAAGAGGGTACAGTAAATCATTTGCAAACTCTTATACGCAATGGCTTTCCACGAGACCGTCTATCGGGAAATCATCAGCGCGTTAAGGCCAACACGTATATACCACCCCATCAGCAGCAACAGCAATCGCCAGTCAATCAACATTACCAGGGAAATTTTGGCGTTAACCCAGGTCTTACTTATGCTATGCAAAATATGGCCATGTCAGATATGTCATCGAGTGGTCACCATAGTATGGATGGTAATATAATGAGCATGAATTCCAATAAAAGTACTGGTAGTGATTCGGGAAGTTCTATGGGCTCATCCGGCGAAATATCACCACCGGAAACACCTACATCTATGATGAATAATGCCACAACGAATACAGTAATGCGAGTAAGTGGTGAAAGCCAACAAACCCAGCAACAACAACCAACTCAAAAACATCATCAACCTTCACAGTTAAGTTACAATAAACAGTTGAGCCTACAGCGTCTTAATGGGCGATCGGAAAAGATGTCGTCGTCCGGCGGTGGGGGAGGTGGAGGCAGTGGCAACAATGTGATGAATGCAAGTGCTATTCTATACGCTCAGTCACAGCAACAGCAGCAAACACAACAGTCAGTAGCAAATCAACAAGCCATTTACGCCGAAATGCTGCCGGGGCAAGGGGCGTCAAATGCGGTCACCTCCAATGTTTTGCAAACCGCCTTAACTAACAACAATCCAGGTGGTAATCCTGCGTCGAATGTTGTCTCCAGCAACAACAATATGGTGGGCAATAACACTGTGCTAATAAGTTCGCCCTCGGCTGGTGCTGGTACTCCTACCTTAGGCAATGTCCTATCCTCCAATTCAGTGATTTTGTCATCGCATCAACAACAATATAATGCCACTTTTCCTTATCATGCACATTTAGCATCGCGTCCTCCAATAATGACACACAGCCCTGGCATGCCACCACCTCCTCACAGCACATTTCGTGTGCCCAATTTTCAACTGCCCCCTAATGGTGGGGAATTGATGTATCAGCCATACCACCCGAATATATCAATTTTTTCTGGTGCAGCGCATCCATTAAGAACTACGAATAGTGCGGCGGCAGTGGTAAATAACCAATCTGTGACGCAGCAACCTCCAACGCCACAACAGGTGGCACCGCCTCCCCAACAGCAAGCGCAGCAGCCGCCACAGCTGCAACAGCTACAACAGCCACCACCACCACAAGCCTCTGTCCTACCCTCACCATATAGTTCGCTTAATGTGAGTCTAAGCACGAAACCGCTTTCCTGCTACAATTGTGGCTCACAAACACACATTGGTCGCGAATGCCAGGAGGCATCGATGGACGATGTAACACGCAACGCCATTTATAAATTAGACTATTCACAAGCAGCCACAGGAGCGGGGGCGGGAACACCAAGTGCTGCCGCCGCCTCAACACCACCTGCCCAATCTCAACAATCGCAACAGCAACAACAATCTGTGAGCAACAGTGCATCCGAATCGTCGATATCATCAGCAACACAACACAAAAGTCACGACAGCAGCAGCAGCAATGTCAACGTGAATTCACTCTCCTCGTCCGTGGCCTCATCGGCCTCTGTTTCGAGTGCGACACTGGCAGCCGCTACGGCCACGGCGGGAGCAAAGTGAGCCAGCAAATGAGAGAGCAAAAGAAAGTGAGTGTTATTCATAGATAAAAAAGAAGAAACAAAAAGGTGTTCAACGATCAGACGATGAAGACGTAAGACTATATAAATTTATACATAGATGTTATTAGGTTTAAACTGGATTTAAGCGTAAGGTTATACGTTCGCAAAACATTAACAAAGCAAAAACTAAAAAAGTAAAAGAAAATAAACAGAAACAGATAACATAACAAAAAAAAAAAACTATAATGAAAATCAAAAAAAAAAAAAAAAGATATGCATATAAGAGTGTTTTTTTTTTTTAATAGAGTAACATATCGATGCCTTAATTTCATAGTGTGTTGAATCCAGACTTTCATTTTAAATTCATCCACTTGAGCTGTTCACGCTTTTGAAATTTCTAATCTTAACTCTCCCATGTTATTTTTAATGCCATATAACTTCGATGTGCGACTTAGCCTACTGTGAAATTGAGGCATCGATATATGCTGCTTATGTTTTGTAGACATAAGTTTGTTTTTAATTATATCTTTTGACCCATTTTTTTTTTTTGGTTAAAGCAAATTTATATATAATTATATTGTTTAAGTAAAAATTTTAATTATTCTAAATATAATTCTGTTACTTTGGCAAAAACAATGTATAATTTATTTTTAAAAGAAAATTGTAAAATATTGTACAAAATAAAACAACAACAAAAAAATTGCAATAGAGAATGATCATGATAACAAAACGACATTGTATTCAAATGGATGCTAAACTAAAACATATTCACCACACACATACACATTTTTTAAACAAACACACACACACACACTCTATTATGGCATTAAAGCATAGTTCTTTTTTTTAATTTATCCACTTATTAAGGGTATATTTGTAGTTTGTATAAAATGTCTAGCATTGTTACTATGTAAGAATAACTATTTGAATTAAGCAAACCATTGGAATCTTATCATACATGTTTAATCGCACGTTAAGCGATGATTGTTTAATGGTGATTTTTTCTCTAATAAAATTATGTCTCTCGGACAGAACATAACATTTTTAAAATGTTGCCAGAAACCATAAATACAGCTTGCCCTTTTTTTTTTAGATGAGCCAGCCTAGCATGGGTTAACAAATTTCGGCGAGAACATCATCAGCTCTATTTGGAATAACAATTCCCTGGGAGGTTTCCCCCCATTCTAAACAACAATTCCTGGGAGAGTTTTTCCTTATTCTAAAAAAACTGGGAAAAAGGGAGCACATTCCCAGGGAAAAAGTAGGTATTTTGAATGGCATTAAAGGCGAGAATGAGATTATAAAATTACCCTAAACAAATTTGAGGGAGTTGGGATAAAAAGTATGAATTGAATCTTTTTATAAAAAAATGATACAACTTCTTGATATTTACAATCAAATTTTTTTTGTACGGAAATTATTTTTTGATTAGTTTTTATTTGTTTGTATTCACATACAACAAAATTTCAAGTATCTTAACTATGGTATGCCAAGTTACAATGGTAAGCAATATAATTGTTTACAATAAGGAAAGAAATTCAAATTTCCAGTATTAAATTCTGTTGTTTTAGCAGTGTGTGTGTTCTATCTTTCGACTGCTTGATTCTGTTCATTATCCAGATTCAGGAACTCACTTTAGTTGCAGGTGGGGTGAGACCCAGAGGGATCTGGTAGCTATTCACCGCATCTGCTACCGTGTCTGCATGAATGTTGGGTAGACACGCTTGATATGCCGCTTAATTTAGAGATTCTCTCTTATAGCGCTGAACCTCATGCTCCAGATCATATAGATCAATGATGGGCACACTAATACTGATTGAAAAAAAAAATTATTTTTGTATCATCAAACGTCAGCTAAATGAAATAGCTTTGATATGAAGGCAGCCGAACGAAGCCCCACGAAGTTGTTTACACTTACCGTCTGCTTCTATTCATTTGTATTTAGGTGCGGATGTGTATGCTGCCCATCTATGATGTAAATTCACCTTAAGGCTTCTGGGCGGTGGCTACCAAATGTAGTTATGTCTTCGCACAAGTAGGATTTTTGTTTTCTGATGGAGGTGGTACACATGAGATCTGAGGAGACAGCCCGTCGTTCGGAGAGCGGCATTCTGACTGATCTGAATATTATTCCACTGTGTGTAACATAGCTGACAAGACCACACCCGCTCTGCATAACTTATGACAGACCGGCCAATTGCGTTATACGTGGTCAACACGCCAAGTGCTGCCGGCAAGTGCTTTTAGGACCTTGCTTCTACTTTTGTCCTTATCGCAAATTGTTGTGGCATGAGAGAGTCGTTTCTCAATCGACTATTCCGCCTGGAGAGCGTGAAATGGAGGACAGGTAAAGGTTAAACAATGCTGGAGTTATCACCCCGCCTAGGGGAACTGCCTGTATCACTCTACGGTGTTTCAACTTCTTATCCCTAAATTCAACAAATGACTGGCGATCACACAGATCATTCAAGACTGGAGAGACGTGTTCGGAATGTCCTCAAATAGTTTGGCATGGCTGATCGTGTCGAATGCCTTCGATAGGCCCAATGCCATGAGGATCGTCCTTTCACACGGCAAATATGTGCAGTGATAGCATGCAAAGCAGTTGTTGTGCTATGCAGTCTTCGAAATCCATTGGGTAATGCCTAAAGCATCTTGTCTACTGGTGAGAGAACGGAGATCGGTCTGTACGACTCTTCCAAACTCGGGTACTTTCCAGGCTTCAGTAGCGGGATAACTCTGCCCATTTTTCAGACATCGGGAACTATATGAGTCTTCAAAGACAGGTTGAGGACGGTAGTAAGGTATTCAACTCGAGGTAGATCCAGATTCTTCAGCATCAGTATAGAGATTCCGTCGGGGCCCAACGCCTTGGATGATATGGCGCCACGAATGATATTCGTAACTTCGCCCATGGTAAATTATGATGGCTCTCCTCCTAGTCCTGTCACTCTCGGGATGCACAATAAATTTGCGGTTGAATAACCTGGCGCATCTCTTCGGATCAATCACAGTTACGTCGCCAAAAGTAACTGAAGTCCTGTCATCCCGTCTACCGGGCTTCGAGAATGACTTAACAGCAAACCGCAAGTTGCCTAAACCGGTGCCTAAGTTACATTGCTCCATGTGTTCCAGCCACAAATTCCGCTATGTTTGTTCACTACCCTGTTTATTTCCAGATTCAGCTCGTTGATTCTGGGGTTAGTGGGGTCCGTGCAAAGAATTCCATCACGCTCGTCAGCGAGTACCACTGCCTTGGACAGGAAATTGGGCTGCACTTGTGATATTCGACCGGCTGGTGCGTTAATGATGTCTCGGAATTTTCTCTCGACAACTAGCACATTCGAGCTGTGATTGGTGTACTCTCTGAAGCCAGCCCAATCGGACTTCTTCTGATCGATATACGTCCTGCGCTTAGAGATTGTGAAGTCAGGTTTTCGGTCGATGATGAGAATTATGGGAAGATTGTCTGATCCTAAAGAAAGAAAGTGCAGAATTTGTGTACCGCATGCGATCAGGAACAACACGACATAATAAACTTAATCACCGTCCACCTGATCACATTGGAAGCACTTCAATTTAGGCAACGATTGTTAAATGAAGACAGAAAATTGTTATCGCAATATATTGGGTTGCCCAAAAAGTAATTGCGGATTTTTTAAAAGAAATTAAATGCATTTTTAATAAAACTTAGAATGAACTTTAATCAAATATACTTTTTTTACACTTTTTTTCTAAAGCAAGCTAAAAGTAACAGCTGATAACTGACAGAAGAAAGAATGCAATTACAGAGTCACAAGCTGTGAAAAAATTTGTCAACGCCGACTATATGAAAAATCCGCAATTACTTTTTGGGCAACCCAATAGAATTAGCGTGACAAGTTATAAGCCATACTTGATCGCTACCAATTGTTGTTGTATCGCTGTATCCATTGTTGTGTATGTATTTATCTGCCATCTGGTGTCTTAGCAACCACGTAGGCCGTACCTTGATTCAGTGTGACACAAGTCAGGAAAAGGTCTGGAGCCTAATCACGGCATTCGAAAATGTATTCGTGTGCTCTTCGTCCAAAATATCGATACGTTCAGGACATTCAATCGAAATTTGCTATACATTTTTACAGCGATGGCAGCATAAAAAACCAATTAGAATCAAAACAAATAGGAAAATTTAGATGCCTGCAGTAAATTAAAAGAAAATATTATGGCTGTTTTATTTACCCATTGAGCGAATTTTCTCGCTTAGTCTGTATGGAGAAAAATGTTATCCCCGATTAGCTAAGCGGCCAATCTTAGCGCAGTTTATTAAAACGTATGGTGCCATCATTCATTCGGAATTACAAAACAGAAAGAGGAAGAACGCAAAAATTGCTTAAGATTTTAATAAAATCAAATTTATGAACTCCGAGAAATTTTATTTAAAATTAATATGACTCATTTTTTTTTTTGGTTTGTTGATATTCGATGTGTGTTAGTGTTTTCGATGTGTGTTAGTGATGCCAACGTAAAAAACAAAGCATTTAGCGGGAAGAACGTTTTATTTATCCATAAGGTAGCGAATGCGCTAGAAGTAAAGTAAGTAAAATTACTTTATTGAGTCTTCTTTTTTCGATATAAAGAAAATGTAACAAATGTGACTTAACAGTAGAATAGTTCTATCTCGTCATGTTCTAATACAAATGAAATGTCAATGCTACATGCAGGTTATAAAACAATAATGATATGCTCAACGCAATGTTGATGAAAGGGACCAAGCCTTGCTCCCGGCCTTTACGATTGCGGAGAGCGCATAAAGGGACTGCATTTTTTTTGGCTTAGAGACAAAGCCTATTGAAATTGGAACAAGTAAAAGCATGCTAAGATCGGCCGGGCCGAATCTTGGGAACCCACCACCATGAATTCTGCTAAAACTGTATACAAAATAAATTTACTTTACCAAACTTCTGTATTAAAGCTTCTAGGAACAGAATAAGGATAATCGAGAGAACTGTTTATATGGGAGCTATATCAAGTTATAGGTAAATTTGAACCGTACTAGGCACAGTTGTTGGAAGTTGTAACCGAACACCGCATGCAAAATCCAGCCAAATCGGACAAACATTGCGTCATGTAAGGGCTCAAGAAGACAAATAGGGAGTACGGTTTATAGACCGATTAGCCCGTACTTGGCACATTTGTTGGAAATCCTAACAAAGCATTATGCACTTGGACAAAAACTGCGGCTTCCACGGAGCTGAAGAAGTCAATTAGGCAGATCGGTTTATACAGGACCTATATCAGGTTATAGACCGATTTGGACCGTACTTGGCACAGGTTGAAAGCCGTTACTGAACACAGCATCCAAAATTTCAGACAAATCGGACAAAGATAGTGCCTTCCAGGGGCTCAAGAAATCAAGTCGGGAAATCAGTTTATATGGGAGCTATATCAGGTTATAGGCCTATTTCGACCGTACTTAGCACAGTTGTTGGAGGTCATAGGAAAACACTGTGTGCAAAATTAAGGATAAATTGGACGAAGAAGTCAAATCGGGAGATCAGTTTATATGGGAGCTATTGGGTTGCCCAAAAAGTAATTGCGGAATTTTCATTTAGTCGGCATTGACAAATTTTTTCACAGCTTGTGACTCTGTAATTGCATTCTTTCTTCTGTCAGTTATCAGCTATTACTTTTAGCTTGCTTTAGAAAAAAAAGTGAAAAAAGTATATTTGATTAAAGTTCATTCTAATTTTTTATTAAAAATGCATTTACTTTCTTTTAAAAAATCCGCAATTACTTTTTAGGCAACCCAATATAACCAAATCAGAACCGATATGGCCCATTTGCAATCACCAACGACCTACATCAATAGTTAGTATCTGTGCATAATTTCAAGCGGGTAGCTTTACGCGTTCGATCGCTATCGTGATTTCGACAGATGGTCGGACGGACATGGCTGGATCGACTCAGGATGTCGAGACGATCCAGAAAATATACACTTTATGGGGGCGCAGATCAACATTCGAGGCGCTACAAACGGAATGACTAGATGGGTATACCCCCATTCTATGGTGGTGGGTATACAAAATCAATTCAGATTTGGATATAGCTCCCGTATATATGTTCGTCCGATTTGCAATAATAATGCAATAAAATTGTCATTTATTAACCTATTCTCTAGATATTTGACAGAAAGGATTTTTTCTTGATTCTCGACAATACATTGAATATCATTGAAATCGGTCCAGATTTAGATATAGCTTCCATGCATGTTTATCGCCCAATTTTCACTTCTAGAGCCACTGCCATAACTTTTATTGACCAATCCTTATAAACATTGTACAACGCTTTCCTCCACAATATCGAAGAAGCTTGCCCGAAATCGTTTCAGATTTTGATATAGCTCCCATATACATGTTTGTCCAATTTTGAGAAATATTGCAATAAAGTGATTATTTGTTAACAAATTCTCTCGAAATTAGGCAGGAAGGATTTTCTCTTAACTTATATATTACTAGTGAATTTCATAGAGATGGGTTTAGATTTAGATATGGTCGTCTTGTATGTATATCGCCTGATTTCCATTTCTAGAGCGTTTATTGCCCAATCATACCAAAATTTTGCACAATGTTTCCCTCGATGCCTACCCAAATAACTAAGAAGTTTGTTCAAAATCGGTTTAGAATAAGATTTAGCTCCCATATATATGTCCGTTAGATTTTAGGTAATTTGCAATAATGTTGTCATTTTCAACCGTAGTTATTATAGTTTGAACATATCTGCTTTGCTCTAAATTTGTAGAGTCGAATATAAATATTTCGAGGTATTGCAAACGAAATGACGTGAATTGGGGGGAAATTACACTTTATAGGGCGCACCCAGCAAATTTTGAGACTAGAAACACAAAGTACTTTTCCGGGGCAAAGGCCTTTTGGACCCCCTAGGGACTAAAAATGACCAGTTGGAGGGACGTGCTCCCTATTGTTGTCGTTGGGGCTACCCAGGGATTGCCGTGAGGATGTTACTATCTCATTTTAATGCTCTCAGGAGTATATTTAATGTGTGCTTCTTTAACACTCACGATGTGATGTCTTCATGCTCATCATCAACCTCCTCCTCTTCATCATAAATTTAAATCAAGTAGTAGCGTGCTAAGTTCGGTCGTTCCGAATCTTATATAGCCTCCACCATGGATAGCATTTGTCGAGTTCTTTGCGCGGTATCCCTTTTTAGGCAAACAAAGAATAATGAATAAGAACTGTTGTGCTATTGGAGCTATATTAAGTTATAGTTCGATTCGGACCATAAATGAATTGAATGCTGAACATTGTAGAAGTCATTGTGTAATATTTCAGTCCATTCGGATCGGATAATTGAGCTTTGTAGGGGCCTAAGAAGCAAAATCGGGAGATCGGTTTATATGGGAGCTGTATCAAGCTATAGATCGATTCAGATTATATTGAAAACGTATGTTGGAGATAATTGGAGAAGCCGTTGTACAAAAATTCTGCCAAATCGGATGAGAATTGCGCCCTCTAGAGGCTCAAGAAGTCAAGATCCCAGATCGGTTTATATGGCAACTATATCAGGTTATTAACCGATTTGCGCCATACTAAGTACAGTTGTTGGAAGTCATTACAAAACATCTCATGCAAAATTTGAGTCAAATCGGAAAAAATTTGCGTCCCCTAGAGGCTCAAGAAGTCAAGATCCAAGATCGGTTTAAATGGCAGCTATATCAAAACACGGACAGATTTGGTCCATTTACAATCCCAACCGACCTACACTAATTAAAATTTATTTGTGCAAAATTTCAAGCGCCTAGCTTTACTCCTTCGAAAGTTAGCGTGCTTTCGACAGACAGACGGACGGACGGACGAACATCGCTAGATCGACTTAAAATGTCATGACTATCAAGAATATATATACTTTATGGGGTCTTAGACGCATATTTCGGAGTCTTACAAACAGAATGACGAAATTAGTATACCCCCATCCTATGGTGGAGGGTATAACAAGTCATCGTTCGATTCGGACCATAATAGAACTGAAGGTTTAAGACCGTAGTATAAGTCATTTCAGCTAATTCGAAACAAATTGTGCCCTTTAGGGGCTCAAGAAGTAAAATAGGGAGATCGGTTTATATGGGAGCTGTATCAGGCCATAGAGGCTTAAGAAGTCAAGATCCCAGATCGGATTATATGACAGCTATATTAGGTTATGGACTGATTTGAACCACACTCAACACATATGTTGCAAGTTCTAACAAAACACCTCATGCAAAATTTCAGCCAAAATTGCGCCCTCTAGTGACTCATGAAGTCAAGATCCAAGACCGGTTTATATGGTAGCTATATCAAAGCTTGAACCGAGCTACACTAATAAGAAGTATTCGTGCACAATTTCAAGCGGCTAGCTTTACTCCTTCAAAAGTTAGCGAGATTTCGACAGACAGACGGACATGTCTAGATCGACTTAAATTGACATGACGATCAAGAATATATATACGTTATGGGGTCTCAGAGGAATATTTGGAGGAGTTACAAACAGAATGACGAAATTAATATACCCCCATCCTATGGTGGAGTGTATAAAAAATTAAAATTGGAAAAATTCGCCGTAGGTAAGTGTAATTTATATGTTTTATGCGTTTTCATAACAACTTTTTCGAAATGCCGAGGTGACAAACTTTAGGGGCCGGCCAAGAGGAGCCTAGGCCACCTAGGTCATTGAAACGATGAGACATCAGCTCTTTATATTTAATAGAGTTATCCGTTAGGATAGAGATAACTCTTTGTGTCTCCACCTAACGTTATCTCTATCCGTTAGGTGGAGACACAATATCAGATATTAACCAACTTAGGGTAGTGGCATTGAAAGCAATTAAGGATTTTGTAAGTAGCACGGAATTCCTAACTTAAAATTTTCTTTTTAGAGGTTACTTTGTAGTTTCTAGAGCGCACAATAAGCCGATTACTGGCTTAGGTGTATGTCCATAGTGGCATTGGTCGGATTAATATCTGCAACCTCTTTTCAACCTAACCTATCTCTATCCGTGCTTAAAGGGCATATATTTTTCCAGTTTTTTTTAATTCTATCCCACTGTCAGACTGTTACAGTGAACAGTCTGGCGGGCTGAAGATCGTAGATGTGGTTCACCTGAGGTCGAGCCTTGTCGAGAGATGTAAGGAGGTTGCTGCAAATTGTGCTGAAAAAATTCTAAAAAAAAAAATTAATAGAGATATCTTAGTAGTTCGAATTTAGCTGATAACAGTGTCTTTAAAAAACCAAAAATAAATTTTGCCCGATTTTTTTTTTACAAAAATCGTCAAAATATCCATTTTGGGCAAAATCGGCATTTTTCAATAAGTTTGTTTGAGGTAAACAAACATTAGCCCGAATAGGGGATCTGGGCTTTGCATTTTGAGAACTCGAGGGATTATCCCAATTTTTAAATAAAAAATTGATTATTTTAAAGTGCATATTGCACCCGTTTAATTTGACATATCTGTTTCAAACTTCTGAAGAAAAAGTTAAGGTAATTAAGCAACTATTTTCAATATAGGCCAATGTAATATACCAATGAAATTACTTTTTTGTGGACAAAAAATTTTAAAAATTCGCTTCTTTTACATTTTTTTACTTCCAACCTATATTACTGAATAATTGTATGTTTCGTTGTAAATTTTGTCACAAATCCAAATCATGCATCAAAATGAAAATCGAACCCCAAATGCATTCGTAAATTGCAAAATACGAAATTGGTTGGGCCGAAATTTCAACCACAAAAATCAAAAAGTCGAATATTAGACGGACATTCAAAGAGATAATTTGTATCTAAAGCCATATATACTCCGAGGTGAAGAACTTTAGGGGCCTGCCAGTAGGTGCCCGGGCCATCTAACGCCTGGAAATATTGCATGTTCTCGATAACTCATCAGCTTTAACCATTTAAAATTTCAAAAAGTTTTCTTTATTTGTTCTTAAATGGCATATTTTTTACTAATTTTTTTTCAGACATATCCCAAAAATTATCCCTAATTTTTTTTCAGACATATCCCTATGCGACGCTCCTGACTCAGGATCACATCCAAGACCTTGAGGATCGCAAAACCCTTAGCCCGAAAGACACTGCACACACCCAGAAGTCTATGGGACTCCCTTATTCCTAGGAATTTAAAATGATTTTGCATAGATTATATATTCGTCTCGTGGGCGAGCACTCACCTACAGGTCTCTTTATGTTCTTTTCCTTACATATGTGCGATATTGCCACTACCTTTAGCTACTTTGAATGTCCGTCTAATCTTTCCTAATAATTTCGAAGTCACAGTTCCACCATCTCTTATCTTTCTTAACTTACTGAACAAGCCGATTCATCGGCTTTAAAGTTGGCGGGGTCCTAAAAGCCCCGTCCCATTGTTATTGTATGATATGTTACATATTTGCCTTCTAAGACTTCCCGTGCTCATAAATTGTATTTCTCCCTGTAGGATACTACAGCGGCTGCGAATGAACAGAATAATATGCCTGCTGATATCGAAGTTCACATTTTGGGAGAAATTTTCTCACCTCCTGCTCAATATCATGAAAACCGTTTTTCATTCTTCCTTTCCCATTGAATGGCTACAAGGGCAACAAAGCTACAGATACTGCTTAGGCATCATGAAATTGGATCGTTGCAAGGTTTTGATCCTTGTCTTCTTAGTAGATGGTACAGGTGGAGGTAAGTACATGAGCAATCAATTTATTGCAGTTTTAGTAATGCGGCGATCTGCCAAGTTTGAATATTTTTTCATTGCACCTCCCTTCTAACTACAGCAGTACAATTTGCGAGGGAATGTAATAAAAAATTGCTGGTATGTGCCAGCAGTATATTGCCAGTCTTCGGGATTTCTCTCCATTATTTCTAAATATTGAAAAAATTTGCGACTGTCTCTTTCAACTGTCGTTGTCTTCTTTGTTACGATACAATTTTTTACATCGGTTCAGATTTAGATATAGCTTCCATATAAACCGATCTCCCGATTTGACTTCTTGAGCGCTTACAAGCCGCAATTGATGTCCGATTTGCCAGAAATTTTTAATGTAGTGTTCCGTTATGACTTCCAACAACTATGAAAAGTACGATACATATCGTTCTATAATCTGATATAGTTCCCATATAAACCGATCTCCCGATTTGTATTCTTAAACCCTTACAAGCCTTAATTTTTGTCCGATTTGTCTGAAATTGAGCATATAGTGTTTTGTTGTTTGCTTGGTCTATAACATGATATAGCTCCCATATAAACCGATCTCCCGATTTGACTTCTTGAGTCCTTACAATTTTTGCCCGATTTGGCTGAAATTTTGTATTCGGTGTTCTTTTACTTGGACTTCCACCAACTGTGGCAAATACCGTACAACCGGTCTCTCGATCATTGTTGTGCGGTTCTTAGAAGCTTTAATTTTTGCTGGTTTGACAGAAGTTTGGAATGTAGAATTAAATCAGGCATTCAACTAAATTTGTTTTGCATAAATTTTTTGCAGAATCCATGGTGGTGGGCTTGCAAAATTCGGCCCGTCTGAACTTAGCACGCTTTTGGACGCCCCGGTAGCCGAGTTGGTAGCGTGCTTGGATTACCAGTGCAGGAGTCGTGGGTTCGATTCCCGCCAGACGCCTTGGTCTGTTGCTACTGTGGTTTCACAATGGACCTAAAATTGTCTAAGTGAGTCTGTAAAGGACTGCCACTCTTACCTAATCTAACCTAGCTCGCTTTTCTTGATTTGCGATAAATTCTTGGAAGAATTTGTGACAGATCCCCGAGGGTATCCCCTTACTAATGCTGGCTATATTTGTGAGGTATCCTGCTATGTTAAAACTTCACTACCAAGTGGTGTCGCCATGCGGCACGCCGTTCGGACTCGGCATAAAAAAGGAGGCCCCTTATCATTGAGCTCAAACTGCATTCACTGATATGAGAGTAGAATCCCCTGTTCCTAAATGGAATGTTCATGGGAAGTTTAGTAAAATAAATACACAATTATAATAATAGCCTTCCATTTTCGCACAACTCCATTATGGTTTTGTATTATGATCTTCTGTTGTAGCTATGCTATAAGTAAAACAAAAAATTACTTATGAGCGTTGTTTTTTTCACAAATTGAAATACCAAATTTGGGATTAATATATGTATTTATCGCGTAAATATTTCCAAATAATGGTTGTGCCTTCGAAATTCTTGTTGTACCTGGCAGCCATTTGTCTGTTGCTCTAATGATTTTTGTCATTAGACATACCAGCATTTTTGTACCTAAAGCGAAACTTTAAAAATTGTCAAATTCCAAGTTTACAATCCCCACTCGACCGAGCTGTTCTATATACTAACTGCTCTTTGCTCAATCAAAACAAAGAAATAAACAATGTTGTGTGTGACAATTTAAATTTTTTGCAAGCCCATTGGACTGCTTGGGATTTCTTGTACATATATGCATAAAGTAATATGCAGTAGAGTGAGTATTTTTGCCAACCACTGGTCTATACGCTCAAATACTCACTTTTTCTCTCTAGTAAGAGCAACACAAGGGAATAACTATTGGTCCGAATAATATTTTGCTGCTATCAAAGCACATTTGCAATTAAAAAGTTTGGTAGGCGAAGCTGCTTAAGGGTTTACAATAAACAAAGTAAGTTGCGTTCAATAATGCTAAGTTTATGGCTATCGTTTGATATGTTGAAGTGAAACGTTACTTGGTTATAATAGAAGAAAAACTTTGTAATAAAAGGATTATGATTGTAGTAAAAAAGTCCCAAACGTTTTATTTATTGGGTGTATATGTTTTTGTGATTGTCTTGACATTCCAAGTCGATTTAGCCATGTCCGTCAAACTGTCTGTCTAAAGCACGCTAACTTTCGAGGGAGTGAAGCTATGTGCTTGAAATTTTACACAAATATTTTCTGTTAGTGTAGGTCGGTTGTGATTCAAAATAGGCCATATCGGTCCACGTTTTGAAATAGCTGTCATATAAACCGCTCTCGGATCTTGACTTCTTGAGCCTCTGACACAATTAGCTTCCGATTTGACCAAAATTTTGTTCAAATAGGATTATAGACTGATGAAGCTCTCATATAAACCGATCGCCGAATATGGCTTCTTGAGCCTCTTAAGGGCGCAATTATTTGGCTGAAATTTAGACGTGGTATATTTGTATGACTTCTAATATGTTAGGTTTAAGTGGCAGCCTGCCGAGAGACTCACATAGATTTTTTTGTCCATTATGATACCATAGGAATATCAGAAGGTAGATACCTTCTAGTTCCTGCCGTTGAACCATCCAGATCGCTTTAAAAAGCCCAAGAACTTGCGAAAGTATACATTTGCCTTATCAGACAAGTTCTCAATGAAATGCCTGATCCTGAAGACTTAGCTTACATGTCACTAGAGGTATACCCACAGATTGCAATTCCCCTGGAATGTGTAAGGCAGTTCTTAGTTTCACAAGCTCGTCTGGGATCTCGGGGATATCCCTGCGAAAGGTGAATTTTGAGCTGTTCAGCCATCTCGTTTTGAGATCTATGACAGTCCAGGCCGGTTTTTTAGTTCAGAAATACACTCGCCAGAGATTTAATGGCTGCCCGGCTGTCTGGAAAGATATTTGTGCTAAACGTCGTTATGACAATATATATTAGACATTGCACGACTTCTTTAATTGCAAGGATCTCCAATACAAACTACAGTGGTCGATTAAAACATGTTTACCAAAGCCCAAATTCACTTGATTCGAGGTAATCTCCAAAACCTGTCTACAATACGATTCAAGTGATTTGTATTTGCCAACAGGGATGTTTTTGGAAAGCGTTTTATTGTGATCTGCATCTTTATTGTGTTCAGCATATAAATTGTGGTCAGTTAATAAACTAGTGAGGTGACCACCGTAGCGCAGAGGTTAGCATGTTCGCCTATGACGCTGAACGCCTGGGTTCGAATCCTGGCGAGACCATCAGAAAAAAAAAATTTTAACGGTGATTTCCCCTCCTAAAGCTGGCAACATTTGTGAGGTACTATGCCATGTAAAACTTCTCTCCAAAGAAGTGTCGCACTGCGGCACGCCGTTCGGACTCGGCTATAAAAAGGAATTTAGCTATCCACAATGTCCAGAGGCATAACATTTTTCTCTCTTAATAAAATCTGTCGAAAACAAATGCATTGCTACGATATGCGATCGTCAACCAAACATCATACAATGACGGCTTGTAAAAAAAATCCTATAGTGTGCTGCAAAGCCGAAAAAACCATGCCATAAATTGTTATCGCAGCAGCACTGCATACCCCCAATGCATCTGACAATATTTGAGAAAAGAACAAGTAAAAACGTGTTAGGTTCGGCTGGGCCAAATTTTGGGAAACCACCACCATGGATTCTGCCAAAAATTTATACAAATAAATTTACAATAGTTGAAAGACATAATTTTATTCTACATGCCAAACTTCTGTCAACTCAGCAAAATTAAAGCTTGTAGGAAGCGAATAAGGACGATAGAGAGATCGCTTTACATGGGAGCAATATCAGGTTATAGACTGATTTGTACCGTATTTGGCACAGTTATTGGAAGTTGTAACAGGACAGTTTGTGCAAAATTTCAGCCAAATCGGACAAAAATTGCGGCTTTTAAGGGCTCAAGAAGTCAAATTGGGAGATCGGTTTATATGGGAGCTATATTTAAATTTGAACCGATATGGCCCATTTGCAATCTCCAACGACCTGTATCAATATTAAATATCTGTGCAAAATTTCAAGCGGCTAGCTTTACGCGTTCGACCGCTTTCGTGATTTCGACAGACGGACGGACGGACATAACTAAATCGACTAAGAACGTCGAGACGATCAAGAATATATGGGGTCTTAGACGAATATTTCGAGGTGTAACAAACAGAATGATTAGATTAGTATACCCCCATCTTATGGTGGTGAGTGTAAACATCAAATTGTTGTGCTTTGTTTGTTTGTTTTTTGTCTGTTCCGTATAGACACAAAAACGGCTGAACCGATTTTCATGAAAATTTCACAGATGGGGACGGACCCTCCCCCATTACTCCATTTTCAAAAACGACAGATCTCGGAGATTGGTTCAGGTCTGCAGATCATGGTCCTTTTTTCGTTTGCATGGGTCGTCAATGTGAGGAGAGTTCGTTTTAATGTCGTCCCCTGTAGGGGGTTTGATTCGATTTGAATGCCATTTTCATTGCCTATGACTCCATGAGTAAAAATAATGCATAGTGTCGTTACCACACATCGTTTCAAAACAACAGTATTTAAAACTATTCATAGAAAGAGAATATGACGAAAGCCGTGTATTGTATTGCATGTCTTTCGTTTATCTCCATTGTAAATTTTGCCCGTGAATATTTTATTAAGGAACAGGGGCAAACTTCTCACATATCAATGAGTGCAGTCCTATTCAAGTTTAAGCTCAATGATAAGGGGCCTCCTTTTTATAGCCGAGTCCGAACGGCATGCCGCAGTGCGACACCTCTTTGGAGAGAAGTTTTACATGGCATAGTACCTCACAAATGTTGCCAGCATTAGGAGGGGAAAACCACCGCTGAAAATTTTTTCTGATGGTCTCGCCAGGATTCGAACCCAGGCGTTCAGCGTCATAGGCGGACATGCTAACTTCTGCGCTACGGTGCCTTTGAGAGTTTATATCCGTTAACACTCTCAACGAACATACAACGAAAAGTGTTGTTGTTGTTCTAACCATTTTCATGTGGAGGTGGCGATCCTCGTTAAGCTCCTGTAGGTGAGTAAGCTCGTTCCGGTCCAAAGGACCGATCGCCGCTGGAACAGGGTGGCCATTAGTTATTTAAAGGCGCCAATAACTGAGGGCCTATGCTGCTCGATACGACAAGCATCATAGGCCCTCAGTATTTGTGCAAGAGCCGGTGGCGCCCGGCCTCTCACTGAGACTCTCCGCTCGATACCGCTGATTGTCCACGACTGCCATTGCAACTACTCCGTATGGAGCATTCCACTATCCGCAACGTGAGGACGCGCCCGATAACTCGCAGCTAAGTTTCTCGTGAATACCACACAGATCGGACCTCAATGTCCCAGCCTGTGTGGTGCTCAAAGCTATTCCGTGCCGGGAGCGAATGGTGTGAATCATTTTAGTGTTGATTGAATAAAGCCTTATAGCTTTCAAAGAGAATATTTTTAAATACTTCGTTATTTTCTGTTATACCCACCACCATAGGATGAGGAAAGGTACTGGGGAAGAGAATGCTTAAATAGTTTTGGACCCAAGTGTCGAGAGCCGGTCGCACCCAAAACATATAGGCCAAAAGTGAGATTTTAGTTAAGGGGATTTGAGAGCTGGTTTGTAAATTTGTTTGTTCAGTATAGACCAGGGATTTAAAGCGGAGCGGAATTTTTTGGACCCGGAACGGAGCGGAAGCCAGAGCGGTTTCCAATTTCAAAATCTGCTCCGCTCCGATAAAATGAAAATCTTTAAAATACACATAATACACATTAAAACAAAAATTATTAAATTAACATGAGGTAACTTTAGGGTTAACTTTTATTGAATGGTTATCGAAAACAAAATAGAGAATAGATTTGTACGAGCTTTAAAAAGTTTTGTCTTAAAGTCAAAGCAAGTGAAAACGAGCTAAGTGTGGTAGGGCCGAATCTTGTATACCATCCGCCATTGATCGCGCATTTGTCAAGCTCTTTGCACTGTTTCTCCTTATAGGCAGAAACCAAAAAGATGAATGAAAAAAACTCCATGGATTTTTATACCCACCTCCATAGGATAGGGGGTATATTCATTTAGCACTTCCGTTTGCCAACCCAGCGAAATATTCATTTTTATCCCTACAAAGATGATTTAACGATGACCGTGTCTGTTGTAATCACGCCACAGCATCCAAAAATTCAGATATCGAGCTTAAGTTCGGATTTTGTTTATACGTTGGTTACGTTTTTGAACGAGCTATAAGGATTATATTTAGATATAGCTGACAATTTTTGTTGTCCGATTTTACTGAAATTGGAAATGGTGAGTTGCACTAGGACCCCCGATATCCGAATCGAAAATGGTTCATATCGAGCTATAATTAGATATAGCTGCCATATAGACCGGTCTACCGGTTTATCACCCGATTTTGTTGAAATTCGGAACAGTGACATTCTGTCGACATTCGCAACGAGTTTGGTCCAAATCGAGCTATATTTAGATAAAGCTGCCATAAAGACCGATTTGCCAATTAAGGATCTTAAACCCATAAAGACACATTTGTTACCCGATTTCGCTTCAATTTGGAACAGTGAATTACAGTAGGCCTCTCGTTGTCCGCCCTGAACATAGTCCAGATCGGACCATATTTAGATATAGCTGTATTATAGACCAATCTGCCGAATCAGTGTTTAAAGCTCATAAAAGCTTCATTTAATACCCGATTTCGCTGATATTTGGAATAGAGAGTTTTACTGGCCGTTTCATTGTCCTAACTGAACATAGTTCAGATCGTACCAAATTTGGATATAGCTGCCATATAGAGCGATCTACCGATTTAAAAGCCCTATTTTCGTATTTCGCTGAAATTTAGAGCAGTGAGTTGGACTAGATTTCCCGTTGTCCGAATCAAATTTGGATATAGCTGCTATATGTACCAATATGTACCTATATGTATAACAAGAAAATTTACTAATAAATAGTCAGTTTAACTGGAAAAGAGTGTGAGCGAAGAGGGGAGTACGAAGCGGAACAAAAAAATTCTGGGAGCGGAGCGGTAAAATTTTTGCTGGAGCGGAAAAAAGGTACCCGCTCCGGAATCCTGGTATAGACGCAAAAACGGCCAAACTGATTTTCTTGAAATTTTCACAGGGTGTGTAGGTTGATCTGTAAGGAGTAAGAGGTTATATAATTTGCTGATATCGGAAGCCGACATGAAAATGGATGACGTGAAAATATTCTTTTCCTATAATATCGAAGCATGTCAGAGATTACTGTAGTCAGACCCCAATAATTTTTACATTTGGTGTAACGATAACCTGCTGAATCTGAACATAAGAAAGTGTAAACATATGACATTTTTCAGACTGAATAAAATAGACTCAAGTTATTACTTTGTCGATCGATTGGTTGAATCAGTAACCACTTTGAATGATCTTAGGATCTTTTTAAATCACCAACTAGACTTCCAAGAGCATATTTCTCCTAATACTTGTAAGGCATATAAAAGTTTGGGCTTTATTAAACGACGGAGTAAGGAATTCTAATCGAATTGAATCTGTTCAAAAACAATTCTTATTATTTTACCTTAAAGGTCGCGGTTGGATCCAACATAATTTACCAAGTTACGACTATAGGTTTTATTTAATTAATTACTAACTGAAAAGACGTCGCACGGTGCTGAATGTAACATTCTATTGAACATTATTTTTGGTAAAATATTATCAGATTTTACTTTTTATAGTTATCCCAATCAGATCATCTCGAAATTATCAATTACTTCATAGTAAAAATGATTATACTAGCAGCTATGCTAAAAACAATCCTTTGCGTCGTCTCTTCGTTGAATTCAATATGTTTATCAACCTCATTGGTCTATCTGAAAGCCGTTAATCTATAAAAATAAAATTAATATTATATTTTTACAGTGTTTAAGCTTTAACAATGATTTGTTGATTTTGTTTGCAAAGTCAATATTTGTTAAAAAAAGAAATAAACATTAAAATAAAATAGTATTCTGTATGTAAACTATTAAATTATTATTACTAAAATCAAGTATTTTTTTATACATATGTATTTAGTTTATTAAGTCTGCAAGGATTTTTGTAATCTTTAAACTTAACGAAAAAATGTAAGAAAAAAGTATAGAAAAAATTAAAATAGTATTCTGTATGTAAACTATTAAATTATTATTACTAAAATCAAGTATTTTTTTATACATATGTATTTAGTTTATTAAGTCTGCAAGGATTTTTGTAATCTTTAAACTTAACGAAAAAATGTAAGAAAAAAGTATAGAAAAAATTAAGAAAAATTCAAAAATTATTCAAAATATATTTTAAAAAATATAGTAAGATATATCTCTAACTTGCAGTAAGTATAGAATAATGATGAACACATATATAAATGTAAAGTAATATTTATAAAGATTATAAATTGTGCATTTAAAAATAATAATAATAAACAAGTAAAAGCGTGCTAAGTTCGGCCGGGCCGAATCTTATATACCCTCCACCATGGATCGCATTTGTCGAGTCCTTTTTGCGGCATCTCTTCTTAGGCAAAAAAGGATATAAGAAAAGAGTTGCTCTGCTATTAAAACGATATCAAGATATGGTCCGGTTCGGACCACAATTAAATTATATGTTGGAGACCTGTGTAAAATTTCAGCCAATTCGTATAAGAATTGCGCCCATTGGGGCACACGAAGTAAAATAGAGAGAACGATTTATATGGGATCTGTATCGGGCTATAGACCGATTCAGACCATAATAAACACGATTGTTGATGGTCATGAGAGGATCCGTCGTACAAAATTTCAGGCATACCGGATAATAATAGCGATCTCTAGGGGTCAAGAAGTCAAGATCCCAGATCGGTTTATATGGCAGCTATATCAGGTTATGAACCGATTTGAACCTTATTTGACACAGTTGTTGAAAGTAAAAATAAAATACGTCATGCAAAATTTCAGCCAAATCGGATAGGAATTGCGCCCTCTAGAAGCTCAAGAAGTCAAATCCCCAGATCTGTTTATATGACAGCTATATCAGGTTATGGACCGATTTAAACCATACTTGGCACACTTGTTGGGTCTCATAACAAAACACGTCGTGCGAAATTCCATTCCAATCGGATAAGAATTGCGCCCTCTAGAGGCTCAAGAAGTCAAGATCCCAGATCGGTTTATATGGCAGCTATATCAGGTTATTGACTGATTTAAACCATACTTGGCACAGTTGTTGGATATCATAACAAAACACAAAATTTGCAAAATTTCATTCTGATCGGGTAAGAAATGCGCACTCTAGAGGCTCAAGAAGTCAAGACCCAAGATCGGTTTATATGGCAGCTATATCAGGTTATGGACCGATTTGAACCATACTTGGCACAGTTGTTGGATATCATAACAAAACACGTCGTGCAAAATTTCATTCTGATCGGGTAAGAATTGCGCACTCTAGAGGCTCAAGAAGTCAAGACCCAAGATCGGTTTATATGGCAGCTATATCAAAACATGGACCGATATGGCCCATTTACAATACCAACCGACCTACACTAATAAGAAGTATTTGTGCAAAATTTCAAGCGGCTAGCTTTACTCCTTCGGAAGTTAGCGGGCTTTCGACAGACAGACGGACGGACGGACGGACGGACGGACGGACGGACGGACGGACGGACGGACAGACGGACGGACGGACATGGCTAGATCGACATAAAATGTCGCGACGATCAAGAATATATATACTTTATGGGGTCTCAGACGAATATTTCGAGTAGTTACAAACAGAATGACGAAATTAGTATACCCCCCATCTTATGGTGGAGGGTGTAATAAAGTAAAATATAAAAGATATAAAATCTAAAGAGAGAGCATAAGATGAAAATATTATAAATTTAAGGAAAATATAAGATAATCCAAATGTTAAGAAAGAAACTAAGAGATTTAATAAAAAAAAACTAACAAGCTTGCTTAATGTCTATTATTTTATTATTATTATATCTATGTGAATTTATTATATTAACCTTGTTGTATAGCAACATCCCTTCGCCAGCAAAAACTAGAAAAAATTCCTTCCCCACCGTCATTTTGTAGATTGTACATTTTTTATCATTGTAGATGAGAATTGAGTTTTTTCCTAAATTTTTTGGAACAAGAAACTGCTACGATTAAAATAAAACAAACAAGTGACTCACATATATACATGCATATATACCGCCACTACTTCCTATGAAAGCAAGCGTTTTTATATACAAAACAATAGAAACATAAATTTTTTGTAGTAAACATTAATTAACAGCAAAACAAGGATTTTTTTTTAAATTCACTTTGCAATAGCTTTTCTAAAACAAAAATCCATGGGAAAATAAAAAAATAACATAAAGAAAATGTGTAGTTACTCAATTGAAAAATACTTCTTTAAAACAATTGAATAAAATATTTTAATAAAATAAATAAATTTTGCTGTTTTTTTAAGTTTTTGTCTTTTTTCTTTTTCTTTCTATATCGTTTTAATACAGCAAGCTTAAGAGATGTAATATAAACACAATTTATTACAATAATCGTTATATTTGTTTAGGTTTTAAAACGAAAAGAAAACAAAAATATGTTTACACATATAAAAGTAAAGGGAAATGATAGAACTCTCAAATTAGTTTTACAAGAAAAATATTTATATAGTCTATGTATTACAAAAATAAAAGAAGAACAAAAAAATAAAAAATTCTATAATTTACACAATTTAATGCGTTTTTACATCAGTGCCCCTCCACCTTGCGCAGATGTTAGCATGTCCGCCTATGACTCTTAACGCCTGGGTTCGAAACCTGGCGAGAACAACAGCGTTGGTTATCCCCTTCTAATGCTGGTGACATTTGTGAGGTCATTTGTCATGTTAAAACTTCTCGCCATAGAGGGGTCGTATTGCGGCACGCGGTTCAGACTCGGCTATAAAATGAAGGTCCCTTATCATTGAGCTTAAACTTGAATCCGACAGCACTCATTTACGTTAGAAGTTTGCATTTTGACCCTCCAAATTCATTTCATAGTCCTATTGTATACCTTATTCACTTCGAAAGTTAATTATACTTAACACCACTGATGTGGTACTGGCTCGCATTTGTTATCCGATTATTATCAAACTCTGCCAATGGCACTTTTTTGCCGCATCCAATATTCTATACTTGAACCGTAATAGACACCATTTTTATACCCACCACTGAATGAGAGGCGTATATTCATTTTGTTATTCCCTTTCCAACACATCGAAATATCCATTTCCGACCCTATATTGATCAACATAAAAATCTACGACGATCTAGCCATGTCCGTCCGTCTGTCTATTAAAATCACGCTACAGTATTTACAAATAGAGATATTGAGCTGAAACTTTGTATAGATTCCTTTTTATACCCACCAACGAAGGAATGGGGTATATTCATTTTGTATTTCCGTTTGCAACGCATCGAAATATCCATTTCCGACCCAGTAAAGTATCAGATCAGCGTAAAAATCTAAGACGATCTAGCCAAGTCCGTCTACCTGTTGAAATCACGCTACAGTCTTTAAAAATAAGGATATTGAGCAGAAACTTTGCACAGATTTTTTTTGTCCATAAGCAGGTTAAGTTCGAAGATGGGCTATATCGGACTATATCTTCATATAGTCCCCATATAGACCGATCCGCCGATTTAGGGTCTTAGGCCCATAAAAGCCACATTTATTATCCGATTTTGCTGAAATTTGGGACAGTGAGTTGTGTTAGGCCCTTCAGCATTTGGCCCAGATCGGTCCAGATTTGGATATAGCTGCCATATAGACCGATCTGTTGATTTAAGGTTTTGTGCCCATAAAGGGCGCATTGTCCGATGTCGCTGAAATTTGGGACAGTGAGTTAAGTAAAGCCCTCGACATATTTCTGCAATTTCTGCAATAAAAGCCACATGTATTATCCGATTTTGCTGAAATTTGGGACAGTGAGTTGTGTTAGGCCCTTCAACATTTGGCCCAGATCGGTCCAGATTTAAATATAGCTTTTATATAGACCGATCTCTCGGTTTAAGGTTTTGGGTCCATAAAAAGGTACATTTATTGTCCGATGTCGCCGAAATTTGGGACAGTGAGTTGCGTTAGACCCTTTGACATCCTTCTTAAATTTGGGCCAGATCGGTCCAGATTTAAAGTTTTGTTATACACAATTGAATAATGACTTGTACTTATTAGTATTTCGTCCAAATCAGAACATATTTCGATATAGCTGCTATGGGTCGTAACGTATACATTTTTCACGAATTTGACGAAAGGTGCTTTACATATACACCCGAGGTGGTGGGTATCCAAGGCCGAACTTAACGCCTTTTGACTTGTTATTCTACACAACGTTGTATTTTAAATCATAAAAGATTGTATCCACCACCATAGCATGGGGGGTGTACTTATCTAGTCATTCCGTTTGTAACACCGGGGTCATATCGGTTCAGATTTATATATAGCTTTTATATAAACCGATCTCCCGTTTTGAGATCTTGTGTCCCTGGTAGTTGCAATTGAAGTTCAACTTCAACATCTATGGTCTAAATTCGTGTATAACTAGATATAGCATCCATATTAACCGATATCCCGATTAACTTGTATAGCTCTCATATAAATCTATCTCTTGATTTGACTTCTTGGACCCCTTGGACTTGTTGTCCGATTTTGCTGACATTTCGCACGTAGCATTCAGTTATGACTTCCAAAATCCGTGGTAAGTATGGTCCAAATCGGTCCATAATCCGATATAGCTCCCTTGAAAAACGATCTCCCGAATTGATATCCTGAGCCCCTGGAAGCCCAAGAAGAAGAAAGACGGTCTGATTCTTGGCTGCGACGCCATCACCAATAATGATCCCTGGGGTAGCACGGACACGAACCTAAGGGGGAAAGTGTTTTGGAGTTCTTCTTGGAGAACGGGTATTTTTTTTTAACAGAAGGCGGATGCCACCTTCTAGTTTTCGAACAGGAAGGAGGTTTTGGAACTTACATTAGGCATCCAGACATCCAGTGACACTTATTATATGGATGGGGGTATTGAAAGAAGTTTAGAAACACAAGACGAACAGACTGGGATAAGTGTAATGCATCAATTGGTCTACAAGAAGGAGTTAAGGAGATCCAAAACGGAAGACTCTTTTAAAATGATAGAGGCGTTGTCGAGTGTCAAATACACCTCGAGATTAAGAAAATTGATGGCAAGGGACACCCGTTTGGGGGTAATTTTCAGAGGCCAGACGGAGAGTGGACTGAGTCGCCCGGACACATATTGGATCATTTGTTGCAGACACACTTCAAGGGCTGTGTTTGTGTGGGTTGAGAAGTAGATGTATTGGTGATCAATTTGATGACTCGTGATAGCGTCCATTGGATCCTATAAGTCTCCTGGGCCAAATGGCATCAATCCCAAGATGCTACAGGAGGACTTTGACTGTCTTGACGATAGCTTTGTCGCTTTGTTAAGAGCGTGTATTAGGTACTCCTATCTACACTTGTCGTGGAGGAGGGTGAAGGTCGTCTTCATACCGAAGGCTGAGAAGCTGGAATGGAGTGTGCCCAAGGACTTGAGGCCGATTAGTCTCTATTCCTTCTTCGTGAAGACGTTGGAGAGGATTCTAAACTTTAATATAAGAGGTAAGCTAAGAAGGGACTATTTCTCTAAGTGTCAGCACGCATGCATCAAGGGCAAGTCGGTTGATACTGTGCTTCATAGTGTGGTGCATTACTTGGAGAGGGCTCTTCAGTTCGAGGAATTTACGTTGCAGGCATTTCTGGACATGGAGAGAGCATTTAACAATGTACACCCATTGGCCATAGGGGCAGCTTCAATAGGCTTTGAGATTTATAAGTGCGACCAGATTCTTGAAGGTGCTGCTGTGAGTTCAGCCAATTGATCTATATGTCAGTGAATCCGCCGAGATGACGCTGCTTAGGTTGTTACAACTGGAACAACTTCGGGGGCTTCCGGCCAGACATACCGGTCTATTCGATGGGACTATAGCCGGCTTGCAGACTGACTACCTAACGTTGGTGATATTTGTGAACTGCAGGCTGCGTGTGCTAATACCTTCTCTGGCTGAGTGACAGAAGGAGCGTATTAGGTTTGAGGAATTTATAATCTTTACAGATGGATTAAAGATGGATTGTGGTACTGAATGAGGAATACAATGAACAGAACTTTAGATCGATGTCTCTTATTGCATGAGGGACGATTGCAGCATCTTCCACGGTTGTGGAGTTAGTGCTGTTAAGAAGTATTGGCCGATCGGATGTCCGCATATTTAGTGATAGTCAGGCAGCGCGGTGTGAGTCCCATAACATAAAAATAAGGGAGAAAGTGGCACAGGGCTCGCCACAGGGATAATTTTATCACCAAGAATATGGTATACCAAGTGGTAGCTTTTAAATATGATTTTGAATGTAGATAACCAATACAAGAAAAATAATTAGGGTGGATCTGAACCAGACCCCTAAACTCCCTTCAAACTGGCCAGTGTTTGGGGGTAGTGTCACCCCATAAACTCCCCCTTATCAGTAGAGCACGATGCTGATATTTTTCAGGGCTAAGTGCGTTGGTGGTATGGAAAAAATGGGCTCAAATCTTTTATCTGTTTTATAACCAAGTGTTTCAGGGAAGATTCATCTCATATACCTCCCTTGAACCACACGTATATGTACTGACTATAGCAATATGTTGCTCAAATGTGGTTTTTAGGAGAAGAGTACGAATCTGATATCCATTTTCGGTGCAAAGGGTTTGGCTGATTGGTGGTACTCCAATCCACCACCAAAACCGAGAGAATGAGGTAGATCTACCATCAAAAATTTAATGGACTGACCCTCGCCTTAACCTATCTTCAAAAATGCCAGATCTTGGAGATGGGTGGAACATGTGCGCGAAATTTAGTTTGTTTATAATAACTCAAAAACAGAAATTTGGTATAGTTATTTATAATGGGATGTCTGGGGCGGCCGCCCCACCTCCAAAGCCCACCAAATGGAAATTTGAACCAATAATGATAATATTAGTCTCAAATGAAAGGTATTTGGGACTAGAGAACAAATATGATATATGGAGATCCACCTCACCCAAAAAAACCATAGCGGACATATTTACCGACCATAGCAATATAAGGCTCAATATCGCTAATATGATATCCACATAGGGGCGAAATATCTGAAAGGCCGTACCAGCATCCCCAAACAGGACTTTTTCCTGACCATGAGAGTATAGAGCTTAGATAAAATAAGGGAGGGAGCGGGCTTTATGGGGTCTGAGACGCATACTTCGAGGTGTTACAAACGAAATGACGAAATTGGGATCCTATGGGGTGGGTATAAAAAGAACATACATATTCATAAGCATGACGTTAAATTAATTTATACGTAAAGAAAAACTAGTTGAAACCCCGAAATAGATTTGATGTATCAAGAAATAGATTTCATGTATCAGTGCAAGACAGAAGTAGTTCTTTTCAGCAGGAGATACAAATTGCCTACAGTGGAACCTGTCTCCTTGGGTGGAGAGAATGTTCCATTTACAGAAAGCGCAAAATACCTGGGTGTTTTGCTGGACAGAAAATTGAACTTCAAATCTAACATTTTGGAAAGAGAGCCATTGGCAAAAGTTGTGGATTTAGACCGCGTGTCATGCATTGGGTATATACTGCAGTTGTCAGAGCTATTATGTTATATGGCGTTGTGGTCTGGTGGACAGCACTTAAAAAATCCACCCACTGCTCAATACTTAACCGAATCCAAAGGATGACTTGTTTGTGTATCACAGCCGCACTGAAGACGACACCATCTGATGCACTGAATTTAATGCTACATCTTATGCCTCTGGACATTGTGGCTACCCAAATTGCAGCGAACATTGCCGTGAGGTTAAGGGAGCTTTCTCGTTGGTCATGTGGCGGCTACGGACACTGCGTTATACTTGATACTATATCCGATGTTCCAGGCAGTGTGGATTACACCCAACCTGAGCCGCCTTTTGATAAAAATTACTGTACCACTATTCCTGATAGATTCAATTGGAACTACGATATGCCTGGTAAAAGAAGTTACATAGACTTCTATTCGGATGGTTCCAAACTAAACGACCAGGTGGGCTTTGGGGTGTACTCTAAAGATCTAGAACGGATCATATCGAAGAGGTTACTCGACCACTGCAGTGTGTATCAAGCAGAGATCCTTGCAATTAAGGAAGTGATGGAATGGCTAGGATATAATGTCATTACGACGATTGGCATAAATATCTTCACAGAAAGCCAGGTAGCCATTAAATCTCTGGAAAACGTATTTCTGAACTCAAAAACCGCCCTCGACTGTCGCAGATCTCTCAACGGCTGAACAGTTCAGGTTGCCGGGCCACTGAGATATCCCGGGGAATTCTAAAGCAGACAAGCATGCGAGACTAGGAACTACCTTACACTCTCCAGGCTCGAACAGCAACGAATGATAGATGATCCCAAAGAGGGGGCTGTGGGCATTCCAAAACTATGTGGCCGCATCTAGACTTGAAGAGGTCTACTAGTTTGCTGTCACTTAAACCTAACCTATTGTCAGGGTAAAACAATTTTTTTCTTGTAGCCAACTCTTGCAAAAATTTATCGCAAAAAAACATGTATTTTTCCTTAAACAAAATCTAATGGTTTTAGAAAAGAAGTTTGCTTGACGAAATTTTCTTTTATGTGAAACGAATTACTTTTTTGCGGGATGATGTTCACAACGGTCGATGTATAAAACAACAACGCGTATTCACAAAATCATCCACGCTTGTTGACGATATTTTGCAACAAGAGCGTGTATGAAAACTACAACACTGGTGCATGATTTTGCAACATATTTTTCCTATCAGTGTAGGCTATTTGATTCTCAATGGAAGATCACAGCATATGTAAACTTTAATCTTTTCTTAGTTCGTTGTCGAAGGTTTACCTTCAGTGGTCACAAGTTCCATATCGCTGGAATAAAAGGTTTTGTAAGCTTCTCCAAAGAATTGAGGCACACAATTTGTAATTCATCATATTTGTTGCAGCAATTTATGTGACTTAAAACTGTCGGTGTTGGTTTATGCATTAATTACGGAAATTAAAACTCAAGCAACATAAACCTTGTTAAATGCCAGTTATAAACAAAAACAACAATAAGAGCAGCAGCAGCTAGCGCGGTACCAACAACTTACCGTAGCAGTGACTTCAAACCACAGCTAGTTCCATTATTGCCTCCCAATCATCTTGAAGTGGAAATGGTGAGCGAGGAAAATACGTGACATAAACAATCATTTCGTTGGAATATGTTCGTAGATAATTCTCTCTATTTTGGTTACTGAGAGAATTGAAGAGCAGGAGAACGAGGTAGCGAGTTTTTGAGTTCGGGGCATATGAGGATGGTATAAAAATGTCATTAATTGTTATATGGTGTTGTGGTTTGGTGGATTATACTTCAGCAATGCATCAACTGTTCAGTATTCAGATGGATCCAAAAGATGGCTTGTCTGTGCATCATAGCTCCTATGAGGATGACTTTATCTGATGCACTGAATTGGAAACACCTTGGACAATACAAATTATTGTGACCACAGCCACGAGCCACGATTTGTTGAAACAATGCCCCATATCCCAAGGATATGAATTACACAATGTACAAGCCGCTTTTGAATAAAAATTACAGCTCCACTTTACCTAAAAGAGCCGAAGGTACGTAGATTTTTATACTTATGGTTTCACACTAGATGAACATGTAAGCTTTGAACTTTGACCGGGCACACTATGACTAAATTACTCATTGAAGATTATTTGGGCAAAATAAAATTCGAACTAGATTTTTTTGTGAATACAAAAGTTTTAAATATTTTGTTTCAAATTGGCGTTATTTGTTCTTCCAATTCCCATGACACCCTCGCTAGGGAGCCCATTATCTTTACTGCATAAAACACTTGCTCAACATGATCGCCGGTTAACACTCGCAATCATAGCTCATGCTAATTCGTCCGTAACTGTCTATATGTTCATGTAAGAGAGCGCTTCCAAAACGAAAAACCTACAACCACAATCAAATTTACTTTGCCGTATGAGTAGCAGAGCCTAAAAAGAAACAGAGTACAACAGGTGTTTTGGTAGTCTAAACGACTTTGCATGAAGGAAATGGAAGTGGTGGTGGTTGCTTAAGCACTGTGGGTTTAAGAATCAAGTGTGTGATAATTTTACTTTTAAAACGTTTTCAAAAATATGTTAAAATTGGATTTATTTAGATATTTACGTTGGTTAAACATTCTGAGTTGGTAGATATTGGATTTTTATCCAAAACATGGATTCTTATCGGCAAACTGGATTTAGCGCAAAACGGGTGAATGAAAGAAACGGCACGCCGCAAACCGTGTAGTCTGCAATATGCTTACATTAAAAACTCACTCTTATGGCAATCGACGATTGTTTTGAGTAGCAGTTGGGCAAGTGTGTTTTGTCGTAATAGTTGGATGTCCTCATTTGGTAGAAATATATGAGGTGGAATAATTTTTTTCTTGATGAGCTGCAAAAGAAAAATACTCTTATGAGCATCGTTTCAACCTAAAAGACATATCTTTTTGACAAGTCATAATGACGAGTTTGGTGATACCAGACGAAATCGCCACCTAGGTAACCAGTCAAATGCTATTACAAAGCAAACACACATATCTGGGCTTTATGTTCTTCTATTTGTAATAGAAACATATATCCCTCCAGTCTAAAGACGAACAATATCCGATTGTATGAATTATTAAAGACAGAGTACATATAGCGCAAAATGTGATAACGTAGATTTGAATCCACAACGTGGATTTTGATCCACAATGTGGATTTTTATCTACAACGTAGATTTTTATCCACAACGTGAATTTTTCTTCACAACGCGAATTTTTATCCACAACGTGAATTTTTATCCACAAGGTGGATTTGTATCCACAACTTGGATTTTTATCCGCAAAGTGGATTTTTATCCACAACGTGAATTTTTATCCACAAGTTGAATTTTTATCCATAACGTGGATTTTTATCCACAACGTGGATTTTTATCCACAACGTGGGTTTTTATTCACAACGTGAATTTTTGTCCAGATCTTGGGTTTTTATCCACAACGTGAATTTTTATCCACAATGTGGATTTTTATCCATAACGTGGATTTTTGTTCACATCTTGGGTTTTTATCCACAAAGTGGATTTTTATTCACAACTTGGATTTTTATCCACAATGTGGATTATTATCCACATCGTGGATTTTTACCCACAATGTGGATTTTTACCCACAATGTGGATTTTTATCCACAACGTGGATTTTTATTCTCAACGTGGATTTTTATTCTCAAAGTGGAAATTTATCCATAACGTGGATTTTTATCCATAACGTGGAGTTTTATCCATAACGTGGATTTTTATCCTCAATGTGGATTTCTATCCACAACGTAAATTTCTATCCACAAATCGGATGGTTTTTACGACGGTTTTTAAATATTCATATATTTAACATTGAATGCTTTCTATGAGTGTCGTTTTAGTTTATATGCATCCACTGTCCACCACCGGTAGTCATGGTAGTTCGTTATTGTGGTGGTGGCTTAGAAGAAGTCATATCTTCTTACTGGAAAAGAAGAAGAGGCAAAAATCTCTGAGGCGTAACGTACTGGTACTTTTGAAATTGTTCAGTTTTGAATTGACTGCGTAAAGTTGAAGACGAGTTTTGTTTTAAAACCAAATTGCAGAGAACACAAAAAAATTTTGCAAAAATAAAGAAAATTTTAATGAAAAAATGCGTAAAAATATTCTAATCATTAGTTGAAACAAAAATATCATGTAACAAAATTATATAGAAGATTATGTGAATGTTTAACCTAAATATTTATGTGTTAATTGTATTTAAATAAAAATTTCAAGGCATTTTCTGAAGTAAAATCGCGATTAAAAATGCATAAAGTTCAGCTACAGTCGTATTTTAAAGCATCGTTCATGCAGAACGGCGATCTTGCGCAAAACACTTTACAATCTTAGTCCGTCCATGCAACAATAGTTTGCACAGTAAATATTGTAAATTCCAGCTAACTCCACCGCCCCCACCATCACCACATAGCGACAGAAGCATGATCAAAGCCACGAAAATGTTGAAGAAACCTTCAACAGATTTGTACAAAACCAAATTAAAAATGAAATCAAATGAGAAACCATCATCTTCAGATCACACAAATGACGAGACTCTAGTCTGTTCGTTGGGTGGTTGTTCTGGTTCACTGGTTTCCGCAACGTCAACGATCATCGATCAACAACCTTTGAAAAAGTTCAGCTTAAAGGGAAATCAGCTGAGCGGTAGCATCTTAATTGGAAATTATAATGTAAGTAGTTTTCGTGACCAAAAATTTTGGATGACTCAAAAAGTTCCTAATTCTATTGAAAGAGAGATATGGAGAGAGACAGAGAGAAATTTATGTATCTACAATATATCTTCATATAGTGTGAAGGAGTATATCCCTGTCTTGGATCTGGACTGCCGCATTTAACAATAGTAACGATAACACTGTGGAACAATTTCAGGGTCATGATCTAGGGGGGTGGGATGAGAGACTAGGTCAGCAGGATAAACACTCCAAAAGGATTTTGAGTTCTCAGGGCAAACTTGACTAGGGGTCATTTAATATGGCCTAAAAAGAAGACGAAGTATCCCCATATTTTGCGGTGTGTCCGAGATATATCAGAGATGATCCATCCATCTCTGATTTATGCGAATTTTTGTTTTTAACGTAATAGTAATCCAAAGTCACATAATTAAATTTGCGGTAGGTAGGTAGGGGGAACGTGCCTCTTCAAACCTGGTACAGCTGTTAAAATTTGGTACATCTGTTCTAGAATTTTGGAGAAATCTTCGGGCAAAATTTCAATCCTATCGAATAAAAAAATTATATGAGAGCTTTATGAGGTTATGGATCGAATCGGACCACAATTGAATATGGATGTTGGAAGTCATAGGAGAAGTTATCATATAATGATTGACCTAAATCGGAAATAAAATAGATCACCGAATCGAAATAGACGTTTCACCTTTTATACACACCACCGAAGGATGGGGATATATTCATTTTGTCATTCCGTTTGTAACACATCGATATATCCATTTCTGACCCTATAAAGTATATATATTCTTGATCAGCCTAAAAATCTACGACGATCTAGCCATGTCCGTCCGTCTGTCTGTTTAAATCACGCTAAAGTCTTTAAAAATAGAGATATTGATGCTGAAATTTGGGACAGTGAGTTGTGTCAGGCCATTCGACATTCTTTTTTAATTTGTCCCAGATCGGTACAGATTCGGATAAAGCTGTCATATAGACCGATCTCTCGATTTAGGGTCTTAGGCCCTTAAAAGCGACATTTATTATGCGATTTTGCTTAAATTAGGTACAGTGAGTTGTGTTGGGCCAATCGACATCTTTCTTCAATTTGGCCCAGATCGGTCTAGATTTAAATATAACTGTCATACAGACCGATCTCTCGATTTTAGGCTTTGGGCCAATAAAAGGCTCGTTAATTTCTCTGAAATGTGACACAGTGACTAATGTTAGGCTTTTCGACATTCGTGTCGTATATGGTTTAGATCGTTTTATTTTTCGATATAGCTACTGAAAAGATCAATATTTTGTTATACACAATTGAACAATGACTTATACTTATTATTTGGTCCAAATCGAAACATATTTCGATATAGCTGCTATGGGGCATAAGGTATGCATTTTTCACCGGATTTTGATGAAAGGTGGCTTACATATATACCCGAGTTGGTGGGCATCCAAAGTTCGGCCCGGCCGAACTAAACGCCTTTTCTTGTTTTCAGATACATTTCGACACTTGGTCGTACCATGGGTTGCTGTGGGGAGCCTTCTGGTAACCAAGTACGGATTTTGTAACATTTTCCATGGAGTGGGCAATGTTTATCCACAGCGACGTTATACCATCGTGACAAGGATAGCTTTCATCAAGCAGTTGGGTCAGTTGAGTGGAGTATGAAGTTGCCATCACTGTCCAACTTCCGTGAGGTGTCAGATCGTATTTTTCTCGCCATGCTCAAACGGGTGCGAACATTTGCTAGAACATGTTAATGATTCAAATTTATGTTCACTCCTCGGATCGATCGTACATTTAACACGCCGGATGATCTATTCAACATAATTAATTTGGTTCCTTACTTCTTAATCTAGGTACAGTAGTGTGACATTGTAAATTATTTGAAGTTAAAATCTGGTGCTGTTTACCACCATGTTTTTTTCAGCTGTGAAGTCTATTAGAGGGCACCGTAGCACAGAGGTTAGCATGTCCGCCTATGACGCTGAACGCCTGAGTTCGAATCCTGGCGAGACCATCAGAAAAATGTTCAGCGGTGGTTTTCCCCTCCTAATGCTGGCAACATTTGTGAGGTACTATGCCATGTAAAACTTCTCTCCAAAGAGGTGTCGCACTATGGCACGCCGTTCGGATTCGGCTATAAAATGGAGGCCCCTTATCATTGAGCTTAAACTTGAATTGGACTGCACTCATTGATATGTGAGAAGTTTGCCCCTGTTGGAGCAAAGATATTTATTTATTTTTTCCCTATTTTCACATTAAAATCTTTCAGACCGGTTTTAATATCATAGGCGGAGCAGCAATCGTATTCATTCTAGGTGGTCGTAGAAAATATCTTTGGACTACTCGTCATTGGCTTCCATCGGGGCTTGAGTACAAATAAGGCTGATGTTGAAGAATTTGGCTTTTATATGGATCTGAGTAAACCTGGAGACAATTTGGTGCAGTCTCCGACTAACTACAAATCCACAGCCAAATGCATGAATCGTGTGACGGCAGTAATAGTATGTGCGTCACCGTTTGGTGTTGTTGTGGCGCCTTTCCCGATACAACGCACTTCCTGTAAGGCGGTAATACCTGCCTTAAACTTTTCCAATACATCCGTACGTATACTGCAGATTCTCTAAAAAGAGTGCGGACATTCCAAGTGCAGATCATAGTAATTTTTCGTTTGCGTGGGTCGTCAACGTTAGGGGAGTCCGTTCTTATACTCTCCCCTATAGGATAGGGGGTGTACTAATTTCGTTATTGCGTCTGTAACACATCGAAATATTGATCTGAGACCCTACAAAGTATATATATTCTTGATCGTCCTGACATTTTAAGTCGATTTAGACCTGTCCTTCCATCGGTTCGTTTGTCGAAAGCACGCCAACTTTCGAAGGAAAGAATAAAGCTAGGCGCTTCTAATTTGCACGAATACTTCCTCTTAATGTGAGTCGGTTGGGATCGAAAACGGGCCATATCGGTCCATGTTTTGATATTGCTGCGATATAGACCGATCCTGGATCTTGACTTCAGGAGCCACAAGATTTCGGAATTGGCCGAAATTTGCACCAAGTGTTTTATTTTGATTTTCAACCACTGTGCCAAGTATGTTCTAAATCGGTTCATACCTTGATATAGCTCCCATATAAATCGATTTCGGATCTTGATTTCTTGAGCGGTTAAAGGGCATGTAGTGTTTTGTTATGCATTAAAACCACTGTGCAAGTGCGGTCCGAATCAGTCTTTTACCTAGTATAGCTCCCCTTTAAACCGATTTCCCGATTGGACTTCTTGAACCCTTACAAACTTGTCCGATTTGGCTGAAATTTTGCAGTGTGCGGTGTTCTGTTACTACTTCCAACAACTGTGCCAAATACGGTCCAATTCAGTCTTCAATATAACCTGATATATCTCCCATGTAAACCGGTATCTCGATCATCCACGTTCGGTTCCTAGAAGCTTTATTTTTTGCTGGTTTGACAGACGCTTGGTATGTAGAAAAAAATTATGCCTTTCAACTAAATCTCTTTTGTACAGATTCGGAAACTGTACCGCTGTCAGCCAAAAGGCTGTGGTCACCTGGAGGGCAACTCCTGAATGTGTCGTTGTTCGCTAAACAAGATTGGTAAGATCTGGCCAGGCAGCACTTGATTTTGATTGCAGCACTTGATTTAGTCAATAAGGAAGATATTCCTTCACGAATTTAACAAGTTGAAACTGAATGTCTAAGAAGCGGTTAGGTTGGGGAATCAGGAGAAGACTCAGCAATTGTTGCTGAACACCTGCTTGAGGAACTATCGCTAACTGAAACTGAACTGACTGAAAATCCCCCTTCCACAATCGAGACACGAGGGAAAGGCATCGAAACGGAACTCAACAAGCCCTGTGTGGGTGGGTCATCCGGTTGGACTGGTCCTAAGGTGTGCGGCAGCGGGGAAGGACGGAACTCTAGGCAGTGAAGCATCTAAGGAGGAATCGTCCACACCGCAAGTCTAGTGTCCTGAGAAAGACTCCTGCCCCTGTATGGGTATCGAATCTCATCATGACAAGATCTAACGAATCTTGTGAGGATTAACTCCTGGCGGATTCAAAAGACGAGGCTAACGCAATCGTGGGGGAAGTTCTGAATCCTGACTATGGTCCGGTTTCTGCGAGTAAAGCTCCACTTTTGTAAGGCCGCTTAGGCTGCACTTAAGGACGTCCTGATGGCAGGGGGATTTGACGTGGTTCTTATCCAGGGTATGTGTGTGTGGAGGAATGGTTCGTGGACTAAGAATTCCTTGATTTAAACTACTCAAGGGTACGGGGAATGGGAGACATAGAGCCTGTATTCTTGCAAGGAGTAGTCCAAATATTTCTCTTCTTCAGCTGCTAAGCACTGAATATACAATAGTAGCCAGCCTTGAAATAAATAAGTCTTATTACTGGCTGGCTTCCCCATAAATGGCTCACGATTCAGAGATGCCGCCTTAAAATCTTAAGTAGCTGATTTAAATCATTGTAGGAAGTGATGCTAATGCACTTCACCAGATATGGGGTAGTTCGGATGTCAACGAAAGGGGTGAGCTGCTTATTTAATATATTTATTATAAATTGGAGTCTGGCGATTTGTTATAAAGGGGATAAACCGACCTTTACACCAGGAACTGACAGGAGGTACTAGATATTGCCTTTGTGTCGGAAGATATAAGTGGAAGAATAAGCGACTGGAAATTGTTGGATGACCACAGCTTCTCTGATCCTCGTTGTATTGGTTTTAGCAGAAGTGGTCCCCGGCTAAACAGAGCTTGTTGGTCTAAGGAAGGACTGCAGAAAACTCTTCAACAGAGCGAAAGCCACAAGAGTACCACACGATTGGGACATTTATAAGGCTGAGCTAAGAAAATATAAAGTCGAGCTGAGTAAGGCTCAGAACATATTCTGGGTGGAATTCTGCAGCTCCGTGGAGGATACATCTGAGGCTTCTAGGCTTAGGAAGATTCTGTCCTCGAGACCTATTATGGTGCGGTATATTCAGAACTCAGAGAATGTATGGACAATGTCTAGTGAGGAAACACAGGAACTACTCGTTGATACACATTTTCCGGGAATTCTCCAACGGACAACGTGGCGCCAGAAGAGGTTGTCACTGGTATGCATTCGTCAGATGTTATTAGGAAAATTGTGTCTGAGCCGAAAATCCTTGGGTGATAAGAAGTTTCGATTGCTTTAAGTCGCCAGGCCCTGTTGATATATTACCGGTTGATTTACAAGGTCTGTCTGTAGACTGGTTCCTTGGCTTGGGGAGATATGCTCTGCTTTTATCAACATGTCATTACTCTTACTACCGTCCTATTAGTCTGCCATCCTTTATGCTGAAGACTCTTGAGAGGTAGATAGAAACATACCTTTGGCCACATACCCTGGAGATCGCCTATCGCGGTAGCAGCATGCATATAGTAAAGGCAAATCCACTGAAACAGCCCTTAATATTGTAGTCGGCTGCATAGAGGGTTCTCTCGCCGTCAAAGAATATACAATGGTAGCATTTCTAGACATTGAAGGTGATTTCAATAATGAAAAATCGACGTCAACCATGAAAAAGTTGGAGTTTCTAGGCATCAACTCTGCCGTAAGAAAGTGTAAAAGTAAGTTATTAACTTTCTAGAAGATGCATTACGGCAGGTTTGGGATCTTTGTATCTAAAAAGATGGGTCAGCAGAGGAAGGAGGTGTACTGTCTCATCTATTTTAAAGGTGTAAAAGGTGTGCTGATGACGTGACAATTGCGGTTAATAGAAAGTTTCCCAGCACTCAAAGAGATATAATACAGGTAAATCTAGTGCAACAGCGAAGTGGTTACCTACAGTGGTGCCAGTCTCCTTGGGAGGAGAGAATGTTCCATTTATAGAAAGCGCAAAATACCTGGGTGTTTTGCTGAACAGGAAATTGAACTTCAAATCCAACATTTTTGATAGGGCAAGAAAGGCCACTCTTGCGCTATACACCTACATTGGCAAAAGTTGGGGGCTTAGACCTAGTTTCATGCATTGGGTATATGCTGCAGTTGTCAGAACTATAATGGTATATGGTGATGTGGCCTGGTGGACGGCGATTCAAAAGTCCACCTACTGTTCAATAGTCAACTGGATCCAAAGGATGGCTAGTTTGTACATCGCAGCCGCACCGAGGACAACACCATCTGATGCACTGATTTTAATGCTACATCTAATGCCTCTGAACATTGTGGCTAGAAAAATTTCTGCGACTACTGCCGTGAGGCTAAGGGAGCTTTCCCTTTGGTCATGTGGCAGCTACGGACACTGCAGTTCCCGATGTTCCGATATTACAGGCAGTGTGGATTACACCCTACCTGAGCCGCTTTTTGATAAAAAGTACTGTACCACTATTTCTGATAGAACCGATTGGAACTACGATATCCCTGGTAATAGATGTTACATAGACTTCTATACGGATGGCTTCAAACTAGGTGACCAGGTGGGCTTTGAGGTGTACTCTAAAGATCTTGAACTAGCCATAACGAGAAGGTTACCTGACCACTGCAGTGTGTATCAAGTGGAGATCTTTGCAATTAAGGAAGTGGTGGAATGGCTACGATATAATGTCATAACGACGATTGGCATAAATATCTATTCAGACAGTCAGGCTGCCATTAAATCCCTGGAGAACGTGTTTCTGAACACAAAAACCGCTCTCGACTGTCGCAGATCTTTCAACGATCTTTCGCAGCTCCCTCAACGGCTGGGGCCACAGAGATATCCTAGGGAATTATAAAGCGGACAAGCTTGCGGTAATTGAAGCTACCTTACACATTCCAGGGAAACTTAAATCAGTGGGTATGCCTCTAGCGACATATAAGTTTTCAGGACCAGGCCCGAAGAACAACGAATGATAGATGGTCACAAAGAGGGGACTGTAGGCATTCCAAAACAATGTGGCCTCATCAAGACTTGAAGAGGTCTACTGCGTTGCTGTCATTGGCTAGAACAGACGTCTCAGTCACTGTGTACGTCATGACAGGTCACTGTCTAATCGGAAAACATGCTGACAGACTGAAGGATGCTAGTAACGACTTTTGCAGAAGCTGTAGGGACATCGAAGAAGAAGAGATTATAGAACACCTTATGTGTGTGTGTCCCACACTGGCAGTCAAAAGGAGTCACACTTCAGTTTCTAATTTCTTTGAGAACCTGCCTGATTTAGCGGATGTGAACATTGGCATGTTGTTGGGCTTTTTAAACCGATCTGGATGGATCAACGGTAGGAATTAGAAGACATCTTCCTTCTTCTGTTCCTGTGGTATCACAATGGACGAAAACGTCTAAGTGAGTCTGATGGCAGTCTTCCTTGGCCGAAAGTTAGATTACTTATTATATGTAAAAATTGAGTTTTCAAAAGATTTGACGACTTATTGTCCACATTTAAAATTATGATTTTTAAATAAGAGGCCCATTATGCTTATCGATTGCAATGAAGAGTTAGCAAACTGCATTACATTTTCGCAAGACCATGTCATTTGAGTGTTACACACCGGACGTGCGAAAACTGCTCTAAAAATACTATTGTGTTGATAATTATTTATTTTTCACCTTCGCAATCATTTCAGTTTCCCTTTACTTTGAGGGTAATTACATAATTAAGTTTACTTTGAGCAAAAGCAAAAACAACAAGACACATAACGATTACAAGTTCTTGTATTCGAAGTAATGCATCACTGATTACAGTGATTTCTCTCTCTCTCTCTCTCCTGCTAACTCTCTTAGTGTACTTTTGTTTAGTATCTAAACTTCAGTAATAGTTGTAGATTTGAGTCGCTCTCATATTATCTCTTTCTTGCGGCGTTTGTTTTGATTGTTTACTTCTTTGCAGTATTTGACCCAATTGGAGGTTAGTGAAAACGAAATGGAAGTCTTGGATTTGAGTTCTTTGGCACAATTGGAGACCTTAAAATGCAGCCATAATAAATTGCTCGAACTTATGATAAATGGCAGTAATTTAACATCATTGGTGGCCGATTCTAATTGTAAGTATAAACGAGTTGATACACATAAGTACTTGCGTCTTTTATGCTTCTATGATTCTTTAAGTAGAACGTTAAATGGAAGCTGTCATTGACTTTCATTGCGGATAAAAACGAAAAAAAATTATAAACATCTCATTGAAATTTTCAAATGCTTTTGGCAAGATTTTCTTCGTTTTATTTCTTGAAAACGCAAATATTTGGAAAATAGGATAGTGGGTATATTTATTAAGTCATTTCGTTTGCAACACATCGAAATATCAATTTGCGACAAACATTTTGGGTCGTTAAAAAACACTTCGTGCCCAATTTTGTAAGGATCGGACTAAAATTGTGGCTTCTATAGCTTTAAAAGGGCACATCGGATGAAAGATATATATGGGAGCTATATCTAAATCTGAACCGATTTTTTCAAAATCAATATCGTCCTTGGACCAAAAAAGACACGACTGATTTTATTGCCGCTTACTATCGTCCTTTATTTAAACATATGGTGTCATCTTTCAATTTGAATGACAAAACTAAAAGAGGAAGAACGCAACATATTTATTCAATGACTAAACGTTCTGGAATGGCAAAATTGCTTAGGATATTAATAAAATCACATATATGAACTCCGAGAAATATTTATTTAAAATTAAAATTCCTTAATTTGTTTATTTTGTTGATATTTGATTATTTCGGATGTGTATCAGTGCTGCCAACGTTAAAGTACTAAGCATTTAGAGGGAAGAGCGATTTATTTATTCATAAGCTAGCGAATCCACTACACTCGTAAATAAAACAACCCAAATGTCGTATTCAATGCTGTCAGCCTGCAGTTTCAGAAGACATTCACTGCAAAGTTTCAAATACTTTCACTGTCCTATGTTAAAACAATATATGACGGAATAGTCAAACAAATAACACATAGAAAAGGTTGGGGTGCCATAGGTTCATTTAAGGATTTAGAGTCTCCAAATGCTACTTCTTCATCAAAATAAGTCAGGTTATCACATATGTCTTTATCTGCACGCACGCAAAATAAATAGTTTGTGAAATTTTTACTACAAACAAAATACTTTCATCACGAAGTTTACTTTAATTGTAACCATGTAACGTTTCGCTTCAACATTTCAAACGTTTGGCATACTTACTTACTTTAATTGGCTATGACAGAACATTTTTTTCACTAGCTGAGCGTAGAATAGGGTTCCAAGCGCCTCGATAGTCTGCGCCAATTCTAAAATCTCTGACACAAAATTTCGAGGTGTCTCCCACCATTGATTTTTCCATCGGGCTTACGTTAGCAATAAAAGTAGTATTATTGAACGTACCTAACTCTGTTTATTGTAAACCCTTTAGCAGCTTCGTCTACGGTAAAAGGACCTTCCTTTAATTGTAAGACCAAAAACTTTTTAATTGCGAAAGTGCTTCGATAGCCGTAAACGATTATTCGTGTACGGGTCCAATAATTCTTTTCTTGTGCCTCTCCTTCTGGAGAGAAAGGGTGGGTATTTGCGCTTATATACCAGTGGTTGGCAAATATATTCACTCTATTGCATATTACTTTCTACGTACACAAGAAAATAATCCCAAGCAGACCCATAGGCTAGCAAATAATTGCAATTGTGTGCTTGTCACTGGTATAGCCACATTCTCACACACCATCATTTTGTTTTGAATGAGCACAGAGCAGTCAGAATACTGAGCAGCTCGGACGAGTGCTGAGGTAAACTCGGAAAGTGACAATTTTTAAAGTTTCGATACAAAAATGTTAGAGCAACACACAAAAGACTGCCAGGATCAAGAAAACCCAACAAGAATTTCTAAGGCACATACATTGTTTGGTAACATTTAGGCGATAAAGAAATATCAATCAAAATGTAGGTATTTAAATGTGCGAAAAGGACAATAACCATTTTTTTATTGTTTATATCGTAACGAATACAGCAGATAGTAATACAAAATCATATGAAGTTGTACGAAATTGGAAGGCCTTCAATTTAATTGTGTATCATAACATTGAAATAAATCCAAATATACTCTGAAAGAGTTTAAATTACCAACTGAGATCTTCTTACAAGACGTAACAAATTGAGTTTGAATTATATTAAAATATAAAATTGAACATGGCTTCCTTTTTAATATGAATAATCCATTTTAAACGTTTAACTTTAAATTAGGAGATCGGTTTATATGGGAGCTATATCAGGTTTTTGACTACTTCAGACCATATTTGGCACGTATGTTGAAGGTCACAGGCAAATCAAACAAAAACTGCGCCTTGAGGGTGTCAAGAATTATAATCGGGAGAACGGTTTATATGTATGCCATATCAGGTTTTCAACCTATTTATACCATACTTGGCACGCATGTTAGAGGTCATAATAAAAAAAGTCTTTGACAGAACATTTGTACTATTAGCCGAACTTGGAATAGCGTTCCAAGCGCCTCGATATTTTCTGACACAAAGTTTCGAGATGTGTAAGGTAGTACCTAGTCTCGCAAGCTCGTCCTCTTTACGATAACCTGGGATATCTCTATGGCCCGGTACCCAGAACAGGTGAATTTTGAACTGTTTAGCCATGCCGTTGAGAGATCTGCTACAGTCGAAGGCGGTTTTAGTGTTCAGAAATACGTTCTCCAGGGATTTAATGGCTGCCAGGCTGTCTGAGGAGATGCCAATCGCTGTTATGAGATTTAGCCATTCCACCACTTCCTTGATTGCAAGTATCTCCGCTTTCTACACACTTCAGTGGTCGATATGACCAGTTCTAGATCTTTAGAGTACACTCCAAAGCCCACATGATCGTATAGAAGTCTATGTGACTTCTATTACCAGATATCGTAGTTCCGATCGGTTCTATCAGGAATAGTGGTACAGTACTTGTTATCAAAAAGCGCCTCAGGTAGGGTGTAATCCACACTGCCTGGAACATCGGATATTGTATTAAGGATAACACAGAGTCCGTAGCCGCCACATGCTCAAAGAGAAAGCTCCCTTAGCTCGACGGCAGTGGTCACAGCAATTGGTCAAGCCATAATGTCCCGAGACATTAGATGTAGCATTAAAATCAGTGCATCAGATGGTGTCGTATCAGTGCGGTTATGATGCCAAACGGCTTGTCCTTTGGATCCGGTTAAGTATTGAGTAGTAGGTGGACTTTTGAAGCGCCGCCCACCAGACCACAACACCATATAGCAATCCCATGGCAGCCGGTTGTACGCACCGGATTGACCCGATGGAATCTTCATCGGCAAGGGCTGCCGCCTCAGTGTACGTGTTCGTCTTTTTTCGTCATGGGAGAGGCACATCCCGGAGTGCCTTCTCCGTACGCTTCTGGTCCGTGCCGGGATTGAAAAGAACCCCGGACCCTGGTTCTGTTCCGTTTGCCAGAACCGCCTTCATCATCGGTCAGTGTCGGTGAGGTGTAACCGGTGCTTGGAGTGGGTACACTTCCGTTCTTGCTCTGGCCTAACTTCGCTACGGGAGTATAGTCATACTGCCTATGTCGCTAGGTGCTGTGCGAACATAGCCAGCAGTGGGTCACAAGCGTCGCCGTCGTCGCCTTCGGCGTCCTCGTCGTCGGACTATGTGACCCCCCCAACCTCTCCCGTACGTCAATTTATGCAACGACAGCACCCTAGCCCTGCTATTGCCAGGCCATTGCCGGGAAGTGTATCGTTCTTGCAGTTAAACTGCAATGGACTGCGAGGCAAGATTGATGAGATTGTAGATTTTATGAGTCGGAAGAGCATATCGGTCGCAGCGATCCAGGAGACAAAGCTGACTAACACCTGCAGCTTGCACAGTTGTCACGGCTACAATGTGCTACGTAAGGATCGCTCAAGGAATGGAGGTGGGGGATTGGCCTTCGTTATACACCATTCCGTGCAGTATAGACCTATCTCGCCTGCGCTTGACGCTAGTGACCCATACATGGAATGTATGGGGGTAGCAGTCAGGTCTGGTACTGCCGAGATAGAGATATACAACGTGTATGTACCGCCGGTTGGTAGCTGTGTCCCGATTAATGGCCAGGCCTACAGCCCCGACATAAGTGGGTTGCTATCTGGCCATAGTCGTCTGGTTCTGGGGGATTTCAATGCACATCACTCGTCATGGCATTCTCCCCTAGGCAACGACCAGCGTGGCATAGCTTTGGCAGAGCAGATAGATAGCTCCACGTTTTGCACGGTGAATGAGGATGCCCCCACTAGGATTACGAAGAGATGCAGCAGCTCGCCAGACATATCAATCGCATCCCCTGATCTCCTGAGTGACGTATCCTGGCAAGCCGTCATCTCTTTGGGGTCAGACCACCTCCCCATAATCCTCACCATCGACCGACCACCCGACTTCATAACCTCTGAGCGCCGAACGTTCATCAACTACAAGAAGGCCAATTGGACTGGCTTCAGAGAGTATACCAATCGCCGCTTCAATGAACTGCCACCCCCCTCTGATGTGCTTGTGGCCGAGAGGAAATTCCGAGACATCATCAACGCAGCAGCCGCTCGCTTTATACCAGCCGGTCGAATACCGCAAGTGCGACCCAATTTCCCGGCGCAAGCAGTGGTACTCGCAGACGAGCGTGATGGGATTCGTGCTATGGACCCCGCTAACCCCAGAATCAGCGAGCTGAATCTGGAAATAAACAGGGTAGTCAACGAACATAAGCGGAATTTGTGGCTGGAACACTTGGAGCAATGTAACTTAGGCACCGGTGCAGGCAAACTGTGGGCCACTGTTAAGTCTCTCTCGAACCCCGGTAGACGGGACGACAGGACCTCAGTCACTTTTGGTGAGATAACCGTGACTGATCCGAAGAGATGCGCCAGGTTGTTCAACCGTCAATTTATTGTGCATCCCGAGAGAGACAGGGCAAGGAGGAGAGCCATTCGCCGTATTCGTGGTCTACGAGCCGATGAACAGTCATCACAATTTACCGTGGGCGAAGTTATGAATGTCATCCGTGGCGCCAAATCTTCCAAGGCGTTGGGGCCCGACGGAATCTCTACATTGATGCTGAAGAATCTGGATTTACCTGGAGTTGAGTACCTTACCACTGTCCTTAACCTGTCATTGAACACTCTTATAGTTCCCGATGTCTGGAAAATGGGCAGAGTGATCCCGCTACTGAAGCCTGGTAAAGACCCGAGTTTGGGGGAGTCGTACAGACCGATCTCCCTTCTCTCACCAGTGGCTAAGACGCTTGAGGCATTACTCCTCCCGCTTGAGGCATTACTCCTCCCCATTTCCATTCGCCGGGCATCAACACGGATTTCGGAGACTGCACAGCACAACAACAGCTTTGCATGCCATCACCACACACATTTGCCGTGGCTTCAATCAACCCAGGCCATGTGATAGGACGGTCCTCGTGGCACTGGACCTTTCGAAGGGATTCGACACGGTCAGCCATGCCAAATTATTTGAGGACATCGCCAACACGTCCCTCCAGCCAGGCTTGAAACGTTGGGTCGCGAATTATCTGTGTGGCCGCCAGTCATTTGTGGAATTTAGGGATAAGAAGTCAAAACACCGTAGAGTGAAACAGGGAGTTCCCCAAGGTGGGGTGATATCTCCGGCTCTGTTTAACCTCTACCTATCCTCCATCCCACCTCCTCCAGACGGCATAGAGATCGTATCTTATGCGGACGATTGTACGATCATGGCATCAGGCCCCCCACCCATTGATGACATCTGCGATAGGTTGAACGTCTACCTCAACGAGCTTGCCTCATATTTCGCTGCAAGAAATCTGAAGATATCCGCCACCAAATCTTCAGCCACACGCGTAAGGTGAATACTGAGATGACTGTGATGGTCGATGGAGAAATGATTCCGACCATCAAGTGTCCCAAAATACTTGGCGTCACATTTGACAGCTCCTACACTTTCTCCCCACATGCCACAGCAATCTGCAATAAAGTCAAAAGTAGAAACAAGGTCCTCAAGTCACTCGCTGGCAGCACTTGGGGTGCAGACAAAGAAACCTTGTTGACCACGTACAAAGCAATTGGCCGGTCTGTGGTAAGTTATGCAGCGCCAGTGTGGTCACGTCAACTTTGTGACACGCAGTGGAATAATATTCAGATCTGTCAGAATGCCGCCCTCCGAACTGCGACGGGCTGTCTCCTCAGTTCTCATGTGGACCACCTCCATCAGGAGACAAAGATCCTACCAGTGCGAAGACATAACTACATGCTGTCTAAGCAATACCTTTTGGGCTGTTATCGCAGAAATCATTCAAATCATCATCTTGTGGATAGATACCCACCGCCCAGAAGCCTTAAGGTAGATCTACACGATCTAGAGCGTGAGGTCCAGCACTACAAGAGAGAACCTCTAGATCAAGCGGCATATCAAGCGGGTCTGAACAACATTCATGCAGACACGGTAGCAGACGCGTTAATTGGCTACCGGGTGAATGTAGTCCTTGGAGAACGACCACTACCCATTGCACCCGAAGAAATCGACCTCCCCCGGCAAACCAGAGTGGTTCTGGCTCAATTACGTTCCGGCAGATGCAGCCGCCTCAATTCCCACAGAGCTAGGATTGATGCCGACGTGCAAGATGTATGTCCCGATTGTAACCAGGGACCGCACGATACACGTCACCTGTTTAACTGCCCGGCCAGACCCACTCGACTCAGACCCATCCTAGTCGCGGAGTTCCTGGGTCTTGACACTCAACAGAATCAAGCAGACGAAAGATAGTACACAATAAACTGCTACAACAACAACAACAACCATATAGCATTATGGGTCTGACAACTGAAGTTTATACCCAGTGCATGACACGCGGTCTAAACCCTCCAACTTTTGCCAATGGCTCTCTTGCAGGTGTATAGGGCAGGAGTTGCCTTTCTTGCCCTTTCCAAAATGTTGGATTTTGAAATTTTGCATTTTCTGTAAATGAAACATTGTTTCCTCCCAAGGATGTCACTGTAGGCAACTTGTATCTCCCGCTGAAAAGAACTACTTTTGTCTTGCACGGTGTTCCTCTGCTGACCCATCTTTTTAGATCTCAAGCCTACAGTAATGCATCTTTTAGTAAGTTAATAACTTACTTATAAACATTCTTACGGTAGAGTTGATGCCTAGAAACTCCAACTCCTTCATGAGTGACGTCGGTTTTACATTATTAAAAGCACCTTCAATGTCAAGAAATGCTACCATTGTATAGACCTTGACAGCGAGAGACCCTCTATGTAGCCGACTAGTTCGTGAAGATCTGTTTCAGTGGATTTGTCAATCTTTATGCATGCTGCCGCCGCTACTGGCGATCTCCAGGGATCTTTGCCCTAAGATATGTTTCTATCAACCTCTCAAGATTCTTCAACATAAAGGATGACAAACTAGTAGAACGAAAATCCTTCGCTTTCGTGTGGTAAGGTTTTCCTGCTAACGGAATGAAAATGACCTTCGTGTTCCTCCATCCCACAGGTTTATATGACATGCTGATACAAGCAGAGTCTATCTCCCAGTCTATCAGACACAGCTTGTAATTCAACCGGTGATACATCATCAGGGTCTGGCAACATAAAGGAGTCGAAACTTCTTATCGCCCAAAGGATTTTTGACTCAGCCACAATTTTCCTAATAACCTCCGACGAATGCAGACCAATGACAACCTCCTTTGGCGCCACGATGCCCGTTGGAATTTTTTCCGGGAAATACGTATCAGCGATTAGTTCTAGTGTTTTCTCACTAGACATTGTCTATTCATTCTCTGACTTCTGAATATACCCCACCGTAATAGCTCTAGATGACACAATTTTCATTAGCCTAGAGGCTTCAGTTGAATCCTCCACGGAGCTGCAGAATTCTACCCAGGATTTGATCTGAGCCTTTCTGAGATCGAGCTTATATTTTCTTAGCTCAGCCTTATAGATGTCCCAATCGTGTGGTGCTCTTGTGGCTTTCGCTCTGTTGAAGAGTTTTTTGCAGTCCCTCTTTAGACCAACAAGCTCTGGGGTATACCATGGCGGTTACTGTTTGCTCCTTGGCTTGGCACTAGGACATGCTGGCACAAGCGAGTCATTCAGGGCCCTATCCTCTGTAGTTTCCACTTCCTTTTCTAGGCTAGAAGGGATAGACGTGCAGAATTTGTGACGAAATTTTTCCCAATCTGCCTTTCTTCTGTTAAGCCGAGGGACCACTTTTGCAGTATTTTCTCCAAGGCTGAAACTAGTATAACGATGATCAGAGAAGCTGTGGTCATCCAACACTTGGGGGTCGCATATTCTTCCACTTATATCTTCCGATACAAAGATAATATCTGGTGCCTCCTGCCTGTTCTTGGTTATACAGGTCGGTTTATTCCCTTTAATACAAATCGCCAGATTGCAACTTACAATATATTCGATAAGCAACTCACCCTTTCCTTGACATCCGAACTTTCCCATATCTGGTGATTTACATTAGCATCACTTCCTACAATGAGGCTCTTTTTCCCTACAGAAGCGGCTTCAACCAACAACATAAGGTTGAAGGCGAGAACTCTAAATCGTGTGCCATATATAGAGAAGCCAGCCAGTAATGAGGCTTATTTATTTCAAGGCTGGTTACTACCAAATGGTCAGTACTAAGGGACGTAAGAAGATAAACATCTAGGCTACTCTTTGCACGAATACAGGCTCCATGCCCCCATTCTCCGTACCCTTGAGTAGTTTAAATCCCAGAATTCTTAGTCCACGAACCATTTCTCCACACACACATGGATCCTGGATAAGAACCACGTCAAATCCCCTCGCCATCAGGAGAACCTTTAGTGCCGCCGAAGCGGCCATACAATGGTGGAGATTTATCTGTAGAAACGGGACCATAGTCGGGATTCAGAACATCCACCATTGTTGTGTTGGCCTCGTCTTCTGATTTCACCAGGAGTTAATCCTTACAAGATTCGTTAGATCTTGTCATGATGAGATTCAATACCCATCCTGGAGTAGGCGTCTTCCTCAGGACACTAGACTTGCGGTGTGGACGATTCCGAATTATATGCTTCACTTGTTGCTGCTGACGAAGTACTTTTTGAGTTCCGTCCTTTCCTGCTGGCGCACACCTTAAGTCTAGTCCAACCAGATGGCCCACCCACACAGAGCTTGTCGGGTCCCATTTTGTTGCCTTCCCCTCTTGCCACGATTGTGGCAGAGGGATTTTCAGTCTCCTTCAATCCGCCAGACCTTAGCGATGTGGTCGATAGTTCCTCAGGTAAATGTTCTGCAACAAATGTTGAGTCGTCTCCTGATTCCCCAACCCCTTTCGCTTCTATAGACTTCCAGTTTCAACTTGTTAAATCCGTAAAATACAACTCCTTTAGACTTGTTGAGGTCTGCGAGACAGCCGAAGTTTAGTATGAATAATTAATGTCTCCGGTCATTATCAGTCTTTTCCAATCTATCAATCTTCCAGTCGGTGGTTGAAAGATTGGGATTACATTCCCTTAGTCTTCCAAGTATTCCAAGAGAATTCTTGGTATCCAAGCATGCGCCATTAGTCTAGAATCTTGACTAAATCTAGTGCTGACACACGGCGTACAACGACACATGTCCATTGAGAGTTGATCCCTGAAGGCAATTAGCCTACATCGGTCCGATACCAGCTTGCTTCGTCACAAACAGGAGGAGACCCAAGAAATTCCACAAGAACATCGGAGTATACTTATGACAGTCCATTGACTATTCCACTTGAATTATTCCTAGGTATGCAGCCCTGTTCTTCTTCCTTGTCGACAACTGTCGTCAACAAACTGTCCCTTTTTCTCTTAGGCATGGGATGCCCTCCAGGTAACCGCAGCCTTTTGGCTGATTGCGGTGCAGTTTCCGAATGTAGACGTGTTACCTTTGGCGTAGCTTGTGCAGCGAATCTCCAAGCCCAATTTAGGGAGCCTCTCTCCCTATTAGTGAGAGTCTTACGATCATTCGCACCAAGCTTCTCAATAAACCTGAGAGCGATGGGCCTTCTATTATTCAAACCTCTTAAAGAGCGTGTTCGTTTGCCGTGGAAGGCCGATGGCCTAGGCAAATTGTAGGCATGTGAACATAGAATACGTTCGACCTTGTCCTTAAGACCAATATAGGGAGCCTCTCTCCCTATTAGTGAGAGTCTTACGATCATTCGCACCAAGCTTCTCAATAAACCTGAGAGCGATGCGCCTTCTATTATTCAAACCTCTTAAAGAGCGCGTTCGTTTGCCGTGGAAGGCCAATGGCCTAGGCAAATTGTAGGCATGTGAACATAGAATAGGTTCGACCTTATCCTTAAGACTCGAACCCGGATTCTTCGTCAAAAGCCTCTGCAGACCATTCGTCTGTCAGCTATTGGAGCCTGGAGCTGCTGCTCCACCAGTCGAGGTTTCAGTAACCACCACCGCAGCTGTAGGGTCTTTGGAGTCCATTCTAAGCCCACTCCCGGGCCCTAGATCTACCGCTCCACTGGAAACAGGCGCAGATTATCATCCGCCTTATGGATACAACTATCGTAGCTATCCTTGAGTGACTTAAATTTTTCTTCTAAAAATAATGTCCTATTACGAGTTACAAAAAAGAAATCCTTCAGAGCGAAATAACAAAACGTCCGCTCCAAACGTCTGTTCAAACTGATTTTCTGCTGTAAAGTGATTACAACAGACGGACACACAGACATATTTTAATCTTCTTGGAGTTTTACGACGATCCGAAGTATATATGTTTTGTAGGGTCGGAAATTGATTTTCCAATGTGTTGCAAACTGATGACAAAATTAATATTCCCCCTATGGTGATGGTTATAAGAATGTTAATATACAGAATTTATGCTTCTTATTATCTACCTTCTGTATACATTGCTTTTCATAATATTCTCAAAACGCAGAAAATTCGAAATGATTGTCGAATTTCAATATAGAAAATTTTTATTCATTCGGAGTAAGGCGTAATTTAGATTGGTGGAAGTAGAGCACGACTATCAATTTGTAGTAATGGAGAAATGCTTTTTATACCCTCCACCATAGGATGGGGGTATACTAATTTCGTCATTCGGTTTGTAACACCTCGAAATATGCGTCGAAGACCCCATAAAGTATATATATTCTTGATCGTCGTGACATTTTAAGTCAAACTAGCCATGTGCGTCCGTCCGCTTGTCTGGTGAAAGCACGCTAACTTTTGAAGGAGTTAAGCTAGGCGCTTGCAATAATACTTCACAAATACTTTTTATAAGGGTAGGTCGGTTAGGATTGTAAATGGGCCAAATTGGTCCATGTTTTGATATAGCTGCCATATAAACCGATCTTGGGTCTTGACTTCTTGAGCTTTTAGAAGGCGCAATTCTCATCCGATTTGGCTGTAATTTTGCACGTGGTGTTTTGGTATCACTTCCCAAATTTGTGCGAAGTTAGGTCCAAATCGGTTCGCAACCTGGTATAGGTGCCATATAAACCGATCTTGGGTCTTGACTTCTTGAGCTTTTAGAAGGAGCAATTCTTATCCGATTTTGCTACAATTTTGCATTAGGTGTTTTGATATGACTTCCAAAAACTGATATAGCTGCCATATAAAGTGATCTCGGATCTTGTCTTCATCCGATTCCGCTTCTCTCTCCGCTTCTCCTCCTCCGTCCTTATCCATTTTTTTTTGTTTGCCTAAAAAGAAATTCTGCGCAAAAAACTCGACAGATGCGAACCTTGAAGGAGGGTATATAAGATTCGGCCTGGCCGACTTGTTACTGGTTATATCCACTACCGAAGAATGGGGTTTTAAAGAGTCACGAGATTCGTGAGTGGGATCCAAATCTAATCACGTGATCGTGTGTGAGCGTGATTGAATTAAAATTCCTTATGCGTGAGCGTGAATCACGACTCACAACGCTAATCACGACTCACCAAAAAATCACGAACCACGAGATATCAAGACTCATATGGAAATCCTGACATTGGGCTGGTATTCTATTCTGACAGCAATCAAATGTTTTTGTTTCTATACCAAAAAAAGATTTTTATACCCACCACCAAAGAATGGGGTATATTCATTTTGTCATTCCGTTTGCAATACATCGAAATATCCATTTTCGACCCTATAAAGTATATATATTCTTGATCAGCGTAAAAATCTAAGACGATCCGTCCGTCTGTCTGTTGAAATCACGCTACAGTCTTTAAAAATAGAGATATTGAGCTGAAACTTTGCAAAGATTCTTTTGTTGTCCATAAGCAGGTTGAGTTCGAAGATGTGCTAAATCGGTCTATATCTTGATATAGCCTCCATATAGACCGATCCGCCGATTTAGGGTCTTAGGCCCATAAAAACCACATTTATTATCCGACTTTGCTGAAATTTGGGACAGTGAGTTGTGTTAAGCCCATCGACATCCTTCGTCAATTTTGCCCAGATCGGTCCAGATTTGGACATAGCTGCCATATAGACCGATCCTCCGATTTAGGGTCTTAGGCCCATAAAAGCCACATTTATTATCAGATTTTGCTAAAAATTGGGACAATGAGTTTGTTCGACCTTCCGACATCCTTCGTTAATTTGGCCCAGATCGGTGCAGATTTGATTATAGCTGCCATATAAGCCGATCCTCCGAATTAGGGTCCTGGGCCCATAAAAGCTACATTTATTATCCGATTTTGCAGAGATTTGGGACATTGAGTTATGTTAAGTCCCTTGACATATATCTGCAATATAGCACAGATCGGTCCAGATTTGGATATAGCTGCCATATAGACCGATCCTCCGATTTGGGGTCTTAGACCCATAAAAGTCGCATTTATTATCCGATTTTGCTAAAATTTGGGACAGTGAGTTGTCTTACGCCCCTCAATACCTTTCTTCAATTTGGCCCTGAACGGTTCAGATTTGGATATAGCTGCCATAAAGACCGATCTCTCGATTTAAGGTTTCGGACCCATAAAATTTGCATTTTAATCCGATTTCGCCGAAATTTGGGACATTGAGTTGCGTTAGGCCACTCGACAACTTTATGCAATTTGGTTCAGATCGGTCCAGATTTGGATATAGCTGCCATATAGACCTATCTCTCGATTTAAAGTCTTGGCACATTTATAATTCGATTTCTCTCAAATTTGACACAGTGACATAAGTTAAGCTTTTCGAAATCCGTGTCGTATATGGTTCAGATCGGTCTATATTTGGATATGGCTACCAAAGAGACCAATATTTTGCGTTACAAAATTGAATAATGTGACTTGTCCTTATTAGACCCGTCAATATCCGTGTCGAATTTGGCGCAAGTCGAACCATATTTCGATAAAGCTGTTATGTGGGCATAAATTATGCATATTTCACCGGATTATGAGGAAAAGTGGTTTACATATATACTCGAAGTGGTGGGTATCTAAAATTCAGCCCGGCCGAACTTAACGCCTTTTTACCTGTTGTTTATAATCAGGTTAAGTTCCAAGACTATCATACTATATCTTGATAAAGCCTCAATATATACTTGCGCCCATAATAGGCGAATTTATTAGTTGTTATTGGGTACAGTGAGTTGTGTCAGGTCCCTTGACATACCTCTTCAATACGACCCTGATCGGTCCAGATATGCATAGAACTGCTCTATATACTATATATATATATCTCCCGATTTTAGGTCCCTTAAAGGTGAATTTATTAATCGATTTCGCTGAAAGTTAGCACAATGAATTGTGAAAGGCTCCTCGAAAATTGTACTATTGTATGTTCAAGATCGAGCTTTTATTGGGTATAGCCGTCATTTATACCGATCTTCCTATTTAAGTTATTGGACCCATAAAAAGCACATTTAATTTCAGATTCGGCTGAAATTTGGCTCAGTGAGCTGTGTAAGACTTTTCGACATCCGCCAATATGGCTTAGATCAGTCTATATTTCTATATATCCCCCATATACATAAGGCGATCTCCCGATTTACGTTTTTAGTCCCAAAAGAAAGTGAAATTTCGTGACTTGTTGAAGATTTAGAGAGCGCAATTCTTACTCGATTTGACTGAAATATTGTACAACGTGTTTTGTTTTGACTTCTAACAACTGTGCTAAGTATGGTTTAAGCCGGTTCATAACCTGATATAGATAACATATAAACCGGCCTTCAGATGTGACATCTTGAGCTTATAGAAGGCGCAATTATCACCTGATTTGCCTGAAATTTTGCACGTGAAGATTTTGTTTTGGCTTACAACAGCTGTGTCAAGTATAGTATAATATTGGGTTGCCCAAAAAGTAATTGTCGGTAATATAGTAGTCATATAGTCGGCGTTGACAAATTTTTTCAACGGCTTGTGACTCTGTAATTGCATTCTTTCTTCTGTCAGTTATCAGCTGTTACTTTTAGCTTGCTTTAGAAAAAAAGTCCGCGAAATTTTGTTTACATTTGTTTGTTAGGCGTCAATTTTAATATGGGTACCACATGTATTGAAAGAAATGCACCTTAAACGCAATGAATTCGACCCGTTTTTAAAACGAATCATAACTGGAGATGAAAAATGGATTGTTTACAACAACGTTAGTCGAAAACGATCATGGTCCAAGCATGGTGAACCAGCTCAAACCACTTCAAAGGCTGATATCCACCAAAAGAAGGTTATGCTGTCTGTTTGGTGGGATTGGAAGGGTGTGGTATATTTTGAGCTGCTTCCAAGGAACAAAACGATTAATTCGGATGCTTACTGTCAACAATTGGACAAATTGAATACACCCACGAAGGAGAAGCGACCAGAATTGGTCAATCGTAAAGGTGTCATATTCCACCAGGACAACGCTAGACCGCACACATCTTTGGTCACTCGCCAAAAACTGAGTGAGCTTGGCTGGGAACTTTTGATGCATCCATCATATAGCCCTGACCTTGCACCATCAGACTACCATTTATTTCGATCTTTGCAGAACTCCTTAAATGGTAAAATTTTCGGCAATGATGAGGCTATAAAATCGCACTTGGTTCAGTTTTTTGCAGATAAAGGCCAGATGTTCTATGAGCGTGGAATACTAAATTTGCCAGGAAGATGGCAAAAGGTTATCGAAAAAAATGGCAATTATATATTTGATTAAAGTTCATTCTAAGTTTTATTAAAAATTCATTTACTTTCTTTTAAAAAATCGGCAATTACTTTTTGAGCTACCCAATAGGTTTATAACCATGCAAATTTGCCCATGAACATTCCATTAAGGGGCAGGGACAAGCTTCTCACATACCTTTGAGTGCTTTCCGATTCTAGTTTAAGCTCAATAATAAGGGACCTCTTTTTTATATCCAAGTCCGAATGGAGTGCCACAGTGCGACACCTCTTTGGGAAGAAGTTCTTACATGGCCTCACAAATATCATAAACATTAGGAGGGGGTAACCACTATGGTTTATCCAGTCTGTTTATCCAGTCTGTAAAGACCCGCTGTTGGTTCAGGATTGTATCAGTGTGTAGGTCCTTGCATTGTCAATGCGTACATCTTGGCATCGAAAAATTATTTTTTTTTTGTGCACAACGTCTTGCAGTGAGGTCTCCACCGATCTCCCCTCTACATGGGCATGCAAAAGTTAAAAGAAAATTTTCTTGGTACTCTATCTTATCCTATATTTAATAACATTTTTTTTAATTTTTTACAGGCCTTCATCTCATTCAAATTTCTCCGATTCCTCAGAAACTTTATCATGTCAACATATCCAACAATTATTTCACCGAATTGCCCAAGTGGCTGAATGAATGTGAAATGCTGGAGACTCTCAATGCTTCACATAATCAATTGCAAAAGGTCACTGATTTTCTTTTGACAAGTAAGACGACTAGAATACGTGATCTCAATTTGGCCTACAATAATTTAAGGATAATAGAACGTTTGCCGGAACGCTTTAGGCCCTTGGAATATTTGCAATTGCAGAGCAACGAATTGCAATTGTTGACGGACAATCTATTTGCCATAACCAAAGGATCGTTGAAGCTATTGAATTTATCGTGCAATAAATTGCAAATACTACCACCAGTAGAGGATCATGACATTAACAGTGGGGGAGGAGAAGTTGTGGAATTTGCTCTAGAACGTCTGATGGTGACAAGTAACAATTTGGATGATCGAATTTTTGAGGTTCTGAGCCAGGCTAAAAATCTCAGAGTGCTGTATGCGGCCTACAATAAAATTTCGGCCATAACCGAGGGGTGTCTGGAACAGTTGGACAAGTTGGAGGAGTTAATGTTGTCGGGAAATTTATTGCAGCATCTACCGGAAAGTATTTGCGACCTAAAGAGTTTACAAGTTTTAAGGGTTCACTCAAATCTTCTCCTCTTCACACCTGGCCTCAGCAAGTTGGCTACACTGAAAGTTCTGGATCTGGCCCACAACCATTTGGATCATTTAGATTTAGTGAGCTTGGTGCCAAAAAACCTAAAGTATTTGGACTTGTCGTGTAATCTGCAACTTCAATTGGATGAGCATCAGGTGACAGTGTGTCGAAGTCAACGCAAATGGAGCTTAGTAGATGTTTCGGGGAAAAATCGCATCAACTTGCCAACGAAAAAATCCGCAGAGCAAAAAGAAGTCGTGGGGCATGCGAATTCCTCGCATAAGCCTCCTTGGCAGGTGGGTTTTTCCGAGACTCCAGGAAAGCACCGCAAGTTGTTGGTTATACAATTGCGCGAGTCGAAATTTCGAACTGAAGAGGCTTTGTTTGGCATGTTTGTAAGTGCCACCAATCATTCGACAAATGCTTCCAAAATGGCCCAGATGATTCCAAAGCTATTGCAACAGGAGCGAACAGTGAAAGAGAACATAGGGGATTACATGAAGTACACTCTGCTGGCTGCCCAGCAGAAGATGGCCGAAAAACCTCCCCAGGCTTCAATGTTGTGTCATATATCCCGCGAAAACACTCGGAGCAAAGATATGGTACGACCCCAAAAGACTAAGAGATATATTTTGAGAATTGCTGGCATTGGAGACATAGGAGCGTATCTGATACGCCGCACCACCAATGTGGAGTTGATAGCCAAGGCAACTCCCCATCAACAATTTTTGAACTCCACCATGAATTTGACAGATCCTACAGTGGCGGAATGGATACTGGGCAATGATGATGAATATCTGGTGCTATGTAATCCTGGCATACGCTCTGTCCTAGATATCGATCGTATTTCCCGCGAAATACGCAAAGAGGAAAATGTGGTGTTGGCAGCAAAGCGGCTGCAAGATTTGGCCCAAAGCTTTGGCTGCGAAGAGAATCTAAGTGTGATAGTCTTAAGATTTAAAAATATTGCAACCGATGTCGACCATCTCATTAAGGAGCTCAAACAAACGGTGCGCCGAAAGCCTCAGACTCTAGCAGCAACACCGATGAATTCAGCCCTACTACCAAATGTTTGCAAACGGGCCTGTTGCGATCGCAACCTTAATTGTCGTCATCGCTTTGGTTCTGGCCGTCAGTTAGCTGCCATCACAGCTCGAGTTGGCAGTGATCGTTCTTCGCCCAGTGGCCAAAGTGATCAAGCATTGAGTGTGGCCCAAACCACGAAGGCGACCGTGGAAGCCGGCGACAATGACTACATTTTGGCTCATGCACGTGTGCTAGAGGAAACTACCGAAATGGAAATGCTAGATGAAACTGATTCCGCACTGTCCGAAGAACAGTTCAAATGCTGGGAATATATGCTGGAGCAGAATACCCAGCTTTTGTTCGACAAAGAGCTTAATACCATATCAAAGTCGTTTACAAAAAACCGCAATGCCGAGAGGAAATCTTTGAACCGTAGTACGCCCGAACGTTATGACTACAAATCGAATTTGTTGAAGCACAGCACTCCAAAATTCATTTCGACTAGTTCTCCGCAGTTGCTATATTCCGAGGTTAAGAAGGGCAACTCTGGTAGCCATCAGCATACCTCTAATGGCAGTGGGCAGCAGCAGCAACAGGTTTCCTTCCTCTCCAAACATTTTGGCAGTGCTCGCTCCTTTGGTGCTAGCTATAACTTTTTCTCCGATTCCAAGAGCAGGGATTCATTGGCCTCCGGCATGGGCTATACAAAATTGGGTGGCGGCCCCAACGCCGCCTATTTTGGTTCACTACAACGTCTGATGCCATATAATTTGGAATATGACTTTGCCGTTACCCAAGAACGTTCATATCTCGACGAGGATGACGATGATGATTTCAATGAGCATGAGCATCGTATGCGCAAATATTGGGGTGTAGCCACCACGGAGCTATAATATGCAGTGAGTGGTTTTGTTTGTTAATACTCACATACGTTTTTTTTTTCTTATAAATGTTGTATAGATTCAAAATTAAGAGACTTGATTGTATAGATGTTTAATTAAGTTAGCATTAAGGTTATTGTACATAATTAAAAATAAAGATATTTTACTTTAACTCAGTGATGTATAGTGGCTGTGATTACTTCACGATTTGTGGTTCGCACCGGACACCTATTGACTCCTTAGGGTATGTTAAGAAAGTAAGTAAGTCAGAAGTAATACTTGACTAATGACTGCATCTCCGTAAGAATGGTTGGTGGATATGTTCCCAGTGAACATATGAAAACTAGTAAAGAAGGGCCAAAGTCGGGCCTATAAGTACAATGTGGGAGATTAGAAAAGTCATAAGAAATTCCTATCTGCCAAATTTCGAGAGAATCGGTTAACAAATGAGCACTTTATTGCAATACTTCTCAATATCGGATGAACGTGTATGGGAGCTATATTTTAATCTAAATACTAGCCGAACCGGGCCCGCTCCGCTGCGCCTTCTTTAACTCTCTAATAATATTTTTTTAGGGTGGGTCACTTCGCTCTGAATGCGGATATTGAATTTGTGCCATTGTAGCCTTCGACGCTGAACGCGTTCGAAGGCAACGAGAACTCTTAATGTTGGCGACATTTGCGAGGTACAATGCCATGCATGGTCATTTAAAAATTTTTTCCCAAAGAGATGTCGCACTGCGGGATGCTGTTCGGACTCGGCTACAAAAAAATGTCCCTTATCATTGAGTTTAAACTTGAATCGGAAAGCACTCATTGATGTGTGAGAATTTGCCCCTTCTCGGTTCCTGGTGGTAATCTTCTTTCTTAGGATAATGTTCTCATTTGGGGAGGGATGGCACCTCAAACATTTCGACTCGAATATGAATATCAAATTCGTGCTGCACTTCCAAATCCCTTTAATTTGAGCCCCATATTGCCATGGCCGGTAAATATGAACCGTTTGAAGGGTGTTTTGGGGTTGAGGTTGCCACTGGCACTTTGCATTGTTATTAGATACCAAATTCGTTCTTTATTCCCAACGGAAATGAATTTCAGCTTAGGGATTGCTTTAGAGCGTACCCCAAAACACTTGGCTCCAAAATTGGATATCAAATTCGTGATCTACTCTCAAACACCTTTCATTTGAGTCCCTTATTGTCATAATGGGTCAAATAACCCTTTTGACGTCTCTTTAGGAGGAAAAGCGCCGCCTAGAATTGAACGTAAATTTTAATGTAATATTCGCAATCTACTCCCTAATACCTTTAATTTGAGTTCTATATAGCCATGGTCGGCTAATATGCCGAGCTTCCATTACTTGCACCTAATGTTTTATGTCATATTTGTAATCTACTGCTCAATACTTTCCATTTGAGTCCCATATTGATATTAATTCGAATATATCTGTTTAGAGGAGTTTTGGGGTTGGCGAGGCCCCGCTGGGTACTTGGATCCAAAATTTAATATCATATGCCTTTTCTGGTCTCTAATACCTTCCATTTGATACCCTTATTGTGTCCATCGGACGACTTTCGGATATGGGTGGCGCTTTTGGGGTAAGGGGGAGGGTCCGCTTCCACCCGGTCCACTTTTGATTTTGGGTTGTGTATTTGGCATAAGGGGGAGGGTCCGTCCTCATTCCGATACCGAAAAATTATATAGCCTGCGTTTCCTTCTAGACCAACCTGCACAATCTGTGAAAATTTTAAGAAAATCGGTTCTGCCGTTTTTCGGTCTATACGGAACAGAGTCCCATATATCCGTGATTGGCTTTTGGGCGTTTTTGTGGGGGTGGGATGACCTCCTACACTTCGACATGAATTTGTATGCCAGATTCGTTATCTACTCCCGCATATTTTTCATTTGATACCCATATTGTCCTTATCGGTCCACTTTTGATTTTGGGTGGTGTTTTTGGGGTGACGGTGGAGGGTCCGCCCCTTCCGTTATCAATAAATTATTAAGTGTTTTCCTACTTCCTGACCATATTCGTAATCTACTCCCGAATACCTTTCATTTGAGTCCCATATTGTCATGATTGTCAAATAAACCTATTTTAAGGGGTATAGGGGCTGGGGCGGCCCCTCATATACTTGGACCCAACTTTTATTATCAATTTCGTACTCTACTCTTGAATACCTTTCATTTGAATTCCGTCCTCATCCAGGAATGGATTTAAACTTAATATTGAGCTTATGGAGGCAATAGATCTCTACGCAGACAGTGCCAACTATTCTTCGAGAAAGTAAACCTTCTGAGTCTTGAAGTGAAGGCAGTTCTAGACTATCGGTGAAATAGTTGCTGTATGCCTCTGAAGCCTTGATCGGTATTTTGGATGTGTGTTGTGGAAAAACCTATATATGCATGCAATCACTCGAATGGCTCTTAAAAAAAAAAGAAAACCATTTCGAGCTCAATAGCCTGAGATTGGGACTCGCTGAGTTTTGGCCAAGCATGCTTGAGGCCACTTATAAACAATGGATAAGCAATGATCCTAATACTAAAATATCAGGCAGCGCAGTGGGGCGAGAGACCCAACACAGCCTAACAAACAGGAACCCGACGACGGATCCATATATGTCCATAGTGGCATGGGGCGGATTACTTTCCGCACCCTCTGTTCATCCAAACCTAACCTGAGACGAACCTTAAAAATCATTGTTTAACGTTATTTAAGAGCCTAACTTTGTTAAAAAAATTATGTAGAGAAATTTTTCTATAGAATAAGGAATTTAGAAAAAATAATCTGTAGAATTAAAATGTCAAATTTTTTTTTTGGTTTAGGGAAAAATATTTTTCGCTTGGTATAAACAAAGGCGCAGCGAAGCGGGCCAGGCACAGCTTTTTATTTATAAAAACATTGATATAAAAGTGTATATAAAAGTGGCAAAACTTCCATTAAATACGAGTTAAAATTCGATACGAATTTACTCTCGATCATGTATGCGGCAATTCCAGACCCCGCAATTATTGTCCGATTTGTCTTCAACTTTACACGTAGTGTTCTGTTATGACTTTCAGCATCCCCGGAAAGTATGGGTTATAACCTGATATAGCTCCCATATCGGGAGATCGCTAATATTTATGGCTAATATGACAAACTTTTTGTAGGTGAAGCAATTTTTGTAGAAGCCATGGTGGTGGCATTCCATTATACGGGTCGCCCGAACTTAGCACTCATAACTTGTTTAAAGCTAACTCAAGTCAGTATACACGGTTGATATGATCCGGATTTTGACAAATTAAACAACAATTACGTTGTACCAACCATTGACGGATGAAAATGCTTCTTGATAAATTTTGTTTAGTACTTATATAAGTCAAAGTTAAAGATTGTTTTCTTGATCAAAGCATTTTGGTAAAAATCGCGAGCCAAAGAAGCGAATCTCATACATAATAAAGACGCTATCTTTAAGTTGCTATATTCTAGCGCACCCCCCTCTTCTTTTTGAATTTCGAGTGATGGCAGATTCTAATTTTACTTCATAAATGTCTCTCAATTTAATTTGTATACTCTCCATCATCGGATAGGAGTATACTTATTTCGCCATTCTATTTGTAACTCCTCGAAATATTCATCCAAGACCCCATTACATTTTAAAACGATCTAGCCATGTCCGTCAAAAGCATGGTAGCTTTCGATGGACTAAAGCTAGCCGCTTAAAATTTTGCACAAATATTTCTTATTAGTGTAGGTCGGTTGGGATTGTAAATGGGCCATATCGGCCCATGTTTTGATATAGCTGCCATATAAACCGATTTTGGATCTTGACTTATTGAGCCACTAGAGGGCGCAATTATCATCCGATCTGTCTGAAATTTTGCACTAGGTGTTTTGTTATGACTTTCAATAACTGTGCTAAATATGTTTCAAATCAGTCCATAGCTGCCTTATAAACCGATCTGGGATCTTGATTTCTTGAGCCTCTAGAGGGCGTAATTATTATTCGATTTGGTTGAAATTTTGCATGAAGTGTTTCGCTACGACTTTCGACAATTGTGCTAAGAATGGTTTAAATCGGTTTATAACCTGAAATAGCTGCCATATAAAACGATCTTGAATCTTGATTTCTTGAGCCTCTAGAAGGCGGAATTCTTATCCGATTTATTGCATGACGTGTTTTGCGATGACTTCCAACAACTGTGCTAAGTATGGTTCAATTCGGTCTCTGATCGGTAACCTGATATAGATACCATACAAACCGATCTGAACCATGACTTCTTGAGCCTCTAGAGAGCGCAATTATAATCCGATTTGGCAGAAATTTTGTACAACGGCTTCTCCCATGACGTTCAATATACGTGTCTAATATGGTCTGAATCGGTCTGTAGCCTGAAGCAGCTCCTATATAAGCCGATGTCCCTATTTTACTTCTTGAACCCCTAAAGAGCGCAATTCCTATTCAATGACTTTTATTATGGTTTCCAACATTCAATTCAATTATGGTCTGAATCGGTTAATAACTTGATATAGCTCCAATAGCATAGCAATTCTTTTCTTATATCCTTTGTTTACATAAAGAGAGTGAACGGGAAAAGAACTCGACAAATGCGATCTATGACAAATGCGATCCAATATAAGATTCGGGCCGGCCGAACTTAGCACTCTTTTACTTTTTTTAAACTCAGAATCTCTTTTAAACTCGGCATAAACAACTGCAAGCCGATCGTATTTGCAATGCTTTTATATTAAACTAAGGTACAACGTTGTTCTTGTCTCAAGGCCAATCTACTAAAATTCAACGAAAAGGATAAATTAAACTTTTATTGAGGATGAGAATTCTTTAATATGAAGTAAAATATCTTCCACTAAAGGAAAAGGTTAGAAAATTGGACATCTTTAAATTAAGTTCGTCATCTTTGGCTCAACACATTAAAGTTTCGGTGTAGACATCAATGTCGGATTTCTACTGAACATTATTTTTGTGAGGTTTTTCTCAATAAATCGATGAAAGCACAATAGAGTTATATAAAGGACAAAAACTTTAAAGTGGTATATATTACCCACTATCTAAGACTTTCGGTTCTATTAATAAATTTTCTCACTCACCACTTCACCATTCTCACCATTCTCACTTTATTAAGGTGATTTTTCTTTGAGCGTACGCCACGAGACTATTGGACATAAATCAATAACCATTTGAAAATAAATAATAAAATCGCGCATTAAATATGTATAAAAGAGACTTGCTTTTAAGTGCATACTTTCTCCTCCCTCGCACACCTTTCAGCCCCGTTTTGACAACTTCCTCTTTATCTTGTGCCACGACTTGGCACCAAAGTGAAAGGGAAAAACGAATGTACCTTCTTTATGGTAAACATTAGAACATTGGCCAAAAGGAAGCAAACAAAATATGAATGGTTGTACATTAAAAACAGATTTTTAGTAAATCCTATAGAGCTCCACATTGACGTCTCACCGGCCCCCGTTCTTCAACACAAGGTAATGCGTTTAAGCATCAATTTGTATGTGGGGTGGGTTGGATTGGTATGGCGAGAACCAGCCACCTGTCTCATTCAATGGGTACTTGGCAAGAGATAAAGAAGAGCCAACGAAAAATACTCGTAAATAAATAAAAATTTTGAAATGTTAAATAAATGAAAAATGAGTTAAATCATAATGTGAAGAAGAGAAGAAGCACTGAAATCCAAGAAGAGAAGGTAATTGATGGATATGGTATAGGGGAAATAATTTTATGAACAGATTCAGCCAAAAGACTGGAAAGACATTGAGGCTGAATTGGTTTGAATGAATAAAACTGGTAAAAGGGGTGAGTTTTGGAATAAGGGGAAGTGGCAAGTGCGCAGGCTTTGGAATTCTTTGGAAATTTATTTGAAGTTTTGATATTCACAACTGGTAGTGATAAGATAAGGAAAAAGGGGTGGGATTTAGAACGTCGTTATCATATTTTCCTCAATTCCAGTGTGCAGCCAAAGAGGAGGAGTCTTACGCACGCAAGTGTATGCGTGTGTTTAGAAAATAGAGAGAAAGAGAGTATAGATGCCCAAGTTTTTGTGCAGATTATGATTTTGTTTTGTGTGTGTAGTTGTAAAAGCAATGAGGGAGAAATTAGTGCTTCTGTTTTTGTTCTCCTTGTCTTGTTGGTGTTCATTTTTTTGTGGTAAGGGGGGCCATGGGATGAGTGAGATTTGTTTACCACCCAACCGCCTTTTATGGACTTTTAACTTCCTATGAGAGGGGGAAGAGGGGATAATAACTGAACAGAACATAAAAGTGGTTGTTGTTTTTATTTTGTGGGTTGGCATGACTGGCATGTGCAACAGCACCACCATCAGCAGCAGCAGTCAACAAAGCAACAGCAACAACTACAAGACTAAAAGCCCAAACACAAAAGTCCCAACAACTACTGTGGTTGACTTGGGAATAAGGTGTCACAGTCTTGGCCACGAATACATTGAACAGCAACAGCAACTGCCAAGGCGGGAAAATACAAGAGAAATCAGCACAGCAACCCAGACATACACACACACTAACATCCAAGAAGATAACACTCATCGCTCAAAAGGGATCTCTGAACACAAATGTAACAGGCAAATCCCCACTATTTAACACATGCACACACACACACACTGCCATAGCTTTTACTCAGAGAGCAAAACCCCCCACAACAATAACGGCAGTCTATCATTAAGTTTGAGCAAGGGAGAGCATACCTATTTCTCATACAAATGTTACACTCGTGAACTCACGTAAAGTTGAAGAAGGCGAAGAAGAAGCAAAACAAAAACGACTCCTTGTAATATTCTCTTGTTAAGCTTTTTTTTCGTTTTGAAGAAACACATAATTTGGTTCAAAACTGCTATTCAGCTCCTTCCCCATTAGAGATGACAAAATGGATAGTCAAATGTACTACCCACGTAGTATTTTAAGAAGTTTAAACATCTGGACAAGAAAAAATTCTTCAGAATATTCCAAGAAAAAAAAAAAACAAGTAAAAGCGTGTTAAGATCTTATATACCCTTAACCAGGGATCGCATTTGTCTCTTTATAGGCAGAAATTAAAAAAAAAAGATAATGGGAGGTCATAACATGAAATTCCCATGTCTGGTACATATATTGGAGGTCATAGCAGAAGTCGGATAAGAATCGGGTCCTCTTGAGGTTCAAAGAATAAAATAACGATATCGGTTTATATGGAAGCTATACCAGGTTAAGAACCGATTCCGACTATGCATAGGAAAACTATTGGAGGTCATATAAGATATCATCATGCAATTTCCAAATCGAATAAATATAACGCTCTCTAGAAGCTCAAGAATTATATTCAAGAGATCGGTTTATATGGCTTTTAAACCGATTGGAACCATACTATACCGATTGGCACCATACTGTTGGAGGTTATAGAAAAAATCATTCAAATTAATTCGAGTAAAAGGGGAAGAATTTCGATGTATAAACATGTTCATCAAAGTCAAAAGAATTTATAACTTATCACAAATAATTACTAAAAACCTTCTATAGAGAAGCTCAGACGAAGAAAAAGCAACGTTTCGACTTCAACAAACAGGCTATTAGTCTACTCTTTGCAAGAATGGAGGCTCTGAGTAGTTTAAATCCAGGAATTCTTAGTCCACGAACCATTCTTCCTTCCTGGATAGGTTAGGTTAGGTAAGAGAGGCAGTCCTTTACAGACTCAATTAGGCAATTTTAAGTCCATTGCGATACCACATTATCGACTGACCAAGGCTTCTGGCGGGAATCGAACCCACGACTCATGTACTGGTAATCCAAGCACGCTACCAACTCGGCAACCTCCCTCCTAGATAAGAACAACATCAAATCTTCCTGCCATCAGAAGAAACTTTAGTGCAACCGAAGCGGCCTTACAATGGTAGAGATTTTTCTGCAGAAATCAGACTACTGTTAGGATTCAGAATATCTACCACTGCTGCGAAGTTCATCCTGACAAGATTCATTCGATTTTCTCGCATTCCTCCGGACACTGAACACATGCGGTGTGGACGATTTCTCCTTAGATGCTTCACCAGCTGCTGCTGTCAAAGTACCATTTGAGTTTCATCCTTCCCCGCTGGCCCACACCTTGAGCCTAATCCAATCGGATGACACTTCCACACAGGGCTTGACGTATCCCGTCTCGACGTCTTCCAATCCTGTTTGGATGGTGGCAGGAGGGTTATCCGTCTCATACAATTGCGAGACTTTACAGATGTAAACGATAGTTCCTTAGACAAGTGTTCAGCAACAACTGCGAAGTCGTCTTCTGATCTAAACCCCACCGCTTCTTCAGTTTCAACTTGTTGAATCCGTAGGATACAACTACTTCAGACTTGTTGAGATCTACGAGACAGCCGGAGTTTAGTACGAATACTGCATATCTCAGGTCGCTAACAGCCTCATCCAACCTACCAATCTTCCAGTCGGTGATTGAAAGATTGGGATTAAAGTCCTTAGTCTCCCAAGCAAGAATTCAGGATCTGAGATAATTCTTGGTGTGCATGCGTGAACCATTTGCCGAGAAGCAATATCTCACCAATCTTTCAAATGCACGTTGATCGCCGAAAGCAATTAGTTTGTATCGGCCCCGATACCAGCCTGTATCGTCAAAAACTGGAGGATACCGCTGCAATTCTGCAAGGACGTTTGATTACACTGATGATAGTTCAATTACTATCCTATTCCAATTGATAACTACCATCACTAAGCTTTCAAGAAAAGATTATTTGACAGATATTACTATTGTGTGCCCTAGTTCTTTGGGGATGGGATGTCCTCCTGGCGCCCGCAGCCTTTTGGCTGAGTGCTGTGCCGTTTCCGAATCTAGACTTGTAGCCTTTGGGTAGCCCGTACAGCAAATCTCCGAGCCTCCCTCCTTATCGGTAAGAGTTTAGGATCATTCGCACCAAGCTTCTCAATAAATCTGAGAGCGAGGCTCCTTTTATTTTTTCAACCTCTTAAAGGACGCGTTAGTTTGCCAGAGAAGACCGATGGTCTAGGCAAATTATAGGCATGCAAAGATAAAATAGGTTGGGGCTTGTCCTTATGATGTGAACTAGGTGGTTTCGACAAAAGACCCTGCGAACCAGTCAAACAAGACATTTACATAGAAAAGGTTGTTTCAAAACATCGCAGGCGCGCTTGAAAATTTTGATTGTTGCCACCTGTTTCCTCTCCCCGCGCCATAGTGCGACGGTTCCTTATGTTTAACCTTTTCACAATCGCTGCCTTCTATACTATCCTACATGAATGTGCAATAGTTGATAAATGTATCAAAAGTACTAAATATGCCGTGGTCGTCCAATGTACTAATACATTCGTCCTTCGATACCAAAAATCGTACCAAAGTATCAACCTTATCATTCCTGTTTCCCATCGAAAAAAGAAACTCTTTAAGAGCAAACGACGTACATTTGTTACGTCTAAACATACAAACACACATCCACATCCACATACATTTGTGTTTGTATATGTGTAGCATTTGCCTTTGCTACAACATTCATATTTTCCTTTCTCCGTTGTTAGAGACTTTTTTGCTCTGTGGGTTCGTTTTTTGTGAATTTCCAAAAAAAAAAAAGAAATGAAAAAGTAAACATAAAAGACAAATATTGAATTGTAAAGTTTACAGAGCCGTGCAGAAGAAGCATTTTGTGTTGCAAAGAAAAGTCAAACGAGGAAAGAAAATCGCAAATGTATTCATACTTCTCCGTTTTTATGAGAGAATCGTCGCAATTCGAATAAGACACAACACCCCACACATAAATAGACATATACATAAAGATATACATCGATTTATTATGGTTGACAAAGGACCAGAGAGAAAAAAAGAAATGCGAATCTTTCTTTTGCACCGAAAAATAAAAAAAACTTTAAAAAATCGCACAGTGTTTCAAAGATCCAAAATCACAAAGGGAAAAGAGCCGCAGGAGTAGGAATGAAGTACGGCTTTAGTGCAGGCACATTCTCCTGCAGAGATAAAGAAGGAAACCTGGTAATTGATACAGACAGTGTGTTTGGGATATGGAAAGAAACTTTTTCCCAGCTGCTTGTGTCACGGCGAAAAGGATGCCATCTAACCAATCCCTAATGATGGTATAGAATGGTAAGCTACTACTTGGAATGAAGTCCCAGTAGCAGTGACACCACTGAAAAAAAACAAAGCAGCAAGAGCCGATGGGTTGCCACTGTACTATTTTAGACCGAAGAGGCGACACGCTGATAGGCGTATGCAATAGCCCGTTAGCGCTATCTGGCTAGAAGAGAGGATTGGTGATGATTGGAATCTCAGCATTTTATCTCCCTCACACAAAAAAGGAAATAAGACAGAATATGGCAACTACAGAGGAATTCGTCTCCTCCCCATCGCATAAATGATACTCTTGAGCATACTGTGCGAAATATTAAACTCAAAAGTCAATGAAATAATTGAAAGCAATAAAAGCAATCAAAACGATTCATTGCTAAAAACTTACGAATATGGAAAAATCTTTAATTTTGGGCCAACTTTTTCCTCAGTGTACAAAGCCGCTTTTGAAAGCCATATATTGTTGGAGAAGATAATGCGAGATGCAGGTGTAAATAGGTATGGGTCACCACTCACAAGAAAACTCATGTGGCTATAAATATTGTTTGAATGTGTTTGGGGAACATATGAAGTAAAAACGTATTAAGTTCGGCCGTGCCGAACTTTGGTTAACAACCACACTGAATATACTAATCGTCCTATTTAATTATAACTCCACTACCATATCCATTGTTATATCTAAATAGGGGCTGGTATGGATCATATTCGATTCAGGTCCCGATAACTCTTATTCAAGTCACAGCTTCTGCGAAATCAAGCAATAAATCCGCTTTTAATGGGATTAAGACCATAAATTTAGAAGATCGGTCTATATAGCAGCTATTACTAAATATAGTGTGATCTGTATCATATTCTAGGCGGATGGGGGGAGGCTTAATACAAGTCACTGAGTCAAATTCCAGCGAAATTGGATAATAAATGCGTCTTTTATGGGATTTAGACATCATGTCGGCAGATTAGTCTCTATGGTAGCTTTATCTACATATAGATCAATCTGAATCGTATTTAAGTCGGATGAAGGGAGGCTTAAAACAACTCTCTATTTAAAATTTCAGCGAAATCGGATAGTAAATGCAGCTTTTATGGGCTTCAGACTATTATATCTTAATCTAATATCTAAATATAGTCCGATCTGAATGATATAAATGCGGTTTTTATTGGTTTCGGACCCTTAATTAGCAGATCGGTCTATATGACAGCTATATTTAAATATGGTCCGATTTGGCCTGTTCAAGAACATATCCTGCGTGCAGTAGAAAGACGTTTCTGTGTTAAATATTTAAATTTTTGAAGGCTATAGCGTGATTACGACATGCGGACGGACAGACATACAGACATCGTTAGAATTTTACGACGATCCGCTATATAAAGGGTGATTTTTTAGCTAGCTGGTTTGGCAAAACTGTCTTAAATAGATCACGCACGTTTCGTGATTTGTTTCACTGTCAAACATCTTCAGTTTGGTCTATAATTTAACCATAAATCGTCTTACAAACAAACAACGCTTGCAAATTATTGAATTGTATTATCTAAATGCGTGCTCTGTTAAGAAAGTTCATCGTGGGCTTCTTCCATTTTACGGTCAGCTCATTTTTGGCTCAATGGGTACGTAAATAAGCAGAACTGTCAATTTTGGAGTGAAGATCAGCCAGAAGCATCGCAAGAGCTACCAATGCATCCAGAAAAAGTCACAGTTTGGTGCAGTTTATGGGCTGGTGGCATCATTGGACCGTACTTCTTCAAAGATGATGCAAAGCGTAACGTAACTGCGAGTTGTGAGCGCTATCGTGAGGTGATGTCCAAAATTTTTTGCCAAAATGGAAGAGCTTGACTTGCATGACATATGGTTTCAACAAGACGGTACCACATTCCACACAGCACGCGTAACAATGGGCTTATTCAGAGGCGAGTTCGGGACCGGTCAATTGGCCGCCTAGATCGTGAGATTTATGTTGATCTTTATTGGGCTCACTGCTGCTTGTACCTCATTCTGACTAGGAGGTTAACATTTTATACCATCATCATTGATTGGTTCTGCGGTATCCTTTTCGCCGCCAACGTCGGACACTAGAAGTTGGGTAAATTGTTCTTTCCTGTGTCAGTTGCTAGATTTTCTGTGTCAGCTACCAGATTTCCTACTTTATCTCTGCAGGAGGATGTGCCTGCACCAAAGCCATCGGTTTAATGTTAAATTCTTTGGTAGAATTTCCGGACTTCATTCTGACTCCTGTACATCTCAATCCGCTCACACTCACGTCTTTCCATTTCCTTTTTCTTTCTGCGGAATAGACGTTTCTCCTCTCTCCTTTTATCCCGATACCTCTGCTTAATCTGGCGCGTTGCTACTGATTGCAGGGTTGCTCTATATGCCGCATTCTTGGCTTCAGTAGCATCTCATTTGTTGTGTTGGAGTATTTGAGAGAAAGATTCTTCGTAAAATATATGGACCAGTTTGCGTTAATGGAGAATATAGGTGACGTATGAACCACGAGCTGTATGACGACGATAGCATAGTTACACGCATCAAAATACAAAGGCTGCGTTGGCTAGGTCATGTTGTCAGAATGGATGAAGAAGCTCCTGCAAAGAAGTCTTTTGAAGGTAAGCACGTTGGTACGCGCAAATCGGGAAGACCAAAAGCCCGATGGAAAGATCAAGTGGTGGGAGACACCTCGAAACTTGGTGTCAGAGATTTTAGAAAGAATGCAGAAGATCGAAGCGCTTGGAACGCTATTATACGATCGGCTAGTGGAACAAATATTCTGTCATAGCCAATTAAAGTAAAGTATATCAAGTTATGGATCGATTTGAACCATATTTGGCATAGATGTTAGAAGTCATAACAAAACACGTCATGCGAAATCAAATCAAAATACAACGGTTGCGTTGGCTAGGTGATGTTGTCAGAGGTTATGAAGAAGTCTTTCGAAGGCAAGCTTTGTGACACACGCAAACCGGGACGACCAAAACTCCGGCGGAAATATCAAGTGGTGAAAGACATGTGGAAACTTGGTGTCAGAGTTTGAAGAAGTTCGGATAAGTACAGTAATAGTATTTGAATTCGATGGACCTCGGACTTATAGAACAATTCGTATAAAATTTTGAGCAATTGTTTTCAAAATTGTAATAATTACGGCTCTATATTTGCAATTATGGTTAGGACGCTAAATATAAATCTGAACCGACATTGATAAAATTTTACAAATATTCGTACAGACCAACTAAAAAATGTAGAAACATTTGTTTGCTTTCTTATAAGAATTAAATAATTTGTTTACTTCTCCTATGTTCAGACCAAAACCGTTTTAAGAAAACGGCTCGTTTTCTCTTTATAGTGCTATGAAAACGACTCGTTATTCCTTTACAATTTATAAGAGCAAAAAGACTCGTTTGCCACAAAAAAGTTTCATCATGTTTTAAAAATTAAATCAATAGGGTCGGTTTTTATCACATAAAGGGCCCCGCCCCCCTTGTTATTTAATTGCGGCCTTAATGCCATGGTCATCACATACTTTTTTATGAATTCTTGGCAAAAATCACCAAGTCGATCGCAAAAGCCGCCAAAGTCGACCGCATAAGTCGTTTGTAAACGATCGTCTTGTCGGTTTAGGAATACGAGTTCAGATTCCTATTTTAATTTGTATACTCGGCCTAGACTTCTTCTTCCCATAGAAATAGTTGATAGATTTGCAGATCGTTACAACGGATGGCGTATTTCATATCATTTCCCTGCTCCGAAATTGATTTGAATTTGAACAAATATACCAAAATCTCATTTTGTAAAGGGTGATTTTTTTGAGGTTAGGATTTTCATGCATTAGTATTTGACAGATCACGTGGGATTTCAGACATGGTGTCAAAGAGAAAGATGCTCAGTATGCTTTGACATTTCATCATGAATAGACTTACTAACGAGCAACGCTTGCAAATCATTGAATTTTATTACCAAAATCAGTGTTCGGTTCGAAATGTGTTCAAATTTTGACAAATTTTGTTCAGCGATGAGGCTCATTTCTGGTTGAATGGCTACGTAAATAAGCAAAATTGCCGCATTTGGAGTGAAGAGCAACCAGAAGCCGTTCAAGAACTGCCCATGCATCCCGAAAAATGCACTGTTTGGTGTGGTTTGTACGCTGGTGGAATCATTGGACCGTATTTTTTCAAAGATGCTGTTGGACGCAACGTTACGGTGAATGAACACATTTCGAACCGAACACTGATTTTGGTAATAAAATTCAATGATTTGCAAGCGTTGCTCGTTAGTAAGTCTATTCATGATGAAAAGCATACTGAGCATCTTTTTCTTTGACACCATGTCTGAAATACCACGTGATCTGTCAAATACTAATGCATGAAAATCCTAACCTCAAAAAAATCACCCTTTATTAGAACAAATATTTCATTGAAGTAAAATCGGATTATGTTTAGCATGGCCGAATCTTATGTACATATCTCCCACCAAGGATAGCATTTGTTATGTTGTCTGTACTAACATATTTTTCAGCCGAAATTAAAGGCTCATTCAAGCTCATTGCAGGTTCTCAACAAGTCAAATCTTGAGATCGGGTTTTATGGATTACAAGTCATAACTGAACTCTTTATGCAAAAGTTTAGCTAAATTGGATAAGATATGCGCCTTTTAGGGGCTGAATAAGTCAAATGGGAAGATCGTTTCGGATTTGGCTCATTTGCAATTCCAACTGATTCACTTCAATAAGAAATACTTTGGACAGTATTTGGAGCTGCTAGCTGTTCCAAAGTAAAATTTGTTTGATTTCAACAGATATATGGACACTTAAAATGTCATGGCGACATTTCACTTTTTTCAAGGAAACATTTAACAAGTGTTTTTAAGACAAATACAACAAATCTGAGTTAAAACTTCCATTCCAAAAAATTGCCTACATCAAATCGCCAAGTAATGTCAATTTGTCCATGAACATTCCATTGTATCTCACAGATGTCGCCAGCAGAAAGGAATAACCACCACTGAAAATTGTTTTTGATGTTCTCGCCAGAATTCGAACCCGGTGGTCCGGCGTAATAGACATGTTAACATTTGCGCTACGGTGGCCGCTAAGTACAAGTCATACATTTTGTCCTAATTTTTGAGAAAAATGTCCGAAAATAGCCGAAACGAATGACACCAGTTTTGAGATAAAGCGAAGAATAATACTGGCAAACAGATGCTACTAAGTAAGCAGTTTAGAAACAAGGCCACCTCTCGACAGGTGAAGATTACACTATACAAGACACTGATACTACCCGTGTTGTTATATTGTTCTGAAGCATGGGTACTTGTGAAAGCAAATGAGGCAGTGCTTGGAGTATTTGAGAGAAAAATTCTTCGTAAAATATATGGACCAGTTTGCGATAATGGATATTATAGTATGAACTACGAGCTGTATAAGCTATATGACGACGATAGCATAGTTACACGCATTAAAATACAACTGCTGCGTTGACTAGGTCATTTTGTCAGAATGGATGAAGAAGCTCAAGCAAAGAAGTCTTTGAAGGCAAATACGGTGGTACAGGCATTCCGAGAAGACCAAAATCCCGATGAAAGGATCAAGTGGTGGGAGACACCTCGAAACTTGGTGTCAGAGATTTTAGAATGAGCGCAGAAAATCGAGGCGCTTGGAACGTTTTTCTACGTTCTGCTAGTGGAACAAATGTTCTGCCATAGCAATTTAAGTAAAGTAAGTAAGTAACAAAAGCAAAGCAAAACTTGTATCTCTGTTCAGCTTATTTTCTCCGTGAAGCTATCTTTTCGACTGCTCGACTTCGAAAAAAGTCGATTTAGACCTTTCGTCTTTTTAACGCAAAAAGTCGTTTAATCGATTAGTCGAAAATAGACTTTGGGATCCTTAATCCAAACAAGTATTTGACTTCGTCGAAAGTTAGTCTGTTGAGGAAACGTAAGGTCTCAAATAAGAAAACTGTAAAATGTCATTGCTTTAAGCAATGCAGCGGTCGAGAGTTCGACTCCCACCACCGAATCTATGCTACCCTTTATTTTGTTAGGTTTATGGTGATTTCGATTGTGCAAAAGAGTGTAGCATTTTTTTGGCATGATGCACTGAAAAATAAATTCTGTGTTCGTTTGTCCAAAAAATTGTTACCCCACCACCGTGTATAGTGTTCGTTTATAATGGTGTTGCCTACAGAGAGGGGAAAATGTTGCATTTCTTACACCGTGCCAAGTCTTCGGTGGAGAATGTAGCACTGAAAATCAGTGGTTATTATTCAAGCAAATTTTGTTTGAACAGAAGAACAAGAAGACAAAAATTTTTTTAATGTTTGGAAAAAGCGGCAACATATAAAACAGAAACATATAAAAATAGAAAAACTGAAGGCGTTTTATTTAGCTAACGGGATTTTAGATGCATTACTAAAATCTTCTTCATCCGAAAACGAGGATGAGATTTTTAACGTTTTATTTGGTCGAAATAACTGCATATGGACATATGAACATGTTCGATTGAAAATGCTAAAAGTGTAACACTATGAGAGGGTTTTGGGTGAAATTTGCAATATGTTGTCCCGTATAAGAGCATCATTTGTGTAATTTTTAGACAAAGACTAACTTCATTTGACCACTAAAAGTTCACTGTCGAATTATTGTACGTACCATAGATACTTCAAGTCCTACAGGGAGCACTTGTTTATTATTTGAACTCACAGATTCATATTTCAAAATGTTGCAAATGTATTCTTCTTTCCGCCGCAAATGCATTAGTGCATTATCAGTTTAAAATTCATATAATATACAATACATACATGTCTCCCATGTATTAATGTTTAGTATTTATTTTTCCTATTCAACATATTATTTCTCAAACACAGGGATTTATAGTTATGTGGACGTATACATTTGTTGACCATGGCATAACTTAAACATATATCCACATACATTCCGTCGTATATATAATTTTTATTAGAACATACATTTGTACATGACTTTTGATGCAATAGTTCCATTTGTGCATTTGTAGATATATGCCATAGTATGAGTAGATGTGTAGTTAAATATTAACTGTACTCAGGGGTCAGGCGCAATATGTTATGCACTACAATTTAACATTGGAGTGTACATTCAGAGTGTAGTAGGATTCTAAAAAGTTTACAGTGAGACGTAGTACAAAATGATTTTAGAAGAGAGCCCATATGCTAATCGATTCCCACCAGAGGTTTTGGTCTGTCGCTAAAATGGTATCAAAAGCAATAATGTCGAAGACAATATATTCCTTAAATCCATATCCATAGCATATTTAAACATGTAAAAATGTGCTAAGTTCGACCGGGCCGAATCTTTGGATCCCACCACCATAGATTGCACTTAAAATTGATACAATCGAACTTATGCTGTTATAACGCGACAAGACTTGACATATGTAATTTGAACATGTAAAAAGGCGTTAAGTTCGGCCCGGCCGAACTCTGGGTACCCACAACCACATGTAAACCACCCTTCGTCATAATCCGGTTAAAAATTCTTGGTCTGATTTAAACCAAATTTGGCATGGGCATTGAGTAGTCTAATAAGTACAAGTCATTGATCAATTTTATAGAACAAAATATTGGTCTTTTGGGTCGCTTTATCCAAATATAGACTGATCTGAATCGTATTCAACACGGATGTCGAAAAGCCTAACATAAGTCACTATGTCAAATTTCAGCGAAATCGGATTATGGGGCCAAGACTTTAAATGGAGAGATCGTTCTATATTTCAGCTATATCCAAATCTGGACCGATCTGGGTCAAATTGAAGAAGGATATCGAAGACCCTAACACAACTCACTGTCCCAAATTTGGGCGACATCAGATAATAAATGCGCTTTTTATAGGCCCAAAACCTTAAATCGAGAGATCGGTCTATATGGCAGCTATATCCAAATCTGGACCGATCTGGGCTGAATCGGACATAAAATGCGCCTTTTATGGGGCCAAAACCTTAAATCGAGATATCGGTCTATATGGCAGCTTTATTCAAATCTGAACCGTTCAGGGCCAAATTGAAGAAAGGTATTGAAAAGCCTAAGACAACTCTCTGTCCCAAATTTCAGCAAAATCGGATAATAAATGCGACTTTTATGGGTCTAAGACCCTAAATCGGAGGATCGGTCTATATGGCAGCTATATCCAAATCTGAACCGATCTGTGCTATATTGCAGAAATATGTCAAGAGACTTAACATAACTCAATGTCCCAAATCCCAGCAAAATCGGGTAATAAATGTGGCTTTTATGGGCCTAAGACCCTAAATCATAGAATCGGTCTATATGGCAGCTATAACCAAATCTGGACCGATCTGTGCCAAATTGAAAAAGAATGTCGAGGGGCCTAACACAACTCACTGTCCCAAATTTCAGCAAAATCGGAAAATGAATGTGGCTTTTATGGGCCTGCGGCCCTAAATCGGAGTATCGGTCTATATGGCAGCTATATCCAAATCTGGACCAATTTGGAGGAAGTCGAATGGCCTAACATAACTCCCTGTCCCAAATTTCAGCAAAATCGGATAATAAATGTGGCTTTAATGGCCCTTAGACTCTAAATTGGGACTTCCCCATCAAGATATGCTTATAGACAAAAAAAGAATCTGTGCAAAATTTCAGTTCAATATCTTTATTTTTAAAGACTGTAGCGTGATTTCAATAGAAAGACGGACGGACATGTCTAGATCGTCTTAGATTTTTACGCTGATCAAGAATATATCTACTTTATAGGGTCGGAAATGGATATTTCGATGTGTTGCAAACGGAATGACAAAATGAATATACCTCCATCCTTCGGTGGTGGGTATAAAAAGTTAATTTCATTGTTTCGTCTGTATAAAGGAAACTTGACCGAAACCTTTCAATGTAGCTGTAAGGAGAACTTAAAGTAGATGCGTTTCAAATGAAATTTTTATAATATTTGTTAACCCTGGTAGGAGATATGTGGATTACAATACAGTCGAAACTGGATAAATGAAACGCTAAAAATACTTTGATTTGGTTTCACTTGTCCGTAATTTTCTCTTTAGCGCGGTTCGGATAAGTGAAATTAGTTTCCATTTAGGCTTATATTTCTTAATAAGTGTAAGCGAATTTTCACGTCAACGTACTATTTATATATGAAATAACTTGAATTGAAAAAGAACAATGCTCGGCAGAAATCTTTAAAAGTAAAAGACAGTCACAACCAACATGTTAAAATATGTTTTTGCGATTTTTATTGATGACGTGAATTTTAAAAATTCCAGATAGTTTCCATAGAATTACTTTTCCACTTAGGTTTTTTCAGTTTAATATAAAAATTGAATTTGGGGTGTAAAAATTGTTTCAGTTTAGCTGTATTTTCAGTTAAGCGATCTCAATTGCATTGAACAACACGAAGAATGAATGGTTCTTTACATCATGTGTCACTAAAGCGTATAACAGATATGCGGTTTTAACTGTATTGGAATTTTTCAAAAAAATCCATCGAGTTCTCAAAATGCAAAGCTCAAACCCTAAATTGGTAACAAATCTTTGGCAGTTAGTTAGTAAATGTATGGGTCTACCTGAAAGTGTTAAGAACTTGAGAATCGGTGATTTGCGATTTGAAAAGATTCAGGAAAATTTTATTTTGGTGTCTAAACATGCTAAATTTTTGGACGGCTTTCATATTTATATATATAAATATATAATTTAATCCAATTGGGACTTCCGCAGCATTATTTTAATTTTTTCGGACATTTAAGGATAGAAAGCGAATAACATTTGGTAGTTAGTCATACTGTTAAAATTTGAAACCAAGGGTGTCGGTTCGCAAGCTCTATCATTAAAAAAAGAATCAAGCGAATCGGACCCTAAATGACTGTTTGGCAAATAATTCAAAATTTGAAATGCGCAAGGCGAGCATGACAGCCTCTGGACCCAATATGCTTCCAGTTTTGCTTTGGTGCAGAAGGCCCCCTAAAATAAAAAATTCTACTCTCGGAGATCTTTCATTAGATTCCCATATTGTGCCAGCTGGTTTACATGTCGTTGTAGGGGGTTTTTGGCGGCGAACAGTGGTCTAAACGGGGAAAAACAGGAAATAAGTAAAAAATGTTTAAACCACCATCATAGGATGGGTGTATGCTAATCAAGTCATTCCAATTGTAACACCTCGAAATATTGACCTGATACCCAATGAAATATATATATATTCTTGATCGTCTTGACATTCTGAGTCGATCTAGCCATGACCTGAAGGAATAAAGTCATCTCCTTGAAATGTTGAAGAGATCCGCAGTTTTGACCTCAGTTTTCAGTCGATTTGGTTGAAATTTGGTACAATGACTTCCGTTCTGCCTTCTAATATCAGTACCAAGTATGATCCCAATCCGTCTATAAACTGGTATAGCTTCCATACAGATAGATCCTTGGATTTGACTTCTTGAGCCCCTAAAAGCCTCATCCGATTTGGGTGAAAAGGCACAAAAGTTCTATTCTGACTTGGTACAAAAGTTACGTTCTGACTTCCAACATCATTGCCGAGTATGATCCGAATAGGTCAATAAACTGGTATACCCCCAATATAAAATGATCCCCATATTTGACTTCTTGAGTTCGTAGAGGCATCAATTTTCACCTGATTTGGCTGAAATTTGACACAAAGACTTCTGCTACGACTTCCGTCGTCCGCGCCCTGTATGATCTGAATCGGTCTATATACCAATATAGACCCTTTAAATACCGATTCCCCGATATGACGATTCGAGACCATATCCGTCGCACCTAATTCCCGATTTGATTGTTGTTAAATAATTCAAATACGAACCGAGTTAATAAAGGCAAATTCTTGGCGGAATCCATGGCGGTGGGAGTCCACGACTCGGCCCGGCCGAAGTCGTTTTTCTTGTTATTAGTTGATCTGAGCAGAAAAGCTGTTTTAGACATTTGTAGTGCAGGCTTTTAGGAAAATGTTGGCGTTGTTCGACTATATCTTTAATACAGGTTCTCAAAGTTGACAATTTTCACTTCTCTTGCTACCAAGGGGCTATATCTTTTGATCTACTGAACAAATATCGATGATTAAGTACTCTGGATAAAGAATTTGGCGAGATATAAAGAAACTATGCATAAACTACTATGCCATCTGCACCGTTAACGAGATATGAATAGTTAAATTTTAAAATATCAAAATATTGTCTTAGTTTTTTCATTGTTTTCTTAATGTAACCTTCAATTTTGAAACTTTAAAATTAATATTTAAATTTCAAAATATCAAAAGTTTGCCTTGGCTTTTTTCACATTTTCAGAATTTTAAACAAATTGTGCGAGGATATGAATGCACAAAATAAAAAAAAAGGATAATGATGTCAATATGTTTGGCAGTTTATAAATATAAATATTTTTTGGTCATAAATTTCCAAAATTTTCCGAAAAAGAAATTCTTATTTTCTTGAAGTTTTTGTAAGCTTTGACAAACATAGCATTATTATTTCTTAAAGCGGAGGTATTAATAAAAGTTTTAAAAGCTAGTTTGATTTTTTTCAATATTAAATCATCCCGTTTACTTAGTTTAGGTTGAATGGGTTGCCTACCATAGGTGAGTTCACTTTGTCCATTGTGATACCCTATAAAGAAAGGGAAGAGAAAGGAGATGCGAGACCTCGGACCATATCCAAGTTTAACAGAAATAAAAGAAACAGGTAGAACTGAAAGCTGAGGGGGAAACGCCTATCCCTGGCGCAAGCACCTATGTGCCTTCGCCGCATTTTATTGCACCTGTTGTTGGAACCATCCCGATCCCTCCACAAATCTCCGCAGACTACCCATGGGGTACATTTACAATATCACCCAGAAAGGTAGCCTGTGTAGCTGCAGATTCAAGGCAACTCCAATTCCCATGCGCCTTATGGCACAGTGTCCGATTGTGACCCCTGTCAATGTACTCAGCGACCTCTTTTCGAGCGCCATTAACACTTTCATTCTCTTTCATTCGATGGCAGACCAGAGCGCCTTTGAGGTCTAGCAACCACACGCTGGGGTGTCGCCACCGACCCCGCTCTCATCTACTATATTCAGTAGCTAGACAAATGGCACGTAGGCAAGTCCGGTAACTGTTTGTTTACAAAATTTCAAATAATTTTCCCAATAATTTAAAATATGTCTCGTCATATCTTTTAAATGAGGTCGTGGTATCCAAAATACTAAGAAATAAAAAGGCGTTAAGTTCGGCGGGACGAACTTTGGATACCCACCACCACATGTATATATTTGAACAACATTTAGTCATAGTCCTGTGAAAAATGCATAATTTATGCCGCCATAGCAGCTATATCGAAATATGGTCCGATTTGGACCAAATTCGGCAAGGGCATTGAGTGGTCTAGTAAATATAAGTCACTGTTCAATTTTATAGAACAAAATATTAGCCTCTTTGGCAACTATATCCAAATATAAACCGATCTGAACCTTATAGGGCACGAATGTCGAAAAATCTAACACAAGTCAATGCGTCAAATTTTGACGAAATCGGGTAATAAATGCGCTTTAAATAGGGCCAAGATTTTAATCGAGAGATCGTTCTATATTGGAACTTATAACCAAATCTGGACCTTATAACCAAATCGGGTAATAAATAAAGCTGTTACGGACTTCAGACCCTTTATCGGCAGATTGGTCTATGTGACAGTTATATCTAAATATGGTCCGATTTGAACCGTTCAAGAACTTAACCAGCGTGCACTAAAAAGACGTATCTGAGCCAAATTTCAATACCTCAATTTTTGAAGGCTGTAGATTGATTACAACAGACGGACGGACATCGTTAAATCGTCTTAGAATTTTTCGTCGATCCGAAATGTATATACATTGTAAGGTCGGAAATTGACATTTCGATGTGTTGCAAACGGAATGACTAAAGGTATATACCCCTATCCTACGGTGGTGGGTATAATAAGTAACAGGCGAACATAAAATATAGCTTAAAATTTTTATCACCAGATTTTTGTATTCAATTGCTGATTTAGGTGACCGAAATGTTTCCTAATACAGCAACCCTATGTTTGCTGCTTTCCTATTTTCAGCAGCCAAAACTGCTAATTTAGCAAACATTTTTGTTGCTTTGAATAACGAATTTGATTGAGTGAAACAAACTTTTTTCTATGAGTGTAGCCTCTTGATATTTGGAGAAGTGGAAAATGGCCAGCTTTGACACCCTGTGTATCACACTATAATAAAGATATAGACCAATAACACAATTTTCCTGAAAGCCTGTGTCCTCCTCTACAAATATATAGAACATTTTTAAAGCTCAGATCAACAAATAAAAAGTTGTGTACTTTTTTTCCAATTGTTTCGCCATTTGGTCCATTGTGCAGCGGCACAATTCATATTATCTCGACCGGCTTAATGTCCTTTTGGGGTGGTATTTGGGATGGGTGGCACCAACTAATAGTATAAGATTCGTACTCTACCTTAAAACCTCTACCTTAATACCGTAAAACATTTCCTTTGAGTGCCATTGTGTCCCGACCGGCCTACATGTTCTTTCAGGTTAGTATGATCTTAATCGGATCGGATTTTAACCGGTTCATAGCGTTATATAGCTTCCATATACACCGATCGCACGTTTTGACTTCTTGAGCCTCTAAAGCAATGATTACCCGATTTGGCTGAAATTTTGAATGAGGCGTTTTTTATGACTTCTAACAGCCATCACACGTAGGTTCATTCAAAGAACCTTTCCCATGCGATCTATGATGAAGAGTATATAAGATTTGGCCTGGTCGTAGTAATGCGCTTTTACTTGTTTGTTATAAAATTAATAATTCCGTTTTAAAAACGAAAGACATACAATATTTTTTTCAGTGTAGTTGTGCTAACAAGTTATCTACTAAGTTATGCATCCAGTTTGTGGGTGTGTGTGTGTGTTTTCAAATATCTTCATTTAGTTTTTGACCAACATAAACAATTCACAATTTGAAATCAAGTTTCTGGGGGTTATTCAATTGTTGTTTGTTTGTGGACTACTAAGAGCATGGTCGTAATGTTTACAATAGTCCAGTGTTTCATGTGTCCTCTGTATGCAGGTCGTTTATGTCCTTTGAATGCTGAGCATATAACCTGACTGTATGTTGGCGACATTATTGCGCTCACGGCACCGGTAACGTGATTGTAATCTGATGCCATTTGCCATTTGTAGTTTTGCCAGCATTGCAATTTTTTTTCAACCATAGCAAGGATACATGGATAAGGACTGGTGCTGTGTGGATGTACTCACTGCTACATACATAAATAGCTTTGCTGTTGTTTCACTCTTCATGTTACATTTTCCTTTCTGTTTCCGTTCTTTCGCCGCCATAACGTATATGTGTGTGAGTGTGTGCGTGTTTTCTTTTTTGAATTTTCTGCTGATGATGCTGCTGCTTACTGTAGTTGTTGTTGCTGTTGTTGTCGTATCATTTGTGTCACATTAAGATCAATTGGTAAATACTCAACACTACAGCAACATAAATGGACAACGACAAAACCAGCAACTACCACTACTGTTGCTACAACTACGACAGCAATGCCAAAATGACTCCAAGGATAAACATACTGCTTACCCACAACGAATAGTTAGTCAAGCGGGCAGCAGCCGTTTTGCAACAAACTTTCGGTGTATTGCTGATGAGCCACACTCAGAGCAATAGCAACAACGGCATTACCATTATCATGCTGCCTTATTGGTAAGGAAAATGGTGTTCTGGCGGTGTAACTACAGCAGCATGCTACGGCAACAAGAACAAAACACGAAAACCAAAGGCAAAAACGAACAAACAAAAGTACATTAAGAAATTTTAAAATTTGTTTTTCGTTTCAATGTTTTGAGTTGTTATCTGTCCGTCTCACCGTAAGTCCATAGCTTTATTCTTACATTATTTTATGTCCGTCTGTCTGGCCACTTGTCCTACTATCTCCTCGGTGGGTTGTTATTGTCCAATGGGGGGCTTGGTTGGAGGGTTTCATTGCCCGGCCTGACCATTGCCGCTCGAACAATTTCCTATGGCTGCCATTCCTTCTCTATGTTCCCTTAAAACCTTAACAATACTAGCAACGCCAGCATGCTACTCAAGCATATGCCACTGCTTTGTGGATTCCAAACATTCACTCATTCACTACTCTTAGGGGCTGCTAGTGCCCCAATATTTCTACTGTTAGCTGTGCCTGGCATAGTTTTTTTCTCTGTGTAGCCCAGTTGGTAGTCTATAACGTTTTTCGCAACCGTCACGTTATGGTAGCGTCGGCAACGGAACGCAGAAAATTTGTTTTGATTTTCCGCTAAGGTCTAACCACTAGCGTCGCTTAGAAAGTTTTGCGTGTGTTTCTCGCCCACAATTGTGAGATGTACAAATATTTTGAGTTATTCAAAGGCAATAATAAAAAGGAATGAAAATAAGAATGAATGAAATGTAGGTTGCAAATTTTGCCGACGGCCGCCGGTTAATATGAGGCTTCGGTGAAAATGTTTGTGCGACGGCGAATTGTTGTTTATGATTTTTATTAGATACGGATTTAGGATTTGTGTGAAATCTATTGAGAAGTGCTTAAACGGAATGAAGGATACTAGTTTTTTTTTTTACGAAGGATAATTTAAAAGGATTTAGAATTAGAACTCGAACGATGATTATGTAAATCATAGCTTTAGGAAATAATGGTAAAATCCGAGTTTTGATAATAACTATTAAACACTAAATAAACAAGATAAAACGAATTAAATTCTGCCAGGCCGAATCATAGAACCCACAACCATGGATTCCGCTAAAAACTTCTACAAATAAACGCAGTTAAAGGACAAATGCCGCAGTACTTTAAGTATGTGTACTATGTGTCAAATCCGGTAAACATTTAAGCTTGTGGGGGTCGAGAAGATTAAATGGGACATGGGTATATATATCGATTATACACCGATTTCGACTATACTTACCATGAATGTTAGACGTTTTAATAAACCACCACCAAAATTTCAGCCAAATTGGATTACAATTGCGTCAATCCCATGGCAGCCGGTTGTACGCACCTGATTGAACCGATGGAGTTCTTCTTCGGCAAGGGCTGCCAGTGTATAACACATTGCTACAACAACAACAATTGCGTCTTCCTGGGACTTAAGATATTAAATCCCGAGAAACGGTTTACATTAGGGCTATATCGCTTTATAAACCGATTTAAAACGCACTTAGCATGAACACTACTGGAAAAATTTCAGACAAATTGAGTAACAATTGCGGCTTACAGGGGCTCAAGGAGTATAATGTAAAGGTCGGTTTACATGGGAGCTATATTGGGTGATGGACCAATTTGGACCATACTAGACACGATTATTGGGAGTCATAACAAAACATGTTGTACAAAATTTCTGCCAAATCGGAAAGATCGGAAAATCGAAAGATCGGTTTATATGGGAACTTTATTAGGTGATGGATCGATTTAGGTCATACATAGCACGGTTGTGGGGAGTCATAACGAAGCACTATGTGCAAATAATTGCGCCTTCTAGGGACTCAAGAAATCAAAGAGGTAGATCGGTTTAAATATATATCAAAGCATGGACCGAATTGGCCCATTTATAATTCCAACCGATGTATACAATTAAAAAGTATTTGAATAAAATTTCAAGCACCTTGCATTTGAAAGCCGGACATGGCTAAATCGTTTTAGACGATCAAGAATATATATACTTTGTCGGGTCTCAGCTCAAGATGTCGATGAGTTACAAACGGAATTCTATCCTCATAAAAAAAATAAGTAAAATCGTGCTAAGTTCGGCCGGGCCGAATCTTGGTAACCCACCACCATGGTTCTGCTAAAAATTTATACAAAATAAATTTAGTTGAAGGGCATAATTTTATTCAGCATACCAAACTTCTGTCAAACCAACAAAAATTAAAGCTTCTAGGAACCGAACAAGGATAATCGAGAGATCGGTTTACATGGGAGCTATATCAGGTTATAGACCGATTTGAACAGAACTTGGCTCAGTTGTTGGAAGTCATAACAGAACACTTCGCGCTCAATTTCCGTCAAATCGGACAAAAACTGCGGCTTGTAAGCGCTCAAGAATTCAAATCGGAAGATCGGTTAATATGGAAGCTATGTCAGGTTATAGACCGATTTAGACCGTACTTGACACAGCTGTTGGAAGTCATAACCGGTTGGAAGTCACTACATTCAAAATTTTAGCCATATCGGACAAAGATTGCGGCTTGTAAAGCCTCAAGAAGTCAAATCGGGAGATCGGTTTTTATGGGAGCTATATCCAAATCTGACCCGATATAGCCCATTTGCAATCCCCAACGATCTACATCAATATAAAGTATCTGTGCTATATTTCAAGTGGCTAGCTTTACGCGTCCGACCACTATCGTGATTTCGAAAGACGGGCGCACATGGCTAGATCGATTCAAAATGTCGAGACGATCAAGAATATGTATATTTTATGGGGTCCTAGATCAATATTTCGGAATGACTAGATAGTATACCCCCATTCTATGGTGGTGGGTATAAAAAACAGAATTAGTTTATATGTCGCTGGAGGCATACCCACAGATTCCAGATCTCCTGGACTGTGAAAGGTTGTTCCTAGCCTTGCAAGCTGATCTGCTCTACAATTCCCTGAGCCGGCAGCCGGAACATGCGGTTTTTGAAGTCAGAAATACGTTCTCCATGGATATAATGGCTGCCTGGTTGTCTGAGAAAATATTAATGCCAATCGTCATTATGACATTATATCTTAGCCATTCAATCACCTTAATTGCAAGGATCTCCGCTTGATACACACTGCAGTGGTCGGATTATATTTTAATATGACCAGTTCTTGAACTTTAGAGTACACCCCAACGCCCACCTGGTTGTTTAGTTTGGAACCATCCGTATAGAGATCTATGTAACTTCTGTTGATGGGGATATCGTTATTCCAATCGGTTCTATCAGGAATAGTAGTACAGTAATTTTTATCAAAAAGCTGCACAGGTTAAGTGTAACCCACCTGCCTGAAACATTGGGAAGGATTACACAGTGTCCGTAGCCGCCACATGACCAAAGAGAAAGCTCCCTTAGAATCGAGGCAGTGGTCGCAGCAATTGGTCTAGACTCAATGTCCCGAGGCATTAGATGTAGCATTAAAATCAGTGCATCAGATGGTGTCGTCCTCAGTGCGGCTATGATGCAAAAAACGGCTTGTCTTTTGGATCCGATTAAGTATTCCAATTGCTTCTATATAATCTGTTCATCCGACTTTTAGTCTTAAGCATATACCGGAAGCAATTTCTAATCAAATTTTAAAAAACAATTAAAAAACGCATTGGATACGCATTACCATGGATATATATATTATCCTATTTTGTTATAAACCTACTATATCAATATTAATGTCCAGGTATGGGTCGATTTATATCATTTTAGGTACAGATACCGTGAAGTGAACATGAGTCATAAAATGAGTTTAAAACTTTGAAAAAATCAGGTTATAAATCAGGATTTTATCGTTTAAGATCCCAGATCTGCAGATCGGTACATATGGCAGATATATCTAAATATTCGGTTCGGATATCGGGTGGCCTAGTGCACTCCATGTTCCAAATTTATATCAAAACTAGCTGACCCGGGCCCGCTCCGATGCGCTTTCTTTTACTTTATATGGAACAAAAGTTTCCTTGGAATATTCATTTTCGACAATTAAAGATCTTTTAGTGAAATACCATGCTACGAAAATAGTATATCGCTTGACTAACAGTTTAACAATATAAGTGCCTTCATCTGAATCCCATGTGATCTTTATTGGTCTACGAATTTAGGTTTGGATATAAGGTGTACTCCATTCTTAAAATACTTCATTTCAGCCCGATATTCTCATGATGTCTGATTTAGTGGCGTTTCAGGGGGAGAGGTAGTCCCCCAGATATTTGGCCCTGAAAAATATCAGCATTGTGCTCTTCTCTAAAAAACCATTAATTTAAACTCCATATTGTCATTGGCTTAAGAGGAGTTTACAGGATGAGGCGTCCCCCAAACACATGGCCCCAAAATAGGTTATCAAATTCGTTTTCTAATCTCAAATACCTTTCATTTGAGCCACACTGGCATGGTCGAAATTTTTTTTCCCTTTGGGGTTGTTTTGTGAAAGGGGTGATGCCCTAAATACATGGTCCTACATTTGGATATAAAATTCGTATTCTACTCCCAAATACCTTTATTTGAGCCCCATATTGCGATGGTCACTAAAAAATTTCTGTTTGTGGGTTATTTTGGATATCAATTCTTGGGAAAATGGGTATCAATTCTTGCTCTACCCCCAATACCTTTCATTTAAGCTCCATATTGACATGGTGGGTAAATATGCCCGATTTAGGGGTATTTTGGGAATTGGAGTGGTCCCCCAAACACTAAACCCGGAAAATATATGGGCAACGTTCTCGATTCTCATATATCTATATATCATTTATTTGAACCTCATATTGCCACTGCCCTGAAAATTGGATATCAAATTCGTTTTCTAATCTCATTTAAACTCCTTATTGCAAAAGTCAGCAAATATGTCCGGCTTGGGGTATTGGCCCTAAAAACTATAAATATTTAGTTCCAATCTCTTTAGGACCCAAATTGTCTTGGTGAGCAAATACGTCCTATTTGGGGGTTGTAATGGTGGTGGGACATCCGCTAGACAGTTGGCCCCTAATGTTGATATCAGATACGTGGTGTACTCCCACATACCTTTAATTTGAGCCCCATATTTCCATAGTCGGCAAACATGACCGGCTTGGGGGTGTTTTGGGGGATGGGCGGCCACACAGTGAGTTGGCCTTGAAAATATATATCGGATTCGTGTTCCACTTTAAAAACCCTCTTATTTGAGCCTTATATTGCAATAGTCAGCAAATACTTACTATTTGGGTGGTGTTGTGGGGGTGGGGTGGCCCCATAGACACTTTTCCCGAATATTGATATCAAATTCGTGCTTTACTCCCAAAGTCCTTTCATTTGAGCCCCATATTGCCATGGTCGTAAATTTGTCCCATTTGGGGGATGTTTTTGGTGAGAGGCGGCCCCCCAAACACTTCGTCCCATATTTGGATATCAGATTCGTATTCTACATGCAAATACCTTTTATTGAAGCCCCATATTCCCATGGTCAGTAAATAAGTCCTGTTTGGGGGGTGTTTTGGGAAAGGGGTGTACCCCCAGAAACATGGTACCACATTTGGATTTCAGATTCGTATTCTACAAATACCTTTCATTTGAGTCCCATATTGCCATGGTCGGTATATATATATCCGATTTAGGGTTATTTTGGGGCTTGGGGTGGTCGCCCTAGTACTTGGTCCGACAATTGGATATCAGATACGTTTTTTTTATCCTAAATACCTTTCATTTGAGTCCCATATTGTCGTGATTGGTCTATATATATGCTTGGTAGGTTTTAGGGTGGGGCAGCCCCCCTATGTACCCCACACGAAATTTGGATAACAAATTTTTATTTTTGAGGTACTATGTGTAAATATATGCAAATGCAAATTTTGCCCATGAACATTCCACTAAGGAACAGGGGCAAACTTCTCACAATGAGTGCAGTCCGATTCAAGCTTAAGCTCAATGATGAGGGGCCTCCCTTTTAAAGCCGAGTTCGAACGGTGTGCCGCAGTGTGACACCTCTTTGGAGAGAAGTTCTACATGGCATAGTACCTCACAAATGTTGCCAGCATTAGGAGGGGAAAACCACCGCCCCCCTGCAGATATCAAAAAACAAACAAACAAACAAACAAACAAACAAACGAACAAACAAACAAACAAACACAAATTGATTTTTATATATAAGATATGGTCCGATATGGACCAAATTTGGTTCGGACAACGGCAAATCTGGTTTAACTCACTGCTCTAAATTTCAGCGAAATATGAAAATACGGCTTTTTATGTGCTTAAGACCCTCAATCGGTAGATCGCTTTATATAGCAGCAACTTCCAAATTTGGCCCGATCTGGACTATGTTTACTTCGAACAATGAGACCCCAGTGAAACTCAGTTTTAAATTTCAGGGAAATCGGGTAATAAATGGGGCTTTTATGAGTTTTAAACCCTAAATCATCAAATTGGTGTATAATACAGCTATATATAAATAAGGCTTACTGTAACTCACTGTTCCAAATTTAAACGAAATCGGGTAACAAATGTGGCTTTTATGGGTTTAAGTACCTTAATTGGCAGATCGGTCTATATAGCAGCTATTTCTAAATATAGTTCGATCTGGACTAAATTCGTTGCGAATGTCGACAGGATGTCACTGCTCTGAATTTCAACAAAATCGTGTGATAAATATGCCCCTAAATCGGTAGGTTGGTCTATATGGCAGTTATATCTAATTATGGCCTGATATGGACCATTTTCATTTCGTATATCGGTGACCTTAGTGCAACAAGCGCCGCATAATTTCAACAAAATCGGATAATAAATCAGTATTTTATGAGCTTTAGACACTTAACCAGGAGATAGGTCTATATGGCAGCTATATCTAAATATCATTCGATTTTACTTGTTAAAGAACTTAAACTACGTATAGAAAAAATACGAATCTGTGTCAAACTTTAGCTCATTTTCGAATGCTGTAGCGTAATTACAACAGACGGACACACAGACATCGTTAAATAAACTAAGAGTAAGTAATAAGTAAGAATTTTACGACGATCCAGAAAATATGTACTTTGTAGCGTCAGAAATCGATATTTCGATGAATAAACCTCCTTGGTGCCCACTGTAGTGCAGAGGTTAACATATGACGCCTATGACGCTGAACGCCCGGGTTCGAATCCTGGGGAGAACATCAGAAAAAATTTTCAGCGGTGGTCATTCCCTCATTTGTAAGGTACTGTACCATCTGTATCTCCTGCTTAAAGGATTAGTTCCGTCTTGCACGCCCACTTTCTTAGCCCACTTCGCCATCACATGTAGAGGCTCCTAAATTATATCTCTAAAAGTGCTGGCGCTTTTTACAGCTTTTTCTTCCAGAGACAATAATATATTGTTAATCGCTATACTCCCAGAGGAGTCCCTCTGCTGACCCGTCTTTGTAGATCTACAGAGTCCAAGCCTGCTATAACGCATCTTTAAGTAAGTAAGTTATAGAATAGGTCAACCATTTAGCCTCGTTGGCAGCGTGGTCGGATTAACAGTGCGGTGGTCTTTCCACTTTAAGCTACGCTTAACCTAATGCAACATTTTAGGCTCAAGAAATGTATAGCCAACTTTCGTACTTTATCTATCGATGGAGAAAAATGATCTATTGTTGTTAGTGTAGCTCCATTTGTATGTGAGATAGCGATCTTCGACTTGAGCATGAAGTGATGTTAATGCACATCACCAGATATGGGGAAGATCGGATGTCAACAAAGGGCTGAGCTGTTTATCGAATATATTATAAGTTGCATTCTGGCGATTTGTAATAAAGGGGGTAAGCCGACCTTAATTGCCAAGAACAGGCAGGAGGTACTCGAAGTAACCTTTGTATCGGAAGATAAAGGCGCAAGAATATGCGACTGGGAAGTGTTGGATGACCACAGCTTCTCTGATCACTGTAATATAGGTTTCAGCCTTGGATAAAAAATACTGCAGGAGTGGTGCCTCGGATAAATAAAAGAAAGGTGGATTGGGATAAATTTCGGCACGTCTATCTCTTCTAGACCAGAAAAGGAAGTGGAAACTACGGAGGATATAGACATAGTGGTCCAGCGGATCACGAAGGCCCTGAATGACTTGCTTGTGTCAGCATGTCTTAGTGCCAAGCAAAGGGGGCAAACAGCAACCGGCGTAGTGGACCCCAGAGCAGGTTGGTCTAAGGAAGGACTGCAGAAAACACTTTAACATGGCGAAAGCCACAAGAGCACCACACGATTGGGAGCTGAGCGAAGGCTCAGAACTAAATCCTGGGTGAAGTTCTGCAACTCCGAAGAGGAAACATCTGAGGCCTCTAGGCTAATGAAGATTCTGTCCTGTAGACCTATCACAGTGGGGTATATTCAGAAGTTAGAAAATTTTTGGACAATTTCTGGCGAGGTAACACTAGAACTTCTCGTTGATTTACATTTCCCGTGGCACCAAAAGAGGTTGTCAATGGTATGCATTTGCCGGAGGTTATTAAGGAAATTGTGTCTGAGCAGAAAATCCTTTGAGCGATAAGAAGTTTCGACTCCTTTAAGTCGCCAGGCTCTGATGATGTATTACCGGTTGTATTACAAGCTGTGTCTGATAGACTGGTTCCTTAGGGCTTTAGGAGATACAATCTGCTTGCATCACCATGTATCGTATATAACTGTGGGATGGAGGGACAGGAAGGCAATTTCTATTCCATAAGCAGAAAAACCTTACCAAAAGAAGACGAAAGATTTTTGCCCTATTAGTCTGTTATCCTGTATGCTGAAGACCCTTGAGAAGTTGATAGGGACATATCTTAGGGCAAAGATTCCAAGATATCGCTGTCTTGGCAGCAGCATGCATATAGTAAAGGCCCTTTCGAAATGTATTTCTAGGCGTAAATCCGTGCAAGACAGAAGTAGTTCTTTTCAGCAGGAGATACAAGTTGCCTACAGTGGCATCTGTCTTCTTGAGATGAGATAATGTTACAGTTGCAGAAAGCTCAAAATACCTGGGTGTTTTGCTTGACAGGAAATTTAACTTCAAATCCAACATTTTGGAATGGGCAAGAAAGGCAACTCTTGTCCTATACACCTGCAAGAGAGCCATTGACAAAAGTTGGGGGCTTAGACCGCGCGTCTTGCATTGGGTGTATACTGCAGTTGTCAGATATATAATGCTATATGTTGTTGTGGTTTGGTGCACGGCGCTTTAAAGCCGCACTGAGGACGATACCATATGATGCACCGAATTTAATGCTACATCTAATGCCTCTGAACATTGCGGCTGGACAAATTGCTGCAACCACTGCCTCGATTCTAAGGGAGCTTTCTCTTTGGTCATGTGGCGGCTACGGACACTGTGTAATCCTTGATACATTCCCAATGTTTCAGGCAGGTGGGTTACACTTAACCTGTGCAGCTTTTTGATAAAAAATACTGTACTACTATTCCTGATACCAATTGGAATTACGATATCCCTATCAACAGAAGTTCCATAGACTTCTTTATGGATGGTTCCAAACTAAATGACCATGTGGGCTTTGGGATGTACTCTAAAGATTTAGAACTGGTTATATCGAAAAAGTTACCCGACCACTAGAGTGTGTATCAAGCGGAGATACTTGCAACTAAGGATGTGGTAGAATGCCAAAGGTATAATGTCATAACGACTATTGGCATAAACATCTTCTCAGACAGCCAGGCACAGTCAAATCCCTGAAGAAAGTAAAGGGTGATTTTTTTGAGGTTAGGATTTTCATGCATTAGTATTTGACAGATCACGTGGGATTTCAGACATGGTGTCAAAGAGAAAGATGCTCAGTATGCTTTGACATTTCATCATGAATAGACTTACTAACGAGCAACGCTTGCAAATCATTGAATTTTATTACCAAAATTAGTGTTCGGTTCGAAATGTGTTCATTCACCGTTCTGAACACAAAACCGCCCTCGACTGTCGCAGATATCACAACTAGATGGCTGAACCGTTCAAAATTCACCTAAATTGAGTGCCGGGCCACAGAGATATCTCAGGGAATCGTAAAGCGGACGAGCTTGGGAGACGAGGAACTACCCTTCACATTCCAGGGACACTGGAATTTATGGGCATGCCTTTAGATTCATGTAAGCTAAGTTTTCAGGAACATGCCCGAAGGGCAACGATTGATAGATGGTCCTGTGAGCATTCTAAAACCATATGGCCTCATCTATACTTAAAGAGGTCTACTGCTTTGCTGTCATTGGCTAGAACAGACATCTCAGCCATTGTGTCATGACAGGCCACTGTCTAATCCGAAGACATGCTGATAGACTGAAGGTTGCCAATAATGACTTATGCAGAAGGTATGAGGACATCGATGAAGAAGAGACTATAGAACACCTTCTGCGTGTGTCCCGCATTGGCAGTCAGAATGAGTTCCACTTTAGGTTCTCATTTTTTTGGGGACCTGCCTGATTTAGCGAATGTGATTGTTTTTGGGCTTTTTAAAGCGGTGTGGATGGTTCAACGGTAGGAACTAGAAGGCATTTTCCTTCTTCTGTTCCTGTGGTATCACAATGGACGAAATCGTCTAAGTGAGTCTGATGGGAGACTGCCACTTAAACCTAACCTATGTATGATTTTAATATAAAGACGGACGAAAGAACTTGTAGTGCCACATAGAGGTAGGAGATTCTTGGAACTTGTAAATATCTCGTGGATATGGTGGACATGAAATAACGCAGTTTTAATGTTTTGAAATGACGGAACATCCAACTCAGTTATTCGGTATCAATTATTTATTTGACTTATTTTTGTTTAGAGAGTCCTATACCAAAGAAAGCGACTGATATTTAGCATATAGTGTAGAAATGTCACTAGGGCAACATATAATCTTACAACTTAAACTTCAACGTATATATTTTCAAAAACAAACTCCAAAACTGGCGATAACAGAATATGAAACTAGTAATAGCGCGGTAAGTTCGGCCAAATTTTTTATACCCTTCATCATGCATTTGACACGTTCTTTGAATGACTTTTTATAGCCTATACCACTATTGTGGTACAGGGTATTATAACTTAGTACATTTGTTTGTAACACCCAGAAGGAAGAGAGATAAACCCATTGATAAGTATACCGATCGACTCAGAACCATTTTCTGATTCGATTTAGCTATGTCCGTCTGTCTGTTCGTTTGTCTCTCTGTCTGTCTGTCCGTCTGTCCATGTTAATTTGGGTTCAAACTACAGGTCGCAGTTTTCATCCGATCGTATTCAAATTTGGTACGGGCATGTTCGTCCGATTTTCAGAAACATTGCAATAAAGTGCTCATTTGTTAACCGATTATCTCGAAATTTGGCAGGAAAGATTTTCTTATAGTTAGTTATTACATCTAGTTATTACATCTTTGCACGAAATTTGATACGGGGATTTTAATAACCCATCGGAAAACATCCGCCGAGGTCCATCAAAATTGGTTCAGAATTAGATAGACCTCCACTTTGTATTTATAGGGCAGGTGTAGGGTATTATAAAGTCAGCACCGCCCGACTTTTGCCTTTCCTTACTGATTAAATTATATAGGAGATACATCTTCATATACAGATGCACCGTACTTGTCATGACTATAGAAGTCATAAACAAGTAAAAGCGTGCTAAGTTCGGCCGGGCCGAATCTTATATACCCTCCACCATGGATCGCATTTGTCGAGTTCTTTTCCCGGCATCTCTTCTTAGGCAAAAAAGGATATAAGAAAAGATTTGCTCTGCTATTAGAGCGATATCAAGATATGGTCCGGTTTGGACCACAATTAAATTATATGTTGGAGACCTGTGTAAAATGTCAGCCAATTCGAATAGGAATTGCGCCCTTTGGGGGCTCAAGAAGTAAAATAGAGAGATTCATTTATATGGGAGCTGTATCAGGCTATAGACCGATTCACACCATAATAAACACGTATGTTGATGGTCATGACATGGATCCGTTGTACAAAATTTCAGGCAAATCGGAGGATAATTGCGACCTCTAGAGGCTCAAGAAGTCAAGATCCTAGATCGGTTTATATGGCAGCTATATCAGGTTATGAACCAATTTGAACCTTATTTAACACAGTTTTTGAAAGGAAGAATAAAATACGTCATGCAAAATTTCAGCCAAATCTGATAGGAATTGCGCCCTCTAGAAGCACAAGAAGTCAAGTCCCCAGATCTGTTTATATGACAGCTATATCAGGTTTTGAACCGATTTGAACCATACTGGGAATTATTTGTGGAAAATTTCAAGCGCTTAGCTTTATTCCTTCAAGTTAGCGTGTCTTCGACAGACAGGCGGACATGGCTAGATCGACTTGGAGTGTCAAGAATATCTGTACTTTTTTGGATCACAGATCAATATTTCGATGTGTTACAAATGGAATGCTGAATTCCACCTATCCACCTATGGTGGAGGGTATAAAAAATATAACAATTTGGACTGATATGGACGACATATGGGTATAACAAGACAGTTGCGACTGTTGCTGTCGAAAGTTGCATAAAGGGTTCCAGTGATTGCAGTTGTAACATTGGAATAAATGTTTACTTGTGCGGTGCATTTCACGGCGTTTTTGGATACACTTGAAGGTGATAAGAATGTACTTAGAGTACGAAACTATAAGTTGTAGTGGGCGACTACTAGGACAACCAAGCACAGTGGCTGCGAAGTAACCGAAACCGAAATTCTTAAATTTGTAATAAAACATTGCAAGTCATTAAAGTACTTTAAGGTTATAGATTTAAAAACGATCAAACCGATTTTCTTATATCACAAATTTTGTAGAATAGAAAACAATAATTGTTTGTATAAAATATTGATATGGGAAGGGGGAAGACTCTTCCCTTTACACCAAAAACACCATCTTAACTGAAAGTTAGGGTGGTTGGGATAATGTGGTCTCAAATGAAAGGTATTTGGGAGTAGAATACGAAACCTATGTCACTACTTGAGCCCAAGTCTGAGGGGCGCCGCCCAATTATAAAGGACGCCTCCAAACGGATCTCAAGACCAATCAGGACAATATGGAATGAAATAAGTTGAAGAAAAAGTGCGGGGATTTTCAGCTGGTAAGGGCTCAAGAAGTCAAATCGGGTGATCGGTTTATATGGGAGCTATATCAGGTTCTTGACCGATTTGAACCGCACTTAGCAGAATTGTTGGAAGTCACATCAAAATACTATGTGCAAAATGTCAGCCAAATCGGACAAAAAATTCGGCTTCCACGGGCTCAAGAAGTTAAATCGAGAGATCGGTTTATATGGGAGCTACATCCAGTTCTTAACCGATTTGAACCGTACTCGACACAGTTCTTGTAAGTAATATAAGAATACCATGCAAAAATTACTGTCAAATCGGACTAAAATTGCGGCTTCCAGGAGCTCAAGAAGTCAAATCGGAACGTCGGTTTATATGGGAGCTATATCCAAATCTGAACCGATATAGCCCATTTGCAATTTCCAACGACCTACATCCATAATTCAAAATTTCAAGCAGCTAGCTTTACGCGTTCGATCTCTATCGTGATTTCGACGGACGGACGGATGGAGGACATGGATAGTTCGACTCAGAACGTAGAGACGATCAAGACTATATGTACTTTATGGAGTCTTAGACGAATATTTGGAGGTATTATAAACGGAATGATTAGATTAGTATAGCCCCATCCTATGATGCTGGGTATAATCTTAGCACCCTTTTGCTCCTTTATCCATTTCATAGTTACAGGAGGATTAGGAGAATTTTTCGAATTCGAACCACCACACAAAAAAAAAACGACCTAAACCAAAAACTTTTTATTAAAAAATGTTCAAATATTTTTATATTTGCTATAGCAACAATAACCAATCTAAAATTAAGATATGATGTCAAAATTTATCAATAAGCGGAGCTTTCTCGAGGTTTACGACGTTTTCTACAATGTATACGTTTTATACAGTCGAAAACCTAAAAAGTCATCAGACCATCCCTGGTCAGGAATCAGAATTTCACCACTCTTGCTTTAGCCTCGTCTTGTAAAACCGCCAGGAGTTCATCCTCACAAGATTTGTTCAATCTTGTAATGTTAAGCTCAGAAAGCAGTGTAACAACGCTTCCGCAGGACACTGGAAACTTGCAGTGTGGACGATTCCTCCTTAAATGCTTCACTAGCTGCTGCTGTGAAAGTACCTTTTGAGTTCCGCTCATCCCCACAAATTTGCCCATGAAAATTCCACTAAGGAACAGGGGCAAACTTTTCACATATCAATGAATGCAGTCCGATTTTAAGTTTAAGCTCAATGATTAGGGGTCTCCTTTTTATAGCAGAGTCCGAACGGCGATCCGCAGTGCAATACCTCTTTGGAGAGAAGTTTTACGTGGCATAGTACCTCAGAAATGTTGCCAGCATTATGAGGGGAAACCACTGATGATAAAATTTTTTTCTGATGGTCTCGCCAGGATTCGAACCCAGGCGGTCAGCGTCATAGGCGGACATGCTAACCTCTGCGCTACGGTGGCCTCCCTGACTTCCTGATTCCTGACTTGCTACTATTCGACAAAAATATGAGAAAATTACAAGTTTTAGAATCGGCTTGACCGAAATTAGACCGCTTTTATTTATTTTTTTAAAACAAATTTGAATTTGATTTGGCTTTTGCGTATTTAGCGAATCCCGACTAATAGAGTTTCCCGACTTAATGCTTTGGTGACCGAATTTTGGAGAAGTATCTGGAGAACGCCACGAAACCCCTCTGACGTATGAATCAATCTTCCAATTTAGGGTCTATAAAAGGCGCCTATAAAAGGCGCATTATTTATCCGTTTGTGTAGAAATTTGACAAGGTGAGTTGCTTTTGGATAGGTCGTTATATCTATCCAATATGGTCCACACCGGATCATATTTGAATTTAGCCACCATAAAGACCGACCTCCCAATTTAAGGTCCTGTGAGCAGTATAAATGGAAACAAAAAGTTTTTTATACCAGTCGAAATCCTACACTGGTGATTGGCTAGGACGCTGAACACCTGGAACTGGCCCTCCTAATGCTGGTTACATTTGTTATTTAATATGCCATTTAAAAATCAATCTGCAAAGAGATGACGCTTACAGGCAGGCCATTTGGGCTTGGCTTCAAAGTGGAGGTCCCTTATCCAAACATTGAGCTTAAGCTTGAATCGGACAGGACTCATTGATGTGTGAGAAGTTAGCTCCTCTTCCTTAATGTAAAGTTCATGGATAAATTTTGAGATCTTAGCCCATTGTAGTCTGGATTGCCGTTAAAAGGTCGCGAGCCCATTAAAGAGGTAACTATTATATGATATCGACTTGGTTTGGACCCCTCTATTCTTGCCCCATATGGTCTACACCGGGCTATATTTGTGAATAGTTGCAGATATGGACCGATATTCTAAATAGGTTCGGTTAGTTTAGTTTGAAAAGTCGGTGGGGATATTAAGCCGCCATGCCACTATGGGTATACACCTAAGCCAGCAATCGGCTTGTTGTGCGCACTAAATACTAAAAAAGGAACATCGAAAAAGAAAATCTTCGTTAGAAATTCCGTGTTAATCGTTTTCCATGCCAGGCCCCTAAGTGGGTTTATGGAAAACAATTAAAGATTTTGTAAGTACCACGGAATTCCTAGGTTAGGCTGAAAAGAAGGTGCAGATATTAATCTGCCCCATGCCACAATAGACATACACCTAAGCCAGTAATCGGCTTGTTGTGCGCTCTAAATACAAACAAGTAAAAGCGTGCTAAGTTCGGCCGGGCCGAATCTTATATACCCTCCACCATGGATCGCATTTGTAGAGTTCTTTTCCCGGCATCTCTTTTTAGGCAAAACAGGATATAAGAAAGGATTTGCTCTGCTATTAGAGCCAATTCGAAAAAGAATTACGCCCTTTGGGGGCTCAAGAAGTAAAATAGAGGGATCGATTTTTATGGGAGCTGTATCGGGCTATAGACCGATTCAGACCATAAAAAACACGTATGTTGATGGTCATGAGAGAATCCGTCGTACAAAATTTCAAGCAAATCGGATAATAATTGCGACCTCTACAGGCTCAAAAAGTCAAGTACACACATCGGTTTATATGACAGCTATATCAGGTTATGGACCGATTTGAACCATACTTGGCACAGTTGTTGGATATCATAACAAAACTCGTCGTGCCAAAATTCATTCAAATCGGATAAGAATTGCGCCCTCTAGAGGCGCAAGAAATCAAGACCCAAAATCGGTTTATATGACAGCTATATCAGGTTATAAACCGATTTGAACCGTACTTGACACAGTTGTTGGATATCATAACAAAACACGTCGTGCAAAATTTCATTCCAATCGAATAAGAATTGCGCACTCCAGAGGCTCAAGAAATCAAGACCCAAGATCCGTTTATATGGCAGTATATCAGGTTTTGAACCGATTTGAACCATACTTGGCACAGTTGTTGGATATCATAACAAAACACGTCGTGCAAAATTTCATTCCAATCGGATAAGAATTGCGCACTCTCTAGAGGCTCAAGAAGTCAAGACCCAAGATCGGTTTATATGGCAGCTATATCAGGTTATTGACTGATTTGAACCATACTTCGCACAGTTGTTGAATATCATAACAAAACACGTGGTGCAAAATTTCATTCCAATCGGATAAGAATTGCGCACTCTAGAGGCTCAAGAAGTCAAGACCCAAGATCGGTTTATATGGCAGCTATATCAAAACATGGACCGATATGGCCCATTTATAATACCAACCGACCTACAATAATAAGAAGCATATGTGCTAAATTTCAGGCTGCTAGCTTTACTCCTTCGGAGTTAGCGTGCTTTCGACAGACGGACGGGCGGACGGACATGGCTAGATTGACATAAAATGTTACGACGATCAAGAATATATATACTTTATGGGGTCTCAGACGAATATTTCGAGTAGTTAAAAACAGAATGACGAAATTAGTTTGCCCCCATCCTATGGTGGAGGGTATAAAAAGGAATCTCGAAAAAGAAAATCTAAATTAGGAATTCCGTGCTACTTACCAAATTCTTAATTGTTTTCATGCCACGACTCTAAGATGATTCATGTCTGGTATTGTGGGTACTGGAAGCCCACCTAAGTGCCGGTATCACTTAGACGCGAAAGCCGGCAATGACAAAGGAAATGCTCCAACTTCTCATCTTCTTCTCCGCATGCCCTACAAATGCTATCACTTGCCGCACCGATTTTACAAAAGTAAGCTCGTAGTCCTATGTGATATGCCAATAGCAATAGCTTTGATGATACCGATAGCTATACTGTCCTTCTTCTTACTTCCTTTCAGTAGATGTTCGTCTTCTCACGATCTGGACCCTGCCATAGGATTTTCGACATCCTACTGACCGTTTCGCTGTTCCGGAATTCCTAACTTATATATTTTTTTGAGCCTTGGTTTATTTAGGCACATTTTCCATCCGATTTCCATCCATTGAGGTGCTTCCTTTGTTTTTATATTTCAATATTTATATTTTTTCTTCAATTTAATTAAATTAAAATTTTGATTAAATGTATCCATGTGAAACACTGTTCGTGTCACTGGTTACTGAACATGCATATTGAAGTGCATGCCGTCTGTAGACGATCCTCCATTTAAAAGGAATGCAGAAAGACAAAATGCAACAGAAAACACACCAACAACAGCAGCAACAGGCATATAATACCACAGCAAATGTGATAAACGGTCGCACACGCATTCACTTTGCGGCTTTTAGACAAGTACGAAACGAAAAAAAAAACTTGTGGTTAACTTTTTTACTTGGGTGTTAGAGGTGGCCTCTGCTGGGGGAATATGTGAGCGAGGGAATGCTCTTAGTCTTTTTACCGCCCCATATCTAACAACCGTTCAACGGTGGGTTCTTTGTTTTTTCTTTACTAAGTTCTTCATCGTTCACCGTGTGCTTTCGCAATTAGACGTGTCCACTGCCAATTAAGCGGTAACAATTCGAAAACGGTAGACGTAAACCCAATCGGCAGGGGCTGGTAGCATTTCGCAGTTTTGTCGAGATAATTCTTTTTCTAATTCTACTCTCATATCTTTAAAGAGCTGAATGATTGAGTGAAACGGATTTCATATGTGTGACAGAAAAACGATGCAAATGGTTGTTAATAGTGCCAAAGTGTTATTTATAATTAAAAGGTAAAACCATTTCCTAAGAATTTGTTCAATACGAGATATAAAAGATATACGAGTAACAAGGAAAAGTGTGCTAAGTTCGGCCGCGACGATTCTTAGGTACCCACCACCATGGATTCTGCTAAAAATTCACCCTTAATTACTTAGTTTGATTTTGAATTGTTTTTTAGCAATAAATTCGGGTATTGATTGAGGCTACTTCCAAGAAGTCAAATCGGGGTATCGTTTTGAGGCCTATCTATATATGAACCTATCCGGTAGGTTCGTAGGATTCGTTGTGAGTATTGGAGGACACTAGTGTACTTCACATACCAAATTTAGCCAAATCAGGCAAAAGCTTAGGTTTCTAGAGTGATGGAGGACATAAAAGTACTTCGTGTGCCAAATTTCATCCAAATCCGTTGAATATTGTGGGTTATAGGGGCACAAGAAGCCAAAGGCGGGGATAGGCTTATATGGAAACTATATCAGTTTACAGACCGATTCGGATCATACTTAGCACAGATATAGAAGTCCAAACAAAAGTATTTGTGCGAAATTTCAGTCAAATCGGATAGAATTTGAGGATTAAGAAGTCAAATCCAGGAATCGGTTTATATGGGGGCTATATCAGTTTATAGATCGATTACGATCATACTTGACACATATGTAGAAATTCAGAACAAAAGTCATTGTGCAAATATTCAGCTAGGTAAGGTTTAAGTGGCAGTCTGCCATCAGACTCACTTAGACGTTTTCATCCATTATGATACCACAGGAACAGAACAGAAGCAAGATGCCTTCCAGTTCTTACCGTTGAATCATCCAGATCGCTTTAAAAAGCCCAATAACTTGCGAATGTTAACATCCTCTAAAACAGACAGGTTCTCAAAGAATTGAGAACCTAAAGTGAATCTCCTTCTGACTGCTAGTGCTGGACACACACACAGAAGGTGTTCTATAGCCTCTTCTTCTTTGATGTCCTCACAGCTTCTGCAAAAGTCGTTGCTGGCAACCTTCAGTCTGTCAGCATGTTTTCCGATTAGGCATTGACCTGTCATGACGGACACAATGACTGAGACGTCTGTTCTAGCCAATGACAGCAAAGCAGTAGACGTCTTTAAGTCTAGATTAGACCACATAGTTTTAGAATGCTCACAGCCCCCTCTTTGTGACCATCTACCATTCGTTGTCCTTCGGGCCTGGTATCCAGCTAAATCCAGTGAAAATTTTGAGTTTTTAAGAGCTCAAGGTTTATATGGGGGCTATATCAGTTTATAGACAGATTCAGATCATACTTGCACAGATGGTGGAAGTTCAAACAAAAGCCCTTGTGCCAAATTTCAGCCAAATCAATTGAAAATTATGGTTTTTACGAACTCAAGAATTAAAATGGGGATCGGGGTATATGGGGGCTCTATCCAAATCTGAACCATCATGGCCCGTTGGTAATCCCCAACGACCTACATCAATAACAAGTATCGGTGCAAAATTTAAAAAGGATATATTCATTCGTTAAAACGCTATCCAGATTTTCACAGACGGATCTACGGATATGGCTAGATTGACTCAGAATGTCAAGACGATCAAGAATATATGCATTTTATGGGTCGGTAGATCAATATTTCGTTCGAATCATCATGGGCAAATTTGTATTTGCATACAAATATTAAACGAAATGACCTAATTGCAATCACCAACGACCTACATCAATATGAAGTACCTGGAAAGCATTTCAAGCGTATGTCATTATTCATTCGAACTATATCACAAACCTACGCACAGTGGGACAGAACTGAAACAAAACCTAGTGAAAAATATGCCGTGTGATAACGGGTAGAGATATCTCTTTGAAATTTGGAATGGTTAGAGCTGAGGTCGTGTGCAAAACCATGGTCTCAGGTTGTCCGGTCGCCTTTTGGCAGGCCATTAAATTTGGTTACCTCGATATTACGAACATTTGTTGGGGTTGCCAAATCTTTTCTACCTATTCTCCCCCGGCGTTTTTTTACTAGTTATACCCTCCACCATAAGATGGGGGGTATACTAATTTCGTCATTCTGTTTGTAACTACTCGAAATATTCCTCTGAGACCCCATAAAGTATATATATTCTTGATCGTCGTGACATTTTATGTCGATCTAGCCATGTCCGTCCGTCTGTCCGTCCGTCTGTCTGTCGAAAGCACGCTAACTTCCGAAGGAGTAAAGCTAGCCGCTTGAAATTTTGCACAAATACTTCTTATTAGTGTAGGTCGGTTGGTATTGTAAATGGGCCATATCGGTCCATGTTTTGATACAGCTGTCATATAAACCGATCTTGGGTCTTGACTTCTTGAGCCTCTAGAGTGCGCAATTCTTATCCGATTTGAACGAATTTTGGCACTACGTGTTTTGTTATGATATCCAACAACTGTGCCAAGTATGGTTGAAATCGGTCCATAACCTGATATAGCTGCCATATAAACCGATCTTGGGTCTTGACTTCTTGAGCCTCTAGAGTGCGCAATTCTTATCCGATTTGAATGAATTTTGCACGACGTGTTTTCTTATGGTATCCAACAATTGTGCCAAGTATGGTTCAAATCGGTCCATAACCTGATATAGCTGCTATATAAATTTGAATGAATTTTGGCACGACGAGTTTTCTTATGATATCCAACAACTGTGCCATGTATGGTTCAAATCGGTCCATCAGCTGATATAGCTGCCATATAAACCGATCTGGGATCTTGACTTCTTGAGCCTCTAGTGGTCGCAATTATTATCCGATTTGCCTGAAATTGTGTACGACGGATTCTCTCATGACTATCAGCATACGCGTTTGTTATGGTCTGAATCGGTCTATTGCCCGATACAGCTCCCGTATAAATTGATCTCTATATTTTACTTCTTGAGCCCCCAAAGGGCGCAATTCTTATTCGAATTGGCTGACATTTTACATAGGCATCCAACATTTAATTTAATTGTGGTCCAAACCGGACCATGTCTTGATATCGCTCTAATAGCAGAGAAAATCTTTTCTTTTATCCTTTTTTCCCAAAGAAGAGATGCCCGGAAAAGAACTCGACAAATGCGATCCATGGTGGAGGGTATATAAGATTCGGCCCGGCCGAACTTAGCACGCTTTTACTTGTTTTTTTTTTTATTCTAACCCACTGTGCGACAGAAGAGCAGTGCTATTGCGACTTAGTCAATTGAACAATCTGTTATACATATACACGTACTTTAAACGATTCTCTAAGTCATTACACTGTACTAGAGGTGCGCAAATGAGTCGTAAATTGTCATGTCACGCGAGAGACACGTGATTCGTGAGCGGGATCCAAATCCAATCACGTAATCGTGCGTGACCGTAATTGAAATGAAATTATTCGTGCGTGAGCGTGAGTGAGGAAAATTATGCTCACGACACTAATCACGACTCACGATGAAATCACAACTCAAGAGAAAATCACGACTCGCGAGGCGCTCACGACTTACAACTAAAGCCTAGTACTGACTTCGACTTTTCCCCCGAATAACTGTCAAAACGTATTTAAAAACCAGTAAGGAAAGGCAAAAGTCGGGCGGTGCCTACTTTATAATAACCTACACCAACACTATAGGTACAAAGTGGGAACTATATCTAATTCTTAGCCAATTTTGATGGACCTTGGCGGATGTTTGCAGATGAGTTATTAAACAATCCGTATAAAATTTCGAGCAAATATGTTCAAACTGTAATAAATACGGTTAACAAATGAGCACATTATTGCAATATTAGTCCAAGTCTGATAAACATATATATGGGAGCTATTTCTAAATATGAACCGATTTCTAACAAACTTCTTAGGTGTTGTGGTAGTCATCGGGAAAAGCGCTGTACAAAAATGTTGGCAAGATTGGTCAATAAATTCCCGTGCAGTGACAATAGAAGTGAAAATCGGGCGATGTATATATGACAGCTATATCTAAATCTGGACCGATTTCTACGAAATTCCCTGTAATGCCGAGAACCATAAGAAAATCTTTACTGACGAATTTCTAGAAAATCGGTTAACAAATGGGCACTTTATTAGATTATTTCTAAAAATCGGACGAACATATATATGGACGAATATATATATATATATACATATATATATATATTTAATTTAAATATAGCTCTCATATATATATATATATATATATATATATATATATATATATGTAAAATGGATACTTTCGGGACAATTTTTCTGTATAATGTATGTTTCGAGGACATTTGTATACTTTGGGGACTGTCCCCAAAATTTCAGTCTATATTATGGATGTTTTGAGGACACTGATACATTGGGGACACTTTTTGCTTTACGATTTTATGACTTTTTCTAGATTCTCCATATTTTTTATCACTAAAATAACACTTATTTTTCATATATACTCTTGTTTTCTATAAAAAATAAATGATTTTTTAATTTTATTTTTACTCTTCGTGTTGCCAGAATGGTATCGTGTAAAACAGCAACCTACAAAATCAACCCTGTTGTTTCAATGTTACCACCTCAGGGTGGTAGTTCAAAGTATTGCCGCAATGTCGCCAAAGTCACTCAGATTTAATATTGGATTAGTTCGTGTACTCGCCGCAATTAAAACAGAGCGCTGTAATGAATTCGGCTATTTTAGTTCCACGACATCTACTTTTTACGCGGGTAAATTTTTTGGGCTCATTGTAACTATAACATAGAAAGCAGCATCGCTCTGTATATAAAAGTCATAGTGTGTTTGCTTGTCTGTTTGTTCGAAACTCCAAAACGACCAAACCGATGTTCTTGAAATTTCCACAGATTGTGTAAAATGGTCTGGAAGGAATGATAATCTATATAAATTTTTGATATCGAGGTCGGGTCGGAGCCCTAAAAATACCCACCAAAATTAAAAATGGATCGATTGTAACAATATTGGACTCAAATTAACGGTATTTGGGAGTAGAAAATAAAACATATTAAAATTTCAAGCCAATTCGAATGGGGCTAGCCCCACCACAATAACCCCAAACGCACATATACACCGATCGAGGCAACATACAGTGGGATAGAACCGAAAAAACTAGTAGGAAATATGCCATATGAGAACGGATGGAGATAACTATTTGAATTTTAAAGACCAAAAATAAAATCTGCTCGAAAGTTTTTTTTTTTGAGAAAACCATAATACCCATTTTGGGCAGATATAGTTTCCAAATCGGCATTTTTTAGTAAATTTTCTGTGAAGGTTACAAATATGGTCAAGCCAATTCGCATGGGACTCTCCCCTCCACAAAAACCTTGAACGAACATATAGACCGATCGAGGCAACATACAGCGGGATAGAACCGAAAAAAACTAGTAGAAAACATGCCCTAGGAAAACAGATAGAGATAACTATTTTAATTTTGAAATAGTCAAGGCCCTATGTAGTGTAAGTGTTTCGCCGCAAGATCCTTAAGTTGGTCACCTCGGAATTAAGAAAAATTGTTCCGGCTGCCAAATCATCATTTGTGGTCCGACTTCTAAAATTCTTTTTTTGCTGAATAGCGCTGAAAAATTCTAAGAAAAAAACAAATAAAGATATCTTAATAATTCTGTTTGATATTTGCAGATATAAGTGTATTTAAAAGACCAAAATTAAATTTAGCTGTAAGTTTTTACAGAGCTAAGATAGTTTCCAAATCGGCATTTTTTTAGAAAATTTTCTGTAGAGGCTACAAATATGGTTTGGTGCAAAAAATTGTTTGCATGGGTTCATGGGACATATGAAATAAAACAAGTAAAAAGGCGTTAAGTTCGGCCGGGCCAAACTTTCATCAAAATTCGGTGAAAATTGCATACCTTATGCCCCATAGTAGCTATATCTGTATATATTCCGATTTGGACCTGATAAATTCTAATAAGTAAAAGTTATTGTTCAATTGTATTTAACAAAATATTGGTCTTTTTAGTAGCTATATCTAAAAATAAACCGATCTGAACCATATACGACGCAGATGTCGAAAAGCATAACATAAGTCACTGTGTCAAATTTCAGTGCAATCGGATTAAAAAGCGCCTTTTATGGGGCCAAGACTTTAAATCGAGAAATCGGTCTATATGGCAGCTATATGCAAATCTTGATCGATCTAGACCAAATTGCAGATATATGTGGAGGGTCTAAACTTAACTTTTTGTCCCAAATTTCGGCAACATCGGACAATAAATGCGCCAAATTGGAGGATCGGTCTATATGGCAGCTATATCCAAATCTGAACCGATTTGAGCCATTTTACGGAGGATGGCGAAGGGCCTAAGACAACGCACTGTCCCAAATTTCAGCAAAATCGGATAATTAATGAAGCTTTTATGGGCCTATGACCCTAAATCGGAATATCGGTCTATATTGCAGCTATATCGAAATCTGCACCGATCTGAGCCAAATAGACGGAGGATGTCGAAGGGACTAACACAACTCACTATCCCAAATTTCAGCAAATTCGGATAATATGTGGCTTTTATGGGCCTTAGACCCTAAATCGGGGGATCGGTCTATATGGGGGCTATATCAAGATATAGTCCGATATAGCCCATCTTCGAACTTAACCTGCTTATGGACAAAAAAAGAATCTGTGCAAAGTTTCAGCTCAATATCTATATTTTTGAAGACTGTAACGTGATTTCAACAGACAGACGGGCAGACGGACGGACATGTCTAGATCGTCTTAGATTTTTACGCTGATCAAGAATATATATACTTAATAGGGCCGGAAATGGATATTTCGATGTGTTGCAAACGGAATGACAAAATGAATATACCCCCATCCGTCGGTGGTGGGTATAAAAATATTTGAGCTAATGGGGATCTAGGCTTTGCATTTTGAGATCTCGAGGGGTTTTCCAATTGTTTAATAAATAAATGGCCTATCCTAAAGTAACTTAAGCACCCGTTTAGGTTGACATAGCTTGTTCAAATTTCACTTGAAAATTATCCATATTTCCTCGTTACAAAAAAATATATTGGTATTTAAGCTATTTTTTCAATTAAGAATAAATAATGAAAATACTTTTTTTTACCAAAAAATGCAAAAAACACTTTTTGCACATTCTTTCATTTTTAAGCTGTATAACTTTTAACTGAATTATCGCATATGGACACTTTTTGCAGCAAGTCATTGTAAATTTTGTCACCAATCCAAATCAAAATGAAAATCAATCTAAAAATACCGATTTAATGTTACTACCTCAGAGTTGATTTTTGCACAAGTTCAGAGTATCGCCGCAATGTTACCAAAGTCATACAGATTTAATAACGGATTAGTTCATTTACTCGCCGCAATTAAACCAGAGCGCTATAACGAATTCAGCTATTTTTGTACCATGACATCTACTCTTTAACGCTGGTCAATTTTTTTGGGCCCATTATAACTATAAAATAGAAAGAAATATCTCTATATACAAAAGTCATAGTGTGTTTACTTGTCCGTTTTTTGAGATTCGAAAACGACTGAACCGATTTTCCTTAAATTTCCGCAGATTGTGTTTGATGGTCTGGAAGGAATAATAGGCTACATAAATTTTTAATATCGGAAGCGGGTCGGAACCTTGCCCCAAAAATAACTACCCTAAATTAAAAGTGGATCGATTGTAATAATATTGGACTCAAATTAACGGTATTTGGGAGTAGAGAACGAAATTTATATGAAAGTTTGAAGCTAATTCGCATATGGCTGGTCCCACCATAAAACCCCCAACGGACGTGTAGACCGATCGAGACAACAACACAGTAAAAAATATGCCATATGAGAACAGATTCAGATAACTATTTGAATTTTGTAATGGTTAGAGCTGAAGTGATATCGAGATAATCTCCAAAATTTTAAGGCCCTAAGTTGTCCAAGCATTTCAAATCATTGTGACCCGTCAAATGTCATTAGTGGCCAGACTTCCAAAATTTTTTTTTGCTGGATAGGGCTCAAAAATTCTAAATAAAAATCAAATAGAGATATCTTAATAATTCTTTTTGGATATTGCGGATAAAAGTGTATTTAAAAGACCAAAAATAAATTCTGCCCGAAACTTTTTACAGAGATACCCATACCCATTTCGTGCAAAAATAGTTCCCAAATCGGTATTTTTTTAGTAAATTTTCAGTGGAGGCTATAAATATGGTTTGGTTCAAAAAATTTTGTGCATGAGTTTAGGAGACATGTGAAGTAAAATATATTAGTCCTGTGGGGGACTTAGCTTTATATTTTGAGAACTCGCGGGGTTTTTCTAATTGTTTTAATAAGAACTTGCCTATTTTTTGACCAAAAAACTGCAGAAAATCACATTCTTTGATTTTGATTTTAAATCCATCAGTTCAAATCATGCATCAAAATGAAAATAAAGCTAAAAATCGTTCAAGTTACTCTAAACAACACAAATATCGCTTGTATGTAGAAACGTTCTGAGTACGTATAACCTCAAAAATGTCAAGCTTTACGATAGAGCTGTCAGTTGGCAGATGACACCACAAGGGTTGTCCAATCCCGAAATATAAAAGACAACCCTCGTATGCAACAAGTGATGGGAACGTGGTCTGAAGAAAGGGCGTTTGAGTGAATCTCTAGATGAGATATTGTTGGAATTGAATTCTGGGCGAATCGTGTAGGATTTGGAGGATAATAAACATGTACACAGGACTGATTTTGATATTTATAAAGTATGTTCCCGTCGGTGTTATTCATTACACAATTCCAGCTTGTATGTTGTGCGTTAAAGTCGCCAAAAATTAAAACATCATTCTTTTTGCTATTTAACTTTATTAAGTCATCTTTAATGTTAGGCTTCTAATGTGGGGTATAAGCAGATGTTATTATAATATTGTTCCCATTAATTAAATGTATCTTTAGCCAAAAAATTGTGCTCGACAGCTTTTCTAATTTAAATGAACACACAGCCACCATGAGTTCACCGATCATTACTGTAGATTTTGTAGCCTTCCATCTTGAATTTATGATGAGGTTTGAGAAATGTTTTTCATTTAAGAGAAAAACATATGATTTTGTTGTAAAAAGCAAAATTCAGCTGCATAATTGCTGAATTTTGTCATTATGCCTTGGCAATTCCAGTGCATAACATGAATCTGATTTATGTTGAATGAATTATAAAGCATGACGCAACATCATTCCTAAAACTCTGAATTTATCATACCTATTCTGCACTGTTGTAGGCGATCAATAGCTTCAAAGTAAATATCATCATAACAAATTCATCATCGCTAAGTCGTCTGCATCGTCTACTTGACTGCCTTGACTTGTAACGTTAGAGTATAGGTTGGAATTGCCAAATGGTTAAGTACTAAAATTTCTAGCTGATTGACGGCTAGCTGTTTGAACATATGGGGTTCTTAACCCACTTAATTTGAACCACCCTGTATTCTAGATTAACATGTTGGATTATCAACAGCTGATCGAGAAGACAAACCTTTGTTTTTTTAACCAGCTTGAAGGAAATCATCTGGTTCTATTTAATATTCATACACACATCGTGTACCACAGGAAATTTTGTTCGAAATATAAAATATTTAAATTGAAATTCAGATACTTTATTTGAAATTCACAAAATGTCAATAAAAATTCCGAATCTTTCAATTGAAATTTAGAATATTTCAATTGAAATTCAGACTATGCCACTTTCAAGACTAATTCAAAAACTAACAATTGAAATTCAGAAATTCCATTTATAATTCAGAAATTTTATTTTAAATTCAAATATTTTATTTGTAGTTCAGAAATAATATTTGTATTCAGATATTTCATTTAAAATTTGGAATATTGCAATTGAAATTGAGAGTACTTCAATTGGGATTCAGACTACTCCACTTTCAAGTATAAATCAGAAAATATCATTTGAATTTGAGAAATTCCATTTATAATGCAGAAATTTCATTTAAAATTCATATATTCTATTTGAAATTCAGATATTTCATTTGTAATTGAAAACACTCCACTTTCAAATGTAATTCAGATATTCCAAGTACAAACTGCAATTCAGAAATTCCATTTGTAATTCAGAAATTTCATTTGAAATTCAAATATTATATTTCAAATTCAAAAATTTCATTTGATTTTCAGAAAGTTCATATAAAATTCGGAGTATTTCAATTAAAATTCAGATACTACATTCGACATTCAGATATTTCATCTAAAATTCAGATATTTTATTTGAAATTCAGAATATGTTTTTCAATAATATTTGAATTAAAATTAAGAATATTTCAACAGAAATTCAGCTTACACAACTTTGAAGTGTAATTCATAAAATACCAATTCAATTTCAGGAACTCCATTTCTTATTCAAAAATTTAATTTAAAATTCAGATATTTTATTTAAAACTCAGAAATTCTATTTGATGTTCAGACACTTCACTTCAAATTCAGAATATTTATTATTATCAGGGGCGATGTTTTAAAAGCTATGGGAAAGTATTTTCAAAAAAAGTTCAGAAAAATGCATTAAATCTTTGCTTGGGTCGATAGAACGGTCCATATAATTTATTTCATGCAAACCTTGACCGTGTCTGCGCCTCAAATGGTTCATCCGCTTATTCTAATTTTGGCATACTCTTTCCAACATTTCGGCCGGTATCTCACAAATAAATGATTTAATGTTGTCTTAAAATGCGTAAATTGAAGCGGGCCTGTCTGTATAGACATGAGCTTTAACATAGCCACACAAAAAAAGCCTAGAGGCGTTAAATCGCACGATATAGGCGGCCAATTGACCGGTCCCGTACGTGAAATAAAGTCCTCACCTAACTTGCCTCTCAATAAGTCCATTGTTACGCGTGCTGTTTGGCATGTGGCACCGTCTTGTTGAAACATGAAATTCAAGCTCTTGTATTTTGGGCAAAAATTGTTAGATATCGTCTCACGGTAGCACTCACTATTCACATGTACGTTGCGATTCGAATCATCTTTGAAGAAGTACGATCCAATGATGCCACCAGCCCATAAACCGCACCAAATTGTGACTTTTTCTGAATGCATCGGTAGCTCTTCGCTCCAAAATCGACGATTCTGCTTATGAACATTTTTAACAGATAACTTTTTTTTGATAATAAAATTAAATAATTTGCAAGCGTTGTTTGTTTGCAAGACGATTCATGGTTAAATTGTAGACCAATCTGAAGATGTTTGACAGCGAAAGTGTTGGAATAGCTTAAAAATCACCATTTATTATATCAAAAATTATTATTCAAAATAAAGGGTGATTTTTTTGAGGTTAGGATTTTCATGCATTAGTATTTGACAGATCACGTGGGATTTCAGACATGGTGTCAAAGAGAAAGATGCTCAGTATGCTTTGACATTTCATCATGAATAGACTTACTAACGAGCAACGCTTGCAAATCATTGAATTTTATTACCAAAATCAGTGTTCGGTTCGAAATGTGTTCATTCACCGTAACGTTGCGTCCAACAGCATCTTTGAAAAAATACGGTCCAATGATTCCACCAGCGTACAAACCACACCAAACAGTGCATTTTTCGGGATGCATGGGCAGTTCTTGAACGGCTTCTGGTTGCTCTTCACTCCAAATGCGGCAATTTTGCTTATTTACGTAGCCATTCAACCAGAAATGAGCCTCATCGCTGAACAAAATTTGTCAAAATTTGAACACATTTCGAACCGAACACTGATTTTGGTAATAAAATTCAATGATTTGCAAGCGTTGCTCGTTAGTAAGTCTATTCATGATGAAATGTCAAAGCATACTGAGCATCTTTCTCTTTGACACCATATCTGAAATCCCACATGATCTGTCAAATACTAATGCATGAAAATCCTAACCTCAAAAAAATCACCCTTTATTTCGATTGAAATTCAGATATTTTGAATTTCAAAATATATTAATTGAAATTCAGATATTTCATTTGATATTCTATTCCAGATATTATATTTTATATTTCATAATTTCAATTAAGATTGCGATAGTTTTTTGAAATTCAGAATGTGTTTATTAAAATTCAGATATTCCATTTGAAATTTCAATTAAAATCCAGAATATTTCAATTGAAATTCAGACTCCATAAAATACCAATTGAAATTGAGAAATTCAATCTGTAATTCAGAAAGTTCATTTGAAGTTCAGAAATTCCGTATGATATCCATACAGTCCTTTTGAAATTCAGAATAATTCATTTAAAATTCAGATACTTCTTTTGAAATTCAGAATATTTCAATTCAAAGGTAGATATATTATTTGAAATTCAGTATATTTTATCTAGAATTCAGAATATTTCAGGTCAAATTCAGAATATTTTAATTCAGACTGGTGTAACTTTCAAATGTAATTCAGATTAAACCTATTGAAATTGATAAATTCCGCTTAAATTAAGAATTTCATTTAAAATTCAGGTAGTAAATTTGAATTTCTGAAATTTCCATATCATTTTCAGATATTTTATTTGAACTTCAGATACTTCATTTGAAGATCAGATATTTTATTTGCATTTCATTAATTCCATTTGAAATATTAAAAATATTCAATTGAAAATCAAATATTTCATTCGAAGTTCAATTATAATTCAGAAGATTCCAATTGGAATTCCGACTACACCAATTTTAAGAATATTTCAGAAAATACCAATTTAAAAATTAGAAATTCCATGTGGTGTTCAGATATTCCATTTGAAATGCAGAATATTTTATTTTCAATGAAGACACCCCATGTGAAATTCATATATTTTATTCGAAATTCAGATATTGTATTTGAAATTCAGATATTTTATTTGAAATTCAGAAATTTTATTTGAATTTGAGAATATGTAAAATGCAATTTAGATATTCCATTTGAAATTCAGAATATTTCAATTAAAATTGAGAATATTTCAAATGAAAATCAAACTACACCACTTTTAAATATAATTCAGATATTCCAAGTACTAATTGAAATTTAGAAATTCCTTTTGTAGTTCAGAAATTTCATTGAAATTCAGATATTTTTTTTTTTTAATTAATTTGATATTCAGATATTCCTGTTGAAATTCAGAATACTTCTTTTGAAATTCAAATACTTCATATGAAATTCGGAATATTTCAATAGAAATTCACTTATTTCATTTGAAATTTGAAATATGCTAATTAAAATTTAATATTCCATTTGAAATTCATCATATTTCAATTTAGAATATTTGAGTTGAAATTCAGAATATTGCAACGAAATGGTGTGGTCTGACACAATTTTCAAGTGTAAGTCCGATGAAAATGCAGTTTGGTTGCATTTATTATTCAGAAATGTCATTTGAAAGTCAAAAATTCCGTTTTATATTCAGATATTCCATTTGAAATTCAGAATATTTTATTTGAAATGCGGACACACCATTTGAAATTCAGAATATTTCAATTGAAATTCAAATAATTAATTTGAAATTCAGATTATCTATTTGAAATACAGAATATCTATTTGAAATTCAAAATATTTTAAATTGACCTCAAATATTTTATTTGAAGTCCAGAATATGTTGATTGATATTCAGACATTTCATTTAAAATTCAGCAAATTCAGAATATTTATTTTGAAACTCAGAATATTTTAATTGAAATTCAGACTACACCAATTTCAAGTGTAAGTCAGAAGAAATCAATTGAAATTCAGAAATTCCATTGGTAGTTTAGAAATCTCATTTGAAATTTAGATATTTTATTTGAAATTCAGAAATTCCATTTGATATTCAGATATTCCATTTGATATTCAGATATTCCATTTGAAGTTCATATACTCCGTTTGAAATTCTGAATTTTCAACTGAAATTCTGAAATTCAGATATTCCATATATCTTAATTCGGAATATTTACATTGGAATTCATAACGTATCATTTGAAATTCAGTTCAAATGTTTCTATTGAAATTCAGACTACATCATTTTCAAGCGTTCTTCTGAAAATACCAATTGAAATTCAGAAACTCCATAAATTCTGAATAATTTGTCAGGAAAATTCATGCATGCAAGACGAAACGCGTCCCATAGTGGTTGGTGTGTGTTGCTATCTTTGGCTTTCATGTTTCATGTTTCATGTTAATTAAAAATCTTAACTCAAGACCTAAATCTGGTGGAGATTTTAATGTAACTTATTGTGCCAAATTTCAGCGAAATTTACCAATAAATGCGGCTTTTTGAGCAAAATACCTTTAATATGGAGATCAGTCTGTTTGGGCGCTATAGTGAGATACAGTCTGACTTAGATCATACTCAGTAAGGAAATCGAAGATTGTATTGCAACTCACTGTGTGTGGGATATCAGATCGGTCTACATCAAGATATAAGTAGTCCTTCATCGAAGTCTCCTGTAGTAAAAAAGATACTATTCAAACTAATATATATGTAAAATCTATATACCGGTCTTAATGGCAACTATATTCAAAAGGCTGCACAATGTTGGAGATGTCGAAAGAAACAAAATTTGACACGCTGTATCTCTACCTATATTTAAGTTTTTGGCCAACAATAGCCTGTTCCTGAAAGCTAAGGTCCTCATCTACAAATGTCTAGAACATTTCGTAATACTTTAACAAATAGATAAAAGGTTGATAACTTATTTCATTTTGTTTAAATACAACGCACAGTGGGCCAAGCGGCGAAAAAAATTGAAACAAGTCCACAACTTTTTTCCTGTTGATCTGAGCAACAAAAAAACTCATTCAAATACAAAATAGGCATTTTATAAGCCTTAGATTTTTAATTTGGAGAATGCTTTATATGGCAGCAATACCAATCCACAAAATCGTAAGCTTATAAAACGCGTTGTTGCTTTATCCGATTTGGATGAAATTTGAAATTGCGAGACCTGTAGAAGCCGAATATGGTCCAGATCGGTCCAATCTCTCCCAAAAAAAGATTTTAACACCGAATTTAGTTAAGTTTCGAAGCTTGGGAATTATTTATACATCCATTAAAATAAGGTCTATTGCGTAAACAATGCGGTCGGTTTTTATGTGTAATGATGACGGCAACAAAAAAAAAAATTGGAAAATTTTAGGTTTTTCAAAAATTGACTTTTGTGTCGCCAGTTACGTAAAATCGATAGATAGAGATAGAGATATATTCATGATTCTTGTTGTGTTTTCTAGAAGGAGTGATGCAGAATTAATGTTCCTTACATATGTATAAAGGGTGATTTTTTAGCATTATCTTTTTGGCAACACTGGTTTAAACAGCTCACGCACATTTCGTGTTTTGTTTCACTGTCAAACATCTTCAGTTTAGTCTATAATTTATCCATGAACCGTCTTACAAACGAACAGCGCTAGCAAATTATTGAATTTTAATATCCATGCTCTATTAAGAAGGTTCATCGTGCGCTTCTTCCATTGAGCGACGAAGATAATTTTTGGCTCAATGGGTACGTAAATAAGCAGAATTGTCGATTTTGGAGTGAAGGTCATCCAAAAGCATTGCAAGTGCTACCAATGCATCCAGAAAAAAGTTTATGGGCTGGTGGCATCATTGGTCCGTACTTCTTCAAAGATGAAGCGCATCGTAACGTAACTATGAAAGGTGAGCGCTACTGTGAGGTGATACCCAACTTTTTTGACCAGAAATGCATTAGCTTGCCTTGCATGATATGTGGTTTCAACAAGACGGTTCCACATGCCACACAGCACGGGTAACAATAGACTTATTGAGAGGCGATTCGGTGAGCATTTTATTTCACGTTCGGGCCCGGTCAATTCACCGACTATTTCGTGCTATTTTACGCCTTTAGACTATTTTTTGTGGGGCTATGTTAAAGCTCATGTCTATACAGAAAAGCCCGGTTCAATTGACGCAATAGAAGACAACATAGAAGCATTTATTAGTGAGATACCGGTCGAAATGTTGGAAAGAGTATGCCAAAATTGGACTTAGCGGACATTTACATGAAATAATCTTCAAACATTAAATTATATGAATCGTACTGTCGATTCAAATAAAGGTTTCAAGAATTTTTCTGAATTTTACTTATTTATTTATTTATTTATTTTTTTTTTTTGAAAAACTATAGCTCTTAAAAAATCACCCTTTATGTGCAATAAAATATGTAGTACTTGGTTTTTAGCAGTGACAATTTATTTATAACGTATTTTGGTTACCACGACCTTATTTATGGCTGGGTTATGGCGAGACATTTCTTAAATTGTTGGAAACATATTAACATTCAAGTTAAATTAAAAAAATCACCGTGAAACTTTTGAAATGTAGTAAAAACAAGTAAGGACGGTCGAAAGTCGCCCAATGATACCATACACCACATGGGGTATGCAATATAGGCGAAGTCTTCGAAATTTAAATTTGCTTACAATTGAAGTGACGAAGTTTGGTCGAAACTTTTGTTTGGAAATCATTTCATAAATGCGCTTGCAACGGCCCAAAAACTGAAAATGAGGAGATATATATAAATGTCACATATATCCAAATCTGAACCGATTGTTATTATATTTACTAGCGATCCGAAGAGTTGGAATTAACACAAATAATCGAATTATTACAGTATAAGTCTAGATTGGACAAAACTTTATATAGGAGCTATGCCTAAATCTTAATCGAACAAAATAGCCACACATAGTAAAAAAACAGTCATAAAAGTATGCATTGTGCCAAATTTTTAATAAATTTGTCAAGAAATACGGTGACCATGGCCTTAAAAGTAAAAATCGGGTGATACATATATATGTTAACTATATCTAAATCTGAACCGATTTATTTAAAACACAACAACATTGTCAGGAGTTATAAGGAGAAACTACTTGCCAACATTTTGGGAAAATCGTATAGCAAATGACCACATTATTGCAACATCATTCCAAATCGGACGAACATATATGGGGCTAAAAAAATCTGAAATCTGAACCGAATTTAATAAATAAACATGCATGGATGGACAGACGGACATAGCTAAATCGAATCAGAACGTGATTCTGGGTCGATCAGTATGCTTATCAATGGGTCTATCTCTATTCCTTCTGGGTGTTACAAACAAATTCACTAAGTTATAATACCCTATACCATAGTAGTGGTGTAAGGTATAAAAAATGGCCATATTGCCTTTAAGATAAAGGGGTGGTTTGATTTTGAAAAGAGTCAAATTAGCATTTAAAACTTTTCTTATTGGCTCCGCTTTATGAAAATGGAAAAGAAAAATGTTAATGATTTGATAACCAAAGTTTACGAAAACTTCAAGTATATAGGTGTATGTTTTATGGAAAATTTTGCTAGTTTTAGAAAAACAAAATATTTTTCATGTTGAAAACGATGCCATATTTAAACCGCTAAATATATTGGCATGATAATTTTTTTTATTTTATCTATACTATACTGGCACAATTTGGGTGAAACTTTCAGTATATAGCTAAGCAATTGACGGAGTTATAAAGAAACAACACTGAAGAAACCAATGCAAAATTTTGATATTTTAAAACTAAACTGTTCATATCTCCTCAACGCTAAACGATGGCATAGGACATTATGCATGCTTTTTTAGACCTCGTCAAGCTCTTTCTCCAGAGTCCTAAACCATGCATATCGGTACAGTAGATCAAAAGTTATAAATCTTGAAAGGTTGGAGAAGTGGAAAGTGGTTTATTTAGACACCCTGCATCTCACCCTGTTTTAAATATATTGACCTACATTTTCCTGAAAGCCTATGAACTCTTTTGCAAGTGTCATTTTTTACCGCTCAGATCAACAAATAAAAAGTTGGTGATTTATTTAAATTTTTTTTGCCGCTTGGCCCAGTGTGCAACCCCACCTTGCGTTTTAAATTATTCATAAAAGACTTTTTCGATAGAGAAAGGTTGAAAGGCAGAATAAATTATAACGCAAAGTTGATAATACAATGGCTGAAAACTTGACTAAATGGATATGCAATGATGTATGGTTGCAGACTCGACTAACTGATAACGCAGAGTTGATTTTTTCAAAATCAGAATGTATAAGTGAAAGGTGGCAAACTTTTCACTTGTTAATAAAGTGTATACATCGAGGACATGTCCCGGAAGTAAACATTTTATATAATAGTGTCCTTATAGTATACGTTTTATAATAAATCTGATATATGTTGACATTTCGAAGTGTTAGAGTGGAAAAGTGGGCATACGTCGTATGGGAAAATAAAAACGAAGCGATGTATGCCATAATTTCCATAGGTTTTTTCTGTCCCCAAAACATCCATTTTACATATATATATATATATATATATATATATATATATATATATATATACAGGGTGGCTGATGAAAGCCGCTACCAAAAAAAAATGTAATAACTTTTTTTCTATTTAATAATAATAATTTAATAATTAATTTAATTAATTAATTAATTAATTTAATTAATAATAATTTAATAATTAATTTAATAATTTAATTTAACATGAATAAAAGAAAAATGTATTCCATACACCGAAAAAAAAATGTAGCAATATTCATCAGCCACCCTGTATATATATATATATATATATATATATATATATATATATATATATATATATATATATATATATATATATATATATAAATCTGAGCCGATTTTTATGAAATTCACCTCTAATGTCGAGAGTCAAAAAAAAAATCCTTCCTGCCAAATTTCGAGAGAATCGGTTAACAAATGATCACTTTATTGCATAATTACGCAAATCGGACGACCATATATATATCTAAATCTGAACCGATTTTTTGCAATTTCAAAAGGCTTTATCTCTAGGCCGAAAAACATGCCTGTACCAAATTTGAAGGTGATCGAATGAAAACTGCGATCTGCAGTTTGAACTCAAATTAACATGCACAGACGGATAGACAGACGGACAGACAGACGGACATAGCTAAATCGAATCCGAAAGTGATCCTGGGTCGATCGGTATACTTATCAATGGGCCTATCTCTCTTCCTTCTGGGTGTTAAAAACAAATGTACTAAGTTATAATACCCTGTTTCACAGTAGTGATGTAGGATATAAAAAAATGGTGACGAAGAATATGCGCACACATTCCGCAGAAGTGGTACTGAGAGATCTAGAAGCAAAATAGTAGCGACATGTAGCTGTGCCAGTACAACTTTCGCTTCAATTACTTTCAAATGTGATTGGATGCTCACGAAATGGAAACCAATCAACTCTCCTTCAATGCTGTTGTTTTTGTTGTTTGACTTTTGTTTGTGTTCTAGCGAAGAATAGGGTCCATCGAATTTCGCAATAAATTGATAGGCATTTTCGGTGCAAATGAAATCATTACTAGGCTTTACGGTTAAAAAATAGCGAAAAACTAAATTTTTTGCATACGGTATTTTACGATAGAGATCTGACACTCTGTCACTAGGCCTGTTCGCATACTTTTCCAGTAAAAATTTGCAGCAGAGTAGGCACAGTTTTTACTCTTTTTTGTTATTTATATGAATTAAACAGCTGATTTTTATAAAATATCTGTTTAATGCTTAAAATTTCTGCTGAGAAAAAACCTTCAGTAGAAATTTGCAAGTTCTCAATTAGAAAACTCTCAAATTTTTAGGAACTTTTTTCACGTGAACGTGCGTGAGAGTAAAAATCCCTCTCTACCCTGTATTAGAGTGGTTGTTTAAGGCATTAAAATTGGATCAAAAATGCAACCCTAGGGGGAGAAGAAGTGAAATAGAAAGCTAACCATCTATGTGAAGTGTTTCTTAACAGATACCGATTTGGAGCATATTTTATACATGAGTTGGGAAATTCATCCAAAGTGGGTACACCATTTGGGCAGCACAAAAAGAAAAATTAGAATACCGATTTATATGGGATCCACTCTTAATGTAGACTGCTTTTACCCACTATCAATCCATATCAACTTATAAAACGTTTTTGTTCAGTATTTGGTGTACATTGCCCAACTTACAGATGGACAAGCAAACAATATTACAAACGGATCGGACAGGAATTCCTATTTGCACAGGGTCCGCTTATGACTTCTCTCATAGTGCTTAGTGAACTTTTGCTAAAATCGTCCGCCTTTACACGGTCGGCGGTAGGTCTAAGTGTACTGGCAATCTGGCCTCAATGTGTAGATTTCCACCCTCCTTCCTTTCTGACAGGTTCAGTAGCTTGACAAAGGGTAAGTTTCCTCGTCGATAACGAGCCATTCCTGGCATATTCGTCCACCTTCCCATTTCCCGGGAGATCGTTGTGTCAACGAACCTAAATCAGTGCTATTTCATAAGGCTGAAGTTTATTTAGAGTTGCTTTTTAATCCACCATATACTTGAAGCTCTCTGTTCTCGAATTTAAGGCCTTCAGCGATGCCATACAGTCTACATAAATCCTGGGTTTCGCTTTCCATCAGTCTATTTGGGGATTCTGTTCTCGATAATGATACAGTCTCAAAGACCAACACTATTTCGGCAGTTTCAGCGGAATACACAAATATTCCCAATCCCGTTCTTGATTCCATCTTGGAGACATCAGTGAAGACAGAGGTTTAATTTTCCTCAAACACAGCATCCGTCTCCACTTCCCTTCTTCCGGAAAGTTAATCGTAAACATCCTATGTCAAATCGTTAGTCTGAGAACTCCCTTGACTTTCCCTCTGCATGTGTAGTATTCAGAATAGAACTGTGGCCATACCCTTCTTCTTCAACATGTTCAATGCCTACATTCTGAACACAATCTGGGCGGCACAGCTCCAAATATAGAATTTAAAAGACGGTATATTCAGCTTCGCTTGCAAAACTGCTTGCGGTGTGGATATCAATCATCCCGTGATTCCGACTCCCTAGTACGGGTGTACCTATCCACAGCCTTCGGCCATAGCAGTGTGCCATCTTTCACCAGGAGTAAAAGGTTCACAGTGGCTTCTTTGCTTTTTTCCACCGCATTCATCTTGCAGGATGGTATCGATATGTTGCATATTTTTACTTCTTTAAACATGGCCAATTAATTTCGAGTCTAGATTCCGGTTTCTTATATCTCTGAATGCTTCATTTACCTTGGGTTCATTCATAACCCATACCTTGTCGCCCATCGCGACTATCCCTTCAATGATCCCGCCAATCTTGACAGAAATTTGCTTAGATCAGTAGCATGGTATCAGCCAGCCGATTTATATCTGTGGAAACCCAATAGAACTTCGTTTATTTTTATGTTCCAGAAAATTGGCGAAGACACTACTCCTTGAAGCGTCCCCATGTCAACCGCATTCTGATCATACCAAATTCCAAAGTCTATAGCATTTCATATTATCAGTCTATTATAAGAGTTCATTTTGAATCTATCTCCATTTAGTTAAAGGCACATCCATACTTATATCTCCCTTACCCTTTCCGTAAGGGACACAGAACTTTTGTGATCGTAGACCTCCCTCTGCCTTAATAGAAAATGATTGTATGTGAGAAGTTTCGATATATTTTGGTTATTTTCAGTGAAAATATCATCCTCCCAATCTGTTGCTGGGATCCTTAGAGAGTTCACAATATCGCTCTCAGCTTGTCCCCGTCTAATTGGCCTTATGCGGCCCTCTACTCGTTTTGTACAAGATATCAGACCCTCCATGAATTTCTTCCAGTTAGTTTTACTAGGCTTCCTCTTTCCCATCTTAAGCTCAATTCGGAAACTTATCCTATAGTGGTCGGAAAAGAAGCGCTGGGTGCAGATGCTCCAGTTTAAGACTCTGAGTTGCCTTTAGTAAAATGCGTTTTTTTCATTTCCAGTTCCCTGATAGGACTTGTATTAGTTTCCTCGGCCTCTCCAATGCTACCACAGTGAAATTCTCATGACTGTTAACAGAATTTAGGTATAGGTTCAGATCCCTACTGACTAAGAGCCTGCTTCTAATTTCACTTTCTGCTGAGAAAGAGATGAGTTTTAGATTACGTGATCTGACCGCTCCCATAAAAATCTATCTTCCGGTTCGACTATTCCCGCAATTAGTTTGAAGAAATCCTGCTTAGATTTCTTCAAACTAATCCAGATACGAACTGAGTTAATAGATATACATTTTTAGCAGAATCAATAGTGTACACACCATTGGAATATGGAGGATATGGAAAGAAAATTTTACCCAACTGCTAGTGTTCGGCTTTGGCGGCGAAGAGGATACCGCAGAACCAATCAATGATGATGCTATAGAATATTATCTCTTAGTTAGAATGAGGTCCAAGTAGTAGTGACCCGACTAAAGAACAACAAGGCAGCAGGAGCCGATGGGTTACCCGCTGAATTATTTAAGACCGGAGGCGACACGCTGATAAGACGTTTGCACACAAGAAAGGAGACAAGATAAAATGTGCTAACTACAGAGGAATAAGTCTCCTCCCCATCGCATAAAAGATACTCTCGAGCGTACTGTGTGAAAGATTCAAACCGGCCCGGCCGAACTAAGAACGTCTTTACTTGTTCCATATTTGTATACTACACCACTACAGAGCTCTAGAATTATATGAGGTTTAGTAGCCTGTAGGGAATCCAAGCATGGAAAGATGTGCTCAAACAATATCCTGTGTACTATCCTCTCAACTGCGGGATAGTGACATAACAGGTGTTCGATCGCCACCAAGTCCTCCTCGTCATCATATATCCTGCAGAAGCCTGCCTCTTCTTGCGTCCAGCGCGACGTCAATGATCCGACTTTGCACTGACCAGTCAGGACTTCTATTGTATAAGCAGTCCTACTAGGCCACAGGACCTTTGACGCCCTACAACCTACAGCACGAGCTCAAGCCTTACTCTCGTAGTCATAGTAGAAAGCGTCCACCCTACCAAAAAGCTCGCACAGTGGAGGGCTCAATGATTCCATAGCAAGATCTGGGGTAATCAGCGATCCATTCCCGAATCGAGCCTTCAGCACCGCTTCACTGTCCACGCATATAGTGACAGTCTGATCGAGCCGCCGCTCCCACATCAAACTCGTCTCCAGTACCTTCAGCACCGCCAAGACTTCTGCCTGAAATCTGCTACAGCCTTCTAGAAGCCTAATTCTATTTGCTAGGACTTAGTCCTGTGAAGCGATTTCAAAGCCCAATTTAGGGAGTCTCTCTCCCTATTAGTAAGAGTTTTATGATCATTCGCATCAATCCTTTCAAAAAACCTGAGAGCGATGCGTCTTCTATTTTTCCAACCTTTTAAAGAGAGTGTTGGTTTGCCGAGGAAGGCTGATTGTCTAGGCAAATTGTAGGCATGCAAAGAAAGAATAGGTTCGGCCTTGTTTTTAAGACTCGAACTCGTCGAGTTACAGAAAAATTCTTGCGGAGCGAAATAACAAAACGGCCGTTCCACTCAACGGTTCAAACAAGAATCATATAGTTAAATCTGAACCGATTTCTTCCAGTAGCATCGCCTCTAGTCCAAAAAAGAAGTCTGTGCAAAATTTTAAGATGATCGGATGAAAATTACGATCTGTACTTTGATAACAACTTTACATGGAGAGATAGACAGACGAAAATAGCTATATCGAATCAGAAAGTGATTCTGAGTCGTTCAGTGTTTTTATCAATGGGTCTATCTCTCTTTCTTCAAAACAAATGCATTAAGTTATAGAACCATATACTAGTACTACAGTAGTAGTTTAGAGCAAAAAAAAAAAAAACAAGTAAAAAGGCGTTAAGTTCGGCCGGGCCGAACTTTGGATACCCACCACCTCGGCTATATATGCAAAACCACCTTTCGTCAAAATCCGGTGCAAAACTCATAACTTATGTCCCATAGCAGAAATATGTGGAAGGGCTTAACTTAACTCTTTGTCCCAAATTTCGGCAACATCGGACAATAAACGTGCTTTTTATGGCCCCAAAACCTAAAACTGAGAGATCGGTCTATTTGGCAGCTATATCCAAATCTGGACCGATCAGTGCGATAATGCAGAAGTATGTCAAGGGGCTTAACTTAACTCACTGTCCCAAATTTCGGCGGCATCGGACAATAAATGCGTGTTTTATGGGCCTAAGACCCCAAATCGGAGGATCGGTCTATATGGCAGCTATATCCAAACCTGGACCGATCTGAGCCAAATTCACAGAGGAAGTCGGAGAGCCTAAGACAACGCACTGTCCCAAATTTCAGCAAAATCGGATAATAAATGTAGCTTTTATGGGCATATAACCCTAAATCGGAGGATCGGTCTATATGGCAGCTATATCCAAATGTGAACCGATTTGAGCCAAATTGACGAAGGACGTTGTAGGGCCTAACACAACTCACTGTCCCAAATCATAGCGAAATCGGCTAATAAATGTGGCTTTTATGGGCCTAAAACCCTAAATTTGAGGATCGGTCTATATGGCAGCTATATCCAAATCTGAACCGATCTGAGCCATATTGACTGAGGATATCGAATGGCCTAACACAACTCACTGTCCCAAATTTCAGCAAAATCGGATAATAAATGTGGCTTTTATGGGCCTAAGACCCCAAATCGGAGGATCTGTCTATATGGCAGCTATATCCAAATCTAGACCGATCTGAGCCAAATTGACGGAGGATATTGAAGGGCCTAACACAACTCACTGTCTCAAATTTCAGCAAAATCGGATAATAAATGTGGCTTTTATGGGCCTAAGACCCTAAATCGGAGGATCGGTCTATATGGCAGCTATATCCAAATCTAAACCGATCTGAGCCAAATTGACAAAGGATATCGAAGGGCCTAACACAACTCACTGTCTCAAATTTCAGCAAAATCCGATAATAAATGTGGCTTTTATGGGCCTAAGACCCTAAATCGGCCGATCGGTCTATATGGGGGCTATATCAAGATATAGTCCGATATAGCCCATCTTCGAACTTAACCTGCTTATGGACAAAAAAAGAATCTGTGCAAAATTTCAGCCCAATATCTCTATTTTTAAAGGCTGTAGCGTGATTTCAACAGACAGACGGACAGACGGACGGACATGTCTAGATCGTCTTAGATTTTTACGCTGATCAAGAATATATATACTTTATAGGGTCGGAAATGGATATTTCGATGTGTTGCAAACGGAATGACAAAATGAATATACCCCCATCCTTCGGTGGTGGGTATAAAAATCGGCTTAATCAGTGTATGCGCAATGAGGGTCCCAATTTATGTGATATCATATTTAGGACTGCATAAATAATTTGGAATATTGTATTCTCAAATAAAAAAATAATTAAAACAATAACTAAATCACTTTTTTATTGACCTTTCAAATAAGTAATTTTCTCTGGCTCACCCTGTATTAAGACATTAAAAATATGTAATCATCGGAAACGCATATCAAAAGATGCAAAAATTATTTTTATTTTAGTTTTTAAATACAAATTATCAAGAAGAACTGGAATTGTGTTTCAAAATCATATAAAAAAAAACAGAACGCAAATCATTGCCAAAAATATCTTAAAAATTCGTTTTACAATAAAATTCCGGTAAATATATGAGCCACCCTACCTACCAAACAAAGAAAAAGTAAGCTAAGAAAGCTATAAAAATAAGAAAAGGGAAAAGAAAGTACACAGAAAATATTATGAATAATATATAAGCCAAAGGATATAAAAGAGCGACGTTTGGGTTAAGCCTAAAACTTGACACATAAATCCATCACAAAAACGTCGGGCATAACAGACGAGTTGAGCGGAATCACAAACGCCGGCAGAAAATTTACGTCAAACCGAAAGAAAAGAAGGAATAGTGCGGGAGCGAAAGAGCAAATGATTGACATTTAAGGCTTTTGTGTCTTAACTTTACATTAGGGCCATATTTCGAGGAAGAAGCCAAACAAACAACTAAACAACCATCCAACAGTTTTTGCTTCGCTTACTCTGGCTTATACTGCGAAACTGTCGTTCCTGGGTCAGCTAGGATTTTCTAGGCGATTTATGCATCTTAGTTTAGCAATGATGCAAACGTTGAAGCCTCCACCGCCGGCATTAGCAACAACATCTGCAGCATCATTGCTTCACCACCCCAACCATCACCATATTCCACATCATCATCATCATCCACATATACATGCTACTCCCTTTCACTCGCCCAACTCCACTACAGCTGCCTTGTTATTGCCTCCACATATGACTGCTCCCTCACATGGCCACTGCCAACAGTTGACGATGGGCCAGCATCTGGCATTGGGCCCAACAACAAATCTTAACCACATTGATACGCGTCTAACACATTTGCCCAGCTCCATACATAATCCCGCTCTGCAACATCTTTTGGAGCAGCATACACAACATTCGCAGCAGCAACATACACTGATGCCAGAGCCAAACCTGTCGTCACTGTTATTGTCAGCTACAAATAGCCATAATCCTGCTATGATAATGGGCCAGAGCAACAGCAACAGCGTTCGGCAACAACATCATCAGCAGCAGCAATCTCTGGGACCTCAGCTTCAATGTGCCACATCACCTGCTATGGCTGCCACAAATTTGGTGCCACCTTTCCCTAATAGCATATCCTCTCAAACTACGGCATGTGCTATAGGTGGGAATGTGGCAGCAGCAACATCCAACACCAACAGCCTGCAGTCACATCACTTGTCAAGTGCTGAGATTAGCAACACCATCAACAACAACTCCGATTCCATCAACGGCACCATCACTGCCACCCTCAATCCCAATCACAATGCCAACCTCAATGGCAGCTGCAACAGCAATGACCAAGATGACCCAAATCCCGAAATGATATTGGCTTTAATCTCCAGAAATAAAGAGCTTGAGGGTAAGTCAGTTTTTCAGTTTTGCTATTCCTTTTATTCGTTACTCCAAAATACCTATTCACTCCAAATCAAGGTTTCCCTCTATTCTCTCTCCCACATACTCTTGATTCTTTTCTTAGTCCTGTCAAGAATTATTGTGGCCATCTTGTGTAAGATGGTCAGGCATTTGTTGTCCATAGCCAATGGGCAAAAATAGCCCATTGGAATATCAGAGCCATAGAGCTGCTTTATGTATCCAACAATTATGTATTTGGTGAATTTTTGAGGTGAGCAGCCAAGGATAAACATTTGCCGTAGACGCAAGTGAATATCCTTGCTTTCAATGCTTTTCTCTTCAATATTTTGGTTAGTTAGGATGATTGTTAAATTATTATGACTACAGAGAAGAATGTCCAAACTAAGGCTTCTTTTGGTAGTATAGAATATGCAACATATAAAGCTTAACCGAACAATACCTACTTTATATAAAATTCATATAGAATTTCTTACAGAAATTAAATTATTTTAAAATTGGGTAATGTGTTGCATTATGATCAGTGGTGCAGTCACTAAAAATTAAATTTTTTTATTAAAGTACTAAAAAACAAGTAAAAGCGTGCTAAGTTCGGCCGGGCCGAATCTTATATACCCTCCACCATGGATCGCATTTGTCGAGTTCTTTTCTCGGCATCTCTTCTTAGGCAAAAGAGGATATAAGCTATTAGAGCGATATCAAGATATGGTCCGGTTTGGACCACATTTAAATTATATGTTGGAGACCTGTGTAAAATGTCAGCCAATTCGAATAAGAATTGCGTCCTTTGGGGCTCAAGAAGTAAAATAGAGAGATCGATTTATATGGGAGCTGTATCGGGCTATAGACCGATTCAGACCATAATAAACACGTATGTTGATGGTCATGAGAGAAATCGTCGTACAAAATTTCAGGCAAATCGGATAATAATTGCGACCTCTAGAGGCTTAAGAAGTCAAGATCCCAGATCGGTTTATATGGCAGCTATATCAGGTTATGAACCGATTTGAACCTTATTTGACACAGTTGTTGAAAGTAAGAATAAAATATGTCTTTCAAAATTTCAGCCAAATCGGATAGGTATTGCGCCCTCTAGAAGCTCAAGAAGTCAAGTCCCCAGATCTGGTTATATGACAGCTAATCAGGTTATTAACCGATTTGAATCATACTTGGCAAAATTTCAAGCGGCTAGATTTACTCCTTCGGAAGATAGCGTGCTTTCAACAGACAGAAGGACGGACGGACATGGCTAGATCGACATAAAATGTCGCGACGATCAAGAATATATATACTTTATGGGGCCTCAGAGGAATATTTCGAGTAGTTACAAACAGAATGACGAAATTAGTATACCCCCATCCTATGGTGGAGGGTATAAAAAGAAAATAAATAAAGAAATTTTTTATACCCTCCACCATTGGGAGGGGCGGCATACTAATTTCGTCATTCCGTTTGCAGCACCTCAAAATATGCGTCTAAGATCCCATAAAAATATATATTCTTGATCGCAAGGACATTTTAAGTCGATCTACCCATGTCCGTCCGTCTGTCGAAAGCACGCTAACTTTGGAAGGAGTAAAGCAAGCCGCTTGAAATTTTGGACAAATACTTCTTATTAGGGTGGGTCGGTTGGGATTGTAAATGGGCCAAATGGGCCATACAAACAGATCTTGGTTCTTGACTTCTTGAGCATCTAGAGGACACAATTCTTATCCGATTTGGCGTGAGATTTTGCACGTGGTGTTTTGGTTTCTCTTCCAACAACTGTGCTTAGTATGGTTTAAATCGGTTCATAACCTGATATAGCTGCCATATAAACCGATTTTGGGTCTTGATTTCTTGAGCCACTAGAGGGTACAATTCTCATCCGATTTGGCTGATTTACAACAACTGTGCTAAGTATGATTGAAATCGGTCTATAACCATATATAGTTGCCATATATACCGATCTTAGATCTTGACTGCTTGAGCCAATGGAGAGCGCAATTCTTTTCCGGTTTGGCTGAAATTTAGCATGAAGTTGTTTGTTATGACTTCCAACAACTATGCCAGATATGGAGCAAATCTGGCTATATTCAAATCTGGTCCGATCTTGGCCTAATTGAAGAAGGATATGGAAGGCCCCAACACAACTCAATGTCCCTAATTTTAGCGAAATCGGGCAATAAATGTGACTTTTATGGGCCCAAGACCTTAAATCGAAAGATCGGCCTGTATGGCAGCTATAGTCCAATCTGGACCGATCTGGACCAAAATGAAGAAGGTTGTCGAAGGGCTTAACACAACTCACTGTTACAAATTTCGGCGACATCGGATAGTAAATGCGCTTATTTTGGGCCCAAAACCTTAAATCGGGAGATTGGTCTATATGGCAGCTATATCCAAATCTGGATGGATCTAGGCCAAATTGCGGAAAGATGTCGAGGGGCTTAGCACAACTCTGGAATTTCATTAATATCGGATAATAAAAGTGGTTTTTATGGGTCCAATAATATATATACTTTATAGGGTCGGAAATGGATATTTCGATGTATTACAAACGGAATGACAAAATGAATATATCCATATCATTCGATGGTGGGTACGAAAAGGAAGACACGGAGAAAATTCTAAACACAATTAATAAGTACCACAACAATATCCAATTCACCATAAAACTAGAGAATTCACATTCCGAAATCACATTCCGGATTTGGATCTAAACATAAAACTCAAACATAAGAAAAATTCTAATTGATTGGTACACGAAAAAAAAGCGACATGACGATTCAACCCAGCCGAAATGATAAATTATCAACACCGCAAGAAATTTAATAATTTAATAAATAAATTTTTGACAACAAGTGGCAAACAGTTCCTTGCAAAGAGTGTATCAAAAATAAATAATTCTAAAAAACAATAGCTTTCCAAACACCCTAATATACAACTAATTGACGAAACGAAGAAAAAGTTAAGAGATGAAGCAAACAAAACTTTGGAAAACAGAATTAACGTAAATGAAATAGAATCAAAACAAAAATATTTTTACAGTGTACCGTACATACCCCACTTAATGGACAACACGTACTTTAGAGCCCAATTCCACTTAATTTGAGATAATCTCCAAAACCCGAGTGATTATTATACCCACCACCTATCTATTTAAGACGATCTAGCCATGTCCGTCCGTCTGTCCGCCAGTCTGTTGAAATCACGCTACAGTGTTTAAAAATGAGACTGAGATTGAGCTGAAAAATTGCACAGATTCTTTTATTGTCCATAAGCAGGTTATAGCCCCCATTTGACCGATCCGCCGATTTAGGGTCTTAGGCCCATAAAAACCATATTCATTATCCGATTTTGCTGAAATTTGGGACAGTAAGTTGTGTAAGATACTTCAACTTCCTTCTTGAACTTGTCCCAGATCGGTCCAGATTTGGATACAGCTGCCATATAGACCTATCCGCCGATTTAGGGTCTTAGGTCCATAAAAGTCACATATATTATCCAATTTTGCTGAAATTTGGGACAGTGAGTTGTGTTAGGCCCTCTGACATTCTTCTTCAATTTGGCTCAGATCGGGCCAAATTAGGATATAGCTGCCATATGGACCGATCTCTCGATTTAAGGTTTTTGGACCATAAAAGGCGCATTTATTGTCCGATTTCGCCGAAATTTGGGACAGTGAGCTGTGTTAGGCTCTTCGACATTTTTCTGGAACTTGTCCCAAATCGGTCCAGATTTGGATATAGCTGCCATATAGACCGATATCTCGATTTAAAGTCTTGGCCCCATAAAAGGCGCACTTATAATCCGATTTCACTGAAATTTTGGACAGTGACTTAAGTTAGGCTTTTCGACATCCGTGTCGTATATGGTTCAGACAAATATTTTGTTATACACAATTGAACAATGACTTGTACTTAAAGTATTTGGTGCAAATCGGAGCATATTTCGATGTAGCTGCTATGGGGCACAAGGTATGCATTTTTCACCGGATTTTAACGAAGGGTTATTACATTTAACTAAAATTTTTTAAATTTCAATAAGAAGCTTTCAAATGTTAAGAAAACGTGCTGTGGAAAATATCGATAATAACCGGTATGGAATACAAACGAAGTGTTGCATTTCAATTTCGAAGTTGATTTGCTGCAAATCTCCTCAAATAATTATATTTGTTCACACTGAAAATGTATAAGAAACCTCGTTGTAAAACACGATATTTCCGAAATTAGGTAGCAAATTTAGATTTGGTCCAAGTGTAAAAATAGTTTTTCTAAGATCAACAATTACACAAAACATATGCTTCGCCTACAAACCAAACGAGACGATGAATACAATAGCTGTGTTTGGGAACTCGAAAATTTGTGCAAATTTGCACAAATTTTTATTGGAAGTCGTTTGCGTACTTTATTTGCCAGCAGAAGAGAGCGCGAGAGAGAGCAAATTTTGACAGTTCGAAAAAAGAGAACCTGCAAATTTCTACTGGGACTTTTTTTGCTAGCAAAAATTTGCAATTTTGAACAGGTGTTTTGTAAAGGTAAGCTGTTTAATGAATCTCGACTATGATCCGGTTTCTGCAGATAAATCTCCACCATTGTAAAGCCACTTCGGTGGCACTGAAGGTCCTCCTGATGGCAGGTGGATTTGACGTCCTTCTTATCCAGGAATCATGAGTGTGTGTACGAATGGTTCGTGAACTAAGTATTCCTGGATTTAAACTACTCACGGGTACGAGTAATGGGAGACACAGAGCCTGTATTCTTTCAAACAGTAGTCTAAATGTTTTTCTTCTTCCGTCGCTAAGCAATGAAGATTTAGTAGTAGCCAGCCTTGAAATAAAAAATTCTCGTTACTGGCCGGTTTCCCTTTATATATTCACACGATTCAGAAATGCTGCCTTCAAACCTTATGTTACTGGTTGAAGCCGCTACTGTAGGGAAGAAGAGCCTCATTACAGAAAGTAATGCTAATGCACATCACCAGATATGGATAAGTTCGGATGTCAACGAAAGGGGTAAGCTGCTTATTGAATACATTATAAGTTGCAATCTGGCGATTTGTAATAAAGGGGATAAACCGACATTTATTACCAGGAGGAGGTACTAGATATTACATTTGAATCGGAAGATATAAGCGCAATGGTAAAGCGGATCACGAAGGCCCTGAATAACTAGCTAGCGTCAGCATGTCCCAGTACCAACCCAAGGACTAAACAGCGTACGCCAAAGTGGATCCCAGAACTCGTTGGTCTAAGGAAGTATTGCAGAAAACTCTTCAACAGAGCAAAAGCCACAAGAGCACAATACGGATACAACTTAGGCCTCTAGGCTAAGAAAGATTCTATCCTCTGGACCTATTACCTTGGGGTATGGTGGGCAGAAGTCAGAGTATATATGAACAATGTCTTGTGAGGAAACACTAGAACTTCTCATTGATTCACATTTCCTGGGAAATTCTCCAACGGACAACGTGGTATGCATTCGTCGGAGGTTTTTGGAGAATTTATGTCTGAGCCGAAAATCCTTTGGGCGATAATAAGTTTAGACTCTTTTAAGTCACCAGTCCCCGATGATGTATCACCGGTTGAATTACAAACTATGCCTGATAGAGGGGTTCTTTGGCATAGGGAGATATACTTCGCTTGTATTAGCATGTCATATATAACTGTGGGAAGGATACTGATGTCATTTTCATTCCGAAATGGAAACCGAAAAGGAAAACCTTATCGCTCGAAGGCGAAAGATTTTCGTCTTATTAGCCTGTCATCGTTTGTGCTGAAGACTCTTGAGAGGTTGGTAGAAACATACCTTAGGGCACAGATCCCTGGAGGTCGCCTGTTGTGGCAACAGCATGTATATAGTAAAGATTACATCCTGCCTGAGCCGCTTTTTGATTAAAAGTACTGTACCACTATTCCTGATAGTAGCGATTGGCCCGAAGGACAATGAATGATATATAGTCCCAAAGAGGGCACTGGCAGTCAGAAGGAGTTCCACTTTAGGTTTTAATTTCTTTCACGTCCGCCTTTGACACTGAACGCATAGGTTTAAGTCCCAGCTACAACATCAACAACATTTTCAGCGGTGTTGTCTCCACATGGTGCTGTGGACACTTGTGAAGTATTTAACTTTGTTAATAAGTCGTGTAATATTGGCGCGTGGTGTTGCTCTACGGCAAGCCGTTTGGATTCGGTAATAAAAAGAGTTCCCTTATCACTGAGCTTAACTTGGCCTATTTGGCAACTAGTTCAAACTTACTGTCATCGAAATCGGGTAATGAATGCTCCTGTTAAAGGCTTAAGAGTCTACATCGGCATATCGGTCATTATGGCAGCTATATGTAAATATGGCCCTTTAAACAGTGCAACTCACTGTGCCAAATTTCAGAGAAATGAGACAATGAATGCGTCTGTAATGGTCTTAAGACCCTAAATCGTCAGATCGTTCTATATGACAACTATTTCCAAATATAGTCCGATTTGGCCTATTCAAACACTTTACCTGCGTATAGAAGAAATATGAGGCTGTATAAAATTTCAACTGAACATCTCAATTTTTAAAGACTTTAGCGTGATTATATCTGATGGACACACGGACGGATAGACACACAAATCATCTTAGAATTTTACAACGATCCGAAGTTATATATACTTTGTAGGGTCGGAAATGGATATTTCGATGTGTTGCAAACTGAATAACTAAAAAAATATACCCCCTATCCTAAAATGTGGTAAATTGGCCCGGCCGAAACTTGGGTACTCACCACCATGGACTCCGCTAAAAATTTGCCTTTATTAATTCAGTTTGTATTTGAGTTATTTAGCAACCATCAAATCGGGAATTGGTTGCGGCTGCTTTGGTCTCAAGCCGTCATTTCGGGGAATCTGTATTTAAGGGGCCTATACCAGTATATATAACGATTCGAATAACACTTTACATGAATATTGAAAGTCATAGCAGAAGTATTTGTACCGAATTTCAGCCAAAATTAGATGCAAATTGAGGCTTCTAGATGCTCAAGAAGTCAAATCCGGGCATCGGTTTGTATGGGGGCTATGTCAGTTTATAGACCAATTCGAATTATACTCGGCACTGATTAGAAGTCAGAACGGAAGTCTTTGCACACGGATAAAAAATGCGGTCTACAGGCGCTCAATAAGTCAAAAAAGGGGTTTGGTTTGTATGGGGGCTATATCCAAATCTGAATCTATATGGTCCATCTGCATTCCCCAACGACCTTTATCGGTGAGGATATCTTCATTCGTTCGAACGCTATCGTGATTTCGACAGACAGACGGACATGACTAGATCGACTCAGAATATCAAGATGATGAGGTTAGGTTAGGTTGAAAAGAGGGTGCAGATTTAATCCGCCTCATGCCACTATGGACATACAGCTATGCCATTAATCGGCTTGTTGTGCGCTCTAAAAACTATAAAGTAACCTCTGAAAAGAAAATTTTAAGTTAGGAATTCAGTGCTACTTACAAAATCCTTAATTCTTCTCAATGCCACTCCCCTAAGTTGGTTCCTGTCTGATATTGTGTCTCCACCTAAGTGCCGGTATTTGTTGGACGCGAAAGCCGGGAAATGACAAAGGAAATGCTCCAAAGTCTCATCATCTTCCCCGCATGCCCTACACATGCTATCAGTTGCCGCACCGATTTTACACAAGTGAACTAGTAGTCCTATGTGCCCCGTTATGATACCAATAGCTATACGGACCTCCTTCTAGCTTCCTTTCAATAATAGCCTCGGCTTCTCACGATCTGGATCCCTCCATAGGATTTTCGCCGTCCTACCGACCGTTTCATTGTTTCACAATGTGGCATCCGCATTGGTCGCCCACTCCCTTAACTCGGACTGCGTCAACCCGATAGGCTTCGGGTTAACCAAGTTTATTGACGGCAGTCCTTTGGCCTTCACCGCCAAATCAGCCCTTTTATTTCCCCATACTTCATTATGGCCCAGAGAAGGCGTTAATCTCCTTCTCACACTGCAATACTGTTCGTGACCTTACCGTCCTAGTTGTTATTACCCTTTTGGCAATTTTACTGTCGGTAAAGATGTTCACACTCGACGTCCCCCAGTTAGCACCACTTCACGGATTCCTTGATCAACCGGATCTCCGCCTGCAGAACCGTATTATGGTCAGGCAGTCTAAAACAAATCTCAGTCTCTGGGTTATCAATGGTGACCTCCAGGCCCACTCTGTCCTCTAGCTTTGATCCATGATCTTTTAGATGGCAATACTAGGGTTCAGTCAATCCAAGACTGTGCCGATGGCATCAGTGCCTCGCACTCGACTTCAAGGTTCCCCTTAGGTTAATTTAGTCATTCTGTTTGTAACACCTTGAAATATGAGTCTGAGACCCCATAAACTATATATATTCTTGATCGTCATGTCATTTTAAGTCGATCTAGTCATGTACGTCTGTCTGTCCTTCCGTCCGTCCGTACGTCTGTCTGTCGAAAGCACGCTAACTTTCGAAGGAGTAAAGCTAGGCGCTTGAAATTTTGCACAATTACTTTTTATTAGTGTAGGTCGGTTGGGATTGTAAATGGGCGAAATTGATCTATGTTTTGATATAGCTGCCATATAAACCCATCTTCTTGAGCCTTTATATAGGCGCAATTCTTGTCCGATTGGACTGAAATTTTGCACGTGGTGTTTTGGTATCATTTCCAACAACTGTGCTAAGTATGGTTCAATTCAAATCTTATCCGATTTGGTTATAATTTTCCACGTGGGGTTGTGGTATCACTTCCAACAACTGTGCTCAGTATGATTCAAAACGGTTCATAATCTGGTATAGTTGCCATATAAACCGATCTTGGATCTTGACTTCTTGAGGCGCTAGAGGGCGCAATTCTCATCCGATTTGGCTGAAATTTTGCATGAGGTGTTTTGTTATGACTTCTAATAACTGTGCTAAGTATGGCGCAAATAACCTGATAGAGCTCCCATGTAAACCGATCTCCCGGTTTTGCTTCATGAGCCCCTACAAGGCGCAATTCGTAAATGCTACACAATGGATTCTACAATGTTCAGCATTCAATTCATTTATGGTCCGAATCAGATTATAACTTGATATAGCTCTAATAGCACAAAGTTCTTATTCATTATTCTTTGTTTGCCTAAAAAGGGATACCGCGCAAAGAACTCAACAAATGCGATTCATGGTGGGGGGTATATAAGATTCGGCCCGGCCGAATTCAGCACACTCTTACTTGTTTTCCTCCTTAGTTGTCACATGCTATTATGTTATTGTTCATAGGACATAATATGTGAAGGTTCCAATTACCGTGATGCGTTGTTGTTGTAGTAGCGTGTTGTACATTGAGGCGGCAGCCCTTGCCGATGAAAGGCTCCATCTGATCAATACGGTACATACAACTTCTGCCTTTAACTCATTATTGGGCGTTCTCTCGTGCAAGGTAAATTCTCCGACACTTTGAGCAAAAATATTCGCCCTTCTTATCTTTGCATTAAGGTCTTCTAGCACAATTTTACTATCATGTGTGGGGTAGCGTTCATATATCCATTCTTTGCCTAGAGAATGGATAGATAAGCCTTTTATCTATAAATTTTGCTTTAAAGCTGATTGTGGTTAGCCTCTTATTTGACGTAGTAAAGTGTTTTATTCCACAAATCGTATGCCAAATTTCTGTCTCGTATCATGAAAGCTATAATAAAATGCATAACCTTTCGTGAATGTTACAATGCGTCTGCTACTTTATCGAACTTCGTGAGAGGGGATAATGCCTGCCTAGTGCTACACCCAGAAAAATTATTTTGCTGATATCAGCAAACACTGTCTGCTAATATTAAATCAAAAATTTTTAACTTTTGAATAAATCCAATTAAAATTTTTTTACTTTTAAACAACAACTGACAAATTTGCAATATATTAATAAAAAAAGACTATTTTAGACGACCATATTTTGTCTGCTGATATATAAATTCGATCAAAAATTAGCAAATTGTAAAAAATTAAAAAAAAAATTAAATTATATGCTTGTAAAATTGAAAAACGAGACGGAATATAAAAATTTTTGAAATATTTACAACTTTTTTAAAACCATCACCGAAGGATGGGGTATATTCATTTTGCCATTCCGTTTGCAACACATCGAAATATCCATTTCCGACCCTATAAAGTATATACATTCTTGATCAGCGTAAAAATCTAAGACCATCTAGCCATGTCCGTCCGTCTGTCTCTTGAAATCATGCTGCAGTCTTAAAAAATAGAGAGAGGGAGCTGAAACTTTGCACATATTCTTTTTTGTCCATAATCAGGTTAATTTCGAACATGGGCTATATCGGACTATATCTTGATATTTTAGACCGATCCGCTGATTTAGGGTCTAAGGACCATAAAAGCCACATTTATCATCCGATTTTGCTGAAATTTAGGACTGTGACTTGTGCTAAGTCCTTCGACATCCTTCTTCAATTTGGCCCAGATCGGTCCAGATTTGGATATAGCTGCCATATACACCAAACTCTCGATTTAAGGTTTTGGGTCCATAAAGGGCGCATTTATTGTCCGATGTCGCCGAAATTTGGGACAGTGAATTAAGTTAGGCCCCTCGATATCTTTCTACAATATGGCATAGATTAGTCCAGATTTGGATATAGCTGCCATATAGACCGATCTCTCGATTTTCTGTCATAATTAACTAACGCAAACTAAAGTACTACCAGCTGAACCGGGCCCGAACATAATTTTTATGCTCCACTCTTAAATACCTTCCATTTGAACCCCGTATTCCAATTGCCGGTAAATAAGTCTTGTTTGCAGGGTTTTTTTTCTGGGAGGACGGCTCTCAGAAATTTGGCCCCTAAACCACAAAAGTTGATAACAGATTCGTTTTCTATTCTCAACTACCTTTTATTTAAGTTGCAGATAGGGCTGATCGGTTTGGGTGGTTTTGAGGTGGGGCGTTCCCCAAGTCCGCATTTCTTTTTTCAGGTAACTTAAGAGGGAAGACAAAAAATAACTTAAATTGATTTGGTAGCCTACAAAGTATATATATTCTTGATCGTCTTGACGTCCCAAGTCAATTTTTGACATGTCCGTCCGACTGTCGAAGCACGCTAACTTTTCAAGCAGTAAAGCTAGATGCTTGAAATTTTGCACAAATATTTCCTATTGGAGTAGGTTAATTAGGATTGTAAATGGACCATATCGGTCCATGTTTTGATATAGCTCCCACATTTACCGATTTCGGATCTAGAATTATTGAGCTCCTAGAGGGAGCAATTCTTATCTGATTTGGCCGAAATTATGCATAAGGTATTTAGTTTTGTTTTCCAATTCTGTGCCATGAATGGTTCAAATCGGTTCACAACCTCACATAGCGGTCATATGATTCGATCTCGGATCTTGACTCCTTGAGCCTTTGGAGGGCGACATTATTATTCGATTTGGCTGAAATTTTGCACAAGGTGTTTTGTTTTGACTTCTTACAACTGTGCCAAGTATGGCTTAAATCGGCTCATAACTTGATTTAGATGTCATATAAACCGATCTTCAGATTTGTCTTCTTGAGTCTCTAGAAGGGGCAATACCACCCGATTTGGCTGAAATTTAAACGTAAAGTTTTTCTATGGGTTCCAAGAGCCGAGGTAAGAGTCTAAGTAAGTCCAAATAGATATATAACTTGATGTGGCTCCCACCGATTGCCCGAAGATCGCTTGCCAAATGCGATCCCTAGCCGTATATGTGATTCGGCCCGGCCTAAGTTTGGCTTTTCGCTTTTACTTGATATATATTTATAAGAAGACATCGTGTAGACCCATGTACTCAAAATTATATCCTTTGATTTTGTCTCCTCGCTGTGTCTGTTTGAAACATCTTGAAATTTGACACTTTTTGGGCCTTGAGACCAATCCTTTTCAGATTGGGAGAAATCGTTTCAAATTTAGCTTTAACATATTGGACTAGTATAGCAATAACAAGTTAGAGCGTGCTAAGTTCGGTCGGGCCGAATCTTATATACCCTCCACCATTTATCGCATTTGTTAAGTTCTATGCGTGGTATCTCTTTTTAGACAAACATAGAATATTGAATAAGAACTGTCATACTATTGGATCTATATCAAGTTGTAGCCCGATTCAGACCATAAATGAATGCTGAAGATTGTAGAAGTCAATATTTCAGTTCAGGCTCAAGGAGCAAAATCGGGAGATAGGTTTATATGCGAGCTGTATTAAGCTATTGATCGATTCAGACCATATTAGACACGTATGTTGAAGATCATGAGAGAAGCCGTTGTACAAAATTTATGCCAAATCGGATGAGAATTGCGCCCTCTAGAGGCTCAAGAAATAAAGATCCCAGATCGGTTTATATGGCATCTATATCCGGTTATATACCGATTTGCGCCATACTTAGTGCAGTTATTGGAAATAATACCAAAACGCCTCATGCAAAATTTCAGCCAAATCGGATGAGAGTTGCACGCTCTATTGGCTTAAGAAGTCAAGATCCATGATCGGTTTATATGACAGCTATATCAGATTGTGAACCGATTTATATCATACTTAACACAGTTGTTGATACCAAAACTCTACGTGTAGAAGTGATACCAAAACACTACGTGCAAAATTGCAGTCAAATCGGACGAGAATTGCGCCCTCCTGAGGCTCAAGAAATCAAGACCCATGATCGATTTATATGGCAGCTATATCAAAATATGAACCGATTTGAACCATACTTAGCGCGGTTGTTGGAAGTGATACCAAAACCCAAAGTGCAAAATTTCCGTAAAATCGGAAGATAATTACGTATAATTACGAAGTCAAGAACCCAGATCGGTTTATATGGCAGCTTTACAAAACATGGACCGATATGGCCCATTTACAATCCAAACCGACCTCCACTAATAAGAAGTATTTGTGCAAAATTTCAAGCGGATAGCTTTACTCCTTCGAAAGTTTGCGTGCCTTCGACAGACAGACGGACGGACGGACATGGCAAGATTGACTTAGAATGTCAATCAGAATTACCAACAGAATGATGAAATTAGTATTGGGTTGCCCAAAAAGTAATTGCTGATTTTTTATATAGTCGGCGTTGACAAATTTTAAGCATTAATCGTATTGGATCGTCATGTAACTGAGCGTGAGATAGGAGAGAAGTTAAATATACCAAAATCAATCGTTCATTATCACATAAAAAGTCTTGGACTGGTGAAAAAGCTTGATATTTGGGTACCACATGTATTGAAAGAAATTCATTTAACAAACCGAATCAACGCTTGTGCACCTTATGCACCTTTAACGCAATGAATTCGATCCGTTTTTAAAACGAATCATAACTGGAGATGAAAAATGGATTGTTTCCAATAACGTTAGACGAAATCGATCATGGTCCAAGCATAGTGAACCAGCTCAAACCACTTCAAAGGCTGATATCCACCAAAAGAAGGTTATGCTGTCTGTTTGGTGGGATTGGAAGGGTGTGGTATATTTTGAGCTGCTTCCAAGGAACCAAACGATTTATTAGGATGTTTACTGTCAAGTTGAATACAACCATCAAGGAGAAGCGACCAGAATTGGTCAATCGTAAAGGTGTCATATTCCACCAGGACAACGCTAGACCGCACACATCTTTGGTCACTCGCCAAAAACTGAGTGAGCTTGGCTGGGAACTTTTGATGCATCCACCATAAAGCCCTGACCTTGCACCATCAGACTACCATTTATTTCGATCTTTGCAGAACTCCTTAAATGGTAAAACTTTCGGCAATGATGAGGCTATAAAATCGCACTTAGTTCAGTTTTTTGCAGATAAAGGCCAGAAGTTCTATGAGCGTGGAATTCTAAATTTGCCAGGAAGATGGCAAAAGGTTATCGAACAAAATGGCAGTTATATATTTGATTAAAGTTCATTCTAAGTTTTATTAAAAATGCATTTACTTTCTTTTAAAAAATCCGTAATTACTTTTTAGGCACAATATACCCCCATCCTATGATGGAGGGTATACAAATTATGAATATACCCATGGTGGTGGATATCCAAAGTTCGGCAAGTCCGAACTTAACACGTTTTTACTTGTTTGACAATAACTGTTTGTCTTTGGGTTTCTCATTCAAAGGCTTTTTAGCTCCAGATATCAGACTATGTATTTTCTGTCGTGGGTAGATTTCTCATCAAATTGATCGTCTTGATTTTCCACGCTCCTCCTCCTCTCTCTCTCTCTCTCTCTCAGAGATTATATCATTGAACATGATAATTATTATTGTACATTGTCACAGATTACAAAGGAAATTATGAATTCATTGTTCTTTTTCAGCGACAGTGCTTGACTATGCTTTCTAAACAAGTGCTTGGATTAATGGCGACATCACGTCAAGATTTTTCTTGGCCATTGTTAGCAAAAGGCTTAACAATAGACGAAGCCCTTGAAAAGGACTTAATGCACAACAAATGACACGTGTTTTTTAATCTAACTTGTCATGTCTCAGAGGAGGACTGGCAGGCACATGGCTAGGCAGTCTGACTGATGTCGCAGGGAATCTAGCAAGTGCAAGTAGCAAAAAGAAAATGGCCTACAATAATTTTTTACTTAAGAGAGGAGTAGACATATGCCATTGAATAATGCAATGCGCCTTGATGCGTTGAGATAAAAGGATAACAGATTTGTCTTAGCTGGACGCATCGGTCGTTTGCTAACTGCTTCGAGGATGCTCTACTATTACAGCCTTAATTACAAACAAATAAAAATTGGTTGAATGCGTGGTTCCGCCACTTGTATGCCATCGAGGATATTTATTTTGGTTTAAGCCTTGCATTCAAAACAAAAAAGGGGCAGATAATATGGATAACAAGCCTATGCAGGGAAAAGCATAAAGTTGTACGTCAGCTGGCTGGCAAGTGGCGTAAGCCATGTGGCGACGTTAGCGGCATGTGCACGTCCTGTTTGCTTTTAGTGCAAACTAAACGCCCTGGCACACTTTCTCTCTGCCTCTCAAGCCTGCTGTCCGGCACACGCACTTTCCCACCACAATAGGCCGGCGCATTGAGTTTTACGCCTTTTCCCCACACAATGGGACTCATGTGTTTTGTTTTTTGGTCGCTTTTGCCATAATGTCCTTTTCTACGAGGATCAACAGGCACGTGTCGTTAATTTCGTTGCGGGGTTTTCTCAACTAATTCAACAGCAGCACCAACTCCCAATGGTGTTAAACGCCGGTGTGACGTTTGCAAAACGAGCAGAAAAATTGAATTATGCGACCGGAGGCTGTTTAGTTGAATATCCTTGTTACGGTTTCCGTAATGCCGACCGCCCTTGTCGTTATTCCCGCTGTAACCGGAAACTTGTAACCAGAAACAAATATTTTTATTACAAACTTGATACTCGTGGAATTGTCGTTTGTTATGGATTTTTCGTCCAGCCAGGAGGGTGGGTTTTTGCCTAGGTTATTTTTATGTGTGTGTGTGTGTTTTTTTTTATTTTGGAAAAAATGTCTGATGGGTGATTAATGGAAAGGAGCATTCTTTGTTCTTTGGTTTAACACAGTCATCATTGTCGAGTGTATGCACAAGTACGAGTTTATCGTCAAACCCACTGTGTGTGTTGATTGAAAATAATTGTTTGTTCACTGTCAAAAATTGAGTAAATATGTTTGTCGTTTTGCTGGCAAAGCACTTGCTGGTGCACTTAGACGATAAATGTGTATTGGTAAAATAGTTGACACAGTGGGCTTTTAAAATAAAAAGTAAACATATAGAGAAGATAATAAAAAAAATTAACTAAAAGGAAATATATAGGTACACAATTCCATCATCCCGAATCGTTTATACCACTCGTCAAGGAGAACTTCGGTAAATTCTCCTGATGATTTCTTTTTATAAATGGAATCCTAAGTCGTGTTTGATCTGGTTTGGCAAGGTAAGGTAAGGTTGGTTAAGGCTAGGTTGAATGGGAGGGTATGGGACTTAGCCCGTCCTATGCCTTGTGGGCATACGCCAGTAATTGATGTATGACTATACAGTAGGAGCCTATGGGTTACCATGCAAATGAACATTTCATTATGAAACAACTGGGATACTTCTCTCTTATCAATGAGTGCTGTTCGAGGCAAGTTCAAGCTCAATGGTAAGGAACCTCCTTTTTATTGCCAAACTCGAACGGCTTGGCGCAGAGCTTCGCCACTTAGTAAAGAAGTCTGGGACTTGTATATACTCCGAAAGTTTGGCAGGAGGCAAAATTTGTAATTTGCGACACCAAATGCCTATTGATCTATAAGCCTTACGTCCTTTCTACTCAAAATAATGGAGCATATTGTGGATAAAGAGTAGGACATCCAGGTGAACCGTGTACTTAGAGATTGGATAAGCAATATGCTAAGAAACAGTGATTATATTGATGAGCGAGAAAATGGTATAGGGCGAGCCACTAAGGTCATTTTATAGTCACTCCATTAAATAACCTATTACAGATCTTGGACTTAGGAGGGCTATGCACCCATCAGCTACCCAGTCTGAATTATAATACTTCTATATGGAAGAGATCTGAATAAGCTATGCAAAAGCAAATTTGCCTACGAACATTCCATATCAATGGCTGCTGTCCTATTCAACTTTAAGCTCAATGATAACGGACCTCCTTTTTATAGCCGAATCCGAACGGCATTCCGCAGTGTGCCACCTCTTTGGGGAGAAGTTTTAACATGCCTTCTATGACTGGCATAGTAGCTCAAAGCATTGGGAGGGGGAAACCACTGTTGAAAAATGTTTTCTGATGTTCTCGCCAGGAATCGATCCCAGCCGTTCAGTGTCATAGGCGGACATACTAACCTTTGCGCTACGGGAGCTTTGAATTAGCTATGCAGACAAGCCGAAAGGGTCTTGGAGATGGACTACGATTGTGATAGACCTAAGGGTATGAATGTTAGCCCAGATATGAAAAAATACTGTCTGTTCACGAGGAATGCGAAGGGGGCCAATTTGACGCCAAGCTTCCTCAACAGATATCCGACAAGGTCTACTTAGGAGTGATCTTGGACAGAAAACTGAACTGGAAGGCTCACGTTTATTCGGAAATGTACCCAGAAGGCTCATAGATGTTGAGCACTAGGTTCGAGATGGTACTGAAACCAAGGATAATCCACTAGCTCCACATGAGTGTGATTACGAGGGTTGCCTTATATATTTCGGGATTAGAGAACAAAAACAAATATTAACTGATTGGGGTATCTCCAAAATATGCATTCTGAACGCATCAACCGCTTCTTCTGGTATCGAAATTTGTTGACCTCTCATTTCATTTTTTGCGTACGGAAATAAAAAGAAGTCATTCGATGTCAAGTCATTTGCTTGGAAGTGCTTCGTGAACGAGCAGCTTTTGTTGGATTTGGCACATCTTGAAACACCCATACCGACTGCTGTTTACTTTTGGTGCATTTCTTTCGACCAATTGACACTAGCTTTTTTTGCGCGATTGGCAAATTGTCCGCTTTGGATCGGACACATTTTTTTTGTTGGTCAAATGTTCATGCAATATTGTATGCTGGTCTCACTAATGCCTAAGGTTGTTAATCTCAAGATAGGTCACATGACGTTCTTGTAATATCAGTTGGCGCACAACATCAATTGATTTTGGAGGACCTTCACCAAATTCGTCTTGGAGTGAACTACGACCTCAGATGAATTAACCATACCTTCGATAAACACTGGCTTCATCGCCAAATTGAATTAAGTTCATCGCCGCACTGCTGTTGAGTTAATCCATGTCGAAAGATGTAAAAAATAACCGCACGAAAATGTTCACGATTTAATTCCACTTTTTTGGACGAGATGAATCTTTTAAGTTAATGTAAACAACACAATTAGCGCTCGTATGTCAAAATGTTTTGAGTACGTATAACCTCAAAAATGTCAAGCTTTACGATAGAGCAGTCAGATGGCAGATTGTCCAATCCCAGCCAATATATACTTACGCCAAAGTAGTTTGGAGGACAGTTATGGGGAAAAAGGGCAACTTAAGGATTATAAATCAGTGTCAGAGAACATGTTGACATGGCATAGCGAAGCCAATATAGGACCACGCCCACCAGGACACTGGAGACTGTTCTAGATATCTGGCCCATAAAAATACAGATTAAGTTTGAGGCACCTACTGAGGTTATGAGACCTAAGGCTATGGGTGAATTGATAGAGGATAGGAGCATGTCATACCATTGCGATATAATAGAGGAAATCTGGATGGAATGGATGGATTTTCGAATCGGATATTTGATACTACACTTGAGGTCGAATGCGAGGCACTGCTGTCAGCGGTACAGTGTGGGATTGAGGAAACTCTGGGGGAGGACCCCCCACTAGGAGGTGGTATAGACTGTCGTGGCTATCAGACACAGTACCTAAAGTGAAGCACAGTACTTAACGTGCATTTAGGTGGGGACACAGTACTTAACGTAAGCCAAATAAGAGGCTTGAATGATTTGAATTTTTTTGAGGTTACTTTTTATACGCACGGATCACGGATACCCCGTGCATGGGGTATACGGATATAGTTTTTATGATTGTATTATCTTGAAATATTGATCGCATAAAGTATAAATATTCGCAATGCACAAAGTGCTCTTCAACTAAGTTCGTTTGTATAAATTTTTAGTGCAATCCATGGTGATGGGTTCCCAAGAATCGGGCCGAACTTAGCACATGCGTGCTTGTTTGTAAAGGGTGTTTTTTTTTGAGGTTAGGATTTTCATGCATTAGTATTTGACAGATCACGTGGGATTTCAGACATGGTGTCAAAGAGAAAGATGCTCAGTATGCTTTGACATTTCATCATGAATAGACTTACTAACGAGCAACGCTTGCAAATCATTGAATTTTATTACCAAAATCAGTGTTCGGTTCGAAATGTGTTCAAATTTTGACAAATTTTGTTCAGCGATGAGGCTCATTTCTGGTTGAATGGCTACGTAAATAAGCAAAATTGCCGCATTTGGAGTGAAGAGCAACCAGAAGCCGTTCAAGAACTGCCCATCCATCCCGAAAAATGCACTGTTTGGTGTGGTTTGTACGCTGGTGGAATCATTGGACCGTATTTTTTCAAAGATGCTGTTGGACGCAACGTTACGGTGAATGAACACATTTCGAACCGAACACTGATTTTGGTAATAAAATTCAATGATTTGCAAGCGTTGCTCGTTAGTAAGTCTATTCATGATGAAATGTCAAAGCATACTGAGCATCTTTCTCTTTGACACCATGTCTGAAATCCCACGTGATCTGTCAAATACTAATGCATGAAAATCCTAACCTCAAAAAAATCACCCTTTATTAAGAGCGCACAACAGGCCGACTACTGACTTAGGTACACTTCCATAGTGGCATGGGTGGATTAACATCTAATCTAATAAAGAAATTTACACGGATTATTGCCAAAGGTAAATTCATACGTGCGCCAGCAGTAGGATAGGATAAGAGCCGTTGAGAATGTGTTCAGTGTCAAAGGAGGACATGCTAAACCCTGATCTTGAGTGGTCCCCTGCGGACTATGGTTTACCAGTTGGTATATTTAAAACCATATCCGAAAGCATTGGCTTGATTGTTTTGTTTGACCAATGCAAAAGAAATGAGTCAAGATACACTGCAACGATTTTTGTCCAAATTTTAAAGATTCGAGCTAAAGATTAGCAAACTTCATTTAAAGATGATAAATTTTTTAAACGAAACATTCTCTTTGGTGAAAAATATTTTCCTTCATATTAAGGATTTTTTATTTTAAATGGTAGGTAGTTTTTATAGACATAAATGTAAAATGAAGGTAAAAATATCGTTGAAGTTAAGAATTTGATCTTGGTACAAGACAAAATAGTTAAAAACGCAAAATAGTCTTACAAATATGAGCGTCTTTAAATGTGTAATTTTTTTAGGTTAAGCTGCTAAGTATAAACAAGTAAAAGCGTGTTAAGTTCGGTCGGGCTGAATCTTATATACCCTCTATCATGGATCGCCTTTGTCAAGTTCTTTGCGCGGTATCTCTTTTTAGGCAAACAAACAATATAGAATAAAAACTTTTATGCTATTGGAGCTATATCAAGTTATAGTCCAATTCGGACCATAAAAGAATGCTGAATTTTGTAGAAGTCATTGTGTAATATTTCAGTTCATTCGGATAAGAATTGCGCCTTGTAGGGGTTCAAGAAGCAAATAGATAGGTTTATATGGGAGCTGTATCAAGCTATTGATCGATCGATCGACCATATTAGACACGTATGTTGAAAGTCATGAGAGAAGCCGTTGTACAAAATTTCTGACAAATCGGAGGAAAATTGCGCCCTCTAAAGGCTCAAGAAGTCAAGATCCCAGATCGTTTTAGATGGCATCTATATCCGGTTATATACCGATTTGCGCCATACTTAGCACAGTTATTGGAAGTCATAACAAAACACCTCATGCAAAATTTCAGTCAAATCGGATAGGAATTGCGTCATCTAGAGGCTCATGATGTCAAGACCCAAGATCGGTTTATATGACAGCCATATTAAAACATGGACCGATTTGGCCCATTTGCAATCCCAACCGACCTACACTAAAAAAAGTATTTTGGAAAATTTCAAGCGGCTAGCTTTACTCCTTCGAAAGTTGCCGTGCTTTCGACAGACAGACGGACGGCCGGATGAACGGACGGACGGTAATCTATGAACTTATATAAGAATCAATCAGCGATCAAAATTTTAAATGGATGGTCATGTCCCATAGTAAATAGAAAATTAAATTTTAAGATAGGATCTTTATTTTACAGTTTTAGTTCTATGGCTGGTTTTCATTGCTAAAATACTACGAATAAGGAAAAATCTTAAATTTTGGCCCAACTTTTTTCAGTGTATAATGCGCTAATTTCTGAAGAGTTAGTCTGCTAGTCTGCCTTGCCTCCAGGTTTACTCCGGTGGATAAGAGGCTAGCCACAATCCGCGTAAATGCCAAATTCTTCAACATCAGCCTTATTTGCGCCCATGCCGCGACGAAAGACAAGGCCGTCCCGCCCATGGTATTAAAATCGTTCTGAGACATTTGAATGCGAAAATAGGAAAGGAAAAAATCTTTGGCCCAATAGTCGGAAAATTTTGCCTACACGAAGAAACTTCCGATAAAGGATTGAGGCTAATAGACTTCACCGCGGCAAGGAATATGGTAGTTAGTAACACCAGATTTATAAATCGAAGGATACACACGGCCACATGGCTATCACCTGATCGAAACACGAGAAACCCAACAAGTTAATATTGTGAAAGATGGAAGGCATTCAACCAGCGTGTTAGATGTACGATCGATCCGAGTGGCGAACATAGTTTCGGATCATTACCTTGTTGCAGCAAAGGATCGCATCCGTCTTAGTGTGTCGAGAAACGTACGATCTGACACTACACGGAAGCTGGACATCGCAGAGTTGCAAACACAACAAATGGCAACGGCTGTCCAAATTGGTTGTAGAAACACTGCCTGTGCCGACAGCGCAATGGCAAACCATTGCCCACTCCATGGATTGAGCCGCAACATCCGTACATGGGCACCAAAAGCCTTCCCCAAGGAACCCATGGTACGACCAGGAGTGCCAAAAAGCTACTAAAGCCAAAAACAGTCAGTAGCAACGCGCCAGGCGAAGATAGGTATGAGAAGAGGAGAGAGAGAGGAAAAACGTGTATTTCGCAAGAAGAGAAAGAAAAGTCCGAAAATTCTGCCAAAGAATTAAACATGAAACTGATGACTTTGGTGCAGGCACATCCTCCTGCAAATACATGGAACGAAATGTGGTATCAGATAAAGACAGTGTGTTGAAGATATGGAAAGAATACTTTTCCCAGCTGCTGATATCCGATGATGGTGGCCATGAGCATACCACAGAACCAACCTCTGATGATGGTATGGAATATGTACCACTTAGTTAGAACGAAGACCACGAAGCAGTAACTCGGCAGAAAAGCAGTAAGGCAGCAGGAGCCGATAGGTAGCCGGCTGAATTGTTTAAGACCAGATGCGACCCGCTAATAAGGTGTATGCATCAGCTCGTTTGCGAAATTTGGCATGCATACCCTATGATTGGAACCTTAGCATACTATCTCCCGTACACAAGAAAGGGGACAAGTGGATGAAGAAGTTCCAGCAAAGAAGTGTTTTGAAGGCGACATAATAGAACACGCAAAAGGAAGACCAAAACTTCGATGGGGTGATCAAGTGGAGAGAAACATCTCGAAACTGGTTGTCTGAGATTGGAAGCACAGAAGATCGAGGAGCTTGGAAATCTATTCTATATTCGGCTAGAGGAATAAATTTTCTATTATGACCAACTAAAGTAAAGTAGTCTGCTAGTCATTGGATGCACGACATTATCGAGCGTATCGTATGAGTGAAATATTTTCATTGCCATTAAGTTAGAAATTGGTTACAAATTTGTATACACAACACCACCACTGTAGTACAGGGTATTATAATTTAGTGCATTTGTTTGTAACACCCAAAAGGAAGAGCGATAAACCCATTGATAAGTGTACCGATAGATTCGGAATCACTTTCTGATATGATTTAGCTATGTCCATCTGTCTGTCCATGCTAATTTTTATACAAACTACAGGTCGCAATTTCCATCTGATCGTTTTCAAATTTGGCACAAACATTTTTTTGCTTTGAGACGATTAGACTAATACTGCAATAATGTGGTCATTTGTTAACCGATTTCATCGAAATTTGGCAGGATGGATTTTTTCTTGACTCTCAACCCTTCTGGTGAATTTCATAGAAATCAGTTCAGATTTAGATATAGCTTTCATATATATTTATCGCGCGAAACCACTCCTAGAGTCAGTTATTACAATTTGAACATATTTGCTGGAAATTTAATACGGATTGTTTAATAACCTATCTGAAACCATCCGCCGAGGTCCATCAAAAATGGTTCAGAATTATTTATAGCTCCCACTTTGTACTTATAGGGTATTATTTAGTCGCCACCGCCCGACTTTCGCCTTTTCTTGCTAGTTGAGAAAAAATGTAAAGAAAATAGTATTTCTCACACCACTGTTCGCTTATAAATGATTGACATTCAGTTGTAATATAGCCACGCGCCAAGGATACCCATTCATAATCCATAACTTTGGGCTACACTAAGAATATTTGCCAGTATAAGAGGCGGAAAAGGAAGTTTTTACTCCCCACCTATTTAGAGAATATACTGGTATCTTCAAATTGTGACGAGAGGGGTTGTTTTTTGATCTGTTGTAATTTGTTTTATGTCAACAAATTTTTGCGTTACAGTTTTACTTAACTTCTCTCTTTGCCACAGAAAGTCACATTCTGATTGTTGTGATGGCTATGGTGGTGATGTGGTGGTGGTTTTTACTGGTGTTGTCTTAACATTTCGTTATGGTAAGAGGGATATCTGGTTAACATTAACAAGGATGTGAGCGGAGAGTGAGGAAGCATTCATTGTTGGTACATAATGAACTGTTTACATTGTGTCATAGGTAAATGTGTTTATTTTCCAACAAAATTCTGTTGTTAACTTTGCTTAAGTCCTAAGACTGACTGACTGATTTTTTAGCCAGACAAGCTGACAGACGGACAGATGGATGATATCTAAAGCTACAAAGAAAGTCGAGTGGGGGGATTTGGTTTTGTATTTGTTCTACTCCAGCATTATTAGTGTTATTAAAAGTTATTAAATTTAAGTGCCCAAGTATTGGTTTCCCTGGGCTGAGAGAGGGTTGTTGGGATGTTTTGTCGGTTGGCTGTTTGCTTGACTCAAGTGCCTGGGATTAAAGTCCAAGTGTGGCAATTGAATTATTTCCACTCAAAGTTGGTTGAAATTGCATGGTAGGCCAAAGAATATGTGGCATACTGTTCTTATTTATGAAATGTAAATACAATTAACATGTTTTCACACAACATCATTGAAAAGGTTGTTGTGCCAATGTATACGAGGGATATTGTAACTGGTGAATCAGTTGGGTTTATTTAGGAAAACCAAAGTGTACACATTCACGGTTGGGACAAACAGTAGGGTCAAAAGATTTTTTTTTCTATTTATTTGATAACTCCTATTGCTTACTGGAAAAGGAAACAAATAAAGAGTAGGAGTTTACAAAAAAAAAAAAAGTAATTGTCTTGAGGGACACTCCGATGTTCATAGTGGCATGGGGAGATTTATAATCCGCAGCCCCTTCTTTGACCTTAACTTAATGCTTTGTAACTTTCGCAAAATATTTAAAGTAAATTTTTTTTGCATTTGTATTTTATACATTTTATTAAATATTACCGATTCAATATGTATGAGTTATGAGAATTTACTTAAAAGACAACAATTTAGATCTTGTAAAAAAAAAGAAAATCGTAAGTAATATTACAGAAAGTGATTTAAGTGAATGTTAAACAAGATTTCTTATGGACACGAAAGTTGAACTTCTGCATTTCTGATGGAATATCAGCGTCATATTTCTATCAGACGATTTTATAAACAAATGCCACATCTGTTGTGTGGTTGACAAGTTGAATATGGCGGTAGCTTATAAATAATTTTAAAGTTTTTATTTTGTAAAGAGCTTTAGGAAAGTTAAAAAAAAAAAATAAGAAGTCAAAACACCAGATCGTTTTATATGGCAGCTATATCAGGTTATAGACCGATTAAAACTATTCTTAGTACAAATGTTGAAAGTCATAACAAAACACCTCATGCAGAATTTCAGCCAAATCGGCTAATAATTGCGCCCTCTAGTGGCTCAAGAAATCAAGACCCCTGATCGGTTTATATGGCAGCTATAACAGGTTATGGACCGATTTGAACTATTCTTAACACTGTTGTTGGAAGTCATAACAAAATACGTCGTCCAAAATTTTAGCCAAATCGGATAGGAATAGCGCACCCTAGACGCTCAAGAAGTCAAGACCCCAGATCGGTTTATATGGCAGCTATATCAGTTTACGGACCGATTTGAATTATTCTTAACACAGTTGTTGGAAGTCATAACAAAGCACGTCGTGCAAAATTTCAGCCAAATCGAAGAGGAATTGCGCACTCTAGACGCTCAAGAAGTCAAGACCCCTGATCGGTTTATATGGCAGCTATAATAGGATATGGACCGACTTCAACCATACTCAGCACAGCTGATGGAAGTCATAATAAAACACCTCATGTAAAATTTCAGCTAAATCGGATAAGAATTGTGCCCTCTAGTTGCTGAAGAAGTCAAGACCTCAGATAGGTTTATATGACAGCTATATCAGGTTATGGACCGATTTCAACCATACTCAGCACAGTTATCGGAAGTCATAATAAAACATCTCATGCAAAATTTCCAAATCCAAATCGGATAAGAATTGTGCCTTCTAGCGCCTCAAGAAGTCAAGATCCCAGATCGGTTTATATGGCAGCTATATCAAAACATGGACCGATATAGTCCATTCACAATCCCAACCGACCTATACTAATAAAAAATACTTGTGCAAAATTTCAAGCGGCTAGCTTTACTCCTTCTAAAGTTAGCGTGCTTTAGACAGACAGACGGACGGACGGACATGGCGACTAAAAATATCATATCGATTAGGAATATATATATTTTATGGGGCCTTAAACGAATATTTCGAGGAGTTACAAACAGAATGACGAAATTAGTATACCCCCACCCTATGGTGGAGGGTATAAAAACACATACTACTCAAACAAGTAAAAAGCGTTAAGTTCGGCCGGGCGAATTTTGGATACCCACCACCGCGGGTATATATATAAATCACCCTTCGCCAAATCTGGTGAAAAATGCATACCTTAAGCCCCACAACACCTATATCGAAATATTGGGTTGGCTAAAAAGTAATTGCGGATTTTTTAAAAGAAAGTAAATTCATTTTTAATAAAACTTAGAATGAACTTTAATCAAATATATAATTGCCATTTGGTTCGATAACCTTTTGCCATCTTCCTGGCAAATTTAGTTTTCCACGCTCATAGAACTTCTGGCTTTTATCTGCAAAAAACTGAACCAAGTGTGATTTTATAGCCTCATCATTGCCGAAAGTTTTACCATTTAAGGAGTTCTGCAAAGATCGAAATAAATGGTAGTCTGATGGTGCAAGGTAAGGGCTATATGGTGGATGCATCAAAAGTTCCCAGCCAAGCTCACTCACTTTTGGCGAGTGACCAAAGATGTGTGCGGTCTAGCGTGGTCCTGGTGGAATATGACACCTTTACGATTGACCAATTCTGGTCGCTTCTCCTTGACGGCTGTATTCAATTTGTCCAATTGTTGACAGTTAACATCCGAATTAATTGTTTGGTTCCTTGGAAGCAGCTCAAAATATACCACACCCTTCGAATCCCACCAAACAGACAGCATAACCTTCTTTTGGTGGATATCAGCCTTTGAAGTGGTTTGAGCTGGTTCACTATGCTTGGACCATGATCGTTTTCGACTAACGTTGTTGTAAACAATCCATTTTTCATCTCCAGTTATGAATCGTTTTAAAAACGGATCGAATTCATTGCGTTTAAGGTGCATATCACAAGCGTTGATTCGGTTTGTTAAATGAATTTCTTTCAATACATATGGGCTACATATTAAAATTGACGCCAAACAAACAAATGTAAACAAAATTTCGCGCACTTTTTTTCTAAAGCAAGCCAAAAGTAACAGCTGATAACTGACAGAAGAAAGAATGCAATTACAGAGTCACAAGCCGTTGAAAAAATTTGTCAACGCCGACTATATTACCAATATAGTACCGACAATTCCTTTTTGGGCAACCCAATATGTTCCGATTTGGACCAAATTCGAATATGTACAAGTCATTGTTCAATTGTGTATAACAAAATATTGGCCCTTTTAATAGCTATATCTAAATATAAACCGATATGAACCATAAACGACACGGATGTCGAAAAGCCTAACGTAAGTCACTGTGTCAAATTTTAGTGAAATCGGATTATAAATGCTCCTTTTTTGGGACCAAGACTTTAAATCGAGATATCGGTCTATATGGCAGCTATATTCAAATCTAGACCAATTTGGACCAAGTTACAGAAAAATGTCGAAGGGTCTTACACAAATTGCGGCGACATCGGACAATAAATGTGCCTCTTATGGGCCCAAAACCTTTAATCGAGAGATCGGTCTATATGGCAGCTATATGCAAATCTTGATCGATCTAGGCCAAATAGCTACTATAAAAATTTCAAAGGCTTATATAGAAATATTGATTTTTGTCACCTGTTTCCTCTGTCCGCGACATTGTGCGTCGCCTCGATTATACCGTAATGGTCTACTTGGTATACTTACTTTGTCAGATATCGAAGTCGATTTATTGAGGGAATATGGTGCATCATATTGGCCCACCTTCGTCTTCCTCGTGAACAGGCAGATTTGAGTGTTCTCTGAGTTAAAATTGAGACCCCTATGTCTCGTTCATTCGTATGCAATCTTTAAGGACAGTCTGTCTGTGCTCACGTTGTTAAAAGCATCCTCGATGTCAATGTAACGCCATTGTAAACGTCTTGACATTGAGGGATTCTTCTATTTTATGCACAACCCCGTGTAGGGCAGTCTCCACCGACCTTGCTTTGAAATAGGTATGCTGTTTAGGTATGTTTATTAGTCCACGAACCACTCTTCCATACACCCATGGTTCCTGGATAAGAACAACGTCAAATCCTTCTGCCATCAGAAGGACCTTAAGTGCCGCCGAGGCAGCCTTGGAATGGTGTAAATTTTTCTGCAGGAACCGAACCATAGCCAGGATTCAGAATTTCACCACGGTAGCGTTAGCCTCGTCTTCTGAGCCCGCCAGGAGTTCATCCCCACAAGATTAATTCGACATTGTCTTGATGGGTTTCCTTACACATCCATGGGCAGTTGAGAAAGCAGTGGATCCACTATTCCTCAGAACACTGAACACTTGCGTTCTGGACGATTCCTCCATAGATGTTTCAGTAGTTGCTGCTGTCGAAGTGTCTCTTAAGTTCTGTCCTTATCCGCTGGTGCACACCTTAAGCCCTGTCCAACCTGGTTACTCACCCACAAGGCTTGTAGGGTCCCGTTTCGAAGCCTTCCACCTGTTTTGATTGTGGCAAGAGGACTTTCAGTCTCCTGCAATCCGCCAGACTTGTGGTAGAGATGTGATCGATAGTTCCTCAGTTAAGTGTTCAGCAACATCTGTTTAGATATCTTCTGATTCCACAATCCCACCGCTCCTTTACACCTTCAGCTACTCTTTGTTGAATCCGTAGTAATCCTTCAGACCTGCTGAGGTCTTTGAGACAGCCGGAGTTTGGTACGAATACTGCATGTCTCCTATTACCGTCAGCCTCATCCAATCTACCAATATTCAAATCGGTGGTTGGAAGATTGTGATTACAGTTCCTTAGCCATGCAAGTATGGAGTCAGGATCAGAGGGTGTGTGTGATATTGGTCAAGAAGGAAAATCTTACTTTTTGACTAAATCTATAGCTGCGGGATCCACAATACGTTCTATGATTTTAAGTAGAAAGAACGTAAGAACTGTAACTTTCGGTGTCGCATGACTTACCTTGGTGGGAATGAATATAAATAACAGCCTTCTACCCGTCTTTCGGAGTAGTCCAAGGCACAATGTAAAAAAAGGTGCCAGAAAGTCCTCTTCCTTCAGTAATAGTCTAGGCTAGGTTCAGTTTAGACGTTTTCTTCCATTGTGATACCACAAAAACAGGAGAAGGAAAACGACTTCTAGTTTCTACCGATCGCTTTAAAAAGCCCAACACTTCGTATGTTCACATTCGCATATCAGACAATTTCTCAAAAAAATGACATCCTTAAGTGGAATTCTTTCCGACTGCCAATGCGGGACCCACATAGAACAGATGTTCTTAAGTCTTTTCTTACTATATGTCCTAGCAGCTTCTGCCAAAGTCGTTACTTGCAACTTTCAGTCTGTCAGCATGTCTTCCGATCAGGCAAAGACCCGCCATGAAGTACACAATGACTGAGATGTGTGTTTTAGCCAGCGACAGCAAAGCGGTAGACCTCTTCAACTATATATTAGGCCACGTAATTTTGGAGTTTTTACAACCCCCAACTTATGACCATCTGTCATTACTAATGACTCATTAATTACCTTTCGGGCCTGATATTGAAGAATTGGCTTACATGTCGCTAGAGGCATACCAACAAATTCCAGTTCCCGTGGTATGGGTAAGGTGGCACCTAGTCTCGCAAGATCGTCTGCTCTCCAATTACCAGGCCAGACAGCCAGAACAGGTGAATTTTGTTGCCCCATTCGAGGGCAGTCTTTGGATTCGGAAATACGTTCTTCAGAGATTTAATGGCTGCCTGGCTCTCAGAAAAGATATGTATGACAATCGTTGTTGTGACTTTATCCTTCGTAGTAACGCCGGAAATATCCCATCAGGTCCGGGTTACTTAAATTGTGGAAAGCTCCTTAAGGTTTTCATAAATTCTGTAATAATAAGATCAACTTCATTGTTCCAAGTTTGCGTTGTCTCCGTGAGCTTTTACTTCAAAAACCTCAACATTTCCTCCGTTTTCTCTGCTCTTACTCCGATATCGTTTGCTAACGTTTCAGTTTGCACGTAGGTTTTTGAGAAAACTTTTTCATCTTGGATGCGTCATTAACTTTCTCGCAAAAAATTTACTCATCTTGTTGAATTAGGGGGTCCATCTTTTTCACCAAGTCAAGTGTTACCCTCTGGGAAGTGGGAAAACGAGAAACGAGTTTGATTAGGGTACCAAAAAAACTAATCTCTTCGGGGATGCCTCCTGTGTAGGGATGCCACAGTCTTCTCTAAAGGCTCAGGTCCATCCGGGATTTCCTTGCGCTTTTCTCCAATGTGGGAGAATCGACTAGGTCTTCCCAGGGTACTCGCAATTGGAGATCTCTTGTTCGGCATTTAAGCATTGTTCTGCTCTTCGAGAGACCTGATCCTCTTCCCAGCATCCGCAAATGTGGTTGAAGTGTCAGTTGTATCCTAAGGAATATTCAGCCTGATTGTCCTGCCGCTATTTCTTCTTCAGTTTCCCTTGTTCTGTCCCGAATGGCCTTTTTGTGCATTTAGCAATGGTGTCTCTCAATTTTGTTATCATCCTGCTTACCAACGTGAAAATCGACTCGGTCTTCCCAGGGTACTTACAATTGGAGATCTCTTGTTCGGCGTTTTAGCATTGTTCTGCTTTTCGGGAGAAATGATCCTCTTTCAAGCATCCGCAAAAGTCCACTCGGCATTACTTTGCCCTGTTCAATAATGTGAGAGAATCGACTCGGTCTTCAAAGGGCATTTACAATTGGTGATCTCTTGTTTGGCTTTTTATCATTGTTCTGCTCTTCGGGAGACCTGATGCTCTTTCCAGCATCCGCATATGTGGTTGACGTGTCAGATGTATCCTTGGGAATATTCCGCCTGATTGTCCCGCCGGTATTTCTACTTCAGTTTCCTTTGTTCTGTTCCGGATGGTGTTTTAGGTTTTTCTGTGCATTTAGCAATGGTGTATCTTCCTTTTGCTAGCATCCAGCTTTCCCCGTTAACGATTCGACTATGATGTCCATAAAATGTGTACATTTTTCCTTTTAGATTATCAGAGAATCTGAAAAACCACCTGTACCTAAAGGCAGGTGATTAGCATCGCATCGCATCTCGCTGTTATTCACCTGCCTCTTCATTTGATAGTCTGACCATCACAAGGATCTGCATTTCTAAAGAAAAAAGCCAGGCCATCTAGCTTCCCATATAGCCGCTATATTTTCAGCATCCCGAGAACTCACATTTATTGCAAAAGGCCTGGCATGTGCCAAGGCAAGTTATGCGGGACCATAAGTCAATAGATCAACGCTCTTTTACTTAAAACCATGGAATGTATAGTGAATACCATGAAGTGTTTAGTGAATTGCTTAGATACAAGTTCATGCTTTTGGCGAAAGAAGGTCGGTGTAGACTGACCTGCACTAAAAGAGAGGAATCCAAAAAGAGCATTTATCTCCAATCCTATAGATGAGTATTCACAGGCCACTAAGGATCTCTAAAGATAAGTGCAGGTCATACCATCAAGGGAAAACTGACGGGACCGTAGGAAACCTGGTTGGTTTGGAAAATGTTTCTGATCGAAATCAGTATCGTCTGATACTTGAAGTCTAGTGCCAAGTGGCACAGTCTTGGGAAAAGGGAACTCTGGTATTGCCATCTGGTGTTTCATGCTACGTGGATCAAAGTTAGAGGATAGATCAGGTCTGCGCGGTTTTAGTGAGTACCCAGGTTGGTTCAGTGCTGAACTCTATTTCAGGTTACCTGAACATACCCCAAAGCGGTATCGCGCTGCGGCACGCCGTTCAGACTCGTCTATAAAAAGGATACCCCTTATCACTGGGCTGAAAACTTGATCTGAAAGCACTCTTTCACATGTGAGAAGTTTGCTCCTGTTCCTTAATTATTGGGCAAATTGGCATTTGCATATTATGTTAAAACTTCACCCGAAAGAGGTGTCGCACTACGGCACGCCGTTCGGACTCGTACTTTTCAAGCTCATAGGCTTACTCTCTCGAAAGTCAGAATGCATTTGACAAATTTGTAGACGGACCTTGTTAAATAGACTTAGAATGAGAACAAAATCAAGAATATATGTTCCTTGTGGGATGTTAGATCAATATTTTTTTATGGGTTTCAAATGAATTGGCAATTAACAATCGTTAGTCCAGAGCCGGTTGGACCGGGTCCTTAGGAACTGGATAGCCCATATGCTCAATAACTGGTGGACAGATCGGGGTGAGTATTCGTAGGCTACTAAGGATCTTTAGACTTAGAATGAGAAGAAAATCAAGAATATATGTTTCTTGTGGGATGTTATATCAATATTTTGATGGGTTACAAATGGGTTGACAAAAGTGAGTAATGGGCCCACCTCTCGACAGACTAAGATTACACTATACAAGACACTGATACTATCAGTGTTGTTATATAGTTCTGAGGCTTGGGTACTTGTGAAAGCAGATGAGGCAGTGCTTGATGTATTTGAGAGAACAATTCTTCGTAAAATATATCGAACAGTTTGCGTTAATGGAGAATATAGGCGAAGCTTGAACCACAAGATGTATAAGCTGTATGACGACTATAACATAGTTACACGCATTGGCTAGGTCATGTGTCAGAATGGATGAAGAAGCTCCAGCAAAGAAGTCTTTTGAAGTTTAACACGGTGGTACACGCAAACCGGGAAGACCAAAAGCCCGATGGAAAGATCAAGTGGTGAGAGGCACCTCGAAACTTGGTGTCAGAGATTTTAGAATGAGCGCAGAAAATCGAGGCGCATGGAACGCTATTCTAGGTTCGGCTAGTGGAACAAATGTTCTGTCATAGCCAATTAAAGTAAGTAAACTAAAGGGTCCTTCCTATGGTTGATGACGGCAAAGCTTTGTAGATAGTTCCGAGATTTTTTGCTGGGGAACAATCTAAGATCTTGTCCCAATGCTTTTTCTAGCAAGTTTTGTTAAATATAAACAATGGTTATGAAAAGATTAATGATATAGCACAAATAATGATACAATTTGTTTTCTCCATTGCCAATTGTATCAGATTTATGTTTGTAGCAGCTGTTATCAGCTAACCTGTATTTATTGGAAAATCCCTCGAAGGCAACAACAATGGTTTCAAATGATGAGTTGAGTTATGGTTGTTTAAAAGACATGAGTTTTAATACATTGAAGATTCGAATTCGATCTGGAAGTTAGTCATGTTCTGCCGTTTCATCATAGAAGCACTAATGAGTCAATATCTCAGAAATAACGATTTTTCAGTTGTTTTTTTTCGATATGTTGAAGAAAAATGCCTATCTATAGACCTATATCTTAACTTTGGGGTCTTGTTGTTCCATTACTGCGGTGGCATAGTTAGATTTGTTTCTTCTATTTTTTTTTGGTGGTGAGCTTTTTTGCTGTTACTCCTTGTTTCGCTTATCATCATGGGGCAATTAGGTGTCCCATGTTCTTCCTTATCGTTAACAGCAACCGCAGCAGCACTTTGTCGTTGTTATTGGTGATACATTCGTATTTTACCACAATAAGAGAAGAAAAAAAAAACAACATGAAAAAGTTTTACACTTTTTTTGCTGTTTTTTCCCCAAGAGATATTCTAAACACAAATATTTGTTTAGACTTTTTTTGAAACAAAAAAAAAAAAAAAAAAAAAAAGAAAACATTGAAACCAAACAACATTGAAATATTTTTATATGCCATATAGGCAAATTATAGGTTGGCAAGTATTGGTAAGTAAGTAGGTGCACTCTGCTATACTTTGTACCCAAAATGAGAATATCTATTTTGGCATGGGATGTTTTCGAAAATAAACAAAACATGTAGTGTTTGCTGATATAGAAATTTGTAAAAAATCAAAAAAAAAAAACAAAGAAGGAAACAAATTCATGGTATTTTATCTACGATATTTGTTATGAATGGGGTTTGTTTGCTACCTAAAAAGGGGAATTTTCCACATATTTTATCTCCACGGTAACTGAGAAGCTAAAATTGGTTATGTTAAAAAATTTGTTCATCACATTTTTTGGCGAATACTTAAACTTTTGAAGTTGGAGTTCAGTAAGTTTGAAAATAAAGAAGTGTGATAAATATGGTTGTTTGAATTCACTTATTTACTAGCTACTTACTTATACAGGGTGAGCCAGAGAAACTTACTTATTTGAACAAAATCCTGGGCGGTGAGTTGGGTGGGGAGGGGGTCGAGAGTGCGTCAAAACTAGGGGAAAGTCCCCAAGTTTGTGTCTCTCTCCAGTTAGTTGCAATCAGGCTCTGGTCTAGGGAGCAGAGAGCCTTCGCCGACGAGAGCGTTTTTTCTAACGGTAGCTCACTTGTTGCTACGCAAAGTGCCTTCCTTGCCCGCTTTGAAATTCCTCGTCATTGACTCATTTCTGGCTGTAATTTTTTTATAGTGGGTAAACCCATTTTGGGCATATGGAAGTGTCGCTTAATGAGTGAACGAGTTACTGTCTGATGTGCGATGTCGGTAATGGGAATAATTGGTCTTAACTGTTTTGATGGAGCCACAGCACACAAATTTGTTGTAACTATATTCCCCCGACCGCCTCATCACTCTCAGAGGCAATTTCAGGCTCGCTTTCCAGATTTTTGGCCGTCTGATTTCTTTATGGGGTTATTTGAAATTCCAGGTTTATGTCGATCGACTAAGGACCTCATGAATAACATTTGGGATGCCATTGCCAACATACAAATTGAAAGCATAGACTGCATAAAAAAGGGGGTGGAGTTTTAATAGCAGTTCATAATTCAATTCCTTTGGAGATAATTGATGTTTCAGCTGACTTGAATATTGAATTTGCCTTTGTGAAATTGGTGTCACTTGGTAACACTATTTTCCTAGCCTGTTCGGAACTTGGGATTTATTTATGCCGTGCTGATCTCATTGCTAAGGTGTCTCACTAACTTACAGATGTTCTGTCTTTAACCTTCCCTGGTACTTCATGGATCTCCGACGACAATGGGTTGGACTATGTCTTTCCAACGTATACAGTATCCCTTTTGGGATAAGATTTTTTAACTTTGTTTGTACCAGATAAATTACATATTGGGTGCTAAAGACAGATTGTTGGATTTAAACTTCACATCTTCATTGTATATTCCGGTTTATAGATGACCTCCGTTTATTGACCCTGAGAATATATATCATCCTACATTCCTCATAAATCTTGAATTGGGACAAACCTCGCCAAATAATAGTTCCGCTAGGACTTCGATTGGTAGACGTAACTATGCAAAAACTAACTGGATTCAAGCTCGTTCTCTTTTGTCCTGTACTACATGTTTCTTGGTGGTAACATCGTAACCTGTTTCTTCGAATTTCACAAGCAAATGAACTCTGCTTTGGCTAACTCTGGACCTATCGTGATTATGATTGCTGATCGAGTCCTGCTGGGTTTACACCTGCACTAAGGCGTTTTCGAAATATTAGAAGTTTTTTTGTTCAGGAATTTAAATAGATCGAATATTGCGGAGAATTACTCGAAGTATTCATTGGCGAGAAGCAGGTTTAATACTGACAACTCCAGATGTTGTTCTCAACATTTAGTTCGTCTGGAACAGGAGCCTTTGCATAATCTAGTTTGTTGATACTAAAAGGTGGGCACAGAAGTTTCCAGGCTGTTTGATACTTGGGAGCAAGGAGTCGCAGGATGACTCTGAAATTGCGAAATGTTTGGCTTCTTCTTCCAGTCCTCTTACACTTTTAATGGTCATTATGATTTGAAGTTGGGGAAATTGAACCATTTTCCTCGCATTATCTCGACGGAAGAGGAGGTTTTATGAAGGCAATGGACATTACGCTCCAAATTCGCCCCTGGACTTGATGGTGTTTCAATTTATATCCTGAAATCTTGTGCTAGTGAACTTTATCTGTCTATCACTAGATTATTTAATTACACACTAGATAACGCATATTTTCCACGCTATTGGAGATCGAGTTTTGTTATCCCCCCTCATAAGTCCATTAGATGATGTTTTGTAGATAATTATAGGTGTACCGCTAAATTCAGTGCCATTATTAAGCTTTTCGAACTTCTGGTTAATCGAAGAATATCAGATTTTCTAAAGGGTGTTATTTCACCTTTCTGGGTAGATCCACGTGTTCTAACCTCATGGAATTTATACCGATTTTAGCAAGGCTTTTGATAATGTGAAACACTAGCTTTTGCTTCTTAAACTCGATGATATTGGTTTTCCGACGGCTTCTAGATTGGTTATCACCCTACTTAGAGGGGCGTACCCAGTACCCGTACCCTCTTTTTCGGAGGATATCATTGTTTTCTCAGGGAAATCACTTGGGTCCATTACTTTTTGTTCTTTATCATAATCTTCATACATCTTCCTGATGTAATTCGTTTTTATAAAATACTAATGTATGCTGACGATGTGAAGCTACACTCTCTTATCAATTGGTGCAGTGGAAAGGGAATGTCCTTTAATTTAAAGAAATGTAAGAAATTGGCTTTGTTTAGATCCCAGCCCATACTCTCGGATTTCTTCATTGGCCTAGATCAGAACACTGGATAATGTGGATTCATTTGCTGATCTAGTCGTTATCTTAGATCCTAGATTACGGTTTCATCTCCACATCGATTCTTGCATTAATAAAGCTAAGTCTATATTGGGTTTCATTACTAAGGAGTTCAATGACCCTTATGTCACTTTTAGCTTATTTGTAAGCTTAGTTCGCCCTGCATTGGAATATGGGTGCGTCATATGGAGCCCATTTTACAATTGCTACTCTGATAGAATCGAATCAGTTCGGATTCAATGTCTGATTTTCGCTTTGCGTGGTCTGAATTGGAACCCATCGTAATTACACCCGCCTTACAAAAGACTTTAACTGTTGATTGATCTTCCGACACTTGAAAGAACACGTTTTATGTTAAGAGCTTTATATATCATTAAATTACTACGCGGTCTAATCGATTCCCCATTCCTGACCGCCGAGATAACAATTAATGTTCCCTCTAGGAGACAAACAATTTTGAACAGTTAAGGTTGTCTCTCGCGAGAACTAAGTTGTTGTTGTTGTAGCCACATTTTCTACTGGAGGTGGAGATCCTCGTGAAGCTCCTGTAGGTGAGCAATTTCGTTTCGCACCAAAGGACCGATCGCTGCGGGAACGTGGTGGCCATTGGTTATTTAAAGGCGCCAATAACTCGCCTTGTCATATCGATCATCATAGGCACTTAGTATTTGTGAAAGAGTCGGTGTCGCCCGGCCTCTCATTGAGACTCTCCGCTGGATACCGCTGATTGTCCGCGACAGTCGTTGCAGTTATTGCGCATGGAGCATTCCACTATCCGCAACCTGTGGATAGCTCGGAGCTTAGCTTGTCGTGACAGCAATGGACACGACACATATCGGACCTCAATGTTGCAGCCTGTGTGGTGCTCTCAGCTATCCCGCGAGATCAGTAACCCATTGAGGTCCTTGTGTCTTATATACATTAGATTTGAGCAGTAGTTGTCAGTTTTTACGAATCGTTGTTCTTATTTGTAATATCCTCCACCATAAGATGGAGGTATACTAATTTTGTTATTCTGCTTGTAACAACTCGAAATATGCGTCTAAGAGCTCATGAAGTATATACATTTTTAATCGTCATGACATCTTAAGTCGATCTTGTCATGTCCGTCCGTTAGTTTGGGATGTAAATAATGTGGCAGTATATTTGTATACCCTACACCACTGTGGTATAGTGTATTATAACTTAGTGCATTTTCTTGTAACACACAGAAGTTAGATAAACGCATTGACAAGTACACCGATCGACTCAGAATAATTTTCTGATTCGATTTAGATATGTCCATCTGTCTGGCCATGTAATTTTTGTGTACAAAGTACAGGCCGCAATTTTCGTTCGATCGTCTTCAAATTTGTTGCAGGCATAGTTCTTGGCCACCGTAGCGCAGAGGTCAGCATGTCCGCCTATGACGTCGAATCATGGGTTCGAATCCTGGCGAGAATATCAGGAATAAATTTTCTGCGATGGTTATCCCATCGTAATGCTGGCAACATTTGTGAGGTACTTTGGAATGTAAAAACTTTTGCTTTTGCGGCGCACCGTTCGGACTCGGTGAAAAAAAAAGAGTCCCCTTATCATTGAGCTTAGACTCGAATCGGACAGCACTCATTGATATGTGAGTAGTTTGACCCTGTTCCTTAATGGAATGTTTATAGGTAAATTTACAATGTTTTAAAGTCAAAGTCAAGAAGTCAAATCGGGAAATCGGTTAATATGGGAGCTATATCAGGTTAAAGACTGATTTGGACCGTACTTGACACAGTTATTGGAAGTTATAGCAGGACGTAACGTGCTAAATTTCAGTCAAATCGGACAAAAAGTGCGGTTTGTAAAGGCTTAAAAAAGTTAAAAAGTTAGTTGGAAGTCATAAGAGAACACTATGTGCGATATGGGTCATTTGCAATCTCCAACGACTTACATCAATTAGAAGTATCTGTGCAAAATTTCAAGCGGTTAGCTCTACGAGTTATACCGCTATCGTGATTTCGACAGACGGACGGATGGACGAACGGACATGGTTAGATCGACACAGAGCATCGAGACGATCAATATTATATATTCTTTATGGGGTCTTAGACGAATTTTTCGAGATCTTACCAATGGAATGACTATATTAGTATACCCCCATCCTAAAAATGTAGGTCAAGTCTCTGACAATCTCAAATTTATATATAGTTGTAAAATTTGAGTGGTTTCTTAAATCGTTATATCTGAAGTCTAAATGTTATTAATATCACCCCTTTTCAATAAATCTAAGCTTAATTGGTCTTAACCTTTTCTGAAGAAACAGATTAATGAAAAGATGACCACATGATAAAATAAAATTCGGCTTGGCAGTATTTACCTGCGATTGATAAATTATATTTAGCTGTTGTCATGACAGTTAATAACTTTTGGCAGCAAAGAAAGTAAGTAAGCTCTCAATGATAAAACCAGTACAAATTAATTCTCTGGGATTTTAACCGAGATACTTAAGCTGGTCACAATGTTTGATTTAAGAAAATCCCTAGCATCCACCCATGCAAGTGAACAAGAACTATATAGCCTTTAAATGCCATTTATTATATTTTAAAGGCATATTTTTGACTCGCAACTCATCCTTGCGACATGTTTGCCTTCCCCAGCACGCATATTATTTTATAAGTACTGTCTAAACATGTCTCCAGAGAATACTTTTGTCGAATCAAAAATCATAAGGAGATGGAGGAGAATATGCGACATGCCAGGATCCAAGTTTGTTTTGTTGGGGGGTATGTGCCAACATTTACGTCAGCCATTGCTGTTGTCAAGTATTCCTGGTGTTTGATATTGCGGTGTATCCTATGTATATGTGTGTGTGTGTGGCAGCATCAGTGTGCTTGTAGGAAAACTGTGTGCGAGTGTGCCGTACTATTTGGGGGAAACGGAGGACAGTGGTTTGTGTAGCTTAGGTTGGATGAGGATGATACTAAATAGAAGTTAGATGTCTAGGTACGCGCGAAGGCTATGGTATGGTCTATTGCAATTCTTCAAACTCTTTTCATATCCAGTGCCGAAGGATGGGGGTATATTCATTTCGTCATTCCGTTTGCAAAACATCGAAGTATCCATTTTCGGCCCTATAAAGTATATATATTCTTGATCGTTGTAAAAGTCTAATACGATCACGCTACGATCTTTAAAAATAGAGATATTCCGCTGAAACTTTGCATAGATTCATTCTTTGTCCGTAGGCAGCTCAACTTCGAAAATGGGCAATATAGGACTATATCTTGATATAGCCCCCATATAGACCAATCTGCCGATTAAAGGTCTTAGGCCCTACTTATATTATCCGATTTTACTTAAATTTGGAACAGTGAGTTGTTTTAGGCCTCTCGACATCCTTGTTCATCAAGGCCCAGATCGGTCCAGATTTAGATATAGCAGCCATATAGACCGATCTCCCGCTTTAGGGTCTTGGCCCTATAAAAGGTGCATTTATTGTCCGATTGCGTTAAATTTTGGTACAGCAAGTTATGCTAAGCTTCTTGACATCCTTGTTTTATTTATTTTATAATATAGACCGATCTCTCCATTAAAGGTCTTGGATGCATAATAGGTTCGATTTCGCATAAAAATGTGTAGCGAGTTATGTAACGTTCCTCAGGATCCATGTTCAATACGGCCCAGATCGGTCCATATATATCGATCTCCCGATGAAGGCTCATTAAACGTAAATTGATGTGATGGGTATCCATAGTTTGGCTGAAACTTGCACATTGTCTTTGCCTATGACATACAATACATGTACTAAGTTTTGCTCCAATCGGTTTTTAACCTGACCTACTTTCCATATAAACTGATTTCACGAATATACTTCTTGAGGCTCCAGAGGACGCGATCATTATCCTAGCATATAAAAAACCCATGGGGATTTCTAGTTATGACCTCTGATTATCTTTTTGAAGTTTCTGCCTACAAAAAGAATCCATCCAGACAACTTGGCAAAAACGATCCATGGTGGAGGGTATATAGGCTTCGGCCCGGGCGAACTAAGCACGTTTTAGGGAGAACAAGTAAAAGCGTGCCGTTAAAAATTTATATAAAATAAATTTAGTTAAAGGGCATAGTTTTACTCTACGTATCAAACTTCTGTCAAACCAGCAAAAATTAAAGCTTCTAGGAACCAAACAAAGATCATCCAGAGACCGGTTTATATAGCAGCTATACCTGGTTATAGACTGATTTGGATCATATGTGGCATAGTTGTTGGAAGTTGTAACAGAACACCGAATGCAAAATTTCAGCCAAATCGGACAAAAATTGCGACTTGTAAGGACTCTAGAAGGCAAATCGGTTTGTATGGGAGCTATAACAGGTATAGCCTGATACCGATATGGTGTATAGCCTGATATAGCTTGGCACAGTTGTTGAAAGTCATAACAAAACACAAACAAATCTGGACCGATCTTTTTTTTATATCGCTATTTAACGTCGATTTGAAACATACTTGGCACAGTTGTTGGATATCATAACGAAATACTTCGTGCAAAAATTCATTCAAATCGGATAAGAATTGTGCCCTCTAGAGGCTCAAGAAGTCAAGACCCAAGATCGGTTTATATGGCAGCTATATCAGGTTATGGACCGATTTAAACCATACTTGGCACAGTTGTTGGATATCATAACAAAACACGTCGTGCAAAATTTCATTTCAATCGGATAAGAATTGCGCACTCTAGAGGCTCAAGAAGTCAAGAACCAAGTCTCATGGTGGAGGGTATAAAAAAGTAAATGGTAGTTGACAGGAAGTGTTACCAACTTCGCACTGGTAAATCTGTCAAACTAGAAATGACAGGCAGCTACATGCTGTTTATTTTATTGACACGTTATTATATGGAGCTTGTTTAGACAGAAAGTTATTGGTGGTGGAGTTCAAGCGTATAAAGTCCTCTCCATGCTATGCACTACATTTGACTGACATCTTCTTGGTACTCAAAAAGTTCTTTTTGGGCGGAAGGAGAACTTTACAATTTCGCCAAATAATTTTACATATTTTGCAATCGTTTTGAAAAGGTGACCAAGTCCGGCAGTTCATGGGGCATATATATCTCAATATGGACCGATTCGGCCCATAACTCAAAATAACCCAGGCCCACTCCGCTGCGCCTTCTTACTTTACATGGAACCAAAGTTTCCTTGGAATATTTATTTTCGAAGATCTTTTAGTGAAATACCATGCTAAATTGACTAAAATACTTCATACTTCTTAAAATACTTCATGTCAGCCCGATATTCTCATGATGTCTGATTTAGTGGTGTTTTCAAGGGAGAGGTGGTCCCCCAAATACTTGGCCCTAAAAAAATATCAACATCGTGCTCTTCTATCAAATACCATTTATTTAAACCCCATATTGCCATTGGCTTAAGAGGAGTTTACAGGATGAGGCGTCCCCCAAACACACGGCCCCAAAATAGGTTATCAAATTCGTTTTCTAATCTCAAATACGATTCATTTGAGCCACATATTGGCATAGTCGAATATGTTTTCCCTTTGGGGGTGTTTTGGGAAAGGGGTGATGCCCTAAATACATGGTCCTACATTTGGATATCAAATTCGTATTCTGGGGGGGGGGGGGGGGGGGGTGGGTATTTTGGGAAAGGGGTAGACCCGCAGGGAATTGGTCCCGAAAATGGGTATCAATTCTTGCTCTACCCCCCAATACCTTTCATTTAAGCTCCACATTGGCATGGTCGGTAAATAAGCCCGATTTAGGTGTGTTTTGGGGATTGGGGTGGTCCCCCAAACACTAAGCCCAGAAAATATATCAGCAACGTGCTATTCTCATATATTTATATATCATTTTTTTGAATCCAATAATGCCTTTGCCTCAAAATTGGATATCAAATTCGTTTTCTAATCTCATTTGAACTCCTTATTGCAAAAGTCAGCAAATATGTCCGCTTTGGGGTATTGGCCCTAAAAACTACGAATATTTAGTTCCACTCTCTTTAAGACCCAAATTTTCTTGGTGACCAAATATGTCCTATTTGGGGTTTGTTGTGGTGGTGGGACGTCGGCTAGACAGTTGGCCCCTAATGTTGATATCAGATATGTGGTCTACTCCAACATACCTTTAATTTGAGCCCCATATTTCCATAGTCGGCAAACATGACCGGCTTAGGGGAAGTTTTGAAGGATGGGCGGCCACTCAGTGAGGTGGTTTTGAAAATATATATCGGATTTGTGTTCCACTTTAAAAACCCTCTTATTTGAGCCTCATATTGCAATAGTCAGAAAATACTTACTATTTGGGTGGTGTTGTGGGGGTGGCGTGGCCCCGTAGACACTTTTCCTGAATATTGATATCAAATTCGTGCTTTACTCCCAAAGACCTTTCATTTGAGCCCCATATTGCTATGGTCGTAAATTTTCCCGCTTTGGGGGATGTTTTTGGTGAGAGGCGGCCCTCAAAACACTTGGTCCCATATTTGTATTCGTATTCTACATTCAAATACCTTTTTTTGAAGCCCCATAGTTCCATGGTCAGTAAATAAGTCCTGTTTGGGGGGTGTTTTGGGGAAGGGGTGGACCCCCAGAGACGTGGTCCCACATTTGGATATCAGATTCGTATTATACTCGCAAATACCTTTCATTTGAGTCCCATATTGCCATGGTCGGTAAATATGTCCGATTTAGGGGTGTTTTGGGGGTTGGGGTGGTCCCCCTAGCACTTGGTTCGACAATTGGATATCAGATACGTTTTCTTATCCTAAATACCTTTCATTTGAGTCACATATTGTCGTGATTGGTCTAAATATATGTTTGGTAGGTTTTAGGGTGGGGCGGCCCCCCTGGGTACCCCATCCGCAATTTGGATACCAAATTTTTATTTTTAGGGTACTATATGAGAGCACACAAAATTTCGCTTAAATCGCACCACTCATCTCCGAGATCTGCCGTTTCTGAAAATTAGGGTAAGGGGGAGGGTCCGCCCCCTCTTCAGATATCAAAAAATGTACTACCCTATTTTCACCACGGGGTCATTGTGCACCATCTGTGAAAATTTCAAGAAAATTGGTTTAGCCATTTCTGAGTCTATAAGGAACACACAAACAAACAATACAAGAAGCCTTTCCAAAAAATTTTTTTTCCAAATCACTGTTCAGCCATTGCCTGTGACAAGTAACGATTGTCTGCATGAAGTCAATGCCATAATTTTATGGCTAGAATGACGACTGATATCCCTGAATACAAACGAGAAACAATTGTTGTATTAACTTTAATACACAAACACACACACAATAATACGCAGAAAGATAGACTGACTGAAGGCCATACGGAAAGAAAGGCACTTGAAAAGTACGCCATTTGCCAGGAGTACTTCGAGTAAGACCATTTGTTCTTATACTGTTTGTACATGGTTTCTGCTCTATGGATGAATGAATGAATGGATGTATAAATTTATGGTAACCCCAACATCCGAACGTTAGTGGTGGTCTTCGTACAGCTTAGATGACTCGCTTGGGTGGCTGGATTACTTCCAAACGATTGGGGTTGCGATAGGCAATAGCCATGTGTTGGGGGGATTGGAGTTGGGGAAGCCCTACAAAAAAGCCTACCTCGAAACAAACACAAAAAACACATAACTGTCAAAATTATATAATTTAATAAAGTTCGCTGCGGGATATTGTCTTCTTTCAAATATGTACCGTACAATATTATCCTGCTGCTCCTGCTGCAGGATACCCTAGACTTTTTTTGTTCCATTTGCCATATCTTTTGAGATGAGAGTTGTGTTGTGTGGCTGTTAGTACACGATACATACTTTGTGGATCATAAATTCACATTGGCTTCTTGTCTTTATGTGGCGGAACATGCTGAAATGGTAGTATTTTAAAGCATGTACTAGCTTCAATGACTATTGTCTTGTCTGTAACAAATAAATATAAATAAAAAAGTTATGTTTCTGTTGCAAAATGTATGTTCCTTTCTTGGTATATAACATTTCTCCATTAACTCGGAAAAAACATACGTAATAAGCTCTCAAAAAAAAAAAAAAAAAAAAAAAATAAATGTTTTAGAAACTTCTTCAATAAAGAATTAGATCGAATTTCTTTATAATATCAGTTTTTTTTATAGAATACTAGCTGACCCGGGCCCGCTCCGCAGCGCCTTCTCTTACTTTATATGGAACAAAAGTTTCCTTGGAATATTTATTTTCGACAATTAAAGATGTTTTAATTACATACCATGCAACGAAAATAGTATATCGCTTGACTAACAGTTTAACAATATAAGTGCCTTTATCTGAATCCCATATCCTCTTTATTGGTCTACGAATTTATGTTTGGATGTAAGATGTACTCCATTCTTAAAATAATTTATTTCTACCCGATATTCTCATGGTGTCTGATTTAAGGATGTTTTCGGGGGTGAGGTGGTCCCCCAGACACTTGGCCCTGAAAAAATATCAGCATCGTGCTCTTCTTTCAAATACCATTCACTTAAACCCCATATTGCCATTGGATTAGGGGAGTTTACACTATGAGGCGTCCCTCAAACACACGGCGCCAAAAAAGGTTATCAAATTCGTTATCTAATCTCAAATACCTTTCATTTGAGTCACATATTCACATGGTCGAAAAATGTTTACCCTTTGGGGGCTGTTTTGGGAAAGGATATCAAATTCGTATTCTACTCCCAAATACCTTTATTTAAGTCCCATATTGCGATGGTCAGTAAAAAATTGCTGTTTGTGAAGTATTTTGGGAAAGGGGTAGACCCCCAGAAAATTGGTCCCGAAAATGGGTATCAATTCTTGCTCTACCCCCCAATACCTCTCATTTAAGCTCCACATTGACATGGTCGGTAAATATGCCCGATTTCGGGATATTTTGAGGATTGGGCTGGTCCCCCAAACACTAAGCCCGGAAAATATATCAGCAACGTGCTCTATTCTCATATATTTATATATCATTTATTTGAACCCCATATTGCCATTGCCCTCAAAATTGGATATCAAATTCGTTTTCTAATCTCATTTAAACTCCTTATTGCAAAAGTCAGCAAATATGTCCGGTTTGGGGTATTGGCCCTTAAAGGGAATATTTAGTTCCACTCTCTTTAACACCCAAATTGTCTTGCTTTGCTTACCAAGACAATTTGGGTCCTATTTGGGGATTGTTATGGTGGTGGGACGTCCGCTAGACAGTTGGCCCCTAATGTTGATAACATATACGTGGTCTACTCCCAAAGACCTTTCATTTGAGCCCCATATTTCCATAGTCGGCAAACATGACCGGCTTGGGGGTGTTTTGGGGAAAGGGCGGCCACTCAGTGAGTTGGCTTTGAAAATATATATCGGATTCGTGTTCTACTTTGAAACCCCTTTTATTTGAGCCTCATATTGCAATAGTCAAAAAATACTTACAATTTGGGTGGTGTTATGGGGGTGGGGTGGCCCCATAAACACTTTTCCCGAATATTGATATCAAAGTCGGGCTTTACTCCCAAAGACCTTTCATTTGAGCCCCACATTGCTATGGTCGTAAATTTGTCCCCTTTGTTTTTGGTGAGAGGCGGCCCACCAAACACTTGGTCCCATATTTGGATATCAGATTCGTATTCTGCATTCAAATGCCTTTTCTTTAAGCCCCATATTCCCATGGTCCGTAAATAAGTCCTGTTTGGGGGGTGTTTTGGGAAGGTGTGGTCCCCCAGAAACGTGGTCCCACATTTGGATATTGGATTCGTATTCTACTCGCAAATACCTTTCATTTGAGTCCCATATTGCCATAGTCAGTAAATATGTCCCATTAAGGGGTGTTTTGGGGGTTGGGGTGGTCCCCCTAGCACGTGGTGCGACAAATGGATATCAGATACGTTTTCTTATCCTAAATACCTTTCATTTGAGTCCCATATTGTCGTGGTTGGTCTCAATATATGTTTGGTAGGTTTTAGGATGGGGCAGCCCCCCTAGGTATCCCATCCAAAATTTGTATACCAAATTTTTATACAATCCACCATAGGAGGGGGGGTATACTAATTTCGTCATTCTGTTTGTAACTACTCGAAATATTTGTCTGTGACCCCATAAAGTATATATATTCTTGATCGTCGCGACGTTTTATGTCGATCTAGCCATATCCGTCCGTCCGTCTGTCTATCGAAAGCCCGCTAACTTCCGAAGGAGTAAAGCTAGTTGCTTGAAATTTTGCACAAATACTTCTTATAAGTGTAGGCCAGTTGGAATTGTAAATGGGCCATATTGGTCCAATGTTTTGATATAGCTGCTATATAAACCGATCTTGAGTCTTGACTTCTTGAGCCTCTAGAGTGCGCAATTCTTATCCGATTGGAATGAAATTTTGCACGAAGTAATTTGTTATGATATCCAACAACTGTGCTGAGTATGGTTCAAATCGGTTCATAATCTGATATAGCTGTCATATAAACAGATCTGGGGATTTGACTTCTTGAGCTTCTAGAGGGCACAATTCCTATCCGATTTGGCTGAAATTTTGCATGACGTATTTTATTCTGAAAGTATTCAACAATTGTGTCAAATAAGGTTCAACTCGGTTCATAACCTGATATAGCTGCCATATATACCGATCTGGGATCTGGACTTCTTGAGCCTCTAGAGGTCGCAATTATTATCCGATTGTTTATTATGGTCTGAATCGGTCTATAGCCCTATACAGCTCCCATATAAATTGATCTCTCTATTTTACTTCTTGAGCCCCCAAAGGGCGCAATTCTTATTCGAATTGGCTGACAGTTTACACAGGTCTTCAACATATATAATTGTGGTCCAAACTGGACCATATCTTGATATCGCTCTAATAGTAGAGCAAATTTTTTCTTATGTCCTTTTTTTCATAAGAAGAGATGCCGGGAAAAGAACTTGACAAATGCGATCCATGGGGGAGGGTTTATAAGATTCGGCCCGGCCGAACTTAGCACACTTTTACTTGTTATTTTTAGGGTACTATATGAGAGAACACAAAATTTCGCTTGAATCGCACCATCCATCTCCGAGATCTGAGGTTTCTGAAAATTAGGGCAAGGGGGAGGTTCCGCCTCCCCTTCAGATATTAAAAAAATTTAGTACCCTATTTCCACCACGGGGTCATTATGCACCATCTGTGAAATTTCAAGAAAATCGGTTCAGCCGTTTCTGAGTCTATAAGGAACACACAAACATACAAACAAACAAACAAACAAACAAACCTACAAACAAACACAAATTTATTTTTATATATAAGATATCCGCAGTCACAACATTTTAGCTCTCCCGATTAGACTTCTTGAGCCCCTGGAAGGCGTAATTTTTGTCCGATTTGGCTGAAAGTTTGCACATTGTGTTCTGTTATGACTTTCAACAACTGTACCAAGTACGGTTTAAATCGGCGTATAACCTGATACAGCTCCCATATAAACCGATCTCCCGATTTGACTTATTGATACCTTATAAGCCGCAATTTTATCCGATTCGGCTGAAAATTTTACATGTAGTGTTTTGTTATGACTTCCAACAACTGCACAAAATATGGTCCGAATCGGTTTATAACTTGGTATAGCTTCCATATAAAACAATCTACCGATTTAACTTCTTGAACCCTTACAAGCCGCAATTTTTGTCCGATTTGGCTGAAATTTTGTATGGGGTGTTTTGTTACGACTTCCATCAACTATGCCAAATCAGTCTAAAACCTCATATAGTTCCCATGTAAACCCGTCTCTCGATCATCCTTGTACGGTTCGTAGAAGCTTTAATTTATGCTGGTTTGACATAAATTTGGTATGTAGAATAAAACAAGTAAAAGCGTGCTAAGTTCGGCCGGGCAGATTCTTATAAACCCTCCACCATAATTCGCATTGTCGAGTTCTTTTCGAGATATCTCTTTTTAGGCAAACAAAGAATAAAATAAAATAATTGCTATAATATTGGATTATGGTCCGATTCGGACCATAATTGAATTGAATGTTGGAGACCATAGTAGAAGTAATTGAATTGAATGAATGAAATAAGAATTGCGCCATTTAGGGGATAAAAAAATAATATAGAGAGCTTGTTTTTTATTGGAGGTGTATCAGACTATAGACCGATTCGAACCATATTTGACACGTATGTTGAACGTCATGAGAGAAGACGTTGTACAAAATTTCAGCCAAATCGGGTAATATTTAAGCTTTCTGGAGGCTCAAGAAGTCAAGATCCCAGATCGGTTTAAGTGGCAGCTACATCAGGTTATGAAACGATTTTAACCATGTTTGACACATTTGTTAGAAGTCATAACAAAACACGTCAGCCAAATCGGATAAGAATTGCGCTCTGAGTGGCTCAAGAAGTCAAATTTCATTATCGGTTAATATGGCAGCTATATCAGGTTATGAACCGATTTAAACAATACTTAGCACAGTTATTGGAAGTCATAGCTCAACACATCGCGCACAATTTCTGCTAAATAGGATAGTAATTGTGCCCTCTAGACGTTCAAGAAGTCAATACCCTAGATAGGTTTATATGACAGCTATATCAGGTTATGGACCGATTTCAACCATACTCAGCATAGTAATTGAAAGTCATAATAAAACCCCTCATACAAAATTTCGGAAAATAATTGCGCCTTCTAGTGGCTCAAGAGGTCAAGATCCAAGGTCGGTTTCTGTGGCAGCTATATCAAACCATGGACCGATATAGCCACAGCTTACTGCCTAGATAGACCATAGGTCTCCATTCATAATGTCACTCAGCACAAATGGCAACAGACCTGAGGCAAGGTTCACCACATAATCCGCATATGCAAAAAATTTATCAACATGCAGTCAAGTCGGATAAGTATCTCATTGATAACAAGCAATCATAGCACTGGTAAAATTTACCCACTTTGTGGGGTGTCTTGATTAACGTGCCTTGACAGCGTGTTGTTACCCATAGTGGTGTTTATAATACTGCTCAAGTTGCTCAAAGCGTTAACTGTCGCCAAAGTTTTGGCGTTTTAGAAGGTAACTTCTATACCCAGGAAGGGGACTAGGGTGTGATGGGAAGGTCGATGGACCACTCGATAGTCCTCACAACTTCGCACAGAGTTGCCCATGAACAGTCCTTTAAGGAACAGAGGCAATCTTCTTACACATAAATGAGTGCTGTGCGATTCAAGCTTTTAACCTCCTTAAGGGGCCTCCTTTTTATATCCAAGTCCGAACGACAAGCTGCTGTGCGACACCTCTTTGGGGAGAAGATTTTATTTGGCACAGTATCTCACGAGTGTCGCTAGCATCAGGAGGAGATAACCAACGTTGACATTTTTTCCAAATGTTCTCGACAGGATCCGAACTCAAGCGTTCAGCGGCATAGGCGGACATGCTAATCTCTGCGCCAGTCAATTCCTGGAAAAGAGCCAAGAAGGACAGATCGAGACTCACGATATTTTCGTAATGCCGCTTTAACAGCCCTATATGTTTAAAATAGGAATGACTACTTGGGATCGTTCAATACCAAACGAGGTTTCAGATGAGAAGACAGTTGTAGAAGATTATGCGAGATTCATGGCACGCTATTTACAAATTAATAGGCATGACACACTATTCTGAAAAGAATAAGCATGGCACAGAATTCACGATATTACGGGTCGATAATCGAGAGCAGTGAATACCGTCTTTGAAAAGGACCATAAAGAGTTGGTTAAAGTGGGTCGGGCAGTTAATTGAGTTAATAATAAACACGCTCGGAATTTGATTTGTTCTTGTACTGTGCGAAAGTAGCTTTCTCACTTCCGAGTCGATATGTAACAATAAAAGCGTGATAAGTTCGGCTGGGTCGAATCTTATATACCTTCCACCATGGATCGCATTTGTCGAGTTCTTTTCCCGGCATCTTTTTTTAAGCAAACAAAGGATAAAAGGAAAGAATTGCTAAGCTAAGCTATTAGAACTATATCAAGTTATAGTACGGTTCGGACTATAATTAAACTGAATGTTGGATACCATAGAAGAACTCATTGTGCAAAATTTCAGCTGTTTCAGGCTATCTTTCAGGCTATCGGCCGATTCAGACCATATTTGATACGTAAGTTGAAGGTCATGGGAGAAGCGATTTGTACTACGAATCGTACAAATTCAGACAAATCGGATAACAATTACGCCATCTAGTGGCTCTAGAAGTCAAGATCCCAGATCGGTTTATATGGCAGCTATATCAAAACATAGACCGATATGACCCATTTACAATCCCAACCTACCTAAACTAATAAGAAATATTTGTGCAAAATTTCAAGCGGATAGCTTTACTCCTTCGAAAGTTAGTGTGCTTTCGCCAGACGGACGGGCGGACATGGCTAGATCGACTTAAAATGTCGTGACGATCAAGACGATATATAGTTTATGGGGTCTTAGACGAATATTTCGAGGAGTTACAAACAGAATAACGAAATTATTATACCCCATACTACGGTGAAGGGTATAAAAACAAATATTTTTATTTAAATTTGTTCTATATTCTGTTTGACTTTGCTATTGCCTAAAATTAATATTGTGATCTGATTTCTTAGTTTTCATCGAAGTATTAAGACCAAAACAGAATGGGAGCGTTGAGCTTTGTTTTTCAGCGTCGCAATTAAAAATGCATCTCTGCAAACAAATCCCACAAAAGCAACGTTTAAAAGTTAAACATTTTTACCCTTTATGGTAAAAAGAAGATTTCAATAACTGACAGTTCAGAAACATAGAAATCATTATAAATGGGAAACTTTACTTGAATTTCCATTTGGGGCCCTACCTTCTAGAGCCGCAAACAAAATTTTGCATGAGGTATTTTGTTATGATTTCCAACAACTGCGTCAATTATGTTTTAAATCGGGCCATAACCTGATATAGCTGTCATATAAACGGATCTTGAATCTGGAATTTTTAACCAACTAGAGAGCGCAATTCCTATCCGATTTGGCTGAAATTTCGCATGTGTTTTGTTATAACTTCCAACAACTGTGCCAAATATGGTTTAAATCGGTCTATAACCTGATATAGCTGCCATATAAATTGATCTGATATCTTGACTTCTTGAGCCTCAAGAGGGCTTAATTATTACCTGATTTGGCTGAAATTTTGTACAACGGCTCTTTCCATGACCTCTAACATACGTGTCAAATATGGTCTGAATCGGTCTATAGCCTGAAACAGCTCCCCTTCAAACTGATCTCCCTATTTAACTTCTTGAGCCCCTAAAAGGCCCAATTCTTATTCGATTTTGCTGAAATTTTACGCATAGACTTCCACTGTGGTCTCCAACATTCAATTCAATTAGCAAAGCAATTCTTTTCTTTTATCCTTTGTTTGGAGAGATACCGAGGAAAAACTCGACAAATGCGATCCATGGTGGAGGGTATATAAGATTCGGCCCGGCTGAACTTTACACGCTTTTTCTTGTTTATTTTATTTTTGGTATTTAATATAGTGTTTTTGTAATCTTTTTTCCAAACCCGATTTCTCGGGACCCAGATTACATACAAACACGGAGTTTAGTTTCTAGTTAGGCCCAGTATGCACGTCAAGTGAAATTTTCGGTAGCTTACACATGGTGACAAAACACCGTGCATTCGTTTGGCTGATCTGCCACACTTTTTACTGATAAAGTACGCATTTGTCAAAATAAGGTGCAATGAAGCAAAGAATAAAATATATATAATAATTACTTTCAATGTCACCCTGTAACACAAAGCAAACCGAAATTTTCTATTGGGATATGTCAAAGCATTTCTTATGGTATTTGAGGTGCATACATCACTTTAGTAGGGAACCGAAAGCTTCTTGCATATACATTTTCTAGGCGATTGCTCCACAAGAAAAGGTAGATTTCTAAAATTGGTTAAAGCCACAACAAGCGCATTATTACCTGATTTCGGTGAGACTGGAAACTGTATTAGATCACGTGACACCCTTGCTACAATAAAGACCGATAATCGGAATTGAAAGTTTTTCGCTGAAGTTTCTCGGCACCTGAAACTAATACGATCCAGGTCGGGCCATATTTGGATGTAGTTATTGATTTACGTAGTGTTTTAGAAAAGAGTAAATCTTTATCAAAGTTGGTGCGAATTTAGAGCAGCTATATCCACATAATGTCCGATCTTGCCCCTATTCGGTATGGATATTAAAGATCATAGTGCAACCTAGGAGGCCACCGCAGCGCAGGAGTTAGCGTGTACGCCAATGACGCTGAAAGCCAGGGTTCGAAACCTGGAGAAAAATTTTTCAACTGTGGTTATCCTCTCCCAATGCTGGTGACATTTGTGAAATACTTGACATGTAAAAACCTTATTCCCAAAGGGGTGCCGCACTGCGGCACTCCGTTCGGACTCGGCTATAAAAAGGAGGCCCCCTTACTATTGAGCTTAAACTTGAATCGGACAGCACTCATTGATAGGTGAGAAGTTTGCCCTTGTTCCTTAAAGGATATTCATGGCCAAATTTACAATTGTCAACCTAGGATTAGATTAGGATTAGGTTGAATGGATAGCCCGCCCAGAATGATGAGTTCACTCGGAGGCTAGGTGAGCCCTTTGGGACACGCTAGTGAGAAAAACAAGAAAACTTGGTTAAACATTATTATGTATACCATCACTGCCTCCCACTTCATCCCAAAGGGGAGAGAGGGGGATGATGAGATAAGAAAAATGCAAGAAATATAGGAAAACCATAGGGCGCAAGCTCATATCCATCACGCCACCACACGAGTGCTGGCCCGAAGCGTAAGCCTATACTCACTCATGTATTCACTCGCCAATTGCCAAGCATTGGTGCTTCGCGTCGGCACATGCATGACAAAGTGTTGAAGATTCCATCGTATCCCTCGTCGAATCAAACCCGTCTTATCCACGTTTTATGAGGAGACACACCGGAAGAAGAACTGCCTTCCTAGGATGGAAAGCATATGTCCTCTAGTCCTGGGCAAGTGCTCGATCGTCTCCTCCTCACCGTCATCAAGACATCGTCCACAGTAGTCATTGTGCAGGACTCTCATGCGTGCGGCTACATGGCCTACCGTGGAGGATCCCCTCTTGGCATACTTGTCCGCCTTCTCATTTATCAGAATTCAAGGCATTGAGGGCTGCCTTAATGTCCACATATGCCCTGAGTTTCGAAGGTGGCAGGCTAATCCTCCGGATCTCCTTTGCGGCCAACGAAATGGCACATACGTCTGTCTGATAGATTGTGCACTCGTCTGGCGGTCTCTTAGTTAACCTACAGTCCCTTCCCTAACTCCATCTTGGAGCCGTCAGTGAAGACGAAGGTCTCATCCAGCACAGACACAGCATCCGCGTCCCATTTCTCTCTTCTGAGAAAATGAATCCGAAACAATATCTTCCGAATCGGTCACGATGAGAGGTAGTCTGGAAGACTTTTCATACCATCTCTTGCATCCATGGCCTTCAGAATATAGCAGTGGCCATGTTCGCCTTCTCCCAACATGCCAAGTTCCCTCAGCCTAGGCGCTACCTTAGCAACATAGCACCGAATATACACCTCAACAGGCTGTACATTTATTATCGACTCGAGACCAGCCTATGGTGCAGATCATTACGACCCCGTGATGCCGCCGCAGGAGAGTCTCTGCACATTTCAAAGTTCTTTGATTCGTGTACTCTTCTCTACAGCCATCCACCATGCCAGTGTTCCATATGCAACATATTGTTCACTATTTCAGCGAAATTGGTTAATAAATGGGGCATTTATTTATTTATTTATTTCAGACACTAATCGGTGGATCAGTTTACATGAAAGCTATACATAAATATGTTTCGATCTAGAAAAAGTTGGGTTCGAAAATCGGACATCTGGGCCGAATTTCAGCTCAACATATCAATTTTGAAAGATTGTAGCATGATTACTGACTGACACTGACAGATACACAGAGTGGTAGTCGTAATGAATAGACGGACGGGTTTGGTTAGATCGTCGTAAAATTTAAGATCATGACTACATGACTATATACTATACAGGATCGGAAATGGATTTTCTGGAAGGACTATATGAATATACCACCTAGAGTACGTAGAGTAATGGTTTTTAATTCAATAAAAATATTTCCGGAGTTGGAGTAAAGAAAAAGTTTGTCTTTGGAGTGGGAGCCCCATCGTCTACTCTGCATACTGGTTCAAATCACTATGCGGTTATGATCCTCAGTAGTCTATAAACTATGGAATCGCAATGAGCTGAAGTGTTCATCTGAGCTCGATTATCAATGCAACCTTAACCATAAGTAAACTTATTTAAGCTGTTTTACCTTAAATTTGCAACTTTGACACAAATGTCTACCTATTTTATCTAATCTATAACCTTTTCCATGACTTCTTTGAAATTTGTTTTTGATTTCGTATATTTTGTTTAGGTTTTCTCTTGGCTTTTAATTCAAAAGATAAACACATGTATTGAGAGAATTTGCCTAAGGCTGCCAGAACCAGTAAAATGACTGTTTGGCTGTTTTGCCTACTGTATGCTTTCATATTCCTCATTCAACCTTCCAACCTACCTAGCACTTGTCTAATGCATAAAATATGTACTAACTTATTCTAATTTATTTGTTATGAAAACATAAAAAAGAGTCTCATTGTCGGTTTGTTATTGGCGAAAAAATGCTTCCGCTATATTCCACATACATGTTAGTGCTACCTTTCAGGCATTCATAGGACTATGTACTGTGTCAATAAAAAAGGAGCAAATGTTTACAACAAAATACGTAACAATTTGTTTTTGTATACCCTCCACCATAGGACAAGGAGTATATTCATTTAGTCATTTCGTTTGCAACACATCGAAATATTCATTTACGATCGTAGTAAAAATCTAAGACGATGTAGCCATGTCCATTCATCTATCTGTTGAAATCACTCTATAGTCTTCAAAAATAGAGATATTAAGCTGAAACTTTGTACAGATTCTTTTTGGTCCATAGGCAGGCTAAGTTCGAAGATGTTCTATATCGGACTATATCTTGATGTAGCCCCCATATAGACATATCTGCTGATTTAAGATATTAGACCTAGTTGTGCTAGGCCCTTTGACATCTCTATTCAATATGGCTCAGATCGGTCCATATTATGATATAGCTGTCATATAGAATGATCTCACGATTTAAGGTGTTGGACCGACAAAAGGCACATATATTGTCCGATATCGCTGGAATTTATGTAAATATATTGGACATCAGTGCCCTATATGGTTCAGATCGGTCTATATTTGAATGTAGCTATAATTTGGTATAATGAGTTGTATTGACCAGAATATGGTGAAAATCGGACAATATATTTAAATATATTGTCTGATAAAGTTAGAGCAACGTCCCAGCTAACAAGATTTTGCGATTTCGGTCCGACAATCGGATGAATCATCCGATATTGGATCCGATGTCTTACAAACATTGCAACTAAAAATGAGAGAAGTGGTTGCCATGTTGTCGGAACGACACGTCTGATGGAAATCTGATATATTTACCGCCATGTCGAACCAATAACCGACTGATTTCCGAGAAAAGTTCCAGGGAAATTCAGATGGCAAATTCTACATCGTACCGAATTGGGACCGAATTCGAATTTCTTGACGAATGTCTTACAACTGATCAAACAAAACAAAAGTTCCAAGGCAACAGTAAAGGGCAGCACTAAAAACTAAAATAAAAACAAGTTCGGCCGGGCCGAATCTTATATACCCTCCACCATGAATCGCATTTGTCGAGCTTTTTCCACAGTATCTCTTTTAGGGCAAACAAAGGATAAACGAAAAGAATTTCTATGTTATTGGAACAACATTTCGGACCTTAATTAAATTGAATATTGGAGACCATAGTAGAAGTCATTGTATAAAATTTGAGCCAAATCTAGTAAGAATTACGCACTTTAGGGGCTGAGGAAGTAAACTAGGGAGATCGGTTTATGGGCGAGCTGTATTAGCCTATGAACCGATTCATATCATATTCGGAACGTATGTTAAAGGTCATGAGAGAAGCCATTGTACAAAATTTCAATCAAATCGGATAGGAATTGCTCACTGCAGAGGCTTAAGAAGTCAATACCGCAGATCAGTTTATATGGCAGCTATACCCGGATATGGAACGATTTGTACCCTACATAGCACATCAGCTGAAAGTCATAACAAAACACCTCATGCAAAATTTCAGCCAAATCGGATAATAATTGTGCTCTCTAGTGGCTCAAGAAGTCAAGACCTAAGATAGGTTTATATGGCAGCTATATCAGATTATGGACCGATTTGAACCATCCTCAGCACAGTTGTTGTCATAATAAAACACCTCATGCAAAATTTCAGCCAAATAGGATTGGAATTGTGCCCTCTAGCGGCTCAAGAAGTCAAGATCCCAGATCGGTTTATATGGCAGCTATATTAAAACGTGGACCGACACTCCGCTTGCAACATATTGAAATATTGGTTCTTGTCTGATTTGGCTGAAATTTTGCTCATAGACTTCTCCCATGACTTTCAACACAAGTGCTAAATGTGGTCTGAATCAGTTCATTAACTCATATAGCTCCCAATTTCCCAATTTTACTTCTTAAGCCCTTGTAAGGCACAATTCTTTGGTCATTATCATCTCAAACAGGTTCATTACAAGATATAGCTCCAATGGAAAAGCAATTCTTATCCATTTTTCTTTGTGTGCCTATAATGATATATCAGTCGAAACACTTGACATATGCCATCTATGGTAGAGGGTATTTTAAATTCGTCTCGGCCGAACTTATCACGCTTTTACCTGTTTTTTTGTTATTGTTGAGGAATGTTTTTATTTGTTGGTTTAGTATTTTTTTGGCAACCATTTCCAAGTGAACCATAGTATTAGAAATGTTGAAAAACAATCCTTTCCCCTCAAAAAAAGCTGGCCAGAAGCTGGAGCTGGGATAAAAGAGATGGAAATATAAATATGATAGAGTTTCATTGCTTACCTCAAGGGTCAAAGTTTATATAGGCAGGCCTTAAATGGGCCACTTGGAATTTTAGATTTTTATCCACACTATGTAAAATCTTCTGTAGCAGGTTATTAAAAATATCTCATAACTGTCTGTCATCATATTCAAACGCCTGTTTGTTATTGAATGATGCCGAGAGGTTCTTTCCTTTTTATACCCTCCACCATAGGATGGGGGTATAATATTTTCGTCATTCCGTTTGTATCACTTCATCTAAGTACACATAAAGTATACATATTTTCTTGATCGCCATGACATTTTAAGTCGATTTAAGCATGTCCGTCCATGTGTCCATCTACCTGTCAGTTTGTGAAAAGCACGCTATCTTTCGAAGGATTAAAGGCTAAGCTATGAAATTTGGCACAAATACTTCCTATTCCTATAGATCGGTTGGGATTATAAATGGGCCATATTGGGTTTATGTTTTGATATAGCTCCCATATAAACCGATATTCCCATTGGACTTCTAAAGCCTATGGAGGGTACAACTTTTAGCCAATCTATTATTTATTATTGTGACGTGTTCTATGACTTTTAACAGATGTTCCTCGGTCCATACTCAAAATCGGTTTAAAACCTGATATAGCCCCATATACCGATCTCTCGATAATACTTCTTGAGCCTCGAGAGTGCGTAATTTGTATCCCATTTTGGCTTAACATTTCCCAAAGTCACTGAATCGTTGACCTCTTACATACGTTCCAAATATAGTCCGAATCGGCCCATAACATAATATTGCTCCAATATAAACCGATCTGCCGAGTTTACTTGTTGAGCCCCTACAGGAGCAATTTGCCTTCCTCAGAGAAGGCGTTAATCTCCTTTTTACACTGCAAGACTGTACGTGACCTTACCGTCATGGTTGTTATTGGCCTTATGGTAATTTTACTGTCGGTAAAGATGTTCACATTCGACGTCCTTGCGTTAGCACCACACCACTTCACGCATTCCGTGATCGCCCGAATCTTCGCCTGCAGGGCCATATTATGGTTAGGCAGTCTGAAATAGATTTTAGTCCCTGGGTTCTCACTCTGTCCTCTAGCTTTGATCCATCCGTGTAACATGATCTTCCAGATGGCAATACTAGGGTTCCGTCAATCCGTGACTGTGCCGATGGCAGCAGTGCCTCGCACTCGACCTCAGCTGCTGTCTCAAGTATCCATTCGAAAACCTCTTCTCTTCCTTCTAGGTTCCTATCGTCACATCGGTTATTCCGCGATGGTATGAGCTGCTCCCATCCTCAATCCATTCTCCCATCCCCTTAGTCCCATAGCTTCAGTGGCTGTCTCACACTTAATCTGTATGTTAACGGGTCGGGTATCAAGAATAGTCTTCAGTGCCCTGGTCGGCGTGGTCCTCATCGCTCCGCATATGCCAATAGAACATGTTCTCTGAATCTGATGTATGGTCCTTATGTTGCACTGTTTATCCATAGCAGTCCGCCAAACAACTGAGGCGTAAGTAAGTGTTGGTCTAATCACACTCTTGTAGAGCCAGTGGACTATCCTCGGATTCAGGCCCCATTTCGAGCCTACGACCAGTCAACAAAGTGCTCAACATTTGTGATCCTTCTCAGTACGCTGTTGAATGAGACACTTCCAATTATGTTTCTTATCCAAGATCACTCTTAAGTATTTGACCTTGTCAGATATCGAAATCCTTTTGTTGAGGAAACATAGAGACCCTTGAGTCTAACCCAGTCATATGCCATATGCAAGACCCTTTCGGCCCTTCTGCATAGCTGGTTCGGATCCTTACCCCTTAGTCTGCATAGCAGACGGGCTCTGTCAGCATCCGTAATAGGTCATCTATGGTGGTCACCCAAAGGAGTGGCGATGAAGTGCCCTCTGTGGCGTGCCTTGTGCCACTTTCTCACTTATATTTATGTCATGGGACCCGCAATTTATCCACCTGTTCCTTAGCATATGGTTCATCCAGTTTCTAAGGATCCGGTCCACCCGGACCTGGTCTAAAGTTTGGATCAATATGTCGGTCCGCACATTGTTAAACTCCCCTCGATGTCAATGCAACCGCCAATGTGTACGTCTTGCCATCGAAGGATTCTTCTATTTTATGCACAACCTCGTGCAGGGCAGTCTCCACCGACCTTCCCTTGACTGTTTGTATATGAGCAGTGAGAGCAGAATGGTATCGATAAATAGTAGGACATGTCCTAGGACAGGACATGTCTTGGTATTGACAATACGTTCCATGGCTTATAGGTCTGTAGGCCTGTGGTGTCCCATGACTTGCCTAGCGGGCTTGGGTATAAACACCACCTTTGCCTCCTGCCAGGCTATCGGAGGACTTGCATATTTCCTAAACACGCTGTGAAAATAGTTGCCAGATGAGGCGCCAGATAGTTGGCCTCCTTTTGTAGAAACGCCGTAAATATTTCATAAGATCCGGGTGACTTAAATGGTTTGAAGCTCCTCAAGGCTCCCTTGACCATAAATTTTGTAATGATAAGCTTTCGATCAACCTCATTATTCCACGATTCCAGTAGCTCCGTGAGTCCCGTCGAATACTGTGGAAAATGGGTTTTCATCAAAACTCCTAACATGTCCTCCGTTGTTTCTGCTCTCACTTGCATGTCGTCTACTAACGTTTCAGTTTCGACGTGGGATTTTTAGATAAACTTTTCAATCTTGGCGGCGTTAGAAAAGCTTCTAGGAGGCACGTATTGTAGCTTTGGTGATATTATTGTATTTCTTGAGCCGTGTGTAATACACATTCCAATATACTTTCGCTTTTTTACGACGTGCTCTGTTAAAAAGTCTCCGGACCTCTTTCCCAATGTTGCGAATCTCCCCGGTTATCCAGGGTTTTTCTTAGGCTGATTTCCTTTCTCGGAGAGAAAACTATCTTCGAAAGAATCCAGTAGTGCAGTCGTAATCCTGTTGACATTGTCGTCAATGTCTTCTATGCTTGCTGAGTAGTCTTCCGAATCTTGGCCAGTTGGTTTTCAACTTATTACGGAAGCTTTTCGGATTCGGCGCCAGCTGTACAATTCCTAACCTAATGTAGAGATGGTCTGAGAAGAAATGCTTTACGGGGACCATCCAATCCTGAACCTCATCGATTAGATTCTCTGATCATATTGTCACATCTCCTCCTTAATCCTATTAACAAAGGTAGCGGTGTTACCAATATGCAGTGTTATTAGGTCGTTAATATTTAAGAACTCTGCCAGGGCTTGGCCCCGCTTATTAATGTTGGCACTAACCCAAAAAATACTGGATAGTTCGCATCGCACCCTATTAGTACCTTATTTCCAGTCTGTTTTGCTTTCCTCACCAACCGTTGCAACTCCGACGTAGGTGGCGGTATCGGAGAGTCGAAAGGCAGATAAAGTGATATGAATCTTGCCCTTGCTGATTTTCTCCATCAGAGCGTGTGCAGCTGTCTGGCTCCCGTGAAGGTTTATCTGGATGACCTCAATCATTGGTCCTCCATTAGATGGGCTTCTTGGGAGTGGGTGATGGTCTCATCGTTTGCTCCCTGTTCTTTAGGCTGCATTGAGTTTCCCGTCACTGCTCTGCCTTATGTTTTAATAAAAGGATCTTTACCTATCCTAGTCTTCAGAATCTTGAGAAAGTCGGTAATGATTCCATCATCGGGTCGATGTTCGTTAGGCTGTGTTGAGTCTACCGTCCATGTACTGCCTGATGTTCCAATATTAGGATCTTTGCCTATACTAGTCTTTCGAATCTTGAGTAAATGGGCTTCTTGGGAGTAGGTTATGGTCTCATCGTCTGCTTCCTGTACGTTAGGCGGCATTGAGTTCTCTGTCACTGCAATGTCTGATGTTTCAGTATTGGGATCTTTATCCATCCTAGTCTTCGTAATCGAGAAAGTCGTTTATGGTTCCATCACCGGGTTCCCCTTCGTTAGGCTGTCTTGGGTCTCTGGCCTTTGCACTGCTTGATGTTTTAGTATTAGGATCTTTGCTTATCCTTGTCTTCCCAATATTGAGAGAGTCGGTAATTGCCTAGTCGTCGGCCTCCTGTCTGTTAGGCGGTATCGAGTGTTTCGCCACTGCACCGCCTAATGGATCAATATGAGGATATTTGCCTACTCTAGTCTTCCCAATCTTGAAAAAGACGGCCATGGCCCCGTAGTACGCCATGCCTTTAGTTTTAGCCAAACTTCTCATGGAGACTTGATCAATGCCCACCACAAAGAGAGTTCCTTCCTCCTTCTCACTGTGCCAAACCTCCCATTTCTCTACCTCCAAATCTTGGTTTTGCTTGTTTGAGACTTCCATCACGCGTTCCGTCGCGATTTCGCCGCCCACATCCTTGATGAATACCGTCGCCTTTGTGAGCTATGGGAATGCCCATATTTCTCACAAGGTCGAGCTTTGCGCCCCAAAGAGTATGGATATTGGATATTAAGAATTTTTTTTCTGTGTAAAAAAAAAACCAGTAAGGAAAGCCAAAAGTCGGACGGTGCCGACTATATAATACCCTACACCACCAAGTGCATGTAGTACTTTTTTTATGTAGAACTTATCTCGAAATTTAGTCAGACTTTAATTTGGATACCAATTAAAATAACAATTTAGAACCTTGTAAGGTTTTCTTACCATAGGACAATAGATTTGGATTTCCACATATTTAAAAGGCCAATTCGGACAAAAGATTATATGGGAGTTATATCGAAACCTGTACTAAATTTATTGTCACATACTGGGAAATGAAATAGAACATCTCACGCCCTATATTGTAGAGATGTGACCAAAATTGTGGATTTTACATCCTTAAAAGTCCATGTCGGACGAAATATACACATTGGAGCTATATCTAAATTAGGACCGATTTTAAGGAAATTTTGCGCATGTATTGGAACGTCAATTTAAACGTCTCATGGAAAATCGGACGAAAATTGTGGATTCTACAGCCATAAAAGGCCATATCGGATGAACGATATATATGGGAGCTATATCGAAATCTAAACCGATTTTTATGAAATTTTGTACACATATGAAGACGTCAAATAAAGCACCTCATGCAAAATTTTGTAGAGATAGCACCGAAATTGGGGCTTCTACAGCCTTACAAGGCCAAATCGGATGAAAGATATATATGGGAGCTATATCTAAATCTGAACCGATTTTTATGAAATTTTGTATATACATTGAGACTTTACAAAGTCGATTCCACGCCAAATTTGGTGAAGATCGGCTTCTACAGCCTTAATAGTTCAAATTGGATGAAATATATATATTGGAGCTATATCTAAATCAGAACCGATACCAAAATCAATAGCGTTTGTCCTTGGGCCGAAAAAGTGACATGTGCAAAATTTCAAGACAAACGGACAATAAATACGATCTTTACTTTGATTACAAGAATACATGGACTCACAGACCGACATGGCTTAATCGAATCAGAAAGTAATTCTGAGTCTATCGGTATACTTATCAATGGGTCTAGCTCTTCTTTTTCTTAGCGTTGCAAACAAATGCACAAATCTATAATACCCTGTACACAGTGGTGGTGTAGGGTATAAAAATTGACCTTGAAGATGGACTGATTTCTTTATATCGTATTAGGACTTACACCCACTATGGTGTAGAATCTCTAAAGGTTGGCTTTGCATGTCTTTATTCCGTACTTACTTATTTATTATTTATTAAATAATTTAAGAAAATTTCGAAAAGTTAAAAATAGGGCCTGATTTTTCATGGTCTCGCATTATCCTTAGAAACTTTTTCACGTAAAAATCTAAGCGCATATACTAACCAAGTTGGTAAACACTTATGCTGTCGTCGCTATTCTCGTCCTCCACTTGGTTGTTATTTTTGTTCCAGTATTCGCAATGTGCCCCCAAACAATATTTACTCAACCAACCAAATAAGCCAACAGTATGAAAGTAAATATGGCTAAACATTGTGCCACGTTCCTCTTTAAAGTCTGTGACGTTAGAGTCTTTTTTTTACTACGTACACAAGAATACATCGTAAAGTGTGAAGAAGCCGAATCATATGAACTCTTCACCATTTATTAAAGGCGCCTAAAAATATTTGTCAGAATTTTTGAATCGAATCATTATGAATCGATTTGCTTAATACATGGATATTGAACAGAATATCACGTGCAAATTTAATAAATTTACATAAAAATGCGTCATCTATGTGCTCAAAATGTCAAATCGGACGATCGGTTGCTTTGGAAGGTACTATTTATTATAACGTTATGAACCGACTCTGATCATACTCTGGCCCTGAATAGAACTACGTTCTAAATTTTAGCCAATCGAATCGGAATAAGGGCACTCCAGTTGTTTAAGATTTGATTTGTACTATTTACAATCCCAACCGATCTTCAATAAAGACAGTATTGTGAGAACTTCCTAGCACCTAGCTAACACGTTTGAGTGTTAGTGTCCTTTCGACGGACGAGCGGACATAGCTTTTTCGATTTAGATCAGCGATAGTCTGTATCTATAGAATACTCTTTTTAAGTATTTTTATTCTCTTAGTATGTAAAAAATTTTTTTTGGACTGAATGATTGGTGTTTTGCAAAAAAAAGCATAACTTTATAACATTCAGATGCGTATTCCCTTGCGCATCATATGCAAAGATCATAAAAACAGAAAAAAATAGATTTCAGTCACAAAATTATTTGATCCAATAAATTTTTTAATTGAAACTGCTTCAATCGCGAAAATGATCATATCCATCACCGTTTTTGAAAAAGTAATTGAAAAAATGTTCAATTTAAAAAAATTTCAAACTCAATCAAAATAATGATTGAGCATTTTGAAATTTTTAAATAATTTTTCAATTGATTCTATTAAAAAATTATCAAATTAATAAAAAATATTGAAATTTTTAATAACTTAATAATCCAGTAGTAGTAATCCAGTTCGTAGAATCGCTTGCCATGGGATTGCTATAACTTTATTGAAATGTGGGCCGAATGGACCATTGAAATCTACTCCCAGTTAAATCATAGGGAACGATAGTTAATATCGTGATTCGGTAAAATCTGTTGAAGGCTACACTGCAGATTTTATAAAAAAGGATATAGCCTCTAACACCAATTTGTAATTGAAACATGTTTTGGTTCAACTAAAAAAATGATTGACTCAATTAATTTTAAATTAAAAATGCGACCCATTGACATACAGTGAGGCAGCTACGGCGGCTATGAGAATAAAGGCGATGGGAAAATGAATTGAGGATGGGAGCAGCTCATACCATCGCGGTATAATCGCGGCGACGATAGGAAACCTGGAAGAAAGGGAAGAAGTTTCCAATCGGATACCAGAGATGAACCTTGAGGTCGAGTGCAAGGTACCGCTGCCAGCGGCACACTCTTGCATTGTCGGAACGCAAGTATTGCCATCTGGAAGATCATGTTACACGGATGGATCATAGCTAGGAGACAGGGGGGGGGGGGGGGGGGGGGGGGGGCTGGGGGTCTACATAGAGAACCCAGGGACTGAGATCTGTTTTAGACTGCCTAAACATAATACGGTCCTGCAGGCGGAGGTCCGGGCGATCACGGAATGCGTGAAGTAGTGTAGTGCTAGCGTGAGGACGTCGAATGTGAACATCTTTAGGAACAGTGAATTGATCACCAGGGCAAAAACAACCAGGACATTAAGGTCACGAACAATGTTGGACTGCAAGAAGGAGATTAACGCCTTCTTGTAGTCCAAAGTCATAGCGTAGTAACTGGGGATAAAAAAAACAGACGATTTGGCAGTCAATGAACTTGGTTAGCTCCAAAGCCTTTCGTGTCGTCACAGGCCTAGTTAGGGGCATGGGCAGAACAGTAAAATAGTGGGTAGGACGGCGAAGATCCTATGGGGTGATTCGGATCGTGAGAGGACGAGGCTGTTACTGAAAGGAATAAAGAGGGAGGTCAGTATAGCTATTGGTATCATAACGGGACACATAGAACAACGGTGCGGCAAGTAATAGCATGTGAAGAGAATGCGGGGAAGATGATGAGACGTTGTAGCATTTCCTATGTCATTGCCCGGCGTTCGCGTCTAACAGATACGAGCACTTAGGTGCGGACACAATGCCAGACATGAACCAATTTAGGGGCGTGGCATGTAAAACAATTAAGGATTTTGTAAGTAGCACGGAAATCCTAACTCAAAATTTTCTTTTTCGAGGTTACTTTTAAGTTTTTAGAGCGCACAACAAGCCGAATACTGGCTTAGGTGTATGTCTATAGTGGCATGGGTCAGATTAATATATGCATCCTCTCTTCAACCTAACCTTATTAAAAATTGCAAACATTTCAATCAAGACTTTGATTGAAAAAAAAAATCATATTCAATTAAAGAAATTATTGAATTTAATTTTAAATAAAATATTTTATTGAAAATAATTCAATGAATTTTTGTCTGTCACACAAGCCACATACTTGCTATCAACATTACCGCCAAGGGCTGAGAATCGCGAGCAATCATTTATATACCTTAATATGTTGATGTATAACAAACGGAAGGACGAAGTAAATATACCACCTATTCTATGGCGGAGGGTTAAAAAATCTGCTTGCAGTAACTCTATGGAAATGGCAAACAGTCGTCATTCCTACAGCACTCATGAAAGCATCTCGTAAGAAGATATAAAAGTCATATTTGTAAACCCCTTTGGGTTTCCATACAATACCTAAAAATTTATGAGTACACTTGGAACATAGCCCACCCACTCACATCCCCATAGACAATTGGACTCACTTGTTACACACATACTTATGCAAACATTTATGATCAAAAAAAAATGAAAGCTTATTTTTTCTGGGTTTGAAGTGCAATGAAGGATGATATAACGAAACACGCACAGTGGTTATATTTTAACACTGTGACAGTTTTTGGAGGCTGACGTAAGGGATGTTGTACACCAAGCAATGGTTCCCAGTGGTGTCATCTGGTTAGCTATCTTTGGCATCCGTCAAAGGTCGTGATCTAAAATGTATCGCCAGTTCACCCATTAGAACTTTAACAAAAGCGTACTAAGTTCTGCCGGACCAAATCTTATATACCCTCCACCATGGATGGCATTGTCGAGTTCTTTACCAGGTATATATTTTTAACTAAGCAAAGGATAATGAATTGCCGAGCTATAGTAGCTATATCAAACTATGGTCCGATTCAGACCACAATTAACCTGAATGTTGAAGACCATAGTAGAAGTTATGCAGCCAATTCGGATAAGAATTACACCCTTCAAAGGCTTAAGAAGTAAAATCGGGAGATCGGTTTATATGGCAGCTGTATTAGGCTTAGACCGATTCAGACCATATGTTGAAGGTCTTGGAAGAAGCCGTTGTACGAAATTTCAGTCAAATCGGATAAAAATTTGGCCCACTAGAGACTTAAGAAGTATAATCGAGCTATCAGTTTATTTGGCAGCTATATCAGGTTATGCACCGACTTAGACAGTTGTTGGAAGTCATAACAAAACACCTTATGCAAATTTGGATACGAATTGCGTCCCCTTGAGGCTCAAGTCAAGATCCCAAATCGGTTTATATGGCAGCTATATCAGGTTATCCACCGATTTCAACTATACTTAGCACAGTTGGTGGAAGCCATAACAAAACCCCTCACGCAAAATTTCAGCCACATCGGATAAGAATTGCGCGTCACAACAACTCTAAACGGTGATGCACTATAAAATAACTGCCGTGACACTGGGCATGAATTTGGCTATGGATTTTTGGTTATTTGGGGAATAAAACATATTCTCTCCAGTTTTACTCGGATGGATGAGAGGCTAGCCACAATCCACATAAAAGCCAAATTCTTCAACATGAGCATTAATTGTGCTTAAGCCCCAATGGAAGGCAATGACGAGTAGTCCATTAATATTTTCTTCGAGCACCTAGAGAGAATACGATCGCTAAAATCGTCGATTTTAATGCGAAGATAGGGAAAAACAAGCAAAGCGTGATAAGTCCGGCCTGGCCGAATCTTGGGAGCCCACCATCAAGGATTCATCTAAAAATGTATACAAAATAAATTCGGGTGAAGGTAATAATATTTGTTTACATACCAGACTTCTGTCAAACCAGCAAAAATTAAAGTTTCTAGGAACCGAAAAAAAATAATCGAGAGACCGTAACACATCGGAGCTATATCGGGTTATAGACTGATTTTGATCGTACTTGGCACAGTTGTTGAAAGTCGTAACAGAACACCGCATGCTAATTTTCAGCCAACTCGGAAAAAATTGCGGCTTGTAGGACTCATGAAGTAAAATCAGGAAATCGGTATTGTGGTATGTAGAATAAAATTATGCCCTTCAACTAAATTTATTGTGTATAAAGTTTTAGCAGAATCCATTGTGGTGGGTTTCGAAGATTCGGCTTGGCCGAACTTAGAACGCTTTTACTTGTTTACTTTTATGCGGGTTACTACAACCCTGATCTCAATCTTACTAGGACATTGAATACCGTCTTCAAGGATTGTACCACGGTTCTTCTGAATGTTGCGGAGAATATAAGGTAGAACATTGATGACAATTGTATTTGTTTTCCGCTCTTTTTTAGGCTCTTGCTTTTTTTTAGGCTCTTGCTCCAACAGAGTATTTATCTGAATCGATGTCCACTCTTTGGATAGATTATACCTCTAACATGGTGTTGTGCCTTCCATCTATTACAACATGATCAATTTGGTTTTTCATTGTTTTAAAGGGGGACAACACATGATCGTGCGAACATTACGAACATTATTTAAAAAAACCTAAGATTGGCATCTATTCCAAAGTCCAAGCAAGAGGCAACTGTAGTATTTAACTAGGTACTAAGAGACTGGATAAGGTACATGCTAAAGAATAAATGATAAATAAATAGAAGTGAGAGACAGGGTATCACAGCGAACGCCACAAGGCATGCAGCAGGGGTAATTTTTTCACCCCTCCTAATTCAGTTTGACTGTTGAGAACCAACGTCGATGAAGTATTTGAATCTGATTGCGACGTAGACGATGTTATAATCTTTCGAAATAGAATGGATCGAAGTGTTCAATGTTCAATATGCAGTATTAAATAATTAATTGGGTCAAACTGACCAACGTCAACGTCAATCCTGAGAAAATACAGTTCTGTCTGTTCACTAGGAAAAATAATATAAATCAATCGAGGGATCACGCTTCCTATAAGATCTCAGTTAAATACCTGGACGAACTTGGACAAGAAAATGTATTTGAAGTACCAGACCCAAAAGTGTACAACGAAGGTTCATGGATGTTAATAACTTTACAGAGGAGCCATAAGCACTGTGGGTAAAAAATAGTACTACTACAAAATTTCCCATGAACATTCAATTAAGGAACAGTATATACTTCTCTCATATCAATGAGTGTAGTCCGATTAAAGTTTAAGTCCAATGATAAGAGTCCTCCTTTTTAATGCCGGGTCCGATCGGAGAGCCGCATAGCGACACTACTTGGTAGAGAAGTTTTAACATGGCAGAATACCTCAAAAATGCATCGAGCATTAGTAAGGGATAACCATTGCAAATTTTTCTTTTTGATGTTCACAACAGAGTTTGAACCCAGGCGTTCGTCGTCGCAGCGCCACGGGGGCCATTACCATTTTAAAATACCGTTCGGGCCTAAGAAAATTAAAGTCCCGATTAGTTTTAAAATTATCAAATTTTTGTTGAACAACAGCGACGTGTTGACATCTGCCAAACAATGCTTTCTACTAAAATGTCATGAAACATTTCACAACCACCGTATTCGCCTGACTTAGCCCCGTGTGACTTCCGGCTGTTCAGTAAATTCAAGCGACCGTTCCGGGCAATCCGTTTTGATTGAATTGAGGAAATTAAACGTGAATAGCTACGCGCATTGAAAGCTGTTCTGGAAATTGACTTTAACATCTGTTACAAGAATCGGAACAAGTAAAAAGGCGTTAAGTTCGGCCGGACCTCGGGTATATGTATATGTAAACCACCTTTCATCAACATTCGGTGAAAATTGCATACCTTATGCCCCATAGCAGGTATATCAATATATGTTCCGATTTAGACCAAATACTAACAAGTAAAAGTTATTGTTCAATTGTATATAACAAAATATTGGTCTTTTTAGTAGTTACATCTAAAAATAAACCGATCTGAACTTTATACTACACGGATTTCGAAAAGCATAACATAAGTCAGTGTGTCAAATTTCAGTGCAATAGGATTAAAAATGCGCCTTTTATGAGGCCAAGGCTTTAAATCGAGAGATCGGTCTATATGGCAGCTATATGCAAATCTAGATCGATCTAGACCAAATTGCAGAAATATGCGGAGGGGCTTAACTTAACTCTTTGTCCCAAATTTCGGCAACATCGGACAATAAATGCGCTTTTTATGGCCCCAAAACCTAAAACCGAGAGATCGGTCTATATGGCAGCTATATTCTAATCTGGACCAATCTAAGCCAAATTTACGGGCAGTAACACAACTCACTGCCCCAAATTTCCGCAAAATCGGATAATAAATGTGGTTTTGATGGGCCTAAGACCCTAAATTGGAGGATCGGTCTTTAGGACAGCTATATCCAAATCTGAACCGATCTGGGCCATATTGACGGAGGATGTCGAAGGGCCTAAGACAACGCACTGTCCCAAATTTCAAGAAAATCGGATAATAAATAAATGTGGCTTTTATTGGCCTAAGACCCTAAATCGGCCAATCGGTCTATATGGGGGCTCTATCAAGATATAGTCAGATATAGCCCATCATCGAACTTAACCTGCTTATGGACAAAAAAAAAAGAATCTGTTCAAAGTTTCAGCTCAATATCTCTATTTTTGAAGACTGTAGCGTGATTTCAACAGACAAACGGACGGACGGACATGTCTAGATCGTCTTAGATTTTTACGCTGATCAAGAATATATATACTTTATAGGGTCGGAAATGGATATTTCGATGTGTTGCAAACGGAATGACAAAATGAATATACCCCCATCCGTCGGTGGTGGGTATAAAAAAATGTTGGCGTAACTGTATTGTGGCCTGGGCGATTACTTATAAGATAGGTGCAGATAGCGGTGCCGTGTTCAGGGCATATGGAGAGGATGAGAAGACTCCGAAGCATTACATATACCAATGTACAGCATTCACGAGGAAAAGGTCCCACCTTTAGGGATCAGTTAGATAGAATGGGAAATTATGAAGAAATGTGTATATAGCGCAGGATTCCTGACATAGTTCTTTTAAGAACTGGTACATAGTACCACCAGCCAATTATTGGCTTGGGTGTATGTGTGCTTGTTCTTCAACCTTACCTTACCTTGAAGCTACCTCAGGTGATACATCAGAGAACTTCGGAGTATGTTGAAGTTAATCTTATATATGATTTTTCCACTGTGCTACGTATTTCAGTTTTTGTACCTAACCCAAGAAGCCGAAGAGTTCTGTTTTCAATCTCACTCCTTATACTTTTTTACAAGCTATATTTTTTGTTTGAATTATTTGTAATACGGTCATAAAAAAGTTGGAAAAAATCCTTGAAAAAATAACAGTACCAGCTCTGTTATACTTTATGTCGAATTTATTTATTTTCGGCAAGAATTTTGTTTTTGTGTTCTTGTTGTAAAATGAAGAGAAAAAATATTTTCTTACAAAGCTTTTGGATTTGTTTCTCCAAACCCTTACAAAAGGACAACAACAACAACACGAAGCAATGACCCATGGATGTGAGTGTGCACACTCAAACAACTTGCCAACAAAATCTTTGGATGGAAAAACTTCAAAGGACCCATAACAGAGCAAGAAAGAACTTAAAAATTATAAACAAACAATTTTAAGTGTCTCCGTATTTCAATGTTTGAAGTTTTCAAAGCATATGCAGGAAGGGTAGAGATGAACACAAGAATCCTTGATCCATTTGAAGCGATGGAGAGGACTTGGCTATTGGACTTGTTTTGCAAATGAAAGAAATATGGTCGTTGCTAAACAAGCAAAACAAATAATAGTAATAATGAATAAACAAATGGAACTTTGTTTATGGCAAAGTCCTTTGAGCATTTCTATGTGTTATGTTTTCGCTTTGAGACTTCTTTATTGGAATTGCTCTGCTTTTATGTTAAAGATATGGCTCTACAAAATACCATATATGAAAACAAACTGGTTTCAGTTCTTTAGATTTAGGAATTTTGTTAAGAATTTTAATTTATGCACATGTCGCAGGATAGAGAATTCTGTCAAGGAGCACTGGTCGAACAGTATATAGAGTGAATTAGATATACGAAAGAAGTATTCTAGCGAATACTTATTTTTGTCATATCTAGAGTGCTGATAAGTTCAGGACAAGCTCAGTGTTTAGAAAGAACCTTATTATAGATGACTATGATAAATTGTAAATTTGGCCACGAATATTCCATTAAGGAACTTCTCACATATCAATGGGAAATGTACGATTTATTGTTATAGTAAGTTCAAAGGGACAGCAGGTCCACACCTCTTTGAAGAGAAGTTTTCACATGGCCTCACATATGTTGCCAGCATCAGGAGGGGATAGACACCACGGTAAATTTTTTTGATGTTCTAGCCATGGGTCGAACCCGTGCATTCATCATCATAGACGGAAATGGTTACAATTGAATCAACCAATCTTTTAAAATTTAAAATTAAAACACTGCATATTTTTTCGGAAAGTTTTGATTTTTTTGAAAAAAAAAAAATCCTAAACGGCAAACATTAAAAGAACTACACATGACACCAACAATAGACCAGCCCACTCTTTTTATACCCACCACCGAAGGATGGGGGTATATTCATTTTGTCATTCCGTTTGCAACACATCGAAATATCTATTTCCGACCCAATAAAGTATATATATTCTTGATCAGCGTAAAAATCTAAGACGATCTAGACATGTCCGTCCGTCTGTCTGTTGAAATCACGCTACAGTCTTTAAAAAAAGAGATATTGAGCTGAAACTTTGCACAGATTCTTTTTTTGTCCATAAGCAGGTTAAGTTCAAAGATGGGATATATCGGACTATATCTTGATACAGCCCCTATATAGACCGATTCGCCGATTTAGGGTCTTAGGCCAATAAAAGCCACATTTATTATCCGATTTTGCTGAAAGTTGGGACAGTGAGTTATGTTAGGCCCCCCGACATCCTTCGTCAATTTGGCTCAGATCGGTCCAGATTTGGATAAAGCTGCCATATAGACCGATTCGCCGATTTGGGGTCTTAGGCCAATAAAAGCCACAATTATAATCCGAATTTGTTGAAATTTGGAACAATGAGTTTTGTTTGGCTCAGATCGGTCCAGATTTGGATATAGCTGCCATATAGACCGATCCTCCAATTTAGGGTCTTAGGCCCATAAAAGCCACATTTATTATCCGATTTTGCTGAAATTTGGGACAGTAAGTTGTCTTAGGCTCTTTGGCATCTTTCTTCAATTTGGCCCTGATCGGTCCAGATTTGGATATAGCTCCGATATAGACCAATCTCTCGATTAAGGATTTTGGGCCCATAAAGGGCGCATTTATTGTCCGATGTCGACGAAATTTGGGACAGTGAGTTAAGTTAAGCCCCTTGACATACTTCTGCAATATGGCACATATCGGTCCAGATTTGGATAAAGCTGCCATATAGACCGATCTCTCGGTTTTAGGTTTTGGGCCGATTAAAGGCGCATTTATTGTCCGATGTCGCTTAAATTTGAGACAGTGAGTTGTGTTAGTCCCTTCGACGTCATTCCTCAATTTGGCTCAGATCGGTTCAGATTTGAAAACAACTGCCATATAGACCGATCTGTCGATTTAAGGTTTTGGACCCATAAAAAGCGCATTTATTGTCCGATTTCGCCGAAATTTTTTACAGTGCTTTGTGTTAGGCACTTCGACATTTTTCTGCAACTTGGCCTAAATCGGTCCAGATTTGGATATAGCTGCCATGTAGTCCGATATCTCGATTTAAAGTCATGGCCCCATAAAAGGCGCATTTATAATCGGATTTCACTGAAATTTGACACATCCTGTCGTATATTGTTCAGATCGGTTTATTTTTATATATAGCTACTAAAGTTATACATATTTGAACTATGACTTGTAATAATTAGTATTTGGTCCAAATCGGAACATATTTCGATATAACCGCTATGGGACATAAGTTATGAAATTTTCACAGAATTTTGGTGAAAGGTGGTTTACATATATATCCGATGTGGTTTGTATCCAAAGTTCGGCCCGGCCGAACTTAACGCTTTTTTACTTGTTTTAAAATCATATTAAATGTGCTAAAAAACTAATTTGCAATTTGTGTAAAACTTTTGAACAAAAAAGTGTTGCCCGTCGTTTGGTCTTGTCTATCGGTGAGCTAAACATGGATCAAACCTTATCGTTAAGGTTTGCAACTACTGCTTTCACGCTGAGTGTTATAATTTCGGGGCTATGGCGTCCTACACATTAATTAAATCACATAGTGTCCCGTTAGTGCATTATAATTGATCGACTGTTTTTGGGTAAGGTGGTCCGCCAGATATATGAGCAGAATAATGATATCAGATTCGCAGTACACAGTACAGTATTTTCATGATTGGTGTATATAGCCGTTTTGTGGAGGCCGTCTATATGAGGGTTGTGCGCCACACTGCCACTTGAGCACAAATTTGAATGACGCACTCAACTCAAAAAAATTTATCACTTGATTCCCCATTGTTTTGATAGTTTAAATAACAGAATGTTCAAATTTAGAGTACTTCTCTCCAACATAGCATAATCGGGCGCAGCAGAGCGGGCCGGGCTCAGCTAGTCTTATATATAAAAATCAATTTGTGTTTGTTTGTAGGTTTGTTTGTATGTTTGTGTGTTCCCTATAGACTCAGAAACGGCTGAACCGATTTTCTTGAAATTTTCGCAGATGGTGCATAATGACCCCGTGGTGAAAATAGGGTACTACAATAAATTTTTTGATATTTGAAGGCGGGGCGGACCCTCCCCCTTACCATAATTTTCAGAAACGACAGATCTCGGAGATGGGTTGTACGATTTAAGTAAAAATTTTGTGTGCTCTCATATAGTACCCTAAAAATAAAAATTTGGTATTCATATTTCGGATGGGGTACCTGGGCAGTCCCACCCTAAAACATACCAAACATATATTTAGACTAATCACGACAATATGGGACTCAAACGAAAGGTATTTAGGATAAGAAAACGTATCTGATATCCAATTGTCGGACCAAGTGCTAGGGGGACCACCACAAGCCTCAAAACACCCCTAAATCGGATATATTTATCGACGATGGCAATATGGGACTCAAATGAAGAGTATTTGCGAGTAAAATACTAATCTGATATCCAAATGTGGGACCACGTTTCTGGGGGTCCTTTCCCAAAACACCCCCCAAACAAGACTTATTTACTGACCATGGGAATATGGGGCTTAAATAAAAGGTATTTGAATGCAGAATACGAATCTGATATCCAAGTGTTTGGGGGCCGTCTCTCACCAAAAACATCCCCCAAAGGGGACAAATTTACGACCATAGCAATATGGGACTCGAATGAAAGGTCTTTGGGAGTAAAGCACTAATTTGATATCAATATTCGGGAGAAGTGTCTATGGGGCCACCCCACCCCCACAACACCACCCAAATAGGAAGTATTTTCTGACTATTGCAATATGAGGCTCAAATGAGAGGGGTTTTAAAGTGGAACACGAATCCGATATATATTTTCAAGGCCAACTCACTGAGTGGCCGCCCATCCCCCAAAACACCCCCAAACCGGTCATGTTTGCCGACTATGGAAATATGGGGCTCAAATTAAAGGTATGTGGGAGTAGACCACGTATCCAAATATCCAAATTAGGAGCCAACTGTCTAGCGGACGTCCCACCATAACCGTAACACCATAATAACTTTCAAATAGGATGTATTTGCTCACCAAGACAATTTGGGTCTTAAAGAGAGTGGAACTAAATATTCATAGTTTTTAGGACCAATACCCCAAACCGGACATATTTGCTGACATTTCCAATAAGGAGTGTATATGAGATTAGAAAACGAATTTGATAACCTATTTTGGGGCCATGTGTTTGGGGGACACCTCATCCTGTAAACTCCTCTTATGCCAATGGAAATATGGGATTTAAATAAATGGTATTTGAGAGAAGAGCACGATGCTGATATTTTTTCAGGCCAAGTATATGGGGGACCTCTTCTCCCCCAAAAGCACCACTAAATCAGACATCATGAGAATATCGGGCTGAAGTATTTTAAGAATGGAGTACACCTTACATCCAAACTTAAATTCATAGACCAATAAAGATCATATGGGATTCAGATAAAGATACATTTATTCTTAAACTATTGGTCAAGCGATATACTATTTTCGTAGCATGGTATTTTCTAAAAGATCTTTAGTTGTCGAAAATAAATATTCCAAGGAAACTTTTGTACCATATAAAGTAAAAGAAGGCGCAGCAGAGCGGGCCCGGGTCAGCTATTGTAGTTTATGTACAAAGTACAGGTTGCAATTTTAAATTCTTTTCAAAAATTTGGCAAAAATATTTTTTTGGCGTAGAGACGAAGCCTATTGAAATTGGAACAAGTAAAAAGGCGTAAAGTTCGGCCGAAATTTGGATACCCAACACCTCGGGTATATATGTAAACTACCTATCGTCGAAATTCGGTGAAAAATGCATACCTTATGCCCAATAGCAGCTACATCGAAATATGTTCCTATTTGGACCAAATACTTATAAGTACAAGTCATTGTTCAATTGTGTATAAACAAATATTGGTCTTTTAAGTAGCTATATCTAAAATTAAACCGATCTGAACCATATACGACTCGGAAGTATGTTTAAGAAGTATGTCGAAGGCTCTAACACAACTCATTGTCCCAAATTTCGGCGAATCGGACAATAAATGCAACTTTTATGGCCCCAAAACCTTAAATCGAGAGATCGGTCTATATGGCAGCTATATTCAAATTTGGACCGATCTGAGAAAAGTTGAAGAAGAATGTCGAAGAGCCTAACACAACTCACTATTCTAAATTTCGGCGACACCGGACAATAAATGCGCCTTTTATGGCCTCAAAACTTTAAATCGAGAGATCGGTCTATATGGCAGCTATATTAAAATCTGGACAGATCTAGGTTAAATTGAAGAAGGAAGTCGAAGGGCCTAATTTAACTAACTATCCTAAATTTCTGTGAAAGCGGACAATAAATGCGCCTTTTATGGCCCCAAAACCTAAAATCGAGAGATCAGTTTATATGACAGCTGTATCCAAATCTTAGCCGAACTTCTGAAATTGAAGAGGGATACCGAAGGGCCTTACGCAACTCACTGTCCCAAGTTTCAGCAAAATCGGATTATAAATGTGGATTTTATGGGCCTAAGAGCCAAAATCGGCGGATCGGTCTATATGGCAACTATAACTACAATTGAACCGATCTGGGCCAAATTGAAGAAGGATGTCCAAGGGCCTAACATAAGTCACTGTCCCGGATCGGTCTATATTGGGGCAATATCAAGATATAGTCCGATATAGCTCATCTTCGAACTTAACCTGCTTATGGAAAAAAAGAATCTGTGCAAAATTTCAGCTCAATATCTCTAGTTTTAAAGACTGTAGCGTGATTTCAACAGACAGATGGACAGACGGACGGATATGTCTAGATCGTCTTAGATTTTTACGCTGATCAAGAATATATATACTTTATAGGGTCGGAAATGAATATTTCGATGTGTTGCAAACGGAGTGGGTATAAAAAAATCGGTTCAGATTTCGATATTGCTACCATATATATGTTTGTTCGATTTGAAGTAATAATGCATTAAAATGGTCGTTTGTAAAATGATTATAACAAAATTTGGCGCAACGAACTTCTTATGGCTTTCGACATTTCGGGTGAGTTTCATATGAATCGGTTCAGATTTAGATATAGCTCCCATATATATTTATCGCCCGATTTTCACTTTTGGAAACTTTGAAAGCGCATTTATCAACCGAACTATTCAAAATTTTGCAAAACGCTTTCCTTAAATTAATTTAGATTTGGTTTTAAATTCGGTTTATTCTCTCATCAGTTTCCAACAACAGATAAATTTCATATGATACGGCCACGATTTATATATAGCTCCCACATATATCTTTCATCCGATATGGCCTTTTATGGCTGTATAAGCTACAATTTTGTTCCTATCTTTACAATACTTTACATGAGGTGTTTTATATAACGTCCCAATATGCGTGCAAATTTTCATGAAAATCGATCCAGATTAAAATATAGCTCCATATATATCTTTCATCCGATATGGAATTTTAAGCTGTAGTAGCCACAATTTTAGTCCGGTCTTAACAACATTTTGTATGAGGTGTTTCATTTGACGTCCCAACATATGTGCATTCGGTGCAGCTTTCTTTTCGACTTCAAAATGGATTATTCGACTTTTTAATCATTGAAAGTCGACATCGACTTTTCGACTTTTTTACACAAAAATTCGACTAAGCGATTGGTGAAAGTCGACTTTGGGATCCAAATTCCTATTTTCAGTTGTTTTGCTGTTCCTTCGGGGAATCTTAGCACCCTCGTATTGTTCGAGACTAAGAACCTTGTGTTCTTTATTGTACTATTCATATTTATTGTTTTGTTTGTATGATTTTGGAGTACCGACGCTGCTTGTAGCCGCCCAATATGGAACAGACACTAACGTATAATCAATAATTTGGTTTTAGATGGGTAGTTGATCATTCTCCCGCATCCGATTTATGATTTTTTTTACTATTGGTTACACAATGGCGGCAATTTCTCGTCATATAACCTTGAGTACGATTGGCACTCAGGTTTTTCCTTCTGAAGATACAGTGTAACCTATATCTTCTCTGACATCCTCTTCTCAAGTTCGCTGAATTGCCCATGACTGCTTATTTAATTCGCAGCTGCCCTATATACCTATAGGGTGTTCCACAATCCGCAACCTATGGACGTGCCCGAAAGCACTCATATGTGTTTCTCTAATATTCCTTAAGCATAGATGGAGTACAATTTTGTACTTTTGTAAAATTCTCAACTGGATTCCTAGAAAGCAGTACATCCAACTTTGGACGTGGTTTGGGCACCGGAAATAGTTAACAGATCACTATAATATTTAGTATTATGTTTATAAATACCAAAAGGAAAAAAATAGAGGGTATGCGATTCAAAAAATAAATGCTTTTTTTTGGCCACTCTAACCAACAGTCAAGTGCTTAAATGATTCTGCAAAATTTTCATCAGCAAAATGTTTTAACTATAAATAAACAAACTTTAACTCATTCATACCGAACATATTCTATAATATGTAAATGCTTTTACATATAAAGTAAAACAAACAGGACAAACAAGAGCAAGAAAATTTATGAGCAAATAAAATTTAGTTGTTTGCCGGTAGGTTGATTTTTTACGACCCACCGTCAATATTGACTTTACAGTGATTTTTTATGGGTCTCCATAAAAGTGTCACTCATCATATTCGCCCTTAAGTCTTAAATAAAGAAATCACAAAACAAAAAGGCAGAGGAAAAAACGAGTATCGTATAAAAGAAATGCAAACAATCAGTGTCATGAGACTACTACCGTCCGTCACTCCTACTCTCAAACACCTCTTTTCAACCCCTCACCCATTGTGATGGTCATTAATTCCAAAAATAATAAATTTTGTCATTATAAAGCAATAGAATTTTCGATATGTCAATTTTTAATAGTAATGGGCACTGATTAGAAAATCTTATCGTTCACCTCTTTCTTTCTTATTTTCAAATGCTTTGGTGGGCAGGGACTGGAGATAGCTATAGCTGGTTGTTAGGTGACTCGACTACCTTAGTACAAAATCCCAAAATAAAATGCGCAGTAAAAGGCTATTCATAGGGTAAACGTGAAGATGTGCTCGTCGAAATGAAGGAAGATAAAATTTTTTGTTTGCACATATTCACAGACATGTAAGTGTTCTATTATGGCTATGCTTATGCCCAGGTACACTCAAAGAAAAGTTTTAAATTATGGATAAAGTCTGGATTTTTACACAATCGGATATTTTCCGGATGCAGACCGTTGGGTTCTCTGTTAATACAACACCTTTTAATACGAAATTTTTATTAAAGAGTTTCACTATTAAAGTTTTACCTTTCAGCTAAGGCATACACAAGTAGTGTTACCACAAGTATTCACTTTAAATATTGGCTATATTATATCTAAAGATGGGAAAGTAGTAAATAAGGCGTGAAATTATTGTTTTAAACCATGTTTCAGATATTTAAGTAAATTAACCCATTGTCCAGAAGAGTAATGTTGTTTTCGTAATCTATTTATCTATAGAAATTCCTTTGTGTCCGGTTTCTGTAGATATATCTCCATGTGACTTCGTCGGCTTTGGAGATCCTTCGAACTGAAGGAGGTTCTTAGGTTGTTCTTTCCCCAGGGATCATGAGTACCCACGAGTGGTTTGTGTACTCAGAACTCTTGGATTTAAAGTCAAGGGTGCGGGGAATCGGAGACACACCTTCCGCATTATTGTAAACCGTAGTCTTAATGTATGTCTTCTTCCGTCGCCTAGCACAGAAAATTCAGCAGTAGCCAGCTTCAAATTAATAAATAACATTACTGGCTCATTTCCTTATCATTCATTTATCTCTATTTTAAGAGATGCCGCCTTTAACCCCAAAGTTGGTGGAGGAAACATCTTCTGCAGGAACCTCATTATGGATACTGATGCTAATGCACATCCCCAGATATGGGGAATTTGGGATGTAAATATACCCTACACTAATAGAAACAAGTGAAAGCGTGCTAAGTTCGGCAGCGCCGAATCTTATATACCCTCCAGCATGGATCGCATTTGTCGAGTTCTTCTCCCGGCATCCCTTCTTAGGCAAAACAGGATATAAAAAAAGATTTGCTCTGCTATAACAGCGATATCAAGATATGGTCCGGTTTGGACCACATTTAAATTATATGTTGGAGACCAATATAATTTTAATGTTATATTGGTCTCCAAAGTGCGCCAATTCGAATAAGAATTGCGCCCTTTGGGGGCTCAAAAAGTAAAATAGAGAGATCGATTTATATGGGAGCTGTATAGGGCTATATACCGATTCAGACCATAATAAACACGTATGTTGATGGTCATGAGAGAATCCGTCTTACAAAATTTCAGGCAAATCGGATAATAATTGCGACCTCTAGAGGCTCAAGAAGTCAAGATCCCAGATCGGTTTAAATGACAGCTATATCAGGTTATGAACCGATTTGAACCATACTTGGCACAGTTGTTGGATATCATAACAAAACACGTCGTGCCAAAAATTCATTCAAATCGGATAAGAGTTGCGCCCTCTAGAGGCTCAAGAAGTCAAGACCCAAGATCGGTTTATATGACAGCTATATTAGGTTATGGACGATTTGAACCATTCTTGGCACAGTTGTTAGATATCATGACAAAACACGTCGTCCGAAATTTCATTCCAATCGGATAAGAATTGCGCACTCTAGAGACTCAAAAAGTCAAGAATCAAGATCGGTTTATATGGCAGCTATATCAGGTTATGAACCGATTTGAACCATACTTGGCACAGTTGTTGGATATCATAACAAAACACGTCGTGCTAAAATACATTCAAATCGGATAAGAATTGCGCCCTCTAGAGGCTCAAGAAATCAAGACCCAAGATCGGTTTATATGGCAGCTATATCAAAACATGGACCGATATGGCCCATTTACAATACGAACCCACCTACACTAATAAGAAGTATTTGTGCAAAATTTCAAGCGGCTAGTTTTACTCCTTCGGAAGTTAGCGTGCTTTCGACAGACAGACGGACGGACATGGCTACATCGACATTAAATGTCGCGACGATCAAGAATATATATACTTTATGGGGTCTCAGACGAATATTTCGAGTGGTTACAAACAGAATGACGAAATTAGTATACCCCCCATCCTATGGTGGAGGATATAAAAAGCCAGCTGATAATAGCCAACATTGTCTGCCGATTGTTCATAGTTAATTTTGCTGCTATTACAGCAGTAGCTCTGCTGTCATAGCTAACTCTTTGCAATTTCAGAATAGCAGTCGGATTGCTTACAATCCTGTTGTTTGCTGAACATGACTGATGCTTTATTTATGATGGGGTTGTTGGAAGGAGAGTAAATTAAAAAATAAGTAAAAGCGCGTAAGTTCGGTCGGGCCGAGTTTTATATACCCTTCATCATGGATCGCATAAGTCAATATCTTTTTCCGGAATCTCTTTTTAGGCAAACAAAAGATAAGAATTGCTATGCTATTGGGGCTTTATCAAGCTATGGCCCGATTTGGACCATAATTGAATTTAATGTAGGAGGCCATAGTAGTAGTCATTGTGCCAAAGTTCACCCAATTCCAATAGTCAATAAGTAAAATAGGGAGATCAGACCATATTTGACACGTATGTTGAAGGTCATGGGAAAAGCCGTTGTACAAAATTTCAGCTAAATCGGATAATAATTACGCCCTCTATAGGCTCGAGAGGTCAAAATCCCAGATAGGTTTATATGACAGATATATCAGGTTATGGACCGATTTGAACCATACTTAGCACAGTTGGTGGAAATGATAACAAAACATCTCAGGCAAAGTTGCAGCAAAATCGGATAGGAATTGCGCCTTGTATGAGGCTCAAGAAGTCAAGACCCCTAATCGGTTTATATGGCAGCTATACCAGTTGTTGGAAGTCATAACGAAACACGTCACGCCAAATTTCAGTGAAATTAGATAGGAATTGCGAACTCTAGAGGCTCAAGAAGTCAAGAAGTCAAGATCCAAGATCGGTTTATATGGCAGCTTTATTAGGCTATGTTCCGATTTAAACTATACTAAGCACCGATGTTTAAAGTTATAACGAAAGACGTCACGCCAAATTTCAGTAAAATCGGTTAGGAATTGCGCCTTCTAGGGGCTCAAGAAGTCAAGATCCAAGTTTGGTTTATATGATAGCTATATTAGGTCATGGACCGATTTGTACCATTCTTAGCACCACTGTTTAAAGTCATAACGAAACACGTAATGCCAAATTTCAGTCAAATGGGGCAAGAATCGCGCCCTGTAGAGGCCCAAGACCATAGATCGGTTTATATGACAGCTATATCAGGTTATGGACCGATTTGAAGCATGGTGAGTACAGTTGTTGGAAATCATAAAAAAACACCTGATGCAAAATGTCAGCCAAAACGGATGAGAATTCCGCCGTTTAGTGGCTCAAGAAGTCAAGATCCAAGATCGGTTTATATGGCAGCTATGTCAGAACATGGACCAATATGGCCCATTTAAAATCCCAAACGACCTATAATGATAAAAAGTATTTGTGCAAAATTTCAATCGGCTAGCTTTACTCCTTCGAAAATGAGCGTGCTTTCGACAGACAGACGGACGGACGAACATGGCTAGACATGGTCTTGGACAAATATTTTGAGGAGTTACAAACAAAATAACGAAATTAATATACCGCCATATAGTGGAGGGTATAAAAAATACAATAAAATTAACGAAAAAATATTTGTTTTTTGAGATACAAAGATCAAATGATCACAGAACAAATACTTAAAATAGTTTAAACATATGACCGGTCGTAACAGGCAAACATTAATTATAGCATAACACACTACAGATCACGCGTGGTCTGCGAAGAGCAAAACAATATTTAACAGATGTTGTTTTTGTCTTAGTTCGGCCGGTTCAAATCTTTGGAACCCATCGCAATGGATTCTGCTGAAAATTTACACCAATTGACTTAGTAGAAGGGTATATGCATACCTTATGTACCGAAATTCTGCACAAATCAGGCCAAAGTTTTAGTTTCTAGGAGCCCTAGAAGCCTCATCAGAAGATCGGTTTATATATTAGGTTAAAGTCAAATTTGGACAATGCTTACCGTGAATGGCGAAAATCATTACAAATAAAGGTAAACAATTGCGTTTTTCAGGTGCTTCAGATGGAAAATAAGGGAGAGAAGTTTATATGGGAGGAATACCAGGCTATAAACCTATTTCGACCATATTTTCACAATTATTGAAATGCTAATTCGCCCATGAACATTCTATTAAGGAACAGGGGTTAACATCCCACATATCAGTGAGTCCTGTCCGATTCAAGCTTAAGCTCAATGGTAAGGGGCCTCCTTTGTCTAGCCGAGCCCGAATGGTGTGCCGCAGTGTGGTACATCTCTGGTGGAGAAGTTTTTACATTGAAAAGTACCTCACAAATGTCGCCAGGATTAGAAGGAGAAAACCACCGTTAATATTTTTTCTCATGTTCAGAAAACACTACTTCGAACACCATTGTGAATTTAACAGTGAGTTACGTCTAATTGTTGGAGGAAATGAAATAAATGAAGTTAATTTTATAAAATACTAGCTGAACTGGGCCCGCCCCGCATCGCCTTTCTTTACAATATATGGAACAAACTTATCCTGTGAATATTTATTTTCGATAATTAACAGCTGAGCCAAGTATGGTATAAAAGAGTGCATGACCTGTTATAGCCGACATATAAACCGATATCCCGATTAGATTTCTTAAGCTTCTAGAGGGCCCAATTCTTATGCAATTTGGTTGAAATTTTGCATACATCGTTTTGGTATGACTTCCAACAACTGTGCCAAGAATGGTCAAAATCGCTTGATAACCTGATATAGCTGCGATATAAACCGATCTTCCCATTTGACTCTCTGAGCTACTGAGGGCGCAATTTTTACTCGTTTTGCCCGAAATTTTGGAGGTATTTTTCTATGACTTCTACAATAAAAGGCCTTGATACCTATGGTCCATATCGGCCAATACCTTGATGTAACTCATATATATATTGAAAGTCATTCAAAAAACTTAACAAATGCGAGCCATGGTGGAGGGTATATAAGCTTCGGTCCAGCCGAACTTTGCATGCTATTACTTGTTTAATATACCCACTATCATAGGATGAGGGTATACGAATCTAGTCATTCCATTTGTAACACCTCGAATTATTTGTCTAAGACCTAATAAACTATATATATTCTTTATCGTCTGAACGTTCTGAGTCGATCTAGCCATGTCCGTCCGTCCGTAGGTCTGTCACAATCACGATAGCGGTCGAATGCCTAAAGTTAGCCGCTAGAAATTTTGACAGAGATTCAATATAGATGTAGGTCGATAATATTTTGCTATGAATTTCAACAACTGTGCCATGTACGGTCCAAATCGTTCTTTAACCTGATATAGCTCCCATATTAACCGACCTCCCAAATTAACTTCTTGAGTCCTTATATGCCGCAATTTTTGTCCGATTTGGCTGAAATTTTGCATGCGGTGTTCTATTACGACTTCCAGCAACTGTGCCACATACGTTCCAAATCAGTCTCTCGATCATCGTTATTCGATTTATAGAAGCTTTAATTTTTGCTGGTTTGACAGAAGTTTGATATGTAGAATAAAATTTTGCACTTCAAACAAATTTATTTTGTATAAATTTTTAGCAGAATCCATGGTGGTGGGTTCTTAAGATTCAGTTCGGCCGAACTTAGCACGCTTTTACTTGTTATACATCACTGGTCTATGCGTTTAAATACTCTCCCTCTCTCTAGTTGGAGAGGCACAAGAGGGTCATTATTGCTCCGGTAAACGAATAATCGTTTGAGGCTATCGAAACACTTTTGCCACTTAAGAGTTTTTGGTTTTACAACTGGAGAACGATACTTTTACCGTATGCGAATTTGCTAAAAAGTTTACAATAAACAAATTTAGTTACATTCAATAATTTATATTACCGTATGATATGTTGAGACGAAACGTTATATAGTTACAATAAATGAAAAACTTAATAAAAGTAATCGTAATAAAAGTATTTCGTTTTTTTTTGCGTGTAGACATTGTCCATCCATTGTCTGACTTCTTAATATATATAATATATATATTTAATCCCTCTTTACTAAAGTACATCAGATCATATCTGACTGGATGTACTAAAAGAGTTAAATTTGGTACTGCAGTATCTAAATCAGTTGTTGTCTCTTCAGGTGTTCCACAGGGTAGTCATCTTGGCCCTGTGCTGTTTTGTTTGTTCATAAACGATCTCCCTTTTACTTTAAAGCACTCGAATATTTTGATGTATGCATGTGATGTAAAGATCTTCAGATCAACGAAAAACTCTGATGAACAGTGTTATCTTCAGTATGACCTTGATACTCTTTACGAATGGTGCTACCAGAACTTTATGGAACTTAAATGACTCTTCTAAGTCCGCCAGGAGTTCATCCTCACAACATTCGTCCGATCTTGCCATTATTAGTTTCCTTACGCATCCAGGGGCAGTTAAGAAAGCAGTGGAACTACTATCCCTCAGGACAATGGACACTTGCGGTGTGGACGACTTCTCCTTAGATGCTTCAATAGCTGCTGCTGTCGAAGTACCTGTTGAGTTCCGCCCTTCTGCGTAGACGCACACCTTGAGCCCAATCCAACCGGATGACCCACTCACACAGGGCTTGTCGGGTCCCGTTTCGATACCTTCTCTTCCTGTTTCGATCATGGCAGAGGGATTTGCAGTTTCCTATAAGCCGCCAGAATTTAGAGATGTGATCGACAGTTCCTCAGACAAGGTTTCAACAACAAATGCTGAGGCACCTGACTTAGACATTCGGAATTTTAAAACATACATCAAAGAAGAACACCTCTCATTTTTTGCATCTGATCTTTAAATCATCCATTGTTTGCCAACACAATGCACTGCACATATAAAGGACATCCCATGTTGGTTGATAAAAATACAAAAATGTTTGTTTGTTTTCCAATTGCTTAATGCAATAAGCTGACCTCGGGCACGTGGAGAAAATAATACATTAAACTCTATAAAGTACATACAATAGAAAAAACTAATATTGTAATCTTGTAAACTGGTTAAAAAGTCTTCCTTTTGTCTCAATGTTTCTTAGCATGCAAATGATATTCTAATGGCGTTATTCTTTAACTCATTGAACTTTTTAATAGTAAGGAACAGATGAATGCTTAAATGTGACTCTCTGTAATATCCTGGTATTCAACTCTCCGTGTCTAGTCTTTACTTCAAATACTTTGTGTTTTGCTGTAATTATCACTACCAAAGTTCCACAAATACAATCATCCAACCCTTAGTCATATAGAAGAATAATGAAAAAAAGTCTTAAATTCAACCATGAAGTTAAACATGACATCGCATGTATTTATTCACAGAATCAAACAAATATTCCTGACTTGTTATGACCATGTGTTCGGTTTTGTAGTGAAAGGTAAACAAACACTATGGGTGGGTGGCAAGACGCACAAAGGTTTGATGGATTCCTTTGTTGTCCAATGTTCCTTTGTTCTCTTACCTTCATTAATAGAAATCTGTTAATAATTGTTATGCCGCATAGTATGGCTTTAGTCTCTTGCAACATTCATCAACTCATTGCCACACGGGGTATCAAGACTCTGGTGGTGCTGTTGCTGCTGCTTTTGTTGATATCATCTTGGCGGGTTGTAAACGAAATCAATGCGGTTGGCAATTTCCATTGAGCCTATGGTTAGAGATTCGAACTGACTCCCATATCAGTCAACGGGTACTTGTGAGTTGTATGGTTATCGATTCACCTTGTTGAATCTGTCCGTCCGTCCATCCGTTTGCCCATTCACCAAGTCCACAAAGTAGTTCAAATCATTGAACAAACAAACGGTGTTGTGTTCTGGGTGCTTATGAAAATAAATATAGAAAATATTTTTTTATAGCAAATATAAATAGAGCCTAATCTAATTCTTAGGATCTTAGAACCCAAACGCTACGGCAAAGATGAAAGTCTATTGCCACGATGTCTTAATATTTATTTGTTTGTTTTGCAATTGAAAGTGTCACATTTGGAATGGAATATCTATAGATACTCTCCTTCTAGACTTGAACCATGCATTTAGGCATGCATTGCCCCATACGTCATATGAAAGAGGTTGGTTGAACAACAACAACGCAAACAAAAAATCACTTCTCTATAGTCGGTCGTTCATTTGCGCGATGAGTACCTTCTCCTTATCACTTTATTTCTTTTCTAGTGGTTGTTGCAGTAGAATTCAGCCGAAGTAAGCAAATAATCGTAAAGTATCAAAGAGAACAATGCCTTGGCTACCACACAGCTTATCGTTGTCCAAAAACCTCAAAAACTCAAGAACGGTATCGAGTGCTGAAGCGAGACTCTTTGGGAAGTAGAGCATTATCAGATTGTCTTCTAATATTTGGCGAATAAAAATAAGAGATCCACGAAAATGTTCAATGACCCAGTTCATTGTAGGTAGATAACATTTTATTGGAAAATTTTGCTTGAACTCGTATATAGTTACTCAAATTTTTTCGAAATTTGAGCAACTACCAAATTGCGCCAATGGGTTTATAACCTTCACTAAATGGGTGTGCAGTCGGAACTGCATAGCTGTAATATGCTTTAGTGCAAAATCCCGCTTGACTTGAAAATCCCTCTCATTCTCCTCTTACCCCTTAATTGAAAAGAATTTTCACTTAACCGAACTGCGCTTTACTGAAAATTACGGATAAGTAAAACAAATTGGAAGCATTTTTAGAGTTTCGTTTAGCCGGTTTCGACTGTTTATTATTATTTGTGTATGTAGTTATTATTTTGTTAAAACTCAAAGAATTGATTGATGGGATCCTATAAAGTATACATATTGATCGCTATGGCATTCAAAGTCGATCTGGGGCACTATCTTACAATCGAATAAAGATACATGGATCAACATGAGTCATGTTTCGATATGGTTTTTGTATAAATCCATTTCCTCTGATTAATTACGAGCCTGCGGAGGAAACAGTTTTTACAGGATTTGGTGAAAACTTTATACCTCCTTGTTCAATTTCTATTTCAATGATGCTACACCAACACATAAAAACTTTTTTTTCAACATATGGTCTACATTTAAAATTTCTTTGTATAGCTATCAGCGATTTTGGCACGCTTCAAAGAAGTCGTAATGATAGAAAAACGCACCCAATTCTTGTCTCGAGCACTACAATCAGATAATCACTTCATTAGAAGTGATGGACAATTCGCTGAGTGCAAAATCAAGATCACATTGAACCGTCTGCGATCTAATAGACCATCAATAATTACCAACAACAACATCAGCAAGTTAAAACAAAAACAGCAACAAACAAAACATCATCACTGAAAGCCTACCAACATCCATTATCCGCCAGTTGGCATTGTTCTCGCATTTGGCACAGTCACTTTATAAAATTCTACCCTGCCTATCACTATGGCACAAGCACACCACAACCCCGTGGGGTAAAGTGAATGGCCACAACCCCTTTTTTTCTCTCCGACAGACATAAAGGCAAAAGCGAAAATTGGCATAAATGGCTGGCTTGGCATTCTGCCTTCCACAGCCTTTTATGAATGACAAATGTACCATTACGACTTTGATTGTTTTACGCTCCGATGTGTGTCCATTGTTTTGGACCAAAAGCATGCCGACGCTGTTAACAAATGACAAGAATCAGAGCAGATTTTCTAAACAGGTGGTCTGTCTCGACATGTGCCAAGCAACACAATTCCCATGCATTCTAAAGAATGGAATGAAGTAGAATAAAGGAGTTTCATTTAAACTCCACCATTAGGTTGGGGTAAGATTTTATCATGTCGAGATATGGTAGACAAAAGGTAACATCACTTGGCGTGCACTAAACGGCAGGTTCTAATTTCTACTTGATGGCGGTGCTAACTGGTTGAATTGGTAATGAGTTTTTTTCTCTTGTCGGAGAGTGCATCTCTGCCAGTGTAATTAAAGCTGAACTAGAGTATCTTCTTTGAAAATATGGTGCGTATCGGAAGTGCTGTTGTAGCTACACCACTGCTATGGTACAGATTATTATAACTTAGTGCATTTTTATGCATCTTCAAAAAAGCGAAATTTTCTTCTCCCGAAAATGCCACGAAATTCGTACTGGGGATTCAAAAGCATCACCCAAGAAACCCATGGAAAGAACAGAAGTGTTGACTTGATAGTGGAGCCAAGAATGCGGCATACGAAGCAACCTTGCGGTTAATAGCAAATTAATAGGCGATGGAGAGGCATCGGTAAAAAGAGAGAAAATGAAAAGACGTGAGTGTAAACGAATCGACATGTCACACAATGAGGTTTGAAAATTTTACCAAAGAATTAAACAACAAACCAAAGGCTTTGGTACAGGCACATCGAAATAACAACATTGTTTATGCCACCTCATAAACCGTCCGAATGGACATGTGTACCGACTGGGACAATATGGGTATCAAATGGAAGTATTAAATTGTAGAGTACGAACTTGACATAAAAATGCCACCCTTAGTGTCGGAGGGTCTCCCACCCCCAAAAATACCACCCAACAGGACATTTTTACCGCTTTGGGCAATATGTGTATCAAATGAGAGGTATTTAAGAGTAAAGTACAAATCTGACATTAAAAGTATTCCTTGGTGTCTGAGGGGTCTCCCCACCCCCCAAAACCCCCCAGCAGAACATATTTGCCGATTGGGACAATATGGGTATCAAATGAAAAGGTGTTTGAAAGTTGAGTACACATCTGAGTACAAGGATGTACATTGAGTACATCTTTGGACAAAGTTCTTAACTTTGTCCAAGGTGTCTACGGGGCCTCTCTAACCCCCAAAACGAGCATGAATTTCCCACGTCTCAAAATGGGTATAAAATGAAAGGTCTTTGAGAGTTGACCTCGAATCAAATATACGCATTTGGGTCTGAGTCTGGGACCAGCCCACCCACCTAATACGCTTCAATAAGACGTGTAGTTCGATCGGGATAATATGAATAAGAATTCAAGTATTTGGGTCACGTCCTGCCGTTCAGCAGGACTTGTTGATCGCAGCAACAAAGGATTCAAATAAATTGTTTTTTGGGTCATAGCGTCGGAGGAGGGACCGACCCTCACCTCCCAATAAAAAGAACAACAAATTGTCATGTAGGACGACCGAAAACATATTGTACTCAAATGAAAGGGTGTCAACGTTTAAACCGTCCATGTTCGCCAACTATGGCAATAAGGGGCTCAAATAATAGGTACTTGATAGTAGAAAAAGAATTTGATACTCAATTTTGAGGACAAGTGTTTGGGGGTAGTCTCACCCCATAAACTTTACTTTAACCAATGGCGGCTTAAATAAAAGAAATATAGTAAGGGCAAGTCTACTTAAACATCCCTTCACGACCTAGACGGCTTTTGCTGTCAAGGTATACACATTGCTAACGATGGGAAACCAACCATATGAAGGAGCTGGAGTTTCTGGGCATCAATACTACCGCAAGAACGTTTTTTAATAACTCACTGAAAGAGCCATTGCGGCAAGCTTATATATGTAGATTTACAAAGATGGTATAGGAGAGGGACAACTCAAGGCAGCTGACTTGGTTGTTGTGGATAGGGGAAAGTGGAAAGTTCAGGACGACAACGAAGTGGGCTACCGAAAGTGATCTAGGCATTAATCCATCTAAGACGTTATTTTCGGCAGGATATACAAGTTACCCACATAGGCACCTGTCCACTTAGGAGGCACCAGGATTTTTTGCTGGACAGCAAATTTAACTTTAAATCAAACATTTTAGAAAGGACAAGAAAGGACAATCCTGCCCTATACGCCTGAAAGAGAGCCATTGGCCAAAGTTGAGGTTTAAGCCGTGTGTCATGCACTGGGTGTACAGTGTACAGTTGTCAGACATATAATGCTATTTGGTGTTGTTGTATAGTGGACAGCGTTTCAATATTCATACTCATACTGTTTGTGGAGGCTAAGGGAGCTCTCTCTTTGGTCGTGCGGAGGTTACGGACACTGTATTATCTTTGGTACAATGTCCGACGTTCCATGTTGTGTAAATTACACCTTGCCTGAGCCGTTCTTTGATACAAAGTAAAAGAAAGTACATAGAATTCTATACGGATGGTTTCGATCTAGACGAATAGGAGGGCTTTGGCGTGTTCACCGTATAACTAGAACGGGTCATATGGAGAAGGTTACCCGACCACTGTGGTATGTTTCAAGCGGAAATCCTTGCAATTAAAGAAGTGGTGAAATGGGACAGATATAATGTCATAATGACGATATAAATATCTTTCCAGATAGACGGGCAGCCATTAAATCTTTGTGGAACATATTTCTGAATTGAAAAACAACCTTCGATGGTAATAGATTTCCCAACGAGATGGCTGAACAGTTCAACATTCACCTGTTCTGGCTGCCGGGCCACAGAGATATTGCAGGGAATCATAGAGCAAACGGACCAGGCCCGAAGGACAACGAATGATAGATGATCACAAAGAGCATTCTGTGAGCATTCCAAAACTATGTGATCTAATCTAGACTTAAAGAGGTCTACCGTTTTGGCGTCACTGGCTAGAACAGGCGGCTTAGTCATTGTGTCCGTCATGACAAGTCACTGTCAAATCGGCAAACATGCTGACAGACTGAAGGTTGCTAGCTACGACTTTTGCAGAAGCTGGGAGGACATCGAAGAAGAAGAAACTATAGAACATCTCCTGTGTGTGTGTCCCGCACTAGCAGTCAGAAGGAGTTCCACTTTAGGCTCCATTTCTTTGAGAACGTGTATGATTAAGCGGATGTGAACATTCGCAAGTTGTTGGGCTTTTTAAAGCGATCTGGATGGTTCGACGGTGGGAACTAACGGCATCTTCCTTCTTCTGATCCTGTGGTATCACAGTAGACGAAAACGTTTAAGTGAGTCTGATGGCAGACTGCCACTTAAACCTATCCTAACCTACCTTTATACTATACTCCCATAGGCTTTCAACTTGAGTCCCATATTGTCGCGATTCCATTTGTCTGAAATTGCTATCATTTTAATCCTATGTTGTCCCGGTCACCATGAACACGTCCGTCGTCACACGATGTGTGATTTGTACCGTTTTACAGGTATCCTAGTGAAACCATGCACCAAGAAGTTTGTGTCCTTTTTCACGAAAATGGTTGTCGCATTAAGTACATTTATATTTACATTTATTAAGTACATTTATATTGGATTGCCCAAAATGTAATTGCGGATTAAAAAAAAAAAAAATAAATGTATTTTTAATAAAACTTAGAATGAACTTTAATCAAATATATAATTGCCATTTTGTTCGATAACCTTTTGCCATCTTCCTGGCAAATTTAGTATTCCACGCTCATAGAACTTCTGGCCTTTATCTGCAAAAAACTGAACCAAGTGCGATATATAGCCTCATCATTGCCGAAAGTTTTACCATTTAAGGAGTTCTACAAAGAACGAAATAAGTGGTAGTCTGATGGTGCAAGGTCAGGGCTATATGGTGGATGCATCAAAAGTTCCCAGCCAAGCTCACTCAGTTTTTGGCGAGTGACCAAAGATGTGTGCGGTCTAGCGTTGTCCTGGTGGAATATGACACCTTTACGATTGACCAATTCTGGTCGCTTCTCCTTGATGGCTGTATTCAATTTGTCCAATTGTTGACAGTAAACATCCGAATTAATCGTTTGGTTCCTTGGAAGCAGCTCAAAATATACCACACCCTTCCAATCCCACCAAACAGACAGCATTGTTTGGACCATGATCGTTTTCGACTAACGTTGTTGTAAACAATCCATTTTTCATCTCCAGTTATGATTCGTTTTAAAAACGGATCGAATTCATTGCGTTTAAGGTGCATATCACAAGCGTTGATTCGGTTTGTTAAATGAATTTCTTTCAATACATGTGGTACCCATATTAAAATTGACGCCAAACAAACAAATGTAAACAAAATTTCGCGCACTTTTTTTCTAAAGCAAGCTAAAAGTAACAGCTGATAACTGACAGAAGAAAGAATGCAATTACAGAGTCACAAGCCGTTGAAAAAATTTGTCAACGCCGACTATATTACTACTATATTACCGACAATTACTTTTTGGGCAACCCAATATTTCGCGTTAAGTACATGATTTCCGCTATCAATAAAAACAATATCGAATTTTATTACACCCTTCACCATAGGATAGGGGTTTACTAATTTCGTCATTCTGTTTGTAACTCCTCGAAATATTTGTCTAAGACCCCATAAAGTATATATATTCTTGATCGCCATGACATTTTAAGTCGATCTAGCCATGTCCGTCCGTCCATTCGTCCGATCTAGCCATGTTCGTCCGTCCATCCGTCCGTCTGTCTGTCGAAAGCACGTTAACTTTCGAAGGAGGAAAGCTATCCGCTTGAAATTTTGCACAAAAACTTTTTATTAGTGTAGGTCGGTTGGGATTGTAAATGGGCGATATCGGTCAATGTTTTGATATAGCTGCCATATAACCCGATCTGGGATCTAGACATCTTGAGTCACTAGAGGACGCAATTTTCATTCGATTTGGCGGAAATTTTGCATGATTTGTTATGATTTTCAACAATAGTGCCAATTATGGTTCAAATCGGTCCCTAACCTAATATAGGTGTCATATAAATCGATCTTGGGTCTTGACTTCTTGAGCCTCTAGAAGGCGCAATTCTTCCCCGATTTGGCTGAAATTTTGCATGACCTGTTTCGATATGACTTCCAACAACTGTGCCAAGTATGGTTTAAATCGGTCCATAACCTGATATAGCTGCCATATAAACCGATCTTGAATCTGGACTTCTTTAGCCGATAGAGGGTGTAATTCCTATCCGACTTGGCTGAAATTTTGCATGAGGTGTTTTGTTATAACTTCCATCTACTGTGAGAAATATGGTTCAAATCGGTTATAACCTGATATAGCTGCCATATAAACCGATTTGGGATCTTGACTTCTTGAGCCTCAAGAGGGCCTAATTATTATCCGATTTGGCTGAAATTTTGTACAACGTCATTCTATGACCTCCAATATACGTGTCAAATATGGCCTGAATCGGTCTTTAGCCTGATACAGCTCCCCTATAAACCGAACTCCCTATTTTACTTCTTGAGCCCCTAAACATTTAATTCAATTAGCAAAGCAATTCTTTTCTTTTATCCTTTGTTTATCTAAAAAGAGATACCGCGAATGAACTCGACAAATGCGATTCATTGTGGAGGGCCGAACTTAGCACGCTTTTACTTGTTTTATCTATCGTTGCACTTTGGGGTTCATGTATCCCAATGCAAGTACGAAGACGACATTTATTCATTTGTCTAAAATCTTGGATGTTCCGACAGACCACATCTCAAGAATTCATAAAATGATGGTCATGTCATCATTTGCACGTCAGGGAATCTTGCTTCTTCTTATTACACCTAGATTGTTGCAATGGTTCCTTTTTCTTAGCAAAAGGCAAAGAAAAAATTCTTTTTATTTCTTCCAAATTTATGATAACTCCTCTCCATTAAAATTCTCATTTACGAGTGTTTTCGTGACATTCATTCTCAAATATATGGCATTATTATACTTCCTGCATTTGAGCTGAGTTGGCAGGATTATCCAGGCAGCAGACATTTAAGTTTTGGCAAAACGTGTTGATGTTGCTTCTTTTGGCGATGCAACTAAATATGTGAACGTTACATTCTTAGGTCGTATTGCAATAATGTTTGTATGTATAGCCTTGAATGAGCTCATGATAGTTCCTTCATTCATATTTCAGTAAGGAAAAGGAAATTGAAACGGATTTGTACATTTAGTATTGCGGTGAAACATGCTCACGTCACTCCTATTTGATTTTTTAGTTTTTAAATTTGAAATGCTATCTCCATGGATTATTGCTGAAGGTTATGGTGGTGTTGAAGACATGAGAAACCGGGAATAGTTGACTGAGATTGAAATATTCAAGTTGAGGTTGGTAAGCATAAAATTCTACAAATTATGAATTTTAAATAGAAAACGTTCAGCTCTAGAGAAAATGGTTGAAGGGAATTTTCTTTGTAGAGAAAATGGTTAAAGGGAATTTCTACACTACTGTTATTAGACAATTGGGCTAAAGATTGCAAATTTACTTTATTTGGGTATGACAGAACATTTCTTCTACTAGCCGAACTAACAATAGATTTCCAAGTACCACGATCTTCTGAGCTCGTTTTACAATTTCTGATACCTAGTTTCGAGGGGTATTTTTATACCCTACACCACAATTGTGGTACAGGGTATTTTAACTTAGTGAATTTGTTTGTAACATCCAGAAGGAAGAGAGATAGACCAATTGATAAGTATACCGATCGACTCAAAATCACATTCTGATACGATTTAGCTAATTCCGTCTGTCCATGTTAATTTGTGTACAAAGTACAGGTCGCAGTTTTCATCCGATTGTCTTTAAATTTGGTATAGGCATATTTTTCGGTCTAGAGACGAAGTTCAGATTTAGATATAGCTCCCATATATATGTTCGTCCGATTTGAGGTCCAGATTTAGATATAGCTGTCATATATAATTATATATATCGCCCGATTTTCACTTCTGTGGTCACTGCAAACGCATTTATTGACCAATCTTGCCAAAATTTTGTACAGCGCTTTCCCCGACGACTTCCACAATATCTAAGAAATTTGGTCAAAATCGGTTCAGATTTAGATGTAGCTCCCAAATTTATGTTGGTCAGAATTTGGATATTGGATGTGCAATAATGTTGTCATTTGTCAACCATTTTTATTACAGTTTGAACATATTTGCTCGAAATTTGATACGGATTGTTTAATAACCCATCTGAAAACATCCGCCGAGGTCCAACAAAATTGGCTCATAATTCGATATGGTTCCCACTTTGTACCTATAGTGTAGGTGTAGGGTATTATAATGTCGGCACCGGCCCACGTTTGCCTTTTCTTACTGGTTCCACTTGAACTTGATGTCGCAATTTTGGTTGATGTCGCAATTTTAAGTGTGCACAATGTTTACCTTCAAATAACTTTCCTGATGGAGCTACTTTATTCATTCTGACAACGTGACCTAGCCAACATATTCGTTCAACTACCACCGCTTTTAACTTCGGTCTTCCCATATCAATGAAAGTATGGGACTGTCGAAAGCGACTTTGTAGTGGACGAATATACGGCAAGTATCGAACTTTTCTTCTCAGGTCTTTTCCTGGATTTGCCGCAGTGAGAATATCTGGTCCATGGTGTATTTATCAGTAGCCTAATTACCTCATAAGTGATCGAGTATGCTTTCTCACTGAATGAAATTTCATCACGTGTTTGGTGAATGTTGATTGTTGTTTGAACCATTGAGTGGAGCGGACGTTATGTTATTTCGCTCTGCAAAAATTTTTCTTTCACTCGTAATAGGTCATTATTTTTAGTAGAAAAATGTAAGTCATTCAAGGATAGCTACGATAGTGGTATCCATAAGGCGGTTGATGATCTGCGTCTGTTTCCAGTGGAGCGGCAGATCTGGAGCCCGCAAGTAGGCTTACAATGGACTCCAAAGTCCCAAAAGCTGCGGTGGTGGAATCAGGCCGTAACATGTTGTTTGCTCCTGAAACCTCGACTGATGGAGCGGCAGCTCCAGGCTCCACTAGCCGACAGACGACTGATTAGCAGGGGCTTTTGACATAGACACCTGGTTCGAGTCTTAAGGCCAAGGCCGAACCTATTCTATCTTTCCATGCCTATAATTTGCCTAGGCCATCGGCCTTCCCCGGCAAACCAACACGCTCTTTAAGAGGTTGGAATAATAGAAGGCGCATCGCTCTCAAATTTTTTGAGAGGCTTGCTGCGAATAATAAGACTCTCACAAATAGGGAGAGAGACTCCCTAAATTGGGCTTGATTATTCGCTGCACAGGATTCCCCAAAGACTACACGTCTAGATTCGGAAACTGCACCGCAGTCTGCCAAAAGGATGCGGTCACCTGGAGAGCATCCCATGCCTAAAATAACTAGGGCGAACAATAGTAAGATGGGTCCAAGAACTTTTGCTAATGTCGCTAGAGACAGTTTGTTGATGGCAGATGTCGAAAAGGGAGAAGACCAGGGCTGCATACCTAGGAATAATAAGAGTGGAATAGTCAATGGACTGGAATGGGGGATTAGACGTGGTTCTTATCCAGTAATCATGGGTGTGTGAAGGAATGGTTCGTGGACTAAGAATTCCGGGATTTAAATACTCATGGGTACAGGGAATTGGAGACGCATATCCTGTATTCTTGCAAAAAGTAGTCTTAATGTTTTTCTTCTTCCGTTGCTAAGCACTGAATATTCAGTAGTAGCCAGCCTTGAAATAAATAAGTCTCATTACTTCCTGGCTTCTCTATATATGGCACACGATTCAGAGATGCCGCCTTCAAACCTTAAGTTGCTTGTTGAAGCCGCTTCTGCAGGGAGGAAAAGCCTCATTGTAGGAAGTGATGCGCATTAGCATCACCAGATATGAGGAAGTTCGGATGTCAACTGCAATCTGGCGATTTGTAATAAAGGGGATAAACCGACCTTTATTACCAGGAACAGGCAGGAGGTACTAGATATATATAAGCGCAAGAATATGCGACTTAGAAGTGATGGATGACCACAGCAGAAGTGGTCCCTCGTCTAAACAGAAGGAAGGTGGATTGGGATAAATTTCGGCACAGATTCTGCAGGTCTATCCCTTCTATACCAGAAAAGGAAGTGGAAACTGTGGAGGATATAGACATAATGGTCAAGCGGATCCCCAAGATCCCTGAATGACCCGCTTGTGTCAGCATGCCCCAGTGCAAAGTCAACGGGCAACCAGTGACCGCCATGGTGGACCCCAGAGCTGGTTGGTCTAACTGCAGAAAACTCTTCAACAAAGCGAAAGCCATAAGAGCACCACACGATTGGGACATCTATAAGACAACGACTAAGAAAATATAAGGGCGAGCTGAGAAAGGTTTATAAAAAATCCTGGGTGGTATTCTGTAGCTCCGTGGAGGATGAATTTGAAGCCTCGAGGCTAAGGAAGATTCTGTCCTCGAGACCTATTACGGTGGGATATATTCAGAAGTCAGAGAATGTATGGACAATGTCTAGTGAGGAAACACAAGAAATACTCGTTGCCACACATTTACCTGTAAATTCTTCAACGAACAACCCGGCGGCAGGTTGTCACTGGTATGCATTCGTTGGAGGTTATTGGGGAAATTATGTTTAAGCCGAAAATCCTTTGGGCGATAAAAAGTTTCGAAACCTTTAAGTCGCCAGGCCCTGATGATGTATCACCGGTTGAATTACAAGCTGTGTCTGATAGTCTGGTTCATTGGCTTAGGGAGATATACTCTGCTTGTATCAGCATGTCATATGTATCTGTGGAAAAGTGGGATGCGAAGATCATTTTCATTCCTAAAGCAGTCTGTCATCCTTTATGCTGAAGACTTTAGAGAAGTTGTCGCGGCAGTAGCATGCATGTAGTAAACGCAAATCCACTGAAACAGCTCTTCACGACTTAGTCGACTACATAGAGTGTTCTCTCGCTGTCAAGGAATATAAATATAATGGTAGCATTTCTTGACATTGAAGGTGCTTTCAATAATGTAAAACCGACGTCAATCATGAAGGAAGTGGAGTTTCTAGACATCGACTCTACCGTATGAAAGTTTATTAAAAACTTATTTACTAAAAGATGCATTACGGCAGACTTGGGATCTGTGGATTTAAAAAGATGGGTCAGCAGAGGAACATCTCAAAGAGGTATACTGCCTTCTCTACTTTGGAATATAGCCATTAACAATAGATTATTGTCTCTTAAGGGGAAAGTTTCCCAGCACTCTAAGAGATATAATTCAGGAAGCTCTACGTGCAATAGCGATATGGGCTACCGAAAGTGGTCTAGGTATAAATTCGAGCAAGACAAAAGTAGTTTTCTTCAGCAGGAGATACAAGTTGCCTACAGTGGCACCTGTCATCCTGGGAGGAGAGAATGTTCCATTTACAGAAAGCGCAAAATACGTGGACGTTTGCTGGACAGGAAATTAACATGAAATCCAACATTTTGAAAGATTTCGAAGAAGTAAAGATAGGCGCTTCAAATTTTTGAACAAATACTTCTTATCAGTTTAGGTCGATTGGGATTGTAAATGGGCCAAATCGGTTTATGTTTTGATATAGCTGTCATATAAACCGATGGGTCTTGACTTCTTGAGCCTCCATTGGGCGCGATTATTTTCCAATTTTGCTGAACTTTTGCACGTGGTAGTTTGGTATTTCTGCTAAGAACTGTACCAAGTATGGTTCAAATCGGTTCATAACCTTATGTAGCTTTCATTAAACCAATCTCGCGTTTAGACTTCTTGAGCTTCTAGAGGGCGCAGTTCTAGTCCGATTTGGTTGAAATTCATACATCGTTGAGGAGTGACTTCCAATAACTGTGCCAAATATGGTATGAATCATTCCATAACCTGATAAAGCCGCCATATAAACCGATCTGGGATCTTGACTTCTTGAGCTTCTAGCGCTTCTAGAGGGCGCAATTCTTATCCGATTTTATTGAAATTTTGCACGTAGTGTTTTGGTATCACTTCCAACAACTTGTTAAGTATGATTCAAATCGGTTCATAATCTGGTATAGTTGTTATATACACCGATCTTGGATTTTGACTTCGTGATCCAATAAGGCGCGCGATTCTCATCCGATTTGGCTGAAATTTTACATGAGGTGTTTTGTTATGACTTCCAATAACTGCGCTAAGTATGGCGTAAATCGGTATAGAACCTGATATAGCTGCCATATAAACTGATCATAGATTTTGACTTCTTGAGCCTCCAGAGGGCGGAATTCTCACCCGCGCATAGAACTCGACAAATGCGATCAATGGTGGAGGGTATATAAGATTCGGCCCGGCCGAACTTAGTACGCTGTTACTTGTTTTTTTTTTAATTTTTGTCGACACGATTTCTGTAAATCTGCCGTTTTGAATTTTTTAAAAATACAAACCATGGTGAGACAAACATTCAATTTAAACGCACTTATTTTTTTTTATTCATTTCGCTAATTTATCAATTTTAATTAGTTTATAATTACATTATACAAATATTTAAAAGGGATATAAATGGGAATATGTTCAAAAAACTTTTATAAAGGATTTTTGTGACTTTGTTAATCGGTCTTCACACTGCCTGAGCTTTGCTTGTAACGTTTGCTGAATGGATTTTGACTATTCCCGTTTTGTCATAGATGTTTTAGTTAATCTAATCAATGTATTACTCAGTTCATATTAACATATCTACAGGGAGTAAATGTTGAATTTTTTCTTTCGCACATTAGTGACAGTTATAAACTTACTGCCTAAAAAATATCACGCTTCAAAGTGTGCATTTAATCAAGCATGTCTCTAAATCTGGCAAGCAAAGAGCCTCGAGTCCTTTGTCTAAATTCATAAAATTGGAAACTCTTTTGATTTCTAGTTGCTTTTGTCCTTATCCCTTGTGATATCGACGAAGTCAATGCACAATTTTCCGCACGAAATGAAAATATTTACAATTGTTTATCAACTGATCTCTTTGCAGGATTTTAGCTTTTTCAGACCATAATAAAGTAAAAATGAACATGCCTATCACATATTTATAGTCCCAAAAGCCCCCATCAAGTCACACTCCGACTATGAGTCTTTTTTTACACAAATTTTGCTCCACACATCCTTTCTCTTGCAAAGCGCTCAAAAATGAATACAAACAAGTAAAAGCGTGCTAAGTTCGGCCGGGCGAATCTTATATACCCTCCACCATGGATCGCATTTGTCGAGTTCTTTTCCCGGCATCTCTTTTTAGGGAAAAAAAAGGAATTAAGAAAAGATTTGCTCTGCTATTAGAGCGATATCAAGATATGGTCCGGTTTGGACCACAATTAAATTATATGTTGGAGACCTGTGTAAAATGTCAGCCAATTCGAAAAAGAATTGCGCCCTTTGTGGGCTCAAGAAGTAAAATAGAGAGATCGATTTATATGGGAGCTGTATCGGGCTATATACCGATTCAGACCATAATAAACACGTATGTTAATGGTCATGAGAGAATCCGTCGTACAAAATTTCATTCCAATCGGATAATAATTGCGACCTCTAGAGGCTCAAGAAGTCAAGATCCCAGATCGGTTTATATGGCAGCTATATCAGGTTATGAACCGATTTGAACCATATTTGGCACAGTTGTTGGATATCATAACAAAATACTACGTGCCAAAATTCATTCAAATTGGATAAGAATTGCGCCCTCTAGAGGCTCAAGAAGTCAAGACCCAAGATCGGTTTATATGACAGCTATATAAGGTTATGAACCGATTTGAACCATACTCAGCACAGTTATTGGATATCGTAACAAAACACGTCGTGCAAAATTTCATTCCAATCGGATAAGAATTGCGCCCTCTAGAGGCTCAAGAAATCAAGACCCAAGATCGGTTTATATGACAGCTATATAAGGTTATGGACCGATTTGAACCGTACTTAGCACAGTTATTGGATATCGTAACAAAACACGTCGTGCAAAATTTCATTCCAATCGGATAAGAATTGCGCACTCTAGAGGCTCAAGAAGTCAAAACCCCAGATCGGTGTATATGGCAGCTATATCAGGTTATGAACCGATTAGAACCATACTTGGCACAGTTGTTGGATGTCATAAAAAACACGTCGTGCAAAATTTCATCCCAATCGGATAAGAATTGCGCACTCTAGAGGCTCAAAAAGTCAAGACTCAAGATCGGTTTATATGGCAGCTATATCAAAACATGGACCGATATAGCCCATTTACAATACCAAACGACCTACACTAATAAGAAGTATTTGTGCAAAATTTCAAGCGGCTAGCTTTACTCCTTCGGAAGTTAGCGTGCTTTCGACAGACAGACGGACGGACGGACAGACGGACGGACATGGCTAGATCGACATAAAATTTCACGACGATCAAGAATATATATACTTTATGGGGTCTCAGACGAATATTTCGAGTAGTTACAATCAGAATGACGAAATTAGTATACCCCCCATCTTATGGTGGAGGGTATAAAAATGTTTCACATATCTAAAATACTCAGCCTCAGGAAAGTGCTGAACACAACACTAGCATGAGATAAGTGTAAGTGTAAATGTCCTTAGGGATTTTACAGTAACTGTTTCCAATGCGTCAAAGAATAGTGTAGAGATTTATTTACTTAAATATTCATGTGGATGAAACCATCAGTGAAAGATTTTCATAGCAGCATAGGAATTGGGTTGTAACCAACTCATCCCTACACCTTTTGTTAGTTATACGCCAACGTTACGTCGCTAAATTATGGTGAAAGTGTGATATGTGTAAAAGTGAGAGACTAAATAGAGGAAGCACAATGGGATGAGTTTTAAATGTTGTGAAGTGATGAACTTATTATGATATAAAAATTATATTTCCAATCATTTGGCAGCTCTAGTGAATGGGCAGGCATTTCCACGCCCTCTATAACCTCTTTACCTTCGTGCGTAGTGCATTGGGTTACAGCAATTATTCATTTTATGACATACTAACTAAACCAGCCCGCTCCGCGGCGTCTTTATTAACAGGAAATATAATTTTTTTCTTATCATATCTGTAACCACGCTTCTTGCATTTACTAAGGTACAATGCCGAAGTTTTCCCAATACTTTTACTTATAAATTTTATTTCAAAATTCTTCTCATGTTTACCTCTTCTTGAAGCACGACCCAGAGTGGAAGGGCTAAAAAAATATTTTCTGTTATTTAATTTATTCGATGGACCTACAACTTTTCAAAAAAATGGTGAAAAGCATATGATCCACTTTGAGCACTCTCTTATATTCCCCAATAGATGGCGCTAATATTATTGTTAGTGATGTTCGCTGTTGATATCCATCCAATTGATATCCAATCATACTGTCATCATTTAGTTTATTTTTTAATCCAACTCATTCCACATTTGTGCATAGGTAGGTTTCTTTGTGAATAAACATGTTAATCTTCAGTGAAAATAGGTAGCGCCCAACTGTCCACCACTTGGGCTCGGCTATAAAAAAGAGAGTTCTAATGGTTGAAATGTGAGATGTATCCCCGCAAATCCTTAATGGAATACTCGTAGGCAAATTTGAAATATATTTATCTAAATAAAATCTTTACCATTTGTACATAGCTGAGCACAGCCCGTTCCATTACGCTTTCACTTTCACAATGGGGGAAATATTTCGCTCCCCTTCTTAGCTTAAGCACAAACTTTGATTTTATGTTCGTAAACATTCATTTGGGGTGGTTTTAGACAGAGGACCAAATCCCAGCTCCTTGGACCAAAAATTTAATGTTATACCCGTACTCTTCTCTCTTTTCATTTAACTTCCAAAGTTATATGATCGATCAATATGTCTGTTGAGATAGTTTTTGAGATTGGGGTGGCTCTCCAGACTACTAAAAACCTATTATTTGATTCTCATGAATTGATTCTCGATCGGTCAATTTTTGATTTTGGGCGGTGTTCCGAAAGCAACAAATTATATAGCCTATTGTTTCTTCCAGATCATATTCGTAATCTACTTCCGAATAACTTTCATTTGAGTCCCATATTGTCATGGTCGATCCACTTCTGATTTAGTGCGGTACTTTTGGGCTTAGGGCGGGCCTCTAGGTAGATGGACCTAATATTGTCCCGATCGGTCTACTTCAATTTTTGAGTGGTACGTTTGGGAAACGGGGGCAGACCCTCCCCCCAAAATCAAAAATTTGTATTGCCTATTGCTCCTCACTCCTCACAATCTGTGAACATTTCAAGAAACTTGGTTTAACCGTTTTTGAGACTATAACGAACCAACAAACTTACATACCCACAAATAAACCAACCAAACAAATAAATTAACAAACATATAAACAAAACAAGTAAAAGAGTGCTAAGTTCGGCCGGGCCGAATCTTAGGAACCCACCACCATGGATTCTGTTAAAAATGTATACAAAATAAAATTAATTGAAGGGCATAATTTTTACCTACATACCAAACTTCTGTCAAACTAGCAAAAATTAAAGCTTCTAGGAACCGAAACAGAGATGATCAAGAGACCGGTATGTATAGGAGCTACATCAGGTTATAAACCGATTCGAACCGCAAAATTTCAGCCAAATCAGACAAAAATTTTGGCTTGTAAAGGCTCAAGAAGTGAAATCGGGAGATCGGTTTATATGGAAGTTATATAAGGTTATAGACCGATTTAGACCGTCGTTAGCACAGTTGTTAGGTTAAGTTAGGTTACAGTTGTTGAAGGTCATAACAGAACACTATGTGCGAAATTTCAGAAATTTCAAATCGGACAAAAATTTTGGCTTCCAGGGGCTCAAGAAGTCAAATCGGGAGATCATTTTATATGGGATCTATATCAGGTTTTCGACCCATTTAAAACGTACTTCACACAGTTGTTGGAAGTCAAAACGGAACACCACATGCAAAATTTCAGTTAATTTGAATGAAAATTGTGGCTTCCAGGGGCTCAAGAAGTCAAATGAGGACATTGGTTTATATGGGAGCTATATCAGGTTCTTGACCCATTTGAAACATATTTGGCTCAGTTGTTGGAAGTCATAACAGAACACTATGTGCTTAATTTCAGCCAAATCGGACAGAAATTGCAATCTCCAATCGGACAAAAATTGCGAACCGATCTCCAGATTTGACTTCTTGAGCCCTTACAAGCCGCAATTGTTGACCGATTTGGCTGAAATTAAGCACACAGTGTTCTGTTATGACTTACAACAACTGAGCCAAGTATGATTGAAATGGGTCAAGAACCTGATATAGCTCCCATATAAACCGATCTCCTGATTTGACTTCTTGAGCTCCTGGAAGCTACAATTTTCATCCGAATTGACTGAAATTTTGCATGTGGTGTTCCGTTATGACTTGTGTACAAACTTATTACATACATCTTTTTTACCTAAAGACAAAATTGGAAAAATCGGTGGTTAGAGCTCCCATATATATGTTCGTCCGATTTGAATTAATACTGCAATAATATCGTTATTTTTCTTTTATGACTTTTCCGGTTCATTTTGATACAGCTCTCATGTCCGCTTTTCGCTTCGATTTATCAACCGCATCCGTATTTATCAACCGATCTTCTTAAAATTTTGCACATTTATTTCGTCTATGACACCTAAAATATGTTCAGATTTTAAATTGTTTTCCAAATATAAAATTTAAATGCTATTTTTTTCAAAAACAAAATTTCAATAAATGTTTTTGCAAACAAGATTTTAATGCAATTTTTTTTAGAGTTTTTGAACAAAATTTTTTTAAGGACAAATTCAAGGATATTTTTAAAGATAACATTTGAAAGAAATTTTTAAAGACAAGTTTCCAATTGAAATTTTCTCTAAAGACAAAACTTCAATTTGACAAGACAAAATTGTAATAATATTATTTTCTCAACAAAAATTCTAATGATTTTTTTAAGAAAAAATTCAAATTTTTTTTATACCCTCCACCATAGGATGGGGTGTACTTATTTCATCATTCCATTTGTAATACCTTGAAATATTCGTCTAACACCTAGAGCTGGCAAACTATCGATATTCGCAACATTCGATGTTTTCGATATTTTTTAAACAAATGTCGATAACAATCGATACTATCGTTAATTTCAGTAAATTTAAAGCAAAGAAGTAAAAAGGCGTTAAGTTCGGCCGCGCCGAACTTTGTATACCCACCATATAAATAAATCTTTATCCTTTCATCCCATCCCATAGCAGCTATATCGAAATATGTTCCGATTTGGACCAAAGTGTAAAACAAAATTTTGATCCTTTAGTAGCTATATCTAAAAAAAACCGATCTGAACCATATACGACACGGATGTCGAAAAGCCTAACATACGTCACTATGTCAAATTTCAGTGAAATCCGATTATAAATGCTCCTTTTATTGGGCCAAGTCCTTAAATCGAGATATCGGTCTATATGGCAGCTATTCCCAAATCTGGACGATCTGGGCCAAATTGATGAAGGATGTCGAAGGGCCTAACACAACTCACTGTCCCAAATTTCAGCAAAACCGGATAATAAATGAGGCTTTTATGGGCCTAATGCGCTAAATCGGAGGATCGGTCCATATGGCAGCTATATCCAAATCTGAACCGATCTGAGCCAAATTGGCGATGGATGTCGAAGGGCCTAACACAACTCACTGTCCCAAATTTCAGCAAAATCGAATAAAAAATGTTGCTTTTATGGGCCTAAGACCCTAAATCGGGAGATCAGTCTATATGACAGCTATATTCAATTCTGGACCGATCTGGGCCAAATTGACGAAGGATGTCGAAGAGCCTAACACAGCTCACTGTCTCAAATTTTAGCAAAATCGGATAAAAAATGTGGCTTTTATGGGCCTAAGACCCTAAATCGGAGTATCGGTCTATATGGCAGCTATATCCAAATCTGGACCAATCTAGGCCAAATTAACGAAGGATTTCGAAGGGCCTAACCAAATTCACTGTCCTAGATTTCAGCAAAACAGGATAATAAATGTGGCTTTTATGGGCCTAAGACCCTAAATCGGCCGATCGGTCTATATGTGGGCTATATGAAGATATAGTCCGATTTAACCCATCTGCGAACTTAACCAGTTTCAACTCAATATCACTATTTTTAAAGACTGTAGCGTGATTTCAACAGACACACGGACAGACGAACGGACATGGCTAGATCTTTCTACGCTGATCAAGAATATGTATACCTTATAGGGTCGGAAATGTATATTTCGATGTGGTGCAAATGGAATAACAAAATGAATATACCCCCTTCCTTCGGTGGTGGGTATAAAAACAAAACATACATTCCAGTCTCAAGTTCCAAGTTTTTCAAAATAAAACAAGAAGAGAAAAAGAGTTCGAAGGAATATAGACAAGTTGACCGACGAACCGCCAAGCAATCGTCCTAGGTAAAGTTATAAGTGGGACGTATGCCTGAAGGGACTCAGAGGCAAATCAGACTTTACTAGACACAACTTCATACATACTGCTGTTACGTCATGATTTCTGCGGCAACTGCTATTACCAGGAAGTTAACGTTTAGAACCACTTAACATCGGCCCAAAAGAGGATCAATGAGTTTGCTTGCAAACAGTGTCCAAAACCCTTGCCCCCAAAAAAAAAAAACATCGGTTACATGCAAGTCCACGCAGATACACGGGCAATTGCAGTTGAACCAACACATGATGAGCCACCATCAGGATGCCTCCAAGCAGTTCAAATGTGGGAAATGTTCGTCGTGTTTTCTACTCCGTCAAACTTGAAAGCTCACATGCAGTAACACAAAACTTGGATTACTTTTGTGAAACATGCAGTGAGTTGTTCATATGAGTTTGCATGGCAGCGAAAGGCAATTCCATTGCAGGTGCAAATGGGCCATAACCGTTCAGATTTAGATATAGCTCCCATATAAACCGATCTCTCGATTTGATTTCTGGAGCCCCTAGAAGCTGCAATTTTTTCGGATTTGGCTGAAATTTTGCATGTGCTGTTCTTCTATGACTTCCAACAACTGAATCTATTACGGTCTACATCGGTGTATAACCTGATATAGCTCCCACATAAACCGATCTGGGGTCTTGACTTCTTGAACATATAGAGTGCGCAATTCTTTTTTCGATTTGGCTGAAAATTTGCACGTTGTGTTTTGGTATCACTTTCAACAACTGAGCTTAGTATTGTCAAAATCGGTCAATAACCTGATATAGCTGCCATATAAACCGATCTAGGATCTTGACTTCTTAGGCCTCTAGAGGGCGTAATTCTTATCCGGTTTGGCTGAAATTTTACACGAGGCTTTTTGTTATGACTTCAAACAACTGTGCTTAGTGTAGCATAAATCGGTCTATAACCTGATATAGCTGCCATATAAACGATTTTGAATATTGATTTCTTGAGCATCCACAAAACGCAATTCTCATCCGATTTGTCTAAAATTTTGCGTGGTATGTTTTGTTTTGATTTCCAACAACTGTGCCGAGTATGGTTCATATCGGTCTATAACCTGATATAGCTGCCACATAAACTGATCTCGGATCTTGGCTTCTTGATCAACCAGAGGGCGCAATTCTCATCCGATTTGGCTGAAATTTTGCATGAAGTGGTTTGTTACGACTTCCAAAAATTGTGCTGAGTATGATTCAATTCGGTTGATAACCTTATATAGCTGCCATATAAACCGATCTTGGATCTTGACTTCTTCAGCCATTTGAGGGTGCAATTCTCATCTTATTTAGCTAAAATTCTGTGAGGGGTGTTGTGTTCTGACTTTTGGATATAGCTGCCCTATAGACCGATCTCGAGATTTAAGGTCTTGGGCCCATAAAGGGCGCATTTATTGTTCGATTTCGCCGAAATTTGGGACAGTGCGTTCTGTTAGGGGCTTCGACAATTTTCTGCAATTTGGCCCAGATCGGTTCAGATTTGTATATAGCTGCCATATAGGCTGATCTCTCGATTTAAAGCCTTGGCACCACAAATGCGCATTTATACGATTTCGCTGAAATTTTGCACAGTGAGTTATGTTAGGATTTTCGACATCCGTGTCGTATATGTTTCAGATCGGTCTATATTTGGATATAGTTACCAAAAAGACCAATATTTCGTTCTATGAAATTGAAGAACGACTTTTACTCAACTCAATGTCCGTGCCATATTTCGATAAAGCTGCTATGGGGGCATAGATTATGCATTTTTCACCGGATTATGGCGAAAGTATGTTTGCATATATACCCGAGGTGGTGCGTATCCAAAGTTCGGATCGGCCGAACTTAACGCTTTTTTACTTGTTTTAATTTCAATATCATCAATAACATTTTACCTTAAAACAATATTTCGATAAAAGTTTCTCTAAGAAAAATTTCCTTGTAATTTTGACTTATTTTTAATTTGGCTGTATTTCAATTTAAGCTCGGTTTTTTTCTATTTTTATACCCTACACCACTACTGTGGTACAAGGTATTATAACTAAGTGCATTTGTTTGTAACACCCAGAAGGAAGTATACCAATAGACTTAGCATCACTTTCTGATTCGATTTAGCTATGTCCGTCAGTCTGTCTGTTCATCCGATCATCTTAAAATTTGGTAAGGCATGTTTTTCGGCCTAGAGACGAATCTTATTGAAATTGGAAAAAATCGGTTCAGATTTGGATATAGCTCCTATATATATGTTCGTCCGATTTTCGATTATAATGCAATACAATTGTCATTTGTTAACCGATTCTCTCGAAATTTAGCTGGAATGATTTTCTCTTGACTCTCGATATTACTGGTGAATTTCATGGAAATCGGTTTAAATTTAAATATAGCTCTCATTTAGATATATCGCCCGATTTTCACTCCTAGAGCCACTGCAGGCGCATTTATTGACCTATCTTCCCAATATCTTGAACAACGCTTTTCTCGACGACTACCACAATACCGTAGATGTTTTATCGAAATCGGTTCAGAGGGATGGACGCACGGATAATGCGTGATCGACTAAGAATAGGAATACGATTTAAAGTATATTAACTGTATAAGTTTGCTGATCAGTATTGCGAAGTGTTTGCCACGAAATATTCCTTTAAGGAACAGAGGAAAAAATTGCCCACGTAACAACCAAAAATGTCACATTCCTTAAATCCTAACACTTCGCTAGGTCTCGCAACACATTTTCCATGGAGGAACACATGGAAAACACATGTGACTGATTCCAATGCCTAGTAATTCAAATTTATACTTTCTACAGTACCTCAATATTACGATATTGCATTATGTCAATTCAATTAAACTCTTCCCATTGTGCAGTTAAATATTTTCTCAAATGGTGCGGGTCTGAGGGTGGACCAAGCTTCATAAAAGCTTCAGTCAAGGAAATGATTTTATTTTCAACAATGCCATATGTTGCAAATAATATCATTCATTCCTTGGATGCTGACATTACCGAAAGGGACATTATCAACTCAACCAAAAAAAAGCAGGCATATCCTCCTGCAAATACATTCAACAACGCCAACTAAATTCAAAGAAACCATGCAAATGGATGACGATGGGTTGGTTGCATGCAACATCAATGGCATCAGGAGAGAGAGAGAGAATAATATAAAGAAAAGCACAGAATGGTATTTTCTTCAACAACAACAACGACAACAATAAACCCGGTAGTAAAATATGACTGTTTCCAGTCATTTGTTACCATACTTACCATTTGCAGTATTCTTCCTTCAACAACAACAAAAACAACATTAGCAACGACTTGGGCAATGTCATTTATACTTCGAACAAAACCAACAACAATGGCATCAAGGCAAACCCAGGGACCCCATTACAATAGTTGTGTTACCCATTCATTCATTCGTGTTCATCCTCATCCTCATTGCTGTTGTCCTCATCGCCGTCATCATCATTGTTAGGCATGACAAACTCTTGGAGATTACACCCATTTACTTGACTGGTCCTGGCAATGGTGACTTTGAAAGCCTGAACCTTAGATTCGGGGGAAGGGAAGGAAATTTGTCACCGAGTGTGGGCCAAAGGGTGGCAAATTGTTTTTTATTACACCACATAAGAAATGGAAAGGGAAATGTTTAAACCCATAGACTGCATAAACTGCTAGAAGGGTGGCTGCGCTGATATCGACTTGTCCCATCGTTAGCCTGATAGTCAGTCCTTGGCATATTCACTAAATGCTGTAGGCCTTACAATGGCATTACTGAGACTGCTGCTATGCATTTATTTATGGTTGTATGAAAATACCCAAATGCCAGTGATGATAAAGTCAAAATTTTTGAACTTTTATAACCATCACCGAAGGACGGAGGCATATTAATTTTGTCATTCCCAATGACCCGACCCAATAAAGTATAGGAGTGTATATATTCTTGACCGCCGTAAAAATCTAAAAAAATCCGTCTATTAAAATCATGCTTCACACTCTAATGTAGGCAGACTAAGTCGGAAGATGGGCTATATCGAACTATATCTTGATATAGCCCTACGATCGATCAATCTCGAGATTAAAGAGATTAGGCCCAATTGACGCCTTTATTGCCTGATTTAACACAGTGAGTTGTGCAAGGTCCCTTAACATACGCGACGAGTTGGTCAATATTGGATTATACATGGATATAGCTGCCATATAAACCGATCTCCCCATCTCCCGATTTGAGGTGTTGGACCCATTTAAGACACACATACACTTGGCTAAAACTAAGACTTGATTTTCTACAGCAACTTTAAATTTATTAATACTTAGTACAATTTTGTTCTTGCTAGTACTTTCCAAAGTATTTTTGGTACCATTTTAATGAACCGGTTTCTCATCGCTGGCTTGGACCCAAGGAAGGACGGACAGTTGCAAGGACAGACATTCTATTTTGCTTAAAGTCATCAGCTTGGAAAGGGATCACTTACAGACAATGAACGACTTGTGTGTGTGTGTGTGTGAGTAAGGTCTTTTAGAAATAGGAGAGAGTAAATAAAAGTTGAAATGCCTTAATCCCTCTATTGCGGAAATAAAACTTTAATGGAACGAAGACAAATCCGTATTTGTATTGTTGCTGCCGTTGTTGTTGCCGTTGCCGTTGCGACGGCGGCGCTAATGTAAGTAATTGAGTGCGAAAATGTTGTCGCATTTAAATCATTTAATACCCAACGTACTTGTCGTCCATTATCCGATTCAAATCCGTGTAATAGTCCCTGGGGGTGAGCATCGTCGATAGTTTTTTGTTTTTGCTTTTATCCTAATCTTTTAAGTGTTTTATTGACAAGCCTCAAAAAATCAATTTTGGTTTGGAATTGTTTACTAGTTCTTCGAAATTGAACATTTGTCAATAATTGATATTTTGTAATAAAGAAAAAGGGTGAAGTGTGAAATACTTGAAATTACGGCACACATGCACTTAAAAGTTGCTTGGAAAAAAGTGAAGGATCGGAAGTTCGTTTCTTAATGATTGTACAAGATTAAATTATATTGGAACTTCCAACTCACTAAAAGTGACTGCTAGCGATCTAAGAATTTCTTTCATGCGAAGAGTTGTTTCCCATTCAAAGTCAACGAAATATCCGTTGAGTGGAGCAGACGTGTTTTACGCACCTGAAGGGTGATTGTTTGGCTATTATCTTTTTGGCAACACCGGTTTAAACAGCTCACGCATATTTCGTGTTTTTATTCACTGCCAATCATCTTTAGTTTGGTCTATAATTTAACCGTGGATCGTCTTACAAAAGAACAACGCTTGCAAAGTATTGAATTTTATTATCAAAAAGCGTGCTCTGTTGAGAAAGTTCATCGTGCGCTTCTTCCACTTTATGGATGAAGCTCGTTTTTGGCTCAATGGGTGCGTAAATAAGCAGAATTGTCGATTTTGGACTGAAGACCAGCCAAAGGCATTGCAATGGCTACCAATGCAACCGCACAGTTTGGTGTGGTTTATGGGCTGGTGGTATCATTGGACCGTATTTCTTCAAAGATGATGCGAATCGTAATGTAACTGTGAATGGTGAGCGCTATTGTGAGATGATATACAACCATGTTTTGCCCAAAGTGCAAGAGCTCGACTTGCATGACATGTGGTTTCAACAAGACGAAGCCACATGCCACACAGCACTCTCAACAATGGACTTATTGAGAGGCGAGTTCGGTGAACAGTTTATTTCACGTTCGGGACCGCTCAATTGGCCGTCTAGATCGTGCGATTAAACTCCTTTAGACAATTTTTCTATACAGACAAGCCCGCTTTAATTGACGCATTGGAAGGCAATATTGAATGTTGGAAAGCATATGCCAAAATTGGACTAAGCGGTTGGACCATTTGGGGCGCAGTCACGGTCAACATTTGCATGAAATAATCTTCAAACATTAAACTTTATTGACCGTGCTATCAGTTCAAATAGAGATTTCATAAATTTTTCTGAATTTTATGTTTTTTTTTTTTAACTTCCTATAGCTCTTAAAAAGTCATCCTTTATTATGCAAAAATTATAAAGCTTTCAAGATTAGGCTCAAAATTAACTCCAAAGGCTCAACAGCTGCGGTAGTGGCATGTTGTCCGCCCTCCCTAAAGGTGTGGGTACCTTGGCACCTGTAGGCAAGTGTATGCGTTCTTCTAGCCAGATTGCGCAGATAAGCTGATGCATACGCCTTACCAGCGTGTCGCCTCCGGCCTTAAATAGTTCAGCGGATAACCCATAGGCTCCTGCTGCCTTATTGTTCTTTAGTCGGGTCACTGCTACCTGGACCTCATTCTAACTAGGAGGTAAACATTCTATACCATCATCATTGATTGGTTCTGCGGTATCCTCTTCGCCGCCAACGTCAGACACTAGCAGTTGGGTAAAATGCTCTTTCTATATCCTCAGCATGCTATCTGTGTCAGTTGCCATATTTCCTTCTTTGTCTCTGCGGAAGGATGTGACTGCACCAAAGCCATCGGTTTGATGTTTAATTCTTTGGTAGAATTTCTGGACTTCATTCTAACTCCTGTACACCTTAATTCGCTCACACTCACGTCTTTCCATTTCCTTTTTTTCTGCGGAATAGACGTTTTTCCTCTCTCGCTTTCTTCCGATCGCTCTCCTTCATCTGGCGCGTTGCTACTGATTGCAGGGTTGCTCTATCTGCCGCATTCTTGGCTTCAGTAGCATCTCGACACTCTTGGTCGTACCATGGGTTACTTGGGGGAGGCTTCCGGTACCCAAGTACGGATTTCGCGGCATTTTCCATGGAGTGGACAATAGTTTGCCACTGCGCCATTATACCATCGGAACAAGGAGTGCTGCCATTTGTTGTGTTTGCAGCTTTTCAATGTCCAACTTCCGTGCAGTGTCAGATCGTACTTTCCTCGCCATGTTCAAACGGGTGCGAACCTTTGCTGCAACAAGGTAATGATCCGAATCTATATTCTCTTCATGGATCGATCGTACATCTAACACGCTAGATGAATGCCTTTCATCTATCACAACGTGATCAATTTGGTTTGTCGTGTTTTGATCGGGTGACAGCCATGTGGCTTTGTGAATATTTTTATATTGAAAGCTGGTGCTACTAACTACCATGTTTTTTGCCGCGGCTAAATCTATCAGCCTCAACCCATTACTGGACGTTTTCACGTGGAGGCTAAACTTTCCGACTGTTGGACCAAAAATGTTTTCCTTCCCTATCTTCGCATTAAAATCTCCCAGAACGATTTTAATAACATGGGCGGGGCAGCGGTCATATTCTCTCTCTAGGCGCTCGTAGAAAATATCCTTGGTCTGCTCGTCTTTATCTTCCGTCGGGGCATGGGCACAAATAAGGCTGATGTTGAAGGATTTAACTTTTATGCGGATTGTGGTTAGCCTCTCATCCACCAGAGTAAAGCTGGAGACAAGGTGTTTCAGTCTCCGACTAACCACAAATCCACAGCCAAATTCATGCCTCGTGTTATGGCAACTATTGTATAGTTCGTCACCGTTTGGTATTGTAGTGACGATATTCCCAGTCCATCGCACTTCCTGTAAGGCGGTAATATCTGACTTGTACTTCTCTAATACATCCGCCAGCTCGTATACTGGACCTTCTCTATAAAGAGTGCGGACATTCCAGGTGGCAGGCAGATCCGCAAATCATGATTCCTTTTTCGTTTGCGTGGGTCGTCAACGTTGGGGGGGGGGGGTCCGATTTTATACCCTTCACCATAGGATGGGGGTATACTAATTTCTTCATTCTGATTGTAACTCCTCGAAATATTCGTCTAAGACCCCACAAATTATATATATTCTGGATCGTCATGACATTTTAAGTCGAACTAGCCATGTCCGTCCGTCTGTCTGTCAAAAGCACGCTAACTTTCGAAGGAGTAAAGCTAGCCGCTTGAAATTTTGCACAAATACTTCTTATTAGTGTAGGTCGGTTGGGATTGTAAATGGGCTATATCGGTCCACGTTTTGATATAGCTGCCATATGGACACTAGAGTTGGCAATTATTATCCGATTTGGCTTTAAACAACTGTGCTAAGAATAGTTAAAATCGGTCCATAACCTGATATAGCTGTCATATAAACCCCTCTGGGGTCTTGACTTCTTGAGGCTCTACAGGGAGCAATTCCTATCCAATTCGGCTAAAATTTAGCATGACGTGTTCTGTTATGACTTCCAACAACTGTATAAAGAATGTTTCAAATCGGTTCATAACCTGATATAGCTGCCATATAAACGGATCAGGGGTCTTGACTTCTTGAGCCACTATTGCTAAATTATTGCATGAGGTGTTTTGTTATGACTTTAAACAACTGTGCTAAGAATAGTTCAAATCGTTCCATAACCTTATATAGCTGCGATATAAACCGATCTTAGATCTTAACTTCTTCAGCCTCCAGAGGGCGCAAGTAATATCCGATTTGGCTGAAATTTTGTACAACGGCTTCTCACATGACCTTTAACATAAGTGTCGAATATGGCATGAATCAGTTTATAGCCTAATACAGCTCCCCTTTAAACCGATCTCCATATTTTACTTCTTCAGCTCCTAAAGTGCGCAATTCTTACTAGATTTGGCTGAAATTTTACACAATGAATTCTACTATGGTCTCCAATATTCAGGTCTGAAATGAACCATAACTTGATATTGTTCCAATAACATAGCAATTTTTTTCTTTTATCCTTTGTTTGCCTAAAAAGAGATACTGTGGAAAGAGCTCGACAAATGCGATCCATGGTGGAGAGTATATAAGATTCGGCTCGGCCGATCTTTTTTACTTTACTTTTTTACTTGTTACTATTCCTTTGTTTCTCATAGTAGTTCTCAGTTTTCCCCGGGTTACTGGCCCAGCGCCCCAACCGCATGGGTTTTGTGGGATTGCACACGTATTCCTCGTTGTGGCGAGTCGCTCACTCCAAGATCCGACTTTCGCCGCTAGCCGCCCCTATCGCTGATGTTGGCCATTGGTTATTTGAAGGCGCCAATAACTCGCCTTGTAATCTCGAGTATCATTGGCACTCAGTATTCAATTAAGAGCCAGAGCGACCTGACTCCTCGGTGAGAATCTCCTCTCTCTATTAGTTTCAGGTATATGAAATTTAGGCATGTCTTGAATATATGGGTTTGAGGTAATTTTATATGCAGTTCATAAATAAATTATAGACGTTGATCAACTGATTACTTTAAGCTGTCGTCTGATTATAGTCCGATTCGGGCTCAAGAAGCAAAATCGGGAGATCGGTTTATATGGGAGCTGTATCAAGCTATAGATAGATTCAGACCATATTGTATGGTGAAGGCCATGGGAGAAGTCGTTGTACAAAATTTGCGCCAAATCGGATGAAAATTGCGCTCTCTAGAGGCTCAAAAAGTCAAGACACAAGATCAGTTTATATGGCAGCAATATGAGGTTATGAACCGATTTGGAACATACTTCCACAAATGTTGGAAGTGATACCAAAACACAACGAGCAAACGAGCAGCTATATCAAAAATGGAAAGATTTGGCCCATTTACAATCCCAACCGACCTACACTAATAAGAAGTATATGTGCAAAATTTCAAGCGGCCAGCTTTACTCCTTCGAAAGTAAGCGTGCTTCCGATAGCTAGACGGACAGACGGACGGATGGACGGACATGGCTAGTTCGACTTAAAACGCCACGACGATCAAGAATTTATATACTTTATGGGGTCTTGGACGCATATTCTGAGGTGTTGCAAACAGAATGACGAAATTAGTATACCCCCATCCTATGGTGGAGGGTATGAAAACAAAAACATTAAGGATTTTCATTACACCATAAAGCATTGGAGCATGCCGATCATTTACAGACAGTGAAGAAAAATGAAAATAACAAAAGAATGAACAATAAAGCATATCAGTTCCCCTCACTGTTTAGACTCTTCACATAGTTGAAGTGCGACATGGTTGGCTGCCAAGCCATAGCCAAGAAGCATGCTACACAGCAACCAATCCAGTCAGCCATTGAACAACCATCCCCAGAGCTTCGGCAGGTATTCCTCATTGAGGAAGCACTAGAAGCACCAGAATCTGTAAATTTATATGTCCTCCTCTTGGTTTGAGGGATAGACAAAAAGAACTTCTAGGTTTGAAAAGTTCATCATTTGCAATTCCCTTGTAGATGAAATACCACTCGCACTAAAGCATTAGTGTTGTTGGACTTCTTAACTGGAATTTAAGTTCAAGATAATATATCTTAATATTGAGCATTGAGGAGCATTGGCGCAGGCAACACCAATAACAGCTGAAATCTTCAAAAACATGAAATGCTGCGGAAATTGTATCTTACTTGAAAATGGGGACTACCATTTCGAAATACATCCTAGGTGAATAATAATGCGTAAACGTAGCAAATGGTTGCCGATAACTAAGAACTAAAAGGGTGTCCTGAATGGGGAGTGACATTGGAGTTTTATTGTAATTGTAACGCCATTTTACTTGTTCAATCAATTTTTTCTAAAGTTTTAGTCCAACGTGATCACTGACACGCCTTGTGTGCTACTGACAAAAAATCGACTGGAATTGATTATTTGGATATAGTGCAGAGTTTTCTCGACTGATTGGTGGACTATTCTACACTTGTCTTTGATGTAGATCGCTTGGACCGAACCTTGGTCCATAAAAGTATTTGCTTTTCGTATTTGTTTTTGATATATGTATATATGTATATATATATATATATATATATATATATATATATATATATATATATATTTCATCACCTTGACATTATAGTTTTATAAGTGTTAGTTGGTTGGGATTGTGAATGGACGATATCGGTCCATGTTTTCATGTAGCCACCTTATAAATCGATCATGGATCTTTTTGAGCCTACTAAGGGCGCAAATTTTTCCGATTTGCCACAAAATTTGTGTTTTGTTCTTGATTTAAAAAAATGTGCCAAGTTTGGCATAAATCGGCTCTTAACCTTTGCTGCCATATAAACCCTTGGCAGATCTGACTTCTTAAGCCTCTAGTGGACGCAATAATTATCCGATTGTGCAGAAGTTTTCCATAAAGTGTTAAATTCTGACTTTCAACAACGGTGTATAGTCTAAATCGGTGCATAACGTGATAGCTCTCATTTAAACCTGAAGAGGGCGGAACTCCTATCCGATTTGACTGAATTTCGCACAATGATTTCTACATCTCCAACAGGCAAAACAAGTATTGTTAGGTTGGCCAGATGGTCGGGATTAGCCCAACTTTCTGTGGCTATACCGACTATCGACTATTCGACAAAAAATATGGGAAAATCCCGACTTTTGTTGGCAACACAAATATTGAACGAATCAGAAGTGTAAATACGAGGTACCTTCTTTTGTGAAATCAATTTTATATATTCGAAGCACTTGAGTCATAATCGTTTATCCATGCGTTTGTCTGTCTATTTGCTTTAGAGCACACTACTGTTTTCAAAAATATTGCTAAAGATTCAGTTTTATTTTATTTAGGGTAGTACGATTTTTCATTCGTTTTCGTTGAAGTTCAGAACGATGAGTGGTATTAGCCCCTTCAAATCAGTGCTAAGTATGGATAGCATAGGTTCATGCTTCGGTATGGCCCCCATATTGACCGTTCTCCCGACATTACCCTTGAAGGTTCAAGGAGTATGGATTTTTTCCGATTTTCTGTTTGTCTTTTATACCTTCTTTGGAAACCAAGATAGTGTTTATACAAATGAAGGCATCAAATTTGGATATAGCTTCCATTTAAGGGTAATTTTTTAAGAGCTATAGAATTTGGATATAGCTTCCATTTAAGGGTGATTTTTTAAGAGCTATAGAAAGTTTTTTAAAAAAAAATACATAAAATTCAGAAAAATGCAAGAACTCTTTATTTGAATCGATTGTATAATTTAATGTTTGAAGATTATTTCATGCAAATGTAACGGCGCCTCAAATGGTCCATCCGCTTAGTCCAATTTTGGCTTACTCTTTCCAACATTTCGGTCGGTAACTCACTAATAAATGCTTTAATGTTGCCTTCCAATGCGTTAATTGAAGCAGGCTTGTCTGTATAAACATGAGCTTTAACATAGTCCCACAAAAATAGTCTAAAGGCGTTAAATTGCACGATCTAGGTGGCTAATTGACCGGCCCCGAAGGTGAAATAAAATGTTCACCGAACTCACCTCTCAATAAGTCCATTATTATGCGTGCTGAGTGGCATGTGGCACCGTCTTGTTGAAACCACATGTCATGCAAATCAAGCTCTTGCAAAAAATAAAATCTTACAATATCGCTCACAATGCACAGTTACATTACGATTCGAAAAAGTACGGTCCAATGATGCCACCAGCCCATAAACCGCACCAAACTGTGATTTTTCTGGATGCATTGGTAGCTTTTGCAATGCCTCTGGCTGAACTTTACTCCAAAATCGATAATTCTGCTTATTTACGTACCCATTGAGCCAAAAATGAGCTGACCGTAAAATGGAAGAACCGCGCGATGAACTTTCTTAATAGAGCACGCATTTTGATAATAAAATTCAATAATTTGCAAGCGTTGTTCGTTTGTAAGATGATTCATGGTTAAATTATAGACCAAACTGAAGATGTTTGACAGTGAAATAAAACTCGAAACGTGTGTGAGATGTTTAAATCGGAGATGCCAAAAAGATAATACTTAAAAAACCACCCTTTAAAATGGACTTGACTTTTTGAGTCTCTAGAAGCCTTGAGTGTTATCCGATTTGGTTATATTTTGCTATGTAAAATATTTGTGTACCCTTCAACACACACACCAAATACCTCCTACATCTACTTATAATTAAAAATCAATCAAATCAATGTGTTCGTTTGTTGGTCGATGTATTTGTTTGTTCCGTATAGACTCAAAAACGGCTGAACGAATACCTCGAAATCTTCTCAGATTATGTAGGTTGGTCCGGAAGGAAACATGGGTTATTTAGTTTTAGTAATGTTGAAAAGAGGGACATACAACTTAGCCCGTAATCGGCTTGTGGTGTGCTCTAAAAACATCGAAGTAACATCGAAAAGAAAATTTTAAGTTAGGAATTCCGTGCTACTTAGAAAATCCTTAATTGTTTCTCATACCACTCCCCTAAGTTGGTTCATGTCTGGTATCGTGTACCCACCTAAGTACCGGTGTCTGTTAGCAGCGAAAACCAGGCAATGACATAGGAAATGTAACAAACGTCATTTTCCCATCATTTTCCCCACATGCCCTACACATGCTATAACTTGCCGCACAGATTTTGCATAAGGGAGTTCGTAGTCCTATGTGCCCCGTTATGACACCAAAAGCTATATTTGGTGTCATAAGGGGGCACATATTCTCCTTCTTACTTCCTTAGCCTCGTCCTCTCACTATCCGGATCACCCCATAGGTAAGGAAACCTAGGATATATAAATTTGGATGTCGGAAGGGGGGCGGACCCTCCCCCCTTTGCCAAAACCATCACCTAAAATCAAAAGTGGGCCGATCAAGACATTATGGGTATCAAATGAATGGTATTGGAGAGAAGTATACGAATATGGTATTAAAATTTGAGCCCCAACCCCAAAAATCCCCAAACATACACATTCGACGTTCATGTCAATATGGGGCTAAAAAAAAACAAGTAAAAGCGTGCTAAGTTCGGCCGGGCCGAATCTTATATACCCTCCACCATGGAGCGCATTTGTCAGTTCTTTTCCCGGCATCTCTTCTTAGGCAAAAAATGATATAAGAAAAGAAAGAAAGAAAAATCTGCTATTAGAGCGATATCAAGATATGATCCGGTTTAGACCACAATTAAATTATATGTTGCAGACCTGTGTAATATGTCAGCCAATTCGAATAAGAATTGCGCCCTTTGGGGGCTCAAAAAGTAAAATAGAGAGATCGATTTATATGGGACCTGTATCGGGCTATAGATCGATTCAGACCATAATAAACACGTATGTTGATGGTCATGAGAGGATTCGTCGTACAAAATTTGAGGCAAATCGGATAAGAATTGCGCTCTCTAGAGGCCCAAGAAGTCAAGACCCAAGATCGGTTTATATGGCAGCTAATCAGGTTATTATTGATACAAAGAATTCAGTCTTGTCTTTATTGAAGTTAAATATGGAATGAATATGACAATAAGTTTACAGAAAGCAAATGTATGTAGTTTTATAAATAATTTGTTGGTGTACAGTAATAATTACAACATGCCTCCTCAACATAATTGATTTTATAACTACAATCATTTCAAACATTTTAAAAAATTAAATTCGTAACTATTAAAGTTAATGCCAATATTGTTTGAACAAAAATAATGTTTAGGCTTTGGCACAGGTTTCGTGAAAAAATCGGCTACCATTTTGTCTGTAGATAAATATTGTAGTTCAACAAGTCCTCGTTCAACAATATCCTTTATGAAATGGTATTTATAATGAATGTGTTTGGTTCTTGAATGATGTGCTCCAAACTTAGCCATTTGTTGTGCACTTTGAGAATCTGTGTATATAGTGATCGGTTCTTCTTTTGAAAATCCTAGTTCTTCAAGGATATAGTTTAAATATGATGCTTCTTTTGCGGATTCTGTTAGAGCAATATACTCTGCTTCAGCACTAGAAGTCGCAACAACTTTTTGTTTTTTAGATTCCCAGGATACTACACTATTTGCCAACACAAAACAAAATCCAGATTGAGATTTTCGATTATTCACGTCTTGAGCCCAACTGGCATCACAAAATCCGATAATAGGTTTTGAGGTCTTTTTGTACGTTATAACTGCGTTGCTTGTGGTACTGAGATATTTTAGTACTTGAAAAGCAGCGTTTAAATGTTGTTTCCGTGGATTTTTGGAAAATTGTGATAACATGCTAACAGCACACGCTATATCTGGCCTACTGTGGAGGGATATGTAAAGCAAATATCCAATCAATTCCTGATATGCTTTCTCGTCCACTTTTTCTGCCTCTTTTTCAAAAATGGGTTCGCTCTCCAGTTTAATGTTAGCAGCCATTGGTATTCGTACCGGTTTGCAATTTTCCAAACCATACTTTTTCACAAGTTGTTTTATGTATCCCGACTGTGATATAGACACCTCCTTAGGTTTTACATCAACCTCAAGACTAATACAATGTTTAGGGATACCTAAATCGCGAATTTCAAAATTCGATTGTAACGCCTGGACAAACTCGTTCGTATATTCCATACTATTACTCGCAATGACTATGTCATCTACGTACAATGCAACAATCATAATTGTGTTATTTTTATGTATATAGTATATACACTGGTCATATTTCGATTGGTTAAGCCCAAAAGTTTTGATTACAGCATCTATGCATTTGAACCACTGTCTTCCGGATTGCTTTAGCCCGTATATAGATTTTTGAAGTCTACATACTTTATTACGACTTGCCTCCTGTACAAACATTTTGGGTTGTTTCATGTATATTTCTTCATCTAACTTCCCATTTAAAAAAGCTGAGGACACATCAAGTTGTCGGAGATGAAGGTCATATTCAACAGCTAAAGCGTAAAGTAACCTCAATGATGTTTGCCTTACAACAGGAGCATAAGTATCCATGTAGTCCAAACCAGGTACTTGGGTGTATCCCTTTGCTACTAATCTGGCCTTTCTTTTCTGTATTGTCCCGTCCGGTTTAATTTTTGATTTAAACACCCATTTACATCCCACTGGTGTTCGCCCTTCTGGTAAATCGGTTAAATACCAAGTATTATTTTTCATTAACGACGAATATTCGTCTTGCATTGCTTTATACCATTGTCCTGCTTCATTCGAAGTCACCGCTTCATGTACTGACTTGGGGTCCATTAAATTTTCAGATACATTGTTGGAAGATTCATTTTTATTTCTAAAAGCCCAGGATCTCAGTCTTTCTCTAATTGACTCACCCTGTACAGTGGGTTGCACAGAGATATTTGGTAATCCAACAGCATTTTCTGCTTCTAAACCACTTATAGAGTCAACAAAATCATCTTCACAATCCAACATCTCATTATTTTGCCCTCTTCCGGATTCATTAATGGTATTGTCCTGAATTTCCGAATTACCAACGTCATCCGATGTTCTTGCTTCTACATTGTTGGGTTTCGCACATTGAAATTCGTAAAACATTTGAACATCTGTGTTGTCTTGGGGTTTATACAATTCGTCCTCAATAAATCTAACATCTCTACTCTTTATGACAGTTTTTGTTCCGGGTTTCCACAATCTATAAGCCTTTGACTCATTTGAATATCCGACTAGTATATATTCAGCGCTTCTGGCATCAAATTTAGACTTATTTTTCTTATTAAGCGCATATACTTTGCATCCAATCTGTCGCAAATGCTTCACACTCGGTTTTGCTCCTGACCACAATTCTTCAGGTGTTTTTGTATTATTTAAATTCGTAGGACATCTATTTCTAATAAAAACAGCAGCACTTATCATTTCTGCCCATAAAATAACTGGAAGATTTGCTTCTAGCATGTAGCATCGACCCATTTCCACTAAAGTCCGATTCATGCGTTCTGCAACTCCGTTTTGTTGCGGCGTATATTCAGCAGAAAGTTGCCTTTTTATCCCATTATCCTTTAAAAACTTTGAGAACTCAGTGCTTACCAATTCTTTAGCATTGTCACTACGCAATGTCTTAATTTTCTTGCTAGTTTCATTTTCAGCCATCAATTTGAATTCTTTAAACTTTTCCAAATATTGATCCTTACGTTTCAAAAAATAAACATACGTTTTACGTGAAAAATCATCAATAAACGTTGCAAAATAGTAACTTCCACCCATCGACTCACATTTCATGGGACCACAGAGATCTGTATGAACTAACTGCAAAATTTCTGTTGATGATTTTTCGTTCTTATGTGGAAAAGGAGTTCTACTTTGTTTACCACGAATGCAAGTTGTACAGTCTATATTCGCATTCCTTATATTTGGCAACCCGACGACCATTTCATAAGACGACAATTTAATTAAATCTTTAGCATTTAAATGTCCAAAACGCCCATGCCATAATTTAAAGTCTTTTTCTCCGGATGCTTGCACTGATTTGGTTACCTCGCTACTCATGCGAACTACATAAATGTTATTTCGCTTATAACCTTCTGCCAAAATGTTCTCATTTCTGCAAATTATCGCTTTCGAGCCTTTCATCCTTATTTCACAGCCTAAGTCAGTTGCTTTACTTGTTGATATAAGACTATGTTTCAATTCCGGGACAAATAGTGCGTTTTCTAAATAAATTGATTTACTACGACCATTAACTGTGACGGAAATTCCGACTTTCCCTTTGCCCTTTATATCAATCTCCGTATCATCTGCTAACTTGACTGTCCCTCTATAACTTAAGTCAATTTTGACAAATAACGATTCTTGATTGCACATGTGAGAGGATGCCCCGCTATCTATTATCCAATCGTGACAAGATATTGCAGAAAAAACGTTTTCTGTGGCTCCAAAATTATTTGCAACTTCTTCAAATCGTTCATTTGATGGCATCTCAACGGATAAATTTGTTCTACATTCTTTGGCCTTATGCCCCTTTTTCTTACAACGATAACATTTAATAACATTCTTGAACATACCTTCTTCTCTATTTCTTTTATTGCTAGAGGATCCATACTGCTTCTTTTTTCCATAATGATTTACCTTCATTGCAGAATCTTGATTTGTTTCATCCTTATCTCCGATTTCAAGCAGCCTTGATTTCAAAACGGAAATTTTTGGAAATTCATTCGCTGTATCCACTGCAGCTTTAATCGCCGAAAACTTTTCTGGTAACGCATCAACCAAAACAACCGCCAGCAAATCTTCATCAAGTTCGACACCCATTTCAATAATTGAAGATACACAAATGTCAAATTCTATTATGAATTCTGACACATTTTGGTTATCTGACATTTTGAAATTCAAAAGTTTTCTATAACATTCGATTTTCTTTCTTGTTGATTTGCGGTCAAATGTATCTTGCAAATAGCTCCACATTTCTTTCGATGTTTTGATGTTCCTTACCATGTTCACAATGTTCGGTTCCAAGCTCAGCAAAATTTCAGCCCTTGCATCCATGTCTCTCTCCTTGAAATTTTGAACTTTTCTTTCAAGTTCTATCTTTTCATCATTCGTTGCAGTCGATGGCAGACCCTTGCTTTCTGGAGATTTTTCTATTCCCGAAGTGATGTTCAATAATCTGTTTTTGTGCAATATCGCTTCCATCTGCGTCTTCCATGTTGCAAAATTATTCCCGTTCAACAGCGGAATTCGACCATTGTACGTGGCCATGTTTTCTTCAATTTACCAAATCCTTAGACAAACGTTATTCCGAAAATAAATTTTTGCCAATACGCAGCAAACCAGCTAGCAGCAAAATCTCGTTACTCTGACACACAGGATAACTGGAATAACCAAACGCGAATCTCTTTTATCTTTTAGCAATTTCAAGTTATGAGTCTGGGCCCATAACCTATTGATACAAAGAATTCAGTCTTGTCTTTATTGAAGTTAAATATGGAATGAATATGACAATAAGTTTACAGAAAGCAAATGTATGTAGTTTTATAAATAATTTGTTGGTGTACAGTAATAATTACAACAGTTATGAACCGATTTGAACCATACTTGGCACAAATGTTGGATATCATAACAAAACACGTCGTGCAAAAATTTAATCCCAATCGGATAAGAATTGCGCACTCTAGAGGCTCAAGAAGTCAAGACCCAAGATCGGTTTATATGGCAGCTATATCAAAACATGGACCGATATAGCCCATTTACAATACCAACCGACCTACACTAATAAGAAGTATTTGTGCAAAATTTCAAGCGGCTAGCTTTACTCCTTTGGAAGTTAGCGTGCTTTCGACAGACAGACGGACGGACAGACGAACGGACATGGCTAGATCGACATAAAATTTCACGACGATCAAGAATATATATACTTTATAGGGTCTCAGACGAATATTTCGAGTAGTTACAATCAGAATGACGAAATTAGTATTCCCCCCATCTTATGGTGGAGGGTATAAAAAGAATTTCGGGAGTAGGCTACGAATCTGGCATCTGGTCACCCCACCCCCAAAAACCCCAAGTGGGCATATGAACCAATCTTGACTATATGGAACTCTGTTTTTATACCCTCCATCATAGGATGGGGGTATACTAATATCGTCATTCTGTTTGTAACTCCTCGAAATAATTATATAAGACTCCATTAAGTATATATATTCTTGATCGACAAGACATTCTAAGTCGTTCTAGCCATGTCTGTCTGTCTGTCCGTACGTCAGTCTGTCCGTCCGTCCGTCTGTTCGTCCGTCCGTCTGTCTGTCGCAAGCGCTCTAACTTTCGAAGGAGTAAACCAACCGTTTGAAATTTTGCACAAATGCTTCTTATTAGTGTAGGTCTGTTGGGATTGTAAATGGACCATATCGGTTTATGTTTTGATATAGCTGCCGGGGTTTTGATTTCTTGAACGTCTAGAGGACGCAATTTTTATCCTATTTGGCTGAAATTTGGCATGACGTGTTTCGGTATGACTTTCAACAAGTGTGCTAAGTATGGTGGAAATAGGTCCATAACCTGATATAGCTGTCATATAAACTGATCTGGGGTCTTCACTTGTTTGCACTCTTACAGTTATCAAAAACACAACATGGTTTCTATTGTTGGGATCGGGTGGCTCGGGGCCACCCAAAACCCGGCAAATGGATATATAGACCAATCACGACAATATAGAGCTAAAACGAAAGGTGCTTGAGAAAAAAAACTAACTTGATATCCAATTGAAGATCCATGTGTTTGTGGAGTCGTCCCGCTCCAAAATACCTCCATAATCGGACGAATTTACCGACCATGGTAATATGTGACTTAAATAAAAGCTATTTGGAAGAAGAGTACGAAATTAATTTTCGTTTTCGGGACAAAGACCGTGGGGACCACTCCACCCTCAAACAGAACTTATTTACGATTCATGACAATATGGGGCTCATATAAATTTTATTTGAAAGTAGAGCACGAAGCTTTACTTTTTTACATTAAGAGCCAAGTGTCTAGATGGCAACCCCACCGCCGAAATATCCCCATAACAGGAAATATTTATCAATACGGTAATATAAGACTCAAAAATAAGCATAAGTAAATATTTGCCCAAGAATTGAGCAGGGGCAAACTTCTCACACATCAATGAGTGCTTTCCGATTCAAGTTTAAACTAAATGATAAGGGACCTTTTTTATAGCCGAGACCGAGCGGTGTGTCGCAGTGCAACACCTTTATGGAGAAATTGTTTTACATGACCATGCATGGCATGAGACCTCGCAAATGTTGCCTGCATTAAGAGAGAATAACCACCGATGTCGCCAGGATTCGAACGCATGTGTTCAGCGTCATAGGCTACTGTGGTATGAACTCGATATCCACATTCAGGGCGAAGTATCCCCACCCTCGAAAGATTTTAGAGAGTTAAAGAAGGCGCAGCGGATCAGGCTGGGTTCGGCTGGTAAGTCTATAAATAGAAATAGCCCCCGTATAAACCAATCTCTTGATTTGACATATACACATATACCCTCTAATAACAAATTTGCTCAGGAACATTCCTTTAAGGAATAGCAGGGATACTTCTCTCAAATCAATGAGTGGTGTCCGATAGAATTTTTAGCTTAATGATAAGCAACGTCCTTTTTATTGCCGAGTCCGAACGGCCACAGAGCGACATCACTAAGTAGAACATTTTGCACGGCTGATTTCCAATGGTTAATACCTTACAAGTGTCGCCAGCACTAAGAGGGAAACTACAGCTGTACATTTTTTCTGAGAGATTTGAACCCAGGCGTTCAGCGTCAGAAGAGGATATGCTAACCTCTGAGCTACAGTGGCTCTTTCCAATACTCACACCAAATCCCACCAAGATAGGTTCATCAATTGGTATAGGGCCTTTATAAACATATCCCCAAATTTGACTTCTTAAGCCCCTAGAAGCCCAATTTACATACAGTATAATTCAATCTTCAAATAAACACACAATAAAAAGTACCTTATCAGCCGATCCCTCGAGATGACTTCTTGCGCTGCCATTGGTCTTAATCAAAGTCCTGTTTTATTTCTTCAAAATAAATCATATATAAACTGATTCCATGGCGGTGGGTGTGCAATATTCGGTTAGGCCGAAATTAATTCAATTTTACATTAGGTCTTGTGTTGTTGATAGTCCCGACTAATCCCCACATATAATATAGAGTTTCCCGACTTCATGATTGGAGGACCTGGCAAGCCTAAGTATGGCCCAAATCGTTCCATAACCTGATATAGCTTCAATAGCACATCAATTGTAATCCATTATCCTTTGTTTGCATAAAAAAAGATATCGGGCAAAGAGATTGAAAAATGCGATCTATGCTGGAGGGTTTATAGAATTCGGTCTGGCCGAACTTGGCACGCTTTTATTGGGTTGCCCAAAAAGTTATTGCGGATTTTTCATATAGTCGGCGTTGGCAAATTTTTTACAGCTTGTGACTCTGTAATTACATTCTTTCTTCTGTCAGTTATCAGCTGTTACTTTTAGCTTGCTTTAGAAAAAAAAGTGTAAAAAAATATTTTTGATTAAAGTTCATTCTATATTTTATTAATTTCTTTTAAAAAATCCGCTATTACTTTTTGGGCAACCCAATACTTACTCAATTAGACTTTTGATTGTAAAAAACAAGTAAAAGCGTAGACCGATTCAGACCATAAAAAACACGTTTGTTGATGGTCATGAGAGGATCCATCGTACAAAATTGCAGGCATATCGGATAATAATTGCGACCTCTAGGGGTCAAGAAGTCAAGATCCCAGATCGGTTTATATGACAGCTATATCAGGTTATGAACCGATTTGAACCTTATTTGACACAGTTGTTGAAAGTAAAAATAAAATACGTCATGCAAAATTTCAGCCAAATCGGATAGGAATTGCGCCCTCTAGAAGCTCAAGAAGTCATATCCCCAGATCTGTTTATATGACAGCTATATCAGGTTATGGACCGATTTCAACCATACTCAGCACAGTTGTTGGATATCATAACGAAATACTTCGTGCAAAAATTCATTCAAATCGGATAAGAATTGTGCCCTCTAGAGGCTCAAGAAGTCAAGACCCAAGATCGGTTTATATGGCAGCTATATCAGGTTATGAACCGATTTGAACCATACTTGGCACAGTTATTAGATATCATAACAAAACACGTCGTGCAAAATTTCATTCTGATCGGATAAGAATTGCGCACGCTAGAGGCTCAAGAAGTCAAGACCCAAGATCGGTTTATATGGCAGCTATATCAGGTTATGAACCGATTTAAACTATACTTGGCACAGTTGTTGGATATCATAACAAAACACGTCATGCAAAATTTCATCCCAATCGGATAAGAATTGCGCACTCTAGAGGCTCAAGAAGTCAAGACCCAAGATCGGTTTATATGGCAGCTATATCAAAACATGGACCGATATGGCCCATTTACAATACCAAACGACCTACACTAATAAGAAGTATTTGTGCAAATTTTCAAGCGGCTAGCTTTACTCCTTCGGAAGTTAGCGTGCTTTCGACGGACAGACGGACGGACGGACAGACGGACGGACATGGCTAGATCGACATAAAATGTTACGACGATCAAGAATATATATACTTTATGGGGTCTCAGACGAATATTTCGAGTAGTTACAAACAGAATGACGAAATTAGTATACCCCCCATCTTATGGTGGAGGGTATAATAATTTAAATTTCATCATGCCATAGATCCACTATTTACCAGTGGAAGACCTGCCATTTCAGAGCGTTTAACATAAACATTAATGTCGAGAGTGGTGCGAGGATACCTTTGCGTATGAATAAATGGCTGATGTAGCTCTTATATGGATATGGCGAATGGATAGAAACCTTGCCAACAAATCTTTCCTTGCTTGTGAACTAAGCAACCAAATGATATGCAAAGGCACAGCCTTAGTCTTGGCTACCATTCTTACTTGGCTGTATCCAAAGCAAGCATACAACATTCATTTGTACCTCCAGCCAACCATTCAGTCATCCAACCAACCATCCATCCATCCATCCATCTGTGCATCCATTTTGTACATCTTTTTAAGGCAGCCAACCATTGAACGCCTTCTTTATATTTTCCGAAGCCTTTGCCATAAAGCTTTTGCCATTTTTTTCTGTTTGTTTCGTTTACAATTCCTTCCCCATCCTTGGCAGCATCAGTTGTATTTACTCAGTCTTTGGTTGTTCATGCATGCGAATATTTGAAGCATTTCAAAAAAAGGTTTCTTTTCGCTTTGCCATTTTTCTTGCTTTCCATTGTTCCATCCAATGTCGGATAGACTCACTTTGGGAGGCGAGGAGGGGAAAGACATCATCGCCAACAAGAAAGACACAACATTAGAATTGTAATGGAGGCAAATCGAAAACGTAGAATTTTATAAAAGGGCTCTCTCTGTCACACACACAAGCACAGACTTTAAACAGATCCTTACAAAAGACTAAAAGGAAAAAAACGCATTGCAATGAATATGAATGAATGAACGAATGATTTTGGGGTTCGATAATTTGCCATGGCTTAAAAGGAAACATCATCCATCCATTGCAGAAAAAGTAAATGATTATTGATAGGGACTGGATTTGGAAGTCGTCCAATGAGTTTGTAATGAGCAAAGCTAAAAAAATTGTGTTGTATATATTGCACAACCTTTTTAACTTTCCTTTAAATTTCAGTCATTATTCAAATAGACTTGAGGGAAAAGTCAGATGCTTTTAAAGGGCCTACACAAAAACGGCGATGAAAATCAATCTTTGACAAAATTTTCGATGAAAAAACGTTTGCTACAATTTCCACAATTATAAGAAAAAATAATTTTTTTTTTTTTTAATTTTGCCCATGGCAATCAAATTCTGTTTCTATTGATAAGTAATTAATATCAATAACAATATTAAGTACTAATCAAACAAAGAATAAAGAATAAGAACTGTTATGCTATTGGAGCTAAATCAAGTTATTCTCCGATTCGGACCATATATGAATTGAATGCTGAACATTGTAAAAGTCATTGTATAATATTTCAGTTCATCCGGATAAAAATTGCGCCTTGTAGGGGCTCAAGAAGCATAATCGGAAGATATTTTTATAAGGAAGCTGTATTAAGCTATATATCGATTAAGACTATACTGGACACGGATGAGAATTGCGCCCTCTAGAGGCTCAAGAAGTCAAGATCCCAGATCGGTTTAAATGGCAGCTATACCTGGTTATCTACCAATTTACGCCATACTAAGCACAGTTGTTGGAAGAGATACCAAAAAGCCAAATCGGATGAGAATTGCGCCCTCTAGCGACTCAAGAAGTCAAAATCCAATATCGGTTTATATGGCAGCTATACCAGTTTATAAACCGATTTGAATCATACTTAGCACAGTTTTTGGAAGTAATACCAAAACACCACTTGCAAAATCGGATTTTAGTTGAGCCCTCTAAAAGCTGAAGAAGTCAAGACCCCAGATCGGTTTATATGGCAGCTATATCAGGATATGAACCGATTTTAACCGTACATAGCTCAGTTGTTGGAAGTGATACCAAAAAACGTGCAAAATTTCAGACAAATCGGACGAGAATTGTGCCCTCTAGAGGCTCAAGAAGTCAAAACCCAAGATTGGTTTATATGGCAGCTATATCTAAACATAGACCGATTTGGCCCGTTTACAATCCCAATCGACCTACACAAATACAAAGTATTTGGGCAAAATTTCAAGCGCCTAGCTTTACTCCTTCGAAAGTTAGGGTGCTTTCGACAGACAGACGGACGGACGGATATGGCTAGACCGACTTAAAATGTCCTGACGATCAAGAATAATATACTTTATGGGGTCCTAGACGCATGTTTCGAGGTGCTTAAAACAGAATGACGAAATTAGTATTCCCTCATCCTATGGTGATTTTAAAATCCGCATTTTTAGTAAATTTTCTGTGGAGGCTACAGATATCGTTTGTTGGAAAAAAAAAATGTTTGCATATGTAACGATGACATACGTAATAAAAAAATGAGGCCGAATGGGGGATCTGGACATTTTGTATTACGAACTCAAAGGGTTTATCCAATTTTTTAATAGATAGGTAAGAAAGCGTTAAGTTCGGCCGTGCCGAACTATGGATACCCACCACCTCGGGTATATATGTCAACCACCTTTTGTCATAATCCGATGAAAAATTTATAATTTATGCCCCCATAGCACCTATACCGAAAAATGCTCCGATTTGGAACAAATTCTACAACGACATTGAGTGGTCTAATAAGTACAAGCCATTGTTCAATTTTGTAGAACAAAACATTGGTCTTTTTGGTAGCCATATATAAATACAGACCAATATGAACCATATGTGTCAAATTTCACCGAAATCGCATTATAAATGCGCTTTTTTTGGGCCCAAGACCTTATATCGAGAGACCGGTCTATATGGCAGCTATATCCAAATCTAGGCCGATCTGGTCCATATTGCAGAAAGATGTCAAAAGGCATAACACAAGTCACTGTCCCAAATTTCGGCGACATCGGACAATAAATCCGACTTTTATGGGCCCAAGATTATAAATCGAGAGATCGGTCTATTGTATATGGCAGCTATATCTAAATCTGGACCGATCTGGCCCAAATTGAAGATGGACGTAGAAGGGCTTAACACACCGTCCCAAATTATGGCTTAATCGGATAATAAATGCGCCTTTTATGGGCCCAAGACCTTAAATCGAGAGATGGGTCTATATGCCAGCTATATCCAAATCTGGACCGATCAGGGCCAAATTGAAGAAGAATATCGACTGGCCTACACAACTGCCCCAAATTACAGCAAAATCGTATAATAAATGTGGCTTTTACAGGCCTAAGACTCTAAATAGACGGATAGGCCTATATGAGGCCTACATCAAGACATAGTCCGATATCGCCCATCTTCGATCTTAACCTGCTTATGGACAAAGAAAGAATCTGTGGAAAGTTTCAGCTCAATATCTCTGTTTTAAAGACTGTAGCGTGATTTCAACAGACAGACGGACAGACAGACAGACGGACTGACGGATGGACATGGCTAGATCGTTTTAGATTTTTACGCTGATCAAGAATATATATACTTTATAGGGTCGGAAATGGATATTTCGATGTGTTGCAAACTGAATGGCAAAATTAATATAGCCCCATCCTTCGGTGATGGGTATAAAAATCGAATATTCCCGAAACAAGTAGAGATGTTGTATAGCTCAAGCAAACATTTTTGTAGAGATGTTTGAGCGCTTTCACGCAAAACTTTTGTAAATCGGACCACAAATGAGGATTTAGCAGCCCAAACAATTATTCGAAATGCCGAAGTGACCAAATTACGGGGCTTACCAAGAAGTGACCGGACTTCCTAGAGCCTTGAAATTTTGCACATGATCTCGACAACACCTCACCTCTAACCATTTCAAATTTAAATGAATAATACTCAATATGACGTTGTCAAAATAGTAATCTGATTTTAGAATCACGATATCGACTGTGAAAACGCCTAAATTTACCCACCCAAATAGATAAGATTTAAGATACAGTTTTTAGGAACACATATAAATACAATTATAAGAGGTCTGATTTCTCCAGAAACTTTATAGCTGACAGGCCTGACATTTCGGATATTGTGCCAAGATGAATACAGTGTGCGTAGCCGTTGCCTTGCTAATGAGGAGGCGCCCTCAATCTCACAGCACTGGTCGCTGCAATTTGTCTGGGCACAATGCCCATTAGCTCACATTTGACCGTCAAAAAATATGTTACCTTTGGATCCCACACAATTTGTCAATCACTCAAAAGAAGGCTCGTGTCGATGGGCCGTAAGAAATGCTTCAAAAATACGATCGCAGTGCTTCAAAATACGTCTATTACATCGTGATAGTACATTTATGCGTATGAACCCGAAAATAAACAGCAGCAGTCCACTGTATGGGTTTTTCAAGATGAGCCAAATCCAACAAAAGTTGCTCGCGTACGAAGCACTTTCAAGCAAATGATCGTCCGTTTTTTCGGAAAAACTAGACATGTCGCAATTGTAGTGCTACAATTGCGAGAGCAACGCAGAACAGTTAATTCTGAGTGGCACACAACCATTTTTTTGCCAGTTGTCTTCCAAGAAATCAGGAAAACCAACTGGCGAAGACGGATCACTCTTCACCACGACAATGCAAGCTCTCACACATCGGCACAAACAACTGTATTTTTATACCCACCACCGAACGATGGGGGTATATTCATTTTGTCATTCCCTTTGCAACACATCGAAATATCCATTTCCGACCCTATAAAGTATATATTCTTGATCAGCTTAAAAATCTAAGACGATCTAGACATGTCCGTCCGTCTGTCTGTTGAAATCACGCTACAGTCTTTAAAAATAAAGATATTGAGCTCAAATTTTGCACAGATTCTTTTTTTGTCCATAAGCAGGTTAAGTTCGAAGATGGGCTATATCGGACTATATCTTGATATAGCTCCCATATAGACCGATTCGCCGATTTAGAGTCTAAGGGCCATGAAAGCCACATTTATTATCCGATTTTGCTGAATTTGGGACAGGAAGTTATGTTAGGCCCTTCGACTTCCTCCGTTAATTTGGCCCAAATCGGTCCAGATTTGGATATAGCTGCCATATAGACAGATATCTTGATTTAAAGTCTTGGCCCCATAAAAGGCGCATTTATAATCCGATTTCACTGAAATTTGAGACAGTCTTATGTTAGGCTTTTCGACATCCGTGTCGTATATGGTTCAGATCGGTTTATTTTTAGATATAGCTACTGTACTTGTTAGTATATGGTCCAAATCGGAACATATTTTGATATAACTGATATGGGACATAAGTTATGAAATTTTCACCAAATTTTGATGAAAGGTGGTTTATATGGGTATCCAAAGTGGGGCCCGGCCGAACTTAACGCCTTTTTACTTGTTGAGCACTCAAAACATCGATTTGATGAATCATTCGCCGTATAGTCCTGACTTGGTACCGAATTACTTTTTTTTTCATTTCCTTACGTAAAAATAAAATGAAAGGTCAACGTTTTTCGACATCTGAAGAGCGGTGGATGCGTTCAGAATGCATGTTTTGGAGATACCTCAATCCGAGTGGCAAAAATGCTTCCAGAATTGTTTCAAACGCATGCAAAAGTGTAGAGAACTTAATGGGGAATATTTTTCAAAAACAATGAAGCCATTTACGATGCTTCATATTTGTTTTTGTTCTCTAATCTCGAACTATAAAAGGCAACCCTCGTATATGTATATTTTGACCGTCGGAAAAATCTCAGACGATCTAGCAATGTTGAAATCACGCACGGTATTAAAAATTAAGACTTGTGTTGAAACTTGCACAAATTCTATTTTTTCCATAAGCAGGTTAACTTCGTAGATGGGCCTAGTCCATCCCGCAAGGTGGCCTAGGCTTCCTCAGCTGCTATTGTCCAAGTACCTTTATAGTTCCTCCCTCAGATGTCAGCGAATACCTTGAGCCTAATCCATCTGTTTGACTTACTCATACAGGCTTGTCGAGTCCCGCCTCTAAGTCTTCTCCACATATTTTGATTGAAACTATTTGCTATTTCGAGCCATGAGCCAGATTTTAGCGATGAGGATATTAGTTCCTCAGACAGGTTTTCAGCAAGAACTGTTAAATAGTATCTAGAGTTCCCAAACCTCCATTTCTATACACCTTTAGCATTACTATTCAACAAGGCGTAAGACCCATTAGCTGTATTATTTCTCTAGAATAAATTTCATAAAGTCAACTTAGCGCAAAAGTTAGCTTGTCCGCCTATGATACTGAACGCCTCAGTTCAAATCCTGGAGAGAACATAAAAAAAATCCCAGGTTTCGGACTCGGCTATAAAAAGGAGGTTCCTTATCATTGAACTTAAAACTTGAATCAGACAGCACTCTTTAATGTGTTAGAAGCTTTCTCCTGTTCCTTAATGGAATGTTCATGAGCATATTTGTATCAGCTCCAAAAAGAGCTGATTAACTCTAGAGAAGAAAAATTTGCCGCAAAAACAGGAAACATTTGAAACGTTTTTTCCTGATTTAACATTGATCCTCTACATTAATTTTTTATTTAATTTTGAAGCAGAGAAAATGTCAAAATGTTCTTTATCTTTATACCCAAATTTTCTTTTAAATCCATTCGAAAATCGAACCCCTTTTTAATGATATGACGTCGAATTAAGCCAAGCCTTTATTTATTTATGCAGTAGGGAAATGGGATTAAGTCATTTCTAGATTACATATGGGAATGGCCTATACCTTCTTAGTTAAACGGAAACGGTTTCAAAAGACACAACTTTATAGTTTTCTTCTGCATTAATAAGTTATTTCGATAAGGTTGTATATGAGATTTTATGTCGTCCTTCTTTTTTCCCCATAGGAGGAAGGAAATAACAAAAAATTAACTCAGGAGTAACTATTTTATGCGGTTTATTCTCTCCTTTTTAAAAAAAGAAACCCCAAAAATGATTATGTATTTTGTTTTATTTTCGGATGGTCAATAATAGAAAACCTGTCTGGGATAAGCAACGAAATGATTGGTTTTACTGCTGGAATAAACAAAAAAGGGACTCTCGGCTCTCCATAATTTTTGTCTTTAAACAAAAAAAAAAAACAAAATCCCAGCGGGCAAGGAGTTATAAAAACCTGTGGTTAGATAATATGGGTACTATTATTCGGCATTACACTTGTTTTAAGGTTGGGCGATGAAGTTTGAGTTACAAAAGGCATAGAACTCGTCTGTAATTCAAATATCGAAGGGGAAAAAAAAGAAAATAGCAACACTATTATCAACCATTCAGAGCGAATTTTAAGGGACTGGCTTACAATTGAAATCCTTTCGAAACCAAAAAAAAAAAAAAAAAAGCAGGACGCACAAAACCTTTCAAAGCCACCCATCTGGAAAACAGAAAATCTCCATTTTACCCTTTCCCCCTCGTCCATCATGAATACCCAACAAAACAACCAATCAACCTTTCTCTGTAGGCAGCAAAGACATCCTTACATGTGTACAAAGCTCTGTGCCTAAATGGTAGATGCTATACTCTTCACAAGGCATAAACATTTATTTGTTATATTTTACAACAAATAGGGTGTTTCATGGAGGAGAGATTGTATTTTATAAAATGTTGCAGTTTACAGTTTTAAAGAAGAAATGTGGTCAAGGAACTTTGGCGAAACTAAAATGGAAAGAATAGAAGTCGGGCAAGGCCGACAATTTAATATTCTACACCTGTTACATAACGGCAAATTGGGCCATATCATTGTATGGATGCTATATCTAATTCTGAAAAATTTTGAAGGTAGGAGTATTTCTGATCACTGATAGAAAACGAACGTTACTTTGTCAATATCTGCACAGAAACTTAAGATTTTCCGTATTTGTAGGATTTAAGCAATGAAAACGCGCCCAACAATCAAAACTTTAAATAATGATACTATCCTGGGATTTTTCGAACATATTCTAGCTCAAATTTATATTCAATGCATTCTATTCAAAGAATAGCATTGCAAAGAACTTACAAAAGATGGGCAAGTGTGTTTGTTGTTATTCAAAACACTTTGACTGAATTGGTGGATCATGATTTCTGATACGCCATGTACCTTCATCAACACCTTTGTCAAATTGGTTAAGGTGCCCTACGTATCCAATGAATATTGAGTACGGTGTAGAGCACGCTTTTGTTCTGAAACAGTCCTCTAACTGTCCTAAGCACAGTAAGAGAGAAGAAAGCCTTACTTTCCACTATTCCGATGCAAATTAATCATTATTGCATAGAACAACAAACACATCAACATTGTCAAACTCTTTGTTGTGCACTTGAACATTCTTTGAATGTCAATGCAAGTGTTTTTTTTGTGCAAAGGCCGCATTGACCTACAGCACAGTAACAGGCTGTTTGTTTCTCCGTTTGTGCTCTTTTATTTTGATCTTTCAAATATTTTAGTGATTTTTCGAACATCTTCCAGCTCGAGATCATATTCAATGCTTTCTATTCAAAGAATGGCATAGCAAAGAACTTATAAAAAGGTTGAGCCCTGTTTCAAAACAAAAGCGTTCTCTACACCGTACTCAATAGTCGTAGGGTATGAAGGGCACCTTTATCAATTTGACAAAGGTGTTGATGAAGATACATGGCATATCAGAAATCATGATCCGCCAAGCCAGTCAAAGTGTTATGAATAATATCACACACTTGCCCAACTTTTATAAATTCTTTGCAATGCTATTCTTTGAATAGAAAGCATTAAATGTGATATCGAGCTGGAATATATTCGAAGAACCAAGAAAAGATTTTAAAGATCAAAAATAAAAAAAAAAAAACGAAACGAAACGAACCGGCCCGTCACTGAGCGGTAGGTCAGTGTGTGCTTAGCATAAAAAAACACTTGCAGTTGCATTCACAGAATGTTCAATGGCACAACAAAAAGAGTTTGGCAATATTTATGTTGTTCTTAGCATTGATGATTAGTTTGTATCGGAACAGTTTCTTCGCGTTTCAAAAAAAGAGCATGCTCTACACCGTACTCAATAGTAGTAGCATATGAAGGGCACCTTTATCAACTTGATAAAGACGTTGATGAATGTACATGGTGTATCAGAAATGAATGTGATGAATAACATCACACACGTCGCCAACTTTTATAAGTTCTTTGCTATACTATTCTTTGAATAGAAAGCATCGGCTATGATCTTGAGCTGGAATATGTTCGAAAAATCACGAAAAGATTTTTAAGATCAAAATAAAAGAGCGCAAACAGATGAGGATACTATCTTTACATTTCGTATCCTATTTCCTAACGGGCACGACCATCTGTTTCAAATTTCAACTGCTGATTGATTTTTTGTTTACTATACAATGACTGTCTGATTATTGTTTTGTGAAAATTGTTTTTATACCCAATGCCATAGTATGGGGTATACTAATCTAGTCATTCCGTTTATAACACCTCGAAATATTCGTCCAAGACCCCATAAAGTATATATATTCTTAATCGTTTCGACATTCTGAGTCGACCTAGCTATGTCCGTCCGTCTGTCGAAATCACGATAGCGGCCGAACGCGTCAATCTAGCCGCTTGAAATTTTGCACTTATACTTAATATCGGTGTAGGTCGATGGGGATTGCAAATAGGCCATATCGGTAGATATAGCTCATATATAAATAGATCTTACGATTTTTCTTCTTGAGACCCTGGAAGCCACAATTTTTGTGCTAACTACAATTCAAATCAGTGTATAACCTGATATAGCTCCTATATAACCCTATCTTCCGATTTGACTTTTTGAGCCCCTGTAAGCCACATTTTTGTCCGATTTGGCTAAAATTTTGCATGTAGTATTCTTTTAAGACTTCCAACAACTGCGCTAACTACAATTCAAATCGATCTGTAACCTGATATAGCTCCCATATAAACTGATCTCCCGATTTTACTTCTTGAGCCCTTGAAAGTCGCAGCTTTTGTCCGATTTGGCTGAAGTTTTTCATAAAAAGTTCTGTTACGACTTTCAACATCTGCACTAAGTAAAGTTTAAATCGGTCTATGACCTGGTATAGCTCCCATGTAAGCCGATCTGTCGATTTGATTTCTTGAGTCCTTATGTTAGGTTAGGTTCAAAAGAGGGTGCATATATTATTCCGCCCCATGCCACTATGGACATACACCTAAGCCGGTAATCGGTTTGTTGGGCGCTCTAAAAACTATAAAGTAATCTCTAAAAAGAAAATTTTATGTTAGGAATGCCGTGCTACTTACAAAATCCTTAATTGTTTTCAACACCACTCCCCTAAGTTGGTTCATGTTTGGTATTGTGTATCCACCCAAGTGCCGGTAACTGTTAGACACGAAAGCTAGGCAATGACAAAGGAAATGCTCCAACGCCTCGTCATCTTCCCGGCATGCCATAAACATGCTATGACTTGCCGCACATAAATGAGCTCGTAGTCCTATGTGTCCCGTTATGATATCAATAACTATATTGACCTCCTACTTACTTTGTTCTTACTTATTGACAGCAGTTCTCTGGCCTTCACCGCCAAATCGTCTGCCCTTTCATATCCCCTTACTAGGTTATGGCCCGGCAACCAAACGATGCGGATTTTGCCATCCTCAGATAAGGCGTTAATCTCCTTCTTACACTGCAAGACTGTTCGTGACCTTACCGTCCTGGTTGTATTTGCCCTTATGACAATTTTACTGTCGGTAAAGATGTTCACACTCGACGTTCTCGCGTTAGTACCACACCACTTCAAGCATTCCGTGATAGCCCGGATCTCCGCCTGCAGGACCGAATTATGGTCAGGCAGTCTAAAAGTGATCTACCAGTACATGGGTTCTCAATGTAGAACCAGGCCCACTTCCTCTAGCTTTGTGCCATCCGTAGGGTTCCGTCAATCCAAGACTGTACCGATAGCAGCAGTGTCTCGCGCTCGACTTAAAGGTTCATCTCAGGTATTCGATCGGAAACCTCTTCCCTTCCTTCCAGGTGTTCTATCGTCGCCTCGATTATACCGCGATGGTATGAGCTGCTCCCTACCTCAATCCATTCTTATAGCCGCAGTGGCTGCCTCACACTTAATATGTATGTCAATGGGTCGGATACGTAGAATAGTCTCCAGTACCCTAGTGGGAGTGGTCCTCATCGCTCCGCCTATGCCATGACAACGTGTTCTCTGCACCTGTTGTATGGTCCTTATGTTGCACTTTTTCTCCATAGCAGTCCACCAAACTACTGAGGCGTAAGTAAGTATTGGTCTAAACAAGTTCCTGTAGAGCCAGTGGACTATCCTCGGATTCAGGCCCCATGTCGAGCCTAGGGCCCATTTACATAGTGCCCAACATCTGTAAGCCTTCTCAGTACGCTCCTGAATGTGACACTCCCAATTCAGTTTCCAGTCCAAGATCACACTTAAGTATTTGACCTTGTCAGATATCGAAATCGTTTTGTTGGGGAAACATGGTGCGTTAAATTTGCCCATCTTCATCTTTCTCGTGAACAGGCATATTTTTGTCTTCTCTGGGTTAACATTGAGACCTCTGGGTCTAGCCCAGTCATATGCCGTATGCAAGACCCATTCGGCCCTTCTGCATAGTTCGATCGGATCCTTACTCCTTAGAAGTATTATAACATCGCCACGTAGCAGACGGGTTCGAATCCCTCCTCAGTCAGCAGCCGTAATAGGTCATTTATGGTGGTCACACATAGGAGTGGCGATAAAATGCCCCCCTGTGGCGTGCCTTGTACCACTTTCTCCTTTATATTTATGTCATGGTACACATAATTTATCCACCTGTCCTTAGCATATGGTTTATCCAGTCACTAACGGCTGGGAGTACCCGGTACTGGTCTAGGGATTGGATCAGTATGTCGGTCTGCACACTGTTAAAAGCCCCCTCAATGTCAATGCATACCGCCAGGGTGTACGTTTTGGCATCGAAGGATTCTTCTATATTATGCACAACTTCGTGTCTTGTGTCCTTACAAGCCGCAATTTTTGTCCGATTTGGCTGAAATTTTGCATGCGGTGTTCAACTGAGCCAATTGCGGTCCAAACCAATTTATAAACTCATATAGCTCTAGTTACTAGAAGATTTGACGTAGAATAAATTTATGCCTTTCAACTAAATTTATTTTGTACACATTTTTGGCAGAATCCATGGTAGTGGGTTCCCAATATTCGGCCCGGCCGAACTTAGCGCGCTTTTACTTGTTTTATCTAACTCTCCCTTCAACAACCCCATTATAAATGAAGCAGCAGTCATTTTCAGCAAATAATAGAATTTTCGTTAGTCAGACTGCGGTTCTGAAATTGCAAACAGCAGAACAACTGCTGTAATAGCAGTAAATGAACTACTAACAGTCAGCAGACGGTGTTTGCTACTATTAACAGGCTTTTTTCTAAGAGTGTAATAGTCATGACAAGTATGGTCATTTAAAGAACGTATCAAATGTGATCTATGTTGGAGGGTACATAAGATTCGGTCCGGCCAAACTTAGCATGTTTTTGCTTGTTTAATGTGTTCTTTAATCTTTAAGGACCAATCAGCACGATCTATGAAAATTTCGGAAGTGTAGGCTTAACCGTTTTAGCGTTTTCTTTGAATTTTGTTTTTGCTGAAATTTTCGCCAATATCAGAATTTGGCTTTGAACACCCTTTTGGCAAAAAACAAACGAGAACATTTTCAAACGACCCAAAAACTTTATATGCCATTTCTGTCTAAACAAAAGAATGCTAAAACATGTAACGAAAAAAATCTACAAATCTAAGGCATCGTTTATGATGATTTTGGGCCAAATGCCGGCCATTCATTCATTCAACTATTCTTTCTATATTTTGGGAACATTTGGTGCTTTGGAGCTTACAAATAAACTGGCCACAAGTTTTTTTGCCAACTGCCTAGCCGTTCGACTATTGGGGAGGCCTTCTACTGTGTGTGTGTGTGGGTGTCGGTACACTCATTGGGGAGCAGGCTAACAATGGACACAAATTTTAGTTGTTGCCACCACGATTATTTTATATGTTTTTTTTTCGCTTTTTTAGGTTTCGTCTATTTTGTTTGTGTCCGTCCCATCTCTGGTGAATGAATGAATTCATGCCACCATGTCTTTTTCATTCAGACGAAATATTTTAGTTTCAATTTGTTCTTTATTATTTTGTGGGTTCGGTCTCAGTCCATAAAAAATTTGCCTTCAGTGATTTGAAAGGAGGTGGCAAACATTGGGATGGGGGATTTTTTTGCCATGTGCTACGTAAGTTTGGACCACCTTTTTTCTAATTTTTTTCTTTCTACTTTCTGAATAGTTCGAATTGTTTGAATTGTGCTCCCATTTAGAGAATGGCAAGACTACAACAAAGCCGTGACATGTGGCAATGCAAAAGATCCTAAAATGAGTGAATGAAGAATCGCGCTTTAATGATTTGGCGTTAGTTTTAATGCTAAAGCCATAGAAAGCAGAGGCCAGTTGGGAGGTGCTGTGGGTACTTTTTGATTTGAAATTTGAAGCGTGTAAATTGCTATATTTCGACAGAGTTATACAAAAGCTAGAAAATTGATGTTTCGCCATTGTTTGAGGGTGTAATTGAAAATCACTTGCATATAAAGAATGAAAGCTATGGAGAAATTAATCAAAAATTTTCCTAATTTCAAACCAGTGAAAAGTAGCTATAGGATGGTGCTATTATAGGAATATTTCAAACTATTAAACCTTGAAAGGGGAGGGGTGGCAGGATTTGCAAAATAAGTTAAAATGGATTTACATTTCAATCTACTGTGCACTGATAGAAGTAGAAAACCAGTAAGGAAGGGAAAAAGTCGGGCGGCGCCGACTGTATAATAACCAAAATCTACCCTATAAGTACAATGTGAGAGCTATAAACAAATGACAACATTATTACCCAAAATCTGAGGAACATATATATGGGAGTTATATCTAATTCTGAACCGATTTCGAGCAAGTTTCTCAGATAATGTGGTAGTCGTTGAGGAAAGCGTTGGTCCAAAATTTGGCAAGATTGGTCAAACAATGCACTTGCACTGGCTGTAGGAGTGAAAATCGGGCTATATATATATATATATATATATATATATATATATATATATATATATATATATATATATATATATATATATATATATATATATAGACCGATTTCAGTATATATATATATATATATATATATATATATATATATATATATATATATATATATATATATATATATATATATCGCGAATCGGTTAACAAAAGACCATTTTATTGCAATATCACTGCAAATCGGACGAACATATATATGGGAGCAAACTTTGTGGATACTTTTGACGTCAGCGAGGAAATCGTTGTACGAAGTTTTGGGAAGATTGGTAAATAAATGCGCTTGCATTAGCTCTAGGAGTGAAAATCGGGTGATATATTGTATATATATGAGAGCTATATCTAAATCTAAACCGATTTTCATGAAATTCACCAATAATTTCGAGAGTCATAAGAAAATCCTTCCTGCAGAATTTCGAGAGAATCGGTTAACAAAAGACCATTTTACTGCTATATCTAAATCTGAACCGATTTCCATGAACAATTCCATAACAAATGACCATTTCATTGCATTATTATTGCAAATCGCAAGAACATACATATGGAAGATTTCAGTGAGATTCACCTGTAATGTCGGAAGTTATAAGAAAATCCTTCCTGCCAATTTTCAAGATAATCGGTTAACAAATGATCATTTTATTGCAGTATTACTGCAAATCGGTCGAACATATATATAGGAGCTATATCCAAATCTGAACCGATTTTTTCCAATTTCAATAGGCTTCGTCTCAATGCCGAAAACCGTGCGCATACCAAATTTGGAGACGATCGAATGAAAATTGCGACCTGTAGTTTTTTACACAAATTAACATGGACAGACGGACATACAGACAGGCAGACGGACATATCTAAATCGAATTAGAAAGTGATTTTGAGTCGATCGGTATATTTATCAATGGGTTTATCTCTTTTCCTTTTGGGTGTTACAAACTAATTCACTAAGTTATAATACCCTGTACCACAGTAGTGGTGTAGGGTATAATTAAGTTAGCCTATACAAGCAATAAGAACACAAAAAATCCTTCAAAAGCTCGAAAACTCTGTGAGATCTGTCTATAAAGTGTAAGGTATCAAAATATTCACTTATATGTGGTACAATTGATGTTTGTTGTAAAAAGCAATTAAGATTGCCAACAAAACTTAGAAAATACCAGGTGTGCTAAGTTTCGCCATGTTTTATATACCCTCCATCAGGGATCACATTTGCCAACATTTTTGCACTATTTATTTTAATAGGCAGATGCTCAAGAAGTCAAAGTGAACAAGTAACAGAACAGAACAACACAGTAAGAACGTGCTAAGTTCGGCAGGGCCGTATCTTATATACCCTAAATCATGGATCGCATTTGTCGAGTTCTTCGCGCGGTATCTCTTTTAGGCAAAAAAAGAATAACGGATAAGAATTGTCACGCTATTGGAGATATATGAAATTATAGTCCGATTCGGACCATATGTGAATTGAATGTTGAAGACCATAGTAGAAGTCATTGAGTAATATTTCATTCCATTCGAATAAGAATTACGCCTTGCTGGGGTTCAAGAAGCATAACCGGGAGATCGGTTTATATGGGAGCTGTATCAGGCTTTATATCACTTCAGACCATATTTGACACGCATGTTGAAGATCATGGCAGAAGCAGATGTACAAAATTTCATTAGATAATAATTGCGCCCTCCAGAGCTTAAGAAGTCAAGATACCAGATTTTTCAGACAACAGAGATTTCTCAAATATCTTTCATTTGATACCCATATAGCCCAAAGCGGTAAAAGTGTCCTGTTGGGTGCTATTTTTTTGGGTGAGGGACCCCCGACACTTAGGGTGACATTTTAATGCCAAGTTCATATTCTACTCTTAAATACCTTTCATTTAATACCCATATTGTCCCAATCGGTAAACATGTCCGTTCGGATGGGTATCTGGATAGGCCATCCCCCCAGTTTATTTGGAACTGGCGTTTTTGAAAATGGGGGTATGGGGGAGATTCGGCCCCCTTCGGATATAAAAAAATTTAGTACCCTACTTTCACTGAGGGCTCAAACTCTACCATCTGTGAAGAATTCATGAAAATCGATTTAGCCGTTTTTTGAGCCTTTACGGAACAGACAAATAAAGTGCAACAATTTTTTTTACATAATAGGTTATGAATATTAAATTTTGTTATTAAAAAAAGGTATTGATTTTTTGTGTTCAGAATCAGACGTTTGAGTGAGTACATCTACACCATAACTGGCGGAACTTAACACATTTTTATACCCTACACCATAGAATGGGGTAAAACTAATTTTGTCATCAATTTTATTTCAATTTTGTCATTCCATTTGTAATAATTCGAAATTTTGATCTGGGACCCTATATAGTAGGTATTTTCTTGATTGTCTATGTATTCAGAGTCAATACAGCTGTGACCGTACGTCACTCATCACTTCCCTCAGTCTGGGGAAATTACGAAAGCAGTGAACGAATGAAGCTAACTGCTTGAAATTTTGCGCACATATTTCTTAGGTCGATATTGGTCGTTGGTATTTTGCAAATGGGCCTAATCGATTCGGATTTGGATATATCCCCCATATAAACCGATCCATCGATATGACTTCTCTAGCAATTCTTGCTGGAGTTGGCTAAAATTTTGCACATTGACTTCTACTATGATCTTCCAAATTCGTGCTAGGTATGATCAGAATCGGTCCATAACATGAAAATGCTTCCATATAACATATTTCGCGATTTGACTTTTTGACTTTTACTTGTTAATAATAATATTTATCGCTTGATAAATATTCCTTTTTATACCCACCGCCGAAGTATTCAAAAATCTCTTTAATTGCAAAAGTACTTCGATAGCCGCAAACGATTATTCGTATACTGGACCAATATTTTGCTCTAGTGTCTCTCCTAGTAGAGAGAAATGTTGAGTATTTAAGCGTATAGACCAGTGGTTGGCAAAATTACTCACTCTATTTGTACATTACTTTGCACATGCACAAGAAAATAATCCCAGGAGACTCATAGGCTAGCAAATAATGTCAACTGTGTGCTCGTCACTGGTATAGACACATTCCCACGCACAACACTTTATCACTTTTTTGTTTTGACTGAGCAAAGGGCAATTGAGGAGCTCGGACGATTGCGGATAGTAAACTAGGAAAGCGAAAATTTTAAAGAGTTTCGGTACAAAAATGTTGGTATGTCCAATGACAAGAATCATTAGAGCAACACACAAGTGGCTGCCAGTTACAACACAAGAAAAATTTTTAAGGCACATAGTATAAAACCGTTGTGTGAAAATGGAAGGCTTTTTATATAATTGTGTATCACAACATCGAAATAAATCCAAATATACTCTGAAAGAGTTTGAATTATCAGTTAAAAATTGTACTTTGTAAAAATTTGAGTTTGATTAATGTTTTATATGTCATGAATGAAAGCTTTTGTTGTCACAAATTCTTGCAAGAATTTATTGCAAACAACATGTACTTTATCGTAAACATAGTTCAACTTTTTCAGAACAGAAGTTTACTTGGCAAAAATTTCCTTTATGTCAAACGAATTATTGTTTTGCATGTGAGTGAGTATGCGAACACACTGTTATATTATGCATCAATCGGTAAACAAGACACATATGTATTCATCGAGACGATAAGTCGATAACCGGCACCCATCTTCCGGATAAGGTTTATCGTTCCAATAATCAATAAGCATGTATTCAGTAAAACAAATTCCTTTAACCAGAAGAATATCGATGCGATAAATTGTAACCGAAGAATGAGAAACCCGGCCTTAGAATTTTACGACAATCTGGAATTATATATTCCACTTTGTAGGAACGAAAATGGATATTTCGATGTGTTGCAAATGGGATAACCAAATGAATAAACCTCCTATACCATGGTAGTGGGTATAAAAATTGAGATAATTAGTTGGAACTTCATACAGTTTTTTTTTTCATAGAGAGGTTAGGTTCGATGATGGACTATATCTTGATATAGCTCCAATATAGACCAATCAAATGATTTAAGGACTTGGACCCATAAAATGCACTTTTTTATACCCTCCAACATGAATAGGTGTATACTAATTTCGTCATTCTGTTTGTAACACATAATATATATTCTTGATCGTCATGACATTTTAAGTCGAACTAGTCATGTCCGTCCGTCTGTCTGTCGAAAGCACGTTAACTTTTGAAGAAGTTAAGCTAGCCGCTTGAAATTTTGCACAAATACTTCTTAATAGCGTAGGTCAGTTGGGATTGTAAATGGGCTCAATCGCTCTATGTTTTGATGTAGTTGTCATGTAAACCGATCATGGGTCTTGACTTCTTGAGCCTCTACAATGAAATTTTGCACGTAGTGTTTTGGTGTCACTTCCAACAACTGTGCTAAGCATGGTTCAAATCGGTTCATAACCTGACGTAGCTGCCTTATAAACCGATCTTGGGTCTTGACTTCTTGAGCTTTTAGAAGGCGCAATTCTTATCAGATTTGGCAGTAATTTTGAACGTGGTGTTTGGATATCACTTCCAACATTTGTGCGAAGTATGTCCAAATAGGTCCATAACCTGGTATAGGTGCCATATAAACCGATCTTGGGTCTTTATTTCTTGAGCCGCTAGAGGGCGCAATTCTCATCCGATTTGGCTAAAATTTAGCATAAGGTTTTTTAAAGTCATATCAAAATATGACTTTAAAAAACTGTAATGAGTACGGCGCAAATCGGTATATAACCTGGTATAGCAGTCATATAAACCGATCAGGGATCTTGAGTTCTTAAGCCTCTAGAGAGAGTAATTCTCATCCAATTTAACACACATTTTGTACAACGGCTTCTCCCATGGCCCTCAACATTCGTGTGCAATATGGTCTGAATCGATCAATAGCTTGATATAGCTCCCATATAAATCGACCTCCCGATTTTGCTTCTTGAGTCCCTACAAGGCGCAATTCATATCCGAAAAGACTGAAATATTACACAATGAATTCTACAATGTTCAGCATTCTATTCGTTTATGGTCCGAACCGGGCTATAACTTGCTATAGCTCCAATAGCACAACAGTTCTTATTCATTACTCTATGTTTGCGCAAAGAACTCGACAAATGCGATCCAGGCGGAGGGTATATAAGATTCGGCCCGGCGATTTATCTGGTTTTATTTTTTTACGATTTTGCTGAAATCGGTTCGATTTCGCAGAAATTGGACACAGTGAGCTATGTTAGGTTTCTCGACACCCGTTCTCTAAATGGATTCGATCGTTTTATATTTGAATATAGCTGCCATATACACAGATCTCTCGATTTTAGTCATTGGGTCTATCAAAATTTTGCACAGTGAACTGTGTTAGGTCCTTCGACATCCGCATTCAATATGGCCCCCATTGGCCTATATTTGGTAATAGCTGCTATGGGTTCATATATGATGCGTTTTGCACCGGATTATGAGGAAAGGTGGTAAACACGTATTCACGAGGTGGTGGGTATCCAAAGTTCGACTAGGCCAAACTTATTGTCTTTTTATTTGTTCCGCTTCAACTGAAAACTTTCTTTATTGAATTGGGATTGTGTATTGCTATCCATTCATTAATTTTTTCTCTATAACCTACGAAAATCCTTAGTCTTTGTTTTAAAAATTAAGGACACTCTCTAGATTTCCCCCACTACCTTAAATAAATGTAGTGGATGTTAAGTGCCTTAGAGAGTTCTTTTATTGTATTGTCTTTTACTATCACTTCAATCCCGATAATTTGTACAACAAATCACTTAACCCTTGCCGATTAGGAAGTGCAGAATTCTTAAATAACCAAAAACCAAGAAAAAAGGTTTTATAAGGCCGTATACAAAGGCAGCAAACCAGCGGAAAAATAGCGGGTAGGAAAATTTTCACAATATGTTGCTGATTAAACCCAAGGGGGAATGTAATGACCTTAATCAATTTAAAGAATTTATTTCATCGAGTGCAAACGCCATGGCAAAAGGCAAAAGTTTTGGGGAGAGTAGTATTATAACCATTGGCAGAAGTACGGATGGATATAACACATCATCCATAAGGCCATACGGCCTTAACTGCAGCGGCCACATAGTCTGGTAGCAATACATCGAAATACTGTGTCATCTGCCACCACAGGGTTGGAGGGTTGTTTGCTAGTCTTCTTTTCAATGCCACCAACTGGTATATGGAGGGCATAAAAGTCGTCTCAAACTGGCTGATTGACTTAGAGATACTTGATACTTACCCTAACTATGGTGAAACTTTGTAAACACTTCACATTTCATGTTCACGGTTTCGTATAGCCTACAAATACCGCTTGCAACAAACTGTTGCAGCCACACAGCATTTAACACGCATTTAAGCAATCCTTATAGCAAGCTCAGAGAAGGTGGGCATACACTATCGTGGATATAGAAAACACTTATCGGTTAGATGGAAACATAGCAAGAATTCTAGCAAACATTGAAGTGCATCATTCACCAGCTAAAGAACACCCCTTCCTTTTGAAAGTAGGATGTTCTCGATAATGATGTTAAATGGAAGCACAAAGGACTTGTTTGGTATGTATTGGGAGGGTTTATGAAGATTATAAACTGTCTATTGGTGTGATGAATGAGAAGAAGGGTATTTTAATAAAAATAGTTTATTTAAAGGGCCTTTGATAAAAAATGTGAGGGCTTTTAAGAACTTGGATAACCTTCCTTATTATATATGACAGTCGAAATTGTAAAAGATATTTAAAATAATACCGTCAAAAGATATAGTCGAATTTTAGCCAATCGAAATCTAATATTCAAATTCTACGCACATAATAAGGCCCAATATTCGAAAATTGCTGCAGTTCTCCGATATGTATTTTTGCGTTTTAGTGGATTCGGGGAAGTCAAGCGTTTAAAGTTGAAACCATTTCTTCAAGGAGTTTTGATATACAGCAAATGCACAGTGGTTCGGATTCAACACTCAAATGACAAGAGTTCATAACTCCATTCATAGTACAAAGATTTAAGGAGCAAGAGTTCATTTTTGAACTAACATGTAAGCCAAAGATTCAACTTTTCTATACCCTACAAACCCTGAATGTAGTACGGTTTAAATCGGTCTATAATCTGATATAGCTTCCATATAAACCGATCGCTCGATTTGACTTCTTGAGCCCATACAAGCCGCAATTTTTGTCCGATTTAGCTGAGATTTTGCACGTAGTGTTCTGTTATGACTTCCAATAACTGTACCAAGTACGGTTTAAATCGGTTTATAATCTGATATAGCTTTCATATAAACCGATCGCCCGATTTGACTTCTTGAGCCCTTACAAGCCGCAATTTTTATCCGATTTAGCTGAGATTTTGCACGTAGTGTTCTGTTATGACTTCCAATAACTGTGCCAAGTACATTCCAAATCAGTCTATAACCTGATATAACTCCCTCTCGATCATCCTTGTTCGGTTCTTAGAAGCTGTAATTTTTTGCAGAAGTTTGGTATGTACAATAATATTCTGGCCTTCTGAACTTAGCACGTTTTTACTTGCTTTTATAAAAAAGCGGCTCAAGCAATGTGTGACTGTGATGTACAAGCAAACCATTTGAATTCAGCTAAGTATTGAACAGTGATTGGAATTTTAAATCGCCATCCACCAGACTACAACACAATGTACTCAGTGCGGAAAGACGTGTGCAGCAGGCTTTTTTAAATTCCTACAAATAACTCAGATAGCATTCCAGAGACATAGGCACTCGCCTTCAAATATACACTGTGTCATTGGCGGACCTTTCACTTCTACAGTTAGCTCATGTATAATGCCTTCTAAAATATCGTCGAAAACAGGCGAGTTTCCAAGAATTTTTAGAATGTTTTAAGTCCTAACAAGTACACACGAGCCAAGTTCGGCCTGTCCGAATTTTGGGATTCCGCCAGAAATGTACGCTTATTAGCTGAGTTTGTATTTGAATTATTTTGCAATCAAATCAGGAATTGATTGAGGCTTCAACGGTCTAAAAACCTGGGATTGGATTGTACTTGGTATGGATATTGGTGGTCATAACACAAGTCCTTGTTCCAAATTTCAACCAAATTGGATGGAAATTGAGGATTCTAGGGGTTTATCGGTTTATATGAGGGCTATATCAGTTCATAGACCGACTAAGATCGTACTTGGCACAGATGTTGGAAGTCATGACACCCGTCTTTGTTCCAAATTTCAGCAAAATCGGAAAATTGAGGCTCGTAGGGGCTCAAGAAGTCAAATCGGGGGATGGGTTTATGTAAAAGCTATACCCAAATCTGAACCGATATCTCCAATTTGCAATTCCCATTAACCTACATTAATAATAAGTAATTGCAAATTTTGCCCATGAACATTCCACTAGGGAACAGGGACAAACTTCTCACATATAAATGACTGCAGTCCGATTCAAGTTTAAGCTCAATGATAAGGGGTCTCCCTTTTATTGCCGAGTTCGAACGGCGTGCCGCAGTGCGACACCTCTTTGGAGAGAAGTTTTGCATGGCATAGTACCTCATAAATGTTGCCAGCATTAGGAGGGGAAAACCACCGCTGAAAATTTTTTTCTGGTGGTCTCGCCAGGATTCGAACCCAGTCGTTCAGCGTCACAGGCTGACATGCTAACCTTTGCGCTACAGTGGCCTCCGTTACATTAATATTAAGTATCTGTGCAAAATTTCAAGCGGCTAGCTTTACCCTTTCGACCGCTATTGTAATTTCGACAGACGAGACGATCAATAATATATATAAAGGGTGATTTTTTTGAGGTTAGGATTTTCAAGCATTAGTATTTGACAGATCACGTGGGATTTCAGACATGGTGTCAAAGAGAAAGATGCTCAGTATGCTTTGACATTTCATCATGAATAGACTTACTAACGAGCAACGCTTGCAAATCATTGAATTTTATTACCAAAATCAGTGTTCGGTTCGAAATGTGTTCAAATTTTGACAAATTTTGTTCAGCGATGAGGCTCATTTCTGGTTGAATGGCTACGTAAATAAGCAAAATTGCCGCATTTGGAGTGAAGAGCAAACAGAAGCCGTTCAAGAACTGCCCATGCATCCCGAAAAATGCACTGTTTGGTGTGGTTTGTACGCTGGTGGAATCATTGGACCGTATTTTTTCAAAGATGCTGTTGGACGCAACGTTACGGTGAATGAACACATTTCGAACCGAATACTGATTTTGGTAATAAAATTCAATGATTTGCAAGCGTTGCTCGTTAGTAAGTCTATTCATGATGAAATGTCAAAGCATACTGAGCATCTTTCTCTTTGACACCATGTCTGAAATCCCACGTGATCTGTCAAATACTAATGCATGAAAATCCTAACCTCAAAAAAATCACCCTTTACTTTATAGGGTCTTAGGTCAATATTTCGAGGTGTTACAAAGGGAATGACTAGATTCTGTGGTGAAGGGTATAAAAAAAATTGGTCGTTTTTTTATTATACTCTTATACCCACCAACTTGGATGAGGATATACTCATTCCGTTTGCAACACATCGAAATATCCATTTCCGGCCCTATAAAGTTTATGTATTCTTGATCGACTGCCTTTTGAAATCACGCTACAGTCTTTGGAAATGAAGATATTGAGATAAGATACTTTGCACAGATTCTTTGTTTTTATAGACCGATCTGGCGATTTAAGGTCTTGGGCGCACTTATTGTCCGATTTCGCAGAAATTTGGTACAGGTAGTTAAGTTAGGCTGCACGACATCTCTATGCAAGATGGCCCAGATTGGTCCAGATGTGTTTACAGCTACCAGATATACCGATCTCCCGATTTAAGGTTTTTGGCCCACAAAACAGTTCAATATGGCTCAGATTGGTCCAGATTTTCGTATAACTGTCATATATACCGATCTCCTGATTTAAGTTCTTCGGCCCATAATAGGCACATTTATTGTCCGATTTCGCTGAAATTTGGGATAGCCAGTTGTGTTAGGCCACTCGAAATTCCAGTTTTATATGTCTCAGAACGGCGCTGATTATATACCGATCTTCCGATTTAAGGTTTTAGACCCATAAAAGGAGATTTTATTAACCAATTTCACTGAAATTAAACACAGTGAATTGTGTTAGGCTCGTCGACATCCATGTTCAATACGCACCAGATCGGTCCAGATTTCGATGCTTTTGCCATGAATACGCTTTCTCCCGATTTAAATTAGTGGACCAAAAAGCTAGTTTACTATTCGATTTCGATGAAATTTTACACCCTGGGTTGTGTTAGGTTCTTCGACATTCGTGTTTAATATGGTCCACATCGGTCTATATTTAGATATAGCTAACCTAAAGACGGATCTTTCAATTTAAAGTCTTGGACCCAAAAAAGTCGAATTTTTTCCCGATTTCGATTAAATTTGGGACAGTGAGCCGTGTTAAATGAATGAGTTGAGTCATGAATGATGCATTTTTCACCGAATTATGATGAAAGGTGTTTGATATATTATATATATATGCGAGGTGGTGGGTACTCAAAGTTCTGTGTGGCCGAACTTAATGCCTTTTTTCTTGTTTTGAATTATTATATTTTCATCATCCGTTTCTTTGCAAGTTTTACACATTTCCATTGCCTTTACATTTGTCGCCAGCGGGATTTGAATATGGATACTCAAAATTATTAGGCAGCTGCGCTATCAAATCAGCTACCACATTATTAGAACGAACACTATAGTCCACTTCTACTAACACTGTCTATTATTTGCATGGAGGCCACCGCCTATGACGCTGAACGCCTGGGTTCGAATTCTGTCGAGAACATCATGAAAATTTTCAGCGGTGGTTAGCCCCTCATAATGGTGGCGACATTTGGAAGGTACTGTACCATTTAGTATGACAGCCATGTTAAAACTTTTCCACAAAGAGGTGTCGACCTGCGGCACGCCTTTCGGACTCGGCTATAAAATGGAGACCCCTTATCATTGAGCTTAAAACTTGAATTGGACAGCACCCATTGATATGTGAGAAGTTTTGCCCTGTTCCTTAATGGAATGTTCATGGGCAATTTTTGCATTATTTGCATGCTATTTGGAAAGTAGTTTTGAATGGCGTCAAGGTTTGTGTCAGAAAAATACACAAGATTTGTCTATTCTCTTTCTTTTAACCATATTCTGAGAAGTTGTCATGGAATGCCTAGTTGTATTATTAATGGCTGACAAAATGCTCAGGCCTTCTATAAGACAAGATTTTAGAAGTTATTTGTGTATGTGTATCAGCTATCTTGTAAGGCCAGTTTTCATTAGATTTTAAGAGAAGGGGCACTGATTTCCGCCGCTGGGTAGCCTTATAGTTCTGACAACTGCTGCATATACCCAATGCATGACACGCAGTTTAAACACCAACTTTTCTAATGGCTCTCTTGCTGATGTATAGGGGAAGAGTTGCATTTCTTGTCCTTTCGAAAATGTGTGATTTCATGTTCAATTTCCCGTCCAGTAAAACACCTAGGAATTGTGCTTTCAGTAAAAGGAACATTCTCTCCTCACAAGGAGACAGGAGGCACTATGGGTATGGGTCTCCTGCTGAAAAGAACAACTTCCGTCTAGACGGATTTAGGATATATAAATTTCTACAAAACTTTCATGCCTACAAACTCCAGCTACCTAAGATTGAAGTCGAGTTTACTTTACTGAAAAAACCTTCAATGTCAAGAAATGCTATCATTGTGTATTCCTTGACAGCGAGAGAACCCTCTTAGTAGGTGACAAGGTCGTGAAGGGCTGTTTCAGTGAAATAGCCCTAATACCAAATAAAAATTTGTTGATCATTTTCTTCAAAATTCAAAATTCTATTTCCTCTTAAAAGAGAAGATGAACCTTCATTCCAGACTAAATTGGATAACATTTGTCATCTTAAATACCTTTAGTGTAACGATGCTATCGTTTTCCTTCACAGGAAGGAGATTTCTTTACAGGAAGAACAACCCTTTAGAATAATTTCCTCAGTTTCTTTCTATTTAATAATGATCGAAAATGTAACACCTTCTGGCTTTCTTAGTTGTTTGCACAAGAACTTTAAGTTAATAGATTTTTAACCCCTTAGGTTCAACTTTCTTAGAGAAAAGGCATTTATTGTTGAGATGATTTTTACCAAAGGTTTCATGACCGGTACCACATATAAACATTACCAAATACTCTGAAATTCCATAACCATATGAAACAAATTCTATCGCATATAGCATCAAACTACAACACAAGACCACAGCGAACACTTTCTGTCTCTCCCACTCTTAATTCATTCGTTGTGTGAGGAACTCATGAATCCTATCTCCCATAGGCTGGAGGAAAGTCAGGCAGCCGCCACCCTTAAAAGTTGCAAGTAAATGTTGAAAAAAGTTAACATGCCTACTTAGAGACGTATGTTTGATATTTTGTTTACCCTGTTTGTATCATGCTTTTGCGGCTTCCTAACCCAAACCGTAAACCCTAACAACTCATCATAACTCATCCCAAACGATAGGGCTGCCACAGCACCCCGTCATCATATTTTGGTTGTTTGGCAAACGGAGTGCCATATGACTTGGCGGGGTGTTCGTTGCGGATGGAGAGTGAGCGTATGAGGTGGCCATAGAATTGTAACTGGCGAAGGATTCAGGATTCATTATTTGTCTGTTTTCCCTACATTCTATGGCATTTATTTGGCTGTTTCCCCGTTTATTCTCTTCCTTTTGGCCTTTGAAATTTTATATTCGTGGAAATGTTTGGCTTTACGATTTTATGATTTGTTGTTGTTTTCCTATAGCTCCTTGTGGCTGTTGTTGTTGTTGTTGGTGGTGTTTGATTTGATCCTGGTGCGAATACCTTGTGTTACTTGGTTGCCGCTTGGCACTCCGGTGCTGTAAAGCACTCGAATCGACCCAGAGGGGTGCCATTACCGTAAAACAACCAACGGGTGGTATACTTTTGAAATATGCAGAGAGGAGGATAAGAACGGGAACGAGCGCAAGTAGAGTACCCCAGCCGGCAAATACCCCCGTAACAACTGACTTTGTTATGAGCTCTCATCTCCATCTGCTGAAGTGGATCTGTTTGTTTTTCGAACTTTTGGTTGTTTCTTTTTTTTTTGGGTATTTGCGAATGGTTATACGGCAAAGTAACAGGACTAGCAGATAGCATGCATGCCAGCAGCCACGCCAGCAGCTTGGAGTAGTACATATTTTTTGTTTCCCTCCCTACCAAGCCCAATTTTAAATATTTATCACGCATATGCACATTTTGGCCCAACAGAATATTTGGGATGCCTTACAAATGGCAGATTATTTTTTAAAACTTGGAAAATATTTAAATTCGTGTTTCTGTATGTTGAATTTTGCTTTCAGTTTTCCTTTTGTGGGTGGATTCATCTACCCAAAAAATTATACTGAGTTTAAAGTTTTTAACATTTAACATAATTTACTGATTTCAAGCATGTTATGATTTTTAAGAGATTTTTTGATCGCCAACATTTGGGGAGCAGCAATGATGAGGTGGACTTTGGCGGATTAGTTTTAGTATGATTTTACGATTTTTATGAAACTTTGCACATGTATTATGACATCACAAAAAGCACTTCGTGCCAATTTTTGTAAAGATCGTACCAAAATTGTGCCTTCTACAGCTTTAATAGGTCAAATCGGACGAAAGTTATATATGGGAGCTATATCTAAATTTGAACCGATTTCAATGAAATTTTGCACACATATTGGGACGTCATAAAAAGCACTTCGTGGCAAAATTTGGTAGAGATCACACCGAAATTGTGGCTCCTACAGCTTTAAAAGGGCATATCGGAAGAAAGATATATATGGGAGCTTTATCTAAATCTGGACCGATTTCAATAACATTTTGCAAGCATTTTGGGTCGTTAAAAAAACACTTCGTGCCAAATTTGGCAAGGATCGGACCAAAATTGTGGCTTCTACAGCTTTAAAGGGCACATCGGATGAAAGATATATATGGGAGCAATATCTAAATCTGGACCGATTTTTTTCAAAATCAACAGCGTTCGTCCTGGGACCAAAAAAGACACTAATGCAAAGTATTGTGAAAATAGGACAACAAATGCGACCTGTACCTTGATTACAAGAATACATGGACAGACAGGCAGACGGACAGACGGACATAGCTAAATTGAATCAGAAAGTGATTCTAAGCCGATCATTATACTTATCGATGGGTCTAGCTCTTCTTCTTTTTAGCGTTGCAAACAAATGTACAAATCTATAATACCCTGTACCACAGTGGTGGTGTAGGGTATAAAAACTAAAGAAATAATATATTGAAACTGAGCTTTTTATTAAATAGAGAAATCTTCGGTTTGGTTAGAATATAATGACAGTCTACAGAATAACCTAGACATTTTAATACTTTGTTATGCCACAGGACTTACTAAAGGCCAGCAGAACCATGACTGATGTATATAAGGGTTCAAATCCAAAAATTTTTGACTATGTATTTTTTTACTTGTTTAACGGCGAACATTCTAAACTATATCTGTTCTCATAATTTTAATATTTCGAGTAAAGGTCGGTATGAACGTGAGTCAGTTGGTTAGTTTGGGTTGTAAATAATATGACAGTATGTCTTTTGGATATAAATATTGATCTTATGAAATTTATAACTGAAGTACTTAGTAAGACAAAGACAAAGTGAATCCCAAATTATATTCTTGATCGTCATGACATTTTAAGTTGATATAGCCATGTACGTCTCTCCGTCCGCCCGATCGTCTGTCGAAAGCACGCTAACTTTCGAAGGATTCAAGCTAGACGTTTGAAATTTTGCACAAATTATCTTATTAGTGTAAGTCGGGTAGAATTGTAAATGGGCCAAATCGGTCCATGCCATATAAACCATGCTGCCATATAAACCGATCTTGGGTCTTGACTTCTATCTAGAGGGCGCAAATCTTATCCGACATGGCTGAAATTTTGCACCAAGTGTTTTGGTATAATTTTCAACAACAATGTTAAGTATGGTTCAAATCGGCCCATAACCTGATATAGCTGCCATATAAACTGATCTTGAATCTTGACTTCTTGGGCCAATAGAGGGCGCAATTTTTATCCGATTTGGCTGAAATTGTGCATGAAGTTGTTTGTTATGACTTCCAACAACTGTGCTAAGTATGAATCAAATCGGGGAATAACCTAATATAGCTGCCATATAAACCGATCATGGATCTTGACTTCTTGATCAAGTTATGTATTTATAACTGAAGTACTTAGTAAGACAAAGACAAAGTGAATCCCAAATTATATTCTTGATCGTCATGACATTTTAAGTTGATATAGCCATGTACGTCTCTCCGTCCGCCCGATCGTCTGTCGAAAGCACGCTAACTTTCGAAGGATTCAAGCTAGACGTTTGAAATTTTGCACAAATTATCTTATTAGTGTAAGTCGGGTAGAATTGTAAATGGGCCAAATCGGTCCATGCCATATAAACCATGCTGCCATATAAACCGATCTTGGGTCTTGACTTCTATCTAGAGGGCGCAAATCTTATCCGACATGGCTGAAATTTTGCACCAAGTGTTTTGGTATAATTTTCAACAACAATGTTATGTATGGATCAAATCGGCCCATAACCTGATATAGCTGCCATATAAACTGATCTTGAATCTTGACTTCTTGGGCCAATAGAGGGCGCAATTTTTATCCGATTTGGCTGAAATTGTGCATGAAGTTGTTTGTTATGACTTCCAACAACTGTGCTAAGTATGAATCAAATCGGGGAATAACCTAATATAGCTGCCATATAAACCGATCATGGATCTTGACTTCTTGATCAAGTTATGTATTCTTGTGATCAAGTTACAGGTCGCATTTATTGTACAATTGCCATGAAATTTTGCATAAGTCTCTTTTTTGGCCCAAGAGCGAATGCTATTGATTTTGAACGAAATCGGTTCAAATTTAGATATAGCTCCCATATATATCTTTCATCCGATTTGGTCTGATCTTTACAAAATTTGACATGAGGTGCTTCACAACTTTGGCCCGATTTCTACAAAATTTAGCGTGAGTAGTTTTATTTAAAGTCCCAATGCGAATGCAAAATTTCATATAAATCGGTCTAGATTAAGACATAGCTCTTATATATATCTTTTCTCTGATATGGTCTGGACTGATTCTCAGAAAAATCTTCTACGGTCACCACAAAATTTTAATTTTTGCTTAATTTGGCAGAATTATCGTATGTGAAGCTTAAAATTTGAATGAAATCGGATAATAAATACGGCTTTTATGGGCTTGGGACCCTTAATCGGCAGATCGGTATATAGATGGCAGTTATGTCTAAGTATGGTTCGGTGTGAACGATTTTCGATATAGACGATACAGACTCTTCTTCTTCGAAGTCTTAAAAGCTTCTGTAGAATTCGTTTCTTGCAATCTACACTCTGACAGCATGTTTTCATAGTGTACACAACCCGCACTAACTGTAAATCGCTGCCTTTTGGGCCTGATCCTGAAAACCTAGATTACATGTCGCTAGAGGCATACCCCCACATTCCATTTCCCCTAGAAAGTGTAAAGTCTCACAAGCTCGTCTGCTCTTCAATCCTTTGGGATATCTCTTTGGCCCGGCACTCAGAACAGGTGAATTTTGTATTGTTCAGCCACCTTATTGAAAGATCTGCGACAGTCGAGGGTGGTTTTTGAATTCGGAAATATGTTAATGGTTGCCTAGCTATCTGAGAAAATAATTATGACAATCGTCATTAGGATATTACATTTTAGGCATTTCGCCATTTTATACCCACCACCGAAGGATTTGTAGTGTGATTTCTGTCAGTTGAAATCATGCTACAGTCTTTAACCAGTAAGGAATGCAATGTCGGCGATGCCGACTGTATAGTACCCTACACCTACCCTATAAGTGGGACCTATATCCAATTCCGAACCAATTTTGATGGACCTCAGCGAGCAAATATTTTCAAACAGTAAAAACTACGGTTGACAAATGACAACATTAATGCAAATAACCCAAAATCTGACGAACCTATATATGGGAGCTATATCTAATTCTGAACCGATTCCGAGAAAACTTCTCAGATAATGTGGTAGTCGTCGAGGAAAGCGATGTGCAAAATTTTGGCAAGATTGGTCAATAAATGCACTTGCAGTGGCCCTTAAAGTGAAAATCAGGCGATATACATATATGATAGCTATATCTAAATCTGGGCCGATTTCTATTCACCAGTAATATTGAGAGTCATAAGAAAATCCTTCCTGAAAAATTTCGACAGAATCGGATAACAAATGATAATTTTTTTGCAATATTTCTCAAAATCAGACGATCATATATATGAGAGCTATATCTAAATCCGAACCGATTTCGAGCAAACTCCTTAGATACTGTGGCAGTCGTCGAGGAAAGCGTTTTGCAAAATTTTGACAAGATTGGTCAATAAATGTGCTTGCTGTGACTCTAGAAGTTAAAATCGGGCGATATATATATTTGAGAGCTATATCTAAATCTCAACCGATTTCCATGAACCAGTAATGTCGACAGTCGTAAAAAAATCCTTCGTGCCAAATTTAGTGAGAATCAGTTACCAAATGACCATTTTATTGCATTATTACTGAAAATCGGACGAACATATATATGGGAGCTATATTCAGATCGGAACCGATTTTTTTCGATTTCAATAGGCTTCGTCTCTAGGCCAAAAAAATGCCTGTACCAAATTTTAAGACGATCAGATGAAAACTGCGACCTGTACTTTGTACACAAGTTAACATGGACAGACGGACAGACAGACGGACGGACAGACAGACGGACGGACAGACAGACGGACATAGCTAAATCGAATCAGAATGTGATTCTGAGTCGATCGATATACTTATCAATGGGTCTATCTCTCTTCCTTTTGGGTGTTACAAACTAATTCACTAAGTTATAATACCCTGTACCAGAGTAGTGGTGTAGGGTATAAAAATATAGATGTTGAGCTAAAACTTTGCACCGATTAATTTTTAGTTCATAAGCAGGTTTAATTCGAAGATGGCCCATATCGGACTATATCTTGACACAACTCCCATATAGACCGATCTGCCGATTTAAGGTCTTAGGCCTATAAAAGCCACATTTATTATCCGATTTTGCTGAAATTTGGGACAGTGTTAGGCCAGTCGGTATCCTTCTTTTATTTGCCTCAGATCGCTCCAGATTTGGATATGTCTGCCATATAGACCTCTGCCGATTTAAGGTTTTTGCCCCATAAAAGGCTCATTTATTGTCCAATATTGCCAAAATTTGGGACAGTGAGCTGCGTTAGGTCCTTCGGCATCCTTCTTTAATTAGGTCCGGATCGGTTCAGATTTGGATATAGCTACCATATAGACCGATCTCTCGATTTAAGGTTTTGGTCCCATAAAAGGCGCATTTATTGTCCGATGTAGTCGAAATTTGGGACAGTGAATTCAACTAGGTCCCCCGATATCTTCCTGCAATATGGCTCAGATCGGTCTAGGGCAATAAAAGGCGCAATTTTTGTCCGATGTCGCCGAAATTTAGGACAGTGAGTTATGTTAGGCTCATCTACATCCCTCTTCAATTTGGCTCAGATCGATCTAGATTTGGATAGAGCTGCCATATTGACCGATCTCTCGATTTAAGGTTTTGGGCCTATTACAGCCGCATTTATTGTCCGATTTCGCCCAAAATATGGGACAGTGAGTTGTGTTAGGCCAGTCGATGTCCTTCTTTAATTTGGTTCAGATCGGTCCAGATTTGGATATAGCTGCCGTATAGACCGATCACTCGATTAAAAGTTTTGGCCCCATAAAAAGCACTTTTATAATCCGATTTCGCTGAAATTTGACACAGTGACTTATGTTAGTCTTAGGTATGGTTCAGACCGGTCTATATTTGGATATGGCTACCAAAAAGATCATAATTGAACAATGATTTGTACTTATTAGACCACTCAATATCCGTGTCGAGTTTGGTCCAGATCGTACCATATTTCGATATAGCTACTATGGGGCACCGGATGGTGGGTATCCAAAGTTCGACCCGGCCGAATTTAACGTCTTTTTACTTGATTTAATTGAAAGGATCGTGGCTTGATGCACATAACAGTGGTCGGGTTACCTTCCCTGTATGACCAATCCTAGTTCTTTAGAGTGCACCTTAATCCCATTTGGTCGTCTAGTTTGGAGCCATCCGCATAGAAGTCTGTGTAACTTTATCTACTTGGGATACCGTAGTATCAATCGGTTCTGTCAATAAGAAATGTAATATAGCACTTTCTTTAAATAGTCGGCTCAGACAATATGTAGTTCACACTCCGTGGATCAATGGGCATTGTATCAACGATGGCACAGTATGACCAAAGAGAAAGTTTTAGCCTTAGCCTAACCACAATATCCAGGGGCATTGCATGCTTGCACATGAACATTCCATTAAGTAACAGGGGCTCACTTCTCTCATTCCAATGAGTGATGTCCAATTCAAGTTTAAAGCTTAATAACAAGGGACATTTATGTTGCCGAGTCTGAATGCCGTGGTGCAGTGCGACACCTCTTTAGGTAGAAGTTTTTACGTGGCATAGAACCTCACAAATGTTGCCATCATTGGGAGGAGATAACTTCCGCTGAAAATAGTTTCTGGTGTTATCGCTTGGTTTTGAACCGAACATGCTAACCTTTGTGCTACGTTGGCCTCCATCTCCAGAGGAAAAAGGTATAGTATTAAATTCAGTGCGGCTGTGGTGCACAAACAAGCCATCCTTTGGATCCGGCTGAGTATTGCATAGTAGGTGGACTTTTGAAGCGCCGTCCACCGGACTACAGGATTAAATCATTATATGTCTGATAAGTGTATACCTAGTGCATGGCACGTGGTTCAATCCTCCATTTTTTGCCATTGCCTGTCTTGCAGGTGTACAGGGCAAGAATTGGTTTTCTTTTCCTTTCCCAAATTTTCAATTTGAAGATCTGTTTCCGGTCTAGGGCTTTCGGTTAATGAATCATTCTCTCCTCCCAAATAAACAGCCACAGTGGGCATTTTGTATCCCCTGTTGTAAAAAAGTACTACCGTCTTAGATGGATTTACGTCTAAACCACTTTTGACAGCTCACGTACGGAGGGCTTCCTCTAAGAGTGCTGGACATATTTCCCTAAGCGCAATAGCCAAGTCATCATTCCTTTCTCTTCCACAGACAATATTAAATTGTTAATGGCTTTATTCCAAAATAGAGAAGACAGTACACCTCCTTGATGCGTTTTTTTGCAGACCCATCTTTTTAGATCTACAGATCCCAAGCCTCCCGTAACGCATCTTTTAGTAAGTAACTTATTAATAAACTTTCTATAGCAGTGTTGACGACAAGAAACTTCAGCTCCTTCATGATTGCCATCGGTTTTACATTATTGGAAACACCTTCAACGTCAGGAAATGGTACCACTGTATATTCCTTCATAGCGAGAGAATCGTCTATGTAAATGACTAGGTCGTGAAGGTGAACTTTTCTTTCTATAGAGATAGGGACAGCAAACGACGCCATATATTTTGCCGCTCCTTGGTCATTTCTTTTCAGTAAGTTTTGCCATTTCATGATAGATAGTAAAGTGATAGTAAACTTTACTACCAATATTCGAAGTTAGTGGCCTCATCGTTTCATCGAAAAATCATCTTCAGCGATGAGTCTAATTTCTGGCTGAATAGATTCGTCAATAAGTAAAAAGTAAGCGTTATTGGTTAGACAGAAATCCCAACGTACTCCATGAGTCATCATTGCTTCCCGAACGAATTGCGGTTTGGTGCGGTTTATCGGCCGGAGGCGTCATTGGGACGTACTTCTTCCATGGTGATCGTGGTCTATGCAACCAGCCAGCGACAATTGAAGAATTTGGTACAAATATCGAACGCGAAACTGCAGCAGTAGCGGTCGATTTATGTTTGACAACCTTCGAAAATTGGGTTCAGCGTCTGAACTTAAGCAAGAGTGCCCGTGGTGGCCATGCAAAAGAAATCGAGTTCCATACATAATGGCATCGAACGTACTTTCACAGAAATAAAGAATTTCATTGATATTCCCAACCCTTTTTTTTATAAAAAAAAAAAAAACTTTTGCATGATGTTGTCAATATAGTCAACCTCTAGGGATATTTGCCATAAGATATATTTCTATTAACATCTCTAAAGTCATCTGCATAAAAGATGACAGACAAATTGGACGAAAATCTTTCGAATTCGTGTGTTAAGATTTTCCTGTCTCTGTAATGAAAATTATTTTTGTTTCGCTCAATCCAACCAGTAATACACCAACTGGGCCTGACGATTTAAAGGAGTCAAAACTTTTTATCGCCCAAAGGATTTTTGACCCAGACACAAATTTCCCAACAACATTCGACCAATGCATGTCCGAGGTGACAATTTCTAGCGCCACGTTTTCCGCTGGAGAGTTTCCCGGAAAATGGGTACCAAAGAGTAGTTTCCTCACTAGACATTGTCCATACATTCCCTTCATCCTCCACGAAGCTGCAGAATTCCACCCACGATTTATTCTAAGCCTTACCCTTAAGGCTTTAGCCCTATTGAAGAGTTTTCTGCAGCCCTTCCTCAGACCAACTAGATCTGGGGTCCACTATGGCGGTCGATGTTGCCTTGGCTTGGCTCTAGGACATGCTGACACAGACAAGTCATTCAGGGTCTTCGTTATCCGCTTGACTTTTATGTCGATGTCCTCCGCAGTTTCCATTTCCCAGAATGTGTACCGAAATTTATCCCAATTTTTTTGTTGAGTGGAGCAAAAACTTCTGCAGTAATTTCTCCAAGGCTTAAGCCATTATATCGATAATCAGAAAAGCTAGACATAGGCTTTCAGGAAATGATCTAATTTGACCACAACTTTAGTCATGGTGAGATAGAGGGTGTTAAAGTTGACTTCTTGAATCTTCTTAGGACTAATACTTTTGATCAACAGAACCGATTTACATGATTCATGAGTTTGAAGAAATTGCTTGGAAACATCTAAAACAAGTAAAAGCGTTTTAAGATCGGCTGAGTCGAATCTAATATACCCTCCGCCATGAATCGCATTTGTCGAATTTATTGCACGGTCTCTATTGGCGGGTCTAAATCAGCTTATGGAACGATTTGAACCATATCTGGTTTATATTTTGGAGGCATTGCAGTTATCGTGCAAAATTTCAGCCAAATCCGATAGGAAGTACTTCCTCTAGGGTCTCAAGGAGTAAAATTGAAAAATCGGTCTATATGGGAGCTGTAACATATTATAAAATGATTCGGCCCTTACATATGTTAAGTGCTGGAGGTCACACGTGAAGTCATCTTGCAAAATTTCAGTTAAATCGGATAAGAATTGCACCCTCACTATGCTCAATGAATCAAATCTGAAGATTGGTTTATTTATATGGCAGCCACAACAGGACCCGACTTGGATCACACTAGAGACTATTGTTAATACTCAAAACAAAACTCCTCACCAAAATATTTACCAAATCGAATAATAATTGCAGAAGGGCATACGCCACTCACTGTCCAAAAATTTCTACGAAATCGGAGAATAAATGTGTCTTTAATGGGCCCAAGACCTTAAATCGAGAGATCGGTCTGTATGGCAGCTATATCGAAATTTGGGCCGATCGGGGCCAAATTGAAGAAGGATACTGAGTGGCCTAACACAACTGACTGTCTCAAATTTCAGTAAAATCCGATAATAAATGGCTTTTATGGGCCTAGGACTCCAAATCGGCCGATCGGTCTGCTGGCGGGCTATATCAAGATATATTCCGATAAATAGCACATCATCGAACTTAACCTGCCTATGGACAAGGAAAGAACCAGTGCAAAGTTTCAGCTCAATATCTCTACTTTAAAGAGAGTAGCGTGATTTCAAAAGACGGGCGGACGGACATGGCTAGGTCGTTTTAGATTTTTACGACGATCAAGAATATATATACTTTATAGAGTCGGAAATGGATATTGCGATGTGTTGCAAATGGAATGACATAATTAGTATACCCCTATCCTTCGGCGGTGGATATAAAAAGAAACCTTAAAACCTTATATAAGCTATAAAACCAAATGCATTAATCCGCTTCCATCTATGTCCTTGAGTTAATTTAAGTCCGAAAAAATGTTTGATCCTAATCAATAGGACCTTGAGAGTACTTACATTGGCTTATACTGAAGGTTCATAAAAAAATTTTGACTTTTTAAAAATGAATTTTTGTTCCACAGATTAACCAAAGCTATTTTCCAAATTACCAGATAGTTTAGAGACTGGGCCGGATCGGGATCGCCGGAATGTACATACACCACATGCTTGACTGGATTGGCATAGTGAATATTTTTATTCTAGTGATGTCTATAATTGAAACTCGGATGCCAAAATTGAGCTTAAGCCTATGGGAACACAGCCTTAGGTTAGGTCCCGAAGACCAATTTAAGATTGGAACTTTCGGAAACACATACCCAACAGGGAATATTAGGCAGTGTATATTGTATTTAGAACAATGAGACCTCGATATTCTTTGATGCATCAAGGATGGAATATGATAAAGATTGCTCTACGCAGTATATCGTTGGAACTGCTGAATTTGTGTGCGATACGGCAGCATTTAGAAACTCAAAAACGCTCAGATCAACATGCGTAATGAAATATTGAAAATTGCTCATTCAACTCCATTGCAATGGCATAACTCTGAAATAAGGACTCTGACACGACAATGTTCTATGTAATGGAATGCATCGCCATCGACTATGCCCAAAAGGACTCGGCCCTGACAAAAGATTCCTTAACTTACTTCATGACTTGGTCTGTGCGATAGAAGATCAAATTGGAAATGTGTTTATAACTGCCGAATCACTATGACTCTTTGGCATCACTCGGATTAGCCCTGCAACATTTTCGATTGCCAAACAATCGTCCACGAATCATCTAGATGAAACGGACCACGGACGAGATCGTCTAAGAGTCGTAGACGATTTCCCCCGCGTTACGAGTTGTGTCCTCAAAATGACTCTTCCGCGAATCTTCCATATTAGTTGCTAACGAGTAATTCGAAAGAGTCTTAAAAGATCTACGAATCCCGCAAAAATCGTGTGGACGATTAAGAAATGAGTATTTTGGAAGATTTATTAAATACTCTTCTAAAAGAGTTGCACTTTACTCGTCTGGATGAGTAACAAATAAGTGTTTCGGAATATTTTTTAAATATTTTTCTGAAGCGCGTTATTCACTTGGAAAATTAAAAATGCATATTAAGTTGTTCATCGAAACATCTAAAAAGAAACTTTAAAAAAATGTTTGTAATATTCATCATAACCGTCATACTTCCGTGATAACATTTTTGGTGGCCAAACAATCTTCGGCGATTCTTCTAGAGGAAGCTTACTTTATAACGAAATGGGTTATAAGAGAATCGTCGCGAAGATTTGCTAAAACTTCCGCACACGCAAAATATTTTACAATGTTAACGTAGAAGACTGTTTTATGACTCATACGGACGATTATAACTTAATGAATTGAAAGATAATCGTCGCGAAGAGTTGCTAAAACATCCGCACACCCAATTGATTATCTAATGGTATCCTATAAGAGTGTTTCACGACTCATACGGAAGAACAATTACAAAAATTTCCCAAATGATTGTTTTTTCATCGTTGGGACGAACGCTCTTAGAAAACTTTGAAAAATGTTTGTAGGGTAAGTACCAATCGTCATATAAACTAAGTGAGAATTCTGTTCGTTGTTATGGAAGTTGTCCACTCAAAACAAAACATCGAAAAACATAATTCAATACAAGTCCTAAACAAATATGGTATGAAAATGAAAACAATCGCGAAAAGTTAACTCTGGCGTTCTATAAACAAACCTGATGGACGATTATAACACAGTCAGTTGAGTAATAATCGTCGCTAAGAGTTGCTAAAACTTTCGCACATCCAATGAATTGTCTAATAGTATCCTAGAAAAGTCTTTCACGACGATTATTACGCAATAAGTTGTGAGAGAATAGTCACGAAGAGTTGCTAAAACTTCCGCACACGCAATGGATTGTCTAACGATATCCTAGAAGAGCGTTTCGTGACTCATACGGAAGAGCAATCGCGTAAAAATCTTCCAGAAGATTGTTTTATTCATCGCATTTGTAGAAAACTACGAGTACTTAGTTCCAGCAACAGCATACGATTATTCTTACGAGAGTCATTACGGTGCATGAAGTGATACGCTTTATCACGGCACACATGGGTAGTTCACCGAATGATTACTAAAGGTGGCTTGGTAAGGATAAAACAAAAGACCAATTGGTATTTCTATTTTGACGCCATCAGGAGAAGAGGCTCTCCACCCTGGCGATGCTGTTCTCCTTCCATCTGGGATATTTTACAAACGGTCCTCTTTAATTACATTGGGTGGACGGAATGGTTGGACAGCAGTGGCACCCATGATATATTCATTTACAGGTAGGGGCAATTGCCCAACAACAAAATATTGAGTGCACTACCAGTCAAAATCAGTGATTAGTGCAACTCTGATTTTGTGCATGTTACTAGTTCGCGCGATTTTTCGTTGTTTGTGTGTGTTATGGTTCTTAACTATAATGCACACACTCAACCAAAACTCGTTGACAGATAGTGCACTTCGCGAGTAAGAATTGTACTTAGTTCAAGGTACACTACCTGGTAATTATCTCATGGTGGCACCCACCTGAGTCTGCCGAACAAGTGTTGGATTTTTATGCCCTACACCACCACTGCGGTACAGAGTATTATAGCTTTAACACACGTCACTTCTTTGGCTCAAGAACCAACGAATGCTATTGCTTTTGAGCAAAATCGGTTCAGATTAAGATATAGCTCCCATATCTACCATTCATCTGATATTGACTTTTAATGCTGTAGAAGCCACACTTTTGGTTCGATCTTTACAAAATTTAGCATGAGGTGTTTTATTTAATATCCTCACATGTGTGCATATCGTCAAAATCGGGTGAGATTTAGATATAGCTCCCATATATATCTTTCATCCGATATGTACATTCAAGGCTGTAGAAGGTACAATTTTGGTCCAATTTTAACAAAATTTAGCATGAGGTGTTTTATTTGATGTCCTCATATGTGTGCAAAATTTCGTCTAAATCGGGATGGACTTAGATATAGCTCCCATATATATCTTTCATCCAATATTGCCCTTTAAGGCTGTAGAAGACACAAATTTGGTTCGATCCTTATAAAAATTAGCAGTAGGTGTTTTATTTGACGTCCTCATATGTGTGCAAACTTTCATAAAAATCGGGTGAGATTTAGATATAACTCCCATATATATCTTTCATCCGATATGTACATTCAAGGCTGTAGAAGGAACAATTTTGGTCCAATCTTAACAAAATTTAGCCTGAGGTGTTTTATTCGATGTCCTCATATGTGTGCAAAATTTCATCAAAATCGGTATAGACTTAAATATAACTCCCATATATATATTTTATCTGATATTGTCTTTTAAGGCTGTAGAAGAAACAATTTTCGTCCGATCTTTACAAAATTTTGCGTTTTGTGTTTTATTTGACACGTGTGAAAAGTTTCATTAAAAAAGTGTGAAAAGTTTCATAAAAATGGGATCAGATTTAAATATTGATCCCATATATATCTTTTATCCGATATGGTCTTTTAAGGTTGTAGAAGTTACAAATTTGGTTCGATCCTTATAAAATTTAGCAGTAGGTGTCTTATTTTTGACGTCCTCATAAAAATCGGGTCTTTGAACGAAATTCATTTGACTTTTTAAAGTGAGGTATAGGAGCTTTTTAAATAAAATTAACTTTTTTATCTCTATATCAAATAAAATTAACTTTTTTATCTCTATATCCATAATTTTTATTTTGTGATATAAAACAACTTTGGCTTGCATTTGGAGGTAAAAATATTTATACATTTATACATTTTTTAAGTGTCATTCTATGGAGGCTAAAAAATCTCCCTTAACATGTAATGGACAATTAAAAACTAAGCTTTATTTTTTTTTTTTCTTTTGTATAAATTTAATCTATTCTTATAAATTATTTACATTTTTATCAATATCCTTTAAATTACCAAACTAAATTCTACTAGCTTAGCTTCATCCTTAGGTTTAAATCATATTTCATTGATATATACAGTTTCAAGTGGGGGCGGATTTTCTACAATGCTACACGTTTTTAGCACACCACCTTTTTCCCAAAAATATTTTATCATCCCCAAAAAATCCCAACAAAATGATAAGCTGTGGGGGTGCAAAGCGCCATTATAAGTTAATGCACTTCATTATAAGCTTTTGGGGAGTTTTTTATGGTTTGCTTCTTTTGTTGCCTTTTATGTTTTGCCTTAGGTAAAAGTTCGCCATTTTTGTGAAACTCAGCTATTAATTCACAAACACTTTTAAGTAATTTGGTCGTTTATTTTCCAACCATGTCCATGGACACGCTTTTAGCCGTTGCCACAGCTAAGAACAACACACCTCAACACACCTCATCACACCCGTGACTGTTATAACGAACTTTACCACTATGACGACCATAATCAATTGGAAGTAAGAACAGATGAAACAGACCATATGCGACCCATGAAACTCTCGAAATAGCTTCAACTAAAAGAATAGAAAATACAGAGAAAGCTAATGCTATTTGGTTTTCTTTTTGGTGTGATAGAGTCCTTTCCGTGACTAATTTTGTGCGAACGGTTTACAAATGACCACAATGTTGCTATATTAATGCAATTGAGACAAAAATATATATGTGAGCTATAACCAATTCTGAACAGAATTTTTCCAGTTTCAATAGGCTCTGGGAAAAAAATTTGCCTTCGCCAAATGTGTAAACGGTCGTATGAAAATTGTCACCTGTATTGGTGTAGATTATGTCAAAATTTTTTTTTGCAGAATTCATGGTGGTGGGCACACAAGATTAGGCCTAGCCGAATACAGCACACTTCTACTTGTTTTTTGTTTAAAATCCTGTAAATCCAAAAACCAATACCCTATACAACCAGCATTGTTAGGAGGAGTTCAGAATTTGAAAGGACAAAAATACAACAAAGTTGCCACAGACAATAACCAGTACCCAAGCAAACCCTAAAACAGCAACAACGACATTCACCTTTTGTCTTGAATTCAAAGTGGGCTCTATTTTCTGCTGCTTTTGATGTTTAAGAGAGCCTAAGGCCATTTGGTGTTGCTTAGGCTTTGGTTTATTTATTTATTTATTTTTTTTTTTTTTTTGTTTTTTTTTTCATAACTACACTTTGAGGACACTAAGAAACAAAGATGCTTCAAGCATAAACAAAAGCCCTTCCGCATTCATACCCAAAATCGTTACACACAACAAATTTGCGCTGAACATCAGAAATGGACAAAAGCCAGACCGATCGACCAAACCAACCCACTTTTCATGAAAGTAGAAGAGAGGCCAAGCTCGGCCGGGCCGAATCTTGGGAACCCACCTCCATGTATTCTGCTAAACATTCATACAAAATAAATTTAGTCGACGGGCACAATTTTATTCTACATACAAAACTTCTGTTAAACCAACAAAAATTAAAGCTTCAAGGAACCGAACAAGGATCGAGGATCCTGGTTTACAGGAGAGCTATATGAAATTATAGACCGATTCAGATCGTACTTTTACCAAAATGACAGGAAGTCAAATCGCGAGATCGGTTTTTATGGAACCTCTTCTCAACCGATTTGGACCGTAATTGGCACAATAGTTGAAAGTCATAACAGAACATTATATGCAAAATTTCAGCCAAATCGGCTTCTAGGGTCTCAATCAAATTGGGGAAATCGGTTTATATGGGAGCTTTATCTAAATCTGAACCGATATGGCCCAATTGTAATCCCAATGACCTGCATCAATATTAAGTATCTGTGCAAAATTTCAAGCGGCTAGTTTACGCCTTCAACCGCTATCATGATTTCGACAGACGGGCGGAAGGACATTGCCAGATCGATTCAGGATGTCGAGACGATCAAGAATATATATACTTTATGGGGTCCTAGATCAATATTTCGAGGTGCTACAAACTGAATGACTAAATTAGTATACCTCTATCCTATGGTGGTGGGTACGATAAAACACTCATAAAAATATGAAACAGGGATATGAGTTTGTAAAAAAATCATCAGCCTAATGTCCTTGTTTACTTGTGTACAATGAACAGATCGCAATTCTCATCCCATATCTTCAAATTTGGCACAGCTTTTTTTACTGGCCTAGAGGCTTATTGAAATTTACTGGCCTAGAGGCTTATTGAAATTAGAAGAAATCGGTTCAGATTTGGATATGACTCCCATGTATATGTTCGTCCGATTTTTACTAATAAAGTGGTCTTCTTTTTCGATCTATCCTCCTCCCAAATCCCAATCCTCCCAAAATTTTGTACAATGTCTTTTTCTATGACTTCAACTGTGTGCACGGATTTTGGTCCAAATCGGCTTAGACTTAGATATAGCTCTACTGGCTGAGATGTTTGCTGGGAATTCTTCGTTGCCGGAAAGCGATCAGCCACTCCCGGCGATCGAGAACGTATCGAGTTCGATGCTTGATAAGGGTTCTTGCGAATCTTGAAGTTTTGTTCAAGTGTGCCTCGACGCTTGCTAGTCCATTACGCAACCTTTTCAACTTTGCTTATCGTGCGGCAGTCTTCCGAACGTGTTGGAAGATTGCGAACGTTCAGCCGATACTCAAAACGGGTGTGGCAAACAAATTGAAAATTTTGCCCATGAACATTCCATTATGGAACAGGGGCAAACTTCTCACATATCAGTCCGATACAAGCTTAAGCTCAATGATAAGGGACCTTCTTTTTATAGCCGAGTCCGAACGGCATGCCACAGTACGACACCTCCTTGAAGTGAAGTTTCAGAAGGCATAGTACCTCACAAATGTTGCCAGCATTAGGAGGGGAAAACCACCGCTGACATTTTTTTTTGATGGTCGCTCCATGATTCGTACCCAGGCGGCAGTGCTAACCTCTGCGCTACCGTGGATTCCAAGCGTGAGGCGAACAACCTTGCGAATTATCGGCCAATCACGATATGCTCCGCGCTTTCCAAGGTTGTGGAGAGCATATTCAACCACCATCTTGTGATTTAGTTACAGTAAAAGCCTTCTTAGCGACCTACGGCCGACCTGGTGGCGATTCTGTCGAAAATATAAAGTCGATCTACATACCAGTTTGGTGAGAGTAAAGTCGTGGCACCGCATATTTTCAAGGCCTTTGATACGTCCTGACACGGTGCACTCCTATCAAAGCTTGTCACATTTGGTGTCGGTAACGACTATAATAGCACTATTCGAGTTATTGTATGACGTCGTTACTTTCATATTTTTTAGGGAATAGGGATATAGGGAAATACTAATCTAGTCATTCCATTTGTAACACCTCGAAATATTGATCTGCGAACCTATAAGGTATATATATTCTGGTTCCTTTCGACATTTTGATTCGATCTAGCCATGTCCGTTCGTCCGTCGAAATCACGATAGCAGTCGAACGCGTAAAGCAAGCCGCTTGAAATTTTACACAGATACTTAATATTGATGTAGGTCATTGGGGATTGCAAATGGGCCATATCGATTCAGGTTTGGATATAGCTCCCATAAAAACCGATCTCCCGATTTGACTTTTTGAACCCCTGGAAGTCGCAATTTTTGTCCGATTTGGCTGAATTTGCATGTAGCGTTCTGTTATGACTTACAAAATCTGTGTCATGTACGGACCAAATCGGTCTATAACCTGGCATAGCTCCCATATAAACCGATCTTCCGATTTGACTTCTTGAGACCCTGAAAGCCTTAAGTTTCAACAGATTTGGCTTAAATTTTGCACATAGTGATCTCTTATGACTTCTAATAACTGAGCCAAGTTATATCCAAATCCGTCTTTAACCTGATATAGGTCCTATATAAACCCGATTCCCGATTTGGCTACAGGAGCCCCTGAAAGCCACAATTTTTGTCTGAATTTGCTAAAATTTTGCATGCGGTGTTCTGTTTTAACTTTCAACAACTTTGCGACTTTCAACACACGTTCAAAGTATTGTCGAAATCGGTATTTAACATGATGCAGCTCCCATATAAACCGGTCCCTCGATTTTCCTTGTTTGATTCCAAGAATGCTGGTTTAACAGAGGTTTGGTATGTAGAATAAAATTATGCCCTTCAACTATATTTATTTTGTATAAACTTTTAGCAGAATCCATGGTGATTGGTTCCCAAGCAATGCAGAGATTATTATATTTTCCCCCGAACTGTTCGTATGTGGAATCGACTTCCGGTTAATATATTTCATATGTCAATAAATGTAACTCCCTCCTGCACCCGCCCCCAATTCCTTACCTTCCTTCCACCAATACAATGCATTTACATATATATAGGAACATCCCCTGTATGCTCGTCCGATTTTTCGTAATATAACAATATTGTCGTCATTTGTTGAACAATTCTCTCAAAAAAGTTGACACGACATTACAAGTGATACTACTTGGTTTTCATTAAGATATGAGTTACACATATACATATATCACCCGATTTTGACTTCTTCAGTCAGTAAAAAAGTTAAAAATTTGGGACAAATTTGATATAAAATCTTATTTAAATGGATAAAATCTGATCCAATTATATCTGCTGGCAGATATAATTGCATCCGACCATATCAATGTATTTTTCTCGGGTGTTGATATTTTTATAAAATTTTATGAAAATTTCTCCATATAAATATACGTTTACCTCACCGTAGTTATTAAAATTTTGAAGAGATTTGCTTGAAAATTGGTGTGGATTATTTTATAACCCATCTGAAAACCTCCGCTGAAGTCCATCAAAGTCGGTTCAGAATTAGATATAGCGCCCAATTTTCACATAGTTGTATTGTATTATATAGTCGCCATCGCACCGCCCGACTTTTGCCTTCGCTTTCTTTTTTTGCTTATAAAACTTTTTTTTATCTTTTCTTGACCTTCTATTACTTACAATATTCTCTCACAACAACAACACCTTTGCTTTGGTAAGCCAGACTAAGTGTTGTGCGTCCCATTTACTTATTGTCCTTGTTAAACGTTTGCTGGTTAAACTGACAAACATATATGTGTATGTGTGATGCGAGGTAGTGAACGTTAATGGTGTTCACATTGAGAACTCAGGTGGATAAGCGGGTTAATATTTCATGAACGGCAACATTTTTAATTACAAAACACTAAAGTGGCAAAAATGTGTGCACTTTATGTTTTAAGGGCCATTTTTATGCCTCTGCAATAACATGGCTGCTGCGGAAGAAGAATAAGAAAATTTGTCCTTCCTTTACCTTTTGTGCACTCTCTTTGTCTTCCCTTCTTTAGCTTTTGTGCTGGTTAAACGTTTTCTTGGCATTGTCATTAAACTTCTCCAACTTGGTTTGGGTGCTTGGCTCTTATTGTCCCTATTAACTTAAATACTGTCGTTACCTTAATGAAGGAACTCAGCCAGGATAAACGACACAGTAACATTAAGAGCTTCCTTTAACAACTGCTCTCTTTTCCTACCAAAAGTTCCTCCACACCACCAAATACAAAAAGAAAAACAACAACAAGTAAAAGCGTGCTAAGTTCAGCCGGGCCGAATCTTATATACTCTCCACCATGGATAGCATTTGTCAAGTTATTTGCCGGGTATCTCTTTATAGATAAACAAAGGATAATGAATAAGAATTGCTATGCTATATTCATATATAGATATAGCTCCGATTCAGGTTATGGACCAATTTCGGCCATACTTGGTTTGAATAATTCGGACCATGGTAAAAGTCATTGTGCAAAATTTCAGGGTATCCCTTTAGGGGCTCAAGAAATAAAATCGGAAGATCAATTAAAATCATTAAAGTCATGCAATAATAACTGCTCCCTCTAGAGTATCGGGAGATCGTTTTATAAGGGAGCTTATCAGGTTCTAGACCGATTAAGACCATACTTTGAACATATGTTGAAAATCGTAGAAGAAGAATTGCGTCCTATACAGACCCAAGAGTATAATCGGGAGATCGGTTAATATGGGAGCTATATCATGTTTTCGGACGATTCAAACCACATTTGGCATATCTGTTGTATGTCATTGAAAACTTTATAGTACAAACTTTCAGCCAAATAGAATAATAATTGCCGCCTTTAGAGGCTCAAGTAATCAAATCGGGAAATCTGTTTATATGGCAGGTGTATCAAAACATGGACCGATTTGGCCCATTTATAACCCCAGCCGGCCTGCACTAATAAAAAGTAGTTGTGCAAAAGTTCAAGCACTTAGCTTTACCTATTCGAAGGTTAGCGTATTTTCGACCGACAGACAGAAGGACGGACATGACTAAATAGACTTAGAATTGAAATACGATCAAGAATATATATACTTTGTTGGGTCTCAGATGATTATTTCGATATGTTACAAACGGATTGACTAGATTAGTATACCCCCATCCTATGGTGGTGGGTATAAAAAAAAACAAATTGTATGGGGTTATGCTTTGCGTTTGGGACAAAACCCCATATGCATGGGGCGTGGAAGGTGGGGGCAGTCAAGGCCAAGCGGACGGTTGGTTGGTAATGTTAATAAACTGCCGTGTAACCTGGTGTCCCCAACAAGGTTAAAACAATGAATTAAACGGATAAAAAGCCAAGCATTGTCATAAACATTACCTTAAAAGCCATCATCTGCTCATCCTATGCCTTTGTCCCCTTAGACAAAAGCCAGTCAAGGCAAAAAGCTTAGCCCCTTAGAAACGTTGAAGAATTTTTATGAGGGGAACAAATTGTAGGTTAACTCAGTTACCAACATAAGTTAAACGAAGGTGTTCTGCTCTATTTTGGAGGAATCTGGTGGCATGGGCAAGTGATTTGAGTGTTTCATGTTTCTGACTGTTAACACGGCCTAATTGTTTAAGAGTTGTTGTCGTCGTCGTCGTTGGCTTCCTGACTTTAGCCACTCACATGGTTTTATGTGTCCGTATTGAATTTCTCTAATTGTTGGCACGCGTTATTCATTCCAAGGAGCAGTAAGCCAGCCATCTTGGTTGCTTGCGCTAGTGGTTGAAGTTCTACAAGAACTTGACACAAGTAGCGCTTACACTATCACATCCTACTCCATGGGAGTGGAAAAGTGTATGGTAAGCGTATAAGTTGATTGGTTCCGTTAAATATTTTAACCATATTTTGTTATTGACACCTTTCGTCGCTGCACTCATTTGTAAAGGATGTTTAGTGGTTTTGGGTTACATTATTATTAACCTGGCCATCCAAGTCAAACATACACTCGAAAATAAAAAGAAATTTGGTTCAAAAGCATTGAATATTGTCTTCAAAATTTAAATATTTTGGGATTTGTATAGTTAAGGATTGTCTTAAAGACTACCACCACATTGCATTATTATCAACTATATGTTATGAATTGAAGCCAGACAATGTTTAAGACTTCCGATTTTTCCACTTCCCTTTGTCGTACAACTTCCCTTTGTTAGGACTTAAAACATACTACTCCTGTCGCAAATCGATAGGTAGAAGTTGAGGGTGCAGTACATTGGATGTTCATGCCCTTGTTTGGGCTGATGAAAGTCTGATCTGGCACCAGACCGAATGATCGAGAAAGTGCCGCGACGATGCTGATCTTGGGAGCACTTAGGAACACTCCAAGCACAGTGCTGAATGTAATACGAGGTCTGATGAAAATGTTACAGTTATTTTAAAATTTGTTTTAAGTATTTATTTATTCATCAATAACTATCTTTTTTCATCAATAACTATCTATCCATTTGTAACTCGTCGATGTAATGATTTGAGAACTAACAAAGTATACAAGGTCCGATCAAAAATAATCGTTATTTTATTATACCCTCCACCATAAGATGAGGGGTATACTAATTTCGTCATTTTGATTGTAACTACTCGAAATATTCGTCTGAGACCCCATAAAGTATATATATTCTTGATCGTCGTGAAATTTTATGTCGATCTAGCCATGTCCGTCCGTCTGTCTGTCCGTCCGTCCGTCCGTCTGTCTGTCCGTCCGTCCGTCCGTCTGTCTGTCGAAAGCAAGCTAACTTCTGAAGGAGTAAAGCTAGCCGCTTGAAATTTTGTACAAATACTTCTTATTAGTGTAGGTCGGTTAGTATTGTAAATTAGCCATATCGGTCCATGTTTTGATATAGCTGCCATATAAGCCGATCTTGGGTCTTGACTTCTTGAGCCTCTAGAGGGCGCATTTATTATCCGATTAGAATGAAATTTTGCACGACGTGTTTTGTTATTATATCCAACAACTGTGCCAAGTACGGTTCAAATCGGTTCATAACCTGATATAGCTGCCATATAAACCGATCTTGGGTCTTGACTTCTTGAGCCTCTAGAAGGCGCAATTCTTATCCGATTAGAATGAAATTTTGCACGACGTGTTTCGTTATTATATCCAACAACTGTGCCAAGTATGGTTCAAATCGGTCCATAACCTGATATAGCTGCCATATAAACCGATCTGGGGTCTTGACTTCTTGAGCGTCTAGAGTGCGCAATTCTTATCCGATTGGAATGAAATTTTGAACGACGTGTTTTCTTACGATATCCAACAACTGTGCCAAGTATGGTTTAAATCGGTCCATAACCTTATATAGCTGTCATATAAACCGATCTTGGGTCTTGAATTCTTGAGCCTCTAGAGGGCGCAATTCCGATCCGATTTGGCTGAAATTTCGCAAGACGTTTTTTATTGTTACTTTCAACAACTATGTCAAATAAAATACAAGTCGGTTCATAACCTGATATAGCTGCCATATATACCGATATGGGATCTTGACTTCTTGAGCCTCTAGAGGTCGCAATTATTATCCGATTTGCCTGAAATTTTGTACGACGGATTCTTTCATGAACATCAACATACGTGTTTATTATGGTCTGAATCGGTCCATAGCCCGATACAGCTCCCATATAAATCGATCTCTCTATTTTGCTTTTTGAGCTCACATAGAGCGCAATTCTTATTCGAATTGGCTGACATTTTACACAGGTCTCCAACATATAATTTAATTGCGGTCCAAACCGGAGCATATCTTGATATCACTCTAATAGCAGAGCAAATCTTTTCTTATATCCTGTTTTGCCTAAGAAGAGATGCCGGGAAAAGAACTAGACATGTGCGATCCATGGTGGAGGGTATATAAGATTCGGCCCGGCCGAACTTAGCACGCATTTACTTGTTTTTTTTTTTTTTCAAAAAGTATTTATTTATTCATCAATAACTATCTTATCCCCTTCAAAGTAATACCCCTCAGATATGAACCGCACTTTTGGTTACAAAAAACTTTTCTTTGACCCATTTTTTTCGAAACAAAATTGAAGAGCACAAAATACGACTGAAAATAAGTAAAAAGGTATAAAGTTACACCGGGCCGAACTTTAGATACCCACTACCTCGGATATATAAATATACTAGCTGACCCGGGCCCGCTCCGCTGCGCCTTCATTTACTTTATATGGAACAAAAGTTTTCTTGGAATATATATTTTCGACAATTAAAGAGCTTTTAGTGAAATACCATGCTACGAATATAGTATATCGCTTGACTAATTGCTTAAAAATATAAGTGTCTTTGTCCGAATCCCATATGGTCTTTATTGGTCTACGAATTTAAGTTTGGATGGAAGGTATAATCCATTATTAAAATACTTTATTTCAGCCCTCTACTCCCATGATATCTGATTTAGGGTGTTTTCGGGGGTGAGGTAGTCCCCCAGGCACTTGACCTTGAAAAATATCAGCATCGTGCTCTTCTTTCAAAAACCATTTATTTAAACGCCATATTGCTATTGGTTTAAGGGAGTTTACACGATGAGGCGTCCCCCAAACACATGGCCGAAAATAGTTTATCAAATTCGTTTTCTAATCTTAAATACCACATATTGGCATGGTCAAAAATCTGTTACCCTTTGCGGGGTGTTTTGGGGAAGGAGTGATTCCCTAAATACATGGTCCTACATTTGGATACCAAATTCGTATTCTACTCCCAAATACCTTTATTTGAGCTCCATTTTGCGATGGTCACTAAAAACTTGCTGCTTGTGGGGTATTTCGGGAAAGGGGTTGACTCCCAGAAAATTGGTCCCGAAAGTGGGTATCAATTCTTTCTCTACCCCCAATACCTTTCATTTGAGCTCCATATTGACATGGTCGGTATAAAAATGCCGATTTAGGGGTGTTTTGGAGATTAGGGTGGTCGCCCAAACACTAAGCCCGGAAAATATATCAGCAACGTGCTCAATTCTCATATATCTAAATATCATTTATTTGAACCCCATATTGCCATTGTCCTCGAAATTGGATATCAAATTCGTTTTCTAATCTCATTTAAACTCCTTATTGCAAAAGTCAGCAAATATGTCCGGTTTGGGGTATTGGCCCTATAAACTAAAAATATTTAGTTCCACTCTCTTTACGACCCAAATTGTCTTGGTGAGCCAATACGTCCTAATTGGGGGGTTATTATAGTGGTGGGACGTCCCCTAGACAGTTGGCCCCTAATGTAAATATCAGATAAGTGGTCTACTCCCAAATACCTTTAATTTGAGCCCCAATTTTTCCATAGTCGGCAAACGTGACCGGCTTGGGAAGTGTTTTGGGGGATGGGCGGCCACTCAGTGAGTTGGCCTTGAAAATATATATCGGATTTGTGTTCCACTCTAAAAACCCTCTTATTTGAGCCTCATATTGCAAAAGTCAGCAAATACTTACTATTTGAGTGGCGTTGTGGGGGTGGGGTGGCCCCATAGACACTTTCCCGAATATTGATATCAGATTTGTGCTTTACTCATAGCCCCATATTGCTATGGTCGTAAATGTGTCCCCTTTGGGGGAGGGTTTTGGTGAGAGGCGGCCCCTCAAACACTTGGTCCCATATTTGGATATCAGATTCTAATTCTACACTCAAATACCTTTTATTTAAGCCCCATATTCACATGGTCATTAAATAAGTCCAGTTTGGGGGGTGTTTTGGGAAGGGGTGGACCCCCAGAAACGTGTTCCCACATTTGGATATCAGATTCGTATTCTACTCGCAAATACCTTTCATGTGAGTCCCATATCGCCATGGTCGGTAAATACGTCCGATCTAGGGGTGTTTTGGAGGTTGGGGTGGTCCCCCTAGCACTTGGTTCGACAAATGGATATCAGATATGTTTTCTCATCCTAAATACCTTTTATTTGAGTCCCATATTGTCGTGATTGGTCTAAATATATATTTGGTAGGTTTTAGGGTGGGGCGGTCCCCCTAGGTACCCCATCCGAAATTTGGATACCAAATTTTTATTTCTAGGGTACTATATGAGAGCACATTCGCTTAAATCGCACCACCCATCTCCAAGATCTGGCGTTACTGAAAATTATGATAAGGGGGAGGGTCGGCCCCCCCCCTCCCCCCCTTCAGATATCAAAAAATGTAGTACCCTATTTTCACCACGGGATCATTATGCACCATCTGTGAAAATTTCAAGAAAATCGGTTCAGCCGTTTCAGTCTAAAAGGAACACACAAATATACAAACAAACAAACAATTGATTTTTATATATAAGATAAACCACCTTTCGCCATACTACGGTGATAAGTTAATCATTTTTGAACCCATAGTAGCTATGTCTAAATATAGTCCGATCTCCACCATATTGTGCTGAATTTCAGCGAAATTAATAAATCGGTTAATAAATTCTTATTTTATGGGCCTAAAATTTTGAATCGGGAGATCGGTATATATGGCATGTATATCCAAATGTCAACCGATCGGACAATAAATACACCTGTTATGGGCCCAACACCTTAAACTGATAGATCTGACAATATGACCGATCTTAATCGTACTCGGTACGAATGTCGAGGGGTCTAACGCAACTTATTGCGCCTAATTTCAGTAAAATCTGATAATACTTTCACTTTTTATGAGCCTAAAACCTTAAATCGAGACATCGGTATATACAATAAATGTGCCTATTGTAGTCCCAAGACTATAAATCGAGAGATCGGTCTATATGGCAGCAATATCTAAATGTGGACCAATCTGGGCCGTATTGGACAGGGATGTCGCGAGACCTAACGCATTTCACTGTCCTAAGTTTCGGCGAAATCGGATAACAAATGTAGCATAAATGTGACTAAGGCCTTAAATCGGCAGATCGAACTATATGGGGCTTTATCAAGATACAGTCCGATATAGCCCACCTTCGAACTTAACCTGCCTGTGGACCAAAAAAAGAATCTGTGCAAGTTTTCAGCTTAATATCTCTATTTTTAAAGACTGTAGCCAGATTTTAAGAGACAAGCGGACGGACGGACATGGCTGGATCGTCTTAGATTTTTACGACGATCAGAAAATTATATAAAGGATATATACAGGGTGGCTGATGAAAGCCGCTACCAAAAAAAAATGTAATAACTTTTTTTCTATTTAATAATAATAATTTAATAATTAATTTAATTAATTAATTAATTAATTTAATTAATAATAATTTAATAATTAATTTAATAATTTAATTTAACATGAATAAAAGAAAAATGTATTCCATACACCGAAAAAAAAATGTAGCAATATTCATCATTGTAGCAATATTCATCAGCCACCCTGTATAAAGGGTCGGGAATATAAATTTCGAAGTTTTCCAAACCGAATGACAAAATTAATATACCCCCATCCCTCGGTAATAGGTATAAAGCAAATCCGGCAATCCGACCTTCCTCGAACTTAGGAAACTTTTCCGTTTATTACGTGGCTTGTGAAGCGGAGTGGGGGTGATATGAACTATTTACCAGGTGGTTTTATCCCTGCTATTAGCTTATGGAATGTTCATAGGTTAATTTTTCAATTTCCCGGGGAGTTTGAAAGTTGTTTCCCCAGTGAGGGAGGTATGAGCAGAAGGTATTTCGCTTTCTTTCTAGATCTTCTGTATATATGGATTGGGGATGACCGGGACTGGTGCCCTCATTAATTTTCCAAGAATTCGAAAGTCATATAAACTTCGGGACTGGTGTAGCGTCTTTCAAGCGGAGGTCTTCCCGGAACTGGCAACGATTTTGGCTACCCGATCGTACTTTCACAATATTCGTGGACAGTCAGGAGGCTCTGGCGCCAGGCCATGTGAGATCATGAGTGATTAGGTGATGCAAAGAGTTTAGGCTATTGACTGGCTGGCCTAGTGTTGAACATGTTACTGAATCGTTGAACCCTCCCTAAAGCTAACTCCTTGGCAGGAAAGAAGCTTGTGAGTCAAGGTCTAGTGACTGTATATTTGACGGAACAAGGCGTCACATGCACTGGCCTAGAAGAAGCACGACCTCAGATTACTGATGGATGTTCTGATTGTTCATATCATCTTTTTTGGTGTGTGGGTACCCCATAGCGCAGAGGTTGGCATGTCTGCCTATGACGCTGAACGCCTGCGTTCGAATCCTGGCGAGAATATCAGAAAAATTTTCAGCGGCGGTTATCCCCTCCTAATGCTGGCTACATTTGTGAGGTACTGTTCCATTTGGAATGGCAGCCATTTAAAAACTTCTCCACAGAGGTGTCATCCTGCGGCACGCCATTTGGACTCAGCTATAAAAAGGAGGCTCCTTATGGAGCTAAAACTTGAATCGGGCAGCACTCATTGATATGTTCCTTGATGAAATGTTCATGCGCACATTTGAAAAGAATTGTAATTTTGGGTAGTCTGCTATTCTGTTTGGGCTTATGCTGCGGCATTTTCCTAAGGTTTTCTAAAAAGGGTGTAACCCCACCTTTCCCTGGACTTGAAGGCTTGAGGCAATCAATTGGTAATTTTTCATCCGATTTCGATGAAATTTGGCACAGTGAGTTCTGGTAGACCCCTACCCATTTTTTTGAAGTGTGGTTCAGATTGCTGCCCTAAATACCGACCAACCGATCTCCCGATATAGGGTATTGAGGCCATGAAATATCCATTTATTACCCGAATTCGATAAAATTCAAAATTCATCAAAATCATATGAAAAATACTCCTTTTATGGGTTCAGTACTTTATATGGAGAGATTGGTTTATATGGCAACTATATCCAAATATGGTCCGATTTGGACGATATTCAACAAAATCGTTTAGAGGGGTACCAGAACTCGATGAAACTGAAAATGCTCCTTTTGTAGGATCATTACACTATATCGGGAGGTCGGTCTATATGGCAGCTATATATAAATATGGTTCCATCTGGACCACATTTGACCGGAATTGGTAGCGGTCTACCAGATCATACTGTGCCAAATTTCATCGAATTCGGGTAATGAATGGATATTTATTTTATTTATTGGGAGAACTGGTAGTCGGTCTATAGGGCAGCTATATCCAAATATAGTCCGATCTAAACCACACTTCACAGAAATGGATAGGGGTCTACCAGTACTCACTGTGCCAAATTTCATCGAAATCGGATAGAAAATGACCAATTTATTGCCTCATGACTTTAAGTCTGGAGATCGGTATATATAGCGGCTATATATAACTAAAATCCGATTTTATGAGATCAGAAGATCAGATTTATATACATAAATACGAAACCATCAAAAATTGTTTGGAAAATGTTTTTATACCTACGATATCTGCAAAATTATAAATACCCAAAAAAGGTGTTTATTGAGTATTTACCCAATGAATACCCAAGCGTTGGTTGTTTACCCGGTAGAAACCCATCTCTATTCATGGGCAATATTTGTTTGTTTTGTTGTTTGTATAATCTATTCCAACCCTTTCAGACGGCATAGAGATCGTATCATATGCAGACGATGGTAAGATTATGGTGTCAAGCACCTCACCCATTGGTAATATCTCCGATATGTTAAACGTCGTCGCTTATTTCGCTGCAAGTGATCTGAAAATATCTGCGACTAAATCTTTAGCCACATTGTTCACTGCATACATGCATAATGATGGAGTAACAATTCCGACCATCAAATGTTCCAAAATACTTGGTGTAACAGTTGATAGCTCTTACAAATTCTCCTCCCATGCCACAGAAATTTGCGATATGGTCAGAAACAGAAACACGGTCTTCAAGTCACTTACCGGCAAAACAAAGAAACCTTTTTCACCACGTACAAAGCAATTGGCCGGTCGGTGGTAAGTAATGCAATGTCAATGTGGTCCCATCAGCTCTGTGACACGTAGTGGAATAATATTCAGATCCGTCAGAATGCCGCTCTTCGAGCTGCGACGGGCTGTCTCCTCATTTTTAACGTAGACTACCTCCATCAGGAGACAAAGATCCTACCCGCGCCAAGACATAACTAGATGCTGTCTAAGCAATACCTTCTGGTCTGTTATCGCAGGGACCATATAAATCATCATCTTGTGGATAGGTATCCACAGCCCAGAAGCCTCAAGGTGGATCTTCATGATCTAGAGCGAGAATTTCAGCGCTACACGAGAGAAACTCTAGATCAAGTGGGTCTGGTCCTTGGAGAACGAACGCCAACTGAAGAAATTGACCTCCCCCGGCAAACCAGAATAGGTCTGGTTCAATTAAGATCCGGCAGATGCAGCTGCCTCAACTCCTACAGAGCAGGGATTGATGCCAATATGCAGGATGTGTGTCCCGATTGTAACCTGGAACCGTAGTAGTAGTTATACGAATGTCAGCTGTTCAGTGATTAGAGATTTAAACAAGTAGGAGCGTGTTAAGGTCGGCCGGGTCGAATCTTATATACTCTCTGCCATGGATCGCAGCAAGTTGGAGTTCTTTGCTCGTTATCTCTTTTTAGACAAACAAAGAATAGTAAATAAGAACTGTTATGCTATTGGAGTTATATCAAGTTTTAGTCCGATTTGGACCATAAATGAATCGAATGTAGAAGTCATTGTGTAATATTTCAGGTAACTCGTATAAGAATTGCAACCTGTAGGGGCTCAAAAAGCAAAATCGGAAGATCGGTTTATATGGGAGCTGTATCAAGTTATTGATCGATTCAGACCATACTAAACACGTATGTTGAGAAGCCGTTGTACAAAATTTGTTCCAAATCGGATAAGAATTGCGCCCTCTTCAGACTCAAGAAGTCCAAATCCCAGATCGGTTTATATGGCAACTATATCATTTGCGCCACACTTAGCACAGTTGTTGGAAGTCCAAACAAAACACCTCATGCAAAATTTCAGTCAAATCGGATGAAAACTGCGCCCTCTAGCGGCTCAAGGAGCCAAGATCTAAGATCGGTTTATATGAATGCTATACCAGGTCATTAAGCGATGTTAACCGTACTTAACATCGCTTAATGACATGGAAATGACACCACAACACCACGTGCAAAATTACAGCCAAATCGGATAAGAATTACGCCCTCTAAAAGCTGAAGAAGTCAAGATCCAAGATCGGTTTATATGGCAGCTAAATCAGGTTATGAACCGATTTAAACTATACTTAGCACAGCTGTTTGAAGCGATACCAAAACACCACGTGCAAAATTTCAGTAAAATCCGCCCTTGCACCCTCTAGAGGCTCAAGAATTCAAGACCCAAGCTCGGTTTATATGGCAGCTATATGGACCGATTTGGCCCCTTTACAATCCCAACAAACCTACACTATTAAAAAGTATTTGCGCAAAATTTCCTAGCTTTCCTAGCTTCGTCGAATGTTAGTTTGCTTTCGACTGACAGACGGACGGGCACATGGCTAGATCGACTTAAAATGTCATGATCAAGAAAATATATACTTTATGGGGTCTTAGACGCATATATCGAGGTGTTACAAACAGAATGACGAAATAAGTATACCCCCATCCTATGGTGGAGAGTATAAAAAGAAGCTGTAAGGTATTCCGCATCGATCTTTAACTTTATACATCTCTCATATAAACCTTCCACCCAGTTTGACATCTTAAAGCCCTGGAAGACTTAATTGTTGCCCGATTTGGATGAAATTTTTACGCAGTGTTCTGTTTGACTTTTTGTATGCAGTGTTCTGTTTGACCGCCGTAACCGAAACGAATGACACCAGTTTTGAGATAAAGCGAAGAATAATACAGATGCTACTTTGGACTAAGTAAGCAGTTTAGAAACAAGGCCACCTCTCGACAGACGAAGACTACACTTTACAAGAAACTGATACTACCGGTGCTGTTATATGGTTCTGAAAGCAGATGAGGCAGTGCTTGGAGTATTTCAGAGAAAGATTCTTCGTAAAATTTATGGACCAGTTTGCGTTAACGGAGAATATAGGCGACGTATGAACCACGAGCTGTATGAGCTGTATGACGACGATAGCATAGTTACACGCATCAAAATACAACGGCTGCGTAGGCTAGGTCATGTTGTCAGAATGGATGAAGAAGCTCCAGCAAAGAAGTCTTTTGAAGGCAAACACGGTGGTACACGCAAACCGGGAAGACCAAAAGCCCGATTTAAAGATCAAGTTGTGGGAGACACCTCCAAACTTGGTGTCAGAGATTTTAGAATGAGCGCAGAAGATCGAGGCGCTTGGAACGCTATTCTACGTTCGGCTAGTAGAACAAATATTCTGTCATAGCCAATTAAAGTAAAAAGTTAGTTTTACTTGACTTCCAATATAAACCGATCTTCTGATAAGTTTTCTACTGTCCTAAGAAGTTAAATTTTGGTGTGATTTGGCAAAAATGTTGTACATTAAACATATATGGATTTCAACTATGTTCCTTGCACTTTTTTGCTTGTTTGCTAACATTTTTCCCTGAGCCTATTTTAGTAATTCCTTAAGAACTTTTGTACAATTTTACACTACAGTTGCTTTTGCTAAAACTTGTATTCCCTAAGTGTTTTGTTAAAAGCTGCAAAAAAGGGGAAAATAACACAACTGAAATAAATGCGCGTCTTATTCTAGAAGAATGTTAAGTATGACTAAGTTTTGTCTTCAAGTTTTTGCAGGGTGTTGTTCACTTTGGTAAATCATGTGATATTTAATCCACTTAAGAAAAACTACCGTGGCTTGAACATTCGCTCGACAACAGTCAGTATTGTACTCGGGTTAAGGTGGTGTCATCACCATTGTGCCTGGCGGTCTGCAGGTCTTAGCAATTAAGTGAACTCTTTCTTCAATTCACAGGCGAGTGAGTAAATAATCCGGGGTCTTTATGAAAGTAAAACATAAATAAAGTATTTTAATGGTATTAAAATAAGTACAACGTATGCATTAGTTCACGGCAGTTAAGTTCAAGCCCATTTAAATGTTGAGTACTTAAGTGTCCCATAGGTGGATTCAGACTTAGATATCTTCTTAGCTATAGCAATGATGAAGGTGGTAAGAATTGATGCACTCTTTAGTGCATTGAATGAATGTACTCAAAAAATTTTGATTGAGGAAACGATAATAAAAAACTTTTTTTTTATTCACTAACATAGGAGACTTTAAATTTTGTAATTGTAATATGAAAAGGTTAGATAAGGTGAAGTTAAAAATGACTGTATAACATCTTAAACCTACCCTATGAATACGAAGTGGGAGCTTTATCTAATTCTGACCAATTTTGATGGACCATATGGGTTATTAAACAATCCGTATCAAATTTTGAGCAAATATGTTCAAACTGTAAAAACTAAGGAGCTATATCTTAATCTGAACCGATTTCGACCAAACTTCGATATTGTGGTAGTCGTCGAGAAAAGTGTCGTACAAAATTTTTTCAAGATTGGTAAATAAATGCGCTTGAAGTGGAAATGGGACGAAATACATATATGGCAGCTATATCTAAATCTGAACCGATTTCTAGGAAATTCGCCAGAAATACTAAGAATCATAAATAAATTTCGAGGGAATCGGTTAAAAAATTAGCACTTTATTGCAATATTTTTCTAAATCGATCGAACATATATATGAGAGCATTATCTTAATCTGCACCGATTTCGACCAAACTCATTGATATTGTGGAAGTCATCGCGAAAAGTTTTGTACAAATTTTTGGGAAGATTGGTCAATAAATGCGATTGCAGTGTCTCTTAGAGTGAAAATTGGGCGGCTCATATATGAGAGAGCTATATCTAAAACTGAATCGATTTCCATAAAATTCACCAGTAAGATCGAGAGTCAAGAGAAAATCCTTCTTGCCAAATTTTGATAGAATCGGTTAACAAATTACCACATTATTGCAACATTAGTCCAAATCGGACAAACATATATATGGGAGCTATATCCAAATCTGAACCGATTTTTTCCAATTTCAATAGAAAAATTGTTTACAAATTGACATGGACAGACAGACGGACATAGCTAAATCGATTCAGAAAGTGATCCTTAGTCGATCGGTATACTTATCAATGGATCTATCTCTCTTCCTTTTCTCAAACAAATGCACTAAGTTATAATATTCTATACCACAGTGGTGGTGTGGGGTATATGAGCGTAGGTTATGAAATTAGCCAAATAGAATTAAACGCTACCATTTTGAGATAATGGAGGGACGAATGTTAAAACATTGAATCATAAAGAAATCAAATGGGTCATGATATAAAGATGAAATGCGTGACAAATGCGATCCATGTTGGAGGGCATATAAGATTCGGCCCGGCCTAACTTAGCTCGCTTGTACTTGTTATACCCTCCACCATAGGATGAGGGTATACAAATTTCGTCATACTGTTTTTAACTACTCGAAATATTCGCCTTAGACCCCATAAAGTATATATATTCTTGATCTTCATAACATTTTAAGTCGATCTAGCCATGTCTGTCAGTCCGTTTGCACAAATACTTGTTATAAGCGTAGATCAGTTGGGATTGTGAATGGACCATATCGGTCTATGTTTTGATATAGCTGCCATATAAACCGATCATGGATTTTGACTACTTGAGCCATTAGAGGCCATAATTCTCATCCGGTTTGGCTGAAATTGTGCATGAGTCGACTTCTAGTAGTCATCGTCCATGAAAACGCGAAGAATGCGATCGGGCAGACAATTTGTCGAGTATCCGATGAGGAAGGATCAGCAGATCACCCCACACTCAAGTTCAACAGTTGCCAGCACCATGTGGTGGATCTAAGAGTCGACTAAATTACCAAGCATCGAGTATTTCTTTGGGCGTGAATTGAACAAAAATTATGACCATTTAAAAGCAGCCCTCTGCAATTGTAAAACTGAGATTATGGAAACAGGGGGCTGGAGAGACGACATAAAGTTTCTCTTCCACCTTACTCGTATTTATAATCTGTCACTTCACTGAGAGGAGTGAGATCCTATTTGTAAAGTTTAAGCAGATCCCAAATATCTGCAATACACGCTGAAACTGTCCCGCCATTCTAGCTCTTGCTGCGTTTATTCTGATGCCGGATGCCCAGAATAGGTTGTATAAAATCTGTTCTTTAATTTCTTACTAATGGCCTGATTATTGGTTGAGTAATCAGTTGTTCCGCCCTAAAGATTTTGAAGAAACATCTGTAGCTCCGAATGATTGCCCAAAAGCCCTCAAATACTTGAAGAGCCACTGGAAAAATGATAAATCTACAAACAACATTGCCCGAAATAACTATTGCTGTGAGCATGCGATCAACATTATATAAAACTTATACAACTCCTGCTGCAACCAGGACAACCTCCCATTAAGATTAATCCTTTCCAATGACATCGTAAATATCTAACGTCCCAGTGAGTTTTATTATCCAATGTAATCCCAGCAAACCATATAATCCGACTTTGTCTGACATCCGACATGTCTGCACATAGTCGAACGAAACATACGACAATTTTTACCAAATCCGGGAAAAATCGGTTCGGATTTATTTTTTCTATTCCGACATTTAAGAACGAAATCATAACGATTTTTGTACAGCGTGTCGGAGGAATGTATTATTTGATTAATTTTTTTTTTTTTTGCATAGTAACATTTCGTTACCACGCGTATGGAATTTACTCAAGTGGTGGAGGAGGTGATATTTATATCTTGACATTCCAAACCGATTTAGCCATGTCCATCAGTTCTTCTCTGGAAATCACGATTGCGGTCGAACGCGTAGAGCTAACTGCACGCAAATTTTGCACAAATACTTCTTATTGATGTAGATCAACTTGACTTCTTAAGCTCCTAGAAGCTGCAACTATTAACCGATTTTGCACATAGTGTTCCGTTATGACTACCAACAACCGTGCCAAAAATGGCCTTCAACGGTCTATAACCTGATATAGTTCCCATATAAAACGATCTCCCGATTTAACATATTGAGCCCTAAAAGCAGCAGTTGTTATCCGATTGAACTGACATTTTGAGCGTTGGGTTCTGTTATGACTTCCAACAATCTATCTATACCGACTACGGTTCATAGTGGACTTCCACCAGACAGCGAGAAAACTCTGCCTCGGAAAACCAGAGTTGCTCTGGCCCAATCCGGGATTCATTTAGATTATCAGACTAAACTCGTATAGCTCGAGATTAGACTACTCCATTTCTGAGAATATGGTGGCTGGTATCTAAGTAAATTCTGTTTTTTTTTATACCCACAACCATATGATAGGGGCTATATTCTTTCGTTCGCAACACATCGAAATATCCATTTCCGACCCTCCAAAGTATATATATTTCGAATCGTCGACAATTCTAAGGCGCTTTCATTCTAAGGCGTGTCTGTCTGTTGCAATCTCGTTACAGCCTTCAAAAATATTGATACTAAGCTGAAGTTTGGCACAGATACGTCTTTTTGGTGCACGCAGTTTAAGTTTTTGAACGGCCTAAAACGGACCATAGGCGATTTAGGTTCTGAAACCCAGAAAAGTTGCATTTATTACCTGATTTCTCCGCAATTTGAAGCAGAAAGATGTAATAAGACTGCCGACATCCGGCTCGAATTTGGTTCAGATCGGAATATAGTTAGATACAGCTGCCATATAGACCGATATGCCGAAATTTGAAATAGTGAGATGTTTTAAGCCTTCCAACATCCAACCCAAATATGATTCAGATTGGACAATATTTAAATATAGCTGTCATATAGACCGATCTCCCGATTAATGGCCTGAAGCCCATAAAAGCTTTATTTATTACCCGATTTCGCTGCAATTTGAAACATTGAGTTGAATTAAGACTTTGTATTAAGACTCCCGCGCTCAGACCCAAATATGTTTCAGATCGGACTATATAGAGATATAGGTGCCATATAAACCGATATGCCGGTTAAGGATCTGAAACCTATAAAAACAGCGTTTATTACCCGATTTCGCTGAAATTTAAAACTGCTAGTAGTTTTAGGTCTCTCAACATGGATGTAGCTGCCATATAGCCCGATCTGCCGATAAAGTGTCTTAAGCCCATAATAGCTTTATTTATTACCCGATTTCGATGAAATTTGGAACAGTGAGTTGTTTTAAGCCTCCCGACATCCAACCCAAATATGGTTCAGATCGGATTTTATTTAGATATAGCTGACATATAGACCGATCTGCCAATTAAGGGTCTGAAGCCCATAGAAGCTTTATTTATTACCCGATTTTGCCGAAATTTGAAACAGTGAGTTGTTTGAAGCCTCTCGACATTCGACCCAAATATGGTTCAGATCAGATTTAGATATAGCAGCCATAAAGAATAAAAAGCGGATTTATTGCCTCATTTCACTGGAACTGTGACTTATATAAAAGTTCTCGGGACCTGAATGAAATTTGATCCAGACCAGTCCCTATTTAGATATAACTATAGATATGGTAGTGGAGTTATAATAAAATAAGATGATATCCATTGTTGTGGGTATCCAATGTTTGACACGGCCGAACTTAACACGTTTTTGCTTGTTCTTTTTTTTTTTTGAGGGTTCGTATTTTTGTTCGTACACGACAAGATCAGGGGACTTTTTGTAGTACACCTGATACTAATCTTGATTAAGTGCAGGCCAAAGTAATTTAAACTTATTAAGTCAGTAAAAGAGCAATGGAATTCCGTCTCAGTCTGAATTTCAGTCAGCGTTTTGGACAAAACTAACAAGTGTCTCACCTCTATCATTGCTGTAGATCTACACTTGTTATTGTATACGAGGGTTGCCTTTTATATTTCGGGATTGATCAACCCTTGTGTTGCAATCTGCCAACTGACAGCTCTATCGTAAAGCTTGACATTTTGAGTTTATACGCACTCAGAATGTTTTGACATACGAGCAATATTTGTGTTGTTTACAGCAACTTAAAAGATTCATCGCGCCCAAAAAATTAAATTAAATCTTCAACATTTTCGCGCGATTGTTTTTTACAACTTTCGACGTGGATTAACTCAACAACAGTGCATTGAATAACTAAATTCAATTTTTGACGATGAAACTCCATCAAGAACCAGTGTTTATCGATGGTATGGTGAATACAACCGAGGTTGTAGTTCACTCCAAGACGAATTTCGTGAAGGTCGTCCAAAATCAGTTGTTGTTATAAAAACTATTGATGCCGTGAGCCAACTGATATTTCAAAATCGTCATGTGACCTATCGTGAGATTGAGACAACCTTAACCATTAGTTGGACCAGCATACATTCAATATTGCATGGACATTTGACCTGTATGGGTGTTTCAGGATGAGCCAAATCCAACAAAAGTTGCTCGCGCACAAAGCACTGGACATGTAGCAATCGTACCACTAGAACAACACAGAACAGACAATTCTGAGTGGATGGGGGTATACTAATAGTTATTCCGTTTGTAACACCTCGACATTTTCGTCTAAGACCCCATAAAGTATATATATTCTTGATCCTCTAAACGTTCTGAGTCGACCCAGCCATGTCAGTCCGTCCGTCTGTCGAAATCCCGATAACGATCGAACGCGTAAAGCTAGCCGCTAAAATTTTCCACAGATACTTAATATTGATGTAGGTCGATGGGGATTGCAAATGGGCTATATCGTTTCAGATTTAGATATAGCTCCCATATAAACCGATCTCCCGATTTGACTTCTTGAGCCTTACAAGCCGCTGTTTTTATCCGAATGGGCTGAAATTTGTTATGCGGTGTTCTGTTATGACCTTCAACAACTGTGCAAAATACGGTGCAAATCGGTATATAACCTGATATAGCTCCCATATAAACGGATCTGCTTATTTGACTTCTTGAGTCCTTACAAGCCGCAATTGTTGTCGGAGTTGGCCGAAATCTTGCATGTGATGTTATGACTTCCAACATCTGTTTTGAGTACGGTCTAAATCAGTCTTTAAGCTGATATAGCTCCCATATAAACCGGTCTTTCGATTATCCCTGTTCTGTTCGTAAAAGCTTTCATTTTTGATGGTTTGGCAGAAGTTTGGTATGTAGAATAAATTTATGCCTTTCAACTAAATTTATTTTGTATAAATTCTTAGCAGAATCCATGGTGATGGGTTCCCGGCCGAACTTAGCACGCTTTTACTTGTTGAGCACTCAAAGCATCGATTTGATGAGTCATTCACCGTATAGTCCTGACTTGGCCCGAATTACATCTTTTTATTCTCGTACGTAAAAACTAAAATGAGAGGTCAACGTTTTTCGACACCTGAAGAAGCGGTTGATGCGTTCAGAATGCATGTTTTAGAGATGCCTCTGATTGAGTGGCAAATGTGATTCGACAATTGGTTCAGTGTATAGATCTTAATCGGGAATTTTTTGGAAAACAATAAAGCGATTTTCGGCGAATAATATTTGTTTTTGTTCTCCAATCCCGCAACGTTCGTATTAGCACCCCCTGTGCAGAAAGCTGGGATTCTGTTTTCTCCAAATCTCTTCTGTAAGTTGGGCCCATCAAAAAAGGCATTTGGTATATGAATCTCAAATACTGATATATAGGTACTATAAGGGTCTATGGGACAACCTAACACCCACCACTTGCCGCAGAGAGGCAAATTTGAGTTAAAACCTTAAAAAGCAATAGAAGAAAACTCCTACACCCATTCCAAAGCAACCTACATTTGGCAGATCATTCAGCACACACATAGGTACCCAGAACAAGATTACAATATAGTCATGGTTAAACTGTGTTAGATGTTAGTGCTCTGAATTCTTTCGTTGAACTAAAATGGGCTTGAACAATTGTCAGCAGTTGTGAAGGAACACAAGAAAAAATGGCAAATGTTTAAATAGACGGACGACGGACTAACTGTCTGACTTATCCTAAAGATTTACAATGGAAGAACAATAAAATAAATTCCACACAAAAGAAGCAAACAAACAAGCCCAGGACAGACAGAAAGACAGTGGATGACAAAACTAACCTAACTAAACTAAGCTAAACTAAAGTGACTATATGTCAGACGTTGAATGTAAGTCAACGTCATTCAAATCAACCCTCTTGGGTGCAGTGCAGAAAACGCGAAACACGAACGGCCAAAGGGACGGACGGCCTCAAATAAGTGGTCCAATTCGAAAACACCAACAAATGAAGATGCATGCCTTTGCTTTTGTTGAGAAGCAAACTCGTAGTTTATTCATGGGTCCGCTATTGTTAGACTTTTATGAATTGATTTCGTTTGAAAGGCAAACTCAAACAACCAACCATCGTGTCAGTCAGTTAGTCAACGATCCGACAAACGTAGAAAAGTAAATTTGTTGTTCACAAGCAACAAAAGGAAATAAGCAACACCCTTGAATTACCCAAGATATCCGTTTAAGGACATTAAGCCAGCACGCGCACAGTATGCCAACAATATAACATTGACTGGTATTCACATTGCCTCGAAGGACGTCCATTCGTTCGTCGAAGGACTGCTGAATAAAGTGCTGTATGGGGTTGTAAAACTGAGTTTGGTTAGTTCGTACACAGTTTGTGTGTGGGTGTCTGTTTCCTTTGGGTTCTTTGTATTGTTCGATATAGCAAAGACAAGTGAATTTTGAGAATTCATAATTCTGAATAAGGATATTGAGTGTGTTGGTTTTCCATCAAGAATGCGGTTTGTTGTGTTAGCATTAATGTTCTCAATCACCAGCTTTGTACAGTGACATATCCCTCTTTTGATATGCTTTGGTGATGTGTATCACAGTGTTTTGAAATCAATACAAAACAATTCCAAATAATCAGTCAAATCTAGTAGTAAATTAGCAGATTTGAGGTGGCTAATGGAAAGCGAATACTTATTCGTACAAAACTGCAGATTCCTCGAAAACCTTAACAAGTATAAAGGACTTGTATCCTACGGATTCATTAAGGTGAAGATAAAAGTTTACTCCTACCGCTCCTATATGAACGAGGTGCGACTTATGGGACCTTTTAACAACTGTTAAGTAAGAATTATCTGAAGAAGTATCATCCACATCGCTGAAGTCTGATAGATTTCTGGATATTGAGTCCACTATCGAGGTGTGCGATAGCAAAAAAGTGGGAAAATCAGCATGTACCTTAACAGCAGTAGATAAAGGAATCCTCCTCTCGATATTGCAAGTAAATTTCATAGAAATCGGTTCAGATTTGGATATAGCTTCCATATATATGTTCATCCAATTTGGGCCAATATTGCAATAAAGTGGTACTTTTAAAGCTCGACGTTGATGGTGAATTTCTTGGAAATCGGTTCATATTTATATATAGCTTCAATATACTATATATATCGCCCGATTTCCATTTCTAAAACCAGTGCAAGCATATTTATTGACCAGTCTTCTCAAAATTTTGCATGACTTTCTCGACGACTACCTCAATATCTAAACGGTTCATATTTATATATAGCTTCAATATACTATATATATCGCCCGATTTCCATTTCTAAAACCAGTGCAATCATATTTATTGACCAGTCTTCTCAAAATTTTGCATGACTTTCTCGACGACTACCTCAATATCTAAACTTTTTGGTCGAAAAGGTTCAGAATTATATAAAGCTCCCATCTATATGACCGTCCGATTTTGAGAAATTTGCAATAAAGTGGTAATTTTTCAACCCATTGTCACGAAAATAGCCACATGTAATTCTCTCATGACTGTTAAAATATGTGTTTAATTTTTATCCAAATCGGTTCAGACTAATTTTTAGCTTCCCTATATATCGCACTTATAGAGCTGAAGTTATTACAATTTTGGATACATTTGGTCGATATTTTTTACGGATTGTATTATAACCCATCTGGAAATATTCACTATTTTATTTCATGTTATTTAATTTTTTATTATATCCTCCACCATAGGATGGGGGGTTTACTAATTTCGCCATTCCGTTTGTAACACCCCGAAATATGCGTCTAAGACCCCATAAAGTATGACCGTCACATTTTAAGTAGATCTAGCCCTGTCCATCCGTCCGTCCGTCTGTCAAAGCACGCTAACTTTCGAAGGAGTAAAGATAGCCGCTTGAATTTTTGTACGAATACTTCTTATTATTTCATATAGCTGCCATATAAACCGATCTTGGATCTTGACTTCTTTAGTCCAGAGTCTTGAGGGCCAAATTTTTATCCGATTTAGCTGAATTTTTGCATGAGGTGTTTTGTTACACCTCATGCAAGTATGGTTTCAATCTGTTAAGTATGGTTTCAATCGGTGCATAACCTGATATAGCCGTCATATAAACCGATCTGGGGTATTGACTTCTTCAGCCTCTAGGGGGCGCAATCCTATACGACTTGGCTGAAATTTTGCAAGAAATGTTTTGTTATGACTTCCAATAACTGTGCCAAATATTGTTTTAATTGGTCCATAACCTTATACGGCTGCCATATAAACCGATCTGGGATCTTGACTTCTTAAGCCTCTAGAGGTCCCAATTATTATCCTATTCGGCTGAATGTGTCAATTATTGTCCTAATCGGTCTATAGCCTGATACAGCTCCCATATAAACCAATCTCCCTATTTTATTTCTTAAACCCCTAAAGGGGGCAATTTTGATTCGAATTGGCTGAAATTTTGTTCAACGACTTTTACCATGGTCTCCAACATTCAGTTCATTTATGGACCGAATCGGACAATAACTTGATATTATAGCTTTAATTTCATAGCAATTCTTTTCTTGTATAATTGCATAATAATTGTATAATTTGCCTAAAAAGAGATAACGGGAGAAGAACTCGACAAATGCGATTCATGGTGGAGGGTATATAAGATTCGGTCCGGCCGAACTTAGCACGGTTTTACTTGTTAATTTTATTTTATTCTACTTTAATTTATTTTTTTTTTGTCTGTTTGCACACTTTTATTTAGATCTTAAAATTTTTTCTTGATTTTCGAACATCTTCTAGCTCGAGATCATATTCAATGCTTTTTATTCAGAGAATAGCATAGCTAAGAACTTACAAAGTTAAGCAAGTGTGTTTTATTATTCAAAACACTTTGACTGGCTTGGTGGGTCATGATTTCTGATACGCCATTTATTTCATCAACACCTTTGTCAAATTGATTAGGGTGCTCTACATAAAGAGTTCATATTTATCTTCCCATAACATTTCGCAAGTTACAAGTCTTTTTAAAACGATTCGCATAATTCAGTTGTAAGAACTAAAAGGTACTTTACTTCTTTTGTCTCTTTGATATCGCAATGGAATAAAATATCTAAGTGAGTCCGTCATTACAACCTATGCTGCACTTACCATTCCCTGTTTCCATAAGGAATGTTTTTGGGAACATTTATCATATCCCATACATTCGTGTTGGTGGCTTGTTTTCTTTCCAAGGGCATTGGCACTAAAACACTTTTGCATTCGTTACGTTCCTTTTTTCTTATTTTTTCCACCCACTGTGCTGTCACACCCACACAACATGTGGCCACATATATTGGACAACAGACACACTCATATATTATATTTTCTATGATGTATCCATTTGAACTAAATAGAGCACTTAACGAAAACTGCAAACAAATTATTGCACTTGCATACACTTAAAGGATTACATCGCAAGAACTTCGGAGTTGGATGCGACATGTGGCATGGGTGAGACTTGGTGTGTGTGTCGTATAGCGTTGTGTGGCAAGTGAGTGCAAGACCAAGTTACTCTCAATACGGAGACATTTTCAATAAAATTTAATGGCAGTTGGATTTATGACGAGGCTTGTGCAAGGACTCGTACCAAACAAATGACTATGGTGGAGGGAAACAAAGGCTTTTGCCGATAAATGGTGTGGGCCTTAAATAAAAGTGGGTGGATCACCATCACCATCGTCATCATCATCATCAACGACAACAACAATAATTTGGTACATCCTGCGCAGTAACTTGGCTCAACTCTAAAGGTATTGTTGTTCAGTCCCGTTCTCTGCCAAACGATTTTTGGCTGAAATGACAGCGGCTTGGCTATGGCTGGCTGGTCTGTTGTTGCCTTCGACTTCATAGCCAATGAATATATAAAAACGCGCGTTCTAGGTCGTTAATGGATTTACTTTAAGTGCTGCATTGACATTTTGATAAATGCTTTAGTTTAACAGATGCGTTTCGCTCCGTTTACGTCTCTTTTTCCACTTTTTTTCTCTCGTTCCATCATTGTCCTTTGGAAAATTCAAGCAAATGTACTACAAAGAATTGTTTACCGTAAGGATATGTTGTTCTAAGGAAAGGGGATTTGGGAGAGCGCTTGGGATAAGAAAAAATAATGCCAGCAGCCAGTCCATTATGATAAATAGTTTTACTTTCCTCGATTTTTATTGTTATGGAATCATTTATTTAATTCTTTCTACTTTTCTAAGGCTTTTGAAAACCATTTTCACTCTTAAGTGAATTCGCTACCCTGTTGTTTACTAGGCTAGACATTTTAATAGATTTAAATCTATTCGATTTGTTTTGATGTTGGTCTCATACCACTAATTTAACTTTTGGTAAGGGGGCAAAACACAAAAATTTTAATGTCTCAATCGTGTGGGATTACAAATTTTCTTAGATATTTACACTGCACTAAATCCTGGAAAAGACCCGAGAAGGACAGGTCAGCAACTTCAATATATTCTTCAACTACAAAGCCGCCTTCGACAGCCGTATATATTTAAAGATATCAAAGATTTTGAGGTTTGTAACCCTGCAAAACTGAGGCAACTTTGCAGGGTGACGCTTGTTTATACACGCTCCCCATATAAAATAGCTAAGAACCTCTCCGTACAGTTCAAAATCAAACAAGATTTCAGACAGGGGGACATCCTATCGTCTGATTTCTTTACTATCCTTGTGGAGAAGATTATAGGTGGAAATTGGCATGACAGACTACTTACAAAAGAACATATGGTACTTTCCTATGCCGACGATATCGATTTCGTCGGCAAAGGAAATGCATTGTCCACCGGAAGAAGCAATTACAGCTTTTGAAAGTATCGAAAGAAAATCAACGAAAGCAAGTCTGGCAATAAATGGAGATAAGACAAGTGGATGGTCTAAACTCCCACAATCGAGCAGATAAGAAAAATTATTAATGTTGGGAACTACATCTTTGAAATAGTAGTAATTTTATCCAGTTTTGAAATTAAACGAAAAATAATATTCACTAACTGATGCTACTTTGGATTGACCAATTAGTTAAGGATCAAATCCACCACAAGACAGACGAAAATCACACTATACCAAGCACTGACAATACCTATGCTCTAGTATGGCTCCGAAGCATTGGAGTGTTTAAGAGAAATATCCTTAGTAAAATATATGGACTAGTCTGCCTTAATGGAGATTATAAGAGTCGTGTGATCCACGAGCTGTATCACGACGCATCAAAATACAACGATTACGTTGGTTAGGACATGTTGCCAGAATGAATGAAAACGCTCCAGCGAGGAAGTTTCTTGAAGGTGACCATAATTGAACACTCAAACCGGGAAGACCAAAACTACGACGGAGTGATCAAGCTCTTGTATGGCTCCGAAGCATTGATACTTGGAAAAGCAGATAAGGCATTACTTGGAGTGTGTGAGAGAAATATCCTTCGTAAAATATATGGACTAGTCTGCCTTAATGGAGAATATAAGAGTCGTGTGATCCACGAGCTGTATCACGACGCATTAAAATACAACGATTGGGTTTGCTAGGTCATGTTGCCAGAATGAATGAAAATGCTCCAGCGAAGAAGTCTTTTGAAGGTGACCATAATTGAACACTCAAACTGGGAAGACCAAAACTCCGATAGAGTGATCAAGTGGAGAAAAACATCTCGAAACTGAGTGGCAAAGATTGGAAAATGAGCGCAGATGATAGAGGCTCTTGGAAGTCTATTATACATTCGGCAGAGGAACAAATTTTCTGTAGTGACCAACTGAAGTAAAGTAAAAGTGAGATGGAGATGTACTTACAATAGTAAAATTCCTGAGTAACGCCAACGAAAGCTATAATATACTCTCCACTAGAGGATGGGAGTATAATAATTTCATCATTTCGCCTCGAAATATTCGTCTAAGACCCTATAAAGTATATATATTCTTAATCGTCATGACATTTAATGTCGATCTAGCTATCCCCGTACGTCCGTCCGACCATCAGTCTGTTCTGTGAAAAATGCATGAATAATATTAATTTAGATAACCAAAACAATGAAAAGGGTGACTAATACCAAACAAAGCCATCCTATGTTGCTAACACTGTAAGTGTGCTTCTGAAATTTTGAGTGCATGTTTGTTGGTGCCCATCAACGATGTGCACACATTTTTTGTTTCACCACTAGTAATGCGAAAATATTTGTGGCACCAAAGTTGTTTGAGAACAAGAAAACAAAAAAACACCTTCCCCACTCTAATACATCACAAAACCGGTGAAAAACTATTCGGCCTCGGTATTGACCGTGGATGTGTGCGAAATACACTGGCGAAACCCCTACAAACCTGTCAGAACGCGACATTAAGGACCATCATATTTTGTCACCAAATTGCGAGCACCGATCATCTGCACGAAAAGACTAAGATCCTTTGGGATAAGGACCACTAAGAACTTCTATCTTAACAGTTTCTCCTGGGCTGCCATCGAGAGAACCACCCGAACTTCCGTCTTATTGGGCAGCTCAGGTTAAGTGTACTTAACAAAGAGATTGACAGGTTGACCAAAGATCACAAAAGCAAAATATGGTTGGATCAAATCTAGAAATACAACACAGGCTCTGGTGCCAAATGATTGTGGTTAGCAGTGAAATCACTCAACAAACCATCAGGGAGCACATGCCATGTCGCAATTGTCTTAAATCGACAACAGATACCAGACTCGAAATGATGTACAAACCATGATGGTAGACATTTCATAAAGCAAAACCAGGCGGTTAAAATTCGCACAATTGCTTCTTATTAAGGTAGGTCGGTTGGGATTGTAAATGGGCCAATTTGGTCTACGTTTAGGTATAGCTCCTATATAAACCAATATAATTCTTGAGCCTCTAGAGGGCGCCAATTTTATCCAATTTAGCTCAAATTTTGCACTATGATGTTTCCTATGATCTCCAACAGATCTACGAAGTATGATTCCAATCGGTTCAAAACCTGATATAGCTCACATGTAAAACGATCTTTCGAATATACTTCTTGAGCCTCTAGGGGATTTATGGAGATTTCTTGTTATGAACTCCCATTATCCTCTTTTAGTTTCTGCCTATAAAGAGAAACTATCCAAAGAACTTGTTTTGGCTATAAAGGGATACCGGGCAAAGAACTTAACAAATACTATCCATGGTGGAGGATTTATAAGATTCGGCCCAGCCGATCTTATCACGCTTCTACTGGTTTTATTTTTCGCATGTTCACACAACACAAGATTTATTTTTGATTAAAAACAATTTTAGTAAATTTTTAAAAAGGGGTCAAAATTCTTAAGAATCTCCTACGACTGTATTGTCATATATGAGTTGTACACAAAATTTCTTTAATTTAATGGTACGGATAAATATATCTTCACAAAATTTAATATGTCTTAGGTGTTTTCCAGAGTAAGCTGAAGAGTTACCTGAAAGGAACGGTGGCCTATTGGTGGGTCTTCAAAGTTGGCCACCTCCGCCCTAAAAAATTATTATCAGACTGCCAAAAACGGTCGGATTTTCCAATTTTTTTATTTGCTGGAAAGAATTCTATAAACCGACAAAAAAACAAGTAAAAAGCGTTAAGTTCGGCCGGGCCGAACTTTGGATACCCATCACCTCGGGTATATATGTAAACCACCTTTCATCAAAATCCGCTGAAAATTGCATACCTTATGTCTAATAGCAGTTATATCGAAATATGATCCGATTTGGACCAAATACTAATAGGTACAAGTCATTGTTCAATTGTGTATAACAAAAATATAGGTCTTTTTAGTAGCTATATTTAGAAATAAACCGATGTATACCATATACAACGTGGATGTCATATGCGTATCAAATTTCAGCTAAATCGGATTGTAAATGCGCCTTTTTGGGGCCAAGACTTTAAATCGAGATATCGGTCAATATGGCAGCTATATGCAAATCTTGATCGATCTAGACCAAATTGCAGAAATGTGTGGAGGGAATTAACTTAACTCTCGGTCCCGAATTTCGGCAACATTGGACTATAAATGCGCCTTTTATGGCACCAAAACATTAAATCGAGAAATCGGTCTATATGGCAGCTGTATCCAAATTTGGACCGATCTGAGTGAAATTGAAGAAGGATGTCGAAGGGCCTAACATAACTCACTGTCCCAAATTGCGGCGATATCGGACAATAAATATGCTTTTTATGGCCCCAAAACCTAAAACCGAGAGATCGGTCTATATGGCATCTATGTCCAAATCTGGACCGATCTATGCCATAATGCAGAAGTATGCCATAATGCAGAAGTATGTCATATGTTAACTCAACTCACTTTCCTAAATTTCAGTAAAATCGGATAATAAATGTGGCTTTTATGGGCCTATGACCCTAAATGGGCGGATCGGTCTACATTACAGCTATATCCAAATCTGGACCGATCTGAGCCAAATTTACGAAGGATGTCGAAGGGTCTAACACAACTCATTGTCCTATATATCAGCAAAATCGGATAATAAATGTGGCTTTTATGGGCCTAAGACCCTATAACGGAGGATCGGTCCACCTGGCAGCTATATCCAAATCGGGACCTATCTGGGCCAAATTGACGAAGGATGTCGAGGGGCCTAACACAACTCACTTTCCCAAATTTCATCAAAATCGGATAATAAATGTGGCTTTTATTGGCTAAGACCCTAAATCGGCGAATCGGTCTATATGGGGGCTATATCAAGATATAGTCCGATATAGCCCATCATCGAACTTAACCTGCTTATACACAAAAAAAGAATCTGTGCAAAGTTTCAGCTCAATATCTCTATTTTTGAAGACTGTAGCGTGATTTCAACAGACAGACGGACGGACATGTCTAGATCGTCTTAGATTTTTACGCTGATCAAGAATATATATACTTTATAGGGTCGGAAATGGATATTTCGATGTGTTGCAAACGGAATGACAAAATGAATATACGCAACAACTGACAACTATATCTAAATATAGTCCGATCAGAACCATATTTAGGTCGGATGTTGGGAGGCCTTAACCTACTCACTGTTTCAAATTTCAGCGAAATCGGATATAAAGCTTTTACGGGCTTCAGACTCTTTATCGGGAGATCGGTCTATATAGCAGCTATATCTAAATATAGTCCGATCTGAACCGTATTTAGGGCGGATGTCAGGAGGCTAAAAATAAATCATTGTTTTAAATTTCAACGAAATGGGATATTAATAAAGCTTTTATGGGATTCAGACCTTTTATCGGGAGATCGGCCTATATGGCAGATATATTTAAATATGGACCGATCTAATCCATATTTAGGTCAGATGTCGGGTGGCTTTAAATAACCCACTGTTTTAAATTTCAGCGAAATCGGGTAATAAATAAAGCTTTAATGGTCTTCAGACCCTTTATCGGAAGATCGGTCTATATGGCAGCTATATTTAAGCCTTAACTACTCACTGTTTCAAATTTCAGTGAAATCGGATAAAAAATAAAGCATTTATGGGTATTAGACACTTTATCGGCAGATCGGTCTATATAGCAGCTATATCCAAATACGGTCCGATTTGGCGCGTTCAAGAACGTATCCAGCGTACATCAAAAAGACGTATCTGTGCCAAATTTAAGCTCAATATCTCCATTTTTGAAGGGTCTAGAGTGATTGCAACAGAGGGGCGGACAGACGGAGACACACACGCACATATTTAAATCGTCTTTAAATTTTACGACGATTCGAAATATATATACTTTGTATTGATATTTCGATGTGTTACAAACGGAATGACTAAATGAATATACCCCCTATCCTACGGCGGTGGGTATGAAAATGGTTTCAATTAAAAAAATTACTGTTTCAATGAGTTTTTTAATTGAAAACATTTTTATTTTCAATGAAATTTTTAATTGAAAAGATTTTCATGTTTTCTTCGGTGTACCTAACATAGAAATGAATAGGAATTTTCGCAAAATTTCAATTATTTGTTAATTGGGTCTATTAAAAAATTTGTTTAAAATTTTAAAAATTTCAATAGTTTTTCAATTGATTATGCAATTTTTTTTAATTGCAGATATTTCCAAGAACCCATTGGTTTGTTTTCAAAGCTGGTCTCCTCCGCTCACGGATGCCAAAATCGCACTTATGGCCCCATTTTAAAAACTTTTTATTTGCTGTATAGTGCTATACAAACCTTCAAAAAACAAAACTTGTGCGAATTCCAAATCAAAAAATGCGAAAAGTATATTTTTGTTATTTTTATACCCACCACCAAAGGATGGGGGTATACTCACTTTGTCATTCCGTTTGCAACACATCGAAATATCCATTTCCAACCCTTTAAAGTATATATATTCTTGATCAGCGTAAAAATCTAAGACAAGTCTGTCTGCTGAAATCAAGCTACAGTCTTTAAAAATAGAGATATTGAGCTGAAACTTTGCACAAATTCTTTTTTTGTCCATAAGCAGGTTAAGTTGGGCTATATCGGACTATATCTTGATATAGTCCCCATATAGACCGATTCGGCGATTTGGGATCTTAGTCCCATAAAAGCCACATTTATTATCAGATTTTGATGAAATGTGGGACAGTGAGTTGTGTTAGGCCTCTCGACAACCTTCATCAATTTGGCTCAGATCGGTCCAGATTTGGATATAGGTGCCATATAGACCGACCCGCCGATTTAGGGTCTTATTCACATAAAAGCCACATTTATTATCCGATGACGCCGAAATTTGGGGCAGTGAGTTATGTTCAGCCCCCCGACAAATTTCTGAAATATTGCACAGATCGGTCTAGATTTGGATATAGCTGCCATATATACCAATCTCTCGATTTAAAGTTTTGGGCCCATAAAAAACGCATTTATTGTCCGATGTCGTCAAAATTTGGGACTGTGAGTTGTGTTAGGCTCTTCGACATTTCTTTTTAATTTGGCTCAGATTGGTCTAGATTTGAATATAGCTGCCGTATTTATTGTCCGATGTTGGCGAAATCCTGGACAGCGCGTTATGTCAAGCCCCTCGACTTACTTCTGCAATATGACACAGACTGGTTCAGATTTGGAATAGCTGCCATATAGACTTATCTCTCGATTTAAGATTTTGAGCCCATAAAAGGCCCATTTATTGTCCGATGGAGCCGAAATTTGGGACAGTGCGTTATGTTAAGCCCCTCGTCTTACTTCTGCAATATAACACAGAATGGTCCAGATTTGGAATAGCTGCCATGTAAACCTATCTCTCGATATAAGGTTCTGAGCCCATATAATGCGCTTTTACTGTCCGATGTTGCCGAAATTCTGAACAGGGAGTTAAGTTAAGCCCCTCGATGACAAATATGACACATATCGGTCTCTCGATTTAAGGTTTTGGGGCCATAGAAGGCGCATTTATTGTCCGATTTCGCCAAAATTTGACACATGCAGTGAGTTGTGTTAGGCTCGTTGACATTTATCTGCAAATTGGAACAAATCGGTCCAGATTTGGATACAGCTGCCTTACAGACCGATCTCTCGATTTAAAGTCTTGGCCCCATAAAAGGCGCATTTATAATCCGATTTCACTGAAATTTGACACATGCTTTTCGACATCTGCGTCGTATATGGTTAAAATATGTTTATTTTTAGATATAGCTGCTAAAAAGATCAATATTTTGTTATACACAATTGAACAATAAGTTGTACTTACTAGTATTTGGTCCAAATCGGAACATATTTGGATATAGCTGCTATGGGACATAAGGTATGATTTTTTCCCCGAATTTTGACGAAAGGTGATTTACATATATAGCCGAGGTGGTGGGTATCCAAAGTTCGGCTCGGCCGAACTCAACGCCTTTTTACTTATTAAAGGAAAATCTAGAAAACCCCTTGGAATTCTCAAAACGCAAAACTGAACCCCCCAACTTGATAAAAACCAAGGATTGAGGTCTTTACAGCCATTTGACTGAAAAATTCCGATTTTGCAAACATCTCTCCCCAGTATGGTTATTTTGGTTGTTTTCGTCAAGAAATGTGGCCAAGGTTTATCCTTATTTTTTTGTGGAGATATTCGTGAAGGTATCTTTATCCGTTCACAAATGGCAGTCTCATTTCCATTAATTTTGTTTAATATCCCATTGTGCGTCACTGTCTTTTACATATACAGCAGATTCATCTACGATGTCATGCTCTCCATTCAATTAGATCCTACTTAATTCGCTCACCGTGTAAAAGGATAAAGGATCTGTAACAGAGTTGAATTGAGATAAATGTCTGGGTTTTGATATTCTTAAAGCGATCCGCCAATTACCTTAAAATCTTTCGACACAATTCAACCAGCAGATCCTGATATTATTTTACTCAAGCAGAGAGCTTCTAACATATGTTGAGGTGCAAAGTTCACATGGTTATACATTAAAAATTTTATGCTATGGTAATGGACATCACTCCTAGCCAAAGTGTCCGTCAGATAAGCCACCACTCACCCGTTTTTCGTTGGCTAGGATAACATCGTAGTTTGTTTGTTTTTTTTTTTTTTTTTTAATAATATTCCAACAAAACACAACCCATTAAAGCTGGTTCTGCCCAACGCTTTTACTTTGAACCCAAAACACAAATGACTAAAACAAACCGCCGTCCATTCATAATTCAGGGAGAGACAAAACGAACTACTTACGGCAGCACGCAAAAACATTTAGCTTTTCTGGTGAGGCGTCTGCCTTTCTACTGTACTCGTTTGTATTTCTGCTTTACGCGTTTTACTTTTTGTCTTGATGTGGTCGCGTGCGCTCTGTTAATGGTGTTCAATACCCATAATATGTTTTAGTATGAATTCAGACCGCATAATAAATCCATATACAAACGAAATGCAAGCGACGCATAAACGATGAAGAAAAACCACAAATACATATTCGCTTAATGTATATAATTTGAGTTCAGTTATAGAGTTCCTCAGACGCAAAAAAAAATTTCAGGATTTATGGTACCCCAGGGAACCCAGCATAGCTTTCGTAGTCCGTCCCAATGGGGGCCATCACGAAATGAGTGTCGCTGAAGAAAAAAGTTATTTTCGAAAAAAAAATTTAAGATTTTGCAGTTATGGTCAAATCTAGTGGGTCTTTGCAAGGATGAGAAAAGTTATAAACCTAAAGACCAAATAAATTGCCTTCTAACCAAATATCGTGAAAAATATAGCTTCAAAACATTTGTCGGTCTGCGATCATTCATTTGAGGATACATCTCAGTTTAGAATAATCTGATTGTATGTTAAGTAGAATTGTATGGACATATTTCTCTGAAGCTTCTAACCAAATATCGTGGAAAATATAGCTTCAAAACTTTTGTCGGTCTGCAATAATTAATTTCAGGATACATCTCAGTCCAGAATTATCTGATTGTATGTTAAGTAGAATTGTATGGACATATTTCTCTGAAGCTGTTGTAATGTCCTTAAGTTTCAGAGGCGCAAGTTACTCTTCTTTAGATCTAGTAGACTATCCTCGAATTCAGGCCTCATTTAGAGCCTACGGCTACATAGGGTCCAACAATTGTGAGCCTTCTCAGTACGTTTCTGGTTGTGACACTTCCAGTTCAATTTCCCATCCAGGATCACTTCCAAGTATTTGAAATCGTTCGGTTGAAGAAAACTGGAGCCAAAATGTGGTCTCCTCTGGGTTTACTTTCAAATACTTAAGTCCATAAACATTTCACTAAAGAACTGGGGTAAACTTCTCATATATCTCGAAGTGCTGTCCGATTAAAATTTTACGCTCAATAATAAGGGGCCTCCTTTTTATAGCCGAGTCCGAACGACGTAACGCAGTGCGACACCTCTTTGGGAAGATGTTTTAACTTGGCATAGTACCACCATAATGAGGGGATAAGCACCGCTGAAAATTTGTTCTGATGTTCTCGGCAGGATTCGAACCCAGGCGTTCAACGTCATAGGTAGACATGCTAACCTCTGCGCTACGGTAGTGTTTAAAAAATGTGACCAAAATTTGACAAAAGCCGGCTCTTAAATACAAATGCGTTATAAACACGTCGGGATTTCGATCTTATGTGTGCACAATCTGGAGAACTGAGCATATTGAGCATTGCACTTGCTGTATAAGCCTCATAACAATGGCTGCCAGACGTAAAGATTTTATGTCATTTGACTATTTTTTCGCCAAAATTTTGAAGATTTTTGCTTTCAATCCCTGTGCGATTTGACGATTTTTTATTTCAATCAGTTTTGTTCCAAAACTTTAAGTTTTGTTGCATTTTCATTTTAATTGTTTTTTTTTTTTCATTCACACTATTTTTTTGGAGTAAATTTCGTTGTAGTTTTGATTTTAGAGAAAATTTCATTAAAATTTTGTTTGTATCGAAAATTTTATAAAATTTTTGTTTTAGAAAAAATTTAAAAATTTTGTCTTGATACACAATTTCTATGAATTTTTTTCACAGAAAATTTAATTTATTTTGCCTTTAGAGAATTATTTTTATACCCTCCACCACAGGATGGGGGTATACTAATTTCGTCATTCTGTTTTTAACACCTAGAAATATGCGTCTATGATCCCATAAAGTATATATATTCTTGATCGTCATGTCATTTTAAGTCGCTCTAGCCATATCCGTTCGTCTGTCCGTCCGCTCGTCTGTCCGTCCGTCTGTCTGTCGAAAGCACGCTAACTTTCGAAGAAGTAAAGATAGCCGCTTGAAATTTTGCACAAATACTTTTAATTAGTAAAGGTCGGTTGGTATTGTAAATGGGCCATATCGGGCCATGTTTTGATATAGCTACCATATAAACCGATTTTGGCTCTTGACTTCTTGAGCCTCTAGAGTGCGCAATTCTTATCCGATTGGAATGAATTTTGGCACGACGTGTTTTGTTATGATATCCAACAAGTGTGCCAAGTATGGTTCAACTCGGTCCATGTTTTGATATAGCTGCCATATAGACCGATCTTCGGTCTTGACTTCTTGAGCCTCTAGAGGTCGCAATTATTATCCGATTGGAAGAAATTTTGCACAACGTGTTTTTTTATGATATCCAATAAATTTGCCAAGTATGGTTCAAATCGGCCCATAACCTGATATAGCTGCCATATAAACGGATCTTGGGTCTTGACTTCTTGAGCCTCTAGAGTGCGCAATTCTTACCCGATTGGAATGAAGTTTTGCACAACGTGTTTTGTTATGATATCCAATAAATTTGCCAAGTATGGTTCAAATCGGCCCATAACCTGATATAGCTGCCATATAAACGGATCTTGGGTCTTGACTTCTTGAGCCTCTAGAGTGCGCAATTCTTATCCGATTGGAATGAAATTTTGCACGACGTATTTTGTTATGATATCCAATAACTGTGCCAAGTATGGTTCAAATCGGTCCATAACCTGATATAGCTGCCATATAAACCGATCTGGGATCTTGACTTCTTGAGCCTCTAGAGGTCGCAATTATTATCCGATTTGCCTGAAATTATGTACTACGGATCCTCTAATGACCATCAACATACGTGTTTATTATGATCTGAATCGGTCTATAGCCCGATACAGCTCCCATATAAATCGATCTCTCTATTTTACTTCTTGGGCCCCCAAAGGGCGCAATTCTTATTCGAATTGGCTGATATTTTACACAGGTCTCCAACATTTAATAATATAATAATAGCAGAGCAAATCTTTTCTTATATCCTTTTTTGCCTAAGAAGAGATGCCGGGAGAAGAACTCGGCAAATGCGATCCATGGTGGAGGGTATGTAACGAACTTAGCACGCTTTTACTTGTTTTTACACAAGATTTCGTTATTACTTTGTTTGAAGAGAAAATTTCATTAAAATTTTGTATTTAGAAAAAAAATTGAGGAAATGATCATGAGTTTTGCCTTTATACAAGGATTCTTTAAAGTGTTTTCTTAAGAGAAAGTTTCATTAGTATTATGACTTTGGATGTTAGTAGTGACCATAAATGGTTTCTAGTGGAAAAACCCGAAAAAAAGTAATCAAGCACCCTTATAAATTAAACCCTGTAGTATTTTTCTTGCCATCGAAAATCGAAAGATCAGAATGTATTAATCAACTTTTGTGTGTGACGATTTTAAGAGTTTTTTTCAGAAAAAATAAACGATATTGACGTTATTTTTTCCTAAATTTGACGATTTTGCAAAAAAAAAAAATCTGGCAGCACTGCTCCTAACAATCTCAACAAAGAAAAGAATTTTTGGCAAATAGCCTGCTATTTTAAAATTGCAAACATTTTGCTAAAACAGCAGAACTATTGCTGAAATAGCAGGAAAATTAACTACGGACTGTCAGCCGATAGTGTTTGCTCTTAACTGTAAAGTTATTTCTGTGAATGTAAATGTCTATTTATTGTATGCCAACCAGCGTTCCTCCAGTGAGTCTACGCGCACTTGGCTGCGTATAGGAACTCATTGTGACCTCTATCGGAACCATCCCGTCTTACCCTGATATTCGTGAACACTTCTAAGAGATACGTCCAAAAGAACATTTAGATATTGGAGAGTCGGATTCGGAGAGTCCAAGAGGCGCCGCTGAACCTTTGACCTGGAAACGAACACACCATGTGCTTCTTCATGCTCATCAACACAGCTTCTGCAGAACTCATTATAAAAGGTGATTTTTTAGCTATTATTTTGTTGGAAACACTGGTTTAAACAGCTAACGCACTTTTCGCGTTTCGTTTCTCTGTCAAACATCTTCAGTTTGGTCTATAATTTAACCATAATCACAAGCAACATCACGATAGGGGTCGAGAGCGTAAAGCTTGCCCCTTTTAATTTTGCACAGATAGTTAGTATCGATGTAGATCGTTGGGATTGCAAATGGGCTATATCGGTTCAGATTTATATATAGCTCCCATATAAACCGATCTCCAGATTTGACTTCTTGAACCCCTGGAAATCGAAATTTTTGTCCGATTTGGCTGAAATTTTTCAAGTAGTGTTTTGTTACGACTTCCAACAACTGTGCTAAGTACGGTCCAAATCGATCTATAACCTGATATAGATCCCATATAAACCAGTTTTCAGATTTCACTTCTTAAGCCCCTGGAAGCCGCATTTTTTGTCCAATTTGGCAAAAATTTTGCATGTAGTGTTCAGTTCTAACTTTCACCACTTGTACGATCCAAATCGGTTTATAACCTGATATAGCTCTCATAAAAACTGATCTCCCGATTTGACTTCTTGAGCTCTTACAAGTCGCAATTTTTGTCTGATTTGGCTGAAATTTTGCATGTAGTGTTTTGTTATGACATAAAACAACTGTGCCAAGTACGGCCGAAATCAGTCTATAACCTGATATAGCTCCCATGTAAATCGGTTTCTCGATCATCTTTGTTCGGTTCCTATAAGCTTTAATTTTTGCTGTTTTGGCAGAAGTTTGGTATGTAGAATAAAATTATGCCCTACAACTTACTTTATTTTGTAAAAATTTTTAGCAGAATTCATGGTGGTGGTATCTCAAGATTCGGCCCGGCCGATCTTAGAACTTTTATTTTTTTTTGGCTCAATGGGTGAGTAAATTAGCAGAATTGCCGATTTTGGAGTGAATAACACCGCGAAGCACTGCAAGAGCTACCAATGCATCCAGAAAATCATAGTTTGGTGCGGTTTATAGGCTGGTGGCATTATCGAACCCTACTTCTCCAAAGATGACGCGTGTCGTCACGTAACTGTGAGTGGTGAGCGCTATCGTAGAATGATATCCAAATTTTTGCCCAAAATACAAGAGCTTGACATGCATGACATTTGGTTTCAACAAGACGGTGCCACATGCCTCACAGTACGCTTAACAATGGACTTATTGAAAGGTGAGTTCGGTGAACAATTTTTTTTACGCTCGGGACCGATCAATTGGCCTTCTAGATCGTGCGATTAAACGCTTTTAGACTATTTTTTGTGGGACTATGTTAAAGCTCATGTCTATACAAACAAGCCCGATTCCATTAACGCATAGAAAGACAACATTGAAGCATTTATTCGTGAGATACCGGCCGAAATGTTGGAAAGAGTATGTCAAAACAAGTAAAAGCATGCTAAGTTCGGCCGGGCCGAATCTTATGTACCCTCCACCATGGATCGCATTTGTCGAGTTCTTTTCCCGGCATCTCTTCTTAGGCAAAAAAGGATATAAGAAAAGATTTGCTCTGCTATTAGAGCGATATCAAGATGTGGTCCGGTTTGGACCACAATTAAATTATATTTCGGAGACCTGTGTAAAATGTCAGCCAATTCGAATAAGAATTGCGCCCTTTGTGGGCTCAAGAAGTAAAATAGAGAGATCGATTTATATGGGAGCTGTATCGGGCTATATACCAATTCTGACCATTATAAACACGTATATTAATGGTCATGAGAGAATCCGTCGTACAAAATTTCAGGCAAATCGGATAATAATTGCGACCTCTAGAGGCTCAAGAAGTCAAGACCCCAGATCGGTGTATATGGCAGCTGTATCAGGTTATGGACCGATTTGAACCATACTTGGCACAGTTATTGGATATAATAACAAAATACGTCGTGCAAAATTTCATTCCAATCGGATAAGAATTGCGCACTCTAGAGGCTCAAGAAGTCGAGACCCAAGATCGGTTTATATGACAGCTATATCAGGTTATAAACCGATTTGAACCATACTTGGCACAGTTGTTGGATGTCATAACAAAACACGTCGTGCGAAATTTCATCCCAATCGGATAAGAATTGCGCACTCTAGAGGCTCAAGAAGTCAAGACCCAAGATCGGTTTATATAGCAGCTATATCAAAACATGGACCGATATGGCCCATGTACAATACCAACCGACCTACACTAATAAGAAGTATTTGTGCAAAATTTCAAGCTTCTAGCTTTACTCCTTCGGAAGTTAGCGTGCTTTCGACAGACAGACGGACGGACGGACGGACAGACGGACGGACATGGCTAGATCGACATAAAATTTCACGACGATCAAGAATATATATACTTTATGGGGTCTCAGGCAAATATTTCGAGTAGTTACAATCAGAATGACGAAATTAGTATACCCCCCATCTTATGGTGGAGGGTATAATTAGACTAAGCGGATGGACCATTGGAGGCGCAGTCATGGGCGACATTTACATGAAAACTATCGATTCAAATTAATATTTCATGCATTTTTCCGAATTTTATGTTTTTTTTAACATTCCTATAGCTCTTAAAAAATCACCCTTTAATAGTGAACTTTTATCAAATTCAGTAACTCTTTCGTCCTCCTTCAGTCGAGGGTTGGCCAGAGTGCCCTAACAATCGGCATACGTGTACAGACTCCCACCTTACCACCGACTCTGCACTAGCAATCGTCTCTTCCTTATTCAGTAGCTCGACAGAGATAGTCGAGTAGCTTGTAAGTCATTTCAGTGTCTAATTAACGTACAAAGTCTGTCTTGTCCAAATTCGATTTCCTAGCCTTCAACGTTATTGTGACCTTCATCCAAAGATTTCTCTTTTTAATAATAGGTCGCAAGCTTAAGAATCAATAAAATAACCTTTTAAGACAAAAATGCTTTAATATTAAGTAAAACATCCTTCACCTTTTTGTGTCCTTAAAAAAACGGGAAAATGGATCCTTTAAAAATTGAAAAAATTCTTTAAACTTGTTTCTTTATCGAGACGAGCTAAATGATCGAAGATTATGGTTTTGCAAATGGAAAAGGAAAGGCAACGATTACAACACACCAGCACTGTGGGACGCGTTTCTTCCTTGGTTAGGGAACTTATTCAACCACGTTGGTGTGAAGGCTTCAAGGGCCATATATTGGTATGTTGTACTTATATCGAATATACCGAATATAAATTATGTTCCTCCATCTTTGGATCGAATCTTTAAAGATTGGACACACATTTGTTTAATGGTGGTATTATCGCCCGCCTCTTCATTGTCCGGAATACCGTCGCATTCGGAAATCCAAGTCAGCGCTTTATCGTGTGCAAGAAGTTAATATCATGTGCAAGAAGTTAATTCGAGACACTCCGCCCAGAAGTAAATTGAACACCTATGTTGAAGGACAGTGAACTCATCTGGCATTATCAACGACACACCGATTTCGAGTGCATGGGAGTAGACCCCCAACCCCGCTTCTGAGGAGTTAAGAAGGAGTTAACAGTGAGTACCGGGTTCCTTACCCTGAGGACAACCTTCTTCTTAATAGACTGGATATTCAGCATTGCTTTGAAACCTGTATGTGGTGAGGTTCACAACGCTCTCGTGATACCGACATAAGCCAGTCGTAGTGTATATCATCTTTGGGTTAACTCTGCACTTCCTACTGAAGATACTTCAGCGCGCAGAGGGATAGGCTCACGCGCCCTTTGGTTTTATTCCTCCGTATTTATTTTCCGGAATAGTTTCGAATGGAAGATTATTCGTTAGACTTCGCGAAATCATGCACCAATGGTCTCATTATCATGAAGAAGCTTTGTTGCAAGTATTACCAACTTGCGGGTTTGAAGAACGCACGTTATTGATTCCATGCACCGACCGTTATGAACATCATCCCTGCAAAATGAAACCAACCTTTAGTTTAAATTATTCTTAAAACATTGTATGTAAAGATTGTATTCTAAACAAACAATCATTGAACGAATAGAGAAGGGCTAAATTGGGTAAATACTCGGATATTTATCCATTTAAACCGAAAAGCTGGGTACTTATAATTTTGCAGTTATATTGGGTATAAAAATATTTTCCAAATAATTTTTGATGATTTCGTATTCTTTGTATACAAACCTGTCCTTCTGATGGCATTTGAGAAATCCGGTGTTGACGTTATTGCGGTCTCTGAGACATGGTTTCAACCACATTATGGGAATAGACTGGTATCTGTAGATGGTTACAGGTTTTTAAGATCCGATCGGGATGGCAGAGGTGGTGGAGTTGCTATCTATATAAGACATGACATAGATTTCAGACCCATTGCTTCGTCTAGTTCAACAGACAAAGTTGAATATATTTTTGCCGAACTTCACTGTTTGCGTAGAAAAGTTCTGGTTAGGGTTGTATACCGTCCGAACAAAAGAGTGCAATATGATGACTTGGTGAAGAGACTTGAGGATATAAATTGTCATTGTAATGATATTATAGTCACTGGTGACTTTAATAGTAATGTGCTTGAAGAAACACATTTGACGGGGAGCATGCAATCAATAGGGTTGCATGTTGTTAATTCCAATACTGCCACACACTATACAATGACAACAGAGACTCTTATTGACTTGTTCTTCGTAAGTTCCAAGACTGATGTTAAGTTATGTGATCAATTATCGGCACCCCTATTTTCAAAACATGATTTATGTTTTTTGACTTATGGCGTTCCAATGGAATATACAAGTATAACATATACGTACAGAGACTATAGAAACATTGATTATAACTCACTACTTTGTGAAATTGGCACCGTGCCAGAAACTTTATGGCATGTCTTGCGTAGATGAACAGATTGCATTTCTTCAACATAATGTGAGTCAGATTTTCGACAAATGTGTTCCGATGAAGACCCGAACTGTTTTTTCGAATGGGAATCAGTGGTTTGATAATGATATTAAAGTATTGATACGTAAAAGAGATTGTGCGTACTCTCGATGGAAGCGTTTTAGAACACCTGAACTCTTTAATGATTACAAGCGTGCGAGGAATCAGACCACTTCTTGTATAAAGACGAAGAAAATAGCTTATTTTAGTCGTAAATTTCAAGAGGCATTGAACACGAAAGATACTTGGAGACATATTAAGTCAATTGGAATAGGAAGTGATAATGCATCAATTGATAGACATGTTGATTTAGATGAGATTAATAGGAGTTTCTTGAACATATCTTTTCCTGAGCCAAACGTACATTTCTACGACAGTGATTTTACTAACGTAAACCATAGTAGTAACAACACCTCACCAGACCTACGTTTTGATCTTGAGCGGTTTGAACAAAGCGATAACGTTAGCGCTGTAGAATCAATTAAGTCTAATGCCATTGGTTCTGATGGTATTGACCCAAGATTTTTTAGGATAATTCTACCCTTTATTCTTCCGTATATGTGCCATCTTTTTAACAATATTATTTTAAGGAGTTGCTATCCACAGTCTTGGAAACGGGCAAGGATAGTCCCAATACCAAAGAATAACCAGGAATTTAGGCCAATAGCAATACTTTCATTCGTCTCTAAGATATTTGAGACTCTAGTCAACCGGAAAATATCTGAATATATTGCGAATAATTCGCTGCTAACAGATTTTCAATCTGGTTTCCGGCCAAAGCACAGTTGCACTACTGCACTTTTGAAAGTATTTGAAGATGTAAGGAGTGATATTGACAGCGATAAAGTTGCCTTTCTTGTTCTTTTAGATCATTCGAAAGCTTTTGATTCCGTTGATCCCAATATACTTTGCCTTAAACTGAAACATTTATTTAAATTTTCTGAAAGAACAACGGATCTTATATATTCCTATCTTACGAATAGAAGCCAATCGTTATGTGTTGATAGCCGCTGTTCTAGTTATCTTCCAGTCTCAAGAGGTGTTCCACAGGGGTCTGTATTGGGCCCACTCCTTTTTTCCTTATATAGCAATGACCTTCCTGGACAGTTGCGCAACTGTGGTATTCATATGTATGCCGACGACGTACAGCTGTATATGAGCTCCTCGCCGGGGAGGTTGATCGATGGCGTACTTCGACTAAATAATGACTTGGATAGGATAAACACATGGGCAAACGCCAACGGACTACTTTTAAATCCAATAAAGTCAAAGTGCCTTGTAATTGGTAGGAATCGAGTGACAATGCCGCCCAATCTTGATGTGGCAATTGCTGGAGCCCCAATTGAGATTGTTTCATCTGCAAGAAACCTTGGTTTGGAGTTTGATGATAGACTTTCATGGAAGAATCATGTCAGTATGACAGTGGGCAGGACCTACGGCGTTTTACGAAACGTATATATGAGTCGACAGTATACCCCTTTGTCAATAAGAATGCTTTTGGCTAGGACATTTATTCTGCCAAAACTATTATACTCTTGCGAGGTTTTTTACGGTTGTGATGTAACTCATAGGAATAAATTGCACGTGGCCTTTAACGATGTCGTTAGATACATTTTTGGTTTGCGTAGAAGAGACCGGGTATCTGACTTTGCCAGACAAGTATATGGTGTCTCTTTTAACTCGTTCCTTAAGATACGCTTGTTGCAAATGATCCACAAGATAATTTATACCAATGAACCGTCATATCTGGCTTCTGTTTTGCGTTTTGCCAACTCTACAAGAGGTAAACAAGTAATACAAATACGTCATCAATATCGTGTATCTGAACAACAGTTCTTTGTTAATGCTATACGTCTCTGGAATAATCTTCCCAATAGTATTCAAATTATAAGTAATGAACGACAGTTCAGATCTTTGATTTAGAATCATTTTAATTTATTATTTGTTTTGTTTTTTTTTTTATAACTATTTTTTTTAATTTATTTTATTAGTAACTTTGATTAAATTGTTAAATTTTCTTTAAAGTTTCCTTTTCTTCTTTTTATACCCTCCACCATAAGATGGGGGGTATACTAATTTCGTCATTCTGTTTGTAACTACTCGAAATATTCGTCTGAGACCCCATAAAGTATATATATTCTTGATCGTCGTGACATTTTATGTCGATCTAGCCATGTCCGTCCGTCTGTCCGTCCGTCCGTCCGTCCGTCCGTCCGTCCGTCCGTCCGTCCGTCCGTCCGTCCGTCCGTCCGTCCGTCCGTCCGTCCGTCCGTCTGTCTGTCGAAAGCACGCTAACTTCCGAAGGAGTAAAGCTAGCCGCTTGAAATTTTGCACAAATACTTCTTATTAGTGTAGGTCGGTTGGTATTGTAAATGGGCCATATCGGTCCATGTTTTGATATAGCTGCCATATAAACCGATCTTGGGTCTTGACTTCTCGAGCCTCTAGCGTGCGCAATTCTTATCCGATTGGAACGAAATTTTGCATGACGTGTTTTGCTATGATATCCAACAACTGTGCCAAGTATGGTTCAAATCGGTTTATAACCTGATATAGCTGTCATATAAACCGATCTTGGGTCTTGACTTCTTGAGCCTCTAGCGTGCGCAATTCTTATCCGATCAGAATTAAATTTTGCACAACGTGTTTTGTTATGATATCCAACAACTGTGCCAAGTATGGTTCAACTCGGTCCATAACCTGATATAGCTGCCATATAAACCGATCTTGGGTCTTGACTTCTTGAGCCTCTAGAGTGCGCAATTCTTATCCGATTGGAATGAAATTTTGCACGACGTGTATTCTTATTATATCCAACAACAGTGCCAAGTATGGTTCAAATCGGTCCATAACCTGATATAGCTACCATATAAACCGATCTTGGGTCTTGACTTCTTAAGCCTCTAGAGTGCGCAATTCTTATCCGATTGGAATGGAATTTCGCACGACGTGTTTTGTTATGATACCCAACAACTGTGCCAAGTATGGTTCAAATCGGTCCATAACCTGATATAGCTACCATATAAACCGATCTTGGGTCTTGACTTCTTGACCCTCTAGAGGGCACAATTCTTATCCGATTTGAATGAATTTTTGCACGAAGTATTTCGTTATGATATCCAACAACTGTGCCAAGTATTGTTCAAATCGGTTCATAAACTGATATAGCTGTCATATAAACAGATCGGGGGATTTGATTTCTTGAGCTTCTAGAGGGCGCAATTCCTATCCGATTTGGCTGAAATTTTGCATGACGTATTTTATTTTTACTTTCAACAGCTGGGTCAAATAAGGTTCAAATCGGTTCATAACCTGATATAGCTGCCATATAAACCGATCTGGGATCTTGACTTCTTGACCCCTAGAGGTCGCAATTATTATCCGATATGCCTGAAATTTTGTACGATGGATCCTCTCATGACCATCAACAAACGTGTTTATTATGGTCTGAATCGGTCTATAGCCCGATACAGATCCCATATAAATCGTTCTCTCTATTTAACTTCGTGAGCCCCAATGGGCGCAATTCTTAAACGAATTGGCTGAAATTTTACACAGGCCTCCAACAAATGCGATCCATGGTGGAGGGTATATAAGATTCGGCCCGGCCGAACTTAGCACGCTTTTACTTGTTTTGTTTTGTTTAAACCTTTTTTTAACTTAAATATTGTATCAGTAACTTTGCTTAAATTGTTAAATATTTTGTACCAATTATTGTTCTATTTAAATGAAAACTTGTTGAACTCATTGTATTTATCAATTTACTAACCCATGCTTTATATAAGACACTGTCTTTTGTATGGGTTTTATCATAATAAAATACAAATACAAATAAAATCTAAACATTTCTTCTGAATTTCAGCCAAATCTGATGAAAATTGAGGCTACTGGGGGCTCAGAAGTCAAAACCGACTATTACCGTATTTGGCATGGATGTTGAAAGTCATAACACTAGTTCCTAATTTCATCCGATTTGGATGAAATTAAGGCTGCTACGGACTCAAAAAGACAAATTGAGGGATCCATATAAATGGGGGATATATCTGTTTATAGACCGATTCGGATCATAATTGGCATGGATGCCGAAAGTCATAACACAAGTATTGTTCCATATGCAATCCCCAACGACTTACATCATAAAGAAGTAACTGTGCAAAATTTCAAACAGCTAACTTTACGTGTTCGACCGCTATCGTGATTTCGACAGACGGAATTTGTGACTAATTGATGTAAACGTCACTTCGTTTATGGTAAAAGCTTTGAACTTCAATCGATAGCTCTTTTGCTCGAATGTTCAAACATTCTTGTAAGCCAAAAATGTTTTATTCACATCACAAGATGCTTTATTACACAAAAAACAAGTACGAGCTTACTAAGTTCGGCCGGGACAAATTTTATATACCCTCCACCATGGATAGCATTTATCGAGTTCTTTGCGCGGTACTTTTTTTAGTCAACCAAAGAATAATAAATAAGAACTCTTATGCTATTGGAGCAATTTCAAGTTATAGTCCGATTCGGACCATAAATGAATGCTGAACATTATAGAAGTCATTGTGTAATATTTCAGTCCATTCCGATATGAATTGCCCCTTGTAGGGGCTCCAGAAGCAAAATAGGGAGATCGGTTTATATGGGAGCTGTATCAAGCTATAGATCGATTCAGGGCATATTGGACACGTATTTTGAAGGTCATGGGAGAAGTCGTTGTACAAAATTTCTTCCAAATCTGATGAGAATTACGGTCCAGATTTGGATATAGCTGCCCTATAGACCGATATCTAGGTTTTAGGTTTTGGGGCCATAAATGACGCATTTATTGTCCAATGTCGCTGAGATTTGAGACAGTGAGTTTGGTTAGGCTATTCGACGTCCTTCTTCAATTTTGCCCAGATCGGTCCAGATTTGAATATAGCTGCCATATAGACCAATCTCTCGATTTAAGGTTTTGGGCCCATAAAAGAGGCATTTATTGTCCGATTTTGCCGAAATTTGGGACAGTGCTTTGTGTTAGGCTCTTCGACATTTTTATGCAACTTGGCCCAAATCGGTCCAGATTTGGATAAAGCTGTCATGTAGACCGATATCTCGATTCAAAATCTTGGCCCCGAACTTAACGCCTTTTTACTTGTTTTTGATTTGTTTCTATGACAAGTAAGCTCGCCCCACCAGCCAAGTTGGTAGCATGCTCGGCCGAGTTGGTAGCGTGCTGGGGTTGTGGTTCGATTCCCACCAGAGTCCTGGTTTGTTGCTACTGTGGTATGACAATGGGCTTAAATTGTCTGAGTCTGTTTAAAAAAATAGGCTAACACTCTAACCTTACTTAACCAATAGCACAAGAAAAAATAAAGTATACAAAACTGACTTTTTGTGCGTTAGACGGGCTTGTATTGTATAACTACGAGCATGTGTTTAAGAAGAGATATTATTTTTTATGAATTGAAGAAAAGAAATTGTTAGCTTTTCTGGGTGGATTGTACGTTCATCAACTCCTCGTGTAGCATAACAGTCCTTCCGACCGGCTCACAGTTTCATGTTGATTTTCATTTCTTATTACCCCTACTAAGGTCTACGTCTGTCGTCCTGTACATCCGTCTGTGAAAATCACGATAGCGGTCGAATGCTTACAGCTAACCGCTCGAAATTTTGCATATCGGTTTAGATTAAGATGTAGCCCCCATAAAACCGATGCTCAGTTTCTTGAGTCTGTAGCGGCCTCAATTAGTTTGGCACAAGAACTTGTATGTTGTCTTCCAACATCTGTGCTATTATGATATGAATTGGTATAAAAACTGATATAGCCCCCATATGAACGGATTCCCGGGTTTTACTTCTCAAGCCCCTAAAAGCTTTAATTTGCACTTGATTTGGCTGAAATTTGGCACAAGGAATTTAGTTCCGTCCCCAACAGTTATGCCGAGTTTTAATAGACACAACTTTAGAGTCCAATTACATAAAGGCTAACAAAAAATCTTCACAACAAGGTACTTAGACTTGCTTTCCCGAAACGTAGTATATTCTATTTTATAAAATGTGAACCCTATCGTACTATCAAACTATTTTTTTTCAACCTCTCCAATTAGAAACACACTCGTGTTCAAGTGGATCGGCGGGAGACGAGGGGGACGAAAAAAGTCATCAAGTTAATATCGTATATTAAACACCAACGCCACTTTGCATTGCATAATTCCCATTTAATGGTTATGCCACCGCCAACGCCACACCACGCCACGCTACTCCATTATCACTAGGAAAAAAAGAACCCTTTTTCCTGTCATGTCCCAGTACTCGTGCCTGGTTTATTGGGACTTGGCATGACTGTGAATTAAGCAAATACCCAATGTGTTGTGAAACTCGGTAATATTTCAATAATTGATTGAAGAGTTACTTTTGTGGCTTTCACTGGCATGTGCAGCAATATGGGTTAGAGGAAGTTGGAGTGGGTGTAAGTAAGTGTGTGTACTTATGATTACCGGCTAGTTGGTCACAACCACCTCTTCACCACTTTGTTGGCCGAGGCTTTTAAAGATGATTTTTTGTGATAAAACTTAAATGGACACTCGCTCAAACAACACTCGAACTTCATCGATTATTTAAAAGGGACAAATTGCTTAAATGCACTAAACTATAATTATGCAATGCATGAAATTAAATCGCGCAAAGCTTTTAGTGGCGGCCATAGTTGAACAGAAAACAAATGTTTACATTTTGCCGATGGCATTAGCGATAGGTGCGAAAAGGGTTTTTTTCAAAAAACAAAAAACCCACACACACGCCAAAACCAACTATTTACAAAATCTGATAAAAATGTAGAAGAGTATAGTAGAGTAGTTTGATCGAAAAATATGAATAGAAAATTCGGCAAAAATAGTTTTTAATGAAACATTTTTAAACCCTGTACCACAGTGGTGGTTATTGATTTGTGCATTTGTTTCCAACGCTAAGAAGGAGAAGAGCTAGACCCATTGATTAGTATAACGATCGTCTCAGAATCACATTCTGATTCGATTTAGCCATGTCCGTCTGCCCGTCTGTGAGTCCATGTATTCTTGTAATCAAAGTGCAGATCGTATTTGTTGTCCGATTGTCACGAAATTTTGCACATGTCACTTTTTTGGCCCAAGGACAAACGCTATTGATTTTGAAAAAAAATCGGTTCAGATTTAGATATAGCTCCCATATATATCTTTCGGCTGTAGAAGCCAAAATTTTCGTCCGATCTTCACAAAATTTGGCATTGGGTATTTTATTTTAGGTCTACATATGTGTGCAAAATTTCATAAAAATTGGTTCAGATTTGGATATAGCTCCCATATATATCTTTCATCCGATTTGAACTATTAAAGGTGTAGAAGCCACAATTTTTCTCAATGTACGTGCATAATTTCATAAAAATCGGTTCAGATTTAGATATAACTCCCATATATATCTTTCATCCGATTTGGCTTTTTAAGGCTGTAGAAGCCACAATTTTGGACCGATCTTTACAAAATTTTCCATGAGGTGCTTCATTTGACGTCTTCATATGATCGGTTCAGATTAAGATATAGCTCCCTTACATATATTTCATCCGATATGGCCTTTTAAGGCTGTAGAATCCACAATTTTCGCCCAATTTTACATGAGACGTTTAAATTGACGTTCCAATACGTGGGCAAAAATTCATTAAAATCAGTCCTAATTTAGATATAGCTCTAATGTGTATATTTCATCCGTTAAGGTCTTTTAAGGCGGTAAAAACCACAATTTTGGTCACATCTCTACAAGTCATTAAAATTGGCACAGGTTTCAATGTAACTCCCATATAATCTTTTATCCGATATGGCCTTTTAAAGATGTGGAAATCCAAATCTTTTGTCCTATGGTAGGAAAATCTTACAAGGTTCCAAATTGCTACTTCAGATGGTATCCAAATAAAAATCTGACTAGATTTCAATGTATAAAAAGTACTACATGCACTAGGTGGTGTAGGGTATTATATAGTCGGCACCGCCCGACTTTTGCCTTTCCTTACTGGTTTATATTTATATCAGTTTATACAAACATTTTAAGTAATTTACAATGGGGATGCCTTTAAGTGGGGGCCAGACTTATTTATGCACCTATATGACTCTTCTTTTGCAAATATTGATGTAAAAGATAGCTTGGCATAAAAACTTATAGCCGATTTCAACTGAACTTGGCAAAGCTTTTAGAAGTCGTAAGAGTCGTAACTACAAGCAAAATTTTAGCCAAATAGGACATATACTGCAACTTCCAGTGGTTTAAGATATCAAATAGGGAGATCGGGTAAAATGGGAGCTATATCAGGCTATAGACCGATTTCAACCGTACTAAGCACTTTTATTGAACGTCGTAGCAGAATACTACATACAAAATTTCAGCCAAATTGAATAACAATTGCGGCTTCTAGGGGCTAAATATGTCAAATCGGGAGATCGGTATATATGGGAGTTGTATTCAAATCTGAACCGATATGGCCCTTTTGCAATCCCCAATGACCTACATCACAAGTAAGTATCCGTGCAAAATTTCAAGCGGCTTGCTTTATGCGTTCGACCGCTATCGTGATTTCGGCAGATGGACGGGCGGACGTACATGGCTAGTTCGACTCTAAATGTCCAGACGATCAGGAATATATATACTTTTTGGGGGTTTAGGTCAATATTTCGATGACTGACGAGATGACTAGGTAAGTATACCCCCCATCCTATGGTGGTGGGTATAATAAGGTTGCAATTAGTGTTACTTAAATCGGTTCTTGGGATTGTTTTTTAGGTCCTTGAGGCTCAGTTAAGCCTAATATTAAGTTAAGTAACCATTTCGAGCTCTTCAACTTGAGGGAAGACTTGCAATTAACATTTTTAGCGAAACTGAGAGATTTAGGTTTGGCCAAAAACCTTGAACATTTTGAAACAACTCATCAGAATTTGAAATTATTCTCCTCCCCAATACTAACTCTATGTCTTTCCATAGTTTTTAATATGTAGGTCTTAATAAGATGATCTGAGAGAATCGACCAACTAATTAAAACATTAGTGAAATTATTCGCCAAGACAAAAATTGAATGAAATTGTTAAAAACAAAATTTGCCTAAATATTTTTCGAAAGAAATTTGTATACCTTACACCACTACTGTTGTACAGGGTATTAGAACTTAATGCATTTTTTTGTAACACCAAGAAGAAAGAGAGATAGACCCATTGATAAGTATACCGATCGACTCAGAATCACTTTCTGATTCAATTTAGCTGTGTCCTTCTGTCTGTTCATTTGTGTACAAAGTACAGGTCGCAATTTTCATCCGACCATCTTCAAATTTTTCACAAACATATTCTTGGGCCTAGAGATTTGGATATAGCTTCCATATATATATTTTCTTTCGATTTGGACTAAAGTGGCAATTATATCGTCTTTGATACTCACCGAGAAATTATTTTATAAGTCTCGACATTATTGGTGAATTTCATAGAAATCGGTTCAGATTTAGGTATAGCGCCCATATAAATGTTCGTCCGATTTTGGGAAATATTGCAATAAAGTGCTCATTTGTTTACATATGATATTGCTTTCATATAAACCGATCTCCCAATTCAACATCTTGAGCCTCCAGAGGGTGCAATTGTTTTTCAATTTGAATGAAATTTTGCACAATGAGAGCAAGGGATCTCAAAAATTCCACCAAGTAAGGTCCAAAACGGTATATAACCTCATATAGCTCCCATATAAACCAATCTCTTGATTTGAGTTCTTAAGCTTATCGAAGGCTTTTATCCCTGAATTGTGTTTTCCGTTTTACTGATTTCCGTTGTTTATGTTAAGTTTCGTCGAGTCGCCGCTTTTTAGATCCACACTGCTGAACATGTTGGAGACCTGTGTAAAATGTCAGCCAATTCGAATAAGAATTGCGCCCTTTGTGGGCTCAAGAAGTAAAATACGGAGATCGATTTATATGGGAGCTGTATCGGGCTAAAGACCGATTCAGACCATAATAAACACGTATGTTAATGGTCATGAGAGAATCCGTCGTACAAAATTTCAGGCAAATCGGATAATAATTGCGACCTCTAGAGGCTCAAGAAGTCAAGATCCCAGATCGGTTTATATGGCAGCTATATCAGGTTATGGACCGATTTGAACCATACTTGGCACAGTTGTTGGATATCTTAACAAAACACGTCGTGCAAAATTTCATTCTGATCGGGTAAGAATTGCGCACGCTAGAGGCTCAAGAAGTCAAGACCCAAGATCGGTTTATATGGCAGCTATATCAGGTTATGAACCGATTTGAACTATACTTGGCACAGTTGTTGGACATCATAGCAAAACACGTCGCGCAAAATTTCATTCCAATCGGATAAGAATTGCGCACTCTAGAGGCTCAAGAAGTCAAGACCCAAGATCGATATAAACCGATATTGGGTCTTGACTTCTTGAGCCTCTAGAGTTCGCAATTCTTACCCGATCAGAATGAAATTTTGCACGACGTGTTTTGTTATGATATCCAACAACTGTGTCAAGTATGGTTGAAATCGGTCCATAACCTGATATAGCTGTCATATAAACAGATCTGGGGATTTGACTTCTTGAGCTTCTAGAGGGCGCAATTCCTATCCGATTTGGCTGAAATTTTGCATGACGTATTTTATTTTTACTTTCAACAACTGTGTCAAATAAGGTTCAAATCGGTTCATAACCTGATATAGCTGCCATATAAACCGATCTGGGATCTTGACTTCTTGACCCCTAGAGGACGCAATTCCTATCCGATATGCCTGAAATTTTGTACGACGGATCCTCTCATGACCATCAACAAACGTGTTTATTATGGTCTGAATCGGTCTATAGCCCGATACAGATCCCATATAAATCGTTCTCTCTATTTTACTTCGTGTGCCGCAATGGCCGCAATTCTTATACGAATTGGCTGAAATTTTACACAGGTCTCCAACATATAATTTAATTGTGGTCCGAATCGGACCATATCTTGATATCGTTTTAATAGCAGAGCAACTCTTTTCTTATATCCTTTTTTGCCTAAGAAGAGATGCCGGAAAAAGGACTCGACAAATGCGATCCATGGTGGAGGGTATATAAGATTCGGCCCGGCCGAACTTAGCACGCTTTTACTTGTTTTTTTTTTAATTATAGTGACCTCTGAAACAGCAAAATAACACCATCTATATTTGAATACGATGGCATTTCAATATTCTACCTCATATTGTGCCCTTTGCTTTAAATAAATTTTATACAAAACCATTTTCGGACCTTCCCATTGCCATTAACCAGGACCTCTGTTGTATAAAGGAGAGATATCGCGTGACGCACTCTCGTTTATATATAAGCAAAACACGCATCCATTAAAGGACTCAGTTGGTGGAACGTTGTTCTTAACGCCCCCCTTCTAACCTCGAGAGCAACAATGCCTTTTAAATGGAATTCATTTCTTTAAAGAGCTTGTATTTGATGTCCTTCACACATATTCGTACATGCACAACCGCACACACTCACTTTTAAGAGCTGTTGCTATTTCCAGCTGTGCTAGTCTATGGATTGGTAAATTTTTATGATTTCCAACAAAATAAACATGGGAAACAACAACAGCGAACATGTAGTGATAGTTCTTATTTGTCACACTGACAACAATTGCTCCGGCCGTTTGCTATGTCCTGTTTTTTACGGCGTTGCCTTAATTGAGCACGCGCCAACACTTTGTTGCCGTTTAGTAAAGTACTCACCATGGAATTCCGTTTCCATGAGCTCGCATTATTTTAATGCCATATGGAATAGCGAAATAGGGACACTTCTGTGGTCATGTCCTTCGCAAGCAAAGACCTAAAGAAGATACCATGTAGAAGCAAACCACAACACAACAAAACAAAAACCCTTAAACCTTAAAAGCCTTAGCTGCTGATATTATCTAATTAGAGGCTGTTAGTGGAGAAAAGCATAATAGCAGAAAAAAAACTTAAGCTGAAACTGAAACAGGAGCAGCCAAAGCAGCGGCAACAGCATTAACCAAAACCCTGTTAATAGTAATGGCCAAAAACTTCCAGCCATTAAGACTATTATGGCCTAGAATAAAACAACAAACAACAACTAAGACAGGCCAAATTTTTGTGGCCTTTTCTTTGTTTTTTTTTTCTTGCTCGTAATGGCTTCCAAATGAGACTGGTGCTGCTGAAAACCGGCAACCAACAAAAAGATGGCCATTCAATTGTCCTTGGTATTTAAGTAGACAATTTGTCTGTTATTACGCTTGGTCCCATTACTACCTCTAAGCGGCCGACTCTTTGGGGAAAACTCTTTGCAAATAAAAGTAAAAAAAAACTTTCGTCAATTCCTTGGTTCCATAATATGGCCAATATATTGCATAATTTGAGTGTTTGTTTATATACTGGGTTTTATTTTTACTTCGAATGAATTCTTGGCCATCAAAGGCCATCAAAATAGAAGGAATTAAGTAATGCTTTGGAAGTTTCATAAGAAGAACAATAAAATTTTATCAGTTCAGAATCTACAATGGAATAGGACAAGAGTTGATTGTATTTTGTTTTTTTGATATAGCACTTTTCCCTTGAAAGAGAATAAATGTTAGATAAGGATTTCAAAGATCTTGGAGATGTACTGATATTCATTGTAGAGGCCATCAGTAGAAGATAAAGTATAAACTGGCAATTAAACAAAATATTTTTCTCATATCAATAAGTGCCTTATAGCTCAACGATAAGGAACCCATTTTTATTACCGAAGAATACCTCACAACGGTCATGGGAATAAGGGAAGAGATAACCACCGCTGAATTATTCTGATATTCTCGCCAGGACTCGATTTCAGTCAAAATTTCCGGTATTGCAGCAGAAAGTCACACACAAAATCACAAAATTGCACCAAATGCCTAGAATGAAGCAAAGATAGTAGTCATACCCAATCCCGGCAAGTTATTCGATGCCAAAGTCTTATCTTATATATAAAAATCAATTTGTGTTTGTTTGTTTGTTTGTTTGTATGTTAGTGTGTTCCTTATAGACTCAGAAACGGCTGAACCGATTTTCTTGAAATTTTCACAGATGGTGCATAATGACGCCGTGGTGAAAATAGGGTACTACATTTTTTGATATCTGAAGGGAGGGTGGACCCTCCCCCTTACCCTAATTTTCAGAAACGCCAGTTCTCGGAGATGTGTGGTGCGATTTAAGCGAAATTTTGTGTGCTCTCATATAGTGCCCTAAAAATAAAAATTTGGTGTCCAAATTTCGGATGGGGTACCTAGAGGGACTGCCCCACCTTAAAACCTACCAAACATATATTTAGACCAATCACGACAATATGGGACTCAAATGAAAGGTATTTATGATAGAAAACGTATTTGATATTTAATTGCCAGACCAAACGCTAGGGGCACCACGCCAAGCCCCAAAAAACCTCTAAATCGGACATATTTACTGACCATGGCAATATGGGACTCAAGTGAAAGGTATTTGCAAGTAGAATACGAATCTGATATCCAAATGTGGGACCACGTTCCTGGGGGTCCACCCCTTCCCCAAAATACCCCCCAACCTGGACTTATTTACTGACCATGGGAATATGGGGCTTAAATAAAAGGTATTTGAATGTAGAATACGAATCTGAAATCCAAATATGGGACCATGTGTTTGGGGGGCCGCCTCTCACCAAAAACATCCCCCAAAGGGGGAAAATTTACGACCATAGCAATATGGGGCTCAAATGAAAAGTCTTTGGGAGTAAAGCACGAATCTGATATCAATATTCGGGAAAAGTGTCTATGGGGCCATCCCACCCCCACAACACCACCTAAAAAGTAAGTATTGTCTGACTATTGTAATATGAGGCTCAGGGTTTTTAAAGTGGAACAGGAATCCTATATATATTTTCAAGGCCAGCTCAATGAGTGGCCGCCCTTCCCCCAAAACACCCCCCAAGCCGGTCATGTTTGCCGACTATGGAAATATGGGGCTCAAATTAAAGGTATGTGGGAGAAGACTACGTATCTGATATCAACATTAGGGGCCAACTGTCTAGCGGACGTCCCACCACCATAACAACCCCCAAATAGGACGTATTTGCTCACCAAGACAATTTGGGTCCTAAAGAGATTGGAACTAAATATTTATAGTTTTTAGGGCCAATACCCCAAGCCGGACATATTTGCTGACTTTTGCAATAAGGAGTTTAAATGAGATTAGAAATCGAATTTGCTAACCTATTTTGAGCACATGTGTTTGGGGAACGCCTCATCCTGTAAACTCCTCTTAAGCCAATGGCAATATGGGGTTTAAATAAATGGTATTTGAGAGAAGAGCACGATGCTGATATTTTTTCAGAGCCAAGTATCTGTTGGACCACCTCTCCCCCGAAAATACCACTAAATCAGAAATCATGAGAATATCGGGCTGAAATGAACTATTTCAAGAATGGGGTACACCTTACATCCAAACTTAAATTCGTAGACCAATAAAGTTCATATGGGATTCAGATAAAGGCACTTATATTGTTAAACTCTTAGTCAAGTTAGCATGGTATTTCACTAAAAGATCTTCGAAAATAAATATTCCAAGGAAACTTGTGTTCCATATAAAGTAAAAGAAGGCGCAGCGGAGCGGGTCCGGGTCAGCTAGTAAACCAATAAGTCTTAAGTCTTTCTAACTAGAAACTATGGAGCATATGGAAGACAAAATGGTAAACATCTTATATACCCTCCACCATGAATCGCATTTGTCAAGTTCTTTGAATGTCTTTTCCAATATATATATGAGTAACATCAATTTATTGATATGGAACGTACTCGTCATAGCTGTTAAAAACTGTCATCTCCAAACCTCCAGTGGCTCAGAGAGTCCAATTGGGGGATCGTATTATATGGCAGCTATATCAGGTTATGAACCGATTGTTGGAAGTTGTTGGAAGTCATACCAATACGACATATGTAAAACTTCAACCAAATTGGATAAGAATTGCGCCCTCTAGAAGCTCAAGTAATCTAAACGGGAGATCGGCTTATATATTAGGCTATATCAGCTTATAAACAGATTTAAATCATACTCTGGAAGCTCAAAAAGTATAATAGGGAGATCGGTTTTTATAGCAGCTATATAAAATTATGAACCGTTTACAACCATACTTAGCACAGTTGTTGGAAGTGATACCAAAACACCACGTTCAACCACGAGATACCAAAATACCACAATTGCGCCCCTAAGCTTCTACAGTTAGTATAATCGGGAGATCGCTTTATATGGCACCTGATATAGCAGGTTATGAAAATCGATTTGAACCATACTAAACACAGTTGTTGGAAGTTATATCAAAACGATATGTGAAAAATGTCACCCAAATCGCATTAGAATTGCGCCCTCTAGAGGCTCAAGAAGTTAAGCCAGAAGATCGGTTTATATGGCAGGTATATCAATACATAAGCCAATTTGGCCTATTTACAAACCCAAACGACCTACACCAATAAGAAGTATTTTTGCAAAATTTCAAGCTTCTAGCTTTACTCCTTCGAAAGTTAGAGTGCTTTCGACAGACAGACGGACGGACATGGTTAGATTGACATAAAATGTCATGACGACCAAAAAATATACTTTAAGCGGTCTTAGAGGCTTATTTCGAGGTGTTACAAACGAAATGACGATAAAAGTGGTGGTGGAGTGTATAAACGGTACTTATTGAGATGTCAAATAAAACATCTCATGATTGTTGCTTCCACAGCCTAAAAGTCCATATCGGAAAATTGGTCCGCTTTTGATGAAATTTTGCACACGTGTTGAGATGTCCAACGAAACACCCCATGCTAAATTCTGCAAAGATCAGTCTAAAATTGTGGGTTTAAAAGCCACAAAAGGTCACATCGGATGAAAGATATTGACAGACTTCGCTATTGAAATATAGAATAGAACCTTGTAAGATGTTCTTACGTTAAGACCTGTAATGTGGCATCTTCAGCCTTATATCGGATAAAAGAAGTCTATGGGAGCTATATTAAAATCTGGACCGAGCTTGATGAAATTTTTCACACGTATTGAGTTGCAAATAAAACATATCGTATCAAATTTTGCAATATCAGACAAAAATTATGGCTATTATAAACTTGAAAGGCCATATCGGATGGAAGATATATATGGGAGCTATATCTAAATCTGAACTGATGTTTATGAAATTTGGCACACATATTGCGACGTCAAATATAACATATCGTATCAAATTTTAGAAAAGATCGAACAATAATTGTAGAAGCAGCATTTAAATACCATATCGGATGAAAGATATATGTGAGACCTATATGTAAATCTGAACCGATGTTTTTGAAATTTGGCACACATATAAGGACGACAATTATAACATGTCGTATCAAATTTTGAAAGAAACTTGTGCAAACTTTCATGACAATCATATAACAAATGCGACCTATCCTTTCATCACAAGGATACATGATCAGACAAACGGACATAGCTAAATCGAATCAGGAAGTGACTTTTAGCCGATCAGTATACTTATCAATGGGTCTAGATCTTCTCCTTCTTAGCGTTGCATACAAATGCACAGAGTTATAATACCCTGTACCACAGTGGTGTTGTAGGTAAAGTTGTAGATAAACAGTAAAGAAAGGCTAAAGTCGGCCGCAGCCGACTATATAGTACTATACACCACCGAGTCTTCCTACTACTTTTAATAAATAAAATCTATGTCTAAATCTTGTCAGACTTTAATTTTGTATACTTACTGTCGAATACAACAGCAAGATGTTTTTATAATAGGACTCAAATTCTGGCTGCCGCAGTTTTAAAGGCAAATTTCGGCTAAAACATAAATATGGGAACTATTGTAGATATACATCTAGGCACGCAGGTAGCGTGCCTCCTCCTAGTTGGAGGCATGCTCGAATTGTCAGAGTTCGGGTCGTGAGTTCGATTCCCACTTGAGGCCTTGGTCTGTTGCTACTGTAGTATCACAATGGACTTAAAATTTTCTAAGTAAATCTGAAAAGGACTGCCACACTCACCTAACCTACATATAAATCTGGACCGATTGATAAAATTTTGCTCGCTTTTTGGCGCGTCAAACAAAACTCCTTAAGCAAAATTTGGTAAAGATCGGACCAAAATTGTGGCTATTACAGCTTTAAAAGAGCATATCGGATGAAAGATATATGGGAGCTATATCTTAATCTAAACCGATCCTGATGAAATTTTCCACATATAAGCACTTTGCGCCAAATTTCGTAAAGATCGGACCAATTGTGGCTCCTACAGCCTCAATAGGTAAAATCGAACGAAAGATATATATGGGAGCTATATCTAAATCTGACCTGATTTTCAAGAAATTTTGCACAAATATTTAGACGTTACACGAAACATCTCATGCAAGTATACAAAAGTTTGTATACCAAAGACTTAAAAGGCCACACCGGATGAAAGATATAAATGTGAGCTATATCTAAATCTAAACCGATTTTCATGAAACTTTGCACACATGTTGGGACGTCAAGAAAGCACTTCATGGCAAATATGGTGAAGATCGGAACAAAATTGTGGCTTCTATAGCTTTAAAATGGCGAATCGGAAAAAAACATATATATGTGAGCTATATCTAAATCTGAACCGATTTTTTTAAAACAAACCCTTTCGTCCTTGGACCAAAAAAGTGACTTGTGCAAACTTCCATAAAAATCTAACAACAAATGCGACCTGTACCTTGATTACAAGAAAACATGGACAGACTGACGGACATAGCCCAAACGAATCAAAATGTGATTCTATACCGATCGGAATACTTATCGATGGGTCTAGCTCTTCTCCTTCTTAGTGTTGCAAACAAATGCACAAAGTTATAATATATAAAAAACCCTGTACCACAGTGTTAGTGTAGGGTATAAACATTTTCCCGTCATATAAGGTCATGTAATTGGGTGCAAATTGGCTTATCGAAAATCGGCAGTTTTTATTCCCGATGGGGGTATACTAATCTAGTCATTGCGTTTGTTACACCTTGAAATATTGATCTACGACCCTAATAAGAATACATATTCTGGATACTCTCGATATTCTGAGTCTATCTAGTCATGTCCATGTCAAGTATGATCCTAGTCGGTTTATAGACAGACATAGCCCCCATATAAACCGATCCCCAGATTTGACTTATTGAGCCCCTAGAAACCTCAATTTTCATCCGATTTGGCTAAAATTGGAAAAAAGTCTTGAGGTATGACTTCCAACATCCTTGATAAGCATGATTCGAATCGGTCAATAAATTGGTCTTGAGTCCCTAGAAACCTCAATTCTCATCCGATTTGGCTTAAATTTGGAACAATGACTTGAGTTATGACTTCCAACATCTATGTCAAATATAATCCTAGTCGGTTTGTATACATATAAAGCCCCCATATAAACCGATCCCCGGATTTGACATCTTGAGCCCCTAGAAATAACAAATTTCATCCGATTTGGCTGAAAATTCAAATATAGTTCTGAGTTACTTGCTCTACGTAATCTGCAGGGGAAAACGAAAGAGTGGACAATCTTGTACAAGAAAGGCTCCAAGAAGAGGCTATCGAAATTAAAGCAAAGATCCTAACGGGAGTTCCTAACTGCGACAAATAAGGCGAATACTGAGGGAGATCTGGAAGAAGATCATTACGACCTTTGACGTCCACTCATAGGATTACATGCGCAAATTTGCGTATGAACACTACATTAGAGGTTTTATCTAACCTTACCCTCCCTTAGAATGAACGAGAATGCAAATTTGCGTATGAGCATTACATTAGAGGTTTTACCTAACCTTACCCTCCCTTACCTAAGCGAATCAGTTGAAATTTAATTGTAACATAAACTTTTCAAACTGTGCGTGAAAGGCATCCTTATATTAAACTAGTGTCTGGACCCGAAATAAAACCGTGGTGGTGGATATCAAAAACTCGGACAAACGCAATTTAAAGCTTCTTTATTATTTAAGATTAATTTTTGTGAACAAATGTAACAATGGAAGAAAAAAATGTTTTGAATATTAGCGCGTTTCAGAAGTGTTTCGAGGTTTGGAAAAAACGCTGGCATTAGGATATTATATCTAAGGGGGATTACTTTGAAGGGGACATGATATATATTGATGACTAAATAAAGACTTTTTGAAAATTTTAAAATATTGAATATTATTTTATTACCAAGCCTCGTATATCTAATTTCCTTCCAAATAACTCATAAGTATTGGAACCCCTTATTACCCAGATAGGTGATCCATCCACTAGACTTCTAGGAGGCTGCTTTCACCCAAAGCCCTCGGTCCATTTTATATTAATATTTAACAATCACCTTCCAATAACCTTTGATTTGAGTTCCTTAATATCTGGATTGGCCTTCTTTTCGGCATGGCCCCAGATTTCCATATCCTCTTCATACTCATATAAATACCTTTCGTTGTACCGATCGGTTTTCACGCCCGTTCGCTTGGGCTTTTGGAGTGGGGCGTTTCTAAGACCCCATACACTTGATCGTCATGACATTTTAAGTCGATCTACCCATGTTTGTCCATCCGTCTGTCAGATGGAAGCACTCTAACTCTCGAATGAGTAAGGCCAGCCGTTGAAATTTTGTACAAATACTTCTTATTAGTGTAGGTCAGTTGGGATTATAAATGGACCATAACGGTCCAAGTTTTGATATAGCTGCCATATAAACCGATCTTGGATCTTGACTTCTTGAGCGCAATTCTTATCCGTTTTGGCTGAAATTGAACATGAGGTGTTTTTTTATGATTTCCAAAAACTATCCCGAGTGTGGTTGAAATCGGTCCATAATATGATATAGCTGCCATTTAACCGATTTTGAATCTTGACTTTTTGAGCCACTAGAGGACGCAATTCATATCAGATTTGGCAGAAATTTTGCATGACGTATTTCGCTATGCCTTCCAACAACCATGCTAAGAAAGGGTTCAAATCGGTCCATAACCTGCTATAGCTGCCATATAAACCGATCATGAGTCTTGACTTTTTGAGCCACTAAAGGACGCAATTCTTATCAGATTTGGCAGACATTTTGCATGACGTGTTTTGTTATGTATATATCATTCATTATTCAAATCGGTCCATAACTTGATGTAGCTGTCATATAAATCGATCTGGGATCTTGATTTCTTGAGCCATTAGAGTGCGCAATTATTATCTGATTTGGCTGAAATTTTGTAGAAAAACTTCTATATATGTATCAAATGTAGTCTAAATCGGTTTATAGCCTGATGCCACTCCCCTTTAAACAGAACTCCCGATTCTATTTCTTGCCTCCCTAAAGGGCGCCATTCTTATCTAAATTAGCTGAAATTTTACACAATGACTTTTACTCCATAGAAGCTCCATTAGCATTGCAATTGTCATACCCACCACCATAGTCAGTTCGTTTGTAACACCTCGAAATATTGATCTAGTATATATACTCTTGATCGTCTCGACATTCTGAGTCGAACTAGCAATGTCCGTCCGTCCGTCTGTCTAAATCACGATAGCGGTCGAACGCGAAGAGCTAACCGCTTGAAATTTTGTACAGATATATTATATTAATGTAGGTCGTTGTGGATTGCAATTGAGCCATATCTGCTTAGATTTGGATATAGTTCCCATATAAACCGATCTTCCGATTTGACTTTTTAAGGCTCTGCAAACCGCAATTTTTTTCCGATTTAGCTGAAATGTAGTGTTATGTTATAACTTCCAACAACTGTACCGAGTACGATCTAAATCGGGCAAGAACCTAATATAGCTCCCATATAAAACGATCTCACGATTTGAGCCCCTGGAAGACGCAATAGTGTTAAGTTAAGTTATGACTTCCAACAACTGTGCCAAGGACGATACAAATCGATCAAGAACCTGATATAGCTCCCATATAAACCGATATCCCGATTTGACTTCTTGAGCCCATACAAGGCTCAATACGATTTGGCTGAATTTTGCGCATAGTGTTCTGTTATGACTCTCAACAACTTCGCCAAGTACGGCCCATTTCGGTCTATAACCAGATGTGCTCCCATATTTTAGCAGAATCTTTGGGGGCTGGTTCCCAAGATTCGGCCCGGCCGAATTCAGCACGCTTTTACTTGTTTTCTTTTATCCTTTGTTTGCCTAAAAAGGGATACTGGGAAAAGAACTCGACAAATGCGATCCATGGTGGAGGGTATAGAAGATTCGGCCCGGCCGAACTTTGCACGCTTTTACTTTTTTTCTGAATATATGGCTACAGCTTATCCTATCGACAAACCTTAGCCACCAGGTGGGTGCCGGTTATGTAATCAGCTGTTTTTGTTTACCGATTGCTGTGTAGTATTTGGTGTGTTCGCGTACTGTTCCAGTAACAATTTCCAACCTCTCATTTATAAAATTCTCCTAATGTTTCTAGCTCTCTCTTACTGTCAAAGGAAAGACTTTCAGTAAAAATTTTTACACTTTCTTTCGCTTTGCAAACAATGGTCTAAATCGGTTCTTAACCTGTTATAGCTGCCATAAAACCGATCTCAGATTTTGATGTTTGTAAGCGCAATTCTTATCCGATGGATTGGATGAAATTTTGCACAAGGTGTTTTGTGAAGTTCTGTTCTGTTCGGACTTCCAATAAATGTGTCAAAAATAGCCCGAATTGGTTCATAACCTGATAAAGCTGCCATATAAACCGATCTCGACTATTGGAGCCTCTAGAGGGCCCATTTCATATCCTATTTAGCTGAAATTTCGTATAAGATTTTCTGTTCAGTATCTGTGCCATGTCTGGTCTTAATCGGTCTATAACGTGATATAGCTGTCATGTAAACCGATCTAGAGATTCGGCTTCTTAAGCCTCGAGAAGACGCAATTACCAACCGATGTGCCTGAAATTTTGCACTTTAAGTTTTGCTTTGGGTTCCGACAGCCGTGTCAAGTATAGTCCAAGGTTATAAACCTAACCTGATATAGCTCCCATACCAACCGATCACCCGATTTGACGTCTTGAGCCTCTTGGGAGCACAATTAATTACTTGGCTGAAATTTTAAACTTGGTATATTTTGTGACTCCTAATAGTCAAGATGATAATCCCGGCCGATCTAAACATGCTTTTATTTGTATTTATTTAACAATTCTTATTCTTAGTGTTTTCACTATAACTCTTTTAATCACTAAATAAAATCGTCTGTTCAAGAAAACACATTCCACATTTCCAGAAGAATCACATCATTTATTCGGCACCATAGACTATTTATATAATAGGACAACCATTTTGCGAATATGAAAGAAAAAATCCTCGATTTGATATATCAAAATCCTCATTGTCATCATGATTAACGAATAGAACAAAGGGTTTCGTTGCTGTAGTGGTAGGTACCAGACCTAAACCACAAAATCGGTCACTAGGAAGTGGCACTCCGCCCTGTGTGGGATTTGGTATGACCACAAAATCTGTTGTACAATCTTGACTTTGCACTGCCTCAGTTCCCAAAAGCGAAGGATCCACTGCACCTACATCATTGGTGAGCGTAAACGAATAGGCATCTGAATCTACTTGCGACCAGGTAATGGAACATTTATTCGCACCCATGCGTATACAAATTCCATACTTATGATTGGCTATTTGACGCGTTCCTGGAACCCCTATCGAATTAGGTAGTGAATTGGGGGCTGAGTTGTAGTTGAAGCTTTGCACAGTGCCACTTTCATCCAAATGGTATTGCAAACAGCCAGACGGCGCCTGTGTAGCTGAGGCACAGGCCAGTTGAGCTATCTGAAATTGCCATTGTCGATTGAATGTGTATCCCGCAGAGGTGGCTATAGATATGGTGATGGGCGATTCTCCATTGAAATCGACATAGACATGTTGTCCAGAGTTTTCACCGCATATGGGCGGTACTCGCGATGAACCTCCGGTGATTTGTAACGAGTCTGTAACACAAAAACCATCGCCATTTGGTGGAGCCAAAGACAGCGAAAGAAAATCTATGCGCAGTTGGCAAATGTTTGCGTCGCAAGGCTGCACCACTATAGTGCATCGCCCCCCGCCTCCATAAGTCCCCGGATAGCCAGAATTATAGAAGTAGGTGTTATTGTATTGTGTCGTAGCACCACAGGTCTTTTGATCTAAAATAGAAAAGAAAATTGTTTCCTTGGCCTTAGGCCGCATTTTGAGGAATATTTGCTTGCGTGCAACTTACAAATACAACAGACTGCCTGATTGGTTATTGTGGAACAACTGCCCGCAGATACGCCTCCATTGTCGCTACATTCTCCACGAACCATACAGGTACCCAGAAGATTATTTTTCCCCGTACACACTCCATTTTGAAATCGTCCTATTGTATAGAATGGGAACCCTGTAATTAAAATAAAAGTGATTTTGAAAAGTTTGTTCCATTGAACTTTGATGCAAGGCATTATTAAACAAATATGTGTTAAGAAAAGCTTCTAAAGATAAAATTATGCAGTGAATCAACGGTGGTGTATACTCATTTATATGGGAGTTATATAATAAATAAAACCCACCTATGGATAAAATATAGCTCTACTAAATTTCATACGAAAAATTTTATCTGAAGACCAAACTCACGCTTACGATACACAATACGTCGCCCAGTAGACAAAACTAAGTCCACAACTTTTGATCTGTTGAACCCAGCAGTACGAAATGTCTTAAATGTTATGTTAAAAAAACTCGAATTTCCCATATATATTTATGTTATTGCAACTGGGTAACGGACCACCTTATCTATACGTAAAAAAAATAAAAGGTTCGAGATATTTTTACGAGAAACAAAATACTTTTATTATGAAGTCTTTATTTTATTGTAACTATATAAAGTTTTGCCTCAACATATGGTAGTCATTATTGAATTTAACTAACTTTGTTTATGTTAATCCTTTAGCAACTTCGCCAACGGTAAAAGTACCTTTCTTTTGTTGTAAAGCCAAAAACTCTCCGTTTTGATATAATAATTATTCTCTTGTACCTCTACAACTAGAGAGAGGGAGAGAGAGAGTTGTTAAACATATAGACCAGTGATGGATAAAAAGTGATGGGCGGTTGGTGAACTCGGAAATTGACAATTTTTCAAGTTTCGCCATAGGTACGACCAATGACAAAAGTCATTAAAGCAACATGGAAGGCTTTTAATATAATTGTGTTTTATAACATCGAAAGAAATAAGCCCAATATACTCTGAAAGAGTTTGAATTATCAACATAGATCTGCTTATAATTGGTAAAAATTTGAGTTCGAATTATGTTACAACATTAAAATGAACTTGGAATCCTTTCCATATTCACAATCAATTAAAATTAACAATTAAAGGGCGAGCCGAATCTTGAGAACCCACTAAAAATTTACAAAATAAATATAGCTGAAGGGCATAATTTTATTCTACATTCCAGGCATAGTTGTTGTCTCAGCCAAATCGGACAAAAATTGAGGCTTCCAGAAGCTCAAGAAGTCAAATCTGTAGACCAGTTTATGTGGGAGCTATATCCAAATCTGAACCGATATGACCCAGTTGCAATCCCTAACGACCTACATCAATATTAAGTATCTGAGCAAAATTTCAAACGGCTAGCTTTACGCGTTCGGCCGCTATAGTGATTTCGACAGACGGACGGACGGACATAGGAAGAACGACGAAGAACGTCGACGCGATCAAGAATATAATAACTTTATGGGGTCTTAGATGAATATTTCGAGGTGTTACAAACGGAATGACTAGAATAGTAAACCCCCATCCTATAAAAATAGAAAGTGTAGTTTTTTATCTCTCCGTAAAATATAATTTATTTATTTATGATTGTAAATTAAAATAAGTAAAGAGCTAAATCTAAGATCTAAAGCTAAGATCTAGAATGTATATATATATTTACTTTATGGGATCTTTGATGAATATTTCGAAGTATTGCAAATGGAATGACTAGATTAGTATACCCCCTTCCTATGGTAATGAGTAAAAAATTATTGTGAAAAACGTAACGATGAAATAGTGAAAAGTTCAAAAAAATTGACGTAAACAAAAAAAATGGACAAATTCAAAACGCAACAAATTTTGGAAATTGAAGAATGCAAACATGGTATATATAATATACAAATATTATTAGTATTATATTATTCTAATAGACTACTAGCTGGAGGGGTGCGCTTCGCTGTAACATAAAATGGCTTTTTGAAAAAGGATTTTTCTTCAAGCATTTTTAAGCTGGTGATCAAGACATTCAGGACAACGCGTCTGTATCAGACCCACACTTATAAATTATTTTTGTGTTGGTTATCTACTTTCAAAATCAAATGTCAAAGCTACCTCTTGGATTTTTTTCGCCCTTATGAAAGTGGTGTAGATGTTAAGGAGATCAGACGGAGTGAAGAAATTCTTACACCGTTTAAGTAAGCCTAAACACTTGAACGCTTCTTTCGACACTTCGAATACATGTTTAGCCCAACGGACATCTCTTTGTATTTTCATGCCCAGAACATCAAAAGCTTCTGATTGCTCAACACCTACACCGTTGATAGACTAATATGATCGTAATGGGTCAGCAAATCGTTTGTGTGACAACAAGCAGCACTGAGTCTTCCGTGCATTAAAATCTACTCGATTCATTCGACCCCACTCAGAAATGGCCAACAAATCCTGGCAGAGTGTATCGTCCATAACCCACCTCTTGTCCTCAATCTCTCGAAGACTTGGCCTATGGTCGATAAGTACGAATGACAGATATAACTGTCATCCGCAAATGAGTAGATCGGATTCGATGTATGACCCAACAGATCGTTGATGAAAATTAGAAAAAGAGAAGAAGAAAGAACAGAGCCCTGGGGTACACCTGCGGTCAAATTTTGCTCATTGAATGAGTGTACTCTACTAACAAAGACCTTTTATTGCTGTCCTTTTCTTTCCTGATAGACCTTCCTACATTATTTTTAATTAGTTTTTGTTGTGGGTAGGATGGAGGGGAGGGGATTGCTCCCTAACAATTCCTTTCATTTGTGTATAATATGTTCTCAGTCGTCCTTCATGACAGATTCCCCCGACGCTAAGACCCTAGAGACAATTTATTTAAGTCCTTTATTGAAGCGATCTACATGTCCTGCTGAACGGCAGGATGTGAACCAGATATTTGAATCCTTATATCAACATTACCCTCAAACTCTACTATCATAGATCTTTCTTTTAATTCCCATATTACCCCGATCGAACTACACATCCTATTAAAGGGTATTTAGTGAGTGGGCCGGTCGCAGACTCTTTTCCAAATGTGTATACCAGATTAACTCCCAAACACATTTTCAATTGATACCCATTTTCCACGTTGGACATTCATGCCCGTTTTGGGGGTTTTTGGGGTTGGGAAGGCCCCGTAGACACCTTGGACCAAATTTCATTTCATTTTATGCCCACATTGTTCCATTCGGTAAATATGTCCTGCGGAGGGTTTTGGTGGGTGGGGAGGCACCTCAGACACCAAGGAATAATTTTTGATGAAATATTTGTACTTTATTTTCCAATACTTTTCATTTAATACCCATGTTGCCCATAGCGATAAGTGTCCCATATTACCCCGATCGAACTACACATCCTATTAAAGGGTATTAAGTGAGTGGGCCGGTCGCAGACTCTTTTCCAAATGTGTATACCAGATCAACTCCCAAACACATTTTCAATTGATACCCATTTTGCACGTTGGACATTCATGCCCGTTTTGGGGGTTTTTGGGGTTGGGAAGGCCCCGTAGACACCTTGGACCAAATTTCATTTCATTTTATGCCCACATTGTTCCATTCGGTAAATATGTCCTGCGGAGGGTTTTGGTGGGTGGGGAGGCACCTCAGACACCAAGGAATAATTTTTGATGAAATATTTATACTTTATTTTCCAATACTTTTCATTTAATACCCATGTTACCCATAACGATAAGTGTCCTGTTGGGTGGTGTTTTTCGGGGTGGGGACACGCCGACACTTAGGATGACATTTTTTGCCAAGTTTGTGATCTACTCTTAAATACCTTTCATTTGATACCCATATTCCAGGTTATTTGACCCAACAAATTTAATACCAATTTCGTGTTTTTGGAGTACCGTAAGGTGGCATACAAAATTTCGCTTAAATCGGTGCACCCATCTCCCTTCGGATATCAAAAAATGTAATGTCACAGATAGTTAAAATTGATGTAGGTCGTTGGGGATTGCAAATATAAACCGATTTGATTTCTTGAGCCACTGGAAGCCGCAATTTTGGTCCCAATCGGATTATAACCTGTTATAGCTCCCATATGAACCGACCTCCCAATTTGATTTCTAGAGCCCTTAAGAGCGGCAATTTCTTTCCGATTTGGCTGTAATTTTGCACGTAGTGTTCTGTTAAAACTTACAACAACTGTGTCATGTGCGGTCCGAATCGGTCTATAACCTGATATAGCTCACATATAAACCGATCTCCCGATTTGACTTCTTGAGTCCTTACAGGCCGCAATTTTTGTCCGATTTGGCTTAAATTTTGCATGCGGTGTTCTGTTACGACTTCCAACAACTGTGCCAAATATGGTCCAAATAATTCTATAACCTGATATAGGTCCCATATAAACCGGTCTCTCGATCATCATTGTTCGGTTCCTAGACTCTTACATTTTTGTTGGTTTGACAGAAGTTTCGTAAGTAGAATAAAATTATGCCTCTTGGTGGTGGGTTCCCAAGATTCTGCCGGCCGAAACAAAAACAAATTCAGCAATTTTTTTAAATTGAATGTACAAATTTCTTAATGAACCTAGGTTTTAATTTTTTCTTTGAGTGTAAAAAAAATACATCTGCAACGTATTCTTGCAAGAACTTATCGCAAAAAAAAAACTCGTACTCTTATCGTAAACAAAAATTAAGGTTTTTTAGAAAAGAAGTTTACTTGGCGAAAATTTCTTTCATGTGAAACTAATTATTTTATGCATGTAACCGCCAACAGCAAGTCTAGATTAGGCAACATAATTTTGGAATTTTCACAACGTTTCCTTTGTGACCATCTGTCATTCGTTGACCTTCAGGTCTGATCCTGAAGACTAAGCTGACATTTAGCTTGAGGTATATCCACAGTTTTCCGTTTCCCTGAAGTGTGTATAGTAGTACCGCAACCTCGTCAGCTCCACAATTCCCTGGGATATCTCTATGGCCGGACACCCTGTGTTATATGACTACCGGTGACTACCGGTGAAACAGTGCTATATAAGATATATTTGACAGTTCAATAAAGGAAATCTGTCAAATAAACCTAATTTAACGCTATTTTAAGTTTTGTGAAAATGGGCATAAACATTGAGAGATCTGTGACAGTCAAGGTTGGTTTTTGTATTCAGAAATACGTTCTCCAGGGATATAACCAATCCAAGTTAGTCATCTAGTTTATAGTTTGGATTCAACCGTATAGAAGTCTATGTAACTTACATTAACAGGGATATTGTAGCTCCAATCGGTTCTATCAGAAATAGTACCTTCTTATAAAGGAAAATCGATAGATATCATATACATGGGAGATATATCAAAATCTGTACCGATTTTTACAAAAAAACTGATTTGTGAAAATTTTGGTGCTAATTGGGTAACAAATGCGAACTCCACGACAGACAGGCAAACTGTTCAGAAAGGATTCCCAGACAGAGGGACATGGCTTAACCGAATCAGGAAAGATTTTTTTTTCTTACTACGCATAAGAAAGGATTGACTTATAAGACATATCGTTTCATTCGAAGGGCATGCTTCTATCATTGTACTGGCCACTAATTAGTGAGAAGGTGGAAGTATGTAATCTTTTGGTGGCATAGCAACCTGATGAGCCCCCTGCCGAAGAGCGAAATCGCGATCATTGCAATATCTCTATTTTTAAAGACTATAGCGTGTTTTCAACTGACAAACGGACGGATGGCTAGATGGTTTTAGATTTTTGCGCTGATCAGGAATATACACTTTATAGGGCCGGAAATGGATATTTCGATGTGTTGCAAACGAAATGACAAAATAAAACCCCTTTCCTTCGGTGTTGGGTATAAAAATCTTAAAATTCGATCAAATTAAAACTAAACAAATTCTAGACCTGAAAATAAAAAATGGAGTTTTTTATATTGAAAACGTTGTCATTTTTGTACAGCTCAACTTATGCACCTGCTCGTTTATTTTGCATTGGCATATATTAATAAGTAAAATTGTTTAGTACGTTTCTTAAAAATTAACGGAGTTTTATGTAAAAGACTAAAAAAGCTGAGATACAAATTTGATATTTCAAAATTAAAGTATTTGTCCTCTTAAACGGCACACGGTGGAATAGCCATGTAACTTAACTTAGTCTTAGTCATCGAGATATTGACTAAATATTGGTAAATATATTCTTGCTCGTCATGCCATTTTAAGTCGATCGAGCCATGTTCGTGCTTCCGTCTGCCCTTCTGTCCAATATAAATTGATTTCCCAATTGTACGCCTTGAGCCTCTATATAGCGTAATTCTCACCCAATTTGACTGATGTTGAGTCAAGATTTTCTTTAAACCTTCTGCATTTGTATCAAATAGGGTCTGAATCGGTCCATAACCTGATACAGTTCCCGTATAAAACGATCTCCTTGTTTGGAAGCCTCTAGAGAGTTCATATCCGATTTGGATAAAATTTTACTCTATGGCTTCTGGTATAACCTTTAATCTTTATATCAAGTATGGCCATAGTCGGTTTATAACCTGATATATCTCTCATATAAACCGATCCCTCGATTTGACATTTTGATCTCCTACGAAAGCAAGTCTTATCCAAGGTTTGATAAAAAAACCGTTATTTTCACATTTCGTAAGCTAAGTATGTTCGATTTTCGCATTTGTATACCCTTCACCATAAGATGGGGGTATACTAATTTCGTCATTCTGTTTGTAACTACTCGAAATATTCGTCTAAGACCCCACAAAGTATATATATTCTCGATCGTCATGACATTTTATGTCGATCAAGCCATGTCCATCCGTCCGTCTGTCTGTCGAAAGCACGCAAACTTTCGAAGGAGTGAAGCAGGCCGCTTGAAATTTTGCTCAAACACTTAGTGTAGGTCGGTTGGGATTGTAAATGGGCCATATCGGTTCATGCTTTCATATAGCTGCCATATAAACCGATCGCAGATCTTGACTTCTTCAGCCTCTAGAGGGCTCACATTTTATCCGAACCTGATATAGGTGCCATATAAGCCGATCGTGGATTTAGACTTTTTGAGCCACTAGATGGCACAATTCTTATCCGACATGGCAGAAATTTTGCACGACGAGTTTTGTTATGACTTTCAACAACTGTGTCAAGTATGGTTTTAATCGGTCCATGAACTGTTACAGCTGCCATAAAAACCGATCTGGGATCTTGACTTCTTGAGCCTCTAGAGGGCGCAGTTCCTATACGAAATGGCTGAAATTTGGCATGACGTGTTTTGTTATGACTTCCAACAACTGTGCTAAGTATAGTTCAAATCGGTCCAAAACTTGATATTGCTGCCATTTAAATCAAATATGGATCTTGACTTCTTGAGCCTCTAGAGGGCGTTATTCTTATCCGATTTGCCTAAAACCTTCATAACGTGTTTTGTTATAACTTCCAGCAACTGTGTTATGTATAGTTTCAAAAGGTCCATAACCTGATGCAGATGAAAATATTGCCCATGAACATTCCACTAAGGAACAGGGGCAAACTTCTCACATGTCAATGAGTGCAGCCCAATTCAAGTTTAAGCTCAATGTTAAGGGGCTTCCTTTTTATAGCCGAGCCCGAATGGCGTGCCGCAATGCGACATCTCTTTGGAGAGAAGTTTTACACGGCTGGTACCTCACAAATTTTGCATGACGTATTTTGTTATGACTTCCAACAGCTGTGCTAAGTATGGTCAATAACCTGATATTGCTGTTTAAAGCGATAGTGTATCTTTTCTTTTTGAGCCACTAGAGTGCGTAATTCTTATCCGATTTGTCTGAAATTTTATTGACTTGACTTCTTGAGCCTCTAGAAGACAATTACTAACCGATGTGGCTGAAATTTCATATCTATAACCTGATACAGCTCCCATATAAACCGATCCCCTGATTTTTTTTCTTGAGCATCATAAAGGAGCAGCTCTTATCGAATTGGCTGGAATTTGACACAATGACTTCTACTATGCTCTCCAACATTTAATTCAATTATAGTCCAAATCGGACCATAACTTGATATAGCTTCCATAACATAGCAATTCTTTTCCTCGGAAAACCCGTGTCTCACCTTGTATGTCTATAAAGTTATGAGCCAACATGCTGGGAATTAAATGGAAGGTGCCAATCCTTTCCCTAATAACCCCCAAAAAACAAAGAGTACATCGATAAGGGCAAAACTTGACTTCATTAAAAGGTCTTTGAAAGTAGATTAAAATAATTTGGAGTAAGGATGACAGAGAAAGGACTTGTGAGTTTTCTTAATATTGTATCTGATGGGATACATCTATGATGTTATTTTAAAGTTAGATAACAAATACACTTATTAAATGAATTAATATACAATACATAGAAGAAGAGTCCATGCCCCAAATTCCTTGATTCTCTCGGTACCATCTTCAAAATATTTGAAAAACAATTTTAGTTTACGAAAGAAATTCCAACCGGAGAGTTATGCAAAGAACCGTCTGAGCCGTTGAGTGGAGCGGAAGTTTTGAAACTCGTAATAGGTAGTTATTTTCGAAAAAATATTTAGTCACTACAGCTACCCTAGTGTTATCCATTAGTCGGTTGATGATCTGAGCCTGTTTCCAGTGGAGCAACAAATCTAGAGCCCGATAGTGGCTTTAGACTCCAAATACCCAACAGCTGCGGTGATGGCATCAGGCCGTAGCATGTTATCTGCTACTGAGACCTCGGTCGACTGGTGGAGCGGTTGCGTTAGGCCCCACTAGCAAACAAATTACTGGTCAATAGGGGCTTTTGACGAAGACACCCAGTTCGAGTCTTAAGAATAATGCCGAAACTATTTTATCTTTACGTGCCTACAATTTGCCAAGGCGATCGGCCTTCTTCGGCAAATCAATACGCTCTTTGAGAGGTTGGAAAAATAAATGGGAGACTTGGTGCGAATGATCCTAAAACTGTCACCGATAAGGATAGAGGCTCCTCTAATTGGGCTCGGAGATTTGCTGCACAGGCTTCTCCAAAGGCTACAAGTCTAGATTCAGTTGCGGCACTGCAGTCAGTCCAACGGTCACCTGGAGAGCATCCCATGCCCAAAAAAAACTAAGGCGAACAATAGCAATATAAATCCATGGACCTTCGCTAATGTCGCTAAGGACAGCTTGGCGATGATAGTTATCGACAAGGGGGAAAAACAGGCCTCTATTCCTAGGAACAATTGGAGTATGCTAGTCCATGGGCTGTCATCTGTAAACTCCGATGTCTTTCCGGAATTGCCAGGGCCTCCTCTAGTTTGCGACGATGCAGGCTGGTATCGGGGCCGATACAAACTAATTACCTTCGGGGATCATCGCTCAATTGAGATGTATCGTTGCGCCCTAAAGAAGATTGGCGAGATCTGGCCAGGCGCAGCACTGGATTAAGTCAAGAACGAAGATATTTCTTCTCGACCAATAGCACACGCTTTGGTACCAAGGATTCTCTCAGTTCCTGAATTCGTTCTTAGGAGACTAATGGACTCGATACCCAATCTTTCAACCACCGTCTGGAAGATTGGTAGATTGGATGAGGCTGATGGCGATCGGAGACAAGTCTGAAGGAGCTGTATCCTATAGATTCAACAAATTGAAACTGAATGTGCATAGAAGCGGTGGGGTTTGGGAATCAGAGACGATACAGCAGTTGTTGCTGAACACTCGGATGGAGAACTATCGCCCACATCGCTAAGGTCTGGCGGATTGCAGGACACTGAAAATCCCACACTTCAATACTCAGAAGACGAGGCCTTAGCAACAGTGGTGGAAATTCTTAATCCTGACAATGGCCCGGAAAATTTATTAATAACTTCATTACCATAAAGATGCATTACAACAGGCTTGGGATCTGTAGATCTAAAAAGATGAGTAAGACGAGGAATACCTCAAGGGGGTGTACTGTCCCCTCGACTCTGGAATATAGCCATTAACTTATTGTTGTGTAAAAGTGGTCGCGTATGCTGATGACGTAGCAATTGCGGTTTGGGGAAATTTCCCAGCACTCTAAGAGATATACTTCAGGAAGCTCTACGTGCAACAGGAAAGTGGGCTACCGAAAGTGTTGCAGGTATAAATCAGTTTAAAACAGAAGTAGTTCTTTTCAGTAGGATATACAAGTTGGCTACAGTGGAACCTGGCTCCTTGGGAGGAGAGAATGTTCCATTTACAGAAAGCGCAAAATACCTGGGTGTATACTAATTTCGTCATTCTGTTTGTAACTACTCGAAATATTCGTCTAAGACCCCACAAAGTATATATATTCTCGATCGTCATGACATTTTATGTCGATCAAGCCATGTCCATCCGTCCGTCTGTCTGTCGAAAGCACGCAAACTTTCGAAGGAGTGAAGCAGGCCGCTTGAAATTTTGCTCAAACACTTAGTGTAGGTCGGTTGGGATTGTAAATGGGCCATATCGGTTCATGCTTTCATATAGCTGCCATATAAACCGATCGCAGATCTTGACTTCTTCAGCCTCTAGAGGGCTCACATTTTATCCGAACCTGATATAGGTGCCATATAAGCCGATCGTGGATTTAGACTTTTTGAGCCACTAGATGGCACAATTCTTATCCGACATGGCAGAAATTTTGCACGACGAGTTTTGTTATGACTTTCAACAACTGTGTCAAGTATGGTTTTAATCGGTCCATGAACTGTTACAGCTGCCATAAAAACCGATCTGGGATCTTGACTTCTTGAGCCTCTAGAGGGCGCAGTTCCTATACGAAATGGCTGAAATTTGGCATGACGTGTTTTGTTATGACTTCCAACAATTGCGGTTTGGGGAAATTTCCCAGCACTCTAAGAGATATACTTCAGGAAGCTCTACGTGCAACAGGAAAGTGGGCTACCGAAAGTGTTGCAGGTATAAATCAGTTTAAAACAGAAGTAGTTCTTTTCAGTAGGATATACAAGTTGGCTACAGTGGAACCTGGCTCCTTGGGAGGAGAGAATGTTCCATTTACAGAAAGCGCAAAATACCTGGGTGTTTTGCTGGAAAGGAAAATGAACTTCAAATCCAACATTTTGGAAAGGGCAAGAAAGGCAACTCTTGAGAGAGAGTCATTGACAAAAGTTAGGGGTAAAGATCCCGCGTCATGCTTTGGGTACATATTGCAGTTGTCATACCTATAATGCTATATGGTGTTGTGGTCTGGTGGGCGGCGCTTCAAAAGTCCACCTACTGCTCAATACTTAACCGGTTTCAAAGGATGGCTTGATTGTGCATCACAGCCGCACTGAGGACGACACCATCTGATGCACTGAATTTAATGCTACATCTTATGACTCTCGACATCGTGGCCAGACAAATTGCAGCAACCACTGCCGTGGGGTTAAGGGATCTTTCTCAATGGTTATGTGGCAGCTACGGGCACACCCTACCTGAGGCGCTTTTTGATAAAAAGTACTGTACCACTTTTCCTGATAGAACAGGTACGTAGAGAGGTAACAGAAGTTACATAGACTTCTATAGGGATGGTTCCGAACTAAACGACCAGGTTGGCTTTGTGGTGTACTCTAAAGATCTAGGACTGGTCGTATCGCAAAGGTTACCCGACCACTTCAGTGTGTATCAAGCGGAGATCCTTGCAATTGATGAAGTGATAATTTCATAACGACAATTCGCAGTCGGACTACTCAGACAGCCAGGCAGCCATCAAATCCCTGGAGTACCTGTTTTTGAATTCAAAAGGCGCCCTCGAATATAGCAGATACCACAACGAAATAACTGAACAGTTCAAAATTCACCTGTTCTTGGTGCCCGGCACAGCGATATCCCTTGCAATCGTAGTGCAGACTAGCTTTCGAAACTAGGAGCTACATGACACATTCCAGGGAAACTGGAATCTGGCGACATGTAAGCTACGCCTTAAGGATCAGGCCCGAAGGGCTACGAATGACAGATGGTCACAAAGTGGGGGTTGTGAACACTGAAGAATTATGTGGCCATATCTAGACATGGGGACGTCAACCGCTTTGCAGTCGCTGGCTAAAACATATGTCTTTCTTATTGGAAAACATGCTGGCAGACTGAAGGTAGCAAGTGACGACCTCCGCTAAGAGCGTGTCCGGCACTAGCATGCAGAATGAATTCCACTTTAATTTCCCATTTCTATGCGAACTAGTTCGATATTTTGAGAGCAGAGGTTACCATATGACGATGAACGCCTGGGTTCGAATCCTGGCGAGACCATCAGAAAAAATTTTCAGCGGTGGCTTTCCCCTCCTAATGCTGGCAACATTTGTGAGGTACTATGCCATGTAAAACTTCTCTCCAAAGAGGTGTCGCACTGCGTCACTCCGTTCGGAGTCGGCTATAAAAAGGAGGCCCCTTATCATTGAGCAAAAACTTGAATTGAAGTGCACTCATTGATAGGTGAGAAGTTTGCCCCTGTTCCTTAGTGGAATGTTGATGGGCAAAATTTGCAATTTGCACATTTGCAAGTATTTGGGCTTTTTAAAGCGATCTAGATGGTTCAACGATATGAACTAGAAGGCATCTTCCTTCTCCTGTTCCTGTGGTATCAGAATGTACTAAAGCGTCTAAGTGAGTCTTATGGCAGACTTAAACCAATTATGTTTCATATACGCCTAGCAATTGTTATCATCTTCATAAAGCAACTCCGTCACTAAAAATCCAAAGCGGTTGATATACGCTTTCTAAGATCTTAAAAAAAAAAGTTGTAGTACAACAGACCCCTAACTTAACATCTCAATTTTCAAAGTGATGGTTGTAACTAACCTAAGAAATAATTAGCATCGGCTTACATTTTATACTTCATCAACATTTCTCGAAAATTCTGATATGTTGTTCTCTCTTTACATTACTATGTGGACCTTGGCCGCTATTTTTTTGATATTTTAATTTGCTAAATTGAGATCACATTTACCTTAAGGTCTAAATTAGAAATAAAAGTAAAAGTCAAATGTCCAAACTAAGTACGCCAGACATTTACTTTCGCTGGACACGTCTTAAGACGTACTAAAATGGAATTTGGGTTGATCGTGCTGCTTCAATTAGTAAACAAAAGTGCACGAGCGACACAATTTCATTGTAACCCTGAATTGCAAAGAAATACACAACAAAAAATCTAAGAAGCAAGTCCCATATTAGCACCATTTCAAATTCTGGTTGAAACAGGTTGTAACACAAATATCTTCAATTTACATGTAAGGCTAATTGGAGGCTGTGTGAAACAATGGTATCAGGTATTGAGGAAAAGCTGCATAAAGAGATTTTCAATTAGCGCATATTTTAGGCCTTTGTGGCAAAAGGTTTGCGGCGGCAATATTAGCTGGCACACTTTCAAATTTAAACATTTAGAACGTACTCCTTTAAGTACACAACACGGTTATGTGTTTTAAATTATCAAAATCTCAGCCAGATTGGTCACAAAAAGTTATATCAGCAGAGCTGAGTCCAATCAGACAATATATGGCGTTGAGATTGGAAGCCATCAATTTTAGCCAAATTTAATAAAACTTACGCCTGCTAGAAGTTTAAGAAGTAAAATCACGATATCGATTTATATCAGTGCAATATATACCTTTACATTTCTAACCGACCTATATCAATGTGAAGCATTTGAACAAGATTTTGAAAGTACAGTTTTCAGGGCAAGCGAATCCATTATAGAGTTCAATATCCAAACTTGAATGTCGTTGTGACAAGTGTTATCGTTAGGTGATTGCCAAAATATTACGTGGGTGTTTTGAATAAAAACTAGTAGAAGCGTGCTAAGGACGGCCGGGCCAAATCTTAAATATAATCTCTAACATGGATCGCATTTGTCAAGTTCTTTGCCTGGTATCCCTTTATAGGCAAACAAAGGATAATGCATACAAATTGCCATGCTATTGGAGCCGTATCAGGGTTTGGGCCGATTAGGAACACGCTTGGTTTGAATGTTGTTGACCAAAGTAGAAGAGAAGAAATATCGGGCGATCAGTTTATATGGGAGCTATTGGGTTGCCCAAAAAGTAATTGCGGATTTTTTAAAAGAAAGTAAATGCATTTTTAATAAAACTTAGAATGAACTTTAATCAAATATACTTTTTTAACACTTTTTTTCCAAAGCAAGCTAAAAGTAACAGCTGATAATTGACAGAAGAAAGAATGCAATTACAGAGTCACAAGCTGTGAAAAAATTTGTCAACGCCGACTATATGAAAAATCCGCAATTATTTTTTGGGCAACCCAATATATCAGGTTATAAACCGATTCAGACAGTATTTAGCACGCATATTGAAGGTCATAGTATCAGTTTTTGATCCGATTTGAACCACTCTTGGTACAATTGTTGTAAGTCAAGACAAAAGACTTCATGCAAATTTTCAGCCAAATCGCATATTAATTGCGCACCCTAGAGGCTCAAGAGGTAAAATCGGGAGATCGGTTTATATGCGAGCTACATATATCAGGTTATGAATCGATTTTGACCACACTTCGCACAGTTATCGAAAGTCTCATGCAAATTTTCAGCCAAATCGGATAAGAATTGCGAACTCTCGAGGCTGAAGAAATCAAGATCCGATATCGGTTTATATGGCAGCAACATCAATCTATGAACTGTTTTTAACCATACGTTGCATAGTTGTTGGAAGTCATAACAAATCATCTCAAACAAAAGTTCAGCCAAATCGGATGAGAATTGCGCCTTCTGAAGGTTCGTGAAGTCAAGATCCCAGATTGGTTTATATGGCAGCTATATCAAAAAATGGACCGATATGCCCCATTTACAATCCCAACTGACCTACACTAGTAGGAAATATTCGTGCAAAATTTCAAGTGCCTAGCTTAACTCCTTCGAAAGTTAGCATGCTTTCGACAGATGAACAGACAGGCGGAAGGAAGCATATGACAAAATCGACTCAGAATGTCACGACGATCAAATATATATACACCTTGTTGGGTCTCAGATCAATATTTCGATGTGTTACAAACGGAATGATAAAATTAGTATACATTCATCTAGGGTGGAGGATACAAAACACATATCGGGCGATCAGTTTATATGGCAGCTATATCAGGTCATAGATCGATTTGAATCGTACTTGGCGCAGTTGTTGGAAGTAGTAGCAGAGCACTATGTGCAAAATTTTAACCAAATCAGGCAAAAACTGCGGCTTCGAGGGCTCAAGAAGTCAAATCTGTAGATCGGTTTACATGAGAGCTATTCCCAAATCTGAACCGAAATGTCCCTTTTGCAATTCCCAATGACCTACATCAATAGGAAGCATTTGTGCATTTGTTTAAGCGGTTAACTTTGCCTATTCAACACACAATGTCGAGACAATCAAGAATATATATACTTTATGTTGTCTTAGATCAATATTTCCAGGTGTTATAAACGGAATGGCTAGATTAGTATACCCCCATACTATGGTGGTAGATATAAAAAAACCTCTAGCCACAGCTAGCCGTGCAATACGAAAAAAAATTTTTAAGCGTTAAATCTCAATGGGACCTTCACTGCAAACTCCCAAACTTGCATGCAGACAACATAGGACTCAAATAAAAGGAATTAGGGAGTAGAATAAAATTGGGATTTGTAATCGTGAGATCGGCCTTCACTGCAAACTCCCAAACTTGCATGTAGACAACATAGGACTCAATTAAAAGGAATTAGGGAGTAGAATAAAATTGGGATTTGTAATCGTGAGATCGGCTTGTATAGTTTTAAACCAAATCAGGCAATACTTGGTTATAGGAAAAGTCACTTTGCAAAATTTCAGCCAAATCGGGAAAGAACTGCACCCTTTAGACGCTCAAGAAGTATAATCGGTAGATTGGTTTACATGAGAGCTATATTAAAACATGGACGGATATGTCCCATTAACAATCCCATCCAATCTGCACTAATAAGAAGTTCTAGGGCAAACTACTCCTTTGAAAGTTAGCGTGCTTTCGACAGACAGACAACCAAACGGACGGACGCTAACTTTTGAAGCAGTAAAGCTAGGCAGATAAAATTTCCTTCCTATTAGAGTACGCCGATTGGGATTGTGAATGGGTCATATTTTGGTATGACTCCCATACAAACCGATCATGGATTTTGACTTCTTGATCCTCAAAAGGACGCACATCTTATTTAATTTGGCTGAAATTTTTTAATATGACGTTATCTATGACGGCGAAAGTAAAAGTATGGTTCGAATCGGTCTAATACCTGATATAGCTCACATATAAACTGATCTCCCGATTATACTTTTTGAGGGCGCAATTCTTATTGGACTTGGCAGATATTTTGCACAGTGACATCTCCTAAGACCTCCAGCATACGCTCCAAGTATGACTCGAATAGGTCTGCAACTTTATATAGCTCCCCTATAACCCGATCCCCCGATTGCACTTCTTGAGCCCCTAGACGTCGCAGTTCTTACCTGGTTTGGCTGAAATTTCGCACATCGACATGAATTTTAACATACGTACCTACGACTATGACTTTCAACATACGTGCCAAATATTGTCTGAATCGGTCTATAACCTCATATAGCTGCCATACAAACCGATCTTCCGATTTAATTTCTAAAGCCCCTATAGTGCGAAATTTTTATCCAATTTGACTGAAATTTTGCACAATAACTTCTACTATGGTCTCCAACATCCAAACAAAGTATGCCCCAAATTGGTTCATAACCTGATATAATTCCAATAGCAAAGGAATTATCATTCATTACACTTTTTAGCCTTAAAATAAGTTTTGGATTATGGCCTTAATGAGTCAACCTTACCACAGAAAAAGTTCATAAAAGTTTTTCCATAACCGAAGAGACTTTAAAATCAAAATGTAGTAGGTTTACGACTAACGTTTAATGGTGTAGGATAATGTTGCACAGTATCTATAACAAGTAAAATTGTGCTACGTTCGGCCGGGCCGAATCTTATATACCCTCCACAATGGATCGCATTTGTCAAGTACTTTGAAGTTATTGACCGATATCGACCGTACTTGTCATGCCGTAGAAGTCATAGAAAAAATATCAAATATCCGGCAAATTGAGTAATAATTGCTCCCTCAGAGGCTCAGAAAGTCAAATTGGGAGATCGGTTTATGTGGCAGCTATATAAGGTTATGAACCGACTTAGATCATGCTTGGCAAAGTGGTTGGAAGTCATACCAAAACGACATAAGCAAATTTCAACCAAATTGGATAACAATTGCGCCCTCTAGAGGCTCAAGAAGTCTAATCGGGAGATCGGTTTATATGGCTGCTATATCAGAATATGAACTGATTTAAACTTAATTTGACACAGTTGTTGGAATTCGTACCAAAGCAACATATGCAAAATTTCAACCAAAATGAATAACCATTGCGCCATCTAGAAGCTCAAGAAGTCTAATCGGGAGATCAGTTTATATGACTGCTATATCAGGTTATGAACTGATTCAGATTATACTTAGCACAGTTATAGGAAATCATAAACGCTTCATGCTAAATTTCAGCCAAATCGGATAAAAATTCCGCCCTCTAGAAGTTCAAAAATTCAAGACCCAAGATCGGTTATAAACCGATATCAAAACATGGACCGATATGGCCCATTTACAATCCCAACCGACCTACACAAATAGAAAGTATTTGTGCAAAATTTAAGCACCTAGCTTTACTCCTTCGAAAATTAGCGTGCTTTCGACAGACGGACGGACATGGCTAGGTCGACTTAAAATTCCATGACGATCAAGAATATATATACTTTATGGGGTCTTAGACGAATATTTCGAGGTGTTACAAACGGAATGACGTATTAAGTATATCCCCATCCTATGGTGGACGGTATAAAAATAGTACTTCCCTGATAAAAGAAAATTGTTTGTCGCAAAGATATTCCAAACGTTTTATTTTTTTGGGTGTGGGCATTAGGACATTTTAGGAAACGAGAACGCATGCTTGCGACATCGTATCTAAACCTAACTCTTGTGTCAATGCTGGAAGATTTTCCACGGAGTTAAGGAACGTTATAAGGATACATGGTTAAATAATCTGAATTCAATAGCCAAATGTGAACAAACAAAGATTTCTGTAGGATGAACGCTCGAAATCGAACATATTTAGTCTGTTGCCAATGGAGAAGGCACATCCGATTATAAATATCGGAATCATAATAGAACATAATAATTAGCTAGTAAACATGACAGAGATAGTGGATATCAAACGAATCAAAGAAGAGCCCTACGAGAGTAAACTATCAAGAGATGGCAACAAAGATGGATGAGTGACAGCTAGGACTGGTAAACGCAACGAACAAATGTGGAGAAATAGGACACATGATGACAAACAGTGTTGCCAAAGTGAAAAATCTTGGAAATAATTCCGAATAGGGATATGGACACGAAACTTAACATAGTCAGTTTTGAAATGTTTTCCAATGCATAATTTGGGCCCCTAGTAGGTCCAGACACTGATCCATGGGACTTGAAAGTTGGTCATCTTGATTCTTAAAAAAAAAAATAAAGCTTATAAAACCCTACAAAAAACATTCGGAAATCTAACGGTTTATGAGTTAATGGACTTTTTTTTTTGGAAAATTTTATTCAAGATATTAAAAATGTAACATCATTATTTCCTTCATAACATATATACTAACTAACTGCAAAAGTTTCTACATACTAGCAATAAACGTGTGATAAACAGCTAGTTTATTGATAAGTCTCATTTAAGCGAGGTTTGTACCTAATTTTGGCCATTCGCAACGCTTTTTATAACATATTGGTACATTTCATATTTTTTTATTTTATCTATAAACTGTGAAAAGTCGTGATGATAACTCTATTCCTACCAGTTTTAAAGATCCCCAAAGTTACACGTCATTTAAAAAAAATTATGTTAAATGTTTTTCGATTTTTCCCAAAATATTTGTCTACCCATTTTAGGCAAATATGCTGTGGAGGCTACTAATATTGTTAGGTGCAAAAATTTTTTGCAAAGAATTTAGGGGACATATGGAGTAAAATGGGGGATCTTGGTTTTGAAATTTGAGAACTCCAGGGGTTCTTGCAATTTTTTTAATTAAAAATTTCCTATTATAATGTGCATATAGCACCTGTTTTAGTTGACATATGTTGTTAAATTTTCACTTAAAAAGCATATATTGAGTTGCCAAAAAAGTAATTGCGGATTTTTTAAAAGAAAGTAAATGCATTTTTAATAAAACTTAGAATGAACTTTAATCAAATATACTTTTTTACACTTTTTTCTAAAGCAAGCTAAAAGTAACATCTGATAACTGACAGAAGAAAGAAAGCAATTACAGAGTCACAAGCTGTGAAAAAATTTGTCAACGCCGACTATATGAAAAATCCGCAATTACTTGTTGGGCAACCCATAACAATATGTCCCTTTAAAAGAAAAAAAGAAAAATTAAAGTACATAAGTTTTTTCAATAAAGACTAATCAAAGAACATATTTTCTGACCTACTAATGCAAAAAATACACTTTTTTCACATATTTTTACTACCAAAGCGTATAACTTTTAACTGAACAATCGGATGAGGCAGAGTCATTGTAAATTTTATCACAAATCCAAATCCTACTTAAATATGATAATCAAACCACAAATGCCTTCATAAATTGCAATATACAAAGGTAATCTCGACCAAAATTTCAAAAAATAAAAATTAAAACTTGTATATCCCCGAAACCAGTGCAGACAATCTATACCTCAAGCATAGAGAGCTTTTTGAGCACTATCAAGCTAAAAAAAATTAAAAATCGAACAAACAGTTTCGAAATGCCGAGGTGACCAAATTTAGGGGCCAGTCAAAATGCGCCCTAGAGCCTTGGAGTTTTACAAATGATCTCTATAACACCTTATATTGGGTTGCCCAAAAAGTAATTGCGGATTTTTCATATAGTCGGCGTTGACAAATTTTTTCACAGCTTGTGACTCTGTAATTGCATTCTTTCTTCTGTCAGTTATCAGCTGTTACTTTTAGCTTGCTTTAGAAAAAAAGTGTAAAAAAAGTATATTTGATTTAAGTTCATTCTATGATTTATTAAAAATGCATTTACTTTCTTTTAAAAAGTCCGCAATTACTTTTTGGGCAACCCAATATTTAACTATTTCAATTTCAAAGAGTTATCTCTATTCGTTCTCAAATCGCATATTTTTTACTAGTTTTTTTTCGATTTTCTCCCACTGTGCGACGTCAACTATTACGTTACATAGATGCTAACAAGTCCAGATTACTTCCGGCAAGACATACCAATGAATGGAGAAATGCTTTTCTATCACGTGCATTTATGAAGCGGTGATTCAGCGGCGTAGAGCAAGAATATGGAGCTCTCGACACAGACACAAGGAAGATAAAACGGATAATCACCAAAAATGGGGTCTGCTGTGAAGAAATTCGACATAATTTCCAAGTTGGAAATTATCTCCCATGGTGACAAACAATGGGATTTTAGCCAGAAACCATTCGTTAGATGTGTAAAGCATCCCGACCCGCAAAAAATCTGATAACCATAACCTAATATAGCTCCCATATAAGCCAATCTTCCGACCAAAATTGGAAGATTTATCAATTTATAGCCAATCAGGATGGGGGTATACTAATCTAGTCTTTCCGTTTATAACACCTCGAAATATTCGTCTAAGACCACATAAAGTATGTATATTCATGATCGCCTCGACGTTCTGAGTCGATCTAGCCATGTCCGTCCGTCCTTCCGTCTGTCAAAACCACGATAGCGGTCAAACGCGTAAAGCTAGCCACTTGAAATTTTGCATTGATACTTCATATTGATGTAGGTCATTGGGGATTGAAAATGTGCCATATCGGTTCAGATTTAGATATAGCTCCCATATAAACCGATCTACCGATTTGATTTCTTGAGTCCGATTTGGCTGACATTTTGAACTTCCAACAAGTGTGCCAAGTACAGTCTAAATCAGTCTGTAATCTGATATATCTCCCATATAAACCGATCTCCCGATTTGACTTCATGAGTCCATACAAGGCGCAACTTTTGTCCGAAAAATGCCATCATCGATTACGAGGGCAATGGAGAAAATTTTTTATTAAATAAAAATAAAAGTCAGTGTGACTTTTATTTTTGTTACTTGTACTTTTCTATTTGCTTTCCCAATCAAAAATGAGTAAATTCATTCAAATAGAGGCCACTCACTTAGTGGCGACGGTAGTTTTGATTTTTTATTCTCGATAATGTGAAACTAATTTAACTGTATCGCGTAAATAGCATTTTGCAAGAAGCCCGCGTTCAGCTTTTATCAATCATTTAAAGACCAACGTGTGTTAACCGAGTGCCGCACTGACCTACCCTACTCTCAGATTATCTGATGTTTTTAAAATCCAAATTCTTACTGCTAGGCGCGGCCACAAACACTTTTTGATATTGTAACTGAGATAGATGGTATAACCCATGTTTGAGTTAAATTTAAGTGGTCTAAAAAGCGTAACTCACATCTTGCTTTTCTTGTGTTCGTTGCCATTGAAGATGACTCCGATGATGGTGAGAATGGCGACGATGGTGATGATGATGATGACGATGGTACCGCCTTCAATTCATTTTGATTAATTTTTTCATTGTTTGCAATTTCATAGCACAAACATTCATCGTTGAACAACAAAACAATTGTGCCTATAGCAGCAGCAACAACAACAACACTGTTTAACAACATATTTCGTAATCGGTTTTTACTTTTTTGATATTGATATGACTTTGATCGCGCTTTTTTCTTCCAATGTGATTTATCGTTTTACGACTCTTTTTTTTTATAAAGAATTCAAAAATCCAGACAAGTTTTCGCTCTCAAAGCACGCTTACCACTAAATTTTTGTTACAATTTAAATGACTTTAGACCTATTCTGTCTGGAAACCATGAAACGCCACCAATCTAGCATGAAGGTGCTAATTGGCAAACGACATGCATCAGTCCACTTTCTTTTACAAATCTCTTGGGAGAAACCATGTCATTCATTGATGCCTTCGCATGTTGCGAAGCACGGAAGCGTCCACTGATGATCATCTCTAAAAAAGAGATTACATTGAATTTGTGTTAAAACGCAAAATAGCTTAAACCTCATTTGCAACTTCACTTTAAACTAATTACTATTCTTTATTTGGAACCTTCTCTCTAATGCCTTTAAACTTTAAGTGTTTACGTTACTTAGCATTTTAGCTAGACCCTTATTAATATGCAAAGGTTCAATGGATCACAATGTCTTAAACATCACGTGAATTAATAGAGAAAACAAAGTTGAAGTTCCGACCACACAGTGGCGGACTTTTATTGTGATGAAACGGTTCTAACAGTGACTCATTGTCGTTTTGGTTTTCTCAAAACTTTTTGTAACTGATAATTTAAAAAGAATTTAAAAATAGTCTGCAAATATGTATAAACTATTTTTTAACACTTTCACTGAAGGGATGGAAGTTATAACACCAAACGCGTATAGACAAATTAACTGTTCAGAGAAAACGAGGCTAATGCTGAGAGGAAGTATGAAGGAGAATAGGGTCACAATACGGGCGCACTTATGCAGAATAAATGTAGCAAGTAATAGCGTATGCAGGGAACATGGGTAGATGAACAGACCTTAGAGCATTTCCTATGTCAATGCTCCGGCTTATAGGTGGCGTTATGATACAACAAGGATCTGAGACCATATAAAGTAAATATAATCTTAATCACTCTAGGTCATTCTATCCATTTCCGTACGACCGTCTGTCGAAATCAAGAAAGCGTTCCAACGAATAAAGATATCTGCTTGAAACTTTACACAGATACATCTTATCGATGTAGATCGTTGGGGATTGCAAATGGGCCATATCGGTTCATATTTGGATATAGCCCCCATATGAACTTATCCTCAGTTTTGACTTCATTAGCCCCTAGAGGCAACAATTTTCATCCGATTTAACTGAACTTTAAAAGAGAACTGAAAACATTTTGGTCCAAGTTTTAAAGATTTGAGCCAAAGATTAGCAAACTTAATTTAAAGATGATAAATTTTGCTTGCGAGCTTTTCTCCTTAACTGCTTGCTTAATCCAAAGTAGCATATACCAGCCAATATAATCCTTCCTGTTTTTACAAAACTGCTGCTACTACGGCGTTTCCGAGGTAGATAACATTGCTGACTAACTCAAAGTTGTAGATCCCAATTTGCTAAATTTTGTTTAGCTGCTCGGATGTACAGAACTTATCGGGATTTGATACCATCCACTTTGTCTTATCTCCACTTATTGCCAAAACCATTTTCACAGATTCTCTTTCCAAATTGTCAAAGGCTAATAACACAGCTGACAACCCATCGGTTCCTCCTGCATTGTTGTTTTTCATAAAGGCGCATGCTTCGCGGAACTTTAAAAATATTTTTTTCACAAAAATGTCATTGAAATAAAAAAATAAATAAAAAGTTTTATTAAAATTTTGCCTTAACCCATTTTTGACAGGTGTTGCGTGTTCTCATCAGTACGAGGCTGTATGTCTCTACAGAATGATATAAGAATAATATTTTTTTTGTTAAGTTTTCCTGAATTATTTGAAGAAAATTTATAATAGAAATATCACAGTTATTTTAATCTTAAGTAAAACAAACCAAAAAAAAAATAGTTTTTCGAAAAAATTAAAAAAAAAAATACTTTTTTATAACCTTTTTATTTTGATGGAAAAAAATAAATATTTCTTTATATTATATATATTACATATAAACTTTCTAAGGTCACAGATAAATATTTCGAGGTGATCAAAACGAAGGGCGACAGAAACAGTAGAAGGGTGTATGCATTTCTATTCAGTGGGTACAAAAACAAAGCCTTTTTAAGTGCTCGTAGTTGGAGTCGGAGTAGAGCAATTTTCTCAAAGTCGGCCCTGATATTGATAAAAACATTTTTCTTGAAAAAAGAATTTGGCCCAGGTCCGGGCCCGGGCCCACCTTGAAATTACTGTTTTAAAGACAAAATGTCAATGAATTTTTTCGACTTAGATTGACTTACAAGACGATCAAGATTATATTTAATAATATAATATATTTAATAAATAAATCACATAATATCTTAGATTGAGATATGATTTTTAGACCCACCACCGAAGGATGGTTTTGGATTGTCATTCCGTTTGCAACACATCAAAATATCCTTTTCCGAGCCTATAAAGAATTGGGTTGCCCAAAAAGAAATTGCGGATTTTTTAAAAGAAAGTAAATGCATTTTTAATAAGACTTAGAATGAACTTTAATCAAATATACTTTTTTTCTAAAGCAAGCTAAAAGTAATAGCTGATAACTGACAGAAGAAAGAATGCAATTACAGAGTCACAAGCTGTGAAAAATTTGTCAACGCCGACTATATGAAAAATCCGCAATTACTTTTTGGGCAACCCAATATTTTTATTCTTTATCAGCGTAAAAATCTAAAACGATCTAGCCAGGTCCGTCCGCCCGTCTGTCTGTTGAAATCACGCTACAGTCTTTAAAACTAGAGATAATGAGCTGAAACTTTGCACAGATTCTTTTTTTGTCCATAAGCAGGTTATATTCGAAGATGGGCTATATCGGACAATATATATATGGCCCCCATAGAGACCGATCCGCCGATTTAGGGTCTTTGGCCCATAAAAGCCACATTTATTATCTGATTTTGTTGAAATGTGGGACAGTGAGTTGTGTTAGGCCCTTCGACATCTCACTTCAATTTGGCCCAGATCGGTCCGAATTTGGATATTGCTGACAAATAGACCGATGTCTCGATTAAAGGTCTTGGGCCCATAGAAGACACGCTTGTTGCCAAAATTTAGGACAGTGAACTTTGTTAGGCTCCTTGACATATTTTAGCAATTTGGCCCAGATCAGTTCCGATGTTCCCAAAATTCGGGACAGTGAATTGTGTTAGGCTATTTAACATCTTTTTGCAATTTGGCCCAGATCAGTAAAGTTTTGGATATAGCTGCCATATAGACCGATCTCTCTATTTAAGGTTTTGGGCCCATTAAAGGGCACTTATTGTCCGATGTCGCCGAAATTTGGGACAAGGAGTAGTGTTAGGCCCGTCGACCACCCTCTTCAATTTGGCCCAGATCAGTCCAGATTTGAATATAGCTGCTATATAGACCGATCTTTCGATTTAAGGTTTTGGGCCCATAAAAGGCGTATTTATTGTCCGATTTCGCCGACATTTGGGACAGAATTTCGGACGTTAGGCCCCTCGACATATTTCTGCAGTATTGCACAGATCGGTACAGATTTGGATATAGCTGCCATATAGAGCGATCTCTCAATTTTAGGGTTTGGGCCCATTAAAGGCACATTTGTTGTCCGATGTCGCCGAAACTTAGGACAGTGAGTTGTGTTAGGCCCTTCGACATCCTTCTTCAAATTGGCCCAGATCGGTTCAGATTTGGATATAGCTGCCATATAGATCGATCTCTCGATTTAAGGTTTGGGCCCATAAAAGGCGCATTTATTGTCCTATGTCGCTGAAATTTGGGACAGTGAGTTGTCCTTTCGACATTCTTCTTCAATTTTGGCTCAGATCGGTTAAGATTTGGATGCAGGTGTCATATAGACCGATCTATCTATTTAGAGTATTGGCCTCATAAAAGGCACATTTATAATCCGATTTCCATGAAATTTGACTTATTTTAGGCTTTTTGACATCCGTATCGTATATGGTTCAGATCGGTCTATATTTGTTATGGCTACCAATAAGACCAATATTTTGTTCTTCGAAATTGAACAATGACTTGTACTTATTAGACCTCTCAATATCCGTGTCAAATTTGGTTCAAATCGTACCATATTTCGATAAAGCTGCTTTGTGGGCATAAATTATGCATTTTTCACCGGATTATGAAGAAAGGTGGTCTACATATATACCCCAGGTGGTGGGTATCCAAAGTTCGGCCCTGCCGAACTTAACGCCTTTTTACTTGTTTCATATGTATCACTTCTTTGCCTTATGCAAAAGTGGAAAAAATTTTGTTTATTTATATAAATGTAATGGAATTTTGGGCACTTATATCTTTTTCGATGTCACATAAATGAACTCGTTTTAACGTAAGTGCAAAAAATACCATTATTTCAAAGTGAGTTGAAAGTCTCAATTTAAATCCGATTTTTATGCAATTTGGAACAGAAAGCCATATTAGACACTTACACATTTATGCCATCTTTCGTCCACGTCCGAACATATGTGGATATAGCTGTCGTAAGACCAATCTCCCGATTTAGGGTCTGAACAGTGAATTGCTTAAAACCTCGTAACATTCGGACCGAATATGGTCCAGATCAGACTATATTTGGATACAGCTGCCATCAGGGACGTAGCCAGAGGGGCCCCGGATCCGACAAAATTTTAACCCATTACGCCTGAACCTCGATTCCCTTGTTCAAATTGGATACAATTTCATATATTCATTTATATTGACGAAGTAATTTTTTTTAACAAAATTTTTTTTAAGGAAAATTTAAAAAAAAAAAATTACATTTTTGAAGAAATAAAAGATCTTGTTATTTCCTAACCCAAAATGTTAATATTTACAACAACAAAAATCGTATTTTATATATTTTTTTAACATTTAGTGAAAAAAGGCGGATTTAATTACATTGGCATAAAATAGTAACAGCTGGCTTATCGACATAAATTTATTTTTTTAATGCTGGCAACATCTGTGAGGTACTATGCCATGTAAAACTTTTCTCCAAAGATGTGTTGCACTGCGGCACGCCGTTCGGACTCGGCTGTAAAAAGGAGGCCCCTTATCATTGAGCTTAAACTTGAATCGGACTGCACTCATTGATAATTGAGAAGTTTGCCCCTGTTCCTTAGTGGAATGTTCATGGGCAAAATTTGCATTTTGCATTAAAAACTGGAAATCCCAAAATTTGGCACTTGCATCTTTTTGGCGGTAAAGGGACGCTATGATGGTGGGTTAATATACAAACAAATTAATTAGGTTAGGTTGTAAAGAGGGTGCATATATTAATCCGCCCCATGCCACTATGGACACACACCTTAGCCAGTAATCGGCTTGTTGTGCGCTCCAAAAACTATAAAGTAACCTCTAAAAAGAGGTTACCTGGGCACACGGAGCAACAGCGTGAGCTATTGCCGTTGTCTTAGCGTTCGAAGCCATCAATACTACTTCCAATAGATGATCAAAATCATGTGTGATACGGAAGAAGTGTAATTTACCACAGACTGAATGTCTGCCATTACACAAAAATAAATGCATTGGAAAAAGTACAGCTAATAAGCAGGGTTTTCGAGTTTGATTAATGTGGTAATCATAGATGCGTTTTCGCAATTGAATACGATTCAAATACAACATACCAACGCACGACCCTTGAAGCCATCACACCTAATATGGTTGAAAAGTCTTCTAACCATAGACGAAACGCGTCCCATAGTGGTTGGTGTGTGTTGCTATCGTTGGCTTTCCTTTTCCATTTGCATCTCCGATCATTGAGCTCGTCTCGAAAGAGAAACAAACAAAAATTAGAACATTTTAAGTTAGGAATTCCGTGCTACTTGCAAAATCCTTAATTGTTTTCAATATCACTCCCCTAAGTTGGTTCATGTCTGATATTGTGTCTCCACCTAAGTGCCAGGATCTGTTAGGAAATGCTCCAAAGTCTCATCATCTTCCCCACATGCCCTACACATGCCCTTCACTGCCGCACCGATTTTACATAAGTGAGCACGTAGTGCTATGTGTCCCGTTATTATACCAATAGCTATACTGGCTTCCTTCTTGCTTCCTTTCAGTAATAGCCTCGTTTTCTCACGATCTGGATCCCCCATAGGATTTTCGCCGTCCTACCGACCGTTTTGCTGTTCCACAATGTTGCATGCGCAATCGTCGCCCACTCCCTCAACTCGGACTGCGTCGACCCGAAAGGCTTCGGGTTAACCAAGTTTATTGACGGCAGTCATCTGGCCTTCACCGCCAAATTGTCTGCCCTTTCATTTACTGCGTTATGGCCCGGCACCCAAACGATGCGGATTTCGCCATCCTCAGAGAAGACGTTAATCTCCTTCTTACACTGCAAGACTGTGCGTGACCTTAACGTCCTGGTTGTTATTGCCCTTATGGCAATTTTACTGTGGATAAAGATGTTCGCACAAATTAATTACTTGTTCCATACTTTGAGCATGATATCATTCTACACAATCTGTACAAATTTCAAGAAAATCTGTTCAGCCGTTTATGAATTTAAGAAAAACAAGTAAAAACGTTTGAAGTTCGGCCGTGACAAACTTTGGATACTCACCACAATGGATAATTTATCCATCCTCTTTTATAACAAATCCATAATAATATGCAAATGGGATGTTTAAACCAAGTAACTATTTCAAATTTCAGCGAAATCGTATAATAATTGCGGCTTTAATGGGCTTAAGACCCTCAGTCGGCAGATCGGTCTAAACGGCAGCTATCTGAACCGATCTTAACCATTTTTACGTGTGAAAACGGAAGGCTGCAAACAACTAGCTGCTTCATGTTGGGCTCAAGGCCTATATTGCAGCTATATCTGAATAACGACCGATCTAAACCATAATTGAGTCGGATATCGGAATGCTAAACATTGTAGAAGTCATTGTGTAATATTTTAGTTCATTCGGATAAGAATTTTCCCGTTTTTGCTCAAGAAGTCAAGAAGAGACCTGTATCAAGCTATTGATCGATTCAGACCATATTAGACACGTATGTGGAAGGTCATGAGAGAAGCCGTTGTACAAATCTGATGAGAATTGCGCCCTCTAGAGGCTCAAGAAGTCAAGATCACAGATCGGTTTATATGGCAGCTATATCAGGTTCTATACCGATTTACGCCATACTAAGCACAGTTATTGGAAGTCATAATAACACACCTCATGCAAAGTTTCAGCCAAATCGGATGACAAATGCGCTCTATTGGCTCAAGAAGTCAAGATCCAAGAACGGTTTATATGACAGCTATACCAGATTATGAACCGATTCGAATCATACTTAGAGCAGTAGTTGGAAGTGATGAAACACTGATACGCGCAAAATTTCAGTTAAATCGGGCGAGAATTGCTCCCTCTAGAAGCTCAAGAAGTCAAAACCCAAGATCGGTTAATATGGTAACTATATCAAAACATGGACCGATTTTGCCCATTTACAATACCAACTACACTAATAAAAAGCATTTGTTCAAAATTTCAAGCGGCTAGCTTTACTCCTTCGAAAGTTAGCGTGCTTTCGACAGACAGATGGACGGACGGACATGGTCAGATGGAATTAAAATGATATGACGATCAAGAATATATATACTTTATGGGGTCTCAGACGCATATTTTGAGGTGTTACAAATAGAATGACGAAATAAGTATACCCGCATCCTATGGAGGAGGGCATTAAAAGTAAAAAGGCATTAAGTTCGGTCGGGCCGAACTTTGGATACCCACCACCTCGGGTATATATGTAAACCCCCTTTCGTCACAATCCGATGAAAATTGGATAACTTATCCACCCAAATTCAGCACGGGCATTGAGTGATCTTATAAATATAAGTCCCTATAGAATTTTGTATTTCAAATTTCATCAAAATCGGGTAATAAATAAAGCTTTTACGAGCTTCAGACCCTTAAATGGTATATCGGTCTACATAACAGCTATATCTATATACAGTCTTATTTTTACCATTTAGGCTGGTGGCCTGAAACTACTCACTATTTCAAACTTCAGTGAAATTGAATAAATAATGCTTTTATGGGCTTCGGACCCTTTATCAGGAGATAGGTCTATATGGCAGCTATATTTAAATATAGTCCGATTCAAACCATATTTAGGGCGGATGTCGGGAGACCTAAAACTACCCACCGTTTCAAATTTCAGCGAAATCGGGTATAAATAGGGCTTTTATGGGCTTCAGACCCTTTGTCGGGAGATCGGTCTATATGGCAACTATATCTAAATATAGTCCGATCTTAACAATATTTAGGTCCTATGTTAAGAGGCCTAAAACTACTCACTGTTTCAAATTTCAGCGAAAAATATCTATATGTCTATATGGCAGCTATAGTGGCTGACATCATCATCCGATCTGAACTATATATGGGTCAGATGTCGGGAGACCTAAAACTACTCGCTGTTTAAAATATCAGCAAAATCGGATGAAAACTGACGTTTTTATGGGCATTAGACCATTTAGCGGAAAATTGGTCTATATAGCAGCTATATCCAAATATGGTCCGATTTGGCCAGATCAAGAACTTAACCAGCTTGCATCAAAAATACGTATCTGTATCTGTGCCAAATTTCAGCTCAATATCTTAATTTTTGAAACCTGTAGAGTGATTACAAAAGTAGGACGGACAGACACACGGGCGTCGTTAAATCGACTTAGAATTTTACGACGATTCGAAATATATATACTTTGTAGGGTCGGAAATTGATATTTCGATGTGTTGCAAACGGAATGACTAAATGAATATACCATCTATCCTACGGTGGTGGATATAACAAGTAAAAGTGGTAAGTTCGGCCGGGTCGAATCTTATCTACCCTCCACCATGGATCGCATTTTGTCGAGTATCTCTTTTTAGGCAAACAAGGATAATGGATAAGAATTGCTATGCTATTGGTGCAATATCAAGTAAATATATATTACGGCCTGATTCGGACGATAAATGAATTGAATGTTGAAGACAATAGTACACTCTGCCAAATTTGTTATTCAAAACAGCAAACATGTTTGTGCTAAAACAGCAGTTTTTGTCTGTTGAAAAAGGGAAAGCAGACTTTACTGCTGTTTAAGCAAACATAGGGCTGCTGTATAAGCAAACATTTCTTACTGCTATTTCAACTAACAAAATCTGTTGTTTTGAATACACAATTCTGCTGAAAATAAATTTGTATGCTACTTTTTATGTTTGCCTGTTACTTGTTTTGATTACTTTAGTCATTTTTTAGAATTTTCTCAGAAATTTTGTTGGAAGAGATGATTTTAATTTGTGGAATATTACTGTAAAGAAGCTACCTGATCCATTGGTGTACATTTCGCAACGTGGCTGAGCTAGCTTTTCTATTGCTCTATGACTGACATGGCCATTTGTATCTAAATTAAAAAAAAAAGTTATGGAAAGTTTGCACTCAGTGATGATTATAAACATCCACTTAGACACACATTTGCATGTGTGTTCTATCTTTCTTTCTCACATCCCTTTCATAATTAATCAGCAATCATTTTCACCAAACAACAGACTTTTCAGCAGTAAGCTTGCTGCTCTGAAATTGCAGAACTACTGCTCTAATAGCAGAATTACTGCTACGATAGCAGCAAAATTAACTAGTAGTAGTCAGTAGACAGTGTTTGCTATTTTCAGCTAACTTTTTTTCAACGAGTGTATAGATAGGAAAATTAATTTTATTTCTATACCCTCCACCATAGAATGGGGGTATAAATTTCGTCGTTCCGATTGCAACATCTCTAAGACCCCATAAAGTATATATATTCATGATCATCATGACATTTGAAGTCGATCTAGCCATGACCGTCCGTCCGTCTGTCCAAAGCATGCTAACTTTCGAAGCAGTAAAGTATATTAGTGTAGGTCAGCTTAGATTGTAAATTGGCTAAATCGGTCTATGTTTTGATATAGCTGGCATACAAATTGATCTTGGGTCTTGAATTCATGAGCTTCCAGTGGGCGCAATTCTTATCCGACTTAGCTAAAATTTTGTACGTGGTGTTTTGGTATCATTTTCAATAACTGTGACAGGTATGGTCTTAATCAGTTGATTGATATAGCTGGCATGTAATCCGACCTTGGGTCTTGACTTCTAGAGCTTCTAAATGGCGCAATTCTTATCCGATTTGGCTGAAATTTTGCGTGAAGTGTTGTGGTATGACTCCCAATAACTGTGCCAAGCATAGTCTAAATTAGTCTATAACCTGATAAAGCCGGCATATAAACCCATCTCACGATTTGGCTGAAATTTTGCATGACGTGTTTCGTTACAACTTCCAATAAATGTGCTAAGTATGGTTTAAATAGGTTTATACCCTGATATAGCTGCTAAATAAACCGACCTTGGGTTTTGACTTCTAGAGCTTCTAGAGGACGCAATTCTTATCCTATTTGAAATGTGGTATGACTTCAAACATTTGTGCCGAGTATAGTATAAATTAGTGCATAGCCTGATATAGCCGCCATATAAACCAATCTACCGAATAGATTCCTGAGCCTTTAGAGTGCGCAATTCTTATCCAATATGGATGAAATTTTGCATGTGTCGTTTTGGTATGACTTTAGTATGACTGTTCCAAGTATGGTCTAAATCGGTATATAACCAGCTATAGCTCCCACATAAACCGATCTCCCGGTTAGACTTTTTGAGCGTCTTGAAGGCGTAATTTTTATTCGATTTGCCTGAATTTGGAGGTGGTGTTTTTCTATGACTGGTGGTTTTCTATTTCAAAAAGTCATTCAAAGATCTTGACAAATGCGATCCATGGTGGAGGGTATATAAGATTCGGTCCGACCGAGTGAGTGAGTGTCCTTTCTTTCTTTTTTTTTAAACCCCGTTTTTCGGGAACTACACTACATAAAAATACCGAGTGTACCTTTTATTTATCAGGAAACCGAAGGTTACATGTATAAGAAAGAGTTAGTGGCCTAAAATGGGTTAAGAAAAATTTGCATTAAAATGCAAGATCCATTTTGTAAGCTTCCCAACGGTGTACACATTTTTTCGATCGCTTCACAAATAGTCCCACAATTTTACCGCCGATACTTTGACTTAACATTTTCAAACAAACTTTGTTGCAAGTCCAATAACTTATAAATCGTAAGAGATATTCCAGATATTTGAGCATGTTTTTGTTGGATTGTACGAGCTTTATCTTTTAACAAAAAGAATCAAGCAGATCGGCCCAAAAATTACTGTATGGCAAGCAACTTAATATTGCACATGTTAGCGGTGACCAACTTTCAAGCCCCATGGATCAGCCTCTGGACCCCCCAGGGTCACCAAATTTTGCATATTGGAAAACACTTCAACATTGACTATGTTAAGTTTCGTGTACATATCTCGAATCGTTCAAAAATTCCACAATTATTTCCAATATTTTTCGATTTGGCAACACTAATTAGCATTTTTTTGGCAAAGGCGACCATTAACATTTGCAAGTCGAGAGGCGCGAGTAAGGATTTTATTTTCGATACATTGTGTCTTCGGAGAATTCTTTTAGATTTTCATGTAGTTTACTTTTTTAGTATACGATTAATAAAAAAATCGACCCGGCCTAAGGCACATACTGTCTTGTCCCCTATCTTGTATACGAGACAGTATGCTGAGGTTCCAACGTAGGGTAGGCTTTGTTCTCTTCGGATCGCGCAAACAAGCTGATGGATAGTCCTTATCAGCCTGTCGGCTCCAGTCTAAAATAATCCAGCTGCCAACCCATCAGCTCATTCTGCCTTGTTGATTTTCCAGACAAGTTCTGCTACAGTGATCTCGTTCTGTCATTATCGAAAGCCAGACGTATTCTTTCCATATCCTTAGCACACTATTTACATCTGTTACCAAATTTCCTTTTTTTTTTGTCTCTGCAGGAAGATGTGACTGTAGCATATAAGAGATGTGCGAGTGAGAAAATTTTACTTACGCACGACTTTTTTACGTCGATTTCGAGAGGAGAGTCTCAGTGAGGGTCAGGTGGCACTGGCTCTTATTTAAATATTAACTACCAATGATACTCGAGATGACGAGTATCATTGGCGAGTTATTGGCGCCTTCAAATAACCAATAGCCTGCATCATCGTCCGTTCCTTGATTAGGGGCGGCTGGAGGCGAGCGTCGGATCTTGAAACATGCTGCCCGCGACATCTTGGCATACACGTGCGATCCCACAAAACCCATGCGGTTGGGGCGCTGGGCAAGTAACCCGTCCCCAGAAAATTATCAGAATCAGTTTGAAAAACAAAAGAATAGAAAGGACGGACTTCCCTAATGTCGACGACCCACGCAAACGAAAAAAGGATCATGATTTGCGGATCAGCAATTGGAATTACCTGATTCTTTATAGAGAAGGTGCAGTATATGGAGAAGTACAAGGTAGATATTACCGAAGTGCAATGGAATTGGAATGACGTCACAACAACATCGAACGGTGAAGAACTATACTATAGCTGCCATGACAGGAGGCATGAATTTGGCTGTGTATTTGTGGTTAGTCAGTCTCCAGCTTTACTCCGGTGGATGATAGACTAGCCAAAATCCGCGAAAAGACAAATTCTTCAACATAAGCCATATTTGTGCGCATACGCAGACGGAAGATAAGGACGATCAGACTAAGGATATTTTTTACTAGCGCCTAGAGAAAGAATGTGACAGCTGCCCCGCCCATGATATTGAAATCGTTTTGGGAGATTTTAACGCGAAGATAGGGAAAGAAGATATCTTTGATACAACAGCTGAAAAATTTAGCCTCCACGAGATAACGTCCAGTAATGGGTTGAGGCTAATAGATTTTAATGCGGCAAAAAACATTGTAGTTAGTAGCACCAAATTTCAACATGAAAACATTCACAAACCCATATGGCTGTCATCCGATCAAAACACAAGGAACCAAATTGATCTCGTTGTGATAGACGGAAGACATTCATACAGCCTGTTAGATGTACCATCGATCCGTGGAGCGAATATAGATTCGCATCATTACCTTGTTGTAGCAAAGGTTCGCACCCGTTTGAAGATGGCGAGGAAAGTACGATCTGACATGGCAGCGGCATACTTCACTCGACTGACCCAACTGCTTGATGAAAGCACTCCTTGTTCCAAAGATATAATGGCGCAGTGGCAAACTATTGCCCACTCCATGGAAAATGCTGCGAAATCCGTACTTGGGTACCGGAAGCCTCCTCCTAGAAACCCATGGTACGACCAAGAGTGTCGAGATGCTACTGAAGCCAAGAATGCGGCATATAGAGCAAACCTGCAATCAGTAGCAACGCGTCAGATGAAAGAGAGGTATCGGGAGAAAAGGAGAGAGGAGAAACGTCTATTCCGCAGAATGTAAAAGGAAATGGAAAGACATGAGTATAAGCGAATTGAGATGTACAGGAGTCAGAATGAAGTCCGGAAATTCTACCAAAGAATTAAACATCAAACCTATGGCTTTGGTGCAGGCACATTCTCCTGCAGAGACAAAGAAGGAAATCTGGTAACTGACACAGATAGCATTCTGTGGATATGGAAAGAACATTTTACCCAACTACTAGTGTCCGACGTTGGCGGCGAAGAGGATACCGCAGAACCAATCCCCGATGATGGTATAGAATGTTTACCTCCTAGTCAGAATGAGGTCCAAGCAGCTGTGACCCTACTGAAGAACAACAAGGCGGCAAGAGCCTACGGGTTGCCTGTGGAACTATTTAAGACGAGGTCACACGCCGATAAGGCATATGCATAAGCCTTTCTGCGTGATCTGGCTAGAAGAACGCATAACCGATGATTGGAACCTCACCATACTATGTCCCGGACATAAGAATGGAAACAAGACGGAATGTGCAAACTACTGAGGAATAAGTCTTCTCCCCATCTCATACAAGATACTCTCGAGAGATTAAAACCTAAAGTCAATGAGATAATTGGGCCCTATCAATGAGATAATTGGGCCCTATCAAAAGACTCAAGAAAGACAAATCAATACCTACCATTTCTTTGTTGACTACAAAGCAGCTTTCGATAGTCCTATTTGTTTAAATTTATTTCTAGCCACGTCTGAGTTTGGTGTCCCTGCAAAATTAATAACACTGCCGGATGACACTTGCTGATACACATTCCTCAATAAGAATAAGAATCTCTCCGAAAACGAGGTTTCAAATAAAGAGACAGCCTGTCGTGTAATCTCTTTAATATACTGCTGGAGAAGATTATACGAGATGCAGATGTGAATAGATATGGCACACTACTCACAAGAGAACACATGCTGCTCGCCTACGCCGACGACATAGGTCGGTCATCCGAAGTAGCAACTGCAGCCTTTGAAAGAATCGAAAGAGAGTTAGTGAAGTGGGTCTTAGTACAACCAAGTTGGGAACCACAACTATAAGATAGTAAGCAACTTTATCTACCTAGGAACGACACCAATTTTGAAATAAAGCGAAGAATTATCCTAACAAACAGATGCTACTTTGGATTGAGTAAGCAGTTTAGAAACAAGGCCGACTCTCGACAGGCAAAGATCACATTATACAAGACACAGATACTACCCGTGTTGTTATATGGTTCCGAGGCATGGGTACATGTGAAAACAGACGAGGCAATGGTTGGAGTGTTTGAGAGAAAGATTCTTCCTAAAATTTATGGACCAATTTACATTGATGAAGAGTATCAGCGTCGTGTAAACCAGGAACTGTATGAGCTGTATGACGAAGTTAACATAGTTAAACGTATTAAAATACAACGGTTGCGTTGGCTAGGCCATGTTCTCAGAATGAATGAAGAAGCTCTAGCGAAGAAGTTTTTTAAGGCGATCATGGCGGTATACGCAAATCGGGACGGCCAAGAGTCCGATTGAAAGATTAAGTGATGAGAGACACCTTGAAATTTGGTGTCAGTAATTATAGACGGAGCGCAGAAGATAAAGACGCTTAAAACGCTCTTTTAAGTTCGTCTAATGGGACATATGTTCTGTCATAGCCAATTAAAGTAAAAGTAAGTAAATTTGAACCAATTTCTTCCAATTTCAAGAGGCTTCATCTCTAGGCGATAAAAGTTGCCTCTACTAAATTTGAAAACGACGGGAGGTAAAGTGTGACAGTGCACTTTGTACACAAATTAAGATGTACAGAAAGACAGACAGACGGACGGACAAATACACGGATGGACATGCAAACGGACATACCATAATCGAATCAGAAAATGATTCTGATGGGTCCATCTCTCCTCCTTGTACCACAGTAACGGTGCAGGCTAAAAAATATTAAAAACTTGCATCCATTTTTTTAAAAAGCTCAGTTTTTGAACAATTTGAAAGTTAATTCTCAGAAACGTAGTGAAAATCAATCTGGACCAAATGGCCCTGTTGCAACAGCCAACGACCTACATCAATAAGGAGTATTTATGACAAAATTTCATCCGGATAGCCTCATTTGTTGAACGCTATCCTGATTTCGGCCATCTGTTGTGCGGGTAGATGAATATGACTAGAGTGACCTCAAATGTGCAGATGATTAAGAATATGCTTTATACTTTGTAAGGTTACAGATAAATATTCCGAAGAGCTATAAACGAAAGGGCGAGATTTGCATACCCCCATTCTATAGTGTGGGTATAGAAACATATAATTTTAAGTGCCCACAGTAGAGCAATTTTGCTGGAGTAGGAGTTGGGTCAAAATTGCCTTTCTCCGCACCCTGGCAGTAGGTATCCAATGTTCGGCGCGGCCGAACTAAATGCGTTTTCGATCTCATTACACTGTGATTCATTAGCCTAGTTAAACTTATAAAAATGAAGGTGCCCCAGCTAAAAAGTCAAAATCCGATGGAAAGCCAAGTGAAAAATCCGAATCTCTGACAAATTTCTAAAATTGCAAAGTCCCAATGTCCAAGCTGCTACTTGATTCTTTTAGCCCCTTATGTCTACTTACTAACTGCAGATGTTTTAACATCCTAGAGGAAAACGTTGAAAAAAATAATTCCACTTGTTCAGATATATTTCCCCATTTGGGGGAAATTTCGGGGATTTTTGTCAACATTTGGGAAATACATCTTTTGAATAATAATTGTCTCCATATTCAAATATTTACACTATTTTTGATTCATTCTTTGTTTAATGGCTTTAAATTAAAGTACATTGAAGACCAAATTTTTTTTCTTTGTTTCATGTCTATGGACAGGACAACCGATTTGTGCACTCGTTTTGAAGCCATTATTTTGACAGACTTTGATTTGGCATGCCATTAACCACATTTTACCTAAAGGGGGGAAAGTAAGAGCAAGAAAGATAAAGAGTGGGAGAGAGAGAGGTGTAAACGTCAACTCTTGGGAGCTAATGTCATATACACTCACATGAAAGTGAAACAAAATGTGCGCAGACTTGAATAAAATTCACAAAAACCCATAAGCCCAGAAAGCGGGCAACACAACATGGCGAATAAGCAAAATAGATGTATTTTCCTCAACGAGGAAAAAGGAAATATTTGATACACAACATGGCGAAAATCATACAACGGACTAACAAACCTCCAAACAACTCAACAAGACAAAGGGAGTGAGCGGTTTAACAAGTGAATAGAAAGTGGATTTAAAATAAAACCAGAATTGTTGTTAAGCCACATCAAAGGAATGAAAAATGAGGAACAGCGGAAATGAGGTCGCTGTCATTGCTATGGTCACAAGGCAATACCAACAAATCGTACAAGCACTGGCTGTTAATGCTCTGCTGTTGATTGTAGGTGCACCACCATACTGGGAGAAAAACCAAAAAAAAAAAAAAAAATATTGGAGTTGTTGAATGGGACTATGTATAAGCAAAAAAACGCTACAAGATATAACAACCATAAGAATTCAAGTTGGAAGTTCAAAAAAGTATGATTTGAGTTTCATTTCAACTAAATTCCTTTACAGACCTTGAATTGATTTTCTAATTTTTTTTTATTTTCTATGCTTCTAAGAAAGCCTTTTGACCAGTATTTTCTTACTTTTTTGCAAATGGAACCCAAGTGGAATTTAAATACCAAAGTGCTTTTGTTGTAATAGATATTTCCTTGAGTTTGATATTGGTGAAGTAAAATTCCTTAGAGACGATTTGTCGTCTTTTTTCATTCAACATGTTTTAAAACGAAATAAATTCGGTTGGATAGAAACATAAATTCTCTTCAGCATGGTTGCATTTGGCAGGTATTTTGCTCCTTTTTATTAGAAGGTTGAGACAAAAAAAATGTGAAAATTGAGTTAATATTGAGATATCCTTCGGTAAGAATTTTTCCTAAACGTGCTCAAGTAGCCTAATTGTGGAACTCAAGAACTCTTAAGTCGTGAGTTATATAAAAACTACACCTAAACATGGATTGGATTGGCTCATGTACAGTTACAAGCTACAATACCTACACAGATGAAAATAATTTGGAAACCAACAACTTTGGCGCAAAACAAACGACAAAATTTGTTAATTTTCCTGCAACAATTTATTTTGAATCACAAGGACCCAAAGTACAAATTTGTTGTTGAAAGACACTTTCAAGCCAACATAGATATAACAACAACAACATTATTGAAAAGCAAAACAAAAAACGTTTTACCAATGACGAAACACATGTGTTTGCTTTGCTGCACAGCTTTGGTGTGTGTGGTTGATGGCTAGTTTTATTTTGCACGCGTTGCTTGTTCTCGTTCGTATACTGCTACACTCTGGTTCTTCACTGTCACTCTGTCTACTATTACCCTTAAAAACAAATTTTAGTAAATTTGCCGACACTGAGGATTGAACTCATGATCTCATGTTTGGTAGTCTTGCACGCATGAAGAAATAACTCAATAAATATTACAGCGTAGACATTTCTCATGAAATGTCATGACGATCATGAATATATATATACTTTATGGGGTCTTAGACGAGGTGTTACAAACATAATGACGAAATTAATATACCCCATCTATGGTGGAGGATATAACAATAGAGATATTGAGCTAAAACTTTGCACAGATTATTTTTTTGTAATAAGCAGGTTAAGGTCGAAGATGGTCAATATCGGACTATATCTTGATGTAGCCCCCATATAGACCGATCCCCTGATTTAAGGTCTTAGACCCATAAAAGCCACTTTTTTTATCATCTGAAAATTAAGTTGTGTTAGGCCCTTCGACATCTTTCTTCAATTTGACCCAGATCGGTCAAGATTTGAATATAGCCGCCATATAGACCGATCTCTCGATTTAAGGTCTTGGGCACATAAAAGGCGTATTTATTGTGCGATTTCGCAGAAATTTGGCACTGTGAGTTGTATTAAGCTTTTCGACTTTCGTGTCATATATGGTCCAGATCGGTCTATATTTTGATATAGGTAGCAAAAAGACCAATATGGGGGCATAAATTATGAATTTTTAACCGGATTATGACAAAAGGTGGTTTACGTATATACCAGAGTTGGTGAGTATCCAAAGTTCGGCCTTTTTTAATGATTTATACTGAATTTTCTAAAATAAGTTTAAAGAAAGAGATTCCACATTTGTTTTTGCAATTCATGAATGGCATGGAAATTTAGTGCGCTACATGGAAGAACGATTTTTTTAACAATTAGCTCAACTAAACAAATCCACAAATTTCAATTATTTTGTCCTTCAAGTCTTTACAAACCTATTTCAACAAATAATCATCTCAATTTCTTGCTAAAATTTTTTTTAAGAGTTATTTTTTTCTGTGTACATTAATAAGAAGCATTGGTGCAAAGTATCAAGAGTTTAGTTTAACCCATCGCATACTTATGACAGATGTATGAACTTAACTTCATGGTTTCTTAGGTCAATATTTCTAGTTATTACGAATGGAATGGCAAAGTAAGTACATCCGCCATCATTTGGTGAAGATTAAAAGACAAGTAAGTTTCATATTTAAATTATTCTAAGGGATCGTAGGCATGTTCTTAACCTAACCAGATCGATCAACAGATTTGATTACCCATCGAATCTATAAAATAACCATACATTGCAACATTTTCCCATTCGAAAGTCAAAGGGACATTCTTCTCTTAAAAAAATCTACACCTATAACAGATCATTTTTGCAGCTCTAATTTCTAATTTTAGTTTTATGTGTGTGGTTGCCGGCAAATAGGCAAATTAGGCAAACAAAAATTTATTTTTATTGATGACGTTGATAATCGAATTTTAAACTTTTTTTAGTTCCTATTTAGTCACTCATGGGTATATATCGCCAAGTTGCACGTTTTCTCCCGTACCGAGACACTAATTAGAGTAAACAAGTAAAAAGGCGTTAAGTTCGGCCGGGCCGAACTTTGCGAACTTTGGATACCCACCACCTCCGGTATATATGTAAACCACCTTTCGTCAAAACCCGGTGAAAAATGCATACCTTATGCCCCATAGCAGCTATATCGAAATATGTTCCGATTAGGACCAAATACTAATAAGTACAATTCATTGTTCAATTGTGTATAACAAAATATTGGTCTTTCAAGTAGCTATATCTAAAAATAAACCGGTTTGAACCATGAACTACACGGATGTCGAAATGCTTAGCATAAGTCACTGTGTAAAATTTCAGTGAAATCGTATTATAAATGCGACTTTTATGGGATCAAGACTATAAATCGAGATATCGGTCTATATGGCGGATCTGGACGGATCTGGGTCAAATTCGAAAAGGATGTCGAAGAGCCTAACACAACTCACCGTCCCAAATTTCCGTCCCAGCTATATCCAAATCTGATCCGATCTGTGCCATATTGCAGAAGTATGTCAAGGGGCTTAATTTAACCCACTGTCCCCAATTACGGCCACATCGGACAATAAATGCGCCTTTCATGGGCGCCCATAACCTTTAATCGAGAGATCGGTCCATATGGCAGCTATATCCAAATATGGACCGATCTGAGCCAAATTGACAAAGGACGTCGAAGGGCCTAACACTACCATCTGTCCCAAATTTCAGCAAAATCGGGTAAAAAATGTGGCTTTTATGGGCCTAAAACCCTAAATCAGGGGATCGGTCTATATGGCAGCTATATCCATATCTGGACCGATCTGGGCCAAATTGACGAAGGATTTCGAAGGGCTTATCACAACTCACTGTCCCAAATTTCAGCAAAATCGGATAATAAATGTGGCTTTAATGGACCTAGGACCCTAAATCGTAGGATCGGTCTATATGACAGCTATATCCAAATCTGGACCGACCTGGGCCAAATTGACGAAGGATGTCGAGGGGCCTAACACAACTCACTGTCCCACATTGCAGCAAAATCGGATAAAATATGTGGCTTTTATGGGCCTAAGAGCCAAAATCGGAGGATCGGTCTATATGGCAGCTATATCGAAATCTGAACCGATCTGGGTAAAATTGACGAAGGATGTCGAGGGGCCTAACATAACTCACTGTCCCAAATTTCAGCAAAATCGGATAATAAATGTGGCTTTTATGAGCCTAAGACCCTAAATCGGCGGATCGGTCTATATGGGGGCTATATCAAGATATAGTCCGATATAGCCTATCTTCGAACTTAACCTGCTTATGTACAAAAAAATAATCTGTGCAAAGTTTCAGCTCAATATCTCTATTTTTGAAGACTGTAGCGTGATTTCACCAGACAGACGGTGATCAAGAATATATACTTTATAGAGTCGGAAATGGATATTTCGATGTGTTGCAAACGGAATGACAAAATGAATATACCCCCATCCTTCGGTGGTGGGTATAAAAATGATATCGCCTGAGATTGTTTTCAACTTCCTTGAGAGCATATTTAGTGACTTGCACGATAGAAAATGTTTGCAGGGCAACCACCAGTAAAAACAAGAACCCTCTTTAGTTAAACTACAGGGAGGCCATAAGAAAAGCGACCCGCCTTTTATGGTGCCCTGTGGCTTGGTTTCAACACATGTGTATTTGCTAATGTATGTGTGCCATTATGAGTGGAGTAGAAAAGGGAATGGTGTGCTACACAAAAATGTCAGCTACAACCCAACCTTCAAAGGGAGACTGAAACTGTCTTTGCAAAGTGTATCCTTTTTCTCCCACAAATAAACTTTGTTATGCCTTTCTTTATTCGCCCCATATTTTGAACCAAACCGTAAATGTAAAACCTGGGTATTTAAAACAACGAGTGTTTGTTTAAATGGCACTGATGTTGTCTTTTGTATATACTCTTCCCTTTGGTTTTGTCTTTGTGCTGGTGTATTCCCTGTTTGCTTTATACGCCCTTATGGCTTGTACTCTCCCATTGTGAATTAAGATAGAAGGCAGCGACAAAAATCTAAAAAGAAATAATTTTCATTTTTAGTTAAGATGATGAATGTTGGTCCTGAAAATAGCAGATTGATGTTGGCTTAATGGTAAACTGCGCATTGACTGCTGAAACAGGGCCATTGGCATAATTTGGGGGTTTAAATCATGTGTTCTAGAATCCTCCTAAAGAGTGGTTCGCTTGTGTATCCCTCACTGAATACGACTGTATGTGATGTACTGCCACACGGAATACAGGGTTTTTTTTTGGACAAGCAGAGGTAACGGGCTCTGTGCAATTCTCAATACCCGAAATCCTAAAACGTGTGAACACATTGTGTGAGGAGCTAGTTTATAGGGTAGGGTATATGACATAGACGGTTAGAGCTACATTATCCCAGATAATATAACGTACTTAGACTATTATTCTAGACTAGACGACCATGAAATTTTTTGGTTATACTGTAAAAATTAGGACTGGGCAATCCATTACATCTTTAGAGAACATATTTCAGAATTTCGACTTTTGCAGATTTCAACTATCGCAAAGTTTCGACCTTCTCTTAAACCAACACTTGGGTACTGAATGCCTCTCCCACTAAACCCGTAGTACAACCATGAGAGTCAAAGGGCTAATGAAGCCAATAATACGGCATACAAAGCAACTTTGCAATCAGTAGCAGTGTCCCTGTCGAATGAGGAGTATCGGGGGAAAGGAGGGAGGAGAAACGTCTATTCCTCAGAAAGCAGAGGGAAGGGAAAATAGCGTGAGCAAATCAATATTTTCAGGAGCCAGAATGAAGTTTGGATATTCTAAAAGAGTTAACCATCAAATCGATAGCTTTGGTACGGGGTCATCCGCGAATCACGAGTGAGTCACGTGGTGCGTGAGTGAGATCCAAATCCAATTACGTGATCGTGTGTGACAGCGATTGAACTGAAACTCTATGTGCGTGAGCATTAGTGAGTGAAATCATGCTCACGACACTAAACACGAGGCGCTCACGAGACAATTACGACTCACGAGAAAATCGGGACTAACTGTTAAAAAAATAACGAAAAACTAATTTTTTTTACATGCTCTCACATTTCCCGGGAAATTCTCCAACGGACAACGTGGCGCCAGAAGAGGTTGTCAATGGTATGCATTCGTCGGAGGCTATTAGGGAAATTGTGTCTGAGCCAAAAATCCTTTGGGCGATAAGAAGTTTCAAGTCCTTTAAGTCACCAGGCCCTGATGATGTATCACCTGTTGAATTACAAGCTGGGTCGGATAGACTGGTTCCCTGGCTAAGGAACTCTGCTTGTATCAGAATGTCATTTTCATTCCGAAAGCAGAAAACCCCTACCACACGAAGGCGAAAGACGTTCATCCTATTAGTCTGTCATCCTTTACGTTGAAGACTCTAGAGAGGTTGATAGAAACATATCTTACGGCAAATATCCCTGGAGATCGCCTGTCGCGACAGCAGCATGCATACAGCAAAGGCACATCCACTGAAATAGCGCTTCACGACCTATTGGGCTACATAGAGGTTCTCTCGCTGTCAAGGAATATACAATGGTAGCATTTCTTGGCATTGAAGGTGCTTTCAATAATAAAAAAGCGACGTCAATCATGAAGGAGTTGGAGATTCTGGGCATCAACTCTACCCCAAGAAAGTTTATAAGTTAGTTATTAACTTACTAAAAGGTGCATTAAGGCAGGCTTGGGATCTGTGGATCTAAAAACAAGGGTCAGCAGAGGAACACCTCAAGGAGGTGTTCCTCTGGAAGAAAAATGTGTACAAGGGGTCGCGTATGCTGATGACGAGGCAATGGCGGTTAGGGGAAAGTTTCCCAGCACTTTAAGAGATACACTTCAGGAAGCTGCAAGTGCAACAGCAAATTGGACCAACGAAAGTGGTCTAAGTATAAATCCGTGCAAGACAGTAGTAGTTCTTTTCAGCAGGAGATACAAGTTGCCTACAGTGAAACTTGTCTCCTTGGGAGGAGAGAATGCGCAAAATACCTGAGTCTTTTGCTGGACGGGAAATTGAACCTCAAATCAAACATTTTGGAAAGGGCAAGAAAGTCAACTCTTGCCCTATACACCTGCAAGAGAGTCATTGGCAAAAGTTGGGGGTTGAGACTGCGTGTCATACAGTGGGTATATACTGCAGTTGTCAGACCTATAATGCTATATGGTGTTGTGGTCTGGTTGACGGCTCTTCAAAACTCCACCTACTGATCAATACTTAACCGGATCCAAAGGATGGCTTGTATGTAGGCAATTTTTTGAAGACATTGTCAACAATTATATTTGAACACAAGCTTTAGAACCCCATATATTTAACATCATCAAACACTCATTGTAGTTAAATATCAACGCTGTCATTAGAGAAGATGAATCTTAGTGGAAGGTTTACTTGTAGCGGCAGGAGTTTTATAAGTCTTGCAGAACTTTGATCGCATGCTCACAGCATTGATTGCTCCGGGCAATGTTGATTGGAGATGCATATTTTTTCAGTGTGTCTTCAAGCATTTTAGAGCTTTTGGGTAGTCATTCAGAGCTAACGATAGTTCTTCAAAATGTTCTGCGCTAAACAATTGACTACTGAATGATCAATAATCAGCGCATTAGTTAGAAAAGAATGAACGGATTTGACGCAGAATATTCCGAGGTTCAAGCATCAGTCTAAACGCAAGAAGTGCTTGTATGGCACTAGAGTTCCAGCGTATGTTATAGATATTTGGAATATGGTTAAACTTTACAAAAGGGGTTTCACATCTCTCAATGAAGTAACGAAAGAAAGTGAGGTGAAACAGAAACTTCATGTCGTCTCTCCAGCCGGCTGTTTCCTCAATCTGAATTTTACCATTTCTGAAGTCTGCTTCCAATTCATCATAATTGCTCATCAATTTCTGCACAAAAAAAGTACTCGATGTTTGGTAATCTAGTCGATCCACAGAGCTCATCGTCCATGACGAAGCGATACAGCACATGGTGCTGGCAACTGAAGAACTTGGATGCGGGGCCACCTTTCCCTTAGAACATTTTCGGCAGTTCAACTAAAACACCTGTCTTTTTGTCAGTATTCGCACTTGTTGTATCGGCAACAATCATCACAATTTATTCCCACAGGTTGAGTCCTTCTGTGATTGTTTGATATTTCCCATCTTCTAATTTGAGCACAGTCAATTTAATTTTTTTGGATTCATTCTTGAAGACGACGGCTTGTTATTCAACATTGTCAAGATGTTTGGCGTCAAAGTGCATGCTCCACTTCTCCCGATGAAACATGCTTAATAAGTAGTTCTTCACCCGAGCAGCTTCCTTGTAAATAGCCTTGTTTATTTCTGACTGACATGCGTTTGGGATATTAATTCCCTCAGCGAAAAGCAGGTGGCAAACTGTTACTGTTCGGTGGGAGGACAGCTTTGAGCTTCCCTATTCTCGTTGATGTTACTTTGTAATCCTCACAAGGACTATCTGTACTGTTGTCGAATGAGTCCGTGCTACTTTCGGAACAATCAAGTATCGCTAAGTTGGTAAGTGTGGAAACAGTCGTTTCCATTGCCGTCTTTCGCTTAGAGGGGTGGATAGTATTAGGACCAGCAGGATTGCAACTGGAATAGCCAACGCGGACTTTGCTCCCAACTTGTCGTCTGTAGAAGTTCTCAACTTCTTTGTACATCCACTCGCTTTTTACCTTGGTTATGTCAAACAATTCTTTTAATAAATCAAAGTTTTGTTTTTTCTGCAGCGCTCGTTGTCTTTCAGAAATGTTGTTAGTTTTGAGGAACGTTCAATGTTTGGCTCAATGGGGACTTAAGCTCTATAGCAATAAGATAGATCCTCCTTCTCCGTTATTTGGTAGTGGACTTAAGAAATTGGAAGCGTCAAATGACGTGGTTTTCAGAGGCATGCGACTCCGTTCACTTAATGGTCCATCAACAATTGCCACGTTGCACCTTCTTAATGGTGCTTGAAACTGGGCTAAGCTCTTTGTCCAAGTTTCTTGTTCTTCTCCGTGTTAAAAAAGTTCTTCTTGAATGACATGTTGTATTGTATTCAATAACTTGACTAGAAAATGCTTTGCCGTTATTCAGGTTGTCTGAACTTGTTGAATGACACAAATCGATTAATGAACACCTTTTAAACTACGAATTTTTCAATATTTTACTAATAGGTTTTTATGAGTGGGCGCATCTTATTTTACGGTGGCTATATACCTCAGTTAGCACGTGTACGTTGCAAGTTTTTCAACACTTCCGAATTAATGACCACTTTATAAATGTGATTTCTGTAACAAAATCTTCCCCAACAGGTAGCCAACGGAAAAACACACATCAATAAAAAAAATACCCTTTTATTTTACTGCTTAAATTTAATATAAACAAAGTGGCTATAATAAAAAACGACAAAGGGTCATTCGTCATAAATTTTTGAGAGTGTGTTTGTTTCCAACCACAATCATAAAAATTGCATAAACTTTTGTTTCTCACTATTTTTATACCCACCACCGAAGGATGGGGGTATATTCATTTTGTCATTCCGTTTGCAACACATCGAAATATCCATTTCCGAGCCTATAAAGTATATATATTCTTGATCAGCGTAAAAATCTAAGACGATCTAGCCATGTCCGTCCGTCTGTCCGTCTGTCGGTTGAAATCACGCTACAGTCTTTAAAAATAGAGATATTGAGCTGAAATTTTGCACAGATTCTTTTTTGTCTATAAGCAGGTTAAGTTCGAAGATGGGCTATATCGGACTATATCTTGATATAGCCCCCATATAGACCGATCCGCCGATTTAGGGTCTTAGGCCCATAAAAGCCACATTTATTATCCGATTTTGTTAAAATTTGGGACAGTGAGTTGTGTTAGGCCCTTCGACATCCTTTGTCAATTTGGCTTAGATCGGTCCAGATTTGGATATAGCTGCCATATAGACCGATCCTCCGATTTAGGGTCTAAGGCCCATAAAATCCACATTTATTATCCGATTTTGCTGAAATTTGGGACAGTGAGTTGTCTTAGGCCCTTTGACATGTTTCTTTAATTTGGCACAGATCGGTTCAGATTTGGTTATAGCTGCCATATAGACCGATCCTTCAGTGTAGGGTCTTAGGCCCACAAAAGCCGCATTTATTATCCGATTTTGATGAAATTCGGGGCAGTGAATTGTGTAAGGCCCTTCGACATTCTTCGTTAATTTGGCTCAGATCGGTTCAAATTTGGATATAGCTGCCATATAGACCGACTTCTTGATTTATGGTTTTGGGCCCATAAAATGCTCATTTATTGCCCGATGTCCCCGAAATTTGGAACAGTGAGTTAAGTTAAGCCCCTTGACATACTTCTGCAATATCGCACAGATCGGTTCAGATTTGGATACAGCTGCCATATAGACCGATATCTAGGTTTTAGGTTTTGGGGCCATAAAAGACGCATTTATTGTCCGATGTGGCTGAAATTTGAGACAGTGAGTTTGGTTAGGCTCTTCGACGTCCTTCTTCAATTTTGCCCAGATCAGTCCAGATTTGAATAAGGTTTAGATTGATTTGATTTAAGGTTTAGGGCCCATAAAAGAGGCATTTATTGTCCGATTTCGCCGAAATTTGGGACAATGCTTAGTGTTACGCTCTTTGACATGTTTATGCAACTTGGCCCAAATCGGTCCAGATTTGGATATAGCTGCCATGTAGACCGATATCTCGATTTAGAGTCTTGTCCCCATAAAAGGCGCATTTATAATCCGATTTCACTGAAATTTGACACAGTGACTTATGTTCGGCTTTTCGACATCCGTGTCGTATATAGTTCAGATCGGTATGAGGTATATGAGTATAAGGTATGAAATTTTCACCGAATTTTGATGAAAGGTGGTTTACATATATACACGAGGTGGTGGGTATCCAAAGTTCGGCCCGGCCGAACTTAACGCCTTTTTACTTGTTTTTTTTTTTAATCTAAGAATCATAAAAAAGTCGACAACGGTCAAACTAACGGCCTTATTCACAAAACTTAATGTTAATTTGAAATAGGCCTATTTGAAAGATGCTCTTTTTAGAACTGTCAAATTAACCTTTTTTAAAACTGCATTATGTTTTTCCGTAAATATGTTAACCGATTTGTACGATCAATATGTGATTTTGTTTCGTAGGTTATATGGCGTTTCCTGAAAGTTACAAAAACTTAATTTTTTCGCAAAAATATAATTTCAAGGTAGTGAAGAAAAAATACAATTTCAAATTAGTAGAGAGTAGTGCGTGACGTTTTGTAATATTTTAATGAAATAAACGTTATTTTAGCAAATAAGCAAATATTCATTCATTCGTGCAAAAGTAGAAAAAATTAAGTCAAAAAGTCATCTCCCATATTTATATTCTTAATCGTCTGCACATTTTAAGCTCCTCTAGCTATGCTTAACCGTACAACAGATAACCGAAATCACGATAGCGTTCGACGAATGAGGCTATATACATACGTTTTTTCATTAATGCTTCTTATTGTTGGCTGTTGCAAATGGGCCATTTGGTTTAGATTGATTTTCTACTACGATTCTGAATAAGGACTTTCAAACTAAACTCGAAAATTGAGCTTATTAAAAAAACCGGATGCAAGTTTTTAATATTTTTATAGCCTACAGTAGTGGTACTGTAGTACAAGGAAGAGAGACTGACCCTTTAGAGAGCATACTGATCAACTCAGAATCAGTTTCTGATTCGATTGAGCTTTGTCCGCCTGTCTGTCCCTCCATCCGTTTGTCTGTCTTTCTGTCCATGCTAATTCGCAATTTTCATCCCGTCGCCTTCAAATTTAGTAGAGGCATAATTGTTTTGCCTTTTGAAACTGAAATTGGCATATTGAAAGTGGAAGAAATCGGTTTAAATTTGAATATAAGTCCCATATACAGTGGTACAGATATGTCTACATACATTTGCATAAATAGCAGTAACGTTAACTGACTGAAACGTAACGAGGATAAAGGCCTGGTTATGCTCTCGTAAACGTACCGTAAATGTAGGAAAACGTGTCAGCTGTTTTGTTCTGCTTTATGAAAACTCATGCAAATGATTACCGAACGTCTGCCGACCGTAAACGGAAAGTAGAACTCAGTAAAACAAAATTTTACGTTTCGTTTTGGAGTCAGGTTATAAAATTTGAAGTTTGAAGAAATTTCAAAACCAAAAATGAACGTTTAAAAAACTGCTATTCTCCTATTCTGTTTCTTCGTGGCATTTATTACAATTTATTGTTAATAATAAAGGATAATTGGGTAATGCGTCATGAAAAGGTGGTCAGTCTGACTAAAAAGTTAATGTTGTGAAAAAAAGTGAGACACATGTGATAAAAAGAAATTACAAGAAGAGAGTAGGGGTAAGCGCCAACACGGCGCTGTCGTATCCGCTAATACATGTTATCACAATGCCGTGAAACTGAGGTCTATTCAGGAATTCCACACACTCTCCCACACACTTCGACCTCACTATACTAGAGCCCACGGCCTTGGGGGCCGCCACATACACATACTGACTTCGACATGGCACGCGATCAGGGCGGTGAATGTTGACCCATCTCCTCGTTGTTAAATGCCCTCTAAATATTCGAGAAGGCCGCCATTGCGTACTCCTTCACTTGGAGAGACGTCTTAACTTCAGGCATCACTGCGTGGAGGGCCGTCTTCTCCAACCTGCCCTTGAGTTATGCCTGAAGTTCGTCGATGTCAGATCTGCCTCACCTTCAAGACTTTTTTTTCTAAAAAAAATGCTCTCAGTTGAAGAGTATAGTTGTACTTTTCAGACCGCATTTTTTCCAAGCCAGACAAAATTTTATCTTCTAGGGACCGTAGAAGCCAAATCAGACAACTATAACGATTTCCATGTACTCAAGACGGGAACTCAGAAGACAGGTTTATATGGAACCTATATTAGGTTACAGATTGATTTGAACTACGTAAGATGTCATCTCGGGAAATCGCTTTATATGACAGCTAAATTTAAGCCCATCCTGATAAAAATTGCGGTTTCTAGAGGATCAACATATCAATTCGTGAGATTGTTTTGTATATCAGGTTATACACCTAGACCATACTTGGCAAGAGCAAAAAACAAATTCGGCCCAATCGGGCCTCAAGATTTCAAATCGGTGGACCACTATAAATGAGAGCTATATCGAAATCAGGACCGATATAGTCCTTTTCCAATCCTAGACGACTCACATCGACAATACGCCTTCAACAGCTAAGGTGATTTCCACAGACGGAAGTCCTACCGACGGACATGCCCAGATCGACTTAGAAAGTCAGACGATGAAGATTATAAGTACTTTATGAGGTTGCAAATTAATATTTCGAGGTGTCAGAAACGGAATGACCAGATTAGTATACCCCCATCCTATGATGGTGAGTATATAAACGAGCTGGTGGGCCAAAATCCTGGCAGTTTACATTGATACAGCTTGAAACTCATTTTTGACCGACTAAGAGACATAGTCAAGGCAAGAGGTGGTCATTTCGAGTAAACGTGAATGAATTTTTAAATTCTTCCATACATATTTGACATTTCAATCAATAAAAAAATATTTTCATACGAAAAACACAACTTACGTTAGGTTAGTTTGAAAAGAGAGTGAGGATACTAATACGCCCCATGCCACTATGGATATACGAGGGTTGCCTTTTATATTTCGGGATTAGAGAACACAAAAGGAAATATTAACCATCGAAAATCACTTTATTGTTTTTCAAAATATTCCCTATTAAGATCTATAGACTTTTGCATGCGTTTGAACCAATTGTCGAAGTACTTTTGCCACTCTGATTGAGTTATCTCCAAAACATGCATTCTGAACGGATCAACCGCTTCTTCAGTTATCGAATAACGTTGACCTCTTATTTTATTTTTTATGTAGGGGATTAAAAAGAAGTTATTCGGTGCCAAGTCAGATATATATGGCGGATCAAATCGATGTTTTGAGTTTCTCAAAAATTCAGTTGTTCCGTATTTTTGGAACATTTCTTTCGGTCAAGTGACACGAGCTTTTTTGAGCGATTGACATATTGTATGGGATCCAACGTGAACAAATTTTATTGACGGTCAAATGTTTATGCAATATTGAATGTATGCTGGTCCCACTAATGCCTAAGGTTGTCTCAATCTCACCATTAGTCACATGATGACCTTGCAATATCAGTTGGTGCACAGCATCAATGGTTTTTATAACAAAAAGTGATTTTGGACAACCGTCACGAAATTCGTCTTGGAGTGAATACGACCTCGGTTGAATTTACCATACCATCGATAAGTACTGGTCCTTGATGGAGCTTCATCGCCAAAAATTTACTAAGTTTATCTATGCACTTTAGTTGAGTTTATCCACGTCGAAAGTTGTAAAAACTAATCGCACGAAAATGTTCACGATTTATTTCCATTTTTTGTGCTATCTGAATCTTTGAAGCTACTGTAAACTACACAAATAGCGCTCGTATGAGAAAACGTTATGAGTACGTATAACCTCATAAATTTCAAGCTTTACGATAAAGCTGTCAGTTGGCAGATTGCAATAAAAGGGTTGTACAATCCCGAAATATAAAAGACAATGCTCGTACACCTATGCCAGTAACCGGCTGTTTGTGCACTCTTACCTCGAAAAAAAAAATATTTTACTTTTTTACTTACAAAATCCTTAACTGTTTTCCATACCACGCCCTAAGTTGGTTCATATCTGGTATTATGTCCCCACCTAAGTACCGGTGTCTTTAGTCGCGAAAGCCGAGCAATGACATACGAAATGCTCCAACGTATCATCATCTTCCATCTTCCCCACATGCCCTACACATGCTATCACTTGCTGCACCGATTTTGCAAGTTAATGGCACACCGCATTTCCATCCAATTGTATCATTGCTCCCACTCTATATAAGTGAGCTCGTAGTCCTATGTGTCCCGTTATGATACAAAAAACTATATTGACCTCCTTCTTGCTTTTTTTCTTTTCCGTTCCTTTCTTGTCCTCTCATGATCCAGATCACCCCATAGGATTTTGAGCTCGTAGTCCTATGTCTCCCGTTATGATACCAAAAACTATACGGACCTCCTTCTTACTTCCTTTCCTTCCTCGTCCTCTCATGATCCAGATCACCACATAGGATTTTCGCTATCCTACCGTTCGTCGACCACGCCCTTACACCACTTAACACTTCGTGCCAGAAGTTCTCTTGTAAAAGCTAAGTTTTCCGATAATCGGACCAAAGATATTCTCCCTTTAAATTTTTTGTAAAGTCTCCTAGCACTATTTTAATGTCACGTGCGGGACAGCGTTCATATAATCCCTCCAGGCGCTCTTGATCTATTCATCCTTGTCTTCGACCGTGCTGTGGGCATAGATACAGCTGATATAAACGAATTTGACCGTTGTGGGGTTGTTGCTAGTCTTACATTCACCGGTGTAATCCAGAGACAGTGTGTTTAAGTATCCAATTTACCACCAACACCTTAAGCATATTTTTATACCCTACACCACTACTGTGGTACAGGGTATTATAACGTAGTGAATTAGTTTGTAACACCCAAAAGGAAGAGAGATAGACCCATTGATAAGTATACCGATCGACTCAGAATCACTTTCTGATTCGATTTAGCTATGCCCGCCTGTTCGTCTGTCCATATTAATTTGTGTACAAACTACAGGTCGCAATTTTCATCCGATCGTCTTCAAAATTGGTATGGGAGTCTTTCTTGGTCTAGAGACGAAGCCTACTGAAATTGGAAAAAATCGGTTCAGATTTGGATATAGCTCCCATATATATGTTCGTCCGATTTGCAGTAATACCGCAATAAAATGGTCATTTGTTAACCGATTTTCTCGAAATTTTAACAGTAAGGATTTTCTTATGTCTCTTGACATTACATGTGAATTTTATAGAAATCGGTTCAGATTTGGATATAGCTCCCATATATATGTTCGTCAGATTTGCAGTAATAATGCAATAAAATTGTAAATTGTTATCCGATTCTCTCGAAATGTGGCAGGAAGGATTTTCTAATGACTCTCGACATTACTGGTTTTTATTTTATGGAATTCGGTTCAATATTAGTTATAGCTCTCATATACATGTTCGTCAGATTTTGGGTAATTTGCAATAATGGTGTCATTTGTCAACCGTGGTCATTACAGTTTGAACATATTTTTGCTCGCCGAGGTCCGTCAAAAATCGTTCAGAATTCGATATAGGTCGCTCATTGTACTTATAAGGTAGGTGTAGGGTATTATATAGTCGGCACCGCTCGACTTTTGCCCTGCCTTACTGGTTAAAACTTAAAAACATGTTTAAGGTATTGTAGTTCTAAGATTGGACTGGACTTTGCCAAGTTAATGCCACTCACAATCGTTAATTGGTATCTATCAATTGTCCTTCTACGTTACCAAAATTGACTTATATTAAACTATTTACTTCTTGAACATATAGAGCGCTTATTTGATACAAAAAGGAGCTTCGACTACAAACCACATACATGGTTAAATGTATCTATGCAGAAAACTTATTTTCATTGTATTTGGCCAAATTGTAGTTAATGGTGTATATCACGCTGTAAACATTGAACACGCTAGTGGGTGCATATCGTATCATTTCTCTGGGCAGCGAAAAAAAATCAATATTTCCACAACAAAAATGTAAAACAATTGCCTTCGCTTAACAATTTTTCCATAATCCTTTGCATTTTTAGTGTCCAAAGCATATGCAAATAAACTACATATTTTTATTATCGTGCACATTAAAGCTTTAATAAGCAGAGTGCAAACACAATTTGTATACAACACACATATGCCAACGACACACACACACACAAACTGAAACATTCCCAAATGCTTATAAAACTAACACACAATCACATAAATACTGTGTGGAGTATTGTAGTCACATTGTGTATGGTCGTGCATTATCCAACACTGATACGCATACATGGCCACAAAGCGTATACGCCACCACACACTACAATGGAGCATATCCACGGTACCCACTTGCATTGTTTTCACAGTGGCATGTTATTTTGTGGTATAAAAATAGTCTTGGTAACTTTTGAACGGTTTTGCAATTTAAGGAAAATATACTTTCCATGGAGGTCACCGTGGCGCAGAGGTTAGCATGTCCGACTATGACGCAGAACACCTGGGTTCAAATACCGGCGTGAACATCAGAAAAAAAGTTCTACGGGGTTATCCCCATACTAGTGCTGGCTACATTTGTGAGGTAGACTGTCATGTTGAAAACTCTCTACCAAGTGGTGTCGCTATGCAGCATGCCGTTCGGAGGCCCCATACCATTGAGCTTAAAACTTTAATCGCTCTGCACTCATTGATATGAGAGAAGTATTCCCTGTTCCTTAATTGAATGTTCATGGAAAATTTAGTAGTAGTATACTTTCGATAGTAAGCCTCAATTGAAGGCGTACTAGTCTAAGTCACAAAGTAGATTTTTATATTCAGGGCTATTCAAAAGCTTGAAAAAAGGAAAAGAAAGATCCACATTTTGGCCACTGACAGTGAGCACATACAACTTTCGACTTCACCTAAACATACATTTAGAACTTTTAAAATTTTAATTGCAAGAACAATAATTTTTATATGCGCTACCCAAAGGCATGGGAAACTCACCCAAAAATAAAATTAGTATAAGTTTTGAGTAACATATAATATTTAATGAATTATTTTCATCCAAATTTTAATCGCATCCTACTGTGCATCCATATCCTCACATTTGCACATTTAAGTGTAATTTTTCGAAATTCATGTCACAGAACTCACAATTTAAGCGCACTTTACGACTTGTGCGAGAGCTGCTGCTGCTGGTTGAGGATCTCTATGTTGATGTTCATGTCATTTTTTTTTTTTTTTGTGTTAAATTTCTTTTTTCCTCAGCTGGAAATTCCCTTCATTTGCTTGTTGGTTCATTTGTGTGTCGATTACTTTATTTTCATTTTTATGTACATTTTCACATTTTTCTGACGTTGTGTCGTTGCCATTTTGTGTTTCCGTGGACATTGAATGGGAATAAAGAAGGCAAAACAAACAACAGTTGAATGAAAATGTGAAAATGGCAACAATAAGCGCAGAGAACTGACGCAAAAGAGCAAAAACGAGCATTTTTTGCCTTTTGAAAACGAAAAAAACTACAAAACTGATGACGCGTAAAAACAAAAAGCCAACAAGCAGAAAACATTCATACATGCAGAAATATCTACACGCATGAATGTGAGACTGTGTATGCCAAAGGATAAACATGTACACTCAAATTCTTATTGCATTTATACATTTGAAGGCAAAAAGTCTTTATCGCTAGATATAAATAACAGGAAAACGATTTTCTATAAATAGGGGTTTGAAATATATTTTATTTAAATATGGAGATATTATTTTAAAACTTTTAAATATGAAGTTTTTTTAGCATTAGAAGCATCATATATGACCCAATAAAAAAGTATGATTTTAAACCCTCAAACACCACTGAATATACGACATGGAAGGTATACAATTAGATATGGACTTCAAAAAAAATCCTGGCTTAAATTTCTAGAGCCTTAAGAAGTTTGTCTGATTTTGCTAAAATTCGGAACGCGGAGTACACCTTCATATATCTTTCACTAAATAGAGTCCCGACAGCTGGCTAAATATTTATAATCCCCATATGAATTAATCCTTGATTTCTTCCGCATATATGCTGAGCTTAATTATATTGTCCACCATAGGATATATACTGCATATTCGTCATTCCGTTTTTAACGCATCGAAATATTGATCTGAGACACAACAAAGTTTATATATTCTTGATCGTCTTGACATTCTAAGTCAATTTAGCCCTGTCCGTCCGTCTATCAAAAACTCGCTAACTGTCAAAGGAATAAAGCTAGCCGGTTGAAATTTTGCACGAATACTTCCTATTAGTGTGAATCAGATTGGATTATAAATCGGCTATATCGATCCATATTTTGATATAGCTGTCATATAATTCAATCCTGTATATTGATTTCTTGAGCCTCTAGAATGCGCAATTCTTATCCGCAACAACTGTGCCAAGTATGGTCCAAATCGGTTCATAACCTAATATAGCGCTCATATAAACCGATTTCGGATCTGGACTTCATGAGCGGCTAGAGAGCGCAATTATTATCCGATTTGGCTGAAACTTTACATGAAGTGTTGTTTTAACTTCTAACAACTGCAGCGAGAATGGTTCAAATTGGTTCATAACCTGATATTGCTCCCATGTTACCGATTTCGGATATTGGCACTTTGATTTGGCTGAAATATTACGTGAAGTGTATTGGTTTGGCCATCAACAACTGTGCCAAGTATGGCCCTAATCGTTTCGTTTCCTGATAAAGCTACCATACAAACCGATCTAGGAGCTTCACTTCTTGAGCCGATTTGGCTGCAATTTTGCACAATAAATTCCACTTTGGCTTCCAACAGCCAAACCAAGTATGGCCCCAACCGGTTAATTAATTGGAATAGTTTATATAGCATAGCAATTCTTATCCATAAGCCTTTGTTTGCCTATAAAGAGATATCGGCCAAATAACTTGACAAATGCGGTCCATGGCGGAGGGTATATAAGATTCGGCCCGGCCGAACTTAGCACGCTTTAATTTGTGTACAAATTTTAGTGGAACACTTAGTTGTGGTTCTGACCAAACTTATGTTTATACCCTCCACCACAAGATTGGAAGCATACTAATGACGTCGTTCCGTTTGTAACACCTCAAAATATCCATCTAAGACCTTGTAGGTATATATATATTTCTGATCGTCATAAGATTTTAAGCCGATCAAGCCAAGTCCGTTCGCCCGTCTTTCGAAAGCACTCTAACTTTCGAAGGAGCAAAGCTAGGAAACTAAAATTTTGCGTATACACTTTTTATTAATGTAGATCAGTTGGAATTCGAATCAGCCAAATCGGTCCACGTTTAGGTATAGCTCCTTATAAACCGATGTATATCCCGACTATATTTCTTGAGACTCTAAAGGGGCCAATTCTCATCCGATTGGGCTGATATTTTACACGATGAATTTTCCTAAGATCTCCAACAGATGTACCGAGTACCTTTCTAATCGGTTCAAAACAAGTATAGCATCCATATTAACCAATCAACCGAATATATATTTCTGGGCCTCTAGACGGCGGAATTCTTATTCAAGCATGTACAGGGTGCTATTCTTATCCGACTTGACCGAAATTTGCACTATGACTTTTTCTGTAACCTCGAAAAGATGTTCCGGGTATGCTTTTAATCCTTTTAAGGGTGCAATTCTTATCCAATTATACAAACTTTGAAAAATAAATAAAAGTTTAAATAAAAAACAACGACCTTGAGCTTAAATTCAAATAAATATTTGAATTTTTTCAACTATATAAAAAATGCATGGGGATTTCCTGGTATGAGCTCTCATTACCCTTTTTTAGTTTCTACTCATAAAGAGAAACAGTCAAAAGAACTTATTTTGCCTATAAAGGGATACAGAGCAAAGAACATGACAAATGGGGTTCATGGTCCATGGAAGGTATATGCACATAAGATTCGGCCCGGCTGAACACAGCACGCTTTTACTTGTTTTTTATACCCACCAAAATTGGATGGGGGAATACTAATCTAGTTATTCCGTTTGTAACACCTCGAGTTATTCATGGCCATACATCCGTTCGTCTGTCGAAATCACGATAGCTTTCGAAGGCGTAAAACTAGCTGCTTGATACTGAAATTAGTGTAGGTCATTGGGAATTGCAAATGGACCATATCGGTTCAGATTTCGATATAGCTCCTATATAAACCGATCTCCGGATTTGACTTCGTGAGCTTACAAGCCTCAATTTTTGTCCGATTTGGCTGAAATTTTGCATCCGGGGTTCTGTTACGACTTCCAACAACTGTCCAAATAAGTCTATAACCTGATATAGCTCCCATGTAAAGCGGTCTCTCGATCATCCTTGTTCGGTTCGTATTAACTTTAATTTTAAATAAATAAAAGTATGTCCTTCAACTAAATTTATTTTGTATAATCCATTGCAGTGGGTTCCCAAGAATCGGCTCGGCCGAACTTAGCACGCTTTTACTTGTTTCAAGTAAAACTTGTAGTGAAATAAGTTTGTAACAAATGTGAAAGCATTCGAAAAGCCTCAGTTTGCGGTAATAGAGAGCATTTTTATATTAGCCGTCCTCAAAAAACAAATTAACTGATTTAAGGCAAGTTTTTTCCACTTAATTTTTCCAATTGAGATTTGTTCTCCTTCTGCGTCTACCATCATGCCTTTTTTCAAACAAGGGCTATTTATACCCACTACCATAACATGAGGGTATAAATAAAACGAAATATTGATCTGAAACCCAACAAAGTGTACATACTCTTGAGCGTTTTGGCATTCCAAGTCTATTTAGCCATGTCCGGCCGTATGCCAGTCTGTCGAAAGCACTCGAACATTCGAAGGAGTAAAGCTAGTTTCTTGAAATTTTGCACAAATACATCCTATTAGCGAATATCGGTTGGGATTGTAAATGTGCCACAACAGTCCATATTTTGATATAGCTGCCATATAAACCGATCTCGGATCTTGATTCTTGAGGCTCTTCAGGGCGCAATTCTTATCCGATGTGTCTGATTTTGCATGTCGCAATGTTTTGTTTTGACTTCTTACAGCTGTACCAAATAATGTTTAAATCGGTTCATAATTTAATATAGCTCCAACGTAAACCGATCGGCCGATTTGATTTCAAAAGCCTCTAGAGGGCGCAATAATTATCCAATTTAGCTGAAATGTTGCCTTTAGAGATTTGTTTCGACATGCAAAATATACGCTTAGCATAATCTAAATTGGTTCATAACTTTATATAGCTTTCATATAAACCGCTCGAATGGCTGTTAGAAGTCATCCGTGACAAATACGGTTCCTAATTCTAAAGAGCTCTTATTTATTTGCAAAAGTCAGACAAAAAACCTTTCCCATGCGACCAATGGTGGAGAGATTAAAAAAACGTTCCTATCGAAATTAAAGCGCATTTTCTTGTTAATTTTTAAATAGTTCAGCAATGGTTTGCCATTGGCTCCTGCTGCATTTTGTAATCCACACAATAGCACAGTGTCCGTAGCCAACGTATGAACAAAGAGAAAGTTCTCTTAGCCTCACAGCAGTTTTGGCAGTTGACAAATTTTAAGCATTAATCGAATTGGATCGTCATGTAGCTGAGCGTGAGATAGGAGAGAAGTTAAATATTCCAAAATCAACCGTTCATTACCACATAAAAAGTCTTGGACTGGTGAAAAAGCTTGATATTTGGGTACCACATGTATTGAAATTCATTTAACAAACCGAATCGACGCTTGTGATATGTACGAATCATAACTGGAGATGAAAAATGGATTGTTTACAACAACGTTAGTCGAAAACGATTATGGTCCAAGCATGGTGAACCAGCTCAAACCACTTCAAAGGCTGATATCCACCAAAAGAAGGTTATGCTGTCTGTTTGGTGGGATTGGAAGGGTGTGGTATATTTTGAGCTGCTTCCAGGGAACCAAACGATTAATTCGGATGTTTACTGTCAACAATAGGACAAATTGAATACAGCCATCAAGGAGAAGCGACCAGAATTGGTCAATCGTAAAGGTGTCATATTCCACCGGGACAACGCTAGACCGCACACATCTTTGGTCACTCGCCAGAAACTGAGTGAGCTTGGCTGGGAACTATTGATGCATCCACCATATAGCCCTGACCTTGCACCATCAGACTACCATTTATTTCGATCTTTGCAGAACTCCTTAAATGGTAAAATTTTCGGCAATGATGAGGCTATAAAATCGCACTTGGTTCAGTTTTTTGCAGATAAAGCCCAGAAGTTCTATGAGCGTGGAATACTAAATTTGCCAGGAAGATGGCAAAAGGTTATCGAAAAAAATGGCAATTATATATTTGATTAAAGTTCATTCTTAGTTTTATTAAAAATACATTTACTTTCTTTTAAAAAATCCGCAATTACTTTTTAGGCAACCCAATATATAGATGCCTTGCATTAAATTCGGTGCCTGAATGCGGCAGATAGATTAACTACTTCTATCTTGTACGGATTTACGCCTGAACACTTTCGGTATACCAATTTGCAGTAACACGTAGAGCTTCTTGAAGTGCATCTCTAACAGTGCTCGGAAACTTTCCCCTAACCGCAATAGCCACTTCATCAGCGTAAGCAACCACTTTTTCTTCTTCTTCTTCTTTCAGAATATATTGTTAATGGTCATATTCCAAAGTAGAGGAGACAGTACACCTCCTCGAAATGTTCCTCTACTGAACCATCTTATTAGATTTACAGATCCCAAGCCAGGCGTAATGCAACTTTTAGTAAGTAAGTTTTTAATAAACTTTCTATGGCAGTGTTGATGTCTTGAAACTTCAGCTCCTTCATGATTGACGTCGAATTTACATTATTGCAAGCACCTTCAATGTCAAGAAATGTATATTCCCTAACAGTGAGAAGACCCTCTACTCAGACAACTAGGTCGTGAAGGGCTGTTCCAATGAACTTGCCCTTACTGTATACATTCTGTTGCCGCGACAGGCGATCTCCAGGGATCTTTGCCCTAAGATATGTTTCTATTAACCTGTCTAGAATCTTCAGCATAAAGGATAATTTTTTGGTGCACAATTTCAATTGACAACTGATCCAATTTTTACTAAAATCATAATTTTTAGACAGCAAGTGGACACCTGAAATTTCCAAAAACTAATTTTAATATAAGAAAATATTTAACTGCACTGGTCAGCAAATGAAAAACATTTATTGCTTCTATATCAAATTGGCACACTATTTCCAAATTCCCCAACGTTTTTCTTCATCAATTTTTATTTCATGATCCTTAACATTGGGTCACGATTTTCAATTTTAACCTAGATTTTCTTTTTCAATAAAATTTTTTATTAGTTATATTTCGATATGGATTCGCAAAGATTCTGTGTGCTTGACAGTTTTTGTTATACTTGTGATGTAACCAAAAGCCTTGGTACTCCTTATTATGTGTCAGAAGTAAGCCTATGTTCCTGTGGAAAAAGAGAAGCCATAAATAACGTAGCATCCATGACTTGGCAATTTAGTTTACCTATAAGTGTTTGCCAAGTAAATGCTAAGTTTCAGAGAAAAATGTGATGCCATAAAGATTTGAAACTAATTTTTTCCAAATCAATTGCAAATTTTGTACGGATAACGACTTATGGCATATGTGGTCATAATTGTTATATGCACCCATGCTCAAAAAATTTAATAAAGAAATTACTTAATATTGTCAGAGCTTCTCACAAAACCGTAGGTGTTATGAACCGTAAGGCACGGAGAACAACCGTGGGCATACCATGCATTTCTGATTTATAATATAAGAAACCCATGACTTGAACTGATCGACGTATTTCTTTTTAAACCCACCACCACCATAGGAGGGTAGTGGAGGCCATCGTTTGCATGTCTGCCTACGATGATGAATGGATGGTTTTGAAAGTAAGTAAACTTCGTCATTCCGTCACACCCCTTAAAGTCCGGATATACTAGATCGTCATAAAATTTTGAGTCAATCCAGACGTGCCCCTCCGTCCGTCTGTCGAAAGCACGCTAACTTTCAAAAGAGTAAAGCTAGACGCTTGAAATTTTGTACTTCTTAATAGTGTAGGTCAGTTGACATAGCTACAATATAAACCAATCAACCGATTTAATAACTTGAGCTTCTTGAGAGTGCTATTCTTTTCCGATTTGGCTGAAATTGGGCACAAAACGTTCTGTTTTGACTTTCAATACTTGTACCCAGTAGGGTCTTAATTGGTTTATCACCTGATATAGCTTTCATATAAATCAATCTCCCGATTTGGCTTCCTAAACCTCTTACTATTTTTCTACGACTTCTAACAGTCATGGCAAGTACGGTCCATATCAGTCTATACTTGATATGCAAATGCAAATTTGTCCATGAACATATCATTAGGGATCAGGGACACACTTCTCACATGTCAATGATGCAAGTTTCAAGTTTAAGCTCAATGATAAGGAGCAACCTCTTAATAGACGAGTCCGAAAGGCGTGCCGCAGTGCTGCGCCTATTTAGGGAGAAGTTTTTATATGGTTGCCACACCATTTTTATACCCACCACCATAGGATGGGGGTTATACTAAACTAGCCATTCCGTTTGTAACACCTCGCAATTTTCGTCTAAGACCCCATAAAATATATATATACTATAGATCGTCTCGACTTTTTGAGTCGATCTAGCCATGTCCGTCCGTCACGACAGCGGTGGAACGCGTAGAGCTAGCCGCTTGAAAATTTTCACAGATACTAATTACATATGTAGGTCGTTGGGGATTGCAAATGGGCCATATCGATTCAGATTTAGATATAACTCCCATATAAACCGATCTCCCGGTTTGACTTATTGATCCTTTTCAAGTTGCAATTTTTGGCCGATTTGGCTTAAATTTTGCATGTAGTGTTCTGTTATGACTTCCAACAACTGTACCAAGTACGGTCTGAATCGCTCTGTAACCTGAAATATCTCCTATATAAACCGATCTCCGGATTTCTTTTCTTGAGCCCTTACAAGCTTTTGTTCGATTTGCCTGAAACTTTGCACGTGGTGTTCTGTTATGAATTCCAACAGCTGTGCTGTCCAAATCGTTCTCTCATATAAACCGATCTCCCGAATTGACTTCTTGAGCCCTTAAAAGTTACAATTTTTGTCGAATTTGACTGAAATTTTGCATGTGATGTTCTGTTGTGATTTTGTGCCAAGTACGATGCAAATCGGTTAATCACCTGTCATAGCTCCCATATAAACTGATTTCCCGATTTGATTTCTTGAGCCATTTCAAGCTGCAATTTTTGTCCGATTTGTCTGAAATTTTGCATGTAGTGTTCTGTCATGACTTTCAACATCTATACGAAGTAAAGTCGGTCTGTAACCTGGTATTGCTCCCATGTAAACCGATCTCCCGATTTGACTTCTTGAGTCCTTATAAGCCGCAATTTTTGTTCGATTTGGCAGACATTTTGCAAGCGGTATTCTATTACGACTTCTAACAACTGTGCCATATACCGTTTAAATCAGTCTATAACCTGATATAGCTCCCATATAAACCGGTCTCTCGATTATCCTTGTTCGGTTCTTAGAAGCTTTTATTAGCTATGTAGTATTAAATTATGCCTTTCAATTTAATTTAGTTTGTATCAATTTTTAACAGAATACATGGTGGTTGGTTCCCAAGATTCGGCCCGCCCGCACGCTTTTACTTGTTTCAAATGGCATAGTACTTCACAAATTTCGCCAGAATGAGGAGGGGATAACCACCGCTGAATATTTTTTTCTGATGTTCTCGCCAGTATTCGAACCCAGGCGTTCAGCGTCATAGACGAACATGCAAACATTTGCGCTACGGTGGCATCCCTATGATTTGATATAGCTTTTATATATTTGAAAAAGTCATTCAAAAAGATTTTCACGCGCCTTTACTTGTTTTTTTTTTACAATTGGAGCTTATTTTTAATACCCTCCACCATAGGATGGGGTTTATTAAATTCGTCATTTCGATTATAATATATCGAAATATTGATCAGAGACCCAACAAATTATTTATTGATCGTCTTGATATTCTAAGCTATGTCCGTCCGTCTGTCTCTCGAAGCAAGCTTACTTTCGAAGGAGTAAAGCTAGCCGTTTGAAATTTTGCACAAATACTTTTTATTAGTGTAGGTCGGTTGGGTTTGTAAATGGGCCAAATCGGTCCATGTTTTGATATAGCCTCTAGAGGGCGCAATTCTCGTCTGATTTGACTGAAATTTAGCACGTAGTGTTTTGGTATCACTTCCAACAACTGCGCTAAGTATGGTTCAAATCAGTCAATGTTTTAATATAGCTGCCATATGAACCGATCTGGGGTCTTGACTTCTTGAGCCCCTAGAGGGCGCAATTCTCGTCCGATTTGACTGAAACTTTGCACGTAGAGATTTAGTATCACTTCCAACCATAGGATGGGGTTTATTAAATTCGTCATTCCGATTGTAATATATCGAAATATTGATCAGAGACCCAACAAAGTATATATATTGGATTGCCCAAAAAGTAATTGTCGGTAATATAGTAGTAATATAGTCGGCGTTGACAAATTTTTTCAACGGCTTGTGACTCTGTAATTGCATTCTTTCTTCTGTCATTTATCAGCTGTTACTTTTAGCTTGCTTTAGAAAAAAAGTGCGCTAAATTTAGTTTACATTTGTTTGTTTGGCGTCAATTTTAATATGGGTACCACATGTATTGAAATTCATTTAACAAACCGAATCAACGCTTTTGATATGCACCTTAAACGCAATGAATTCGATCCGTTTTTAAAATGAATCATAACTGGAGATGAAAAATGGATTGTTTACAACAACTTTAGTCGAAAAAGATCATGGTCCAAGCATGGTGAACCAGCTCAAACCACTTCAAAGGCTGATATCCACCAAAAGAAGGTTATGCTGTCTGTTTGGTGGGATTTGAAGGGTGTGGTATATTTTGAGCTGCTTCCAAGGAACCAAACGATTAATTCGGATGTTTACTGTCAACAATTGGACATATTGAATACAGCCATCAAGGAGAAGCGACCAGAATTGGTCAATCGTAAAGGCGCTAGACCGCACACATCTTTGATCACTCGCCAAAAACTGAGTGAGCTTGGCTGGGAACTTTTGATGCATCCACCATATAGCCCTGACCTTGCACCATCAGACTACCATTTATTTCGATCTTTGCAGAACTCCTTAAATGGTAAAACTTTCGGCAATGATGAGGCTATAAAATCGCACTTGGTTCAGTTTTTTGCAGATAAAGGCTAGAAGTTCTATGAGCGTGGAATACTAAATTTGCCAGGAAGAATGCAAAAGGTTATCGAACAAAATGGCAATTATATATTTGAATAAAGTTCATTCTAAGTTTTATTAAAAATGCATTTACTTTCTTTTAAAAAATCCGCAATTACTTTTTAGTCAACCCAATATATATTATTGATCGCCTTGACATTCTAAGCTATGTCCGTCCGTATGTCTCTCGAAGGCACGCTCATTTTCGAAGGAGTTAAGCTGGCCGCTAGAATTTTGCACAAATATTTTCTGTAAGAATAGGCCGATTCAGTTTCTAAATAGGCCATATCAGTTCATGTTTTGATATAGCTGTCATATAAACCAATCTCGGATATTGACTTTTCGAGCCTCCGAAGAACGCAATTCTTACCATATTTAAATTTAGATTCTGTATGAAGTGTTTTGTTTTTATTTCTAACAGCCGTACCAAAGACGATCCAAATCGGTCTTTAACCGCATATAGCTCCCATATAAACCGATCGTCCGATTTGACTTCTTGAGCCTCTAGGATGGGCAATTTATAACCGATTTGTCTGAGATTTAGCAAAAAAGTTTTGCTATGACTACCAGCAGCCGTGCCAAATTTGGTCCAAATCGATCTATAATCTGATATAGCTCATATAGAAACTGATCACCCGATTTGACTTCTTGAGCCAGTAGAGTTCACAAATATTTTACCATTTGGCTTAAATTTTAAACGTCGTATTTATATATATTTGAAAACATCTTTAAAGAACAAAAGTGATCCATGGAGGCTGTATAAGATTCGGCCTGGACGAACTTAACACGCTTTTACTTGTTTTAATTTTAAATACAATAGTAAAGTAAAGAAAAAACCTATTAATACTGATTCTTATTAATTCTAGAGTGTTTAGTTTTTAATATACTTGTCACCATATATATTTATAAATGCATGCTTGCATGCATTTGAATTGTTTTAGAGTTCCCATATGTATAAATTTTATCTTCATACTTGAAAATATCAAAACAAATAGCAAAGAAACAAAAAACTTTATAAAGCCATCAAATGCTAGTTTCACAGTTCCTCTATGTTTGTGTGTATGTGAGTAATATCTACATAACAAGAAAAAATGTACCAGCAATACTCGAGAAAATGTGAATGTGTTTTTGCTAAAAACTTGGCTAAAAAGTTTATGGCTTTTATAAACGACATTACAAACAACAATATTTTTATACACACACAAGCACCCGCAAAAATCTATATAAAATTCGTTTGCAGTAAGTGCATGTGTGTATGTGATATGAAGCTAGTGCAAAACAACAGCTGTTTGTCAAACGTAAATTGAAACAAACAAACAAAAAGGCCAAGTAAAACAACTCAACACTTACACACCTTAATGGCCGACAATGAGCGGCAAAAAGCATAGCAAACAAACGCACACACATACACATAGTAAAGCAACCACCTCTGCACCACCACCATCACAAAATACTAAAAAAAAGGACTTGCCAGCAATAACCCGCAAAAACGCACTTGCCTGTGTGTGCGTGGCCTTTTGTGTTTTTATTTTTTTCCACATTGAAATATTTGTTCTCTTATCACTGTTCTCTAAGGTCACTCTAGAGAACATTTACATACAAATGGACTTGGGTGACGTTTTTTCTTTTATTTTTTCTCCTCATGGTTCGCCATGGCGCACACGAAACACTCCAAAAGCATTGAAGAAAAAGGCAATATACTCAAACAAATGTAATCTCCCTTTACTCTAAGACTTAGGAAAATGCATTTTTCTCATCTCATCTCTATATTTCTTTTTTTATTTTACCAAAATAAAAACAACTAAAACTTGTCTTAGTTTTTGAGATAGAGATGTTTGTTTGGTTGGCTGGCATTTATATTTCGTGGAGCTTTTGAACGAGGTTCGGTGTACAAATTTTATGAACATGGGTCAGACATGAATGAACCGAACAACATTGGCCTCAACGCAAGAGGTGGATTTTTATAGATATCGAGTTTGCTATACATAGTTTACGAATTGTTAAATTATGCTGTAACGACTTTAACGCAAAAATTAATTCGTAAAAAATTTCACAAACTTTAAAAACACGGTTGTAGCGCTTGGCCTCCAACGCATCGTTGTAATAAAAACCGAATTCTCTAGTGAAACGAATAAATGAAAAAAACGGATTTCCCCTAATGTTACTACCGCCACAAACGAATTATTCACAATGGTTTGCAAATATGCAAATATGCACCATGAATGTTCGAACTCTTTACAGAAAAGGTGCAGTAAATTTACTGCCGTATGTATAAGAAAAGTACATGGCTGAAATTACCACCTAGCAGTACGACCAATAGATTGGTAGAGACATCACATGAACATCTTAGGGTTATGCGTTGTAATATACATAAAAAATTGTAAAGCTAATTAAAGATTTGTTTCCTGATCGAAGGATTTTGGTTATGATTGTATGCCGAAGAAGTAAATCTCCAAAATTAAGAACCCATCTCTAAATTGAAGCCCCTATATTCTAAAGGACTCAATAGCTGATTGATTCCCAATTGACTTTGTAGATGATTTTTTTGGACTAACCCCATATTTATACCCTCCACCAAGGGATTAGGGGATACTAATTTCGTCATTCCGTTTGTAACATATCGAAATATTGTTCCAAGGCCCAACTAAATATATATATCCTTGATCGTTTTGATACTGTAAGACGATTTCATCATGTCCGTCTTTTCGTCCTTCTATCTGTCTTTCGAGAGCACCAACTTCCGAAACAAAAAAACTAGACGTTTGAAATTCTGCGCAAATACTTCTTATTAGTGTAGGTCGGTTCGGATCTAGACTTCTTGAACCTCTAGAGCGTGCAATTCTTATTCTTTTTGGCTGGGATTTTGCATGAGTTGTTTTGTTATGACTTCCAACAACTATTGCTTCATATCGGTTCATAACCTGGTAAAGCTGCCATATAAACCGATCTTAGATCCTGACTTCTTGAGCCTCTAGAGTATTGAGCCTCTAGAGGATTGAGCGTCTAGACGAGTTGGCTGCAATCTTGCGTGAAGTGTTTTGTTTTGCCTTAAAATAACTTTGTGAAATAAGGTCTGAACCGGTTCATAGCCTGGTATAGCACCCATATAACACAATCTCCCGATCTTCCATCCTGAAACTCCTTCAGGCAGCAATTCTTATCCAAATTGGCTGAAATTTTGCACAATGATATCTACTATGGTCGCCAATATCCAAACCAAGTATAGTCCGAATCGGTCCATAACCTCATAATGCTTAATAGCATAGCAATTCTTACCTATTATCAGTATTGGATGCAATTTTGCATAATGGCTTCCACTATGGCAAAGTATGGTCCGAATCGATCCATAATCTGTTATAGTCCACTAATATGGCATTTTGTATCCATTATCCTTTATTTGCCCATAAAAAGATACCGGGCAAAAAACTTGACAAATGCGATTCATGATAGAGTGTACATAAGATTCGGACTGGTCGAACTTAGCACATTTTTACTGGTAAACCTTTAGATTAGAATTTTTTGTAGGCACAATTCAGCAAAGAAAGATTTTGGAAATCGGGCCACAAATGAAGATTTGGCAGCCCGAACAATTGTTCGAAATCCCAAGGTGACCAACTTCAGAACCTTGACACGTGGCGCCCGGACCTAGGGTTTAAAATTTTGCAAATTATTCCTACAACACCTCAGCTCAAATGGCAAATTTTTACTAGTTTTTTCGGATCTATCCCATCGCAAAGAATCGTGATAGGAGACTTTAAATGCCAGTATAGGAAGAGAGAATATCTTTGATGCTAAAACACTTCGCTGCTGATAGTTAGATTAGGTTAGAGTGGCAGTCTAGTAATCCGGAAACGCTACCAACTCTGCTACCGGGGCGATATAACACGATAGTTACCTCCATCAGATTTCAACAAAATGATATTTCCAGGGCATATGGTTCTCTCCCAATTCGAAAACAAGAAACCTGATTGTCAACGGCATACTCCACTCGACTGAACCAATTGCTTGAAGAAATCATTCGTTTTCTCAATAATATTGCGGGTCAATGATAAGGTAAATTACCCAGTCCGTGCAAAATGCCGCTAAATCCGAAATTGGATACTGAGCCGCCTTCAATGAACCCATTATCAAAGGAGTGACGAAATTGGGAGTAAACGTCTCTTTTGCAGAAAGAAGAGAGAAATGGAAAGATGTAAGTGAGAGCGTTCTGAGATGTTCAGGAGTCAGAATAAAGTGCGCAAAATTTTATCTATGATTTTAATATGAACCCATTCCTCTCTTATAAGCAAATCCTCCTGGAGAGACAAAGAAGGAAGAAGAAGAACTTTTTTCCCAGCTGTTATTGATAGTGACGACAAAGAACTACACTACAAGAAACTTCACTTATCCGAACTACTCTTAACTGAGAAAGACAGATACACACTTTCAGCACATCAATAATCCGGGGTCGGTTAAGTAAATATGCCCACCGGCCACCGTAGCGCAGAGGTTAGCATGACCGTCTATGACGCTGAACGCCTGAGTTCGAACCCAGTCGAGACCACCAGAAAATATTCTTCAGCGGTTGTTAACCCCTTCTAATGCTGGCGACATTAGTGAGGAGCTACATGTAAAAACTTCTCACTAAAGAAGTGTCGCTCTGAGCCACGCCGTTCGGATTTGGCTATAAAAAGAGGCTCCTTATCACTGAGCTTAACTTGATTCGGGCAGCACTCAGTGATATGTGAGAAGTTAGCCCTTGTTCATTAATGGAATGTTAATTAGCAAATTTATATTTTCAAAAAATTACTATTAGTAAGATTTTATTGGTGATCATTCCATACATTTTTCTACAGCTGTTCTATGTGTGATCATGCAATTAAATTAAGTATTCGGAAACCCTACCTGAATCTGGAGACTTGAAACTAATTACCTCATCCTACACTGAAAAAAAGTTGGCCCAAAATTTAAGTTTTTTCCTTATTCGTAGGATTTTAGCAATGAAAACGAACCAAAGATCCAAAACTTTAAAAAATGATGCTGCTTTTAACTTGAATTTTCTATTTACTAAGGGACATGGCAATCCGTTTCACATTTTGATCGCTGATTGATTCTTATTTTACATCATATATGACTGTCCAAATTTTATTTTTTGAAAAATTCTTTTTATATCCTCGACCATAGGATGGGGGTGTACTAACTTCGCCATTCGGTAACACATTGAAATATTGTCCTTAGACCCCATAAAGTATATACATTTTTGATCGTCATGACATTTTAAGTCGATCTAGGCATGTCCGTCTGTCTCACGCTAACTTTTGTAGCAGTAAAGCTAGGCGCTTGAAATTTTGCACAAATACTTCCTATCAGCGTAGGTCGATTGGAATTGTAAATATCGGTCCATGTTTTGTTATATGTGCAATATAAACAGATATTGGAACTTGACTTATCGAGCCCCTAAACGGCACAAATCTTATTCGATTTGGCTGAAATTTGGCATCAAGTCTTTTATTTCGGCTTCCAACAATAAGATTCGGCACGGCCGAACTTAGCACGTTTTTACTTGCGAAAACTTAGCACCTTAACTTAAAAAAGTTAAACATTTAAAGACGTTCCTATGTGTAGTGCCATTTTTCGTCTTTAACTACGGTTCACTGATGTCTTGTTCCAAGGTCAATTTCCTTACTTTCAATGACATATTGACCTTCATTTTATATTTTTGTCTTTAATAACAAGACGCAAAGTTAAAGATTTATTAATCTACCGTTTAAAATAAAAAATCTTTAATATGGAGGAAAATATTTATCACCTAAGAGAATAATGTTTCCTTAGATAGTCAGAAAAAAGTTCGCTTACCTTTGACTCGAATCTTTGAAATTACGACAAACATTTTTTCAGTAAACGAAATTTGAATTGGACTATTAAAATTATAGCACATCAATTCCAAACATTTTTTTTAAAATATCCCTTTCCGTTTTAAGGCCACCGTGACGCAGAGGTTAGCACGTACGCCTATAATCTTAGACCCTAGGTTCAAAATCTAAAGCGAGATCATCAGAAATATTTCCGAGAGAGGTCATCAGAAATCGTTCAGCGGTGGTCATCCCCTCTTTAATGCTGGTGGCACCCTGTTCGGACCGGACATTAAAAAGAAGTTCGTCTATCATTAAGCTTAAAACTAGAATTGGAAAGCACTCATGGATATGAGGAAAGTATTGCCACCGTTCCTTAATGGAATGTTTCACAAGCAAATTTGCATTATTTTCCATTTAATCTTAGCAGGCCCAAAGATTTTTATGTATGTACGTCGTGGTCCAAACCCCACCCGGTGAGTCAACTATATTATTTGGAGTAAACTGCTATATATATCCCTAAATTACATACCTGTGGAAAAAAACTGAAGAAGACAACAAAATACAACATCCCCTCCCTAAATTCGCCGAGTTACTGAAGTTAGAAAATCGAAGATCCCACCCAGGTGGGTTTTGGACTTGCGAATGTTAAAACTGCTATTCTTATTTCTACCTGTTTGTCCGAAACCACAGTGCGATATTTCCCATATGTATGTACATCCATCAGACGCACAACATTTTTACAAACTTTTTTCCTACATTTATTCCACTGTGCATGTATTGTAATTTTCTTATCTGCGGTTTGCAAACGATTTCAAATATTGTCACTGCGTGCCTCGCAAAGGGGGGAGTTCATCAAAACAAACGAGACGCTATTGTTGTTGTCACTGTTGCGCTTTACTATTTGGAGGTTTTCGAGACCGTTGCGGTTGTTGTCGTTGTTGTTACAGTTATACATATCTATTGTTGATAACGATTCCATATTGCTGCTGTAGTTGTTGTTGTTTTCTATTTACACAAAGACCACTCCCCGAATGTTGCAAAAAACACGTCAAAAGAGAAAGAATGAAAAAAAGAACACCGAGCACAACCAAAAACATTCAAACAAACCCAAAGAAGATAACCGTACGCTCGAGCAAAATACCGACGAACATGACAGATAAGAATACAAAAACAAAACACACACATTGAGAGAGTCTCTCAACCAACACAAAGCTCGACACAAACACAGGCATTCACAGGCCATGGCTCACTTCATATGCAGACCGTTATGGTGGTACTCCACTCATGCGACAACCAATCCAGACAGAAAACCAAAAAACTTTGGCGTGTTACTGTTTTGGCTTTTCCACACACTAATCAGGTGTTGTTCTCGATGACAACAATGAAGGAGATAAGACGACAGAGCATGCATACATTTCTCTGAGAGCGAGAGCTATTGGAAATACAGGCGGATTGAGTGTGTGCTCATATATCCCCTTTTCCTCTTTCTGCACAAAGGGATACGGAAATGTAACTTTCATATTAAAATTCTCTCTCTCATGCATTTGCCACTCGAAAATTTCTGCAAACCAACCCCTCCAACATTACCCCCACCATCAACTAGCCTTTCCAATTGGAAGTTACCTTCTTGTCAAAAAACAAATCCCAGCACATTTATGTTGTCTGCAAAATTTATTTTTAAGGGTTGATCACAAAAGGCTCTGTTGCCAGTCGATTATTTACAGTAGCTATGCGTAGATGTGTGCGTGAGTCCTTATTAGAATCTCCTCCACTGCCATTGAGGTCTTGTGTGTGAACCGCAGACGCACTAACAATCCGTCGAGTCCAACCAAAATGTAAAACCCAACAACCACCATAGCCAGCACTGCCACCAAAACGTGCTGGAAGAAAATATTACAATGGGGTTGCCACCCCTAAAAGCAGCAGAGTTACAAGTTTGCGACGACGACAACGTAGCGGCCGCCACGATGCCAGGCATGTTATCGCCTTTGTGTTGTTGCGCCCAACCCCACAACCACCATTACCAAACACACACACACATACACACCAACATCACATTAAGTGGCGCTCGCTCTTGGTTTGTTCGTTGTGTGCATTCCAACCAAACACTTGCTCTCCACCTTTTTCCCAATCAGTCGAAATCGCAACGTTAGCCGTGATACCAACCGTGATACGCGAGCGGTCATTGCACGCCACACATAAAGAAAAAAACGGCGGAAATATTTTCGTTACACCAGCAAACTGTAAAATAGCAAAAAAAAAAATTAAAGCAGAATTAAAAAAATCAATAGAAGTGACAAAATTAAAAAAAAAATCTTTAAAAACAAACAGTGGCAATTAGTGGAAGAAAAGTTTAAGTAAAACAATGGAATACCGCGCGGATATCTAAATTAGGGGACAAGATCGATGCGTTGCGTAAATTTCCTAGAATAACAAAAGCCTACGGCAAAATATAAATTGTGAAACAAAAATTCGAATTAAAAATACCAAAAAAAAAAACAAAATTTCAAAAAAAATAAGAAATAAAGAAAAATCTCGTCTCTAACCACGGCTTTTAATCCCCCATCAAAAATGCCTGTCAGTGTTTGTCTCTTCTCGCCGCTGTAGCCAAATTTTCTTATTTGACACAATTTGAGTTGCCAGATCGTTGTGTTGTGCATTTTTTGTTTGCTGTCACCAACTTCCGTCGGTGCTGTTTCTTGCATTAAAGAGGAGAGCATGGAACTTTTGAAACTAATGATGTTTAAAAGTGACTTTCTGTCCAGTAGTGCCAGTGATAAATGTGATGATCGTATACCGCCTATAAATCTAAGTCAATTGCCGGAGTTTTTATTGTGTAAGTGTTGTGTGTGAAACAAAGAGTTCTCTCGAAGTATTTGAAACGTTTATAGACGACCAAAAATCGTAAAAGGATTACAACAAGGATTATCATGGGCAAAGGATACACATTCATTCATTCGAAAGTGTTGAGAATTAATTGGAATGTGAAAAAATCATTAAGTTGATTTCGATCTAAATCTACCTTTTATACCTTTATCTAAATCTACTTTTATACCTAGTCAACTTTTTATACCTTTCACCTATGGATGATAGTGGATAACAATATTTGTAATCTATCAATTAATTTATCTGAGATCTTCTAAAATACATTAATCGATTAAACTTTGGTCGTCCTTTGCCGAATCGAAATGAAAGAATGGGACAAGCCATGCACTCGAAAGTTTGCACAAAATCCTCTTTTTGGCGTAGTTTGGTTGTCTTTAAGCCAAATTCATCCATGTTTATGCATGGAAAACTGCAATATGATTAAATACCAACAGTTTAATGGCAAATTTTCTATAGGCGCTAGAATCCGAATTTAACATATGATTTGTTCAATGAAACGAGTCCTTTATTTATAGCCGTTTTCGTATTGCGTGCCTCAGAGTATGATAAGACTTAAATTGCTAGGGCACAATCACAGCCAGCATTGGTCCTATTTTAATTTTAGTCCGTTATCGCATGATATTGGTATTATCCAGTGCAACTTTATACTGAAATTCTATGCTATTTTTGCTATTTCAACTTAATTCCCTAAAAAATATAAACCAAAGGAAAAGCAAAAGTCGGGCGATGTCAACTGAATAATTCTGAACCAATTTTGGTGGACCTCATCGAATGTTTTCAGTTGGGTTATTGAACAACCCGTACCAAATTTCGAGCAAATATGTTCAAACTGTAATAACTACGGTTGACAAATAACAACATTTTTGCAAATTACCCAAAATCTGATGAACCGATTTCGACCAAACTCCATTGATATTGTGGCAGTCGTCGAGGAAAGCGTTGTGCAAAATTTTGGCAATATTGGTCAATAAATTCGCTTGCAGTAGATCCGGAAGTGAAAATCGGGCGATATACATATACGTCAGCTATATCTATATCTGGGCCGATTTCTTGAACTTCACCAGTAATACTAAGAGTGAAAAGAAAGTCCTTTGTGCTAAATTTCGAGGGAATCGGTTAACAAATGAGCACTTTATTGCAATATTTCTCAAAATCTGATGAACGTATATATGTGAGATATATCCAAATCTGAACCGATTTTTTTTCAAAATAACAATATCCTTTGTCTCTAGGTCGAAAAACACGACTGCACCAAATTTGAAGAAGATCGGAAGAAAATTGCGACCTGTACTTTGTACACAAATTAACATGGATAGACGGACAGATAGCCGCACATAGCTAAATCGAATCAGAAAGTGATTTTGAGTCGATCGGTATACTTATCAATGGGTTATCTATTTTCCTTCTGGGTGTTACAAACAAATGCACTAAGTTATAATACCCTGTACCGGTGTATGACGCAGAACGCCTGGGTTTGAATCCTGGCTAGACCATCAGAAAAAAATTTCGGCTGTGGTTTTTCCCTCCTAATGCTGGCAGCATTTGTGAGGTACAATGCCATGTGAAACTTCTCTCCAAAGAAGTGTCGCATTGCGGCACGCCATTCGTACTCGGCTATAAAAAGGAGGCCCCTTATCATTGAGCTTAAACTTGAATCGGACTACACTCATTAATATGTGAGAAGTTTGCCCCTGTTCCTTAGTGGAATTTTCATGTGCAAAATTTGCATTTGCATTAACCACAGTGGTGATGTAGGGTATAATAAACTTCTAATGCAAATTACCACCGCAAAGACCGAGTTTATCACATTTACAGTCAACCTCATTAGGAAAAGTTTGATCATAGCGACTAATTGTCAAGCGGACAAACTGGGACATCCTTTGTGTTGTTGACTCAAAGTCGAATTCCATGAAGGTCGTCCAAAAATGGCCGTTTGAGCAGACCACATTAATGCCTTGCGTGAACTTATTATGCAATATCTTCATGTGACATACCGTTAGATAGAGTCATCTTTAGTCATTTCGTCCACCAGCATACATTCGATATTGCATGAACACTTTGCCGTCAAAAAATTTTGTTCTCGTTGGATTCAGCTCCATTTGACAATCGCTAAAAAAGGACTCGTGTCGATTAGTGCGAAGAAATTCTGACAAAATGTATTAATGTATTATCTTATCAGGCGGCGAGTTATGGATCTATGCGTACGAGCCTAAAACAAAACAAGAATCGGTCGTGTGGGCATAAGCGTAGAGAGTCCTCTGGTGGTGGGCTAAGCACTCCCCAGGAACTCGAGCCTTTTTAATGCCAAAACCCCGAATCGATAGATTTTCCGCCATACAGACCTGACTTGGCACCCAATAACTTCTTTTTATTCCCTCACATTTACGGTGATTATGATTGTGCAAAAAGTGCAGAATTTTTTGACATATCACACTGAAGTCAAAAATTTGTGTTCGCTTGATCAAGAAAATGTAACCCCTACACCGTGCCAAGTGTAGAATGTCTCGCTTTAAATCAGCTGCTATCATTTTATAGGCCCCTACACCAAAATAACGGCGGTCACTGAATATTTTGGATATTCTTGATAGCCAATATTTAGGTTAACAATGCGTATCCACCATTCAAGCTAATTTTGTTTGAACAGAAGAAGATCCAATTTGATGAATGTTTGAAAAAAAGAAATATGTATATAAAAATGGAAAAGAGAACTCGTTTTTATACCCACCACCATAGGGTGGGGGTATACTAATCTACTCATTCCGTTTGTATCAATTCGAAATATTGAACTGGGACTCAAATATGTATATTCTTGATCGTCTCGACATCCTGAGTCTATCTAGCCATGTCCGTCCGTCCGTCTGTCAAAATCACGATAGCGGGCGGAAATCATGATAGCGGTCGGAAATCACGATAGCGGGCGGAAATCACGATAGCGTGCGAAATTTTGCACAGATACTTTTTATTAGTATAAGGGATTGCAGATAGGCCACGAGCCGGTTCAGATTTGGATATAGCTCCCATATGCACTGAACTCCTGATTTGACTTCTTGAGCTCATGGAAGCCGCAGTTGTTATCCGAATTTTGCAAGGTCAAGTGTCAAGGTCAATCACCTGATATAGCTCTCATATAAACCAATCTCCCAATTTTGAATCTTGAGAAATTTTTATCTAAGTTGGCTAAAATTTTGCACTAAGTGTTTTGATATGACTTACAATAAGTCCGGTCCAAATCGGTCCATAACTTGATATAACTCTCATATAAACCTAGACCGAATAGTCTTCTACGGCCCCTATATGCTACAATTTGTGACTGCTTTGGAAGAAATTTAGCACATAAAGCACACGGATGTCAAGTAAGATTGTTTGTTGAAATTTGTTACAGAATCCATGGTGATGGGTTCTCAAGATTCGTCCCGGGCGAACTTAGCACATTTTTACTTGATATAGCTGCCGGCATATTAAACGCATTGCTAGAAAATTCTTCATCCGAAGACGAGGATAAGATTTTTTCTATATTATTTGTTTGAAATCACAACATATGGACATATGACAGGTTCGATTGAAAATGTTAAAAATACAACATGATGAGAGGGTTGGGGCGACATTTGCAAAATGTTGTCCTATATAAGAGCAACATTCTTTTTAATAACTATATCACCATAAGTTTAAAATACGTGGTCAATGGTTTTCGTTGCCAGAAAATGCTGTTGATGCGTTTAATAAACATGTTTTGGTGGTGTCCCAACCGGAGTGGGAAAAGTGTTCCGACAATTGGTTTGAGCGCATGCAAAAGTGTAAAAGTCATGCTGGAGAATCATGCTTGGAACAATTTGCGTATTCTTTATTACGCCAGAAATTTATTTGGCAGCCCTCGTAATAAAATTAAAAATAAATATCATTAGTATCGGGTTTTCTACTAAAACTACGCGGAGTCTTCCCTCATATCATTGAGTGCTCTCCAATTCAATTTAAAAAAAAAGAGCTTCCCCTTTGTAGAAGTGTGTGATGCTGGGCAAAATTTCTTTATAGAGAAGTTACATGTTTGAGGGTATAACTACCGTTGAAAATCTTTCCAATCCCATGCTTCAATGTTAAAGGCCTCCTCTTTAATCACATAAAAAACCATGAAAATGAACACAAGATAAATTGATACCAACGATATTTAAAGTAAAGTAAAATGCAAATGCAACTTTGCCCAAGAACTTTTCATTTAGGGACAGGGGCAAGCTTCTCACATATCAATGAGTGCTATCCGAATCAAGTTTACGCTCAATGATAAGCTGCCTCCTTCTTCTAGTTGAGTCCGTATGGCGTGCCGCAGTGTGACACTTCTTTGGGGAGAAGTTTTTACATGGCGTAGTACCTCAAAAATGGCGCCAGAGTTAGGAGGGGATAACCACCGCGGAATTTCGCCTGAATCCGGGCCCAGGCGGTCAGCGTCATAGACGGATGTGCTACTGTGGCCTCCAATAGTAAATAAAGGGTGATTTTTTTGAGGTTAGGATTTTCATGCATTAGTATTTGACAGATCACGTGGGATTTCAGACATGGTGTCAAAGAGAAAGATGCTCAGTATGCTTTAACATTTCATCATGAATAGACTTACTAACGAGCAACGCTTGCAAATCATTGAATTTTATTACCAAAATCAGTGTTCGGTTCGAAATGTGTTCATTCACCGTTCAGCGATGAGGCTCATTTCTGGTTGAATGGCTACGTAAATAAGCAAAATTGCCGCATTTGGAGTGAAGAGCAACCAGAAGCCGTTCAAGAACTGCCCATGCATCCCGAAAAATGCACTGTTTGGTGTGGTTTGTACGCTGGTGGAATCATTGGACCGTATTTTTTCAAAGATGCTGTTGGACGCAACGTTACGGTGAATGAACACATTTCGAACCGAACACTGATTTTGGTAATAAAATTCAATGATTTGCAAGCGTTGCTCGTTAGTAAGTCTATTCATGATGAAATGTCAAAGCATACTGAGCATCTTTCTCTTTGACACCATGTCTGAAATCCCACGTGATCTGTCAAATACTAATGCATGAAAATCCTAACCTCAAAAAAATCACCCTTTAATACCAAAACAATACCTTATGGTGAGGATGATGTAAAGCACAATAAATACCATACTGTATTGTTTTGGTATTCATTTACTATCAATACCATTATGAGTAAAGTTTCTAGGGGTGGCAGCACTGGTTGATAGTTGTGGCCGAATGTCATCTGTGAAAGTGAAATGTTCAATTACACTACAATTTCAATATGCAGAAACGAGAAACTACTGCAATTCGTTGAATTTGTTGATCAAAATTCGAATTCTGAAAACATCTCGATGGGAATCCATAGTTTTATCGAGAAATTGTGTCAGCGATTAGGCTCATTTCTGGCCAAATGCATACACTAACGAACAAAACTGTCGCATCTGCATACGTCGAGAAATAACAAGAGTTTAGTGTGGTTTATGGGCGAGTATAGTCATTATCAGCATTACCGGCTCATTTTTCTTCAATAACAACCGAGGAAGAAACGCTTCCGTTGGGACCTTGGGCTAAAATGAAGCGGCGGACAATATTTACATGAAGTTATTTTTAACAAGTAAAAGCGTGCTCAGTTCGTTCGGGCCGAATCTTATATACCCTCCACCATGGATCTCATTTATCAAGTTATTTGCCTGGTATCTCTTTTAAGGCAATCAAAGGATAATGGTTCAAGAAGTCAAGATCCATGATGGCAGCTATGTCAAAACATGGTCTGATATAGCCAATTTACAATCCCAAACGACCTACACTAATAAGAAGTACTTGTGCAAAATTTCAAGCGGATAGCTTTACTCCTTCGAAAGTTAGCGTGCTTTCGACGGAGAGACGGACGGACATGGCTAGATCGACTTAAAAAGTCATGACGATCAAGAAGATATATACTTTATGGGGTCTTAGACGAATATTTCGAGGAGTTACAAACAGAATGACGAAATTAGTATACACCCATACTATGGTGGGTGGTATAAAAATTCAGTTGTTTGAGCCAATGTGTGAGAGCATGGCATTGTCGTGGTGAAGAGTGATCCGTCTTCGGCGGTTGGTTTTCCTGATTTCTTGGAAGACAACTGGCAAACAAATGGTTGTGTACCACCCAGAATTGACTGTTCTGCGTTTTTCCTGTGGAACGATTGCGACATGCCCAGTTTTTCGGAAAAAAAGGCGATCATTTGCTTGGAAGTGCTTCGTGCGCGAACAACTTTTGTTGGATTTGGCTGATCTTGAAACACCCATACAGTCGACTGCTTTTTAAATTCGTGCTCATACGCGTAAATCCACGATTCATCACCTGTCACAGACGTGTTTTGAAGCATCGCAATCGTATTTTTGGAGAATTTCTTCCGCCAATAGACAAAATCCTTTTTATAGCGATTGAAAAATTGTGTGAGATCCAACGCGGTCAAATGTTCATGCAATAGTGAACGTATGCTGGTCCAACTAATGCCTAAGGTTGCCTCAATCTCACGACAGACCACATGACGATCTTGCAATATCAGTCGTCGCACAGCAACAATGGTCTTTGGAACAACAACTGATTTTGGGCGACCTTCACGAAATTCTTATTGGAGTGAACTACGACACCGGTTGAATTCACCATACCATCGATAAGTACTGGTCCTTGACGGAGCTTCATCGCCAAAAATGTAATGAAGTTCATCGATACACTGTTGTAGAGTTAATCCACGTCGAAAGTAGTAAAAAATAATCGCCCGAAAATGTTGAAAATTTAATTCCATTTAATTTGCGCGATGAATCTTTTAAGTTATTGCAAACAGCACAAACAGCGCTCGTATGTCAAAATGTTCTGAGTACGTTTTACCTCAAAAATGTTAAGCTTTACGATAGAGTTGTCAGTTGGCATATTGCAACACAAGGGTTGTCCAATCCCGAACAATAAAAGGCAACCCACGTACAATCCCAACCGACCTACACTAATAAGAAGTATTTGTGTCGAAAGATAGCATGCTTTCGACATACAGACGGACTGACATGGGTAGATCGACTTAAAATGTCATGTCAATAAAATATATATATATATATATATATATATATATTATATATATATATATATATATAATATATATATATATATATATATATATATATATATATATATATATATATATATATATATCTATATATATATATATATATATATATATATATATATATATATATATATATTATTATTATTTTTTTTTTTTTTGGGATCTTAGACGAATATTTCGAGGTATTACAAAAGGAATAACGAAATTAGTACACCCCCATTCTATGGTGGAGGGTATAAAAGCACAAATTGCTGCGACTACTGCTTTGAGGCTAAGGGTGCTTTCTCTGTGTTCATACGGCAGCTATAGACACTATGTTATCCTGTGTTATATCAAACACTGCCTGCTGACTGACCGACTGACTGATTTAAAATTAGGATGTTTCAACTATTGAAGGATACCTTCTCATAAATTTTAACTTCAAAACAATCACAGCACCTATTTCTAGATGTTCTTATAGATTTTTGGAGAGCATTTTTGTTTAATAGCATAAATAGGATTTTAGTAGATATTTTGTATGCCATTATTTCAAATTGTTAAGAAATTATCAAATTGTAGAAATTTTGTGCAAAATATAATCTATATATATCTAATACTAAAAGATAAGAGGCAAAATAACAACTCATTACATGTCATAACGACGTTTGGCATAAATATCTTCTCAGGAAGTCATTAAATGCCTGGAGAACGCAATTCTGAATTTCTGAAATCAGCCCTCGATTGTTGCAGATGGCTCAACAGTTTAAAATTCACCTATTCTGGGTGCCGGGCCACAGATAGGTTAGGTTAGGTAAGAGTAACAGTCCTTTACAGACTCACTTAGACAATTTTAAGTCCATTGTGATACCACAGTACCGACAGACCAAGGCTTCTGGCGGGAATTGAACCCACGACCACTGCACTGGTAATCCAAGATCGCTAGCAACCCGGCTACCGGGGTTGCCTAATGCCACAGATACGTCTCAGGGAATTGTAGAAGAAACTTGCGAAACCAGGAACTACCTACAACACATTCCAGGGGAACTGGGTATGCCTCTAGTGAAATATAAGCTAAGTCTTTAGCAACAGGCCCGAAGGGCAACGAATAACAGATGGTCACAAAGTGGGGACTGTGAACACTCCAACTATGTGGCTCAATCTAGTCTTGAAGAGAGAATATATAGATCGCAGACTAATATTTCGATGTGCTACAAATGGAATAGACAAAATTAGTATTTCCCCGTTATATGGTTGAGGATACAAAAAATGGTTTCCTATAGTTCAGGAGCTAAAGGGACGCAGTTGTTATCGGATTTGGCTGATATTTAAATTAAAACATTTTCCTTAACAAAAAATAACAAATTTAAAAAACAAAAAATTAAAAAAATTATTTTTATTACAATTCGTCTTCAGAAAAAATTTAAAAAATACCCCTAAAATGAATTTTGAGGGGGCGGCCTAGGCTAAATCTTGTCTTCGCAAAAAATTTCATTTTATTGTATAATAGTATATATCTTTAGAAAAATGTTTATTAAAATTTTACCTTTTGAAAAAATTCAAATGAGAAGTAATATTTAAAAAAAAATTTTTGAAATTTTATTTCAAAAAATGTTTTTTTGATATTGAGTCTCTAGAAAAATTTTATTCAACATAAGTTTTTGGAGAAAGTTTCTTTGAAATGTTGTCTTTGGAAAAAAATTTGTTCGAAGTTTGTCTTTCGAAAAATTTTATTGAAATTTCATATTTCCTCTTTTATATACATTCTTGATCGACATGACATTTTAAGTCGATCTAGCCATGTCCGTCCGCCTGTCCAAAGCTCGCTAACTTTCGAAGGAGTAAAGCTAGACTTTTGAAATTTTGCACAAATACTTCTTATTAGTGTATATCGGTTGGGATTGTAAATGGGCCAAATCGGTCCATAACCTGATATAACAGCCATATAAACCGATCTTGGGTCTTAACTTATTGAGCATCTAGTGGGCGCAATTCTTATCCGATTTGGCTGAAATTTTGCACATGGTGTTTTGGTATTACTTCCAACAACTGCGCTAAGTATGATCCATAACCTGGTATAGCTGCCATATAAACCAATCTTGGATCTTGATTTCTTGAGCCAATAGAAGACGTAGTTCTCATCCGATTTGGCTGAAATTTTGCACGAAGTTGTTTGTTATGACTTCCAATACCTGTGTTATGTAAGGTTCAAATCGTTCTTCAACCTGATATAGCTGCCATATAAACCGATCTTGTAGCTTGACTTCTTGATCCACTGAAGGACGCAATTCTTACCCGATTTGGCTAAAATTTTTCACTTAGTATTTTGTTGTGACTTCCAACAACTTCGATAAATATGGTTGAAATCGGTACATAACCTGATATAGCTGCCATATAAACCGATCTGGTATCTTGACTTCTTAAGCCACTAGAGTGCGCAATTCTTATCCGATTTTGCTGTAACGGCTTCTCGCATGACCTTCAACATACGTTTCCAATATGGCCTTAATAGATCTATAGCCTGATACAGCTCCCATACAAACCAATCTCTCGATTAAGCTTGTTGAGCCCCCACAAGGCGCGATTATTATCCGAATCGGACTATAACTTGATATATCTCCAATAGCACAATTCTTATCTATTATTTTTTGTCTGCCTAATAAGATATACCGCGCAAAAAACTCGACAAATGCGATCCATGATGGAGGGTATATAAGATTCGGACCGGCCGAACGTAGCGCGCTGTTTCTTCTTCTTAAGGTGTATACTACTTTCACTTTTCGTGGTATTTTTCGCCGACTACTCTTACGATAATAGATTTTAAGTTTAAGTTTAAGAGTTTAAGGTCAATGTTAAGGGGCCTCCTTTTTATGCAATAGAAGAGTCCGAACGGGGTGCCACAGTGCGGCAGCTCTTTAGGGAGAAGTCTTTACATGGCATAGTACCTTACAAATATCGCCAGCATTAGATGGGACATCCACCGCTGAAATATGTTCTGATGTTCTCGCCAGGATTCGAACCCAGGCGTTCAGCATCATAGGCGGACGTGCTAACCTATACGCTACGGTGTCTTCCCGTCATTACTTAGGCAAAATTTTAATAAAATTGTTATCGCGAGAAATGTGGGGTTTCAACAGCGAAAAATTAACTAGTTATATCCTTTCATTTCATTTAATTTTGACTCTAGCAAATTATGTCATTACAAATATTGTCAGAAATCTCAAAAAAAAAATTAAACTTTGTCTTTGTAAAATGTGTCAACAAATGCCAATGGAATTTTTTTTTTTTTAATTTTGTTTATAGAAAATATTTTATAAAGGCCCGGGCTTGGACCAAATTTTGCTTTACAGAATTTTTCACTGAAATTTTGTTATTAAAATTTTGTCTTTACATAAAATTTAATTTCAATCTGTGTTCAACAAAAAAATTTGTTTAAAATTTTGTGTAGGGAAAAATGTCATTATTATGCTGTCTTTAAAAATATTTCATTAAAATTTTCACGTAAGAAAAAAATATTTAGTGGGCCCGGTCCTGAGCAAAAAAGTTTCATTTAGGAAACAAATTATTGAAGTTGTGTTTACAAAAAAACACTTTTCTAATTTTATCTAAGAGAAAATTATGTCTCTAGGCAAATTTGTCGTTACAAATAATTTCAAAAAATAAAATTTTGTCCTCAAAAAAAAAATGTTAAAAATCTGAAAAATTCCTTAGGACTTTTTTTTTTGGAAATTTTGTGTTTAGGGAAATGATTTAGAAGGGCCTAGGTATGACCCAAATTCTGTCTTTAGAGAATATTTTATTGAAATTTTTTCTTTTGAACATATTTTATTGATATTTTGTCTTAAAAAAATATGAATTCGGTGACGATGCCAAGAACCACAAAAAAAATCCTTCCAAAAAGTTTTGAGAGAATCTGCAAACAAATGACCACATAGTTGCAATATAAGTCCAAAACGGACGAACAGGTATATTCAGTCAATAAATTTTGCGTACACATGTGTCTAGCCAAGAAAATGGATATATTCAGACCATTACTGTGCAGATATTTAATTTTTTGGAACTGAACTTCAATGGATGATAGATTATTCCATATATAGCTGCTTCCCATCATGTTAAATTCACGATAAGTTACAAATATAGCGAAAAACCTAAAAATTATCGAAAATTCATACCAAAAAAGTTTACGTACATTAAAAAAACACATAATTATTTTTTGAAAACTAAAAAAAACATGCATTGGAAAAAATACAACTGAAATACAGTGTTGACGAACTTGGTTAATGTGGTATTTATATCATAGAGGCGTTTTTGCAATGAATTCAGTACGAGTATAAGTACAGCATTCCACCGTACGGTTCGTGAAGCCTTCACACCTAATATGGCTTATGAGTAATTCTAAACCAAATTCCGAAACGCGTCCCATAGTGGTTGGTATGTCTTTCCTTTTTCATTGACAAAGAAAAATTTCCGATCATTGAGTTCGTCTCGAAAAAGAATTAGACAGAAATTTTGAAATTTATGATTTTCGCCCTAACAGGCAAAAAATTTTTGATTATGATATGATTGATATGATTTGTATACCCACCACCGAAGTTTGGGGGTATATTCATTTTGTCATTCCGTTTGCTACACATCGAAATATCCATTTCCGACTCTATAAAGTATTTATATTTTTGATCAGCGTAAAAATCTAAGATAGAATAGAGATATTGAGTTGAACTTTGCACAGATTCTTTTTTTGTCCATAAGGAGGTTTAGTTCGAAGATGGATAGGATTATATCTTGATATAGCCCCCATATAGACCGATCCGCCGATTAAGGGCCTTAGGCCCATAAAAGCCACAGTTATTATCCGATTTTGCTGTAATTTAGGACAGTGAGTTGTGTTAGGCATCCATCCTTTATCAATTTGGCTCAGATATGCCCAGATTTGGATATAGCTACCATATAGACCGATCCACCGATTTACGGTCCTAGACCCATAAAAGCCACATTTATTATCCGATTTTGCTGAAATTTGGGTCAGTGAGTTGTGTTAGGCCCTTTGACATCTTTCATCAATTTGGCCTAGATCGGTTCAGATTTGGATATAGCTGCTATATAGACCGATCCGCTATAAAAGCCACAGATCGGTCCAGATTTGGATATAGCTGCCACCGATATCTCGATTTAAAGTCTTGACCCAATAAAAGGCGCATTTATATTCCGATTTCACTGAAATTTGACACAGTGACGTATGTTAGGCTTTTCGACATCCGTGTCGTACATGGTTCAGATCGGTTTATTTTTAGGTATAGCTATTAAAGGATCAAAACTTTGTTTTACACAATTGAACAATGACTTGTACTTATTAGTATTTGGTTCAAATCGGAACATATTTCGATATAGCTGCTATGGGGCATAATGTATGCATTTTTTACCGGATTTTGTCGAAAGGTGGTTTATATATATAGCCGAAGTGGTGGGTATCCAAAGTTCGTCCCGGCCGAACTTAACGCCTTTTTACTTGTTGTATTTCGTGGGCCCTTCTTTAGAAGCAGCAATTGCTCCAAATCGTCAATTCACGCTTTTAGGCGAAATTTGGCATAGACTCACTCTTCTTACTTCATTCATTTACCTTCTCGAACTCTATAAGCCGTATTTTTTAGGTCAACAGTTGATTGAAAATAAAATTTGCCAAGAATTCAGCCAAGATTTTTCCACACTTGGTTCTAAACAATTACTGACTATGTCAGGTTAGGTTTAGATAAATATGTTTTTCAATTTTTTGCACGATAAAATTTAGTTTAAAAGTTTACCAACGCCACGGCTCCCCCAAACCATATTGGAGTAATGTCATGGTTTAGCCATTAAATAATATTTTTTTTTTTCAAAGTCTTAATTTTTCCCTCTTTTTATTGAACAATCCGACTTAAAAATTTTCTATTTTGACCCATCGCTAAGCCAAACATTTTCTTAAAAAAATGTAGACAACACAAAGTGTTGTGTAGCGAACTTCAAACAATTCCGTCGTCGGGCTGTGTTGGGTCTCTCGCCCCAGCACTACCTGATGTTGTAGTAGTAGGTTCTTAGCTTATCCTAGTCTTCCCAATATTGAGAGAGTAGGTGATTGCCTCGTCGTCGGCCCCTTGTCCGTTGGGTGGTATTGAGTGTCCCCCCACTGCACTGCCTTATGGCTCAATATGAGGACATTTGCCTATCCTTGCCTTCCCAATCTTGAAAAATACGGCCATGGCCCCGTAGTACGCCAAGCCTTTAGTCTAAGCCAAACTTGCCACGAAGACTTGATCAATGCCCACCACAAGGAGAGTTCCTTACTCCTTCTCCTCCCTGTGGAAAACCTCCCATTTCTCCACGGCCAACTCTTGGTTTTGCTTTTTTAAGACTTCCATCATGCGTTCCGTCCTTGATGAAGACTGTCGCCTTTGTGAGCTGTGGTATGTCAATCTTTCTTACAAAGTCGAGATTTGCGCCCAGCAAGTGTGGATATTTTCATTTCGTGTTTTCATAAAAAAAATTGAACACCAGAACTTTAGTTATACATATTAGCTAGATCGATATTAAGTCATATTAAGAAATTTTACATTATGAGCATTTATAAATGGGTTTTTGTTGAATAAATGAAGTGTACGTAAATTTTTTTCATGTGCTTGCAGTGACTCTAGAAGTGGAAATCGGACGATACATATTGGAGCTATTTCTAAATCTGAACCAATTTTTGTGAAATTCGCCAGTAATGTCAAAAGTCATAAAAAATCCTTCCCTCCAAAGTGAATCATTTAACAAATGACCACATTGTTGATATATTAGTCCAAATCGCACGAATATATATCTATATATCGAATATATATATATATATATCGCACGAATATATATATATATATATATATATATATATATATATATATATATATATATATATATATATATATATATATATATATATATATATATATATATATATATATATATATATATATATATATATATATATATATATATATATATATATATATATATATATATATATAAATGGGTGCTATATCTAAATCTGAATCGTTTTTTTTTTTCAATTTTAATAATTTTTGTTTTTAGGATAAAAAATGCCCGTGCCAAATTTGATTCTTCAAAATCGGATAAAAATTGCTTCCTGCACTTCTCACACAAATGAACATGGACAGCCTGGCAGACTGACTGACAGGCAGACTGACTGACATACAGACGATTGAATGATGACACAAATGTTTTCTATTTTACACGCTTACCAACATTGTCATTAATAAACCGTTTTAATTGAAGGGGATAAGCCAAGCGGCATTTTTTCTCCTTACAACATAAGTGAGAAAATCCGATTCTCTTGTCCGTTTATGATGAAATTTCATGTTTTTATCATACAGAGCATTTATATTGTCGTAGTAATTTTTTAACAAAAAAATTTAAACTAAATAAAAACAAGTAAAAACGTGCTAAGTTCGGCCAAGCTGAATCTTATATACCCTCCACCATGGATCGCATTTGTCAAGTTCTTTTCCCGGTGTCTCTTTTTAGGCAAACAAAGGAAAGGAAATATAAAAGAAAAGAAGAGCTTTGGAGCTATATCAAGTTATGGTCCAATTCGGACCATAATGGAATGAATGCTAGAGACCACAGTAGAAGTCATTGTGTAAAATTTCTGTCAAATCGAATAAGGATTTCGCTGTTTAGGGGATCAAAAAGTAAAATAGGGAGATCGTTTTTTTGGGGAGCTGTATTAGGTTATAGACCGATTCTGACCATTTTTGACAAGTATATTGAAGGTCATGGGAGAAGCCGTTGAACAAAATTTCACCCAAATTAGATAATAATTGTGGCCTCTAAGGGCTCTAGAAGTCAAGACTCCAGATCGGTTTATATGACAGCTATATCTGGTTATGCATCGATTTCACCCGTACTTAGCACAATTGTTGGAAATCATAACAAAACACCTCATGCAAAATTTCAGCTAAATCGGATAATAATTGCGCCTTTTAAGGGCTCAAGAAATCAAAATTCAAGATCGGTTTATATGGCAGCTATGGACTGATTTGAACCGGTTATGGACTGATTTGAACCATACTTGGCACAGTTGTTGAAAGTCATGACGAAACACGTCGTGCAAAATTTCAGTCAAATCGGATAGGAATTGCGCCCTCTAGAGGCTCAAGAAGTCAAGACCCCAGATCGGTTTATATGACAGCTATATCAGGTTATAGACCGATTTGAACTATTTTTACCGTACTTAACACAGTTATTGGAAGTCATAACAGAACACTACGCACAAAATTTAAGCCAAATCGGACAAAAGTTGCGGCTTGTAAGGGATCAAGAAGTTAAATACGGTTTATATGGGAGCTATATCAGGTAATAGACCAATTTAGACCGTACTTGGCATATATATTTAAAGTCATAACAGAACACTACATGCAAAACTTCAGCCAAATCGGACAAAAATTGCGGCTTGTTACAGATCGGGAAGTTAAATCGCAAATCGGTTTATATGGGAGCTAAATCAGGTTAAAGGCCGATTTTCACCATACTTAACACAGTTGTTGAAAGTCATAACAGAACACCACATGCAAAATTTCAACCAAATCCGACAAAAATTGCGACTTCTAAGGGCTGAAGAAGTAAATCGGGAGATCGGTTATATAGACCGATTTGAACCGTACTTATCAAAGCTGTTGGAAGTCATAACAGAACACTACCTGCAAAAATGCAGCCAAATCGGAAAAGAATTGCGGCTTGTAACGGATCGAGAAGTCAAATCGGCAAATCGTTTTATGTGGGAGCTATATCAGGTTATACCGATTTAGACCGTACTTGGCATAGTTATTGAAAGTCATAACAGAACACAACATGCTAAAATTCAACCAATTGCGACTTGTAAGGACTCAATAAGTCAAATCGGGAGATCGGTTAATGTGGAAGCTATATCAGGTTCTTAACCGATTGGGACGGTAGTAGGCACAATTGTTGGAAGTCTTAACAGAACACTACATTCAATAATTCAGCCAAATCGGACAAAAATTGCGGCTTCCAGGGACTCACGAAGTCAAATCGGGAGATCGGTTTATAAGGAAGCTATATCTAAATCTGAACCGATATGGCATATTTGCAATCCCCACCGACCTATTTACATCAATATTTAGTATCTGTGCAAAATTTCAAGTGGCGTTCGACCGCTATCGTGATTTCGACAAACGGACGGACGAACGGGCATGGCTAGATCGACTCAAAACGTCGAGACGATCAAGAATCTATATACTTTATGGGGTCTTAAACGAATATTCCGAGGCCTTACAAAGGGAATGACTAGATTAGTATACTCCCATCCTATGGTGGTTGGTGTAAAAACTTCATCAAAATACTGAAGCTGATTCGCCCAAACTATCATTATTATAAAACTAAGATATTCGCTAAGACAATAAAATTTTGAAGTATGGCTTACTTTGCGTGGGGTCAGTTCCTGCACCAAGTAGCGACAGCAATTTTTATATCCCACACCGCCACTGTGGTACAGGGTATTAAAAGTTTGTGCATTTGTTTGCAACGCTAAGAAGGAGAAGAACTATACCCCTCACCACCACTGTGGTACAGGGTATTAAAAGTTTGTGCATTTGTTTGCAACGCTAAAAAGGAGAAGAGCCAGACCCATTGAAATGTATACCGTTCAACTCAGAATCACTTTCTGATTCGATTTAGCCATGTCCGTCTGAGAGTCCATGTATACTTGTACTCAAGGTACAGGTCGTATTTGTCTTCCAATCGTCACGAAATTTTGCACATACCACTTTTTTGGCCCAAGGACGAAAGCTTTTGATATTGGTAAAAATCAGTTAAGATTTAGATATAGCTCCCATATACATGTATCGCCCGATTTCCACTTAATTGGCCGTAGTAAAGACAATTTTCAACCGATCTGCACAAAATTTGGCATGAATTGTTTTGTTACTAATCTTAACATATCTGAAAGATTTCATTAAAATCGGTTCAACATGAAAGTTGGATATAGGTCCCTTATATTATATATGTATCGTTCGATTTGCACTTAAATGGCCGTAGTTACTACAATTTTCAACCGATCTGCACAAAATTTGGAGCGGATTGTTTTGTTACTGATCTCTACATATATGCATGATTTCATCAAAATCGGTTCAGATTCAGATATAGCTCTCATATATATGTTTGCACTTAAATGGCCGTAGTAACTACAATTTTTAAACGACCTGCACAAAATTTGGCACGGATTGTTTTGTAACTAATTTTAACATTTTGCAAGATTTCATCAATATCGGTTCAGATTTGGATATCGATCTCATATATATTTATAGTCTAATTTTTAAACCATCTGTTCGAAAAAAGTCGTTTCACATTTAGATATACCTCTCATATACATATATCTATTGCCAGAATTTATAATTGTAGGGTAGATGTAGGGTATTATATAGTCGGCTCCGCCCGGCTTTAGCCTTTCCTTACTGGTTAATAAAAAATTTTAGGCATTATTACCAATTTCACAGTAACAAGAGAATTTTGCCAATTTTGGTGGGGGGAGAAGGATGAAGTGCTTATTGACATTTGTCTTAAATCTTTGGATGTCAAAGTGGGTGGGAAAAACATTAGCCGGAAGTCGATTCCACATGCGAACGGTTCGGGCGAAATAAGAATTCTCTCTAAAATGCATTCCTGGAATGTCTAGTATCCCTGACATACATCCTTACATCAGGAATAAGAAGACGAATATCAGACGAACACACACCATGAAAGTACAGATAGAATAGCGCCAAACAACCCACATTGGGACGATGATGAAGGGAGGCAATATAGTCCCCAATTAACGCCATCGCTCTCCTCTGTACACGGTCCAGTAGCCCCAAGGATGATTTTGAAGCTCCAGCCCATACATGTGAGTTGTACTCCATTTTCGGCCCTATGAAAGTGGTTTATATATTAAGAAGATCAGACGGAGTGAAGTAATTCTTTCACCATTTAAGGAAGCCTAAACACTAGAATGCTTCTTTCGACACTTCAAATACATGTTTAGGCCAAGGAACATCACTTTGTATTTTCATGCCCAGAACATCAAGAGCTTCTGATTGTTCAACATCTACACCGTTGATAGATAAAGATGATCGTAATGGGTCAGCAAATCGTTTGTGTGACAACAAGCAGCACTGAGTTTTCCTTGCATCAAAATCTACTCGATTCATTCGACCCCACTCAGAAATGGCCAGCAGCCAGCAGAAATGGCCTGTCAGAGTGTATTGTCCATAACCCGCCTCTTGACCTCAATCTCTCGAAGACTTGGCCTATGGTCGAATGAGTACGAATGACAGAGATTATTGTCATCCGCAAATGAGTAGATCGGATTCGATGTCTGACCCAACAGATCGTTGATGAAAATTAGAAAAAGAGAAGGAGAAAGAACAGAGTCCTGGGGTACACCTGCGATCAATTTGTGCTCATTGGATGAGAACCCATCTATAACGACTCGAAATAAATCGAACGAAGCCATTACCGACACCAAATGCGACAAGCTTTGATAGTAGTGCACCGTGCTAGATCCTATCAAATGCCTTGGAGATATCCAGAGCCACAACCTACTCTCACCAAACTGATGGATTGAGCGACTTCAACGTTCCGACAGAAGTGCCATGAGGTCACCCGTAGAGCGATTTCTGCGGAACCCATACTGTTGGTCGCTAAGAAAATCATTAGACTCTAAATACCTCACGAGATGGTGACTAACCATGCTCTCCATGACCTTGGAGAGAGCGGAGCATATCGCAATTGGCTGATAATTCGCAGGGTTGTTTGCCTCACCCTTCTTGGGTATTGGCTGAACGTTCGCAATCTTCCAATGCGCCGGGAAGACATAAGACTAGCACGGTTTTACCTTTATTCGTTAATAATGTTCCTTTCGTCTATTTTAATTTGTAAAATCAGTCGTTTTTAAAAATATAGGTAATAGGAAATTAATTAGGTAATATTTCTAGAATAAATATCGAAAATATCATTAATGTCATAGAAGCCTGCACGTACTATCCTTGTAAAAAATTTTGGAATATAACTTGTACCCCCACCACAACTAAGGGATTTTAAAAGGCCCCAATTTTCAATTAATGGTTTAAATTAGATACATGGAGTATATTGAGCTAATTTGTATACATAGTTGTGGTTGGTAATCGACCTTTCACTTTACGTTTTTTGTGATTCATATCTAGACTGCATTTTATCCGAGATGATGATGTACAAATACATCTAAAATAGATTTAAATACACATCAAAAATCAAAATGTTCACATTTAAAGTTATCCTATATTCGCTGAGTGTATAAAAAATAGAGGACGAGCTAAGACAAAATAGTTTCAATTGCCCATCGACACGTTAGAGGTGAACAGTTCTGCTGCACGTTATAACGTCATTTGGCTCATGCTGTAAAAAACATTAACACATTAATTCTCCAATTTATGAACCCTTCAATCTGCTGTAGTGACCTAGTCTAAGGATGAACAAAAAAAAAGGACCTACACAACAAACCATTTAAAGCAACTAGCATCACACATACACACAAGAGTATACTAATACGCTTCATTATAAAAGTAGCTTAATTTTGAGGTATTTTATAAAATTACCAAAAAAAAAAGCAAACGAAACGACAGCATTGTGTTATAAAAGGTGACTTTATAGTTCATAAACCCCATTATGCACCACCATGCGAATGTCACGTTCGCGCAACCAAAGAAGACGAGCAAAAGTGGAAATGTAGCAGCACATTAAGGCCATCGCTGAGCTGAATAGAGGGTGTTTGGATGGTTGGTTATAAAAGCTTTTTTCTGTGTTGCCGGCACAAAGCAGCCCAAAAGGTGTGCCATGCAGTCTATATGATAATCCATCCAACAACCATCCACTCGCAGGGCCGTATATCTAAACAAACAAATTCGAAAGGTGTGTCATTCTTAAAGAGCGGGTGGCAACCGTGCTTGGCCCATCATCAAACCCACCATAATAATATTTACAAGCAGCCAAGTGCCAAGTCGCTGGTCATAAGTCTAAGCTATACGAATACATACGTTTATACATGTCCATGTGTCTATATGGCATGGAATCCTTTTAGACATCCCATTCTCCAAAGGACATTCGCATGTAGAGCAGGCAGAGTGTATGCAATTTAACATATGCCAATAAACGAATGCTTTTAAGAGCCTTACATCAGTCTATGTGTCTATTTCGAGTTTTAGGTTTGTATGTTGTTTTTTTTTTTCTTTCTTTGAAGGCTTTAATGGCCACCACAATAACAATGAACTAAAATTGGGTTAAAGGATTGTATTAATGACAAAGTATCGGCAAAGCTAGTAAAGGCAGAGTAGAGTAGACAAATGCTATGCTACCAAAATCGAAAGGAAACACACCCACACGCTTTGTCTGCTTGTAAGAAGGATGCGAGAAAGGCTAAAAGGCAATACATACATATTCATATATTATTTACCAATATCTTTTTTCATATGTGAGTGTATGGGTATTGAGAAAACATTGCCGTAGAAATCAGATATGACTAGGGGATAAGAGGCAAAACTTAATTCGATGGTTTAAAATTAAAAAGTCTTAAATCCATTTTTATTACTTTACAAGCTAAGGAAAAAAAATTTATATAGTAATAACTTTGTTATTTGCACCGCTGTGCGGGATCTCCTTCCAGCACTTATTGTACTTGAGGTCACTTTCTTTCTTGCACAAACTGATATACACGCAGGCACCACAATACCTATATGGAATCATTGATGTCGCCAGGTCTAATAGAGGGAGAACAAGTTAAAGCGTGCAAAGTTCGGCCGGGCCGAATCTTGAGAACCCACCAGCATGGTGTTTGCTAAAAATTTATGCAAAATAATTTTAGTTGTAGGGCGTAATTCTACCTACCAAACTTCTGCCAAGCCAGCAAACATTAAAGCTTCTAGCAACCTAACGAGATGATCCAGAGATAGGTTTACACGGGAGCAATATCAGGTTATACCGTATTTGGCACAGATGTTAGAAGTCGTAACAGATCACCGCACGCAAAATTTCAGCCAAATCAGACAAAAATTGTGGTTTGTGAGGGCTCAAGAAGTCAAATTGTGAGATCGGTTAATATGGGAGCTATATCATATTTTTGCCCTATTCGAACCGTACTTGGCACAGTTGTTGGAAGTCTTAATGGAACACCACATGCTTAATTTCAGCCAAATTGGACAAAAATTGCGTCTTGCAAGAGCTCAAGAAGTCAAATCGGGAGATCGGTTTATATGGGAGCTGTATCAGGTTATAAACCGATTTGGACCGTACTTGGCACAGTTGTTGGAAGGCTTAATGGAACACCACATGCTCAATCTCAGCCAAATCGAACAAAAATTGCGGATTGCAAGGGCTCAAGAAGTCAAATCGAGAGATCGGTTTATATGGGAGCTATATCAGGTTATAAACCGATTCGGACCGTACTTGGCACAGGAGTTGGAAGTCTTAATGGAACACCATAAAGTATATATATTCTGGATCGTCTCGACGTCCTGAGTCGATCTAGCCATGTCCATCCATCCGTCCGTCGAAATCACGTTAGCAGGCGAACGCATAAAGCTAATCGCTTGAAATTTTGCACAGTTACTTAATATTGATGTAGGTCATTGGAGATTGCAAATGGGCCATAGCGGTTTAGATTTAGATATAAAACGATTTGCCGATTTGACTTCTTGAGTCCCTTGAAGCCGCAATTTTTGTGCGATTTGGCTTAAATTTTGCACATAGTATTCTGTTATGACTTTCAATAAATGTGCAAGTACGATTCACATCGGTCTATAACCTGATAAAGCTTCCATATAAACCGATCTCGCGATTTGATTTCTTGAGCCCCTGGAAGCCTAATTTTTGCTATGACAGCAGACCTACTGCTGCATAAGAAGCAAAATAAACTAATTACATCCAGCAGATGGTGTCTGCAATTATTTCCAAACTTTTTCTATGAGTGTAAGAACCGTAATAAAGGGGTTCAAGAAGCAAAATCGGGAACTCGGTTTATATGGGAGCTTTATCAGGTTATAAGCCTAATCAGACCATATTAAGGACGCACGTTGGAGGTAAGGGGAGAAGTCGTAGTGCCAAATCAGACAAGAATTGCGACCTCTAGAGGCTCAAGGAGTGCAATCGAGGGATTATATGGGAGTCATATCAGGTTTTAGACCGATTCATTGTACACTTGTCACGCAAGTTGAAGGTCATAATACAATATTTCAGCCAAATGGGATAAGAATTGGCCGCTTTAGAGGCTTAATAATTATAATCGGAAGGTCTATCAATGTGGGAGCTATATCAGGTTTTGCACCGATTCAAACCATGCCTTGCATATCTATTGAAAGTTATAAAAAATATTATAATGCAAAATTTCAGCCAAATCCGATAAGAATTAGCGCTTTAGGGGCTCAAGAAGTCAAAATCCTAGATCGGCTTATGTGTGAGCTATATCAAAATATGGACCATTTAATATCCCAGCCGATCTACTCTAATAGGAAATATTTGCTCCAAATTTAAAGAACCTAGCTTCACTCCTTCGAAAGTAAGCGTGCTTTCGACAGGCAGACAGACGGATGGACACGGCTAGATCGATTTAAAGTATCATGACTACCAAAAATATATGCACTTTATGGGATCTTAGACCAATATTTCGATGTGTTACAAATAGAATGACGAAGTTAGTATACCCCATATAATGGTAGAGGGTATAAAAACGTCGTGAATAAAATTTAGTTAGGCACTTTTTATATTAAGCCTTTAAGCCTTTTAAGCATTAAAAGTTCTACAAAATCAAACTGAAGTAGAATGTGATGTTACAAATAAAATGACAAAACTAAATAATCGCCCCTTACGATGGAGGCTATAATGATTACAAAGTCAATTTTAAAATTTTTCCACTGCAAAAAAAATTAAAGAAAAGTTAATTTTTTATAAAGGGTTTGAAAAAACTTTTTGAAATTAAATTTTACTGTTTGTGTAAAATTTACTTAAATTTGATTCTAAAAAAAAGTTTTTAAGCTATAAATTTTTAAAGAAAATTTTGGCAATTTTTTTTTAACAATTCTGTATATATGATTTTGAAAAAAAAAATCAAATTTAATTATCATTGAAACATTTAGACTTAAATTTCTGAGGCAATTAAAGATTATTTTACTTTAATTGGCTATGATAGAACATTTGTCCCATTAGCCGAACTTAAAATAGCGTTCCAAGCGCCTCGACCTTCTGCGCTCCTTCCAAAAACTCTAACATCAAGTTTCGGAATGTCTTTCTTGATCTGTCCATCGGATTTTTGGTCATCCCGGGTGGCGTGTACCATAGTGCTCGCCTTTGAAAGATTTCTTCGATGAGACATCTTCATTTATTCTAACAATATGCCCTAGCCAAACCAACCGTTGTATTTAGTTACATTTAAATATGCAAAGGACGTCGATCAATGCTAACAATCCCAGCCTCATCTGATTTCACAAGTAGGCATACCTCGAAACCAAATGACAATACGGGTGTCTTGTGTCGTGTAATCTTCGTATGTAGAGAGTTAATCTTGTTTCTAACCTGCTTGCTTTATATAAACTAGCATCTGTTATTCTTAGCTTTATTATAAAACTGGTGTCATTCGTATCGGTTATGGCGGTGCCGATATCATCCATTTTGTCTTATCTCCATTTCACTGATTCTCCTTCGGTTCTTTCAAAGGCTGCAGTTACTACTTAAGATGTCCGACCCGTGATATCAATGTTGTCGGCATAGGCGATTAGCATGTGTTTTCAAATCTGCATCTGTTGTAATTTTCTCCAGCAAGTTATTAAAGAGATTACACGATAAGCTGTCTCCCTGTCTTAAACCTCGCTTGGTATTGAATGGTTTAGACAGATTCTTTCCTATTCTTCCAGAGGAACGTGCATTAGAAAGCCCCGTCCTGCATAGTCTTATTTACCTTGCAATGATGCGAAACTCAGACATGGCTTGAAATACCTTCCAGCGTATAGGGCTGTCGAAAGCGGATTTGTAGTTAACGAAGAGATGTTAAGTGTTGACCTGACCTTCTCGGTTCTTTTCCAAGATTTGGAGCAGAGTTAATGTATGGTGTATGGTGGATTTACCAGACCTGAAGCCGCCCAATTATCTACTTGACTTTAGATTTTAATCTTTAGCATAATATGATTGAAAATATCTTGTATGCGAGGTGAAGAAGACTTTTTCCTACACAGTTAGCACATTCTTGTGTAAGGGACAAAGTATGCTGAGATTCCAATCATCGATTATGCGTTCTTCAGATCACGCAAACGACCTGATGCATACGCGTTAACAGCGTGTCGCCTCCGCCCTTAAATAGTTCAGTTGGAAACCCATCGGCTAGTTTTACCTAATTTTCATCAACCCCTGTTCACACGCCCATGTGTATACGTATATCCTTTTGCTATAAAAATCTATATATTTGATATACTTTTACAAATTGCCTCTGTCTTAGACTTATGTACTTTAACTTTTTTGGGATTCTCGTGTATTTTTGCCTCTTTTTCAGTTCTATTTATCCATTTATCAATTTCATGTTTCTTTTTATATCTCCTCCCAATTATTTCCCTACCAATGACCTTCTGTTCCTTTTTAACCCCCGCCCTCTGCTATTCTATGTGAGTCCCTTTTGTTCACTTTTATCTACATATCTCTCTCATCATTTATTTACAGCCACGATACCAAAATGTGGAGGCTGTCATGAACTGATATTGGATCGATTTATTTTGAAGGTGCTGGAAAGGACGTGGCATGCGAAGTGTTTGCAGTGTAGTGAATGTCATGCCCAGTTGAATGATAAATGCTTTGCCAGAAATGGACAATTGTTTTGTAAAGAGGATTTTTTTAAGTAAGTAAATTTCCGCACATTTTTTAAGGCCTTTAGTACTTAAAGTTTGATATGTAGAAGATTTAAAGGGGATTAATATAATTGGAGTTTTAATGGTAAGAAGTTGTTGCAAAAAATGGGATTTCAAATATAAATAAATAAGACAAATTCAAATTAAGTCCATGTTATAATGTAATAAACCCTACAGACTACAAGGTATCCCATTCGTATTTGTATAAAAACATATGACTACAAAATATATAAAATATCAGGAATAGCTATATATCCTTATATCCTCAATAGATAACCATAAAAAATTAATACATACATATTTACATTAGTTATCATTTCCAAAAATTTAAATTTAACCAGGAAAACTTAAAAAGGCTTGTTACTCCTTAACTTGACAAATTGGCATTACTCTTATAGATAGGAACAGCCGATGTCCTATTTCTTATACTTTCCAATACCCCATACCTTTGTTCCACCATTTCTCACATCACTTTTTTTGTCAGGTCTCCATTTATTTACAATGCCAAGCCATAAAAAAAATTCATTGTAGATCATTGGATCAAACTTTGATGTTCTGTAAACAGTCTTATTTGCTACAACATTATACTTTGTTCTGCAATACTGATATTACCCGACTTTCTTGGATTCAATGTAATTCCTCAATCCTAATTTAAAATTTAGTTACATTTCAACAGATCGCCTCTCCTTTTGAAAATAGTGGTCAGATGAATGCAATCCACTTAGAATATCAGAAAGATACCACATAAACCAAACTATCCCAGTACAGCTTGAAGAATACAATCAACAGTTGTCAGTATCTTTAGAATATAAATTTCCTACTATATTACAATAAAAAACAAAAAATTATTATCGAATTTGTTTTTAAATACCATCTTGTTAAAATAATTAATTAATAATAACCAATCTTCTGTCTTTTCCCAATGTTTGGGTCTTCTAATAGGCGCTACGGAACGAAATGTTCCGCTTGTGATATGGGTATACCGCCAACGCAAGTCGTGCGACGTGCTCAAGACAATGTCTATCACCTGCAGTGTTTCCTATGCACGATCTGTTCGCGCACCCTCAATACCGGCGATGAATTCTACCTCATGGAAGATAGAAAGCTAGTATGTAAGCGTGACTACGAGGAGGCAAAGGCGAAAGGTAAGTCCCATACAAAATGACATGGGAGTCCAGCCCACCCCAGTGATGGTATTAATTTATTGTTCTATTTGACATTATTTATAGGTTTGTATTTGGATGGTTCCTTAGATGGTGACCAACCGAATAAACGACCTCGCACTACGATAACTGCAAAACAATTGGAAACACTAAAAACCGCCTACAATAATAGTCCGAAACCTGCGCGTCATGTTCGAGAACAGCTGTCCCAGGATACGGGTTTAGATATGAGAGTAGTACAAGTCTGGTTTCAAAATAGGTAAGTTGAAGATGGAAAAGGAATGTGGCGAAAGGCCATTGTGAAAATACTAACCAACAACAAGCAAAGAGTGCAAATTGTATTTTGTGGATTTGTATGTTAATGCAACCGTAGCTCAGACGTTAGCATGTCCGCTGAACATCTGGGTTCTTATCTTGGCGAGAACATCAGAAACAATTTTCAGCGGTGGTTTTCCCCCCCTAATGCTAGCGACATTTGTGAGGTACTGTGCCATGCATAGAAGCCATATAAAAACTTCTCCCCAAATAGATGTTGCACTGCGGCACGCCGTTTGGAGTCGGCTATAAAGAAGAGGTCGCTTATCATTGTTATGTGAGAAGTTTGCCCCTATTCCTTAATGGAATGTTCATGGGCTAATTTGCAATTTGCATCTGCATTTGTTTGTAAAACCCAGAAGGAAGACAAATTTATACAGTGATATAGTACACGGATCGACTCAGAATCAATTTCTGATTCGATTTAGCTATGTCCGTCTGTCCATATTAATTTGTGTACAAAGTACAGGTTGCAATTTTCATCCGATCATCTTCAAATTTGGCAAAGGCACCTAATTTGTCCTAGGAACGAAGCCTATTAAAACTGGAAGAAATCGGTTTAGATCTGGCCTATAGATATAGACCATTGAAGTTGGAAGAAATCGGTTCAAATTCACATATAGCTCCATGTAAATTTTCGCCAGATTTGGACTAATATTGCAATAATAATAATTCCATTATTACTCCCTGCATTGCTGTTGTATTTAATGGAAATCGGATCAGATATAGATAAATCTGTCATATAAATGTATCTCCGGATTTGCATTTCTTGGCCTTTGCAAGAGCATTTATCACCCAATGCGGATTTAAGGTGCGAGCAACAATGCACCAAGGGATGCGCACAATACCATACTAAGTCTGAAGCTTTTGCATCTGAACGTTAAGCACGCAGCGACAAAGATTTCTTACGTCTTAGAGAGTAAGAATTTGGATTGGAAAAGGAAATACGAGATGAGAACCAATAGAGATTGAATTATTTCTGTCGGAATGCGATAGGCAAGAGCTGGTTGGGGTAAAATGTATGTGAAGTGGTACAACGGTACTGAAACTGAAAGGTATCTTCCTTCACCTGTTCTTGTGTGTGGTATCACAATGGACCACAACGTCTAAGTGAGTCTAATGGCAGAGTGCCACTTAAACCTAATGTACAGTGCGCTGGCTAGAGGATTTATTTCCAATGGGAGTGTAGTCTGGCATCGGGTTTTGGTTAGAGAGAGTTTCCAGAATGCCGAAAGGGTTCATTGCACCTCTGCTCTGCTTACCACAGAAACGGGGAACAGTTCACCGAGTCAGCGTTGAGAGTCGAAGGCCTATAGAAGTTCGGAAACTTGTCAACTCGAGACTACAGGCACGGTGGGTTACGTTTCAGATAGGACGTTCTTCGTTTCCGACATGGAGTTTGAGTTTTGAAGATATCGATGTTGCCCCTTTTCAGGTCCCTCGATATGCACGGTTGGATTTTAGCGGATAGTCCTTATTGAGTACTATGGAATTAATGAGTCATATGTACTGCTTGAGGGTTGTAACGTTTATCACGTAGAGGTCTTCACGATCATGTGGGCTGAGAACACGATTTCTATTCAGTTGCTTACACCGTCAATCACAATCTATGAGACTTTTAAGCGCCTCTTAAGGCTCCGGCCTCGGGAATTGTGAGGCCAAGGCTTGTTGTAAGTTGAAAAATCATCTCTGGATCAAAGGGGAAATATTTTGGTTGCATGAAAATTATCGTTTAATGTGACCCAATTTCTGGAGAGGAAAGACATCCTTTATCCTGGTTCTAGGCCAGAAGCTACACCTTGATAGAAACGATTACTTGCTACTGTAGTAAAAGATCGCAGATGTCGCACTGCACGCAAGTAAATGGACATTTTTTTAAGGTTTGTGGGGATAATGAGGTATTGCAGATGAGGAATGGGAGGCCGCTACAGCGCAGAGATTAGCATGGCCGCCTATGACGCTGAAGGCCTGGGTTCCAAACCTTTCGAGAACATCAGAAAAGTTTTCGGAGGCGATTACGTCTTCTAATGCTTGCGACGTTGGTGAGTTGCTATGCCTTGTAAAAAAAAACAGGTGTCGTCATACCTGTTCCTTAATGAAAACTTCATGGGCAAATTTTTAGAAATTGGAGATGGTCAAGCAGATACTGTACGAATTGAACAGTATCTGACGTAGCTCCAGTCTAAAGTTCAAAGAAGATTAACGGTGGTGCGTATCTTTTCTTCAGCTCAGGTGAGCTTATTGCGTTTCTACTTTTAAAATCTATAAATACAAAGTGCAGCGGATATATCCTAAGATATCTGAGATAAGTTTTAGAGCATTTGCACGATCTACGATGCTTTTCGTTATTAGTAACATGCTTTTTCCGCCGAAACTTAGTCGAAATTGCATGGCAATGTGGAGGGTTCTGGGAAGGGGCGTTCTCCATAGGCACTTGAACCCTAAGTTAAATATCTTATTTGTATTTTTTGTACGTTTACTATTAAGGTAGCCGAGTTGGTAGCTATCTCGGATTACACGTACGGGGATCGTGGGTTCGATTCCCATAAGAGACTTTGGTCTGTCACAGTCGTGCCATGAATGATTAAATTTTTATAATTAAGTCGGATTTCAAATTGCAACTATAGCCCAATTTAACGTAACCTCCTATTAAGGTACTAAGAAAAATTCGTATAAATCGGTCTACCGATGTCTGAAATACCTCGGATAAAATGCAAAATAAAGACACCTTACGTCTTCGTTTAAGGTCATAATTAGATTTTGCAAATGCAAATTTGCCCAAGAACACTGCATTGAGAAATAGGGGAAAACTCTCACATGTCAATGAGTGCCTCCTTTTTATAGTACGGCGTACGTACGGCGTGCCGCAGTGTGACACCTCGTTGGGGAGAAGTTTTCATATGGCATAGTACCTCACATTAGGAGGGGATAACCACCGCTGAAAAAAAATTATTGATGTTCTCGCCAGGATTCGAACCCAGGCGTTCAGGGTCATAGGCGGACATGCTAATTAACCTCTGCCCTACGGTGGTAATTAGATGTTATACTAAGTAATTAGGAACATTCGGATTACGAATGGCAGCATTTAGTGAAATAAATACAAGAAAACAACAGCTACAAGTCATAATTTGTACCATTGTGCTTTTATGTATGGGGTTAACTCCTTAAGGGGAGGCACAATTAAATTTTGATTTTTGCAATTTTGTTAATTAAAAATTTTTTTCTTTTTTCCATTTCCAGAAGAGCGAAAGAGAAACGTCTGAAAAAGGATGCTGGCCGAACACGATGGAGTCAATATTTCCGCTCAATGAAGGGCAATTGTTCGCCAAGAACTGAAAAATTCCTAGACAAAGATGATCTTAAAGTCGATTATGATAGTTTTAGTCATCATGGTAAGTCAGTTTATTTCTTTTAATCATGTTGGAATATTTTCGTATAACAATAACTTTTTTTCTATTTCCAGACCTTAGTAACGACAGTTATAGTACCGTCAATTTGGGTTTAGATGAGGGAGCCTCACCACATTCGCTGCGTGGCTCATATCTGCACGGTAGTTCGAGTCCTTCACAGTATCCATCTAGTCGTTCACCGCCACCGGTGGGGCAAAATCATTCGTTTGGTTCATATCCCGACAATATCGTTTATACAAATATAGGTAAGAAAGATCAGAAGAAAAACACAAAGCGCTTCAAAGCATTTTTCTTGAGAGGGAATCACTTAGCTTGAAAATCTCAAGCAGGTGATGACTAACCACGAAAAAGCTGAGATTTACTATACTATGAGTGCCGAACTTACCAGCTTTGGGGAGACAACTTCACATAAAATTATATATTTTAAAAATATGGATTTATTTTCTATCATTTTTTTGCAGATCATAATTCCACATCGAATCTGCATGGCGCTAAATCACAATCCCGCTTACATGCTGGCAGTGCTGTTTCCGATCTAAGCAACGACTCTAGTCCCGAGCAAGGTTTTCCCGACTTCCCTCCCAGCCCTGATTCATGGCTGGGCGATGCGGGGAATACCACAACCTCTAATCCAAATTCGGCAACACCAGGCGGTGTACATTACTGATACTCAAACATTCTCTTTAGATATTTTCAAATGCAATCACGCAACTTGTTGCTGCAACATCATCATAACCAGCAACAGCAGCAACATCAATCTCTAGAAGCTTTGGCCCCCATGGAAGCGGACGAGGGCGAAGTTCATTCATTACCTGCTGCTTCATTGCAAAAAGCCGAGCAAAATTCATAACATTTTGAAAATGCTAAAGAAAAGTGATCCAAATCACAAAAGTTTGCAATCAGTTTAGCTATTGTTTGGATATAATCTTAGAATTTGTTCCCTTGTTTCTTTGATAATTTTGTTTAATGTTTTATGTTCTTTCCAGCTTTTTCTCTTTAAGATGAAATTGTTATTTATATGAGAAAGATAGAATTTCTTTAGAAAGCAAACATCCCCTTCTAAGATTTTGCTCAAATGTTTGTTATTCTTGAGATATATTAACAAAAAACAAAAACAACCCGAATCCTTTTGGAAACATCATGTTCGTCCGCGCTGAATAGTGCAGGAGTTAAGGCCGAAACAGAATGAGCGCGTTGAGGTTGGTTTTTGAGCGTCGCGTTTTAAAAATGCAACACTGCACACAAATCACACAAAAGCAACGCGTAAAAGTAAAAAATTGTCAACTTTGATCCATGAAAGCGAGCGCCATTCTGTGCTGTCACACGTGAAGTAGTGTTTTAATTAATTTAGGTTAAAAAATTGTTTAACTTTTGCGAGTTGAATTTTTGATATTTTTTTGTAGAGCTGCATTTTTCAACGCGATGGTTGTCAACGAGCTTATTCTGTTTAAGCCTTTACAGTACTATGACTATATCTAAAAAAAAAGGTCAGTGAAGAGCTTTTAGGGAAATGCGCTAACTTAACCTCGGCTTTTGTATAGGTCATTGCTAAGAATTTCTAATCCATCAAATATCATTTATGGTATCTATTTGGTTACACTGGATTAGGTTAGGTTGACAAGAGTGTCAGGATTAAAGCTTCGGAATCACTTTCTGATACGATTTACCTATGTCAGTCTGTCCATGTTAATTTGTGCACAAACTACAGGTTGCAACTTTCATCCGATCGTCTTCAAATTTGGAACTTACATTTTTTTGGCATAGAGACGAAGCCTATTAAAATTGGAAAAAATAGGTTTAATTTTGGATATAGCTCCCATATATATGTTCGTCCGATTTGGAATAATATAGCTATAAACCGATTTGTTAACCGATTCTATCGAAATTTGGCAGGGGTCTCTTGCAGGAGTCGATTGACTCTTGACATTACTTGTGAGTTTCATAGAAATCGATTCCGATCGATTTAAATATAGCTGCCATATAGGTATATTGCCCGATTTTCATTCCCTGAGCAAGCGCATTTATTGGACATAAGTTTGGTCGAAATCGGGTCAGATCCCATACATATGTTTGTCAGATTTTGTGTAATTGCCAATAATGTTGTCATTTGTCAACCGTGGTTATTACAGCTTGGAACATATTGGCTCGAAATTTGATACGGATTTTTCAATAAAAACATCCGCCCAGGTCCATCAAAATTCGTTCAGGACTAGATATGGCTCACACTTTGTACTTATAAGATAGGTATAGGGTATTATACAGTCGGCACAGCCTGACTTTTGCCTTTCCTTACTGATTATATTCTATCCCACTGTGCATCGCTCATTCTGCAATGTTATGAACTTTGGCATTTAATTGGCATGCTCCATAGTCCGCTTAACATTTTTATATTCAGTCTCCTAAATTTTACTTTGTCGTATGCCATATCCAAGACACTTTCGGCTTGTCTACAGAGATGTTCTACATTCCTGCCGCTTAGAATGCTTGCAGACTGTACTAAATCCTACTTCAGCTAGAAACGTTAGCTTTACCGAAATATGGTCTGCACTCAAAATCAATGAGTGCAGTCCGATTCAAGTTAAAGCTCAATGATAAGGGACCTCCTTTTTATAGCCGAGTCCGAACGGCGAGCCGCAGTGCGACACCTCTTTGGAGAGAAGTTTTACATGGCATAGTTCCTCACAAATGTCGCCAGCATTAGGAGGGGAAAACCACCGCTGACAATTTTTTCTGATGATCTCGCCAGGATTCGAACCAGGCGTTCAGCGTCATAGGCGGACATGCTAACCTCTGCGCTACGGTGGCCTATATGCAGCTATATTGAAATCTGAGCCGATCTAGATCATATTGCAGGAAGATGTCGAGGGATCTAACACAACTCACTGTCCCAATTTTCGGCGACATCGGACAATAAATGCGCCTTTTATGGGCCCAAAACCTTAAATCGAGATATCGGTCTAAATGGCAGCTATATCCAAATCTAGACCGATCTGAGCCAAGGTGAAGAAGAATGTTGAAGGGCCTTACACAACTCACTGTCCGAAATTTGGCCGATATCGGACAATAAATGCGCCTTTTATGAGCCCAAAACCTTAAATCGAGAGATCGGTCTATATGACAGCTATATCCAAATGTGGACAGGTCTGTGCCTAAAACCCTAAGTCGGCGGATCGGTCTATATGGGGGCTATATCAAGATATAGTCCGATAAAGCCCATCTTCGAACTTTACCTGCTTATGGACAAAAAAAGAATCTGTGCAAAGTTTCAACTCAATTCAATTGATTTCAGCAGATTTTTAAGACAAATTCTAAGAGGATTTGTCTAAGAAAACTTTGGCCTGAAATCATTCAAATCAATATCGATCTTTAGGATTTCAAACAATAAACTTTTATTGTTTGAGTGATTTTGTCCATAGAATCCGAAAGCTCCATTTTGATTTTAGACCCATGATTTCTTTTGCAAAACTTCTTAGTGTTGACAAATGGGGCACTGACATATAAGAAGACTGTAATTGGAAGAACTCGTACCTGGGAGTTAACAAAATCAAAAGACAGCTCTGAATTTAGGTCTTAACCTCAGACAAGTTTAAACGTGATGCAGAATATGCAGCACATTGAAGTCCATGTTCTGAATATACAAAGTTGTGGTGAGACTTAGAGAGCTCAGCCTGCTGAAGGAGAACATGTACAGCTACAGTCGTCATCGCATAATTGCCATTAGTAGAGGTGTTTGGATGGGAATGAGTAAAAAACGGTCAAGAACTTACTGTGTAGACCTACACAGGAACACAAGCTTTCCAACTTAGGGGGTGTACCGCAGACCAGTAGTTGGCATGAACCCAGTTGTACGCGGAAGACCAGTAGTTGGCATGCTCACGTTTGACACTTTTCAACCGGTGCTCCGGCGCTCTTCTTTTAATTTCTATCTCACCTCTGGTTCCTATTTCCGACTTAAGCCCTTTAACTATGTCACCTACACTCTTTTTCTAGCTGGAGTATCACAATAAGTCAAACTAACCTTCGACGCACCTATACACAACACTACCCAATCAAGCTAAACCAAACTTGTCATGGCACTTGGTCAACGCCCATCCCAAGCGGATTTTCTACGACTACCTGTAGAACAGCTTTCTTTCTCAGTAAAATCCTTCGTTTTGTCAGTTCAGTATGCGTAGCCTCTTGATCTTTAATTTAAACCGTTGCCTTTGTGAGTTGTAAAGCTCCTAAGTAATCTAAAAATGCTCGGTAAAAGGGATTGCGGTCAAAATAAGGGCTATACCAAATTATTTAAGGTATTGTGCAGAATATTCGGTTACAAAATTAACTTGTGATGATTCTAGATGCAATCACAATGTAAGGGGATTCGATAAAAACAGCTGAGAACGAAACTAAATTATTCGGCAGCTTATTAACAATTTGCAACTTAAGATGTATTTTATCATTTTGACCTTGCTATTAATGCTATTCTTATAAAAAAAAAAAAACATTTAGCCATTTAGACGAAAATGTATCATTCTAAATGTTCTACTAACCAAAAGGGTAAAGGTTTTAAAAGTCGGAATAAACCGACTAAAATAATTTTTTTATACAAAACATTTAGTTTCCCCGTATAGAAATACATAGAAGAGTTTTGTGAAGCCATGAATTTTTTTATAAATATTTTTTTTTTTTGTTATAAATCTTTTTTGTTTTGATATAAATATTTTTTTATGTTTTATTTTATTGTAGTCTTCTCACAATAAAAACATTCCAACTATGTGTGTATATAATGTAAATTTGTGTAAATTTGTATTAAATATTTTTTTCTAAATTTAATTAACTTAAGATTTAGAAAATGCTATATAACATATATTTAGAGAGTTATTTATTATTATATGTAACTAATAATAATAAAAAATAACTATAAAACACAATACCTAAAAAGATGAATTAAAAAAAAAACCATTCACACTTTAAATAAAAAAATAAAATAAAACAAACTACATACAAACAAAAACATATAACCGCTTTATACAAACTAGAAAAAAATAATTAAAAAAGAAAAGAGTAATAGCAACTCAATAAAGGAAAGCATCAAAAAAGGTAATTTTCAAAAAAAAAACAAAAAAAAACCATTGAGTCACATTATGCCATCAACAACAACAACAACAACCGAAACAAGAAAAACAAAAACCGTGATTATTGTCTTGTTTATATATCTTGTAAGTACGTAATAGATATTAAAGAAAAACAAATGAAAATCACAAAAAATAAATCATTACAAATATGAACTATTTGAAAGCTAAAAATCATAATGACAAAAAATACAAATAAAAACATGAATAAAAATGAAAAAATTGTTAAAAAAATATGGGAAACGAATTTTATTGGATTTGGAAGCATGATGTCTAATGCGAATGTCTGAACTAAAAAGTGATTTTTAAGAGCTATAGACAGTTTTCCAAAAAAAAAAACACATAAAATTCAGAAAAATGCATGAAATCTTTATTTGAATCGAAAGTTCGGTCCATATAATTTAATATTTAAAGATTATTTCATCCAAACATTGACCGTGGCTGCGCCTTAAATGGTCGATCCGCTTAGTTCAATTTTGTCATACTCTTTCCAACATTTCGGCTGGTATCTCACGAATAAATGCTTCAGTGTTGTCTTCCAATGCGTCAATTTAAACTTTCTTGCCTGTATAGACATGATATTTAACATAGCCCCACAAAAAAGTGCAAAGGGATTACATCGCACGATCTAGGCAGCCAATTGAGCAGTCCCGAACGCGAAATAAATTGTTTCCCTAACTCGCCTCTCAATAAGTGCATTGTTACACGTGCTATGTGGCATTTGGCACCGCCTTGTTGAAACCACATGTCGTGCAAGTTTAGCTCTTGCATTATGGGCGAATAAAGTTGGATATCATCACCATTCATAGTTACGTTACGATTCGCATCATCTTTGAAGAAGTACGGTCCAATGATGCCATCAGCCCATAAACCGTACCAAACTGTGACTTATTCTGGATGCATTGGTAGCTCTAGGAATGCTTCTGGCTGATTTTCACTCTCAAAATCTACAATTCTGCTGACGATGTTTGATAGTGAAACAAAACACGACAGTGCGTTGCCAAAAAGATAAAAGCTAAAAAGATTCGGCCGGGCCGAATCTTACATACCCTCTACCATGGATCACATTTGTCGAGTTCTATGCGCAATATATATTTTTAGGCAAACAAAGAATATTGAATAAGAACTATTATGCAACAAGGGCTACATCAAGTTATAGTCCGATTTGGACCATAAATGAATGCTGAACATTGTAGAAGTCATTGTGTAATATTTCAGTTCATTCGGATAAAAATTGCTCCTTGTAAGGGCTTAAGAAGCAAACTCGGGAGATCGGTTTATATGGGAGCTGTGTCAAGCTATTGATCGATTCAGACCATATTATACACGTATGTTGAAGGTCATGAGAGAAGCCATTGTACAGAATTTCTTCCAAATCGGATGAGAATTTCGCACTCTAGATGATCAAGAAGTCAAGATCCCGGTCAAGATCAATTTATATGGCAGCTATATCAGGTTATGTACCCATTAGTGCCATACTTTGCACAGTTATTGGAAGTCATAACAAAACACCTCATGCGAAATTTCAGCCAAATCGGATGAGAATTGCGCGCTCTATTAGCTTAAGAAGTCAAGATTCACGATCAGTTTATAAAACAGCTATACCAAATTTTGAACCGATTTGAATCATACTAAGCACAGTTATTGGAAGTGATACCAAAACACCACGTGCAAAATTTCAGTCAAATCGGATAAGAATTGCGCCCTCTAGACGCTCAAGAAGTCAAGACCCAAGATCGTATTATATGGCAGCTATATCAAAACATTACAATATTTACAATCCAAATCGACCTACACTAATAAAAGGCATTTGTGCAAAATTTCAAGAAGCTAGCTTTACTCCTTCGAAAGTTAGCGTGCTTTTGACAGACAGACAGAAGGACGGCTTCAAATGACATGACGATCAAGAATATATATAATTTGTGGGGTCTCAGACATATATTTCGAGGTGTTACAAACAGAATGACGAAATTAATATACCCCCATCATATGGTGTAGGGTATAAAAATCACCTTTTATGTATGTGTGTAAGTAGAGGTTAAACGTAATGACAGCAACAGAAAAACTTCAGCTTGTCAATATATTGAAGAGGTTATTTAACAGAGCTGTTTGTCCTTACTTAGAATGACACAATAGCTTAAGAAGTCAAGATCCAAGGTTCCAGAGGCCTTTGCCACAGAAAAGGACTTCAGATTCGTGTTCAATGTGCATTTTTCCCCAAATATTGATATTTAGTTTGTAACACCTCGAAATATTTATCTTCGACCCTACAAATATTTATCTTCGACCCTACAAATATTTATCATCGACCTACAAATCCCTCCATTCAAAAGGCAGCCGAAATCACAATACCGTCAAAATTAATCAGCCTATCCACATGAAATTTTGCATAGATACAGGAGCTGGCAAAATATCGATGACACTATCGATACTATCGATATTTAATTTTTGACTAAATATCGATTGATATTTTCCCAATGGATACTATCGGAAAAATTATTTTCTTTTTTTTTGCAAAATTAAACAAAAATAATCGATGTGACCTAAATAGATCCTGGAGGGAAAAATAGCCTGATTGTAGGAAGTGATGCTAATGCACATCACCAGATATGGGGGAGTTCGGATGTCAACGAAAAGGGTGAGCTGCTTAACGAATCTTATATATAACAAATAGAAGCGCACTAAGTTCGGCCGGGCCGAATCTTATATACCCTCCACCATGGATCGCATTTGTCGAGTTCTTTTCCCAGCATCGCTTCTTAGGCAAAAAAGGATAAAAGAAAGATTTGCTCTGCTATTAGAGCGATATCAAGATATGGTCCGGGACCACAATTATATTATATGTTGGAGACCTGTGTAAAATGTCAGCCAATTCGAATAGGAATTGCGCCCTTTGGGGGCTCAAGAAGTAAAATAGAGAGATCGATTTATACGGGCGCTATATCAGGCTATAGACCGATTAAGCCATAATAAACACGTATGTTGATGGTCATGAGATGATCCATCGTATAACATTTCAGGCAAATCGGATAATAATTGCGACGTCTAGAGGCTCAAGAAGTCAAGATCCCAGATCGGTTCATATGGCAGCTATATCAGGTTATAAACCGATTTGAGCCCTATTTGGTACAGTTATTGGATATCATAACAAAACACGTCGTGCAAGATTTCATTCCAATCGGATAAAAATTGTGCCCTCTAGAGGCTCAAGAAGTCAAGATCCAAGATCGGTTTATATGGCAGCTATATCAGGTTAAGGACGATTTGAACCATATTTGTACAGTTGTTGGATATCATAACAAAACACGTCGCGCAAAATTTCATTCAAATCGGATAACAATTGCGTCCTCTAGAGGCTCAAGAAGTCAAGATCCAAGATCGGTTTATATGGCAGCTATATCAGGTTATGGGCCGATTTGAACCATACTTTGCACAGTTGTTGAATGTCATAACAAAACACTATGTGCAAAATTTCATTCCAATCGGATAAGAATTGCGCTTTCTAGAGGCTCAAGAAGTCAAGACCCAAGATCGGTTTATATGGCAGCTATATCAAAATATGGACCGATATGGCCCATTTACAAACCCAACCGACCTACACTAATAAGCGGCTAGCTATACTCCTTCGAAAGTTAGAGTGCTTTCGACATACGGACGGACATGGCTAGATCGACATAAAATGTCCCGACAATCAAGAACATATATGTATACTTTATGGAGTCTCAGACGAATATTTCGAATAGTTACAAACAGAATGACGAAATTAGTATACCCCATCCTATGGTGAAGGGTATAAAAACCAATTTGTGTTTGTTTGTCAGTTTCTTTGTTTATATGTTTGTGACCCAAAAACGGCTCAACCGATTTTCTTGAAATTTTCACAGATGGTGCATAATGATCCTGTGGAGAAAATAGGGTACTACATTTTTTGATATCTGAAGGGGGCCGACTCTCCCCTAACACTAATTTTCAGAAACGCCAGATCTCGGAGATGAGTGGTGCGATTGAAACGAAATTTTGAGTGCTCTCATATAGTACCCTAAAAATAAAAATTTGGTATCCAAATTTCGGAGGGGGTACCTATTAGAGCCGCCCCACCCTAAAACCTACCAAACATATATTTAGACCAATCATGACAATATGGGACTCGAATAAAAGGTATTTAGGATAAGAAAACGTATCTGATATCCAATGGTCGGACTAAGTGTTAGGAGCACCACCCGAACCCCCAAGACACCCCTAAATCGGTCATATTTACCGACCATGGCAATATGGGACTCAAATGAAAAGTATTTGCGAGAAGAATACGAATCTAATATCCAAATGTGGGACAAAGTTTCTGGGGGTGCACCCCTTCCCCAAAACACCCCCCAACAGGACTTATTTACTGACCGTGGGAATATGGGGCTTAAATAAAAGGTATTTGAGTGTAGAATACGAATCTGATATCCAAATATGGGACCAAGTGTTTGAGAGCCGCCTCTCACCAAAAACATACCCCAAATGGGATAAATTTACGACCATAGCAATATGGGAGTCAAATGAAAGGTCTTTGGGAGTAAAGCACGAATCTGGTATCAATATTCGGGAAAAGAGTCTACGGGGCCATCCCACCCCCACAACACCACCCAAAGAGGAAGTATTTGCTGACTATTGCAATATGGGGCTCAAAAAAGGTGGTTTCTTGAGAAGAACACGAATCTGATATATATTTTTAAAGCCAAGTAACTGAGTGGCCGCCCATCCCCCAAAATACCCCCGAGTCGGTCATGTTTGCAGACAATGGAAATATGGGGCTCAGATTAAAGGTATTTGGGAGTAGACCACGTATCTGATATCAACATTAGGAACCAACTGTCTAGGGGACGTCCCACCACCATAACAACCCCCAAATAGGACATATTTGCTCACCAAGACAATTTGGGTCTGAAAGAGAGTGGAACTAAATATTTATAGTTTTAAGGGTCAATACCCCAAACCGGACATATTTGCTGACTTTTGCAATAAGGAGTTTAAATGAGATTAAAAAACGAATTTGATATCCAATTTTGATTTTGATATCCAATTTCAATGGCAATATGGGGTTCAAATATATGAGAATAGAGAATGTTGCTGATATATTTTCCGGACTTAGTATTTGGGGGACCAACCTAATCCCCTAAACACCCCTAAATCGGGCATATTTAACTACCATGTCAATGTGGAGCTTATATGAAAGGTATTGGGGGTAGAGCAAGAATTGACACCCACTTTTGGGACCAATTTTCTGGGGATCTACCCCTTTCCTAAAATAACCCACAAACAGCAATATTTTACTGACCATCGCAATTAGAGGATCAAAAAAAGGTATTTGGGAGTATAATACGAATTTGGTATCCAAATGTAGGACCATGTATTTAAGTCATCACACCTTCCCCAAAACACTCCCCAAAGGGTAAAAATTTTTCGACCATGCCAATATGTGGCTCAAATGAAAGGTATTTGAGATTAGAAAACTAATTTGATTACCAATTTTGGGGCCATGTGTTTGGGGGACGCCTCATCCTGTAAACTGTCCTCAAAACCAATGACAATATGGGATTTAAATAAATGGTATTTGAAAGAATGGCACGATGCTGATATTTTGTCAGTGTTTGGGGGACCAACTCACCCCTGAAAACACCCCTAAATCAGACATCATGAAAATATCAGGTTGAAATAAAGTATTTTATGAATGGAGTACACCTTACATCCAAACATGAATTCGTAGACCAATAAAAATCATATGGGATTCAGATAAAGGCCTTATATTGTTAAACTGTTTATCAAACGATATACTATTTTCGTAGCATGGTATTTCACTAAAAGCTCTTTAATTGCCGAAAATAAGTATTGCAAGGAAAATTTTGTTCCATATAAAGTAAAAGAAGGCGCAGCGGAGCGGGCCCTATCCAGCTAGTATATTATAAATGACAAACAGGCGATTTGTAATAAAGGGGATAAACCGACCTTTATTATCAGGAACAGGCAGAAGGTACAAGATATTACCTTTGTCTCAGAATACATAAACGATGAATATGTAATTGGGAAGTGTTGGGTGACCATAGCTTCTCTGATAATCGTTATATTAGTTTCAGCCTTGGAGAAAATACTGCAAAGTCATCTCTCGGCTAAACAGAAGAAAGGAAAATTGGGATAAATTTCGGCACAAATTCGGCACGTCTATCCCTTCTATACCAGAAAGGGAAGATGCAACTGCGGAGGTTATAGACGTAATGGTCAAGCGGATCACGAAGGCCCTAAATGACTCGCTTGTGTTAGCATGTCCTAGTGCGAAGCCAAGGGGCAAACAGCAACCGCCCTGGTGGACCTCAGAGCTGGTTAGTCTAAGGAAGGACTGCAGAAAACTCTTCAACAGGGCGGAAGCCACAAGAGCATCACACGATTAGGATATCTATAAGGGATATCTATTCTGCAGCTCCGTGGAGGATACATCTGAAGCCTCTACGCTAAGGAAGATCCTATCCTCAAAACCTATTACCGTGGGGTATATCACATATGTGATATTTTCCATGTGCTGCCACGGGTGAAGTAGTCGTTTTTGTCGTCAAAGTTTATAACTTTGTTTAACTTTTGTAAGTTGAATTTTTGTGTTTGTTTGCAGACTTGCATTTATCGATGCGACGCTCCTACACGCGCTCATTTTGTTTTGGCCTTCAGTGCACGCAGATGTAACTATGCCTTTTCAACGGCGGGCATATGCAGCTGCGTCTTGCTCTGAATGGTTTATAAACCTGCGCATATTGCTAAACTGCGACTTTTTGACTCAAACAAAAATGTTTGGAAAAATAAAAACCTTTTTTCAACTTTTTGACGGGTCGAAGGCCAATAAAATGTTTAAAAATCAGTTTATTAAGCAAAAACTGTGTAATAGTTAAAAATAGCCAAAAATTTGTTTGTGAATACGGCCGTAAGCAGTGATTACGTCTATCGTCGTATGCCGGACTCCGTCAAATCGGCGGTATCGGCTTAAAACCCACCCTATATCACCTCGTGGTACAGGTTCCACCTCAGAACTACTTCGCATTACTTCGAGGTGAACCATTTCCTCCACATAGCGTCTTCATCCATACCTCCGTTTTGTCCCCTGTTCAGCGTATCTGGTGACTGCCTTCCAATTCCTCTCATTTCAAGCAAAAAATTTAGTACCCTATCTTCACTACGGGATCATTATGCACCATCTGTGAAAATTTCAAAAAAATCGGTTCAGCCGTTTCTGAGTCTATAAGGAACACACAAACATACAAACAAACAAACAAGTGATTTTTATGTATAGGATTATAATAATTTTTGAGTTCTTATCGTAAAAAATAATATATTTTTTTACACATTTTTCGTGAAAATTGGAATAAAGCACCAACCCTGGCTGGTACTATGTTCGATTTTCACGGTTGAAACCCCGTTTTTTCACGATTACTTTTTTAAAACATTACGAAAATAACAATGGTAAATAACAATTTTATTGTATTAAATAAAATTTTACCATATGTATTGAGGGAATGTCCTTCTGAATGAAATCAGCAAGTTCTCTTGCTTTAAAATCTATTATCTAAAAAAAGTAATCGGCGAAAAAAATTCGGAAAAGCGAATGTAATACTAGCCTAAACTTTTTCATTCCCTCCACCATGAGATGGGAGTATACTAATTTCGTCATTCTGTTTGTAACACCTCGAAATATGCGTTTAAGTCGATGTAGCCATATCCGCCCGTCTGTCTGTCGAAAGCATGCTAAATTTCGAAGGAGTAAAGGTAGCCGCTTGAAAATTTGCACAATTTGCGTCAAATTTCAACGAAATCGGATAACAACTGCTCTTTTTATAGAACCACGCCTTAAAACCTAGAGATCGTTCTATATGACACCTATAACCAAATCTGACCGATCTGGACCAAATTGAAGAATAATATAATAATCATCCTATTTTATTATAACTCCACTACTATATCCGTAGTTATATCTTAATAGTGGCTGGTTTCGATCATATTTTATTCAGGTTCCGAGAACTCATATACAAGTAACATATTCTGACAATAAATCTACTTTTATGGGATTAAGACCCCAAATTCGAAGATCGGTCTATATGACAGCTATATCTATATAGTCTGATCTGGCTCATATGGGTCGGATGGCGGGAGGCTTAAACCGTCTCACTATTTCAAATTCCGACGAAATCGTGTAATAAATAAAGCTTTTATGGGCTTCAGACCCTTTATCGGCAGATCGGCCTATATGGCAGCTATGTGTAAATATAGTCCTATTTGAGACATATTTGGGCGACATGACGAGAAGCACTGTTTTAAATTTCAGCGAAATCGGATGAAAAATAAAGCATTTATGGGCATTAGACCCTTTATCGGCAGATCAGTCTATGTAGCTGCTATATCCAGATATGGTCCGATTTGTCCCGTTCAAGAACTTAACCAGTGTGCACCTAAAATACGCATTTGTGCCAAATTTCAGCTCAATGTCTCAATTTTTGAAGGCTGTAAAGTGATTCCTGGACGATACGGGATAAATATGAACACAACACAGGCTAGAACTGAGCTCCGACTTGTGTGGTGTCCATCGTTATCACGGGAAGCTTAGCTGAAAGCTACCGGGCGCGTCCACAGGTTGCGGATGCAGGAAAGCTCCGTTTTTATGCGGAGTAGCTGCAAATAGGGCCGCGGGCAGTCAGCGATTTTCGAGAGGAGAGTCTCAGTGAGGAGTCAGGTGGCACTGGCTCTTAATTAAATACTGAGTGCCAACGATACTCGAGATGACAAGGCGAGTTATTGGCTCCTTCAAATAACCAATGGCCAACATCAGCGTCTGTTCCCAGGTTAGGGGCGGCTGGCGGCGAGCGTCGAATCTTGGATCAAGCGGCTCGCCACAACGAGGGGTGCATGCAATCCCACCAAAACCCATGCGGTTGGAGCGCTTGGCCAGTAACCCGCCCGCTGACGACCCACGCAAAAGAAAAAAGGACCATGATTTGCGGATCTGCACCTAGAATGTCCGCACTCTTTATAGAGAATTTGCAGTATACGCGCTGGCGGATGTATTAGCGAAGTAGATGTTTCCGCCTTACAGGAAGTGCGATGGACTGGGAATGGCGTCACTACAACACCAAACGGTGACAAACTATACTATAGCTGCCATAACACGAGGCATGAATTTGGCTGTGGATATGTGGTTAGTCGGAGACTGAAACACCTTGTCTCCAGCTTTACTCCGGTGGATGAGAGGCTAGCCACAATCCGCATAAAAACCAAATTCTTCAACATCAGCCTTATTTGCGTCCATGCCCCGACGGAAGACAAAGGCGAACAGACCAAGGATATTTTCTATGAACGCCTAGAGAGGGACATATGACCGCTGCCCCGCCCATGATATTGAAATCATTCTGGGAGATTTTAATGCGAAAATATGGAAGGAAGACATTTTTGGTCCAACAATCGGAAAGTTTAGCCTCCGCCTGATAGATTTCGCCGCGGCAAAAAACATGGTAGTTAGTAGCACCAGATTTCAACATAAAAATATTCACAAAGCCACATGGCTGTCACCCGATCAAAACACGACAAACCAAATTGATCACGTTGTGATAGATGGAAGGCATTCATCCAGCGTGTTAGATGTACGATCGATCCGTGGAGCGAATATAGATTCGGATCATTACCTTGTTGCAGCAAAGGTTCGCTTCCTTTTGAACATGGCGAGGAAAGTACGATCTGACACTGCACGGAAGCTGGACCTTGAAAAGCTGCAAACACAACAAATGGCAACGGCATACTCCACTCGACTGACCCAACTGCTTGATGAAAGCACTCGTTGTTCCGATGATATAACGGTGCAGTGGCAAACTATTGCCCACTCCATGGAAAATGGCACGAAATCCGTACTTGGGTATCGGAAGCCTCCTCCAAGAAACCCATGGTACGACCAAGAGTGTCGAGATGCTACTGAAACCAAGAATGCGGTATATAAAGCAACCCTGCAATCAGTAGCAACGCGCCAGATGAAGGAGAGGTATAGGGAGAAAAGGAAAGAGGAGAAGAGGAGGACAAGAAAGGATCTGGCAAGACGTGAGTGTTAGCGAATTGAGATGTACAGGAGTCAGAATGAAGTCCGGAAATTCTACCAAGGAATTAAACATCAAACCGATGGCTTTGGTGCAGGCACATCCTCCTGGAGAGACAAAGAAGGAAATCTGGTAACTGACACAGATAACATGCTGAGGAAAGAACATTTTACCCAACTGCTAGTGTCCGACGTTGACGGCGAAGAGGATACCGCGGAACCAATCCCTGATGATGATATAGAATGTTTACCTCCTATTCCGAATGAGGTCCAAGTAGTAGTGACCCGACTAAAAAATAACAAGGCAGCAGGAGCCGACGGGTTACCCACTGAACTATTTAAGACCGGAGGCGACACGCTGATAAGGCGTACGCATCAACTTATCTGCGCAATCTGACTAGAAGAACGCATACCCGATGATTGGAACCTCAGCATACTATGTCCCGTACACATGAAAGAAGACAAAACGGAATGTGCCAACTACAGAGGAATAAGCCTGCTCCCCATCGCTTACAATATACTCTCGAGCGTACTGTGTGAAAGATTAAAACCTAAATTCAATGAGATAATTGGGCACTATCAATGCGGCTTTAGACCTGGTAAATCCATCCTGGACCTGCGCGAAATCCTGGAAAAGAACCGAAAAGGACAAATCAACACCTACCATCTCTTTGTTGACTAAAAAGCCGCCTTCGATACTCCTTTACGTTCAAAGGTATTTTAAGCCATGTGTGAGTTTGGTATCCCTGCAAAATTAATAAGACTCTGCAGGATGACACTTGCTGATACGCGTTCCTCAGTAGGAATAGGAAAGAATCTCACCCAACCATTTAATACCAAACGAGGTTTCAGACATGGATACAGCCTATCGTGTGATCTCCTTAATATCCTGCTGTAGATGATTATACGAGATGCAGATGTGAATAGATATGGCACACTAATCACAAGAGAACACATACTACTCGCCTATGCCGACGACATCGATATCATAGGTCGGTAACCGGAAGTAGTAACTGCAGCCTTTGAAAGAATCGAAAGAGAGTCAATGAAAATGGGTCTGGCAGTAAATGGAGATAAGATGAAATGGATGGTTTCAACTCCCAAAAAGCCTTGCACAACCGAGCAGATAAAGAAAATGGAGAAAATTGGGAACCACAATTTTGAGACAGCCAGTAACTTTATCTACCTCGGCACCGCCGTAACCGAAATGAATGGCACCAGTTTTGAGATTAAGCGAAGAATAATACTGGCAAAAAGATGCTACTTTGGACTAAGTAAGCAGTTTAGAAACAAGGCCACCTCTCGACAGACGAAGATTACACTATACAAGACACTGATACTACCCGTGCTTTTATATGGTTCTGAAGCATGGGTACTTGTGAAAGCAGATGAGGCAGTGCTTTGAGTATTTGAGAGAAAGATTCTTCGTAAAATATGTGGACCAGTTTGCGTTAATGGAGAATATAGGCGACGTATGAACCACGAGCTGTATGACGACGATAGCATAGTAACACGCATAGTAACATCAAAATACAACGGCTGTGTTGGCTAGGTCATGTCTTCAGAATGGATGAAGAAGCTCCAGCAAAGAAGTCTTTTGAAGACAAACACGGTGGTACACGCAAACCGGGAAGACCAAAAGCCCGATGGAAAGATCAAGTTGTGGGAGACACCTCGAAACTTGGTGTCAGAGATTTTAGAATGAGCGCAGAAAATCAAGGCGCTTGGTGATAGCCAATTAAAGTAAGTAAAGTAAGTACACAAATGAGACCACCTTTAATTGTTTCGCCATGAACACACACAACAAAGAACAAGTAAAAGCGTGCTAAGTTCGGCCGGGCCGAATCTTATATACCCTCCACCATGGAGCGCATTTGTCGAGTTCTTTTACCGACATCTCTTTTAGGCAAAAAATGGTATAAGAAAAGATTTGCTCTGCTATTAGAGCGATATCAAGATATGATCCGGTTTAGACCACAATTAAATTATATGTTGGAGACCTGTGTAAAATGTCAGCCAATTCGAATAAGAATTGCGCCCTTTGGAGGCTCAAGGAATAAAATAGAGAGATCGATTTATATGGGAGCTGTATCGGGCTATAGACCGATTCAGACTATAATAAACACGTATGTTGATGGTCATGAGAGGATCTGTCGTACAAAATTTCAGGCAAATCGGATAATAATTGCGACCTCTAGAGGCTCAAGAAGTCAAGATCCCAGATCGGTTTATATGGCAGCTATATCAGGTTATGAACCGAATTGAATCATACTTAGCACAGTTGTTGGATACATAACAAAACACGTCGTGCAAAATTTCATTCCAATCGGGTAAGAATTGCGCTCTCTAGAGGCTCAAGAATTCAAGACCCAAGATCGGTTAATATGACAGCTATATCAGGTTATGGACCGATTTGAACCATACCTAGCACAGTTGTTAGAAATGACACTAAAACACTATGTGCAAAATTTTAGTTAAATCGGATGAGAATTGCGCCCTCTAGAGGATGAAGAAGTTAAGACCCAACATAGGTTTATATGGCAGCTATATCAAAACATGAACCGATATGGCCCATTTATAATACCAACCGACCTACACTAATAAAAAGTATTTGTGCAAAATTTCAAGCGGCTAGCTTTACTCCTTCGGAAGTTAGCGTGCTTTCGACAGACAGACGGACGGACGGACAGACGGACGGACATGGCTAGATCGACATAAAATGTCGCGACGATCAAGAATATATATTCTTTATGGGGTCTCAGACGAATATTTCGAGTAGCTACAAACAGAATGACGAAATTAGTATACCCCCCATCCTATGGTGGAGGGTATAAAAATGGCGCGGACTAGTATCATACTCAAAATCAGGGTTGCATTAATCACTGATTTTGACAGGTAGTCAAAATCAGTGATTAGTATCGTAAACAGCTGAATAAAATTTCTTCATTAATATTCATTCTGACAGATAGTGCACTCAATATTTTGTTGTTAGGTTATTAGGTCGTTAGTATTCAAGAACTCTTCCAGGGCTTGGCCCCGCTTATTAGCGTTAGTACTACCCCACGAAATGTTGTGCGAGTTCGCATCGCACCCCATCAGTACGTCGTTTCCTGTCGGTTTTGCTTTCCTCATCAGTCGTTGGAGCTCCGACGTGGGTGGCGGTGTCGGAGAGTCGAAAGGCAGATAAAGTGATGTCAGGTATGCTCCACTGTCTCCCTGCCACATCACTATTGCATACGACGTTAACAACTCTGGGGAAAAATAAATAATTTAAATTTTTATGACAAATAACGCAGGTCCTCGGCCAAGTACCATGAATCTTTCCCTTGCTGATGTTCTCCAACAGAGCGTGTGTAGCAGTCTCGCTTCGGTGGAGGTTTATCTGGACTACCTCATCCATTGGTCCTCCAGTAGATGGGCATCTGGGGAGTAGGTGATGATCTCATCGTCTGCTCCCTGTTCTTTAGACTACATTGACTTTTTGTCACTGCATTGCCTTATGTCATCGTATTAGGTTCTTTGCCTATCCTAGTCTTCCGAATCGTTACAAATTCGGTAAAGGTTCCATCATCGGGTCCCTGTTCGTTAGGCTGTATTGAGTTTCCATTCCTTGTATTGCCTGATATTTCAATACTAGGATCTTTGCCTATCTTAGTCTTCCAAAACGTAAGATAATGGCCTTCTTGGGAGTAGGTGATGGTACCATCGTAAGCTCACTGTTCGTTTGGCTGCATTGAGACTCCTGTCGCTGCTCTGAGTAGAAAGCGTAACGCTAGCTGCTTGAAATTTTGCACAAATACATCTCATTGATGTAAGTCGTTGGGGTATCAAATCGGCCATATGGGTTCAGATTTGGATGTAGCCCCCATATAAACCGATCCCGCTATTTGACTACTAGAGCCCCTAGAAGCCTCAATTTTCATCTGATTTGGCAAAAATTTGGAACAAGGTTAGGGTTAGGTTAGGTTGTGATATACATCATTCATGCTGAGTATGAATTGAATCGGTCTACAAACACATATAGCCCCTATATAAACCGATTCCCGGATTTGACTTCTTGATCCTTTAGAAGCTACAATTTTCATCCGATTTGGTTTGGAACAACGGCTTGAATGACGACTTCCCATATCCATGCCAAGTAAGATCCGAATCAGTTTAAAAATATATATAGCCCCCAATTAAACCGATCCCTAGATTTGACTTTTTGAGTCCTTAGAAGCTTGAATTTATATCCGATTTGGCTTTGGAACAAAGACTTGTGTTATGACTTCCAACATCCATCCTAAGTATGATCTGAATCGGTCTATAAACAGATATAGCATCCATATAAACCGATCCCTTTATTTGACTTTTTAAGCTTGAGCTTGAGCCACAATTTTCATCCGATTTGGCTGAAATTTGAAACTATTGTAAGACTTATTAAGACTTTCAACATCCATGCCAAATATGTTTTGAATCGGTCTATTAACAGATATGGCCTCTTATAAATCGATCGCCGGATTTGATTTCTTCAGCACGTAGAAGCATAAATCTTACCTGATTTGGCTGAAATTTAGCCCAAAACCCTAACTTAGGACTTACTACATCAGTGTCAAGTTTTATCCGAATCGGTCAATATGGTGATTTAGACCCCTTTTTTATATCCGAGTCCGAACGGCGTGCGTGCAAAGCGACACCTCTTTAAGGAGAAGTTTTTACATGGCAAAGTACCTCACAAATGTCGCCAGCATTAGGAGGGGATAACCACCGCTGAAAATTTTTCTGATGTTCCTGCCAGGATTCGAGCCCAGTCATTCAGCGTCATAGGCAGACATACTGACCTCTGCTCTACGGTGGTCTCCCTCTTATATAACACTTAAGAAGTCTTCTGAAGACAATCACAATAGTACAAGCAAACAAGGAACGGCCAAAAGCCCGACAAAAGGACAAGCGGTGAGAGATCCCTCGACACTTGGTGCCACAGATTATAGAAGGAGCGCAGAAGATCGAGGTGCTTGGAACGCTATTCTTAGTTTGGCTAATGGGACAAATGTTCTGTCATAGCCAATTAAAGTAAGTAAGTAATATAGCACTTAAGAAATAAAACAAGTAAAAAGGCGTTAAGTACGGCCGGGCCGAACTTTGGATACCCACCACCTCGGGTATATATGTAAACCACCTTTTATCAAAATTCGGGGAAAATTTCATACATTATACTCATATACCTCATACCGATCTGAACTACATACGACACGGATGTAGAAAAGCCGAACATAAGTCGCTGTGTCAAATTTCATAGAAATCGGATTATAAATGCGCCTTTTATGGGGCCAAGACTTTAAATCGAGATATCGGTCTACATTGCAGCTATTTCCAAATCTGAACCGATTTGGGTCAAGTTGCATAAACATGTCGAAAAGCCTAACACAAAGCACTGTCCCAAATTTCGGCGAAATCGGACAATAAATGCCTCTTTTATGGGCCCTAAACCTTAAACCGAGAGATCGGTCTATATGGCAACTATATGCGAATCTGGACTGATCTGGGCAAAATTGAAGAAGGACGTCGAAGAGCCTAACCAAACTCACTGTGTCAAATTTCAGCGACATCGGACAATAAATGCGTCTTTTATGGCCCCAAAACCTAAAACCTAGATATCGGTCTATATGGCAGCTATATCCAAATCTGGACCGATCTGTGCAATATTGCAGAAGTATGTCAAAGGACTTCACATAACTCACTGTTCCAAATTTTGGCGACATCGGACAATAAATAAGCATTTTATGGGCCCAAAACCATAAATCATGAAATCGGTCTATATGGCAGCTATATCTAAATCTGAACCTATCTGGACCAAATTGAAGAAATATGTCAAAGGACCTAACACAACTCACTGTCCCAAATTTCAGCAAAATCGGATAATGAATGTGGCTTTTATGGGCCTTACACCTTAAATCGGAGGATCGATCTATATGGCAGCTATATCCAAATCTGGACCGATCTGAGCCAAATTAACGAAGGATGTCGATGGGTCTTACACAATTCACTGTCCCGAATTTCATCAAAATCGGATAATAAATGTGGCTTTTGTGGGCCTAAGACCCTTAACCGGTGGATCGGTCTATATGGCAGCTATATCCAAATCTGAACCGATCTGGGCCAATTTGACGGAGGAAGTCGAAGGGCCTAAGACAACTCACTGCCCAAAATTTCAACAAAATCGGATAATAAATGTGGCTTTTATGGGCCTTACACCTTAAATCGGAGGATCGATCTATATGGCAGCTAAAATCCAAAATCCAAAATCCAAATCTGGACCGATCTGAGCCAAATTAACGAAGGATGTCGACGGGCCTTACACAATTCACTGTCCCGAATTTCAGCAAAATCGGATAATAAATGTGGCTTTTATGGGCCTAAGACCCTAAATCGGAGGATCGGTCTATATGGGAGCTATATCCAAATCTTGACCGATCTGAGCCAAATTGACGAAAGATGTTGAAGGGCCTAACACAACTCACTGCCCAAAATTTCAACAAAATCGGATAATAAATGTGGCTTTTATGGGCCTAAGACCCTAAATCGGCGGATCGGTCTATATGGGGGCTATATCAAGATATAGTCCGATATAGCCCATCTTCGAACTTAACCTGCTTATGGACAAAAAAAGAATCTGTGCAAAAATTCAGCTCAATATCTCTATTTTTAAAGACTGTAGCGTGATTTCAACAGACAGACGGACATGTCTAGATCGTCTTAGATTTTTACGCTGATCAAGAATATATATACTTTATAGGGTCTGAAATGGATATTTCGATGTGTTGCAAACGGAATGACAAAATGAATATACCCCCATCCTTCGGTGGTGGGTATAACAAGACAAATATTTATATTCTAAAACAATTTCGAGTTTAAGCATTACTTCCTCTTGATATATCAGCTTAGACGAATGCAATGTTAAACAAATAAAAGTGTGCTAAGTTCGGCCAGACTGAATCTTATTAACCCTCCACCATGGATCGAATTTGTCAAGTCCTTTGCACTGTATCTCTTTCTACGCAAACAAAAGATAATGGATAAGAATTGATATGTTATTGGAGCTACATCGGGCTTAGGACCAATTCGGGCCAGCTTAATCGTATAAGTATCGCACCATATATGGGCTCAAGAAATAAAATTGGGAGATCGGTTTATATGGGAGTTGTATCAGGTAATGGACCGACTCAGGCCACATTTGTTAAAATCATAGCAGAAGTCGTTGTGGCAAATTTTAGCTAAATAAGACAAGAACTGCGCCCTCTAGGGAGCCCTCGGTCTCTCGATCGACTTTATGGTATATCAGGCTTAAGAACCGCCCCCTTTAGGGAGCCCTCGGTCTCTCGATCGATATATATGCTATGTCAGGTTTGTGGCCGTTTCCGGCTGTACTTGGCACGTATGATGGAGGTCATAGGCCATCTAAAGACTCAAGAAGAATATCCCGGAGATCGGTTTATATGTGAGTTAAATTAAAACATAGACTGATATGGCCCATTTACAATCGCTACCAACCAACACAAATAGAAAGTATTTGCCCAAAATTTCAAACCTTTACTCCTTCGAAAGTTAACATGCTTTCGACAGACAGACAGACGGACGGACATGGATAAATCGACTTAGAATGTCAAGCCGATCATGAATATATTGTACATATACTTTGTTTGGTTTAAGATGAATATTTTGATGTGTTACAAACGGAATGACGCAATGAGTATACCTCCATCCTATGGTGGAGGGTATAAAATGCTTGATGATTAGATTATTCTTTAATAGAATAGAATATGAAATTCAGATCAACATTCTGAGTCGTTGAAAAATAAGGGAAGGCAAGTCTTATAAAGGCCACTGCTATGTTTTAAAGAAGCTCAGTGCCGAATAACAAGTATAACATTTCTAAAAATACTCCAAATTATATTTTTGTCGCAAAAACAGAAATTAAAAGTTATTTTCTGTCAAAAATAAAAATAAATTAGTTCGGGTTCAAAAAAAAAACAAACTCAAAGTGTTTTATGAGCTAAATTTAAATAAGTGATTGCTGTAAATGGATGCCAACACTTTTAGGGAGTTTGCCAAAGAGGCTGTGGATTATGTAGCAAATTATTTGGAAAACATCCGACATAGGTAGAAGTATTTAGTGAATTTAGAATAAGGGAAGTATATCCTTGATATGATTTCTCTATTTATAAGTGATGTTTTGCCTTCCGTTGAGCCGGGTTATCTTTGCAATCAACTGCCCAAGGCCATGCCTGAGAGGCCTGATCATTGGAAGGATGTTTTAAAGGATATGGACAGAGTAATAAAGCCCGGTGTGACACACTGGCTTTCGCCCAACATGCATGCCTATTTCACCTGTGGCGCATCGTTTCCTGCCATGGTCGGTGATTTGCTATGCAATGGCTTCAACGCTATTGGCTTCAATTGGGTATGTCATTCTACTGATTACATTTATGTTTGTGTGAACAAAAAAGTTTTAAGAGTGAAATCAATTTTTATACCCTTCACCATAGGATGGGGGCATACGTCATTCCATTTATAACACCTTGAAATACGCGTCTAAGGCCCCAAAAAGTATATAAAGGGAGATTTTTTAAGAGCTATATGAAAGTTTAGAAAAAACACATAAAATTAAGAAAAATGCATAAAATCTTTATTTGAATCCAAAGTACGGTTCATATTATTTAGTTTTTGAAGATTATTTCATGCAATTGTTGACCGTACCTGCGTCTCAAATGGTCCAATTTTGGCACACTCTTCCCAAAATTTCGGCCGGTATCTCACTAATAAATGCTTCAATGTTGCCTGTCCTGTCGGGAACATCAGAAAAATTTTCAGCGGTGGTTATCCCCTCCCCCTGTTCCTTTGCCCCTGTTCCTTAGCGGACTGTTCATTGGCAAAATTTACAAATATATATTTTTCGATCTTTGTGGCTTTTTACTTGCTACCACTAAGACTGAGACGAGCCATTCAAGACCTGGCCCTTGATTCCTTTGTCCGATTCACTATTTTGCGGTTATTTCTTCATCTTCAACAAATTTCCAATTGATGCAGTGAAAAAGAAAGGCATATCGTTTCCGACCAATAGTGGACGCAGGGATGCCAAAGAACAGATAATGAGGTCAAACCAGACCATGGTACAGCGTCTGTTCGGCCAATTTTCTCCTATGGAGGTCTGGTGTAGCATACGGCTCTGGGCAACTGCGCCCTTGGCAAGATGATGGAGAAGGTGCAGGGTACTGCAGCAGTGCCATTCTCTCTGGAAGAATAAGTGCCGCGGGAGAGGCGCTAACTATCATTCCCGATCCTATGTGTTAGCTGTGTGGCCACAAAAATTGCCGTAGAAAATTTTATGAAATTTTGCAAACATTAGATGACGTCATGCAAAATACTTCATGCGAAAATTTGTAAAGATCGAATCAAAATTGTGGCTTCTTCAGCCTTAAAAGACTATATCGGATGAAAGATATATATGGGAGCTATATCTAAATCTGATCCGATTTTTATGAAATTTTGTACGTCAAATTAAACAGAGCTAAGTTTTTGGGGGACCAACCCACTCCCCAAATTAAATTGGGCATATTTACAGACCACGTCAATATAGGGTGTTGGTATTGGGGAGAAGACAACGAAATTGATACCCACTTTCATTGAAAAAAATAATATGATATTATAATGTAGATATTAAAGAGTACATAAGAGAAAATTTAGAAAAAGAGTGTAGAAGTAGGAAAAGAAAATAATGGATATTAAGAAAATGCAAATGGCACAAACAGCATGACTTTGAAAGCAAGACCGAATTACCGCACATGTGACCGAATTAAATCGTTCGAAATCTCTCTATTGTGATTTATGCATTTGTTTATTGAATGAAGATTTTTTAAATTTAAGATCACAATTGTTTAAATCGATCAAAATTCGTAAAAAAATGAAATAAAAATATCTATAAAAGTCGTAGAACATCCATAAAATACGATATGAATTTTCATTCGATACGAAAGCTGGATCACGTATGCCGCAATTCGGTCCCAGAATTCAGCTTGAGTCATGTTTCAAGTAACTCTTATTTATCTGCATTCACTAGCGCCACCAACCAGTCTAGGTGCGAACTTCTTTGTCTAACATAATCTAAATATCTATTGTTACACACAACATAGCGGTGTGTGTCGATGATAATTTTATTCTTGATTCAAACCACACACAAAGGCACCATCTGGCAACGAGTAGTAGACCCTTCTATGAAATAAGTGATATATGTACAAAAAGATTCGGCATTTGCAAAAGTCGAGATTTGCATTTGAGATAAGTTGACATTGCATTCATTGGAATGAATATCACATATTTTATAAAAAGTACATTTATACTACCCGAGGACATGTGTGGATAAATTGAATCGATAAATATATTTTTGAAGTGCTTACACCAGTTAAAAACTACACTTTAAACAACCAATAGGTTGTTTGTTTCAAATAAAATATTAGGAGAATCGCTAAAAAATTATTGGGTCCCTTTTGATCAACGACACCTGTTGACTACTGCTTATAACTATAAGATGAGGCCACGTTTTTTCTAACGACATCTGGCATCCAAAAAGCTTAATTTATTACACTCACTTTTCATTTTTATGGCTTTGCCAATATGTGTTATACTTTAGTTATCTGAGAAAGAAAATCAAATTCATACGCACACATATAAACAAGCAGCCCAGCGGGTAAATGTTGCGGTGAGCAATTGCCTTAAGGCGTTAAAAAAATTCAATAAGGTGTTGCCACCACATTGCAACTTCATTTATATTTAATTAACATTGTGAAAGATTGAAGGGCAATGTCTTGCCTTTGCACTGCTATTTCGATAACTTCTGAAAGGCCTGAAATAGAAGGCCTTAACAAAAGCTTTTTATAGAAGGCTCTAAAAAAGGCCTCAAATAGAAGCTCTTCACAAAGGCCTGGTATAGAAAACATCCCTGTTTTTGAAGGCACAAAAGAAGACCTTCTTAGTAACAACCTTAGGAATCAGCAAAATAGTGTCCCAAATGAGCAGAAAATTTGAAAAAAATCTTTTTTTTATCCACCACCGAAGGATGGGGTTATATTCATTTTGTTATTCCGTTTGCAACACATCGAAATAACCATTTCAGACCCTATAAAGTATATGTAATCTATATGTCGTAAAATTCTAAGACGATCTAGACATGTACAGGAGGCCATTGGCAAAAGTTGGAGGTTTAGACCGCGCGTTATGCACTAGGTAAATGCAAATTTTGTCCATGAACAATCCACTAAGGAACAGGGGCAAACTTCTCAATGAGTGCAGTCCAATTCAAGTTTAAGCTCAATGATAAGGGGCCTCCTTTTTATAGCCGAGTCCGAACGGCGTGACGCAGTGCGACACCTCTTCGGAGAGAAGTTTTACATGGCATATTACCCCACAAATTTTGCTAACATTAGGAGGGGAAGCCACCGTTAAAAATGTTTTCTGATGGTCTCGCCAGGATTCGAAACCAGTCGTTCAGCGTCATAGGCGGACATGCCAACCTCTGCGCTACGGTGGCCTACACTATAAGTCTGATAACTGCAGTATGAGTAGGTACATACTGCAGTTATCAGACCTATAATGCTATATGGTGTTGTGGTCTGGTAGACGGAGCTTCAAAGGTCAACCTACTGTTCAATAGTCAACCGGATCCAAAGGATGGCTTGTTTGTGCAGCACAGCCGCACTAAGGACGACACCATCTGATGCACTGAATGCAATGCTACATGTAATGCCTCTGGACATTGTGGCTAGAGAAATTGCTGCGACTACTGACATCAAGCTGAGGGAGCTTTCTTATTGGTCATGTGGCGGCTACGGACACTGTGTTATAGTTGATACAATATCTGATGTTCCAGGCAGTGTGGATTACACCCTGTCTGAGCCTCTTTTTGATAAAAAGTACTGTACCACTATTCCTGATAGAACCGATTGGTACTACGATATGGGGTGAACTCTAAAAATTTAGAACTGGTCATATCGAAATGGTTACCCTCCCACTGCAGTGTTTATCAAGCGGAAATCCTTGCAATTAAGGAAGTGGTGGAATGGCTAAGATATAATGTCATTACGACAATTGGCGTAAATTTCTTCTCAGACAGCCAGGCAGCCATTAAATCCTAGCAGAACGTATTTCTGAAGACAAAAATCGTCCTCCACTGTCGCAGATCTTTCAACGAGATGGCTGAAGGCCCCTCAGACACCAAGGAATAAATAAATGTCAGATTTGTGCTCTACGTATAAATACCTTTCATTTGATACGCATATTGCCCAAACCAGTAAAAGTGTCCTGCTGGGTGGTGTTTTTTGGGGTAGGAGAACCCCCGACACTTAGGGTGACATTTACATGCCAAGTTCGCACACTACTCTTAAATACCTCTGATTTGATACCCATTTTGCCCAAAGCGGTAAAGGTGTCCTGTTGGGTGGTGTTTTAGGGGGTGGGGATCCCACCCCCCCCCCCCCCCCCCCACCACTCATGGTGCCAAATTCGTACTCTATTCTTAAATACTTTTCATTAAGTGGGTGGGTTTTGGGATGGGGCCTCTCCCAAAGTTATTTGAACCAAAAATTTTATACCAATTTCTTGTTTTTGGGGTACCATAAGATGTCATTCACAATTTCGCTTAAACCGGTGCACGCATCTCCGAGATCTGGCGTTTTTGAAAATTGGGATATGAGGAAGGATCCGCCCCCCTTCGGATATCAAAAAATGTAGTAACCTATTTTCACCGGGGGCCCAAACTCTAACATCTTTCGTTTTCTAATTCAAATACCTTTCATTTGAGCCACGTATTGGCATGGTCGAAAAATGTTAACCCTTTGGGGGGTGTTTTGGGGAAGGAGTGATGCCCTAAATACATCCCAAATCCCCTTTTTTTGTTTGTGGGGTATTTTGGGAAAGGGGTAGACCCCCAGAAAATTTGTCCCGAAAGTGGGTATCAATTCTTGCTCTACCCCCAATACCTTTCATTTAAGCTCCGCATTTACATGGTCGGTAAATATACCAATCAAGGGTGTTTTGGGGATTCGGATGGTCCCCCAAACACTAAGCCCGGAAAATATATCAGCAACGTATCAAATTCGTTTTCTAATCTCTTAACTCCTTATTGCAAAAGTCAGCAAATATGTTTGGTTCGTGGTATTGACCCTAAAAACTATAAATATTTAGTTCCCCTTTCTTTAAGACCCAAAATGTTTTAGTGAGCAAATACGTCCTATCTGGGGGTTGTTATGGTGGTGGAACATCCCCTAGACAGTTGGTCCCTAATGTTGATACCAAATACGTGGTTTACCCCATATTTCCATAATCGGCTAACATGACCGGCTTGGGGGATGGGCGGCCACTCAGTTGTTGGCCCTGAAAATATATATCGGATTCGTTTTCTACTCTAAAAACCCTCTTATTTAAGCCTCATATTTCAATAGTAACCAAATACTTCCCCATAGACACTTTTCCCGAAGATTGATATCAGATTCGTGCTTTACTCCCAAAGACCTTTCATTTGAGCCCCAGTTCGTTTTCGGCTTTCGTTCTGTACGGTCATAAAGAGCGCATTAAGAATAAAAGCAGTGTCATTGCGAATAGTCTGTGTTCCCTTAAAACTCTCGTTAAGTTTCTATTTTTCTTTCTTGCTTAAAATTGGTTACGCGAGTTTCATCCAATTTTGGAAAACAAGTTAAACAAATCCATCATGGCCCGAGGGCCGGCCAGGTCTGGCGCTCGTTTCAAGAGCAAGACTAACGTTCTTAAGCGCCCCAAACCAATGTTTACGTTTGGGGGTACTACTGGTTCTGACCGAGCCACCACTACGTGCCGAAACAGATACGGCATTTTATCCACTCCAGATGACATGGAAGTGGCCATCGAGTCAAACATTGTAGACGAGGAAAGGGTACCAAAACCCCCTCCAATTGTCGCTGACGCTTCAGTCCCCTTACGAGAGATTCAACATTTATTGGGAAACGATTGTGTTTTCAAACGTACATCTATTGGAACTAAGATCTTTCCAAAAAATAGTGAAAAATATGACTTTTGTATAAAAACTCTTAAAGAGAGTGACATAGAATTCCATTCCTTCAATTCAAGGGAAAATCGTTCATACACTGTGTTTCTTCACGGTTTGCCAAAAATGCCAACGTCTGAAATCATTGAAGACCTTAAAGACTACAACCTCACTCCAACCTCTGTGACAGAGATAAATACGAAGTATAGCTCAGTAGACGACGCCGTTTACAAAGTACAGTTTGTACGAAAGAATTTCAACCCAGCGCATTTACAAAACATTTACGCAATTAGAAATGTTGTTGTATCGTGGAGAAAACAAAAACCAAAACAAAAGAATAAACCAACGCAGTGCTGGAACTGCCTAATGTATGGCCACGGAGGGGAGCACTGCAACAGACGTTCGGCATGCATGATTTGTGCGAACAATCATCCCACCGACAACTGTCCGTTCAAAAAGAACGACAAGAGACCTGCAGCATTCTCTTGCTTTAATTGCAAAAAGTACGGAAATGAGAGAACCGATCATTCCGCCAATGACATCAATTGCCCACACCGTGCTCATTATTTAGAGATCAGAGAGAGAGCTACAAATTTTCGTAAGAGAAAATCACCACCGCCTCGTAGAACTGCGCACGTCCCAGAGCAGCAAACTACCACCAGCAGAAACCCGTCTAATAACTTTAATAGTCTTCGCAATGAACGAAGCTCTTACGCAGCACATTTAAGAGATAACAATCAAAATGATCTCTTTTCTATCGATGAGTTGTTTGATATATTCAACTCAGCTCTTAGTGAGCTTAGTCAATGCACTAATAAGGTGCAGCAAATGTATGTAGTAATGTCCATGGTAAAACACGCTTATGACATTAAATAATCAGCAATTTCGCATTCTTCACTGGAATTCAAATGGAATTTCGAACTATTCTACTCTAAAGCAATTTGAAGTGTTACTTGAAAAGCACAGTATTCATGTAGCGTCACTTAATGAAACTTTTTTCACTTCGGACCACAGGCCATACTTCTGCAATTATCTGTTATACAGAAACGATAGAACTGATACAAGAGGAGGAGGTGTGGCTCTCTTGGTTCATAGGTCTATTGAACACAGACTTTTACCATTAACGCGTACCACAAATATTGAGAACTTATCAATAGAAGTTACAATAAATCAGAGACGTATAGTTTTATGCACCGCTTACTGCCCCAGGTATACGGCCAACTTTAAGAACGACGTGATAGCTTTAACTCAATGCAGTAGAGAATTTATTCTACTTGGCGATTTAAATTCGAAACACACTTCATGGAGGTGTGAATCAAATAATCGCGCAGGCACCGTTCTAAATTCTTTACAACACCAGTGCAACTTCTTCGTTTTTCATTCTGACAGCCCCACTCTCTATCCACACCAAAACAATAGAACCCCTTCTACTGTAGACTTAGTTTTGAGTAACACCTCTCTCTCGATGCATCTCAAAACCCTTGGATATGAGATTCCATCAGATCACCGCCCAGTCATGTGTACTATAAGATGTTCAGCCTTCAATTCTGTTGAAACTAGTGGTTATGACTACGCGCAATGCAATTGGAGATTATTTAAGCGGGAAGTCCGTAGTCATATTAGATTTTCGACCAATTCTTACCACACGACATGTGCCATTAATAGAGAATTAGAAGCATTTAAGCATTTGATTCTAAGAGCAAGAGATGGAGCAGTTCCTCGAAAATTTCATTCCAAAGTAGCTTCCCTTCCAGCTTGTACAATGAGGAATATACGTGAAAGGAATAAATTCAAGAGAAAGGCAAATCGCTCCTCTGATGATCGAGCCACGTTAGTATACAATCAATGCATCAGGTTCTTAACTAAGACGATAAACAGGCAAATAAATAAAGAGCGAAACCGACAATGGTCATATTTACTGGAGAACATGACCCCAGGAGACAAAAAATTTTGGAAAGTAAGTAGAAGTCTGAGAGGAAAACGAAAAATGCAATTACCACCCCTTGAAGTTGGTAATGATAAATTGGTGTCAGATGAAGAAAAGGCTGAAATTCTTGCTAACACATTTTTAAACAGTCATATACTTACTCAAAATTACAAACATCCCTCAGAACATAATATCTTGAGAACTGTGGAAAATTTCAATTCAAACCCGCCTGATGGGAGTAATGTGGTGCTTATTACCGAAAGCGAATTAACATCTATTCTGCTCCAAATTAAAGCCACGAAAGCTCCAGGACTGGACAACATTCCCAATATTTTGCTAAAAAATTTGCCTGAAGAAGCAGTCAAACTTCTAGTACGAATATTTAATAGTTGTATGAAGCTAAATTATTTTCCGTCGGAATTCAAAAAAGCTAAAGTTGTGGCTGTACATAAAGCTTCCAAGCCCAGGAACATTCCCAGCAGCTACAGACCTATAAGTCTATTAAGTAATCTAGGCAAAATTTATGAAAAATGTATTCTCTACAGAATGAACGAATTTGCTGTAGCAAATAATCTTATAATTAAAGAACAATTTGGATTCAAAAGAGACCATAGCACAGTCCACCAAACGAAACGGATCTGCAATAAAATTCTATTAAACAAATCATGCAAAAAGTCCACAGGTATGGTTTTGTTAGACATCGAGAAAGCATTCGACACTGTGTGGCACAATGGGCTAATCTATAAATTAATTTCCATGAATTTTCCGGAATACTTGTGCAAAATTATTGCCGATTATTTAAAAAATCGTAGCTTCTGTGTATCCGTCAACAACAGATCTTCATCGTTCAAAAGTATCCCTGCAGGTCTACCGCAAGGCTCAATATTATCGCCAATATTATACTCTCTGTACACATCTGACTTCAAACACACTAGATCATTCAACGTTGCCTACTACGCTGACGACACGGCACTAATCTCGAGCAGCAAACTTACCAGTGCACTACTCAAAAAGATGGAGAAAAGTTTAGAAAGCTGCAACAAATATTTCACGAAGTGGAAAATTAAAATCAATCATGCGAAGACACAAGCTATAATATTTCCCTATAATAAATCCCCAAAAAGGAATCCAGCCCGTCCAATTATTTTTAATGGAAACAATATAGAGATACAAAAGATTGTTAAATATCTTGGTGTTACTTTTGACCATAAACTTCTGTTTAGCAAACATATAAATAGCGCCTGCGAAAAAGCGGTTAAGTCATTGCGAGCACTGTGGCCCATATTAAATCGTCGCTCACCACTTAATCTGAAAAACAAAAATCTTATTTATAAATGCGTCATTAGACCTATTTTATCATATGCATCACCCGTTTGGTATAAGGCTGCTAGATGCCACATCAAAAAAATGCAAATCATTCAGAACAAATGTTTGAAAATGATACACAATAAACACTGGAGATTCCCAACACAATCTCTACATGATGAAACTGGCTATGAAAAATATCGCGATTTCATAGAAAGACAAAATTTAAATTTTTTTACAAAAGTAAGAAACTCTTTTTATGAAATAATTAGAGAATGCATAGAATAATTATGTATAACTATTTCATCAACAAACTGGAAAATTTTGTTTATAGTAGATTATTGTATATAAATAACCTAGTTATAAGCATTAAATTTCCAAATTATGTTTGAAAATCCCTTTATTTTTGTTAAATTAGGTTTTTCTATCCCAATTTTTACCTTAACATGTCTTTCATTGTCTAAAATCACAAGTACCTGAAACAAACGCACAAGAATTATATGCTGTAATATCTAAATTAAGATAGATCTCATAAACTATTGTAATTAAATTTGTAAATAGTACCTTAATGATTGGATGAATAAATGAATTGAATTGAATTGAATTTGAGCCCCATATTGCTATGGTCGTAAATTTGTCCCCTTTGGGGGATGTTTTTGGGGAGAGGCGGCCCCTCAATCACTTGGACCCATACTTGGATATCAGATTCGCATTCTACACTCAAATACCTTTTATTTAAGCCCCATATTCCCATGGTCAGTAAATAATTCCTGTTTGGGGGATGTTTTCGGGAAGGGATGGACCCCCAGAAACGTGGTCCCACATTTGGATATTAGATTCGTATTCTACTCGCCAATGCCTTTCATTTGAGTCCCATATTACCATGGTCGGTAAATATGTCCGATTTAGGGGTGTTTTGGGGGTTGGGGTGGTCCCCCTAACACTTAGTCCGACAATTGGATATCAGATACGTTTTCTTATCCTAAATACCTTTTATTTGAGTACCACATTGTCGTGATTGGTCTAAATATATGTTTGGTAGGTTTTGGGGTCGGGCGGCCCCCTAGGTACCTCATCCATAATTTGGATAAAATTTTATTTTTAGGGTACTATATGAGAGCACACAAAATTTCGCTTAAATCGCACCACCCATCTCCGAGATCTGGCGTTTCTGAAAATTAGGGTAATGGGAGGGTCCGCCCCCCCTCCAAAAAATTTAGTACCCTATTTTCACCACGGGGTCATTATGCACCATCTGTGAACATTTCAAGAACATCGGTTCAGCCGTTTCTGAGTCTATAAGGAACACACAAACATACAAACAAACAAACCTATAAACACAAATTGATTTATATATATAAGATATAATATATTATAAATGTGAAATTTTGTCGGTAAAGAACATTTTTATGAGATTTTGTGCTTAGGATTAATTAAATTTAACTTGTTTTTTATACAAAACAATTATGGGTAGGCTCGGGACAGATAACCCCCACCACCCCAGGACTGGCCACGTCCCTGGCCCCCATATAGTCCGGTCTCCCGATTTAACTACTTGAGCCCCTAAGATGCGCAATTCTTCTGAGACATGGCTGAAATTTTGCACAATGACTCTTAATATGGTCTTCAATATCCAAACTAAGTATGGTCTGAATCGGTCAATAATCTGACATAGCTCCAATAGCATAGCAATTCATATCTATTATCCTTTGTTTGCCTATAAAGATATACTGGGCAAAGAACTTGACAAAATCGATCCATGGTGGAAAGTATATAAAATTTGGTCCCGCCAAACTAAGCACGCTTTTACTTGTTTTCAATAATCTCACCATTCCGTTTCAAATCTTACTTCATCTGTTACTTATGTAAATTTCAAAGTGAACTAATGAGTTTTTATTGCTTTGCACAATAAGTTTTTGCGAGCAAGAAACCATTACAAAAAATGAATGATTTTAACTGTAAACAATTAGCAAATGATATAACAAATGAGAAACGATAAATTATTTTATTTCAATATTTTTCATTACTTATTTAACACCTTAATTAGTTCATTAGTTAAGAGCCAGACGACAAATGATAGTGCTTTAATATTTAAATATAGGAATTATTGTTACTAAATCACAAAGTAAATAAATGGGCAAGAGTTATGATTATTCGTGGTAATCAACGGCTGAATAGTGTTGATCAATTCTGTGAGTCATTAAAACAACAATAACAAGTAAAAAAGCGTAAGTTGGCCCGGGCAGAACTTTGGATACCCACTACCTCGGGAATATTTGTAAGCCACGTTTCGTAATAATCCGGTGAAAAATGCATAATTTATGCCCCCATAGCAGCTATATCGAAATATGGTCCGATTTGGACCAAATTCTGCAAGGACATTGAGTGGTCTAATAACTAAAAGTCGTTGTTAAATTCTGAACTGATCTGGGCCAAATTGAAGAAAAATGTCAAATGCCCTAACACACCTCACTGTCCCAAATTTCGGCCAAATCGGACTATAAATACGTCTTTTATGGGTCCAAGACCTTAAATCGAGAGATTGGTCTATATGGCAGCTATATTCAAATCTGGATAACTCTGCGCCAAATTGAAGAAAAATGTCAAAGGCCCTAACACAACTCACTGTCCCAAATTTAGGACGCATCTGACAATAAATGCGCTTTTTACGGGCCCAAAATCTAAAATCGAGAGATTGGTCTATATGGCAGCAATATCAAAATCTGAACCGATCTGGGTCAAATTGAAAAGGGGTGTCGAATGGACTAATACAACTCCCAGTGCCAAATTTCGGCGAAATCGGACTATAAATGCGTCTTTTATGGGTCCAAGACCTTATATCGAGAGATTGGTCTATATGGCAGCTATATTCAAATCTGAACCGATCTGCGCCAAATTAAAGAAGGATGTCGAAGGGCCTAACACAAATTTTGGCGACATTGGACAAGAAATGCGCCTTTTATGGGCCCAAAACCTTAAGTCGAGAAATCGGTGTATATGGCAGCAATATCCAAATCTGAAGCGATCTGGGGTGTCGAATGGACTAATACAACTGACTGTCACTCCCAGAACCTTAAGTCGAGAGAGATTGGCAAAATCGAACAATAAATGCGCCTTTTATGGGAACAAGACCTTAAATTGAGAGATCGGTCTATACGGCAGCTATATCCAAATCTGGACAGATCGCGGCCAAATTAAAGAAGGATGTTGATTAGCCAAACACAACTCACTGACCTAAATTTCAGAAAAATCTAATAATAAATGTGGCTTTTATGGGTCTAAGACCATAAATCGGCAGATCCGTCAATATGGGGCTATATCAAGATATAGTTTGATATAGCCCATCTTCGAACTTAACCTGTTTATGGACAAAAAAAGACCCATGCGAAGCTTCAGCTTAATATCTCTATTTTTAAAGACTGTAGCGTGATTTCAACAGACAGACGGACGGACATGGCTAGAACGTCTTAGATTTTTAGGACGATCAAGAATATATATACTTTATAAGGTCGGAAATGGGTATTTCGATGTGTTGCAAACGGAATGACAAAATGAATATACCCCCATCATTCGGTGGAGAGTATAAAAAACGTTGAAACCTTTTCATAATCCCATTAAAACTTTAAAATATATACCCATTTGATTCCTATTTTCTATTAACCATTTGAATGAATACGCAAAAGCAAAACATGATGAAAATTCCAGAAAACAGACTTATAAAAATGTCTATAAAATGTACTCTTAAATGGTCAATTGGCTTAATAATTAGAACTTTTAATTGATGTTAATTATTCTATCTGCATGGATATGTAATTATTTGTTTATTTTCTAATTAGAAAATAAATGAAAATCGTGATTTGTTTAGCGACTATGATAAGAGCATATTAAATTATTTAACAATTATTCACCTGAATAAAGAGTCACTTAAAAAGACTAACAGCCAAACAATCAAATTAAATTAATTTTTATGCCGATTAAGGTATTGCCAAAAATAAGGTCGGTTCAACCATGGAATTATTTCAGTCATTATCTCGACTTTCTTTTCTCAGGGCAGAGAACATTACGCTTCTGGACCAGACAGTGTACCAGGCTATATACTGAGATTTTGCGCTAGTGAATATTTAATTACTTATTTAATATAGCATATTTTCCACGCTATTGAAAATCAAGCTTGGTTATCTCCGCCCAAAAGTCTGGTAACAGATGTTTTGTAGGTAATTATAGGTGCATCGCAAAATTAAATGGCATTCCAAAGAATTTCGAACTCCTGGTTTCAGGAAGAATATCACATTTTCTGAAGGATGTTGTTTCACCTTTTCAGAATTGATTTGTAAAGGGCAGATCCACATCTTCGAATCTCATGGAATTTGTATGCCACGTTCATAAGTGTGTTGTGAATAGACAAAAAACAAACGTTATATGCACCGATTTTAACAAAGCTTTGATATCTTGATACTCAAGCTGTTCCTTCTTAAACTCGTTGTTATGGATTTTCCGACGGCTGTTTTAGACTAGGTATCATCTTACTTACAGGGCCGTATCCAGAGAGCACAGTTCAAGGGATCTTTCTCGAAGAACGCCATTTTTGAGTCCATTACTTTTTGTTCTCTTTCTCAACGACTTTCCTGATGTCATTCGTTTTTCCAAAATACAAATGTACACTAATGGTGTGAAGGTTTTTATGCATACGAACTCACTTGTTGATGTTGATTCAAATGCAAATTTTGCCCATGAGCATTCCACTAAGGAACAAGGGCAAACTTCTCACACATCAATGAGTGCAGCCCAATTCAAGTTTAAGCTCAATGATAATGGGCCTCCTTTTTATAGCCGAATCCAAACGGCGTGCCGCAGTGCGACACCTCTTTGGTGTTTGAGATGTTTTACATGGCATAGTACTTCATAAATTTAAGCTGTGGTTTTCCTCTCCCAGCATTAGGAAGGGAAAACCACAGCTGAAAATTTTGTCTGATGGTCTCGCCAGGATTTGAACCCAGGCGTGGCCTCCGTTGATGTTGATTCGACTTATTTATAATGCGATTTTCATTCTTTCGTCAATTGGTGCAGTGCAAATGGCATGTCCCTTAATCTGAAGAAATTTATACCGAAATAAAAATTAAAAACTATGTTCAATAAAAAAGAAATAAAAAATAAATTGAAAATTTTGCTGAAATCGGACCTATAAAGGCAATTGTACTATTAATTAACGATTTTGCAATTTGGATGTTTGACAAGCTCAACAAACCAATTAATGTGGTTATAAACTCAATAAACCATTTATTGCAATATATTTTGCATATTGCATTTATATGCAAATCTGCCGTTTCTTTTAAATAACGTGTTTATTGTTTTAATAAAAATAAATAATCAATATTTTTCACATAAATAAAAAACTGTTTATTTCATTGGATTAAAATGCGAATAAAAGATGAAACATATTGCTTAAAATATTTATATGGTTTGTTAATGGTACCAAGGTTTAAAAAAAAACGAAAAATTGTCGATTCCATTTTGAGCCTCTCATCCTTGTCGACGACACCGTCTATTATATTATAAACAATATAATTTATATACATACATATTTAAAATGAATCGTAATAAATACCAATCTTAGCTTTTTGCGTGCAATACCACGAAATATAGATTCACATGTGTTATCTTCCATTCTCATCCATCCTCGGGCCGGAGTCCCCAATATGATTGTGTTTAAACAAAAAATTTCAGTAACATTTTTTAATATGATAGAATTCCATATTTATAATATTCTACAAAGACAACATTTTGTTGGGGCCAGACGGCTGTCTTTTAATTATTTTTCTAAATTAAATTTTTTCTAAAGACAAAATCTTTATAAAAAAAAAATTCAGTAAAATTTTTTCTAAAGACCAACTTTTAATTAATTTTTTTAAGGACTAAATAGAGTTTGATCTAAATATCAAACTCTCTAAAGACAAGCTATCCTCGGGATTATTTTTTTAAAGCCAAATTTTCAATAAAAGTTTGCATTTTACGACACTATAATCCATAACCATTTTTAGAGTCTGTTAATTATGCTAATCTGTGCCAAACAACATTTTCCTAAATTTTTTTCTATAGACAAATTTCGATTCCGTTAGCGATATTGATGAAATTTTACGCATTCATAATTTAGGGAATTTATAGTGACGTAGTAATTTACATACCCACCACCATAGGATGGGGGTATACTAATCTACTCATTCCGTTTGTAACACCTCGAAATATTCGTCTAATTCCCATAAGTATATATATTTTTGATCGTCTCGACGTTCCGAGTCGATCTAGACATGTCCGTCTCGAACGCGTAAAGCTAGCCGCTTACAATTTTGCACAGATACTTAATTATGTAGGTCGTTGGGGATTGCAAATGAACTATATCGGCTCAGATTTAGATAAAGCTTCCTAAACCGATCTCCCAATTTGAGTTCTTGAGCCCATACAAGCCCCAATTTTTGTCCGATTTGGCTGAAGTTTTGCATGCGACGTCTGTTAAGACTGGACAATAACTGTGCCAAATACGTTACTAATCAGTCTATAATCTGATATATCTCCCATGTAAACTGGTCTCTGAATCATCCTTGTTCGGTTCCTAGAAGCTTTAATTTTTGCTGGTTTGACAGAAGTTTTGTGTGTAGAATAAAATTATGCCCTTCAACTCAGTATATTTTGTATAAATTTTTAGCAGAATCCCTGCTGTTGTGTTCCCAAGATTCGGCCCGGCCGAACTTAGCACGCTCTTACTTGTTTTTGTCTACCCACCCCACTATGATAGAATTTTGACATACAGGGTGGCTGATGAAAGCCGCTACCAAAAAAAAATGTAATAACTTTTTTTCTATTTAATAATAATAATTTAATAATTAATTTAATTAATTAATTAATTAATTTAATTAATAATAATTTAATAATTAATTTAATAATTTAATTTAACATGAATAAAAGAAAAATGTATTCCATACACCGAAAAAAAAATGTAGCAATATTCATCATTGTAGCAATATTCATCAGCCACCCTGTATATTTGGCTGATTCGCACTTCTTCACATTACATATATGTGAAAGAGAACACAACACAACACAGAAATAGGTACTCACAATTTGTATTATTATTCCCTCCACCCTAGGATGGGGTATACTAATTTCGTCTTTCTGTTTATAACTCCTCGAAATATTCGTCTTAGACCCCATCTTCTTATATATAAAAATCAATTTGTGTTTGTTTGTCAGTTTGTTTGTTTGTTTGTGTGTTCCTTATAGACTCAGAAACGGCTGAACCGATTTGCTTGCAATTTTCACAGATAGTGCATAACGATCCCGTGGTGAAAATAGGGTACTACATTTTTTGATATCTGAAGGGGGGGCGGACCCTCCACATTACCCTAATTTTCAGAAACGCCAGATCTCGGAGATGGGTGGTGCAATTTAAGCGAAATTTTGTGTGCTCTCATATAGTACCCTGAAAATTAAGATTTGGTATCCAAATTTTGGATGGGGTTCTTAGGGGGGCCGCCCCACCCTAAAACCTACCAAACATATATTTAGACCAATCACGACAATATGGGACTCAAATAAAAGGTAATTAGGATTAGAAAACGTATCTGATACCCAGTTGTCGGACCAAGTGTTTGGGGGACTACCCCAACCCCCAAAACACCCCTAAATCGGACATATTTACCGACCATGGTAATATGGGACTCAAATGAAAGGTATTTGGGAGTAGAATACGAATCTAATATCCAAATGTGGGACCACGTTTCTGGGGGTCCACCCCTTCCCCAAAACACCCCAAAACAGGACTTATTTACTGATCATGGGAATAGGGGGCTTAAATAAAAGGTTTTTGAGTGTAGAATTCGAATCTGATATCCAAATATGGGTCCAAGTGTTTGGCGGCCGCCTCTCCCCAAAAAATCCCCCAAAGAGGACATATTTACTACCATAGCAATATGAGGCTCAAACGAAAGGTCTTTGGGAGTAAAGCACGAATCTGATATCAATATTCGGGAAAAGTGTCTATGGGGCCATCCCACACCCACAACACCACCCAAGCTGACTGTTGCAATATGTGGCTCAAATAAGAGGGTTTTTAGAGTGGAACACGAATCCGATATATATTTTCAAGCCCAACTCACTGAGTGGCCGCCCATCCCCGAAAACACTCTCAAGCCAGTCATTTTTGCCGACAATGGAAATATGGGTCTCAAATTAAAGGTATTTGGGAGTAGACCATGTATCTGATATCAACATTAGGGACCAACTGTCTAGGGTACGTCCCACCACCATAACAACCCCCAAATAGGAGGTATATGCTCACCAAGACAATTTGGGTCTTGAAGAGAGTGGAACTAAATATTTATAGTTTTTAGGACCAAGACCCCAAACCGGACATATTTGCTGACTTTTGCAATAAGGAGTTAAAATGAGATTAGAAAACGAATTTGATATCCAATTTTGAGGCCAATGGCAAAATGGGGTTTAAATAAATGATATATAGGTATATGAGAATAGAGCACGTTGCTGATATATTTTCCGGGCTTAGTGTTTGGGGGACCACCCCAATCCCCAAAACACCCCTAAATCGGGCATATTTACCGACCTTTCAAATGAAAGGTATTGGGGGGTAGAGCAAGAATTTATACCCACTTTCGAGACCAATTTTCTGGGGGTCTACCCTTTCCCAAAATTACCCACAAACAGCAATTTTTTACTGACCATCGCCATATGGGGCTCAAATAAAGGTATTTGGGAGTAGAATACGAATTTGATATCCAAATGTAGGACCATGTATTTAAGGCACTACCCCTCCCCCAAAGAGATACCGGAAAAAGAAGGTACAGCGGAGCGGACCCGGGTAAGCTAGTAAAGCATATATATTCCGGATCGTCATGATATTTTAAGTCGATCTAGCCATGTACGTCGGTCCTTCTCTCCATCTGTCGAAAGCACGCTCACTTTAAAAGAAGTTAAGATAGGTAGTTGAAGTACGTTTCAAACATGGTCTGAATCGGTCTATAGCCTGATACAGCTCCCATATAAACCGAACTCCCAATTTTACTTCTTTAGCCCCTTAAGGACGCAATTCTTATTCGAATTGGCTGAAATTTTACAGAATGACTTCTACTATGAAGTCCGAATCGGACCATAGCTATATAGCATATTAATTATTTTCATTTATCCTCTGTTGGCCTAAAAGGAGGTAGCGGGAGAAGAACTCGACAAAAGCGATCCATGGTTAAGGGTATATAAGATTCGGTCCGGCCAAACTTAGCACTATTTTACTTGATTTCTTTTTCCTTTGTCGGCCTAAAAGAGATACCGGAAAAAGAACTGGAGGGTATATAAGATTCGGCCCGGCCGAACTTAGCACGCTTTTACTTGTTAAATAACAATTTAATTGGTACAATTTAAAATGTGTTCAACATATGCCTTGCCAATCACTTGCCATTTATTTATTTGTATATAAAATTTATTTGTATATAAAATCGGATTTCAATGTCAAAAATAATTAAAGCAATTAACACCTTGTCAGAAAAGTTTTTAATTAGTCAACACCATGTTTAATAGGGCAAAATAAGTTCTATTTATTTCTGTGCAATACTTTGACTCTTCTTCATTGGCACGTACAAACTGTATAATATTGATTCTTTTACTATCTAAGTGTTATTTTAGATCCTCAATAACGGTTTCATTACATATCGATTCATGTGTTAATAAAGCTAAGTCTCTTTTAGTTTCATTTAACTTTAGGGCCGGGGAAGGGCCGGGGAAGGGGCGGGGAAGGGCCGGGGAAGGGCCGGGGAAGGGCCGGGGAAGGGCCGGGGAAGGGCCGGGGAAGGGCCGGGGAAGGGCCGGGGAAGGGCCGGGGAAGGGCCGGGGAAGGGCCGGGGAAGGGCCGGGGAAGGGCCGGGGAAGGGCCGGGGAAGGGCCGGGGAAGGGCCGGGGAAGGGCCGGGGAAGGGCCGGGGAAGGGCCGGGGAAGGGCCGGGGAAGGGCCGGGGAAGGGCCGGGGAAGGGCCGGGGAAGGGCCGGGGAAGGGCCGGGGAAGGGCCGGGGAAGGGCCGGGGAAGGGCCGGGGAAGGGGCGGCAGCCCGTCTGTGCCGGTTGTGATGCCGGTGGAGACATGGTCGGTGGTAGTGAAGGGCAAGGGAAAGGCGGTGACGACTTCGGCTGAGGTCGTGAAGAAGGTGGTGGAGGAGGTGGGCCCTACACTTGGTGTGAGGGTCCATGGTGTCCGGCCGATTCAGGATGGCGGAGCGGATATCCGCACCCCGTCGGTGGCTGAGAGGGAGCGGATCAGGGCGAACGGCAAGTTCGCGGAGTCGGGATTGGAGGTGGAGGTCCGCGAGAAGGGGGGTACATGCTGCCATAACTCCCGATGAGTTCATGGCGGAGCTGTACTCCCTCAATCTGAAGGAGACGATGACTGAGGAGGTGTACCGTCGGTCGGTGCGTCTGGCTTCCGCGCCTTGGAAGCCGGAGGGTGGCGCTGCCAATGTCACCCTGGAGTGCACTCCGAGGGTGGCAGACAAGTTGTGCGAGGAGGGCGTTTATGTGAAGTGGTTCCGCTTCATCGCCCGGATGCAGGATGCGGTCTTCGCATGCCATTGGTACATGGGATTCGACCACAGGGTGAGGGATTGCCGCGTGCAGGGCGATGTTTGTCGCCGTTGTGGACTGGGCGGACATGTGGCTTCGGCCTGTCCGAACCCCGTGCACTGTCGCAATTGTGCGTTTAAGAGGTTGCCGGCGGATCATATGATGATCTCCGCGGCCTGTCCGATTTATGCTGGTTTGGCGGCTAGGGCGAATGCTAGGCATTAAGGAGCGTCATGTGAATTAAATTTTTTCAATTTAATTGCTAGCGGTCTGGAGCGGTGACGCAGGAGTTGGGTCATGTCATGCGCAGCACTGGTTGCTCGGTCGCGCTGGTACAGGAACCGTACGTAGTGGATGGTAGTGTTGTAGGATTGCCGGGGGGGATGCGAGTCTTTACTGACAGCGGGGGTGACTCCGCGATAATTATAGATGACAGCGACATCGACTGTACGGTGTTTAGCTATAGCCAGTGGGGAGTCTGTATTTGTGTAGAAGGGCGGTGTGGTAAGATGTTCTTGGCTAGCATCTATTGTAGGTTTAGCGCCGACTTGGAGCCCTATCTTGGATATATGGATACGGGGCTACTACTCGCGAGTAGCAATCCGCTCATCCTAAGTTTAGACGCCAAGGCAACCTCCTCGATGTGGTTCTCGAAAATGACCCAGCACTCGCTTGGTCATGAGAATCGCCATCGTGGGCAATTGCTTAGCGAATGGTTGACTTTGAATGACGTCGGTGTGTTGAACGTACCGAGCGAGAAGTATACCTTTGATGGGCCTTCAGGCGTTAGCGACATTGACGTTACGGCCGCAAATGGGGCGGCATTTACTGCTTACCAGTTTAGGTTGAGGGTTTGTGACGAATGGGGCTCAAGTGACCATAATCCGATTGACCGGTTATGGTCACTTCCAGGGATCGACGGACTCGGGTTACGACTGAACGATCCAGGTGCTGGAAAGATCGAGACGTGAACTGGGACTTGTATGTGGAAAGTTTTAGGGAGACTGCATCAGCATTGTGTTTAGACTTTAGGGCACTGACTATAGATGACCAAATTGCTAAGGTAGACGAGTGGATGAGCGCTGTGAATGATGCGCTCCTTGGCAGACGTCGAAAGGTGAAACCAAGCAAGATCAAGTGGTGGACCCGTGAGCTGGAGACAATGCGGCGGAACGTCAGGCGCCTGAGAAAGCGATTCCAAAGAGCCAGAAGTTCCAATGCTGAGGATCTTGTCTCACGCCGAAACGACTACATTAGCAATTTGAGGACGTACAAGCAACTGTTGATTAGGAGCAAGGAAGATCACTTTATGAGATTTGTTTAGGACAACAGAGATGAACCATGGGGCAAGGTATACCGCGTGTGCCGGCGCGGTGAGCAACAGGGTTCTAGTCAGGGTGACCTGGGCGGTTTTAGAGTGGGGGACAACGTGTTGACTTCTTGGAACGAGTGTGCTAGGGTGTTAATGGGAACGTTCTTTCCCGATGCGGATGAGCACGAACAGGCTCCCAGTGTGGAGATGATCGTGCCTCCTCCAAGTCTGGAAAGGGTCGAGATAGGCATGGACGGTATGACTGGACAGATGTGAAAAAGCATCTGGAAGGCTATACCTGACCATGTCGACTTGATCGTCGTACGTGGAAATGTGCTCGAGTCGTAGTCCTTCTAAAATCACCCGATCGATTGAGGAGCAATCCAAGATCGTATTGGGGCATCAGTCTCCTCCCCGTGCTTGCAAAAGTATTGGATAGGATAATGGTGACAAGATTTAGGAAGGGCTACGAGGAGGGTACTTCTCCGTACCAGTTTGGCTTTCGGGAGGAAAATAGCACTGTGGATGCCTGGATCCACTTGCAGAACTGTGTGAGAGAATCGAGCGCCAAATATGCCTTGGCATATTTGTCGATTTCAAAGGCGCGTTTGATTACCTTTCATGGCGTATTGTACTCACGAGGTTAGGCGAAATAGGTTGTCGGGAACTTTCTCTCTGGCGTAGTTACTTCTGTGATAGAAGAGCTTGCGTGGTTGGTACTAGCGATATGGTTTGGAAGGATATCCAGCGTGGTTGCCTTCAGGGCTCCATCTGTGCTCCATATATATGGAACCTCATGATGGATCTCCTGCTGGGACGTCTCGCTGAGTCCTTCAAAATCAGCGCATATGCGGATGACCTGCTCATCCTAGTTGAAGGAGATTCCAGACTTGCTCTGGAAACTCGTGCTGAGCTTGCCATGGGCATTGTGCGCAAAAGTCGCGGAATCGTCCACCCACGATTCGATCTGGTAGAGCTAGCATCAGGAATGTTGCACTTGTCAAATATCTGGGAGTGACTGTTTCGGAGAGAATGGGTTTCCTGATCCATTTGGATCGGGTGAAGGAGAAGATGACTGGAGTAGCCGGCATGGTTAAGCGTGTTCTGAGAAGTGATTGGGGTCTTAGTCGTCGCGCTGTTCGGTCCATATATGGTGGTCTATTTGTTGCTTGTGCAACTTATGGAGCGCCTGTATGGCACGGAATTGCTGCGACTGTCTTAGGACGGGAGACGATCCTCTCTTGTCAGAGGGTGGCAATGCTGGCTTACTTGCCTGTGTGCAGGACTGTTTCGACAGATGCACTACAGGTATTACTTGGCGCGCCCCCGCTTGACTTACTCGTGAGTTACATGGCCGTTCTGTATAGTGTGAAAAAGGGAATTCCATTAGTGCGTGAGGATTGGCTCACCGCTTCGGAGCTTGCAGATGGGGATATTAGGCGGCTCAAGACACTCCTTTTGGAGCGTCTTGATGATAGGTGGAGGACTAGATGGACGAACAGTGACAATGGTCGGGTGACTTACGAATTTATTCGTGACGCGACGTTCGTACGGGACCGCCCGGACTTTGGCTTCGGCCTAAGTCTGGGCTTCATACTGACGGGACATGGTTCCTTTAATGCACTTTTGCAGCAGAGGAGCCTGTCCGCGACTGATTTGTGCGACTGTGGGAGACCTGAGGACTGAAGGCATGTACTGACAGAATGCCCGTACTATGCAGACATTAGAGATTTAGGCGCGATGGGGAATAGCGAGGCGGTGTGGGATTTCAGTAGGGCCCTTGAGGACGAGACGACTGTTGCAAGGCTGACCACCTTTTCCCGGGAAGTATTTCTTAGGAGGCGGACTAGACTTAGTGGAGGTATGAATGCACGCTAGTTATCCATAACGAGGTGTTGCTGTGCTGGCGCGACTGTGTGATTGGGTGCTGCGCATGACATGGCCTGGCACCTGCCTTGCCCATGTTGATGCAGCGGTGTTTGCCCATTGTTGATTTCCTTAGCTGTTGTGGTTGTGATCGGTCACCCGTGAGGGTGGCCGCGTTGATTGTAAAGTCCCATGTTGTTGCTGATTTACGTGGCGTAGCCCGTGAGGGCTGCCGTGTCCTGTTTGTGTTTTGTGTATATTGTCTGATTGTATGTTTGATGCATACTTTTGTATGCGGGCTGAGGTCGGCGTAGGGTGATTTTTTTCCCATTCAGGTGACCAGTCCGGAACTGTTTGGGGTTCAACTGGCAGTAGTCTTTTAAGGCTACGAAGTCTGACCGGAGACTTTAATTTGGTACCACGGGTGTCAGGAGCCCCTGGAACCTTGGTTCCAGCCTGACAATGGTGAGGCCCCAGTGGGGAGCAACGTGGTGGCTGTGGTTTGTACCCAAATCGCGGGTAGAGCATAAGCTCGCCGTGGAGTTGCGTTTTCAACCGGGTGCTGTGACCCATAGATCGGAAGGAGTTTTAGGTAGTGCTCCGCTCCTAACCAAGGAGGTGAACACGTCCAAATACGTGGGATCAAATTGGTACTCATGTGTGGATTACCACATGTGGGGGCGTTGGTAGACGCATTGTATTCATCCTTGGGCCTTGGGCCTCGCAGGTTTGGGCCGTGATGGCAGGTATCTGCGTAAAACTCGACATTCGTGTAAAGGTTGCCTACAATTACGTCTTCATTGCTTAGCGACAGAAGACAGTAAGTATTTGAACCACTCTTTTCAAGAATAAAGTAGTTTAAATCTAAGAATTCTTAGTCCACGAACCAGCCCGTACAAAGTCTTGAAATAATCCTCACTTTCATACAAAGTCTTGAAATAATCTTCACTTTCATGAGGGTAAGCCAACCATATGGCACTCAGTAATCGTTGTCAAAGTTCTAATCATAAAGTTCTAATCAAAGACGCCATTATCCCATAGAGATAGGAAAATTTCTTAATTTTCGTTGTCATTGTATAAATAGATACAGTGTGAAGCAAAACAAAATTTTTCCTTCGAATTTTAGAAATCAAAAATGTAGCAAAATCAATTTTTTTTAGTTTAACGCTCTTCCAGTTACCACGTTTTGATAATAATAACTGAAAATTTAAAACATAAATGGAAAATCCCCCCAAAAACTAGTGCAAACAAAATTGGCACATTCGCTCAGTTTTGCACTTTCGACAATTTTCGGAAATGATTAGTTTTGGAGGCCACCGTAGCGCAGAGGTTAGCAAGTCCTCCTATGACGCTGAACGGCTGGTTTCGGATCCTGGCGAGACCATCAGAAAAAATCTTACAGCGGTGGTTTTCCCCTCCCAATGCTAGCAACATTTGTGAGGTACTATGCCATGTATAACTTCTCTCTAAAGAGGTGTCGCACTGCGGCACGCCGTTCGGACTCAGCTATAAAAAGGAGGCCCCGTTATCATTGAGCTTAAACTTTAATCGGACTGCACTCATTGATATGTGAGAAGTTTTCCCCTGTTTCTTATTGGAATATTCATGGACAAAATTTGCATTTTGATTAGTTTTGAATTCTTCATTCATTAACCACTATTTGTGTATTCCCCACCGAAAGATGGGGGGATATTAATTTTGTCATTCCGTTTGCAAAACATCGAAATATCCATTTCAGACCCTATAAAGTATATATATTCTTGATCGCTGTAAAAATTTACAACGATCTAGCCATGTCCGTCGTCTGTCGGTTGAAATCACGCTGCAGTCTTTTAAAATAGAGATATTGAGTTGAAACTTTGCACGCCTTTTTACTTGTTGAATGACAAGTTGACATGTATTTCATGCGTTTTTAACGTAAAATTCGCAATTTTCTATGAGATTTTTGTTTGTAATTCCATTCTTTCGACTTTAAATTGAGGATTTGACTACGACATGTACTTTGTTAATTAAGTTTCCATCAGGTAAGTTTTAAATTTTCAATAACCATTATCAAATCGTGATAACTAGAAGATGATAAATCTAAAAGCAAATGATTTTGCTGTTTTTAATTTTTAATATGTATGCGAAAGAAATGCAAAAAGTGAATCATATACTCGATTTTGCTTCCCACTGTATGTGCTATACGTAAAAAGTCTAAAAAATTAATTAATTTTAATTGGACATAATAAGTGACACGAAAGATTTTAAATTATAAATACAGAGCAAAGTGATTTATGGTCATATGTATGTATTTAGTATGATGTTTCAGTTTTTCGTTCTAATAAGGCAGCCGAGGTTAAAACATTTTCTAAGGGTTTGATTTATGTATTTTCTATCTGAAATACTCTCTTCCTGTTTATCATTTTCGGTGCACAAGTATTAAATAATGAGGCATCTCTTAAATAATCTATGAGACATCAGAAACGGACCTTACTATTCACTATTGACATAGTGACAATATTAAATAGACTAACCTACCAAATTTCTAGCTTAAACCAGAGTTGCTATACAAATTTGAACTTTCTTTGGTAATTTGACAGTTTAACGGAAGAACTGGAAATAAATTGTGAGTTTTCCAATACTTTCAAGATTTTTTGCCAACCTGTTATACATGACAATAAATTCAATAATACCGTCATTAAAAAAATCAACAAATTTTATGGTCTCACATGAAAACACATTATTTTTACAATCCCGCAATCAAGCACATTATTTCTATAATCCCGCAATCAATCAAGAAGCCACGCTTCTCGGCACGCTTCTGATCCGTGTCGGGAATGAAAAGTACTTAAGAGCCAGGTCGTGTTCGGTCCAGAATCTCCTCCATCATCATCATGGTGTCGGTGGGGTGTAACCGCTGCATGGAGTGGGTGCATTTCCGATCTTGCTCAGGTCTTACGTCACTAGGGGAGTATAGTCGCTCTGAATACGTTGCAAGGTGCTGTGCGACCTCTCCCGTGCGGCAATATACAACATCAGCATCCCAACCTCAATATTGCCCGGTCAGTGCCGGGGAGTGTATCTTTTTTGCAATTGAATTGCAATGGTCACCGGAGCAAGATCGACAAGATAGTGGATTTTATGAGTAAGGATGGCTGGGGGATTGGCCTTCATGATACACCATTCCGTGTAGTATAGACCCATCTCACCTGCGCCTGGCGCTAGTGACCTCAACATGGAGTGAATGGGGATAGTAGTCAGGTCCAGTATTGCCGAAATAAAGCTATAAAACGTGTTCATACCGCTCACCGAATATTTCCATTGCATACCCTAATCTCCTGATTGACGTAACCTGGCAAGCCGTCATTTCTTTGGGATCAGACCACCTCCCTATAATTCTCACCATCGATCAGCCACCAGACTTCATAACCTCTGAGCGCCGGACGTTTATCAATCAAAAGAAGGCCGATTGGATCGGCTTCAAATAGTATACCAAGCCCCGCTTCAGTGAACTCGAACCCCCTTAATGTGCTAGTTAGTCCATAATTTAACCATAAATCGTCTTACAATTAGTGAATGTTATTATCGAAATGTGCGCTCTGTTAAGAAAATGCATCGCGCGCTTCTTGTGTTCAGCAACGAAGCTCATTTTTGGCTCAATGGGTACTTAAATAAGCAGAATTGTCGATTTTGGAATAAACATCATCCAAAAGTATTGCAAGAGCTACCTGCGGTTTATGGGCTGGTGGCATCATTGGACCGTACTTCTTCAAAGATGATGCTAATCCAACGTAACTGTGAATGGTGAGCGCTGTCGTGAGATTATATACAACTTTTTTTTTTGCCCAAAATGCAAGAGCTTGACTTGCATGATATGTGGTTTCAACAAGACACATGCCACACAGCACGAGTAACAATGGACTTATTGAGAGGCGAGTTCGGAGTACATTTTATTTCATGTTCGGGAGCGGCAAATTGTCCGTCTAGATGGTGTGATTTAACGCCTTCAGACTATTTTTTATGGTGCTATGTTAAAGCTCACGTCTATACAGACAAGCTTGCTTCAATTGACGCATTAGAAGACAACATTGAAGCATTTATTCCTGAGATACCGGCCTAAATATCGGAGTATGCCAAAATTAGACTAAGCGGATGGGCCAAATGTTGCCCACAGTCAACATTTGCATGAAATAATATTCAAACATTAAATTGTATTAACCGTACTATCGATTCAAATAAAGATTTCATGCATTTTTAGGAATTTTATGTGTTTTTTTAACTTTCCTATAGGTCTTAAAAAATCACCCTTTACATGCTGTCTAAGCAGTACCCTCTGGGCAGTTATCGCAGAGACCATCCAAATCATCATCTTGTGGAAGACTTAAGGTAGATCTACATGATCATGAGCGTGAGGTGCAGCGCTACAAGAGAGAACCTCTAGATAAGGCAGCATAGGGAACATTCATGCAGACACGGTTGCAGATGCGGTGAACAGCTACCGGGTGTTCACTTACGATCCGGCAGATGCAGTCGCCTCAATTCCTACAGAGCAAGGATTGATGCCAACGTGCAGGATGTATGTCCCTATTACGACCAGGGATCACACGGTACACATCACCTGTTTAACTGCCCAGCCAGACGAAAGATAGAACACAACACACTGATACAACAACAACAACATAGTCACTCAATCACAAATTATATTCTAATTCAATTCAATTAAATAATTATATGTAATTTGTGTTTAGTCTGTTCACTGAACCAATTAATCACTTTATATGGTCCGCATGGCAATTAATGACAGGTTATTTGTCAACTGAAGTAGCGTGCTGCTGAAATAATTATTTCAGGCAAGTACACAATGTGCACTATACATTCTTGAAGATCGGTCTATATAGCAGATATTCCTAAGTATGGCTATGACAGAACATTTTCATTATTAGTCTAACTTTGAAAGATTTCCAAACGCCTCGATCTTCTGCGCTCCTTCTTCACCTAGTTTCGAATTGTTTTTCACAACATGATCATTGGAGGCCACCGTGTCGCAGAGGTTAGCATGTCCGCCTGTGACGCCGAACGCCTGGGTTCACATCCCGGCGTGAACAACAGAAAATTTTCTCAGCGGTGGTTATTCACTTACCAATGCTTGTGAGGTCTCCTGCCATGTTAAATTTTCTCTACCATATGGTGTAGCTATGCGGCACGCCGCTTGGACACGGCAAAATAAAGGAGGCCCATGTCATAAGTATCCCCTGTTCCTTAATCGGAAATTTAATAGTCTTTCGATCGGAGTTTTGGTCGGCCCGATTTGTGTATAGCATGGAACTTGGCTTAAAAGACTTCTTCGCTGGAGCTTCTTCATTCATTCTGACAAAAATTACTTAGGCAACGTTGTATTTTAATGCGTTTAACTAAGCTAACGACGTTATACAGTTCGGGGCTCATAGGACGCCGATACTCTCCATTAACGCAAACTGGTCCATATATTTTACGAAGAATCTATATTTCAAACACTCCAAGCACTGCCTCGTCTGCTTTCATAGTTACCTAAGCCTCGGAACCAAATCATAACATGGGTAATATTAGTGTCTTGTATGGTAAGATCTTCGTCTGTCGAGAGGTGGCCTTGTTATACCCTCCACCATAGGATGGGAGTATACTAATTTCGTCATTCTGTTTGAAACACCTCGAAATATGCCTCTAAGACCCCATAAAGTATATATATATATATTATTGATCGTCGTGACATTTTAAGTTGAACTAGCCATGTCCGTCCGTCTGTCTGTCTGTCGAAAGCACGCTTTTGAAGGAGTAAAGCTATCCGCTTGAAATTTCGCACAAATACTTCTTATAGGTATAGGTCGGTTAAGATTGTAAATGGGCCAAATCGGTCTTTGTTTTGATATAGCTGCCATATAAACCGATCTTGGGTCTTGACTTCTTGAACCTCTAGAGGGCGCAATTCTCCCCCAATTTGACTGAAATTTTGAACGTAGTGTTTTGATATCACTTCCAACAACTGTGCTAAGTATGGTCAAAATCGGTTCATAGCCTGATATTGCCGCCATATAAACCGATCTTGGGTCTTAACTTCTTGAGTTCTTAGAAGACGCAATTTTTATCCCATTTGGCTGTAATTTTGCACATGGTGTTTTGGTATTACTACCAACATTTTTGAGAAGTGTGGTCCAAATCGGTTCATAACCTGGTATAGGTGCCATATAAACCGATCTTGGATATTGACTTATTGAGCCGCTAGAGGGCGCATTTATCATCCCATTTGGCTAAAATTTTGGGTGGGGTCTTTTGGTATGATTTCCAAAAACTTTGATGAGTATGGCGCAAATCAGTACATAACCTGATACAGCTGCCATATAAACCGATCTGGAATCTTGACTTCTTGAGCCTCTAAAGAGATCAATTCTCATCCGATTTAGCACAAATTTTATACAACAGCTTCTTCCATGGCTTTCAATATACGTGTGCAATATCTATAGCTTGATACAGCTCCCATATAAACCGATCTCTCGATTTTGCTTTTTGAGCCCATACAAGGCGCAATTCTTATCCGAATAGACTGAAACATTACACAATGTTCTGCATTCAATTCATTTCTGGTCCGAATCGGACTATAAATTGATATAGCTCCAATAGCATAACAGTCCTTATTCATTATTCTTTGTTTGCCTAAAAAGAGATACTGCGCAAAGAACTCGACAAACGCGTTCCATGGCGGCGAGTAGCGTGTGTTTTCTTGTGAGTAGTGTGCTAAATTTATACACATCTGCATCTTGTATAATTTTTTCCATCAGGATATTAAAGAGATCACACAATAAGCAGTTTGCTTGTCTGAATTTGTTATGTTCTCTGTACTAAAATATTTTTAAGCTGAAATTTAAAGCTCAATGGATGTTCTCAGCAAGTCAATATAGGCATATAGGTTTTTGGGTTGGTAGTCATAACAGAAGCCTTTGTGCACAAGTTTCGCTAAATCAGATAAGATATGCGCCTTCTAGGGGCTGAAGAAATCAAATGGGAAAATTGGTAGGACTAAACTCATTTGCAATTCCAACAGGTGCACTTCAATAAGAAGTATTTAAGAAGAATTTGAAGCAGCTAGCGTTATTCGATAAAGAGTTTGGGTGATTTCAACATGCACACGAAAACATAAAATGTCATAACGATCGAGAATTCATTCCGAAAGTCGAGTAACACCATCCTATGCTGGAGCTTTTAAAATCCCATTATTTAAGGAAACATTTAGCAAATACAACTCTGACTTCAAACATCGCTTCCGAAAAATTACCTACATCAAATCGCCAAATACAAGTCATAAATTTTGTCCTGTTTTTTTTACACAACAACATCAACTTTAAATAATAACAACTTTAACATTTTTTTTTGAATCTGTTTACACCAATTTTGAAAATGAACTCCCATTTGTTGTTTTTGTAGTACAATTTGAGTCCCCAAATTGGAGAAATTGGGCCCCATAGTAAAATAAAAATGTGCCCCAATATTATCTACCCCCAATTTAATAGAAAAAGTTCAGATTTACTTGAAGAAAACTAAATTGGGCCCAATGTAAATGCAAATTTGCCCATAAACATTCCAATAAGGAACAGGGGCAAACTTTTCACATATCAATGAGTGCTGTCCGATTCAAGTTTAAGCTTAACTATAAGAAGCCTCCTTTTGATAGCCGAGTCCGAACGGCGTACAACACCTCTTTGGGGAGAAGTTTTTACATGGCTGCCATACCATTTCTCAAATGACAAAGTTCCTCACTAATGTCGACAGCATTAAGAGGGGATAACCACCGCTGGAAATTTGTTTGATGTTTTGGTCAGGATTCGAACCCAAAGGCGGACATGCTAACCGCTGCGCTGCGGTGGTCTCCAATAGCTGCGTTAAAAAGCCCCAAAAAGGCGAAAATGGGACCAAAATTTTTGTTGTTGTTCTCCAAACATCTCATTTTGGATTTGGATTGTGATTTCCTGGGACCAAACTCATACTACTTGGAGACCAAAGTGGAATTCATTATGCAACATTTTAGTCAACTCCGATTAGAATTGCGCCCTATAGCGGCTCAAGAAATAAAATTGGGAGATCTGTTTATATAGGAGCTATATCAGATTATGGACCGATTCAGACCATATTTAACACGTATCTTAAAAGTAATACCAGAAGTCGTTGTGCAAATGTTCAGCCGCATCGGATAAGTATTGCTGCAACTAGAGGCTCAAGAAGTGTAATCGTTAGATCGGTTTATAATGGAGCTTAATCAGGTTGTAAACCCATTTTAACCATACTTGGCACAGTCAAGTTGAGGGTCAAACCAAAACACTTTGTTCATAATTTCAGCCAAATCGGATAATAATTGAGCTCTCCAGAGGCTTACGAAATCAAGATTTTAGATCAGAATATGTGGGAGCTTCATCAGGTTATGACCCCATTTAAACATTACTTGACGCAGTTGTTAGAACAAAAAACTTCATGCAAATTTTCATCCAAATAATTGCTGCTCAAAAAATCAAGATCCGATATCGGTTTGTATGGCAGCATTACCAAAACAAGGGCCGATTTGGCCCATTTACAATCTCAACTGATAATGACTAATAACGAGCATTTATGCAAAATTTCAAGCACCTAGCTTTACTCCTACGAAAGTTAGCGTGCTTTCGACAGACAGACAGACGGACGGACATGACTAAATTGACTTAGAATGTCAAGACGATCAAGAATATATACTTTTTGGGTCTCAGATCAATATTTCGATGTGTTACAAACAAAATGACGAAATTAGTATGCCCCCATCCTATGGTGGAGGGCATAAAAAAAGGTCGAATGATAAGACATTTGCAAAGTGCATTAATTGCGCATTAGGAGTACAAAACCAGCGAAAATACTACAAACTTGCACGATCATCTGAGGAGATAAATACAAACTAACTACAAAACAATTATATGTATGTTATTATGGACGGGCTATCGTCGACTTTCAATATGGTTGGGTAGTTCCGGATGGAACTAGTTCATTGGAACTTATCCAATTAAGGAACTGCTGGAATTAATTCCATCTCTTTCTTTCTTATAGTTCCTTTTTATTTGTTGTACACTTTTCTTTTTCTCCCTTTTGTTATTTGTAGACCAGCTGATTGACACGCCATATTTTTCAGCCTCTTACAACTAAATAAAAGTTTAAATTTTTTCAGTAGGCAAAAACTGTGTACGTTGTGATTTAGGTGAATGGAAAATAAATGATTTGTAGCAACCACATTAAATGAATGTGGTGGAATAAATAAATAATAGTGATGGCATTCACATATTATTTTTAATTGTCAACAAATCTAACTGTTTTGGTGCGCTTCGATTCGTGTTTTTTCAGCATTGAGATCTAATACTTCTTTAAAACAAAGTACAAAAAATTAATTTTAAACTCTATTTTTTATACATTATGAACGTCATGTACAAATAAACACATTTATTTTAAAGTTCAAAACAAGTTAAAGCTTTTGTTTTTCTTTGAAGGAAACAAAAAAGGGGATCGCAAACGAAAAAGGAACTAAGAATAGGTTCCTTTTATGGAACGGAACTAAAAGGAGCGATCACTAAAAGTAATTGAAATCCCCACCTCTATCGATGGTTGTAAAATTGCTATCGTCCACCTCTAATTTAGTGCACTTAACAAGCCAGTGACCGGCTTAGATATATCTCCATAGTGGCATAGGGCCGATAATTATCCGCACCCTCTTTTCAACCTAATCTATCAAACATGAACGTGGATATGACCCATTTACAATCCCAACCAAACTTTATCAATCAAAAGAACTTCGAGGTTCTACCTTTACTCTTTCAACAGACCTACGGACGGGGATAACTAGATTGAACTAAAATTTCATGACGATCAAGAATACATATTATTTATGGAGTCTTTCGAAGTGTTATAAACGGAATGAGGGAATTAGTATACCTCCAACTTATCCGTTCAAATTTTCTAACGAATTTTCACATACGGATTGAACTTCAAATCCAACATTTTGGAAAGGACAAGGCAAAGGGCAAAGGAAAGGCAAGGGCAAGAGAGCCATAGGTAGAAGTTGGGGATTTAGACCACGTGTCATGCGTTGGGTATATATTGTAGTTTTCAGACCTATAATGCTATATGGTGTTGTGGTCTGGTGGACGGTGCTTCAAAAGTCCACCTACGAATCCAAAGGATGGCTTGTTTGTGCATCACAGCCGCACTGAGGAAGACACCATCTGATGCACTGAATTCAATGCTACATCTTATGCCTCTGGGCATTGTGGCTACCCAGGTTGCAGCAACCACTGGCGTGAGGTTAAGGGAGCTTTCTCATTGGTCATATGGCGGCTACGGACACTGTGTTATCCTTGATACAACATCCGATGTTCCAGGCAGTGTGGATTACACCCTACCTGAGCCGCTTTTTGGTAAATGGTCACAAAGAGGGGGCTGTGGGCATTCCAAAACTATGTGGCCTAATGTAGACTTGAAGAGGTCTACTGCATTGCTGTCATTCGCTAGAACAGACGTCTCAGTCATTGTGTCCTTCATGACAGGTCACTGTCTAATCGGAAAACATGCTGACAGACTGAAGGTTGCCACCAACGACTTTTGCAGAAGCTGTGAGGACATCGAAGAAGAAGAGATTATAGAAAACCTTCTGTGTGTGTGTTCCGCACTAGCAGTCAAAAGGGTTCCACTCAACTCTCTCTCATTTCTTTGAGAACCTGACTGATTTAACAGATGTAAACATTTCCAAGTTATTGGGCTTTTTAAAGCAATCTTTTCTTCTGTTTCTGTGGTATCACAATGGACGAAAACGTCTAAGTGAGTCTGATGGCAGACTGCCACTTAAACCAAACCTAACCTTCACATACGGATGGAGGGACGGATATAGCAATACGTTGTATGGTCCCATATCGTCATTTCGAATTATTACAAAAAAATAACTGAATACGTATACCCCCATTCTGTGGTGGTGGATATAAAATTTAAAATAGTTTTACAGTATATTGTAAAACTTTTTCGAAACGATCAGACATGTCATAAAAGCTGTGACTTTTTGACTTGTCTTACACTGAAAAAAAGTCGGCCCAAAATATAAGATTTCTGTTTATACGTAGGATTTTAACAATGAAAACAAGCCAAGAATATTAAAACTTTAACATAAATATGCTATCTTTAAATTTAAATCCCTATTTACCAACGGACAAGACAATCCGTTTAAATTTTTGATCGCTGCTTGATACTTATGTTACTTTTTTATACACACCACCGAAAGATGAAGGTATATTCATTTTGTCATTCCGTTTATCGAAATATCTATTTCTGACCCTATAAAATATATATATTTTGGATCAGCGCAAAAATCTAAGACAATCTTGCCATGTCCGTCCGTCTGTCTGTTGAAATCACACTACAGTCTTTAAAAATATAGCTATTGAGCTTAAACTTTGCACAGATTCTTCTTTTATTCATAAGCAGGTTAAGTTCGAAGATGGGCTATATCGGATTTTATCTTGATATAGCCCCCATATAGATCAATCGGCCAATTTAGGGTCTTACGCCCATAAAAGCCACAATTATTATCAAATTTTGCTGAAATTTGGGATAGTAAGTTGTGTCAGACCCTTAGACATCCTTCTTCAATTTGGCCCAGATCGATGCAGATTTAGATATAGCTGCCTTATAGACATATCTCTCGATTTAAGGTTTTGGACCCATAAAGGGCGCATTTATTGTCCAATGTCGCCGAAATTAGGAACAGTGATATCTTTCTGCAATATGGCACAGAACAATCCAAATGTGGGTATAGTATATGGCAGCTATACCCCGACCGATCTCTCGATTAAAGGTCTTGGGCCCCTAAAAGACAAATTTTTTATTATTCGATTTCGTTTAAATTTTGAATATTGAGTTGTGTTAGGCCCCTCTACATCTTTCTGCAATTTGGCGCAGATCGCTTCAGATTTGGATATAGCAGCCAGACCGATCTCTCTTGGCCCATAAAAGGCTCATTTATTATCCGATTTTGCTGAAATTTGGGACAGTTAGTTGCGTTAGGCCCTTCGACATCCTTCTTCAATTTGGGTCGGTCTAGATTTGGATATAGCTGCCATATAAACCGATATCTCGATATAAGATTCTGGGCCCATAAAAGGCGCATTTATTGTCCGATGTCGCCGAAATTTGGGACAGTGAGTTGTGTTAGGCTCCTTGAGAACCTTCTGCAATATGGCCAGATCGCTTCAGATTTGGATATAGCTGCCATATGGACCGATCTTTCAATTTAAGGTTTTAGGCCCACAAAAGGCGCATTTTATATCCGATTTCGCGAAAATTTGGGACCGTGAGTTTTGTTAGGCACTTCGACAGCCCTCTTAAATTTGCCCCGAATCGGTTAAAATTTGGATATGGCTGCCATATAGACCAATATCTCGATTTAAAGTGATGGCCCCATAAAAGACACATTTATAATCCGATTTCACTGAAATTTGACACAGTGACGTATGTTAGGCGTAGACGTATTTTGTTATACACAATTGAACAATGACTTATAATTATTAGTATTTGATTCAAATCGAAACATATTTCGAAATAGCTGCTATGGGGCATAAGGTATGCATTTTTTACCGGATTTTGACGACGGTGGATTACGTATATACCCGAGATGGTAGGTATCCAAACATCAACATACCTTTACACAATAGAGCGCTGTCGTCAGCATAAAAGGCTGAATCATGGTTTCTCTGGATTGAAATATCGGGGGTGAATATCGAATAAAAAACTGGTGTTAAAACAGATCCTTGGGGAGTCCCGCGGGAATTTTTCTAATGGTTGAAGAACAATTTTCAACGCTGACCGTAAACGTTCTATTTCTAAGAAAACTTTGAATTAGTTTTTGAAAATAGACTGGATAGTTTAACTTATTCAGTTTGTAAAACAAACCATCATCCCAGATGGAATCGAAAGCAATTTCTATATCTGAGAGTACAACTCCAGTACTGCGTCTTGCTGCTTTATTGTCTTCAATTATTTTAACCACTCGCTTAATCTGGTGCGTCGTTGAGTGCTCCTTGCGGTAACCAAATTGCTTAGTGTGGATGATATTATTATTATCTGTACGGTCCATTATACGTTTTAACAAAACTTTCTCAAAAAGTTTATCCAGCGCGCTAAGCAAGGTGATCTCGTCGACAATTTGGGTCCTTTCGGTTTTTAGGAATGGGAACGACTTTTGCCACTTTGGGGAAAATTCCCTTGCGTATGAACATATTGAAAATGATCGCAAGAGCAGTAACAAGTAAAAGCGTGCTAAGTTCGGCCGGGCCGAATCTTATATACCCTCCACCATGGATCGCATTTGTCGAGTTCTTTTCCCGGCATCTCTTCTTAAGCAAAAAAGGATATAAGAAAAGAGCTGCTCTGCTATTAAAACGATATCAAGATATGGTCCGGTTCGGACCACAATTAAATTATATGTTGGAGACCTGTGTAAAATTTCAGCCAATTCGTATAAGAATTGCGCCCATTGGGGCTCACGAAGTAAAATAGAGAGAACGATTTATATGGGATCTGTATCGGGCTATAGACCGATTCAGACCATAATAAACACGTTTGTTGATGGTCATGAGAGGATCCGTCGTACAAAATTTCAGGCATATCGGATAATAATTGCGACCTCTAGGGGTCAAGAAGTCAAGATCCCAGATCGGTTTATATGGCAGCTATATCAGGTTATGAACCGATTTGAACCTTATTTGACACAGTTGTTGAAAAAAAAATAAAAAACGTCATGCAAAATTTCAGCCAAATCGGATAGGAATTGCGCCCTCTAGAAGCTCAAGAAGTCAAATCCCCAGATCTGTTTATATGACAGCTACATCAGGTTATGGACCGATTTGAACTTTGCTTGGCACAGTTGTTGAATATCATAACAAAACACGTCGTGCAAAATTTCATTCCAATCAGATAAGAATTGCGCACTCTAGAGGCTCAAGAAGTCAAGACCCAAGATCGGTTTATATGACAGCTATATAAGTTTATTTACCGATTTGAACCATACCTGGCACAGTTGTTGGACATCGTAACAAAACACGTCGTGCAAAATTTCATTCCAATCGGATAAGAATTGCGCACGCTAGAGGCTCAAGAAGTCAAGACCCCAGATCGGTTTATATGGCAGCTATATCAGGTTATGGACCGATTTAAACCATACTTGACACAGTTGTTGGATATCATAACGAAACACGTCGTACAAAATTTCATTCCAATCGGATAAGAATTGCGCACTCGAGAGGCTCAAGAAGTCAAGACCCAAGATCGGTTTATATGACAGCTATATAAGGTTATGGACCGATTTGAACCATACCTGGCTCAGTTGTTGGATATCATAACGAAACACGTCGAGCAAAATTTTTTTCCAATCAGATAAGAATTGCGCACTCTAGAGGCTCAAGAAATCAAGACCCAAGATCGGTTTATATGGCAGCTATATCAGGTTATAAACCGATTTGAACCATACTTGGCACAGTTGTTGGATATCATAACAAAACACGTCGTGCTAAATTTCATCCCAATCGGATAAGAATTGCTCACTCTAGAGGCTCAAGAAGTCAAGACCCAAGATCGGCTTATATGGCATCTATATCAAAACATGGACCGATATGGGCCATTTACAATACCAACTGACCTACACTAATAAGAAGAATTTGTGCAAAATTTCAAGCGGCTAGCTTTACTCCTTCGGAAGTTAGCGTGCTTTCGACAGACAGACGGACGGACGGACAGACGGACGGACATGGCTAGATCGACATAAAATTTCACGACGATCAAGAATATATATACTTTATGGGGTCTCAGACGAATATTTCGAGTAGTTACAATCAGAATGACGAAATTAGTATACCCCCCATCTTATGGTGGAGGGTATAAAAATCTTCAATGCGATGGAAAATATTTCTCACTAAAGAAAATGTTTCCTTAAAAAGTTAGAAAATTGATCATCCTTAAATAAAGTTTGATAATCTTTGGCTCCAATCTTTGAAATTAGAAAAAAAATTTCAGTGAATGTACGTCAAATACAAGTAGAGCGCGCTCTAGTCGGCATTTATTCTCATAGGTAGTGTACTTTATATAGACATAAGTCAACATATATGTTCGATGAAATAAATATTTATTCCAAAATCCAGTCGTTATCTTAAATTTTTCGTAGTATCACGAGTACAAATTTCAGAGTTGCTACTTTGACATGTCTAACCGTGTAACAGCAGCTTAAGGATTATCATATAAGGAATATGTTATCGTCACTGACTAAAAATTACCATGATAAGTATATTTGATTTACTGAACTTTTATTTAACTTTTATTGAATGCGAATTTTTAAAATATGTTTATTATGCACTCGTTCAATAACTACTTTAAATTTGAAAGCTATAAAATGGTTTGTTTATTAATGTGGCCGCAAGCCTTCAAATCTCTTGACAGTGGAACCTGCCATATGTTTATGTTCTGAAACAGATACGGCTTTGGTTCTCATTTCCTTTTGGTATACGTATCAACAAAGAAGAGTGCTTCGTTAGTCTATTCTCTAATTGAGCATGAGAATAGGTTCTCAGCCGCGATGGCTTAGCCAAACAGAGGGAAGCAAATGTTATAAAGGCCATTGCTAAGATTGCAATCAGCTCAGTGTCAATTAAGAAGTGTAACATTTCTAATAAACAAGAAAAAATAATATTTGTGAGAAAAAACTTTTTTTGCGTTCAACAGAAAAATAAAAAGTGTTTCAAAAAATGGATGCCAACACTTTCAGAGAGTTTGCCAAGGAGGCTGTGGATTATGTGGCAAATTATTTGGAAAATGTTCGAGAGTGGTAGGGAGTTACAAAGTGACTTTGGGAAAAAGAAAAATATCCCTGATATGATTTTTAAATTTTCAAGTGATGTTTTGCCTTCCATTGAGCCGGGTTATCTTTGCGATTTACTCCCTAAAACTATGCCTGAGACGCCAGAGCATTGGAAGGATGTTCTAAAGGATATGGAAAGAGTGATAAAGCCCGGGCTGACTCACTGGATGTCGCCCCACATGCATGCATACTACAGATGTGGCGCTTCTTATCCTTCTATAGTCGGTGATCTTTTATGCAATGGCATCAATGTCATTGGCCTCAGTTGGGTATGTTATTCTACCGATTTTTGTCTCTTTAAATAAGTGTATGGAAATGTCTGAATAGTGAAATCTTTTTTTATATCCTCTACCATAGGATGGGAGTATACTAACTTCGTCATTTCGTTTATAACGCATCGAAATAATGACTTTATGAGCCTCTAAAGGGCGTAATTTTTATGAGTGTGGTTTGTTTTGACTTTCAACCAGGGCTGCGGAGTAGGGGTCGATAAAAATTATTTCGACTCCGACTCGAGTCGATACTCAGAAACGTAGTACGAAAAATTTTAAAGTATTATAATTTTTTGTTTGTCTTGTATTATAAACTAAAATCAATCTGAACCTACATCAATAAGAAGTATCTATGAAAAATGTCATGCGGATAGCTTCATTCTTTCAAACGCTATGGAGATTTCGGCTGTATATTGAACGAACGAACGAATATGGTTAAATATACCCAAGAATAGAACTATTGGGTTGCCCAAAAAGTAATTGCGGATTTTCCATATAGTCGACGTTGACAAATTTTTTCACAGCTTGTGACTCTGTAATTACATTCTTTCTTCTGACAGTTATCAGCTGTTACTTTTAGCTTGCTTTAGAAAAAAGGTGTAAAAAAAGTATATTTGATTAAAGTTCATTCTAAGTTTTATGAAAAATGCATTTATTTCTATTAAAAAATCCGCAATTACTTTTTGGGCAACCCAATATCTTGGAAAAAATCCAGTTCAAATTAGAAAATAGGTATTCTAATAAAATTTGTATTAGCGTAAAGTGAACGGATGAAACAAGTAAAAAAAAATCAATTTTTTACAGCTAAAAAATCAAAATTTTTTTCAAATTTCTTAGGAGTCCTTTTTCTGGAAACCGTTTAAGAGTCTGTTGCATTTGATTCTTTCTATATTACTACTACTTTTGACAACAAGTGCGGCTTTATTTCAAAGTCATTAAAATAGACTTTACTTCGCTAAAAGGTCATAAGATAAGAAAAACATTTTTGTTTATTATTAAAGCATAGGTTTATATGAAAAGAATTATTTTTCAATTTTTGTATAAATTTTTTAAAATTTTTTTTACGCAATTTTGACTTCAATCCGTTGTCATGCCTCCAACAACTATGGTCTGTATCAGTTTATAACCTGTTATAGCTCCCTTATTAACCAATCTCCCGATTTTACTTCTCAAGCCTCTTATCCCATTTGATTGAACTTTGCACAATGACTTCTACTATTGGCTTAAACATCCAAACCGGTGCATAACCTTATATAGCTCCAATAATAAGCAATTTTTATAGATTATGCCTATAAAGAGATACCGGGCAAAGAACTTGACAAATACGATCCATGGAGGAGAGTATATAAGATTTGGCACGGCCGCACTTAGCACGCTTTTATTTGTTCTATGTAAAATATGCAAGAGCGAATACGTAGATAATAGTACGTTTTAACTTATTTATTTTCCGGCTAATAATATGGGTAAAAAACACTTCCGGCAGGTTGTTAACAATGCGCTAAGTACTTTTGATCTATACAATTATTATTCCGCCGCCATAAATTAACGATTAGGTATAAATAATTTAGCTTATTTCCTATGCGGGTTCTATAAAAGCTTGCAATAATTTACTACCAATTGTTTAAAATCGAGTTTGGCTGTAGGAAATTAGAAAAGAATTTGGGTTTTGCAGATTAACTTTTATGCATAAAACTTTCACATATATAAAAGTTCCACAATATTCCATTCTAGACTTCGTTTTCGGAAGGTCGAATCTTCATAACCTTCTAATATGGCTTATGTCAAGTTCTCCGGACAATGATTTCCCTTTCCCCTTACCCTAATTTTCAAAAACGCCAGAACACGGATATGGGTGGTGCGTTTTAAGCGACATTTTGTGTACTCTCTTTTAGTAACCAATAAACTAAAATTTGGTATCCAAATTTCGGATGGGTTACCTAGGGGGGCCGCCCCAAACGCAAAACCCACCAAATATTTTTATACAATATAGGAATCAAATACAATATAGGAATCAAATGAAAGGTTTTTGACGGTGGAAAACGAATCTGATATTCAAATATGGAGTCAAGTGTTTGAGGGGGCGCCCCACCCCCAAAACACCCCTTAATCGGACATATTTACCGACCACGGTAATATGGGGCTTAAATAAAAGGTATTTAGGAGTAGAGCACGAAATTGACATCAACTTTCGGGACCAAGTTTCTGGGGGTCCTCCCCTTCCGCAAAACACCGCCAAACAGACTTATTTACTGACAATATGGGGCTCAAATAAAAGGTTTGATTTGAGAGTACTCGTAGAATACAAATCTGACATCAAAATGTGGAACAAAGTGATTGGGGGCCCCCCTCCCTCAAAGAGAAAAAATTTACCAACCATTGCAATATGTGGCTCAGATGAAAGATCTTTGGGAGTAGAGCACCAATCTGATATCAACATTCGGTAAAAATTGTCTATAGGGTCGCCCTTACCCAAAGCACACTCCAAAGAGAACGAATTTACAGACCATAGCAATATGGGACTCAAATTAAAGGTATTTAGAGAAGCATACGAATCTGATATATATTTTCAGAGCCAAGTCCCTCCCCAACAACCAAAACGGAACTGTTTACCGACTACGAAAAATATTGAGCTGAAAGGTATTTGGGAGTAGGGCACCAATCCAATATCAGCATTCGGGACTAACTGCCTTGGGGACGTCCCACCCCCAAATAGGACGTATCTGCTCACCATGACAATTTGGGGCTCAAAGAGTGTGGAGCACTATATTTGTTGATTATTGCAATAAGGGCTCAAATTAAAGGTATTTAAGATCAGAAAAAGAATTTGATTTTCTTATTTTTATAGGGTTCAAAATTTTTTCAGGACTAAGTGTTTGGAGGACCACCCCACTCCCCAAAACCCCTAAATCCTACATATTTACCGACCATGGCAATATGGGGCTCAAATGAATGGTGTTGGGGAGTAGAGTACGAAATTGATACCAACATTTAGGATGAAGGTTCTTGGGGTCCACCACTTTCCCAAAACACCCCCAAACAGGACTTATTTACCATGCAATGGCAATATGGAGTTTAAATAAGTGGTATTTGAAAGAAGATCACGATGCTGATAGTTTTTAAGGGCTACGTGTCTAGAATATATATACCTGGTTGAGTCTCAGATCAAGATTTCGATGTGTTACAAACGTAATGACGAGTTTAGTATACCCCCATCCTATGGTGGAGGGTATTAAAACACATATGCAGACCAACAGTAAGTTGTCATGTAGATATTTGTAGAGCAGTGATGGAACTTTCACACATTTGTACATTACTTCGAATCCTGCGGTACTATGTTATGTACGTAGAAATATGGACACTATGGACTAGAATCCTTCAGTGGTACGAACAAAAAATTATTAATTATTTAAAATTCTTACAGAATTTAGCGTTTTGTATGAAAAAAAAACAAAAAGGGGGTCAAAAATGAAAAAGGAGCTAGAGGAAACTTTCAAAATGATCAATCACTTGAATGAGCTTAAATTCCCATCTTTAGTTTTATAATATTTAACAAGTAATGCCAAAAGTACCTGTTAAAGCAACAAGAAATAAATTTTTTCTACACATCGTGTCAATTCATAATTCTATGGACGATTTATTATCTACAGCAACAATGATGTCTTGAGGATGAGTAATGGCAAATATGTAGTACATATATTTTAAATATTATCATTACTGGTACTCAACTAAAGTCGGTACCAAGAGATGAGAAGACTGCTATCTATTGTAATCCTCGAATTAATCTAACATAAAACTCATAGCATATTAGTGTTTCATTGGCCCACACTTAAGGCCAAAACAGAATGAGCACGATGTGCTTTATTTCGTACGTCGCTTTAACGTCGAGAAAGTAAAAATACATTTTTTCACATACGGCAACACAGAATGACGACCCTTTTCAGGCATAAAAGTAAAAAGTGTTTAATGTCATGTCTACATTGGCTCGTTTTGCTTATGTCGTTTTGAAAAACATCTCAACCATCCACACTAGTTAAAATGTTTTGGAAATTGCACTTTTTCACACTCCAACTTAAATGCGATGATGCACTATTGTTAAGATAAATTTTTTTTAGCTTTATCTTTAAAATTTTGTTGATTTTGTAAATTTTTTTGGAAAAAAAATTAGATTTTATTTTTTTTGACATTATTCAGTGTTGTGTTTATTTAGCACAATTTAGGCATTTATTTAGGCTCACATGCTTTGAATTACTTGTTTTTGTGGCAAACGAGTCGTTTTGCCGTTATAAATTTTAAAGGGAAAACGAGTCGTTTTCACAACATTATGAACGGAAAACGAGACGTTTGCTCAAAACAGCTTTGGTCTGAACATAGTATAACTTTGCCCTGTTGCTCACTAAATATTTGTTTCCTAACATTTCGTAGTTGCATTTCTTCAAAACTATAAAGTTTAAGTTATTTTTTAGTTTTTTTCTATTATTTACGTATGCCTGTTATACCATGAGAATTATGTTGGGCGGGAAGCTGAAGCTGAAATTTCCCACAGTGACTTATGTTAGGCTCTTCGACGTCGGTATCGTATATGGTTCAGATTGGTCTATAATTGGATATGTCTACCAAAAAACCAATATTTGTTCTACAATGACTTGTACTTATTAGACCACTCAATGTCCGTGTCGAATTTGGTTCAAGTCAGACCATATTTTAATATAGCTGCAATGGGGGTATAAATTATGAATTTTTCACTGGATTATGTTGAAAGGTGGTTTACATACATACCCGAGGTGTTGGGTATCCAAAGTTCGGCCCGGCCGATCTTACCGCATTTTTATTTGTTGACAGATAAAAAGGTTAGACGTGGTTTGGTATTCTCTTCAATTTTTTAATATTCGAAAAACAAACGAACCAACGAAACCGTATTATGTTTTGTGTAACCAAAATGAGCCTTTCAAAAGAGTTTTGAGGATTGGAAAAAATCGAAAGAAATATATGAGGGGGATGAGTTGTTGTTAAATAAATGCTAATACTAAATTTCCCATGAACATTCCATTAAGGAACAGAGGATACTTCTCTCATATCAATGAGTGCAGTCCGATTAAAGTTTTAGCTCAATGATAAGGGACCTCCTTTTTTATGCCGAGACCGAGCGGCATGCCACATAGCGGCACCACTTGGTAGAAAAGTTTTAACTTGGAAGGATACCTCACAAATGTGGCCTACATTAGAAAGGCAATAACCAAAGCTGAACATTTTTCTGATGTTCAAGCCGTAATTTGAACCCAGGCGTCCGGCGTCATAGGCGGAGGTCCTAACCTCTGCGTCACGAAAAAATGTTAATTAACGGTTATTTTTTTATCGGACCATTACTTCGAAGAATTACAAAAGGACGATGATATTATTACTTTGAAGGGGACAAGGTAGTAATCGATATATGATCAACTTCCGGCCTAAACGGCTTAAGCAAGAATCATTAAATTTTGCACGAATGTTGGTCTTGGGTCATAGACACGGGATAATACGGTGATATTCGTACATTTAGGTACTAAAAAGTACCAAAACGTACGAAATGATGAATGTTTGCCTGGCGCGAACGGAAAGGTCTAGAAATATGTTTTTGGACTCAAACAAGGGAGCGCCTTGAAAAAATAAGGTTTAAAAAAAATTTGCAAAATCGTACCGAAAATGGGATAAATAGTACGCTCGGTGCCGCAATTGGAGCGTTTTGGTCCTTTTTTGTAAATTAAGCTAGAGCTATGAATTTTGAAACTTTGACACACTATGACAGCCTAAATTGGAATGGTATATTAGTCGTTGGACATTTAGGCACTAAAAAGTACCAAAAAGTACGGAATAGGAGAACTTTGCACGGGGCGAACAGGTAGAGCTAGAACCTAATATTTGGCTTAAATGATTGTTGCTGCGAAATAAAGGAGGTATACAGAAAAAATATGAAATAGAGTACTGGAATCGGTAGAAAACGTACGTTTAGTGCTGCATTTGGTACCATTTCGTACTTTCCATACATAGAGCTAGAGCTCTGAAATTTGACATGTAGGTACAACTAAGATATATATGTTGGTCAACAAGAATCGTACATTTTGGTACAAAAATGTACTAAATATTGTAATACGAAATTACTTTTACAGCGAATGAAGACGGGTAAAATGAAATAGATTGGTAAAAATTATTGTAGTTTTGACAAAGTTTTGTTGTACATAATACGAATTGCTGTAATCGCACCAGTAGTGGAAGTCACCGTACTTAAGCGCTAGAGCTCTGAAATTTGGGAAACAGGTATACCTTGGCAGTATATATTGAGCTGCTTTATTTTTTTATTTTTTTTTTATTTGTACATTTAAGTACTATAAAGTACAAACTGGTACTTTCTATGGATTGAGCTAAATGTCTTTAAGTTAAGGATACAGGTGCACCTAACAAAACATATTGGCTGACAAGAAGAGTTTTTTTGAAATTCGTACATTAAGGTACAAAATTGTACAAAATAATACTTTCTTAAAGACTGAGCTACAGTTCTGAAATTTAGGGATACAGGTACACTTTAACGGTATAAATTGGGTGATAGAAGATTTTTTTTTTTTTAAATTCGTAAATTGGGGTACTAAGCTAGAGCTTTTTAAATTGGGATTCAGTTACACCTTGACAGTATAGGTATTCCGGGTGACAAGAAGATGTTATTGAATTTCGTACATAAGGTACTCTAACATACAAAATGGTACTTTTTTACAGACTGTGCTACAGTTCTTAAGATTGAGATATAGTTACAGGTACTAGACAATATATATATAGTCCGACTAGATGATTTTTTTTTAATCCGTATATTAAGGTACTTAAAGTACAAAATGATACTTTTTCAAAACTGGGATAAAGTTTGGCATTAAAACATTTTGGAAAAGTAATACCAAAGTGGTAAAAAGGTTTTGTTATTCTTGGTACCACAGGGTTTTTCAATAAGAGCGCAACAAAAGTTTTTTTTTTAATAAAACAAAAACGGTTTTGGATATCAATGAAATTACTTATTCCTGTGAAAGTACGTTCAACGCCATTATGATTGCAACTCGATTTCTTTGCATGGCCACCACAGGCACGCTTGCAGAAGTACAGATGGCGAACCCAATTTTCGAGGGTTTTCAATCATAAATAGGCCGATACTGCTCAATTTCACGTTCCATATTCGTACGAATAGTCTAACGGCGTCAAATCGGACAACCGAGGCGGTCAATCGATTGGACCATTTCGTGAGATAACACGTTCTCTATCCTTGGTTTCCAATAAATTGATTGTGACATTGTGTGTGGCTTGTAACGCCATCCTGTTAAAACCACATGTCCTCCAAGTCCATATCATCCTATTAGGGCCACAAATATTCTGTTATCATTAGCCGGTAGCGGTTCCCATCCACAGTAAAGCGCACCAAACCGTCATTTTTTCGTGATGCAATGATGAATCATGGAGTACGTGTGGGTTGCTGTCTGACTGATAACGCGTATTTTGCTTATTGACGAAGCCATTCAGACAAAAATTAGCCTCATCGCTAAATTGGACGTAGCGCTCTTAATGTAAATGACTCCCAATTTCAAAAGTAAATTTAAATAATTTCTCGTATATTTTTCCATCATGAAATGGCAAACATTAATGAAGGGAAATGTCAAAAAAGCGGCAAAAATATTATCGTCGTTTGTTGTCCCTATCGGTCCACTTTTGTAGTCTCTTTTGAGAAACCCTTTATTTAGTACGTTCTTCACTGAGTGAACAGATTTCTGAAATTTCATTCTCAGATATGACAAGACTTCATAATTTTATAAACTGTGTGACTATTTGCGACCACACTTAATCTAAGATACTACTAAAAGGGGATAGCGAAGCGGGTGCTAGTTGATGAATAAATAAATATTTCTTGGAAAAATTTTATATAACGGTTATTTTTTGATCAGACCTCTATGTTTCAAAAGGTGGCTGAAAGGTATTCACTACCATCGCTCTGCTCATATCCACATAATTGCTGAGGCCTCCGGCTCTGTAGCTCATTTTTGTGATACGTATTAAACATGCTATGATATTAGCATATGTGATGCCAAAAGATCACAGAGACTCACACATTCATGGAACTTTCTCAAATCTAGCTTTATTATTTGACGATTACAACGATTGTAACCTTCCATGTGTGCAATTGCATTTAATTGCTACAATAATGACTTTGTTGTTGGCTTCCCATCAACTGTTGAGGTGGATGTTTGTTGTTGTCATTTGAAGCCCGTCTATGTTTTATTCAGGGATTCGGAGCGTGGAGCAGGCCTATTTTTGGTGAAGCGGGAGTGGAGCGAGAGCGAAATTTTGTGAACCTGGAGCGGAGCGGATTCAAATCTCAAAATTCGCTCCGCTCCAACAAAATAAAAATCTTTAAAATAAACATATTTATGGCTTACGAAGTTGTTATTTTGGCGAATTAAAACAATAATTTGAAATTATTTAATTAAAATGAGATAGCTTTACAGTTAGCTTTTGCTTAATCGTTATCGAAAACATATAGAGAACAGATTGGTATCAATTTTAAAAAAATTTCGTTTTAAAGTCAAAAGAAGTAAAAACAAGCTAAGTTCGGTAGGGCCGAATCTTCTATACCATCCACCATTGAGTGCATTTGTCCTTTGCAAGGTTTCTTTTTATAGGCAGAAACTAAAGAGGATCAAGCAACGAACTCAATGGAATTTTATACCCACCACCATAGGATAAGAGGTATATTCATTTAGTCATTCCGTTTGCAACATATCGAAATACCCATCGTCGTAAAATTCTGAAATGATTTAACGAAGTCTGTATGTCTGTTCGTCCGTGTGTAATCACGCTACAGCCTTCAAACAAATAATCTAAAGTTTGGCACAAATTCGTATTTTGACTATACGCAGGTTAAGTTTCTGAACGAGCAAAAACGCAACAAATTTTCTTAACGATTTCGTTGAAATTTTCAACCGCGAGTTGTACTAATGCACCCGATGTTCAAACCAAAAATGGCCCATAACGGGCCGTTGTTAGATATATCTGCCATCATAAGCGTAGAAAGGCCTCTGGGGGGTAGGATAAGCACCCTCCAGAAAAAATTTAGCTCCCACCCCCAGAATTAAAAAAAAAATCCATTGTTTTCGACAATATTTGCAAATATAATTGCTATTAAAAAGAGTGTTAGCCCTCCTCCAGAAGTCTGGGCAAGGTTTGCATATGGCTGCCGATTTTGTTTAAATTTAGAACATTGACTTTTATTTGGTCCGACATCTGCAACGAGTTTGGTCCAGATCGAACTATATTCAGATATAGTTGTCATATATACACAGATCTGCCAATTAAGGGTCTTAAACCCATAAAAGCCCCATTTTTAACTGATGTCGCTGAAATTTGAAACAATGTATTATACTAGGACTTTCGTTGTCCGACCTGAACATATCCAGATCGGACCATATTTAGATATAACTATCTTATAAAGTAATCTGCCAAATTAGGGTTTAAATCCCATAAAAGTCCCATTTGCTACCCGATGTCGCTGAAATTTGAAACAGTGAGTTGTACCCTCCCTCTTACCTCAATTTTCACAAACACCAGATATCGGAGATGCGTGCACCGGTTTAAGCAAAATTTTTGTATGCCACCTCATGGTTCCCCAAAAACACGAAATTGGTACAAAATTTTGAGGTCAACTAAAATGGAGTGACGCCCCTCTCAAAAAATTTTCAAAACCCACCCGATCGGACATGTTTACCGACTGGGACAATATGGGTATCAACTGGGACAACTTGGCATAAAATTGTCACCCCTAGTGTCGGGGGGTTCCCCACCCCCAAAAAACACCACCCAACAGGACACTTTTACCACTTTGGGTAATATGGATATCAAATGAAAGGTATTTAAAAGAAGAGACCAAATCTGAAACAAAAATTTAATCCTTAGTGTCTGAGGGGCTACCCCACCCCCCAAAACCCCCAGCAGAACATAGTTGCCGATTGGGACAGTATGAATATCAAATGAAAGGTATTTAAAAGTATAGTACAATAAAATGCTGATACACAATTTATACGTTGGTATCTGAGACGCCCCTACCCATTAAAAACCCCTCAACAGGACATATTTACCGATTGGGATAATATGGGTATCAAATAAAAGGTGTTTGGAAGTTGAGTATACATCTGTTATAAGAATTTGGTCCAAGGTATCTACGGGGCCTCTCCAGCCGCAAAAACGCCCAAAGCGGGCACGAATGTTCAATGTCACAAAATAGGTATAAAATTAATAGTCTTTGAGAGTTGAACACGAATCTGATATACACATTTGGGACAGAGTCTGGGACTGGCTCACCCACCTAATTCGCTTCAACAAGACCCGTAGTTCGATCGGGATAATATGGGAATTACACGAAAGCTATATTACAGATGAGTTTGAATCTAATGTTGATACAAGAATTCAAGTATCTGCGTCACGTTCTGCCGTTCAACGAAACATGTGGATTGCGACAATAAAGGACTCAAATGAATTGTCTTTTGGGTCTTAGCGTCGTGGGGACCGACCCTCATGACAGTTCATGGATAGAATAGGACAGCAATAAAATGTCTTTTTTTCAAAATACTTGACATAACAAGGCTCAAATAAAAACTTTCTCTAGCACGATGCTGATATTATTTCAGGGACCGCCCCCTAAACTTCCTTCAAATCGGTCATGTTTGCGTACTATTGCAATATGGGACTCAAAATATGGGATACAAATATGATAACAAAAGTTGGATCCAAACACCCTAAAATAGGTTTATTGTACGATAATGACATAATGGAACTCGAGTCAAAGGTATTCGGGAGTAGATTACGAATATGGTCAGGAAGGAGGTTGCAAATTGCAAATTTTGCCCATGAACATTCCACTAAGGAAGGGAGACAAACTTCTCATATATCAATGAGTGCAGTCCGATTCAAGTTTAATCTCAATGTTAAGGGGCCTCCTGCCCTAAACAGACATATTGGACGTACATATAAATATAGGACTCAAATGAAAAGTGTTCAGGAGTAATTGATGGTCGCCACACCCTCGATAAGTCCCACAAATATAACTTGATCATAGCTTGATGAAACTCAAATAAAAGGCATTTGGGAGCAGATTAGGAATATAACATTACATTTTGTGTCCAAGAATCTAGGTGGTGCTTTACCTCCTAAAATCGTTTCCAATAGGTTATTTGACCCATTAAAACCATGGGGAACCAAGTGATAGAGATAAATGAGTTAAGTGCATCATTCAAATATGCTCAAGTGGCATATGGAGTGTGGCGCACAACCCTCATATAGACACCCTCTACCAAACGGCTGTATACACAAATCATGACAATATGGGGTTAAATTAAAGGTATAAGGTTGTGGACTGCGAATCTAATATCTCTATTCTTCTCATATATCTAGCGGACCACCTCACCCCAAAACAGTCGATCAATCATAATGACCTAACAGGACACTGTGATATAATTAATGTGTGAGGACACAAATAAATGTAGGCCGCCATACCCCCAAAATTATGACGTTCAGCGTGATAGGAGAAGTTGCAAACCTTAATGTTAAGATTGCAACAATTTTTAGCTCATCGATAGACAAGACCAAACGACGTGCTGCTGGGCAACACTTTTTTGTTCAGAAGTTTTACATAGTTAGGACTATCGCCACCGCGCCAAACATATAGACTGGCAAATTAGTTCTTTACCACAAAAAATAGTTTAATATGGCAATTAGATTTGTTTTAAAATACAACTAAATGATGACTATTTAATTGGTAGTCATTTATAGACAACTACCACATGAAGATCAATGTTATAAGCGTTAAGCCACTCAAAGCGAGTAGTAGCACTAACATTTAAGTTAGCGCAATCTACTGGCTGTTTTGAAATGGATTAAGTTGATCCAATTGGAAACAGCCAGTAAATGGCGCTAATTTGGAGAAGCCAACATGAACAGAAAGAGGGCAGAATGGTCAAAATTGATCATACAGCATTTATCTTCGTTATGACTTCGTTGCGGTTGTTTGCGGTATTAATTTTAAACTTCCCCACTCTAACAATAATTTTCAAAAACACCATATCTCGGAAATTTTTTTTGCACACTTACATTAACCTAAAATCAAAAATTTGCTATCAGAATCTGAGGTGGGGTGCCTAGGAGGGCCGCCCACCCCCAAAACCCGCTAAAGGGATTTATTGATTAATAACTACAATATGGTATCAAATTAAAGGTACTTGAGAGTAGAAAGCGAATCTGATGTCCAATTGTGGGATTAAGTGTTTCGTGGGTCATCCCACCGGGCCGGGTTCATCTATTTAATATTAATTTGGAACATGGTGTTGCACTAAACCACCCAATATCCGAACCGCGTATGGTCAATAACAGACTATATTTGAATAAAGCTTTCATATGGACCGATCTGCAGATCGTGGATCTAAAGCCCTAAAATGTGACTTATATAAGACTTCTCGGTAAATGTACCAAATCGCCCGTAGTTGAACATTAGTATAGGTAATGTCGGCAATGTTGAACATAAAGCATCTTCACTTATTTTTTAAATTTGGTTAGGAATTGCTTTTGGTATATGCTCAACAAATAAAGTCGGATGATCCTTTCTTATATGAGCGATAGAGACGGATTCAGGCCATGCTTGGCATGAATGTTGTAGGTTATAGCAGAAATCATTCTGCCCTCTAGACACAATTTGAGGCAAATTGGGTAAGAAAAAGCGCCTTTTAGGGGCTCAAGAGATCGGTTTATATGGGAGCTTTAAACGGTTAAGGACCGATTGAAACTATACTTTTCAAAAATGTTGAAGGTCATAAGAGAAACCGATTTGCTAATTTTAGCTAAATCGGATAAGAATTGCGACCTCTCGAGGCTCAAGCAACCAATTCAAGAGATCAGTTTGTATGAGGGCTTTATAAGGATAAAGTCCGATATAGACGGCAATCAAGAATACATATAATCGAAGTTGAATATTGCTTGATGTGGTAAACGTAATGACAAGATGAATATAAGGCGGTGTGTATAAGAAGAAAATTGAAAAATAAATAGTTAATTTAAATGTAAAGGCGCGGGAGCGGAGTGGAGCGAAAAAAAATGCCGGAGTGGAGCGTGCAGCGGAGCAGAAAAATTATTGCCGGAGCGGAGGCAGAGAGGAGTGGCAAAAAGGTACTCGCTCCGAATCCCCGGTTTTATTCTTCTGACAGCAACAACAGCCATGCTGCCTATGTTGTCATGGCGTGTAGGTCACACGTGCTAAATGGAATAGTTTTGAATACTTTTGTTGGTTTTTCTCCAAAGTAAAGTCCAGCTGAATAACCATGATCAGAGCGATGGTATTGAAAAAGAAAGTCTGGCCACCTTTCGAAACGTGTGCCAATGACTGCAATGTTTATGTCCTGGGATCTGTTGATCATACAATTTCTTTTCAGTAGCTTTTCAATAAACAAATCTCCCGCCTACAATAATTCTCACAATCATTCAGCTCGACTTCACTTTGTACTAAAGTATGTGTTGTAATATATGTTATTATTTACACAAACTTGCGAACACAAAGATCTGGGTTCCAAAAACATCCGAAATATTGTTCTGTTATCCTCACACAAATGCTGATGATATTTGAAGGCCTTCAGCTATGCAAAACTTCTCTACAAAGAGTAGATCGCACCTATGGATATCACATAAGTCTTCCCGTAGTTTCTTAATGGGATGTTCGTTCGGACCAATTGCATTTTAATCTCATGTACATCGATTAGTAGCGAACCGTTTTTGTATTTATTGGTTTTCCCCGAGCACGTCTTAAACTAACTAAAATGATTTACAGGTAAACAAAATAAATCCACTTTTCCGTCAAGTCATAGCAGAGCTTCAATAATGCTCCCTTCTTAATGAATGTGTAAATTTCAATACAACTGCAAAACATTTCTCTTCTACTATCGTTGGCTTTACCCAACATACGTTATCTCACTCTTCTACATGCTTCCTACCTTCAGTTCTTTATAAAACTAAAGGGCATAACCAATAGCTGCAGTAGTTGTTTATCAAGTGTGCGCAGGTGATGAGCTACGGAAACATAAAAAAAAACTGTTAAAAGTGAAAAGTTGAAAGTGTAAATAAGTTGAGTCAGAAAAAATGGATGCTAAAACCTTTAGGGAGTTTGGAAAGGCAGCTGTGGATTATGTGGCCGATTACATGGAAAACATACGTGATTGGTAGTGTAACAATGTGATAATGTTCAAAGGCAATAAGTGGAGTCTATAAAATTATGTGTGTTTTTCTTTAAGTGATATTTTGCCCTCGGTGAAACCTGGTTATCTGTTCGATCTTTTGCCAAAGGATATGCCGGAGACATCCGAAGATTGGAGGGATATCTTAGAGGATGTGGATCGCATTATTAAGCCAGGCATTACACATTGGCAATCGCCCAATATGCATGCCTTCTATCCAACGGCCTCATCATTTCCCGCCATGGTCGGTGATATGCTATGCAATGCCTTTAGTGTAATTGGCTTTAGTTGGGTATGTTTTTGTTAAAAAAAAAAATATTTATTTGTTAGTGAGATAGGTGCCAGTTCGGTTACCCACATTTTGATATGTTATGAACCTCAAAGAATTTATTAAAAATTTGAAAAATTACTATATCAGGTTTTGGTCAGATTAAGACCATACGTGGTACATCTATCGAAGGTCATAGGAAAAGTCATCGTGAAAAGTTTAATAAAATCGAATAAGTATTGGGCTCTTCACTTTTTTGAAACACTACACAACATCCTACCTTTATTAAAATTGTTTCCCAAGTTATGGGGGAATGTCCTACTAAATAAAATCAGCCAGTTTCAGGTTCGAAAACTAAAAAAATAGTAATCACAAAAATATAACGCTAAAAGCGAACATAGTAACAGCCTTTAAGCAGTATAATTGGGAGATCGGTTTATTTAGTGGCTACATATATCTTAGCACGGAAAAAATTGTCTCGGATGTTCTCGCTAGGATTCGAACCCATACATTAAGTGTCATAGACGGACATGCTAACCTCTGCGCTACGGTGGCCTCCAAAAATTGGGCAATACATATATATGTATATTTAAGAGCTATATATAAACTTGAACCGATTTCTATGACACTCACTAGTTATGTGGTAGAAGAGATGGTCCGTATGTCGGATTTTTAGGTGTCGACTGTCAAAAAGTTGTAAACGTCATATACTTTTATAAAATTTTGTACAAAAAACAAAATGAATTCAAAGCTTCTACGATTCGATAATGTTGGGAGATGAATTAGTTTACACCGTGACTCATAGGTGGAATTGGGTGATCAAAATGCAATGAGTACAAAGCAAAATTTATAATTTTACGTTGCACTCTTTCATTTCTACCAATTGATAATTGAGACGAAGGATTCCAAATGATTTGTGCATATTCTAATTTACGGTTCAATGATTTTAGATTGGTTGTTGTTGCTATAGCGTTGAAATAATTTTTTCAAAATTTTAAATACAATAAAATGTTTTTATTTAGTTCTATTTATGATCAGCACTCTGTCTTCCTGAGAAGTTTGACCAGTTTAAGATATTCGAAAATGCCGCCAGTATGTATTAGTGAGGGAAAATAAGAGTTAAAAAATGTTTTTGCCTATATTTTCGCCAGGATTGGAACTCAGACGTTTTCTATTTTAGGAGCACATTCTAACTTACACTGAAAAAAATGTTGTCCTAATTTTAAAGATTCGAGCCAAAGATAGGCAAACTTAATTAAAAGATAATCAATTTTCTAACTTTTTAAGGAAACATTCCATTTGGTGAGAAATATTTTCCTACATATTAAAGATTGTTTATTTTAAATGGTAGGTTAAGTAATCCTCAACTTTGCATCTCGTTATTTAAGACAAAAATCTAATTTGGTCAACTTTTTTCCCCAACTTTTTTTCAGCGTATGCACCAGTGTTGCCATGTTCGTAAATTTCACAAAAGTTGAAAATAATTGAACGATTTCTAATTTTCTTTTTATACCCTCCACCATAGGATGAGGGGTATACTAATTTCGTCATTCTGGTTGTAACTACTCGAAATATTTGTCTGAGACCCCATTAAGTATATATATTCTTGATCGTCGCGACATTTTATGTCGATCTAACCATGTCCGTCCGTCTGTCTGTCGAAAGCACGCTAACTTCCGAAGGAGTATAGCTAGCCGCTTGAAATTTTGCACAAATACTTCTTTTTAGTGTAGGTCGGTTGGTATCGTAAATGGGCCATATCGGTCCATTTTTTGATATAGCTGCAATATAAACCGATCTTGGGTCTTGACTTCTTGAGCCTATAGAGTGCGCAATTCTTATCCGATTGGAATGAAATTTTGCACGACGTGTTTTGTTATGATATCCAACAACTGAGCCAAGTATGGTTCAAATCGGTCTATAACCTGATATAGCTGCCATATAAACCGATCTTGGGTCTTGACTTCTTGAGCCTCTACAGTGTGCAATTCTTATCCGATTGGAATGAAATTTTGCACGACGTGTTTTGTTATGATATCCAACAACTGTGCCAACTATGGTTCAAATCGGTCCATAACCGATATAGCTGTCATATAAACTGATCTTGGGTCTTGACTTCTTGAGCCTCTATAGGGCGCAATTCTTATCCGATTTGAAAGAATTTTTGCACGAAGTATTTTGATATGATATCCAGCATCTGTATCAAGAATAGCTCAAATCGGTTCATAACCTGATATAGCTGTCATATAAACAGATCTGGGCACTTGTCTTCTTGAGCTTCTAGAGGGCGCGTTTTATTCTTACTTTCAACAAATGTGTCAAATAAGGTTCAAATCGTTTCATAACCTGATATAGCTGCCATATAAACCGATCTCGGATCTTGAGTTCTTGAGCCGCTAGAGGGCGCAGTTCTCATCTGATTTGGCTGAAATTTTGCATGAGGTGTTTTGTTATGACTTCCAACAACTGTGTTAAGTATTGCATAAATCGGACATAACATAATATAGCTGCCATATAAACCGAACTGGGATCTTGACTTTTTGAGCCTCTAGAGGTCGTAATTATTATCCGATTTGCCTGAAATTTTGTACGACGGATTTTCTCATAACCATCAACATATGTGTTTTATTATGGTCTGAATCGGTCTATAGCCCGATACATCTCCCATATAAATCGATCTCTCTTTTTTACTTCTTGAGCCCCTAAAGGGCGCAATTCTTATTCGAATTGGCTGACATTTTACACAGGTCTCCAACATATAATTTAATTGTGGTCCAAACCGGGCCATATCTTGATATCGCTCTGATAGCAGAGCAAATCTTTTCTTATTTCCTTTTTTGCCTAAGAAGAGATGCCGGGAAAAAAACTCGAAAATTCGATCCAAGGTGGAGGGTATATAAGATTCGGCCCGGCCGAACTTAGCACACTTTTACTTGTTTAATTTTTAATTCTGTCAAAAACTAGTTTTTTGGCTAGGTTTATGATGTTTTTGACGTATGTATTATGTCATATACATCGGAGTTTCCGACTGACCATTTTTATACCCACCACCGAAGGATGGGAGTATATTCATTTTGTCATTCCGTTTGCAACACATCGAAATATCCATTTCCGACCCTATAAAGTAAAGGGTGATTTTTTTGAGGTTAGGATTTTCATGCAGTAGTATTTGACAGATCACGTGGGATTTCAGACATGGTGTCAAAGAGAAAGATGCTCAGTATGCTTTGACATTTCATCATGAATAGACTTACTAACGAGCAACGCTTGCAAATCATTGAATTTTATTACCAAAATCAGTGTTCGGTTCGAAATGTGTTCAAATTTTGACAAATTTTGTTCAGCGATGAGGCTCATTTCTGGTTGAATGGCTACGTAAATAAGCAAAATTGCCGCATTTGGAGTGAAGAGCAACCAGAAGCCGTTCAAGAATTGCCCATGCATCCCGAAAAATGCACTGTTTGGTGTGGTTTGTACGCTGGTGGAATCATTGGACCGTATTTTTTCAAAGATGCTGTTGGACGCAACGTTACGGTGAATGAACACATTTCGAACCGAACACTGATTTTGGTAATAAAATTCAATGATTTGCAAGCGTTGCTCGTTAGTAAGTCTATTCATGATGAAATGTCAAAGCATACTGAGCATCTTTCTCTTTGACACCATGTCTGAAATCCCACGTGATCTGTCAAATACTAATGCATGAAAATCCTAACCTCAAAAGAATCACCCTTTATATATATTCTTGATCAGTGTAAAAATCTAAGACGATCTAGACATGTCCGTCCGTCTGTCTATTGAAATCACGCTACAGTCTTTAAAAAAAGAGATATTGAGCTGAAATTTTGCACAGATTCTTTTTTTGTCCATAAGCAGGTTAAGTTCGAAGATGGGCTATATCGGACTATATCTTGATATAGCCCCCATATAGACCGATCCGCCGATTTAGGGTCTTAGTCCCATAAAAGTCACATTTATTATCCGATTTTTTGAAAATTGGGGCAGTATGTTGTGTTAGGCCCTTCGACCTCCTTCGTCAATTTGGCTCAGATCGGTCCATATTCCGATATAGCTGCCATATAGACCGACCCTCCGATTTAGGGTCTAAGGCCCATAAAAGCCACATTTATTATCCGATTTCGCTGAAATTTGGGACAGTGAGTTGTCTTAGGCCCTTCGACTTCCTTCGTTAAATTGGCCAGATCGGTTCAGATTTGGATATAGCTTAAGGGTCTTAGGGCCACAAAAGCCACATTTATTATCCGATTTTGATGAAATTCGGGACAGTGAATTGTGTAAGGCCCGTCGACATCCTTCGTTAATTTGGCTCAGATCGGTCCAGATTTGGATATAGCTGCCATATATATCGATCCTCCGATTTATGGTGTAAGGCCCATAAAACCCACATTCATTATCCGATTTTGGTTAAATTTTGACATATTTCTTCAATTTGGTCCAGATCGCTTCAGATTTAGATATAGCTGCCATATAGACCGATTTCTTGACTTATGGTTTTGGGCCCATAAAATGCTCATTTATTGTCCGATGTCGCCGAAATTTGGGACAGTGAGTTAAGTTAAGCCCCTTGACATACTTCTGCAATATCGCACAGATCGGTCCAGATTTGGATATAGCTGCCATATAGACCGATATCTAGGTTTAAGGTTTTGGGGCCGTAAAAAAAGCATTTATAGTCCGATTTCGCCGAAATTTGGGACAGTGCTTTGTGTTAGGCTCTTCGACATGTTTATGCAACTTGGCCCAAATCGTTTCAGATTTGTATATAGCTGCCATGTAGACCAATATCTCGATTTGAAGTCTTGGCCCCATAAAAGGCGCATCTTTAATCCGATTTCACTGAAATTTGACACAGCGAATTATGTTCGGCTATTCGACATCCGTGTCGTATATACAATAGTTCAGGTCGGTATGAGGTATATGAGTATAAGGTATGAAATTTTCACCGAATTTTGATGAAAGGTGGTTTACATATATACCAGAGGTAGTGGGTATCCAAAGTTCGGCCCGGCCGAACTTAACGCCTTTTTACTTGTTTTTTTTTTTTTAATTTTGTGATACATAAATTCAAAATTTAGGGAATTCTGCAGAAAAAACTCTTTGGGGGTTTCTAAATTCATTAATTTGTTTGAAGTTATAGTGGTTGAAAATTTTTTCGTAAAAAATTTTTATCATAACAGTATTGCAACCCTGCATTGCACGGACCTAAATCATGCTTTCTTATTAAACATAAATAATTACAAAAAAAATATGACCACTTTCTTTAAGTGTTTTGTTTTTTAAGAGAATGTCTCATGTATTTGAGAGCTATATCTAAACATGTACCGAATTCTACCAAATTTACCGGTAATGTTGGAATTTCCTTGTGCAAATTTTTTTGAGAATCCGTTAACAAATGATGATATTATTGCTATATTACTCCAATTCGGACAAACATACATATGGGAGCTATATCCAAATCTAAACCGATTTTAATAGGCTTCTTCTCTGGACCAAAAAAATTCCTTTGCTAAATTTGAGGACGATCAGATGAAAATTGCGACCTTTACTTTGTACACAAATTAGCATGGACGGATGGACAGACAGACCGACATAGCTTCATCGAATCGGAAAGTGATTTTGAGTCGATCCACATACTTATCAATGAGTCTGTTTCTCTTCCTTCTATTTAGGTTTAAGAAACAAATGCGCTATGTTAAAATAACCTGTACCGCTGTAGTGGTGTGTAGGGTATAGTAACCACCACATATATAATATTTCAAATAATGAATTTAGTATACTGCCTATTCAACGTAAGATGTTATAGTGATCCTTTTCATCTTTCATTTTGTTCTTGTTGTCAGTCGCATCTTTTGCTGAAAACAATTCAAGTACCATCTCAAACATGGTCAATAAAAGTCACCTCTGTTTTCTTTATGAGGAGGCACACCACTTTCACCTGTAAAGAGAAACGAGTTTCCAATTTGGAACCCAGTTATGATGGTTGGAGCATCAATAAATCTCCATTGGCTGTTAACTATGGGACACCTTTTTTCACACCTCTTTGGGTTGTTTGTTGTTGTTGTTTTCTTAATTTTGTTTTTATTTCTCATGCTTGTTATGTATTTGATTTGATAATACCAGAAAGACAGACAGAGTGACCGCCTGGCATGTGCCTATGTTGAATAATAATCAATGGTAATAAATAAACTTTTTTTTGTGGAATATTTTGTTTTGACTTTGTAAATTGTGTCATCCAGATGACAACTTACTTAAGATTGGTTTTCAATTTAAATTTAAGTCTAGACTTATAGAGGTCACCCAACATCCAGCCTTAGTGTTTATGCTTCCACTGAGCTAAGCATAATACAATAGGAGAAAGCATTTTTTTTTTTTAAGTAATTCATATTTATTCAATAAAAGTGTTTACAATAGTAGAAAATGTGCCCCAGCGCCTTAAAGACATAATTGGGGCGAGTTGGCAAGTCTAGTACCATTGAAATAAAACGCACAATTTAAATGCAAAGAAGGAAAAAAAAATTTTTTGTATAAAAGAAATTTGATTACATAAGAAGCATTCTCACATTATTCAATAAATATGCTTTTAGCTCTGTTTTAAACTTTGAAATTCTTAAGATGTTTTTTAGTTGTTGAGGGAGGTGGTTAAACTCAGAACATCCACTATGTTCAATTCTCTGTTTTGTCAATTCAAGACGGCATCGTGCAACTTCCAAATTTGAGCTGTTTCTTGTATTAAAAGTTGATTGATTTCTATGAAATATAATTGATGGAGCCACGAGGTTTCGTACTGATTTAAACATAAATATAAGCATCTGCATTTTATATAGTCCATGTATTGGCAATATACCTTTAGCAAAGTCTTCATACAAGGAAATCGTTGAATAAGTCCGTGGTAGATTATAAACATTTCTCAATGCCTTGTTCTGTATTCGCTGCAATGACTTTAGTTGACCACTCTTTTTGTAACCGTACATTATTGACATGTAGTTAAGGTGACTGTGAATCAATGAGTTGTAAATCAAAAAATTTGTCTTTATATCAAACTTGTTTTTGTATTTATATAAAATTCCAATTGCAGGTGCTACTTTAGATTTGATGTTTTGTATATGCAGATCCCACGACAGATTACTTTGCAAGTGTATACCCAGGTACTTTACTGACCGTGATTCATATAAAAGACTGTTTCCAATTCTTATGTGAAAATTATCATCAATTGTGCAGTGCGGTCGAAAACGTATGATTTTTGTTTTATTAGAATTCAAAACAAGTCTGTTAATTCGACAAAATTCTGCTATAATTGCTGCATCATGTTCCATTTGTGATTTTAGAATTACCTCATGGTGATAGGGATACAAGAGCAGGATATCATCGGCATATAAAAAAAGTTTGCCGTATAGTTTTAGTTTAGGTATATCATTCATATATATAGTAAATAACAAAGGTCCCAATACACTACCCTGGGGTACTCCATGTTGAACAAAACAAGTATCACTTTTAACTCCATTGATTTCTACATACTGTCTTCTATTTCTAATGTAGCTCTCCAATAGCTGCAAAGAACCATTTTGAAACCCATAAAAAGGAAGTTTAGCTAGCAAAATGTCGTGATCAATTAAATCAAATGCCTTCGACAAGTCGTAGAAAATTGCTCCAACACCACCAAATTTGTCATCCAAACCCTTACATATAAAGTTCACAACATTTACGACTGCATCTTGTGTTCCACTTCCATTCTTAAAACCGAATTGATTTGCGTATAACTGTTGAGATTCAGTTAAATATCCATAGATTCTGGTATGCATAAGTTTTTCAAGAATTTTGTCAATACACGATAGCAAAGCAATCGGTCTGAATTCATTAATCGTTTGAGAGCAAGATTTTTTTGGTATAGGTACTACTTTTGAAACCTTAAGAACTTCAGGGAATATGGATGTATTAACCATGGTATTGAAAATTTTGCATATGTGTTCACTTGCTGTATCTTTGCATCGTTTAATTGCTTTGATCGAAATATTGTCATGACCTGGACTTTTATCACTCTGTAAATTGTTAATGATATCCAAAACTTCATCATTGTTGGTGTAATCGAACGAAAAAGTAGAATTGCACTGCGTAAGCGTACACAGTTTGTTACAACTATCATCTTGGAGACGACTTATTTGTCGCTTCAACAAAATTGGAACACTCAGAAAGTAGTTATTAAACATGTCACATTTAGTCTTTTCATCAGTTATTAGTTGGTCATTTGTGTCTCTAAGCATACATTGTGCTTTCTCTTTTCTTCCCAAACATTCATTCAAGAACTTCCATGTTTTTTGAGTATTTGCATTTAATGCTTCAATGTTCCCATGAATGTATTTATTCATGCATTTTCTTTCAGCTACTTTAATTATTCTACTTATATTTTTTAATAAAAAATCATTTCTGCTGTTCCGCCCGCATTTTCTTCGTTTTGCTAACAATTTTTCTTTATATCTCATTAAAGATTGCAAATTTTTGTTAATCCACGGTGTAAGCAATGATTTGGCTAAAACTCTGGTTTCTTTTACAACTGTATTCTGTTCAATTATATCAGAAAATCTATTGACAAAGGCAGCTGTATCAATTGACGGGTTCCCACAGTAATTCAAGCTATTAGCAAAACTTTCAAATTCTTGGGCAATCGATTCGATATCACTATATTTGTAACTTTTTGTAGTATAATTGTTGCATGAAAACTCACTTTGAAGCTTAGTCCAAATGATGTTGTGGTCAGATAATGAACATTCAAAGGAGTCGCTTGATAAACAACTTCCTACATTACTGTAAACATGATCCAGACATTTAGCGCTGTTTGGTCTAGTGATTAATGTGTGGCAAGGTTCGAAGTTTAAGCATGACAGGGTGGTACAAAGATCCAATGAATAGTTAGGGTCAAGTAAATCAATATTAGCATCCCCAAATAAAATCGTTGCACCATTGCATCGACTACTTAAGATATCTTCCAAGAATTGTAGGAAATGACTTGAATCACAACGCTGGGAACGATAAAATGTTGCAATTCTTAATGGTTTTCCATTTACATAAAAGTTGTCCAAAGTAATCCGTATGGCTTCTATGAAATGCTTACTCTCACACAATTCTGTTGTATATAAAATGTTTTCACGTATATAAAGGGTTGTGCCTCCATAGCCATCAAATCTGCAACAATGTACAGCGTTGTATCCAGGGATTTTATATATTTGTGTTAAATCAGATTGAAACCACGTTTCTTGAATTGCAATAACATTAGGTAGGATTGGTAATTGTGCCACTAAAGACTTGAATGCATTAAATTTTACAACTGAAGATATGCTTCTAATGTTTACAGACATGATATTAAAGAAATTTCCATTCAAACTCAAGAAGTGATCCGAAAAAGATTCAATGTTTATAAAATAATTATTGTTTGTGTTCATAATTAAGAAATATATCAAATAAAAACAATATAATTTATTAATACATATTTATAGTTGATTGGGAGATAAAAATTCGCCTTGTGCATCAGCTTCATTGTCATCTGAATCATCAACAGGAGGCGGTAGTTTCCTCAATGACCTACGAGATTGAAATGTATTTGTTGTAGCCTGTAGCAAGATTTCATCAACATCTTCCTTTCTCTGTATGAGCTTTGGCCGTGTAATAGAACTTTTCTTCACGTAAATTCTGTTACCGTTTGTATAAACAAAATTGTATCCAACAGTTTTTAGTGTTTTCGCATAATTGAATAACTCCATCGATTCTTTACTCAAAAAATCATTAATATAGACATTTTTGGTATTATCATTATCTTTTAGTTTGGATTTTGCTTCCATTAGCTTATTTTTAGAAGTTTTTGAGCTAAATTTAACAACTAACGACTGGTGTGGATTTGTTGTGTTTCTTTTTTTTAGGAAATATGCTTCTTCAATGTTAGCTTCATTCATTGAAACACCGACGGCTTCTGATAGTTTTAAAACAGCGTTCACAGCAGTTACTCCTTCATCAGTTTTTATACCATTTACAATACAGTCGTTTTTTAACTCGTTGATCGTTTAGCATTTTAACGGAGTCTTTCAATGTTTTTATTTCGTTTTTCAACTTAAAATTTTCTTTTTCAACGTTATCAATTTTTTTCTTATTAGCACTTATGCCATTCATTAAATCATCGAACTTAGATGATAAAAAATTCATAGATTCAGTCAGCTGATCAAGCTTGTTGAGTTTCGCTTCCATTCTCAGCAGTTGCTCTGTAACTGTAGCACTGTTAACACCATCATTTACATTGCATTTATGGCATACATAGTCCTCCTCTTCATTATGAAGCAAATGTTCGTATTGTTTCTTATCGAGTTTAGTACACATTGCATGATATGTTTTTGCACATTTATCACACTCTATGCATTCTTCCTTTTCGTCATTTGCCTCTAGTTTGCATTGAGCACAAAACACTTTTTTGGTTTTCATAGTTTTGCGTCCAGTTCCAGGCATATTCGATAATTCCCGTGTAGTGTTTCTCTTGTTGTTTATTTTTTTGTGTGTTTGCTTTGTTTAACGTTCGTTTCAACGCTGTATTTTGATAAATAAAAAATCACTACTTCACACGGTTTGGTTTTTGACGTCTTCACACACAGGGTTGCCAACTCTCTTTCTATTGTTAAAAGATTGTTTTAAATATTACCTCACATTTTAATGGTCATTCACACTTTGGTTTTTAGTTGACAGAAATCGGAAATCATCAACAAAAAATGTTTGTGTTAAAAAAAACTTACACAAATTAGATTAGTGTATATGGGAACTAATTGAGTTGGCGTATGAATGAAGCTATAGGGACTTTATAGATATAAAAGGGAACAACTATTTATGAATATGTATGTGGACGTTGTTTGGTATGGGAAGTCCAGATCACGTACCAAATAAAATCTCAATAGGAAAACAAATTGTTGCTTCTAAAGGCTTAAATATCGACCTACCATGTCGAAGGCTCGCTTTATATAGGATATGTATATATGTACATTTATGTAACTATTATATAACTATTATATTTTATACCCACAACCATAGGATGGGGGTATACTAATCTATTCATTATCGTGTGTAGCACCTCGATATATTGATCTGCGACCACATAAAGTATGTGTATTCTGGATCATCCGTCCGTCTTTTGAAATCACGATAGCGGTTGAACGCGTAATGCTAGCCTCTTGAAATTTCGCACAGATTCTTCTTATTGATGTAGGTCGTAAGGATTGCAAACGGGTCATATCGGTTCTGATTTGGATATAGCCCCCATAAAAACCTATCCCCGGATTTGATTTCTTGAGCCCCTAAAATATTAAATTTGTATCCGATTTGGCAAAAATTTGGAACAACGAATTGTGTTATATCTTTCAACGTACATGCCGGATTTGTCTTCTTGAATCCTTAGTAGTCTAAATTTTCAAAAAAAAATGCCCAAAAACCTTTCTTTTGACTTACAACATCATTGACAAGTTTTATCCAAATCGATCAATGTGGTGATATGGGCTCCCTAAGTAACGATGTCCCGATATGATATTTTGAGACCAAAACAAGTCAAAAGGCATTAAGTTCGGCCAGCCCGAACTTTGGATACCCACCACCTTGGGTATATATGTAAACCCCCTTTCGTCACAATCCGGTGAAAATTGGATAAATTATGCACTCAAATTCGGCACGGACTTTGGGTGGTCTAATAAATATAAGCCACTGCTCAATTTTGTAGTACAAAATATTGGTCTTTTTGGCAGCTATATCCAAATAGGTCGAAAAGCCTAACATAAGGCACTGCGTCAAATTTCAACGAAATCGGATAATAAATTCGCTTTTAATAGGGCCAAGACTTTAAATCTAGAAATCGTTCTATGTGGCACCTATAACCAAATCTGGACCAAATTAAAAAAGTATATAGTAATCATTCTATTTTATTATAACTCCACTACCATATCCGTAGTTATATCTTAATAGGGGCTGGTCTTGATCATATTTTATTCAGGTCCCGAGAACTCATACACAAGAAACATTTTCAGGCAATAAATCAGCTTTTTATCTGATTTTGGTCAGATAACGGGTGGCTTAAAACAACTCACTCATTCAAATTTTAAAGAAACATTTTCAGGCAATAATGGCTTAAAACAACTCACTAATACAAATTTTAAAGAAATTGGGTAATAAATAAAGCTTTTATGGGTTCCAGACCCTTTAACGGCAGATCGGTATCTATGGCGGCTATACCCATATAAAGTCCGATCTGACTCATATCTGGGTCTGATGTCGAGAGGCTTAAAATGACTCAATATTTCAAATTTCAACGAAATCGGGTAATAATTGCAGTTTTTATGGGTTCCAGACCCTTAAACGGCATACGATCTTTATGACAGTTATATCTAAATATAGTTTTATCTGAAACATATTTGGGGCGGATTTTGGGAGGCTTAAAACAACTCACTGTTTCAAATTTCTGCGAAATCGGGTAATAAATAAAGGATTAAGTGGCTTCAGACCCTTTATCGGCAGATCGGTCTATATGGCAGCTACATCTAAATATAGTCAGATCTGGGCTCAGATGTCGGGAGGCTTAAGCTACTCACTGGTTTTAATTTCAGCAAAATTGGATGAAAAATAAAGCATTTAAGAACATTAGACCCTTTATCGGCAAATCGGTCTTTATAGCAGCTATATCTAAATATAGTCCGATCTGAACCATATTTGAGCCAGATGTCGGGAGACCTAAAGCTACTCACTGATTCAAATTTCAGTGAAATCAAATAAAAAATAAAGCATTTATGGGCATTGGACCATTTACCGGCAGATCGGTCTATATATTGTAGTAGCTATATCCAAATATGGTCCGACTTGGCCCGTTCAAAAACTTAACAAGGCGTATCTGTGCCAAATTTCAGCCCAATATCTCAATTTTTGAAGGCTGTAGAGTGATTTCAACATACGGACGGACAGACACACGGACATCGTTACATCTTCTTAGAATTTTACGACGATCCGAAATATATATACCTTGTAGGGTCGGAAATTGATATTTCGATGTGTTGCAAACGGAATGACTTAATAAATATCCTAATCCTATAGTTGTGAGTATAATAATTCAAATACAAACTCGGTTAATAAGAGTACTTTTTTTTGCGGAATCCATGGTGGCGGGTACCCAAGATTCGGCCCTGCTTAACTTAGCACGCTTTTAGTTGGCTATAGCAGGACATTTATTACATTTGCCGAACTGTGAATAGTTTACCATGCGAACGGAATCTTCTGCGCTCCTTCTAAAATCTCTAACAACAAGTTTCGAGACGTCTGTCACCATTTGATCTTTCTATCGCAAATTTGGTCGTCCCGTTTTGCAATAACCAAAGTGATCACCAAGAGACTTGTTCGCTGGATATTCCTCATTCATTCTGAAAATATGACCTAGCCAACTCAACCGTTTAACTATGCGTCGTCATACAGTTCGTGGTCCATACGACACCGATATGCTCCACCAATCCAATTTGGATCATACATTTTACGAAGAATCTTTTTCTCAATCAAGCACTGCCTCATCTGATTTCACAAGTGCCCTTGCCTCAGAACCATATAACAACACTGGTAGTATCAGTGTCTTGTATAGTGTAATCTTCGTCTGTCGAGAGCTGGCTTTGCTTCTCAGCTGCTTGTTTAATCCGAAGCCTTGTTTCTAAACTGCTTTCTTTATACAAAGTAGCATCTGTTTGCCAGTATTATTATTCGCTTTATCTCAAATCTGACGTCATTCGTTTCGATTACGGCGCTGCCAAGGTAGATAAAGTTGCTGACTATCTCAAAGATGTGGTTCCCAACTTTCTCCATTTTCTTTATCTGCTCAGTTGTACAAGGCGTTTTGGGAATTAAAACCATCCATTTCGTCTTATCTCTATTTACTGCCAGACCAATTTTCACTGACTCTCTTTCGATTCTTTCAAAGGGTGCAGTTACTACTTCCGTTGACCGACCTATGATGTCATTGTTGTCGGGATAGGCGAGTAACATGTGTTCTCTTGTCATTATTGTGCCACATCTATTCACATCTGCACCTCGTAAAATCTTCTCCAGCAGGATATTAAAAAGATCACACGATAGGCTGTCTCCTTGTCTGACACCTCGGTTAGTTTTAAATGGTTCCGAGAGATACCTCTTTCGATTCTTTCAAAGGGTGCAGTTACTACTTCCGTTGAGCGACCTATGATGTCATTGTTGTCGGCTAGGCGAGTAACATGTGTTCTCTTGTCATAATTGTGCCACATCTATTCACATCTGCACCTCGTAAAATCTTCTCCAGCAGGATATTAAAAAGATCACACGATAGGCTGTCTCCTTGTCTGAAACCTCGGTTAGTTTTAAATGGTTCCGAGAGATACCTTTGAACGTAAAGGGGTATAAAAAGCGGCTTTGTAGTCAACAAATGGTAGGTGTTGATTAATCCTTCTCAGGTTTTTCTAGGATTTGGCACAGTGTGAATATCTGGACTAGGTTAGATTTAATAGATCTAAAGCCGCATTGATAGGACCCAATTATCCCGTTGAATTTCGGTTTTAATCTTTCACACAGTACGCTCCAGAGTATGGTGGGAGACACATTCCATCTTGTCTCCTTTCTTGTGTACGGAACATTGTATGCTGATGCATACGCCTTATCAACATGTCGCCTCCGGTTTTGAATAGTTCGGTTCCGTCGGCTCCTGCTGCCTTGTTGCTTTTTAGTCGGGTCACTGCTACTTGGAACTCATTCTCATTGATCTATAGGAGGTAAACATTCTATACCATTATCGGGGGTTGGGGTATTGTATATTCATGGCCACCATTGTATCAGCAGCTGGGAAAAGTATGTTTTCCATATCCTCAAAATGCTATCAGTGTCAGTTACCAGATTTCCTTCTTTGTCACTGCAGGAGGGTGTGCCTGCACCAAAGCCATCGGTTTGATATTTAATTCTTTGGTAGAATTTACGGACTTCATTCTGACTCCAGTACATCTCACTTCGCTCACACTCACGTCTTTTCATTTCCTTTTTCATTCTGCGGAATAGACGTTTCTCCTCTCTCCTTTTCTCCCTATACCTCTCCTTCATCTGGCGCGTTGCTACTGATTGCAGGGTTGCTATATATGCTACATTCTTGGATTCAGTAGCATCTCGGCTTCCGGTTCCCAAGTACGGATTTCGGGACATTTTCCATGGAGTTGGCAATGGTTTGCCACTGCGCCATTATATCATTGGAACAAGGAGTGCTTTCGTCAAGCAGTTGGGTCAGGCGTGTGGAGTATGCCGTTGCCATCTGCCATGTTTGCAGCTTATCAATGTCCGGCCTCCCTGCAGTGTCAAATCGTACTTTCCTCGCCATGTTCAAATGGGTCCGATTTTAATATATTGTGTGTGCAGCGGTCATATTCTCTCTCTAGGCGCTTTTGGAAAATATCCTTGGTCTGCTCGTCCTCGTATTCTCCATCGGGGCATTGGCACAAATAAACCTGCTGTTGAAGAATTTGGCTTAAATTCGGATTGTGGCTAGCTATAGTATTTTTCGTCACCGTGTGGTGTTATAGTGACGCCATTCCCAGTCCATCGCACTTCCTTTAAAGCGGTAATAACAGCTTTATACTTCTCAAATACATCCGCCAACACGTATACTGCACCTTATCTATAGATAGTGCAGACATTCCAGGTGCAGATACGCAAATCATGTTTACATTTGTCTAAGTGGGGCGTCAACGTTAGGGGTGTCCGTTTTTACTATTCCTTTGTTTCTCATAGCGATTCTCATAGTTTTCTGGGTCGGGTTACTGGCCCAGCGCCCCAACCGCATGAGTTATCTGGGATCGCATATGTATCTCTCGATGTCGAGAGCCACTTGCTTCATAATCCGACTCTCCCCTCCATATGCCCCTAACCTGGAAACAGACGCAGATGTTAGCCATTGGTTATTTGAATGCGCCAATAACTCGCCTTGTCAATTCGAGTATCATTGGCACTCAGTATTTAAGCAGAATCAGTCTCACGTGACTCCTCACTCAGACTTTCCTCTACAAATCGCTAACTGCCTGCTGCCGCATTTGCAGCTACTCCGCATAAATACAAAGCTTTCCACTATCTGAAACCTATGGACACGCTGGGTAGCTTTCAGCTAAGCTTATCGTGGTAACGATGAACACCACACATGGTTTCAACAGACGGACGGAGGAAAGGAAATTAATAGATCGACATAGAATGACAAGACCATCATGAATATATACACCGCATCAATATTTCGAGGTGTTAAGAACGGAATGACTAGATAGATAAGCATACCCCTATCCGAAGGTAGTGGGTATAAAAGTTATCATAGTATTTTGGATGCCGTGACCTTAACTGACCTTAAATTGTTGGAAACCTTTTCAGATTTAGTATGATGGACTAAGGCTTTTACCTCCCTATGATTGATCATATCATATTCTATCATAATCATGTGCAATTTCTCATCTCGGGAGATACGTTTCTGCAGTAAACGTCAGTGTAGGTGAATATGCTTTCTATTAAATCACACCTAATCTGGGGAAATTGGCCACCATTAAACATAATGGAATTTCATATACACAAGAAAAATAATTTGGAGCTATGCTGAGGAATTTTCCCTAGAAAAACCCCAATTTTAACCTTTTTCACCATCAAAATCACCGTACCCTAAATGAGTAAATTGTTTCCCCCATAACGAAAAAATCACCTGTTTGGGAAAATTTCCCCCAATCCAACAACATTGGCCGGGATAACTATATTTAAATGTACCTAAAGTATGTACCGTTCGTTTGTCGAAAGTTTTTGAACGGGTAAAGATAGCAACTGAAATACATCTAATTGATGTAGGTCGGTTAGAGTGTAAATGGGTCAAATCGGTTAATGCGTAGGTAAGGCTCCTACATTATTCCCCGTTTATCGGTCTCAAACCTAAAAAGAGATAGACTCTAATCCGATGTATTGAAATTGTGTACATTGACTTCCAACAGCCTTATCATGTATGGTGTGACTCAGTGTTCGATTATAAACCGAAAGTCCTTTTATGAATGGAAATCGTGTCTGCCAATGGTTGATTTTCCAGGCCATGGTGCCGTTAATCTATCAGGTCCTGCAGCGATATTATATTTAACCCGCTGCCATTTAGACCTCATTCTGGCTAGGTGTCCTCAAGTATTTGTAGAAAAGAAAAGGAATCCGCTTGGAAATTACGACAGTGAATCGCTTTTGAACATTTTCAATTAAATGACGTGCAATAAATCAAAAGCTTAAAAGGTTTTTATGATTTCAAAATCTATGATTAGTTACAACTTTTTGTGTGCTAGTCGCCATACAAATTTTCTTAACTTTTCTTTTAATTGACCAAATATTATCATTTCTTTCAGATTGCCAGTCCTGCTTGCACCGAATTGGAAGTTGTCGTTATGGATTGGTTAGCAAAATTTCTTAAACTACCTGAAGAATTTTTGCACTCACATGAGGGTCCTGGTGGCGGCATCATTCAAGGTTCTGCCTCCGAGTCTATTCTTGTAGCCCTAATGGCTGCCCGTGAACAAGCTGTTAAACACTGGAAGCAGAAACATCCAGAGATGAGCGAAAGTGATATAAGAGGCAAACTAGTGTCCTATTCCAGCGATCAAAGTAACAGCTGTGTTGAAAAAGCTGGAGTTTTGGGAGCAGTAACCATGCGTTTATTGCCTGCTAACGATGAGTTTATATTGACCGGAGAAATATTGGAGAAAGCTGTGCTGAAAGATTTGGAACAGGGCCTAATACCCCTCATATGTATTGCTACCTTAGGAACCACGGGTACCTGTGCATATGATGACATTCCCTCGTTGGGAGCGGTTTGCCAGAAATACAATATTTGGCTACATGTTGATGCAGCGTATGCTGGCTCCGCTTTCGCCCTAGAAGAATTTTCACATCTTAGAAATGGTTTGGAGCTGGTAGAGTCTTTGAATTTCAATATGCATAAATTCTTAATGGTGAATTTTGACTGTGCTGGCATGTGGCTCAAGGATGCCAACAAAGTGGTGGACAGCTTCAATGTGGATCCCATTTATCTCAAACACAAATACGAAGGACAAAACAAAATGCCCGACTTCAGACATTGGCAAATACCATTGGGACGACGCTTCCGAGCCCTTAAAGTGTGGGTAACATTTCGCACCATAGGCGCCGAAGGGCTCCGGGCTTATATACGCAAACATATAGATTTGGCGAAGCGTTTTGAAAATTTTGTGCTTTCTGATTCCCGGTTTGAAATGGTGGCCAACCGCAGCTTAGGTTTGGTATGCTTTCGCCCAAAGGGAGACAATCTAAGGACCACAGAACTCTTGAATCAACTCACCGAAAGAAAGCAAATCTATTTGATACAAGCAAAACGTGGCAACCTACACTTTTTACGCTTCTGCATATGTGGCATGGACCCCCAGGAGGAGGATGTCGATTTTGCCTGGAAGGAGATTCAAAGTCAATTGGATGTCGTTTTGAAAACGGAGTTCTTAAATGCGGTCAAAAACGACGTAGACATCATAAGCCAAAAATTCTCCAAGGATGTGTATATAAATGGAACGGCTCCAATATCAGAGAAGTCTAAGTAGATCTATATATTGTGGTTTAGGTAAACTTTCTAGTAGTTATCATTATAATTTATTGAATATATAAATATACCCATAAAGCTTTGTTATACTAAAAGTAGTATTTTTTTATTTATTGTCATCGTTATGGAGTCTTTGCTCAATTGTAACAGTTATTAGAAAAATTATTTACATAGGTAGGTTTAAACTGGTATCAGTATGCTTCAAGAAATTGCATTCTAAAATATGCCATCCATACTAGCATATTTTTTTTATACCCTCCACCATAGGATGGGGGTATACTAATTTCGTCATTCTGTTTATAACTACTCGAACGATTCGTCTGAGCCCCCTTAAAGTATATATATTCTTGATCGTCGCGACATTTTACTTCGATCTAGCCATGTCCGTCCGTCTGTCTATCGAAAGCACGCTAACTTCCGAAGGAGTAAAGCTAGTCGCTTGAAATTTTGCACAAATACTTCTTATTAGTGTAGGTCGGTTGGTATTGTAAATGGGCCATATCGGTCCATGTTTTGATATATCTGCCATATAAACAGATCTTGGGTCTTGATTTCTTGAGCCTCTAGAGGGCGCAATTCTTATCCGAATGGAATGAAATTTTGCACGACGTGTTTTCTTATGATATCCAACAACTGTGCCAAGTATGGCTCAAATCGGTCCATAACCTGATATAGCTGTTATATAAACCGAGCTTGGGTCTTGACTTCTTGTGCCTTAGAGGGCGCAAATCTTATCCGATTTGAATGAAAGAATGAATGTTATGATATCCAACAACTGTGCTAAGTATGGTTCAAATCGGTTCATAACCTGATATAACTGTCATATAAACAGGTATGAGGACTTTAGCTTCTAGTGGGCGCAATTCCTATCCGATTTGGCTGAAATTTTGCATGACGTATTTTATTCTTACTTTTAATAACTGTATCAAATAAGGTTCAAATCGGTTCATAACCTGATATAGCTGCCATTTAAACCGATCTGGGATCTTGACTTCTTGAGCCTTTAGAGGTGGCAATTATTATCCGATTTGCCTGAAATTTTGTACGACGGATTCTCTGATGACTATCAACATATGTGTTTATTATGGTCTGAATCGGTCTTTAGCCCGATACAGCTCCCACATAAATCGATCTCTCTATTTTACTTCTTGTTAATCTATAAGCCTGGTCAGTCCTGCTACAATCACAAACATAGATAAATTATTCCTAGATAAAAAATTTTAAGTTCGCATCCATATTGGTTCGTATACAGAAAAGCATATCAAAAAAATTTTAAATAAAAATCTCTTCAATTAAAAACTTGAATGTAAGCATTAAATGTGATTTAAAATGTAATCTTTTTCAATTAAACGAAAACGGATAAGACCACTAACTTTCCAATTCGTTCGCAAATTCATTCTAAAACAGCTGATTTTATGGAGAAAGAACAGCTGTTTTCGTTGAATTGGCGAACGAATCGAGTAAAAAAAAGGAAAAAAAATGTGGTTTAGGCAGTAACTTCTTTCAATAACTTTTTTAATGGAATGGAATGTTATGACAGTTTTAGAAAAGTCTAGCCGCTAAAAATTTTTATAAATACTTTTTATATAGAAGATAAAACTCTCCCACGAACAGTCTTTCCACAGCTTTTTTAAATTTCTAGATGCAATTCTAAACTTATTAATGTTCAAAATGTGCATATAGCATAACGGCTTCTTTAGCATCAATCTAATTATAACATATTCTAGATAAATATTTTTCTGTTGGGTTTTCTTCCCGAATGCATAAAGTTACTGCCTCTCTACTCTTTCTTTTATAATTCGGAAAACAATTTTTTTCCGTTTCAATTTTGGAAAACCCCCGGGTTTTGTTTCTAAGGAGTAATCATGAACCTAAACGTAATTCCCAAATTCGCGCTCCAGGAGTTTTACAATGCATGTGAACCATGTTTCATCGAAATCAAGGGTGTTCATACATCGCTTTTTTAGCAAAAATTTTTATATAACATTTGACTATTATCAATCAAATTTTTAATTGATCCAGTTAAAAAATTAATTGGACATTTTGAAAATTTCAATAATTTTTTTATTTGGACCAATTAATTGAAAATTTTAAAAAATTCAATAATTTTTTTTAATTTGATCAATTAAAAAATTAATTGGAAATTAATGGAAATGTTTAATCATATTTTCAATTGAATATGCAATATTTTTAATTAAAATTTTTGTTAATAACCTTTTTCAAAAACTGATTGATATTATAATTTTCGTAAGCAGTTGTAATTAAACAAGTGAAAGCGTGCTAAGTTCGGCCGGTTCTAATCTTGGGAACCCATCAACATGGATTCTGCTAAAATATGGGAGCTATATCTGGTTTTAGACCGATTTGGACCGTACATAGTACAGTGGTTGAAAGTCATAACAGAACACTATGTGCCAAATTTCAGCCAAATCGGACAAACATTGCGGCTTCCAGGGGCTCAAGAAGTCAAATCGGGAGATCGGTTCATATAGGAGCTATATCAAGTCCTTGACCGATTTGAGCCGTTCTTGGCGCAGTTGTTGAAAGTCATAACACATGTGTGAATTTCAGCCAAATCGGATGGAAATTTAGTCTTCCAGGGGCTCAAGAAGTCAAATCGGGAGATCGGTTTATATGGAAGCTATATCCAAATCTCAACCGTTATGGCCCATTTGCAATCACCAACGACCTACATCAATATTAATTATGTGTGCAAAATTTCATGCGGCTATCTTAGCTAGCGTTCGGCCGCTATCGTGATTTCGACAGACGGACGGACGGACATGGCTATATCGACTCAGAATGTCGAGACGATCAAGAATATATATATACTTTATGGGATCCTAGATCAATATTTCAATATTGTTAAAAACGTAATGAATAGATTAGTATACGCCCACCCTATGGTGGTGGGTATAAAAATTAATTCGATCAATTAATTTCGAATTTGATACCTCTTCTTATTTTCTCTGTGCAGCACTTGTGAATATTGATAAATGAAAGTTATTTAAGAACATGCCGCAACAGAATTCTGCTTGCTTCGTTTTCATTTTCTAAATATCCATTACTTTCTTTCCCGTGAAGGAAACTTTGGCGTAATGCACGTATATAGGGCAGTCTTATCTTCCAATATGTGTATCTCTTTTTTAGTTTTTGATTTTTTTAATTTTTTCGGCAGAGCTGCTTGGTGTCAAGGAAAATTAAATAATTACCGACAACTATAAGCTTGACATTTGCTGCCAAACTTTGAGAGAAATTTAATTCCTCTGTTATTTCTATCCTCTTTGTTACTAATAGTTGGGTAACATCTGTTGTTAGATATTATCGTAATTTCGTTCATCACGAAAATCAAACATTGAAAGCTTAATTAATTTACCTTTTTAGCTATCAAAGACAAACACCTAAAATTCGGCATTTGAAAAAGTCGATTAGGGATAATTTTAAACGCATAGATGGCAATGTATTTTCTGAGATTCAGAATATTTGCTGATTTAAAGTGGTTCACCATAATAGCAACCCATTGAGCTTTTGCCTACCTACACGTCGGAAGCGATAATGTTTATTGAAACCTTTATGAAATGAAAACTGAAGCATCAATAAGTAATTTTGCAATAAAAGTTCTGTTCGCGAACTTTTCCAGCAAATTTGGTGGAGTGTAAAGAGAGCCTTTACGCTCTATTGCTATTTGTTTTAAATAAACAGCGGGTTTTCATCAAATTTGCAAGCTCTCAACTGCCAAAATTTTGTTCGATCTCACACACTCTCCCACTCTTTTCTGGTGGCAAATAAAGTACGCGAACGACTTCCAGTTACAGTTTGTGCAAATTTCCATAAATTTTTGAGTACACGAACACTTAAAAATAGATGGAACATTTTTTTTAGTTTCCCGAAAGTGGTAACAATTGATGTTTGCCAGTCAGATAAATATTCCTACCGCGAAATTGCCAGAAAAATAGGCCAAAGCCATAATTTAAATATGAAATATTAAAAAAAAATGCGATTTGTATTCGCTGAGGACCACATGACATTGGATGTGTAAAAAAATTGAAGTTGTTGAAGAAGTGTGTTATGTTCTATCTTTCATATGCTTGATTCTGTTAAATATTAAAATCCAGGACTAAGGTGGCTTGCGTCCAGAGGGATCTGGGTCTGAGACGAGCGGGTCTGGCTGGCCGGTGGTACTCCAAGGACCACATTCACCCGAGGGTGAATGTGAATGAACAACTGTGCCAAGTATGGCTCAAATCGGTCCATAACCTGATATAGCTGTTATATAAACCGAGCTTGGGTCTTGACTTCTTGTGCCTTAGAGGGCGCAAATCTTATCCGATTTGAATGAAAGAATGAATGTTATGATATCCAACAACTGTGCTAAGTATGGTTCAAATCGGTTCATAACCTGATATAACTGTCATATAAACAGGTATGAGGACTTTAGCTTCTAGTGGGCGCAATTCCTATCCGATTTGGCTGAAATTTTGCATGACGTATTTTATTCTTACTTTTAATAACTGTATCAAATAAGGTTCAAATCGGTTCATAACCTGATATAGCTGCCATTTAAACCGATCTGGGATCTTGACTTCTTGAGCCTTTAGAGGTGGCAATTATTATCCGATTTGCCTGAAATTTTGTACGACGGATTCTCTGATGACTATCAACATATGTGTTTATTATGGTCTGAATCGGTCTTTAGCCCGATACAGCTCCCACATAAATCGATCTCTCTATTTTACTTCTTGTTAATCTATAAGCCTGGTCAGTCCTGCTACAATCACAAACATAGATAAATTATTCCTAGATAAAAAATTTTAAGTTCGCATCCATATTGGTTCGTATACAGAAAAGCATATCAAAAAAATTTTAAATAAAAATCTCTTCAATTAAAAACTTGAATGTAAGCATTAAATGTGATTTAAAATGTAATCTTTTTCAATTAAACGAAAACGGATAAGACCACTAACTTTCCAATTCGTTCGCAAATTCATTCTAAAACAGCTGATTTTATGGAGAAAGAACAGCTGTTTTCGTTGAATTGGCGAACGAATCGAGTAAAAAAAAGGAAAAAAAATGTGGTTTAGGCAGTAACTTCTTTCAATAACTTTTTTAATGGAATGGAATGTTATGACAGTTTTAGAAAAGTCTAGCCGCTAAAAATTTTTATAAATACTTTTTATATAGAAGATAAAACTCTCCCACGAACAGTCTTTCCACAGCTTTTTTAAATTTCTAGATGCAATTCTAAACTTATTAATGTTCAAAATGTGCATATAGCATAACGGCTTCTTTAGCATCAATCTAATTATAACATATTCTAGATAAATATTTTTCTGTTGGGTTTTCTTCCCGAATGCATAAAGTTACTGCCTCTCTACTCTTTCTTTTATAATTCGGAAAACAATTTTTTTCCGTTTCAATTTTGGAAAACCCCCGGGTTTTGTTTCTAAGGAGTAATCATGAACCTAAACGTAATTCCCAAATTCGCGCTCCAGGAGTTTTACAATGCATGTGAACCATGTTTCATCGAAATCAAGGGTGTTCATACATCGCTTTTTTAGCAAAAATTTTTATATAACATTTGACTATTATCAATCAAATTTTTAATTGATCCAGTTAAAAAATTAATTGGACATTTTGAAAATTTCAATAATTTTTTTATTTGGACCAATTAATTGAAAATTTTAAAAAATTCAATAATTTTTTTTAATTTGATCAATTAAAAAATTAATTGGAAATTAATGGAAATGTTTAATCATATTTTCAATTGAATATGCAATATTTTTAATTAAAATTTTTGTTAATAACCTTTTTCAAAAACTGATTGATATTATAATTTTCGTAAGCAGTTGTAATTAAACAAGTGAAAGCGTGCTAAGTTCGGCCGGTTCTAATCTTGGGAACCCATCAACATGGATTCTGCTAAAATATGGGAGCTATATCTGGTTTTAGACCGATTTGGACCGTACATAGTACAGTGGTTGAAAGTCATAACAGAACACTATGTGCCAAATTTCAGCCAAATCGGACAAACATTGCGGCTTCCAGGGGCTCAAGAAGTCAAATCGGGAGATCGGTTCATATAGGAGCTATATCAAGTCCTTGACCGATTTGAGCCGTTCTTGGCGCAGTTGTTGAAAGTCATAACACATGTGTGAATTTCAGCCAAATCGGATGGAAATTTAGTCTTCCAGGGGCTCAAGAAGTCAAATCGGGAGATCGGTTTATATGGAAGCTATATCCAAATCTCAACCGTTATGGCCCATTTGCAATCACCAACGACCTACATCAATATTAATTATGTGTGCAAAATTTCATGCGGCTATCTTAGCTAGCGTTCGGCCGCTATCGTGATTTCGACAGACGGACGGACGGACATGGCTATATCGACTCAGAATGTCGAGACGATCAAGAATATATATATACTTTATGGGATCCTAGATCAATATTTCAATATTGTTAAAAACGTAATGAATAGATTAGTATACGCCCACCCTATGGTGGTGGGTATAAAAATTAATTCGATCAATTAATTTCGAATTTGATACCTCTTCTTATTTTCTCTGTGCAGCACTTGTGAATATTGATAAATGAAAGTTATTTAAGAACATGCCGCAACAGAATTCTGCTTGCTTCGTTTTCATTTTCTAAATATCCATTACTTTCTTTCCCGTGAAGGAAACTTTGGCGTAATGCACGTATATAGGGCAGTCTTATCTTCCAATATGTGTATCTCTTTTTTAGTTTTTGATTTTTTTAATTTTTTCGGCAGAGCTGCTTGGTGTCAAGGAAAATTAAATAATTACCGACAACTATAAGCTTGACATTTGCTGCCAAACTTTGAGAGAAATTTAATTCCTCTGTTATTTCTATCCTCTTTGTTACTAATAGTTGGGTAACATCTGTTGTTAGATATTATCGTAATTTCGTTCATCACGAAAATCAAACATTGAAAGCTTAATTAATTTACCTTTTTAGCTATCAAAGACAAACACCTAAAATTCGGCATTTGAAAAAGTCGATTAGGGATAATTTTAAACGCATAGATGGCAATGTATTTTCTGAGATTCAGAATATTTGCTGATTTAAAGTGGTTCACCATAATAGCAACCCATTGAGCTTTTGCCTACCTACACGTCGGAAGCGATAATGTTTATTGAAACCTTTATGAAATGAAAACTGAAGCATCAATAAGTAATTTTGCAATAAAAGTTCTGTTCGCGAACTTTTCCAGCAAATTTGGTGGAGTGTAAAGAGAGCCTTTACGCTCTATTGCTATTTGTTTTAAATAAACAGCGGGTTTTCATCAAATTTGCAAGCTCTCAACTGCCAAAATTTTGTTCGATCTCACACACTCTCCCACTCTTTTCTGGTGGCAAATAAAGTACGCGAACGACTTCCAGTTACAGTTTGTGCAAATTTCCATAAATTTTTGAGTACACGAACACTTAAAAATAGATGGAACATTTTTTTTAGTTTCCCGAAAGTGGTAACAATTGATGTTTGCCAGTCAGATAAATATTCCTACCGCGAAATTGCCAGAAAAATAGGCCAAAGCCATAATTTAAATATGAAATATTAAAAAAAAATGCGATTTGTATTCGCTGAGGACCACATGACATTGGATGTGTAAAAAAATTGAAGTTGTTGAAGAAGTGTGTTATGTTCTATCTTTCATATGCTTGATTCTGTTAAATATTAAAATCCAGGACTAAGGTGGCTTGCGTCCAGAGGGATCTGGGTCTGAGACGAGCGGGTCTGGCTGGCCGGTGGTACTCCAAGGACCACATTCACCCGATAGCTGTTCACTGCATCTTCTACCGTGTCTGCATGAATGTTACCTAGACCCGCTTGATTGCCGCTTGATCTGGAGGTTCTCTCTTTTAGCACTGAAACTTACGCTCTAGATCATGTAGATATACCTTAAGAAATGGAGGATAGGTAGAGGTTAAAAAGTTCCGGAGATATCACCCCGCTTTGGTGATACGGTGCTTCGACTTCTTATCCCTAAATTCCACAAATGGCTAGCGACCACACAGATGATTCGCGACTCAGCGTTTAAGGCCTGGCTGGAAGGACGCGTTGGCGACGTCCTCATATAATTTGGCATAGCTGACCGTGTCCAATGCCTCGAGGACCGTCTTATCACATGGGCACTGCTGATTGAAGCCACGGCAAGTGTGTGCGGTGATGGCTTGTAAAACAGTTGTTGTGCTATGCAGTCTTCGAAATCCATGTTGATTTTCGGCGAATGGAAATTCTTCAACAAAGTTCGGGAGAAGTAGCCCTTCAAGCGTCTCGGCAACTAGGGAGAGAGTAGAGATCGGTCTATACGACTCCCTATCACTCGGGTCCTTTCTAGGTTTTAGTAACGGGATCCCTCACTCTGCCCATCTTCCACATATCGGGTACTATAAGAGTGTTAAAAGACAGGTTGAGGACAGTTGTAAGGTACTCGACTCCAGGTATATCCAGATTCTTCAGCATCAATGTAGAGATTCCGTCGGATCCCAGCTCCTTGGATGACTTCCCGCCACCGATTACATTCGTAATCACATTTATCCACTGTAAATTGTGATAGCTGTCCATTAGCTCGGAGACCACGGATACGACGAATGTCGCTCCTTCTAGCCCTGTCACTCTTGAAATGCACAATAAATAGACGGTTGAACAACCTGAGGTCTTGTCATCCCTTCTACCGGGGTCCGAGAATTACTTAACAGTAAACCACAGCTTTCCAACACCGGTGCCTAAGTGAAAATTTTTCAAGTATTCCAGCCACGCCTATGGTCGTTGAATACCCTGTTTATTTCTAGATTCAGCTTACTTATTATGAGTTTCGTGGGATCCATGCAACGAATCTCATCACGCTCGTTTACGAGTACCACTGCCTGGGCCGGAAAATTGGGCCGCCTTTGGGGTATTCGGAATTTCCTCTCGGCAACTAGTACCTATGAGAGGATGTCAATTCTCTGAAGCGGCGATTGGTGTACTCTCTGAAACGTCTGGTGCTCAGAGGTTATGAAGTTGGGTGGTCAGTCGATGGTTAGAAATATGGAGTGGTGATCTGATCCCCAAGAAGTGACGGCTTGCCAGGATACGTCTCTCAGGAGATCAGGGGATGCAAAGAAAATGTCGGGCGAACTACTGGACTTCCTCGTAATCCTAGTAGGGCATCCTCATTCACCGTGAGAAACGTGGAGCCTTCAATCTGCTCTGCCAAAGCTATGACCCGCTGGTCGTTATCTAGGGGAGGGCGCCATGAAGTGTGATGCGCATTTTAGCCTCCTAGAAACAGTAGATTATGGCCAGACAGTAGGCCACTAATTTCGGGCCTGTAAACTTGGCCATTAATTGGGACACAAGCATCAACCGGCGATATGTATACGTTGTATAGCTCTGTCTCAATAGTACCGGACTTGAAAGCTATCGCCATACATGTAGGGGTTACTTCCGCCAGGCGCTAAGGCGAGATAGGTCTATTCTGCACGGAATGGTATTTCACAAAGGGCAATCCCCCACCTCCACTCCATAAGTGATCCTTACGTAGCACATTGTATCCATGAGAACTGTACATGCTGCAAGTGTTGGTCAGGTTTGTCTCCTGGATCGCTGCAACCAATATGTTCTTCCGACTCATAAAATCTACTAACTAGTCGGTCTTGCCCCGGAGACCATTGCAATTTAATTGCAAGAATGATAGACTTCCCGGCAATATTGTAACAAGGGTGCTGCTGCTGCGTATATTACCGAACGGGATATATATCAATCCCGGAACGGGCCACAAATTTAAAGTGATTTGAACAGTTTGACGTTTATCCTGAGATGTTGGAGGTATGTACGTCCATTGTAATTTGTATCATGCTTTAAAATAACTCATAACAAAAGTGTGGCTTCGTAAAATTTTTCTAGCGATTTCGCGGTAGGAATATTTTTTCGAGTGGTAAATACCAATTTTTACCATTTCCAGTAAACACAAAATTTTTTTCTTCTCTTTTTTATTGCAAAATTACTTCTTGAAACTTCAATAAACGATGTAGGTAGGCAAAAACTTAATGGGACTCTATCCTGGTGAACCACTTCAAAACAGCAAATACATATTTTGAATTTCACCATAAAGGACCAAAAGGTACGGTGAGTAGCATACCTTCTACAAATCTTATAAAATAAAATTCAAATTCAATCCACCGTAGCGCAGACGTTAGCATGGTCACCTATGACGCTGAACGGCTGGGTTCGAATCCTGGCGAGACCATCAGAAAAAATTGACAGCGGTGGTTTTCCCCTCCTAATGCTGGCAACATTTGTGAGGTACTATGCTATGTAAAAACTTCTCTCCAAAGAAGTGTCGCACTGCGGCACTTCGTTCGGACGCAGTTGTAAAAAAGAAGACCCCTTATCATTGGGCTTAAATTTGAGTCGGACTGCACTTATTGATATGTGAGAAGCTTGTCCCTGTTCCTTATCCATGGGCAAAATTTGCAAAACCCAATTACTTTCCCTCACCTGGTTCATCAGTGTATATACTAGCCCATTGCATGTGCGAATTAATTTAATAGATAAATATTCTTATTTAAGGGTTCACTCATGCAAAAATTACACTTAAAATATCTAATCTTAGAAAAATCGTTTAACAAGATTGGGACCATTTTGACCAACGACACCTTTTGACCATTACTGGTAACTAAAATATAACTTAAATATGGTGCCTTTTTACTAGAATATGGTGCTAAGATGTAATCTGGCATCCATAAGGGGCAATTGAAATACTGTACAATTGAATGACCTACATATTGTGAAGATACGGCATTTGAAAAAGTCATTAGGGATAATTTTAAACGCATAGATGCCATTGTATGCGTTGGAATGGCACCACTATCACATGTTCTCTAAAAAGTACATATATACTAGCCCAGTGCATGTGCGGTTTTATTTAACGACATCTGTTGATCACTTCTTGTTACTAATTAGTAGATTTGATGGAAATTTATACACTGCAAGTTATCTTATAATTTAGCTCAAGTTACCTATTTTTATATTTCATATAATTAATCTAAGAAGTATTAAGTTTAAGTGTAGTGCTTATTGTAATTTTATTGAATGGACTCTTATAGGGTTACAAAGTTACAAAATTCAGAAAATAAATAAAAATATATATCTGAAAGATTTGACCTATTTTTACCGTCGACATCTGGCGTCCAAAAGCCACGATTTAAATATTGTATCTTTACATATTGCAGCGAGTAGTGACATTACTGCAAATGGAGTTTGTCCATAATAGAATTAATCAATTTTTCTTTGTAGTTAAAATTGTTTTGTTTATTGAACGATATATCAGTAACACCTCCTTTCCTTTTGTTAATACAACCATGTGTGGCTAATCAGCTGAGTGACAAATACAACAACAATAACCAATAAACAAACTTATTACTTTTTCATAATCATCTCAAGTTTGTGGTAAACAAAAGAAATTTGTAAACACATCTATATTCTCTCAAAATTTCTAGTTTTAAGTAAATCTTTGTTAGCCGCCCTGCCATGCAATGGTAAGTATTGAAAAATGTGAGCTTAACTTCCACACATACCAGTATATGATGAAGAAAATAGTTAATGGTCATATAATTGTTTTTGTTATCTTCTCGAACAATGAAAATATCTATTTTAATAAATTTTTTACTAGCTTTGTGGTAAAGTTCAATCCTAAAAATATTGCCACTGGCTTTACGAACTCCTTGCTAATTTATACAAATAATACGCGCCATGACGAAAAAGACAGACACACATCGATTTAGTGATGACTGTAAGTTACAAACATTTGAAAAAGAAACGATATTCACTCAAAAATTTATCCAAAGGCCAATTTTTGACGTAGATGGGTTGATCCACATTTAGTTTTGCAAATTTGCCCATGAACATTCCATTAAGGAACAGCAAACTTCTCACAAATCAATGAATGCTGTTCTAATCAAGTTTAAGCGCAATAACAAGGCGCCTCCTTTTTATACCCGAGCCCGAACGGCGTGCCGCAGGGTGACACCTCTTTGCGGAGAAAGGTTTTTTAGATGGCTGCCATATCAATTTTTTATACCGCACAAATGTCAACAGTATTAGGAGGGGATAACCGCCGCTGAAAAATTTTTCTTGTGTTCTCGCTAGGATTCGAACCCAGGTTTCGGTGTCATAAGCAAACATGTTAACCCCTGCGCTACGCTGGCCTCCATTCAGATTTAGCTCGCACATAAACCATTTTTCTCATTTGATTTATTGAATCCTTGGAGAGCCTACATATTACCACAAATTTGCGTTTTTATCTGAAACAGTCTATAGTCTGATAAAGCTCTCTTAAACCCTATCAACTTCTTAAGTAAGTGTGGGGTGCAATGAGTTTAGTTGCCATGTATAATCAATTATGGTCCGAAAAGGTTATAAATCTGGTGTAGCTGCCACGTAAGCATATCTCCTATCTTGATTAAAGCTTCTGCAGTGTTCAATTTTTCCTGATTTGGCAAATTTCTAGTCGGGTTCTGTTATAACTTCCATTTAACCTATAATTTTAAATTTCTTCACCTTCTCCTAAAAAAAAAAAAATAAATAAATAAATAAATAAGGGCGACATCGGCTCTTGTTAAAATACTGAGTACCCATGATGCTCCACATGACGACGAGTTATTGGCCCGTCACTGTATAACCACACAGACTGGAACTTTTAGCTCTGTGTGGTATTCACAGAGTGCCTATGATGCTCGATATGACAAGGCGAGTTATTGGTGCCTTTAAATAACCAATGGCTATTATGTTCCCGCGGCGTATGGTTCTTTGGACCGGTACGAGCTTGCTCACCTATAGGAGCTAGACGTAGATCGCCGCCTGTATATACATAGACATGGGGATACAAGAACAACGAATATTGGTGTATTTAAATTACCATCATTTTTCCGCTTGCTAACCTACAGAAGCTTGACGAGAATCGCTACCTCCACTTGCAAATGTGTGACTACTACAACTACAAGAACCACTCACTTGGTAACCCACATCGCAAAACTGCCTCCCTCTTTATTTTATTTTTTTTTTTATTTTCTAATTTATCCTTTTCTTCTTCCCTACAGCTTCAAAAACGCACGACGCAAAATATTCAACGCCACTATACTTAAGCAAGAAAATCCCCATGGCAATGTAACAGATGTAACATCGAAATCCATCAACGATGTTCAAACTGTTATTATTGGAGCAGGTTTGGCAGGATTATCGGCGGCTCATCATCTAATGAAGCATGGATTTAAGCGCACCATCATACTCGAGGCTAGCGATCGTTATGGGGGACGCATTAATTCAAAACACTTTGGAGATGCTTTCTGTGAATTGGGTGCCAAATGGATAACTATTGATGCATCGCACAACTCTGTTTATGAGCTGTTGCAACAGACCTCAGGCCTATCAAAGAAAATCCAAACAAAAACCGAAACGGTGTATATCGATACGAAGGGCGGTGAGATCAACAAACACATTCCCGAAGTAGTAGATATTTTCTTCAAGAAACTTTGTGCCGGTGTGGAGCTGAAAGATCGTTATGCCAAAGGCAATCTACATGAGCTGAACAATGTATACACCTATTTTCAAGCAGAAAGTTCAAAAATCATCAATGCCATGTTCAAAGAGAAAGACCGGCTGCTGGTCGATGATGTTTTCAATGCCTTGATGAAAGATTTTGGAGGTAAATTGGGTTGCAATCTGGAATATTTAAACATCGAGCAATTGATAAAATTTAAAAATCAATTTGCCTATCCCATTTATATACCCACGGGCATGAACAGCATCTTGCATGACATTATAATGAGCATTGATAGGGAAAATCTGTTGATTGGCAGACCTGTGGGGGAGATCAAGTGGTTTGGCCCTAATAGGGATAACAAGAAATCGGTGAACTGCTTGGACGGGTCAGTAATAAATGCTGATCATATTATATGTACCTTACCATTGGGTGTGCTTAAGACCTTTGCTGGACATATGTTTAAGCCAACCCTGCCTGTGGAAAAAATAAAAGCCATTAACAATTTGGGCTTTGGCAGTCCAGTGAAGATTTATTTCGAATATAAGAAGCCATTGCGTCCATGGTTTTTGGCCAATGTAAGGCCCTTGTGGTCAGCCGAGGAGAGGCTGCAGGATCGCCACTGGACCAAGCAGGTTGTAGAGATCTCAAGGCTGCCTAGTAGCACTCGCGTTTTGGAGATAACTATTGGCGGAGCCTATTACGATGAAATTGAAAAGTTGCCCGATCCTGAGGTTATCGATGAAATCACAAAATTACTCAGGGCTGTGCTGAAAAATCCAAAAATTCCCTTTCCCTCGGAAGTGTTAAGATCCGACTGGAGTAGCAGTGCCTGCTATCTGGGCGGACGTCCCTACTTCTCAACGAGCAGCAGTGCTCAAGACATACAAACGTTGTCATTGCCATTGGGTGTAGATCCTAGCCTTCTCTTCGCTGGTGATGCCACAACTTTGAATGGCTTCGGTACAGTAGATGGGGCTCGTATGAGTGGCATTAGAGAGGCTCAACGTATTATAGATTATTATAAGAAATAACCACATTACCTAAAAATTTTTTTTCATTGTGATTCGTATAACTTGTGTTATAATTAGTCAAGCACTTACAAATTTTATTTAAAATATATAGAAATATGTATATTATTATTTATAATTAATTTTTAAAATTGATAATTTAAATGTGTCTAAATTTTTAATGCTTACGATTTCAATATAAATAAATTTGCAATATTTACTACTAATTAATAAAAATCCATTTGGAAAAAACACACAAGCCAGGACTTAAACTCTTAGTTTAGCAAGTTATACCATGGGATATATTGTCCGGTTGCAGACCGTAGGATTCTCTGTTTCTATTACAAATAAAAGAAAAAAGAATCCAATTATAAAAGTTGGGCAGTTAGGTTATGTATTTATGTAATTAAGGTTGATCCCGAAAGCGATGATCGAAATCATCGCCATAAAGATCAAGAAGAACGCCAAGTTACTGACTATAAGGGCTATCTCCGTTGCCAAACACGTAGGTCAAAAGGTCTTAGATCGAGAATGCCATTCAGAGTCTCTCTCGGGGCATCCCTCCTCGCTCCAGAAGTCATCACCGGCGTAGTACCCTAGACCATATCGACCACTCTGCGCAGAGCAGTTAACATCAAGTGTACCAAAGGTCTAAGATCGAGAATGTCATTCAAAATCTCTCTCGGGGCACCCCTACTCGCTCAAGAAGTCATCACCGGCGTAGTACCCTAGACCTTATCGACCACTCTGCGCAGGGCAATTAACATCAAGTGTACCATCCCCGGCTTTAGTCCCCAACTCCTTTCTATTGAGTTATGACAAGACGTAAAGCGCATTAAAACTCCTTTTGACCTTTTCTGGGCACCCCTTTTCGCTTCCGAAGTCATCACCGGCACAGTACCCTAGACCTTATCGACCGTTCTGCGAAGGGCAGTTAACATCCAGTGTACAATCCCCGGCCTTAGACCCCATCTCCTTTCTATTTAATTATGACAGGAGTAAAGCGCATTTGGTCTCCTTTTGGCCTTGCCACGACGTCCCTTCTCCAGTATAGTTTGTGGTCAAGAAGAACTGCAGAGAAAGTGGCAGTTCTACCTCATCCAGAACCAGTCCATGAAAACACCTATATTTCAAATCCTGGTAAAAAACAACTTAAACTTTCTATCCAGACAGCTCCTTCAAACGCTCCCTGAGCGAGGTCCGTATTAGTAGAGAATTCAGCCACCCGCCATGATGACGTTGTCTTTCGCATAGGTATCGACCTCGATCCTCTCGAAAGACCTGATAATCCTATTAGTAACCAGACGCCACCAAAGAGGTTATAAAATCCGACCTTACCTAGTTTTTATAATCACAATCTTTCTAATCAAGCCCACCGCCAGTGATGCGTTAATAATCCATCCTTTCAGCATCGAATCAACCCAATTCACTAAGGCCAATAAAAGCTGTGTTTTATATTACCCGATTAGGCACAATATTTTGTGTTAAGATCCGTGCTGAATATGATCCGAATCGGTCTTCGTATTAATAGTCTAAATTGGGCTATATATAAGTATAACTGCCATATAGATCGATTTCCTGGCATAGATTCATAGGCCATAACAGTCGCATTTATGACCCGATTTCGCTGAAATGTGAAGAAGTAAGCTGCACCAGGTCACTCGTCTTACGGACCAAGTATGATCCATTTACGACTTTAGTTAAGTACAGCTACCATATAAGCCGATCTGCCGATTTGGGGTCTTAAGCGCACTCATTACCCGATTTCGCTGAAACTTGGAACCGAGAGGTCTTTGACATCCATACCAAATAGGGTATCGATATTAGATCTTATAGCCACAACAGGCGCATTTATTATTCGATATCTTTGAAGTTGGAAAAGTGAAAAAAGCCTTCCGACATCAAAACCAAGCATGGTAACTGCCATTTAGACCGATGTGCTAATTTAGGGTCTTAAGCTCATAGCAGGCGCTTTTGATCCGATTTCGCTGAAATTTTAAAGTGTGACCTGTATAAAGCTTCTTCGCACCTTAACCGAACATGATCCAGATCGGTCCATCTTTGAATATAGCTGTGGATATAGAGGAGTTATAATAAAATAGGATAATTAATCCACGGTGGCGGTCATTCAAAGTTCGACTCGGCCGAAATTAATACGTTTTTACTTGTTAAAAAAAAATTTGAATAATAAATTAACACGAGAAAACTTTAGAGAGATTTCATTAGAGTAAAAAGAGAAGTTGGGTCGGACCGAATATTGTATACCAATCACCATTGATGCATTTGTCTTTGCAAGGTTACTCTTTATAGGCAGAGACTAAAACGGATCAAGCACCAAACTTTTTTTTAAATTTAGTTAGGAATTGCTTCCAGTTTGTACTTAAGAAGTTAAACCGGATGATCCGTTTTTATATGGGAGAAATATCAGGTTAGAGACGGTTTCAGACCATACTTGACATGTATGTTGGATGTTATTGGAAAAATCAATATGCAAAATTTCAGCCAAATCGAAAAAGAATTGCGCCCTCTAGATACTTAGGAAGTAAAATCGGGAAGTCGGATTATATGTGAGTTTTATCAGTTTATAGACTGGTTTAGATCATACTTTGTAAATACTTGCCAAAATGGATAAGAACTACGCCCTTAAGAGGCTCAAGAAATATAATCAGGAGATCGGTTCATATGGGAGCTACATACGGTTATTGAGCGGTTGGGACTATACTTGACAAGAATTTGAGAGGTCATAAAAGAAACCGATTTGCCAAATTTTTGCCAAAACGGATGAGAGGCTCAAGAAGTCAATTCAGGAGTTCGGTTTTAACGGCGGCTTTTTAAAGATATAGTTCAATATAGATGGCGCTCAAGAATATATATAATTTAATTGTCAAGGAGCGGGTGCGGAATTAGGCAAAAAAGATATTGTCGGAGCGGAAAAATTTTTGCCAGAGCGAGAAAGGAAAAAATTTACCCGATCCGGATCCCTGATTAAGCCCTTACACATCCTCCCCTAATTTGATCCAGATCGGATCATATTTGGATATAGCTGCCATATTTTTTTTTTTTTTTTTGGTTGGGCTGTAGGGCCCAACTTGATGTTTTATTTTTTTATAGGAGAAGGAAAAATCTTAATTTAAGCCCTTTTTAAGATCGTTATAACTTTTGTATCCACCTCAAATTTGGATGCACCTTGCATCTCACATTTGTCCTCCAAAATAAACAAAAACCGTAATTTTTAACAAAAAATTGAGTTAGGCTCTTTTTATATTAAGCTATCGATATGTTGCAACCTTTCAGGGGATATTTTCAAATCTTTAGCTATTTGATTGTCATCAGATTGTCAGTAGATGTCGTTGAATTCGCGCCTTAACTCGCTGAACCCATTCAGGTGTTGTTGCAGTTTTTTCCTTTTTTTGCCACCACCATAACGTTTAACAACTTTGCCAAAGTTTCAAGTCCAACTAATTAAATAAAAGCTTAAAATCTGTTAAACATTTTAAACAGTACATTTATTTCTTAAATAATTTTATATATTAAATTTAATAAAAATTTTGTTTTCACATTGGTGTCCCAAATTTTAACTAAAAAAAGCAACAACATACAATCGAATAATAATTGTACATATATAATATCATTAAAATCTTATCAGCTAGTAAATAGTTACACATTTATGTGCGATAGGTATAAATGCGATAGGTATAAATGAGACAAAAATAAAACGAACATGAAGCACATGTTATTCCCTAAATATGTTGCAATGATCAATGGTCCCAGTTGGTCGTAATTAAGTAGTTATTCATTTGCGTTAAATATGCATTAAAATACTGTCACACATCCTTTAAGTTCCTCTTTCATACTTTACTTTTTCAACATTTCATCGGCAGCAGCACTGACTTCATTCCATGAGTAGACCATATCTTCGGATTTGGTAAACCTTGAGCACAAGGCCATGCGAATGAAGTAAACATCACGGATTTTAGAGGGAACCATATGGATATTGCCACGACCATTGATAAGTTTCAATAAATTTTCGCTTAGCTCATTGGCCCCCTTTAAACGGAAGCACACCAAACCCATGTTTACATCGCCAACAATCTCAAAACGATCATCGGCTCGGCATAGGGCGGCAAATTCTTGGGCAAATTTGCAGTGGCGTCTAATGTGGGCCTGAAGATTTTCCACACCATAGAGACGCAAGACAAACCACAGTTTCAGAGCTCTGAAACGGCGACCCAAAGGAATCTGCCAATGCCTGTAGTCGGGAGCGGAACCTTGCATTTCGTGTCTCAAATACAAGGGATCAACGTTGAAAGCATTCACCAACCAGGTGGGATCCTTCAACCACATGGCACTGCAATCGAAATTAACCAACATCCATTTGTGAGGATTGAAATTGAAGGAATCGGCGGTTTCAATGCCCTTCATGAGATGGCGATATTCGGGGCAAATGAAGGCCGAGCCGGCATAGGCAGCATCAACATGGGCCCAGACATTGTACTTATTACAAACAGCACCACACTCATCCAAACGATCGAAAGCACAGCTGTTGGTAGTGCCCAAGGTAATCACAGCCTATGGAGTAAAAAAAAAACAACCAAAAATTAAATTTTTAACAATAATTTCAAATAAAATTTATCTCAAAACTTACATAGAAGGGTATTAAACCCTTTTCCAAATCTTCTTTAATAGCTGCTTCCAAAGCCTCTCCCCTCAAGCTATTTTTCTCATCGGCTTGCACTGAATGCATTTTTACACCACCCAAAAGTCCAGCTCTTTCCACTGAAGAATGGGCCTGTGCCGAATTGTAGCCCACCAATTTGGATACAATCATGTCATCAGTCCAGTCTGGATGTTGCTTTTTTACTTGTTGAATTTTCTTAGCCTTGGCACCCAACAAACCAACCAAAGTGGCCTCACTGGCTGTTCCCTGGATGACGCCACCACCTTTTCCTCCTGAACAAGCCAGAAATTCTTTGGGCAAACCAATCATTTTACCCAACCAATCTAACATGACCACCTCCAATTCTGTACAGGCAGGACTGGCAATCTATTAAAGTGCCAAAAGAGCAGAATTTATGGAAAAGTTTTGATTTTCTTCAAGTTTCTTAACTCACCCAAGAGAAGCCTATACAGGCAATAGCACCACTTAACATATCAGCCACTATGGCTGGATAGGAATTGGCTGTGGGGAAATAGGCATGGAACTTAGGGCTATGCCAATGAGTTACTCCTGGCATGATGACCCTTTCTATGTCACTCATAACCTCTTGCCAAGTATCTGGTTTCTCGGGAGCCGCATCAGGAATAAGGGGTCGCAAATAGCCTGGTTTAACATCGGCCAAAACACGACTGCAATAGAAGAAACAAACATTGGTTTAAAGGAGAGACGTATGGTATGGTATGGTTTAAAAGAGAGACGATGTTGTCCATTATTCATAATCTGCCCTCGACCCGTTTTCGACGAAATGCAGATATTTTGCCCTTTTACTACCAAAACGTTATTTTGGTATTTGGTACTATTTGTAACAAATAGTACCAAATACACAAGTAAATGTACTTTTTTTTCTCACTTTTGATAAGCTGTTTTTTCCTCCTAACCAAAACTCCGATCATTTCGTAATTCTAGTCTCAGGTATTCATTATAGGCGATTTATAGTTGTTTCGTTTCATATTGTACTTTTTTGCACCCAAATTTTACGAATTTCAAATATATATTGCCAAGGTGTGCCTGTACGCCAATTTTGAGAGCTCAAACTCAATCTGTACAAAAAGTACAAAATATTACCACTTCTGAAGTGTTAATTTATCGAGATGAGTTTAATGATTGAAAATATTGGGTTGCCCAAAAAGTAATTGCGGATTTTTCATATAGTCGGCGTTGACAAATTTTTTCACAGCTTGTGACTCTGTAATTTCATTCTTTCTTCAGTCAGTTATCAGCTGCAACTTTTAGCTTGCTTTAGAAAAAAAGTGTAAAAAAAGTATATTTGATTAAAGTTCATTCTAAGTTTTATTAAAAATGCATTTACTTTCTTTTAAAAAATCCGCAATTACTTTTTGGGCAACCCAATATTATACAATGGAAAAACTAAAGCCACAGGAGATACCCCACATCAACCATGGTTGATGACCCTCCCATGGTAAGGGGGGTCATCATCAGAAATCTTTAGGTTTGAGGGCTTCAAAGGTCGAACATTGGTTTAGTTTTGTTCTCCCCACCCTATTATTTCGGGATACCAGCTATTTGCGTACTATTTGGTTGCCCAAAAAGTAATTGCGGATTTTTTATATAGTCGGCGTTGACAAATTTTTTAACAGCTTGTGACTCTGTAATTCCATTCTTTCTTCTGTCAGTTATCAGCTGTTACTTTTAGCTTGCTTTAGAAAAAAAGTGTAAAAAAAGTATATTTGATTAAAGTTCATTCTAAGTTTTATTAAAAATGCATTTACTTTCTTTTAAAAAAACCGCAATTACTTTTTGGGCAACCCAATATATTAGCTTTTTAGCTATTGTCATACCTTATAAGAAGTTCACCTATTTCGTGCCATTTTGTAGTGTTTAGTACATATATGTTCAATAACTCATTGAGTCGCTATAGTTTGGTTGTAATAATGGACTCAAGGACAAAATTTCGAGGATATAACTCAATCCATTAATTAGGTACAAAATAGCACCTAATGTCCCACTTAATGTACCTTTCCCCCATTTTCCGTACGTGTTAAATAGGGTAGAAATTATTTTTTTAGGAAGCGATTTGTACCAAAATTAGATCATTCTAGCTCTATTTGTTCGCTGCGGATAAATTATTTTGAACTTTTTAGTATCAATATGTACGATTTTCAGAAAACACTTCTAGTCGCCCGATATATACTGTCAAGGTGTAGGTTAGGTAAGATTGGCAGTTCCTTACAGACTCACTTAGACAATTTTAAGACCATTGTGATACCACAGTATCGACAGGCCAAGGATTCTGGCGGGAATCGAACCCACGACCCCTGCACTGGTAATCCAAGCACGCTACCAACTCGGCTACTGGGACTCCCTGTCAAGGAGTAACTGCATCCAAATTTTGAGAACTTTAGTTCAATTCGTAAAGAAAGGATTAATTTGTACATTTTAGTCGCTCAATCTAGTATATTTTAACGGCCTTCCATATTTTCAAGATTACGATAATTTTTATCAAATTGCTTAATTTTTAGCTGTCACCATTCGACGAAAATAAGCTATTTCGTACATTTATGTACTTTATTATACCCAATTGTAAAAATATTGAAAAAATAGTTTAGAAAGTAAAAAAAATTGCATACATCTGCGTATGCAATGTTTTCAATTAAAAATTTAAATGAAAATAAAATCGTTTTCAATTAAAAAGTTTTTAAATTACAGTTGCGATTGAAATTTGTACAATTTTCAATAAAAAAAATTAATTAATTTAATTAATTTTTATTTGAATCTGCAAGTTTTTTAATTGAAAATTTTTTCAATTACTTTTTCAAAAACGGTGATTGATATCATCATTTTCATGACTAAAGCATTTTCAATTGAAAAATTAATTAGACCGATTAATTTCGTGATTGAAACCGATTTTTATACCCTCCACAATAGGATGGGGCCATACTAATTTCGTTATTCTGTTTGTAACATCTCGAAAAATATGTGTAAGACCCCATAAAGTATGTATATTCTTGATCGTAGTTTGAAGTCGATCTAGCCATGTCAGTCCGTCCCTCTGTCGAAAGCACGCTAATTTTCGAAGGAATGAAGCTAGGCGCTTTGCACAAATACTTTTTATTAGTGTAGGTCGGTTAGGATTGTACAGCTGCCATCTTGACATCTTGAGCCACTAGAGGGCGCAATTCTCATCCGATTTGGCTAAAATTGTGCATGAAGTGTTTTGTTACGACTTCCGAAAACTGTGGTAAGTATGGTTCAAATCGGTACATAACCTGATATAGCTGTCATATAAACAGATCTGGGATCTTGACTTCTAAAGACTCTAGAGGATGCAATTCTTATCCGATTTGGCAAAAATTTTGTAAAACGGCTTCTTCACAAGGTTTGAAGCGATCTATAGCCTGATACAGCTCCCATATAAACTGATCTCCTGATTATGCTTCTTAAGCACCTACAAGGCGCAATTCTTATCCGTATTGATTGAAATATTACCCAATGACTTCTACTATGATCTTCAACATTCAATTCATTTATGGTGCGAATCGGACTATAACTTGATATAGCTCCAATAGCATAAAAATTCGTATCCATTATTCTATGTTTGCGTTAAAAAAAAGATATTGAGCAAAGAACTCGACAAATGCAATCCTTGGTGGAGGTTACTTAAGATTCGGCCCGACCGAACTTAGCACACTCTACTTGTTTTCGGTGTATTTGTACCTACAGTGACTCAAATAAATAGACGTTTTTCTGTTTTCTTCAAATATATTATATTTTTTCTAAACCAAAGAAAATTTTTGTAAATATATTTTTTATCCGTAAAGGGGTATATATAGGAGCAAACTATGCCAAAAACTTAAAAAATAACGTCATTTTATAAAATCTTCATTTATTACGCGATTTCCATAAAATCTTCATTTATTACCCGATTTCGCTAACATTTGAAGCAGTGAGTTATTGTAAGCTTCCCTGAAAATCGGCACATATACGTCTTTTTGCTGCACGCAGGTTAAGTTCTTGAACGAACCCTATTTGGATATACATAGCTGCCATATAGACCGACCAGCCGGGAAAGTGTTTGGAGCCCATAAAATCTTCATTTATTAGCCGATTCCGCTGAAATTTTAAACAGCGAGTTGTTGTAAGCTTTCCGACATCCGGTCTAAATATGATGCAGAATGGACTATATTTAGTTATAGCTGCCATATAGACCGATCTGCCGATAAATGGTCTGAAGTCCATAAAAGCTTTATTTATTATCCGATTTCGATGAAATTTGCATCATTGAGTAGTTCTAAGCCTGCCGACTTCTGTCTCACATACGGTTCAGATACGACTTTATTCAAATATAGCCGCCATATAGACCGATTCCTTAATCGCATAAAAAGCGGATTTTTACCTAATTTCGCTGAAACTGTGACCCGAATAAACTGTGCTCCAGACCAGCCCCTATTTAGATATAACTGTGGATATGGTAGTGGAGTGGTATATCCATGGTGATGGGTATTCAACATTCGGGCCGGACGAACTTAGCAAGCTTTTACTTGTTTTTTTTTTTTCTCATTAATTCGCTCATTGCTTCGCAACAGCAATAAATCGAGCCAAATTTGGGAGTTCTATTGTAAAATTACGTTTATCATCAAACCCATGTACCAAATCTCATAGTTCCAGCTATAGCCGTTCGGGATTTGCAGTTATCAGTCAATCATCGATATCGGATAAGAATTACACCCTCCCAGTTCTGAAAAACCCCAGATTTAATACAAATGTAGATATTCAGTTATTATCTCATTCACATTATTCAAACATACAAAAACCCATGGGTAAGCTATGCAAATATCATTACTTTATACAATCTTTATCAGGTCCAATTACATTCTCTTTGCCCCTATAGATGAAAAAAAAAAATTTTAATAAAACCATAATCATTGTGGATTATTAAACCACTTTAATAATAAAATTATAAATACGCTCAATGATTCATTTCATCTATAATACAAAAAAGTCGTTTCATATCGCCAAGGTAATAAATCTCTTTGGGGGTTGCTTTGCCTGGCCTCTCACCATTCCACCCATTCAACGTTTACCATTCACAAGACACAAAACTCCAAACGAAACTCCGGAACAAGAATCAAACAACGAATAAAGTCTTGTCAAGGGAACCTTGGCATAGGAAATGGAAAAGTATTCATCCATTAGCACAAGTAGACAATAAACCATGACGAATGCCACAACGCATTCATGGAACCCCCCCTACAATTGAGGTGGATACAAAGAAATAAAAAATCTACTTTTTAATGCGTTTCAATTGAAGCATAGAATAAAAGTTTCTTTGCTGACCTTGACCCATAGACACAAGCTGTGGAGAAACTTTAAAAGTACATTAGGATTGCTTTGAATACAGCATGGGCAAAATGCCACACCACACCGATACATTAACAACAACCTGTTGCTTGGCCATACATTTTAATGTTGGCAAAAAATTAAATTCGAATATAAGTCATGTTGTAAGACCATGTTGTTAAAGAGAAGGCTAAGCCAGCAATCAAATACAAAATTTAATTGTGTCTACATCAAATATCCGTAGTAAGGACGGACGTACAAGATTTGGTTTTCAAATGGCATTAAATTCAACCATGTTACGGATTTCGAAACCGTAAACCCCTTTAAACTAAATAAGACAAAAACGCTAATTGGTACATTCAATAGTAGATCCAAGTACTACATTTATATCCGTATCCGCCTAATGTCCCATACAAACCAATGCATTTTTCCTCTATAAAAAGGGAAAGGGAACGAGAACAAAATTGCAGTCAATTCGGCGAGCAAACACGTGTAAAAGAACATGAAGTTATTCATCATTTTCCTTGAAACATTTCTTGAAACCTTTCAAAAATTAGTTCAATTATAATCCCACTATGAGTAATTGTTTTATTAACATTTAACAAAACAAGTCATTTACCTTTCAAAGAATCATTTGATCTCTTAAAAAAAAGACCTTTACCGAAAATTACTTTCACTTCCGATTTTGTTTTCTTTTTTTTTCAATTTTTATGGGTTTATGTAAATTAATTAAAAAAAATCGCCATTTCTCACTTACTCATTGAAAGAACATTCACTTTATTTTAAAATTATTTGTTTGAGTACATATCATTTAACACTGTCATTGAAAATTCTTTAAATATTCCACACAAGTTACAATAACACCTGTTGGAAACCGGATTTTTAATTAAATCGTTAAGCTTGTTGTGAACTGATATGTATCAAATCGAGTCTAACAGCAAATAAATACATATGACAAAACCTAAACGTGGAATTAAAAATTATTTGCAATAATTATAAACATGCAATCAGGTGGTTGCTGTAACTAAGAGAATACTGAAGAAATTAAATTAATTAAGTTTCTTTCCCTAGAAGTGTTCCAAGAGGGTTTTCAAAGATATTCGATCTACCACCTGATCAAATACCAAATCGGATGACAGTATGTGGCTTTTGGCTGGAGAAATGTATTGTGATACATGTTGCAGCAAGATTTGAGTTTCTTTTTGTCTGTAATCTAAATCAGCATATAAAAAATCTAAGAACAAATATTAGGTCAGCCTCTTGTCATGATGCTTGAACCTAGTTAGCCCTTAGCTTCTCTTGTCCTCCAAAAGAATGTTCGCATCCGCTAAATCAGATAGGTTCGCAAAGAAATAAGAACCTAAAGTGGAACTCCTTCTAACTGCTAGTGCGGGACACACACACAGAAGGTGTTCTATAGTCTCTTCTTCTTTGATGTCCTCACAGCTTCTGCAAAAGTTGTTGCTGGCAACCTTCAGTCTGCCAGCATGTTTTCCGATTTGACAGTGACCTGTCATGACGGACACAATGACTAAGACGTCTATTCTAGCCAATGACAGCAAAGCAATAGACCTCTTCAAGTCTAGATGAGGACACATAATTTTGTAATGCTCACAGCCCCCTCTTTGTGACCATCTATCAATTGTTGCGCTTCGGGACTGGTCCTGAAAACTTAGCTTACATGTCGCTAGAGGCATACCCACAGATTCCAGTATCGCTGGAATGTGTGAGGTAGTTCCTAGTCTTGCAACCTCATCCGCTTTACAATTCCCTGGAATATCTCTGTGGCCCAGCACCCAGAACAGGTGAATTTTGAACTGTTCAGCCATCTCGTTGAGAGGTCTGCGACATTCGAGGGCGGTTTTTGTGCTCAGAAATACGTTCTCCAGGGATTTAATTGTTGTCTGGCTGTCTGAGAAGATATTTATGCCAATCGCCGTAATGACATTATATCTCAGCCATTCCACCACTGCCTTAATTGCAAGGATCTCTACTTGATATATACTGCAGTGGTCGGGTAACCTCTTCGATATGACCAGATCTAGACCTTTAGAGTACACGCCAAAGCCCGCCTGGTCGTTTAGTATGGAATAATCCGTAGTCTATTTAACTTCTGTTACCAAGGATATCGTGTTTCCAATCGGTTCTATCAGGAATAGTGGTACAGTAATTTTTATCAAAAAGAAGCGATTTCATATTTATGAAGGATTTGGTGTACACTTTAAAAGACTTCCATCAAATTATTTCTTACACTTACCGGTCCCTAATGTTCTCCAAATATTCAGCAATATAGTCAACCATTGATTTGGCAAAATCACGGAATTCCGGAGCCTCCATATCGATCTAAGAAAGGAAAAGAAATTTTAAATAATAATTTAACAATTTCAAAAACATATTTGGAAAATATTCAATTTTGATAACATTATATAATTTTAAATGGCAGGTAATAAGCAGATAAATAATTATGGGTGCCATAACAATATGATTAATGATAGAGTGGCTTAGAACACGCCAGAGGGCGCATTTTATCACCACTTTTATAGGCCACCACAATATATACTACAGATCCTAATTGAGAGAGATGTGAACTTGGCTACGCAGACGATATTATAAAACATACCTCGATTTGATGGGTTTCAAAAAATCGCGACGTCAAATCAAAATGTAAGTAACTCATGTTAAAACAGCAATTTTACTGGTTGAATAAAACATTATGTATATTAAAGTGGGTAATTTGTTGGCCATAAAGCGGTTATCAAAATCAAAAACTACTACGAATTCTAAGAAAATTCTGGATGCCAAGAAATCATAGTTCTAAGACTAACATCTATTTTAATTTTCTACGCTTAGACAAAATGGGTGAAGCTAGGATCCTTGGAAATTAGATGAGAATGTTGGTGCGAAAGTTCGAAATAATGCGGAAACTACTACAAGTGTACGAAATGTACGTGCCATATGGGTAAATCTGACAACACATTGGGTATGTAGGCTAAGATGTCGAAATTAAATTTTTTTAAATCGATAGCTTATCGGTTAATAAATGCGCTTGGAAAGGCCACAAAAGGGAAAATCAGGAGATACATTTACATGGAAGCTACAGTGTGATGCAAAACAGAATGGATTTTATCTTTAGACCCTGGAAGCTGCAATTTTGTATACTTAAACGTACGAATATAGAAACAAGTAAAAGCGTGCTAAGTTCGGCCGGGCCGAATCTTATATACCCTCCACCATGGAGCGCATTTGTCGAGTTCTTTTCCCGACATCTCTTCTTAGGCAAAAAATGATATAAGAAAAGATTTGCTCTGCTATTAGAGCGATATCAAGATATGATCCGGTTTAGACCACAATTAAATTATATGTTGGAGACCTGTGTAAAATGTCAGCCAATTCCAATAAGAATTGCGCCCTTTGGGGGCTCAAGAAGTAAAATAGAGAGATCGATTTATATGGGAGCTGTATCGGGCTATTGACCGATTCAGACCATAATAAACACGAATGTTGATGGTCATGAGACGATCCGTTGTACAAAATTCAGGCAAATCGGATAATAATTGCGACCTCTAGAGGCTCAAGAAGTCAAGATCCCAGATCGGTTTATATGGCAGCTATATCAGGTTATGAACCGAATTGAATCATACTTAGCACAGTTGTTGGATATCATAACAAAACACGTCGTGCAAAATTTCATTCCAATCGGGTAAGAATTGCGCTCTCTAGAGGCTCATGAAGTCAAGACCCAAGATCGGTTTGTATGGCAGCTATACCAGGTTATGGACCGATTTAAACCGTACTTAACACAGTTGTAAGAAGTGATACTAAAACACCATGTGCAAAATTTCAGTCAAATCAGATGAGAATTGCGCCCTTTAGAGGCTCAAGAAGTCAAGACCCAAGATCGGTTTATAAGACAGCTATACCAGGTTATGAACCGATTTGAACCATACTTAGCACAGTTGTTAGAAGGGATACTAAAACACTATGTGCAAAATTTCAGTCAAATCGGATGAGAATTGCGCCCTCTAGAGGCTCAAGACCCAGTCAAGACCCAAGATCGGTTTATATGGCAGCTATATCAAAACATGGATCGATATGGCCCATTTACAATACCAACTGACCTACACTAATAAGAAGTATTTGTGCAAAATTTCAAGTGGCTAGCTTTACTCCTTCGGAAGTTAGCGTGCTTTCGACAGACAGACGGACGGACGGACATGGCTAGATCGACATAAAATGTCGCGACGATCAAGAATATATATACTTTATAGGGTCTCAGACGAATATTTCGAGTAGTTACAAACAGAATGACGAAATTAGTATAACCCCCATCCTATGGTGGAGGGTATAAAAATCGTTTAGTCAGCCAAAATATATTACATTTGTATTTGTACACACAGTGACTCACATTTTTTTCTTCAAAAATATAATATTTTTTTTTTAAACCTATGAACATTTTTGAAAAAATATTTTTATAAAAATGCGTAAAGACGTATTTAAAGAAGCAAACTATGCCAAAAATTTAAAAAAATAACTTCATTGTATTGTTTTTAAAGATTAATAGAAAAAAACTCAAAATCTTCCCCACAAAATTATTCGTCGGTAAATTTATCACAAAGTTAGAACTATATATTGATCACATTTAGTACTTTGTATGGTAATCCTTACTGGTACAGATGGAATCTAGTCGTCTTGGCATCGATTCTACGAATTTTTTACACATTTCTTTTCATTATTCGTGCAGCACTTGCCTAAGGGTTGACCTAGATGAAATTTGGAGTTGTCCAATCCGTGATTCCAAATATGACCAAAGATATTCTATCTGTCTGGACTTTGCGGTGGTGTTTAGAAATAATTTGTGTCGTCAAAAAGCCACATTTAGACGTCCAATGCTATGTTGGTGGAATCCTTATCTTGTTGGAACATAAATTCGTTATCTTGGAAACCCATTTTACCAGCGCTCGAGGGAAGATTTAGCATTAAAATCCCTAAATACATACAATACTATATTTCCAACTCCTTATACCAACATACAACCCTAATCCGTTATTGAACCACCACCATGCTTAACTGTTGCACTTACATTATTTATTTTCAGTGATTCCTCAGGCATTCGCAAAGTATTTTTTATTTGCATAGTTCGCTTTCTTATTTGCGAGTTAACGCATCGCAATAAAAATATTTTTACAAAAATTTTTATAGGGTTACAAAAAATCTCATAAATTTGTATTTGAAAAAAAAAAAATAAAAAGAAAAACGAATACTTTTGTGAGTCACTGCAAATGCCAAATATCAGAGCTCTAGCTCAATTCATAAATGATACCAAAACCAAATGGTACCAATTGCGGCACTAAAGTACGTTTTCTCCCTCTTTCGAGTTTTATCTATTCATCCCGTTTGTAACACCACGAAATATTGATCTGCTACTACAAAGTACATAATTCTTGGTCGTTTTGACATTTTAAGTCGATCTAGCCAAGTCTGTCCGCCTGTCTGGGGAAATCACGGTAGCGGTCGAACGCTTAACGCTTTTTTTTTAGTTTAGGTCGTTGAGGATTGCAAATGGACTATGTCGGTTAAGATTTGTATATAACTTCCATATAACTCGATCTCCTGATGTGACTTCTTGAGCTCCTATAAGCCGCAATTGTTGTCAGATTTGGTTTAATTTTACACGTAGTATTCGACTTCCAACCATCGTGCCAACTATGGTCCAAATCGGTTAATAACCTAATAAACCGATTTACCGATCTGGCATCTCGACCACTGTGAAAACCGCAATTGTGGCTAAAATTGGGTTGCAATTTTGCACGTAGTGTTTTGTTACGACTTCCAAAAACTGTGTTAATTATGATCCGAATCGATGTTTAACCTGATATAGCTTCCATATAAATCGAACACCCGGTTTGACATCTTGATTCCCTAGAAGCCGCAATTGTTTTCCGATTGGAAAGTATTGTCCAAATCAATCGATAACAGGGTATAGCCAAAAACCGATCTCCCGATTAGCTGTTTTGGCAGAAGTTTTGTATTTAGAAATTTTTACCAGAATCCATGGTGGTGTGTTCCCAAGATTCCCCAGTGATCTGAAAAGTCATAACAGAAACCTTCGTGCCAAATATTGTTAAGATAAGTTAACAAATTACAAAATTATTAAAGTCTTGGTCAAAGTCGGACGAAAATATATATGGGAGCTATAAGTAAATCTGAACCAAAGTCGGTACTCTTTGTAAAAGTCGTAGAATAAGACATAGTGCAACATTTTGAGTAAATCTGTTAAAAAATACGATGACAAAGACTCTTTAAGTATTTGTGCTCTCTAGTGGCTCAAAACGTCAAAGGAAGATTATATATATGTGAGCTGCCTCTAAGCATAGTCCTCTAAACAATTCTAACCGACCTAATCAATAAGAAATATGTCAGCAAAAATTTAAGTGAAGAGTTAGAAGGATATAGCGCTTTCGACAGATGGACGGACATAGCCAGATCGATTAAAAATATGATGTCGAACAAGAATAAACTCTTTATATAGTCTAATAATGGACTTTAATGATAAAAAAGTTCACTTATAGAAAAAAAGGTATTACTTTATTCACACAACTGTTACTACCATTTGGTATTGATTCAATACCAAACAAAGAAGATTATAGGGAATTGACAGCGCAACGTTTATAGTCTTGTCATTGCGGTAACCAATTAATTTAGCTTTGTACTTAAAATATTAACGCCATTACAAAATGTTTATTTTTATATAATAAAAAGTTGTTTAATGTTATTTTTGTGCATACGTAAAGTCGTGTTTTAATTGGTGAAAATGAATACTATTCGACACTCCAAGGAAGATAGCTATATAGCATAAAACTTGGTAAAGTGTTTTGTTCAAAGATTATTAGCTTGTATTGGTGTGTTTATAGAAATGCCACTTCTGGGAATCAATGTATGTGGAATCATTAGCTGAATAAAATGAATCGAAGTTGATCTAGGTCAGTGGTGCACAAAATTAAAATTTTCTCTACGCTAGCGTTGACGCTCAATTCACATGTATTCTTATTCTCTCGGTTTCAGTCGTTGTTGAAACAGCAATGAATGAACATGCGTCTGGGTGTAAGCATCGATTTTATGTTTTCATTTTAAAATCAATGTTTTTCGTGGTCAAACGCTAAATGTAAAAGTAAAATTTAAAAATCTATTTCTATATTATGATTTCTTTAAAAAAAAATTAAAAGAGTATAAATAGAAACGTTTTATTTTTTATCCATACTTTTCTGTATTGTTTTGATATCATACCGGTTTGCTTCACGTCCCTTAACGTATGGTGCGGTTTGGTATTAAAAACAATACCTTTCGTGCCATAAAATTAATACGAAACTTAACTTGTCGTTTTATATGTTATTCATACTTTTCGCTATTGCTTCACTCTCAATACCGTATGGTATCGAAATAAGCACGTTTGGTAGCAATTTTCTATCAGTGTCATTTATTATATTGTATTCAGATAATTGTTTATAAAAATTCGAATTTTCGTTATTGTACTTTCATTCTATAGCTATTGATGAAATTGTCTCTAATATGGTGATTTGATAATCATGATTTTAGAAAATTTTAACGAAATTTTTAGTGGAACTTAATGTAATATCCAATTTAACCAAATTTTTCTTGCATAAAAGTTGAACCGAAATAATAATTTTTAACTTAGATTATATAAATTTTGCTTGCATTTTTTAAATACATATATAAAAATATCCCTTCTTATTAGCATGATATCATAGATTTGTTTACCATTCAATTTTCCAACTCACCGAAACGTTAGTATCCAATTTATCCTCATTAATAGTATGATTAGTAGTGCCTTTGTTGTCTTTCGCCTTATTTGCAGACATGTTAAGCTTTTTTTTTTAAATTAGGCAAAATTAAATTAAAAGAAATATACATACATAATTTGGAAGAGAAAGAATTTTCTGTTAAGTTGTAATACTACCGAATAGACATTTTTTATTCACATAAAAAACAGGTTTTTAATTTATTTAAATTTTAAACAACAAAAATAAAGTTGGCAAAAAACTAATAAAGGCACATTCAAAATAGGTACATGCAAAAAAAAATATTTGTTATTAATACTAATGAAAGTATGAGCACGAAAATATGTGGCCTAAACTATATTACACTTACAACGAAAGGTTATTTAATATTAAATAATTTTACCTAGATTTTCGAAAATTTTCCCTAAATTAAAATCTCTATGTGCTAACGATCACAAATTTTCACTTTGAATTTTGCTCGCTGAATAAGTCTTATTTACTTCACAAAATAGTTTAAATTCTTCATCTTCACGTCTCTTTTTTAAAGTCATAGTCGATATTTTGAACTTCATTAAATGGTTTAAAAAATTCTATAAAAATTTACCCAAAGCAATGGGGTTTCTATTCGTGTTGTAATTATCCATTGTCCTAACGGGTCTGAAGGCTTTGTTTTCATATAAATTCCGTTCTTACAGCAAACTTATGCATTGTTAACAAACTAAATTTTTTAAAGTGTATTAATAGCTATAACCATTTGCCATAAAATGCTAATGTAAACACGAGTAGTCTATCAATTATCATAATTTCGTGTTTGGAAGGGAACATATTTTTAAAATATAAATTGATAACAAATGAATTAATGAATGCCTTAATAATAATAGTTATTGAATAATAAACTATGTAAAGAGGTTTCAATTGCAATTATACATATTTGTTTGATTAGTAGCGTAGCTAAAGGTGCTATCACACTATATGTGCTTGTCCAATGACATGTTAAATTTTGCATTTGTTAAAGTTGCACGCATAGTGTAGGAATGAAACTGACATACGAAAATCACTTTTCAAAATAGCATATATACATAAAGAAATCTGCTTTTTTTTGTTGTCAGTTGAATGAAAGCAAACCCAAATTAAATTGTTTTCACAACTTTGTGATTTAACCAGCTTTCTCACATCTTAAACAATTTGAACGCATAAAAAATCAGCTTTTGCTCACATTTTTAGGTTATTTCATACGAAACTAACACAGCCAAGTGTGTTAGCAAAAATGATGAATCGAATGTAAATTGACAATTTTGACATAGGGTAAATGCTCCTAAGTTCAGCATGTACCAGTACACAATTTTGTTTTCTAAATTCAAATAAATAGATTTAACATATAATATAATAACTGTCAAATAAAAATATTTTAAGGCTTAACTATGTTTTGTGATAAAACCCTAGTATTAACTTCGATTGTGCTGAAAATGTTGCTAAACATTAATTAAATTTTATGAAATCTCACAATGTTTTCAACAGTGTTGCAAATTTGTTTAAATGCAATTAAACTTTTTTGTTTGACGAGTAAAGCGTTGTTTTGGTAGAAAACAGATGTATGTTGACATCATTCTTATCATATGACGAAGGCTGAGTATTGAACAGTAGTTGGATTTTTGAAGCGCCGTCCACCAGGTCATAGACCATAAAGCATTATAGATCTGACAACTGCAGTATATACCCAGCGGATAACAGGCGGTTTAAGCCCCCAGCTTCTGCCAATAGCTCTCTTGCAGCTGTACAGGGCAAGAGTTGTCTTTTCCAAAAGGTTGGAGTTGGAGTTCAATTTCCTGTCAAACAAAACACCTAGGTAGTGTGTGCTTTCAGTAAATGGAACATTCTCTCCTCCCAAGGAAACAGGTGCCACTGCACGAAACATGTATCTCTTGCTAAGAAGAACTACTTCTGTCTTGCACGGATTTACACCTAGACCACTTCGTTGTTGCACGTAGAGCTTCCTGAAGTATATCTTTTAGAGTGCTGGGAAACTTTCCCCTATCCGCAATAGCTACGTCATCAGCATTCGCGACCACTTTTACACCTTCCAGAAACAATAACATATTGTTAATGGCTATATTCCAAAGTAGAGGAGAGAGTACACCTCCTCGAGGTGTTCCTCTGCTGACCCATATTTTTAGATCTACAGATCCCAAGCCTGTCTTAATGTATCTTTTAGTAAGTAAGTTATTAATAACGATAGTGTTGATTATGGAGAAAGTAAAAGATATTGTGGTGGTGCTGATATCGGGGGCGACGAGGAGTGCTCCAAGAGCAGTACTGAATGCGATATATTGTCTGAGACCTTTGCACTTGTACTTGTACATGTCTGACTGACAGAGAGTCAGGAACTCGCGCTCTTCGGATTTCGGGCATTTGTTTGTTCTGCGGTAAGCCGATGGCATGGGACGACTACATGGCATTGGCATTGCCGGACTGATCTTTCTTAGATGGCGACATGGAATTTGTCTTCTTAGAAAGGTAGCTTTGGGCTTCTCTGGTCCCTTCATATACATGGATTGGTCCAAGTTGAATGGGGGCACTGGAGCAGAGGTTTTTTTTGAATTCCTAGGGATTAAAGTGTCACATAGGCTTTTGGTCGGGTGTAGTGTCTCTCATATACCTAATACCTTTACACACAAAAGTAATACAAAATAAAAATACAACATTTCTTAAAAAATTGAAACTAACAATTATTGTAATGAGATGATTGTCATTGTTCGCTGCATTTAATAGACATGTACATTTAAAATCTACGAAATTTGAGAATTTTGCTAGCAACATGGTGAAATCGATTTGTAAAAAAAACTTAGTACTGCTTATTCGAAAAAATTTCGTAGTCATTTCACAAAAGTTATTTTATAGTGCGTCAAGTCAAGTAAGTCAGTACTAGGCTTAAGGCCGTAAGAATATGTAAAATTTTGTATTAAAAAAAAATGGTCAATAAGCATCAATAATATTCTCGGCTCTCCTTGTGAACAAAAATATTTGGACTGAGATTACAGATCACGTCAGAATTTCGCTTTTAGTGGAAAGGTGTGCGACAGTGCGTGTTCTTAAGAAAACAAAAATAGTGGAAGTATCGACTTTATGAGTTTAGAAAGCGTAGAAAAATTCAAAATTTTTAATCACTAATAATTTCAATCAAAAAAAAAATTTAGAATATTTTTGTGCATTTTTTTATTCGATGCTGCTTAAGGACCACAAAAAGTTGGATTTTTCTGTCGGTCTTTGAGTGCTGGATGGAAAATGTTTCTTCTGCGCCCTTCAGAAATGGAATTGGCAAGTCGGTTCATAAGGAAGCTATAGCAAAATATTGTCCGACGTAGCCTATCTTCAAAATTAATGTGCCCATTTTTACTATGTTGGAGGCTTTTGTGGCACAGAAATTACTTATCCGACTATAAATCTCAATCTCTTCGAAACCTGGCGAGAAAATTAAAAAAAGTTCCTTAACTGCTATAATCAAGCTACAGCCTCTTAAAATTAAGAGATAAAACTTAGTACAGATAATTTTTTTATCCACAGTCAGGTTCAGTTCGATTATGGCTTCCTTTTTCCAACAACATCTATCGCCTGGTTTACGGCCCTCAGCTCATAAATGGAATATTTTTTAAAAAAATATGTTCCAAAAATGTGTTTTATTAGATGCCATGATCCGATAATCGTCCGCCTGATGCCATGATCCGATAATCGTCCGCATATGATATGATCTCTATGGCGTCTGGAGGGGGTGGAATAAAGGATAGGTAGAGGTTAAATAGTGCTGAAGATATTACCCCACCTTGGGGAACTCCCTGTTTACTCTACGGTGCTTCGACTTCTTATCCCTAATGTCCCTATTAAGGACAACACAGATAATTCGCGACCCAGCTTTTCAGGCCTGGCTGGAGGAAAAGCAGCTGTTGTGCTATGCAGTCTTCGAAATCGATGTTATTGCTCGGCGAATGGAAATTCTCCTGCGTGGTTCGGGAGGAGTAATCCCTCAAGCGTCTTTGGTCAATTTCCCAATTTAAGATTTTGAGCTTATAAAAGGCTCAATTTTAAGCTGATTTCGCAAAAATTTCAATCAGTGCGTTGTAGAGAGAGAGGGTTATGATTACCTCTATATTCGTCGAATATGATCTATATTTGGATATACCTTCTACATAGATCTATTTTTCGATTAAACTTCTTGGACTCCTAAATGGCTATTTCTTAACCGATTTCCCTAAAATTTGGATAATAGGCTAGTATTGACCTTTCTACATTATTTTCCAGTACAGTCCATACCGAAACTTAGTTGCATATAGCTATTGTATATACCGATCTCCAGATGAGAAATATATCTTTGGGTTTGGCTATCTAAATTCTGGCGCGGGCGAGCCTATGATTTATTTTTTTTTTGTTAATTATGTGAGTTAATAACATAAAACCTGTGTTTTAAATTAAGTACATCAGTGATTTTCTTTAATAATAAATATTTTCTTTACCATAATTCTATATGCCGACTTTAGGAGCATGTCATGCCGGTGTCATGACTACTGGTGAAAAAGCAATTTTTTAAAAAAAAGTTGAAAATTTCACAAAATTAATAAAAGAAATTGAATTTTTTGCATGATACATCTAAAACAAAACCAAATTTCGAATTGTAAAAACCAAAGGGTAATACATTTTTACCATTGTAAACTACACAATTTTCAAGCCAATGTAAAAAGCTATTTTAATTACATTCATTATGGCATTAATCTCGAAATACGAGTCTTTCAAAACAAATGAAGCCATGGCAAGCAAATATTTGAAAAAAAAGGAATGGATAAAAATAGCAAACAATGACTTAAAAAGCACATATTCTTGTTAGCCTTGATTTTAAACAAAAATAAAAACAAAACCAACAACAACAAAAGCAACAGCAAACAAATATAAATAAAAAAAAAAGTTACGTTTCTAGAGTTAAAGCCAAGATTTACGAAATCTCGTGACAGACATTATTTCAAAGTAACAACAACATGCATGGTGGAAGCTTAGATTCAAAGTGTGCTAAATCGACTTGGTAAATTTAAAATTATCTAAATAGATATCAAACTACATTACAATCAGTTGAACCATTTATAATAGATATATTCGCTTATTTTTCCAGGAAAAATTTTGCTTTTTATTTGAATAAAACAGCTGGTTTTCAAAAAGCATCTGTTCGGTGCTGCGAATTGCTGCTGGAAAAAAAACCTCAAACAGAAATTCGCTAGCGCTCCATTACGAAACTCTCAAAATTTTACTTGTTCTCACGCACTCTCCCTCGCTCTCTTCCGCTAGCAAATAAAGTACGCGAACGATTTACAGTAAAATTTTTTGAGTATTCGCACACTAGTCAACACGACTATTGTTGGTGGTAACTTTTTTTCCTCCTATCTAAATTTAGGGTATTTTATGATTTTTACCAAATTTTTTCTTATGTATTACGACTTCTTTTACTATTTATTTGAGTCGAACACTCGTCAACACGACTTTTGTTCCGCTTATTTTTTCTTTGTTCCCATCTCAAATTAGGGCTTTATTTCATAATACGGCAATAATTTTTCAATAATTCATGATTTTTACCATAATTTTCGTTTAAAAAATTTATTGTAGTTTTTCGGAATGAGTTCGTAGAGACAATTTTGTTTACTTGATCCAAATAGTTAAGAAATTTAGAAAACCTACATCGGACTTTTTCAAAATTGCGTATTAGCATTATTGTAAAATAGAATAACATCATTAGGTTCCTTAAATTACATGTCAGAAATGCGTGACATGTCAAGGGTTGTGCTCCCATGAGAAATATCACACTAAGATCGTTACACCTATGATTTGGCGATTTGATTATATTCAAATAAGTAATATAATATGGAGTACAAATGAACAAGATGGCGTATGAAGTATTGCGTATGTGGGCATTATTACAGAATAATAATCATACGCACGCTAGGTCAATAAGAAAATTATGTTGCTCAAAATTGGAAATAAAACCCCATTCATTGTTTACCAGTGTTATTTAAAATTGGACAAACAAAATGAACCCCTGAATAACTATAATTTTCTATTTAGCATGCTATTGATTAAAACCAAAGATAGATAAATTAATCGCTTCTTAGCTATTTCGCCGGGGGCATGCCTTACAAAAAAATATAGTTGTAGATAATGTGAAGCATGTGTATAAATAGATGATTTTTTTAAACTGTTCTCCTTTTTGTCTAAACCATGTTTATTTCTTTTAATTTATTGTTTTGGTTCCACAAGCATTAGTTTTTATTATAATCGAAATTTTACACATAATTAACGAATGGGGGCTGAAACCAAATAAATATAACGTTGGCAATTTGTTCCAGTTCGCTATGCTTGTTGCGTGTGCGGGAACAAGCATTAGGGCAGAAATTGCGCTGGTTGGCAGAACACAAAGAAAAACATATCAGCGAATTCTTTCCACTAAGATATAGAATTTCCATGACTGTACCTAACACATATACCTCTATATTTTGTATTGCAATTCCAATATTTTATATGGAGTGAAAAACGCAATTCCTGTCCTTTATACCCGTAAGAGGGATCTTGGAAATCATATCAATTATTATATATTGACTGTGTATTGCAGGTGTCCAACCTATAATGCTATATGGTATTCTGATCCGTTATTCAATATTTCTCCTCCTATTTTTCAGTACTAAGTCGGGTCCAAAGGTTGATAGCTTCACTTAAGCAGAACATCATCTTGTGATGCATTGTGAGTAGTTCTTTACTTAATATATCTGGCAACGTTGCTATTCAATGATATGCGCCGCCCACTGTTATGAGGTTGAGGAATCTTTGAGCCTGATATCCCATGCATAACACATAGTATAAGGAGACCTATATAAATGTATCTGTTAGATAAGTAGACTTCGTTACAGATGGTTCCAACTTATATACCAGTGTGGGCTTTCGGGTACAAACTTAACTCAGGAGGGGCCTAACTTAACTCACTGTCCCAAATTTTGGCGACATCGGACAATAAATGCGCCTTTTATGGGTCCAAAACTTTAAATAGAGAGATCGGTCTATGTGGCAGATATATCCAAATCTGGACCGATCTGGTCCAAATTGAAGAAGGATGTCGACTGGCCTAACACAACTCACTGTCCCAAATTTCAGCAAAATCGGATAATAATTGTTTTATGTTCAGGCCTAAGACCCTGAATCGGCGAATAGGTCTATATGGGGGCTACACCAAGATATAGTCCGATATAGCCCATCTTCGAACTTAACCTGCTAATGCACAAAAAAAGAATCTGTGCAAAGTTTCAGCTCAATATCTCTATTTTGATAGACTGTAGCTTGATTTCAACATACAGACGGACGGACATGGCTCTCATTGATATGTGAGAAGTTTGCCCCCTTTTGCTTAATGGTCTGTTTGTGGGAAAACTTGCATTTGCATGATACTATAAATAGGCTTCTGAGGATCCATTAGAATTTCAATTCTTACACATGTAATTGGAATATAAGAAATAAAGCCATGAGTAGAACCCAATTTTTCATCTATCGTCCTTAGGACTTAAGTTTTGTTCCAATACTTCAGTGTTTTCTTTGTCTTCTAAATCAAAAGTTCATCTTTCAATCACACCCAAACTTCTTCATTTACATTTGTTTATAGGCTTGTTAGGATTCATTTAAATTCCAAGAGGTATATCCATTGGGATATAAGAAATAAAGCCAAGAGTAGAACCCAAGTAGAAATCTCAAGCCCTTTAAGACTTGAGATGAAAAAAATTAAGCTCTATTTCAATACTCCGTTGTTTTCTTTGTCTTCAAAATCAAAAGTTCCTCTTTCAATCCCACCCAAACTTTTCATTTGCACTTGTTTATTTACAGCATTACAACTATAAATTTCAACTGAATCTAAACGAATACTCCAGCCTTTGATAACTTACTGAAGCCAAATCAAATCCCAAATTACCCATGAACATGTCATTAAGGAGCAGATTCGAGACTTCTTCCATATCAGTAAGTCTATCCAATTCATGTTTTAGTTTAATAAAAAAACTTTTCGTAGCGAAATTTTACTTGGCCAAATACCTTACAAATGTCACAATGTCCAAAAAATTGGTAAAATGGGACCTGACATTGCTGCTTCCGATGATAATCTCTTCCGATATATACAATCGATCGGTTCTTTTATTAATTCTTATTATGATAAAGTCATAACATGGATTGATGATTGGAACTCAGTAAAAGAGCAAGTCTTTTAACGTGCAAAACATTGAATATTGAATAAATAATCAATTTTTCACAATTAAACTTTTTTGTCGAAAAAATCAAAGCCCATCTTAAGAGATAGACTATATTATGTATATAGAGTTCACCGAGGCGCAGAGGTTAGCATGTTCGCCTAAGACCCCGAACGCATGGGTTCAAATCCCGGCGTTATCCCCTTTTCTTATGCTGGCTATATTTGTGCGATATCCTGCCATGTTAAAACTTCTCTACCAAATGGTGCGGCTCGCCGCTCGGACTCGGCATAAAAAGTAGACCCCTTATCATTGAGCTTAATAATGGACTTCACTAATTGATACTAGAGAAGTATCTCCTGTTCTTAAGTAGAATGTTCATGCGAAATAAAGTAATAATTATGACAAAGTCATAAAATGGATTGATGGTTGGAACGCGGTAGAAGCGTAAAGGTGAGAAAGATGATAAACGTGGATGCATGTGCAATACATTGATTATTGAATGAATGACCAATTTTTCAAAATTAAACTTTTGTTGTCGAAAAAATCAACGCCTATACCAAGCATGGTCGGGACATCTTAAGAGAGAATATATTATGTATAATACAACAAACAAATTTCATAAAATACCATGCCTAGTTTGGTCCATATTTGCGCATATTTAAATAAGTTATTGATAAAAAAAAATAACTTCTACTTATAAAAATGCGTCGTCATAGCGGTTTGAATCTTTTGTTGGCGGCTACAGTATATTCAGCAAAATCAAATATATTGCCTATATACTTGTTATACTTGCAACATACATATAATTAATGAAACTAAAAAGTTTGCATTTCGATACAAACATAAAATATTTTCTGTATGTACAAACCACTTAACTCTACACATTCCAAAAAACGCAATAATTAGCATGCTAAATTTTCAATTGTGCAGGCAATGGGTAAAGACAAAATTGTTCAAAAATAGATTTTTTTATATCTCTATGCTTGTTTGTCTTCAAAACTCCATGCTAAATTTAATTATTTCGGCAAAACTTACCCTTTTTTGGTTCTATTCCTTTTGGTGAGATGATATGAAGAAGCAATTCAATTACTTGACGTAATTAAATTAATGTTACAATTTTATGTCGTATTGTATTTAGGATGCCTTGGAAAATCTTAATAATTTCCAATGCCTTTCAAGGTTTTTCACTTCACTTTATTTCTTTTTTTCTAAACAATAACGATTTTATTGTCACTACACAATAGGTATAATTTCTTAATAATTTGAACAATTCAATTGCAATTATTTTGCTTTTCTCTGTTTAATTCTTTTTGTCTATATTTTTTTTTCTTTTTTAAATTTCTGTTATACACAACAGTCAAGTGTGCCGACGGCAAAAGATACTGTTAATGGCAACACGACTTAACACAGCAACAATCAAATCACGACTGGACGTTGTCATCTGAGTGGGGCGGCTTTTAAAGCACCAGTTTTTGCATCAGGACCGGTTACGGGGAGTATGCGAAACACACGCACAAATATTTTGTTCGCTTTGCCATTTGAGAGTGGGGGGGCCTTTTATAATAGTATGTGCGAGTATGTGGATTTGTGAGTTTTTGGGGGTCTGTTATTTGCTATTTAGTGAGTATGAATAGTTCGGAATGAGAGTCAATTCTAACTGTTATATTCAATACGTAGGCCTACGATGTATTCTCGTTTTAATATTTAGTTAATGTTTATGATTACATTATAAAGTGTTAGCTAATTGTTAAATAAGAAAAAAATTCACAGTTTATTTGATGGTCAAGTGAAAGTGAGCACTTGAAGGTTTTATTCTGAAAGCACATAAATGATTGGTTAAAAAATAAAAGAGTTGCAGTCTTCAAGGGAGTATCATGCAATTATATTTGCTGACCGAAAATATAAACTTCTTAAACCCACCACTACACACATAACGTAATTATTATAAGTTTCATCTGCATTTATATACACACAAAAAAGTTTACTAAACATCAGAGACTTTTTCCTTAATCGAAAAATTTTTGTAATAAATCAAGGCCAAAGAAGCAAAACTTCAAAATAAGGATATTGTCTATAAATTTTATTTCTTTATTTCACGTTTACAATCTTGAACTTGAAATTTGTTCGCTGACAAAAGTGGTCTAATTTGTAATGGTTTTAGATTTATTTAACTAATGGCTGGTACTATGTTCGTTTTTCACAGTTGAAAGGACATATTTTTTGCGATTACTTTTTTGATACACTACAAAAATGTCAATGATAACATCCGTGTAACATGATATTGCCATCTGAAAGATCATGTTACACGGATGGATCAAAGCTAGAGGACAGGGTGGGCCTGGTGGTCTACATTGAGAACCCAGGGACTGAGATCTGTTTAAGACTGCCTGACCATAATACGGTCCTGCAGGAGGAGATCCGGGCGATCACGGAATGCGTGAAGTGGTGTGGTGCTAACGCAAGGACGTCGAGTGTGAACATCTTTACCGATAGTAAAATCGCCATAAGGGCAATAACAACCTGGACGGTAATGTTACCAATAGTCTTGCAGTGTAAGAAGGAGATTAACGCCTCCTCTGAGAATGGGAAAGTCCGCATCGTTTGGGTGCCGGGCCATAACGGAGTAAGGGGAATGAAAGGGCAGACGATTTCGCGGTGAAGGCCCGAGGACTGTCTTTTCTTTTTAGAGGTTACTTTATAGTTTTTTAGAGCGCACAACAAGCCGATTACTGGCTTAGGTGTATGTCCATAGTGGCATGGGACGGATTAATATCTGCACCCCCTTTTCAATCTATCCTAACCTAATACTTTTATTAAAATTGTTACATAAGTTATAGAGGAATGTCCTACTAAATAAACTCAGCATGTTCTTTTTGTTTTTTGCTTCAAAATATATTATCTAAAAAAATAATCACCAAAAAATTTCGCAAAAATCGAACATAGTACCACCCTTGAGGTAGAACTTTGTCTTCTTCAAAGACAATTTCTTAAACAACAGTATTAGGGCCTTTATTGAAATTTTTTTATAACCAAAATCCGATTTTATGGTATCAGAAGGTCAGGTATATATACAAAGAATACGAAATCATCAAAAATAGTTTGGAAATTTTTATACCTGAGATATCTGCAAAATTATAAATACCAAAAAAGGTATTTGTTGGGTATTTACCCAATTGTGGCGATCATCGTCTAGCTCTTGTAGGTGAGCAAGGTACAAAAGATCGATCGCCCCAAGGAACAAGGTGCTTACAGCTATCCCGTGCCGGGCATTCATGTAGATAAAGGGTGATTTTTTTCAATATTTTTTTGGCAACACTGGTTTAAACAGCTCACGCATGTTTTGTTTCACTGTCAAACATCTTCAGTTTGGTCTATAATTTAACCATGAATCATCTTACATCATATTATATGTTAGAAATGCGTGATATATTCACGGCTATGTTACAATAAAAAAAAAAACTTTATGTCTGTATCACCTATAATTGGACAATTTTAGGAAACAATATTTTGCCATGTGTTTATATAGGTGATCAAGGGGGCGTATAACGTATGATATATGTGGCCAAAATTATCGAAAACTAAACATACGCACCCTTGTCCCATACATTTAATAAATTAATTTTCTTACCCACCACAATAGGAAACACCTAGAAATATTGATCTAAGACCCCTTAAAGCACATATTCTTGATCGTCCCGACATTCTGAGTCGATCTGACCATGTCCGCTAGCTAGCCGCTTGAAATTTTGCACAGATTCTTATGTTTGATGTAGGTTGTTGGGGATTGCAAATGGGGTATATCGGTTCAGAATTGGATATAGCTCCCATATAAACCGATCTCCCGATTTTACTTCTTTAGCCTCTGGAAGCCGCAATTTTTGTCCGATTTAGATAAAATTTTGCATGTAGTGTTCTGTTATGACATTTAATAACTATAGCTCCCATACAAACCGGTCTTTCTTTTATTATTATTCTTGTTTGGTTCCTAGAAGCTTTAATTTTTGCTGGTTTGTCAGAAGCTTGGTATGTAGAATAAAATTATGTTCTTCAACTAAATCTGGTTTGTATAAATTTTTAGCCGAATCAATGGTTATGGGTTCCCAAGATTCGGCCCGGCCGAACTTAGCTCGTGTTACTTGTTGACCCTTGATTTTCTCACCAATTCAATGAAAACAGCTGTTTTCGTTTTATAATATCAACTGTTTTCATGAATTGGCGAAAGAATCGAGTGTCAATAAACAAGTTATTGGTCTAGGTCGTATTTTATATGGTTGGTATCATGTCAAAGGTTCCCGCCAAATTATGGGTTTACGAACTTTATGGCATTTCTTTTTCACTGGGCCTTAACCCAAGACATACCAAGCACTTTTGGCATTCGTTGTGAGGAGCTCATGATTATTCCTGGTGAAGTAATTCTAATTTGAAATACTGTTGATATGCAATTTTTAAAAAGTACGATATAGGATCAAGCACACAACACCTCTTTTGCGAATTCATGTTGAAAAAACAAAAAAAGAAATCTGGGTAAGAATTTTGGCCCTAAGCTATATCTGGAAAACAAAAGTTGGTTGATAAATACCGTTTACGACTTTGTAATAATCTCGTAAATTTGAGATAGAAACAATAACAACCATAGCTTTATTGAACATCCCGAGCCTTCTCCAGCTTGTGACGATACTGGCTTGTATAGGGCCGATACAAATTAATAATAAAATTTCGGGGATCAACGTTCAACTGATATATATTGTTGCGCCTAAAAAATATTGTTGAGGTCTAGAGTTAATCAAGAAGGAAAATATGTCTTCAGAACCAATTGCACACGCATCGATACCAAATAGTCCTTCAGATCCTGAATCCATACTGGGGAGACTAAGGAACTGTTATCTCAATCTTTCAACCACCAACTGGAAGTGTGGTAGATTAGATGAGGCCGATGCCAATCGAAGACATTCAGTATTCGTACTTAACTCGCCGACAGTCTCGCAGACCTCAACAAGTCTGTAGAACATCCTTGCCATTAAAGTAGTTTTGGAATGGCTAAGTGGTAATGTCATGTCGACGATTGGCATAACTATATTTCTTAATTCAAAAATCTCTCTCTACTGTCGCAGATCTCCCAACGAAATGATTGAACAGATCACATTTTCTGGGTGCCGGGTCACAGAGATATCCCAATGAGTTATAAAGCAGACGAGCTTGCGAGAATAGGAACTACCTGTGGATATGCCTCAAGCGATATATAAGCAGTCTTCAGGATCAGGCCCGAAGAGCAAAGAATGACAGATGGTCACAAAAGGGGGGCTGTGAACACTCCAAAATTATATGGCCCGCCTCTTGGCAGGCACCTAAATTTGGTTACCTCAATATTTCGAAAAATTTTTAGGGCTGCCAAATCTTCATTTGTGGTCCGATTTCAAAATTCTTTTAAAAAGTGCTCAAAATCCCTACAAAAATGCTTCGTATTAAGCATTTTTTTAATAGTTTCCTTTGATTTCATCCCACTGGCATTGTTGGCAATTCATCTTCATGCATCTTCCTTTTCCAATTTATCACGAACGACGTTATATTAACATCATCTGCAGCGCCACAACATCAAATGAGTTGGGGTCCCGAGGAAGGAAGAATTCGGATGTAGCGGAAGGGAAGGGTCGACCAATTTTCCTTATCTAGCCAGTAGCTAAAACGCTTGAGACAATACTTCTCCTGAGCCTTGTTGGATAATTTCCATGTGGTGAATATTTGCATGGATTTCGTAAATTAAATCCTACGGCGTCTGCTTTGCCCGTCATCACTGCACATATTAGCGGGCCAAGTCCACTTAAGCACGGCACTTGTAGTTTATAGCGAAAGCTTTGGATACGATGAGGCATGCCAAGCTTTATGTGGACAATGTGGATCTCCGCTAGGTGCCCCCATATCTTCAGACCCATTTTTCCCTATGTTATGGATAGTCAAAATCCGTTCAGGGACAAACAGTGGGCCAAATGGCAAAAAAAAATCTAAGCGGTACAAAACGTTTTAGATATGTTTAAGCTTTCAGGAAAGTGCTTCTGTAGGTCCATATCTGTACTATAGGGTGAGATACAGGGTATCAATGTTGACCACTTTTCATTTCTCCAAACTTGTGGGGACCATAACTTTTGATCTAAAAACCGATTTTTGTGATTTCGGACTCTAGAGAAAGAGCTTGACGACAAACATGCATGTTATTATATGCCATCGTGTACCGTTAACGAGGTATATATGTTTAGTTTTAAAATATCAAAATTTTGACTTGGTTTTATTAATTTTTTTTATAATTATTTTTTTAAACTCCGTCAATTTTTGAGCTATAAACTTAAAATTTTACATAAATTGTGCCATTATATGTATGCACAAAATAAAAAAGGTTACCGTTTGGCCCACGGTGGGACGTCAGTTTGGATCTTCATGATCTAGCGAAAGCGATGAATATCTATCTGCCAAGGGATTACCGCTTTTAGAGACCATCCGCAAACCAGACTAGTTTCGACATAACTATGGTTTGTAGTTGTAGCTTTCTCCATTCCTATTGGGCTAGAATTGATGCTAAAGTTCTAGATTTTTGTTCCGATTGTAACCAGGGATCACACATTACCTGTCATGGATGATGCAACTTAATGTACTTATAATCTAATAAAAACAACTTTGCAGTTGCGAAACAAGCAGCAAGGCGAAGCACTGAAAAATTTAGTCATGAGCTGTGATGTCGCTCATTTATCTGTCAGCGATGCCATCAAAAAATCTCTGGAGTAATGTTTGATTCATTTGAGTTTCATGGAGAAGGCGAATATTGAACGAAGAGATGTTTCTGGCATATGACAACTGGTCCCATGGAATCAGATATGCGAACGAGATGTAAGCAGCTAAATTAATATCAAAACTTACTTTATAGGGCACTAGCCGAACCGGGCCCGCTCCGCTGCGCCTTCTTTAACTCCCTAATATCTTTTTAGGGTGGGGACACTTCGCCCTGAATGCGGATATCGAATTCGTGCCATTTTAGCATATGACGCTGAGCGCTTTCGCGCTTTTTTTATCCCCTCTTAATGTTGGCGACATTTGCGAGGTACAACATTTTCCCCAAAAAGATGTCGCACTGCTGAACGCCGTTCGGACTCGGCTATAAAAAAAGGTTCCTTATCATGGAGTTTAAACTTAAATCGGAAAGCACTCATTGATGTGTAAGAATATGAATTCTGCTGCTAAAGTTCTTCCTTAGGGTAATGTTCTCATTAGGGGAGGGATGGCACCTCAGACATTTCGACTCAAATATGGATATCAAATTCGTGCTGCACTTCCAAATCCCTTTAATTTGAGCCCCATATTGCCATGGCCGGTAAATATGAACCGTTTGGAGGGTGTTTTGGGGCTGGAGCGGCCACCGGTACTTTTTAATGAAAATAGATATCAAATTAGTTCCTCATTCCCAACGGAAATGAAGTTCATTTTAGGGGGTGCTTTAGGGCGTACCCAAAACACTTGGCTCCAAAATTGGATATTAAATTCGTTTTCTATTCTCAAATACCTTTCATTTGAGTCCCATATTGTTATAATGGGTCAAATAACCCATTTGATGTATCTTTAGGAAGAAAGCGCCACCTAGACTTGAACGCAAATTTTAATGTCATATTCATACATACACAATCTATGAAAATTTGAAGAAAATCGGTTCAGCCAAGAATCATATAGTCATAATGGGTTTAATGGCGTTTTTGAGGGGTGGCATGACCACCTATACTTCGATTTGATTTTGTATGCCAGATTCGAAATCCACTGTCGAATACCTTTCATGTGAGTCCCATATTGAAATTAACGTCCAATATATCTGTTTGGGTAGTTTTGGGGTTGGGGCGGCCCGATGGATACTTAGACTCATATTAATACCATATTCGTATTCTACTCTCCAATACCTTTCATTTGATACCTATTTGATTTTGGGTTGTGTTTTTGGTATAAGGGGAGGGTCCGTCCCCCTTCCGATACCGAAAAATTATATACCTTATGTTTCCTTCCAGATCAACCAGACAATACGGAAATTTCGAGAAAATCGGTTCCGCCGTTTTTCAGTCTATACGGAACAAACAAACCGAGTCCAATATGTCCGTGATAGTCTAATGTGCCAAATTTGGGCGTTTTTGTGGGGGTGGGGTGACCCCCTTAATTCGACATGAATTTGTATGCCAGATTCGTTATCTACTACCGCATACTTTTCATTTGATACCCATATTGTCCTTATCGGCCCACTTTTAATTTTGGGTGGTGTTTTTGGGGTAACGGTGGGGGGTCCGCCCCCTTCCGTTGTCAATAAATTATAAAACCTATTCCTAGTTCCTCACCATATTCGTAATCCACTCCTGAAGAGCTTTCATTTGAGTCCCATATTGTCATGATCGTCAAATAAACCTATTTTAAGGGGTATTGAAGCTACCATTACCATTATTTCAAAAACGGATTGCCTTAAACATCATGGGCCCTAAAATGAAACAAATGCCAATGTCTATCTTAATATGTACTATATCCAAATGTACTATATCCAAAATAGAGTTTTTCGTAGATTATTCTTTTATTATTTAAATCCCCATATTTGCAAGATTATACTGTCAATATGTGTTTGATTAGCATTATTTTTTATACCCTCCACCATAAGATGGGGGGTATACTAATATCGTCATTCTGTTTGTAACTTCTCGAAATATTCGTCTGAGACCCCATAAAGTATATATATTCTTGATCGTCGCGACATTTTATGTCGATCTAGCCATGTCCGTCCGTCTGTCCGTCCGTCCGTCCGTCTGTCTGTCGAAAGCACACTAACTTCCAAAGGAGTAAAGCTAGCCGCTTGAAATTTTGCACAAATACTTCTTATTAGTGTAGGTTGGTTGGTATTGTAAATGGGCCATATCGGTCCATGTTTCGATATAGCTGCCATATAAACCGATCTTGGGTCTTGACTTCTTGAGCCTCTAGAGTGCGCAATTCTTATCCAATTGGAATGAAATTTTGCACGACGTGTTTTGTCATGATATCCAACAACTTTGCCAAGTATGGTTTAAATCGGTCAATAACCTGATATAGCTGCCATATAAACCGATCTTGGGTCTTGACTTCTTGAGCCTCTAGAGTGCGCAATTCTTATCCGATTGGAATGAAATTTTGCACGACGTGTTTTGTCATGATATCCAACAACTGTGCCAAGTATGGTTCAAATAGGTTAATAACCTGATATAGCTGCCATATAAACCGATCTGGGATCTTGACTTCTTGAGCCTCTAGAGGTCGCAATTATTATCCGATTTGCCTGAAATTATGTACTACGGATCCTCTTATGACCATCAACATAGGTGCTTATTATGATCTGAATCGGTCTATAGCCCGATACAGCTCCCATATAAATCGATCTCTCTATTTTACTTCTTGAGCCCCCAAAGGGCGCAATTCTTATTCGAATTGGCTGACATTTTACACAGGTCTCCAACATGTAATAATATAATAATAGCAGAGCAAATCTTTTCTTATATCCATTTTTGCCTAAGAAGAGATGCCGGGAGAAGAACTCGGCAAATGCGATCCATGGTGGAGGGTATGTAAGATTCGGCCCGGCCGAACTTAGCACGCTTTTACTTGTTTTTTTTAAGTTTGTTATTCAAATAGTTTTATTTGTATCTTAAATTCGCATATTATTTACTTAAAATTTGGGAAGTTTTTTAACTTATGTTAGAAAAGTACGTCTTATGCATAGTGTGATTGTTAACAGGCCTGATGGCTTCGCATTGCACGAAATTAAATAAATAAAATAGTTTTTATTTGCTTAAATTCACGCTTAAACTTTCATTTAAAAAAACCACCATACGTCTATTAATTATTAAATATATTTGCAAATTTTTAAATTCATTCCAATTACTTGGGCCTTGCTCTCTTTAAAAACACTCCCCGTCGACATTCACAGCACATAGAACGGAAATTGCACTCACACATTCGATTATTGTATACATATGGAAGCATTGAAATATGTGTGTTAATATTAATGAGTATGACACATATATCCTTATGATACCCTACAATAATTTGATTGGATCTCCAAATTGTAATATCCGTCATTTGGAATATGTATATGTAAACTTATGACAAATGAACTAAATTAAATTACTAAATTTCAACAAATAAGGAACCAACACAGTTTAATCTTCGAAAAAGGTGAATCCCAAACCGAAATTAAAATTATTTTTTTTTTTCAAAGTAGCAGAAACAGGTTTTTCGTTAGCGATTTATTTAGAGAAGTAACAAATTATGTTCCAAATCGTACAAATAAATGAAAAACCATCGATATGCAAATTATAAGCGATTTATTTTTTTGAGACTTTTGACGTCTTCAAACAGGTGACTTTAAAATAAAGCGGCATCTCATTTAACCATGCCGTCTATAGAGCTCCACATTTGCACACACATACATCTTATGTACCAGTCTCTTCTCTGTCAAAAGGAGATGGTTAAACATTTAAGTACGTCAGTGCGTTTGATGAAGTCCCTCATTTAACTTTCGTTGTAGCTCTGCTCTATTAGCTTTGTTAGTGCTCTCAACTTGAAGCAGTGATTCAACAGTTTCAGCTTCTGACTTTTTTCAGGGATGGGAAGTTGTAAGCTACGTTTTTTTACACACAATCAAATGATAAAAGATATACAAATTTTGTAATTTTAATGTTAATTTCAATAAAAGGTTGTCGCAATGGGCTACCAGAAATGGCTTGAGGACCAACCCAGGGAAGACGGAGCTGGTGCTCTTTGTGCGTAAATATAAGATACCGGAGTTCAGACTCCCGTCCTTGGATGGGGTCACCCAGCGGCTATCGAAGTAGGCGAAGTACCTACGCATAGTCCTCGATTCGAAACTGTCCTGGAAGAGGAATACTGAGGAAAGAAGCCGTAAGGCACTGTGCGCTTTTTACTTCTGCAGGAGGATGTTCGGTGGGAAGTGGGGGTGACTCCCAGGATGATTTATTGGATGTATACGGCCATTGTGAGACCAGTACTGGCCTATGGAGCACTGGTTTGGTGGGTTGTCATAGGGAAGAGGACGCGTGCGAGGGAGTTCGAGAAGGTCCAGAGACTGGCCTGCGTCGGGATCACAGGGGCACTGAGCTCCGCACCGCAGGCAGCCTAGAGGCGATGCTAGATATGCAGCCCATTGGGGCCTATATTTGGAACTGCGCCACCAGGGTCGCGCTTAGACTGAGAGAACTCGTCGTGCTGAAGGAGGATGGTTGCGGCCACAGTTCGATTCTGAGTGTTATGGATACGGAGGTAGACTGAGGAGGATATCCGACTACCTGGCACCAGTGTCGACGGAGTGAGGGCATTCGCGATTCGTTTTCCTGAGAGGGACAAATGGATGGAGTACTTGAGGAGAAAGAGAGCTCGATATACACAGATGGCACCAAGATGGAGTCAGGAACTGGATTGGGGGTCTACTCTGATGCACTCAATACCAGTATGTCTCTGAGACTGCAGGACGAGTGTACAGTCTTTCAGGCAGAGGTCTGCGACATTGCAGTGGCAGCAAGAGAAATTCTGGTAAGGGGCCTGCCGCCCTCGAAACTCGGAATTTATGTGGACAGTATGGCGGCGCTCAAGGCCTTAGGGTCGAGGATTTTGAGGTCGAGATGCGTTCGATAAGAGGTCGATGAGTACTGTAAAGTGTCATAACCGGACACTGTGCCATTGGCCGCATGGCGGCGCGCATGTGGATGCCGCTCAATGACTTCTGTAGGAGTTGCCTCGATGAGGAAGAGACTATTGAGCACTTGCTGTGTTCCTGTCCGGGTCTGCAAAGACGTAGGCTCTCCTTTCTGGGAAGTCGTTTCTTCTGTGATCTGGGTGAACTTCCAAACGTACCTCTAGTATCTCTCCTGATGTTAGTTGAGGGAACAGGATGGCTCCGACGGGGGGTACCACAAGCTCCGGCATTGGTAGATCCGTGCTTGCGTAGGCACGGACGATTCTTCACCCCCCGCTCAGATTTCTCCACTCTTCCTGTCTTTTTCTTTTATTCGTGTACTAAGTCTCTAGTACTAAGTCCCACTTTTTCTTCCTGTTCTCTCTCCAGGGTACCAAAATGGGCCAGACTGGTCTCCGAGGGAACTCATCTTTGGTGAGCAAACCATTCCACCTAATCTAACTTCAATAAAAAATCATTCCAATTATTTGAACAAAGTACACCTGGCCCGGATTACACTGTAGAACAAAATTTAACTTTTTCCAAAATAACAGGTAAAACTGCACAGATTATGAAAGAGAAGGCAAAAAGTGGTTCAAAAATGAAATCAGCGATGCCCAGGCCTTTACGATAGCGTTGATGGCAAGTCACGTTTAGTTTTGCAAAACACCAATCATTCAGTCCAAAAAATTATTTTTTGCTTATTAAGAGAATCAAAATAAATTTTCATTTTTGGCATCGCTGGTTTACAAAAGGAAGTCAAAGTTGGTTAGAAAAGAAACCATCCCCTTCTGGACACTCTTCTAAATTTTTGGCTTACGATAACTTTTAATATTTGCATTTTGGGTGTATTATGTATTCGTCGATTGTAATAACACAGTAGGGACAGACTAAACTACCAACTCGGATAAGGGGTGACCAGATTCGATAAGTAACAAAAAATAAATATTTATAAATCTGCTTGTTCTAATATGATCAAACTCTATCTTATATTTTACCAATACATGCAATACCTACAGATTTATTTTCTTTGAAAACAACTTATGAAATTCGATTTGAAATATTTGTATACCCTCCACCATAATTCCGTCATTCTGTTTGTAACTCCTCGAAATATTCTAAGTCTAAGACCCCATAAAGTATATATATTTTTGATCATCATGACATTTTATGCCGATCTAGCCATGTCCGTCCGTCCATCCGTCTGTCTGTCGAAAGCAGTCTAACTTTCGAAGGAGTAAAGTTAGCCGCTTGATATTTTGCACAAATACCTCTTTTTAGTGTAGGTCGGTTGGGATTGTAAATGGGCTATATCGGTCCACGCCTTCATATAGCTGCTATATAAATCGATCTTGGATCTTGACTTCTTGTGCCACTAGGGCGCAATTCTTATCCCATTTGAATGAAATTTTGCATGAGGTGTTCCGTGCTAAGTATGGTTCAAATCGGTCCATAACCTGATATAGCTATCATATAAACCTATCTGGGGTCTTCATTTCTTGAGGCACTAGAGGGCGCACTTCTTACCCGAATTAAAATTCCGCATGACGTGTTTTGTGTTGACTTCAAACTACTGAGCTAAATAAGGTTTAAATCGGTCTATAACCTGATATAGCTGCCATAGAAACCGATCTTGAATCTTGACTTCTTCAGCCACAAGAGGGCGCAATTATTATCCGAGTTGACTGAAATTTTGTACAACGGCTTCTCCCATGACCTCCAACATACGTGTCAAATATGGTCCGAATGGGTCCGTCTCTCTATGTCCGATCTCTCTATGTTATTTCGTGAACCCCTAAAGGGCGCAATTCTTTATAGAATTGGCTGAAATTTTACACGATGACTTCTATTATTGTCTCCAACATACATTTCAATTATGGACCATAACTTGATATAGCTCCAATATTATAGCAATTCTTTTCTTTTATCCTTTGGCTGCCTAAAAAGAGATATCGGAAAAAGAACTCGACAAATGCGAACTATGATGGAGGGTATATAAGATTCGGCCTGGTTCTTTCATTGACTTCATCCTTCTAAATGGAGACTTTAGAGACACTATGCGATGAGTTCAGAAAAATATGAAATTTACCAAAATTAAAGGTATTTGTTTTTACACATATATTGTTGGCGGTATTTATGTGAATTATATTATATTGCCAGATTTCGTTTCTTTGGTGACTCATTGTCGAATTTGAAATAGATTATTTCTTCCTTTGACACTATGCCCCTACACATGAATATTGTGGAAGATTTTGGGATAGCAGTTAAAGTTGTCTCCAAGTAATTTTTGCTTGATATTCGCAAATGAATACCTTGGATTTTTTAAAATTTTTATATCTGCATATGTAGTCTATTTTGAGACTTCTAGTGAAATTTGATGAATACTATTTTTTCTTTTGATATCATCCGTCTAAATGAAATTGTATCATACTTTCATGCAATAACTCGAAAAAGAACGACAATTCAAGCAAAAAAATTGGAAATGATTTCAAGTTTTTTGCCAAAATCGGTAACGATATTAAGATAATGACTGTTTGACTATTTTTTAATCATCTTTGGAAAACTTTTTGACGACTTGTTTATGTTTCTCAAATTTGAACAAAATTAGTGAGAAACAACAGGTTATATAAATTTTATTATTGTTGTAGGAAACTAATAAACTCTCATAAATTTATATTAAATTGCCCTTTAGATTTTTTTATTATCGCCACTCCATTTACATTGAATTTAAGGCGGAAAAACAGAGTGCAGTTTTTATTAATGTGTATTCTTCGTTGGTTACCTGTTGGGGATGATTTTTTTACAGAAACCACATTTATGAGGGTTAATTAATTTGGAAGTTTAAAAATTTGCAACGTACACGTGCTAACTCAGGCCACCGTAAAATTCAGCCATTAAAGAATAGCTTTTTTTAACAAGGAGAAGAACAAGGAAACCTGCACCCGCTTCAAATTTCTTAAGTCCACTACCAAAGAACGAAGAGGAAGGATTGATCTAATTGCTATACAGTTAACTTCCCGCATTTATCTGATCAAGCCATTTGTGCAAATAACAAAACATCAGAAAAACAACCAGCGCTGCAGAAAAAAAGCAAGGAGGATTTGAAGGAGGAGGATTTGTTTTACATAACCAAGAAAAAAGCGCATGGATGTGTAAAGAAGAAGAGAACTTCTACAAACTTCAACTTCAGAGCAAAGGCCACGTTGGCTGTTCCAGCGGCGAACCGGATGGTGCCAACACCATCCACACATCCAAGCGAAAGGGGGCAATAGAAGGGACTGTTTCCAAACTTGATTGTACCGATACTTGATTGTACCGAAAGTAGCACGGACAGATAGTCTTTGGGAGAATTACAATGCAATATCAAGAAGAAAGTACAAAATGCCTTGTTACAAGCTCAGAACTGTCCTCCCACGCCAACGGTCTGCCACCAGCTTTTTTCGGAGGGCATTGAAATCCCAAACCCATGTCAGTCAGGAATCCGCGAGACTATATACAAGGAAGCTACTAGGTTGATAGAGTACTCGGTAGGCACGCTTTATCTGGAGAAGTGGAGCATGCACTTTAACGGCAAACACCTTGAGAGCCTTGAATATCTGGCCATAGTCCTCAAGAATAAATTCAAAGAATAAAAGTTGACTACGCTCTAAACTAAAAGATGGAAAAGTTCAAACAAGTCAAAGGTCACCCCACACCCAAGTTTATCAGTTGCCAGCATCGTGTACTAGATCGCGTTCTTCGCGTTGCCATGGACGATGAGCTGTATGGATCGACTAGATCACCAAACATCGAATACTTCTTTGTGCAGGAATTGATGAGCAATTATGATACATTGAAAGCAGCTTTCAGAAATGGTAAAACTCAGATTATGGAAACAGGCTGGTGTAGAGACGACATGAAGGTTCTCTTGAATTCCCTTTTGTAAAGTTTAACCAAATTCCAAACATCTGCAATGCACGCTGGAACTCCCGCGCAATTCTGGCTCTTCTGGCGTTTATTCTGGTACCTGAAGCCTGGAACAGGTTGCGTAAAATCTGTTCATTCATTTCTTACTAATGGGCTGATGATTGGTTCAGTAGTCAATTGTTTCACGCTGAAGATTTTGAAGAACTATCTTTAGCTCTGAATGACTACCCAAAGGTACTCAAATGCTTGAAGACACACTGGAAAAAAGATGAATTTCCAATCAACATTGCCCAGAGCAACCAATGCTGTGAGCGTGCGATCAAAGTTATGCAAGACTTATATAACTCCTGCCACAACAAGGACAACCTCTCACTAAGTTTCATCCTCTCCAATGACAACGTGGATATTTAATTTCCTCGAGTATTTGATGATGCTACAAATATGTGGCTCTAAATATTGTGTTCAATTATATAACTGCCTACAGTGACTTCAAAAAATTGTCCAATATGACGAAATAAAAATTTTAAAATCATTTTGTACCTGAGGTTCTTAGGATAATTACCGCTGAGTTTTTTTTTTTTTTGATGTTGAATGCTCAAAGATATTTCAAACCATTTCCGAGTTTGGTATCCCTGTTAAATTCGTACCACTTTGCAGGATTGCTCTAGTTGACACGTCCTTCTGGGGGAGATAAAACCTTTTAAAAACAAAAACAAAACAGAAATCGAAAACAAATAATTTTTAAAATTCAAACGAGGCTAAAACTTTTCTCAGGAGTGCTTAGCCCATCCCCATAGGCCTTTCTACACTTGAGGTTAGAATAGGATAGAACAATTCAATACCAAACGAGGTTTCAGACAGGGAGGCAGTTTATGGTGTGATCTCATCCTGCTGGAAAGGTTTATATCTGATGCAGGTTCAAATTAATTTGACACACTTTTAACGCACCATGCCGTCAACATTGAAATTTGTTTGTTCTATTTTAGTACTACATAGTGCAAATTGGAGGCCACCGTAGCGCAGAAGTTTGCATGTCCGACTATGAACGCATGGGTTCGAACCCTGGCGAGAAAAAATTTCGCCAATGGTTATCCCCTTTCAAATGCTGGCAACATTTGTAAAAACTTCTCCCCAAAGAGGTGTTGCTCATAAAAATGAGGTATCCTATCATTGAGCCTAAACTTGAATCGGACAGCACTCATTGATATATGAGAAGTTTGCCCCCTTAAATGGAATGTTCATGGGCAAATTTCCAATGTGAAAAATAGTGCTAATCACAGATAATTGGTTATTCGTATCTAATATCGCATAGCCTTGCACTGGATAAGACTAAAATAGAAAACAAAAATTATGGTTCGGTCATCGAATACAGTAACAGAAGATTTTGAAAAGATCGATGAAGAGTTAGTTAAAATGGGTCTAGCAGCGTAAATTGGGATAACAATGAGATGGTATCAATGCCCTGTAAACCCAAGATAACGGAGAATGTTGGGAATTACATTTTTGAAAACGAATGACAAATTATGAAAGAAAACGGAAAAAAATTCGCTAAGAGATGACACTCAGGAATAAAGCCGCCTCTCGACAAACGCTTTGTTATATGAATCTGCGTTGATGGAAATATCGACATCATGTAAATCACGAGCTCATGCGCTTATCTATGCCATCATCTTTATAAAGCTTATACAGAGCGTGGTTCATACGTTGTCGATGTTATAGCGCAATCCCATCTCCGACACCAAACGAATGTGTGTGCGTGAGACTATGAGCCCATTCAAATATCACATAAAACTTGCTATGAGAAATGCTTTTTAATTCAATTGTGACGTTATTGTGTGTGGATACCGTCAACGGGTCGGGCTTTTGCTGTTGATGATACCAACTACGATGGCGCTGAATTTTGTGGGGATTTCCTCAACCCAGAATTCGCATGAATGGCACAGTAAAGTGTGACTATGACAAGAACTTGCACAGATTATTGCGTAGACAAGCAAAGGCAAAAAACCCCCATACAAATAAAATACTCGCATACACACACGGACGTATGTCAATAGACCAAGTCAGCAATATGGGATGGGATGCTCGTAACAGGGTGGGGGAACTGCGAGTGTTTGTGACGTCTAACTTGGCCACTTTAGAAAAATCACTTTGCCCCCTTTATACAATGAATCAACAGATTGTTAAGAGAAAAGGAGAGAAAATACTGTTGCTGCTCTAGTTGTAAATATTCCAAGGTGTTAGGTATGCCGAATAAAGACTTGATTCAAAAAAGGGATCATAAAAAAAGAGGTTGCCAACTAAAAAGAAACATGGATTTAAAAGTAACGATCCTTTGGTATGACTTCAAACCATGATGTAATTGGAATGGTGAAGTATGCCTGTATCTAGTTTTTAATAGGAACTTCCAATCTTCTCTAAGACATTTGAGCCTTGGGTCTAACATGCTAATGCAAATTTACCCGTGAACATTCCATTAAGGAACAGAGTAAAACTTCTCACCTATCAATGACTGCGGTCCGATTCAAATTTAAGCTAATTGATAAGGGGCCTGCTTTTTATAGCGGAGTGCGAACGGTGTGCCGTCGAGTTCTTTGAGGTAAGTTCTTACATGGCTTCTTTGCATGGCATAGTACATCGTAAATGTCGGCAGCATTAAAAGGGGGTGAACATCGCTGAAAGTTTTTTGATGTTCTTGCCAGGATTGGAACCCAGTCGAAGGTGGACATAAAAAGAGGGTGGAGATATTAATCCGCCCCATGCCACTATGGACATACCTAATAATAATAAGTAATCGACTTGTTGTGCGCTCTAGAAACTATAAAGTAACCTTTCAAAAAGAAAATTTTAAGTTAGGAATTCCGTGCTACTTACAAAATTCTTAATTGTTTTCAATGCCACTCCCCTAAGTTGGTTCATGTCTGGTATTGTGTCTCCACCTAAGTGCCGGAATCTGTTATACGCGAAAGACGGGCAATGACAAAGGAAATGCTCCAATAGATATACTGACGTTCTTCTTACTTCCTTTCAGTAATAGCCTCGTCTTCTCACGATCTGGATCCCCCCATAGGATTTTCGCCGTCCTACCGACCGTTTCGCTATATAACTAATAACTCCAATAACTCGGACTGCGTCGACCCGAAAGGCTTCGGATTAACCAAGTTTATTGGTTAATCCTTCCATTTCCCCTTACTCCGTTATGGCCCGGCACCCAAACGATGCGGATTTTGCCATCCTCAGAGAAGCCGTTAATCTCCATCTTCCACTGCAAGACTGTTCGCGACGTAATTGCCCTTATGGCAATTTTACTGTCCGTAAAAATGTTCACCACTTCACGCATTCCGCGAAGTGGTGCAGGACCAGATGTCCGCCTGCAGGACCGTATTATGGTCAGGCAGTCTAAAACAGATCTCAGTTCCTGCGTTCTCAATGTATACCCCCAGGCTCACTCTGTCCTCTAGCTTTGATCCATTCGTGTAACATGATCTTCCAGATGGCAATACTAGGGTTCCGCCAATCCAAGACTGTGCCGATGGCAGCAGTGCCTCGCACTTTCTTCAACATTCATCTAAAGTATGCGATCAGAAACCTCTTCCCTTCCTTCCAGTTTTCCTATCGTCGTCTCAAAATTACTGCGATGGTATGAGCTGCCCCCATCCTCAATCCTTTCTCCCATCGCCTTAAGTCTCAAAGACACAGTGGCTGCCTCACACTTAATGTGTATGTCAATGGGTCGGATATCTAGAATAGTCTCCAGTACCCTAGTGGGCATAGTCCTCATCGCTCCGCTTATGCTAAGGCAACATGTTCTCTGAGCCTGTTGTATGGTCCTTATGTTGCACTTTTTCTCCGTAGCAGTCCAGCAAACTACTGAGGCGTAAGTAGTATTAGTCTAACCACGCTCCTGTAGAGCCAGTGGACTCTCCTCGGATTCAGGGCCCATTTCGAGCCTACGGCCCGTCTACACAATGCCCAACATCTGTGAACCTTCTCAGTACGCTCCTGAATGTGACACTTCAAATTCAGGATCCTGTCCAAGATCACACCTAAGTATTTGACCGTATCAGATATCGAAATCGTCTTATTGTGGAAACGTGGTGAATTGGCCCAGCTTCGTCTTCCTCGTGAACAGGCATATTTCAGACTTATCTGGGTTAACATTGAGACCCCTGGCTCTAGCCCAGTCATATGCCATATGCAAGACCCTTTCGGCCCTTGTGCATAGCTCGTTCGGTTCCTTACCCCTTTGAAGTACTACCCCTTTAAAGTATCAAATCCCTCGTCAGTCAGCATCCGTAATAGGTCATTTATGGAGGTCACCCATTGGAGTGGCGATAAAATGCCACCCTGTGGCGTGCCTTGTGCCACTTTTGCCTTATATTTATACCATGGGACACACAATTTATCCACCTGTTCCTTAGCATGTGGTTTATCCAGTCTCTAAGGACCGGGTCTACCCGGTACTGGCCTAAGGATTGGATCAGTGTGTCGGTCAGCACATTGTTAAAAGCCCCCTCGATGTCAATACACACCGCCAAGGTGAACGCTTTGGCATCGAGGTTTTCTTCTATTTTATGCACAACCTCGTGCAGGGCAGTCTCCACCGACCTTCTCTTGACATAGGCATGCTGTTTGTATTTGAGCAGTTCGCTGGATGTCCTATTCTTCATCATGGTGTCCACAATACGTTCCATGGTTTTGAGTAGAAGTTTGAGTTTGGTGTCGCATAACTTGCCTTGCCGTGATTGGGTATAACCACCACCCTTGCCTCCTGCCAAGCTTTCGGAGTATGTGCAAGTGCTAGGCACGCTGTGAAAATATTGGCCAGATAAGGCGCTAAATAGATTGCCTCTTTCTGTAGTAACGCCGGAAATATTCCATCAGGTCCGGGTGGCTTAAATGGTTTGAAGCTCCTCAAGGATTCCTTCACCATAAATTCCGTAATTATAAACCTTCGATCAACGTCATTATTCCAAGATTCCGGTGTCTCCGTGGAAAATGGGTTTTCATCAAAAGCCTGATTTACCAATTCCTTGTCACTGAATTAACATGAGATGTTATTAGATCAATATAGAAGTTTGCTATACGTTTGAAAAATTGACTCTTAAACCATTTTTAAAAAAAAAATTGTTAAATTTATCATGTATTAAAAGCTTAAACCCAGAATTGGAAGTGCCCACTTTTGGCCATACTGAGTCTTCTCATAAAGGATATAACAACAAGTTATTTTAAATCACCCGGTAATTCACCCGGTATAGAAGCTCAAGAAGTGCATCGGGAAATCGGTTTATATAGGAGCTATATCAGGTTATGGACCGATTCAAACCATTTTTGGCACATATGTAAGAGGTCATAAAAACAGTCACTGTGCAAAATTTCAGCCAGTAAAAATCAAGCACGGCATTGACAAATTGACCACATTCGTTCATAAAAGTAAATCCACACACAAATGTTATTAGATCAAACACAAATGTGCATAAGCCAACAACAGTTTTTGTGAATAAAATGATAACCTCTAGTGAACAGTTTTTAAAAGACTGCAAAAATTGTTGTATGCCGATGAGTATGAAAAAAAAGACTTACCACAATTTAAACTTAAGGTTGGTATACATACACATTTTGTAGGGATGATGTTTATAACGGTCGGCGCATGAAACAACAACGCGTGTTCACAAAATCATCCGCGCTTGTTAACAACATCTGTGTATGATAATGACAACATTGGTGCATGATTTTGCAAACGCATAGAACAGTCAGTTTTAGCCAACTCGGATAAGAATAACGCCCTCTAGAGGCTCAAAAAGTACAATCGGGAGATCGGTTTGTATGGGTGCTATATCAGTAGTGGAATTCAGCACAATGTTTAAACGAAAATTGTTTAGTTAAAAAGCTATAACGGAAAAGTTTACAAATTTGGTATTCAGTAGCCACTTTTAACGATAATCGACATTAGTAAAATCAGCTGTTTTCGTTAACAAAAAAAAGTTGTGAACTTAACAACGGACAATATTTTGAGTTTATTTTAACGATGATAAATAAAAATCATTATTTACAGTGGCTTATTTTCTCTTGGTTTTTCTTAAAACATTTCGAATTTATGCACACCTACATAATCAAAAGTTTTATATGAATAAATTGGTATTCATAATATGTACTTTTTCTAAATAATTGTGTACATTTTATTTAGATTTGTGATGCTTTTAAGTTAAAACACAAATTAATTCAGACTATGCGAAAAATTATTGATTATTTTTGTCGATTTGTCTTTGTGCTTTTCGCAGTTTTGAGTAGGATTGCAAAGAGGAATTAAACAAGTAAAAAGGCGTTAAGTTCGGCCGGGCCGAACTTTGGATACCAACCACCTCGGGTATATATGTAAACCACCTTTCATCAAAAACAAAAATATTGGTCTTTTTATTAGCTATATCTAAAAATAAACCGATCTAAACCATATACAACATGAATGTCGAAAAGCCAATGTGTCAAATTTTAGTTAAATCGGATTACAAATGTCCCTTTTTTGGGGCCAAGACTTTAAATCAAGATATCGGTATATATGGCAGCTATATTCAAATCTTCATCGATTTGGACCAAATAGCAGAAATATGTAGAGGGGCTTAACTTAATTCTCTGTCCCAAATTTCGGCAACAATAATATGGGTCCAAAACATTAAATCAAGATATCGGTCTATATGGCAGCTATATCCAAATTCGGACCGATCTGTGCCCTAATGCAGAAGTATGTCAAGGGGCTTTACTTAACTCACTGTCCAAAATTTCGGCGACATCGGACAATAAATGCGCCTTTTATGGGCCTATCACCCTAAATCGGAGGATCGGTTTATATGGCAGCTATATCCAAATCTGGACCAAATTGACGAAGGATGTCGAAGGGCCTAAGACAACTCACTGTCCCAAATTTCAGCAAAATCGGATAATAAACGTGGCTTTTATAGGCCTAAGACCCTAAATCGGAGGATCGCTCTATATAGCAGCTATATCCAAATCTGGACCAAATTGACGGAGGATGTCGGAGGGCCTTACACAACTCACTGTCCCAAATTTCAGCAAAATCGGATAATAAATGTGGCTTTTATTGGCCTAAGACTCTAATCGGTCTATATGGGGGATATATCAAGATATAGTCCAATATAGCCCATCTTCGAACTTAACCTGCTTATGGACAAAAAAGAATCTGTGCAAAGTGTCAGCTCAATATCTCAATTTTTAAAGACTGTAGCGTGATTTCAACAGACAGACGGACGGACATGTCTAGATCGTTATAGATTTTTACGCTGATCAAGAACATATATACTTTATAGGGTCGGAAATGGATATTTCGATGTGTTGCAAACGAAATGACAAAATGAATATACCCCCATCCTTCGGTGGTGGGTATAAAAAAAGCATAATCGTTAGTGCAAACGATTTTTTGCCAAATTTAATTGAAGGATTTCCGTTATAGGTTACAGAACTGCGGTATAGGTTATGAACCGATTAAGATAATATTTGGCACGTATGTTAGAAGTCATAGGAACAGTCACTGTGCAAAAAAATCAGCCAAATCGGATACGATCGGCGGTCTCCAGAGGCTCAAGAAGTATAATCGGAAGATTGGTTTATATGGGCCGAACCAGGCCCGCCGCGCTGCGCCTTCTTTAAGTTTCTAATATTTTTTAAGGGTGAGGACGTTTCGCCCTGAATGCGGATATCGAATTCGTGCCATTGCTGTCTATGACGCTGAACGCGTTCGAATCATGGAGAGAACATAGGACAAAGCGGTGTTTATCCCCTCTTAATGTTGGCGACATTTGTGAGGTACAATGCCATGCATGGTAATTTCAAAAATTTTCCCCAAAGAGGTGTCGGACTGAGGGACGCCGTTCGGACTCGGCTATCGGGAAATTGGTCCCTTGGCATTGAGTTTACACTTGAATCGGAAAGCACTCATTGATGTGTGAGAATTTGCCCCTTCTCTCGAGCCAAATATTTCCATGGCCGGTAAATATGAAGCGTTTGGAGGGTGTTTTGGGGTTGGGGTACTTGGACTCAAATTTTTAAATCATGTGTTCTGGTCTCCAATAACTTTCATTTGATACCCTTATTGTGCCGTCGGACCACTTTCGGATATGGGTGGCATTTTTGAGGTAAGGGGGAGGGTCCGCCTTCACCCGACATCTGAAAATTACATAGCCAATGTTTCCTTCCAGACAAACGTACACAATCTATGAAAATTTTAAGAAAATCGGTTCAGCCAAGTATCATATAGTCATAATGGGTCTAAAGGCGTTTTTGAGGGGTGACGTAACCACCTATACTTCGATCTGATTTTGTATGTCAGATTCGAAATCTACTCTCGAATACCTTTCATTTAAATCCCATATTGAAATGAACATCCAACATGTCTCTTTGGGGAGTTTTGGGTACTTAGACTCAAATTTTAATACCATATTCGTATTCCTCCTCCAGTACCTTTCATTTGATACCTATATTGTCCTGATCGGTCCACTTTTGATTTTAGGTTGTGTTTTTGGGATAAGGGGGAGGGTCCGTCCCCCTTCCGATACCGAAAAATTATATAGCCTATGTTTCCTTCCAGACTAACCTATACAATATGCGAAAATTTCAAAAAAATCGGTTCTGCCGTTTTTCAGTCTATACGGAACAAACAAACCGAGTCCCATATATCTGTGATTGGCTAATGTGCCCATTTTGGGCGTTTTGGTAGGGGTGAGATGACCCTCTATACTTCGACATGAATTTTGTATGCCAGATTCGTAATCTACTACCGCATACTTTTCATTTGATACCCATATTGTCCTTATTGGTTCACTTTTGATTTTGGGTGGTGTTTTTGGCGTTACGGTGGAGGGTCCGCCCAATTCCGTTATCAGTTAATTATAAAGCCTATTGCTATTTCCTGACCATACTCGTAATCTACTCCGGAATACCTTTCATTTGAGTCCCATATTGTCATGATCGTCAAATAAACCTATTTTAAGGGGTTTTGGGGCTGAGGCGGCCCCCCAAATACTTGGACCCAACTTTTATTATGAAATTCGTACTCTACTCTTGAATATCTTTCATTTGAATCCCATATCCCGATCGGTCCACTTTTAATTTTTGGGTAGTACTTTTAAGGTACGGGGGAGGGTCGGCCCCCTGCCGATATCAGACCAGACCAACCTACACAATCTGTGAAAATTCCAAGGTAATCGGTTCGGTCGTTTTTGAGTCTATGCGAAAAAAATAAACAAACCGACAAACAAACGAACACAAATTGAATTTTATATATATAAAATATCTAAATATGAACCGATATGGCTCATTTATAATTTTCCCATTTACACATTTCAAGCGTCTAGCTTTACTCCTTTGAAAGTTAGCGTGCTTTCCACACACAGGCGTCCGCACATGGCTAGATCGACATAAAATGTCATCGCAACCAAGAATATATATAGGACTCGGAAAACTTAAGAGTTATTGTTTAGAAGCCTCATCATCTTCAACTGTTTGGTGCGGTCCGGCGGGTTCATTCGACCTTACTTTTTTCAAAAATGACGTAGGATCAACAGTTACAGACAATGAATTGCTCTCGAGAGATGATCAGTGATATTTTATGCTCGGAGTTTGATGGTATTGATCTGGACAATGTTTACTTTCAACAAGACGGCGCTACGTGCCACACAAACAACGAAACCATTGCTCTTATACGGGAAATGTTTCAAGGCCGTGTTATCTCTGGAAGAGCTCATCACCATTGGTCACCGAGATCTTGTGACTTAACACTTTGCGATTTCTTCCTTTTGGTGCACGCCAACATCCCAGCGTCGATTCAAGATCTCAAAGATAGAACTTGTGTGGCTATCGAGGATATAGAGCATGGTTATGAAAATTTTCATTAAAAGGATATGGTCCGAAGATGTGGTTGTGGTGGCTATTTAGCTTATGTCCTTTTTCGTTATTAACGGCATACCTTCCTCTTTATTATGAAATAAACATCTGATCACTTAACACATTGAATGCCAAGCGATTTTGACCAAAACCTTCCTAACATTATTTTTTTGTTAAACGAGCATATTAGTGATCAACGATTTCTGAGATATCCCTACTCCATTGTGACCCTTACTTTTTATTTTATATAGGCTTTTTTTGTTTCGTACATTTCTGTAAGACGTGTTTTTTTATTATTGTTTGAGTTTTCTTCGAAAACGAAACGTTCTTTAAGAGAAAAGGAAATATTGGAAGTGTTGACGGAGAGTGATGAAGATTTTTCTAATGACGAGGATTATGATTAGATACCGGAGGTTTCGGATTCCGACTCTGAGCCTGAAATAGATCCTGTGGGAATCGATGACATGTTGTTTGAAGATCGTATCAATACGGAAGACGAAACTGACGAAGCTGAGAAAGACAGTTTAACAGCAGGCGCGGAAATGTTGTATACCGAAAGTCAATTAGACTGAATTTTCATCATCATCATTATACCCTACAACTGTGGTACAGGGTATTATGTGGTACAGGCATTTGTTTGCAACGCTAAGAAGGAGAAGAGCTAATAAGTATACCGATCGACTCAGAATCACTTTCTGATTCGATTTAGCTATGTCCGTCTGTCTGTCCATGTATTCTTGTGATCAAGTTACAGGTCGCATTTACTGTCCAAATGTCATGCAATTTTGCACAAGTCTCTTTTTTGGCCCAAGGACGAACGCTATTGATTTTGAACGAAATCGGTTAAGATTTGGATCCCATATATATCTTTCATCCGATTGAACCATTTGGCATGAGGTGATTCATTCGACGTCTTCATATGTGTGCAAAATTTCATAAAAATCGGTTTAGAGTTAGATATAGCTTCCATATATATCTTTCATCCGATATGGCCTTTTAAGGCAGCAGAAACCACAATTTTGATCCTATCTTTCCAAAATTTGGCATGTGATGTTTTATTCAACGTCCTCATATGCAAAATTTCGCCAAAATCGGCCCAGATTTAGTTATAGCTCCCATATATAACTTTCATCCGATATGGAATTTTATGGCATAGCAGCCACAATGTTGGTCGGATCTTTACAAAATTTGGCACGAAGTGTTTTCTTTGAAGTTTCAATACGACTTCACAATTTTATTAAAATCGGTTCAAACTTAGATATAGCACTTATATATATATATACCTTTAAGGCAGCAGAAGCCAAAATTTTGTTCCGATCTTTACCAAATTTGGCACGGGGTGCTTTATTTGAAGTCTACATATGTGGACAAAATTTCATAAAAATCGGTTCAGATTTAGATATACCTCCCATACAGATCTTTCATCCGATTTGGACTTTAAAGGCTGTAGTAGGCACAATTTTGGCCCGATTTCTACAAAAACTAGCGTGAGTTGTTTTATTTAAAGTCCCAATGCGAGTGCAAAATTTCATATAAATCGGTCTAGATTAAGACATAGCTGCCATATATATATATATATTTTTTGTCCGATATGGTCTTTTTAGGCAGTAGAAGCCATTATTTTAGTCCGATCTTAACAAGATGTAGTACGAGGTGTTTTATTTAACGTCAAAATTTCATAAAATTCGGTTTAGATTTAGATATAGGTCTCCGATATATCTTTCATCCGAAATAGACTTTAGCCTGTAGAAACCACAATTGTCGTTCAATTTTGCATGAGACGTTTTATTTGACGTTCCAATACGTGCGCAAAATTTCATTAAAATCGGTCCTGATTGAGATATAGCTCCAATGATATATATAATATATTTTATCCGATATAGACTTTTAAGGCAGTAAAAACCACAATTTTGTTCACATCTCTACAATATAGGGTGTGAGATGTTCTATTTGACGTTCCATATGGCTTTTTAAGGATATGGAAATCCAAATTTGTTGTCCTATCGTAGGAAAATCTTACAAGGTTCTATTTGATATTTCAATAGGTATCCAAATTAAAGTCTGACTAGATTTCTAGATAAATTCTACATATAAAAATTTCTACGTACACCAGGTGGTGTAGGGTATTATATAGTTGGATCCGCCCGACTTTTGCCGTTTCTTACTAATTTTTAAATAAATTTGCTGTGGAGGCTACAAAAAAAAACATTAACCTGAATAGGGGTTCAGGGCTTTGCATTTTGAGAATACAAGAGGGTTTTCCACAAAAAAAAAACAAATTGCATATTTTGAAGTTGACATATCTTGTTCAAACTTCACTTAAAACGCATTTACAGAATGTCTTCTTTACAAAAGAAGAAGAAAAAATTAAGGTATTTTAGCATTATATTCAACAAAAGCTAATCAAAGAGCTTATTTTTCTTGACCAAAAAATGCAAGAAATCACATTTTTCAAATTTTTTAACTTCCAAACCGTATAACTTTTAAGTGAAATATTGTATTTTGACGCGTAATGCCGCAAAGTCATTGTTAATTGTGTCACCTATCCAAATCATCCATCAAAATGAAAATAGAACCACAAATGCTTTCGCAAATAGGAAAACACGAAGCAAATCTCGGCCAAAATTTCAAGAACAAACAAAAAGTCTAATATCCCCAAAACCAGTAGAGATATTGTATATTACAAACGAGGTGTTTTGTAAACATTTTTGAGCACTATCCAGCACAAAAAGAACTTTGAAAATCGGACCACAAATAAAGAATTTTTTTTTCCAAACGCCGAGGTGACCAGTTATAGGGACCTGCCAAGAGGTGCACGGACTACCTAGGATCTTGAAATTTTGCACATGATCTCGGTAACACCTCAGCTCTAACCATTTCAAAGAGTTATTTTTATTCGTTTTCGGATGGCATATATTTTACTAGTTTTTGTTTTCGGTTCTATTCCACAGTGCGTCGTCATACCGCTCGTGGTTCGTAAGACGCCGATATTCTCCATCAACGCAGATTGGTCCATAAATTTTTCTATTATGTAGTTGGCTTTTTTTGTATAAGGGACATACTACACTGAGGTTTCAATGATCGGGTCATGCGTTCTTCCAGTCAGATTGCTCAGAAGAGCTAATGCAAACTCCTCATCAGCGTGTCGTCTCCGGCCGAAAATAGTTCAGCTGGCAACCCATGGGCTCATGCTGCCTTGTTGTTCTTCCGCCGGGTTACTACTTCAAAGAACTTTTTCTTATCCACTCTCATTTCTGACTGAAGATTGCTATTTATTCCATATTCTTGGTTTCAGGACCATATCAGAATTCTTTTTGGGGGAGACTTATGTAAGGTTGCTGCAACGAAGTAATTAGTGTTCGCTCCTCCGATCGATATTACTTCACGCTTAATAAATGCCTTCACATTGTTGATCTTACTGTAATTGGAATATTGCGCGGTTGGTATAGACCAGTGGTGGGCGCATTAACACATTTAGAGTTATTTCCAAGCCCATAGGCTTTCATGGGACTATTTTCTTGTGTATGTACACAACAATGAGCAATAGTGTGCATATTATTGCCAATCACTGATTTGGACTGACAACCCTTATGTACTTTATACACATACATATTGATGTCGTGGGATGTTCCATTATAATACCTACACCCTTGTGTTTTTTCTTCTTAATGGTTATTTTATGCAAGAAAGGAAACATAGGAGAATGAAAAGTTAAAGCGTTTGGAAAACTCACAACCACTTGTCCAGATGATAGACCACTTGTTGGAGTTGTTAAGTGATTTTAGTGGAAGTGAATAGAAAAATCTTTTACGGAAGTCAACTCATTCCCTTGATTATACGCACGTCACAGAGTAGTATAATGCCGCTGTGATTTATTGGAGTTTAGCAGAATAGAAGTTGAAAAATGATACCGATACAAAGAATTAAAGTAAATACACTACGTTTAAGGGAAGAAAATATTTATTCTACCATATTAAATTTCGCCAAAAAGACAAGTTTCTATCAAAACTTGTTTGCCAAATATCAAACTCAGCTGAAAATTTATGTAGGTAGAACTCACTGATTCGGATGAATCAGTGATCGAAATACGTTCGTTCATTCGAACGACTGACACATTTGTAGTGTAAAGGTGCTGTCAGACGACATGTATTTGTCATATGACATGGATAGAAAAAAAGTTCAATACATATGACAAATATGTGTCGATTAGAGCGCGCTCCATTCGTATCTCACATACATAAGGAAAGTCATATGGATACAGAAAGTGACATGTTACATGAAAAATACATGTCATTTGATAGCACCCTAAGAAGAAGTTTGAATAGTGAAGGTACAAACATATGTATATCTAGCTTACTTATGTTGGCTATTCTCTATATTTCCCAAGTGTCCTCCTTATCGGCATTTTCTTGCTGGAATGTTACAGGGCCGTAAAAGAAGTGTATGAGAGAAGTGAACAAACGACCGCTTTTTAACCCTGACATTGAGGCAGTGCTACGATATATTAGGGAATAATGCAAGGTATTTCATTGATCCATGTGTCCGAAAATTTTGCCTGAAAGAAGAAACATTGGATAACGTTATGAGGCTTTTAGACTTCGGCACGCCAAATTATATCTGTGAAGAGCACCGCCATTTGGACAACCGTAAGGCAACAATATCAATCAATTCAATACCTATCCATGTCTAAAGCTGTCTTCATCAAAATTGTCAAAACCACAGAACCCGGCCAACCCACATAACCAAGCAGTGCAACTTAGGAGAAACCACTACAGCCATACAATGAGCCCAAATAATGCACCATCACCGAATCCCAGGAAGCCCGTTTATTATAAGACCAAGGCCATTCAGATAAACATACATCGGAGCGAGACGACAACACACATTCTGAGGAAAACTATAAACGAAGGGAAGAATCACATTGCTTAGTTCAGGAAGTATGGTCAATACGAAGTCGACCGAGAATCTAAGTTTAGTATTTTCTTCAATAGAGAAAAAAATTGCTGCATTAGTTCTCGGAAACCTAAGCAGGCCCCCAGGCCTCTCTTCGCTTGTACTGAGGACCCTCGCCATTGAGGGATTTGAACCATTTTGGTATGCAGACAGTGTTAAAATACTTCTGTGGGGGAAAAGATCGAACATTTCTATGTAGGCAGGCCAAGAGAGTCTTGAGAATGGCTAAAACTAGGTCAAACTGAGGGGTCTCAATGTCAACCCTGAGAAAGCAGAGATCTGTCTGTTCACTAAAAAGACAAAGATTAGTTAATAGAAAGACCCACACATCCTATATAGACCATCTTAATATCGGATACAGTTTACTGGAGTAACTGAAAGAGAAGTGCGCTATGTGACACATCGCGGAAGAAGACATCGGTAAAGCAGAGATACATCGGAACGCATGCATGACGGAAGCACACCTTATCCCCATAATATACAGGAAAACCCAGCGGTCAGTAGCAACAAGTGGTATATTGAAATATCATAAAGGGAAGGAGAAAAGTAATATGAACATGTAAGAGAGTTCGGCCGGGCCGAATCTTATATACCCTCCACCATGGATAACATTTGTCAAGTTCTTTGCGCGGTATCTCTTTTTAGGCAAACAAAGAATAATGAATAAGAACTGTTATGGTATTGGAGATACATCAAGTTATAGTACGATTCGGACCATAAATTAATTGAATGCTGAACATTGTAGAAGTAATTGTGTAATATATCTGTCCATTCAGATAAGAATTGCTTCTTGTAGGGGCTCAAGAAGCAAAATCGGGAGATCGGTTTATATGGGAGCTATATCAAGCTATAGATCGATTCAAACCATATTGGACACGTATGTTGAATGTCATGGGAGAAGCCGTTGTACAAAGTTTCTGTCAAATCTGAGGAGAATTGCGCCCTCTAGAGGCTCAAGACCCAATATCGGTTTATATTATATAGCTATACCAGGTTATGAACCGATTTAAACCATGCTTAGCACAGTTATTGAAAGTTATAACAGAATACCTCGTGCCAAATTACAGCCAAATCGGATAAGAATTACGCCTTCTAAAAGCCGAAGAAGGCAAGACCCATGATTGGTTTATACGACAGCTATATCAGGTTATGAACCGATTGGAACCGTGCATAGCACAGTTGTTGAAAGTCATGAGAGAATATCTCGTACAAAATTACAGCTAAATCGGATTACAATTGCGCCCTCTAAAAGCTGAAGAAGTCAAGGCAGCTTTATCAGGTTATGCACCGATTTTGACAATTCTTAACAAAGTTGTTGGAAGTGATACAAAAACACCACGTGTCAAATCGGACGAGAATTGCACTCTCTAGGGGCTCAAGAAGTCAGGGCCCAAGATCGGTTTATATGGCAGCTATACCAAAAAATGGACCGATTTGGCCCATTTAGAATCCCGAACGACCTGTAGGTCGTTAAATTTAAGCGTCTAGCCTAGTCTAGACAGACAGACGGGCGGACATGGCTACATCGACTTAAAATGTTATGACGATCAAGAATATATATACTTTATAGGGTCTTACACGCATATTTCGAGGTGTTACAAACAGAATGACGAATTTAGTATACCCCCATCCTATGGTGGAGGGTATAAAAATAAGTAAAAACCTACTAAGGTCGGCTGGGTCGAATCATAGGAATCCACAACCACGAATTCTGTTAAAAATTTGGCCAAATAAACGTAGTTAGAACGTAGTTGAAGGGCATAGTAAGACAAATATGGAATCTTCTAAGGGCCGTAGAAGATTAATTGGTTTATATGGGAGCTATATTTGGCTTTAGACCGATTAATACAATACTTAACATGGATGTTGAAAGCTATAACAAAGCACTGTGTGCAAAATTTCACCGACAACTGACAACAATTGCGGCTTCTACGTTCTCAAGACGTGAAATAAGAAGATAGGTTTATGTGGGGGCTATATCAGTTTTAAGAGCGATTTGGACCGTACTTAGCATGGTTGTTGGAAGTCGTTTTAAAACACCACGTGCAAAATTTCAGCCAAATCGCATAACATTGCAGCTTCCCGGGGCTTAGAAGGTGAAATCGGAAGATAAGGTTATAGACCGATTTGGATCATACTTATCATGATTATTGGAAATCGTAACCGAATACTACGTGCCACGTGTCGGTGGTGTTACAAAAGATGGTGGTGTTACAAAAGTTGGTGGTGTTACATTTCGAAGTGTTGCAAACCGAACGTAAGTAAACCCCCATCCTATGTTGAAGAGTTTGAAAATAAAAGGACGTGAGTGTAAAAAATCAAGGGATTTAACCATGCAATGGAAATTTAACTTAAAACTGTAACTGAGACTAATGGATTTGGATAGAGATAAAGAATTTGAGGTCAAGAAACCAAGGAAACTCTTCAACGGACAATGCGGCGCAAGAAGAGGTTGTCACTGGTATGCATTCATCGGAGGTTATTGAAGAAGTTATGACTGAGTCCAAAATCCTTTGGGCGACAAAAAGTTTCGACTCCTTTAAGTCGCCAGACCCTAATGATGTATCACCGTTTGATTTACAAGCTATGTCCGATAGACTAGCTCCTTGGCTTAAGAGGTTGTCACTGGTATGAGTCCAAAAGGTTATTGAAGGTAATTTCAATAACGAAAAACCGACGTCAATTTTAAAGGAGGTGGAGTTTCTGGGTATCAACACTACCGTAAGAAAGTTTATTTATAACCGATGACGTGACTTTTGCGGTTAGGGAAAATTTTCCCAGCTCCCTTTCAGATATACTTCTAGAAGCTCTACATGCTACAGCGAAGTGGACTACCGAGAGTGATCTAGCTGTAAATACGTGCAAGACAAGTTGTTCTTTTCAGCAGAAGATACAAGTTACCTACAGTGGCATCGGCACATTGACAAAGTTGGGGGTTTAAACTGTGTGTATACTGCAATTATGAGACCTGTAATGCTATATGGTGTTATGGTCTGGTGGACAACGCTTCAAAAGTCCACCTACTGTTCAATACTTATGCTGGTCCAATGGATGGCTTTTTTCGTGCATCGCAGCCGCAATGATAACATCGTCTGATGCACTAAATTTAATCCTACACCTAATGCCTCTGGTTATTGTGGCTAAACAAATTGCTTCGACCACTGGTTGTGAGGCTAAGGGAACTTTCTCTTTAGTTATGCGGCGGCTACGGACACTGATACAATGCACAATGCAATGTTCCAGGCAGTGTGGATTACACATAGCTTGAACCGATTTTTAATAAAAATTACTGTTGATAGAACCGATTTGAATTATAACATCCTTGATAATTGAAGTTCGACAGACTTCTATACAAACAGACAGACTCGTCGAGAAGGTTATCCGACCACTGTAGTGCGTATCAATCGGAGATGCTTGCAGTTGAAACTATAACATCCCTAGTAATAGAAGTTAAATAGATTTTTTATACGGATAGTTCCAAACTAGACGAACAGGTGGGCTTTGGGGTGTACACTGAAGGACTTTGACTGATCATATCGATCACTGTCGTGTATATCAAGCGAAGATCCTTGCAATTGAAGAAGTGGTAATTTTTTAATAACGACGACTGGTATAAATATCTTCTCAGATAGCCATGCAGCCACCAAATACCTGGAGAACGTATCTGAATTCAAAATAACCCTCAACTGTCGCAGATTGTTGAAGTTCAAAATTCACATTTTTGCATTTGCATTGGACAGGGAAAGCAACGTTTTTTTATTTCTTACCCGCATAACTGTTGTCTGAATAATTTGATATGCTAATGTAATGTATCAAAGTTATTGTAAATTTTGAAAGCAATCTAAAATTTTTTCACAAATGTCTTTCCGATTCACAAAATACAATACTAGATCAGCCTCGGTAAAAATAATTTTATAAATCGAATATCTCCATAAAAATTAGAGACATTCATTTAATCAGTATTTCGAATCAGTTAAAAAATTCACATGCAACAAAACAAGGGGGCAGCCTCTACGAACTTTAAAAAAAAATGGTAGTCGAATTTCTTGGACACTAAAAAAATGTTGACAATCAGACCAAAAATGGGCTTTTGCCAGCCTGAACAAAATTTTGTAGGGCCGAGGTGACAAACTTTGAGAACCCACAATGCACCCTCGGGCGCTCTAGGGCTCTGAAATTTTGCCCATAAGCATGCTAACACATAACCATGTAAAATTTAATGAATTTATCTTTAATCGCTCGAAAATGGCAGACTTATTTCCACATATGTTTCTTCCCCATCTCACTTTGTGTCGCTAACTAGAACAGACCCCTTAGTCATTATGTCCGTCATGACAGGTCACTGTCTGATCGAATAACATGCTGACAGACTGAAGATTTCAAGTAACGACTTCTGCAGAAGCTGTGAGGACGTTGAAGAGGAAGAGAGTGTACAACATCTGCTGTGTGTGAGTAAGTGGCAGTCAAAGGGAGTTCCACTTTAGGTTCTCATTTCTTTGAGAACTTGTCTGATTTAACGGATAGGAACATTCGCAAGTTGTTGGGCTTTTTAAAGTGATGTAAATGGTTCAACGGTAGGAACTAGAAGGCATCTTTCTTCTTCTGTTCCTGTAATAGCACAATGGACGAAAAAGTCTAAGTGAGTCTGATGGCAGAGTGCCACTTAAACTATCCTAACCAGGGGAACGCCAAACTCAACTGCTTAATAAAACCAAACAAGAGCAGTGTAAACGTGAACGTAAACCAAACAAGAGCAGTGTAAACATGATTATAGTTGTTTTTTCTTCTGTTATTCAAACATGGATTGCAATTTTCGAGTGTTGTGCGCGGTATCTCCTTTTAGGCAAACAAAGAATATTGAATAAGAACTGTTATGCAATTGGAGCTTTATAAAGTTATAGTCCAATTCGGAAAATAATTGAATGCTGAACATTGTAGAAGTCATTGTGTAATATTTCAGTTCAAGAAGCAAAATCGGGAGATCCGTTGATATGGGAGCTGTATCAAGCTATTGATCGATTCAGACCATACTAGGCACGCATGTTGGAGGTCATGAGAGAAGCCGTTGTACAAAATATCTTTCAAATCGGATGAGAATTGGGCCCTCTAGTGGCTCAAGAAGTCAAGATCCCAGATCGGTTTATATGGCAGCTATATCAGGTTATGTACCGATTTGCGCCATTCTTAGCACAGTTATTGGAAGTCGTCATTCAGCCAAATCGGATGAGAATTGAGCGCTCAATTGGCTCAAGAAGTCAAGACCCAAGATCGATTTATACGGCAGCTATATCAAAACTTAAACCGAATTGAACTATACATAGTGCAGTTGTTGGAAGTGATACCAAAACACCACGTGCAAAAAAAATTCAGTCAAATCGGATAAAAATTGCGCACTCTAGAGGCTCAAGAAGACAAGACCCAAGTTCGGTTTGTATGGCAGCTATATCAAAACATAGACGATTTGGCCCATTCACAATCCCAACCGACCTACACTAATAAAAAGTATTTGTGCGAAATTTCAAGCGGCTAGCTTTACTCCTTCGAAAGTTAGCGTGCTTTCGCCAGACAGACGGACGGACGGACATGGCCAGATCGACTTAAAATGACATGACGATCAAGAATATATATACTTTATGGGGTCTCAGACGCATATTTCAAAGTGTTACAAACAGAATGACGAAATTAGTATACCTCCTATCCTATGGTGGAGGGTGTAAAAAATTAGCAAATATTTTACGCTATATGCCCCTAAAATAAAAATATTGAAAATACACATTTTTGAAGTCTTTATGATAGTTGTAGGCTATTTTCAACGTTTAATCACCTGAAAACAGCAGAAAATGTTTCTTGCCTAACAAAAGATTACACCTGTCCCATTTTCTGCAGACTTCTATTGCTGCAGCAAACATTTTTGCTGTTTTTACAAACAAATTTCTCTGAGTGGTTTAAAAAGTTTGTTGGTGACAAATGCCTGGGTTCCACCCGCCCCAAAAAACCTCAAACGGACAGATAGAGTGAGCGAAACAATATGGGGCTCAAATAGAAGGCCTTTAGAAGAAGAGCACGATGTGGCCCATACCCAACTGGGCATATTGGACGATAGGAATTTGCGATTTTGTGGTTAATATTTGAGATTAAGCGTCTAGGGGTCCCATCCACCTATAAAGAGCAACAATTGGCTTGGAAGAAAAATCTATTAAAAAGCTATATTTGATTTGGTACATTTATGACGTGGTTTTGAAAGTAGATAACAAAAACGCCATACAAATTAAATAATGTTGATCGGAAAAGTCCCAATGACCCAAAAGTCTTGAACCTCAGGGTACTAGCTTTAAAATGTTAAAAGTATTGATTTTTAAGGCACCAGCCTTCAAATGTTTAATGAGCAATCAATTTCCGAAGGCAATGTAATGGTATGTAAATCAAGGCACAACGAGCGACTAAGCAACGTAATGTAATGTTACTTTCTACCTTTCTATTGCACTTTTATCACTTTGCACAATTATTATTTGATTTGCGAAGAGATTTAAAAATTTTCATTCATTTTTTATTTGTAGACTATGGTTAAAAACGAATGTGCTTAAATACTTCATATCTTGTTTGCCACATATTTTAGGTAATCTAAACCATTTTGTTGAAATCTTACCTTATTAGACATGTCTGAATTCACTTTTGTACTCAATTCAAATTGTTACTTTCTTTCAACATTAACGGTGGTCAAAAATTTAAAAGAAATTTTTTCTTTAGAGATATATGCCAACGCCCGTCGAACTATTCGGACACAGCACGTTTTCTGCATATACAAAAATATTTTTAGGTGTATATCTAATCTGTGTTGTACTTGATATTGCTTTCTTATCTTCTGCGCAAACAATCGAGATTCAGCAAACTATTAAAAAATCTCACACCATGATTATAATACCACGCTGGGCAGCAGCGAAATAATGAGCAGTAATCGTCACGTCAAAGTGATATATCGATACTATTAAATTTCTACCAAAGTAACTCATTGAATACATTTTAACCCTTTGAGGTCGGATTCCGTATTCCCTTGTTCAAAGATATTTTATATATTAACTTAAAAAAGGAAACGTGCGTTAAGTTCGGCCGTGCCGAATCTTGGGAATCCACCACCATGGATTCTGCTAAAAATGTATACAAAATAAATTTGGTTGAAGAGCAAATCAGGTTATAGGCCGATTTGATCCGTACAAAGCACAGTCGTTGGAAGTCATAAAGAAACACCACATGCAAAATTTCAGCCAAATCGGACAAAAATTGCGGCTTGTAAGGGCTCAAGAAGTCAAATCGGGAGATCGGTTTACATGGGAGCTGTATTAGGTTATAGACTGACTTGGACCGTATTTGGCACACTTGTTGGAAGTCGTAACAAAACACGGCTTGCAAAATTTCAGCCAAATCGGGCAAAAATTGCGGCTTGTAAGGGCTCAAGAAATCAAATCGGGAGATCGGTTTACATCGGAGCTATATCAAGTTATAGACTGACTTGGGCCGTATTTGGGACAGTTGTTGTCATAACAGAACACGGCGTGCGTAATTTCAGCCAAATCGGACAAAAATTGCGGCTTGCAAGGGCTCAAGAAGTCAACTCAAGATCGGTTTACATGGGACCTATATCAGGTTATAGACCGATTCGATCCGTACTTGCCACAGTTATTGGAAGTCATAACAGAAAACTACGTGCAAAATTTCATCCCAGGGGCTTAAGAAGTCAGATCGGTTTATATGGGAGCTATATCTAAATCTGAACCGATGTGGCCAATTTGCAATATCCAACGACCTACATCAATGCAAATTTCAAGCGGCTAGCTTTATGTGTTCGACCGCCGTTTTTGAGTTTATACGAAATACACAAACAAACAAACAACACACAAATTCATTTTCATATATAAGAAGATTTCGACTATATGGGCCACGAATGTCGAAGAGCCTAACACAATGCAGCGCGACAAATTTAGCGAAATTTGTTAATAAATACTAATTTTTTGGGCCCAAGAACTTATATCGGGAGATCGGTGTACGAACGTCGAGAGGTCTAACAAAACTCACTGTGCCAAATTATAAATGCGCCTTTTATAGGCTTAAGACCTTAAATCGGGAGATCGCTATATATGACAGCTATAACGAAATATAGGCCGATCTTAGCCATAATCGATACGAACGTCGAGAAACCTAATACAATTCACTGTGCCAATTTTCAGCGAAATCGGATAATAAATGGACCTTTTATGGGCCCAAGAACTTAAATCGGGACATCAGTATATATGGCATATATGGATCTAGGCATTGTTTGGTAGGGATGATGAAGAGCCTAACACAGCTCATTCTGCCAAATTTCAGCGAAATCAGTTTGTAAATGCGCGTTTCGTGGGTTCATGAACTTAAAAGGGGAGATCAGTATTAGCTGGAGCTATATCCAAATATAATTCGATCAAGAACATACATGGTACGAACGTCGAGAGGTCTATCAAAACTCACTGTGCCAAATTTCAGTGAATCCGTAAATAAATGCGCTTTTTATGGGCCCAAGAATTTAAATCGGTATATATGTCAGCAATATCCAAAAATATATCCCGATCTGGACCATATTCGATAGGAATGTCGTAAGTCCTAACGCAGCTAATTGTGCAAAATATAAACGAATTTGGATAAAAAAATGCGGGAGATCGGTCCATATGGGGGCTACATCAAGATATAGTCCGAAATAGCCCATTTACGAACTTAACCTACCTATAGACGAAAAAAGAATCTGTGCAAGTTTCAGCTCAATATGTCAATTTTTAAAGATTAACGTGATTTCAACACAGACGTACAGAGGGGATTAAGTTCGTAAATGGGCTATATTGATCTGTATCTTGATGTAGCCCCCACATGGACCGATCTCCCACTTTAAGGTTATGGGCCCATAAAAACCGCTTTTTTATCCAAATTCGCCCATATTTTGCACAATTAGCTGCGTTAGATCTTACGATGTTCATATCGAATATGGTCCAGATCGGGATATATATTTGGATATCGCTGCCATATATACCGATCTCCCGATTTAAATTCTTGGGCCCATAAAAAGCGCATTAATTAACCGATTCACTGAAATTTGGCAAAGTTGGTTTTGATAGAGCTCTCGACGTTCGTACCAAGTATGGTCTAGATCGTGCTATATATGGATATAGCTTCTATACACACCGATCTCCCGATATAAGTTCTTGGGCCCAAAAAATGGGTATTTATTAAGGATCTTCGACATTCGTGGCCCTTATATCACAAGTAAGAGCGATCTAAATTCGGCTGGACCGAATCTTATATACCCTCCACCATGGATAGCAATTGTCGAGTTCTATGCGCAGTATCTCCTTTTAGGCAAACAAAGAATATTGAATAATAATATGCTATTGTGTAATATTTCAGTTCATTCGGATAAGAATTGCGCCTTGTATATGGGAGCTGTATCAAGATATTGATCGATTCAGATGATATTATACACATATCCCAGATCGGATTATATGGCAGCTATATCAGGTTATGTACCGATTTGCGCTATACATAGCACAGTTATTGGAATTCAAAACAAAACATCTCATGCAAAATTTCAGCCAAATCGGATAAGAATTGTACGCTCTATTGGCTAAAGAAGTCAAGATCCAAGATCGGTTTATATGACAGCTACCCCAGATTATGAACCGACTTGAATGAAACTCAACACATTTATTGGAAAAGATACCAAAACACTAGGTGCAAAATTTCAGTCAAATCGGACAAGAATTGCGCCCTCTAGACGCTCAAGAAATCAAGACCCAAAATCGGTTTATAAGGCAGCTATATCAAAACATGGACCAATTTGGCCCATTTACAATCCCAACCAAACTACAATAATAAAAAGTATTTGTGCAAAATTTCAACGGCTAGCTTAACTCCTTCGAAAGTTAGCGTGCTTTCGACAGACAGACGGACATGGCTAGATCGACTTAAAATGACATGACGATCAATTCCGTATAGACTCAAAAAAGGCTGAACCGAATTTCTTGAATTTTTAACAGATGGTGCATTATGGACCCGTGGTGAAAATAGGTTACTTCAGTTGTTGATATCTGAAGGGGGAGCGGACCCTCCCCTTACCCTAATTTTCAAAAACACCAGATCTCAGAGTGTGTAGGCGGATTTAAACGGCATTTTGTTTACACACTTACAGTTACCTAAAAACAAACATTTGGCATCAAAATGTGGGTATGGGGTTCTTAGGATGGCCGCCCACTCCTAAAACCCGCCAAACGGAAATATAGACCACTACAATATGGGTACCAAATTAAAGTATTTGAGAATAGAAAACGTATCAGATATCCAATTGTGGGACTAAGTGTTTCGTGAGTCAACCCACCCCCCCAAAAAAAAAGCCCTCAAACGAATATATAGACCACGAAATACTCTTCTACGATATCATTGGGTAATCCATGTAGTGTGCGGATGTTTTAGCAACTCTTCGCGACGATTATCTTACCACCCATTGCGATAAAATTGTCCGTATGAGTGATAAAACATTTTTTGGATTTCATTGGGCAATCTACTGCACGTGCGAAAGTTTAAGCAAATCTTTCCGACGATACTTTTAAAACCAATTGGGTTATAATCGTCCGTGTGACTCATGCAACACTATTCGTGAGGAAGTTTTAGAAAATTTTTCGGGACGATTATTACTCAACCCATTATGTTATAATCGTCCAGAAGGGTTGTTTTATTAATCACCTAAGTCAACGTTTCGCAATTGTTTTTATTATTTTCATGCCTGGTGAGTTTAGGACTTGCATTGAATTATGTTTTTCGACGTTTTGTTTTAAGTGGACAACTTCGCAACACCATACAGAATTCTCCCTTGGTTTCTATGACTATTGGTATGACGAGATGACGAACCACAACATAATTACCAGGAAGTGTACCGTAAACAGCGGAGTACAATTTTTTCTCGCGAAGTGCACTATCTATCAACGAGTTTTAGTTGTACATATGTGTGTATTATAGTTAAGAACCATACACACACAAACAACAAGAAATGGCGCGAACTAGTTACTATCCACCACGAACTAACCACTCCCTGTAAATTAATATATCTTGTGACGAGTAATACATGTATTTTGTTATGTATTTTGCGATCTTCCAAGCAAATAACACGCAAATGTCTTCAGGGGAGAATATGCGAGAACTAACATAACAACAAAGAGAATGGAAACAAAATTCTAACATCTTAATACCGTGAAATCTGGCAATGTAGGAGACATGTGCGAAATTCATGGGTGATCGAAAAGACCTGTTACTTATCAACTGATGCTAACTTGTTGCACAATCAGCTGTGTTTATTAGCAACTACTTTATGTGTAATTTACTACAGTTCAAATATCCCTTAAGAACGAATGTTTTGGGTGCTCAATATTGTAATCTTTCCTTCGTGATCATAGGAATATGGCTAAACAAATCGTTGGCAATCTCCGAAAATCTTCTAGTCTAATCGTTCTAGCCAGAGATCAAATCAAAGCAAGACATCCAATAGATTTTAAGGCATTAATGTTCAAACGTCCACCTCAGGCCACGTTTATGCCTAATTGTGCTGTTTTTCCGGGTGGAGTATTGGATGCACAGGCAGATGAAACACCATTGTGGCGAAAACATTTCGAAAATATGGGTGTATCAAGAAAGCAATTATCTTTGTTAACCCAAGGAAAGGCGAAGAAATCTAATATATTCACCAAAGAAGATCCAGAATCTTTAGAAAGGTGAGCCTTTTATCATAACGAATCTTCTGTAGAAATTTTTAACTTGTTTTTGCTTATGTATAGAGAATTGTCTTTGCGTATTGCTGCCATAAGAGAAACTTTTGAGGAATTGGGAGTTATATTTTGTCAAAATCGCGAAACTTTAGCCAAAGGTGCTGGCGAAGGCTATGGAAATTTCAAAGAGGACTTTGACCGACAACACTGGCAGATGCTGGTACATAATGATGCCACTCAGTTTTTAAAGCTTTGTGAAACATTGGAAATCATTCCAGACTTATGGAACCTTTATGAATGGTCTAATTGGTTAACACCAGCAACTCTCAAAAAACGGTGATTATGCAGAAAATCAATTTGACCAATTTATACTGTGTTACACTTTCCCTTGCACAGTTTTGACACTGTGTTTTTTGTAATAGCTATACAAAAGATGCCACATTTGATAAAAGAAAAACATGAGGTCACTGACTTTTCGGTAAGCATTTAACAAGAACCCAATTTAAATATGTAGGTCTTCCCAATATTGTATCGAAACGGGACATTTCAACTGAGCACACTACATGCTCCTTGTTTTTTTAATTAAGCACACTTTTTGTTTACAGTGGAATACACCGTCCGACTTTTTGCGACAACATTTTGAAAAGGAAATATGGCTGCCACCACCACAGTTCTATGAACTTTCCCGACTCTTGAACTTTTCCGAATTGGAAAAAGTTAAAAATTTCGCCCAAACACGAGCTATGGAAGGCTTGGATGCAATTTTTCCCGTTGAACGCAAGTGTAAGGATGGAAGGGTCAGTCTTTTTCAAGGAGATGATTTATATGAAAATCCCGATTTGCCGGAGTTGGTGTCGATTTCCAAAACAGCAAAAGAGTACCGCGAAGGTATACAAAATTTACATCGCATAGAATTCTATGACTCAAATAAGATGGCTATGCAAGTAAATGTTGATGTTCCCAATGGTCACATATGTCCTGTAAATACAAATCCAGAAGATATGAACTAAATATTGTTGATATTAAATGTTTGTTTATATCTGTTTTTGTTTGTCTTCCAACTTTGACGACTCAAAGCATTTTGGCGATTTCATTTTTTAATAAATTTTAAAACAACATTTTCGCATACAATCCAGGATTCACTGAATCCTGCATACAATCACTATTAGCTAAAGTTCATTTAACCAGAGAGTTTTGATTCATTAATAAATGAATAAGTATGTGTAAGTTGCGGCAGTCTGGTAAGAGTCTTATATCTCATATATACCAACGACCGTTTTTTTTACTTGAGCTCATAGAAATAAATGTTTCCAGATTCCGCTAAATATCAACAAGTGCGTTGTCTCGGGCCCTGACATTTTTAATTTAATGAGGCGATTATGGATGGCAGCGCAACTCTCGTTGCGTTGTCAGGACATAAATCCATAAAACAAATTCCTGTATAATGTTGAATTTTTTTGTCATTTTCACAAAATGTGAGTGTTTTGAACGTTCTGCAAGAAATTTTTTAAAAGAATGCAATTAATCACAAAGGGGATTGAAATACCAGAGAAATGTTCGTGCTCAAAATATGATAGCAAACGTCAAACTTGTAGGTGTCGCTAATTATTTTATTTCTCTTCAAAGCAAGCTCTGTCGAAAAATTTTAAAAATCAATTTTACAGGAAAAAGAAATAAAAGAAAGATAAACATATTGGAAGCTAAGACTGCCGAAACCCTATACATAAATAAATTATACCTATATAGATAAAGAATTTGAACTTCGAACATAGACTGGTTGGTGGCGCATGTGAATATAGATGAGAATTATCTAAGAACATTCCGCAAGCAGAGTTCTGCTTGCAATGGCATGCAGATTGCGTCGTTTACATTTTCAAAATATGCATTATTTCCTTTCCCGTGAAGAAAATGTTGTCGGCAGAGCTGCTTGCTTTGAAGAAAAATAATTACCGTAACCTATAAGCTTCACATTGCTGTGAAATTTCGAGAGCACAATAATGTCTGTTCTTCCAATCCTCTTTGCCCTATATACGTGCATTAAGCCACAAAAGTCATCAATGGGTGGGGGACCAGATACCATGATCGTATAATCGTCCGCATATGATACGATCTCTACGCCGTCTATATTGCGTGGAATAGAGAATAGGTTGAGGTTAAACAGTGCCGGAGATATCACCCCTCCTTGGAGTATTGACTTCCGAGCTCTAAATTCCACAAACGACTAGCGTTTTGTGAATAAGGCCGTCAGTATTTAAGCAAGAGTAGGTGCCGCCCGTTCTTTCACCGACTCTTCACTCGAAACCGCTAGTTTTTCGTGACTACGGTTAAAGGTACTCCGTATGGAGCACTTCACTATCCGCAACCTGTGGACCCCCCCCGGTAGCTCTCAGATGAGCTTTTCGTGTGCGGTCTTTCCGCGTTTCCTATTGTTTTTTTTTTTTTTTTTTGTTATAGCAACACTCTTTTACATGTGAAGGTAGCGATCCTTGGCCAGCTTCCTATATGATTAGCTGCATCGTTCCGCTTCGTGTTCTGCAATGGCCAGGAGAATAAGTTACACTTTAGGTTCTTATTTCTCTGAGGCGAATGTCCTTATAGTTTTCCAGTTCATGTTGTATCACAGTGAACTAAAATATAAATGTCTCATGGCGAACTGCTACTAAAACTTTACCTAACCAAAGAATCCTATTTTGTGTCCTAAAAGTGTCACACTAAATATGAACAAACTTTACACTTGTTTTCGCTAAAATATCGAGAGACCACTATTATCCACAAAATACTCCGCAACTCTCTAACAGACCTTCTATCCACACAGAATATTGGCTAAAATGTGTCTCGATCCATTATTGTTTACATTTGGAGTTAGTACACTTAGCCACTAGACACTACATTTTGAATTAACTCCTAAGATCTCTTACTGAAATATTTTATAATTAACATACCTGTATAACATGTTTGACTCCACGTTATTACTTAATGGATTGTCAGTGGAATCAATCAAGTCAAGCTATCAATTTACAAATAATTAAGGAAAAGGTGGATTTGTTTAATTTAAACAAATAAGAGAGGAGAGCATGAATTAGCTGCAACGAAAATATTACGCATGTGTTATTGATAACACTTTTTTTTATCGATAATCGTTTGCAATTTTGCACTGGAAACCATCCGGAACATCTGACTTAAGTTGAAAAGTGCTAAAATACAACAGGGCTATTGGCATCGAGTGATGTGCAGTCAGTTGATTGTTATTACAACAGCCATTAACGAAATAGAACATACATTTGAAATTAATCTTACGTTTCGATAATCATATTCATTGCCGATACGTTATACTGGAATTACGTCTGGCTAACTATTGAACACCCAATTCAATTCAAATGTCCAAATGTATTATTTCACTTGGGCTATGTTATTCAATTAAATCTCCGGCATAATTTAAATTCAAATATGGCGAAACAGATTGTTGCCAATATACGCAAGTCTTCTAGTTTAATAGTTTTAGCCAGAGATAAAATCAAGGCAGAAAAACAAACAGATTATAAGGTGTTAATGTTCAAACGTCCACCACAGGCCACGTTTATGCCAAACTCTGCTGTCTTTCCAGGAGGAGTATTGGAAACGCATGCAGATGAGACGCCGTTATGGCGAAAACACTTTGATAATATGGGGGTTTCAAAACTGCAACTATCCTTATTAACCCAAGGCACAGGCAAAAAATCGGATATTTTTACCAAAGAAAATCCAGAATCTTTAGAGAGGTATTTATGGCAAGGCAAAGAAAAATCTTTTTGCTGGTTTTATTAATTAATATTATTTTATATTTAAGAGAATTGTCTTTGCGTATCGCCACTGTAAGAGAAGCCTTTGAAGAATTAGGAGTTATATTTTGTCGGGATCGCAAATCTCTAACCGATGGTAGCGATGATGGATATGGCAAATTCAAAGAGGACTTTGACCGACAACACTGGCAAAAACTGGTACATGATGATGCCACTCAATTCTTAAAACTCTGTGAAACTCTAGAAATTGTCCCCGATTTATGGAGCCTATACGAATGGTCTAATTGGGTAACACCAGCAACTTTCAAAAAACGGTAAATATTAAAAAAAATCTTTTTTTAAACACATTTGTACATTTTTTTTCATACAGTTTTAATGCTGCATTTTTTGTAATAGTATTAAAGACGATACCAGATTTGATAAAAGAAAAACATGAAGTCTCCGAATTTGCGGTAAGGATATCAAACTTTATATTGTCCTTTACTTTATTTGTACTTATTTTTCCAGTGGAAAACACCTGCCGAATATCTACAGCAACATTTCAAAAAGGAAATTTGGTTACCACCTCCACAGTTCTACGAACTATCCCGTCTGCTAAACTATTCCGAATTGGAACAATTTAAAAAATTTGCCCAAAAACGTTCTGCAGAAGGCTTAGAAGCCATTCTACCGATTGAACGCAAATGTAATGATAGCCGTGTCAATCTTTTGCCGGGAGATGATTTATATGATAATCCTAACTCCTCAACAGATTTGGTGTCCACACATAAAACAGCTAAAGAGTATCGTAATGGCGTTAAAAATGTACACCGCATAGAATTCTATGACTCCAATGATATGGTTGTGCAGCTAAATTTTAAACCACCCCATGGGCACTTGACACCCATAAACACAAATCCAAAGAAGCATGAATAATTTGGGATGGTGTTAGTGCCAAAAAAGGCATTTGTTATTTTATGATATCTTCCAAATACAAGGTACCTCAGACTAGTTGAAATTGATATTGATGATAAGATAAAAATAAAAAAAGACGTATAAATATTTTTAATATAAATCTTAGATAATGTTGTTGTTGTAGCAGTTTGTTGTGTTCTATCTTTCATCTGCTTGATTCTGTTGAGTGTCCATATCCAGGAACTCTGCGGCTGAGATAGGGTGCGTCCAGAGGGATCTGGGTCTGAGTCGAGTGGGTCTGGCTGTACAGTTAAACAGGTGTCGTGTGTGGTCCCTGGTCACAATCGGAACATACATCTTGAAGGAGTTAGGTCGGCTGTAACTGCCGGATCATAATTGAGCCAGAACTACTCTGGTTTGCCGTGGGAGGTTAATTTCTTCAGTTGAAATGGAGGGTGGTCGTTCTTCAAGGACTACATTCACCCGGTAGCTATTTAAAGGCATCTGCTACCGTGTCTGTATGAATGTTGTCTAGAACCGCTTGATATGCCGTTTGAACTAGAGGTTCTCTCTTGTAGTACTGAACCTCATTCTCTAGATCATATAGATATACCTTAAGGAATGGAGAATTGGTAGAAGTTAAAAAGTGCCGGAGATATCACCCCGCCTTTTGATACGGTGTTTCGAATTCTTATCCCTAAATTCCACAAATGACCGGCGGCCACAGATAATTCGCGACCCACCGTTTCAGGCCTGGCTGCAGGGACGTGTTGGCAATGTCCTCAAATAGTTTGGTACGGTTGACCGTGTCGAATGCCTTCGATAGGTCCTGTGCCACGAGAACCGTCCTATCACATGGCCTGGGCCGATTTCAGCCACGGCAAATGTGTGCGGTGATGGCATGCAAAGCAGTTGTTGTGCAATGCAGTCTTCGAAATCCATGCTGATGCTCGGCGAATAGAAATTCTTCTACGAGGCTCGGGAGGAATAATTCCTCAATCGTCTTTGCTACCGGTGAGGGATGTAAGATCGGTCTGCACGACTCCCCCAAACTGCCCATCTTTCAGACATCGGGAACTGTAATAGTGTTTAAAGACAGGTTGAGGACAGTTGTAGGGCACCCACTTCAAGTACATCCAGATTCTTCAACAATCCCATTCTTCAGGTCCTACGTGAATCGGAAGGTTTTTGAAGAACGTCATTCAATTGTTAGCTGTTCACCGCTTCCGTTACCATATCCTTGTGAATACTATTTAGAAACACTTTATAGACTGCCTGATCTACACCAAAGGTGGGCAGCATACGCATCCTCCCATAAATTGCTATGCCCGCAGGCATGGGAAAAATGAGTAAAAGTACACAGACAGTATAAACAACTTCTTGTGACCGTTCGGCTGCCTCTATTTCAAAGCTACGTTATTTAGTTGTTGTTTGATGATACTCACACAAACACAGTTTAGTCTTTTCAACAGTGTAAGTGTGCCCATCAATGATCATGAGGCTCCCTTTATTAGGACTTAACTTCTCGCTCTAGTACATGATGATCGAACCTGACGACTATGGGCGGTGGTTGCAGGAAAACGATTAGCCTATCGCAGATGTCTTCAACGCGAGGACGAAAATACACGATCGTACGTGCAATCGGCGATCTCGTATAGTCTAGAGATGTGGCATGGAGTTTAGGTAGATATTAAACAGTGCTTGAGATTTCATATCACCTTGGGGAATGCTCTGTTTTACTCTATGGAGCTTTGAATTTTTATCTCTGGGGGACATAAGGACGATGTCCTCAGAAAGCGTGGCATGGCTGATCATATCGAAAGCATTCGATAGGTCCAAAGCCTGCAGTTGAAGAACGAATGTCCAGTTAATGAAAATCATCTATCGAGGCTCGAGTGCGTTATGTGTTGGCTACTGTTTCGAAAAGGGAATTCGGTCAGTAGCGGAATCACTCTGCACATTTTCCAGACATCAATAACTATAAGAGTGCTTAGAGACAAATTGAAGACCTAGCCACATATATATATGTCAAGCTCCATAGATGAGCAATTTTGTTCTGGTCTGTTCCACCGCCAATAACGCGCCTTGTCTTGTTATATGAAGTATCACTCGCCTTGTCACATCAGTATTTAAGCAAGAGCCGGTGCCGCCCCATAGGTCACCGTAGCGCAGAGGTCCACCTATGACGCTGAACATTTGGATTCAAATCCTGGCGAGAACATCAGAAAAATTTTTCAGTAAGGTTATCCCCTCCTATGTAGGACATCCAGCGAAGTGCTTAAATACAAACAGCATGCCTATGCTAGTAGAGACTGCCCTGCACGAGGTTGTGCATAAAATAGAAGAATCATTCGATGCCAAAACGTATACACTGGCGGCATGCATTGACATCGAGGGGGCTTTTAACAATGTGCGAACCGACACACTGATCCCATCCTTAGATCTGTACCGGGTGAACCCGGTCCATAGAGACTGGATGAACCATATGCTAAGGAAAAGTTGGATAAATTGCGAGTCCCATGACATAAATATAAAGGAGAAAGTGGCACAAGGCACGCCACAGAGGGGCATTTTATCGCTACTCCTATGGGTGACCACCATAAATAACCTATTACGGATGCTCACTGAGGAGGGATTTGAACCCGTCTGCGTAGCAGACTATGTTATAATACCTCTAAGGGGTAAGGATCCAGCTATGCAGAAGGGCCGTAAGGGTCTTGTATATGGCATATGACTAGATCCAAAGGTCCCAGAGAAAACTGAAATAAGCCTGTTCACGATGAATACGAAGGTGGGCCAATTTAACGCACCACGTTTCCTCAATAAGACGATTTCTATATCTGACAAGGTCAAATACTTAGGTGTGCTTTTGGACAGGAAACTGAATTGGAAGTGTCACATTCAGAAGCTTATTGAGAAGGCTCACAGATGTTGGGCACTGTGAAGACGGGCCGTGGACTTAATATGGGGCCTGAAACCGAGGGTAGTCCCCTGTCTTTGCAGAAGCGTGATTAGACTTACTACTTACTTACGCCTCAGTAGTTTGTTGGACTGCTATGGAGTGCAACATAAGGACCATACAACAGGTTCAGAGAACATGTTGCCTTCACATAGGCGGAGCGATGAGGACCACGCCCACTAGGACACTGGAGACTATTCTTGATATCCGACCCATTGACATACAGATTAAGTGTGAGGCAGCCAGTGCGGCTATGAGACTTAAGGCGATGGGAGAATAGATTGAGGATGGGAGCAACTCATACCAACGTGGTATAATTGAGGCGACGATGGGAAAACTAGAAGGATGGGAAGAGGTTTCTGATCGGATACCTGAGATGAACCTTGTTGTCGAGTGCGAAGCACTGCTGCCAGCGGCATAGTCTTGGATTGACACAACCCTAGTTTTGCCATCTGGGAGATCATGTTACACGGATGGATCAAAGCTAGAGAACAGAGTGGGCCTGGGGGTCTACATGACTGACAAGGGACTGAGATCTGTTTTAGACTGCCTGACCATATTACGTTCCTGCAGGGGGAGATCCGCGTGTTCAAATACAGCATACCAACGCACGGCCATTGCAGCCATCACACCTAATATGGTTGAAAAGTCTTCTAACCAAAGACTAAACGCGTCCCATAGTGGTTGGTTTGTGTTGCTATCTTTGGCTTTCCTTTTCCATTTGCATCTCCCATCATTGAGCTCGTCTCGAAAGAGAAACAAAAAAAATTTTAAAATCTAAATTTTAATAAGAATTAAATTTTTAAAAATTTTATATAAAAAGAATTTCTTTGGAAAATTATAATTACATTTTTCTCAATGGCAATTTTTTCTTAACTCAAAAAATGACAAAACTTCAAATAAACTTTAAACTTTGATCGAACTTCCATTTGCGACCCTGACAAAGCAAAAGAAACCCTTTTCAATAATTTGTAATAATTTTTGTTTTATTTTTCTTAGAAGATTCTACATATTCTTACTTAGATCAATAAGAGCAGCTAATCGATCTCAATTATTAACTATAATTCCCATACAATGGCTACTAAAATATTTAACAAACATGGATAAAACTGTTAGAATATATTTCGGACTTCAAGTAATAAAATAAGAGCCATTTAATATCAATTAGTGCCAATCGAGGGAATTTCACGTTAAACTGAGTTTATATAACAGGAAATCCCTAAAGTTATAAACAAATTTCACTTGGAACACTGTTACCTTTTGGTATACATTCTTGTATGCAATACATGGAACTCTTTCAAAGAGTTATTCGTCGGTATTTTAGTGCCAACTTTTATCTTCAATTTTAACAGATACAATAATAGAATAAAAATTAATGGTAAAACTTTTTCACGAAAAAAGTTCGATTGTTTGGAAGTGTTTGGGTATGAAAAATTGAATAGTTCTCGTAGAAAAGCAGCGTACATAACACATTTAAATGCTAAACTTAAACTTCAAAAATAAATCAATAAAAAATTATGAAAATTTTTATTGTGTAAGGGTGCTGGGCAAATTGAGGAGTGTGCTTTGATTGCCAGGCAAGTAGGCAACACCACGTGATCTGGATAGTTGGTAGGCAATGTCCTCAGCAGCTTCAATACGGCGCAATTCAACCAAACCATCACCGGCATCGGCAAAAGATTTGGCCAATAATTCTGCAGCAGAGGCATCACCTTCGGCTGATATAATGGCAGCCAATTTCTGTTGTTCCGCCTTTTCGACAACAAAACGAGCCTTTTCGGCTTCCTGTTGAGCAACCTGTTTCATTTCGACAGCTTGGGTGAATTCACGACCAAACGTTAAATGGGTAATTGAAATATCATCCAAGATGAAACCGAATTGTTTAGCACGTTCTGTCAATTCGTCGGAGACACGCTGGGAAACGATCTAAAATAGAGAAAATATTAATAAAAGTAAAATCTGTGCCCTAACATGCATTACAAACTTAATGCATTGATTTTAATTTTTTTTAATATTTTAGTAAAATGGAATAGGCAAACAGTCATTATTTAAGTGCCGCAGGAAGTGACTTATTTGGTAATTTTGCAGTAAAGCTTTTTAATGTGCCAATAATAACATTTTGTTTAGAATATAAGTGCCTACAAATTACATAGGTTTAAGTTCGATAGACTACCGTAGCGCAGATGTTGGCATGTTCACCTATTATGCTGAACGCATGGATTCGTGTTATGGCAAGAACACAACAAAAAATTGTTTACGATGGGTTTATATATCCAAGTGATCTTGCTCCCCAAAGGTAGCTTGCAAATGATAGCTACCCCCACATTCAGGTATGCTACAACAACATTTGTCACTCATTCTGCCGGGAAAATTTTTGATTTTGGCAATCGTATACTAAAGTTATTTGAATTAAGTAAGTTGGTTTACAACAATAATTGAGCACTGTCTGCTATCACACGTTGTTGTTGTTCTTGTAGTCACATTTGAATGTAGAGTTGGCTATGCTCGTCATGCTCTTACAGGCGAGCAAGCTCATTCCGGACTATACGACCGATCGCCGGGGAAACATGATGGTCGTTGGATATTTAAAGGCGCCAATAACTCGTCTTCTCGTATTGAGCATCATAGGCAAACAGTATTTAAGCAAGAGCCGGTGCCACCCGGCCTCTCACTGAGACTCTCCATTCGATATCGCTGATTATCCACTATCTGAAACCTGTGGACGAGCCCGGTAGCAACCAGCTAAGTTTCTCGGATAACGAAGAACACCACAAAGATTGAAGTTCAAAGTTCCAGCCTGTGTGATGCTCACAGTTATCCTGTGCCGGGCCTTTACACATACTCCCTTAAAGTTTGCTCAAGCTTAAGCAAATTCAATTTTCAATGTCTACCTTATTGTTTTTTAATTAACTTACCTCACGCTGTGTAATCAGCTCACCAGCATCGAATTGGGCAACAACAGCTTTTAACACTTCAGGAGCAATTGAAGGCAATACCCTCTCATCATAATCTTGACCCAAGATTGTGTAGATTTTTGGCAATTGATCGGGAATTGGACGATACAAAATACGCAATGTAATGTTGACATTCTGCAAATCTTTACTGCCAGTTACGACCGGAACATTGCGAGGTTGTGAACGAATATCATAGATAATGGGACGCTGTACCCATGGAATGAAGAAGTGTGTACCTTCGCCGGTAACTTCATTTTTGACACCGGTAAAACGATCAAAGATAACAGCGCGATGACCACCATCAACATTATATAATGCAGAGTTTACAACACCACCCAAAACAGCAACTCCCAAACCAAGTTGGCCAATGCGATTGAAAAATTGAGCAGCCATTATTTAGAAAACTGAAAATCGTATAAGAAGCTTTGTTAATACATCTGCACTTTTACACATTATCGTATTGGAGAGGTCAATTGAGTTTGCAAATGCAATTATTTCATCATTTTTTAGGTTAGTTCCAAATGAGAGTTCAAACACCGATGGCTTTATAAAGCTATTTACAATTATATGAATTTAAAAAGACCAAGATGTTAATGTAACTTATTATTACCTCTTTGTACCTCTAGAGGATGTTAGAAGTCGAAAATTAAGCACGAAGTTATTACAAAACCAGAAAATGCCGCACCGTGCAGAAACGAGGATAATGTTAATCGAGATTTGACAGCTAAAAATCCGATAAGAAGAAATCAAGTGTTGCCGGATGAAAGAACAACCAGAACAATAAGTTGCAGTCGGCAAAAGATAAACGTAACGCAATGGTGCAATAGTTTAGCTACAAATGCTGTTTTATTTTAGTACTAAATAAGCTGTGTTTTATTTTAGTGCTATCTAGTACAGTGGACTGAAATTCATATGAAAATTACATCTATTCAGGACAACGAAGTTCTAGAAAAACTACCAGTGCTGGCTTATGACTGGTATTATGTTTGTTTTTCACCGTTGAAACCCCTCTTTTTAGCGACTACTTTTTTGAAACATTACAAAAATAACAATTTTATTAAATTTTTCCATAAGTAAAAATGGAATGTCCCACTGGACGAAATAATATCTATTAACTTATAAAAGTAATCGGCCAAAAATATTGCGAAAAGCACTTATAAGGTCGGTCATGCGAACAGCTGAGTACAAGTTGTTTGTTTTTATTTTGATTTGCAGTAAATTCAGGATGTACTTATAAGGTGAGGTCATGCGAACAGCTGAGTACAATATTTTTTATATTTGTTTTGATTTTGTAGTAAATCTAAATGTCAAAGGCTCGATAAAACAGCTGTGATTTTTTCTAAAATCTAGAGGTTATGTTCTATTTGATCCGATATTCCACACATAAGCCACAAAACAGTGATATAATGATGAAAAATACAAAAATAAATCATATTTGAAGAAGATAAGTTGTAAAACAAAGTTTGTTTCTAAAACCACCAAGGCGGATTTATCAAGGTGGTCCCATGCGAACAGCTGTTAACAGCCTGCCAAGTTTGACGGTATTAAGACGTAAGATATTTGTTTGCATTCTCTTCGTTGTTATCTTCTTCTGGCGGATTGCACCATATGATTTGTTGATGTTGTACATAGGAGACCACCTTTATTGTTTCGCCATATATGTTTGGTTAGGTAAGAGTGGCAGTCCTTTACAGACTCACTTAGACAATTTTAAGTCCATTGTGATACCACAGTAGCGACAGACCTGGCTTCTGGCGGGAATCGAACCCACGACCCATGCACTGGTAATCCAAGCACGCCACCAACTCGGCTATCGGGGCGTCCCTTCGCCACATAAAACCACTTTGACATTTCAATTTACGGCATTTGCCACTCAAGGTAGATTCTTTGGCGGTATAAATGTACCATGAAGTAAATTAAATGTCAAAGACTTGATAAAACCGCTGTATTTTTTTCTAAAGTCTTATAAAGACGTTCTATTTGATCCGATATTCCACACATAACGATAGTTCTATCATCATCTAGAAAAAAATTATATTTCTAGGCGCCCAAAATGAGCATAATCACAATCGCTGCGCAACAAGTCGTTTTCTTATATATGTAATTGTAACAAAGTGTTTGTTAGTGTCAGTGATTAGCTCACATGTACTTACTCGGTGTGAAAAACAATTTGTTATTTGCGGATGCAAAAATAAGAAAGTATTTGTATATAAATAAATATACTTCTATTTATACCAATGACATAATTAACATGTAGTGTACCGTAAACAGCTGAGTACAATTTGTACAAACCACACATCATAGTTGCGATCCGCCATGTTGCCATCAAGCTGATCGACGCTTTGCTAACACACACAAAGAAATGAGCTTGGATGTATACGTGTGCATACATGGCGAAACAATTAAAGGTGATCTCATTTGTACAACAACCACAAAATATTTTGGTGCAATCCGCCATATTGTCATCAAGTTGATCGACGTTTTTCCAACACACACACAAAGAAAATTGTGTGTATACGTGTGCGTAATTGAGCAGAGAATATGCGAGAAAGAAAATAACAACAAAGGGAATGAATGTGATCTTAACACCGTTAAACCTGGCTGGCTGTAAGCAGCTGTTCGTGTGTGACCAGCCATGACATAATTACCAAGTAAACAGCTGAGTACAATTTTTTCTTACTGAGTTCACTATCTGTCCACAAGTTTTGGTTGTGTGTGTGTATTATAGTTAAGAACTATAACAACGAAAAATGACGCGAACTAGTAACACACACAAAATCAGAGTTGCACTAATCACTGATTTTGACAGATAGTGCACTCAATATTTTGTTGTTGGGCAACTACCTGTTAATGAATATGTCTTGAGACCAGCTCTGCGATACGATATGCCAGCGCATTTCTTATGGCAACTAAAATTTCGTTTGTGATGCGTAGCGGTCTTTATTTTTGAAATTACAACGACATACCATTGAAGTCGATAACAAATTTTTCTCTCTGTAGCGCGCAACAAAAACCGGCCTCACTATTTGTGGTATATCGATTTTAAAATCATTATCGAATAACCTATTGACGATGACATATAAAAATATTGAGCAAGGAATCGATTTTCCATATTTGCTATTTACTAGTGAAAAGTTGAGAAGTGTCACCACGGATCTATAATTTCTCCTGTCCGTCCTGGGACTCTGGGACTGTGTTCTTGTCGTCCTTAAAAATAAAAAATCAATCAATCTATTTAGAATAATAATAAAAATTTCGGTTGCTAAAACTTACGGAAAATTTGGTTTAAATATGGTTTACTAAAAACGGTAAAAGAAAGTGAATGTGCAAATGTGAGAAAAATTCAACACTTGTAAAGGATAATCAGCAACAACAGCAAAAACTGGCGAAAAAGGGCCTAGAAAATTAATGTAAGTGCAAACTGTTTTGCCTAATTTTTATTAAGGAGTGAGTTGGTGGCCCCTTCCAATATTTTTGTAGATCAAAACTTAGAGAACATTTTTAGAGCAAAACTTGCTTAGTCCTGCGGAATATTTGCCTTCTTATATTTTTTTGTTGCATTCTATCGATTGGTTTAGTGTTTCACATCAATAACTCAGTGCTTGAGGAAATTTCTATATCGTGCATATTATTATATTTTTATTTTGAATACGTGTGAAAGAAATGTAAACAAATCCCACAATCCTTAGTTTTTTATGCCATATAAGCTCCCCTTAAAGATTTCTTATCAGTGTTTGGTTTTTATGAGACCGGCAACTTCACCTTAAAGCATGCTTATCTCTCTGTCGGACTGTTATTTAATGTTTCAAAATTTTAATTGAAGTTCTCGAAAAAAATTGTCATAACAGTTGTATAAACAATAATTAAATGATTAAATCTTACTTAACTACAATGTCAATTTACTTGGAACCATTCCTTTAGAAAGAGGGGAGTATTTTTTCATATCAATTAGTGCTGGATCTTCTTATATAGCCGACCCTATTTGTGTTTTTTTTATATGGCTTTCATAGTCAAATCCACGGGGACTACCCTGATCTTGAATAGTTCAAATTGCAAATTTTGCCCATGAACATCCATTTAGGAACAGGACAAACTCAATGATATGGGGCCTCCTTTTTATAGCCAGATCCGAACGGCGTGCCGCAATGCGACACCTCATTGTGGAGAAGTTTGGCTGCCATACCGAATGGTACAGTACCAGCATTAGGATGGGATAACCACCCATGATTTGTTATGAATCGGCTTATGGTCTTGATTTCTTTTGGCTTATTTTATTAACCTTGCACCATGGTTTCTTCCGCAAATGCAAATTTGCCCATAAAGATTCCATTAAGGGTCGGGGGCAAATTTTCTTCCGTATTGTGGGGGAAATTCTGTAGTACTCATTGATATGTGAGATGTTTGCCCTCTGCTCCTTAATATTCTTAATAAAACAGTAAAGGCTTCATAATGTGTGTATTTTTATTTTCTTTCCACTTGAACTTAATGATGGAAGACTTTTTCTTACAATAAAAAAGAAACGCCAGTGGGTAACTTCCACGCACTTTTTTTATTCCACTTTTAAAAGCTAGTTTCCCACAAGAGCACGAACTTGGATACAGCTTTAATTCAGGCTTTCCTTGGGGCAAATTCAGGCTTTCCTTAGAGGAAATGTTAATAAAACAGTAAAGGCACCCGGTACGGGATAACTCATTGTTACCACGAGAAGCTTATCTGCGAGCTACCGGGCGCGTTCACAGGTTGCGGATAGTGGAATGCTCCATATGGAATAACTCAAATTGCAGTTGCGGACAATCAGCGTTATCGAGTGGAGGATCTCAATAAAAGGACGGCCGGCACCGGTTTTTGCTTAAATATTGAGTGCTAATGATGCTCGATATGAAATGGCGAGCGATTGGCGCCTTTAAAAAACCAATGGCAAATGTGAACATAACAACAAAAACCTCTACATAGAAGCTCTATTTAAATCTGAATATATATGACGCATGATTCACATTAATAAGAAGTATCTGTTCAACGTTTCTGGCGTTCGACCGCTGCCGTGATTTTGAGGATCTAGAGCCCTCAAAATCACGGCAGCGGTCGAACTGTGAAATTGGTTTATATGGGAGCTATTTCAGGTTATAGATCGATTTGTACCAAATTTCGCACAATTGTTAAAAATCGTATTAAAATTGCATGCAAAATTCCAGTTCTATTGTTTAGCAATTGCGACTTGTGACCCAGGAATTCAAGTCAAATCTAAACCGATACAATCTTCAATGACCATGAACTATCTGACCGGATTTCGAGCGCCTAGCTTTACACGTTCGACCACTATCGCTATAGCGACAGACGGGCATGTCACAGATCAATATATCGAGGGGTACAAACAGAATGACTAGATTAGATAACTCCCATATAAATAGGAAGCGCAGCACTATGGGCCCAATGAAGGGTTTTAGAGCCAAAAAATCTCAGGAAGCAGCTAGGACTACTTTGAGGACGTCAAAACGACGCCTACAAAATCTGGTGTCTGTATGAACTACGGTACGCCTAGTTTTAGCGATGGGCGTCGAATTGACCTCCTCCGAGTTGATTTCTTGAGCGTCTACAGGGTGCAATTATCCGATTTGGCTAAAATTTGGCATACTGCCCTTTCCTATGACCGCCAATATCCACGCCGAATATGCTTCAAATCGGTCCATAACATGATATAGATCCCATATAAACCGATCTCTCGATTATACTTCTTGAGCCCCTGGATGACGCAATTCTTATCTGATTTGGTTGAAATTTTGCACAATAATTTCTTCTATTTCCTCCAAATATCCAAGCCAAGTATGGCCTGAATCGATTCATAACCTGATATAGCTCCCCTATAAATCTATACCAGATTTGAATTCAAGAAGTCAAAGCGAGAGTTAGCATTATATGGGAGCTATATCAGGCTATTGACGGATTTGGAGCGTACTTGCGTACTTAGCACGATTGTTGGGAGTCGTAACGGTACACTGCGTGCAAGTAAGAACTGTGCCATATAGGGGCAAGAAGTATAATCAGGAGTTCGGTTTATATGGGATCTATGTCTGTTTATTGTTGGCGGTCATAGGAGAGGAGAAGCCCAAGAAATGAACTCGGAGAGCGTTTTATATAGGAGCTATATCTAAAAATTGACCAAATTTTTATGTTTAGTGCAAATGCATGCATAAGATACAAAGTTGCAAATTCATGCCACCGTAGCGCAGAGGTTAACATGTCCGCCTATGACGTGAAACGCTTGGTTATGGATCCAGACGAGACCATCAGAAAAAATTTTCAGCGGTGATTTTCCCCTCCTAATGTGACTATGCCATGTACAACTTCTCTCCAAAAAGGTGTAGCGCTGCGGCACGCTCTTCGGACTCGGCTATAAAAAGGAGGCCCCTTATCATTGAGCTTAAACTTTAATCGGACTGCACTTATTGATATGTGAGAAGTTTGCCCCTGTTCCTTAGTGAATGTGTTCATGGGCCTAATTTTCAATTTTTGATACTTTATAAACATGAAATTAGACAAAATTTCCTTTCAACCGATCTATACATTTGGTGGGACAAGATCGGACGAACCAAGTTGGACTCCAAGAAACATGTAGAGAATTACGTAAACTAAATACCAAGGACGAAACACTTTTGCACACAAAAGTTTGTCCCTGTTCCTTAGTGGAATGTTCATGGGCAAAATTTGTAATTTTACCACCGAGTCTACGTACTACTTTTAATACATAGAGCCTATGTTGAAATGAAGTCCGACTTTAATTTTGCATACCTATTGAAAGATCGAATAAAACTTTGTAAGATTTTCTAACGGTATGACCCTTAAGGGCAATGTCTTCTACAGTCTTGAAGGGCTATATCGGATGAAAGATATATATTAATTTATAAAAAAATATATTATTTAATAGATTTTCTACACATACTGGGACGTCAAACAAAAATCCGCACGGCAAACTATGTTAAGATAGGACTAAAATTGTGGCTTCTACAACCTTAAAAGGCCATATATAATCTGATCCGATTTTTTCAAAATCAATAGCGCTAGTCCTCGGACCAAAAGTTACCTTGATCATAAGAATACAGACAGACATACGAACGTAACTAAAAGGAATCAGAAAGTGATTCTAAGCCAGCGATGCCCAGCCCTTTAGGTTTGCGTTGAAGGCAAGTCACACGTATTCTTATGCTACGAATGGTACAGTACCGCACAAATGTCGCCAGCATTAGGAGGGGATAACCACCGCTGAAAATTTTTATGTTTTTCTCGCCAGGATTCGAACCTTTATCAGACAAATCAGATTAGTTTTGACTAAATTTCCAAAAATCGGATAAATGAAAACACAAAAACAGGACTAATAATCGGTATTGACGTTATTTTACTTTACAGAAATCGTTGCGGTTTACAATACATGATAGTAAATTGTCTTAGGTCTAGGTTATGTTAAATTAGTCTACAAATGACAAAAATAATTACAGCCCAGTAAAATAAAGACAGTTACAACACATACAGCAATTACATGCCGCCTCGTATCTTTCGCTACAATTCCACTGCAGCACCTCGTTGGTCTTAGTCGCTTAGCCGTCTAATTAAAAAAAAAAAAACTTTCTTCCCTGAGCCACTCAATCTGATCTACTCTTCAGTACTTTTAAAGTAGATTTGTATACTTGATGTGCGACTTAAAAGATAACCTTTTGTTAATAATTCTTCAATAAATTCACCCGAAGTTTTAAGTTGCTGTTCAGTGCAGTTCAATGAGAAAAAATAAATTATAAAATAATTCTTGTTTGTAAACCAATAACTTGGCGAATTGGTGGTTAAAGTGGACAAAGTAAGAATGGATGAAGCTGCATTTATAGGCTTAGAAAGGACTGGTGGAGTAGTGCTTAGTCCCAACTGTTGTATTGAGTTCAAACTCTTTTTTATATTAATCTTATTCGAAAGTTGTTCATGGGATGTGATTACAGTATAAGGTGTTCCACATATATAAACAACATTTCCCTCATCACGATAATAATAAAAGTATAGAATAAATTAAATAATAGCTGTCAAATTCATTCAATTTAACAAAACTTTTTGTTTTATTTCCTTCCATTTGTGTTTACTACTGATTGTATGCTCGAATTTTCTTTTATAATATTCCATTTTTGACATGTTAATATCCTTGATCGCAGCTTTTCTGCAGATTTAAATGACTCATATAATTTCCGTAGTCTGAAAGGCCTCTTGCTTGTAGTCCAAATCACGGCCTTTGATCAAGAGGTTAATTTTGTTAGTAATCCACGGTTGTTGCCTACCTTTATTGCATATGACCCTAACAGGTAAACGTGTGTCGTAAATCGAACACAGTCATCGAGGATAGTTATTCTTCGTCATAACAACGACGCGCGACGGCTATTATTATTGTAAACAAAATAAGTATGACTTTCAGGGTTAAAATTTGGATAGGAAACTTGTTCATCAAAAATTTCCTTGTTAAATTGAGGTAAAATTTTAATCCGACTGCACTCATTGATATGATAGAAGTATCCCCTGTTCCTTAATGCTATGTTCTTGGGCAATTTAAGTAGATCATACTTGGTTTGGATGTTGGAGATCTACTAAGGTCTGAATCGGGCCACAACTTGATATACAGCTGTGTTCAAAATAATAGGAGTGGTATCTCCCCATATTTTGTCAACTTTGTTAGCATATCGGTATACAAATTAAGTGATATTCTAAGGTTACTTAGAAGGGTATGAAAGAAGTAGAATCACAAATACGAGTTCATTATAAATATTATATTTTTGGTGTCATTGACTGTTTTCTCGTTTGGTCACTTTATGGCGTTGTTCAAAAAATAGGAGCTTGAATGAATTATAATAGAAAAGAAATTAAACAGTTTTAAATTTTCAACCAAAAATGTTAAAACTATGTATGGAAAAGTCGCATTAAAGCTATTATAATTGTAATTAATTAGGTTAGGTTGAAAAGAGGGTGCAGATATTAATCCGCCCCATGCCACTATGGACATACACCTAAGCCAGTAATCGAATTGATGTGCACTCTAAAAACTTAAAAGAAACCCCAAAAAAAAAATTTTAAGTAGGGAATTCCTTGCTATTTACAAAATCCTTAATTGTTTCCCATATTAATCCCCTTAGTTGGTTCATGTCTGGTATCGTGTCCCAACCTAAGTGCCGGTGTTTGTAATTAATTGATATTTTACAATAATGTCTGTAATTGTTGGACGAAAAAGCAATGTTCCAAGGAAAGGCGAGAATTACCCCAAAATTACGAAAACTAACTAAAAAACTACGATAACTAATCAAAAAATTACGAAAACTAACTTAAAAATTACGATCTTTTTATTGTAAATGCCTCATCACATAAAACAAGTATGCAACACTGCAACACTCGGGCCCAATCTTAAAACATGAACTATTGAAGATCGTTGTTCAAAAAAGATAAGTCTGACTATAGTTGGTGCCAATATTCGTAAACCAAAGCTGGAAGTAACTTATTAGCACATCATTCAAGAATGGTACCAATTCTGACCCTGGAACATCAGTTTTGCAAATTGCAAATTTTGTCCATGAACATTCCACTAAGGAACAGGGGCAAACTTCTCACATATCAATGAGTACAGTCCGACTCAAGTTTAAGCTCAAAGATAAGGGGCCTCTTTTTTGAGGCCGAGTCCGAACAGCGTGTCGCAGTGCGACACCTCTTTGGAGAGAAGTTTTACATGGCATAATACCTAACAAATGTTGCCAGCATTAGGAGGGGAAAACCACCGCTGAAAATTTTTTTCTGATGGTCTCGCTAGGATTCGAACCCAGGCGTTCAGCGTCATAGGCGGACAATCTAACCTCTGCGCTACGGACATGCTAACTTCACGTCTATGTTGGAATTTTGGGACATATAATGTTTTAGGAATGGGATATCCTTCTGCAATTAGTATGCCAATATAGGAAACAAACTAGTAAATTGACAAAGGAGTGGTTAAACGTCAATAGGGTTCAGGTTAAATCATGATTTGCTCAGTCTTTTGACATCAAACCCCTAGAACACATATGGGGAGAGATTGGAAATAATGTTACAATAACACGAAAGCAGGATGCGGAAGAGCTATAGAACGCAATTATAATGCCTGAAACAAAATCCGTTTGAAGAAATCTCAAATAATCCCTGTAAAGAGATGCCATATATATTTAGGACTCAATGCATCGTAGATGTGCAGGTGCCATTAAAAATAGATTATTACTCTAGAAACAGAAATAATTAATAATTTTTGCGATATATTCGACATAAGTACGACCTACCAATGTATGGCCCTTGAGACCTCCACACCTAATATGGCCGATGAGTTATTCAAACCAAATGACGAAACGCGTCCCGTAGTGGTTGGTGTGTATTGTGATCTCTGGCAAAAATCTCCTATCGTTGAGCTCGTCTCAAAAGAGAAACAGACGAAAAAATGAGAAATAATAAAAATTTCTATTAATTAATTTTCAATTTTTGTTCCATTTGGTTTAACATTTTTGAGTTATATGTATATCAATACTCCTATTATTTTGAAAATTTTTCGGGGAAAAATTATTCATGTAAATATTTTAAATTATTTCAGCTTTAATTACATTATTTATTGCTATAAAGTTAGGGGAATTCATTGATAATTAATCGTACGTACAAATATCTATCGAAAACAAAATATCTTTATATAAAAATCAATATTTGTTTTTTAGTTGGGCGCACACCTATTTTTTTTAATACAACTGTAGCTCCAATATCATAGCAATTCTTATCCTTTATCCTTTGTTTGCCTATAAAGAGATACCAGGTAAAGAACTTGACGAATGCAATCCATGGTGGAGGGTATTTAAGATTCGGCTCAGACTAACTCAGCACGCTTTTACTTGTTACTATTCCTCGGGGTATTTTTTTAGTTTTCTGGGCGGGCGTAACTGGCCAAGCATCTCAATCGCATGGGTTATATGGGATTGTACAGGTATCTCTCGATGCCGCGAACCACTTGCTACAAAATCCGATACCCGCCTTCTGCCTCCCTTAACCTGGAACAGACGTTGATGTTTGCCATTGGTTTTTTAAAAGTCAGTTTTCAGGTCTTTTACACCCACAACCCAAGGATGGGGGTTTGCAACCAATATCTCTGTAAGATACATATATATACCTGATCAGCGTAAAAATCTAAGATCATCGCCGAAATTTGACCCAGTGACTTATATTAGGCTTTTCGACATCCGTGTGGTATATGGTCTATATTTGGATATATTGTAGCTACCAAAAAGACCAATATTTTGTACTACAAAATTGAACAACGACTTGTACTTATTAGACCACTCAATATCCGTGTCGAATTTGGTCCAAATCGGACCATATTTCGATATAGCTGCTTTGGAGGCATAAATAATGCATTTTTCGCCGGATTATGATGAAAGGTGGTTTACATATATACCCCAGGTGGTGGATATCCAAAGTTCGGCCCCACCGAACTTAACGCTTTTTTACTTGTTAGGTTTGAATTTAATAAAAAAAACGGGTTTTTTGTTCAATTTTTCAAGACTATTGCAAATTGTCTCTCTTCAAGCGGTTTGGTTATTCTAAGCAAAAGAGGTTCTGAATAAGTTTCTTAAAAAAGATGTTTTAATACCCATCACCATATTCTTGTCATTCCGTTTGTTACACCTCTATATGTCGATCTAGGACCCCATAAAGTATATACATTCTTGGTCGTCTCGACATTCTGAGTCGAACTAGCTATGTCCGTGCGTTCGTCTGTCAAAATCACGATAGCGGTCGAACGCCTAAAGCTAGGTTGAAATTTTGCACAGATACTTAATGTTGACGTAGGTCGTTGGGGATTGTAAATGGGCTATATCGGTTCAGATTTAGATAGAGCTCCCATATAAACCGATCTGCCGATTTGACTTCTTGAGCCCCTGGATGCCGCAATTTTTGACGGTTTTGCCTGAAAATTTGCATGTAGTGTTGTGATATGACTTCCAACAACTATATCTGGTACGGACCGAATCGGTCAAGAAGCCAAAAATTCTATATAAACCGATCTCCCGCTTTGACTTCATGAGCTCTTACAAGCCGCAATTTTTGTCCGATTTGGCCGAAATTTTGCATGTAGCTTTCAACTTTGTGACAAGTACGGTCTAAATCTTTCTATAACCTGATATAGCTCCCATATAAACCTGTCTCTCGATCATCCTACTTCGGTTCCAAGAAGCATTAATATTTATTTGTTGGTTTGAAAGTAGTTTGGTATGTAGAATAAGAGTATGCCGTGCAACTAAAACTATTTTTTATAAATTTTTAGCAAAATCCCACCACGGGTTCCCAAGATTCGCCCCGGCCGAACTTATCACGCTTTCACTTGTTAGTTTTAGGTTTTTTAAGAGTCAGTGCCACCTGACCTCTCACTGAGACTCTCCTCTCGAAATCGCTGACTGCCCCAGGCCGCATTTGCAGCTATTCCGCATAAATACGAAGCTTTCCACTATCCGCAATCTGTGGACGCGCCATTTAGCTTTCAGCTTAGCTTCAGAGCTCAAAGTTCCAACCCGTATGGTGCTCACATTATCCCGCGTCGGCCTGAATTACCGTAGTGGTAGTATCGGATAGAATTACATACCTTTGTTACAATGTGTGTTCATTTAGAATAATTTTTTTTTTAATTTATTCAGTTTTTTAGATAGTCACTAAACTAGTGGTGTTTGTAACATTCGCATAATTATCTCATCATTGACAATCAAATGTTGCCAAATGCTCAATTTCTACAGTTTTTTTATTAATTCCCAAAAAAGACGTTTATTGCGTAAAGACCTAAGCATTGGGAATTTACTCGATAGAATCCCATTTCTAGTTTTGGGGTATACTCCATATTGTTGGCATCTCTGTCAGCATTTGTTTAGCGTCGAGAGAGAGAGAGCGGGAGAGTGAAAGCGTACAACAACAAACAACAGAGAGTAAAAGTTGTTTGGTTTTGCTTTGTCGTCGTTCGTAACAATCGAATAGGTTAGTTAAATCAAAGTCAAACGTCGCGGCAGCAACAATAATTTCGTGTACACGCGTATTTACAAGCGTTCGTTTATTCGTGTTATCCAAAATATTCCATTAAAAAGGAGTTGAATTGTTGAATTATCTTTAAAGATTAATGTAAAGGTGTTAAATTTTTATCTGTGTGTGTGTGTAAAATACTTTTTGAATCGAATTTTTGTGAAATGTGAGCAAAACAAATATAATTTCAATGTAATGTTATGTTTCTAAAAACCCTTTCCCCCCACCCACATTTGGTTGACATTGTCCCATGGTGTATGTTTATAAATATTGTTTTTGTAATTTTTCCCTTGACCGCTCGGTTTGATGTTAAAGCAAAAAACGCTACGACATGCCAATAAAAAATAAGTACTGTAATATGCGTTTTCAAACGTAACGATTCATTTTGAATTATTTGGTACAGTACATTTCATGACTGCTACTGAGAGCCATGAAAAGGGAGTCAAATCGATAATCAACTTGTATGGCTATGGTTATTTTCTGCTACGTTTTCTCTCCTGCTTCACCATACCCCTTCAAGAGGTTTGCTTAGACAATTTGATCTCCACTATCATTCTTTTTCGTTGATCTATTAACCAGCAAGGAAGTGAAAGAATTAAGCCTATGGTGAATCATTAAAATTTTCAAAGTTCGATAGTTTTGTTCTTAAATATTACAATTATCACTTTTATGATACTTAAATTAAATTACTTCTTTGTGGATTTAAGGATTTTTGAGGTAAATATATCCGTTTTCATGTGGAATTGTTAAAAATTTAGTGAAAATTTATATTGCCAGAAAGTGCTTTTTTTCCACACGTGGTTCTTATATTTCTGGAACGGTATCCAAGTATTGAATTCCGTGAAATCAACCGATTATACACAATAAGGAACGAAAAACGTGATGAAAGAGGTACCATAACCTCATTTGAACGAGTCGGAGGCTCCAACGGAGTCACCACTCCCCCCAAGTTACCGATCCAAAATCCCCGAAGATTTTTATTGCAGGCTGCTGCCATAGCCCAAAATTTGCCTTCCAATCCAACCAAAATTACCTTTGAATAGAGAATTAACCCAGTAAAGGAAAACTCCACTCTCGGCCTTTGAACTGCCGTGAATTGATTAAAAGGCAAAATCCCCCCTCCGTGGATAGGTTCATCGGAAGGGGAATCGATGGCCTAAGTATATAAACTTCCTTCCATGCCGTTCTCTAGTTTGGTTTAAAATCACCAAGCTATTTGGATTTAAAGCACCACACCATTCTAAGAAACCAACTAGTATGAGAGTATGAAGACCAGTATCATTCCCCACCAGTATCACCGAAAAAAATAAGAATTTATTGAAGAATTTTTTTATTTTTACTCAGGGAGTATAATTATATTGCCCAAAATTATCATATAAGTTTTTTTTTTTTGAAAAGGTATGGAGTCACCCATATTTAATTAATTGCAGTCACAAATTTTGTTACAACCAAGAGGATAATTACCTATCGCTGACAAACATCATTAAGCAATCAAGCCTAAGTACGAATTGATCTTTTATCATAGCCTAGCAACCAACCACAGCAACAATGGAAGAGGCCTCATCCAGCGGTGTATTTGTTTGGTGAGTAAAATTGTCTCTATCATTTATTACATTGTGCTTTGTTGTTTTGATGTCGCGTCTAAGAACCAAAAGCGAACTTAACAAGTCATGTAGTGACGTCATAGATTTATTGTTTTTTTTATTATTTTGTTCTTTGGTTGTACCAACATCTGGCTGTTTGTTAAGCTAGGCTCGGTGAACAAAGTGTGTTCGCAGTTTTTTTTTTTTTCTTATGCCCAGCAAAATTTTTTTTAATGATCATTTCCCTTGCAATTAATATTTGTCAAGATTGTTTTTTTTAAATAATAGTTATGGTGTTCAGAATAAGTTTTTTCGCTATATTAAGAAAATGAATTTTTTATATACCGCCACTTAAATTTTCTTAGTTGTAGTAAATTTATATTAAATGTTTTTTTTTTTTGGTTAAAATAAATATTGAATCCACAATGAAAGGCTAAATTTTTTTCTCTTCTTACAAGGTGTAATAAAAAAATGACTTAGATGATCGTTAGGGATTTTAGCCAATATTTGGTGCAGGGTTAAAATCATAGGTAGGGTGGGTATAGAGCACCGGGCTCCAATCCATCTGGAGACCCAATGACGTGTTTTGATAGACGTTTTTATTTATTTCCGAAATGTTGACCCAGTGTGGGGTATTAATGTCATCTATTGTTGTCGTGGTCAGCCCATAGTTTGAATTTTGTATTCATATTTGTAGGGAGTCTAAAAAACAAATTTATTTCTTGTGTGGACCAAGTTTAATGGAGTGGAGTGAACAAGAACCTCCCCAAACCGGCTGATAGCTAGCCCAGTCAATGGCTCCCACTCGTTCCTTTGCTCTATAGTAATTTGAGACCATATTATTGGACAGTCCGAAGTGGTCCATTACAGAAATTGGCGCCCAACGTGGGGCATAGTAGATGTAGATTTGTAAACGTTTGTATCTTCTTTCCCTTGCATTATCATCCAAAATAAGTTATAGTCTTCTTACCAAACAATGGAAGAGGAAGTTTTAGCGATTTCTAAGTAATTTTTGTGTAGATAAAATTCAAAGCGTTTGGAATTTTGATTGTTTGAGTCAATATCTCGAACACATCAACTAAATTAATTTTGAGTTTCTTCTACATATAATCCTCTGGGATTGCTAGATCCTTTTAGATTTCATTGACCATTGGAATTTACGGATATAAGTTTTTCGAAGCTAGTTTTCCTTCCTCCTACCATATTGTAGGATTAACAAGATAGTTGCTGGTGGCACATCTTGTCCACGTAGGGTAGTACCAAGAAAAGAAAATAGAGGTTGGTTTGTTTTGAAACATTTTATCTTAGATTGCCATTCCATAGCCCGGTTTTGTATCGTCAATCAAAATATGTAAAATTTAAGTCATTTTTTTAATTACACCGTAAATTGTAAGAAATTATTTCCATGAGAATACGAAAGTCGTTAAACGAGAAATTGTTTCAGGAAATAGAGCTATACATTTTTTAGAATAATCATGGAGAGAACACCACAGCAACCTTTAGGCGCTGCGGCTGCAGCTGATGCTTCTGATTCTATATCGGAGAATATTTGTATAATTTGTGATGAGCCTATATTGCCCGAACATGACGCTTTATTCATTTCTGAATGTAAACATACTTTTCATGGCAATTGTATTGAGTCTCATTTGTCTAACTCCGCGGATTGTCCGACGTGCAAAAGGCCTTGTTCGCTTACCGAGCTTAAGAAAATTCTTCTACCGGAGAAAGGTAGGAATTATAGGGGGCGAGGTCGAGGGGCGAAGCCAAAACAGCACAATACGAGGAGTACAATTAGGAATTTATTCAAGGATCGGTCTTACGATGATGTGATAGATATGGGGCTTCCGTTGGATGATGATCCAAGACTAAATCTGCCAAAGTCACCTTATGCGAACGGTAATCGTGATGCTAGTCGAGATGCCAGGCAATGTGCTATTCAGCCAGCAATTGATTATTCTCAGTTAGTGACAATCATTGAACACACAATGACTAGAATTCTTAGGAATTTGGACCTTGCACCTTCTGCTTCGGCAGTGGAACCTAATACGAGTGCTTCTTTACACATGAATCATATGGGTTCACAAGTTCAGACAGGCACTATTGATAGACCTTCGTGTTCAAATCCGAATACTGCTAATATTCCTTCACAACCGGCATTTGATGGTCGGCCACAGGTTGAGGTATTGAGGGATGCGCCTTCTCGGGGAAGTAGATCACCTTTTTCACTGGATACACAGCAGATCAGACCTGACAAGGTTACTTCAATCATTCGGGATTGGCACATACGATTCGATGGCTCTTCCGCGGGAATAAGTGTGGACGAATTCTTATACAGGGTCCGGACACTGACCAGGGAGAATTTGAATAATGATTTTACACAGCTTTGTAAAAATTTACCATTGCTATTGACTGGTAAGGCGCAGGATTGGTATTGGCGCTACCATAAACAAGTAGACCAAATCGAATGGGGGTCGTTTTGTGCGGCGTTGAAGTACCAATATAAGGAATTTCGATCATCATTTGATATCAAAGAGGAGATACGCGCTAGGAAAATGAAGCCTAATGAAAGTTTTGAAACTTTTTACGAGGCGATCTCGTCGATGTTAGATAGGCTCGATTCTCCAATGCCGGAACAGGAGTTGATTGAGGTTTTAACACGCAACTTACGTCCGGAGATTCGACATGAGTTACTGTATGTCCCCGTTTTTTCTATTGCACATTTGCGCAAGCTAGTGCAGATGAGGGAGTCGCTTTTAGGCGAGGACTACTTTAAAAGGAATGTGCCTTCGAAAATTCCATTTAGTCGTCGTCAGATAGCAGAAGTGGATTTTTCTGCTGAGGATGAGTTTGAGAATGAGGCAGTTCCACCAGCTTTATCCGTCGATGCTATTCAGTCATCTTCCCGCCCGGTCAGGTGTTGGAATTGTGATGGCATAGGACATTTTTGGGAAGATTGTGAGGAGGAAAGGAACATTTTCTGCTATGGCTGTGGGGCTAAAAATACCTATAAGCCTCAATGCCAAAAATGCGCCTTAAAGAGGATTTCCCGGTCAAAAAACTAAATAGCGCCAACAGTTCAGAGCAGGATCGGACTACCGTCCTATTGCCAGTTTCTTCTGACTCTGACTTACATATTCCCGAGATGGAAACTGGAAAGACTATACGGATTTTGACTAGACCAGGCACGGACAGACGTATTGATAATTGTCCTGAACCCATATTATACCCGATTTTACCTTATCATAAGAGATGGGAGAGATATTTGTCTAAAAGGAATGAGATATTTGTAGACTCTGTCTTGATTCGGAGACCAAAACGTTCTACTTTACGACTACGTCGTTATTACCAACAGAGGCGGTTCGTTTCGAAGTTTTGCATATCTGCTATTGTCAATAATACGTTGGACAAACGTTATTATGCCTCGGTGAAATTTTTGACATTTTCGGAATTAGGTTTGCTCGATACTGGGGCGAATGTGTCATGTATCGGTGCAGAACTAGCCCAGACCAATTTTAGTACTTTTAAGGAATTTTTCCCTTTACGGACTTGCGTTAGAACTGCGGATGGTAGTAGACTGAATGTGTCAGGTTATCTGGAGGTCGACGTTGAATTTAAGAATACTGTCCACAGGATGAGACTACTAATTGTGCCGGCGATATCACAGAGACTTATCTTGGGATTGGATTTCTGGAGGTCCTTCGATTTAGCACCAGATTTATTCGGAGATATTGGTTTTTCCTCTATTGGTGAGGACTCGTCCAAAATTGTCTCAGAGATGTTGGCGGCTGCTGATACGTCTGATTCCAAATTAGGTGGTGCACAGGCATACCCTCTCACTTTACGACAGCGTCAACAACTTACTGCTGTTGTTGATTTGTTTCCAAATTGTGACGGGCAGGGCTTGGGCCGAACACCCTTGATTCGACACCACATTGAGGTGGATGGGGCTCCCCCCGTAAAGCAACGGTACTACCCTGTGTCACCCGCCGTGGAACAATTGATGTACCAGGAGGTAGACCGCATGTTGTCGCTGGGGGTGATAGAGCCTTCCACTTCGGCCTGGAGTTCGCCGATGCGGCTCGTCTTAAAGCCTAATAAAGTGCGATTGTGTCTCGATGCTCGGAGGCTCAATCAGGTCACTCGAAAAGATGCTTACCCTTTGCCGAGTATCGAGGGAATTTTCGCTCGACTCCCTAAGGCTAACATCATTTCGAAGCTTGACCTGAAAGATGCCTATTGGCAGATTGGCCTTACTGAGGCGTCTAAAGCCTTAACAGCCTTTACAATTCCCGGCAGGCCTCTCTATCAATTCGTTGTCATGCCTTTTGGCCTCTGCAACGCTCCTGCTACAATGTGTCGTTTGGTCGATGAGATTATTCCTCCGGATTTGCGAAATTGTGTTTTCGGCTATTTGGATGACTTGGTAGTCGTATCGGAGGATTTTTCTTCGCATCTCGCCGTACTAGTGAGACTTGCCAATCAATTTCGTAAGGCAAATCTGACATTGAACATTGCCAAATCGCATTTCTGTGTCACCGAAGTGAATTACTTGGGGTATATTATCGGGGATGGTGGCATTAAGACCGACCCACAAAAAATCGATTCCATCTTGTCTTGGCCTATACCCAGGAATATTAAGCAGGTCCGAGGCTTCCTTGGCCTTGCAGGATGGTATCGAAGATTTGTGGCTAATTTTTCATCGATCGTATTTCCCATTACAGAGGTATTATCTACCAAGAGGAAGTTTTGTTGGACATCCGAGGCGCAGACGGCATTTGACGGTCTTAAAAAGGTCTTGACTTCTGCTCCGGTACTCTCTAATCCAGATTTTTCCAAAAAATTTTATTTACACTGCGATGCCAGCGACTTTGGCATAGGAGCAGTCCTGGTACAATTAGATGAGGAAGGAAATGAGAAGCCAATTGCATTCATGTCACGTAAACTGAGTACAGCACAGCGGAACTATAGTGTGACCGAGCGCGAATGCTTAGCGGCGGTCGAGGCGATAAAGAAGTTTCGTTGCTATCTCGAGTTGCAAGAATTCGAGGTAGTCACCGACCACTCCTCATTGTTGTGGTTAATGAGGCAACCGGATTTAACTGGACGCTTGGCCAGGTGGGTATTCAAGCTGCAAGGCTTCAAATTTACCATTCGCCATCGAAAGGGTAAAGAGAATGTGGTGCCTGACGCACTCTCGAGAATTCCCTTTGGGGAAGTAACCGGAATCGAGTGCCTTCAGCCTGAGATAGATTTGGATTCACCCCATTTTGACGATGAGGATTATTGTCGATTGAGGGATAGGATCAATTCTGATATTGCACAATACCCTGATTTGAAAATCGTAGACCGATTTGTCTATATCCGAACTGACCACTATGACGGAGATCCTGAGCAGGAAGCCACTTGTTGGAAGCTTTGGGTTCCGGAGAAATTAAGGCAGAGTGTGGTGATTCGCGCTCATGACTCGCCGGTTTCTGCTCATTGTGGCACTGCAAAGACGGTGGAATTGATTCGTAGGAATTTTTACTGGCCTGGGTTAGTTTCGGACGTTCGCAGTTACATTCGGTCTTGTGAGAATTGCAAGACTTGTAAGGCACCGAATTTTATAATGAAGCCGGACATGGGTCGGCAGGTGGAAATATCTCGCCCTTTTCAGAGGATGTATATAGATCTATTAGGACCATATCCTCGTACCAAGCAGGGCTACATTGGCTTGTTGATAGTATTGGACCATTTGACCAAGTTCCACTGGCTATGCCCACTAAGGAAATTTACGTCCGCTGCCATTATTGACTATTTGACTTCTGATATCTTCCATATCTATGGAGTACCGGAATCTATTGTGAGCGACAATGGTTCCCAATTCAAAGCCCATGATTTCAACGCCTTCCTGACATCCCTTGGCATTTCGCATACCTATACCGCCTTATACTCTCCACAGGCAAATGCCTCGGAGAGGGTCAACCGTTCTATTATAGCGGGAATTCGAACATACCTCAAGGGCGACCATACCAAGTGGAACCAACATCTTAGTGCTATAAGTTGTGCCTTGCGCAACACATATCACCAGGCGATTAAATGCTCCCCATACCGCGCCGTTTTCGGTTTGGATATGGTGACCCATGGCAGTTCTTACAAACTTCTTAGGAATTTAGAGGCTTTGAATGAGCCAGGCGCTCAGTTGCATAGGGATGACGAACTACAGACCTTAAGGAAGACTCTGAAAGACCACTTGTCGGCTGCCTACGAGACAAATCGTCAACAATATAACTTGAGGACTAGGCCCATTGTTTATAAAGTAGGACAAATTGTGTTCCGCAGGAACTTTGCACAGAGTTGTCAGGAGAAGAGATTTAACTCGAAATTAGCACCCCTTTTTATTAAGGCCGAGGTTAAGGAGAAAATAGGAAGTCATTATTATATACTTCAAGATGTCGATAGTAAGAATAATGGTACCTACCATGCCAAGGACATACGTCCTTGAACTGATATGCTCCCCCTAATACTTTTACATACTATGCAAGTATTATGTGGTTTGTAATATGCGTTTTCAAACGTAACGATTCATTTTGAATTATTTGGTACAGTACATTTCATGACTGCTACTGAGAGCCATGAAAAGGGAGTCAAATCGATAATCAACTTGTATGGCTATGGTTATTTTCTGCTACGTTTTCTCTCCTGCTTCACCATACCCCTTCAAGAGGTTTGCTTAGACAATTTGATCTCCACTATCATTCTTTTTCGTTGATCTATTAACCAGCAAGGAAGTGAAAGAATTAAGCCTATGGTGAATCATTAAAATTTTCAAAGTTCGATAGTTTTGTTCTTAAATATTACAATTATCACTTTTATGATACTTAAATTAAATTACTTCTTTGTGGATTTAAGGATTTTTGAGGTAAATATATCCGTTTTCATGTGGAATTGTTAAAAATTTAGTGAAAATTTATATTGCCAGAAAGTGCTTTTTTTCCACACGTGGTTCTTATATTTCTGGAACGGTATCCAAGTATTGAATTCCGTGAAATCAACCGATTATACACAATAAGGAACGAAAAACGTGATGAAAGAGGTACCATAACCTCATTTGAACGAGTCGGAGGCTCCAACGGAGTCACCACTCCCCCCAAGTTACCGATCCAAAATCCCCGAAGATTTTTATTGCAGGCTGCTGCCATAGCCCAAAATTTGCCTTCCAATCCAACCAAAATTACCTTTGAATAGAGAATTAACCCAGTAAAGGAAAACTCCACTCTCGGCCTTTGAACTGCCGTGAATTGATTAAAAGGCAAAATCCCCCCTCCGTGGATAGGTTCATCGGAAGGGGAATCGATGGCCTAAGTATATAAACTTCCTTCCATGCCGTTCTCTAGTTTGGTTTAAAATCACCAAGCTATTTGGATTTAAAGCACCACACCATTCTAAGAAACCAACTAGTATGAGAGTATGAAGACCAGTATCATTCCCCACCAGTATCACCGAAAAAAATAAGAATTTATTGAAGAATTTTTTTATTTTTACTCAGGGAGTATAATTATATTGCCCAAAATTATCATATAAGTTTTTTTTTTTTGAAAAGGTATGGAGTCACCCATATTTAATTAATTGCAGTCACAAATTTTGTTACAACCAAGAGGATAATTACCTATCGCTGACAAACATCATTAAGCAATCAAGCCTAAGTACGAATTGATCTTTTATCATAGCCTAGCAACCAACCACAGCAACAATGGAAGAGGCCTCATCCAGCGGTGTATTTGTTTGGTGAGTAAAATTGTCTCTATCATTTATTACATTGTGCTTTGTTGTTTTGATGTCGCGTCTAAGAACCAAAAGCGAACTTAACAAGTCATGTAGTGACGTCATAGATTTATTGTTTTTTTTATTATTTTGTTCTTTGGTTGTACCAACATCTGGCTGTTTGTTAAGCTAGGCTCGGTGAACAAAGTGTGTTCGCAGTTTTTTTTTTTTTCTTATGCCCAGCAAAATTTTTTTTAATGATCATTTCCCTTGCAATTAATATTTGTCAAGATTGTTTTTTTTAAATAATAGTTATGGTGTTCAGAATAAGTTTTTTCGCTATATTAAGAAAATGAATTTTTTATATACCGCCACTTAAATTTTCTTAGTTGTAGTAAATTTATATTAAATGTTTTTTTTTTTTGGTTAAAATAAATATTGAATCCACAATGAAAGGCTAAATTTTTTTCTCTTCTTACAAGGTGTAATAAAAAAATGACTTAGATGATCGTTAGGGATTTTAGCCAATATTTGGTGCAGGGTTAAAATCATAGGTAGGGTGGGTATAGAGCACCGGGCTCCAATCCATCTGGAGACCCAATGACGTGTTTTGATAGACGTTTTTATTTATTTCCGAAATGTTGACCCAGTGTGGGGTATTAATGTCATCTATTGTTGTCGTGGTCAGCCCATAGTTTGAATTTTGTATTCATATTTGTAGGGAGTCTAAAAAACAAATTTATTTCTTGTGTGGACCAAGTTTAATGGAGTGGAGTGAACAAGAACCTCCCCAAACCGGCTGATAGCTAGCCCAGTCAATGGCTCCCACTCGTTCCTTTGCTCTATAGTAATTTGAGACCATATTATTGGACAGTCCGAAGTGGTCCATTACAGTACCTATGTAAATACAAAACAATATCTTGTGAATCATTTGACAAAAAATCGAATAAAAAGGCTATATATACGATGTGTGTATGTAATGTTAAGATGACCGTCTATAAAAAAAGTAATAACCTTGTTTTTATGACAAACATATTTTTGCATTTTGGAATGTATATATACACGTGACTGTCCAATTCAAATCTAATACTCCTCCGCCATAACAACCATCACATCATCATCTTTAGCGGCAAGACAGAGCAGCCACATAGATAGCACCGTCGTAGTCTGTCGTTATTGGATGTGTTTTTGCCCATATATTTTCTATTCATATACACAATATCTTGGCAATACGATGGAGGCGAGAAAGTTTTTATTTTATTTTGTTTTTTTTTTGCGTGGTACTTTTAGCCATACGGTTTATTATTTTTCTTTGCCACTATACTACAGCATCAGGCACATGCATTTGGACCACTGTATTTTAAAATTATAAGAGTAATTGTAAAATTGTACGGGAATTAAAGTCGATTAACATTCAAGATTTTTACATAACTTGAACAAATCACTATTCAACAGAATGGTTAAACGCGTTATTACCAAATCCGACGACAGCCCTACGCTATATTATTATTTTACAATAATATAGTCCTATAATCCTATTTTTGGACAATAAAAAGCATTTTATTTGTGTTTTTTTTTATATAAATGTGCAAAATAGTTATATTGTGCCTGCTGCATATTTAAACAATAAATAAAACCTATATATTGGACTTTGTCAAAATTTTACTTTAAAATAGAATTACATTATCAAGACAAGCCATGGGTTCTTCCTATCGTATATATGTTACATAAGCATGGTATGTCAGCGGTTATGGTCCATTGAAAAAAGATATGTCATACATTTGTAAAACCCATGATTTGACGAGCATCTCTGACTTACCACCAACCATTTAAAATAATTTCGTTTTTTTTAATTTATTGTACATGCCTACTAGGTAAATATTTGATAATTATGTCCCTTGGTAATTCACCATATGAAAATACTTTGCAAATAATTGTTTGGAAAATAATTCGCCATATCATAGGTGTTACAAACTTTATGACATCTTTTTGGACATCCTGTAAACCACGATGTCAGGCGTCGCCTCTTTCGCACGGTTATCGCACATGGTTTGGTTAGAATCTCTTATACAGTTCTTATCATACACATATGTATTTATATTTGTATTGGACATGGGTGCGTATGGCTACCATTTCATCATTATGTCCATATACATTATACGGTATACGCCACCATGTTCCATATCTAAATACTTGACAAATAATTTTTTGCAAATGTATTCGCCATATCATGGGTTCTACGAGACTGTCGTACGGTTCGATAAATCACTCTGCCACATTCCGCATCTCATTCGCGCGGTTAATAGAAAGAGTCGACCCTATCAATAAGCCAACACTAAAACGGTAGCGCGTTTAGCGATGCGGAATCAAGCACCATATGAAAGCCTTGTCTATGGCTCAAAGAAAACCTTTGTATATCCTGACCAGTGTCGTACTCTTATTGCAACGCCGCTTGACTTTTCAGTGGTGGGTTAGCCGCTCCTGTTTTGAGACAACTCCAGTGGCTTTAGGATCATGAAAACCTTTGCTGAACGCGGCTTACCCATCTTTTATGACTCCCCAAATCTTGAGGTAAGGGGAAATGAAAGGGCAGACGATTTGGCGGTGAAGGCAAGAGGACTGCTATCAATGAACTTGGTTAACCAGAAGCCTTTCGGGTCGACGCAGTTCGAGTTAAGGGAGTGGGCGACGAATGCACATACAACATTGTGGAACAGCGAAACGATCAGTGGGATGGCGAAAATCCTATAGGGGGATCCAGATCGTGAGAAGACGAGGCTATTACTGAAAGGAAGTTGGAAGGAGGTCAGTATAGCTATTGGTATCATGGCGGAACACATAGGACTTCGAGCTCCCTGATGTAAAATCGGTGCGGCAAGTGAAAATATGCAGGGAAGATGATGCGACGTTGAAGCATTTCCTTTGTCATTGCCCGGCTTTCGCGTCTAACAGATTACGGCACTTAGGTGGAGACACAATACCAGACATGAACAACTTAGGGGAGTGGTATTGAAAACAATTAAGGATTTGGTAATTAGCACGGAATTCTTAACTTAAAATTTTCTTTTTAGAGGTTACTTTAACGTTTTTAGAGGGCACAACAAGCCGATTACTGGCTTAGGTGTATATCCATAGTGGCATGGGGCGAATTAAAATCTGCACCTTCTTTTCAACCTAACCTAACCTAAATCTAGAGGTACGTTCAGATTAGTGAAATATTTGACATAACTTGTTTTATCATTTTTGCCCAAAATATGTCAAATTCGCAAATTCTGGGTTTTATATTCAAATTAGAAACATTTATTTAACACATTTTTTTTTTGTTCAAAAACAAATCAAACAGCGTTAACCATTAGATCGAAAATATGCTTTTTAATTTCCCTACATTTGTTTACAATTTTGATGTTACAATTTTTTTGAAAAATCAAACAAGGAAACACGAATTTTACATGCAATCGAATGTATTGTAGGACAAATAAAAAGTAAACGCAAAAAAAAAATCTTAATACAAAACCAAGAATCTGCAAATTTGATATATTTTGGGTAAAAATTAAAAAACACGGTGGGTCAAATATTTGACTAATCTGAAGAATTTTTCTCCGGCGCCCAATTTAATTTAGACCCATCCTTGTATACAGAAGGTCTTGGGAATGGCGGGGTACCCCAGACCAGAGATACCTATTGGGAATACCACGTTCAACCCGACAACAAGGAAGGATCCCCTGGTACATAATCCGCAACGCCGTGTATAGCCATCGGCCACACCACATCGCTTGTTATTTGAATAACACCAGGTTCCCGACTTCCTCATTCTGAGGGCGAACTTTGTTGTGGCACGCACCACATTAAGGTGCCAAAAAATAAGATCGAGAATTGAAATTAGCGCCACTCTCGGGGGTCTTATTTTTGCCACGGTAGTCGTTACATTTTGGATTGGGTCAGAGGGCACAGATGGCCAGAGCCTGATGCCATACCAGACACACATAACTTATAATGGGCCCAACCTCCGTGGTGCCATCCCATTTCCTGGAATTTCGCTTATAGTATTTTACTCTCCCATTTTATTTTATTCTGTTTTTATATCCACCACCATAGGATGAGAGGAATACTAACTTAGTCATTCCGTTTGAAACACCTCGAAATTTTGATCTGCGACCCCATAAAGTAAATATATTCTTGCGTCTTGATATTCAAAGTCGATATAGCCATGTCCATCCGTCTATGGAAATCACGATATCCTGATTTAACATCTCAAGCCACTGAAAGCCTCAGTTTTTTTCCGATATGGCTGAACTTTTATACATAGTGTTATGTTACGACTTCCAACAATCGTGTCACGTACGGACCAAATCCTTTGCGTAAACTTGACAAGTATGGTCCAAATCGGTGAATAACCTGATATAGCTTTTATAAAAACCGATCTCCTTATTTGACACCTCAAGCCACTGGAAGCCTCAGTTTTTATCCGATATGGCTGAAATTTTATACATAGTGTTCTGTTACGACTTCCAACAATCATGTCACGTACGGACCAAATCCTTTGCGTAGACTTTTAGCTCAATCCATGGTGGTTTTGCTTTATTTTATTTTATTCTATTTTAGTTTTATTAGTTTGTGGATACTAATCTAGTCATTCCATTTGTAATAGTTCGAAATATTGATCTGCGACCCGATAAATTATATATATTCTGTATCGTCTCGACATTCTGAGTCGATCTAGCCATGTCCGTCCATCCTTCTGTCTTATCTTTAAGCCAAAAACACACATAGATATTTTAGTAATTTCTTGGATTAAGTTATGATCTCAACACTGGCCCAGCTATAATACTTTCGATGACAATTCCATAGCACTCATGCTGTCATTATCATAGTCTGTGACTCGTTGCTGTATTCTATAGGTTGTTTTGCATTCTTTTTCATCAAACATTGTCACATCCAGACGTTTTTAGATCGTCCGTGCAATAGAATAACAATAATTACGTTCTTATTTTTTTGTATTACGGTGCGGAGAGGCGAGATATGTGGTGGCGATGGCAAATATGATATCACAAGGCAGGGGGAACTACATCATTATTTAGTATTTTTAAGAAACATCTTATTTTTGCTATTGCAGTATTCTCTATCTCATCTCATTCCACTTTTTACGTTTCACAATTCATTTTGTTTTTGGGTTTCATATTTTAGTATGTCACAGTGCCATTTCCGTGTGGACACCTTAAGGACGTTCGAGTAACCTCGTCGCACACACATTCGGATATTATGCATCTTCTGTATTCACTGCCACAGGAGAAAGTTACCATTCCACGTTTGCAACACACCATCATCATACTCATGACATTTGTCGTCATCATCATTACGATATTTGTCCTATGACAGCAATCAGTGGTGTTTTTTTTTCAGTTTTTGCGCTACTGCGCATCTTGTGCACATGCCATCCATCCAGACCAGAGACCCCGTTTGAATTCTCATTGTTTGTTTTGTGTTTTCTCCCATTGCCACCACCTGTTGGGCTTCCCTGGTAGGGTGGTAGGTGGTTTCAGTATAAATGTGTTGTGCTTTGTACTGCTGGGACCCTCAAAAGCTACGACGATGACATTAAATTCAACAGATTCTTGTTTGTTTTGTTTTGAAAGGATGAAAAGAATGGTGATGGTTCTTGGTGATTATGGGCCTGTTTTATTTGAGCACACGATACGAAAGCCGTAAAGAATAATAAATTGACTTACGTTGCCGCTAGTTGGTAAAATATTTTGTCTATATGTCAAATCGTGACACTAATTGGAAATATTTGTGAAATTTTGAAAACCTACATAGTTGCTATTTCCCTAAAACTTTGGACACCAGCATTATATAGTACTCAAACAAAACGAGTCTCACTGTGACGTTTCATTGATTTTTTTTTTCATTTGGTGCTATGTCACAGTACCTCCATACCATATACCCTTTAAGCTTAAGATATAGTATTTGTACAGCAATTAAATGTCATTTGGGGTGTTCTCTCTTCTTGCATGGTCTGAAAGAAATATTCAATTGGAATACTTGTTGTCACGAAATATTAACGCACATGCATACGTAGTACAATCGTTGTATGCAAATGTGACACATTTTGTATACATAAATATTTGTCGCCTGATTTTGTTGGGGTCAATAACATCAAATTGAATTGTGGGAGAAATAATTGACACCCATATATACGTGATGGGACATTTTTTATGTTGTTGTGCAAGGCAGGGCTGCGGAGTTGGAGTCGAACAATTTTGCCCGGTTGTCGGAGTCAAGATAGTTTTCTCGACACCGGAAAAAGCTGTAAAAAAATGTTTTAACAAAAAAATTAAACTCTAAAAATATTTTAGAATAAAAATTTAAAAGTTGTAATTTTTATAGTAGACTGTTGTATTCAATTTTGCTGTTTTTAAATTCAAGCTCGAGGTCTTTTTGTATTTTCTATTTAAATTCTTTATCGATATTTCGGACATAAAAATCATGTTTTGTTTTTTGTTTGGATATATCATATCTTGAAAATGCATTCCATTGAAATATTGGTTCCATATTGATTGATATTGGATTTAAAAAAAGCAAAATTAAACAAAAAAGAGTAAACATTTCAGGGAAATTTTTTTTGAGAAATTTATCGAAGTTTTGCTTTTAGAAAAAACGTTTTTGATGTTTTGTCTTTAAAGAAACTCAATAATTATTTTACAAAAAAGTCATCGAATTAAAAAAAAAAAAAAAACAAGTAAAAAGGCATTAAGTTCGACCGGGCCGAGCTTTGGATACCTACCACCTCAGGTATACATGAAAACCCCATTTCGTCACAATCCAGTAAAAATTGGATAACTTATGCACCCAAATTCAACGCGGACATTGAGTGGACTAATAAATATAAGTCACTGTTGAATTTTGTATTTCAAACTTCAACAAAATCGGGTAATAAATAAAGCTTTTATGAGCTTCAGACCATTAATCGGCATATCGGTCTATATGACAGCTATATCTAAATACAGTCCGATCTTTACCATACTTGGGTCAGATGGTGGGTGGCCTAAAACTACTTATTGTTTCAAATTTCAGCGAAATGAGATAAAAATAAAGCTTTTATGGGCTTCATACTCTTTATCGGGAGACCGGTCTGTATGGCAGCTATATCAATATATAGTCCGATCCGAACCATATTTGGGAAGGATGTCGGGAGGTTTTAAATAACCCACTGTTTCAAATTTCAGCGAAAAGCTTTTATGGGCTTCCGTTCCTTTATCGGCAGATCGGTCTATATGACGGCTATATCTAAATATAGTCCGATCTCAACCATATTTGGGTTCTATATTGGGAGGCCTAAAACTACTCACCGTTCCCAATTTCAGCGAAATCGGGTAATAAATAAAGCTTTTATGGGCTTCAGACCCTTTATCGGCAGATCGGTATATATGGCAGCTACATCTAAATATAGTCTGATCTGACCCATATTTAGGTCAGATGTCGGGAAGCCTTATGCTACTCACTGTTTTTGTTAAAAATATTTAAAAAAAAAAGTGCTCGGAACTGACAAATAAATTCATTTTAAGGCTTCATTAAGTTTTGTAAATATGGCCGTTATTATATTGCTGATATCCTGTGTACATTTACGTCCTTATTTACAAAACTTAATGTAGATTCGAAATAGGTTTATTTGACATATTCCCTTTAAGAATTGTCATATAACCCTTTTTTAAGGCTTCAAGAAGTTTTGTGAATAAGACCGTTATACTATTTATGACAATACACATTTACTATTTCTCAAGAAAAGTTCCATCCATAAATAGAAGTAAAATTTGAATTCTAAAATTCGACGGATCTATTACAACCTTAGCAAGACAAGGGCACTAATTATTGTACATACAAAGTTGCCATATCAAGGTTGGATGGGATTTAATGTTGGCCGCAATCAGACTCAGCTTACATGTCCCCAGAGGAATTTGTAAGGTAGTTCCTAGTCTTGCATCTGATTCTCTGCTATCTATCCAGCAAAAAATTTTCATAAATTTGATGGCACTAAAATTCTGTGCATACTGTAGCTTTAACATCAAGCGCAAACATTCCTTGCGCTGAATTCAGAGCTACTTTTAGTAAGGAAAGAATATACCATTTCTAACGCGAGGATTATTCAGATTCAAAAAATTGAATGTAGTGCTAGAACTAGCGCGGGTGCTTCCCTCTCCAACCTATAACGAATGGAAGAACAAGTAACAAGTGTTCTTAAATTTTTATCTTCTAAAAACTGAATTGCATGCATAGTGGAAGCGCATTTAAGTGAAGCATTGCCTTATAATTTCACCAGTGAATTAAGTGCACAAGTAGGGTTAAGTGGCTTGAACTTCTCTTACCAAGTTCTTTGCTGGGTACTTGTTATCAAATAATGGCTTACACTGAATGTAATATTGTGTAGTCATCCATGCGGTTGTGATAAACAAACAAGCCATCCTTAAGATGCGGCTGAGTACTTAGCAATGCAGCAGCTCGCCAGACATTTCCATTGCATCCCCTGATCTCCTGAGTGACGTTTCCTAACAAGCCGTCATTTCTTTGGGATCAGACCACCTCCCATAATACTCACCATAGACCGACGACCCGACTTCATTACCTATGAGCGCCGGACGTTTATCAATCGGAAGAAGTCCGATGGTTCGACTTCAGAGAGTACACCAATCGCCAATTCATTGAACTGATACTCCCCTCAAAGGTACTAATTTCCGAGAGGAAATTCCGAGACATCATTAACGCAACAACCGCATGCTTTATACCAGCCAGTCGAATATCTCAAGTTCGCAGACGAGCGGGATGAAATTCGTTGCATGGACCCCAATAACTCCAAAATGTAACTTAGGTACAGGTGTAGGCAAGCTGTGGTCTACTGTTAAGTAACTCTCGAACCCCCGTAGAAGGGATGACAAGACCTCAGTTACTTTTGCCGACGTAACTGCGACTGACCCGAAGAGCTGCGCCAGGTTGTTCAACCGTCAATTTATTGAGCATATCAAGAGTGACTAGGCTAGGATGAGAGCCATTCGTCATATCCGTGGTTTCCGAACCGGGTGGCATCCGTTGCACAAGCTCCGACGGAATTCCTACACTGATGTTGAAGAATCTGTATCCACTTGTAGTGGCGTACCTTATAACCAAATTTTGAACACTCTTATAGTACCCAATGCCTGGAAGAGTGATCCCGCTACTGAAGCCTGTAAAGGACCCGAGTAAGGGGGAGTTGTACAGACCGATCTCCCTTGTCTCGCCAGTAAGCAAGGCGCTTGAGGGTATTCTCCTCCCGAGCCTCGTTGGAGAATTTCCATTCGCCTAGTATCAGCCTGGAAAGGACCCGAGTAAGGGGGAGTTGTACAGACCGATCTCCCTTCTCTCACCAGTAAGCAATACGTCTGAGGCACTACTCCTCCCGAGCCTCGTTGGAGCATTTCCATTCGCCTAGTATCAACATGGATTTCGAAAACTGCACAGCACAACAACTGCTTTGCATGCCATCATCGCACGCCGTGGCTTCAATCAGCCCAGGCCACGTGATAGGACTGTCTTCGCGGCACTGGATCTATCAAATGCATTTAACATATTGGAGGACATCGCCAACAAGTTCCTCCAGTCAGGCCTGAAGCGCAGGGTCGCGAATTATTTGTGTGGTCGCCAGTCATATGTGGAATTTAGGGTTAAGAAGTCAAAACACCATAGAGTGAAACAAGGAGTTCGCCAAGGCCGAGTAATATCTCCGGCACTGTTCAACCTTAACCTATCCTCCATTCCACCCCCTCCATACTTGGTGTTACCACATTTGTCAGCTCTTACACATTATCCCTACATGCCAGCCTTTTGCGCTAAGGTTAAATTTTTGTGATAATATCCATATCTCCTATCTTGTAAATTTTCTCCAAAGACAATGTATTACGTAAAATGCGAATTTTTACCTAAAGGTAAGTCTTTAGAGAAAATATAGTAAATGTATCAAGACTTTAGCCTTGGGGAAATCTCATCAACATTTTATCTTCAAAAAGATTGATAAATTTTTTTATATTGTTATCAAAAATTTTCTTAAAAAATTTTATCCATATTGACTCGATTGAGAAAAATGTAAATGAATTTTGTAGTCCTTTAAAAAAAAATTTTTGTGATTTTTTTTGTCATTTTTTTTTCAAAATATTGTCTTAAACGAAAATTTTACGAATTTTTGTTTTTACAGAAATTTTATTCAAAATTTCAACTTTCGTCTTTTCAGAAATTTCATCAAATTTTTCCTTTGAGAATTAAAAAACTAGTTTATTAAGATTTTATCCCCTCGACGCCTGAACTAAAGTTTATTGTGTTTTATTTTAGTCCTTTCCACTGCAAGTCTGATATTGTAGATAGAATTCTAGTGAAAAGTTGTACTGGATAGTTATCGATATCATGCGACAACAGATTATAATATCAGATTAATCGTTTTTTGCACTTTATAGTACTGAAATAAAACAGAAGCGGTTGCCTCATAAACTGAAATAGGTTTATTTATAAAATAAATAATCGGTTTAATCGGTAGGTACTTTAGCTTTACTTGCAGTCGCGGACAATCAGCGAAATCGAGTGGAGAGTGACAAACTGGACGACACCGGCTCCCGTTTAAATACTGAGTGCCTAGCATACTCGATATGATGAAGCGAGTTATTGTATTTCAAAAAAAGCAAAACTTTACCCTATTTTTTAAAAATATTTAATTTTTTTTAATAATTCGAAACCCGGTTTATTGATCACCCTTGTCAATCTACAGATCCCAAGCTTGCCGTATTATGACTTCCCTTCCCAGCCTTCCTTGTTTTAAGCTTTTTTTCTTAAAAGTCACTTCACTGAGAGGAGTGAATTCATTGTTGTAATGTTTAACTAGATCCCAAACATCTTCAAAGCACGCTGGAAATCTCGTGCTATGCTAGCTCTTCTTGCGTTTATTCGGATGTTTGAAATCCGGAACAGGTTACGTAAAATATGTTCATTCATTCCTTACTCATGGGCTGGTCATTGGTTCAGTAGTCAATTGTTTCGCGCTGAAGATTTTGAATGACTACTCAAAAGCTTTCAAATGTTTGAACGCACATTGGAAAGAAGATGAATCCCCAGTTCATTTTGTCCGGAGCAAACACGGCTGTGAGCGTGCGATCAAAATTATACAAGTAATCCATCCGAAACAAGGACAGCCTGCCACTAAGATTCATTCTCTCCAATGACAACTTGGATATTTAGCTTCAGTGAGTGTTTGATGATGTTAAATAAATGTCACTCTAAAGCTTGTGTTCAATTATATAACTGCTTCCACTGACTTCAAAGTTGCCCAAAATGCCGAATTAGTGGTTTATTCGAGTTTTCTTTTCGATTCACCTTAAATATAAGATTTTATCTAGATCAATAAGGTATGTGTAGAAATCGCTCCACGGAAAACCTAATGGAATTTTGGTGGGTTCACTCTATTCACAAGTTTGGTGTTCAATGCAAAATAAAAAAAGTTTGTTCTCTTTTTTTAAAATTTAATATTTGCTATAATTTTTGTCACCAATGTACGTTGTTCATTTTGCCATGGAAGGTAAAATATGTTTGGTATCTATGTTCGTGTCTGAATACATACGTTGGGATACTTTCACATAAATAGGCATGGGGTCATATACGATTAAATGTTAAACGACATTGTATGTTCTATATTCAAATGGAATAATGATTCTTCCGGAACTTAGCAATGCCTGCAAGCCCTTATTTTGTTTGTGTTACTTTAACGTGGCAAAGCAGGCAAAAATTTGTATGATTGCATTACAATTATTTTTTCAATTTACTTTCAACTCATTCGTAATATTGCTTTTGAAAGTGTAAAAATCTAACCATATTGGTAATACAATACGTGTGGTAGTGCGCTCTATTTATGGGCTTCATAGTCTTCGGAAGGCAGCCAATAAGCAAAACTTGCAATGCTTCATCTTAACATAGATTGTCTCAATGGATTTTTTACAAGTTGTTTAATTGTTGATGGTTAGCGTAGCCAAATGCAAATATTAATCATCAAAAATGGTTTATTGTTTTCAAAGTATTCTGCAGCATGATATATTCACAACAGCATGCGTTAAAACCAATTGTCGAAGCACTTTTTCCACTCCGACACAAAAAAATGGTTATTGAACACTTCAACAGCATCTTTCGGCGACAAAAAAATGTTTTTTTAATATGCGGCAATAAAAAGAAGTCATTAGGTACTAAGTTAGGGTTGTACGGTGGATGACCCATCAATTCGACGTTTTGGCGGGTCAAAAGACGTAGCGTTATTTCGCCCAAAACGACAAATGTCAAATAGCCCAAATCTTTTACATGCTTGGCGATATGACCGCCTTTTGGGCATAATATCATTTTCTGATACAAAGTTTGGGTCTTTGATGAAAATTGATTTGACATATCACCCAACTAACCAAAAAAATTATTGATGTCATACGGCCAAATGCCTAAAACCCAAATGAATAAATCACATTAAACCCAATATTATTTGGGCCATATGACAATTTATTTGTTGTAATTTCCAAAAAAAAAATTACTTTGAGTACATTAAAAAGAAACAAAAAATTTGAAATTTGTAGGGAAATACTTAAGGTGTCGATATCTTACATAATTGATTCTGATGCGAAAATACGATAAGAAGGCCCCGGCTCAGAAATGCATGCTTTTTAGAATGAACGTGGGCATTTTTGATACCTCGATACTCCATACGTATTCCAGATATGTTCGGTATGGAAAATCTGTGACAAGTCCTTCGCAGGCGATAAAATCTTTCACCTGCCGCGCATTTTCATCCAAAATTAAATCTTATTAAATTTGGAAGCTCTGAAGTTGAAGGAACAGTTCCAGTAACGGCGAAGCATTGAACTTGGTAACAAAAATTATATATAAGAAAATATCAATGGATATTTTTTGGATGTTATGACATTTTCTCGATTTGGGTGCTACATCATAAATAAATTTGGGCTCCGTGATACAGTTGTTATTGGATGTAAAAAGTCACAATATCCAAATAAAAATTGCGGATTTGGTGACATTTGTTTTGGTTTTCTGACATTTGAAAAAATCTTTGTTGGGCTTTGTGTCGTCGTTTGGGAAATATGACATTTATCGTTTTGGGCGAAATAATGCTACGCCTGGTCAAAAAAGCTCTGGTTTGAGCAAATGGGTGAGAGTGCGCATTGTCATGATTTTACTTCTATTGTTCGTTTTTCAAATTTCTCCGAAGCCTTTATGCAAGCAAAATCTGGTGTACCACTCAGAATTGATCGTCCTACGTTGTTCAAGTGAAACAGTCCTTTCTTGAACTGAATGAAGAAAGCAACATCTGTTAGCCAATATTATTCTTCTTTTATTTTAAAACATTCGCTTCGTTCATTCTGGTGTCGAGGTAAATACAATTGCTGACTTTATTCAAGTTAAATGTTCCAACTTGCGTTTCAAGAGTACGTTAGGTTAGGTATAAGTGCCAGTCTACTCACTTAAACGTTTTCGTCCATTGTGATACCACAGAAACAGGAGAAGGAAGATGCCTTCTAGTTCCTACCGTTGAACTATCCAGATCGCTTTAAAAAGCCTAACAACTTTCGAATATTTACATCCGCTAAATCAGACAAGATCTCACAGAAATGAGAACCTAAAGTGGAACTCCTTCTGACTGCCAGTGCGCGACACACGCTCAACAGATGTTTTATAGTCTCTTCTTCCTCGACGTCCTCAAAGCTTTGGCAAAAATCGTTACATGCAACCTTCAGTCTGCCAGCATGTTTTCCAATCAGACAGTGACCTGTCATGGTGGACACAATGACTTAGACGTCCGTTCTAGCCAGTGACAGCAAAGCGATAGACCTCATTAAGTCTAGATTAGGTCACATAGTTTTGGAATGCTCACAGCCCCTCTTTTTGACCATCTATCATTCGTTGCTGGAGGCATACTCACAGATTCCAGTTTCCCTGGAATGTGTAAGGTAATTCCTAGTCTCGCTCACATCTTAATAATATAACAATATAGCTCTCATATATGACAGGAGCTCCATGATGGTGTTGCTTGTGGACAGTACGGTATCCAACTCTATTGCTTTTCTTAACCACCATCGAAAACACCGTCTGTCCGTTTGTCTGTCAAAAGCACGCTAACTTTCGAAGGAGTAAAGCTAGGCGCTTGAAATTTTGCACAAATACTTGTTGTTAGTGTAGGTCGGTTGGGATTGTAAATGGGCCCATGTTTTGATATAGCAGCCATGTAAACCGATCTTGGGTCTTGACTTCTTGATCCTATAGAGGGCGTAATTTTTCTCTGATTGGGCTGAAAATTTGAACGTGGTGTTTTGGTATCACTTCTAACAAATCGGTTTATAACCTGATATAGCTGTCATATAAACCGATCTCCCGATTAGACTGCTTGAGCTTCTAGAGGCCGCAAAATTTTGCACATATCGTTTTGGTATGACTTCCAACAACTATGCCAAGTATGGTTTGAATCGGTTTATAACCTGATACAGCTGCCATATAAACCAATCCCCAATTTAACACTCTGATCCACTTGAGTGCTCAATTTTTACTCGATTTACTTGAAATGACTTATGACTTCTAACAGCCACGAAAAGTATGATCCATTGACAAATGCGGCCTGGCCGAATTTAGTACTCTCTTGTTTATTTTTTTTTTTAATTTTGCAATAAATTTAAATGTCAAATGCTTGTTCACACAGATGTGATTTTTTTCTAAGATCTTAAAGCGATGTTTTATTTGATTTGATATTACACACATTAGCAACAATATACAACTTTAAAACATATTTTAAGAAGATAAATTTGTAAATAACCTTTATTTCTAAAACCAATTTGACGTTTACATTTACGGCATTTGCCAATTAAAGTAGTTTCGTTTGGGGTTGACTTTTTATGTTGTGCTAATGACGCTACCTCTTATTTGTACCATGATATATATGCCAATTGTCGTTATAACATTACATCTTAGCCATTCCACCACTTCTTTAATTGCAAAGATCTCCGCTTGATACACACTGTAGTGGTAGGGTTACCCTCTTCAGAGTACACCTCAAAGCCCACCTGGTCGTCTGTATAGAAGTCTATGTAGGATATTGTAGTTCCAATGGGTTCTATTAGGGTTAGTGGTACAGTACTTTTTAGGCAATTTGTAATCCACACTGCCTTTTTTCCAATGTCCTATATCAATAATAAGTATGTTTGCAAAGTTTTAGGTGGCTAACTTTATTCGTTCGACCAATAAAGATCAAGACGATATGCAATAAAGATCAAGAATATATGCACTTTATAGGGTCGTAGATCAATATTGCTTGATGTTGGAAACGGACTGACTAGACATGAATACTCCCCACCCCTGTACATTGTAGCTGTACAGTTCTGAACAATTTCTGAACGTCTTGTCGTAGAAGTTTTTTGAATTTTGTTAAATTAGCTTCCGAAAGTTGGAATTCTGAACGATTTCTGGGGTGCTTGTCTTTACGAATTTTTTCCAATTGTTCTTAAAGAATTCAAAACGATATCTGATCGTCTTGTCGTACATTTGTTGTGTCTTTCAACTTATCGGAAAGGATTCTGGATGATTTCTCGACTGTTTGTCTATTGCAATTTTTGTTCCGAACGAAAGAATTCTGAACATCCTGCCTTATGGTTTTTTTTTTTTTTAATTTTTCCTTAGAAAGTTAGGTAGAAATTCTAAACGATGTCTGAACTCTTTGTCGGATGTTTTTGTCTTTCTGTCCTAGCTCTTTCACAGATTTATTTGTTTGAACCCTTAGAATTTTTTGTTCAGACAGTTCTGATGGAATTCGGAACGAAATCTGAACTCTGTCTGATTTTGTCCTTGCTTTTTTGGGGCACATTTTTTTATAACAGTACAAATTTTTCCTGACAGTTCGGAAGAAATTCTCTTTGCGAAAGTTTTTCTCTTTTTTTGTGCATTGGATGCTACTGTAGCACAGAGGTAAGCATGCTCGCCTATGACGGTGAGTGCCTGTGTTTGAATTCTGGCGAGAGCATCAGAAAAAATTTCAGGTGGGGTTATTCCATGCTGGAGACATTTGCGAGAAACTATGCCATGTTAAAACTTCTCGCGTTCGGTCTCGGCTATAAAAAGGAGATTCTTAATGGAATGTTCAAGAGCAAATTTGCAATTTGAACCATCAGAAAACACATTCGAATACTGTAAGAATTCTTTCAGAATTGGTTAGAATTCGCTAAGACTAGTCGGAAAGTACATCCGAATCTAAAAATGTTTATTACAGAATTCGATCGGAAATTGATATGACGACTCAGAAAAAACATTAGAATTCTTAAGGAATTATAATATACTTTCGATCAGAAATCGATAAGACAAGCCGGAAAATACATCCGTATTCATTAAGACTCAACATCAGAAGTCGGTCAGAAGTATCAACGACAACTCGAATTTCCCTTCCGAATTTTACACATTTTTGGTCTAGAATTCTGTCAGAAACATTATATTTCCCTCCGACATTTCGTTCTAAAGTTGTATCAAACACTCCATATATTTTTCGTTCGGATTTCAGACAGACTTCGGATCCGAGCTCGGACAAATTTTCCGACTTTCGTACAGACTTCTGACCGAATTTTGAACGTTTGGTTCACTGGATAGTTAGAAACAAGACTATAGAATGTAAATTGCTCATGTGCCTTAATGGAATGTTCATGAGCAAATTGGTATTTGCAAACATCCACTGAGACACATATTTCAATTGGCCTACTTCCCAACATCTTAGTCATGAAATCTCTCTTTGCGTTCTGTCCCTTGCTTTCTATGCCCTTCTGTTGGATGTTGTTGTTTGTTATTTGAAACTCATATTTTATTTCTGTTTTTCATCACTTGAATGTTGTTTTGCTTCGCATACCTCGCGTGATCTGTGGAATGTTATGCTATTATTTATGTTTGTCCTTTGCGACCGATCATGTGATTATTATTATTTTTTTTTTTAATATTTAAGGTTTTTTTTTTCTGGTAGCGATCGGGCAATTTTTGTTTTCTTTCAAAAAATTTAAATATTTTCTTTAATATTATTTTATTTTGTTCTCCTTCCAACAACCCCATCATAAATTAAGCAGCAGTCATTTTCGGCAAACAACGGACTTTACAGCAGTCAGACTGCTGAAACTGCAAATATTTAGCTATTACAGCAAAACTACTGCCGTAATAGCAGTAAAATTAACTACTCACAGTCAGCAGACCGTGTTTGCTATTATCAGCAATCTTGTTTTCTTTGAGCGTACGATATTAAATATATTGCATATATATATTTTACAGAAAATAGAATTTCGCATGTTATTTTTTTTTCTAATTTTTTTTTTATTTTGTTATACTTAAAGTTTAACTTCGTTGAAATTGCCCACGATTACAAATTTCGTTTTTGTGTATTTTTATCAAACTCAAAACTAATTTGGAAACCACGTGCGTTCTTGTCATGCATCATCTGACTTATTTCTTTAAAAATACCATTTCCTTAACCACATTTAGCTATTCTGTAATGAGTTTGTGTAAATTTGTTCAGCGTGATATGCCTTAGTAAATGAGTCATTATTTATTTATTGGTTTTTACAAGTATGTACCTATATCCAAATAGATATTCATTTTTAAGTCATTGACTGGCAAGTAAATGATGCCATCAAACAATTGCAAGTAATTAGTCTGTTTAGTGTCACACGAATTATAATTAGAAATGGTTTGAAAGCAATAATTTTTGTTTTATCAGACGCGTTTAAAGGTAAATTTACTTTGAAAATTGTTTACCACTTTTTGTTTGCATTGCATGTAAATGGTCGTCTGTTAAATTAGTACTGCTGTTTACACAAATGCACATTCATTCATATGTTTAGTATTATTTTAAGTAAGTAAACAAAAATTAAACTAAAATAGACGATTTAAATATTGGTGCCAACCAGACATGCAGGAGAATTTAAATTAAAAGACAAAAAAAAAAAATTGGGGTAAATTTATTTTAAACAAAGAAATAAATTTCATCAAAAGAAACTTGTGTTTTGAGGGGATATAGTTGACCTTTTTTTATATTTATGAAGCTTGGTGTATAGTATCGGCTATAGGTCTTGGGGAAAAAACAAAGTTTTTTGATATTTTTTGTCTTATTTTATTTCCAATATTTTGGTCGACGTCGTCAAACCATTTTCGAGGCTAGCTGCTTACACAAAATACAAAGTTAAAATATTTTAGTAACATAATTCACAATATTAATTTTCCAAATATATTACATTTTAAAATATGGAGTTGTGTTTAACGTGATGCTGTTGTATTCACCGTCTGCTGCCCACTATTATGGCATTTCTATGCTTTCTAACGATGTGCCGATAGACTTTTGCACAGCTCTCTAGACCTCTTTTGTAGTTTATTTTCTTGTCCGGTGGGATGTCGATGATATGCAGCATCTCGAGAGTGAATCTGCGTCTGTAGTGGTTGTCTTGAGCCAAAATCTCAACGTCATCAAAGTTGAGTCTGTGTCCAGTCGATGCACAGTGGGTAGCAAGGGTGGTTATTTTGTTCCGGTGGTTTGTCCACAGCTTTTTGGTCTGATTTATGGGATGGAAGTCGGGTCTTTAGTTTTGTCATTGTCGTGCCAGCATATCCCATAGGGCATATGCTGGCCTTGTCACCGCTACATTTGATCCTATAAACAACGTTCGATTTATCCTATTTTTGGACTTTGGATTTTGTCCTGATGAAAAGTTCATTCACCGTTCTATTCGTTCTCAATGCTAGCTGGAACCTTTCTTTATTATATATATTCGACTCACATAGTCTTTCCGAAAACCCTTCTATGGACGTCATGGTTTTATATACTCCGTTTTGTTTCCGGTGGTTTGTTTGGTTTTCTTAAGCAAACTATTTATTTTGTATGTTCGGAAATCATGGGCGCTTAAAATGTACCTGATCTTTCTGATCAAATGCATTGTCAAGTAGATTCTCCATGATTATATCTGCAAAGATGGACGATGGTGGAGAACCCATCTTCATACCCTTAAGTTTCTCATAAATCCTTTTCTCATATTTAAAGTATTTGGTGTCCTTAATGCAAAAAGATTCTATTTCCTTAAAAATATCACAAGGTATGTATGCATATTTTTCTATATCTTCCCATTTTCTTTCAATCATTTAGATTGCTAGATTGACCAGAATACTCGGGAATAATGAAAATTGTCTGAAATATATTTGCTGACCTTTTTCCGTTATAGGCTTAATTATTTTTTATCTATTTGAAAAAAAAAAAAATCAAGTTTCATTCTTTTAATTTATTTATACTTTTGGATTAAGTTTTGAATTAAAAACTTGAATTGATTTCATTATTATAAAAAAAAATCAATATATTGTATTTTTATATATGTATATGTATCTTAATCTTATACATACACTGAAAAAATTAAAAACTATGTTCAATTAAGAAATTTGTACATTCAATTAAAAAATTTCTGAAATCGGTCCTATTAAGGAAATTGGTGTTATTGAGTAACAATTTCGCAATTTGAAGTTATGACAAGCTCAAAAATCCAATTAAAGTCGTTGGTAACTCAATAATCCATTTACCTTGATACAAAAAAATCGGATTTCTATGTTAAAAATAATTAAAGCAATAAACACCTTGTTTGAAAAAATTTTTATAAGTCAATTCCACCGGGAAATTGGACAGGTTCCAAACCTGTCACGGGATAGGTCCTCCAGTTCTCGTCTCCTTACATGGAAAAATCATCATTGCCACCATTCTAACACCGTAGGATAGGTTCTGGGCCAGTTCCCATTCCCTGTAGGATATATCCTGTGACAGGTAACTAATTCACAAGTTTAAGACCGGTATATTTGGGGCAATTGACTACACATGTCCCGTAGGAATGCTAAATCGGTCAAATTTAGGTCTATATTTTTTCTGTGTACATACAAATAGTTCCAACGGCAAACAAACTCAAATAACATACGGTCGCTCTTTCAACCAACGAAAACAGTAATAAACGTATTATATTGTATACATTTTGCAAATTTTCTTCTTCTCATATATTATTTAATAAGTGTTTTCCGATTCAATTTTTTAAAGCTCAATGCGAAGGAACTTCCTTTTTTGCCCACCACCGAAGGATGGGGGTGTATTCACTTTGTCATTCCGTTTGCAACACATCGAAATATCCATTTCCGACAATATAAAGTATATATATCCTTTTTTTTGTCCATAAGCAGGTTAAGTTCGAAGCTATATCGGACTAAATCTTGATATAGTCCCCATATAGACCGATCCGCTCATTATTATCCGGTTTTGCTGAAATTTGGGACAGTGAGTTGTGTTTGGCCCTTCGATATATTTTTCAATTTGGCCCTGATCGGTGCGGATTTGGATATAGTTGCCATATAGACCGATTCGCCGATATAGGGTCTTGCGGCCATAAAAAGCGTATTTATTTTCCGATGCCGCCGAAATTTGGGACAATGAGTTGTGTTAGGCTATATAGCTGCTATGGGGCATAAGGTATGCATTTTTCACCGGATTTTGACCAAAGGTGGTTTATATATATACCCGAGGTGGTGGGTATCCAAAGTTCGGACCGGCCGAATTTAACGCTTTTTTACTTGTTATAGTGCGAAGGGCGTGCTGTGACACCTTTTTGAGGAGAAGTTTTTACGTGGCGTAATATTTAACAAATGTCACACATAGGGAGTAAAAATGGTTAGAGCTGAGGTGCTAGCGAGATCGTGTGCAACATTTTAAGGCCCTAGGTTGTCCGGGCGCCTTTGGCAGGCCCCTTAAGTAGTTCACCTTTGTATTTCGAAAATTTGTTTGGGGCTGCCAAAGCTTAGTTTGTGGTCCGATTTGCAAAAAAAATTTGGGTAGTGGTTAAAAATCTCTACAAAAAAGTCCGCTTAGGTCTACAATATCACACTTTTTTCGGGGATAATTGACTTTTTTTTGCAATTTTGATCCAGACCTGCTTCGTAGTTTGCAATTTACGAAGGCATTTATGGTTCAATTTTTATGCATGATTTGACGCAAAAAGTCTTCACATCTGATTATTCAGTTTAAAGTTATACAGTTTGGAAAACAAAAAAGATAAATGTAAATTTGTAAAATTTTGACCATGAACATTCCACTAAGGAACAGGGGCAAACTTCTCACATATCTAATGAGTGTAGTCCGATTTAAGTTTAAGCTCAATGATAAGGGTCCTCCTTTTTTATAGCCGATTCCGAACGTCATGCCTTAGTGCCACACCTCCTTGGAGAGAAGTTTTACATGGTATAGTACCTCACAAATGTTGCCAGCATTAGGAGGGGAAAACCACCGCTGAAAATATTTTCTGATGGTCTCGCCAGGATTCGAACCCAGGTGTTCTGCGTCATAGGCGGACATGTTAACCTTTGCGCTACGGTGGCTTCCAAAAAATTTAAAAGTGCGTTTGTTTAAAAAAAGTATTTTCATTGATTAGTCTTTATTGAAAAAACTTGCTCGCATATTGTAGATGCGTTTTAAGTGAACTTTTAATTAATCTTCTCTGATCAACGTTATTAGTCATTAGTTCCAGCCTTGGAGAAAATACTTCAGCTGTGGGCCCTCGGCGTAATAGAAGAAAGGCGAGTTGAGATAAATTTCGGCAAACATACTGCTCGACTTGGAAAAGGAAATGAAAACTGTGGGGAACATAGACATAGTGGCCAAACGGTTAACGATGGCCCGGAATGATTCGCTTGTGGCAGCATGTTCTAGAGCCAAGCCATGGGGCAACCAGCAACCGTCATGGTGGACTCCAGAACTGGTTGGTCTAAGGAAGAGCTGCAGAAGAGCTCTTTAACAAACCGAAGGCCACAAGGGCACCACACGATTGGAACGTTTATAAGGCTGAGCTAAAAAAAAAAAAAAAAAAAAAAAGCAACCTGAGAAATGCTCAGAACAGATGCGTGGCGGACTGTTTGGAATCCCTGGGTAGGCTCCGGGTCCACAATGTGACGCTGTGTTCCTGGGAATGAGAAGATTCCAGGAAATGAGCGGGCGGACGAGTGCGCCAGGAGGGGTTCGTCTGCGCCGGGAGAACCAGTCATCGGCCTTGCCTACGTGCCATTTGTCGAGCTACTGAACACAGTAGATGGGATGGCCAGGACGGCGTCGGTGGCGAGGTGGGACTCGGTAGGTGGTTGCCGGACTGCGAAGGCGCTATGGCCGGTCATTGACCGGAGGAGGACGAGGGAGTTGCTGACGTTCGATAAGAGGTCGATGAGTACTTTGACTGGGGTTATAACCGGACACTGTGCCATAGGCCGCATGGCGGCGCGCATGGGGATACTGCACAATGGCTTTTGTAGGAGTTGCCTCGATGAGGACGAGACTATTGAGCACTTGCTGTGTTCCTGTCCGGGACTGCAGAGTCGTAGTCTCTCCTTTCTGGGGAGCCGTTTCTTCTGTGATCTGGGTGAACTTGCAAACGTACCTCTGGTATCTCTCTGGAGGTTTGTTGAGGGAACAGGATGGTTCCGACGGGGGGTGCCACAAGCTCCGGCGTAGGTAGATCCGTGCTTCCGGTTCTTCACCCCCCTCTCGGGTTTCTCCACTCCTCCTGTATTTTCCTTTTATGGAAAACCTCTAGTGCGAGGTCTCACATGTTTTTTTCCTTCCCTTTCTCTCTCTAGGGTACCACAATGGGCCAAACTGGCCTCCGAGTGAACTCACCTTTGGTGGGCAACCCATTCAACCTAACCCAACCTAAGGCTCAGAACATATCCTAGGTGGAATTCTGCAGCTCCGTGCAGGATACATCTGATGTCTCTGGGATAAGGAAGATTCTATCCTTGAGACTTATTACGTTGGGATATATTGAGAAGTGAGTGAATGTGACGACTATGTCCTGTGAAGAAACACTAGCAAAAATTTTTCTGTTTTGAATAACAAATTTTGTTGAGGATAAAGGGTGTTGTGTATTACTGTCATGTGAAGAGCATTTTTGAATATGTGAGAAGACTCATTGTTTATTTAAGTAATGTTTATGAATAAAGGAATCCACATTAAACTTATTATTTTCATTCATTTCTGGGCTTTTCTAGTGTATCCTTATGTGCGGTAATTCGTTTTTAAATATACTTATATCTTACAAATGATGAAAATATAATTTTATATCCAATGATTCATATATTTGCCTTCTTTTCCATGCATATTTTGTTAAGCTAAATAAATTGTATGAAGTCATTGTGTACGTTCAATTGAATGTTTACGAAAGAGTAGCATCGTTAAACCTGTATTTAACAGATGATGAAGTAGCCTAGTGATTCATGCATTTATGCATGCATGATCAATGACCTTATTCTAACATACTTTGTAGGGTTACGAATTTCTACGTTTGCTTAAATGTTTGCGTTAACAGTTGTTCCAAAGATTCGGTTTTGTAAGGTAAGGCATTGTAATGTTTAAATTTATAATTGTCTAACATAAAGAACCGAGTATTCTTTTTTAACAAATTCAACATCAATTAAATTTCTATTAGTAATAGTACAATAAAAAATAGTTTCTTTATTTTGTCATACTTTCATAGCGTCTTAAGTCAACCTTATTGTTTTCTATTTCATTTGATATTTCTATACACGTTCAATAGATAATTACATCCTTTATTCACAAAACTTGGACCATGTTCAGACCAAAGCAGTTTTGAGCAAACGACGACTTTTCCCTTTATAATGCTCTGAAACCTCTCTTGCCCATATTATAAGGCAAAACGACTCATTTGCCACAAAGCATGTGAGCTCAAATAAATGCCTAAACTGTGCTAAATAAACACATTCCTGAATAATACAATATTAAAAAATAGAAATTGAATTTTTCCACAAAAAAAATATGGAATAAACCAAATTTTACAGATACAGCAGGAAAATATAAATCTTAACAATAGTGCTAGAGTGTGAAAAAATGCAATTTCCAAAACATCTCAGCTAGTGTGAAACGAGTCAATGTAGAAATAGCATTAATCAGCCTTATTCACAAAACATATACAATGTTCAAACTAAGACTATGTTCAGACCAAAGCTGTTTTGAGCAAACGACTGGCTTTTCCTTTATAATGCTCTAAAAACGACTCATTTTTCCTCTACAATATACAAAGCTGGAGTTACATACCACGCGCAGCACTCTAGCGTACTGGAGCAATCTAATGCGCCCACCTGCGTTCATTGGGTTGAGTTATTGAGTTATTATATACATACCATGCGTCTTTTACTACGCACAAATTTCTAAAAATGAGCTTATTTATGTCATTTCCAAAGTTAAATTAAATGGAAATTGGCAATGATGTGGTTTAATATGATTTTAATAAAGTAATTTCTCTTATTTACGGACTGCAAAACAATTTTTAAACAGCAAACCTTTTCAAACCATGGTTTGCGCTCTAAAACGCGTTCAAAGTTGAGAGTTGATTTACTTATTCCTTCAGATGCGTGAGTGCATTTGTTGTGTAATTCACACAACACAAACTAACCTATTTTAATTTTTTTTTGACATGCATGCGTAAGTACGCATAAGTGCTGCGCGAGGTATGTAACTCCGCCTTAAGGGCAAAACGACTCGTTTGCCATAAAAACGAGTCATTCAAAGCATGTGAGCCCAAATAAATAACTAAATAGTGTTAAATAAAAAAGCACAGCCATGAATAATGTCAAAAAATAAGAATTAAATTTTTTCTAAAAAAAAAGAATAGAATAAACAAAATTTTGCAAATAAGGCAAGAAAAAATAAATCTTAAACAGTAGTGCATCATACAATTTTTATTGGATTGTGAAAATATGCGATTTCTAATACATCTCATCAAGCGTGAATAGTTGATATGTTTTTCACAACGCCATATGCAAAACGAGTCAATGTAGACATACAGCGGTCAAAAAAAGTATTCATCATTAGCAAAATTGATAATAAATTCACTTATTTTGGGTAATTGAAGAAAATTTAAAGTAAACAAATAATGCAGTTTTATGCAATAGTTTATTTTTCGTAATATGTTTTAAAATAAATTCAAAAAATAAATTTAATTAGCGCAAAAAATGCAATTTTATATAATAACACCAAAAACAGAACAAAAAAAGTATTCATCATTGATGTGCTATCATCAAAGTCAAATTCAAATATTATTTGGGAATCCCCCTTTTCTGTTTTATTTAGTAAAGGAGGCTTTGCCCTTGACAGAAAATATTTAATTTCATTGAAAATATAGTTTTTGTCAAAATGGGTCGTAAGCAAAACGAGGTTTCTGATGAGGTAAAAGTTTTGATAATAAAACACCACAGGAATGGCTTAACTCAAAAAACTATCAGTGAAATATTAAATAGACCACGATCTACTATACAATCCATCATCAGAAAGTGGACAGAAACGAAAACTGTTGACAATAAACCAAGATCTGGTCGACCAAAAGCACTTTCAGTTGGAGATGTGCGTTGGCTAGTGCGGCAAGTTCAGAAAACTCCGAAGACAAATGCGACCATTCTTCGTAAAAACACTATGGAATATTTAGGGAAGGAAGTTACTACACAAACAATTCGAAATACACTCAAAAGCCATAGTTACAGAGGAAGAACTGCACGTAAGAAGCCCTTTATAAATAAAATAAACCGAGTGAAAAGGCTAAACTTCGCAAAAATGTATGTAAAACAGCCCGAATCATTTTGGAAAACAGTAATTTTTGCAGACGAGAGCAAGTTTAATCTTTTTGGGTGCGATGGAAAGGTCATAGTGTACAGAAAACCAAATACAGAGCTTGAAGAACGAAACACAGTTGCTACTGTAAAACATGGTGGAGGTGGTTTAATGGTTTGGGGGTGTATGGCGGCTTCAGGAGCGGGAAATCTTGAAATTATTAATGGAGTAATGGATCATAAGTATTACATTGACATTTTAAAGAGGAATTTAAAAGATAGTGCTGTAAAACTTGGGCTTGGTAATAACTTTCAATATTATCAAGATAATGACCCCAAACATTCTGCTTTAAATACCAAGATGTGGATGCTGTATAACTGCCCCAAAGTCATTAAAACTCCTCCTCAAAGTTCCGACTTGAACCCAATTGAACATCTTTGGGAACATCTCGAACGCAAATTGAGAACGCGCAATTTTTCGAGCAAGAGTCAAATGCAACAGGTGATAATGGAGGAATGGACTAATATAGACCAAAATATAACCGCTAAATTAGTCCAATCGATGTCAAACCGTTTAAAAGAAGTTATAAGACGCGGTGGTCGAATAACAAAGTATTAATTTTTTTAAATTATGTTATTTATTTTTTTGTTTTTTTGCAATGATGAATACTTTTTTTGTTTAATTTTTTGTGTTCAGCTGTAAAATGGCACTTTTTGTTCCAATAAATACTATTTTTTTCTTTAAAAACAATGAAATTGTGTACATATATATCACACAAGCACTACTGCATCATTAGTTTAATATGTTTTTATTCCAATTGTCTTTTGTAGACTTATTAAAAAAAAAACATTGAATGATGAATACTTTTTTTGACCGCTGTAGCATAAAGCTGTTTGGAGCAAACGACTCCTTTTACTTTTAGACTATGTTCAGACCAAAGCTGTTTTGAGCAAACGACTAGCTTTTCCTTTATAATAGTCTGAAAATGACTAGTTTTTCCTTTACGATTTATTAGGGCAGTACGACGCGTTTGCTACAAAAACGAGTCATTTAAAGTATGTAAGCCCAAATAAATGCCTAAATTGTGCTAAATAAATAAATACAGCCCTGAATAATGTAAAAAAATAAAAATCGATTTTTTCCTAAAACAAAGTTCGGCCGGGGCGGATCTTATCCTCAAAAAAAGGTCTGCAACTTTTTAAGTTTCGACATTCAATCATTGTTTTAGATTGGTTGTTGTTGGTTGGCATAGGGGCTATATAAATATTTCAAAAGTTTATGATGAAAAGTTTTTGCTTTAAATTTTTTATAGCCAGCTTACAGAGCAGTTTGACCGCGTTATTCACATATTAATATTCACAAATGCCACCAGCATTAGTGAGGGGGAAGATTCGTTTAATGTTATCCCCAGGATTTGAACTCACTCGTTTTATGCTACAGAGGCAACTTCTAACCTCTGCACCGGGGTAGCTAAAAACATAAATTCACGCAAGTTTAAAATTGTTGGGACAATTTGTTATTATTTTTTAACTCTGTGAAAAACTATATTTTTGGCTGGGTTTACGACGTTTAAGACGTATTATACGTTGGAAATGTATGTCATATACTTCAGGGTTTTCGAAAGGCAATTTCTGATTGCGATACTAATACTGATCTGTTATTTTGTGGACTTCAGAAGCTACATATATATTGCACATAAAGATATATTGTAGTGAATATTTATTATACATGTGCGTCAAGTACAGTGAAGCAGCATTTACATATAAATTAATAAAGTATTGATTTGCCATTAGTTCACATTGCCCCACCAGCGTAATTTTCGAGGAATTCCACTTAAAGGCAAGTGTACGGTGAATGGTAACAGATGCCTGAAATTGATTAGCCGTTTACTGTATATATGTAGATTAAATGTCGGAAAGGGTTTTCGATAACCAATTGGATAAAAATTAACGGCCTTATTCACAAAACTTAATGAAGCCTTAAAATAGGTTTATTTGACAGTTCTATAAAGAAAATCTGCCAAATAAATCTATTTCAAATCTACATTAAGTTTTGTGAATACCGGTGTAAACCTATTCCATCAAAATAATAGTAGATATACGGCCTCATTAACATATGTAGATTTGAAATAGGTTTATTTGACAGATTTCCTTTATAGAACTGTGAAATAAACCTATTTTAAGGCTTTATTAAGTTTTGTGAATAATGCCGATAGTATTTGTCATACGATTAAAGGCTGATTGTTGATGAATAAAATAAAATTTATTTTTTATTTCTTATTAAAAATGTCCTTTCATAAATAAAGTAATTATTTCATTTAAAATTATGTCTTTTCTTATCTCATATTGCAGGTAACCAACCTTAAGTCTACAGCATTTCAAATTCGTAAGTTTTTAAATCAAATTTAAGAGCGAAAGCTAGAATTCTCTTGACTACAGAGAAAAAAATGATTTTGAAAAAGATAAAAATAATGATTGAAAAATTTTGAAAAAAAATTATTGGATTTTTCGAAATATCCAATTAATTTTTTAATTGGATCAATTAAAAGTTTATTTGAAAATAAGCATATATGAAAATATTGAAAATGTGTAAATATGAAAACATGCAAAAATATGGGGTGAAGTAGTCCAAAGCGCGCTATATAGTGCGTAACCCCGATTTCAATGCAACATGGTTCATTTATGTTAACCTCCTGGAACAGTTTGAAGTTTATGTTTGGGTCTATGATCACTCCTTAAAAACAAAAGACCTCCGGGGGTTTTTCCAAAAATTAAACGGAAAATATTGTTTCCCGAATTATTAAAGTAGGCAGTAACTTATGAATATGTACCTCCTAATCAGAATGAGGTCCAGGTAGCAGTGGCCCGATTAAAGAACAACAAGGCAGAAGGAGCCGACGGGTCACCCGCTGAACTATTTATGACCGGAGGCGACAGGCTGATTAGGCGTATGCATCAGCTTATCTGCAAAATTTGGCTAGAAGAACGCACACCCAATCATTGGAACCTCAGCATACTATGTCCCGTACACAAGAAAGGAGACAAGACGGAATATGCCAACTACAGAGGAATAAGTCTCCTCCCCATCGCATACAAGATACTCTCGAGCGTACTGTGTGAAAGATTAAAACCTAAAGTCAATGAGATAATTGGGTCTTATGCGGCTTTAGACCAGGTAAATCTACCCTAGACCACATATTCACACTGCGCCAAATCCTGGAAAAGACCCGAGACGGACAAATCAACACCTATCATCTCTTTCTTGACTACAAAGCCGCTTTCGATACTCCTTCACGTTCAAAGGTATTTCAAGCCATGTCTGAGTTTTGTATCCCTGCAAAATTAATGAGACTCTGCAGGATGGCACTTGCTGATACGTGTTCCTCCTATGCCGACGATATCGACATCATAGGCCGATCACCGGAAGTAGTAACTGCTGCCTTTGAAAGAATTGGAAGAGAGTCCGTAAAAATGGGTCAGGCAGTAAATGGAGATAAGACGAAATGGATGGTTTCAACTCCCAAAACACCTTGCACAACCGAGCAGATAAAGAATATGGAGAACGTTGGAAACCACCACTTTGATTTAGTCAGTAACTTTATCTACCTCGGCACCGCCGTAACGAATGGCACCAGTTTTGAGATAAAGCGAAGAATAATCCTGGCAAACAAATGCTACTTTGGACTATCTAAGCGGTTTAAAAACATGACCACCTCTCGACAAACGAAGATTACACTATACAAGACACTGATACTACCCGTGTTGTTATATGGTTCTGAGGCATGGGCACTTGTGAAAGCAGATGAGGCAGTGATTGCAGTATTTGAGAGAAAAATTCTTTGTAAAATATATGAACCAGTTTGCTTTAATGTATAATATAGGCGACGTATGAAGCACGAGATATATGACAACGATAGCATAGTTACACGTATCAAAATACAACGGCTGCGTTGGCTAGGTTATGTTGCCAGAAGAATGAAGAAGCTCCAGCAAAGAGGTCTATTTTAAGGCAAACACGGTGGCACACGTAAACCGGGAAGACCAAAAGCCCGATGGAAAGATCAAGTGGTGGGAAATACCTCGAAACTTGGTGTCAGAGATTTTAGAATGAGCGCAGAAGATCGAGGCGCTTGGAACGCTATTCTACGTTCGGCTAGTGGAAAAATTGTCTGTCATAGCCAAGTAAAGTAAGGCAGTAACTTAAGAGTTACATGCATTGGAAAAGTAAAACCAACAGAAAAACATTTACATATCTAGAGTATGTTTTAATTAGATCGATGCTAAAAAAGTCGTTATGCCCTTGATATGCATATTTTTGTCGTTAATAAGATAAGAATTGAGTTTAGAAACTTAAAAAGGTAATCAAAAACTGTTGATGGGGAGTTTTATCTCTTATATAGAGGAAGTATTTACCGAAATTTTGAGCGGCTAAACTTTTTCGAAAACGGAGTTATAACAGTGCTGTCTGCTCTAAAAAATTTTCTTCTTCCATTAAAAATTGATTGAAAAAAATTACTACTGTCACTCGACCCGTTCGCCAAATCATTGAAAACAGCTGATTTTATGAAGGGAAAACAGCTGTTTTCATTAAATTGGCGAACGAATCGAAAAAGCTAGTGTTCTACGCTGTTGCTGTTTAATTGAAAAAGATAAAGTTGTTAATTACAGATTCAATTAATAAATGATTCATTCAATTATTTTTTGAACTGAAAATAAAAAATTCAATCACGATCGTAATTGAATCAAAGTTCAGATTCATTAAAAAAAATGATTGAGTCAATTAATTTTTGAAAAAAAGTTCAGATTGAACAAAAAAAAAATAATTGAATCAAAAAACTTTTTAATTGAAAATTGCTTAAATTTCAGTCACGATTGTAATTGAAAAATAAATCCGGATTCAATTAAAAAATATTTGATTCAATTAATTTTTTAATTAAAAACATTTTTATTTTCAATTAGATTTTTAATTGAAAAAATTTACGTAATATTTTTTCTGTGTAGTTTCAATTTATACATTTCCTTTTTTTCAAGTGACGAAATGTATGATATATTTGAAAGTTTTTTTTTTTATTTTTATTCTAAAAATTTATTGTTAGCACAATGATTTTTATTGTTTTAATATAATTATTTTGCACAGCCAATTGAGAAGCTGTAAATGTAACAGTTGGGGTTTGTGGTGGGATGATTTTCGAATACTTGACTTTAGATTTAATGTCATATTCGTACTTTTTTCACAATCACCTTTCTTTTAAGTCCAAGGGTAAAACATTTGGTGGATTGATGCGTTGACCCAAAATTTGAGTTTGTGGGTAAAGGTACAAAAATGAAAATAGTTCCCAGATTTACTATTTTTGTATTAGGGTTTCATGTTATGAAAATCACCATTTTCAAGTTTTTTTCAATTCAGAAATTCAATTTTTTTTCGATTTTCCATTTGTAATTCAGAACCTCTTTTTGCAATTCCTAATATTACACTTGAAAATGGTTCAGTTCCGATTTGGACCATATTTTTCTGAGCATTACCTTAATTTCTATTATTTTTAAATTAGTATACATTTTTCTCTAAATTTCCATACATTTTAATTTGATTTCTATAATTTTTAATTTTCTTTTACTATAGATGATCTAAACCAAAATTCATCCTTCCTGGCTTGTGCCTTGCACAAAATTACCCCAACCACATTCAAATAATTGGTATGTACAACTTAAATAATTCAACTCTTTCAACATGTCTCAAATAAGTTTGTACATGCCAATATGTACAAGTAAGTTATTACGTGTGTGGCCGGCCCTAATGACCATTTCCCCCAAAAACGGTTCTTGACGAAGACATTTGCTAAAAATTATTCATTTGTTTTATCATAAAGCAACAACGGAAATCCTTTAGTGGAAAATAAAAAATTATTTTTTTCTATTTATGCGTCAAAGGCTTAAGACCAAATGAAACTTTTTATCTTATCACTGAAAACAGTCAAACATTTGGAGAATACAATCTCAGATATCAAATATTAAATATTTGTTTTTTAACTTTCATGCTTTGTCATACGTCATAGACAAAAAACAAGTCACCGATGAAAAAAAAAAGTTTTGTGACTTGTAATAATTATTTTAGATAATTCAAAAATCAGTTATTGACTTCAATTTTTCAATCCGAGCGCTACAAAAGTCTTTTTAAATAAAACAAAAACGGTTTTGGATCTCATTGAAATTTTTGGAACTTGACTTCTTTTGCATGGCCGCCATGAGCACGCTTGCAGAAGTCCAAACGCAGAAAGCTATTTTCGACGGTTTTCAAGCATAAATCGGCGAATACTGCTGCAATTTCGCGTCCGATATTCGTATGAATTGCATCAAACTTGTTGGCATAGACTATATACTTGACATAGCCCCACCGAAAATAGTCGAACGGCGTTTAATCGCACGACCGAGACGGCCAATCGCCTGGACCATTTCGTGAGATAACACGCTCTCCAAATTTAGTTTCTAGTAAATTGATTGTGACATTTGCTGTGTACATGTATTTTAGAGAATTGGTAGAGATTGGTTTCTACCGGATAAATATCGAATGCTTTGGTATTTATTGGGTAAGTATCCAATAAATGCCTTTCTTGGGTAAGTATCCAATAAGTAACTTTTTTGGGTATTTATAATTTTGCAGTAATCTTGGGTACAAAAACATTTTCCAAACATTTTGATTTCGTATTCTTTGTATATAAGCCTTACCTTCTGATTTCATAAAATCGAAATTTAGTTATATATAGCCGCTATATAGACCGATCTCCAGACTTAAAGTCATGAGACAATAAATTGTTAATTTTTCATCAGATTTTGATGAAATTTGACACAGTGAGTTCTGGTGGACCCCTACCCATTTCTGTGAAGTGTGGACCGCATCGGATATAGCTGCCCTATAGACCGACCACCCGATCTCCCGATATAGGGTATGAAGTCTATAAAAAAAAAATTTTTCGTCCTATTTCAATGCAATTTGAATTCCATTTAAACCTTTTCGTTGAATATCGTCTAGATCGGACCATATTTGGATATAGCTACCATATAGACCGATCTCTCGATATAGAGACCTGAGCTCATAAAAAGAGCATTTTTTATCGGATTTCGATGAAATTTGAAACAGTGAGTTATGATAGACCTCTACACCTTTTTGTCCAATATCGTCCAACGTATAAAAAAAGCCCTTTACGTTCTGTTAAATTATTTAGTTACGGAAAGAATAAAAAATTCCAATTTTATTTTGTGCTCCTCTGGTGGGTATACCGCCATAAGATAGAGAATATATTCATTTAGTCATTCTGCTTGTAACACATTGAAATATCAGTTTCCGACCCTACAATGTACATATATATAGTACTAATCGTCGTAAAATTCTAAGAAAATGGAACGATCTTTGTGTCTGCCCGACCGTCTGTTGTATTCAGGGTTACTGTCGATTATTCTTAAAACCCCATAAAGCAAAACAAAAATAACCCGATTTACGATTTTCTACGTTTAAATAAAAATAATTTTCTGCAAATTGTATAAAAGTCGAACTTTTGCAGAAAAAGTATCACATTTAAGAAAAAAGTCTAAATTTCAAAAGGTCGTACAAACGTCATTTGACTCTAAAAAGACCGGAAATTCCAACTTTAGTCGCACAACGGTAACACTGATTGTAATCCTTCAAAACTTGAGATAGCTGAATTGAAGCATAGATCCAGATTTTTTCCATACGTAGGTTAAGTTCCTGACCGGGCCAAATCGGACCATATTTGGATATGCTGCAATATGGACCGATCTCCAGGTTAGGGGTCTTAAGGCCAAAACAGACACATTTATTAACGGATTTCGCTGAAATTTTAAACAGTGAGATGAATTTAGCCACTCAATATACGAATCGAATATGGTCTAAATCAGATCCTATTGAGATGTAGCTTCCCTATGGTCCGATCTAGAGCCCATAAATGGCCTATTTTTTGCCCGATTTCATTACATTTTGAAACTGGAAATTGTATAAGGCATCTCGGCATCTAAACCATCCGAATCCATTGGATATAACTATGGGTATAATGGAGTTATAACAAAATAGGATAATAAATTTATTCTTGATGATGGGTATCCAGTTTTTACTTATTTTCTATCATTTTTTATATTCCAAGGCGGTAGCAACAGACTGGACTGCCAAGTCGAGCAACACTATTCACGCATTTCGGCTCAATATCGGATGATTTGGTGTCTTTGGTTGCGATATACACAGAAATAACAGTATACGACTCGGTGGTGGTGTGGCCATTTTCGTAAGGAGTAGTTTTAAGTTTTTGTTCAGATCAGCACAGGACGATCGAATTGAAATGGTTTCTGTAGAAATAGAATCTTTCGCAGCGGAAGATAATTGCCGTTTGCGTCTATCGACCCCGCAATGACCTTATCCTTAACAGTTTTTTAATGACTTGGTAACATTGACTGTGAAATTATTGTTGGGAATGATATATCTTCCCTTGGATTGGGTTTGATTAACTCTGCAACGCCAAATTAACTTTTCCCCTACAAGTAGCGCGTTGTTGATTTTATTTTTTGCTTGTAACTTCAATAATGTCCTTTTATATTATCAAATCTCAGCCTCATCTTTCGCTAGGCATGATCTTATTTACCTGGCATATGATAGAGTAGTGGAACAGTCGGAGGAGATATATTCTATTAGGGATTTAGTCAATATTGATTTTGTAGAACTTTCTTCTCATTTTGCGAGATTAAACTGGAAAGATATTTATCTAATGAACGAAGTTGATGATCAGGTCTCTTTCCTTCATCACAACATTTGTCCTTATAAAATACATGTGTACCAGTCAAGACCGGAACCATGTCGTCTATAATACTGGCTATTTAGGAAAGAGATCTGAGTTTCGGACAACGGCACTCAGGGACGATTTTCGAGCAGCTAACTTTTTAGTTAAATAAGCTATGAAGACATACTACGCTAATAAATTTCAATCGGCTTTGGGAAATTTAAGGGAGATCGCCAAAGGAAATATAAAAATGTGGCTACAACAACAACAACTATTTTGACAACGGGCTATTTTCACAGTCTATGTCGCCATGCTAAGGTAATCCCTATTCCTAAAGGTGAATCTGAGTTTGCATAGCTGGGCGGCAGCCAACGGATTGTATTTGAATCCAACGAAGTCGAAATGCATAGTTGTACGCCTGACATCAGGATACAGGGACAACGCATTGACGTTGTTTATTCTGCTAAGAATCTTGGAATTACCATCAATTCAGGGTTGGTCAGACTTATGGTAAACTATGATCACACAGCGTCTGACTGCTATGAAGACAAGAATTATTTTGGGCCAAAAGTTATATTATGCCTACTTTGTTATATGGTTGTGAACTATTTTCTGGCTGCGATGTAGCAAACAGACGGGAACTTAATGTTCTCTACAATAGTAATGTCAGATACGTTAATAGGTTGAGCCGCTATCGTATTTCCTCCATAAAAATATTTATTGGAGTAAACCACCATATCTATATGACAGACTTGGGTTTGCAAGGTCGAATAGAGGTAGGAAGATTATTCCTACCCAACTAGCAACACAATACGGTTAAAGAAACTACTTTATGCTCATTATTCAACTTCCCCTTCAAGTTAATTCATTGGAGTATATCTATTTATTAATATTTCTTTAATAAAACATTTTAAATTAAAATCAAAATAAACTTTTTTCCATTTCTAAATTTAATTATTATTTTATAATTTTTTTTCTTATACATTTTTTTTATCTAAGTTGCAATTATAATTCATACGTACTATTGCCCTAAAGTCTTAAAAATTAATAAAATCGATTGAAAATAGTTAGCAAACTTGGTGAAAACTTAAGAAAATAAAATAAAATTGAAATATTAATATTGAATTTTTAAATAAAAATTATGATTAGTTTTTGTAAGGATTGCTAGTTATAGAGCAGTATCAACCCAAGTTTTATCTATCATCCCCATAATTTATCTGATGCATTTTCTTGCCAGTACACTTCCGTTCCGCTTTAGAGTCAGTTGCGTGTAATATTGTTCTATAATCAAAAAAATTCGACGTTTAGAAACATTTCAAATAATTTTCATACTGGACTAAGTGACCCAGAAAATTTGCCAATGACAGTGTGCATTAATCCAAGCATTAAATTTGTGGTGCTATTTTGTGTTTACTCCAGTCTAAAAGCATATCTAATGATATTATTTTTTGTTTTATCTATTTTTTTGGCAACACTATGGGGTTTTGAAAAACAAATAATTAATACATATACATTTTTCATTATTTGATCTAAAGATATTAAACTTCCTCAGCTATGCGGGATGTATCGGATCATTGTTTATGTTCTCTACAACAGACAATGTTATCATAATTAAATTCCCTATAACACCGCATATGGGCTGTGAGTGTCGGCATGTCTGGCAAAAGAAATTTCACCCATTCACTCATTTCATCAAGGGTATCTGTTTGTCACTCGCTACGTCCCATTATACCCTTTTACACTCATTTTTCACTCATGACATGTGTTTATCGTTCTTCTGATAAATTTTCACTCCTAATTATCTGCTACGCAGCAGGGATGCCATATGTGGACAGTTTTCTTTTCAGCAACATCATCCAACAATCCCCTCATAATACTGGCGACATTGGTGAGGTATTTAGCCATTTAACAGTATGCCATGATATTTTATTTTGGAAGCATATTACTTCGGTTTCGGTTATTATGCGGCGAAACTTATGGAATCATATCTGTCAGAAAGGATACAATCTGTTTCCGTAAATGGCTGCTCTTGCCCCAGGATTCGGAGCTGGGACCATTACTTTTTTCTCCCTGTATGTCAACGATATTGTCAATATGCCAAGAGGTTGTCCAGCTTTGCTTTCGAGCACTTTAGATGGCTTAACTTCTTGCGTTAGGGATATAAACGAAAACCTGCATCTTGTGAACCAATGGGCCAAAGAGTATGGCCTTCAGTTGAACCCCACCAAGACTAAGTGCCTAGTGATATCCAGATGGGCTATGGGGCTAGAAAATTTCCCAAGGATTGCGTTGTAGAATATGTGACACAAGTTAGAAATCTTGGTGTCATGTTTGACAGCAAGCTATCGTGGAATACACACATTGAATCCACTATTGGCGCAGTGTATGGTATACTTCGTTTCATATGAATGATTCAGTACTTCATCCCTGTGAATAAACGGCATGGAATCGCTCATTCTTATCTCCTTTCAAAAAATACTAATGTGGATGAATGCGAGAGCGTCTGCTTTGTAAACAAAAGGTTCTTGGTTCAATACAAGGCTGGGACAAAAGGTAAAGATTTAATTTATAATTGCAATGTTTCATATTAAATTTGTATTCTTCTCAATAGCTGAACAATTAGCAGCAGGGGGATGGGAGACAGGCGGAAATAAATGGTCAACCCATTAATTAAGATGTGCTCTGGAGCATCCAATTCGGAAAAAGCGAGTTATTCAATAATTTTATCTTCCATTTTCAATGCTCTTCAGTTCATATTTTACCTGGGAAGTTGAAAGTGGACTTATATATGTATAAACAATTTCGTAACTTTAGCGCCATAGGAAGTTCAATATTTCCCAAATTTAGTTCATTTTAACTAGTGTTGAGGTCCAACATATTTGAGTGTACATGGAGTGAGAAGACATGCAAGCGTGACTCATTTAGCTACAGCTTTTTACGGTATGAATTTAACAAATCTTTTTGGACCTCGCTCAGTTCTGGTATTACATAAAATTATTTACTCTGCTGATCCTAAATACCTATATGCTAGATTGGTTTTCTCAGGGTCTGCTAGGTTGAATCATTATATAAGCTGAAAATTTTTCACAAATACTATTCGTCTTTGAAAAAACTTCCATCTAGATTACGATTAACATCAAATTGCAATGTTTTCAAAATTAACTTTACCAGGGAATTCATATCATTACAATAATTTTGAATTAAATGTTGATATAGCACCTGAACTAGAGAAATAAATAGCTTAAATTAATTATAATATTATATATAATATTTATATAACGGCAGCTTTGCCGAATAGATAGTACTAATTATAAGTTAATACTGTTTGTACTATCATGGAATCAATCTTATATATAAAAATCAATTTGTGTTTGTTTGTCAGTATGTTTGTTTGTTTGTATGTTTGTGTGTTCCTTATAGACTCAGAAACGGCTGAACCGATTTTCTTGAAATTTTCACGGATGGTGCATAATGATCCCGTGGTGAAAATAGGGTACTACATTTTTTGATATCTGAAGGGGGGCGCACCCTCCCCCTTACCCTAATTTTCAGAAACGCCAGATCTCGGAGATGGGTGGTGCGATTTAAGCGAAATTTTGTGTGCTCTCATATAGTACCCTAAAAATAAAAATTTGGTGTCCAAATTTCGGATGGGGTACCTTGGGGGCCGCCCCACCCTAAAACCTAACAAACATATATTTAGACCAATCACGACAATATGGGACTCAAATGAAAGGTATTTAGGATAAGAAAACGTATCTGATATCCATTTGTCGGACCAAGTGCTAGGGGGACCACCCCAACCACCAAAACACCCCTAAATCGGACATATTTACCGACCATGGCAATATGGGACTCAAATGAAAGGTATTTGCGAGTAGAATACGAATCTGATATCCAAATGTGGGACCACGTTTCTGGGGGTCCATCCCTTCCCCAAAACACCCCCCAAACAGGACTTATTTACTGACCATGGGAATATGGGGCTTAAATAAAAGGTATTTGAGTGTAGAATTAGAATCTGATATCCTCCTCTCCCCAAAAACATACCCAAAAAGGACAAATTTACGACCATAGACATATGGGGCTCAAATGAAAGGTCTTTGGGAGTAAAGCACGAATTTGATATCAATATTTGGGAAAAGTGTCTATGGAGCCACCCCACCCAACACCACCCAAATAGTAAGTATTTGCTGACTGTTGCAATATAAGGCTCAAATAGGAGGGTTTTTAGAGTGGAACACGAATCTGATGTATATTTTCAAGGCCAACTCACAGAGTGGCCGCCCATCTCCCAAAACACCCCCCAAATTAAAGGTATTTGAGAGTAGACCACGTATCTGATATCAACATTAGGGACCAACTGTCTGGGGGACGTTCCACCACCATAACAACCCCCAAATAGAACGTATTTGCTCACCAAAACAATTTGGGTTGTAAAGAGAGTGGAACTAAATATTTATAGTTAGTAGATTTGAAAACGAATTTGATATCCAATTTTGAGGCCAATGGCAATATGGGGTTTAAATAAATAGTATTTGAGAGAAGAGCACGATGCCGATATTTTTTCAGGGCCATGTATCTGGGAGTACACCTTACATCCAAACTTAAATTCGTAGACCAATAAAGATCATATGGGATTCAGATAAAGGCACTTATATTGTTAAACTGTTAGTCAAGCGATATACTATTTTCGTAGCATGGTATTTCACTAAAAAATCTTTAATTGTCGAAAATAAATATTCCAAGGAAACTTTTATTCCATATAAAGTAAGTATTGTGTTTCCACCTAAGTACCGGTGTCTTTTTAGACGCGAAAGCCGGGCAACGACATACAAAAATGCTCCAACGTCTCATCAACTTCAACACATACCCTACACATACTTCCACTTGCCGCACCAATATTGTATAAGTGAGCTCGTAGTCCTATGTGTGCCGTTATGATACCAAAAGTTATACTGATTTCCTTCTTACTTCCTTTTAGTAATAGCCTCGTCCTCTCACGATCCGGATCACCCTATAGGATTTTCGCCGTCCTACCGACTGTTTCGTCGCCCACGCCCTTAAATCAGACTGCGTCGACACGAAAATCTTCGGGTTAACCAAGTTTATTGACGGCAGTTCTCTTGCCTACACTGCCAAATCGTCTGCCCTTTCATTCCCGCTTACTCCGTTATGTCCCGTCATACAAACGATGCGGATTGTGCAATCCTCAGAGAAGGCGTTAATCTCCTTCTCACACTGCAAGACTGTTCGTGACTTTACCGTCCTAGTTGTTATTGCCCTTATGGCAATTTTACTGTTAGTAAAAATTCTCACACTAGACGTCTTCGCGTCAGTACCACACCACCGCACGCATTTCGTGATCGCCCGGATCTCCGCCTGTAGGACCCTATTATGGTCAGGCAGTCTAAAACAGATCTCAGTCCCTAGGTTCTCGATGTGGACCCACAGTCCCACTCTGTCGTCTAGCTTTGATCCATATGCGACATGATTTTTCAGATGGCAATACTAGGGTTCCGTCAATCCAAGACTGCGCCGCTGGTAGCATTGCCTCGCACTCGACCTCAAGTGTCGACTCAGGTATCCGATCGGAAACCTATTCCCTTCCATACAATTTCCCTATCGTCGCCTCGATTATACCGCTATGGTACGACCTGCTCCCATCCTCATTCTATTCTCCCATTGCCATAAGTCTCATAACCGTAGTGGCTGCCTCACACTTAATCTGTATGTCAATCGATCGAATATATAGAATAGTCTCCAGTGCCCTAGTGGGCGTGGTCCTCATCGCTCCTCGTATGCCTAAACAACATGTTCCCTGAACCTATTGTATGGTCCTTATGTTGCACTTTTTCTCAATAGCAGTCCACCAAACTAATGAGGCGTATGTAAGTATTGGTCTAATCACGCTCGTGTAGAATCAGTGGATTATTCTCGAATTCTGGCCCCATTTCGAGCCTACGGCCTGTCTACATAGTGCCCAACATCTGTGAGCCTTCTCTGTACGCTCCGGAATGTGATATTTCCAATTAAGTTTCCTATCCAAGATCACTCCTAGGTATTTGACCTTTTCAGATATCGAAATTGTTTTATTGAGGAAACATGGTGCGTCAAATTGGTCCACCTTCGTCTTCCTCGTGGACAGGCATATTGCAGTCTTCTCTGGGTTAACATTGAGACCCCTGGGTCTAGCCCAGTCATATGCCATATGCAAGACCCTTTCGGCACTTTTGCATAGCTAGTTCGGATTCTTAACCTTAATACGTTTTATAACATCGTCTGCATAGCAGACGGGTTTAAATCCCTCCTCAGTCAGCATCCCTAATAGCTTATTTATGTTGGTCACCCAAAAGAGTGGCGATAAAATGCTATTTATTTTTATTTATATTTAAGCAGTTCGCTGGATGTCCTACTCATTATCGTGGTATCGACAATACGTTCCATGGTTTTAAGTAGAAAGGACGTAAGGCTTATGGGTCTGTAGGTCTTTGGTGTCACATAACTTTCCTTGCAGGGCTTCGGTATAAATACCACGCTTGCCTCCTGCCAAGCTTTCGAAGTATATGCAAGTCTTAGGCACGCTGTGAAAATAGTGGCCAGATGAGGCGTCAGATAGTCGGCCTCCTTTTGTAGTAACGCCGGAAATATTCGATCAGGTCCTGGTGACTTAAATGATTCAAAGCTCCTCAAGGCTTCCTTGATCATAAATTCCATTATGATAAACCTTCGATCATCCCCTTTATTCCAAGATTTCGGTGTCTCCGTGAGTCCCGTCGTATCCTACAGAAAATGGGTTTTCATTAAAAGCCTCAACATGTCCTCTGTTTTCTCTGCTCTGGACATGGGTTTTGAGGGAAATTTTTTATCTTGGCGGCGTCATTAACGCTATCAACCTGGTCGCCGAAAAGCCTCCAGGAGGCACTTTTGTCGCTCTGGTAATCTTATTGTATATCTTGAACCGTGTGTAATAAAAACCCAATATACTTCCGCTTTTTTACGACATGCCCTGTTATAAAGTCTGCGGACCTCTTTCCCAAAATTCTATCTATAGGTAATTCATCGCGTAATTTAAAATTATCAATTTACATACGATTCATAATATTTGCTATCACACTTGTATATGTTATTTTCGTATGACATAACCTAAAAATATAAACAATAGAACTCACTGTGCCAAATTTCTTCAAAATCGAATGAAAAGTTACCAATTTATTGCCTCAAGACTTTAAGTCTTGAGATTGGTCTATATAGCGGCTATATATAACTAAAATCTGATTTTATGAGATCAGAAGGTCAGGTTTATATATTTACAAAGAATACGAAATCATCAAAAATTGTTTGGAAAATTTTTTTATGCCCAAGATATCTGCAAATTATAAATGCCCAACAAAGGTATTTATTGGGTATTTACCCAATAAATACCCAAGCGTTGGGTATTTACACGAAACCCATCTGTAGTTTTTATTATTTGTTTCTAGTTGTCATACATTTTCTACACTTAAAATTCAAATTATGTGTGCAAAATTACATTACTTTAAACCTTTCATATAATTTGTATTGCCAAAAAATCCAGATGTGGCAACACTGTTACAAACTGTAAGCACACCAGCTCTCGAGTGTTTGACCACAAGAGAGAGAGCGAGTGAAAGAGGTCGAAATTCTAGTACATATAGACTGCATAATCTATAACAAATTCGCTATAAACAATTTCAGTTTTCGACGGCAGTAACATTTCAATTGTTTTATTGAGTAAACATCAAGAGTTTTGTAAATATTTATATTTTCATTATTTAAGTGCGATTGGTTATTTACATAGTAGTTGGTGTAATAACCCACTTTTCTCCACCACAATGGCTTACGAAACGTTAAGGTACTGGAAACAAATCTCGAATATTTACTCTGATTATCAATCATCGTGGTGTTTGTTTGTTCTTTAAGATACTGCCCATCTACCCGCCTGTCTGTCAGTCTGCATTGTTGGTTCATTTTCCTTATTTACACATGTAGTATTTTCTTCTAATTAATATCATTTTTTGAAGGGGCGATAATTAAACTGTGCGGTGGTAGTAGTTTTGGTGATAGTAAAAGAGTGAATGAGTGAGTGAGCATACGATATATTTCATTTTAATGCGATTGAAAGAAATTCATTAAACACTAATGCGCTGACCTATACGCGAATGTCAAATTGTGTGATTATAAGATAATTTTGTTTACATACAAAGCGATTACTTGTCAAACGGGCTCGTTAATGTCAGTAACGCGACTTTATTGATGTTTTTTTTAACCACTATGTAGGCGGGACAGTGGGCAGTTATCGGAATTCGACGTCAACAATTAATGTATTGCCGCCAACTCTGGCAATCGCCAAAACAGTATAGCACCATAACATTTTATGATTTTTATTTCAAAAAATTTAATATCAGAATATTTATTAAATATACATTCGTTTGCTAAACAGGTGCTACATATTGGCTTTGGTATGTAAAGGGTTATCCAATAAGAACTTTTATGTAAAGTCTTAAATCAGGAAATTTCTTTTATGCCGATTTTGAATAACAGCCACACAATATAGTTTATTGATATCAGAAAACACTGACTTTAATTTAAAACTTTTTAAAACCTGAAGGAAATTGTCTTACAATTTTGAACATAATATCCATTTTTGTAAATTTAAGAAGTTAACATTTTCATTATACCTGCTACCGTAGGAAATAACAATTTCCGACCCTTCAAAGTATATATATTTCGGATCGTCGCCAAATTCTAAGACGATTTAACGCTGTCCATGTGTCTGTCCGCCTGTCCGTCCGTCAGTTGTAATCACCCTACAGCCTTTAGAAAATGAGATATTGAGCTGAAATTCGACACAGATACGTCTATACGCTGGTTAAGTTCTTGAACGGGCCATATTTGGATATAGCTGTTATATGGACCGATTTGCCGATGAAGGGTCCAATGCCCATAAGTACTTTATTTTTTACCCAATTTCGATTTGAAATTTGAAACAGTGAGTACTTTTAGGCCTCCCGACATCCGATCTAAATATGGTTCAGATCTGACTTTATTTAGATATAGCTGCCATATAGACCGATCTCCCGTTTAAGGGTCTGAAGCCCATAAAAGCTTTATTTTTTAACCGATTTCACTGATATTTAAAACAATGAGTATCTTTAGGCCATCCAACGTCGGACCCCTATATAGTTCACATCAGAATATATTTAGATATAGCTGTCAAATAGACCTATCTGCCGACCTAAATATGGTTCAGATCGAACTATATTTAGATATAGCTGTCATAGAGGATAAATAGGATGATTATTTTATCCTTGTTTAATTTGGTCCACATCGGTCCGGATTTGGTTATAGGTGCCATATAGAAAGAACTCTCGATTTAAATTCTTGGCCCTGTAAAAAGCGAATTTATTATCCGTTTTCGTTGAAATTTTACGCAGTGACTTATGCTAGGCTTTTCGACATCCGTGCCCTTTATGGTTCAGATCGGTTTATATTTGGATATAGCTGCCAAAAATACCAATATTTTGTTCTACAAAATTGAACAGTAACTTATATTTATTGGACCACTCAATGCCCGCGCCGAATTTGAAGAAAGGGGGTTTACATATAAACCCGAGGTGGTGGGTATCCAAACTTCGGCTCGGCCAAACTTAATGCCTTTTTACTTGTTTATTGTTATTTCTTTATTTACTAGCTGAACCGGACCCGCTCCGCTGCGCGTTGTTTTCCATTGAACGTTTAAATTCGACAATTTAAGGATTTTTAGTGAATTAGCAAACTGAGGAAGCTATATTTGTATGTCGCTTGACTAACAGTATGTTTCTTCTAACTGTCTTTATATGAATCGTGTATGACCTTTTGTATGTATGACATCTTTCGCATTTAGAATCCACAATTTTTGCCCACAGAAATTCGGTGTGGCTAAGAAACATAAATTATTAGAAAATCACCCTGAAATTTTATGCGTGGAGCCCCCCAAACTCGCGATTTCACTTTTCGAACCCCTAAAACCTGTAATATTGCCCGAATTACTTTTATGTCTAGGTATGGGAAATTCCAACTTTGAATGATAGTGTCAAAAAGCTCAGACCGTACATTTGTAATGCGTTTTTAATATAACTTTGATCTATCGGGTCAACCAACCACTAAAATATAGCTCGAGTATAGCTTAATGATTGGTGGTTGTGCAGTTATCCAGCTCAATGGTTTTTGTGCAGTTATCCAGGTATGTAGTGGGTATTCAATGTTCAGCGTGGTCGAATTTTCTCATTTTTACTTGTTTTGTTTGCAAATAGGCATATTTTACAATATTTTTAAGAAATTTGTCGATACTATTTATAGTTAAGAAGAAAAATATCGGAAACTATATATGGAGGCACTATCGAAGTTATGTCAGCTCTAGGTTTTGGTTATTTTGGATGTAAGATGTACCGCATTCCTCAAACCCTGTATTTGAGGCCGATATTACCATGGGTGATTTTGGTAGTAGAACATTCCCGCAAATAGTTCGCCTTGAATGCGGAGATCAAAATGGCGAGAAGCTCAAAAACTCAGAGAGTGTCTTGGCATGAAATAAAGTGTTCAACCATAATCTCTACGCCATCACGGGGCACTGAACAAATGGTGTTCCACCATCTCCTTTGCTTAAAAATATCCATTAACGCTGCAAAAATAGCCTGACGATGCAATGCCCAGTTAGCACTCCTTGCAGCAGTTCCAAATCCGGCTTTCTCAGCCTCAGGATAAGTGACGTCGTTTTCCACGAAATACTCGGTTACAAGTCCAGGCCATCGCTACACGACCAATTTATCATCACTATAAGCGTCTATCCTTCCAAGGACCTTAACCAGGGAAAGTCCATTGATTCAGTAACTTGATCAGTATTCATAAGCAGGGCTCCCAGACGTGACGAGTTTACGTCATTTTGACGATAGGGTAGGCTAAATGTTAAAAATTTGTCACTTTGACGCTTGACGATTTTTGATTTGAATCCCTTTATAAGTTGATGATTTTTTCGGGATTTGTTTGTACTATAATTGACCTGAAATTATAGAAGAACAAATTTAGAATTATCGTTTATGACTGACTTTGTACGACAAATTTAAAGGCCGCTTAAATTTAAAAGTCCGATGTTGATTTTGATCACTTCAACGCGTTTCTCATTTATGTATCTTCCATCATGAGTTAGTCTGAAATTGAGAAATGTCAAATGAAATACAGAAAAAAAGCTTGACATGGGCCGTTAAAATTTAATAAACATTTAAATATTATTAGCCCTCCAAACATATTAAACTCTGAATTTCATATTTTTTGTCATCGCTTGTTTATGTTGTTATTGAAAAAAATATTAAAAAAAGACTTATCAACCTTCAATACTATTGAAGTAAAGTTATTGATAAACAATTAAGTTGTCTTCCATCCTTTGAAAATCGCACCATTTAATTGATTTAGACGAATTTAAGAGAGTCACGATTTTGGGACGATTTGTTTGAAATTTTTGACGATTTTTTGCGAAAAACGCCTAACAGCACTACTCATAAGCGATCCATTCCTGTATAGATCGTCTCATTCGCCTCATTCCCCGCCACCCTCGACAACCCGGGAGCCAGAGCCTTATAGCCTACCCAAGGTTCGAAGTAGCTCCCGAAATCTCCTAACGCTAGATCCTTCAGCTGAGCCTGGCTTTCCATGTATATCATGACAACCCCGATTGTGTTTTCAGGACCGCAAAGATCATGAACAGGCATTTTTGAAAAAAAAATCAACATGCGGAGATGATTTTTTGAACACGCATTGCTAATTTCATGTGTCGAACACCAAATGTAAATTTAAGGAACAGGAACAAACTTCTCACTTGTCAATGAATGCTGTACGATTCAAGTTTAAGCTTAATAATAAGGGACCTCCTTTTTATAGCCGAGTCCGAACGGCGCGCCACAGTGTGACTCTTTGAGGATATAAAGATACATGGCTTCTATGCTTGTCTTTAACATTAGGATGGGATAACCACCGCTGAAAATATTTTCTAATATTCTCGCCAGAACTCGAACCTAGGATGTCGGCGTCATAGGTGGACATTTCAACCTCAGAACTACAGTTGCTTCCAAAATTATCAATATCATCCCTACGAAATATATTCGACTGAGACGTTGCATTGTCATGCAGCATTGGCATTATCATCTCATAGGCGTTGTTTAAAATATTGTCAAGGATCATATCATTTTCGAGCGTGGTATATTCTTCAATACCCTTTGTTTTGGTTAACAATTGCAAAATTGGATGGATAAGAACTCTTAGATCAAAACCTATCCGTTTTCCAGAGTACATTCTTGTATGTCATTGCCACAACCGATATACTACTAACTAAATTTCCCATGAACATTCCATTAAGTAACAGGGGATACTTTTTTCATATCAATTGATGTTGTCCGATTAAAATTTAAGCTCAATGATAAGGGGCCTCCTTTTTTTTGCCGCACAGCGACACCACTTGGTAGAGAAGTTTTAACCTGGCAGGATACCTCGCAAATGTAGCCAGCATTAGTAAGCGGATAACCACCGTTGAACATTTTTTTGGCTCACAGACTTACGCCGGGGTTCGAACTCAGGCGTTCGGCGTCACAGTTGGACGTGCTAACATATGCTCCACGGTGCACAGTTTTGCCAAATCGAAAAATCTTGGAAATAATTCTGGAATTTCTGAACGGATGGAGATATGTACACGAAACTTTACATAGTCAATTTTGAGATAACCCAGTTTCAAGCCCCATCGATGAGCATCTGGACCCATTGGGGTCCTAAAATTTTGCAACATTGACTATGTAAAGTTTCGTGTACATATCTATATCCGTTCAATAGTTTCAGAATTATTTCCAAGAATTTTCGATTTGGAAACACTGTGCGGCGTCCGGTATACATTCTTAAATAAATTGCTTCATTTCAGAACTCTTTAATCCGAATTGGAATATATCTGGACCCTAGTGGGTCCAGAGGCTGATCGATGGGGTTTGAAAATTGGTCACCTCAAAGTTTCGTGTACATATCTCCATCCGTTCAGAAATTCCAGAATTATTTCCAAGATTTTTCGACTTGGCAACACTGTGCATCGTGGAGCATAGGTTAGCGTGGTTTTTGCTAGTTTTGTATTGATTCACTGTTATCTACTCATGACTATAATTTGCCTCAGAGCGATATTGTTCTGATAGCCGTATATTTTCGTTCGTGGTTTAACCTTATGCTTCGGGGTTTTTTTTTTAACTTATAGCTCTATAGAGTATATCTGAACTCAAGTAGACATTTATTAGTTTTCTATAAACTATTCACGTTGACAGCAGAATTTTTGAAAACACTGCGTATGAAGAACTAAGAAACACGCATTATGTTCAATTATCTCATATAGTAAAACTGAAATTTCTATAAAAATAAAAAAAAAACACATTCTATGGCCTTGATAGTTTCTTTTGGCCATATTTTTCATCTAACATTTATAACATAAAATTTTTGAATTAGCAAATCTTATTTCTTACATAAACTTTTCTCTTTAACTATTTCAATCGTTTTTTACTTCTTAAGTCATCAAATGAAAGTCAATGTTGTTGTCCTTTAAAGAACATAAAGCAATACATACATATATCCATCATTAAATATGAACAGTTGCACAAACGTGAGTGTATATTAGGCCGGGTCGTTATTGAAAGCCGTAAAATATATTTATGGGTTGAAAAAAAAAAGTTTTCACTCTTTCGAGAGAACTTAATGATCGAAGATTTTTTGCAATGAAAAGTCACACGGAGCTACAGCGAGAGCCGTTGTCTAACGTTCGAAGCCATCAATACAACTTCCAACAGATGCACAGAATCATGTGCGTACATGGGAGAAATTTAATATGTTGTAGAAAAAATATCTACCATTACACGAAAACACATGGACTGGGAAAAGTACAGCTAATAAGCAGTGTTGTCGTGGTTAATGTGGTATTTGTATCATAGAGGCGTTTTCGCAAAAAATACGATAAATACGTTTTCGATATCCGATAAGGTCAAATACTATAGAGTGATCTTGACTAAAAAACTGAACCTGAGCTGTCGCATTAGGAAGTGTACCGATAAGGTTCATATATGTTTTGCACTATGTAGACGGGCCGTAATCCCGTAGATGGGCCCTGAATCCGAGGAATATCCACTGGTTCTACAGGAGCGAGATTAGACAATACTTACTTACGCCGCTGTAGTTTGGATGACTGCGATGAAGAAAAATTGCAACGTAAGAATACTACAGGTTTATAGAACATGCTGTCTTGACATAGGCGGGATGATGAGGACCACGCCCACTGGGGGACTGGAGACTATTCTAGACAGCTACGATTTTTTTTTTCAAAGTATAAGTTCACTTTAAACTTCCCACACTTCCGAACTCTTGGAAGCATCCAATTCGAGATTGGTGAACACATCTTTATTACATAACCCATTTAGTTCCGCCTATCTCCCACCCCCACGCTGTTTTGAAGAAGACAAATTTAGTATGAAACATTACAATTATAAATGAAATAAAACTTTACATTTTGTCACAGCCTAGAGTTGATCCAAGAACCTTCCGTTTACAAAGCAGACATTCTATAACACAAAAGCAAAACATTTTCTAGTTGTTTTCCATCAAAGATGGCCATGCTTTTTTGTTTAGGGTTGACATATTCTATTTGTAGACACAATGTTATCAGCAGTAGAAGTGAGCATTACTTTAAATAACATTTAGCCAAAAAATGTGCAATACAAAGGTCCCGAGTTCGAGTCTCGAAACAGCAAAATGATTTTTAATAATTTCATACTTTAAAACAAATAAATATTAAAATATATTTTTATACCCACCACCGAAGGATGGGGGTATCTTCATTTTGTCATTCCATTTGCAACACATCGAAATATCCATTTCCGACCCTATAAAGTGTATATATTCTTGATCAGCGTAAAAATCTAAGACGATCTAGACATTTTTTTGTCCATAAGCAGGTTAAGTTCGAAGATGGGCTATATCGGACTATATCTTGATATAGCACCCATATAGACCGATCCGCCGATTTAGGGTCTTAGGCCAATAAAAGCCACATTTATTATCCGATTTTGCTGAAATTTGGGATAGTGAGTTGTCTCAGGCCCTTCGACATCCTTCGTCAATTTGGCACAGATCGGTCCAGATTTGGATATAGCTGCCATATAGACCGATTCTATAATTTATGGTCTTAGGCCAATAAAAGCCACATTTATTATCCGATTTTGCTGAAATTTGGGATAGTGAGTTGTCTACGGCCCTTCGACATCCTTCGTCAATTTGGCACAGATCGGTCCAGATTTGGTTATAGCTGCCATATAGACCGATCCTCCGATTTAGGGTCTTAAGCCCATAAAACCCACATTTATAATTCGATTTTGCTGAAATTTATGACAGTGAGTTGTGTAGGGCCTTTCGACATCCTTCGTCAATTTGGCTCAGATAAGTCAAGATTTGGATATAGCTGCCATATAGACTGATCCTTCGATTTAGGGTCTTTGGCCCATAAAAGGCGCATTTATTGTCCGATGTCGCTGAAATTTGGGACAGTGAGTTAAGTTAAGCCCCTTAACATACTTCAGCATTTCGGTGCAAATTTGGATATAGCTGCCATATAGACCGATCTCTCGGTATTAGGTTTTGGGGCTATTAAAAGCGCATTTATTGTCCGATGTCGCCGCAATTTGAGACAGTGAGTTGTGTTAGGCTCTTCGATATCCTTCTTCAATTTCACTCAGATCGGTCCAGATTTGGATATAGCTGCCATATGGACCGATCTCTCGATTTAATTTTTTTGGCCCATAAAAGTCTTATTTATTGTCCGATGTTGCCGAAATTTGGGACAGAGAGTTAAGTTACGCCCCTCCACATATTTCTGCAATTTGGTCTAGATCGATCAAGATTTGCATATAGCTGCTATATAGACCGATATCTCGATTTAAAGTCTTGGCCCCAAAAAAAGGCGCATTTATAATCCGATTTAATTGAAATTAGACACATTGACTTATGTTAGGCTTTTCGACATACATATTGTATATGGTTCAGATCGGTTTATTTTTAGATATAGCTACTAAAAAGACCAATATTTTGTTATACACAATTGAACAATGACTTGTACTTATTAGTATTTGGTCCAAATCGGATAATATTCCGATATAACTGCTTTAAGGTATACATTTTCACCGGATTTTGATGTGGTGGTGGGTATCCAAAGTTCGGCCCACAGTCAGCAAATTCAATTTTGGTTCAACACTAATTAAAAGTTATTAAATTAGGCTTGCTTCCGAACTCTAGAAACACAAATTGTAAACATTTTAGTAACATATATTGAACTAAAAATAAGTTTCAAAAAAGGTATCGTCGACGATAATGTGCTTTTATCCATATTTAGTAAAGTGCTTGCTTATTGCAAAGAAATTAGTTAAAGTAAAATTACTAAAACCACCTGAGTTTTTAGCTGTTTCATGTATACTCATGAAAAGTTTTAATTGCACAAAGTTAATTTTCTAAACCCTTACGAACTTTTAATTAAATTTGAGTAAAGATCATGAACTAGCGTAAATATTTATAATAAGAATTAAAATAAACGAAAGGATCATTGTTAAAATAAAACAAGTAAAAGCGTGGTAAGTTCGGCCGGGTCGAGTCTTATATACCTAGAGATGGCTGATGGGTAAATACCCAAAATCTTCTGATCTCATAAAATCGGATTTTAGTTATATATAGCCGCTATATAGACCGATCTCCAGACTTAAAGTCTTGAGGCAATAAATTGGTCAGTTTTCATCCGATTTCGATGAAATATGGCACAGTGTGTTCTGGTAGACCCCTACCCATTCCTGTCAAATGTGGTCCAGATCGGAACGTGTTTGGATATAGCTGTCATATAGACTGATCTAACGATATAGAGTATTGAGCCCAAAAAAGGAGAAATTTTCATCCTATTTGGATGAAATTCGAAACAGTGCGTTTTGGTACCCCTTCGAAAGTTAGGCTAGATCGACTTAAAATGTCATGACGATCAAGAATATATATATATATATATATACTTTATGGGGTCTTAGACGAATATTTTGAGGTGTTACAAACAGAAAGACGAAATCCTATAGTGAAGGGAATAACTAGTACAAGGGTGCTAAGTTAGGCCTGGCCGAAGCTTATACACCCTCCTCCTTCACACACTATTGATCTCACTTCTTAAGTTCTTTACATGAATTCTCCTTATAGGCAGAAATTAAAACGTTGGTTTAAATGTTGGAGGTCATAGAAAAAATCATCGTTTAAAACTTCAGCCAAGTCGGATTAAAGTTGCTCCCTATAAAGACTCCTAAAGTAAAATCGGGACATCAGTTTATATTGGTGCTATATCAGGCTATGGACTGATTTGAACTATTTTTGTTTTTTATATTGGAGGCAATGGTGCAAAATTTCAGCCAAATCGAATAAGAAATGCAGGGTGCATACAGGTTCAAGGAGTAAAATAGGGTGATCTATTTATATGGGAGAGTTGCAGACCGCAATTAAAACAGATTTTTGAAGTCATAGGAGTCATTGTGCTAAATATCAGCCAAATCGGATAAGAGTTACACCCTATAGAGGCTCAAAAAGTCAAATCGAGAGATCGGTTTATATGAGAGCTATTTCTTAACAAGGACCAATTTGGCCCATGTTTTCCTATATCGATTAGAAGTATTTCAGCACAATTTTTTGCGATTTTCACAAACGGACAGGTTGAATGACGGACGGACATGGTTAGATCGACTTAAAATTTCAGAGCGATCAATAGCTATTCGATCGTGAATGCTATCCGATCGTACATTTCCCAATCGCCCTGTTTGTTAAGCAATTCATTGACAGTACCGTCCGTCTGTCCCTCAGTCGGTCCGTCTGTGCAAATCACGATAGCGGTCGAACGAATAAAGCAATTTTGCACACAGGCTTCTTGTTGCTGTAGGTCGTTAGAAATTGCATTGGCAATTGGCATTATCAGTTTAAATTTGGACAAGGCTATATAAAGTGGTCCTTCGATTTGACTTCCTTAGACCCTAGAGCCGCAATTTTTATCCGATTAAGATGAAATTTTGCTCATCAGGTTTTATTATTACCTCTAACATCCATGGGAAGTATTGTCCAAGAAAGTATTGTATAGCAGCTTCTGTATTCACCGACCTCCAGATTAACCTTTTACGGAACCTTGTAACGACGAAAGTGAAGATCAATAAATTGAATAGTAGCTTTAATTTAATCAACGTATATAGCAAACGTTGTGTTAGTCCATTTAGCCTAATGACAAACAATAGTATTTAAGTAAGTTTCCTCCACAACGGGCGATGAATAGACAACAAAAAAATACAAGGACTTGTTGACATCGAAAGTTGTTTAGAATTTTTGGGAACAAGTTGCAACAACACAACACAGGGTTTGTTTTCGCCAAAAATATTTGCATCTGTTTCTGCAACAACAAAACAAGGAGTTGTTTACTACCTTTAAGGGGTTAACAACTTTTTTCGGGCTTGGGAAAGCAAGTTGTTTTTCAAAACAACTACGTGGCGAAGCCCAGGATGAGAGCATATAAAAGGGAGTCTCAACGAGTACTCGAGATAGTCAACGAAGGATCCAGAAGCCCTGTGGACGTGGTGAGTAGAGTGAACAAAGAGTGCCTTACTGCCTTAAACATATTAAGATGCGCCCATTCGTCGCCCAGTGCATAGTGTAATCAGAGTGTGCCTTCTTGCCACTACCCCTGAAACTCCCCCTTTTATCAACAGAGTGCCCTCTCGGCTCCTCTTTATCACTTAGTGGACCCTAACAGTATCTACTAGGGTGTGCCTCGTAGCCGCCAAACCACGTATTGTGTCGAATAATAGGGTGTGTGTCCTTGCCAATCTCTTTCCACTACGCCTGAAACTCCCCCTTTTATCAACGGAGTGCCCTCTCTCGCCTCCTCGTGCCATCACCCAGCGATTCCGAGTTGTAACGTGTACTAGGGTGTGCCGCTTAGCTATCAACCATCGTCTTGTGCCGTATAATAGGATGTGTCTCCGTTCCACCGCACCCGAAACCCCACTTTTATGAACGGACCCAAATAGTGCCTTGTATTATGGTTTGCCCCCTTGACACCAAACCCCGTATCGTACCGCATTTTAGAGTGTGATCGCATCTTCGACCCGTGAACGCCGGTTAACCCAAATAGTGACATGTATTAGGGTATGCCTCCTAGCCACCAATCAGTGCTGAACCGTGTATTGGAGTGTGCAAACCCTCAGTGACCATGCTCCCGAAACACACCCCCCACCTCTTAGCTTTAAGACTCCATCCAGCAAATAAAACTTATAAAATCAAATTCAAAAGCGTTTCACTCTCTCAGTCCCAGATCAAATAAATTTCTGTGACGAACTTTGCCCCCGGTGAGCTGAAACCTAGCACCCAGAGATAACTTGTTGTTACAACCTAGAAGTTTAAATTTTTGTCTCATTTGGCAGAAATTTAGTACCCATGATTGTGGGTTCCCAAGATTCGGTCCAGCCGAACCTATCACGTTTTTTTTTTTTTTTTTTCAATTTTGTCTATATCTATCGATAGGATAGAAAATAGAAAAAACAGCACTCGATATTCGGCCAACAAAATAAAATATTGATAGTGCCATCAATATTTCGCCAGCTCTACATTTGAACAGAATGAAACTTGAAAAAAATTAAATCTATCAATGTAACGAGCGGGTGGGAGATGGTTCATAAATGACAAGTAAAAAGGCGTTAAGTTCGGCCGGGCCGAACTTTGGATACCCACCACCTCGGGTATATATGTAAACCACCTTTCGTCAAAATCCGGTGAAAATTGCATACCTTATGTCCCATGGCAGTTATATCGAAATATGTTCCGATTTGGACCAAATACTAATAAGTACAAGTCATTGTTCAATTGTGTATAACAAAATATTGGTCTTTTTAGTAGCTATATCTAAAAATAAACCGATCTGAACCATGTACAACATGGATGTCGAAAAGCCTATCATAAGTCGCTGTGTCAAATTTCAGTTAAATCGGATTATAAATGCGCCTTTTTTGGGTCTATATCACAGCTATATCCCGATCTGGACCGATCTGAGCCAAATTGAAGAAGGATGTCGAAGGGCCTAACACAACTCACTGTCCCAAATTTTGGCGACAGCGGGCAATAAATGCGCTTTTTATGACCCCAAAACCCAAAACCGAGAGATCGGTCTATATGGCAGCTATATCCCAATCTGATCCGATCTGAGCCATATTGCAGAAGTATGTCAAGGGGCTTAACTCAACTCACTGTTCTTAATTTCGGCGACATCGGACAATAAATGCGCCTTTTATGGGCCCAAAACCTTCAATCGAGGGATCGGTCTAATGGCAGCTATATCCAAATATGATCCGATCAGGGCCAAATTGAAGAAAGATATCGAAGGACCTAACACAACTCACTGTCCCAAATTTCAGCAAAATCGGATAATAAATGTGGCTTTTTTGGGCCTAAGACCCCAAATCGGTGGATCGGTCTATATGGCAGCTACATTCAAATCTGGACCGATCTGGGCCATATTTACGAAGTATGTCGAAGGGCCTGACACAACTCACTGTCCCAAATTTCAGCAAAATCTGATAATAAATGTGGCTTTTATTGGCCTAAGACCCTAAATCGGCGGATCGGTCTATATGCTAGCTATAACCAAATCTGGACCGATCCGGGCCAAATTAACGAAGGACATCGAAGCGCTTAACACAACTCGCTGTCCCAAATTTCAGCAAAATCGGATAATAAATGTGGCTTGTATGGGCCGAAGACCCTAAATCGGAGGATCGGTCTATATTGCAGCTATATCCAAATCTGGACCAATCTGGGCCAAATTGACGAAGGATGTCGAAGGGGCTAACACAACTCACTGTCCCAAATTTCAGCAAAATCGGATAATAAATGTGGCTTTTATTGGCCTAAGACCCTAAATCGGCGGATCGTTCTATATGGATGCGATATCGGATATAGTCCGATAAAGCCCATCTTCGAACTTAACCTGCTTATGGCCAAAAAAAAAGAATCTGTGCAAAGTTTCAGCTCAATATCTCTTTTTTTAAAGACTGTAGCGTGATTTCAACAGACAGACGGACGGACATGTCTAGATCGTCTTAGATTTTTACGCTGATCAAGAATTTGTATACTTTATAGGGTCGGAAATGGATATTTCGATGTGTTGGAAACGGAATGACAAAATGAATATACCCCCATCCTTCGGTGGTGGGTATAAAAACAAAATTAATGGCCGAGGGACCACTTCTGCAGCATACTTCCTCTCCAAGGCTGAAACATATATAAAGATGATTAGAGAAACTGTCGTCATCCAACACTTCCCAGTCGCATATCCTTTCTGTTATATACTCCGACACAAAGGAAACATCTAGTACCTCCTACCTGTTCCTGGTAATAAAGGTCAGTTTATTTTCATTAATAAAAATCGCCAGAATGCAACTCATAATATAAATCCAGTCATTCTTAGTCTACGAACCATTCCTCCTGCCATCAATAGGACCTTTAGTACCGACGAAGTGGCCTTACAATGGTGGAAATTTATCAACAGACCATAGTCAGAAAAAGACCATAGTCATTCTTCAAAATTGCCTCACAAGATTCGTTCGATCTTAACATGATGAGTTCCCTTACGCATCGAGGGGCAGTTGAGAAAGCGGTGTGGACTATTCCTATGTGCTTCTTGAGCCCAATCTAACCGGATGACGCATCCACATAGGGCTTGTCTTGTCCCGTCTTGACGCCTTCCCCTCCTGCAATACGCCAGACCTTAGAGATTTGGTCAAAAAATCCTTAGACAAATATTTAGCAACAACTGCAGAGTCGGCTCCTGATTCCCCAACCCCACCGCTTCTATACACCTTCAGTTTCAGCTTGTTTAATACGAAGGATAAAACTTCTTAAAACTTGTTGAGGTCTGCTAGACATCCAGAGTATATTACGAATACTGCATGTTTTCCATCGCCATTACCATCATTCAGTCTACAAATCTTCCAGTATGTGGTTGATAGATTGGGAGTAATCTCAGTCTCCCAGGTATAGATTCAGGATCTAAGGGAATCCATGGGTATGTCATTGGTCGAGAAGGAACATCTTCCTTATTGACTAAAACCATTGCTGCTTCTAGCCAGACCACACCATTTTTTAAGATTGCAATTAGTTTGTAGCGGCCCCGATACCAGCCTGCATCGTCACAAACTGGAGGACGCCCATGCAATTCGGCAAGGACGGCGGAGTATACAAATGACAGACCCATGTCTATCCTACTTCTATTGTTCCTAAGTATGCAGCCCTGTTCTTCTCCCTTATCGACAACTTCCCATCACCAAGCAATCTTTAGCGAAATTCGCAAAGGTTCTTGGACCCATATCACTATTATTCTCCTTAGTTCTTTTGAAGATGAGATTCCATCTAAGTGACCACAGCCTTTTAACTGCTGTGCCGTTGTCTGTGCAGCGAATCTCCGAGACCAATAAAGGGAGTCTCTCTCCTTATCGTTAAGAATTTTAGGATCATTCAATAAGACTTTGAGCGATGCGCCTTATTAAAAAAAGCCCTTAAAGAGAATATTGGTTTGCCAAAGAACGGCGATGGCCTAGGCAAATTATAGGCATGCAGAGATAAAGTAGCTTTGGCCCTGTCTTCAAGACTCGAACCAAGTATCTTTGTCAAAAGACTGGCGCTGCCGCTCCATCAGCTGACTTCTCAGTAGCAGACAATATGCTACGCCCTGATACTACCACCGCAGATGTTGGGTTTTTGGAGTCCATTTCGAGCCTACTCCCGAAAGGCTTTAACATTTTTCGTAATAGGTACCTATTCCGAGACAAGGATATTTTTCTTCGAGGAAAACACATCCGCTCCACTCCACTTCGATATGAAAACACATCCGCTCCACTCAATAGTTACTGATTTCTCATGAATCGTGGGTGAGTAACATTTTTTTTCCTGAGCTTGAGTGAAGTTACACTCACGTGTACATCTCTTATTGATACCCAAGCCCGGCAAGGCAAGTTATGTGGCACCAAAGATCTATAGACCTATAAGCCCTACGTCCTTTCTACTTAAACCATGGAACGTATTGTGGACATCATGATAAGGAATAGGACTTCCAGTGAACTCCTCATATAAAAACAGCATGTCTATGTCGATGCCAAGATGTACACATTGGCGGTATGCATTGACATCGAGGGGGCTTTTAACAATGTGTGGACCGACAAGTTACAGGGTCCTTAGAGACTGGGAACAGATGCATAAATTGGTATGTTATGGAACAGATGCATAAATTGTGGGTCCCATGACGTAAATACAAGGGATAAAGTGGCACAAGACACACCACATGGGGGCATTTTATTGCCACTTCTATGGGTGACCACCATAAATGACCTATTATGAATGCTGACTGAGGGGGCATTTGAACTCGTCTGCTACGCAGACGATGTAATAATACTTCTTAAGGGCAAGGATCCGAACCAGCTTTGCAGAAGGGTCGAAAGGGTCTTGCATATGGCATAAGACTGTGTCAATTTAACGCACCACGCTTCTTAAAAAAACGATTTCAATATCTGACAATGTCAAATACTTTGGAGTGATCTTGGAAAGGAAACTTAATTGAAAGTGTCACATTCAGGAGCGTACTGAGAAGGCTCATAGATATTGGGCACTATTTAGACGGGCCGTAGGCTCGAAATGGGGCTTGATTCCAGGGATAGTCCACTGTCTTCACAGGAGCATGATTAGACCGATACTTACTTACTCCTCAGTAGTTTTTTGGACTGCTATGGAGAACAAGTGCAACATAAAGACCACACAACAGGTCTAGAGAACATGTTGTCTTGTCATAGACGGAGCGATTAGGACCACGCCCACTAGGACACTGAAGACTATTCTAGATATCCGACTCATAGACATACAATTAAGTGTGAAGCAGCCCCTGCGGCTATGAGACTTAAGGCAATGGGAGAATGGATAGAGGATAAGAGCAGGTCATACCGTCGCGGTATAATCGAGACAACGACAAGAAAGGAATGAAAGAGGTTTCCGATCGGATACCCGAGACGACACTTGAGGTCAATTGCGAGGCACTCTTGCCAGCGGTACAGTCTTGGTTGACTGAACCCTGGAATCTCATGGATCATGTTACACGGATGGATCAAAGCTAGAGGACAAAATGGCCTTGGGGTCTACATTAAGAAACCTGGGGTGGAGATCTGTTTTAGACTGTCTGACTATAATAAGGTCCTCCGGGTGAATACGGAATGCGTGAGGTGTTAAGTGCGAACATCTTTACGAGCAGTAAAATTGCCATAAGGGCAATAAAAACCAGGACGGTAAAGTCACGAACAGTCTTGGAGTGTAAGAAGGAGATTAATACCTTCTTTGAAGATGACGCGATCCGCTTTCTCAGCGTATACAATGGTTCTTTCTTTCATCTATCGCACATTTTGAATACTTTAAGTATTTCCTTGTGGCTTTATTGAAAGTGCAATGCATTGTGAATTGAATAATTCGGCTTTGTAATAATTTTTAACACTTTGATAAAAATGCGCTATGTCTAAATTTACAACATGGGCGCACCGGTAGCCGAGTTGGTAGTGTACTTGGATTACCAGTGCAGGGGTCGTGGGTTCAAATCCTACCAGAAGCTTCGGTCTGTCGCTACTGTGGTATAACAATGAACTTAAAACTGTCTAAGTGAGTCTGTAAAAGGACTAATACTCTTACCTAACCTAACCTAACTTTAAAACATCTGCTTTATTTTTAACAAATATCTTCGTAGTTTTCTTTAAATGCCTAGGTCAGAACATTTACAGTTTCCGCATCTTCAATATCACATAAGGCGTCCCACCCTTTTAAGCACATGAGTTCTCTTCGCCTTCAATAACATTGAGTGACTATTATTCGTCCATGCATTTGTGGTTTGTAAATAGCCATCGGGGAATGTTATACGCCTTGATGTCTCATTTTATTGCGCATTTACCGAGGTATTTATCCTTGAAACAAGGTTCTTTAAAGGGGTGGCTTTTTGTTAATAAAAATGCCAGCACTTTTGGTGTATGCAAGAAGTTCATCTCTTTTTATGAATAACTACAGCAGACTGTATGAATGGTGTAGTTGGTCCAACATAAAAGGCCATGAATGATTTGCATGCCAGCAAAAAAAAATTACAGAACTGATTTTCTATTGATATGAAACGCAAATTTTTTTGGGATTTTTCTTTCAACAAAAACCGAATTTAAGGAACCCCTACCTTCAGCACTATGGGGTCTATGAACTGTTTTAGATGGAAACAGCTAGGACTTTAAAATTTGAATCAGTGACTGTGATCAAAACGACGATGAAAATATTGAAGTCTATATGATCTATGCCACGCCAAATTTTAGCTGTGGTCGATGGATTTTCAACTAATAGCGATTTGTTTTAATTTGTATACCCACCACCATAGGATGGGGGCATACTAATCTAGCCATTCCATTTGTAACACCTCGAAATATTGATCGAAGACCCCATACAGTATAAATATTCGTGATCGTCTCGACATTCTGATTTGAGCTAGCCATGTCCGTCCTTCCGTCCGTCTGTCGAAATCACGATAGCGGTCGAACGCGTAAATCTAGCCACTTGAGATTTTGCACAGATACTTATTCTTGATGTAGGTCATTGAGGATTGCAAATAGGTCATATCGGCACAGGTTTGGATATAGCATTTTGGCTAAAATTTTGTAGATAGTGTTCTGTTATGAATTCCAATAACTGCGCGAAATACGGTCCAAATCGCTCTCATAAAAACCGATCTCCCGATTTGACTTCTTAAACCTCTGAAAGTCAAATTTTTTTGTCCAATTTGGTAAAATTTTGCAAATGGTGAACAGTATCAATTATGGTCCGAATCGGTCTATAACCTGATATAGCTCCCTTATAAACGGATCTACCGATTTGACTTCTTGAGCACTTGCAAATGAAAATTTTGCCCATGAACATTTCACTAAGGAACTGGGGCAAACTTCTCACATATTAATGACTGCAGTCCGATTCAAGTTTTAAGCTCAATGATAAGGGCCTCCTTTTTATCCCGAGTCCGCACAGCATGCCGCAGTGGGACATCTCTTTCGAGAGAAGTTTTACATGGCATAGTATAGTGTATAACCTAATATATCTCCCATATAAACCGATCTACCGATTTGAATTCTTGAGCCCTTACAAGCCGCAATTTTTGTCAGATTTCTCCGAAATTTTGAATGTGGTGTTCTGTTATGACTTCCAACAACTGTGCTAAGTACAGTCCAAATCGTCTTTAACCTGTAACCTCCCATGTAAACCGATCTCTCGATTTGATTTATTGAGCCCCTGAAAGCCGCAATTTCTGTCCGAGTTAGCTAAAATTTTGCCGATAGTGTTTTGTTACGACGACCAACAACTGTGCCAAGTACGGTTCAAATCGGTCTGTAACCTGATATAGCTCCCATATAAACCGAGCTCCCGATTTGACTTCTTGAGCCCTTACAAGCCGCAATTTTTGGTCGATTTGGCTAAAATTTTGCATGTAGCGTTCTGTTATGACTTTCGACAACTGCACTAGGTTAGGTTAGATTGAAAAGAGGTTGCAGATATTAATCCGCCCCATGCCTCTATGGGCATACACCTAAGCCAGTAATCGGCTTGTAATGCGCTCTAAATACAAAAAAAGTAACCTCGAAAAGAGAAAACCTAAGTTAGGAATTCCGTGCTACTTACAAAATCCTTAATTGTTATGACATGACATTTTTCTTTAATCTTTTAAAAAACCCTTCAAATAAGAATATTTAAAAAAAAATATTTATATTTGAGGTCCCGCTTCAACTTATCGATGTTTTCGTACGAAGGTTTTCACACACTACACCAATACTTTGGTACAGAGTATTATAACCTAGTGCATTTGTTTATAAAAACCAGAGGGATGAGAGCTAGACCCATTGATAAGAATACCGATCGACTCAGAATCAATGTCTGATTCGATTAAGCTATGTCCGTCTGTCTGTCCATGTAAATTTGTATACAAAGTACAGGTCGCAATTTTCATTCAAGTGTATTCGAAATTTGTTCAGATTTAGATATAGCTCCCATATATATGTTCGTCCGATTTTGAGTAATATTGCAATAATGCGGTCATTTGTTAACCGATTCTTTCGAAATTTAGTAGAAAGGATTTTCTCTTTCTATTTAGCTTCCATATACATATTTACATCTGCACATATAGAGCCGTAGTTATTACAATTTGGAACACATTTGCTCGAAATTTGATACGTATTGTTCAACCCATCTGAAACCCTCCACCGAAGTCCACTAAATTCGATTCACAATAAGATATAGCTCCCAATTTCCACTTAGAGGGCAGGTGTAGCGTATTTTATAGTCGGCACCGCCCGACTTTTGCCTTTCCTTACTTGTTTAACAAATTAATGCTACATATTTTTCCCAAAAATTTCTGTAAGCAAAATGGATTTTTTTAATTGGGGGACCAAAATATAATGAGATCTTAAAGAGGACATAACTGGAAGCTCATTTGTCAACGATGAAATAAGAGGCAGTAAATAAAGTAGAACTGTTATACTTGAAATTTTTAACAGAGTGAAGTGTTCTTCAGTGATGTGTCCTGAATTGAAAAAGCTAAATCAACTGCACGAACTTGCACAATTCACAATTCAATATTTTTGATTATTTTGTAAAAAATGATTTTTCGGCGATCGGTTTATATGGGAGCTATATCATGTTATAGACCGATTTGGACTGAAAGAAAGTAAGAAGGAAGTCAGTATAGCTATTGGTATCATAACGGAACACATAAGACTACGAGCCCACTTATGTAAAATCGGTGTAGCAAGTGATAGCATGTATAGGGCATGCGGGAAGATGATGAAACGTTGGAGCATTTGTCATTGCCCGGCTTTCGCGTCAAATAGATACCGGCACTTAGGTGGAGACACAATACCAAACATGAACCAACTTAGGGAAGCGGTATTGAAAACAATTAAGGGTTTTGTAAGTAGCACGGAATTCCTAACTTTCTTTCAAGAGGTTACTTCATAGTGTTTAGAGCGTACAACTAGCCGATTACTGGCTTAGGTATATGTCCATAGTGGCATGGGCGGATTAATATATGCACCCTCTTTTCAACCTTACCTAACTTTATATTCGATCTTGTAATGTCTGTCCGTCCATCTGTCGAAATCACTATGCCGTTTGAACGAATGATGATATCGGCTTGAAAATTTGCACAGATGCTTCTCATTGATGTAGTTCGTTGGGGATTGCAATTCAGATTCGGACATAGCCCCAATATAAACCGACCCCAGATTTGATTCTTATGACCCTTGAAGCATCAATATTCATCCGATTTAGCCGAAATTGGTCCATAAGTACATATAGCACCCACATAAGTCCATATAGCACTCAACAAGCATCGCGCGCTCGCAACAATTAACAAAAATAAGGACTCATCTGTGCTAAGAATATTCCGTCATCTCTCCTGGAGCCACACCTAAATGGCATTTAGCAAAACCCAATCTTTCTTAGTTATGTGTGGAAAGAAGAGGCAATTTTTTTGAACTACAAGTATCCAATCGTTTCCCTGGAATAAATTTCCCCACACTTTCTGGTATATTAGTCTCTTTTCTTGGTTCCTCTCTTTGGATTTTCGAAGCAAACGATCGTTTGTCAAAGCTATGAATGACAATTCGTTTTTGACCACGAGACTTCGGTTTAAACTTGAACATAAGAACGTTAATAATTTTTTTTTAACAACCAATAAATTTCATTATTTCCGAAAAAAGATTTTCTGTCAGATACCAGCTTTTTGACAACATTTTGGGTTTCCATCCCTGGAGTACTTTCTATTTCCCATTGCAATGTAAAATGGTGAAAAATTCAACTGATTTGTAAAATTTGAGAGAGGAACATCTTTAGGTGCTATTCTTTTGACTGCGGCAAGATTGGAGGCCACCCCAGCACTGAGATTAGCATGTCCATCTATAGCGCTGAACGCCTAGGTTCGAATCCTGGCGAGAACATCAGAATGCTGGTTACATTTGTAGAGTACTTTGCCATGTAAAAACTTCTCCCCAAAAAGATGTCGCACTGCGGCACGCCGTTCCGACTCGACTATAAAAAGGAGGCTTAAATTGAATCGGACAACACTCATTGCTGTCCTGTTCAGCCTTGACAGTGCCCAAAATATGTGGGCCTTCTCAGTATGCTCCTGGATGTGACACTAAGAATTTAGTTTTCTATCCAATATTGCTGTCATGCACACATTTGAGTTTTTTTGGTCTCTCTTCTGTGGGTTAATAAAGTTTCTTATTTCCAGTAAATATTTATGAGGTCAAATTTTTGAGTTCGCCAACGTCTTTTAGGATTGCCGCACCTAACAGCCATGTAACTTCATGCAATTTGGTTTGACAAACAACATGTATTATACTGTCTTGTAACTTGGTAAAGCCACAACTAACAACTAAATTTTCATTTCCTATTTCCATTTTTTGTGAAAACTTTGTATTTATATGTCACTCATTAATTTTTGTGTTAAAAAATTAATTATGTTATTATCAACGACTCTCCCTTTGCCAACTTGTCTTTGAACCTTAATAATTGCTAGGTTTACATCATTAAAAATTCTTTAATATTCCTTCCTACATACGAGAGTTGGTTGCAAAATTAAGGTGTAATTGTAGAAAATTAGGGAAATAAAATAGAAATGAAAAATTTCCTTGAAACATAAGATTTTATAAAAAGGGACCTCATTTTTATAGTCGAGTCCGTATCAAAGATCCCCATAAATACTTATCTTTTGGAATCAACGCAACTAACGCAACCCTTCAACTCCAATCAACGCAAATTCCAAGTAAAAGGCGTTAAGTTCGGCCGGGCCGAACTTTGGATACCCACCACCTCGGGTATATATGTAAACCACCTTTCGTCAATATCCGGTGCAAAACTCATACCTTATGTCCTATAGCAGAAATATGTGGAGGGGCTTAACTTAACTCTTTGTCCCAAATTTCGGCAACATCGGACAATAAAAGTGCTTTTTATGGCCCCAAAACCTAAAACCGAAAGATCGGTCTATATGCGATAATGCAGAAGTATGTCAAGGGGCTTAACTTAACTTACTGTCCCAAATTTCGGCGACATCGGACAATAAATGCGCCTCTTATGGGCCTAAGACCCCAAATCGGAGGATCGGTATATATGGCAGCTATATCCAAATCTTGACCGATCTGAGCAAAATTCACGGAGGATGTTAAAGGGCCTAGCACAACTCACTGTCCCAAATTTCAGCAAAATCGGATAATAAATATGGCTTTTATGGGCCTAAGACCCTAAATTGGATGATCGGTCTATATGGCAGCTATATCCAAATCTGGACCGATCTGAGTCATATTAACGGAGGATATTGAAGGCCCTAAGACAACTCACTGTCCCAAATTTCAGCAAAATCGGATAATAAATGTGGCTTTTATGGGTTTAAGACCCTAAATCGGAGGATCAGTCTATATGGCAGCTATATCCAAATCTAAATCGATTTGAGTCATATTAATAGAGGATATTGAAGGGCCTAAGACAACTCACTATCCCAAATTTCAGCAAAATCGGATAATAAATGTGGCTTTTATGGGTCTAAGACCCCAAATCGGAGGATCGGTCTATATGGCAGCTAATCCAAATCTGGACCGATCTGGGCCAAATTGACGGAGGATGTCGAAGGGCCTAACACAACTCACTGTTCCAAATTTCAGCAAAATCGGATTATAAATGTGGCTTTTATTGGCCTTAGACCCTAAATCGGCGGATCGGTCTATATGGCGGCTATATCAAGATAAAATCCGATATAGCCCATCTTCGAACTTAACCTGCTTATGGACAAAAAAAGAATCTGTACAAAGTTTCAGCTCAATATCACTATTTTTGAAGACTGTAGCGTGATTTTAACAGACAGACGGACGGACATGTCTAGATCGTCTTAGATTTTTACGCTGATCAAGAATATATATACTTTATAGGGTCGGAAATGGATATTTCGATGTGTTGCAAACGGAATGACAAAATGAATATACCCCCATCCGTCGGTGGTGGGTATAAAAACACAAATAATTTTGCGGAGGTGCTCATTTGTATGTGGATGTATCGCTTTGAAGCAAACAACCCAGTGAACAGTTTTTGCCGAGTTCGTTACGAATTCGGTCGGAATCTCTGAACAAGTTTCCGATTCTGATTCCAAATTCATAGGCGAAACCATAACGAAAGTTTTGTGGGCGGTTTACACCGACTCTGAAAGCTTTGACAGGGAAAATTCGGAAGGAGCATCAGAGTTGTGTAACGAAATCTTTTAGAATTCATAAAAACAATCTTGGAAAATTCTGAGGGAATTTTTGAAATTATTCAAATATTTCTGAGAAAGATTTTTGTAACAATTTCGGACAAAACTCCAAAAAAAACATTCAAAAATTACTAGAATAATGTGAAACTTCTCTGATGCTTGACTCGAAACGCTAAACATTTTCGGGCGTTTGATCCGAAAATCTGAACAATTTCGGACGTTGGATCCGAAAATCTAAACATTTTCGAATTTTTTGTGAGAATGTTTTCTGAAATGTTTACTTTGATCAAAAAAATCACCCGATGAAATACTTACTTCTCAGATAATATTCGGAGGTTTGTTTAGAAAATAATCCAATAATCTCTTAATTTTCGAACAATTTGTCCGAATATTTTTCGAAGTTTTTTTTTTGGCGTAAAGGAAATTTTCGCCAAATAAACTACTTTCTTGAAAAACGTTAGACTTTGTTTCCGATAAAAGTACATGTTTTTTGCGATAAATCCTTGGAAGAATTTGTACAAATACAAAGTTTTTACACTCACAATACTTTCATTCTTGATATACAGAACATGTTATTCGGAGTTTCAACATTTTTTTCTTTATTTATACATTAATTTAACGTCAAACGTTTAAAATGGATTGAGCATATTGAAAAGGATGCCAAACCAGTTTAATCTTGTAACATTATTCAAACTTAAATTTTTTACGAATTATAAGCAGATCTCAGTTGGTAATTCAAACTTTTTCAGAGCATATTTTGATTTATTTCGATGTTATGAAACACAATTATAGGGTGATTTTTTATCTATTATAATTTTGACAACATTGGCAACAGCTCACGCACGTTTCGTGTTTTGTTTCACTGTCAAACATCTTCAGTTTGGTCTATAATTTAACCATGAATCGTAGAAACGAACAACCCTTGGAATTTATTGAATTTTACTTTCAAACTGCTTGCTCAGATAAGAAAGTTCATCGCGCGCTTCTTCCATTTTATGGTTAGTTTATTTTTGGCTCAATGGGTACGTAATTAAGCAGAATTGTCGATTTTAGAGTGAAGATCAGCCAGAAGCGTTGCAAGCTTTCAATCCATCCAGAAAAAGTCCCAGTTTGGTGCGGTTTATGGGCTAGTGGCATCATTGGGCCGTACTTCTTTAAAGATGATGCGAATCGTAACGTAACTGTGAATATTGAACGCTACCTTTTTTTGGTCAAAATCCAAGAGCTTGACTTGCATGACATGTGGTTTCAAAACGACTGTGCTACATGCCACACGGCACACATAACAATGGACTTATTGAGAGGCGAGTTCGGTGAACATTTTATTTCACATTCGGGACCGGTCAATAGGGCGCCTAGATCGTGCGATTTCACGCCTTAACACTATTTTTGTGGGGCTATGTCAAACCTTATGTCAATACAGACAAACCCGCTTCAATTGACGCGTATGCCAAAAATGGACAAAGCGGGTGGACCATTTGAAGTCAACATTTGCATGAAATAATCTTCAAACATTGAATTATATGGACCCTACTATCGTAGCGCAGACGTTAACATGTCCGCCTATGACGCTGATCGCCTGGGTTCGAATTTGAAAAATCGGCAAAACATCAGAAAACTTCGGAAAATAGTCTAACATCAAAGCGCTCGGTAAAAATCGTTCACTGAAAAGTGACGCCTGAGTTTAAACTACCACCGCAAATACTTATTCCCATGTATCTATTATATATGTGGTGTTATGATGAGTTTTTGACAAAAACAACGGAAACACCGCAATTTTTTATGACATAAAAAATGATGAGAAAAAAGTATGATCTTCGCCCTAACAGACAAAAAAAAAACTTGAAAATGAAAAAAATCGGCAGAGCCCGGCCGTGATTTGAACCTAGGCAAACGGAGCAACAGCGAGAGCCGCAGCCTTTATCTACCGTTCGAAACCATCAATACCACTTCCAATAGATGCACAGAATCCTGAATCAATACAACTTTCAATAGATGCACAGAATCCTGTGCTACCAAAGAAGTAGTGTAATTGTTGCAGAAATTACACAAAAACACATGCATTGAGAAAAGTACAGACAAAAGACGGGGAGGTCGAGCGTGGTTAATGTGATATTTGTATGATAGAGGCGTTTTCGCCATAAATACGATACAAATCCAACATACCAACGTACGGCCCTTGAAGCCATCACACCTAATATGGTTGAAAAGTTTTCTAACCAAAGACGAAACGCGTCCCATAGTGGTTGGTGTGTGTTGCGATCTCTGGCTTTCCTTTTCCATTTGCAAACGAAGTAAACGAAATTTGTAAAATTTAAAGATCTTCGTTCGCCCTAACAGCCAAAAAAACTTATAAAAAGTTTAAATAAATAAAATGTTTAAAATTGGTAATCAAGAACGCAATTAAATATTCGCAATATTAAAATATATTTTTTTATTAAAATAAATGGGCTATCTCATCATTGCAAAAGCAACACCGCAATTATGATACGAGTCGATGTGTTTTGTTGATGACATTCACTGATTACACCGCCACCAACAAAGACAATGTTCAAAACAGTAATACGCGAAGCATCAAAATAAACGTAAACTATCATACGATCGCCACTCATACCAGTGTGCTGAGCATAACACCGCATCAATTGCGGTGACGATGCATACTAACACCGCATATTTAGTTTACCACCGCTAGCAGCACTCAGGTCCGTAAGGCGTGCCTACAGACAACAACTGTTTATAGATAAGTTCTACATTGCTGAATACCTGAAAAATGTTGGCAGGATTTATGATGTTATCCCCAGAACTCGACACAAAATCTTTAGTGCAGAGAACTTTTACATGGCTGAATACCCCACCTCGCTAGGATTCGAACTCAGTAGTTGTGTAACTGACTGGTTGGTTATTTGCTGGTAACTGGTTGGTTATTTGCTTGGCATTTACTACATAATCCTAAAGAATTTAAATACATTTTCATAAAGTCCCTCGTATGTGTTCAGGTATTTTCATAAACCCCTATGACGTGTTCTCCCATTATTGATATTAGAAAACCCCCCTTGAGTTCAACCTCTATGTCAAGGACTTTAATTAGAATTGAATTTCCCGCTAATATTTGTATTTTCCTAAACAAACACATGTGTATCGTTAATACACACACACAAATATATATGTATCTTCGTCAAGTAGCTCCAAGACCATTAGCGTGACTTGCGACTATCATAGAAACAAATGTCCACTGATTTATTATTCCTAAAGAAATTTTTGTAATGTCTGCTACGTTTAGCACTTTACCAAACGACAGATTTTTATTGATAAATGACGTATGCATGTATAAAAGAGTATGTGGAAAAAATTGTTTGATTTGTGTAATACCAGAGACATGTGGCCAAGCCTAAGGTCTTTGGTACTAATATGCAGTAATACAATGTAATTACATACTACATTTGCCACAAGGTAGAGTTTTATTGTTAACATTTTAGAGATTTCAATTTAAGTTGAAAAGAACGGGAAGATATTAAAAAAACTTGGTGAATAAAATAATAAAAAATTGAGTTATTCCCCATTTACTGACCTTTTATGAGGTCAATAAATTCTCTATTTCGTTTAAAATTTTGTCTCCATATCCATGCCATGGGGTAAATCGGACCAAAGATGTGCTATATTACGAACTCTTCTAGATCTTATAAAAGATTTTTTATATCCCACATTTCTGAAATGTGCAATGCCGTAAATCGAGTCATATTTGATGAACAAGTATGTAGCTCCCAATTCCAAAGATTTATGTTTGTGAACCTTATGATATACATCTATGATTAATAGAGACTATTATGAATCGATCTACCGATTTCAGTTCCTGAGTTTATAAAGTGCTAGTCTTAGTAAAATATTCCACATAATGGAGTACGTTTGTCTAAAATCTAATTTGGGGCGGAATGGCTCGAAGAGTGTATTTATTACTATGCCTCTTCAATTCAGGTATTTTTTGCTCACATGGCAGGTATTTATACCCTCCACCATAGGATGGGGGTATATTAATTTCGTCATTCCGTTTGTAACACCTCGAAATATTCGTCTAAGAACCCATAAGGTATATATGTTCTTGACCGTTATGACATTTTAAATCGATCAAGCCATGTCCGTCCGCCCATACGTCTGTCTGTCGAAAGCACGCTAACTTTCGAAGGAGTAAAGCTACGTGCTTGAAATTTTGCACAAATACTTATCATTAGTCGGTTGGTCGGTAGTTCGCTTGGTCGGTTGAGATTGTAAATGGGCCATATCGGTCCATGTTTTGTTATAGCTGCCGATCTTGGATCTTGATTTATTAAGCCTTTGGAGGACGCAACTCTTATCCGATTTGGCCGAATTTTTAACAACGGCTTCTCCCATGACCTATAACATACGTGTCAAATATGGTCTAAATCGGTCTATAGCCTGATACAGCTCCCAGCCGATCTCTTGAACCACTAGCGGTAGCAATTCTTATTCGAAATTTTACACAGTGACTTCTACTAAGGTCTCCAACGTTCAGTTCATATATGATCCGAATCTGACCATATTTTGATAAAGCGCCAATAGCATAGCAATTCTTATCAATTATCCTTTGTTTGCCAAAGAACTCGACAAATGCGATCCATGGTGGAGGGTATAAAAGATTCGGCCGGCCCGGCCGAACTTAGTACGCTTTTACTTGTTTCTTCCACAACCTATTTAGCAGCGTTTCAGTTGACAAAATATCGCTTAAGAAATGTGCATCGTAAACCCTAATGTCAAACATACACTCTAGTATATCCGTCTGACTTCTCATATGCCTTCGATCGTTCTATTTTTGAACGTAATAAATATTTATTAAAACATTAGGGACTATAATGAAAATGTATTTTTACAGAAAGTTGCATGTTTCGCTGTATCCTGAATAATATTTTTATTCCAAAAATAAGTTTCGACTACTTTGGTGTTGACTTAAATATTTAGTTTTAATTGAAAAAACAACAACAAAACAGAAACAATATTAACAAATGCACAGATATTGGCCAAACGGCTGTATAAATCAGCTTGGGGTGGCTACACATAAAATTTCAATATGACTTCCATTTGGACTTTAGTTTGATGTTACAAATTAACAGGCTATGAACTGTAGATCCAGTTGGCGGGAGTTTAGAAAATAGCACTATAGCACTGATGTTAGCCGCAGCCCAAGCTAAGTAATGCTGGCCAATAGCGTCTTGTCTGGTGATTTCTTTTCTGTTATCAATAAAATACTTAATTTCTTCAGTGATATTCATTCCCATGGTCGGAGTAGCTCGACTCTCGATCATTTGGGACAAATAACGTAAAGAAACGTAAATTCAATGGCCAGTCATAACAGGCAAATATAAGAAGTTGGAAAAAAACAAAAATGAACAATAATATAAAATAGACTTGCTGGCCCAGTATGATTGTATGGGCAGTTTTGTGAGGTTGGTACGGCCCCCCAATACTTGCTCCTACATTCGAGTCCCATTTTGTCGGCAACATGTCGAGGGTACTATCGATATTTAATTTTTGCTGAATATCGTTTGAAATTTGTTCTATTGACTCTATCGGCAAAGTTCCGCTTTTTGCAAAATTGAAAAAAAAAATAGCAATCCGATCCTAAATACATCCCGATCGTACCTTTCCACATGTCCTTCTTGTTGAGAAACTCATTGACCACGAATTGATATAGGATCGCGGTGAACTTTTTTTATGTTTAGTGAATTTGTTTGTAACACTCAAAAGGAAGAGAGATAGACCCGTTGATAAGTATACCGATCGACTCAGAATCACTTTCTGATTCGATTTAGCTATGTCCGTCTGTCCATGTCAATTTGTGTACAAACTACAGGTCGCAATTTTCATCCGATCGTCTTCAAATTTGCGATGGTCATGTTTTTCGGCCTAGAGACAAAGCTTATTGAAATTGGAAAAAATCGGTTCAGATTTAGCTATATTTCCCATATATATGATGGTCCGATTTGCAATAATACTGCAATAAAGTGGTCATTTGTTAAACGATTCCCTCGAAATTTGGCAGGATGGATTTTCTTATGACTCCCGACACCTTACAGGTGAATTTCATAGAAATCGGTTCAGATTTGGATATAGCTCCCATATACATGTTCGTCCGATTTGCAGTAATAATGCAACAAAATGGTAATTTGTTAACCGATTCTCTTGAAATTCGTTAGAAAGAAATTTCTTTTGGCTCTCGACATTACTGATGAATTTCATAGAAATCGACCCAGATTTAGATATAGCTATCATATATGTATATCGCCCGATTTCACTTTTAGAGCCACTGCAAGCGCATTTTTTGAACAATCTTGGCAAAATTTTGCACAACGCTTTTTTCGACTAGTATCAATCAATCCTTGGTCTGTAGGAGTTAAGGCGGCTGCATCTGCCGGGTCGTAATTGAGCCAGAACTACTCTGGTTTGTTGGGGGAGGTCAATTTTTTCAGATACAATGGGAGGCGGTCGTTCTCCCAGGACTACATTCACCCGGTAGCTATTTACCGCATTTGTTACCGTGTCTGCATGAATGGTGTTTAGAACCGCTTAATAAGAAGCTAGAGGTTCTCTCTTGTAGCGTTGAACCTCACCCTCTAGATCATGTAGATCTTCCTTAAGGCTTCTGGCCGGTGAATACACAAGATGATGATTTGGATGGTCTCCGCGATAACAGACCAAAAGGTATTGCTTAGACAGCATTTAGTTATGTGTTTGCGCGGGTAAGATCTTTGTCCCCTGATGAGAACTGAGGAGACAGACAGCCCGTTCCAGTTCGAAAGTTGGCATTCTGAATATTATTCCACTGCGTGTCACAGAGCTGACGAGACCACACTGGCGCTGCATAACTTACCACAGACAGGTCAATTGATTACCACAGACAGGTCAATTGCTTTGTACGTGGTTAAGAAGGTTTCTTTGTAAGCACCCCAAGTGCTGCCGGCAAGTGACTTGAGGACCTTGTTTCTAATTTTATCTTTATCGCAAATTGCTGTAGCATGTGGAGAGAATGTGTAAGAGGAGCTTAAACTTGAATCGGATTGCACTCATTGATTTGTGAGAAGTTTGCAATTTGAACAAATTTGCAATGTGGCAGAAGATTTGGTGGCAGATATCTACAGATCTCTTGCAGCGAAATATGAGGCAGACGTTCAACCTTTCAGAGATGTCTTCAATGGGTCGGGGCCTGAAGCCATGATCGCACAATCGTCCGCATATGATACAATCTCTTTGCCGTCTGGGGGGTGGAATGGAGGAACTCCCTGTTTCACTCTACGGTGCTTCGACTTCATATGCCTAAATTCCACAAATAACTGTCTCGAAATCCATGCTGATGTCCGGCGAATGGAAATTCTCCAACGAGGCTCGGGAGGAGTAGGGCCTCAAGCGTCTTGGCTACTGGTGAGAGAAGGGAGATCGATCTGTACGACTCTCCCAAACTCGGGTGCTTTCGAGGCTTTAGAAGCGGGATCACTCTGCCCATCTTCCAGACATCGGGCACTGTAAGTGTGTTCAAAGACAGGTTGAGGAGAGTTTTAAGGTACTCAATTCCTGGTAGATCTAGATTCTTCAGCATCAGTGTAGAGATTCCGTCGGGGCCTGACGCCTTGGATGATTTGGCGCCACGGACGACATTATGAAAATTATGATGGCTGTCCGTCGGCTCGGAGACCACGGATACGACGAATGGCTCTCCTCCTAGCCCTGTTACTCTTGGGATGCACAATAAATTGACGGTTGAACAATAGTTTCTGGGCCATAATCTAGGGTGCGGAAAGTTCAAACTTTGAAAAGGGATTAGAGTTTTCACTTATAGCTGTTGTTGTTGTAGCCACATTTTCATGTGGCTGATTCTTGTCATATGAAGAATCAGTATTTGAGCAAGAATCGGTGTCGCCCGGCCTCTCACTGGGACTCTCCGCTCGATGCCGCTCATTGTCCGCGACTACCGTTGCAGCTACTCCGTATGGGGCATATCACTATCCGCAACCTTTAGACACGCCCGGTAGCTCGCAGCTAAGCTTCTCGTGACAGCAATGAACGCCACACAAATTGTAGCTCCATGTTCCAGCCTGTGTGGTGCTCACAGCTATCCCGTGCCGCGTCACTTATAGCTGACTGTGGTTGTTGTTGTAGCCACATTTGCATGTGGAGGTGGCAATCCTCCTAAAGCTCTCATACGCAAGTACGCTCCTTCCGGTCTATACAACCGATCGCCTCGGGTACATGATGGCCATTGGTTATTTAAAGGCGCCAATAACTCGCCTTGTCGTTTCGAGCATCATAGGCACTCAGTATTTAAGCAATAGCTGATTGTCCGCGACTGCAGTTGCAGCTACTTTGTATGAAGCATTCCACTATCCGCAACCGGTGGACGTGCCCGGTAGCTCCCAGCTAAGCTGCCGGGGTCTTGATACTCTGGGCACAGGCGGCTTCAGAAAACGGATATTTAAAGAAATGTTTATTAAAAACAAGCCAATTTAGGGTGTAGCAAAGACTACTTGTATATAGACCGACATGACACCCATATTGTCTTGTCGTGTTACATTTTTGGGGGTTTCGTTGGTTGGGCATTTTCCCAGGCTATTTGACCCACAGTTTATTTCAACTCTCGTATTTTTGGGTTACCACAGGGATTCAAGAAAATTTGTTTACATCGATGCACCCATCTCCAAATATAGCGTTGAAAAATCCATTAAAATCGTTCCAGACGTTTTTGAGTCTATTAATAACATACAATCAGACAAAACGCAACACTTTGACTTTTGTATGACAATTATCGACTTCCGATCGATATATATGTATCGTATGTATGTTAGATCGATCAGGACGATAGTAGTTGCTTGGGTATAGGGTATGAATCTTATAATAATATTTGAGATCAAAGCTGACATTTGGTGCTGAATGATGAATATGTGATAGGTATAAATGAAGTCTTTGGAAGTGTAGTTGGACGCTGAATTCAAAATTTGGATCTCTCGGATATTTCGGGGGCAACCCATTAAGAATTATCTACGCGGACATGTAGACCGATCAAAATTGGCCTCAAATTAAAGGACAAATTTAAAGGATAAAGGCCAGTTAAACTTAACACAATAATGTTTTAAAGTGGGTTTCTTTTTTTGCTACACTTGCATTGCGTTTGATTGGTAATGATAAATAGGTCGACTGATTGACGATACCAACTAACTCTGAATTAAAATATATATCTTAGAAAGCCATTACAATTCGTTTCGTTGTTTTATCATTCAACTCTATGGTATTTCCTTATGAAAAGCGTTTAGCTTTGGTTAACTATCCTATTCGTTTTCTTTTCTTTTTTGCAAAAACAAAAATCAATATTGCCATATTTAATACTAACTCATTGCTTTCTCTTTATTTGTTTATTCCCATACAGAAGCGATGTTATTATGGCCAACAACAACTACAATATATCGAACGGAAGCGGAAATACCAATTCAAATCATGAACGACGGCAACCTATACAACTGTGGTGGGGTCAACGTTTATGGCAAGAACTACGCGGACGGATTCACATGCGTACACCGCCAGCCACAACGCCTGACGATGATATGAGAACACCACCCTCAGGGTCTGGGGGTGGTGGAGGCGGTGGCACAAACCTAGATGATTCGGAGAAACGTGTCATCTTCATCAATCGTCCCCAAATACAGAAATTCTGCAATAACCATATATCAACAGCTAAATATAGTTTTATAAGTTTCCTACCATCGTTCCTATTCGAACAATTTCGCCGCTACTCGAATTGTTTTTTCTTACTTATCGCACTGCTGCAACAAATCCCCGATGTCTCGCCGACGGGGAGATATACCACCCTTGTCCCATTGATATTCATATTGGCGGTGAGCGGGATCAAGGAGATTGTGGAGGATATCAAAAGGCACCGAGCCGACAATGAAATCAACCATCGCAGTGTGGAGAAACTAAAAGATGGCGTATGGATGACGGTTCGGTGGGAGCAATTGGCAGTGGGTGACATTGTTAAGATACCTAACAATACATTTTTCCCTGCCGATTTGATATTGTTGTCCTCCAGTGAACCGCAGGCCATGTGCTTCATTGAAACCTCCAACCTTGATGGGGAGACAAATTTGAAGATTCGTCAAGGTGTGCCGGCCACAGCACGTTTGTTGGAGACGCGAGATCTGGTGGAATTGGCCGGCGTAGTGGAGTGTGAGCTGCCCAATCGTTTGCTGTACGAATTTAATGGTGTCCTCAAAGAGCATGACAAACAGTCGGTCTCTTTGGGCCCCGATCAAATTTTGCAGCGAGGTGCTGTTTTGCGCAATACTTCGTGGATTTTCGGCATGGTCGTGTACACAGGGCACGATACTAAGCTGATGAAGAATTCGACGTCGGCTCCCCTAAAAAGGTCCACTGTGGATCGCCTTACCAATACTCAGATTTTAATGTTGTTCATGATATTATTGGTTCTGTGTCTAACCAGCGGTGTCTTCAACTTCATTTGGACCCGTAAATATTTCGTATCCGACTGGTATTTGGGTTTGGATGACTTTAAGAGCAAAAACTTCGGATACAATCTCCTGACATTCTTCATTCTGTTCAACAACCTCATACCCATCTCACTGCAAGTTACTCTGGAATTGGTTAGATTTTTGCAGGCCCAATTTATCAACTGTGACCTATCCATGTATCATGTGGAGTCAAATACCCCCGCTATGGCCCGCACATCTAATCTCAATGAAGAGTTGGGTATGGTTAAATATATATTCTCGGATAAAACCGGAACCTTGACCAGAAACGAGATGGTTTTCAAAAAGTGTTCTATAGTAAGTGAGATATACCCGACAGAGAACACCCCCGAGCAGAGTTTAGTTGTCCAACATTTATTGAGTAAGCATCAAAATGCAGCAATCATAAAGGAATTCCTGGTTCTACTCTCCGTTTGTCACACCGTCATACCGGAAAAAAATCCAGATGGTTCTATCACCTACCATGCTGCCAGTCCCGATGAACGGGCCCTGGTCGAGGGAGCCAAACAATATGGTTTTGTATTTGATACACGAACACCACACTATGTGGAAATCAATGCCTTGGGCACTCGAGAGCGTTATGAGATTTTAAATGTTTTGGAATTCACCTCCACACGCAAACGCATGTCTGTAATTTGTAAAACTCCAGAAGGCAAAATTAAACTTTACTGCAAGGGAGCCGATTCAGTGATTTATGAACGTTTAGCCCAAGATGGCAAATCGTTTAGCGACATTACCCTCAACCACTTGGAAGAGTTTGCGGCCGAGGGTTTACGCACATTGTGTTGTGCTGTGGCCACAATACGCCAAGATGTCTACGACGATTGGCAAACAACTTATCACAAGGCCTCGACTACGCTAAATGATCGCGAGAGAAAAATGGAAGAGGCAGCCAATTTGATTGAAAATAACCTCCATCTACTGGGGGCCACAGCTATCGAGGACAAACTGCAAGATGGGGTACCTGAAACAATAGCCTCTTTGCTAGAGGCCGGCATCTACATTTGGGTCTTGACTGGCGATAAACAAGAAACAGCTATTAACATCGGTCATTCCTGCCGTCTCATATCGACCTCTATGGACATTGTCATATTGAACGAAGAGAGTCTGGATGCCACGCGAGAAGTGATACATCGTCATTCCAGTGAGTTGCAAACTTCGATAAACAAGAACTGTAACGTAGCATTGATTATAGATGGTAAAACATTAAAATACGCCTTGAGTTGCGACCTGCGAAGGGAATTTCAAGAATTGTGTACCAGTTGTCGGGTGGTCGTGTGTTGTCGTGTCTCGCCCATACAAAAAGCCGAGGTGGTAGAACTGATAACAACTACAACTAAATCAGTTACGCTGGCCATTGGTGACGGAGCCAATGATGTGGCCATGATTCAGAAGGCCAATGTAGGCGTGGGTATATCCGGTGTTGAGGGCCTACAAGCTGCCTGTGCCTCCGACTATTCAATAGCCCAATTTCGTTATCTAAAGCGTCTGCTGCTGGTTCATGGTGCCTGGAACTATAGGCGTATTACTAAACTAATTTTGTATTCATTTTACAAAAATGTGTGTCTCTACGTCATAGAGCTATGGTTTGCCATCTATTCGGGCTGGTCGGGTCAGATATTATTCGAGCGCTGGACCATAGGTTTATACAATGTGGTATTTACAGCCTTACCACCCTTTGCCATTGGTATTTTTGAAAAGGTCTGTTCGGCAGAGACAATGCTAAAGTACCCTCTGCTATACAAGCCTTCACAGAATGCAAAATTATTCAATGTCCAAGTATTTTGGGTTTGGATCATAAATGCCCTCCTTCATTCAATCATACTCTTTTGGTTGCCCCTGGGGGCCATTGGTACTGAAACGTTATGGTCCTGCGGCAGAACCTCCGATTATCTGTTGCTAGGCAACCATGTCTACACGTACGTGGTGGTCACGGTCTGTTTGAAAGCTGGTCTTTCGACAAACTCCTGGACATGGTTAACCCACGCCTCCATATGGGGCTCTATAGGTTTATGGTTCATATTCATTTGCATCTATTCCAATTTCTGGCCTCTGCTGCCGGTAGCTGCCAATTTCTTGGGTATGGAAAGAATGATCTTCACCACACCGATATTCTGGTTTGGTCTCCTCTTGGTACCGATTACAACATTACTAGTCGATGTTATCTTTAAACTTGTACAAAATACCGTATTCAAATCGTTGACGGAGGCGGTTCGCGAATCTGAGATACGTAAACACGATCCCGATGATGTTATGAATGAGACGCGTTCATCGTTCACCGAAACAGCTCGTCTGTTGCGAAGCGTTTTCATAAGACGTGCCAATACGCGTGTCGACACAGATGTTGAACTGTCGCATGGCTATGCATTCTCTCAGGAAGAAGGTGGAGCAGTTTCACAATCGGTCATTATTCGTTCTTATGATACAAATTTACAAAAACCCAGTGGCAACTAGAATCGTAAGCAGTATTGGGCAAGACAAAGATTTTAAAATAATCACAAAACAAAAAATATACCAGCAAACAAACACCACCAAAAACAAATGTCAAAAGAACTCCCCATAAAATACCCCTTTAACAAAAAACGGTAGATTTTTTACTAAACAAGAGTCTATAAAGTACTCTATAATGTTTTTATTATGTTTTGTTCATTTTTTTCCTTTATTTTATGCCCGCTTGCTTGAGGGAAGCTAGGAATAATCAAAATCTGGATTTGTCAGTGAAAAGTAGGTTTTGTCGAATGTTTCTAATCGCAATTTCCTCTATTGAGACTGACAAATGTTTAAAAAGTTGAAATAACTTTGACGGCCAAAAACACTACTTCACGTGTGGCAACACAGAATGACGCTTATTTTCAAGCGTCAAAGTTGAAATTATTTTAACTTTTCCCGTTACTTTTGTGAAATTTGTGTGCAGAGTTGCATTTTTGCAATGGGGCGCTCAAAACCACTCAATGCGATAGAGGATAATGATAATTTGTAAGGAGCTGGAATTCCCGGGAAAGGCCGAGAAAGGAAAATCCCTATTCGCCATAGAAGAGATGGAAGCACGGAAAGGCAAGCCAACGTACACGGCAAATAGGCAGAGGCAGGGGATTTGCACTCTTTGCTACACATCTCACTTGCACTGAACAATAAGTCCATCTGAATTGGGCTATGTTAGGCTTGTTAAAGTTAAAAATTATACATTGCAAGGGTGAAGATTGTATAGTTAGCTGTTGCACCCCAAATCTTTGCAATACATCTGACTTGCACTGGATAATGGGCCCATCTGAATTGGACTATGTTAGGCTTGTTAAGTACTTCTATCTGCTAGATCTACCTTGATAGGAGTACATACTACATAAGCCTGTTCAACTTCATAAAAACATCTATTGTGAGTTGCCTTGTCAATAGCCTTAATTATCTTACAGCATGCAAAGAGTTTCAAATTATAATCGGAATATACATACGTTTGTATAACATTTTACAAAATGAGGAATGTTTTAGGTTCGAGTCCTGGCCAGAACATCAGAAATAATTTTCAGCGGTGGTTATCCTGTCAATATTAAGTGCGCTTGTAGCTGATTTGGATTACCAGTGCGAGGGTCTTGTATACGATTTCCACCAAAGGCTTTGGTCTGTCGCTAAAGTGGTAACACAATGTAATTTTTCCGAGTCCGTAAAGGACTTCCACTATTAACTAATCCAACCTATCTACTTACACACTAATGTTGTCGATATTGGCAAGTGTTTTTCTACCACATCTTATTTGTATGTAGAAATAAGCATAGATGTCTTTGGGCGGAAACCATTTTTACATTCCAATGAAAAGAAAAGATGACCTGGTGTTATTATGGCAAGGATGTTTTTTCCTCCTAGCAAATTAAATAAGAATAAAGGCCAAATGTACTTATAGCAATTTCCTACTCTTCCCTCCAAACGGTTGGCATAATTTATTTTTTTTTTATCAAAAATATAACTTGTAGAAAAATATAGCAAATGAAACTATCTAGGGACATAAAATATTCTTAAACAATAACAGTTATATTAAATACAAAGTTATGTATGTTGCATTATAATTTACAGTTTTTATTTTCCCTATTTTTTTTTGCCTTAAAAACTAATATAGGCGTGTTTTATTTCTAGCAAGCTTATGAATTGATATTGTATGGAGAAAAAATAGGGGCAGACAAATAAAGTATTCTAAAGCGCGTAAAACGAGAGCGCGATGGATGATTTATACCCATTTTTTTTCTAAATTACATATGCACTGCAAAAAATCCGTTATGAAAATGTCAAACTCATTTTTCGCAAGAAAACACTATTGCTACAAAAAGTCAAAATTTAGGTGGTGCGAAATAATAGGGACAGATAGCTAACTTGTTTGAAAAATGTAGAAAACTCATTAAAAGCTGTTACTCAAAATTAATAAAAAGCAGTTATTTGTTCGAAGAAATGTTAAAACACGAGTTTAGGTCCAACATTTTGTTTAAATGAATTTTTACTCGTAATCTAGGCTGGTATAGCCAGATCGACGCTCAGTGAACCCGTTTAAAGAAAAAAAAATATGCTTAATTTACTAAACTTGGGCCTCTATTAGAATCAGGCTGAATTGCTTGAACTAATGAAAATTCTGATAGATATAGCTATGAAAAGGATACCCAAACCAGAACTTGCGCCAGAAAATCGAAAATTGCAAGACGAAACATAGAGCGATCAGAACAAAATCTATTTGCATTGTCTAAATATCGAAGTTGTTACTTCAATTCTTCGAAATTCTTTAAAAGCCTAGTAATGTTCTCGTAAACATGCCGTAAATGTAGGAGAACGTGTCAGCTGTTTTGTTTTGCTTTATGAAAACGCATGCAAACGATTACCGAACGTCTGTCGACCGTAAACGGAGAATAGAATTGAGTGAAAACAAAATTTTACGTTCCGTTTTCGTGTCAGGTGATACAATTTGAAGTTTGAAGAAATTTCAAAACCAAAAATTAATGTTTAGAAAACTGCTATTCTCCTTTTCTATTTCTCTGTGACATTTATTACAATTTATTGTAAATAATAAGGCTCAATTGGGTAGCCCATCAGGAAAAGGTGGCCAGTCTGATCTCATGTGAAAAGTAAATGTTGTGAAAAAAGTGAGACATATGTGATCACAAGAAGAGAGTGGGAGTAAGCGCCAATACGGCGCTCTCGTATCCGCTAATCCATGTTATCACTATGTCGTGAAACTGAGGTCTATTCAGGAATTACACACACTCCTCCACGCACTTCGACCTCACTGTACTAGAACCCACGACCTTGAGGGACGCCATATACACATACTGATTTCGACCCGGCACACGATGATTATAAGCACCACATCAGTTAAAACTCTGAGCTCCAATTTGTTTGGTGTTCATCGTCACAACGAGAAGCTTAGCTGAGAGCTAGCGGGCGAGTCCACAGGTTGCGATAAGTGAAAGGTTTTGTATACGGAGTAGCTGCAATTGAAGTCGCGGACAATCAGCGGTATCGAAGGGAGAGTCTACGTGAGAGGCCAGGCGGCAACGTCTTCTCACGATCTGGATCCCGCCATAGGATTTTCGCCGTCCCACCGACTGTTTCGCTGTTTCACAATGTTGCATGCGCATTCGTCGCCCACTCCCTTATTTCAGACTGCGTCGACCCGAAAGGCTTCGGGTTAACCAAGTTTATTGACGGCACTCAAACGATGCAGATTTTGCCATCCTCAGAGAAGGCGTTAATCTCCTTCTTACACTGCAAGACTGTTCGTGACCTTACCGGCCTGGTTATTATTGCCCTTATGGCAATTTTACTGTCGGGAAAGGTGCGTTAGCACCACATCACTTCACGCATTTCGTGATCGCCCGGATCTACGCCTGCAGGACCGTTTCATGGTCAGGCAGTCTAAAACAGATCTCAGTCCCTGGGTTCTCAATGTAAACCCCCAGGCCCACTCTGTCCTCTAGCTTTGATTCATCCGTGTAACATGGCACTAGACTGTACCGATGGCAGCAGTGCCTCGCACTCGACTTCAAGGTTCATCTCTGGTATCCGATCGGAAACCTCTTCCCGGTGTGGTGGTGAGGGGATAACCACCGCTGAAAAATGTTTAACGTTTTCTCGCTGGCAGGATAGGCGGGCATGCTAACCTATGTACCACGGTGGCCCTCAACCGACCCTATTCATAGAGTAATCCAAACCCTTTTTTAACACAAGAACTCGTTTAGTGACTAAAAAGCTGTTAGAACACAATTTGGCTAGATTCGTAAATCAAAATCCTTTTTTGCAGTTTTTTGTTTAAAAACCAAAAGTGTCCCTACTATTTTTCACACGTTAAATTTTGGTGTAGTGTTAAAAATGGCAATCAAATAAAAAAACAGCACATGATTGACGTTTTCGTAACAGATTTTTTTTGCAATCTACGTGCTTTAAAAAAAATTGCTATAAACCATCGACTTACCTCTCATTTATGCGCTTTAGAATCCTTTATTTGTCTGTCTAGCAGCTGTAAACAAACTTTACCGGAGAAGCCTTAGAATCCTAAAAGCTGCGTAGTTAGTTAGTCATTATTGCTTGTCAGCTCAGCAGTACTATTGTATATGCCGCATATTTAAGCAAATTATTGAAGTTCAAATATCATATGTTTGCTATAACAGCAATCATATATATTTTTCTTCTTCAGCAGCAATTGTTTTAGTAAACTTTTTTGCTAATATCAGCAACAAATTTCGTTGAGATGAGCAGAACGTCTACCTTGCAAAATAAAACATGCCTATTAAATATATCCTTTATAGACATTTGTATACGTAACAATTATACAGGATAACAATTAAAACAAAAAGTAAACATTGCAGATATAATCTATAAAACATTTCCCTTTACCCTTATCATACTTTTCTCGAACATTAAACTTCTCAAAAACTATTTTTATTTTAGTTTCTGTTCTTTATCGTTCTCAAATATTTACGTCTAAAGGCTTGGTTATACTCTCGTAAACATACCGTATATGTAGGAAAACGTGGCAGCTGTTTAGTTTTGGCTTATGAATACACATACAAATGATTACCGAACGTCTGTCGACCTTAACCGGAAAATAGAATTCAGTAATTTCGTCTCGGCTGACAAAATTTGAAGTTTGAATAAATTAGAAAACTGCTTTTCTCCTATTTTATGATTTCTCTGTGGAATCTGTCACAATTTATTGTTAATAGTTTAGGTTTAGGTTGAATGGATTGCTCACAATGAAAAGGTGAGTTCACTCGGTGGCCAGCCTGACCTGTGGTGATAAGAAAATGAAAAAATTTCAAATATGTGATAAAAAGAAATTGCAAGAGTTGTGGGGGGGGTAAGCGCCAATACGGCGCCGTCGTATGCGCTAATCCATGTTAGCACTATGTCGTGAAACTGGAGTCTATTCAGGGATTCCATACATTCCGCCAAGAACTTCGAACTCACTGTCCTAGAAGCCACGACCTTGAGGCCTGTAAATCCCTTCCCAAAATTTCCTTTACGGCTTTCGTTAAGGCACAGAGCTCTGCCCGAAAAAAATACACTCGTCCGGCAGTCTCACCGAAGCACCGATATTTTATGTGTGGAAGTATGGCCCCAATCCAGCCCCTGCCTCCATCATAGAGCTATCTATAAATACCGAGGTATCATTCTCTTCAAACACAGGACTTGCGAGAAGCGAATCCCGAGAACACCCCATCCTTGACGAGTTCCCCTTATCACAAACCTTCTGACTACATTATCTCCGAAGTCCGCTTTGATAGCCCTGTCACGTAGCATAGAGTCACACAAGGAAAAACTAAGTTGGACCCCGTGCGGTTCTGGACGTCCCATTAAATCGACCCATTTCCTCGTTATTAAATGACCTCTCAATATTCAGGAAAACCGCCATCGCGCACTTCTTCAGTAGAAGAGACGTCTCGACTTGTCGCACCACTTCGTGGAGGGCCGTTGATTACGACCCACCCTTGAGGTATGCCTGAAGTTTTCGGACGTCATACCCTCCCTCACCATCAATTATTTTTTGTTAACAAAATTATTTCGTTTTTAATGTCCAATGCTACGTTTTATAATGAGCATAATAGCCTCTAAATTTACGATACATCTATTCTACATTTACGAGAGCATAACCAGGCCTTAACTTTTTATTTTCGTATAATTGTATGTGTGAAATTTAAATGATTTAATGTAATGTAAATTTATCAAAGTTTTAATCAACATATCCATTATTTTTTTTTTACACCTTTTCACACAATGCAATCTGTAATTGTAAGTTATATATACGCATTTTAAATAGCAAAAAAGTATGTGTTTTGTATATAATAGTGCATTAGCATCTTGAACTCTTTTGTAAATGTTTTCTATGTTGTGATTCCAATTAGTAGCATTTGCAATGTCGACCAAAAGTCATTAAATCTGCCAGTCCAAACGTTTTAACTTTCACTTGTTACCTTCAACCAAATTTCACCCTATATGGCACATTTTTTTCAGCGCTTAATGTTGTGAATGTCCTATTATAAGTGTATATATGTTCTATTTGGTCATAGTTTATATTTGCATATATGTAAATAATATTTTTTGCACGATAATATATGGATATGGAAATATGTTTCGAAACTTATCTGAAGGAACAAGGATACTTCTCTCACATACAGGGTGGCTGATGAATATTGCTACAATGATGAATATTGCTACATTTTTTTTTCGGTGTATGGAATACATTTTTCTTTTATTCATGTTAAATTAAATTATTAAATTAATTATTAAATTATTATTAATTAAATTAATTAATTAATTAATTAAATTAATTATTAAATTATTATTATTAAATAGAAAAAAAGTTATTACATTTTTTTTTGGTAGCGGCTTTCATCAGCCACCCTGTATGAGTGTTAAATTTATTTTTTATGGTGAATTAGCTGGACAGGGCCTTCTTTTACTTTATAGGGAACAAAATTGTGACAATTAAAGAGCTTTTAGTGAAATACCATAGCTTGAGAAACAATATAACAATATGAATGCCTTTATCTGAATTCCATGAGATCTTTATTCGTCTATGAGACAAACAAACAAACCAACAAACAAACACTAATTGATTTTTATCTATAAGATAATAGTCACATGGCTTTAAAAGAATCAGTTCATTCGATATGAGACTGAAATATCATAATAGATTACTTATCGTGTCTGCCAAACTTCCAAAACTTATGACAGTACTGGTAGTATCAGTGTCGTTACGTATAGTGTTATTATTGTCTGTCGAGTGGTGGCTTTATTCCCGAACTGCCTGTCTTATTCAAGGTAGCATATATGAGACCAAATTATTTGTCCTCTTACTTCAAAACTAGTGCCATTCGTTCCGTTTATCAAGGTAGGTAGGTGTCAAGGGGTTGTCCAGGTTTACAGGTAAATCCGAGACTTAATATCATCCACTTTAACTAACTCTTCTTCGATCTTTTCGAAGGTTTCAGTTACAGCTTTCGAAAAGCTACCCATAATATCGATGTCGTCGTCATAGACGACCTATTTTTATACCTTTCACCATAGGAAGGGGGTATACTAATTTCACCATTCCGTTTTTAACGCAGAGAAATATTGATCTGAGACCCGACAATGTATATATATTGTTGACTATCTTTCTACGTCGATTAATCCATGTCCGTCAGTCTGTCAAAAGCACGATAACTTTCAAAGGAATAAAGCTAGGCGTTTCAAAACTTGCACAAATACTTCCTATTAGCGTAGATCGATTGGGATTGTAAATAGGTTATATTGGTTCATGTTTTGATAAAGCTGCCATAAAAACTGATCTTGGATCTTGACTTCTTGAGCCTCTAGAGATCGTTATTCGTTTCGAGAAATGTTCTGGGCTGAAACCAACAAGGGTAGAGAAAGAGAGGACGCTCGAGAAACACATGGATCCGCTGCAAGAAAAGAGAGTTTGAATTAATCCATTTATCGTGGAATCAAGCCAATTCTTTGGCTAACGATAGAGCTAGATGAAGAGGGCTTGTTGATGCTCTATGTTCACACTGAACTTTTTACTATTTGTCATGTTTTGTTGTAATATATTTACAATATATATATTATATATATATATATGGGAAAGATATTAGCCGGAAGTGGATTCCACACACGAATGGTTATGCATAATTAGGTCAACTGGCCAATCAATTACAAACGGCTGTAAGTTTCTGCCAAGTTTCCCGGTGAAAATTCTAACATCAGAGATCACACGCCATGAGAGTAAAGATAGAATAATACAACGCTACCCAAATTTCGACGATGTCCAAGAAAAGCATTAGAGTTGGATACCGTACTTTCCCCAAGCAACACCATCATGGAGCTCCTGTCCATATATATGAGAGCTTTATTGTTATATTATGACTGAAACGTCAGTAATTGTGTCCGTCATGACAGGTCACTATCTAATTGGAAAACATGCTGATAGACTGAAGGTTGCCAGTGACGACTTTAACAGAAGCTGTGAGGACATCAAAGATGATGAGACTATAGAACACCTTCTGTGGGTGTGTCCCGCAATGGCAGTGAGAAAAAGTTCCACTTTAGGTTCTCATTACTTTGAGAACCTGTCTAATTTAGAAGATGCGAACATTCGCAAGTTGTTGGGCTTTTTAAAGCGATTTAGATGGTTCAATGGTAGGAACTAGAAGGCATCTTCTCCTTCTGTTCCTGTGGTATCACAAAAGACGAAAACGCCTAAGTGAGTCTGATGACAGACTGCCACTTAAACCTAACCTAATTTAACCTAAGATGTGAAATACTTTTCGCACCGCTTAAGAAAGCCCAAACAATTAAATGACTCTTTGTTGTGATGTTGTTGTAGTAGCTACATATTTGCATGTCGAGGTAGCGTTCCTCGTCAAGCTCTTATTGGTGAGCAAGTTCGGTCCGGTCCATAGGACCGATCGCCGTGAGAATGTTGACCGTTGCTTATTTATAGGTGGCAATAACTTGTAACCTTGTCATATCGAGCATCATAGACACAAACTATTTAAGGAAGAATCGGTGCCGCCTGGCCTCTCACTGAAACTATCCACTCGATACCGCTAATGGTCCGCGACTGCAGTTGCAGCTACTCCGTATGGAACATCCTACAGACTTTTTAAGGAAGAGACGGTGACGCCTAGCCTCCTGTTTATTTATAGGTGCCAATAACTCACCTTGTCATAGCGAGCATCATAGGCACAAACTATTTAAGGAAGAGTCGGTGCCGCCTGGCCTCTCACTGAAACTATCCACTCGATACCGCTAATGGTCCGCGACTGCAGTTGCAGCTACTCTGTATGGAACATCCTACAGACTATTTAAGGAAGAGACGGTGCCACATAGCCTCTCACTGAGACTCTCCACTCCCTCCCGCTGATAATCCGCGACTCTAGTTGCAACTACTCCGTATGGAATATCCTAAGATGTGAAATTTTAATATCTATTGTGTTGTTCTTATTTTAGCAGTGTGTTGTACACTGAGTGGGCAACCCTTGCCGATGAAGGACTTCATCAGGTCAATACGGTACGTACAACCTGCTGCCATGGGATTGTATTTAATTTAATCTCTATAGTTGGCATATACTGTCGCCGTTGAAGCCACATTCATGTGGAGGTGACGATCCTCGTCAAGCTCCTGCAGGTGAGCAAGCTTGTTCCGGTCCAAAGCAGCGATCGCCGCGGAAACAGATTGGCGCTTGGTTATTTAAAAGCGCCAATAACTCGCCTTGTCATATCGACAAGTATTTGGGCAAGAGCCGGTGCCGCCCGAGCTCTTCCTGAGAATCTCCGCTCGCTACCGCTGATTGTGGATAAGCTAAGCTTCTCGTGAACACCACACATATAGGACCTCAATGTGTGGTGCTCATAGCAATCCAATACTTTCGTACCATTTACCATTACTTTTGTTTGGGATATTGTATACTGAGGTTCTTCTAGCCAAATAACGTAGACTAGCTAATGCATCACCTCATCAGCATGTCGTCTCCGGTCTTAAATGGTTCATCTATAGGTTACTGCTGCCGGGTTACTGCAAATTAAACCAAATAAATAAGCGGTATATGTTCTATATCATAATGAGGTATTGCCCGATTTTCTTCAATTTTGTCCGGTCGAATCTTTTATTATGTAATAGAGGGTGTTGGTTTGTGTGTCCCCATTAAAAATATAGTACTCATTTTTTGGATTTTTGATGGCGAACGGACTATTCTCTTACCCTAAATTTTAAAAACGTTATAACTTGGAAATGGGTGTACCGATTTAAGCAAAATTTTAAAATAACCTGGGGAACGCCTCATACCAAAACTCACTCAAATTGATATGTTTACCAATTGAAAAAATATGGGTATCAAACGAAAGGTTTTAACAGAATCATTACACAAATTTGTTCCCAAATGTAGGGGGTGGGGGTTCCCCAACTTCAAAAACCCACCAACAGTATACCTTTACCGATTTGGGGCAATATTGGTATCAAATGAAAGGTATTTAAGAGTAGAGTACGAATTTGTTATACCAGTTTAGCCCCGAGTGGCTGGGGAATGTTAAGCGATTGGAGCAATATGAATGTTGACATTAGTTTCTAATAAAAGTAAATTACTTTATATATGGAGCTTAAATCCATTGCACTAATCTGCCATATTAGAAATTTACTAATAAAGGCAATTCATTATAATTGTTCTGCAGGTGGTGTATTTTGTAGTCATTCAATTGAAGAATTTGAGATAAAGTATTTGGAAGTAGAATTTAAATGTGAAATAAAATGTTAGCCAAAGCTGTCTGAGGGCCACCCCTCACCCTGTTCCCCCGAAAACCCCTTAAAACTACAAAGGCCGTCTGAGGAGTCAGAGGAAGGCCACACAAAAGGCCACAAAGTAGGTTAGCATGTCCGCCTATTACGCCGAACGCCCAAATCCCGTGGTGAACATCAGAAAAATTTTAAGCGTTGGTTATCCCCTTACTAATGCTGGCTTGATTTGTGAGGTATCCTGCCATGTTAAAACATCTCTATCAAGTGGCATCGCTATGCGGCCCGCCGTTCGGACTAGACATTGAAAAAGATGGCTCTTATCATTAAGCTAAAACTTTAATCGGACTGCACTCATTGGAATAAAAGAATGGAATAGAATGTTCGTGGGAAATTTAATTTGTATGAGTCTGATATTAATACTAGCGATCAAGTATAAGGGCAGCCACCCACAAACACCCAAAACATCCTTCAACTGGATATGTAGACCGATCGCGACAATGGCACTCAAATCCGAGGACAATAGAGAAAAAATTTGATAATGTTTTTAGGACTTAGAGCGTAGGGGACCGGCCTTTTCCCAAAATGAAAAAAACACCTAACAGACATGGAAGCCTATAGGGACTATAAAAACCCCTAATAAAAGATATGCGGGAGTAAAGTAAGACTCCGATATTCAAATTTAGGCCGAGTGTTTGGGAATGGACGTCTCATCCCAAGAAAATATCAAATAGGCATTTAAGGCGACCGGGACACATTTAAGTTCTAGAGTAGAGGTATGTGTTAGATTTATACCTAATCTAACATATACCGTACATATGGGTCGTTGGTGACAAAATAGAACTCCAATGAAAAGTCTGTAGTAGAAGAAGACATTTATGCATTAACATTTGAGGTGAAGACTACATGGCAATACTAAAAATATTGTACTCCACGTGTTATCTTCATGGTTTGCGTTTGAAAGCAGATAAATACACTTAACAAGTCATTTAATGTGGATTTTAAAAGGAGCCATTGCCCTGGCTATCTTGGTTATCTGACAGCAAGCTCACAATGCTTAAACAACAAGACGTTTTAGAGTGTAGTGAAGCGCACCAGACAAGCTTGTATAATATTGGGTTGCCCAAAAAGTAATTGCGGATTTTTCATATAGTCGGCGTTGACAAATTTTTTCACAGCTTGTGACTCTGTAATTGCATTCTTTCTTCTGTCAGTTATCAGCTGCTACTTTTAGCTTGCTTTAGAAAAAAAGTGTAAAAAAAGTATATTTGATTAAAGTTCATTCTAAGTTTTATTAAAAATGCATTTACTTTCTTTTAAAAAATCCGCAACTACTTTTTGGGCAACCCAATATATAATTAGAAAAATGCCCTTTGTGATGGGTATCAAAAGTTTGGTCCGGCCTAAATTGGAGAAGAAAAAGAACATGTATATGGTTAGTTAGGATGGCGTTTTTCATGTTTCCACACTCACTCAAATAGTGAACACTTTACGCAAGTGGCATAAATGCATCAAAATTAATTTAACACTCTTACGCCCTGTATTTACAAAACATAATATAGATTTGAAATAGGTTTATTTGATAGATTTCCTTTATAGAATTGACAGTTCTAAACCTATTTTAAGACCTCATTATGTTTTGCGAGTAGGGCCGTTAACTGGGTACCCTGACTTCTACAGAAAAGGTTCTTCGGAAAAGTTTAACTTTGGTAACTTACAAAGAAATCATTTAAATTTATAACAAAAAAAAACTACCACCATTAAATGCCAAAATATAATTTTACTTATATACATTTTAAAATATAGATTATATTGAATTTTTGTCTTGTACAACACTGTGGATACGATTTTTGTAACTTCATCTGTGTATTTTTTCAGTAAGAAAAAACATAAAGAAACAATTATTAATAAGTCAAACTACCAATCAAAGAAATCCCACATTTTTCCAAAATGAGAAGAAGAAGAAAAAAAAACGATTGCAATAAATATTTTAAAGGCCAAAGATGCACCTACCTTCTACTTACCCTCTAAAAGAAATCTTTCTTGAGAGAACACTGATCGTAGTTATTAAAAAAACTGAAGAAAAAACTAAACTAATGCATTCATTTTTGTCACTTTTTAGTTAATAAGTTGAGTATAAAAGTGCAAAATCTGTGTTGTTGTCAATATTGTGTATAAGAAAATTAAAAAAAAATATATATATACATATTTATACATATACATAAAAAATCTCATATAAATATTAAAACAGACCTTTGGGGGTCGATCAACTTAAGAATACCTAATTAAAGAAACCCAAAATAGAGAATGGATTAGTCAAAATGTAACGTAAAGTAAGGTGGAGCAATGAAGAGCATTTGAACTCTGAAAATGTTCTTCAAATGCTCTACAAATATCTCCCAACGAAATATTTATTTATGTTTAAAGTAGTTACTAAGGTTTCTTATACAAAAAGTGATTATTTTTATTTGAATTGTTTAATTGAAAAAATATTTATCTATATATATATATATATATACACTTATATATGTATGTTTAAGTTAAACACTAATTTTCAATTCCAAAAAGTTTATTCCAATCAAAACATATATATTGAGTTATTTTCAAAAAGAAAAAATTGTTAGCGCTATTCCTTATTTTATACTATACTTTACCTTATTATTAGGGTTTAACTCCCTTCCATATATGTTTAAATATACACATATGTATGTATATGTTATTGTTGTTGTAGCAGTGTGTTGTACACTGAGGCGGCAGCCCTTGCGGATGAAGGACCCCATCGGGTGAATCCGCTACGTACTACCGGCTGCCAGGGGATTATATGTATATATATATATATATATTTATGTAGTAGTTGTATTGTATTATTTGTAAATCATACTTTACGCTACACTTCGACCAATTCAAATCTTAAAATAAAACAAAAATAGAAATGAAAACATTTTACTTAAATTATTTTTAAGAAAAAATATTTATAATCTCCTAAAAAAATCAAGCAAATCTATTCTATGTGTCTTAACATTGTATGTAAGTGTTACAAAGGAAACAAAAATATACATATATAAAAAATATACATATAAAAATAAAAGAAAAAAAATTGCAAAATTCTCCCTCTAACTCTAACTCGTACAACCAAACAGAATATAGATATTTAAAATATTTATTTTTATACTATTTTTTTTTTATTCTTAAATTTCTTCTTTTGTATGTATGTATTTTTCTTATTAATTTACTTCTCAAAGCGCTTCTAACACTTTAGTTATTTATCATTTTAGTCTTGATATGGCACGAATATGCATTCACCATTCAATAAATTGTTCAAAACTTATCAAATCAAATATTTGCTAATAGACTTAGTATAACAAAAACAACTATATTACGTTTCCTGTATCATTTTGTTATACATTCTTTTTTGTTTTTGTTTTTTTTTTACATTGTCTAAAAGTACTTGGTAAGGAGTTCCAAAATTAAGTTAATCTAATAAACCATAAACATAATAGTATAATACTTATTATGATGATAATGATCTTCTGTGTTGGTTTTTTTTTTAGCATTTTTTTTATTTTAGTTATCCACTCGACAGTAATATATTTTTATATATATTACAAAATAAAACAAAAATGCTTTTTTTGTTAACTGTAAATATGTGCGATGTTTTAATATGAGCTCAAAGTATTCAATTAAAAGTTTCTTAAAGGATGAGTATATTCAATTAATCACCTCTCTATTATCGAATCAATTAACCAATTTGTAATATTAATTTTGCTATTCAGATGCTGAAGATTGCAAATGTAGAGAAAATCAGCAAGGGCAAGATTCATATTGCCTTAATTCAGGAGCCATGGACGACCCGGAATAAAGTCTCTGGACTAAACCATATCAACTACCAATTATTCTATGCTTTCACTGGTACTCGGCCGAGGACCTGCGTTATTTGTCATAGAGATTTGAATTATATATTTTCCCCAGAGTTGTCAACGTCGGATGCAACAGTGGTGAGACAGGGAGACGGTGGAGCATACCTGGCATCACTTTATCTGCCTTTCGGCTCTCCGACACCGCGACCAACGTCGGAGCTGCAACGGCTGGTGAGGAAAGCAAAACAGACAGGAAACGAGGTACTAATAGGGTGCGCTGCGAACTCTCACCACATTTCATGGGATAGCACCAACAATAATAAGCGGGCCCAAGCCTGGCTGAGTTCTTGAACACTAACGACCTAATAACACTTAATATTGGTAACACCGCTACCTTTGATAATAGTATTAGGGAGGAGGTATTAGATGTGACGATATTTTCCGAAAATCTGATCGATGAGGTTCAGGATTGGAGGGTCTCCATGGAACACTCTTTCTCTGACCATCGCTACATTAGGTTTAGAATAACGCGGTAAGCGCCGAATCCGATAAGCTTCCGGAATAAGTTGAAGAGCAATTGGACAAAATTCGGAAGGCTACTCAGAAGAAGACTTGGGCAAGATAATTTAGATTGTCCAAGCATAGAGGAGATTGACGAGAATGTCAACAGGATTACGACTACACTGGTGGGATCCTTCAAAGATAGTTGTCCTCTTCGGAAAAGGAAATCAGCGCAAGAAAAACCCTGGATGACCGGGGAGATTCGCAATATCGGGAAAGATGTCCGCAGACTTTTTAACAGAGCACGTCGTAAAAAAGCGGAAGTTTACTGGGATGTGTATTACACACGGCTCAAGGAATACAATAAGGTTACCAGAGCGGCAAAACGTGCCTCCTGGAAGCTTTTCTGCGAACAGGTCGATAGCGTTAATGACGCCGCCAAGATAAAAAAGTTTTTTCAAAAACCCATGTCCAAACTGAAACTTTAGTAGACGATATGGGAGTGAGAGCAGAGACAACGGAGGACATGTTGAGGCTTTTGATGAAAACCCATTTTCCAAAATCTTGGAATAATGACGTTGATCGAAGGTTTATAATAACGGAATTTATGGTGAAGGAATCCTTGAGGAGCTTCAAACCATTTAAGTCACCCGGACCTGATGGAATATTTCCGGCGTTACTACAGTAAGAGGCAGACTATCTGACGCCTCGTCTGACCAAACTTTTTACGGCGTGCCTAGGACTTTCATATACTCCGAAGTCCTGGCAGGAGGCAAGGATGGTGTTTATACCTAAGCCCGGCAAGGCAAGTTATGCGACACCAAAGGCCTACAGACCTATAAGCCTTACGCCCTTTCTACTCAAAACCATGTAACCTATTGTGGACACCATAATAAAGAGTATGACATCCAGAGAACTGCTCAAATACAAACAGCATGCCTATGTCAAGGGAAGGGATACCTGAGATGAACTTTGAAGTCGAGTGCTGACGGAACCCTAGTATTGTCATCTGAAAGATCATGTTACACGGATGGATCAAAGCTAGAGGACGGAGTAGGCCTGGGGGTTTACATTCAAAACCAGGGACTGACATCTGTTTTAGACTGCCTGACCATAACACGGTAGGAGGCCACCGTAGCGCAGAGGTTAGCATGTCCGCCTATGACGCTGAACGGCTGGGTTCGAATCCTGGCGAGACCATCAGAAAAAATTTCAGCGGTGGTTTTCCCTCCTAGTGCTGGCAACATTTGTGAGGTACTATGCCATGTAAAACTTCTCTCCAAAGAGGTGTCGCACTGCGGCACGCCGTTCGGACTCGGCTATAAAAAGGAGGCTCCTTATCATTGAGCTTAAACTTGAATCGGTCTGCACTCATTGATATGTGAGAAGTTTGCCCCTGTTCCTTAGTGAAATGTTCATGGGCAAAATTTGTATTTTGACCATAATACGGTCCTGCAGGCGGAGATCCGGGCGATCATGGAATGCGTGAAGTGGTGTGGTGCTAACGCAAGGACGTCGAGCGTGAACATCTTTACCGACAGTAAATTGCCATAAGGCCAATATCAACCAAGACGGTAAGGTCACGAACAGTGTAAGTGTAAGAAGGAGATTAACGCCTTCTCTGAGGATGGGAAAATCCGCATCGTGTGGTTGCCGGGCCATAACGGAGTAAGAGAAAATGAAAGGGCAGACGATTTGGCGGTGAAGGCCAGGGGACTGCGTCAATAAACTTGGTTAACCCAAAGCCTTTCGGGTCGACGCAGTCCAAGTTAAGGGAGTAGGCGACGAATGCGCATGCAACATTGTGGAACAACGAAAGGTCGGAAAGACGGAGAAAATCCTATGGGGGGATCCAGATCGTGAGGAGACGAGGCTATTACTGAAAAGAAGCAAGAAGGAGGTCGGTATAGCTATTGGTATCATAACGGCACACATAGGACTACGAGCTCACTTATGTAAAATCGGTGCGGCAAGTGTTAGCATGGGTAGGGCATGTGGGGAAGTTGATGAGACGTTGGAGCATTTCCTTTATCATTGCTTAGATGGAGACACAATATCAGACATGAACCAACTGAGGAGAGTGCATTGAAAACAATTAAGGTTTTTGTAAGTAGCACGGAATTCCTAACTTAAAATTTTCTTTTTAGTTTTTAGAACGCACAACAAGCCGATTACTGGCTTAGGTGTATGTCCATAGTGGCATGGGATGGATTAATATCTGCACCCTCTTTTCAACCTAACCTAGATGCTGAAGATCTGAACTGACGTCTCACTCCTTGTAAATCCTTTCTCTGTGATTTCAACGTCAACCAGATTCTCCACGCTTTTGGCCAGGCCTTCCTCTTCTGCAGCTTACCAATTCCAACCAAGAGCAGTGCTTGCGGGGTGTGTGGCCTATCCACTTCCATTTGCGTCGTCAGATATCTTGCATTACAGGTGCTTGTTTTGTCACTGCCCACAGATTTTCGTTTGATACTTTGTTGGTAGTACACTCGTATAATTATAACAGTTGTTTGTTCTTAGGCAGCGACTTATAAAGGCTTGATTTAGATTTATTTGGTTACTAGCCGAACCGGGCCCGCTCCGCTGCGCCTTCTTTAACTCTCTAATATCTTTTTAGGGTGGGGACACTTCGCCCTTAATGCGGATATCGATTTCGTGCCATTGTAGCCTATAATGCTGAACGCGTTCGAATCCTAGGGAGAACATCGGACAAAGCAGCCTCTTAATGGTGGCGACATTTGCGAGGTACAACGCCATGCATGGTCTATTAAAAGAATTTCCCCAAAGAGGTGTCGCACTGCGGGACGCCGTTCGGACTCGGCTATAAAAAAGGTCATGTTATCATTGAGCATAAACTTGAATCGGAAAGCACTCATTGATGTGTCAGAATTTGCCTCTTCTCGGTTCCAGGGGGTAATGTTCTTCCGTAGAGAAATGTTCTCATTAGGGGAGGGATGGCAGCTCAGACATTTCGACTCAAATATGGATATTAAGTTCGTTCTTTATTCCCAACGGAAATGAAGTTTAGTTTTAGGGGGTGCTTTAGGGCTTACCCAAAACACTTAGCTCAAAAATTGAACACCAAATTCGTCTTCTACTCTCAAATATCTTTCATTTGAGTCCCATATTGTCATAATGGGCCAAGGAAAAGCGCCACCTAGACTTGAACGCAAATTTTAATGTCATATTCGTAATCTACTCCCAAATACCTTTCATTTGAGTCCCATACAGCCATGGTCGGCTAATATGACCATTTAGGGGTGGGCGTCCTCCCATTACTTGGACCTAATGTTTTATGCCATATTTGTAATCTACTGCCTAATACTTTTCATTTGAGTCCCACATTAACATGAACTTCGAAAATATCTGTTTAAAGGAGTTTTAAGGAGCTGGATACTTGGACCCAAATTTTAATACCAATATTCTTTTTCTGGTCTCCAATACCTTTCATTTCATACCCTTATTGTGCCCATCGGACCACTTTCGGATATGGGTGGCGTTTTTGGGGTTTGGGGGAGGGTACGCCTCCACCCGATATCGAAAAATTATATAGCCCATGTTTCCTTCCAAACAAACGTACACAATCTATGAAAATTTTAAGAAAATCGGTTCGGCCAAGTATCACATAGTCATAATTGGTCTAATAGCGTTTTTGAGGGTTGGCGTGACCCCCTATATTTCGATCTGATTTTGTATGCCAGATTCGAAATCTTCTACCGAATAACTTCAATTTGAGCCCCATATTGACCATATTCGTATTCTACTATCCAATTTGGGCGTTTTTGTGGGGGTGGGATGATCCCCTATACTTCGACGTGAATTTGTATGCCAGATTGGTTATCTACTTTGCATACTTTTCATTTGACACCCATATTGTCCTTATCGATCCACTTTAGATTTTGGGTGGTGTTTTTGGGGTAAGGGTGGAGGATGCGCCCCCTTCCGTTATCAATAAATAATAAAGACTATTCCTAATTCCTGACCATATTCGTAATCTACTCCCGAATACCTTTCATTTGAGTCCCATATTGTCATGATCGTCAAATAAACCTATTTTAAGGGGTTTGGGGCTGGGGCGGCCCCCCAAGTACTTTGACCCAACTTTTATTATAAAATTCGTACTCTACTCTTGAAAACCTTTTATCCCATATTGTTCCGATCGGCCCACTTTTATTTTTGGGTAGTACTTTTGGGGTAAGGGGGAGGGTCCGTCCCCCTCCCGATAGCAAAAAATTATATAGCCTTTAGATGGACCTCAGCGAGCAAATGTTCAAACTGTAAAAACTACGGTTGATAAATGACAACATTATGGCAAATTACCCAAAATCTGACGAACATATATATGGGACCTATATCTAATTCTGAACCGATCTCGAGCAAAGTTCTCAGAAAATGTGGTAGTCGTCGTGCAAAGCGTTGTGCAAAATGTTGGCAAGATTGCTCAAACAATGCGCTTGCAGTGGCTCTTGGGGTGAAAATCTGGCGATATACATATACGACAGCTATATCTAAATCTGGGCCGATTTCTATGAAATTCACCAGTAATATTGAGAGTCATAAGAAAATTTCGACAGAATTGGTTAACAAATGATCACTTTTTTGCAATATTTCTCAAAATCGGACGAACATATATATGAGAGCTATACCTAAATCTGAACCGATTTCGAGTTTACTCAGTTACTGTAGCAGTCGTCGAGGAAAGCGTTTTGCAAAATTTTGGCAAAATGGGCCAATAAATGCGCTTGCTGTGACTCTAGAAGTTAAAATCGGGCGATATATATATATATATATGAGAGCTATATCTAACTGTGTACCGATTTCAATGAAATTCACTAGTAATATTGAGAGTCAAGAGAAAATCTTTCCTGCCAAATTTCGAGAAAATCGATTAACAAAAGACCATTCTATTGCAATATTACTGCAAATCCGACGAACATATATATGGGAGCTATATCTAAATCTGAACCGATTTTAACCAAACTCTATGTAAATATATTGTGGTAGTCGTCGAGGAAAGCGTTGTGCAATATTTTTGCAAGATTAGTCAATAAATGTGCTTGCAGTGGCTCTAGGAGTGAAAATCGGGCGATATATGTATATATATATATATATGAGAGCTATATCTAAATCTGAACCGATTTCCATAAAATTCACCAGTAATGTCGATTGTCGTAAAAAAATCCTTTCTGCCAAATTTCGAGAGAATCGGTTAAGAAAAGACCATTTTATTGCATAATTACTGAAAATCGGACGAACATATATATGGGAGCTATATCCAGATCTGAACCGATTTTTTTCCAATTTCAATAGGCATCGTCTCTTGGCCGAAAACATGGCTGTACAAAATTTGAAGACGATCGGATGGAAACTGCGACCTGTACTTTGTACACAAATAAACATGGACATCTAAAACGAATCAGAAAGTGATTCTGAGTCGATCGGTATACTTATCAATGGGTCTATCTCTCTTCCTTTTGTGTGTTACAAACAAATTCACTAAGTTATAATAACCTGTACCGCAGTAGTGGTGTAGGGTATAGTGATCTTATTCTTACAGTACGTGAGATAAAAAGAAAAAAATAAAAATCAGTTTGAATCACGAAATTAATTGATCCAATTAGTTTTTGAATTACAACTGCTTCAATCATGAAATCAAAGGTTTTGTAGAAGTTGATTGAAAAAATTTCAATTAAAACATTGAATATTCAATTAAAAAAAATGATTGAAAATTTTGAAATTTCCAATTATTTTTATACCCTCCACCATAAGATGGGGGGTATACTAATTTCGTCATTCTGTTTGTAACTACTCGAAATATTCGTCTGAGACCCCATAAAGTATATATATTCTTGATCGTCGTGACATTTTATGTCGATCTAGCCATGTCCGTCCGTCTGTCCGTCCGTCCGTCCGTCCGTCCGTCCGTCCGTCCGTCCGTCCGTCCGTCCGTCTGTCTGTCGAAAGCACGCTAACTTCCGAAGGAGTAAAGCTAGCCGCTTGAAATTTCGCACAAATACTTCTTATTAGTGTAGGTCGGTTGGTATTGTAAATGGGCCATATCGGTCCATGTTTTGATATAGCTGCCATATAAACCGATCTTGGGTCTTGACTTCTTGAGCCTCTAGAGGGCACAATTCTTATCCGATTGGGATGAAATTTTGCATGACGTGTTTTGCTATGATATCCAACAACTGTGCCAAGTATGGTTCAAATCGGTCCATAACCTAATATAGCTGCCATATAAACCGATCGTGGGTCTTGACTTCTTGAGCCTCTAGCGTGCGCAATTCTTATCCGATCAGAATGAAATTTTGCACGACGTGTTTTGTTACGATATCCAACAACTGTGCCAAGTATGGTTCAAATCGGTTCATAACCTGATATAGTTGCCATATAAACCGATCTGGGGTCTTGAATTCTTGAGCCTCTAGAGTGCTCAATTCTTATCCGATTGAAATGAAATTTTACACGACGTGTTTTGTTATTATATCCAACAACAGTGCCAAGTATGGTTCAAATCGGTCCATAACCTGATATAGCTGCCATATAAACCGATCTTGGGTCTTGACTTCTTGACCCTCTGGAGGGCGCAATTCTTATCCGATTGGAATGGAATTTCGCACGACGTGTTTTGTTATGATACCCAACAACTGTGCCAAGTATGATTTAAATCGTTCCATAACGTGATATAGCTGCCATATAAACCGATCTTGGGTCTTGACTTCTTGAGCCTCTAGAGGGCACAATTCTTATCCGATTTGAATGAATTTTTGCACGAACTATATTATGATATCCAACAACTGTGCCAAGTATGGTTGAAATCGGTTCATAACCTGATATAGCTGTCATATAAACAGATCTGGGGATTTGACTTCTTGAGCTTCTAGAGGGCGCAATTCCTATCCGATTTGGCTGAAATTTTGTACGACGGATCTTCTCATGACCATCAACAAACGTGTTTATTATGTTCTGAATCGGTCTATAGCCCGATACAGATCCCATATAAATCGTTCGCTCTATTTTACTTCGTGAGCCCCAATGGGCGCAATTCTTAAACGAATTGGCTGAAATTTTACACAGGTCTCCAACATATAATTTAATTGTGGTCCGAACCGGACCATATCTTGATATCGTTTTAATAGCAGAGCAACTCTTTTCTTATATCCTTTTTTGCCTAAGAAGAGATGCCGGGAAAAGAACTCGACAAATGCGATCCATGGTGGAGGGTATATAAGATTCGGCCCGGCCAAACTTAGCACGCTTTTACTTGTTTTAATTGACACAATTAAAACAACTTGATTGATTTTTTTTTTTGTAATTTTCAATTAATTTTTTAATTGGAAATATTGAAAATATTCAAATGTTATATTAAAAATTTGGCGAAAATAGCGCTGTATGGGGCGCACCCTCGGTTTCGAGCGACATGGTTCACATATGTAAAACTACTGGCACACGAATTTGAGATATATGTTTGGGTCCATGATCACTCCTTATAAACGAAAAGCCTCCGGAGGGTTTTCCAAGAATGAAACGGAAAATATTATTTTCCGAATTATAAAAGAGTGGCAAGGAAGTAACTTTTTATGAATTACATGCATTGGGAAAGTGAACCCAACAGAAAACATTTTTCTAAAATATGTATTAAATAGATCGATGCTAAAGAAGATCGTAAGTATTAAGATAAGAATTGCGTCTAGAAATTTAAAAATGTTGTTTTTGATTTTATCTTCTATATATAAATAGTACTTATCAAAAGCGGCTATACTTTTTCAAAAACCAACAGTCATAAAAGTGCTGTCTGGTTTAAAAAAGTTTCCGATTCCCTTAAAAAAATTATTGAAAGAACTTACTGCCTAGACCATTTACATTTTTTATACCCTCCACCATAGGATGGGGGTATACTAATGTCGTCATTCAGTTTGTAACACCTCGAAATATGCGTCTAAGACCCCATAAAGTATATATAGTCAAAAGCACGCTAACTTTCGAAGGAGTAAAGCTAGCCGCTTGAAATTTGTAGGTCGGTTGGGATTGGAAATAGCCCATATCGGTCCATGTTTTGATATAGCTGCCATATAAACATATTAACCTGCTGATGGACAAGAAAAAAATCTGTTATTCAATATATTTCATTTCAATGAATTTGCGTTGCAAATACAATGGATTGATGAGGGTAAAGAGTTCCATACACGGATTCACGAATTCAGCAGAAGATACTAAGCCGCCAATATTAATAAGCAGCAAGTTGTTCTCCCGAATTGCAGCTTTTGATACATTTTTCCTGGATAACTTTATGCAAAAATAAGATATTTTTAATATTTAAAAAATCAACAAGTTTCATATTGCATATGTATGCTTTCTTGATAAAGAGAACAACTCTCGTATTGATTCAGTCCATTTAGCATTTGTATTTATTTCCTAGCCGCGTTCCAAGTTTCACAAACATTTTTTTCGGTTTATTGAGAGGCTTGGTGCGTATGATCCTAAGACTCTTACCGATAAGGAGAGGAACTCCCTTAATTGGGCTCGGAGATTCGCTTAACGGGCTGCACCTAAGGTTACAGCGCTAGATTCGAAAACAGCATCGCAGTCAGCCAAGAGGCTGCGGTCACCTGGGGGACATGCCATGTCCAAAAGAACTAAGGCGAACAAAAGTAAGATGGGTCCAAGGACCTTTGCGTTTGTTGCTAAGGAGAGCTTGGTGATGGTAATTGTCGACAAGGAAGAAGAACAGGGCTGCATACCTAGGAACAATTGGAGTGGGATAGTCAATGGACTGTCATCTGTATACTCCGATGGCCTTGCGGAATTACTTGAACCTCCTCTAGACTGCGACGTTGCTGGTTGATATCAGGGCAAACGAATTACCTTCGGTTATCAACGATCAGTTGAGATGTATCGTCGCGCCCTAAAGAAGATTGGCGAGATCTGGCAAGGCTCAGCACTGGCATTAATCAAGATATTCCTTCTCGAGCAATGGCACACGCTTGGATGCAAGGATTGCCTCAGATCCTGAATCCATACTTGGAAGACTAAGGATCTGTAATCCCAATCATTCAACCAAAGACTGGAAGATTGGTAGATGAGATGAGGCTGATGGCGATCGGAGACACGCAGCTGTCTCGCAGACATGCAGCTGTCTCGCAGACATGCAGCTGTCTTGCAGACATGCAGCTGTCTTGCAGACATGCAGCTGTCTTGCAGACATGCAGCTGTCTCGCAGACATGCAGCTGTCTCGCAGACATGCAGCTGTCTCGCAGACCTCAACAAGTTGAAGTTGAAGAACTATAGAAGCGGTGGGGTATGGGAATCAGGAGATGACTCAGCAGTTGCTGCTGAACTTTTGTCTAAAGAAACTATCGACAACATCTCTTATGAGTGGAGGATTGCAGGACACTGGAAGTTCTCCTTCCACGATAGGAACAGGAAAGAAAGGCGTGGAAACTGGACCCGACAACCCCTGTGTGGGTGAGTCATCCGGTTGGATTGGACTCGAGGTGTGCGCCAACGGGAAGGACAGAACTCAAAAGGTACTTCGACAGCAGCAGCTATTGAAGCATTTAAGGAGGAATCGTCCACACCGCAAGTGTCCGGTATCCTGAGGAAGAGTTGTTCCACTGCTTTCTCAACAGTCCCTGGATGCGTAAGCAAACTCATCATGACAAGGTCGAACGAATCTTGTGACGATGAACTTCTGGAGGACTCGGAAGACGAGACTAACAGTGGTGGAAATTCTGAATCCTGACTATGATTCGGTTTCTGCAGATAAAGCTCCATCATTGTAAGGCCGCTTCGGCGACACTAAATGCAGGAGCATTTGACGTGGTTCTTATTCAAGAGCCATGGGTGTGTGGAGGAGTGGTTCGTGGACTAATAATTCCTGGATTTAAACTTCTCAAGGGTACGGGGAATGGGAGACACAGAGGCTGTATTCTTGCAAAGAGCAGTCTAAATGTTTTTCAGTTTCAATTTTTAGAAGATTCAGTAGTAGCCAGCCTTGAAATAAATAAGTCTCATTACTGGCTGGCTTCCCTATATATGGCACATGATTCAGAGATGCTGCCTTCAAGCCTTAAGTTGCTGGTTGAAGCCGAAAAATGCCCTCATTGTTTTAAGTTATGCTTATGTACATCACCAGATATGGGGAAGTTCGGATATAAACGAAAGGGGTGAGCTGCTTATGGAATCTTATATATAAAATTGAATTTGTGTTTGTTTGTTTATTTGTCGGTTTGTTTGTTTGTTCCTTATAAACTCAAAAAAGGCTGAATCGATTACCTTGAAATTTTCACAGATTGTGTAGGTTGGTCTGGAGGGAAACATAGACTGTATAATTTTTTGATATCGGAAGGTGGGCGGCCCTCCCCCTTACCCCAAAAGTACTACCCAAAAATAAAAGTGGACCGATCGGAACAATATGGGATAAAAGGTTTTCCAGAGTAGAGTACGAATTTTATAATAAAAGTTGGGTCAAAGTACTTGGGGGGCCGCCCCAGCCCCAAACCCCTTAAAATAGGTTTATTTGACGATCATGACAATATGGGACTCAAATGAAAGGTATTCGGGAGTAGATTACGAATATGGTCAGGAATTAGGAATAGGCTTTATTATTTATTGATAACGGAAGGGGGCGGACCCTCCACCGTTACCCCAAAAACACCACCCAAAATCTAAAGTGGACCGATAAGGAAAATATGGGTGTCAAATGTAAAGTATGCAAAGTAGATAACCAATCTGGCATACAAATTCATGTCGAAGTATAGGGGGTCACCCCACTCCCACAAAAACGCCCAAAATGGGCACATTAGCCAATCACAGATATATGGGACTCGGTTTGTTATGTATAGACTGAAAAACGGCAGAACTGGTTTTCTCTTAATTTTCGCTTATTGTGTAGGTTGGTCTGGAAGGAAACATAGGCTATATAATTTTTTGATATCGGGAGGAGACGGACCCTCCCCCTCACCCCAAAAGTACTACCCACAAATAAAAGTGGAGCGATCTGGACAATATGTTGATTTCGAAAAACTCCTCTAAACAGATATATTCGGCGTTCCCATCAATATGTGACTCAAATTAAAAGTATTCGGCACTAGATTACAAATATGGCATAAAAAAATTAGGTCCCAGCAATGGGATGTCGCCCCACCCCCAAATGGGCATATTAGCCGACCACGGCTATATGAGACTCAAATGAAAGGTATGTGGGAGTAGATTACAATATGAGGTTAAAATTTGCGTTTAATTCCATGTGACGCTTTTCCTCCTAAAAATACGTCAAATAGGTTAATTGACCCATTATGGCAATATGGAACTCAAATGAAAAGTATTTGAGAGTAGAAAACGAATTTGCTTTAGAATAAACTGAACTTCATATGTGACTATGGCAAATTGGAGCTCAAATCAACGGTATTTGGGGGTAAAGAACGAATTTGGTATCTATTTTCAGGGCAAAGTACCGGTGGCCGCCCCAGCCCCAAAACACCCTCTAAACGGTTCATATTTGCCGACCATGGCAATATGGTGCTCAAATTAAAGAGATTTGGGAGAGTTGCACGAATTTGATATCCATATCTGAGTCGAAATGTCTGAGCTGCCAACACTCCCTTAAAATGCACTTCTCATTTCTCGTTTGATTTTTTTTTTTTGCATTCTTACAGTCACCAAGAAGTGTAAGGAGATTAAAGCCCTCTCTGAGGATGGCACAATCCGCATCGATTGGTTGCCGGGCCATAACGGAGTAAGGGGGATGAAAGGGCAGACGATTTGGCAGTGAAGGTCAGAGGACTGCCTTCGATAAACTTGGTTAACCCGAAGCCTTTCGGGTCGACGCAGTCCGATTTAAGCCCGTGAGCGACAAACACTGTGGAACAGCGAAACAGTCGGTAAGACGGCGAAAATCTTGTGGGGTGATCCGGATTGTGAGAGAACGAGGCTATTACTGAAAGGAAGTAAAAAGAAGGTCCGTATAGCTTTTGATATCATAACGGGACACATAAGTCAACGAGCTCACTTATGCAAAATCGGTGCCTCAAGTGATAGCATGTGTAGGGGAAGATGATGAAGATTTTCTACTTCGAGGTTACTTTGTAGTTTTTAGAGCGCACAACAAGCCGATTACTGGCTTAGGTGTATGTCTATAGTGGCATGAGGCAGATTAATATCAGCACCCTCTTTTCAACCTAACCTAACGTAACATCAAAAAAAACAAAACGTGCCTTCTATTGTTGTAGTCTGGTGCCCCGGGGGCCGCCCAAAACCCGCCAAATGGATATATACACCAATCACGACAATTCAATGTCATATGCGGACATATTCTACAATGGCACGAATTCGATATCCACATTTACGGCGAAGTGTCCCCACCCTTAACAGATATTAGCGTGCTAAAGAAGGCACAGCGGAGCGGACTAGGTTCGGGTAGTATATTATAAGTAGCAAACCGACCAATATTACCTGGAACAAGCAGAAGGTACTAGATGTTACCTTCGTATCGGAACGATATGCACCTGAGAAGTGTTGAATGACCACAGCTTCACTGATCATCGGTATATTAGTATTACTCTTGGTGAAAATACTGCAGAAGTTATCCCTCAGAACAAATCCTGGGCCTCTAGCCTAAGAATTATTCTATCCTCAAAAGACAGAAACACCTTGTCTCAAGCTTTACTCCGGCGGATGAGAGGCTAGCCACGATTCGCTTAAAACCCAAATTGTTCAACATCAGCCTTATTTGTGCCCATTCCCCGATGGAAGACAAGAACGACCAGACCAGGGAGAGAGCGCCTAGGGAGAGAATATGACAACTGCCCCGCCCATTATATTAAAAACGTTCTGAGAGATTTTAATGCGAAGATAGGGAAGGAAGATATCTTTGGTCCAACAGTCGAAATGTTTAGCCTCCACGAGATAACATCCGGTAATGGGTTGAGGCTGATTGATTTCGCCGCGGCAAAAAAAATGGTAGTTAGTCGCACCAAATTTCAACATAAAAATATTCACACCCGTTTGAACATTGCGAGGAAAGTACGACCTAACACTGCACGGAAGCTGGACATTGAAAATCTGCAAACACAACAGCTATCAACGGCATACTCCACTCGACTGACCAAGCTGCTTGATGAAAGCACTCCTTGTTCCGATGATACAATGGCGCAGTAGCAAACCATTGTCCAATCAATGGAAAATGCCGCGAAATACGTAATTGGGTACCGGAAGCCTCCCCTAAGAAACCCATGGTACGACCAAGATCAAACTTAGTGTTGTAGCTTGAATCTTTTTGTATTGCTAACATGGGACTTGTTAAAAAATCCAACAGTTTAAATTTTACATAATCTTGTTATGGATGGGGAGCCAATTAAAATGAATTAGGCAAAGAATCTTACATCTTAATGTAACTATGAAGTATTTAATTTTTTTAATGTTTATTTAGGAGTATATATCGTTGTAATTCGTTTTTTTGGCAGAGGACGTTTATGTATTACTATTAAGAAATAAATAAAAATAAAAAGTGACCTTGAAATGGAAAGACGAGAGTGTGAGCGAATTGAGATATACAGGAGTCAGAATGAAGTCCGGAAATTCTACCAAAGTATTAAACATCCTGCAGAGACAAAGAAGGAAATCTGGTAACTCATACAGATTGCATGCTGAAGATATGGAAACAACATTTTACCCAACTGCTAGTGTTCGACGTATCGCAGATGTTAGCATGTATGGAATGACGCTAAACGCCTGGGTTCGAATCCTGGCGAGAACATAAAAAACGACGTTTGTGAGATACTATGCCATGTAAAAACTTTTCCTCAAAAGAGGTGTCGCACTACCTTACGCCGTTCGGGCTCGGCTATAAAAAGCAGGTCTTTTATCATTGAGCTTAAACTTGAATCGGACTGCACTTATTGGTATGCGAGAAATTTGCCCCTGTTCTTTAATGGAATGTTCATGGGCAAAATTTGCAATTTTGTTAGTGTCCGACGTTGGCGCGAAGAGGATACCGCAGAACTAATCGCTGATGATAATACTGAAGAACAACAAGGCAACAGGAACCGACGGGTTACCCGCTGAACTATTTAAGACTGGAGGCGAAACGCTGATAAGGCTAGAAGAACGCATATCTGATGATTGGAACCTCAACATACTATGTCCCGTACACAAGAAAGGAGACAAGACGGAATGTGCCAACTACAGAGGAATAAGTCTCCTCCCCATCGCATACAAGATACTCTCGAGCGTACGGTGTGAAAGATTAAAACCTAAAGTCAATGAGATAATCGGGCCCTATCAATGCGGCTTTAGACCTTGTTAATCCACCCTAGAGCAAATATTCACACTGCGCCAAATCCTGGAAAAGATCCGAGAAGAACAAATCAACACCTACCATCTCTTTGTTGACTACAAAGTCGCTTTCGATACCCCTTTACGTTCAAAGGTATTTCAAGCTATATCTGAGTTTTATATGCCGGCAAAATTAATAAGACTGCAGGATGACACTTGCTGATACGCTTTCCTCAGTAAGAATAGGAAAGAATCTCTCGGAACTATTTAATACCAAACGAGGTTTCAGACAAGGAGACAGCCTATAGTGTGATCTCTTTAATATCCGAGATGCAGATGTGAATAGATATGGCACACTAATCACAAGAGAACACATGCTACTCGCCTATGCCGACGACATCGATATCATAGGTCATTACTGTAACCTTTGAAAGAATCGAAAGAGAGTCAGTGAAATTGGGTCTGGCAGTAAATGGAGATAAGACGAAATGGATGGTTTCAACTCCCAAAAAACCTTGCACAACCGAGCAGATAAAGAAAATGGAGAAAGTTGGGAACCACAACTTTGAGACAGTCAGTAACTTTATCTACCTCGGCACCGCCGTAACCGAAACTAATGACACCAGTTTTGAGATTTAGCGAAGAATAATACTGGCAAACTGATGCTACTTTGGACTAAGTAAGCAGTTTAGAAACAAGGCCACCTCTCGACAGACGACGATTACACGTGCTGTTATATGGTTCTGAAGCATGGGTACTTGTGAAAGCAGATGAGGCAGTGCTTGAAGTATTTGAGAGAAAGATTCTTCGTGAAATATATGGACCAGTATGCGTTAATGGAGAATATAGGCGACGTATGAACCACGAGCTGTATGACGACGATAGTATAGTTACACGTACAACGGCTGCGTTGACTAGGTCTTTTGACGACGACCAAAAGCCTGATGGAAAGATCAAATGATGGGAGACACCCCGAAACTTGGTGCCAGAGATTATAAAATAAGCGCAGAAGATCGAGGTGCTTGGAACGCTATTTTACGTTCGGCTAGTGGAACAAATGTTCTGTCATAGCCAATTAAAGTAAGTAAGTAAGTGGGAACTCCTTGTACATTAAATTAAAGACGTAAAAAAGTTTTCGTACAAACGAATAAAGAGTTCCCGGGCTTGACCAAAAATAAGAACGAACTTTTCCCAAATGCCGAATTTGAATAAAATACTTCTCCACTTCAGTCGTTTTGGCTGCTAATTCACTTGAGAATAAGAGACTGAAGCGGTAAGAGAAGAAGGCTGCCAACAAAGACAAGACAAATAAAAATTAGCGCAAATTTTTAAGAAAATAATTGAATAGCTTAATCTTACTATAAAACTACCATATTGGCACAGAAAGAGCTATCAGCCTATAAATAGTGTCAAAGTTACAGAGGTCTGATCTGTGTGGTGTTTATTGCTGTCACGAGAAGCTTAACTGCGAGCTACCGGGCGCGTCCACAGGTAGAGAATAGTGGAATCCACCATACGGAGTTGCTGCAACGGCAGTCGCGGACAATCAGCGGTATCTAGCGGAGAGTCTCAGTGAGAGGCCGGGCGGCACCGGCTCTTACACAAAAACTGAGTGCCTACGATGCTCAATATGACAAGGAGAGTTATTGACGCCTTTAAATAACCAAAGGCCACATTGTTCCGCGGCGATCGGCCCTTTAGACCGGAAAAAGCTTACTCACATAGAGGAGCTTGGCGAGGATCGCCACCCCCATATGAAAATGTGGCTGCAACAACAACAAAGTAACATGAGAATTTTTCGATTTTGTATCAAGTGAGGACTTTGACTTCTTATCTCTAAATTCCACAAATGACAGGTGACCATACATATAATTCGCGACCCAGCGTTTCAAGCCTGGCTGGAGAGACGTTTTGGCAATGTCCTCAAATAGTTTGACATTGACATACTAAATGGGCAGCAAAGTGATGACTGGGAGAATCTAATAAGATATCTAAGCACAGCAATGAAGTACAGATCATATATCATAAATGAATACCAATAATTTTGTATGAACATTTGTTACAAATTCAAAAACAATATCTTAAAAAATAATTTATAATATAATAACTCGTAAACTCAATCCGGCAAAATTTAATATAAAAACATATATACTGTTATTTATAATAAAGGAAGAATTATTACTACTAATACTACTACTAGTTTGGTCCAGTGTCACGACGACCGTCCTATCACATGGCACATGGCTGATTGAAGCCACGGCAAATGTGTGCGGTGATGGCATGCAAAGCAGTTGCTGTGCTATGCAATCATCGAAATCCAAACTGATTCTCCAACGAGGCTCGGTAGGAGTAGTCCCTCAAGCGTTTTGATTACTGGTTAGAGAAGGGAGATCGGCTTGTACAACTCCCCTTAAACTGAGTATTCTCTTCAGCTTTTCAAGCGGAATGCTGTCAAACTCCATATAAAAAAAAACGTCGGCGAAACGTTGCCTAAAAATAGGCGGAAAAGCAGTACTCTGCTTATAATGAGGAAATGACTGCTTACAGTGAGAAAAATGGAAACCCTTGAAACCACTGCCGGCATCAATTTTGTATGTTTTATTGGTTTTATTGGTTTCGTTGGTTCGTTTTTCTTCATTTATTTGCGAAAAAATAAATTAAATGAAGAAAACAATAGGTGCAAATAAAAAAAATGTTTTTTGGTATGGAAACAAAAACATTTGATTGCTGACAATTTCGCTCGCGGAACAATTAAAAGTTTCCGCAACAATTCCGAAAGCAGAATAGAATGCCAACCCTTAATCGGGTCCTTCCCAGGCTTCCGTAGCGGTATCACTCTGCCCATCTGCCAGATATTGGGTACCATAAGAGTGTTCAAAGACTGGGTGGGGACAGTTGTATGGTACTCGACTACAGGTATATCCAGATTCTTCAGCATCAGTGTAGGGATTCCGTCGGAGTTCAACGCCTTGACTTGGCACCACGTATGCCACCGGCTCGGAAACCACGTATACATCGACTGACTCTCCTCCTAGCCTTGTCACTCTCGATATGCTCAATAAATAAACGGTTGAACAACCTGGCGCAGCTCTTCGGGTCAGTCGCAGTTACGTCGACAAAAGTGACTGAGGTTTTGTCAACCCTTCTACCGGGGTCCGAGAGTAACTTAACAGTGGACCACAGCTTGCCTACACCGGTACCTAAGTTACATTGTTCCAAGTTTTCCTGCCACAAATTCCGCTTGTGTTCGTTGTCTGATCTGTTTATTTCAAGATTTAGCTCACTAATTACGGGTTAGTGGGTTCAGTGCAACGGATCCCATCACTCTCGTCTGCGAGTAAGTTGGGTGCATTAAAGTCTCCTAGGTCACTTATGTCGGGCTTGTAAACTTGACCATTAATCGAGACACAACATAGCTCTATCTCTGCATTACCGTACTTGACTGCTCCATCATCCATGTAGGGATTACTACCGCCATGTTCATTGTAGGATATTTTCGATTTCGCTTAAATTTGAAACAGTGAGTTGCACTAGTCCTCTCGTTATCCAAACTGCACATGGTACATATCGGACCATATTATGTTGTAGCTGTCATATAGACCTAATTGCCGATTTAGGGTTTTAAGCCCACGAAACCCCCTTTTATTACGTGATTTCGCTGTTATTTGGATCAGTGATTTGACCTGGCCATCTCGTTATACGAACTGAACCAGATGGGACTTCATTTAGATATAGCTGCCATATAGATTTGGAACATGAAGTTTCACTTGGCCGAATCGTGTGTGGTCCGTGTCAGACCATATTTGGATATATTGTAGATGTTATATGTCCCGATAAGTGAACTTAAGCCATCCAGTCCTCATTTATAACCTCATTTCTCTGAAATTTGAAACTGAGGCTTGTATAAGGCTTCTCGCACCTGAACCGAATATTATCCAATCGGCCAATACTTGATAATTAATGTGGTTAGGTTAGGTTAGGTTTATAATAAAATAGTATAATTAATATATCCATGGTGGTGTTGTGGTAGCCACATTTTCATGTGAAGGTGGCGATCCTCGTCAAGCTCCTGTACGTAAGGAAGCTCGTTCCGGTACAAAGGACCGTCGGCCGAAAGGAACAGGGTGGTCATTGATTTATTTAAATGCGCTAATAACCCGCCTTGTCAGTATTTGTGCAAGAGCCGGTACTGCCCGGCTTCTCACTGAGACTCTCCGCTCGACTGCCGTTGCAGCTACTTCGTATGGAGCATTCCACTATCCGCAGCCTGTGGACGCGCCCGGTAGCTCGCAGCTAAGCTTCTGGTGACAGTAATGAACAAGCAATGACCTCAATGTTCCAACCTGTGTGGTGCACACAGCTATCCCATGCCTGCATCCATGGTGGTGGAAATTTCAGCACGGCCGAACTTGCGTTTGCGAATGCGTTTTTACTTGTTTTTTATAAATATAACGGTATGTTAAGAAGAAATAAAATGAAAAATAAATAGTCAATTTAAATGAAAAGGAACGGGTGCGGAGCAAAAAAAAATTGACGGAGCGGAGCGTGGAGAGGAGCGGAACTGTGTACCGGAATCGACACAGAATCGTTCCTAGCAAAGGACTACCGGAACGAGCTTGCCCACCTACAGAGCTTCACGGGGATCGCCATCTCCACATGAAATTGTGCCTACAATAACAACAAGACATATTGGGGAGAAAAAACATCTATTCAGCAGAAAGAAGGGAAAAATGGAAAGACAGCAATATGTCAAAATTTTAACTTTGTGGATAATTTGAGAGAAATTTGATTTTATAGACCAACTTCGACGAACTTTGTTTTCAACATTTACTTTCATGGAAATTTTTTCGAAGTCCGATTTTCAACAAAAAAAAAGCATTAATAAATTATTAATTATTAGATTTCGCCTTCAACCAACTCAATAATACATAGTAAATAATTTTCATTCTGTCATTGTTGCCCTACCCTGAACCTTAGGCATTTTTTTATTTGTTGAGTCTTCGAGTTCTTTTGCTTTATAATAATGTGGTGCTACTTCTAACAACCATTTACTTTCTATTTCGATTACTTGTCGCATATACTCCTTTGTAGTAAAGACTAACTCGTGATAGAGAACCCATCGGGGTAGTTCTTCGAACAATGATGAATTTGGATGTATCATAACGGTTTGGTTATGTTTAATAGTCTTATAATTTCCTCCTTTTGATAGGCGTGCTACATGATAGAAATATCCAGCAGTTGCCGCTTTGCGAATATTAACAGTTTCTGGGAGACAAGATACCATATCGATTTCAACTCTTTGCATTAAGCCCACCAATTGTTCACGGACATCTCTGGCTCTTTTCATCGAACGATACTGTATGAAATTTTCATAACACCATTGAGTACTGTAATCAGTCTCAGCCCATTGATTGTAGACTTGCATTAGACTGATGTGATCACCATGCATGTGATTAAAGTTTTTGCGGGCAGTATCAGCATGTATAATTTTGTCCTTAGGCCTATAAAAAATTGCACTATTAACGGACAGCATGGCAGCTATAGTAACCATTTCTTCGGAACATTTGTATCTAAAAAATATAGACCAAATCTTAATATCAATCTTGCAAAAAGTCAATAAAAAATAGGCTTACTTTTCACTTGCCAGCAGCATTTTCCCCATCATTGGGTCCACTGGAAATTCTGCCATTCGCCTTCCTAATTTTGTTAGTTCTCCGTGGTGATTTAAGGCTCCTAAGGCATATAGTTGTTCTAAAGCTAAAACCAGTGTCTCATGTGGGGGAGGATCCAAAAAATCGAAGTGTATTAGGTCATTTATACCCAAAGCTTTCAACATGAGAACCGCATTACCCAAATTAATGCGCTGAATTTCTGGCACCGTATTGTCCTCTAACTCGTGCTTATAAGCCCAGGCGGTATACAAACGAAAACATTTACCTGGTGCAGTGCGACCAGCACGTCCCGCTCTTTGATTGGCTGAAGCTTTCGAAATGGGAACAACCATAAGCGATTCCATACCAGTGCGGGAATTGAAATTATTTTGTTTAGCAAACCCGGGATCGATAACGTAAATAATATTATCTATCGTCAGCGATGTTTCCGCTATGTTAGTAGCCAAAATAACTTTTCTGGCATTCGGAGGAGTAGGTTCAAAAATCTTTGCCTGCATATCACTCGGTAGATTAGCATAAACAGGTATAATTACAAGCTCTTTAATTTTAGAACCCAAGCGCTTAACGCGATCCGCCAAAACTTCTTGACATGTCTCAATTTCGTCCTGGCCTGTAAGAAACACCAAAATATCTCCCAAAGGTTGAGTGGCATGTATCTGTAAAACCGACACACAGCACGCATCAATATAATCCGCTTCAGGCGCTTTTGTATAAAAAATATCTACCTAAAAATGTATATTTAAAATTAAAACAAAACATCGAATGCAATTTGTTAGCACCTACTGGATATCTTCTTCCCGGAATACGAAATATAGGAGCATCGTCAAAAAATTGTGAAAATTTCTCTGCATCTAAGGTGGCGCTGGATATCAGCAATTTCAGATCGGTTCTAAAACGTGCAATGTCCTTAACCAAACCAAACAAAATATCGGTATGAAGGGTACGCTCATGGGCTTCGTCGATAATCATAACACTGTACGAACCCAAATCCGGCTCCGACAAAAACTCCCTATGCAAGGTGCCATCAGTCATATACTTGAGTATAGTCCTTTCTGTAAACATTGTAAAGTTGTCACAAATCGTTTTCAAATTTGTCTAGCTTACCTGAAGTACAATCCTCAAAACGGATACTGTATCCCACCTCGTTTCCTAACTTGACACCCATTTCCTCAGCAACTCGAGCCGCCACGGACATAGCAGCCACACGACGAGGTTGAGTGCAACCAATCTTCTTTTTGTCCTCAGTGAACCCAGCTTCCACTAGATACTGTGGTATTTGAGTGGTCTTTCCTGATCCAGTTTCTCCTTCAATTATAAGAATCTAATAAATAAAAAAAATTAACAAATCAACATTTAGCATTTAAATTTTTAGAAGGTTTTTAGAAACCTTACTTTTACTCACCTGATGTTCCTTAATCGCAGCTATTAAATCTTCCTTAAATGGATATACAGGAAGCGACTTTTGAGTCTCTTCAATTGTCATACGTTTTTGCTGTGCCTCCGATAATTGAGGCTCTTTAGAGTCCTTTTCTTTGGATCCATCTACAGTTAGGGCTTTTATAAAGTCAATCTGATCGTCCAATAAAAGATCGTACTCTTCTTGAGCTTTTGCATCTTTTGCACCAAATTGAAACCGTGCACTAGCTAGTTGTTCCGCTTCCCATTTCTTTTGTTCAGAATGGGGCATCTTTTCATTTTCATCTACCTCAACATATTCTTCCTTTACCCCCTTTTTCAAATCACGAGGCATGTGATATCTTTGAATACGTTCAAGTTCACGTGCCTTTTCATGTTCTTTAGCTATGGTCAACAATTGTTTTTTATATTCCCTCTCCTGTTTTTCCTTATTTGTCAAACTGAAAGTTATCAATTATCACTATAGGCCATGAATAATTATTAATAAATTATTTTACTTACACCGACTCATCAAAGAGATATTCATCGTCCAATATATCAGCTTCTAGCTCAGCAACTTTATCTTCTTTACGTTTTTCCAAATATTTCCTTCTCGATTGTATTCGCAATTGTGGCAATATTTTATCACGGTCTTCATGTTCCAGTTTTAAACGTTTAGCAGCCTCTTCTATGGCTTTTCGGCTCGATGTGGCTTCCAGCACTTTGCGGGTACGGTCTTCATCACGTTTCTTAAGCCTCTCGGCGAACTCATCTCTTTCTTTTATATCCCTGAGACGACTCTCTTCTTCGCTGTCCAGTTCCTCGGAACTACTGCTTTGAGCTTCCCGTTTGCGATTTCTGGACATGATTTTGAATTAATTTGGCAGTGCAACGAAACAAACCTTGTCCCTAGGGGATGGGAATGAAACCAAAACATACCAACATAGAGATGACAATAACATGGTTGAATTATCGATATACGTTTTTCACAAATACGTTGTCAAGGTATTTGACTTCGGACTGATGATAGCAGTGTTCACTAAAATTGTACAATGACTGATGGGACTAAAATATTCTATTTATGACCTGTTTGTACATTTCGAAGTCCAACTTTCGTGTTGTCAAGAGTTTGCATTAATGGCAATTTAAGCAAAAAAGGAAGCATTTGTATATTAAACCTTCGGGATTGTTGTGAAAAACTGTAACAAAATATCATAATTCTTTTAAATACAATTATATGAAATTCAATCATATTACACTTAAATTATATCTTGTTTACATTTGGAGCAAATCTAGATTTGCGTCGAGATTTCGGAAATCTCGTGTTTTGCAACTAGTTTTCCCATGCCGCGTGTACCTTGTTATCTCTCCATCTAGCGGACAATTGCCGAGCATAATCAGCTGCTTAAGATTGGCACTGACTTTATTCATAACGTGTGAAAAATCGGATCAAATAGAACATGTCTTTAACATTTTAGAAAAAAAATCACAGCTATGCTATCAAGCCTTTGAAATTTAGATTTACTGCACAATCAAAACAATTAGATTTACTGCACAATCAAAACAAAAATAAAAAATTGTGCTCAGCTCTTCGCATGACCTCGCCTCATAAGTGCATTCTGATAGAACTCAATACCACTTGTACGGAATGTGTTCGCATTATCTTCGCCATTTTTGTATAATGCATTTTGACAGTTGTTCGTGTGAAAAGTCGAAGTCAATACTAGGCTATATGATGACAGTAGGACAGTTGGTTCTACGTTGTCATTTGGCCAATCAGAGGAAATTCTCCCTGGGAAGCGCGCCATGATGAGAATAATTTAAACACTGGCCATTGGAGCGGAAGGAAAAATCTTTCTTTTTCCTTTTTGGACGTGCAGCAATCAGGAGGTGAGCCGATAAGTAGACAAATATGTGAGCCTGAAAAAAAGAGTGAAAATGCAGCCGTGCAGTATTGGTGTTATTGTAAACAAACGAAAGAACATTGGGTGACATCAAAAAAGAAACACATAAGTTGAAAGAAGAGACAAAGCTTTGTGAGAGAATAGAGACCAAGAGGAAAATAAATAAAATATTAAAAAAGTAGACCAAATAGAAATTTGTTTATTCCTTTAAGGCTGGTACTACGTTTCTTTTGGGAGAAAATTTCCCTAAATCGCCCTTTCGGTGGCTTGACAAGGTTATCACATTTTATTTTTTTTTTGGTTTCTTTTGCCAATATGTTATTACTTCGTACAATAGTTTGTTATGAAAGAAACGTTTATTTTTTATTTATTTTAGAGGCATATTGATTGTGCTCTCAATGGGCGTCCCGAAATGTAAATTTTCCCTAGATGAAAGAACCAGTTATGACAGTCGCTGTGCAACAAGTCATTTTCTTACGCAAAATAAACGCGATCGTCGAACTTCTAATTGTAACTGGGTGTTTGTTGGTGTTGGTGATGCTTTACCTTGGTGGAAAAAAATAAAGTGTTTGTGGATGCATAAATAAGAAAGTATTTTTTAAATATAAGTAAATATTCTCGAAAGAAAAATAAATATTTCTTTCACAATATGCAAATCAATCAATCTAATAAGGTTTGGGAAAGAATGTGTAGCGCTTTTGGTCTTGCAATTACAAAAAAAAAAAAAAAATATTTGGATAAAAGTGGAAGTTGCTGACAAAGGATTTTGGAAAGTTGCGCTTATTTAACTTATAACAGTGAAAATATTACAAAATCTAATTATTTTTACAAATAAATTCTGCATTTGACTCTTTTTAAATTGTTTTGTGATTCATTATATATTAATTACGAAGGGGTGGGTTATGGTTGAAATTACAAAAACATACTTGAATTTCAGTACGACCCATACTTTCATATTTGTGTGTACACATGCTCGTAAGCAGCTGATAAATTGTTTGGTGCCATATTATTTTTTTTTATATGTAAATGGCAACATTTTGGCCAAAGGAACCCAAAAAAATCAACCTTGTCAAACTACCGAAAGAACGATTTTCGGAAAATTTTCCGTAAAAAAGAAAGTACCAGCCTTAAGTAAAGAAAAATAATTTAGGTTTCGCTTAACGAGTGTGTAGTTATCCGGACAGACAGCAATTAAGCTTCCAGTGGGGGCAAGACGCACATTCGGCGGCAGGAACCCCGAAGAAGGAAGAGACGAGATGCCATTAGATCTGCTTTGAGTTGGCTATATACACAAATATTTTTTCTTTTGCGTCTAGTTTTTATCTTTGTTGAATGAAACTGTATTACTATTAAACGAGATTCATTCACCATGTTCCTAGTCAATCTATTATATTGAATTTTGCATTTGAATTTCGAATAATATCTAACTTTTAACTGTTCTTTTTTTAGAAATAATTGTTAGGATGGTTACTTTCAAATTTGAGAATATCAAAAACACTTGAAATGTTTATATCATTTAGTAAAAATCATGGCTTTCTTTAAGATCATGTAGATCTTGTGACAAAAGGTAATAGGAAGGGGGTAATAAGATGAAGAGACAGATAAGGGGCAACAGTGGTTCAATCGTTGCTATGGTGGAGCTCCGACTCCAGTGGAAAGTTATATCCCTCGCCATGAGACCAGGCGAGAAGGCGTCCAACAGGTAGGTGTGGTGCTTCCTCTTTTTAGTTACACATTTTAGAATAGTACGTTTCTTTTTTACTATTCCTTTGTTTCTCATAGTTTTCCGGGGGCGGGTCTACCTCGGCAAACAGATGCTACTTTGGACAAAGTAAGCAGATTCGAAACAAGGCCACCTCTCGACCCGTGTTGTTATATGGTTCTGAAGCATGGGTACTTGTGAAAGCAGATGAGTCAGAGCTTGGTGTATTTGAGAGAAAGATTTTTTGTAAAATATTTGAATCAGGCGACGTATGAACCACGAGCCGTATGACGACGATAGGATAACTACACACATCAAAATACAATGGCTACTTTGGCTAGGTCATGTTGTTAAAATGGGTGAAGAAGCTCCAGCAAAGATGTCTTTTGAAAGCAAACACGGTGGTACACGCAAACCGGGAAGACCAAAGGCCTGATGGAAAGATCAAATGGTGGGAGACAACTTGGTGTCAGAGATTTTAGAATGAGAGCAGAAGATCGAGGCGCTTGAAACGCTATTCTACGTTCGGCATGCAATTCTTATGGTAACGAAAATTTCGCAAGAGGTGCATATTGTCCTTAAAGCTGGAGTTACATACCACGCGCAGCACTCATGCGTAATTGAGCAATCTAAAGCTCCCACATGCGTTCTATTGACTGAGTTACATACCATGCGCCTTTTGCTGGCCACGAATTTCTAAAAATTTGCTTATTTATGTCATTTCAATGGAAATTGGCAATAATTTTATGTTCGTTTTTCGCGACATTTCTCGTGATTACTTTTACTTATTAAGATAATAGATTTTTAAGCAAAAAAAAATTGCTGATTACATTCAGTACATTTCTCTTTACTTATGAAAAAATCTTCGTAAAAGTATGATGTTTTCATTGAGATTTGTGTAGTGTTTCAAAAAGTAACCGTGAAAAATGTGTGTTTTCAACTGTGAAAAACGAATATAGTACCAGCTTTAAGTTGAGAGTTGGTTAATTTATTCTATCAGATGCGTGTGTGCATCTATTGTGTAACTCACACACTACAAACCGGCCTATTTAAATTTTTCTGACATGTACGCGTAAGCACGCATAAATGCTGCGTGAGGTAAGTAACCTTAACCTCAACCTTAAGCTAGCGAATTTTCTAGACTGGTAAATAAAACACTGCAAACATATATAAAACCCAGTTTACACTGCTTATTAAATCCGGATTTAAGACTCTTGTCAGCCGATTTTATGAAGGGAAAACAGATGATCGAGCAATTAAATCCGGATTTAAAGAGCAGTGTAAACGGGGTTCAAGAGTATAATTCCATCTGACCCATGGAGAAACGATCAAAGGTGGTCTCATTTGTGCAACAACCACAAATCATATGGTGCAATCGTCCATTTTGTTATTAAGTTAGTCTGCGTTTTGCCAACACACGCAAACAAATTTGTGTGCGTGTGGGTATACGTGTGCGCAAATGAGCAGAAAATATGCGAGAAAGAAGAAGACATCTTAATACCGTCAAACCCGTCCAGCTGTTACTAGTTGGCATGAGACCACCTTTTTAAATCCGCCTTCCATCTGACCATAGTAAAATGCCTCAATTTGGTACATGCCCTAATGTCGATATATTTTTGACGTTCGTCAAATCGACTACTTTATCGATAACCAAGCCTTGCAATATGCTGTCTCGGATACCCCATCATTGCATTCGGCTCGGCTGGTGTATCCATGCTACAATAATCTGATGCAATTTAATTGAATTGAAAGTAGTACATCGGTAAAATATTTAATAAAAGTAAATACAGTTGTTATAATGCCTGCTGACGAAATGGCCAATCTGACATTGGGTATGTTACAAAATTTTGTATTCTGTCTCATAGATATATAGACAAATTCATGCACGTTGTTGAGGTGGCACCCGTGAAAAAAGCATGACACATGTACATACAATATGATATATAGATATATGTATTTCATATAAAAATAATGTTTTTACAAAAGTGAATTTCCCGTAAACTTGGCACAGAAATCTTATTTTGTTTTAATAACTCCAGGAACATGTAAAAAAAATCTTTTAACTCGCGACCCAGAAACCCCTCGGCAACTTTGACCCAAACAATTGAAATTGGGAAGGATATGGAGCATAGTACTTAAACCAAATAATATTTTGAACAGATCATGGAGGAAAAAGCTAAAACTTAATTTTGGGTCTTGAGACTTTTGACCCCTACAACAAATTTACAAATGGTTAACAACTGAAAGAAATTATTGTGCATTTAACAAATAAAACCAGACAAGTATTACACGTGATAGTGGTAGTAAAATTTTAATATCCTTTAGGAGTTTTTTATTCGCGGTTGCCATTTTGGAGTATTACCATTTCTCATAGCTTCAAAAGAAACATGTTTTGTGTGATTTGTCCGCAAAATAAAAGGCCGAACATTTTTGTTTAAAAAAAGATAATCTTTTTTCGATTTTCCTCGTATACTGCAATTTAACGCAAATGTATTTTTCAGGAGCTATTTATACTTCCGAAAAGTCCGGAAATGATGAATCCGGCGATGGTTCTGAATCGAAGCCATATAAAACTATTCTTCAAGCTATGCGCCATGCAAGAAAAGAACCCTTTCCTGTGATATATGTCGATAGCAAAGATCCCGATGCAAGTGACAAATATGAACTTGCCGCAAAGTCGCAATTGAAGAAGATCCAAAAAATTTGGTTACGTGAAAGTCATAAAAATGTCGATAAAGACAAACGCGAAGCCGAAGATGCCGAAAAGCGTAACCAAAATTTGGAAGAGGCCAAAAAGATTGTATTAACCAAAGATCCGTCTTTGTCCGAGGCTGTGAAGATTCGTATCTTTGATGGAGTTAAGAACCGTGATAAACTTGTGAGAATCTATGGTTGGGTTCATCGTCTGAGACGCCAAGGCAAAAAACTTATCTTTATCACCTTGCGCGATGGTACCGGTTTCTTGCAGTGTGTTTTAACTGATCGCCTATGCCAAACTTATGATGCTCTTACATTGACCACGGAATCTTCCGTGCAGTTGTTTGGTACGTTAAAACAGGTCCCAGAGGGTAAATCGGTAAGTTCGAATTGAAAGCGTATTTTTAAATTAAAGATATATGTTCATTAGGCCGGGAGTAAAACTACATACAATTCTAAGAAGTTTCTCCCAAGAAACTATGCTTCTCGAAATGAATTTTTTTTCCTATTCTTTTTGTATGTAATCAAGATAATCAAACAACAAATGCGACCTGTACCTCGATCACAAGAAAATCAAATATCCAATATCGAAAGAACAGAAAAAAAATGTTGAAGTAGAGAGGCGCGAATTAAGATTGTATTCTATATACATCGTTTCTTTGGTGCAACTTTTTAGAACTGTATGTAGTTTATGTTTTTGCTATACGATTAAAAAATCGACCCGGCTTATGTACATACAAAGTAATATTGAATTTTCTAGGCACCCGGAGGCCACGAATTACATGTCGACTATTGGGAATTGATTGGTTTGGCTCCCGCGGGTGGTGCCGAAAGTATTCTCAATGAAGAAGCCCATCCTGATGTGCAATTGGATAATCGTCATATTATGATTCGCGGCGAAAACACATCGAAGATCTTAAAAATGCGGTCTGTCGTTATGGAAGCATTCCGCTCGCATTATTTCAAACATGGATATTGTGAGGTCACACCACCTACTCTTGTGCAAACACAAGTTGAGGGAGGCGCAACATTGTTTAAGCTTAACTATTTCAGGTTAGTATCAAGTTCCAAGTGGCTCATTATAAGTTTAGTTGAAAAGGTAGTGAATTCTTTGAGCTTAAAATTAGAACGGAAACATATTCTGGCTATGGTAAATAAAAACAAGGTAAACAAAGACGGGGTTACGAGAAGACCTAGAAAAAATTAATATCTCCCTGAACGGATCCTCCTAGTTACCATAGCAAATAGTGGACACTATTTAAGAAACTGCGAGTCGCCTACATATAAATTCTGGCAAATAAACATTTAACACCATACAACAGCCGCAATGTAGTAATAACCATTGAATATGAAGAATCAATACGGCCCTTGCTATTTTAAGGTTGACTACAATCTCCATATCTAGAAAAAAACAATAGCAAAAAAGTTGATGTTGTCAACAGCATACAAAAAAGGGCAACAATATGAGTCATCAATATGGTTACACATCTTATTTAAATACAAAACGAATTATTTAAATACAAACGTTCACAGTTCATTAAAGGGAACGAACTGTGAACGACACGATAAATACGAAAAAATAAATCTGCAAGCAGATGATGCAAGACCAAAAGTGCGATTCAATCTATGAATGAGTTTAACGTAGGCCTTAGATAGATCCGGGGCTACCAAACAGTATAATCTCCAGCGTCAACTGCTTTTCGTACCAAAAATTATAAATCGTTTCATGAGTTGTTCAGCTATTTTCGACAATGCCGATATAATGCTTAACCGACCCGTGTTGTCAATAGAATAATAGCTCTTTTTCTTGGACAGTGGAACAACTCGTGCAGGTTTACAATCAGATGCTAAAACATGGTACTAGATATATCTATCTAAATCTATCTTTCACTAGATATTGGGTTGCCCAAAAAGTAATTGTCGGTAATATAGTAGTAATATAGTCGGCGTTGACAAATTTTTTCAACGGTTCGTGACTCTGTAATTGCATTCTTTCTTCTGTCAGTTATCAGCTGTTACTTTTAGCTTGTTTTAGAAAAAAAGTGCGCGAAATTTTGTTTACATTTGTTGGATTAGCGTCAATTTTAATATGAGTACCACATGTATTGAAAGAAATTCATTTAACAAACCGAATCAACGCTTGTGATATGCACCTTAAACGCAACGAATTCGATCCGTTTTTAAAACGAATCATAACTGGAGATGAAAAATGAATTGTTAACAACAACGTTAGTCGAAAACGATCATGGTCCAAGCATGGTGAACCAGCTCAAACCACTTCAAAGGCTGATATCCATCAAAAGAAGGTTATGCTGTCTGTTTGGTGGGATTGGAAGGGTGTGGTATATTTTGAGCTCCCTCCAAGGAACCAAACGATTAATTCGGATGTTTACTGTGAACAATTGGACAAATTGAATACAGCCATCAAGGAGAAGCGACCAGAATTGTTCAATCGTAAAGGTGTCATATTCCACCAGGACAACGCTAGACCGCACACATCTTTGGTCACTCGCCAAAAACTGAGTGAGCTTGGCTGGGAACTTTTGATGCATCCACCATATAGCCCTGACCTTGCACCATCAGACTACCATTTATTTCGATCTTTGCAGAACTCCTTAAATGGTAAAACTTTCGGCAATGATGAGGCTATAAAATCGCACTTGGTTCAGTTTTTTGCAGATAAAGGCCAGAAGTTCTATGAGCGTGGAATACTAAATTTGCCAGGAAGATGGCAAAAGGTTATCGAACAAAATGGCAATTATATATTTGATTAAAGTTAATTCTAAGTTTTATTAATAATGCATTTAATTTTTTTTTTTAAAAACCCCCAATTACTTTTTGGGTAACCCAATAGCATCATATCTGATATAATTGTATTAAAATAGATATGGCTTCAGATATAATTATATCTTGCGCCATATATGTATAACTAAATTTTGCACTGAATTTTGTTCATAAAACGTTTAAATTTATTAAATTTAAATGTTCAACTGTAACACTGAAACACTATTACAAAAAAATCGTGAATATTGTTGATCCATGTTTAGGTATAGCCCCATATAGTGGTATAAAATAATAATAGTGGTACCAAATTACAGCAACATTTGGTATTTTTTGATGTAACACTGAAACACTATTACAAAAAATCGTGAACATTGATCCATGTTTAGGTATAGTCCCATATAGTGGTATCGAATAATAAAAGTGGTACCAAATTACAGCAACATTGGGCATTTTGGCTTCTCAAAGAGCAAACAAATATACAAACGAAACATTATAAGGATAGGTCCATGTTTTGACATAGCCCTTATATAGCGGTACCACCGAATTTCACCTATTTTAAAGGGATTGACGGTATTTTCCAACAAATGTTGCTGTAATTTGGAATTTTGGCTTCTCAGAGATATCGCCTATTTTTTACGATTTTACCGTATTTTAGGTATTTTCCAACAATGGCATTTTGGCTTTTGAATGAGTAAATATGTGCGAACTAAATTTTTATCAAGATAGGTCCATCTTTTGACATAACCCCTACATAGCGGTACCGCCCGAATTCCAGTTACAGTTCTTCCAAGGATTTTTGAACACCAAAATTTCCAAAATGTACAAATGTGAAGACAAACATTCATAGTTTGCACTTAAAAAATTTAATTTAGGAACGAACACTTAAGAAGGCTTTAAGTTCAGCAGGGCCGAACAAAATTTAATTTAGAAACGAACACTTAAAAAGGCTAAAAGTTCAGCAGGGCCTACAACCTCGTGTATACAACCAAAACGAGCTTAACAAGGATCGCCACCTCCACTTGCAAAGTGGCTGCAACAATGAGAGGGCGCAATTATTATATCATCAATTAGCTGAAATTTTACGTGAAGTGTTCTATTTAGAATTCTAACATCTGTTCCAAGAATAGTCTATAAGCTCAAATAGTTGCCATATAAGTCGATCGTTAGAATCAACTTCTTAAGCCTCTCGAAGGCACAATAACCACCCGATTTGAATGAAATTTTGCAAGTAAATTTTTGATTTCACTTTCAACAGCCGTGCCAAGATCCGCCTATAACCTGATATAGCTCCCATATAAACTGTTCGACCTATTTGAATTCTTGAGCTTCTAGTCGGCACAATTATTATCCGAATTGGCTGAATTTTTTTAAGTGGTATTTTTTTATGATTTCTCGTAGTCATGACAAGTACCGTCCATAACGGCCATTGCTTGATATAGAGGGCATATAAGGGGTCGATTATGGATAGTTGGGTTGCCTGGAGATAAAACCTTGAAATAAAACTTATTACAAATTCGTATTTTTTTTCTAAGTTTTATTCAATATCAGTATTTGAACGTTTAGACCTACCAAGAAAATTGTAAAAAAATCTATGCAATTCAATGCAGAAATAGATGATTCTATAACAAATTTGTCCGTTAGCCGAAGTTGGGTTGCAATGCATAATCGACCCAAAGGATTCGGCACGGCCGAACGCTTTTACTTGTTGTTGATCTGAACTCCAGGTCGAGGCTCGATACATACGATACACCAATTGTTCTATGCTCACATCATTAAACAAATTGACTATAAAAAAAGACGAAAATTACATGTTTTACAATTAGCACTACTTTAATTGGCTTTCTCATCGATTTAGGCGATTGTAAGCGTTCTAATAACACAAGCGTTCTATCGCACATAGCCATAAATCATAACAACAAATTATTATTTGACTAAAGCGTTTATAAAATAAGCAAATATTTATTTAGTGATTATAATGTTTCAGCGAGGAGGCTTACCTCACTCAGAGCTCCCAATTGTATTTGGAAACCTGTATGCCTGCGTTGGGAGATGTTTTCTGCATTGCACAAAGTTATCGCGCAGAACAAAGTCGCACTAGACGTCATTTGGCAGAATACACACATATTGAAGCTGAATGTCCTTTCATTACATTCGATGATTTATTGGATCGCTTGGAGGATCTTGTTTGCGACGTTGTCGACATTGTTTTGAAGTCCCCCTGGGGTCACATTGTACATGAATTGAATCCTGATTTTAAGCCACCCAATCGCCCATTTAGACGGATGAACTATGAGGATGCCATAAAATGGTTGAAGGAAAACAATGTAACTAAAGATGATGGTTCATTTTACGAGTTTGGAGAGGTAAGAATTGTAAGAAATTTGTATATGGTCTCATCATTAATTTTTACTTGTTACATAGGATATTCCGGAGGCACCAGAACGCAAAATGACGGATACCATTAACGAACCAATTATGTTGTGTCGTTTCCCCAAGAATATTAAGTCATTCTATATGTCCACTTGCCCTGAAAATCGAGAATTAACTGAAAGCGTCGATGTTTTGTTGCCAAATGTCGGTGAAATTGTGGGAGGTTCAATGAGGATTTACAATAACGAGGAGTTACTTAAAGGTTATGAACGTGAAGGCATCGATCCTAAACCCTATTATTGGTATACCGATCAACGCATCTATGGCACTCAACCACATGGTGGTTATGGATTAGGTTTGGAGCGATTTATGTGCTGGCTACTTAATCGCTATCATATTCGGGAAGTCTGCTTGTATCCCCGTTTCTTGGATAGATGCAAACCATAAATTAAACATGGAAGTTTTCGTCATTTTTATTGCAGGCGCATTTATACAATGAAGTATAAAACATGGCACTTGAAATATGTATTTAATGCAAGCATAAAGTGCGAATGTTTATTTACCAATAAAATTACGCATAAACAATTGCTTATTTAATTAAACAATAGTTGATTTTAGTTTTCTTCCTGTTCTACTTGCATGTTATCCAAAATTTCTTCTAAATTTTCATCGTTCATATATTCGCCTTCATCGTATTCTCCATCTTCTCCATAATATTGGTCCTGCTTTCAAATAGTTTAGCAGAAAGCTAAATAAAATCTCAATTTATAATGCAAAATTTGTCAATACGAACCTCGTTTTCATATGAATCAACCTCTGCCAGAATTTGTTCTTTTCTATAATGATTTTTTAATAGTTCCTTGACGGCGTTACTAACGATTTGGCGTACTTGATTATCAAATCCTTGAGGCAACCAACCATTGCGTTCATTACACATCGCACCGGCCATAGGGGATGGGATTTTTTCCAACATTTCTTGGATTTTGGGCATACGTATGTCACAGTACTAATATATAAAAAATAAGTATTGTAATAAAACATGCATTTAATGTTTGGACTTACTCTCATTATACATTGGCGTGAACGTGGCAATTTTTGTTCATCAAAATAAGGATAATTAATATCTTGTACCAATGAATTTATTTCATAAGGATTCTCGTGACGTTTTTTGATAGTCGTTTTGCGATCGCTAACCTAAAATGTTAATGTGTCGATTCAATATATATTTACAATTTTTCTTATAACTTACAAACTCCGACACTCCTGAACGAAAACGCAGACGAAAATCAAATGTTTGATAGTAGCGCGAATTAAAGTCTTTACGAGGATCGTACCCATAACGCACATATAATGTTCGCCACGGTCCAGTTGAAAAATAATATGCTAAGGATGGAGTAATACATTTGAGCTTGTCAGGAGATACCCCTGATTCATAAAGCAGAGCTATACGTGTCCAAACAGGACACTCCTCGAAAAGCTTAAGAAAAAAAAAAACAGCATGGATATATTGTATTATTCTATTATTCGATATTATTCTAGTATTTTGAAAGACAAACAATATCTTACCTTTTTTACCCTTTCTAGCTGTTCATCTGAAACATATTTAACTTTCATTTTCTTCACAATTTGTGGATCCGGGCGTGTGGGAAACCCATCTACCATATTGAATGGCACAATATCGCGACACTCATAGTTCGATTTTATAAGAACTCCCAATGTTTCATTTTGTCCATCTTCTTTCGAAAAATCTCCCCGAAACATGGCAGTATGTACCGAATCTGAACGGGCAAACATTGTGGGTAATGCTATAACGGGAACATCAGTGCGACTGTAAACAATAATTAAGCAAAACGAATTGAAATGAATAAAAAAAATAACATCAAACTTACTTGTAATAATCTATATCAACAACCGATTGTGGTACAATAGAATCCAGAACCATTCTCATTTCACCAGTGTTCGTTATGGGATCTCTTGCAAATGGCAAATATTGAAAATCACAGAGAGCTATAATCGGGAGCAAATAAGATGATTAATACATTGAAGTATTTTACAATTGCAAAAGGCTTACATTCGAATGTAAAACTTTTAGTTATATGACCCAAAATTTTTACTACAAATTGTGGTGGTTTATTTGGATTGCGTTTTGATCTCCGCACCTTGACAGATAACAAAAGTCCTGCTCGCCTGCCAACATCTCCGCACAATGGTTTGTTAAAAGGATTATCCGGATGAAACCGCAACTCCAAACGTTTGCTTTCTCCGCCTAATACCTACAATTAATACAACATTGGATCAATAGATTTGAAAAGAGCAATTTCTCAGTAGGCTTACCTGAGATACCTTCGCTAAACCACCCAACGTGTTTAGCATATTTTCTGTACTTTTTACAAGACCAGGATATTCAATTAATTCATATTCCTTACAAGCATTGTAATTGAGTTGTATCGTCATTCTATCTTTCTTCAATAAAGTGAGACATCGAATTCAAAACGCTAAATTTAAAAATTTAATTTAGCTAGACAAAATGTTTGTTTACGTTTATTCAAACATATGACAAGGTACGTGAATAAAATGTAAGATGGTGTCAGTGCACACCCCATGGTACAAATAAGAGAAAATTCATTAAAGCAGGGTACTGTTCCAAGGCGGATTTAAAAAAGGTGTTTGTGTGATATGGTTCTTAACTATTGGGTTGCCCAAAAAGTAATTGCGGATTTTTTAAAAGAAAGTAAATGCATTTTTAATAAAACTTAGAATGAACTTTAATCAAATATACATTTTTTACACTTCTTTTCTAAAGCAAGCTAAAAGTAACAGCTGATAACTGACAGAAGAAAGAATGCAATTACAAAGTCACAAGCTGTGAAAAAATTTGTCAACGCCGACTATATGAAAAATCCGCAATTACATTTTGGGCAACCCAATATAATACACATACACAACCAAAACTCGTTGACAGATAGTGCGCTCAGTGAGAAAAATTTGTATTCAGTTGCTTACGGTACACTACCTGGTAATTATATCTTGCGTACAACAGGCTGCCATGGGATTGGGATTCATCACTGTACTATTTTTTCTCGCTAAATGCACTATCTGTCAACGAGTTTTGGTTGTATGTGTGTATTTTAGTTAAGGACCAAAACGCACACAAACAACGAAAAATGGCGCGAACTAGTAGCATACTCTAAATCAGAGTTGCGCTAATCACTGATTTTGACAGCTAGTGCACTCAATAATTTGTTGTTGGGCAACTGTCCCTACCTGTAAATGAATATATCATGGTTTCATCGTAGCTCTCTGATGAGCAAGGCGGATTTGAACAGCTGTTACAGCCGGCCAGGTTTGACGGCATTAAGATGACAGATTTTTGTTTGCATTCTCTTTGTTGTTATCTTCTTTCCCGCATATTCTCTGCTTATGTGCGCACACGTATACACACACTTACACAAATTTCTTTGGTGTGTTGGCAAAACTTCGATCAGCTTGAAGACAACATGGCGGATTGCACCATATGATTTGTGATTGTTATACAGAAGAGACCACCTTTAATTATTTCGCCATGTGCGATGAGGATGATTCCCTCAAAACACTGAAGAAACCTATAATTACAATTTCTTGGTGGGTGGAATGATACAATGTTTTAATTTTTTAAGATTTTTGAAATAATTCCGCAAATTTTGCACTTACCATCTAAAGGCTGGTACTATAATTGAAATGTGATGAAATGTCCTACTGAGTGAAATCAGCAAGTTTTTTTTGCTTCAAAATCTATTATATGAAACAGTAATCACGAAAAAATGTTGCGAAAAACGAACATAGTACCAGCCATAATGTAGAAAACCCGTCTTGAGGTAAAATTTCAACTTCAAGTCCCAGTAGAAATTTGCAGGTTTTCTATTTCCGACTGTCAAAACTTGCATTCTCTCACGCTCTTTTCTGTTGTCAAATATAGTACGCGAACGTCTTCCAGTAAAAAAAGAACGAATTTTCGGGTACACGAAAAAAATTAATGTGTAAAAGGAACAAAATATGAAAAAATTTATATTCAATAAATCATTTGACGTTCTTGTGAGATTTGGATACAACTCAAAAATTGTAAAATTCTATCAGCTGGGTAAGTGACTTTACCTTCTTAATTCAATCATGCACTAATTGCAATAAGGAAATAAACAAATTTGAAGAATCGAATCCCAAGCCATTTTTTTTATAAAATTACAAGGAGTATCAGCTAAAAATTATCAAAATGTTAGATGGATGGTACTGCCGGACATTGGCCAACGAAGAGGCGGCACAAACAGAGAATAACGAACAAATCGTCGATGTCAATGACGAAACCGATTCTTCGGATAGTCAGGAGAATGATGAAAGTCGCCAGCCACAAAAAAATAATAGCGTTGACTATAAAACCCAGTATCGATATTTGAAAAAGAAGTTGAAATTTTTAATTTATGTATGTATAATAATGAAAATTTTGTTGTTTGTGTTAAAGGGTCAATATTTATTTACTTTCAGGAGAATGAATTCTTCCAAGATGCTCTGAGATCCAACCAACGAAGGTTGTTGAAAGTATCCCGTGATAGATCCTTTCTTTTGGATCGGCTGCTGCAATATGAGAAGCCAAAAAATACTTCATCAGAAAGCGAAGAGACTGAGGAGTCGTCTGAGGATGAGGCTACCAAGGAGATAAAAAAGTAAATATTACACATTCTACTAGATACAATGGTAACAATCTTTTTTGTAGACGTAAATTAGAGCAAGTTGCTATTACATCGGCTACTGGAGCCACTAGAGGCAGGAAAAAGAAAGCGACAACTACAGCACAGGATATAGCTGATCCTAAAACAAGTTTTCCTTCCAACTTAGCGGTAGATGAACATCAACAAATCCATGTAGGCGTTGAAAGGCCAGCTTCAAAGCAATCGACAATGGATCTTTTGCCAGAACGCACCAATTCAGTTCCCCAAGAAATGTTTAGTAATGAACCATCTTTAGATAGTGAGCCCACAGATCATTTGGTGGAATGTTCATCTCCTACTCACGTAGCGGCTGAGGAATGCGTTCCAATGGAATATAGCAACTGAAAAAAAATATTTTATTTTAGCATTTTAAAAACTTTATGAAATGTGTTTTTCATTTTTGCTAACTCTGACGGGATATACTTGCCTTCGTATCTATATTTTATTTATATTCCAAAATGACAACATGTAGTTCTTTAGAATTATTGATGTAAATGAATAGAATTCAAAAAAAATAAATATCAGCAAAAGCTACTATATAAGTATGGCTCTCTACGACGCTTATGCCTGGGTGCCCTGCCGAGAATATCAGCAAAAATATTCAGCTTTGGTTATACCCTCAGTAATGCTGATAGTATTTGTTGTTGATATTTATTTATTTGGTATTCATTTACAACAAGATAACAAAGATCTTATAATTAAATTATGCGAAATATTAAATCAATATTTATGTTACAAGTTTATGTATTTAACATTAAAAGAATTGATTGCGGAAAAAATATATTGTGTTAGTGTGATGGGAGCAGCTCATACCATCGCGGTATAATCGAGGCGACGATAGGAAACCTGGAAGGAAGGAAAGAGATTACCGATCGGATACCTGAGATGAACCTTGAAGTCGAGTGCGAGGCACTGCTGCCATCGGCACAGTCATGGATTGACAGAGCCCTAGTATTGCCATCTGGAAAATCATGTTACACGGATGGATCAAAGCTAGAGGACAGAGTGGGCCTGGGGGTCTACATTGAGAACCCAGGGACTTTAGACTGCCCGACCATAATACGGTCGTACACGCGGAGATTCGGCCGAATACGGAATGCGTGAGGTGGAGTGGTACTAACGCGAAGACGTCGAGTGTGAATATCTTTATGTACGGTAAAATTGCCATAAGGGCAATAACAACCAGGACGGTAAGGTCACGAACAGTTATTCAGAGTAAGAAGGATGGCAAAATCCGCATCGTTTGGGTCCGGGCCATAACGGATTAAGGGGAAATGAAAGGGCAGACGATTTGGCGGTAAAGGCCAGAGGACTGCCCTCAATAAAGTTGGTTAACCCGAAGCCTTTCGCGTCGACGCAGTCCGAGTTAAGGGAGTGGGCGACGAATGCGCATGCAACATTGTGGAAAGCGAAACGGTCGGTAGGTCGGCGAAAATCCTATGGGGGGATCCAGATCGTGAGAAGACGAGGCTATTACAGAAAGGAAGCAAGGAGGTCGGTATAGCTATTGGTATCATAACGGGACACATAGGACTACGAGCTCACTTATGTAAAATTGGTGCGGCAAGTGATAGCATGTGTAGGGCATGCGGGGATGATGATGAGACATTGGAGCATTTCCTTTCACCACTTAGGTGGGGACACAATACCAGACATGAACCAACTTAGGGAAGTGGTATTGAAAACAATTAAGGATTTTGTAAGTAGCACGAAATTCCTAACGTAAAATTTTCTTTTCATAGGTTACTTTATAGTTTAACGAGCGCACAACAAGCCAATTACTGGCTTAGGTGTATGTCCATAATGGCATGGGACGGATTAATATCTGCACCCTCTTTTCAACCTAACCTAACCTAGTGTGACAAATCGTTTAAAGGAAAGGATAGTTTTCGGGGCAAATATTGGGTTCCCCAAAAATTAATTGTCGTCAATATATTGGGTTGCCCAAAACGTAATTGCGGATTTTTTAAAAGAAAGTGAATGCATTTTTAATAAAACTTAGAATGAACTTTAATCAAATATATAATTGCCCTTTTGTTCGATAACCTTTTGCCATCTTCCTGGCAAATTTAGTATTCCACGCTCATAGATCTTCTGGCCTTCAATCCGCTACGTACAACCGGCTACCATGGAATTTGTTTCAGCCTTGTTTAATAATCCTTGGTCAGGAATGACACTGGATAAGAAAACCCTACGACAGTGGTGGTTGAAATGTTGAGTCATCTAAAACATCTCTGCGAAAGGAGGCATTTGTTGAGCTAAAACTTATTTCAAAGCGAATTTTAGATAACCTACACCGCAGATCATGCTATTACAAAGTGTTATACTAACCAATATACGTGAAAACACGTAAAAATCTGATTCATCTTGTCCCCTTTGAGCTATAATAAACAAATGCTCTATACTTGTAATAAACGAACAGATACCACAAGTAGTGGTGTTGTGTATATAAATAAACAAAGCAGCTGATGTTTTGTTTTGGAAAAGATTTGTTTAGTTTGGAAAAATATGAGTGCTTTTCGGTTTTATTCTAAGGTGGCCGCCAATGATATTTATCCACATACAACGTTAAAGATATTCCGAAATAATAAACCATCGTTAAAGTCACAACAAAATGTTGGAAAGAAGATTACTAAACAAAACGAAGTACAAAACACCGAACCCGCTACTGTTCCTCATGATGTCGATTTAAAGAGAAATCACCAAATAAAGAATGGTGCATGCGGTGAATATTACGAAAATGTGGTCAAAATTCAAATGCTTTCCAAAAATTTGCACGCACAGTTGTTTCCTAATTGCCGCCGTGATGATGAAAATGTGGAAGATAGATCTGTACAAATGAAACAAGATCTGAAGAACCATGGCATCGATATAGAAAGTACCGAAATGTTGGATGATGTTACGCTAAAACTGCCACCATTGAAAGGTAAAAATCTAGAGGAACATTTCATGTTAATTGGACAGCAACAAATAAGGCCTTACAGGGATCTTCTCGGCCCTTTATTGGAAAATAAGTCTTTGCCCCAAAAACCCGAGAAATGGTCTTTGCAGGAAGGATGGACCATATATGACCCGGGAACTGGAAAACCATGTCCGATAGAATATCCACTTGAACATGGTTTAGTTTTGGACATAGAGGTATGTCTTGCAGAAGGACCCACGCCGATTCTTGCCACAGCTGTGGGCAGCAAACATTGGTATTCTTGGGTAAGTCGCCGTTTAGCATCGGAGCAACCGGAAATGAGAGTAACACAAAAGATACCTCATCATAGTACAGAAGAATTTATACCTCTCGGTAACAAAGGTCCAAAAATTGTAATTGGTCATAATGTTTCGTATGACCGCGCTCGTTTAAAGGAACAATATCTGATAGAAGATACAAAAATTCGTTTCTTGGATACTATGTCACTTCATGTATGCGTAAGTGGCGTGACAAGTTATCAAAGGGCACTAATGAAATCGAAAAAAGAACCCGCTCCGGAGGATATGGACTGGTTAAGCCAGAGTTCTCTTAATAGTCTTGCCGAAGTACACCGTTTGTACTGTGGTGGCCCAATGCTAAGCAAGGAGGAACGGAATGTTTTTCTGGAGGGAAATTTACAGGACGTACGCAGAGATTTTCAATCACTTATGACGTACTGTTCCAATGATGTGGGTGCCACCCATCAAGTATTTCGAGTACTGTTTCCGCTATTTGAAGAAAGGTTTCCACATCCAGTGACATTGGCTGGTATGTTGGAAATGGGTTCAGCATATTTACCCGTAAATAAAAACTGGTCTCGTTACATAAACGAATCGGACCTTGTCTATGAGGATCTAAGCATCGAAGCCAAATATCATTTGGTAAGGAGGGCTGATGAAGCCTGCAGTTTGATGAAAGATGAAAAGTTTAAAAACAACTTGTGGTTATGGGACGAGGATTGGTCGACACAAGACCTCAAAATTAAAAAACAAACTATTAAAAAGAAGAGTTCAAACTTTATACCGAAAAAAAGTGCTCCGATTGATGAGCCAAAATTATCTAAAGAAGAAATGCGTCTACACTCTAAGTTTGAGTATTTGTACGATTTAAAGTCGCAATTACCAGCTCGTCGCCCTTTATTACCTGGATATCCATCATGGTATCGCAAATTATGCCTAAAGCCACCCAAGGATTTATTATCGGATACTGAGTGGAGCTCAGGTCCTTCAGAAATCAGTACTGGTATGCAAATTGCTCCAAAACTTCTTTCATTGTGCTGGGAAGGGTTTCCTTTGCATTATACCAGAGAATATGGATGGGGGTTTTTGGTGCCATTTTCTTCCAAACATTCAGATGCACAGGACGGAGTATCTGCAAGAATTCCAATTGAGGAATTATCTAAGCAATGCCCCATTCCAGAATTCGCAAGATCCTACGCATCAGAACAAGAAAGTGAATACGCATTTGTTAATCTTAACAAAGAATTGGACTCTAAATTGGGAAAACGGGAATTTTACAGCAAAGCTTCAAAAAAAGATCGAACTAAAGGCCTTTATAATGGATCTGGTGTATGGTGTAATCACATTCTGGATAACTGTTGTTTCTTTATTAAATTGCCCCACAAAAATGGCAAAACACTAAGGGTTGGCAATCCACTATCCAGGGACTTCCTCAATAAATTTTCAGAAAACGTTTTAAGCAGTGCAGAGAGTGGTAGCAACATAGCAGGACGTATTATAAAAATCGCCCGTATGATGTCCTATTGGCGCAATAATCGAGACCGCATTATTGGCCAGCTGGTTGTATGGTTAATGCCTGAAGAAATGCCTCATATTTTGAAGAACCAATCCTATGAATATGGAGCCATATGTCCTCAAGTGGTGACATGTGGCACCCTGACGCGCCGTGCCATGGAACCGACATGGATGACAGCATCAAATTCGCAAAAGGAGCGCATTGGTTCAGAGCTACGAGCTATGGTTCAAGCTCCACCACATTATAAAATTGTTGGTGCCGATGTAGACTCTCAAGAGCTGTGGATAGCCTCAGTTTTGGGTGATGCATACGCTTATGGTACTCATGGTGCTACGCCGCTGGGATGGATGACTTTGAGCGGTACCAAAGCGAATGGTACCGATATGCATTCCATAACAGCGAAGGCTGTTGGTATTTCTAGAGATCACGCCAAAGTTATTAATTATGCTCGTATCTACGGAGCTGGGCAGAATTTTGCCGAAGGTTTGCTCAAACAGTTTAACCCAACATTTTCGGCTACGGAAGCCCGATCTAAAGCATCAAAAATGTTTGCAATTACCAAGGGAAAAAAGAGTTATCGATTGAAAGCAGAATTTCTAGATAACCACCAAAATCGTAGGTAGGTATAAAGTTTTCTTTTACCAAATAGTAAATGCTTGTGTATATTAACTCACAACTAAATTTGGTCTTTGTGCTTACAGCTATACTGGATATGAAGCCTTAAAACTAGCTTCTTCTAATAACAGAGGTGTTGATGAAATGTTTGAAAAACCTTGCTGGGAAGGCGGCACAGAGAGTGCCATGTTCAATAGGCTGGAAGAGATAGCCAGCAGAGAAGAGCCAGTAACCCCGTTTTTGAGCTGTCGTTTGAGCCGAGCCTTAGAGACCCACAACACTTCAGACGAAAACCGTTTTCTTCCCACGCGTGTCAATTGGGTTGTCCAAAGTGGCGCAGTGGATTTCCTACATATCATGTTGGTTTCCATGCGATGGCTTTTGGGTGACAAAGCTAGATTTTGCCTAAGTTTTCATGACGAATGTAGATATCTAGTTGAAGAGAAATATGCCTATCAGGCAGCCTTAGCTATGCACATCACAAATTTGCTTACCCGTTCATTTTGTTCATCGCGTCTGGGCTTGAACGATCTACCAATGTCAGTAGCATTTTTCTCTTCAGTCGAAGTGGACACTGTTTTGCGCAAGGAATGCAACATGGACTGTGTTACACCATCAAATCCGCATGGTCTACAAATCGGCTATGGAATAAAACCAGGCGAAAGTCTTAGTATTCAAGAAGCTATAAAGAGAGCGGAATGCAATGACTTAAACCAATGGGACTGGATAAAATAAATATTTCTATACAAACAAATACTATAATTTTTTGGAATCATAAATCATAGAAAATATTGTTTAGAAATTGCAAACATAGGATTATTCTCTATTTTTTTATTTAAAAATGACAACAAGCTACCGAATTTTTAATAACGTGCGTAATCATTTTTTCCAGCACACAATATGTTTTGTGTATTTGAGTTGTTACTCTCCCCAATACAACACAAAAAGGTTTGTCTAAGACCTTTTAAGGTAAATATTTTCTGCTTAGTACACCATTTTAAGTTGATCTAGATATGTCCTTCTATCTCTCATCAAAAAGCTAACACTCAAACAGCTAGCCGCGAAATACTTCTTATAGATGTGTGTTAGTTGGAATACATTACATGTGTTGATATAAATGAAATAAATCCCATCGTTTTATGTTTGGATGTAGCTCCCATATTAACCGACCCCAGGATCGAATAGTAATTTTCCGGCTTTTCTTTTTGTATACCTATCGTTTGTAATTAAGTAACAATGGAAAAACTGCATCTTATATTTACTTTTCAACAAACAAAATTTAATTGACCAAGGTTACTCGTCTTCATCACTTGGCAAGTAATCAGATCCACTTGATTCAGCAAAAGGGTCCTCCTCCTCTTCGCTATCAGTTTCGTCGAAAGAATCAATTCCCGTGGGGTTATTGGTTATGGTGTAAGCTGCATATACATATACCCATAAATATAAACACATATTTAAATGTAAAATGACTAACCATTTCTACGAGGATGTCGAAAATTCCGAAAATGATCATAGTTTGTTCTATAACATTGCCGCCAATACCTACATTTAGGGGCACCAGCTACCGGTGATGGCATTCGTGTAGCTGTATAGTCTTCATCACCAGGATGAGCAACCTCTGAGCGATGGGAAGGATTAGCTCTAAACGAGTTTATGATTTACAGTAGTTTCGGGATGTAATAATTCAATTTCTTTACCTATAGCAGTCATCACCATACGGACAGGAAAGCCTCGCCTGGGCTATATTTTCGCTACTTGTGTTGTTTTCATTCATTTCAGTTTTTGGAGCCGACTATTTCACTAAATTGTGAAGACTATCACACCCTATAATTTATATATTGAACGATTTGTTCGTTGACGATATTGTGAAATATATGTGACCAGCGTTGCCACACACCGAACGGAAAAACCAGTAAACCTTATACACATGTTAGTCAAAATTTTAAAATTAAATTGGTATTGATAGATGTTACAATATGTTGGTTAACCGATCCTTGTCAGCGGACCGAACACCGCTGGAACATGATTGCCATTGATTATTTAAAGGTGCCAATAACACGTCTTTTCATATCAAGCATCATAGGCACTCAGTATAGAAGAAAGAGCAGGTGCCGCCTGGTATCTCGCTGGGACTCTCCACTCAATGCCGCTGATTATCCACGATGCATTTATTAGCATTTCACTATCCGCAACCTGTGGACGCGACCGTTGGCTCTCAGCTGAGCTTCTCATTATAACGTGGTAGGTCTCAGCTCAAAGTTCCATCCTGTATGGTTCTAGTAGAAATCCGTGCCAGAACCTCGTTTGGTAGTGGTTCCGAGACTTTTTTCTTATCTTTACTCAAGTCGGATTTAAAAAGGTGGTCTCACGCGAACAGCTGTTTACAGCGGGCCGGTATCAAGATGTCAGATTTTTGTTTCTCGCATATTCTCTGCTCGTGTACGCATGCGTATACACACACGCACACAAATTTCTTTGTGTATGTTGGCAAAACGTCGATCAATTTGATGGCAAAATGACGGATTGCACCATATGATTTGTGGTTGTTGTACAAATTAGACACTTTTAATTGTTTGGCAGTGATCTTTACTATAGAAAGCATATCAGCAAATGTCATATTAATGTCTTATCAATTATGCACACATGCCATTGAACGTGCAGAGAACGATACCGGTTTGTAGCAAAGGCCTCCACAAGACCATTAATTTGTGCTTTCAAGAGATACTTCACGCTCTAACCGAAAACATAACATGTGCCACTTTGAAAAGTGATTTTCATATGTTAGTTTCGTTTGTACCACACGATATGTACAACTCAACATGTGCTAAATTTGAAATGTCATAAGACAACTACATGCCGCGTAATAGAGCCTTTTCTGTAGCGGCGATGAATTTGAGAAAAAAATACTACCAAGCACTGAATGGGTTTTTTCAAAATTATCTACTTAACAGTGAAATTATCTACTTACTCTATCTTCAGTGTATCGCTCTCAAGTGACTTGGAATACATCCAGTAAAAGCATGCACAATGGATTGCATTTGTCAAGATTTTTGCTCGGGGGCCTGATAAATTTATACAGATGGTATTAAATATAATAGGCCTTTTACATGTACTCATCGTACGTACGTGTTTATTATAGCTTTTGCCAAAATCATTTATCGATGTGACACACTTAGCACATGATTTGATGATGCATTTTGCCCATCTAACGCAATACCGTTGTATTTTAACTATTCATAAAATTATTTATCCTGTGTACCAAAATACCTGCATGATAGGCTGAATTTCTCAAGATCTTCAAGATTAAACTGCATTATACCAATAAGATATTGATACCTAATCTCTGAAAGACCTTCATTAACACTGTGCTTCTTTGGATTAGTCTTCCGTTAAGATTAAGATCTTTCTTCAGTTACAGTATATTTAAAAGTAACCTTCTCAGGCACTTTTCTTCCGCATAATGATTGTTGCCGCCGAATTACGTTATTATTATCCATTTTACGACACGATTTCCGATGCCTGATGTTACCTATAATCTTTATTTTAATTTACTCCTAATTTATATCATTTGTTTTCGCCTGAACCATAGCACATTTTCTGATACATATTTCCTTATTCTTAATTACTGTAAAATTCTAACTACTTTCCTCCTTTTAACAGATATACACATATATTTTTGTATCACAAACCTGTTTAAAGGCATAGTACTAGTTATAAGTTTAAACTTTTTGTACTATCATGCAATATACATAATAATGAATAAAAATAATACATTTTGATTTTTCAGCCATGACTTATGGTTATGTGACGCATACAATATTTAAGTAGAATACATTTTATTTTAGTTATTAATAGGCAATATTTTATTCATTCGTGCAACAGGAAATAATTTTTGAGAAAAAACTCAAAAAGTTACCACCCTAATTTGCAACCTGTCATATACAAGACTCTCAAAATGTTTTTTGCTCTCACGCTCCCTCTTGAAGAAAAATTTACGATTTTCATCAAAAATTTTTGCAAATCTTATTGCTGATTGCTACATTATATTGTCATATCTTCTAAATTGCTCGCTTTTTGCTGCCCCTCTTTTTCAAGTATTTCAATTGCGCTTTTTGGATGCCAGATGTCGTTAGTAAATATAGGACCCATCTTTCAGTTATATTTTAGTTACAAGTAGTGGTCAACAGGTGTCGCTGGTCTAAATAAACAATGTTTTTTTTAGCGATTATTCTAAAATTGGATATTTAAACTATTGGGTTGCACAAAAAGTAATTGCGGATTTTTTAAAAGAGAGTAAATGCATTTTTAATAAAACTTAGAATGAACTTTAATTTTTTTTTTTTTGGACTTTAATTGAAATGGCAGAGTACGACTCTATATGCCAGGTTGTACTTCCGAAGTTGGTGTCCCCACCAACTGTATATAAAAACACGTGTAATAAAATTACAGAATTAAAAACAATGTACAGTTATAACTGTACTGAGTATAACGATGACTATGCACCGAATCCCGAAGCGTCCACTTCAGACGAATTCTAAATGCAAAGTGAACTTTAATCAAATATACTTTTTTTACACTTTTTTTCTAAAGCAAGCTAAAAGTAACAGCTGATAACTGACAGAAGAAAGAATGCAATTACATAGTCACAAGCTGTGAAAAAATTTGTCAACGCCGACTATATATAAAATCCGCAATTACTTTTTGGGCAACCCAATATAATTTTGCATCAGTGAGCCCTTACATAAATATATTTATGGATTAGATTAATTCGCACATTCACTGGACCAGTATATATGTACTTTTTATAGGATATGTGATAGTGATTACAATGTCATCTATGCGTACAAATTATACCTAATCAACTTTTTTAAATGCTGTATATGGTAGGCTTTTGCCTTATAAGTGTACGAGAAAAACAAATTTGTTAAAAGGAGGTTTATGCCCTCGATAAATTAATGTACCGGTTAGTTATCACGAACCATATTTTTTTAGGATCTGGATTTACTCCAAAACTGCACCAAATGTTATGATTTCAAATCGATTTACAACATATGATTTTAAAAAGATCTTGGAAACTAAATAGTATGAACAACGCAACGTTAAGTCGGCATAGAAAAAATTACCATAGAAACTAAAACAAAAGTTAATCTAAAACCTTTTATGACCACAGTCAAAGGCCAGTTACTGGGCCCAGCATTAAAAAAAATTAATGTAAATTTTTCCATTTTACAGTTGCACAAAGATTTTGAGAATGTTTCGATTTGGAAAAAAGGTTGTTGGAGCCCCGGGATTGGTATGCTGGCTTCTTCGGCGATGGGAGCTATATCAAGTTTTGAACCGATTTAGACCAATTTTGATGTTGGAAGTTAAAACAAAACAATTCATTTCAAATTTCAACCAAATCAGATAATATTTGTGCCCTCTAACGGCTCAATAAGTCAAGATCCAAGATCGGTTTATATGAACCATAATTTTTATAATTTTTGGCATAATTTTTCGAAGTTAGAAAACTTCAGCTAAATCGTATAATAACTGCGCTTTCTAGAGGCTCAAGAAATCAAGATCCAGGATCGGTTTATATGACAGCTATATCAAAACATGGACCAATATAGCCCGTATACAATCCCAACCGACCTCGCTAAAAGGAAGTATTCATGCAAAATTTCAAGCTTAATTCGAAAATTAGCTTACTTTTGACAGACGGACGATCAGTGCTAAATTGACTCAAACGAGCAAGAATATATATACATTGTTGGGCCTCAGATCGGCTTTCATGAGTTTAGCAAAAACAATCACCAATGAATGGTTTGTGCAGGCCTTTGGTTTGTAGTCAACAAAGAGATGATGTTGACCTGTCCTTCACGGGCCTTTTCCACGATTTGGGACACTGCAAATATCTGGTATATGGTAGATTTACCAGGTGAATTCCAGTTCACCACTTTAATATCGGCCCAGTATGAACATCAAGCGAAATTTTCGGTATTAAACATGTGGTAACAAAAATCTATACATTCGTTTGACCAATCTGCCACACTTTTTTGCTCAAAAAGCATGTATTTATCAATTTCAAAAATTAAGCGTTATTTTGTTGAATAAATACGTGGTGCAACAAATGATCAAAGCAAGAGTTTTCTTGCAATGAAACCAAACAAAAAAATCCAATGCTTTCTATGTCACCTTTTAACACAAAGCAACCGAAAATTTCGTTTAGAATATGTAAATGTATTTTTATAGCAACAAAAACTTCGTTTGAAATGCATACCAACCTTCAGAATAAAAAAACGACTCAGAACGATCGCCATCCATAATCCACAATGTAGCAACCAAAGTATAAAATATGTTATAATTGACAATAAAAAAATGTTTATTCATCTTCTGCAAATGCATACTTTGAGAACACATTTGAAGTAGGTTTATGCTAAAACAAAATTATATTTTATATTGATCATTTCTTTTTATGTGCTATATATTCGGTGTTAAAATCCTTCATCTATATCGTCCCCCGGTTTGTTATCAAAGATATCTTTCCATTTGGCCGCCTCGCAACCACGTACCTTGACATTATAACAAACATTTTCTGCCTTCAATACGCTTTGACGCATAGTAAAGATCTTGCGAGATAGCTCCCTACATCTATGAACATTTAAACCTATGTAACTAAAAAACGAAGTAAATAAATAGTTTGTTTAAATGGTAATAGAAATTGATGGCCATACCCAGTGAAGATTTTCTGCAATATCATTTTCGCAATAAGACAAAAAACGATTTCTCCACTACCGAGAGAAATTATGCAACGTCTCATCAATTCCCCAGTTAGGTCAGAGACGCCCAAAATGTATTCCGTAGGATCAATGAAGAATGAAAATTCTTCTTCGTTGTCTTCCGATTTCTTGGAGTAGGTCATTTTCTTTTGTAACTCTGTCCAGTCGCTCATTTCGGCATCACTGCCACCAGAGCAGCTTTCATCATATTCTGCATTTTTAATGTACTCCATAAATGTATACGCTTCGATAAATTCTTGCAGACCAGGCGAGTAAGCCCATCGAAACTGGTATGGATCATGACCACATAATTCTTCGGCTACAGCTTTGAAATTTGTCGAGATTACCTTTTCCAGTCTCGTTTGGGCTTCTTGAAGGACCTTTTCTTTATTGTTTTTACGAATATCTATAGAATGCAATAGGAATATAATGCGTTTAGATTCTATTGTTATGTCCCGACTCAATTTAACAATTCTTTCATTTCGATCGTGTTTTGCATCCAATTCCAATCCATAAGACTGAAAGGACTTCAATACTACATTATTTTCATCAATTACGGGACACTCCTTTTTCTGGTTTCTTCTGTTGTGTTGTTGATAACGTCCGCTGTTCTCCGGCATTTTTATTTGCTAGTATTTCATACAACGTTTACAGAAAGAATCTCAAATATTATAATGCGAATGTTTATTTTTTACAATAAGAGTAGTTAGTGCCTAACGTATCGTGTGTTGAAATAGCTTCGTTCGAGCAAGTAAAGTATTGGGTTGCCCAAAAAGTAATTGCGGATTTTTTAAAAGAAAGTAAATGCATTTTTAATAAAACTTAGAATGAACTTTAATCAAATATACTTTTTTTACACTTTTTTTCTAAAGCAAGCTCAAAATAACAGCTGATAACTGACAGAAGAAAGAATGCAATTACAGAGTCAGAAGCCGTTGAAAAAATTTGTCAACGCCGACTATATGAAAAATCCGCAATTACTTTTTGGGCAACCCAATACAAGCTGGATTTAAACAAGTGGTCTCACGCGAACAGCTGCAACAGCCGGCGGTATTAAGATTTCCGTGTTTATATTCACTGTCAAGGCGGATTTAAAAACAGCTCCTAACAACCAGCAAGGTTTGACGGTATTAAGATGTTAGACTTTTGTTTGCATTCTCTTTGTGGTTATATTCTTTCTCGCATATTATCTGCTCATGTACGCACACGTATACAGATACGCACAAAAATTTGTCAATGTGTGTTGGCAAAACGTTGAGCAGCTTGATGAGACCACCTCAATCCCATGGCAGCCGGTTGTACGCACCGGATTGACCCGATGGAATCTTCATCGGCAAGGGCTGCCGCTTCAGTGTACGTATTCGTCTTTTTTCGTCATGGGAGAGGCACATCCCGGAGTGCCTTCTCCGTATGCTTCTGGTCCGTGCCGGGATTAAAAAGAACCCCGGGCCCTGGTTCTGTTCCGTTTGCCATAACCGCCTTCATCATCGGTCAGTGTCGGTGAGGTGTAACCGGTGCTTGGAGTGGGTACATTTCCGTTCTTGCTCTGGCCTAACTTCGCTACGGGAGTATAGTCATACTGGCTATGTCGCTAGGTGCTGTGCGAACAAAGCCAGCAGTGGGTCACAAGCGTCGCCGTCTTCGCCTTCGGCGTCCTCGTCGTCGGACTATGTGACCCCCCGACCTCTCCCGTACGGCAATTTATGCAACGACAGCACCCTAGCCCTACTATTGCCAGGCCAGTGCCGGGAAGTGTATCGTTCTTGCAGTTAAACTGCAATGGACTGCGAGGCAAGATTGATGAGATTGTAGATTTTATGAGTCGGAAGAGCATATCGGTCGCAGCGATCCAGGAGACAAAGCTGAGTAACACCTGCAGCTTGCACAGTTGTCACGGCTACAATGTGCTACGTAAGGATCGCTCAAGGAATGGAGGTGGGGGATTGGTCGAATACCGCAAGTGTGACCCAATTTCCCGGCGCAAGCAGTGGTACTCGCAGACGACCGTGATGGGATTCGTGCTATGGACCCCGCTAACCCCAGAATCAGCGAGCTGAATCTGGAAATAAACAGGGTAGTCAACGAACATAAGCGGAATTTGTGGCTGGAACACTTGGAGCAATGTAAATTAGGCACCGATGCAGGCAAACTGTGGGCCACTGTTAAGTTTCTCTCGAACCCCGGTAGACGGGACAACAGGACCTCAGTCACTTTTGGCGAGATAACCGTGACTGATCCGAAGAGATGCGCCAGGTTGTTCAACCGTCAATTTATTGTGCATCCCGAGAGAGACTGGGCAAGGAGGAGAGCCATTCGCCGTATTGGTGGTCTCCGAGCCGATGAACAGCCATCACAATTTACCGTGGGCGAAGTTACGAATGTCATCCGTGGCGCCAAATCTTCCAAGGCGTTGGACCCCGACGGAATCTCTACATTGATGATAAAGAATCTGGATTTACCTGGAGTTGAGTACCTTACCACTGTCCTTAACCTGTCATTGAACACTCTTATATTTCCCGATGTCTGGAAAATGGGCAGAGTGATCCCGCTACTGAAGCCTGGTAAAGACCCGAGTTTGTGGGAGTCGTACAGACCGATCTCCCTTCTCTCACCAGTGGCTAAGACGCTTGAGGCATTACTCCTCCCGAGCCTCGTAGGAGAATTTCCATTCGCCGAGCATCAACACGGATTTCGGAGACTGCACAGCACAACAACAGCTTTGCATGCCATCACCACACACATTTGCCGTGGCTTCAATCAACCCAGGCCATGTGATAGGACGGTCCTCGTGGCACTGGACCTATCGAAGGCATTCGACACGGTCAGCCATGCCAAATTATTTGAGGACATCGCCAACACGTCCCTCCAGGCAGGCCTGAAACGTTGGGTCGCGAATTATCTGTGTGGCCGCCAGTCGTTTGTGGAATTCAGGGATAAGAAGTCAAAACACAGTAGAGTGAAACAGGGAGTTCCCCAAGGTGGGGTGATATCTCCGGCTCTGTTGAACCTCTACCTATTCTCCATCCCACCTCCTCCAGACGGCATAGAGATCGTATCATATGCGGACGATTGTACGATCATGGCATCAGGCCCCCCACCCATTGATGACATCTGCGATAGGTTGAACGTTTACCTCAACGAGCTTGCCTCATATTTCGCTGCAAAAAATCTGAAGATATCCGCCACCAAATCTTCAGCCACACTGTTCACTACAAATACGCGTGAGGTGAATTCTGAGCTGACTGTGATGGTCGATGGAGAAATGATTCCGACCATTGGCGTCACATTTGACAGCTCCTACACTTTCTCCCCACATGCCACAGCAATCTGCAATAAAGTCAAAAGTAGAAACAAGGTCCTCAAGTCACTCGCTGGCAGCACTTGGGGTGCAGACAAAGAAACCTTGTTGACCACGTACAAAGCAATTGGCCGGTCTGTGGTAAGTTATGCAGCGCCAGTGTGGTCACGTCAACTTTGTGACACGCAGTGGAATAATATTCAGATCTGTCAGAATGCCGCCCTCCGAACTGCGACGGGCTGTCTCCTTAGTTCTCATGTGGACCACCTCCATCAGGAGACAAAGATCCTACCAGTGCGAAGACATAACTACATGCTGTCTAAGCAATACCTTTTGGGCTGTTATCGCAGAAATCATCCAAATCATCATCTTGTGGATAGATACCCACCGCCCAGAAGCCTTAAGGTAGATCTACACGATCTAGAGCGTGAGGTCCAGCGCTACAAGAGAGAACCTCTAGATCAAGCGGGTCTGAACAACATTCATGCTGACACGGTAGCAGACGCTTTAATTGGCTACCGGGTGAATGTAGTCCTTGGAGAACGACCGCCACCCATTGCACCCGAAGAAATCGACCTCCCCCGGCAAACTAGAGTGGTTCTGGCTCAATTACGTTCCGGCAGATGCAGCCGCCTCAATTCCCACAGAGCTAGGATTGATGCCGACGTGCAAGATGTATGTCCCGATTGTAACCAGGGACCGCACGATACACGTCACCTGTTTAACTGCCCGGCCAGACCCACTCGACTCAGACCCAGATCCCTGTGGACGCACCCCATCTTAGTCGCGGAGTTCCTGGGTCTTGACACTCAACAGAATCAAGCAGACGAAAGATAGTACACAATAAACTGCTACAACAACAACAACCACCTTTAACTGTTTCTTAGCTTTTCTCTTTCACTAATTTTACCTGAACACGTATACACACGAGCGCAAATTTCTATGGTTGTGAATAATGTCATTTTGGAAATGACATCCTGATGACGAGATGGCGGATTTGTGGTTGTTGCACATATGATACCACCTTTAATTTATTAAATTAGTAAGAAAACTATAAAACGCTGCAAGAAGAAAACTTTTAAACGCTGCATGCGTTTTAATAAAATAAAAACTAGAAGGTCAATTAGGAAGTGTCCAAAAATTTGGCAGCCTAGTGGGAATTGGCGTCGAGATCGCCACAGGTTTGTATCGTTGATTTCGTTGTTGTTGGGCAAGTGAGTTCAACACTGTCAAATTGACATTTTAGTTTTTATTTGCACGTGTTGACTACAAACCTATAAATTATAAATTAAAACATTAAAAATGTGAAAAAATAAACAAAATGTTAAAAAACTTTAAAATTTTAACAAACCATTTGACATAAGAGTGCATTTGGATACAACTCTGAAATTGGAAAATTTTATCATCTGGGCTTAGGGTTTGCAAATTTGCTCATGAACCTTTCATTAAGGAATAGCGGCAAACTTCTCACAGATCAATGAGTGCGGTCCGGCAAACTTCTCACAGATCAATGAGTGCGGTCCGATTCAAGTTTAAGCTCGATGAAAAGGGGCTTCCTTTTTATAGTCGAGTCAGAACGGCGTACCGCAATGTGACATTTCTTGGGGAGAAGTTTTTACATGGTAAAGTACCCCACAAATGTCGCCAGCATTAGGAGGGGATTACCAACGCTGACAAGTTTTTCTGGTGTTCACGCCAGTACTCGAACCCCAGGTGTTCAGCGTCATAGGCGGACATGCTAACCTTTGCGCTGCGGTGGCCTCTTAGGCTTAGGGTGTTACCTTCTTAAATCTACTTAGGCACTGATATTTTACCCATGAAATTGGACTTTCACTGGAAAGAGCTAAAATAAAATACAGCAATTACAATATTAGTATATATATCAACTCAGAATCGTACCGAATTGACTCGATGGAGTCAGTGTACAACACACTGCTACAACAACAAAATTCTAATACGATCTAGCTGTCTGTCAATGTCAAATTGTAATGAAAGTAATTTCCGTCGATTCGATTTGATCATCTTATAAAAATAAAATCGATTCAGGTTTAGATATATCTCATATATAAACATACATTGCCCGGTTTACGGTTATAAGGCTATATGTAGTAGCTAAAATTTTCGGTCGATCTTCAGAGGTATTATGAAACACTTTGGTACTATGGTGTTAGGGGTTCAAAGGCCGAAGCTCTCTCTTCCGTTGGACCCCCCGCTCTAGATCATGATGATTCAATTTGAGTTCAGTCGATTGTTGGCTATGTAAAAGTTTGGATGGCTGATATGGTAGCATCCCAATAGTTACTGCATAAACAACATATACGGGTGAGTTATGGGATTCATACCAGCTTTTTTCCTTGAAAACAATTAGTAATTAAAGCGTACACAAAGCGACAATATAATTCAATGTGGTGAAAACTACTTTGTATTTATTTAAAAGAACTTATGATGACAATTTATTCGCATAATGATAACAAATTGTTATTTATATAAGAGGGAAAGAGAAACTGAGAACATACCCGATAATTGTGTCTTTGCACAGAAGGAATCTTCGTATCCCAATGGAGGACGGTCCACATGAGTACTGCGAAGACAGTCTGATGCAGTTCGTAGAGCAGTAGTTTGACAGTCCTGTATCTTATACCAAATGCGAGTCACTCAACTGACACTGTATTGTTGTTGTAGCAGTGTGTTGTAGATTGAGGCGGCAGCCCTTGCGGATGGGGAACTCCATCGGGTCAATCCGGTACGTACAACCGGCTGCCATGGGATTGACACTGTATTGTAGTTTTTTTTATGTAGTCATTAACAAGTTTGATTTGTCTACCATGAAGTACAGCCGATGTGATTTGAGGATCTTTTATTAACTCTCACTTTGTCACAGTATTACCGTAATAATATTAAGAAAAAAAAACATCGAAAATTATGGCATATGTAGCTGAGAGCTACCGGGCGTCCGCAGGTTGCGGATAGTGAATGGCATGCTTCGTATACAGAGTAGCTGCAACTGCAGTCGCGGACAGCGGTATCGAGTGGAGTCTCAGTGAGAAAAATGTTAACATATTGGCTTTAATACTAGACTGCTCAATCCCATGGCAGCCGGTTGTACGTACCGGATTGCCGATGGAATCCTTCATCGGCAATGTCTGCCGCCTCGGTGTACAAAACACTGTTACAACAACAACTACTACTAGACTGCTTCCGTATTTTTAAAAACATTTTATTACTATTATTAAATTTGTACATATTATTACTTTAAGTCGTGTTATTTGCCAGCAGAAGAGAGCGGGAGAGTGCGAACAGAGCTTTTTATTTCTGTAGGATTAACAATCATATTGGTAAGGTTGTATGAAAATAAAGAAATATGAACATATATATTATTCATTTAATGAGACTGTTGGCTCTGGTGTACTTCCGAAATTATTTTTACTTACCCGATACTAGTAAAAAATTTAAAACTGCTACGCAATATTATGAGGCTTTTTCTTAATTTTCTAGCCGATCTTCTAAAACCAGATTGCGCAAACGGCTTATTTCCGGCAGGGCAGCTTGAAATTTTTTACGATGTTCAACTAAGGATTCCATTAGAAAAATGCGTTGTTCTTTAACATTTTGAATTTGTTTTCTGAAATCCGTATTTTCCTGAAGAATTTGGTCCAACTGATCTTCTTGAAACTTCAACTGCGCCTGCAAGTAACGTAATTGGTATTCTTTAAACCGCATCCGTATTGGCATTGTGCGCTTTAAAGGCGTTTCGACATCAATACTCCTATAAATTAAACATTACATGTATAAACACTATGAGGCAACATTTCCAATATTTCTACATACCACTTATTTCCTTCGTAGGACTTGAACTTTTCTTTTAACATTTCCAATGATGTTAAGGCTTCGTTAACACCGCTATCCTCCCAAAAGAAATTGAGCGCATATACCATGCTATTTTGCAGCTGCTTCCGTATACTTTCCATGGTTTGTTCTCTATCTTTTAGAACTATCCCTTCGCGTTCTAACAATATGTCTGCAAAAGGTTCCAGGTGCGATTCGCTTAGGCTGTTCCACATATCTGTATATAACTTTTCATATTCTTTGCGAACATTTTCGCCAAACATTTGCAATTTTCCAAAGTTTTCTTCATTATCGTCTGTTTTATGTATTTTTTCTCCGGCGTTGGGCATTTTGATTCTTGGAGCCTTTAAAAAGATTTCGATATGTGGATAAAATCGATTTTACATCGACGCCGATTGGGGTGATCTCGTTCGATAAATCGGTGAATACATTGCCAGAGAGGCTCACATCCAAAGATAGGATTTTCTTGTTTGACTGATGTCATTAGACGATCAAAATTTATTTTTCTACTCTCCACCAAGATATATTCATTTACAGGTAGTGGCAGTTGCCCAACAACAAAATATTGAGTGCACTATGTGTCAAAATCAGTGATTAGTGCAACTTTGATTTTAAGTATGTTACTAATTCGCGCCCTTTTTCGTTGTTTGTATGTGCCATGGTTCTTAACTATAATACTCACACACGACCAAAACTCCTTGACAGATAGTGGACTTCTCGAGAAAAAATTGTACAATACTAAGCTGTTTACGGTACATTACCTGGTAATTATGTCATGCTCTCCACCATAGGATGGGGGTATACTAATATCATCATTCTGTTTGTAACTCCTCGAAATACTCGTCTAAGACCCCATAAAGTATATATATTTTTGATCGACATGACATTTTTTTTGGATCTGGCCTTGTCCGTCCGATCAAGCCATAGCCGCTTGAAATTTTGCACAAATACTTCTTATTAGTGTAGATCGGTTGGGATTATGAATGGGCGATATTGGTCCATATTTGGACATAGCTGCCATATAAACCGATCTTGGATCTTGACTTCTTGAGCGTCTAGAGGGCGCAATTCTTTTCCGATTTGGCTGAAATTTGCCATGAAGCGTTCTGGTATAACTTCCAACAACTGTGCTTAGTAGGGTGGTAATCGGTTCATAACCTGATGTAGCTGTCATATAAACCGATCTAGGGTCTTGACTTCTTGAGCCTCTAGAGGTCGCAATTACTATCCGATTTGGCTGAAATTTAGCATGACGTGTTTTGTTATGACTTCCAACAACTGTACTATGTATGGTTCAAATCGGTCCATAAGCTGATATAGCTGCCATTTAAACCGATCTGGAATCTTGACTTCTTGAGCCTCTAGAGGGTGCAATTATTATCCGATTTGGCTAAAATTATACAACGGTTTCTCTCATAACTTTCAAAATACGTGTCAAATATGGTTTGAATCGGTCTATAGCCTGAAACATCACAACAGAGATACCGGCAAAAGAACTCAACAAATTTGATCCATGGTGGAGGGTATATAAGATTCGGCCCGGCCGAACTTAGCACACTTTTACTTTTTTCATTTCAGATGGAATTACAATCCTTACAGACTACGATTCTTCTAAATACTAATAGTATGTCATTTTTATAAAAGTAGAGTCTTTTAATGATCTAACTGTAGTTACTTGTACGCGTTTTAATATAAAAAAAATCAAAAATCAACAAATCTTAGAGATTTAATTGGAGTTTTGAATCCTATTAAGAAAAGCAGTTAAGGGCATTATATAGATCCAATTCATAAAGAAAAACCATTGACAATTTATATCTGCGGACAATAAGTCCAAATGAATTAAATTACACCTCGATTCATAAGATGACAATGGATTTGAGAAAGCTAAGGAAGATAATGCAAATTTTATATACTTTTTCTTATATATTTTTTCTCGCGAAGTGAAATATCTGTCAACCAGTTTTGTTTGTGTGTGTGTGTATTATAGTTATTAACTATAACACACAAAAAACGAAAAATGACGCTAACTAGTAATATAATCAAAACCAGAGTTGCACTAATCACTGATTTTGATAGTGTACTCAATATTTCGTTGTTGGGCAACTGCCACTACCTGTAAATAAATATCTTGGTTACACCCATGACATAATTACCAGGTAGTGTACCGTAAACAGCTGAGTACAATTTTGTCTCGCGAAGTGCACTATCTGTCAACGAGTTTTGGTTGTGTGTATATTGTAGTAAAGAACTATTACACACAAAAACGACGAAAAATGGCGCGAACTAGTAACATACACAAAATCAGAGTTGTACTAATTACTGATTTTGACTGATAGTGCACTCAATAATTTGTTGTTGGTCAACTGCCACTAGCTGTATATTAATATATCTTGGTTACACCCTATGTATTCACAAAGAGTGACGCCCTATCTACGGGTGGATGCATGTCCCCTGTGTCAGCGCATGTCAAACAACAAAATTAAATAGGAGTCAAAGAAACAGTAAACAATTCGAAAATCAAAAACTAAAAAAGCAAAGACAATGAACAAGAATTCTCAAAAAAATAACAAAAAGCCAAACGCTAAAAGATAAACAATTTCGAGATTCAACAGCACTGGTCTTCAGCCGACGGTACTCTAGGTACCCCCTTTCTTCGTACATACATTTACGGGAAACATACGACAACTCCTACGGACGGACAGGACTTTCAAACAGATTACTTTCCTACAAATAAAATAGTGTAGAATTTATTTATAAAGTAGCCAAGCAGGCAAGCACCAGATATACATATACCTACCTTTAATTTCCTTTGAACAACGCGGAATTGAAAGCTATTTCAGCTATTACGGTGAGCTTAGCCTAGGGTACTGGTTATAGTAGCACTAAATACTTAGGCAGAAAGAAGCCATTGCTCCCTTTTGGTGTTCGCTTTGCCCAGACTGCAAAGAATGAGAACAATTTATTACTTTTGGATTTCAAATAATATTTGTCCGCTTCCATACCTCAAATTGAGTTTTATTTTGAATTAATTTTGTATGAACTGCTTTGTTTTTTTATTTTGTATTCGGTGTTCTAAACGCCAGCGCCGGCCAGCTCACTATATCCCCTTTCTTTGGAGTACGGACCCCCTGGGTTCCAAAACATTTATATAAGTTGCACCAATAAATTAATCGATTAATATTACAAATGTAATTAATTTCCTGGCGAAGAGCAAAAAAGGCTGAACGCAATTATTATGCTTGGCCTTTGGATCCTATATTCATAAATGATCACGAATTGATTCATCTTAACGTGATTCATCATCGCAGTGAAAATGCCTACATATTAAGTTATTGTGAAATCCGACAGACTCCATTCTTTGCCAGAACATAAACAAAAGTCAAAAACAACAACACACATCAAAGACAAAAATATTGATTTGTGATTAAAAACGAATAAATTATAAATTAAAACGTTTAAAATGTGAAAAAATACAAAATGTTGAAAAAGCTTTAAAATCTAAAGAAAGTGTATTTGGATACTATTCTGAAATTGCAATATTTCATCAACTGAGGAAATGACTTAACCTTCTTTAGTGAATACTGATCCTGTAAGTGAAATTATTATATCTTGGGAGAAGTAGCCCAACAACAAAATATTGAGTGCACCATCTGCCAAAATCAGGGATTAGTGCAACTCTGATTTTGTGTTTATTACTAGCTCGCTCCATTTTTCGTCGTTTGTGTGTGTATGGTTCTTAATTATTATGCACACATACTACAACCAAAACTCGTTGACAGTTGACTACATGTAAATGAATATATCTTGGCTTGCTGTATGCTATATGGTCATTATATCAATCCAGTGAACTAAACGTTCAAAATTCGGTCAGAAGTCTGTACGAAATTCTTACAATTTTTCCGAATTCGACGTCGGAACGAAATATCGGAGGGATATATCTGCCGAAAATTCTGATAGAATGCTTTCAGAATTTTGAACCAAAATTATGGGAAATTCGGAAGGGAAATAAGACTTGTCGTTAAGACTTCCGACCTAATTCTGATGTTGAGTCGTAAAGAAAACTGGCATGTATTATCGATTTCTGACTGAAATCTGGAATAAAATTTTTTAAAATTCGGATGTACTTTGCGAGTCTTCTTATTGAATTCTAAACGAATTAAAAAAAATTCTATAGAATTTTAGTGTATTTGCCGACGGTTGAAATTACAAAGTTAGCCTTAAACATACCATTAAGGATATTTTTTTTAAAGCCGTGGTTATATCCTCCTAATGCTGGCGAAATTTGTAAAGTACTATGTCATGTAAAATCCTTTCCCCAAAGAGGTATTGCACTGCGGCACGCCGTTTGGACTCGGCTATAAAAAGGAGGTACCTTATCATTGAGCTTAAACTTGAATTGGACATCACTCAATGATATGTGAGAAATTTGCCCCTGTTCCTAAATGGAATGGTCATGGGTAAATTTGTATTTGCATAGTACCTCAAAAATGCCGCCAAAACAGGGAGGGCTGAAAATTGTTCTCATGTTATCGTCAGGATTCGAACTCACTAACTCAGCGTCATAGGTGAACATGCCAACCTCTGAGCTGCGGTGGCCTGCAAAAAATTATGAAAAAAAGCAAGCACAAAAACACTCGACAACGAGTTCAGACATCGACACAGAGTTCAGAAATCGTTCAAAATTTCTACCGAACTGTTGGAAGAAAAATTAGAAAAAAAAAACAAGTAAGAGCGTGCTAAGTTTGGTCGGGCCGAATTTTATATACCCTCCAACATAGATCGCATTTGTCGAGTTCTTTGCGCGTTAAATCTTTTTAGGCAAATGAATAGAAGCTTTTTTGCTATTGGAGCTATATCAAGTTATAGTCCGATTCGGACCATAAATGAATTGAATGCTAAACATTGTAGATGTCATTGTGTAATATTTCAGTTCATTCGGATAAGATTTCAGTAAAATTGGATGAGAATTGCGCCCTCCAAGATCAAGATCCAAGATCGGTTTATATGGTAGTTATACCAGGTTATGATCCGATAAGAATCATACTTAGCACAGTTGTTGGAAGTGATACCTAAACACCTCGTGCAAAATTACAGCCAAATCGGACGAGAATTGTGCCCTCTGGAGGCTCAAGAAGTAAAGACCCAAGATCGGTTTACATAGCAGCTATATCAAAACATGGACCGAATTGGCCCATTTATAATCCCCCGACCAAATAGTATTTGTGCAAAATTTCAAGCGCCTAGCTTTACTCCTTCGAAAGTGAGCGTGCTTTCGACAGACATATGGACGGACAAACATGGCTAGATCGACTTAAAATGACATGACGATCAAGAATATATATACTTTATGGGGTCTTAGACGCATATTTCGAGGTGTTACAAACAGAATGACGAAATTAGTATACCCTTATCCTATGGTGAAGGGTATAAAAACAATTAAAAGCGTTCTAAGTTTAGCTCGCATAGAAAAACACCGCCTCCAAAATTTCAGCAAAGTAATAATTGCTCATAAAGTCAAACTGGCAGATCGGTTGATATGGCAGCTATATCAGGTTATTTACCGATTTGTTGGAAGTCATACCTGAACGACATATGTAACATTTCAACCATATTGGATAAGAATTTCGCCATCTAGAAGCCCAAGAAGTCTAATCGGAAGATCGGTTTATATGGCGGCTATTTCAGGTTATGGACTGATATAGACTATACTTGGCACAAATTTTGGAAGTCATCCCAGAATATTTCATGCAAATTTCCAAATCGGATAAGAATTGCGCCCTAGTTCTAGAAGTCAAGACCCAAAGTCGGTTTATAGGGCAGCTATATCAAAACATTGACCGATTTGGCCCATTTACAATCCCTACCGACCTACACTAATAAGAAGTATTTGTGCAAAATTTAAAGCGCCTTGCTTTACTCTTTCGAAAGTTAGCGGGCTTTCGACAGACGGACATGGGTAGATCGTCGTTACGATCAAGAATATATATACTTTATGGGGTCTTGGAAGCATATTTCGAGGTGTTACAAATTGACGAAATTAGTATACCCCGCATCCTATGGTCCATACGACGGGACTTTTAGACATCGTCCAAAATTCTTTCAGAACTGTCGGAACAAACATTTTTACGGACAAACAGTCCAGAAATCGTTTAGAAGTCTTTGCAATGTGTTGGAAGAACAAATTAAAAAATATTTGCGACAAGACGATCAGATATCGTTCACAATTCTTTTAGAACTATTGGGAAAAAAATTCTTTCAGACAAGCACTCCAAAAATCATTTAGAATTCCTTTCCAACTGTCGGACGAAAAATTAAAAAAAAAACTGCTACGACAAGACGATTAGAAATAGTTCAGAACTGTCGGTAAAAAATCCCTCAGAAAATTAAACGGGATTCGGAACGATTTCGGTAAGATTTTGTGGGAAGAGTTCAGAATTTCAGTTCAGGATTTGGTTCACTGGTATGGAGCTTAGTACCACTTCTACGGAATGTGTTCGAATTTTCTTCGTCACCATTTTTTATAATGCGTTTTGACAGCTGTTCGGGCAAAAAGTCGAACTCAGTACTAGGGTTAACATCTGTTATATGACAGTTGAGAATGTTATCGATTTATTAGATCGCACCTCCAACCACACTAGAAAAACTTGACATAATGATGACGTTCTTCATCTCGCTCTCTCGTTATCGTGACAACTTTTTTTCGTGTAACGATTCTATATTTTGCATAAAAGCGAAAGGAAATTGCAAATAGACATATATAATTCTTTTTATTTTTTAACAACGTTTAGGAAAAACATTGCCAAGATGGAATACGCCGAGTAGTTGCAAGAGGAAGCAGTGAAAAACACAATACGTGAAACGAAAGAAAAAGTGTTGTGGTTTACGAATTGAGATTGTTGTGTATATGTGTGTGTATGGTGGAGCCATCAGCCACCAGTCATTGACACATCAACCCAATCAACGGCAGCCCCCACTTTTCACAATATCAATTAGATTTCACACATGAAAAGACCTTGATGCATAATGCAAAGTTTCTCTACAAAAACTAAAGAAATGTTTATAGTGCGTGCTTTAGAGAAAATCCTTGCTGATAAGGATATTAAACGTTCCCAGAATTCACAATTAAAGAAATCATGCGACACCGCCTTAGAACAAATTAAAGCTGAACTGATTAGTGCGGGCCAAATAGCAGAAGGTAATGAGCTCCCCTGTGCTGCCCTACCGCTTCCGAAGAACGATGCAGCCAGCATTATTAACGCGGAGACCTATTTTCTGCCATTTGAGTTAGCTTGCAAAAGCCGCTCGCCACGCATTGTGGTGACTGCTTTAGATTGTCTGGAGAAATTGATAGCATATGGCCACTTAACGGGAGCTATCCAAGACTCTTCAAGTCCGGGGCACTTACTTATAGACCGTATTGTCAACACCATATGTGGCTGTTTCAACGGTCCGCAAACAGACGAATGTGTGCAGCTGCAAATAATAAAAGCCCTTCTTACGGTGGTCACGTCCCAACATGTTGAAATTCACGAGGGGACAGTTTTGCAAGCTGTTCGCACTTGCTATGACATTTATTTGTCTAGTAAGAATTTGGTCAATCAGACAACCGCTTGTGCTACATTAACCCAGATGTTGGATGTGATTTTTTCACGGATGGAAAATCAAGTGTATGAGGTGGCAGCACAAGCCGCTTTGGCTGCTGCAGCCGTTAATAAAGGCAATCACGATGCAAACACCTCTCAAGCCTCAGAAGCAAGTTGTAGTGTAAAGAGCAGTAATGGAGGAAGCGGTGAAGTGGAGGAGACACCCGAATCGGTTGCTGCTGCTGTAGTGGATGAAATTTTAAACGGTGAGTTTGAAGAAAATTTGTCGTCCAGTGAAATAATAATATACCTAGCCTTATTTTATTTTAAATGATGTTCGGCTTAATTGGAGACATGGTAGTGGTGATAGGGTCTGATCATGTTGCATTTATAGTTTTATTTCTTTACCATTCGTTAATATGGCAGTCTTTTTGATGTTTTATTTAAACTAGCCAAATTCTAAGAATATATTCTTAGAGATTATTATTATTGCTGAATGTATGTATGTACGTTCAGGATTTTAATTTTTGTATATATCGATTGTAGCCTGTTTGTCGATGCCATTGTCGATTGAAAGACAGTCACGCCGATCCAAATTCGTCGAACTAGACACTTGAGGGATTTTCTTTCGATTATTCGTAAGCTCTTTTGATATTGACGAACCCATTTACTATGTATAAATATATCGAAATACTTTCTTTTAAGCTCAAATTGCCGTTTAAGCAAACTCTTTGATTTGCACTATTAAATGAGCTGACATATTTAAGAGCATAGTTTCTCACAATTGTCGCCAGCATTATGAGGGGACAACCACCGCTGAAAATTTTTTCTGATGTTCCCGCCATGATTCAAATCCACGCGTTCAGCGTCATAGGCGGACATGCTAACCTCTGCGCTAAGGTGGCCTCCAGCTTTATAACAGCCGTTTGATTACCCCCAAATGGGACATAGTTTCACGGCACAGACTTCGTTCTGATTGTATTGAACATAGAACTGACATAGTACCGGTTGTTTTTTGTTGTTGTTTTAGCTACATTTTCATGTGGAGAAAAAATGTCATAAACATTTTAACTAACACTAACCCTAACGCCGATTGGATAGGAATATACCCAAGAATAGAACTGTCTTAAAAAAATTATAGCTCGAGTTCGGAAAGAAATATCCTAATAAAGTTTGCATTGTCGAGTGAAACTATTTAAAAAATATGTTCCCGTCATATAAGGTCTTGTCAAAAATAGGCAATTTTTTATAGCTTAAGCAAACAAAAGAATTTCTCAAAATTCTTTAAAGTGAAATTTCCGGGAACCTTTTCATAGACTTGTTGAATTTGATGATTCCTATATTTAAAAAACAAATTAATGGTTATAAGCCTTCTTCTTTTGACAGCAGGTGCGGTTTTATGTCAAATCATAAATATCCGACGAGCTTTTTGACAGTATCAATATATTCTGCTGACGCAAAGCGCAGTGTATAGATGTCCCCTCTATACTCGCAGCTCATTATTTTTATGGGTGGACCCCCTTCAAAGTTCCACACATGTTCGACAATCCGCTTGTTAACCAGATCCTCCACTTGAGACCGACGATCTGGTGGAATTCTACCGGATGCACCGCCGATATGAATGACTACATAAGTCAGCTCAGGCCACAGTAACGCAGAGGTTAGCATGTCCGTCTATGACGCTGAACGCCTGGGTTCGAATCGTGCCGAGACCATCATAAAAAATTTTTAACGTTGGTTTTCTACTCCTAATGCTGGCAACATTTGTGAGGTACTTTGTCATATAAAACTTCTCTCGAAAGAGGTGTCGCACTGCGGCACGCCGTTCAGACTCGGCTAAAAAAAGGAGATCCCTTAACATTGAGCATAAAACTTGAATCAGACTGCACTCATTGATATGTGAGAAGTTTGCCCCTGTTCCTTAGTGGAATGTTCATGGGCAAAATTTGCAATTTGCATAAGTCAGCTCATCGCTTTTATGCTTCCTTGCCTCTTTGGCGCAAGACGGCGGCTCTTTACCTTTCGTGATGGTTGTGTCGTCCTTTTGGAAGTCACAGTTCTCCAGGAAGACTCAGGTACCTTGCGCGCTTCCTTCGTTCCTGTTCCGTCTTTGTGTCCTCCGCAGGACACGTGTCTGGAGTCTCCATTTCGGGAGGGCTGGCTTGGTCTTCCCAGAGTACTTGAAAGCGGGGAACTCTTTAAAAAGAAAGTGACAAGTTCGTTGAGGTAAACGTTTAACCCATCGCAGATGCCAAGAATGGGTGGGGGCCCTTATGCCATGATTGTACAACTGTCCGCATATGATACGATTTCTATGCCTTTTGGAGGGGGTGGAATGCATGATAGGTAGGTAGAGGTTAGATAGTGCGACTGTTTCCCTGTTTCACTCTACGGTGTTTCGATTTCTTATCCCTAATTCCACAAATGACTGGCGACCCAGCGTTTCAGGCCTGGCTGAAGGGACGTATTGGCGATGTCCTCAAATAGTTTGGCATTGCTGACCATGTCGAATGCCTTCGATAGGTCCAGTGCCACGAGGAGCGTCACATGGACCGGCGTGCTGCTGCACCTCCTTGCAATCCTAGTGGAGATATTGTCAATCACCGTGCAAAACGTGGAGCCTTCAATCCGCTCTGCCAAAGCTGTCCCGCTGATCGTTACCTAGGGAGGATGCCATGAAACAAGGTGTGCATTAAAGTTTCCTAGAACCAGACGATAATAATTGTAATTTTGGCCATTAATTAGGTCACAACAACCAACCGGCGGTTCATGTTTTATAGCTCTATCTCGGCAGTATCGGCCTTTACTGCAATCCCCATACATTCCATGTATAGGTCACTAGCGCCAGGCGTGGGCGAGATACTGCACGAAATGGTGAATCACGAAGGCAAATCCCCCACCTCCACTCCATATGCGATCCTTACGCACATTGTATGTGTGATAACTGTGCAGGCTGCAGTTTTGGTCATCTTTGTCTCCTGGATCGTTGCAACCAATATGTTTTTCCGACTCATAAGATCTATTATTTCGTCAATCTTGCCTCGGAGACCATTCCAATTCAATTGCAAGAAAGAAACACTTCCCGTCACTGGCCCGGCAAATCGTGTTTATTGCCGCAAAGTAGAATCGGAGGGGTCACAAAGTCCGGCGAGGAGGACGCCTTGCAACATATTCAGTGCGATTATGTTGTTGTTGTAGTAGTGTGTTGTATGCAGAGACTGCATTTCTTGCTGATGAAGCACTCCATCGAGTCAATCCGGTACGTACAACCGGCAGCCAAATGCTGGTATCCGATAGTAACGGCGCACGGTGTTTAAGGAAATCAAATTTTATCTCCGTCCAAAAATCAAATTTTAACCATCATTTTTAACGCCTGTTTATTTAAACATGTTAAGTCTTGTGGACACAAAAATTAGATCAAGATATATGAGTTTGTGAGCGTGATGTGATTTCAGCATCACAAACATTTTATCGTATCCTAATAAATCTTCATTTTTGATTTTCTGCAAAATGAAATTACGAATTCTCACAAACTATAAATTATACCTGGATAATTTTTTATGAGGATGATGAAAAAACATCAAAATAACTACAGAACCGATTTTAATGATATTTCATGTGCTATCTGTCGAATAAAAAAATGATTAATAAATATCTTTCGTATCAAGAGCTACAGATTTTTGGCCTGTAAAACAACAATCCTGAACTCCTATACGCAAATTACAAATTTGCAAAAATTGCAAATTTTTGCCCATGAACATTCCACTAAGGTACAGGGGCAAACCTCTCACATATCAATGAGTGCAGTCCGATTCAAGTTTAAGCTCAATGATAAGGGGCCTCCTTTTTATAGCCGAGTCCGAACGGCGTGACGCAGTGCGACACCTCTTTGGAGAGAAGTTTTACATGGCATAGTACCTCACAAATGTTGCCAGAATTAGGAGGGGAAAACCACCGCTGAAAATTTTTTCTGATGGTCTCGCCAGGATTCGAACCCAGGCGTTTAGCGTCATAGGCGGACATGCTAACCTCTGCGCTACGGTGGCCTCCTATACGTCGAAGACAAAACCACAGACCAGTCCCTGATGGTGGTATAGAGTAAATGCAAATGCAAATTTGACCATGAGCATTCCATTAAGAAACAAGGGCAATGAGTTTTGTCCGATTTAAGTTTCGAGATCTAAAAGGGACCTCCTTTTTTAACCAAGTTCGAATAGTGTGCTGCAGCGTGAAGGCCTAAATTGAATGAGCGCTTTGAGGAGCGTGGAGTTGAAAAATCCAAATTTGCAAACAAATGTCAAAAAATCAACTCGCGAAAGTTAAACAATTTTTAATTTTGTCGACTAAAAACTCTACTTACGTGTGACTGCACAGAATGACGCTCGATTTTCACGACCTTTCAAAAATGCGAACAAATAATAATTACAGTTATTCAAATAAACATATAATCGTATAATTTAGGACGGATAGATTAATCGTTCGGATGTTAAAAAAGCTTAAAATATATGAATTGGGTTATTTGTTTGCATTTTTATACCCTCTACCATAGGATGACGAACCCTAATGTCGTCATTCTGTTTGTAACACATAGAAATATTAATCTGACACCCGACAAATTGTACATATTTTTTATCGTTTTGACATTCTGAGTCGATTGAGCCATGTCCGTACTTCTGTCGAAATTTTCCACAAATAATTCCTATTAGTGTAGGTTTGTTGGGATTGTAAATGGGCTATCTCGGCCCACGTTTTGATATAGCTCCCATATAAACAGATCTCTTGATTATAATTCATGAGCCTCTAGAGAGCGCAATTCTTATGCGATTTGCCAAGTGTCGAGTATATTCCGAATCGGTTCAAAACCTCATACTTCTCCCCCATAATCCGATCTCACTATTATATTCCTTGAGCTTCTATTGTGCGTAATTCTTTCCCGATTCGTCTGAAATTTTGCACAGTGACCTTCCACATACTTTTTCTATGGTATGGATTGTTCCATAACCTGTTTTAGCTCTTCTATAAACCGATCTATCGATTTTATTTCTTGAGCAGCTATTGGGCGCAATTCTTATCCTTTTTGGCTGAAATTATGCACATTGACTTTAACTATGTCTTCAACATCCAAACCAAGTATGGCCCGAATCGGTCCATAACCTGATATAGCTCCTACATCATAGCAATTCTTTTCCATTATCCTTTGGGTATATAAGATTCGGTCCGACCTTAGCACGCTTTTTCTTTCTCGATCATTTGGGCCCTACTTGTGTAAAATTTCATTCGATTGGGATGAAAATACTTTGAATTAGTTGAAAAAGAAAGAAGAAATAAATCGAATCCATTTGCCCTATTTACAATTTGAAATCGATATACATATATGTTAATTTGGTAGTAAAAAATTGCAAATTTTGCCTATGAACATTCCACTAAGGAACAGGGGTAATTTGGTAGTATTTTAGTCATATTTGGACTAACGACTTGACTAAAAAATTAGCAAATTAAATTAAAAAAAAATTTTTCAAGGATAGGATCTCAAAAATATCCCGTTTTGTGTTATTAGATATATTAAACGATTGATCGTTTAATCGAGTAATCGTCAACCTCTTTAGGTCTTGTTCGGTTAATCGTTGGACTTGCATTTTCAAGTAAACGATGAATCGAATAATCCAGAAATACAAATAAAAGCACACCACAAGACGTATTTAAAAAGGTGGCCGCATCAGCACAGCTGATGGAACTGCAAATTGCAAATCTAACGTAAATATAAATTTCAAAATAAAAATTTATTAAATTTGGCTTTTGTGTTTTCTGTTGTGCTGACAATATGGGTATCATTAATACCCATATCGCCAAATTTAAAATTAGAGTAAAAAGCTGATATAAAATTTTATGTATTGGTGTCTGAGGGGCCTCCCCCCACCCCAAAACACCCAGCAGGATATATTTACCGATCGGGAGAATATGGATATCAAATGACACGTATTGAAAAGTTGAGTAAAAAGCTGAAATAAATATTTATTCCTTGGTGATTGAGGCGCAACGCCCCGCACCCCCACAATCCCTCAACAGGACATATTTACCGATTGGGACAATATGGGTATAAAAAAAGGAGTTTGGAAGTTGGGTACACATCTGTTATAAGAATTTGGTCCAAGGTGGCTACCCCAAAACGGGCATGAATGTCAAATGTCACAAAGTGGGCATCAAATCAAAGGTCTTTAGGAGTTGACTACGAACCTGGTATACACATTTGGGAAGGAGTCTGGCACCGGTCCACCCACAACCCTTCAATAGGAACAGTAGTTCGAGTGGGATAATATGTGAATTAAAGGAAAGGTCTATGTCAGTAGAGTTCGAATCTAATGTTGATATAAGGACTCAAGTATCTGGCTCACTTGCTACTGTCCTGCCATTCAGCAGAACATGTAGTTCGCGACAATAAAGGATTCAAGTAAATTGTCTTTTGTGTGTTAGCGTCGGGAGGACCGACCCTCTTCTCCTAATAAAAATAACACCAAACTGTCACGTAGGACGACCGAGAATATATTGTACCCAAATAAGAGGATGTGTCAGAGGGCAATACCTCTCCCCCCATCCCACCAAAAAAAGAAATTAAAAATAATATATGAATTCCGATCAGGATAGAAAAGGACAGCAATAAAATGTATTTTGTAGTAGAGTACACTTTTTACCCTCAAATTGGGATAGACACAGGAGGACCTGGGGATCTCTAAAAATGTAATATCCCAATTGGTAACTTTGAAATATGATTTTGAATGTAGATAATCAATACAAAAAGGATTATTTAGTGTGCATCCGAATGAGACCCGTAGCCTTGAATATCTTGTTAGCCACTTCAAAATGCTTAACATTATGGAGTTCAAATTAAATCGTGCTCTAGCTCGATGCTGTTATTATTTCAGGTTCCGCCCCCTAAACTTCCGTCAAATCGGCCACGCTTGTCTACTATGGCAATTAATAATAGGTATTCGATAGTAAAAAACGAACTTGATATCCAATTTTGGGGCCAAGTGTTTGGGGGCGTCTCATTCTAAAAACTCCCCCTAAACCTTGCCACTGGTTTTGGGGGGCTCAAATAAAAGAAATTTGTGAGTAGAGCACGATGCTCATATTTTTTCAGGGCTAAGTGCGTGGGTGGCCGCCCCTCTCTACATACCCCTCAAACTGGAAATATTTGTAGATTATGGCAAAAAGGTCCTCAAATCTGATATCTGTTTTATAGCCAAGTGTTTGAAGGACGCCTCACCTTATAAACTTCCCTAAACCACATATATATACCGACTAGGGATTAGAATATGAATCTGATAATCACTTTCGGGGCAAAGGGTTTGCATAACTCAAGGGCAGGTCGGAGAAGACGGCCCTCCACGCAGTTATGCGAGAAGTTGAGACGTCTTTCCAACTGAAGGAGTACGCGATGGCGGCTTTCTCGAATATTGAGAGGGCATTTAACAAACAGGAGATGGGTCGACAGTCACCGCCCTGAGCCACACGAGGAGATAGAATACGTCCAAGGTTCCCTTCTGGACACTATGAATGCGGTGGGCAGACTGAGGAGGGTTCAGGGTACAGGGACTGAATTTGGGGCTATACTACGACACACACAACATTTCAGATAGAGCTATGTACCATAACGATAGACGCAAAAGAAATTCTGGGAAGGGATTTACAGTTTTCGGTTGTTGTTGCTGATGTTGCAGCCACATTCGTATGTGGAGATAGCGATTCTCGTCAAGCTCGTTCCGGTCACCAATCGCCGGAGAATGTTATAGCCATTGGTTATTAAAAGACGTCAAGACGTCAACGTGACGAGGATATCTCGTCACATCGAGTATCATAGGCACTCAGTATATAAGCAAGAGCCATTGCCGCCAGGCCTATCACGGAGACTCCCCCTTCGATACCACTGATTATCCGCGACTGCAATCGCAGCTACTCCGTATACGAAGCCTTTCACTAATCGCAACCGGTAGCTCTCAGCTGAGCTTCTCGCAATAACGATGAACACCAAACAAATTGGAGCTCAGAGTTTTAACTGATGTGGTGCATATAATCATTCCGTGCCGGGTCGAAATCAGTATGTGTATATGGCGGCCCTCAAGGCTCTGGTACAGTGAGGTCGAAGTCCGTGGCGGAGTGTGTGGAATCCCCGAATAGACCCCAATTTCACGGCATAGTGCTAGCATGGATAAGCGGATGCGACAGCGCCGCATTGGCGCTTAGTTCCTATTTTCGTCTTGTAATTTCTTGTGATCACATATGTCTCACTTTTTCATTTACTTTTCACAACAGGTCAGACTGGCCACCTTTTCATCGTGGGCTACCCACTCAACCTTTATTACTAACAATTAACTGTGATAAATTCCACAGAGAAATCATAAATTAGGAGAAAAGCAGTTTTCTAAATTAAAGTTTTGGTTATGAAATTTCTTTAAATTTCAAATTTTATCATCTGACACGGAAACGGAATTTAAAATTTAGTTTTTACTGAATTCTACTTTCCGTTTACGGTCGACAGACGCTGGGTTATCAAGAGCATAACCAGGCCTTTAAAATTAAATAAAGAACCTGTTCTGATTGGTTGAAACCAAGGCGTATTTATATGGTGGCCGCATCGGCGAATTGCTACAACAAATAATCTTTTTGGGAACTTGATACGTCAAAATTTGTAAATATTGCGAAGAAAATTCGATTTGCCCTGACATTTAAAATTTTCGTCAAATTTGCTTTGACCAAGGCGTATTTATGAGGTGGCCGCATTGGCGTTTTCTACAACAAAGCAAATTTTTTTGGAACTTGATGTGTCGAAATTTGTAATCAGGGCAAAGATAATTCGATTCGCCATGACATTTAAAAATATACGCCTTACTAAATTTATAAAATATTTATTTTGAAGTTAATAGTTTTATAAGGCGAATTAAAAAATAAATTGACATTTCAAAATGTCAGCTGTGCTGTTGCGCCCACCTTATTAAATACGCTTTGGACTATACCTTTCAATTTATATATATATATATATATATATATATATATATATATATATATATATATATATATATAAAGAATGACTTTCTGAGAGAGCTTATTAAAATTAATAAAAAAATAAATAATAATAAGAAATAAGAAAAACAATAAATAGAGTAATGGATGATTGGCGTTTTTAATGTAAAATAATATATTTTTTCTTTTCCCTTAAAATAGCTGCCATTGTTGAAGTTTTGAAAGAAACAGGCGGAGAAGTTGCATCGGTGAATAACATAAGCATTGCCACTACTACTGATGGAGAATTGATTACTAACAATAACAACAACACAAGTACTAACAACATTTCCATCACAGGCTCTGACGGCGGAAACAATAATCATACATCGCCTTTGGAAGTCAATCAACATAACTCAGAAGAGAGTGTAGAAATGCATAGTGAAAATGATGCCGTTGTAACCGCCAAATTCACTCATGTCCTTCAAAAAGATGCATTTCTTGTCTTCAGAGCTTTATGCAAATTATCTATGAAGCCTTTGCCGGAAGGTGGACATCCCGATCCCAAGTCACATGAGTTGAGATCTAAAGTGTTATCATTACGTTTGCTTTTGTCCATTTTGCAAAACGCTGGCCCAGTCTTTCGCTCGAATGAGATGTTCATAATGGCTATCAAACAGTATTTGTGCGTCGCCCTATCTAAAAATGGTGTCAGCCTGGTGCCCGAAGTATTTGAATTATCTCTTTCCATATTTGTTGCGCTACTTTCAAATTTTAAGATACATTTGAAAAAGCAGATAGAGGTCTTCTTCAAAGAAATTTTCTTAAATATATTGGAGGCGACGTCTAGCTCCTTTGAGCATAAGTGGATGGTCATACAGGCTTTGAATAGAATATGTGCAGATGCTCAGTCGGTGGTAGATATTTACGTCAACTATGATTGTGATTTCCAAGCTGCAAATTTGTTTGAGAGACTTGTCAATGATCTGTCAAAAATTGCCCAAGGTCGTCAGGCCTTGGAGTTGGGTGCTAATCCTATGGAGGAAAAGTCAATGCGCATACGTGGCCTCGAATGTTTGGTCTCCATCCTAAAGTGCATGGTGGAATGGAGTCAAGATCTCTACGTTAATCCCAATATGCCTTCCCTAAATGCGCACGAAGGCACAGCCGCCCACAACAAATCAGCAAATTCAACTGATCTGCAATCTCCGACGGATAATGCTGATGCGGTCTCGCATACGAATACGATAGGCGTTCGTTCCATTCATGGTGGCTCCAGTCATAGTTTGAATTCATATGGTAGCATTAAAAATAATGAGGTTCTTGATTTACCCGAAGCTTTGGAAGAGAGAAAAATGCGCAAAGAAGTCATGGAGCAGGGCATTGAACTTTTCAATCGCAAACCCAAAAAGGGCATACAATTCTTGCAAGAAAAACAGTTGCTCGGTCCAACAACAAAGGACATTGCCAAGTGGTTGCACGAAGATGAGCGTCTCGACAAAACCGTTATAGGAAATTATATTGGGGAAAACGATGACCATTCGAAAGAGGTGATGTGCGAATATATTGATTCCTTTGAGTTCCATACTCTTGAAGTTGTGGCTGCTTTGCGTATGCTTTTGGAAGAGTTCCGTTTGCCGGGAGAGGCTCAAAAAATCGATCGACTTATGGAGAAATTTGCAAGTCGTTATTGTGAATGCAATCCGAACAATCCTTTATTCCAATCGGCTGATACTGTTTATGTGTTGGCCTTCTCGATTATTATGCTGACCACAGATCTTCATTCTCCTCAAGTGAAAAATAAAATGACCAAGGAGCAATACATCAAACTTAACCAAGGCATCAGTGATAGCAGAGATGATCTTCCCGTGGAGTATTTATCCTCAATTTACGATGAAATAGCCGGCCATGAAATCAAAATGAAAAATACAGTGGTCAATAAACCGGGCAAACAAATCATTGCCAATGAGAAACGGCGCAAACTGCTATGGAATATGGAAATGGAGGCCATTTCCACAACTGCAAAAAATCTCATGGAATCTGTGTCGCATGTTAAGTCCCCATTTACGTCTGCTAAGCATTTGGAGCATGTGCGACCCATGTTCAAAATGGCTTGGACACCGTTTTTGGCAGCATTTTCTGTTGGCCTACAGGATTGTGATGATCCTGAAATAGCTTGTCTCTGCTTAGATGGTATACGTTGTGCTATTCGGATTGCTTGCATTTTCCACATGACTTTGGAACGCGACGCCTATGTACAGGCTTTAGCAAGATTTACTTTGCTGACCGCCAACTCACCAATCAATGAAATGAAGGCCAAGAACATTGATACGATCAAAACATTGATAATGGTGGCTCACACGGATGGCAATTATTTGGGCTCTAGTTGGTTGGATATTGTGAAATGTATAAGCCAATTGGAATTGGCCCAGCTTATTGGTACGGGCGTTAGACCTAAGTATTTATCTGGGGCTCAGACTACCCTTAAGGATTCCTTGAATCCCAGTGTTAAGGAACATATTGGACAGACGAGTAGCCAAAGTGTTGTGGTTGCCGTAGATCGTATATTTACGGGCTCTATTCGTTTGGATGGTGATGCAATTGTGGATTTCGTTAAAGCCTTGTGTCAAGTAAGTTTTCTTTTTGAATTTTCACGTACCAACGGATTGTTTGACATCTGACTTTAACATTATTTCAGGTTTCCGTAGAGGAATTGCTAAATCCTCAACCACGAATGTTCTCGCTTCAGAAAATCGTTGAAATTTCTTACTACAACATGGAACGTATCCGTTTGCAATGGTCTCGTATTTGGCAGGTTTTGGGCGAACACTTCAACACAGTCGGCTGTAATATGAACGAGGAAATATCATTCTTTGCATTGGACTCGTTGCGTCAGTTATCCATGAAATTTATGGAGAAAGGAGAATTTGCCAATTTCCGCTTTCAAAAAGATTTTCTGCGGCCATTTGAGCACATTATGAAAAAGAATCCATCTCCAGCCATTCGTGATATGGTGGTGCGTTGCATAGCTCAAATGGTTAATTCGCAGGCTCGAAATATTAAATCTGGTTGGAAGAATATTTTCTCCATATTTCACTTAGCAGCTGGTGACCACGAAGAGGCCATAGTTGAGCTAGCTTTTCAAACTACAAGCAAAATAATCGGTGAATTGTATCAAAAACAATTTGCCATTATGGTAGACTCATTCCAAGATGCAGTTAAATGTCTTTCTGAGTTCGCTTGCAATGCCCGCTATGGAGGTGATACAAGTATGGAGGCAATACGTTTGGTTCGAACCTGTGCCCTTTGCGTCCACGAATCGCCACAACTATTTGCTGAACACGCTGGTATGGAAAATGACATTTCTGTCGCCGAAGAAGACCGTGTTTGGGTCCGAGGTTGGTTCCCCATGTTGTTTTCACTATCTTGTGTAGTAAACCGTTGTAAATTAGACGTGCGTACACGAGCCTTGACTGTGCTGTTTGAAATTGTCAAAACCCATGGTGACAGCTTTAAGCCCAATTGGTGGAAGGACTTGTTCAATGTGATCTTTCGAATTTTTGACAACATGAAGTTACCAGAACATGTAACTGAGAAGTCCGAATGGATGACCACAACGTGCAATCACGCGCTGTATGCTATTATCGATGTCTTTACGCAGTACTTTGATGTATTGGGCCATTTGCTATTGGAAGATCTTTTTGCTCAACTACATTGGTGTGTACAGCAGAACAACGAGCAACTGGCCAGATCTGGCACCAACTGTTTGGAAAATTTAGTGATATCGAATGGTTTTAAATTCAATGAAGCTACTTGGGATAAGACCTGTCAATGTATTTTGGACATTTTCAATGCCACGCTACCGGCTGAACTGCTGACGTGGCGTCCGAATCCCCAACAACAACAACAGTTACACATGCAACTTCAACAGCAACATCAGCCACATTCACAGCAACAACATGTTCATAACCAGCCTCATGCTCCAAATCAAAGGAAAAATTCACAACCACGTAGTGGTGATTCACTGAATCGCTCGTATTCACAACATTCCGTTTACAGTCATACAGGAAGTTTTGATGAAGAAACCTACTCTCAACACCATCAACACAATACACAAGTTCCTGTGGTTCCCCAGAACCCTGCCCTCTTCGAAAGTCTCAATATAAAATGTGTGGTACAACTAGAACTGATACAAACTGTAGATAACATCATTTTCTTCCCTGCCACTTCACGGAAAGAAGATGCAGAAACTTTGGCGCAGGCCGCCGCTGATTTAACTGGCAGTTGTGCCACACATCCTGTTCTTGATTGCCAACGCGAGGAGCAGGGTATGTATAGTTATTTGCGTACACGTCAACTGCTTACCTTGGCCGATTGTTTAATGCAATCGCATCGCTTCGCAAAACGTTTCAATGCCGATCAGGAACAGCGAAATATTTTGTGGCGAGCCGGTTTTAAAGGATCCATTAAGCCAAATTTGTTAAAACAGGAAACCGCTTCATTGGCTTGTGTGTTGCGTATCTTCTTTAAAATGTATGGTGATGAGAATAGACGTAGCGATTGGCCAGGAATCGAGCTGGAATTGGTGCAAGTATGTAAAGAAGCTTTAACATATTTCCTGAGTCTACAGAGTGAAGCGCATCGTGATGCATGGACATCTCTATTGCTGTTAATATTGACGAGGTTACTTAAAATGGGTGATGCCAGGGTAAGTTAATTTTTTTTTTAAATATCTCTCATATAAGTCGTTATTTTAAGAAGTCGATAATTACAAACGTGTCTGTTCTTAAAACGGGAGGATTTTTATCTCCCGACCATGGCTCATGCAACACTAACCACAATCGCTCTGGAGTTACCATATTCTAACGCAAAACTATGGTTAAAGTTGTATGTTTTTAACATAATTGATAATTCAATCTTTCTAACGAGCAATCATTCTATTTTATGAATCGGTTGTTACTTAAAACAAGTGCTAAAAATATATATTTCCAAAATAATAATAATAAATAAAGTTCTTTATTGGAAAAGAAACAACGTCCGAAAAAGGTCATAAAAATACCACGGATTTATGTATATAGCTGTAGTTGGACCAATTTGTATATATAGCAGAGATCTGCAGCGATGTATCGCAGATTGCGGTGTAAAGCATAAAAACTTATCTTTTTAATTACCCGTATGGCTGCGGATTAACCAAATTTATCGACGGCAGTCCTCTGGCCTTCACTGCCAAAACGTCTGCTTTTTCATTCCCCCTTATTGCGCTGTGGCCCAGCACCCAAACGATGCGGATCGTGTCATCCTCAGAGAAGATGTAAATCTCCTTACATTCCGTTTGGTGTTTATTGCGCTGATGTCCTGTTTACTTTCCGAAAAGGTGTTCACACTCGACGTCCTCGCGATTACACCACCACCTCACGGATTTCCGCCTGCAGGACCGGATTATGGTCAGGCAGTCTAAAACAGATTTCAGTCCCAGGGTTCTCAATGTAGATTCCCAGGCCCACTCTGTTCTCTTGCTTTGATCCATCTATGTAGCATGAACTTCCAGATGATAATACCAATGTCGCCTCGGAAACCTCTTCCATTCCTTCCAGTTTTCCTATCGTCGCCTCGATTATACCCATCGCCTTAAGTCTCATAGCCGCAGTGGCTGTCTCACACTTAGTCTGTATATCTATGATTCGTATATCTAGAATAGTCTCCAGTGCCCAAGTGTTGTTACTGTTGTAACCACATTTGGATGTGGAGGTGGCGATCCTTGCCATGCTCCTGTAGAAGAGCAAGCTCGTTCCGATCCAAACGACCGATCACCTCGGGAATATGGTGGTCATTGTTTATTTACAGGCGCCAATAACCCACATCGTCATATCGAGCATCATAAGCACTCAGGCATTTGTGCAAGAGCCGGTGCCGCCCGGCCTCTCACTGAGACTTCGCTCGATACCGTTTAGTGTCCGCGACTGCCGTTGCAGCTACTACGTATGGAGCATTCCACTATCCGCGACCTGTGGGCGCGCCCGGTAGCTCGCAGCTTAGCTTCTCGTGACAGCAATGAATACCACAATGATCGGACCTCAATGTTCCTCGGATTAAGGCCCCATTTCGAGCCTACGGCCCGTCTACATAGTGCCACGCAACTGGGAGTCTTTTCGGTACGCTCCTGTCCAAGATCACTTCTAAGTATTTGAGCTTGTCAAATATTTCTATATAGGAAACGAGGTGTGTCAAATTGGCCCACCTTTGTCTTCCTCGACTACCAATACCCCTAGGTCTAGCCCAGTCATCTGCCATCTGCAAGACCCTCTCGGCCCTTCTGCATAACTGGTTCCAATCCTTACGTATTAGAAGAATGATAACATCGTCTGCGTAGCAGACGGATTTAAATCCCTCCCAGTCAATACAAGAGTAATGTTAAAATGCCCCCCTCTGCCACTTGCTCCCTTATATTTACGTCATGGGACCCACAATTTATCAACCTGTTTCTTAGCATATGGTACTGGATTGTATCAGTGTGTCGATCTGCAGATTATTGATGTCAATGCATACCGCCAATGTGTACTTCTTTGCATCAAAGGAGTCTTCTATTTTATGCACAACCTCGTACAGGGCAGTCTCCATTGATCTTCCCTTGATATAGGCATGCTATTTGTATTTCAGCAATTCAGCAGCTGAAAAAACAGCGGTTTTGAGTAGAAAGAACGTAAGGCTTATAGGTCTGCAGGCCTTAGGTGTCGCATAACTTGCCTTTACCTAAGCCCGGGTATAAATACCACCCATACCCCAACGAACACACCGAGTTAACACAAAGCAGCGCAACCGGTTTGTACAAAAAATATGTGTTTGCAATGGGGTGGACTGGCATGTTTATTTGTCGCTATGAAATATGTGAGTGAAGCCTGAGTTCAAACTAACAACGCAAACACATATGCTAATACTTTTCTTGTAAAAAAGCCACCCAAATTTTATTTATGACCCTAAAAAGTTCAAACAAGTAAAAATCATTAAGTTCAGCCTGGCCGAAAGTTTAAACAAGTAAAAACCATTAAGTTTGGGCAGGCCGAACTTTGGATAACTACTACCATCAATTGAGAGATCGTTATATATGACAGCTTTATCCAAATGTTGACCGATATGGACCATAAAGTGAAGAATTTAAATCGGAACATCGGTATATATGGCAGCTATATCCATATAGCCCGATCCAGACCGTGCTTAATATACACGTCAAAGGGCCTAATACAACCCAATATGCCAAATTTCAGCAAAATCGGTTAATAATACCTAATAACTGCTCAAGAACTAAAATCGGGAGATCGATATAAATGGCAACTATGTCAAAATCTAGCTCGATCTAGCAAATTTAAACAATAATAAATGCGCTTTTCACGGTCGTAAGGCCTTTTAATCGGAAAATCGGTATATATGGCACCATATATACAACCATCCTTCGTTGGTGGGTGTAAAAATTCGTAAAAAAGTTATATAAACTAGTATTAAAATTAAAAAGTATTTTGGGTAAAATAATACCGCCATGGATAACGCCGATGTAAAAGCGGCGGAACGCATGACGCACGATGCAAGAAAATAATTATACGAATACGATTGTCACTCTTATAAGTGTGCTGAGCATAACGCTGCATCATTTGCTGTAGTTGTTGTTGTAGCAGTTTTTTGTCTTCTATCTTTCGTCTGATTGACTCTGTTGAGTCTCCAAATCCAGGAACTCTGCTTCTAAGATAATATTGTCTAGGCCCGCTTGATATGCCGCTTGATCTAGAGGTTCTCCCTTGTAGCGCTGGAACTAACGCTCTAGATCATGTTGATTTACCTAAAGGCTTCTGGGCGATGGATACCTATCCATAAGATAATGATTTGGATGGTCTCTGCGATAACAGCCCAAAAGGTATTGCTTTGACAGCATGTAGTAATGTTTTCGCACGGTTAGGGTTTTTGTCTCCTGGTGGAGGTAGTCCACGTGAGAGTTAAGGAGACAGCACATCGCATTTTGAAGAGTGGCACTCTGACAGATCTGAATATAATTCCACTGCGTGACAAGACCACACTGGTGCTGTATAACTTACCACAGACCAGCCAATTGTTTTGCACGTGGTCAACAAGGTTTCGTTGTTAGCACCACAAGTGATGCCGGCAAGTGACTTGATGAGGACCTTGTTTCTACTTTTGACTCTATCGCAAATTGCTGTGGCATGTGAGGAAAAGTTGTAAAAGTGAATGTGTGAGTATTTTGGGACATTTGATGGTCGGAATTGTCATTCCATCGACCATCACTTTCAGCTCCCTGGGCACCTCATGCGTGTATGTAGTCAACAATGTGGCTGAAGACTTCAAATTTCTTGCAGCGAAATAAGAGGCAAGTTCGTTGAGGTAGACGTTTAACCTAACGCAGATGTCATCAATGGTTGGTGGCCTGATGCCATGATTGTAAAATGGTCGAATAGAGGATAGGTAGAGGTAAAACATATCACCCCGCCTTGGGAAACTCCCTGTTTCACTAAGATATTTCGACTTCTTATCCCTAAATTTCACAAATGACGGACGACCACACAAATAATTCGCCATCCAGCGATTCAAGCCATTCTTTGAAATTCATGCTGAAATTCGGCGAATGGAAATTCTCTAACGAGGCTCAGGTGAAGTAGTCTCTGTTGTCGTTGTGTACCCACATTTTCATATTGAGTGAGCAAGCTCGTTCCGATCGCCGCGGGAACAGGGTGGCCATTGGTTATTTAAAAACGTCAATAAGCCGCCTTGTCATATCGAGCATCATAGGAACTCAGTATTTGTGCAAGAGCCGATGCCGCCCGTTGCAGCTACTCCGTATGGAGCATTCCCCTATCCGGTAGCTCGCAGCTAAGTTTCTCGTGACAGCAATGAACACCACACAGATTGGACCTCAATGTCCCAGCGTGCGTGGTGCTCACAGTTATCCCGTGCCGGGTGAAATTGTCTCTCAAGTATCTTGGCTACTGGTCTGTACGACTCCCCTTTACTCGGGTCCTTCCCAGGTTTCAGTAGTGGGAAGACATCGGTTACTATAAGAGTGTTCAATGGAAGGTTGAGATAATTGTAATGTACTCAACCCCAGGTAGACCCAGATTCTTTAGCATCAGTAGAGAGATTCCGTCGGGTCCCAACGCCTTGGAAGACTTGACACTCGTGACTTCGTTCACCTTAAATTGTGATGGCTGTCCATCGGATCGGATACGATGAATGGCTCTTCACCTTGCCTTTTCACTCTAGTGATGGTCAATAAATTGACGGTCGGAAAACCTGGCGCATCTCTTCCGGTTAGTCCCTTCTAACGGGGTTCGAGATTGACTTAACAGTAGACTACAGTTTGCCCAAACGGTACCTAAATTACATTTCTCCGAATGTTCCAGCCACAAATTTAGCTTATGTTCGTTGGCTTCCCTGCTTATTTTCAGATTCAGCTCCTGGGGTTAGTGGGGTCCGTGCAATGAATCCCATCACACTCGTCTGCGAGTACCACTACCTGCGCCGGGAAATTGGACCGCACTTGGGGTATTCGACCGACTGGTATAAAGCGACCCGATCGGCCTTCCTCTGATTGATAAACGTCAGAGGTTATGATCCGGATGGTTGCTCGATAGGAAGGTGGGCTGATCCCAAAGAAATGACGGCTTGCCAGTATACGTCACTCACGAGTTTAGGGCCATTAACTGGGTCACAACAACCAACTGGCGGTATATACACGCTGTAGAGCTCTGGTTCGGCAGTACCAATACATTCCATGTAGGGGTCACTAGCGCCAGGTGCAGGTGAGATTGGAATGGTGTATCAGGAAGACCATCCCTTCACCTCCAATCCTTAAGCGATCCTTGTTATTGCTGTAATAGTGTGCTGTACACTGAGGCGGGAGCCCCTGTCGATGAAGGACTCCAATGGGTCAATCCGATACATACAACCGGCTGCCATGGAATTAAAGCGATCCTTCCGTAGCACAGGTATTGGTCAGCTTTATATCCTATATCGCTGCAACCAATATGTTCCTTTTAATTTACTTCATTTAATACGAAGTCAACAGGCTTTTAAACAATCATACTACTTTTCTAACATAAGTTAAAAAAAGACTCAATCCTGCCTCGGAGACCGTTGCAATTCAATTGCAAGACTGATACACTTTCCTGCACTGGCCGGCAATATTGGGGATAGGGTGTTGATGTTGCGTGTATGGGGCACATAGTAGCACGACGAGGACGACGACGTTTATGCTGACGTTTATAATGTCCGTGTTCGCACAAAACCTCCCAACATATTCAGTGCGACTATACTCTCGTATTGAAGTAAAGCCAAATTAAGATCTAAAAAGGCATCCAATCCATGCCGGTCACACCTCACCGACAACGATAGATGATGGAGGCGGATCTGGCAAACTAAACAGAGAAATTGACTCGGCTCCTTTTCAATCTCGCCATGGACCAGAAGCGTGTGGAGAAGAAACTATGGGATTGCTTCTTCCACGACGAAAAAAAACAGAACGCACACGTAACAGCGTGCTATGTTCGGCCGGGCCGAATCTTACATACCCTCCACCATGGATCGCATTTGCCGAGTTCTTCTCCCGGCATCTCTTCTTAGGCAAAAAAGGATATAAGAAAAGATTTGCTCTGCTATTATTATATTATTACATGTTGGAGACCTGTGTAAAATGTCAGCCAATTCGAATAAGAATTGAGCCCTTTGGGGGCTCAAGAAGTAAAATAGAGAGATCGATTTATATGGGAGTTGTATCGGGCTATAGACCGATTCAGATCATAATAAACACGTATGTTGATGGTCATGAGAGGATCCGTAGTACATAATTTCAGGCAAATCGGATAATAATTGCGACCTCTAGAGGCTCAAGAAGTCAAGATCCCAGATCGGTTTATATGGCAGCTATATCAGGTTATGGACCGATTTGAACCATACTTGGCACGTCGTGCAAAATTTCATTCCAATCGGACAAGAATTGCGCACTCTAGAGGCTCAAGAAGTCAAGACCCAAGATCGGTTTATATGGCAGCTATTTATACGAAGTTATGGACCTACACTAATAAGAAGAATTGTGCAAAATTTCAAGCAGCTAGCTTTACTCCTTCGGAAGTTAGCGTGCTTTCGACAGACAGACGGACGGACGGACATGGCTAGATCGACATAAAATGTCGCGACGATCCAGAATATATATACTTTATGGGGTCTCAGATGAATATTTCGAGTAGTTACAAACAGAATGACGAAATTAGTATGCCATGCCCCCCATCTTATGGTGGAGGGTATAAAAAATGTATGGGATTTCTTGTTTTGACCTTTCATTATTCTTTGGTAAAGAGACACAGAAAAAACAATTTAACATTTAATTGAAAATAAAAATGTTTTCAATTAAAAAATTAATAAATTTAATAATTTTTTTTTTAATTGAAACTAAACTTTTTTCAATTACGATGGTGGTTGAAAATTTTGTCATTTTCAATTAAAAAATTAAATGATCCAATCATTTTTTTAATTGATTCTTTTTCCAATTACGACCGAAATTGAAATTTTAGTTTTTTAAATTTAAATTAAAAAATTAATTGACTTAACAATTTTTAATTGAATCTTAAAAAATTTTATATATAAAATGTGATTGAAAATTTAATCTATTTCATTTAAACAATAATTCATCGTTAATGTTTAATTGAAAAATGTTTAATTCAAATCCAATAAGTTTTATCCTTTTTGTCACTCATTCGTTCGCCAATTCATTGAAAAAAGCTGTTTTTACGGATGGAAAACATCTGTTTTTATTAAATTGGCGAACGAATCGAGTGAAAAAAAGAAAAAAATGTTAGTGGTCTAGGCAGTAAGTTGTTGGAAATTAATCGGATGAATTAAGAAATTAATTGGAAATTTCAAAAAATTTTAATAATTTTAATAATAATTGAACATGCAATTTGTTTTATTTGAAAATGTTTTCAATTACTTTTTTCAAAAACTGTGATTGATATTAACATTTTCGTAATGGAAGCAGTTTCAATTAAAAAATTAAATAGATAAATTAATTTCGTGATTGAAACCGATTTTTATTTTTTCTGTGAAATTCGATCCATGGTGGAGGGTATAAAAGATTCGGCACAGGCGAACTTAACCAGATTTTACTTTTTTAACTTGAGAACTTAGTGACATTATCCTACCTACATCTTATATATATTATTAGTTTTTAAAGACTTTATGGTACCGCTATGTTGAATAAAGTTGTATCTTTAAGTTTTTTTCAACCATTTACATTGCCATTATCGTATTTTTTTATATTTTAGTTCGCTACCCACGTCTCCAATTATTATACGTTATTGTGTGAAATGATGTGCTTTGATATGAAACTTGAATTACGAAGTGTCCTTAGGCGTGTATTTTTGCGTATTGGTCCCGTCTTCAATATAGCAAATGCAAAATAGTGCTTTATCCGGCGGAGCAGTGGTACCAAACGACGGATTTCCTGCAAGCGAGTTTAAAAGATAAGACGAAATTTTTTGCGAAACAAATTCAACAAACAAAATATGTAAGCTAATTAATCTAGAAGAAATCGATAAGGATGTTTTTAAAACTAAAAAATAAATAAATTAAATATTAAACTACTTATGTATTTATATATGAAATATATTTATCATTATTTACGCGCCCCTTTAAACATGTATAATCAAAACAATAATAAGGTGTAAATGTTTAAAATGTATATGTATGCTTTATTTAATTATTTTTTCGACCTTTTCCCCCTTCATCATATATACTATGCTATAAACTAAAAAAATTAACTTTATGTATTAAAAATACATTCTTGGTATTATAATACAAAAAACTTTCAAAATACAATAAATATTGTTACAATAGCATATGGGCAAATGTCAAATTTTTATGTTGTTATTTGCAATTTTTTTTTGTTTACCAGTTAATTGAAGTGCTTTACCTTAAATATATTGTTTTTTTTTTTTTTTTTTTTAATTATTTGTAAAGTTTTTTTTTTTTGTATGCAGCATATAAAAGTGCCAGCTAAAGAACATTTTCAACCGTTTAATTTTAATAAAAATTGGCAATTTAAGCTTGGTTATGTCTTAAATAATATCTATTTATTTATTTTTTACTTCAATTATCCCAAGGGGGGTTCGTTTTGCTAGTGAATATTATAAGAAAGCAGATATGGTTTTTAAGAGTTGAGGAAAATAAATTGCCGGATTTCAGACGGTTAAAAAACTGATATCACATCATAGGCAAGCTTGTTTTAGGATGGTTAATCAAGTCCTCAGTGTCATTGTGAACAATTGTACAACATCTATTCTCTAATCCTTAACCTAATTGCAGTTGTTACATTTATGATTTTTCTCTCAGACAGACGGACATAATATATATATGTTTAGCATCCAAAAAACGCATATAACAATGGTGTGATATATGAGTCCTGATCCTGAAAAGCTGTCAATTTAATTTCCTCTACTCACAAAAACCTTTCTCATTTTAAAGGACATTACGTGGCCATAAACCCCAAAATGGTCTTTGGGGTAATTATTGTAAAGAACAAATATATTCGAATGACAGACTGGCCATAGAGGCGAAATGGGAAACAAAAGCAGATGATTAGCAGTTATTGTTAAACAATTATCATCACTTCCTTATAAAACATCTCCCACAACGCAATACAGTCTTATCCAATTTATGATTTGTCTTGTGTAAGTGTATTTGAACAAGTTAAATTAAAGCTTATAAAAGCTAGTTTTGCGTATACTTTTGAGTAGTTTTATGTTTAAAAATAATAATAAAAAGGAGTGTGATTCCAAATATTTTTGGGTATTATTTAAAAATATTTATATATTTTGTGAAAATATTGCAAAACTCACCAATTTTTATTATACCACCACAACAACTACTTACAACTAATATAAACTACGTGTACATGTACGTGTACGTGTACTAATATAAAATAACAAAGAAACTCACATTGTATACTGTCCATAAAAAAATTAAGAAAATTTCCATGCATACATATATAGGACAATATCCTTTGACGGGTATGTATTGTACATTGACGTTCGTAGCAAGATTTTTGAACATTCTTGTTTTGTTTTACTACAAAAATGAAAAAAAAAAATATTAAACAATAATTATTATTATATAAATAAACAAATTATTATATTACTATTACTATTATTAGTTATACATATATAATATAGAATAAAATGCAAGAGTAAATAAAATTGTATATTACATAGTAAACAAGAAGAAATTGAAATTTATTTCATGAAACAAATATGTGGTTGTATTAAAACCTATTAACCAAAAATAAAAATGCCGCAAGGCGACACCACTTAGTAGAGAAGTTGAAGACGGCAGATTGCCTAGCAAATTTCGCCAGTAATAGGGGGGATAATCAACGCTAAGAGTTTTTCTGATGTTCTGGCCAGATTTTGAACCTCTGCGATATGGTGGTCTCCAATTAAAGGATTAGAGATGTGTATGTGAGGGATTCTTCACTCACTGTGGTCCAAACGGCGAAAAAATTAGAAATATGTCCACAACTTTTTATCTGTTGATTTCGGCGGTAAAAAATTTTCAGACATTTATAAAGGAGGACATAGGCTTTCATGAAAATTGCTTTGTTGGTATATATCAGAGAAAGGGTATAATGTCATTTTCATTGCCTATGAATTCTTTCGTAAAAATAATGCATATTGCCGTCACCCCACATTTCAAAACAACAGTATTCAACACTATTCATAGAAAAAAGATTTGACGAAACCCGTGCATTGCATTGCATGTCTTTTGTTTACCTCACTTAACAGTCTCAAAGACAACGAATATGCAGCGAATAGTGTGAATCATTTTAGTGTTGATTGAATGAAGCCTTATACCTTTTAAAGGGAATATTTTTAAACACTTCTTTAATTTCAGTTGTACCCACCACCATTGAATGGGGAAAGGTGTTGGGGAAGAGAATGCCAACGGAATTTTGGACCCAAGTGTCTGGGGAGCCGCCCTGCACCCAAAAGAACGCCAAACGAACTTATAGGCTGATGTGAGATTTAAATAAAAGGGATTTGAGAGCGGGTTTATAAATTTGTTTCTTCAGTATAGGCTCAAAAATGGCTTAACCGATTTTCTTGTTTCTTGAAATTATCACAGATTGTGTAGGTTGATGTGGAAGGAATAAAAGGATAGATAATTCTTTGATATCAGAAAGGGGTTGGATCTTCCTCCTTGCCCCAAAAGAAATAGGTTAGGTTAAAAAGAGGGTGCCACTATGGGGCACCTAAGCCAGTAATCGGCTTGTTGTGCGCTCTAAAAACCATAAAGTAACCTCTAAAAAAGAAAATTTTAAGTTAGCAATTCCGTGCAAAATCCTTAATTGTTTTCAATACCACCCCCCTAAGTTGGTTCATGTCTGGTATTATGTCTCCACCTAAGCACCGGTATCTGTTAGATGCGAAAGCCGGGCAATGACAAAGGAAGTGGTCCAACGTCTCATCATCTTATCATCCGCATGCCCCACACATGCTATCACTTGCCGCACCGATTTTACAAAAGTGAGCTCGTAGTCCTATGTGTCCCGTTATGATACCTTTCAGTAATAACATCGTTTTCTCACGATCTGGATCCCCCTTAGGAGTTTCGCCGTCCTACCGACCGTTTCGCTGTTTCACAATGTTGCATGCGTATTTGCCGCCCACTCTCTTAACTCGAACTGTGCCAACCCGAAAGGCTTCGGGTTAACCAAGTTTATTGACAGCAGTTCTCTGGCCTTCACCGCCACATCGTCTGCCTTTCATTTCCCCTTACGCCGTTATGGCCCGGCACCCAAACGATGCGGATTTTGCCATCCTCAGAGAAGTCCTAGTTGTTATTGCCCTTATGGCAATTTAACTGTCGGTAAAGATGTTCACACTGTTCGTCCTTGCGTTAGCACCACACCACTGCACGAATTCCGCGATCGCCCGGATCTCCGTCTGCAGGACCGTATTGTGGTCAGCAGTCTAAAACAGATCTCAGTCCCTGAGTTTTCAATGTAAACCCCCAGGCACACTCTGTCCTCTAGCTTTGATCCATCCGTGTAACATGACCGATGGCAGCAGTGCCTCGCACTCGACTTCAATTTTCATTTCAGTTATTCGATCGGAAACCTCTACCCTTTCTTCCAGGTTTCCTATCGTTGCCTTGATTATATCGCGATGTTATGAGCCTTAAATCTCATAGCCGCAGTGGCTGCCTCAAACTTAATCTGTATGTCAATGGGTCGGATATCTAAAGTAGTCTCCGGTGCCCTAGTGAGCGTGGTCCTCATCCCTCCGCCTATGCCAAGACAACATGTTCTCTAAACCTGTTGTATGGTCCTTATGTTGCACTTTTTCTCCATAGCAGTCCACCAAACTACTAAGGCGTAAGTAAGTATTGGTCTAATGACGCTGCTGTAGAGCCTGTGGACAATCCTCGGATTCAGGCCCCATTTCGAGCCTTCGGCCCGTCTACATAGTGCCCAACATCTGTGAGCCTTCTCAGTATGCTCCTGAATGTGACACTTCCAATTCAGTTTCCTGTCCAAGATCACACCTAAGTATTTGACCTTGTCAGATATCGAAATTGTCTTATTGAGGAAACGTGGTGCATTAATTTAGCCCACCTTCGTCTTCCTCGTGAACAGGCATATTTTAGTCTTCTCTGGATCAACATTGAGACCTCTGGGTTTAGCCATGTCATATGTCATATGCAAGACCCTTTCGGCCCTTCTCCATAGCTCGTTAGGATCCTTACCTCTTAGAAATAATATAACATCTTCTGCGTAGCAGACGGTAATTGGTTCATTTACGGTGGTCACTCATAGTAGTGGCGATAAAAGGCGTGCCCTGTGTCACTTTCCCCTTACAATTTACACACACAATTACACACACAATTTATCCCCCTGTTCCTTAGCATATGGTTTATCCAGTCTCTAAGGACCGGGTCCACCCGGTACTGTGCTAAGGATTGGATCAGTGTGTCGGTCCGCCTATTGTTAAAAGCCCCCTCGATGTCAATGCATACCGCCAGTGTGCACGTTTTGGCATCGAAGGAGGAGGACAGTTTCCACCGACCTTCCTTTGACATTAGCATGCTGATTGTATTTGAGCAGTTCGCTGGATGTCCTACTCTTTATCATGGTGTCCACAATACGTCCCATGGTTTTGAGTTGAAAGGACGTAAGGCTTATGGGTCTGTAGGCCTTTGGTGTTGTATAACTTGTCTGCCGGGCTTGGGTATAAACACCACCCTTGCCTCATGCCAGGCTTTCGGAGTATATGCAAGTCCTGGGCACGCTGTGAAAATTTTGGCCAGATGAGGCGCCAGATAGTCTGCCTCTTTCTGTAGTAACGCCGGAAATTATCCATCAGGTCCGTGTGACTTAAATGGTTTGAAGCTCCTCAAGGATTCTTTCACCATAAATTCCGTAATAATAAAACCTCGATCAACGTCGTTATTCCAAGATTCCGGTGTCTCCGTGAGTCCCTTCGTATCCTGCGGAAAAAAGGTATTCATCAAAAGCCTCAACATGTCCTCCGTTGTCTCTGCTCTCACTCCCATGTCGTCTACTAAAGTTTCAGTTTGGACATGGGTTTTTGAGAGACACTTTTTTATCTTGGCGGCGCCATTAACGCTATCGACCTGTTCGCAGAAGAGCTTCCAGTAGGCACGTTTAGCCGCTCTGGTAACCTTATTGCATTCCTTGAGCCGTGTGTAATACACATCGTAATAATGTTCCGATTTTTTACGACGTGCTCTGGTAAAAAGTCTACGGACCTCTTTTCCAATATTTCTTAGGCTGATTCCCTTTCCCGAAGAGGACAACTATCTTCGAACGACCCCACTAGTGCAGTCGTAATAATGTTGACATTTTCATCAATGTCTTCTATGCTTGAACAATCTAATTTTCTTGCCCAAGTTTCTTCTGAGTAGGCTTCCGAAATTTGTACAGTTGGTTTTCAACTTATTCCGGAGGCTTATCGGATTCGGCGCTGGCCGTGCTATTCTAAACCTAATGTAGCGATGGTCAGATCATCGATTAGATTTTCCGAACATATCGTCACATCTCATACCTACTCCCTAATCCTATTAACCAAGGTAGCGGTGTTACCAATATTAAGTGTTATCAGGTCGTTAGTATTCAAGAACTCTGCCAGGGCTTGGCCCTGCTTATTAGTGTTGGTACCACCCCAGGAAATGTGGTGAGAGTTCGTATCGCACCCTATTAGTACCTCGTTTCCAGTCTGTTTTGTTTTCCTCACCAGCCGTTGCAGCTCCGAGCAAAAGCAATATCCATAAATAGAAGTGAGCCGATCGGGACAATATGGAACTCGAACGAAAGGAATTTTGGAGTAGAGTACGAATTAAAAATTGGGTACAAGTTAAATACACACATTGGTTGATAACGGCAATATGGGACTCAAATGCAAATTATTTGTGAGTAGAATACGAATTTGGTATTAAAATTTGTGTAAAATTATCTGGGAGCCGCCATTCTCTAAAAACCCTTTAAAAACAGGCATACAGACCGGGCATACAATATGTGACTCAAATGAAAGGTATTTAAAAGTGAAGCATGCAACTCATATCTATTTTCCTATTTTCAGGATCAAGTGTCTGGGTGGCCGACCCACATCTAGAACACCCCACAAGGTCGGCATATTTTCGATCTTGGCAATATGAGACTCAAAAAAGATAATTGTAAGTAGAACTCGGATTTGGTGTCCAATTCTGATGCCAAGAGTCTGGAAGCCCACCGCACCCCCATATTACCATGTTCGGTAAGTATGTCCTTTTTGGGGGTGTGGCGGACACCCAGGGATTTGGCTCCAGAAGCAGATACCAAATTCGTGTTTTATTCCAAATACGTTTTCTTTGAACACATATTACCATGGCCAAAAAATTTCCTATTTGGAGGTGTCTTTTGGGGTGGGAGGCTTTTAGAGGAAGATCCGTCCCACACAATCTGTGAAAATTTTAGACTGTGTAGATTGTATGTTAGGCTCGCATTCTTCTTAAAATATATATCACATGATCCCCACAAGTCATGATTGGTCAGTTAATCTTAGACACAAACTTTAGTTTCATATTCGTAAACTACTCTCATGGTCAGCTAATATTACGATTTGGGAACTGGTCTAGGCGGTTGGGGCGGTCCACATTTCTTGGACCTTATTTTTAATGTCATATTCTACGAAGTCTGCTCCCAAATACCTTTCATTTGAGTCCAATATTGAAAGGATCGTCCAAAATACCTTTTTGGGACGGTTTTAGGTTTGGGATTTGGCCGGCCCCCTAGATACTTGGACACAATTTTTAATATAATATTCGTATCTCTATTCTCAAATACCTTTCATTTGAGTTCCATATTGTTCCAATCGATCTACTTTTGATTTTGGACAGTGCTGTTGGGTAAGTGTGTCAGCTTTCATTTCGTTGCTTGTGGTGTAACGGCAATATAAAAAATGCAATCATCAAACAACTCAGCCAAATCGGATAAGAATTGCGCCCTCTAGTCGCTCAAGAAGTCAAGATGTCAGATCGGTTTATATGACAGCTATATCAGGTTATGGACCGATTTCAACCATACTCGGCACAGTTGTTGGAAGTCATAACGAAACACGTCATACCAAATTTCAGCCAAATCAGATAAGAATTGTCCCCTCTAGACGCTCAAGAAGTCAAGACCCCAGATAGGTTTATATGACAGCTATAACAGGTTATGGACCGATTTCAACCATACTCAGCACAGTTGTTGGAAGTCATAATAAAACACCTCACAATTTCAGCCTAATCGGATACAAATTGTGCCCTCTAGTGGCTCAAGAAGTCAAGATTCGAGATCGGTTTATATTGCAGCTATATCAATACATGAACCGATATGGCCCATTTACAATTCCAACCGACCTTCACTAATAAGAAGTATTTGTGCAAAATTTCAAGCGACTAGCTTTACTCCTTCGAAAGTTAACGTGCTTTCGACAGATAGACGGGCCCACGGACGGACGGACGGACATGGCTAGATCGACTTAAAATGTCATCAAGAATATATATGGGGTCTTAGGTGAATATTTCGAGGAGTTACAAACAGAATGACGAAATTAGTATACCCTCATCCTATGGTGGGTATAAAATGAATGGAGGGTATAAAAATGAATGCTTTTAAGGCAACAGCATTACTTTCTATTGTTGAATGAAGGTAAGTCAAAAGCAACGAAAATATGGATGCGTTATAAAAGCAAATGGTATCAATCCGTTCTCTGGAATGCATTTTAAAAGCGAATGGCGGCAATATGTTCCCTGGCATATATCTTTAATACGGGTTGATATAGAGAGTGTCAAAGTTGACTACGAATTAAGGAGGTATGAATAGTTAAATTTTAAAATATCAAAATTTGGAGATTGGTATAGCTGCCAAAAAAAAGCAATCTCCAAATTTAACATCTTAAGCTTTTAAAACGAGTATATGGCTGACATTTGTAAAACAAACGTACCCCCGTTTTTTTGTATTGTTGCTCTGAAACCCAAATTTTTTCTTCAATTTTTCTTAAATTTGACAATTTTCTCGGCACGGCAAAAGTATATTCCAACCCATAGAAAAATCGATAAATGTTTTAATGAAGCTCCTAAGGGTACTTTAAAAAAATGTTTTTCCTTTTTTTCCTCTTAAATAAGGTATATTGCGTTAATAGGACGGACGTTTTTCACGTGTAATGGTGGCGGCCACAAAAAAAAATTGGAATTTCGACTTTTTTGAAAAATGGACTTTTATGTTGCCGGTTACGTAAAATCGGATAAGATATTTCCATGATTCTTTTGTGTTTTGTAGAAAATGATACAGAAAAAAAGTTCTTTATCATAAAAAACAGGAGTAAGCCCAACTAAAAATTTTTTTTTGTATAAAAATATGATGTTTTATTTAAATATTTGTACGTAAGATTAATTATTAATCAATTCCCTAAGTTTTAACAATGAATTATGTAATTAAATTAGAAATAATTTAAAATATTTCAATGAAGAAATTTTTTTCCAAAAATTTCGTGTTCAAAATAATAGGAGTATTGATATATAACTCAAAAATTTTAAAGCAAATGGCAGAAAAATTTTAAATTACAATAAGTAATAAAAACCATAATTATTTCTGTTCCTAGAGTAATAACTTATTGTTTAAAGACTTCCATCGCACATCTACGATGCATAGAGTCCCAAATATATTCTGGCATTTCTTTAAGCGAGTTTTTGGTATCTCTTTGAAAAGATTTGGCATTATTATTGCGTTCCATAGCTTTTCCGCATTCGGCATTCATGTCGCTGTAACATAATTTCCCATGTCTTCCCATATACAGCGGTCAAAAAAAGTATTCATCATTAGCAAAATTGATAATAAATTCACTTATTTTGGGTAATTGAAGAAAATTTAAAGTAAACAAATAATGCAGTTTTATGCAATAGTTTATTTTTCGTAATATGTTTTAAAATAAATTCAAAAAATAAATTTAATTAGCGCAAAAAATGCAATTTTATATAATAACACCAAAAACAGAACAAAAAAAGTATTCATCATTGATGTGCTATCATCAAAGTCAAATTCAAATATTATTTGGGAATCCCCCTTTTCTGTTTTATTTAGTCAAGGAGGCTTTGCCCTTGACAGCAAATATTTAATTTCATTGAAAATATAGTTTTTGTCAAAATGGGTCGTAAGCAAAACGAGGTTTCTGATGAGGTAGAAGTTTTGATAATAAAACAGCACAGGAATGGTTTAACTCAAAAAACTATCAGTGAAATATTAAATAGACCACGATCTACTATACAATCCATCATCAGAAAGTGGACAGAAACGAAAACTGTTGACAATAAACCAAGATCTGGTCGACCAAAAGCACTTTCAGTTGGAGATGTGCGTTGGCTAGTGCGGCAAGTTCAGAAAACTCCGAAGACAAATGCGACCATTCTTCGTAAAAACACTATGGAATATTTAGGGAAGGAAGTTACTACACAAACAATTCGAAATACACTCAAAAGGCATAGTTACAGAGGAAGAACTGCACGTAAGAAGCCCTTTATAAATAAAATAAACCGAGTGAAAAGGCTAAACTTCGCAAAAATGTATGTAAAACAGCCCGAATCATTTTGGAAAACAGTCATTTTTGCAGACGAGAGCAAGTTTAATCTTTTTGGGTGCGATGGAAAGGTCATAGTGTACAGAAAACCAAATACAGAGCTTGAAGAACGAAACACAGTTGCTACTGTAAAACATGGTGGAGGTGGTTTAATGGTTTGGGGGTGTATGGCGGCTTCAGGAGCGGGAAATCTTGAAATTATTAATGGAGTAATGGATCATAAGTATTACATTGACATTTTAAAGAGGAATTTAAAAGATAGTGCTGTAAAACTTGGGCTTGGTAATAACTTTCAATATTATCAAGATAATGACCCCAAACATTCTGCTTTAAATACCAAGATGTGGATGCTGTATAACTGCCCCAAAGTCATTAAAACTCCTCCTCAAAGTCCCGACTTGAACCCAATTGAACATCTTTGGGAACATCTCGAACGCAAATTGAGAACGCGCAATTTTTCGAGCAAGAGTCAAATGCAACAGGTGATAATGGAGGAATGGACTAATATAGACCAAAATATAACCGCTAAATTAGTCCAATCGATGTCAAACCGTTTAAAAGAAGTTATAAGACCCGGTGGTCGAATAACAAAGTATTAATTTTTTTAAATTATGTTATTTATTTTTATGTTTTTTTGCAATGATGAATACTTTTTTTGTTTAATTTTTTGTGTTCAGCTGTAAAATGGCCCTTTTTGTTCCAATAAATACTATTTTTTTCTTTAAAAACAATGAAATTGTGTACATATATATCACACAAGCACTACTGCATCATTAGTTTAATATGTTTTTATTCCAATTGTCTTTTGTAGACTTATTAAAAAAAAAACATTGAATGATGAATACTTTTTTTGACCGCTGTATGTTCTATGGGATTGAGATCAGGAGACTGAACGGGTCACCACTTAACCTGAATCCAATTGTTTCCAGTGTTAGAATACCAATTTCAGAAGAATATCCCATTCTGCATAAGGTAACATTATATGTTCCAAACTTCTAACATAGACATGCATATTTATTCATTCATTATACAAAAGGCTCCAATCTGTCAATATTTTTTCCCCAACCATGTTTGACTATATTTTTTTTTGTATAATGTGCTTTATATATATTACTAACTGAACCGGGCCCGCTACGCTGCGCCTTCTTTTACTTTATATGTAACAAAATTATCCTTTAAATATTTATTTTCGACAAAAAAGGGCTTTTAGTGATATGCCATGCTGCGAAAAAAGTATATGCATATCGCTTGACTAACAATAAAGTGCCTTTATCTGAATTCCATATGATCTTTATTGGACCACGAATTCGCTCGGAGGTTTTAAGGCCATTCTAAAAAGATTTTTTTTCCGCCCGATATTCGCATGATGTCCGATTTAGGAGTGTTTACGGGGGTGAGGTGGTCCCCTAGACACTTGGCTCTGAAAAAATATCAGCATCGTACTCTTGTCTCAAATACCATTTATATAAACCCCATATTGCCATTGGTTTAAGTATATAGGATGAGGCGTTCCCCAAACACTTGGCCCCAAAATTGGTTTTCAAATTAGTTTTCCAATTTGAAATATCTTTCATTTGAGCCAAATAATGGCATGGTCGGCAAATTTTTACACTTTGGGGGGTTTTAAGGGAAAGAGCGGTGCCCCAAATATATGGTGCCATAGTTGGATATTCGTATTCAACTCCCAAATACCGTTATTTGAGCCCTATATTGCGATGGTGAGTAAATAATTGCTGTTTGTGGTCTATTTTAGGAAAGGGGTAGAACCCCAGAAATTGTTCCCGAAAGTGGGTATCAATTTCATATGAGCCCCACATTGACATGGTGGGATGGTCCCCCAAACACCCTGAAAAAATATCAGATACGTGCTTTATTCTCATATATCTATATATCATTTAATTGAACCCCATATTGGCATTGGCCTCGAAATTAGATATCAAATTCGTTTTCTAATCTCAAATACTTTTCATTTAAGCCCCTTATTGCAAAAGTCAGCAAATATGTCCGGTTTGGGGTATGGGCCCCAAAAAACTATCAATATCGAGCTCTACTGTCTTGAAGAACCAAATTGTCTTGATGAGCAACTACGTTCTATTTGGGGGTTTTTATGGTGTTGGGACGTCCCCTAGACAGTTGGTTCCGAATGTTGATATCAAATTCGTGGTCTACTCCCAAATACCTTTCATTGAGACCGGCCACTCAGTGACTCGGCCATCAAAATATATATCAGATTCATGTCCTACTCTAAAATACCTATTATTTGTGCCTCATATTGTAATGGTCTGCAAATACTTCCTATTAGGATAGTGTTATGGGGGTGGGGTGGCCCCATAGAAAACTTTTCCCGAAGATTGATATCAGATTCGAACTTAACTCCCAAAGACCTTTCATTTGAGCCCCATATGTATATGGTCGCAAAAAATGTAGTACCCTATTTTCACCACGGGATCATTATGCACCATCTGTGTGAAAATTTCAAGAAAATCGGTTCAGCCGTTTTTGAGTCTATAATTAACATGCAAATAAACAAACAAACACAAATTGATTTTTATATATAAAAAGAAGATATGTTGAGAAGACATCCGACATACTGTCTAAGCCCAGTTCCACCAAATAATACAATTTGTTATGTTCCTCCATTTTCCATTAGCCAACCGATATGTCCTTAAACGAAATAAACTGATTGTTGCTTGGTCAGCATTGGCACCATTCTTAAACGATTTGTTAAATAAGTTACTTTTCAACGACGCACAATGCTCTTAATCCCCTATTTCTTTGGCCTAAACTATTTCAGCAATTTGTTTATAACTTTGAAACTAGAAAGCTGATCGTCCTGCAATCTTTTAACGGTTTGTAGTAGAGGTTACAAGCTTTCAGAAAATGTTAGAGTTGGCCACCCTGTTTATAATATAGGGTGTGTTATTGTGGGTAATAGTTGAACTATAGAGATTTCTTTAATACTTAAATACAAATAACTATCGATTTGATTAAAATTGTTTTTAAACAAAAAAGCTTTTTGAGGTGTACAACACGTTCAATCACCAATGAATAATTACAAGTAGATAATAAAAAAGATTTTTTGGTTTTCTAAGACTATTAACTATTGTAATAAAGTAATTGCGGATTTTTCATATAGTCGGCGTTGACAAATTTTTTCACAGCTTGTGACTCTGTAATTGCATTCTTTCTTCTGTCAGTTATCAGCTGTTACTTTTAGCTTGCTTTAGAAAAAAAGTGTAAAAAAAGTATATTTGATTAAAGTTAATTCTAAGTTTTATTAAAAATGCATTTACTTTCTTTTAAAAAATCCGCAATTACTTTTTGGGCAACCAATATATTCCTAGAGCACAATTTTTGGAATCAATTTTAATCTTTTTCTTCTTATGTATAAAAATCAATTTGTGTTTGCTTGTGTTTTCCTTATAGACTCAAAAACGGCTGAACCGATTTTATTGAAATTTTCATAGATGGTGCATAATGATTCCGTGGTGAAAATACAATACGTTACTACATTTTTTGATATCTGAAGGGGGGCGGGCCCTCCCCCTTACCCTAATTTTCAGAAACGCCAGATCTCGGAGATAGGTGGTGCGATTTAAGCGCCCCTCCTCAAAAACAATATGGGGCTCAAATGAAAGGTCTTTGGGAGTTAAGCACGAATATGATATCAATCTTCGGGAAAAGGTTTCTATGGTGCCACCCCACCCCCATAACACCATTCTAATAGGAAGTATTTGCTGACCATTACAATGTGAGGCACAAACAATAGGTATTTTGGAGTAGGACTGACTGGCCGGTCTCAATGAAAGGTATTTGGGAGTAGACCACGAATTTGATATCAACATTCGGGACTAACTGTCTAGGGGACGTCCCAACACCATAAAAACCAACAGCAAAACCCAAATAGGACGTAGTTGCTCACCAAGACAATTTGGTTCTTCAAGACAGTGGAGCTCGATATTGATAGTTTTTGGGGCCCATACCCCAAATCGGACATATTTGCTGACTTTTGCAATAAGGGGCTTAAATGAAAAGTATTTGAGATTAAAAAACGAATTTGATATTTTATTTCGAGGCCAATGCCAATATGGTGTTCAAATAAATGATATATAGCTATATGAGAATAGAGCACGTAGCTGATATATTTTCAGGGCTTAGCGTTTGGGGGACCACCCCACTCCCCAAAACACCCCTAAATCGGGAATATTTACCGACCATGTCAATGTGGGGCTCATATGAAATTGATACCCACTTTCGGGATCAATTTTCTGGGGATCTACCACTTTCCCAAAATAGACCACAAACAGCAATTATTTATTCACCATCGCTATATGAGGCTCAAATAAAAGTATTTGGGAGATGAATGTGAATATCAAACTGTGGTACCATGTATTTGGGGCACCGCTCTTTCCCTAAAAACCCCCTAAAGTGTAAAAATTTACCGACAATGCCATTATTTGGCTCAAATGAAAGGTATTTGAGATTGGAAAACTAATTTGAAAACCAATTTTGGGGCCAAATGTTTGGAGGACGCATCATCCTATATATAATACTTAAACCAATGGCAATATGGGGTTTGAATAAATGGTATTTTCAGGGCCAAGTGTCTAAGGAACCACCTCACCCCCCATAAACACTCCTAAATCGGACGTCATGCGAATATCGGGCGGAAATAAAGTCTTTTTAGAATGGCATTAAACCCTCCGAGCGAATTCGTGGTCCAATAAAGATCATATGGTATTTAGATAAAGACACTTATATTGTTAGTCAAGCGATATGCAAATACTTTTTTCGTAGCATGGCATATCACTAAAAGCTCTTTTTTGTCGAAAATAAATATTCAAAGGATAATTTTGTTCCATATAAAGTAAAAGAAGGCGCAGCGTAGCGGGCCCGGTTCAGCTATTGGGTTGCCCAAAAAGTAATTGTCGGTAATATAGTAGTAATATAGTCGGCGTTGACAAATTTTTTCAACGGCTTGTGACTCTGTAAGTGCATTCTTTCTTCTGTCAGTTATCAGCTGTTACTTTTAGCTTGCTTTAGAAAAAAGTGCGTGAAATTTTGTTTACATTTGTTTGTTTGGCGTCAATTTTAATATGGGTACCACATGTATTGAAAGAAATTCATTTAACAAACCGAATCAGCGCTTGTGATATGCACCTTAAACGCAATGAATTCGATCCGTTTTTAAAACGAATCATAACTGGAGATGAAAAATGGATTGTTAAAACAACGTTAGTCGAAAACGATCATGATCCAAGCATGGTGAACCAGCTCAAACCACTTCAAAGGCTGATATCCACCAAAAGAAGGTTATGCTGTCTGTTCGGTGGGATTGGAAGGATGTGGTATATTTTGAGCTGCTTCCAAGGAACCAAACGATTAATTCGGATGTTTTCTGTCAACAATTGGACAAATTGAATACAGCCATCAAGGAGAAGCGACCAGAATTGGTCAATCGTAAAAGTGTCATATTCCACCAGGACAACGCTAGACCGCACACATCTTTTGTCACTCGCCAAAAACTGAGTGAGCTTGGCTGGGAACTTTTGATGCATTCACCATATAGCCCTGACCTTGCACCATCAGACTACCATTTATTTCGATCTTTGCAGAACTCCTTAAATGGTAAAACTTTCGGTAATGATGAGGCTATAAAATCGCACTTGGTTCAGTTTTTTGCAGATAAAGGCCCGAAGTTCTATGAGCGTGGAATACTAAATTTGCCAGGAAGATGGCAAAAGGTTATCGAACAAAATGACAATTATATATTTGATTAAAGTTCATTCTAAGTTTTATTAAAAATGCATTTACTTTCTTTTAAAAAATCCGCAATTACTTTTTAGGCAACCCTAGTTTTTTATAAAAATTGTTTCGAAAGACAATTATTTAAGAAAAATTTTTCTAAAACATAAATGTATACGCATATTCTTGTACTTATGTCTAGCATATAAGTTGTTAAAAAATAATGATATATTATCTTAGTTAAACGTTGCTAAAAAAAACTACTTCGACTCAAACATGTTCGCGCCTTTTTCCACCACCACGTTCTCTATGCTCAGTTTTTTTGAAGAAGACAAATTTTATATGAATAATTCAAATTATAAATGAAATTAAAATGTAAATATTTTTTATATAAATAACACCACAGCATTTCGCTCCTAGTGCTACAAAGTGGCATCGCTTTGCGGCAAGCCATTCGGACTCGCCAATAAAATGGAGGTCCCTTATCATTGACCTTGTAACGGGCAGCAATCATGGGTATTAGATAATTTTGCCCGCAGTTTATTAATGACATTTTTATACCCACCACCGAAGGATGGTGGTGTCATTCCGTTTGCAACACATCGAAATATTCATTTCCAACCCTATAATGTATATATATTCTTGATCGTCGTAAAAATCGAAGACGATCTAGCCATGTCCGTTGAAATCTCGCTCCAGTCTTTAAAAATTGAGATATTGAGCTGAAATTTTGCATAGATTCTTTTTTTGTCCATAGACAGGTAAAGTTCGAAAATGGGTTATATCGGACCATATCTTGATATAGTCCCCATATAGACCGATTCGCCGATTTAAGGTCTAAGGCCCAAAAAAGCCATTTATTATTTGATTTTTTTTGAAATTTCGGACAGTGAATTGTGTTAGGGTCTTTGACATCGTTCTTCAATTTGGTGCAAATCGTTCCAAAAGGCGCATTTGTAATTCGTTTTGCCTGAAATTTGATGCAGTGGCTTATGTTAGGCTTTTCGACATCCGTGTCGTATATGCTTCAGATCGATCTATATTTCGATATAGCTATCAAAAAGGCCAATATTTTGTTCTACAAAATTGAACAATTACTTGTACTTATTAGACCACTCAATGTCCGTGCCAAATTTGGTCCAAATCTGACCATATTTCGATATAGCTGCAATGGGGGTTCGGCCCGGCCGAGCCCAACTTAACGCCTTTTTACTTGTTAGCAATACCAAGGTTATAATAAAAAATGTTTTCTATTATTACAAATAAGTGTTTATTCTTGAACTTCATCGAATGCTGTATGTAATGACATTTGTGCTACCGGTAACACAGACGGTATTCCGTTTAATAACTCGTTATATTTTAGCAGCTAGTAAATCTGAGAATAATAAGTTATCCATTATTTTACATGCCAAAAATAATGACATGTACTTACCAAGTTTTTGCTGATTTTTTTTTTTGAATTTTTGAAATCCATATTGAATATTTGGTAAGAACAAGCAGATATTCTATCTGTGCGTTTTTTGTCAAATATGTAATATGTACCATGTTATTGAATGCAACTCTTAGTCTCTGTTGATCTATGTATGTAGTCACAGTTATGGAAAATTTCTGAACCATATAGAAGTGTTGGGATTAGATAAGTTTTAGCTGGTAACATGCGAATGTGAAACGGCGTAGATTCTTTAACAACCCTCGGATTTCTTATCATGCCGTGAACTTTGCCGGCAGCGGCTGTAATATGTTGTGACCAAGATAAATTTTGGCTGAAAGTAATTCGTAGATTCTTTGCGTGTCCCACGAACTCAATAGCTGAGTTATTAACTTTCAGTTCACAGACTCCCCCATTAAATTTTCTCTTGCTGATATGCATACATTTAGATTTTGATGGGTTTATTTGCAGTCTGTTATTCTCAGCCCAATCATATAAATAAAATTCAATTTGTGTTTGTTTGTGTGTTCCTTATAGACTCAGAAACGGCTGAACCGATTTTCTTGAAATTTTCACAGATGGTGCATAAAGATCCCATGGTGAAAATAGGGTACTACATTTTTTGATTTCTGAAGGGGGCGGACCCTCTCTCTTATACTAACTTGAAAACAAAAAGTTTGGTATCCAAATTCGAATGGAGTACCTAGGGGGGCCGCCCCACCCCCATAACTTACCAAATATATATATAGACCAATCACGACAATATGAGACTCAAATGAAAGGTATTTAAGATTAGAAAACGTATCTAATATCCAATTGTCGGACTAAGTGTTTGGGGGACCTCCCCAACACCCAAAACATCCCTAAATCGGACATTTTTACCGACCATGACAATATGGGACTCAAATGAAAGGTATTTGTGAGTAAAACGCGAATCTGATATCCAAATGTGGGACCAAGTTTCTGGGGTCCACCCCCAAACAGGACTTATTTACTGACCATCGCAATATGGGGCTTAAATAAAAGGTTTTTGATATTAGAATACGAATCTGATATCCAGATGTGGCACCAAGTGTTTGGGGGCCGCCCCATCAAATGAAAGGTATTTGGGAGTATTTGTTAAAACATTACGGACCAACTGTCTAAGGGACGTCGCACCAGCAAAACAACCCCCAAATATGATGAATTTGCTCACCAAGGCAATTGAAGTCTTCAAGACAGGGGAGCTCGGTATTTTAAGTTTTTAGGCCCCATACCCCACACCAGACATATTAGCTGGCTTTTGCAATAAGGGATTTAAATGAATGGTGTTTGAGATTAGAAAACGAATTTGATATCCAATTTTAACGTCAATGCCAATACGAGTTTAGAGCACGTTGCTGATATATTTTCAGGTCTTGGTGTTTGGGGGACCACCCCACTCTCCAAAACACCCCTAAATCCGGCATATTTACCGAACATGTCAATATGGGGCTTAAATGAAAGATATTGGGGGCAGAACAAGAATTGATTGATTTTCTGGGGGTCTACCCTTTACCCAAAATACCCCACAAACAGCAATTTTTTACTGACCATCGCAATATGGGGTTCAAATAAAGGTATAGGTATAGAATACGAATTTGATATCCAAATGTAGGGCCATGTATTTAGGGCATCAGCCCTTCCCCAAAACATCCCCCAAAGGGTAAACATTTTTCGGCCATACCAATATGTGGTTCAAATGAAAGGCATTTGAGATTAGAAAACGAATTCGATAACCAATTTTGGGGCCATGTGTTTGGGAGACACCTCATGCTGTAAACTCCCCTTAAACCAATTGCAATATGTGGTTTAAATAAATTGTATTTGAGAGTAGAGCATGATGCTGATATTTGTTTCAGGGCTAAGTTTCGGGGGACCTCCTCACCCCAGAAAACACTCCCAAATTGAACATAATTGGTAAAAATTTTCCAACCATGGCAATGTCGGGCCCAATTCAAAGGTATTTTGGAGTAGAGCACGAAATTCATCCCCACTTTCGGGACTATGTTATTGGGGGTCCGCACCACCCAGTATCCATATTGAAGACTATTAAGAATGGGGTACCATCCAAACTTAAATGACCTTAAACCGTCTAAGCGAATTCATACACCAACATAGATCATATGGGATACAGATGGTATTCAGATAAGGCATTAATATTGCCATACTGTTACTCGAGCGATATACAATACACATACTATTTTGATAGCATGGTATTTCATTAAAAGCTCTTTTATTGTCGAAAATAAATATTCATAGGATAGTTTTGTTCCATATTAAGTAAAAGAAGGTGCAGCGGAGCGGGCCCGGTTCAGCTAGTTACTTATATTATCTAAATCTTTATTTATTTTGTTGATGCAGCGGGCCTAGAGCCCAGTTATAATTGTACATCATCTGCGTTCATCTGAAGTTTCGTATGAATCGGTTAACAAATGACCAAATTATTGCAATACTAGTTCAAATCGGACGAACATATATATGGGAGTTATATCTAAATCTGAACCGATTTCTATGAAACTCACCAATAATATCGAGACTTATAGGAGAATCCCTCATCAGAAAGTGATTCTGAGTGGATCGGTATACTTATCAATGGGTCTATCTCTCTTCCCTTTGGGTGTTACAAGCAAATTCACTAATTTATAATACCCTGTACCACAGTAGTAGTGTAGGGATTGAAAATCCTTCAAAAAATTGACGAATGTGCTTCATGATGGAAGGCATATAAGATTCGGCACGGTCTAATTTATACGCGTCTTAATATGTTAATGCCTTATTATTTGTATGATCTAGTATTACTTAATTTTTAGTATAACAAAATGTAGAAATTGCCGTATTTACTAAATAAACCATAAAGTTGTTATTTAACTTTCTTGTTGATAATAAATAATTCTTATCACATCTCTCCAGGCAATGGTAAAATTCATTAAAAAAAAGCATCCATGCTCTGCTAAGCAATATACAAAAATAATCCAGAAAGGTAAGCGGACTTATTTGCTATTTACCAAAAAAAAAAAAAACATTCCAACATGCTAGCGGGCATTTATATTGAAAAATATCATAAAACATAAAATATTTCGTCGAAATTTACGACCAATTAAAAAGTTAAAAATTTGAAATAGAAATATGTGTCGATGACTGGCTACTTTTTCAAGATCACAGAACCATGTATGTGTGCATGCAACACAAATCTATGTATGCACAAACATATACGTAGATGCGAGAATATTTTAAATATGCTTTGTTTTTTAAAAACATTATATTTTATATCAAATTATCTCCATCGAATTTAAAATCTTCTAAAAAATGACGCTGGCTGCAGACTATAATCGAAAAATCGCATTCGGTAGCAACAAAAAATTTTTTGAATAAAAATAACGTTTGTCAATACGATGTGATGATTTCAGTGGTCACAGCCGAACAGACGGACTCGTCAACCAGCTCAACGTCTCAATTGATTCTGGTAGGGGACTATTGCTTCACTGGACGACTGAACGCTGGTGCGGCCTATTTGCTTCAAATTCAAATGTCCCATCGAAAAGTGTCAAAATGTTAATTAAATTAAATACTTTCTATATAAACAACAATTATTAAATCAAAACACTCACAATTTCAATTGTTTCAGTTAAATGCCCATCTATCTATCATTTAATCAAGCCATTACTTAAATGATGATTGTTTGGAGATCAGTTAAGTAGCTCGTGTTTGACTTTCTATAGAAGAGGGTAGTTATTTCAACATGTGCAAGAAAACAGTGGTATTGATATGACTTTAACTAGCTAACTGATTTTCCCCACAAAAAGTCAATAGTTTCAAATTTCTTACTCAAACCGCTTATATGCTGCATCTATCAAATTTAACAAACATTTTTGAGTAACAACAGATAGTTTGCTGGAAATGGGAAAGCAACATAACAAATACTTTGGAGGAGTCTGAACCTACGTTTACAATCATAAAACAAAGTATATTTCACATCAAAATGAAGCATTAATTAAGGTTTCTATAGACTCAAGAAGTTAAATTGGGAGATCTAGATGGCATTTGGTGTTAGTGATAGGGGACAAAGATGTTCCATAGCCAAATTCCATCCAAATCGGATGAAAACCGGTTCCGTTCCGGTAGGATCCAAAAGATATATTGGGGGATCTACGTGGCATGTGGTGTAAGTGATAGGGGACACAGATGTACGATAGCCAAATTTCATCCAAATCGGATGAAAATTAAGGAATTATATGTATGAGAGAGATTACTGTTTATACATATATCTATACAGGCGGTAGTGGGTATAAAGAATGAAATATGATGAGTAAGCACGTTCCGATACATAAGATCGATCTCGCGAGAACATGATGGTCATTGGTTATTTAAAGGCATTAATAACTCGACTTGTCATATTGAGGATCACTTACAGAGAGAATTTTCCTTCATAAATATAATGATTGGGGTTCAAAACCATTTTGTTTACAAATATTTCGAAAAGTTTTATTATATTAATCAGAAAATTATAAATATCATGAATGAAAAAAAATTTATAAAGCAGTATTTAATTCCCGATTTATTTTGTAAGAAAATTTTTAATGTTAACTTTTATTATATGTACTATAAATTATTATTGGTAATATTAGTCAAATTTATGGGATTAACTGTTTTCGAGTAGTATTTAATTCCTGATTTGTTTTTAAGAGAACTTTTGTGAATTTTTAATTTTGTAGTGTTTTAGTCATATATCTAACGACTTGACTAATAAATGGGCAAATTAAATTAAAATTAAAAAATAAATGAAACATTGTTTCATAAATGTAACGAAATTTTTCATAATATTAATCATTTTTATCATAAATATAAAAATTATGTTATTGAGATACTTTATCGTAGGTACACAATGAAAATTTGTTCATTAATGAAAATTAGCTGGGGGAATTTTCCAAGTCCAGTCTATGTAACCTACTTAATGTATACTTGGAAGAGGTGCAGCATTATTTCTAGTTTGCTAGTATGTTGATGGATAAAATACTAACAAACTACAAATAATGCTGCATTATGCAAAAAAAAAAAATGAATGTGCATGTTTTACGTTACATTTTAGGGGGTTTTGGGGTTGGGTTGGCTCCCCAGTTACTAGGCTCCAATTTTTAATATGAAATTCGTACTCTACTCCTGAATACCTTTCATTTGAGTACCATATTTTCCCGATCGGTCCACTTTTATTTTTGGGTGGTACTTTTGGGGTAGGGGGGAGGGTCCGTCCCCCTTCCGATATTAAAAAATTATATAGCCTATGTTTCCTACCAGATCAACCTACACAATCTGTGAAAATTTCAAGGTAATTCGTTCAGGAACAAACAAACAAACCGACAAACAATCAAACACAAATTAAATTTTTTGTATAAGAATTATTATTATAAATTCTATGAAATTTTTTCTTAAATGTTATGAAAAATGCTCAGAATTGTTATGAAAACTGTTCATAAACTATATGTTTGAGTTTCATAATTGTTTTGATATGTTTCATTGATTTGAGATTTATGAAACGTGTTTTATAAATGGTATGAAAAGTTGCAATAAGACATAATTAAACATTTTTTTCATAAAAGTTATGACACAACCACTAAAATCATGAACATTTTTCTTTCTGTGTAGATGTCGCTGATTGTCCGCGACTGTAGTGGGTACTACTCCTTCCACTACCCGCAATCTGTGAATAGCTCTCCGCTGAGCTTTTTATGATAACGATGAACTCCACACAAATCGGAGCTCAAAGTTCTAAACTATGTGGTGCTAATAGTTACATCGTACCGGGTGCAGGACAGAGCTTTTTTTTTATTAGTATAGTTCACTACATTATATACCTGTAATCTGAAAATAAAAAAAAATTTTTACAAAACTCAATATTTGCAAAAACGAAATGTTAAACTCACATATCGTTTATGATTTGATAACCTTTTAATCGCAGCAAATTATTCATTTTGTGAACAATGCGTTTTCTTTTTCCTATCTTATACGAGGCAATAAACTCAATGGACTGGTTATTTGCAATGGACCAAATCTTATTGCTGTATTTTAAAGCTATATTGAACTAGTATGAAGTCTATATTTCATACAATACGCTATCGAAGAAATATATATTTTTTAAACAGTAAACTATAAACAGTTTCAATGCGAATTTTAAATTTAGCAATTCTCTTTGGCTAATTTTGCTTTCTTACAAAGGCATTAATTCACAAAAAATATATTATTATTATTATATTATTATTACGATTAAACCACAAACTGAGGGGGTCATACGTTTATGAACATTAAAAAAAATGGGGACTAAGGTGACTGCCCTGGGGGTCACCAAATTTCACAAAATTAGCATAAAATCACTGAATTGTACATTTCGAACACATCTAGATAAATAAGATTTAATTCAATCTAGCCCAACGATATGTATATACGAGGGTTGACTTTTATATTTCAGGATTGGATAACTCTTGTGTTACAATCTGCCAACTGACAGCTCTATCGTAAAGCTTGAAATTTTTGAGGTTATACGTACTCAGAAAGTTTTGACATACGAGCGATAGCGTAGGTGTTGTTTACAGTAACTTTAAAGATTTATCTCGCCCAGAAAATGGAATTAAATTGTGAACATTTTCGTGCAAATATTTCTTAAAACTTTCGACGTGGATTAACTCAACGACAGTGAATCGATGAACTTAATTCAATTTGGCGATAAAGTTACATCAAGGAACAGTGTTTATCGATGGTATGGTGAATTCAACCGAGGTCGTAGTTCGCTCAAAGACGAATTTCGTGAAGGTCGTTCAAAATCGGTTGTTGTTCCAAAATCTATGGATGCTGTGCGCCAACTGATATTGCAAGAGCGTCATGCGACCTATCTTGAGATTGAAACAACCTTAGACATTAGTGGGACCAGCATACATTAAAGAAAAATTTGTTCGCGTTGGTTCCTACACCATTTTTCAATAGCTCAAAAAAAGGATCATATCGATTGGTCAAAAGATATGCTCCAAAAATACACAACAACTAAATTTAACACTCAAAACATCGACTTGATGAGTCATCTGCCGTATAGTCTTGACTTTGCACCGAATGACTTTATTCCCGTAAGTAAAAAATTAAATGAGAGGTTAACGTTTTTCGACACCTGAAGAAGCGGTTGATGCGTTCAGAATGAATGTTTTGGAGATACCTCATCAGAGTGGAAAAAGTGATTTAACAATTGGTTCAAACGCATGCAAAACGACAATTCAAGAGCTTTAAGTGAATATCATGCTACGAAAATAGCAAATGTATATCGTTTGACTAACAGAAGAACAATATAAATGGCTTTATCTAATCCCATACGATCTTTATTGGTCTATGAATTCGCTCGAAGTGTTTTAGTTTGGATGTAAGATATATTCCACTATTATAAGACTCTATTTGAGCCCGATATTCTCATGATGTCCGATTTGGGGGTGTTTTCGGAGGTGAGGTGGTCCCTCAGGCACTTAGCTCTGAAAACAGATATATAAGGATCGTGCTCTACTATCAAATACCATCTATTTAAACCTCATATTGCCATAGGATTAGGGGAAGTTTATGGGAAGAGGCGTCTCCAAACACTTGAGCGAAAAATTGGTTATCAAATTTGTTTTCTGATCTGACCAGTACCTTATATTTGAGACACATATGGCCATGGTCGCTAAATTTGTACTCTTAACCCTGAAAATAAATCAGCATCGTGCTCTACTTTCAAATATCATTTATTTGAACCCCATATTGCCATTGGCCTCAAAATTAAATATCATATTCGTTTTCTAATCCCAAAAACTTTTCATTTAAACCCCTTATTGCAAAAGTCAGCAAGTATGTTCGGTTCGGGGTATGGGCCCTAAAAACTATCAATATCAAGCTCCACCTTCTTAAAGATCCAAATTGTCATGGTGAGCAAATGCGTCCTATTTGGGGGTGGGACGTCCATTAGGCAGTTGGTCCTGAATGTTGAAATCATATTCATGATCTACTCCCAAATATTGCAGTTTTTATTTGAGTCCCATATTTGCATAGTCGGCGAACATGGCCGGTCTGGAGGGTGTTTTGGGGCATGTGGCGGCCACTCATTCACTTGGGCCTGAAAATATATCTCAGATTCGTGTTATACTTGAGCCCCATATTGCAATTGTCAGCAAATACGTCCTATTCGGGTGGTGTAATGGGGGTGGAGTGGCCCCATAGACACTTTTCCAGAAGATTTATATCAAATTCGTGTTTTACTCCCAAAGACCTTTCATGAGGGTGGACATTTCGTATTCTTTTCTCAAATTCCGTTTATTTGAATCCCATATTGCCAGGGTCAGTAAATAAGTCCTATTTGGGGGTGTTTTGGAGAAGGGATGGACCGGCTCGAAGTCTAGAACATTTGTAAGAGTCAATCGAGCTTTATGAGAACCATGTTTCGTACCCGCATAAATTGATGAAAGCTGAAAGAAATAGAATCACAATCTAGTATTAAAACCTTTGCAATAAGCTTTTATTATTTAAATTTGCAGTGCCTTTATAAATATAAACATTGAATCTACATCCAGATTTAATGTTGAACTGCTTCCTTAGTTCAGGTACAAAGTTTATGGATCTATGGAATGGATAATGGATCCATTTGGTATGACAGTAAAACATTCTCCAAAAAAAGGTGTCGCACTGCGGCATGCCGTTCGGACTCGGCTATAAAAAGGAGGCACCTTGTAATTGAGCTTAACTTTTTTTTGGTATTGGGGCCAGATTAGACCACTGGGTTTATTTTTTGTTTTTGTCTAGAATAGAAAATCAAAAAAAAAAAAAAATTTTAGGAAAGTATAGGCAAAAAGTAGTATTGCAAAATGCATTGAGCACAAAAGATTTTATTGAAATTTTGGCTTAATTTCAAGAGCAAACCTTTAGAAAAAATTTTATTGTAACTTGCTAAGAAAAAATTGCATTAAAATTTGGTTTCTAGTAAAACTCTCATTGCAATTTTGTCCTGAAGAAAGATAATTTTGAGGCAGCTCTGGCTTGAGTTAGATGTTTTTTTTATAGAATATGAAACATGAAATTTTATTATTAAAGGTAATTTTACTAAAATTTTGTGTTTTGAACGAATTTAATTAATTTTTTTTTCTTTGGACAAAACAATTTGGTTACATCCCTGGTGGAGGGTATAAAACACGACAAAAACAATAAGCAGACCCGTATTGCCATTGCCATGAGTTCAGATGTCACCAACAATTCAAAAAACGTGATTCTTATAGAAAAGGTGTGTCGAATACTTACTTCCTTGATCAAATAGCTTTACCAATCTGGAAAAAATATAATAAATTTATATTGCATCGTATGAAGATTCCACGGCGTACTGGTCTTTTCGCTTAAATCTGTAGTAGCAAGATAACTTTTCCTACTAAAGCTGGCAAAATATCGATGGCACTATAGATACTATCGATATTTAATTTTTTAACTGAATATCGATTGAAATTTTTCCGATGGATACTATCGCAAAAGTTAAATTTTTTTTCAAAGTAAAAAAAAGCAATCCAACACTGAATGTTTCCTTTAAGATATATTGCGCTTATAGAGGGTGCAATTTTCATCCGATTAGACTAACATTTTGTACATTATTTCTCTCATGACTTCCATCTGACTTTGATAACCTTGGTTTTAATTTATTTGTGCATTGATATTGTTTCTATATAAATCGATCTCCCGATTTTTATACCCCACACCACTTCTGTGGTACAGGGTATTATAACTTAGTGATTTAGTTTGTAACACCCAAAAGGAAGAGAGATAGACCTATTGATAAGTATACCGATCGACTCAGAATCACTCTCTGATTCGAGTCCGTTTGTCTGTCTGTCTGTCTCTCCATGTTAATTTGTGTACAAACTACAGGTCGCAATTTTCATCCGATCGTCTCAAAATTTGGTATGGACATGTTTTTCGGCCTAAAAACGAAGTCTATTGAAATTGGAAAAAATTGGTTCAGATTTGGATATAGCTCTCATATATATATGTTCGTCCGATTTGCAGTAATAATGCAATAAAATGGTCATTTATTAACCGATTCCCTCGAAATTTGGGAGGAAGGATTTTTTTATGACTCCCGACCTTACAAATGAATTTCATCGAAATCGGTTCAGATTTGGATTTAGCTTCCATATATATAGTGCAATTAAATGATTCTCTTGAAATTTGACACAAACATTGACTCTCGACATTGCTGGTGAATTTCATGGAAATCGGTTCAGATTTAGATATAGCTCTCATATATGTATATCGCCCGATTTTCACTTCTAGAGCCATTGCAATCGCATTTTTTTACCAACTACTACTACAATATCTGAGACTACTACTACAATATCTGAGAAGTTTGCTTGTAATCGGTTCAGATTTAGATATAGCTCCCATATATATGTTCATCAGATTTTGGGTAATTTGCATTAGTGTTGTCATTTGTCAACCGTAGTTATTACAGTTTGAACATATTTGCTCGAAATTTGATACGGATTGTTTAAAAACCCATCTGAAAACATCCGCCGAGATCCATCAAAATTGGTTCAGAATTGGATATAGCTTCCACATTGTACTTATAGGGTAGGTGTAGGATATTGTACAGTCGGCACCGCCCGACTTCCTTACTGGTTACTTCTCATTTTCGTTTCAAATATAGGTGAGGGGAAATTAACGATAGTATCGATACTTTCAATATTTTTTATTAAAACTATCGAAAACATCGAATGTTTCGATTATCTATAGTTTGTCAGCTCTATATCCTCTACACTAACAGAATTTTTCGTGGTTCTTAACTGCTTCACCAAAATTCACAAAATTCAAAAACATTTTTGAAATAATTTGACCGAGATCCTATATTAGTTCGTTGTCAATGAGTTGTTCAACACGAAGGACGATTGGAAAAGGTATGATTGAGGCACATTCCAGATCGGACCGTTTTTTTCTATTTTGCAAATATTGGGTTGCCCAAAAAGTAATTGCGGATTTTTCATATAGTTGGCGTTGACAAATTTTTTCACAGCTTGTGACTCTGTAATTGCATTCTTTCTTCTGTCAGTTATCAGCTGTTACATTTAGCTTGATTTAGAAAAAAAGTGTAAAAAAAGTATATTTGATTAAAGTTCATTCTAAGTTTTATTAAAAATGCATTTACTTTCTTTTAAAAAATCCGCAATTACTTTTTGGGCAACCCAATAATATCGAATAAAAAATATCAATCGATATTCAGCAAAAAAAAAAAAAAAATATCGATAGTACAATACAATCGATATTTTGCCAGCTGTAGGAAAAAGGGATTTTGTTTCCTAAAACTAAGCTGAATGTTATTTTCAAAAACTATGATGAAGTATGAGTATTTCATACAAAAACGGCATAGGTCTCTAGGACAAATATATATATTCGTTGGCGCACCAAGTAAAAGAAAAAGCTACGTGATGTCACGAGCACGTGATAAATTTAATTGAAAGTTCAAGTCTATCATTTAATATAAATTTAATTATATGCGTAAACTGATATAAACTGTATCTGAATGATATGTACTCTATCTATTAAATAAGTTTGTGACATTTTTCTGTTTTATTTAGAAATTACTATAATAATGATAATGGACTCATGGATTATGACATTTTTCATAATAACAGTTGCAACAACAGAACTAAACGTAAAACATTTAGGCAAATATTGTTCATAAAAATTATGTTAAACAAACTGAATAGTAAATGTTCCGTGAATGGCCGTTAATAATGTTGAGCATTGAAAGCCCATGTTTTGGAAAATGAAAATAGCAAACACAAAAGCCAATTGAGATACAAAATATTTGCACAATTTATCATCTAATTGATGACAGTTAAAGCATTTTCAAATCAAATTAACGAAACAGTTGTTAAGGTAGATATGTACATGGAAGTGTATGTGTAAACATTTAGGTTTCCACTGTTGTACACTTGGATATTCAGTGTTTTTTGGGATTTAAATTATGTGGATGAAAAACGGAAAACAAACCAGCTGGATTTGGGGTTGTCCATGTCGTTGCAATCATTACTGGCGAAGCGGGGGTTTGATAAAGCGAACATGTATGGATTCTATATATGCCTTACAACACCTAGGTTAGGTTAAGATAGGTTATTTATTACAAATTATACTAACTTCGTCATTCCGTTTGTAACACTTTGAAACATGCGTCTAAGACCCCATAAACTATATATACTCGTAGTATTGATCGTCATGACATTCTAAATCGAACAAGCTACGTCCGTCCGTCCGTCTGTTTGTCGAAAGCTCCCTAACTTTCGAAGGAGTAAAGCTAGGTAAATTAGTGTAAGTAAGGTAAGTAAATTAGTGTCAGTTGGGATTGTAAATGGGTAAAATCGGCCCATGTTTTAATATAGCTGCCATATAAACCGATCTTGGGTCTTGATTTCTTGGGCCTCTAGAGAGCAATTCTTGTCCGATTTGACTAAACGTGGTGTTTTGATATCACCTCCCACAACTGCGCTGAGTATGGTTCAAATCGGTCTATATCCAGATATAGCTGCTATATAAATTGATCTCCCGATTAGATTTCTTGAGCTTATAGAGGGCGCAATTCTTATCCGATTTGGCTGAAATTTTGCACATTTCGTAGAGCAATGACTTCCAACAACTGTATCAAGTGTGGTATAAATTAGTCCCTACCTGATATAACCGCTTCTTTAGGGCGCATTTTTTATCCAATTTGGAAAATTTCACATAGGTCATTTTGATACGACTTCCAACAACTGTGCCAAGTATGGTATATATCGGTTGAAAACCTGATATAGCTGCCATATAAACCAATCTCCCAATTTGACATTCTGAGCCACTGAAGGGCGCAATTTTTACTCGCTTTGCCTGAAGTTTTGGTGTTGGCATTTTTCTATGACTTCTAACAGCCATAACAAGTATGGCCATATCGGTCAATAACTTGATATTTCTTATATATACATTGAAAAAGTCGTTAAAGGATTCGGCCACAATTGAACCAAGCAGATCGCTTTAAATAGACATATATTTTTTGGTCGTTATTGTTGAACATCAAGATATATTCATTTACAGGTAGTGGTAGTTGTCCAACAACAAAATATTGAGTGCACTATCTGTCAAAATCAGTGATTAGTGCAATTAGTGTATGTTACTAGTTCGCGGCATTTTCTTTGTTTGTGCGTATTAGTAGATGTTCTATGTTTACCTCTACCTCGTTGTCCTTCTTCTGAAGAAATCGTAATTTGTAACTTTAAAGAGCGGAACAGGCTGAACGGGTTGAGCCTTGTTTTTGAGCATTGCGTTGCACTGAAAAAATGCAACTCTGCAAACAAATGTCAAAAAGCAACTCTCAAAAGTTAAACAATTTTTAACTTTGACGCCTCAAAACACTATTACTTCACGAGGACTGACTCTCAGTCATCAACGTTGAAAATTCTATAACTTTTCGCATTGATTTGTGGGATTTGTTTGCAGGGTTGGATTTTTTCAATGCAACGCCTAAAAACAAGGCTTAACGAGCACATTCTGGTTTGGTCTATATAAAAATTTCGTAATCAAATATTATATGTCATGCCGGACACCATAAGTCAGATTACTGCTCTAGCCAATCAACTCTTCAAGCTTCACAGCTATGAATTTGTGATCATCTATCATCTGCCGCCTTTCGGGCCTGATCTCGAAGAATGAATTTGCATGTAACCTGAGATATATCTACAGTTCCCTTAGAATGCGTAATGTAGTTCCTTACAAACTCGTCTGCTCAACAATACCCTGGAATATTTTGTGGCCCGGCACACAGAACAGTCGAGTTTTGAAGTTTTCGGTCATCTCGTTGAGATATTTGCAACAGTCGAGAGTGGTGTTTAAATGTAGAAAAACGTTATGCCGAGATAAAACCTTCTATCGGGTTATCCAATAAGGACTTGACAACTTTTTTTGAAATAAAACGCAAACCATTTGGGATGTTTCAAAACTTTATCGACTTGAAGTACAATTAAAACATTTTTGAATCGAACTTCACTTCACTAGCATCTGTCAACACATTGGACCCAATTTTCGATGACTCGGCCACACATTTCAGCCGAAACGGTCGCTATTTTCCTTTCAATGTTGTTGAGCTCTTCTAATGTCTTCGGCTTGTTGGCATGGCACCTTCCTGTTGGAATCACATGTCGTCCAGTTCCATATCCTGCAATTCAGGTCAAAAACATTATTGAGTATGGTGCGGTAGAGTTGTCCATGGTTCATAGCATGCAACCCTCACCAAACAATTATTTGTTGTGGATAAAGTGTTGATTCGTAAAGCACATGTGGAATTTCATCCGAACAATAACGCATATTTTGCTTATTGAAGAACCCATTAAGTCAAAAATGAGCTTCGTCACTAAGATGCTTAACGCTCTTGAGTAGCGGTCATCGACTCCGAATTTCGGTAGTAAATTGTTTCGGATTTGCAGACTTTTTTCGTTCGTGTTCTTTACTATGATGAAAATGTCGAGTTTACTTAATAAATTGGCAGTGACAGTTCGATGATTAGTATAAGAGTGCGTTCACAAATTTTAATTGTCAAGTCACTATTTGAAAGCCCTTTATTACAAGAGATATTAAAGTTCCAAACGGTTTTATCAGATATAGTGGCACAGTACTTTTTTTATTATATCTTAGCTCAGACAATGTGCAATCCCTATTATCTGGGATATCAGGTATTGTATTAAGTTTAACACGGTGCCCGTAGTGGCTGCTTGATCAAAGAAAACCACACGGTTTGTGTGTCTCTTCACTATATCCAGGGGATTGAAAGGAAGATAAAACAAATCGGATCCAATTCAAATCGGCATACATACATTTATGAGAAATATTTGAAGGAAAAGATCTCAAAAAATATCCCGTTTTGTTTTATTAGACACTAGCTGGACAGGGCCCGCTCCACTGCGCCATCTTTCAATCACATATTTTATTTGAGCCCTATATTGACACGGTTAGGAAATAAGTACTTTTGGATGTGCTGGTACGGCCTTTCAGATATTTCGCCTCAAATGTGGATGTCACATTTGTGCTCTACTCCCAAATACCTTTCATTTGAGCCTTATATTGCTATGGTCGATAAATAAGTTCAGTATGGGGGTATATTTGGGGTTGAGATGGACCGTCATATATCAGATTCGTTCTCTAGTCTCAAATACCTTTAAATTGATTCCCATATCGTCATTATTGGATTGTATTTCCATTTAGCGGGCTTTTTGAGTTAATATAAACAAACTCAATTTCACTTAAATTGCCCCACCCATCTCTGAGATATGGCGTTTTTGAAAATACGGTAAGGGGAGGGTCCGCCCATTAAAGTTTGGATATTAGATCTACTTCATTCTTTTGGTTTTGGTGGTGCATTGGAGTACGCTTTGCCTCGAAAGTGGAAATCAGATTCATACTCTACTCCCAAAAACCACATTTGAGCTTCATATTGCTATAGTCGGTATATATGTGTGGTTTAGGCTGAGTTTAGCTGAGGCGTCCCTGAAACACTTTGCCATAAAACAAATATCAGATTTAATCCCCTTTTTGCCTTAATCCACAAATATGCCCAGTTTGAGGGGTATTTAGGATGGAGCGGCCAACCACGCACGTAGCCCTGAAAAAATATACGCATCGTGCTCTACTACTTACTTATTACCATAGAAGGCAAATATGGCCGGTTTGAAGGTAGTTTAGAGGTCGGATCCTGAAAAAATATCAGCATCGTGCTAGAGCACGATTTTGTTTGGCGCTATAATGTCAAGCATTTTGAAGGTGGCTATCAAAATGCTAAGGGCAACGGGTCTCGTTCAGATCCACACTCATTAATTATTTTTGGTTTGGTTATCGACATTCAAAATCATATTTCAAAGCTACCACTTGGGATACCACATTTTCAAAGGTCCGTAGGTCCTCCTGTGCCTATACTAATTTTAGGGTAAAAAGTGTACTCTTCTACCAAAGACCTTTTATTGATGTTCTATCCTATCTTCATCGGACTTCATATATTATTTTCAATTTCTTTTTTTATGTGTAGGATAGGAGTGGGGGATTGCACTCTGACACATACTTTCATTTAAGTTCAATATATTCTCGGTCGTCCTACATAACAGTTTGGTGTTGTTTTTATTGATATTCATTTGATATCCATATTGTCTCAATTGGTAAATATGCTCTGCGGGGGGTTTTGGGGGGCGGGGCCCCTCAGACACCAAGGAATAAATTCTTGTGTCAGTTTTGTATTCTACTTTTAAATACCTTTCATTTGATACCCATATTGCCCAAAGCGGTGAAGGAGTCCTGTTGGGGGGTTTTTTGGGTGTGGGGGACCCCCGAACACTTTAGGCGAAATTTTTATACCAAGTTCGTACTCTACTATTAAATACCGTACTCTACTATTAAATACCGTCCGGGTGGGTTTTGAGATGGGGCGTCCCCCAGATTATTTGACCCAAAAATTTTATACCAATTTCGTGTTTTTGGGGTACCATACCAAATGGCATACCAAATTTCGCTTAAATCAGAGATCTGGCGTTTTTGAAAATTGTGGTAAGCGGGAGGGTCCGGTCCAAAAAATAAAGTAATCTATTTTCACCGGGGGGCCCAAACTCTACCTTCTGTGAAAATTTCATGAAAATCGGTTCAGTCGTTTTTGAGTATATATACGGAAAAGACAAACAAACTAACAAACAAACAATTTCATTTTTATATAATAGATTTTAAACCATTAATCGGTAAATCGATTAATCGCCAAACTCTTTCGGTCTTGTTCGGTTAATCATTGCACTTGAATTTTCAAATAGAAGATTAATCGAGTAATCCAAAAATAATAATCTATATATCACAAAAAGATATTTTCACTTTAAATTTTATTGTGCTTTATGACAGTTTTCCCTACAACATGATATTCTAGGCATTCATGCTTCGACTATGTATATCCACAGATAATCAAAACACATCCAATAAAATTAATTGATATCGACAAACAATATAAGTTTAAGAAGCAATGTTGCTAATGTTTAATGTTGCTCAACATTGTTGAATGCATTCGCTTGCATTTGCAAGGTGATTTGGTCTTTTTTAAGTGGGCATACAGATGTGAAAGTAAAGTAAATAATGTATTTCCCAATTGCCGCTCCCATTCAATGTGGCGTTTGTCGCGTACGCATTTCTGTGACGTCGTGTGTTACAAAAGGTATGGTATACACCTTAAGTTGGGTTTGGATTTTATTAACAAACAAATATTTGATAGCCCTATAATAACCAGTTTGTATTTATGAGCCATTAGTAGAACTTTGTAAAAAAAATTTTGAGAAAAATCAAGATGCCAAAGGGTAATTTATTAACCAAAAGTCCTGATCTTCAGACATTTAAATGTCAATGTTATTGTCACTAAAGATAAAATTTCAATTGAAATTCAAAAGTTTCTTCATTAACAAAATTCAAAATTCAATAACATTTCATTTAAAGAGAAAAAGGCTTTTTAATAATACTTCCTCTAAAGTAAAAATTTTAATGAAACTTTGTCAAAGAACAAAATCGAAATAAGTAAGGAAAAGCAAAAGTCGGATGGTGCCGACTATATGTAAAACAGGTCTGCGGAGTCGGGGTCTAGAACATTACCTCGACTACAACTCCGGTCAAAATGAAAAAATGTTTCAAAAAAAAAAATGTGTTTAAAGAAGAAAAAACTCAATAAAAAAAAATCAATCAAATTTTGTTTGACGTGAACATCAGAAAAATATCAGCGGTGGTTTCCCCTTAATGTTGGCTACATTTGTGAGCCATCCTGCAATGTTAAAACTTCTCTACCAAGTGGTGTCGCTATGCGGCACGCCTTTCGGACTCGGCATAAAAAAGCATGACCATTATCATTGATCTGAAAATTTTAATCGGACTGCACTCTTTGACTGCTATGAGAGAAGTATCCCTTGATCCTTAATGGAATGTTCATGGGAAATTTAGTATTTAGCATATTTAAAAAATATTAAAAACTTGCACACGCATTTTGAATAAGCTCAGTTTTCGAACACTTAAAAGTTCAGATCAGGAAAAAGTTGGCCCATTAATCACCATACTTACGTATGTAATATGTAATTTTTACGTACGATGTAATTTTTAAGTATAAAGTTTAAAAAATGTTTTTGTATAAATGAAAATCAATCGAAGGCAATATTTCCAATATGGGACAGCAAACGTCCCACATTAATAAGAAAAATCTATGTAAAAATTTCATGCGGAAAGCCTCATTCATTCCAACGGTATCGTAATTTTGACTACCTGTTAAACGAATGGACGGATATGTCTAGATTGACTTAGAATATTCAGACCATTCAGAATATTTATACTTTGTAGGGTCAAAAATAAATATTTCAAAGAGTTACAAGCGAGATTTGTCGAAATATGAACTTTATAGGGCTAACCCACCTAGTTTTGAGTCTAGGCACATGAATCTGAATTCCTTTTCTGGGACAAAGGAGTAGTCTAATATAAACGTATAGTTCTATTGTAATTTTATAAATATGCCTTGAGGCTTAAAATTACGAAATTGGGCAAATAAATAATGTCAAAGGCCTCTGGAACCCCCTATGGACCAAAAATGGCCCCTCGGGGGGATCGTGCTCCTTATTATTGTCATTGGCACTATCCAGGGAATGCCGCGTGCAAGTGACAATCAGGAGTATTTTAATGTGGCCTTCCTTTACACCAAAAATGTGATTTCTTCATTCTCATTACCATTCTTCTCCTCTTGATCCAAAATTTTTGTTAAAAATGATAATTGGAAAAAAGCGCCCAGGTGAGTGTATTTTACTTGTGTTTTTTGCGTTTTCATAAACTACTCTTAAACACCTTTCATTTGATACCCACAGAACCCCGAGAAAAGTTGATATCATACGTGCTCGTTTCAGTGCTTTACTATCAACACCGTATGGTAAAAAAAACAATTCCGGATGGTGTGGATGAAACATTAAATTATTAGTACCGTTTGGTACTAGCCTTATTACCGAACTGGTATTGGTTTTAATACCAATCTGTTATCGGTTTTAGCACCAGACCGTTAGTGGTTATATATTTTTAGTCCTTACCTTGGTCTCAAAAATAGCCCGAATAGAAAAGCCCATCGGGAGATTGGGAGTTTACGAATTGCAAAATTGAGAAATATTCGTCGTTAGTGAGCACGATGGTCGGAAATTCAGCACATTCGTGCAAGCACAGCAACTCCTTTGCTTTTTTTTTGCTCTGGTGTAGGTTCACCTTTTGGAAGGTGTAAGATTTATCTTCAGCTCAGATCTTAAGCCATTTGATTGGCATTACGGCACACTATTGGGAGAAAATGTGGCCCAAATTCTATAAAACCCACAAAAAACATATCCTATATTCATATTTTGGCACTAAGATACCCGGCAGTGGCATAGGGTGCAATACAGAGTATCAAAAATAGACCATTTTCAGCATCGTTCTCATTAAAGGACTTATTACTTTTGACATGCAAGACCAAATTGCATGACTTTTTTCTTGTATCAAAAGAACTCACCGAAATAAATAAAATTGAGTCAAAAATTTATGTCTTATTATGCATTATACAAGATTTATTAGCTACCATATATTAAACGCCCGATTTGAACTAAAATTGCTTTATTTTACACATCTGTCAACCAATTTTCAAGAAATTTGGCACAGACTATTTTCTTAAAACTCTTAATATTGCCAACGAACTTGGTCGCCCGCAAGCAGATTAATCAACCAATATTTCCGAAATTATGCAATTTGTTTTCTTTAGCATCTCACTATGCGTGCTGAATTTGGTAGAAATCGGTGCAGATTTATATATAGCTGCCAAATTGCATTAATGAATCCATATCACGGAAGCGATTTTCACGAAATTTGCCAGATAGAAGTTTCTTACACCTATTAGAACGCATATTAAATTTCATTGGAATCGTTTCAGATTTAGGTATTCATGTATCACACACCTATTGTCTTAAATGCGTCTATATACAAATTGTATAGGCATTTATTGACATATCTTAACAAAATTTGCCGCATGAAAGCCTTTTTTACCTCGCACTCTTCATGATTTCGATAGCTTTTATTAATTTTTTCTACTAAAGAATTAAACATCAAACCGATGGCTTTGGTGCAAGCATATCCTCCGGCAGAGACAAAGAAAGAAATCTGGTAACTGACACAGATAACATGCTAAGGATATGGAAAGAACATTTTGCCCAACTGCTAGTGTCCGACGTTGGCGGCGAAGAGGATACCGCAGAACCAATCAATGATGAGGGTATAGAATGTTTACTTCTTAGTCAAAATGAGGTCCAAGTAGCAGTGACGCGACTAAAGAACACCAAGGCAGCAGGAGCCGACGGGTTACCCGCTGAACTATTTGAGACAGGAGGCGGCGTAAGTATCAGTTTATCTGCGTAATCTGGCAAGAAGAACGCATAACCGATGATTGGAACCTCAGCATACTATGCCCCGTACACAAGAAAGGAGACAAGACGGAATGTACCAACTACAGAGGAATACGTCTACTCCCCGTCGCATACAAGATACTCTCGAACGTACTGTGTGAAAGATTAATACATAAAGTCAATGAGATAATTGGGCCCCATCAATGCGGCTTTAGACCTGGTAAATCCACCCTGGACCAGATATTCACAATGCGCCAAATCCTGAGAAAGACCCGAGAAGGACAAATCGACACCTACCATCTCTTTGTTGACTATAAAGCCGCTTTCGATACTCCTTTACGGTCAAAGCTATTTCAAGCCATTTCGGAGTTTGGTATCCCTGCAAAATTTATAAGACTCTGATGACACTTGCTGATACGCGTTCCTCAGTTAGAATAGGAAAGAATCTCTCCGAACCATTTTATACCAAACGAGGTTTCCTGTTGAAGACGCGGATGTGAATAGATATGCTTATGCTTATTAAATTCTAGTTTAAGTAGAGAACAAAAGAATGTAAATTTTTAATTATTGAAAGTTGTGTATAGAGGGGTAAAATTCTAAAATGGGTAATTTTCATATTGAATTTTGGACAAGCCTAAACCAAACTTAACGTCAATATATTTTGTTAAAAGAGAGCTGAATATGTGCTTAATGAAATTTCAAAAGTTAAATTTTGACAAAACATCAAAAATTTGTAATTTTGGACGTTTTTTTTCATTCCCGCCCATGAATTTCGTTGAATTTGGTCAGAATCAAATAGTTTTGGTGGCTTGTAGACAAATATCATGTAGCTGTCTGTTCTAGTTTAATAGATCAGACCAGTGTGAACTTGGTAATAGTTCGTGTCAGCTACCATGTACGGGAAATTTTTAAACTATACATGTTGGTAGTCATATTTGTTGGAATGAATTTATCTTAAACAAGTAAAAGCCTGCTAAGCTCGGTCGGGCCGAATCTTATATACCCTCCACCATGAATCGCATTTGTCGAGTTCTTTTCCCGGTATCTCTTCTTAGGCAAAAAAGAATAAAAGAAAAGATTTGCTCTCATTAGAGCGATATCACGATATGGTCCGGTACGACCACAATTCAATTATATGTTGGAGATCTGTGTAAAATGTCAGCCAATTTGAATAAAAATTTGGGGCTCAAGAAGTAAAATAGAGAGATCGATTTATATGGGAGCTGTATCAGGCTATAGACCGATTCGGACTATAATAAACACGTATGTTGACGGTCATGAGAGGATCCGTCGTAAAAAATTTCAGGCACATCGGATAATAATTGCGACCTCTAGAGGCTCAAGAAGTCAAGACCAAAGATCGGTTTATATGGCCGCTATATCAAAACAAGGACCAATATGGCCCATTTACAATCCCAACAGACCTACACCAATAAGAAGTATTTGTGCAAAATTTCAAGCGGCTAGTTTTATTCATTCGTAAGTTAGCGTGCTTTCGATAGACAGACGGACGGACGGACAAGGCTAGATCGATATAAAATGTCACCACGATCAAGAATATATATACTTTATGGGGTCTCAGACGAATATTTCGAGTAGTTACAAACAGAATGACGAAATTAGTATACCCCCTTCCTATGGTGGAGGGTATAATAATTAATTGAAAATATCTTCGTAACATACAAGATCAAATACTCGTATTGCCTAAAAATTTTGCACCGATCCCTTGCTAACAATGTCCGAGGCATTATGGATTTGAACTTTTAGGTTTCCATATTACCACTGTGTTGTTTTTGTTGCTGCTGTAAACAGCAACAAAACGAACGCACTATACGCACTGCAACATTATTTGGGCTGCGACAACATTGGGGGAATATTTGAGTGAGGCGTTGATGTTGACTATGTCGTTCAGCATATAACAACACCAATGACCGCTGGCATCGCATGGCAAAAAACGACGACAGCAGCAACACCAACACCATCAGAAAAAAAACAATTTAACTTTTTACGAACGGCGAATAGCGGCGTCGTTAGCGCTACTCGTACGCCTAAAAACAGTTCTGTTCTGTTCCATCGTTGGTTGAGCGGCGATTCATCGACAGATATTTTCAGTCAGTCATCATTTGGCAGACTAACAGCTCGCATCGCTGGAAATATTGAAACCACCGAAAATAATAACAAGCTTAACTCATTACAAATCATTATTTTGAATATAACCGCGCGACGGACGGGGTGCCATCAAGAATAAACAAACATTTGATCGTTTTTAACTGTTTTTCGTTGTTTGAACTGCGTAATACCTGCGTTCTGACGTTTCAAAGATCTGTGTGGTGAATTGGAAAGTTTCAAAATAAAACAAATAATTATTTGTTGTTGTTATTTTACTTAATACAACCCAGACCTTATAACAGCTGTCAACATGTCTCATCATTGGGGTTACACTCAAGAAAACGGTAAGTTGATGTTTGACGATGCACGCTGTTCGTGGTAGCAAAAACCCCAGATATGCCGGTTAATTGGTCAAGTCAAAAACTCTTTTAGTGTGTAGACTCCATCTGAAATGAGTTCCGAATAGAATAAAGACACGGACAAAATTAATCGAAAATAAAATACAAATGTATACATTTGCATTTAAATCTATGTGGAAGCCAAAGTACATTTTTGATTTGCGAATGTACGCATATGTATGTAGGTTCTAACATAAGGAGGGTGTTATTAATAAAAACGTATTATTTTCTTAAAATCTAAAGATCTTAGCTAGATTAGTGAGCTTCTCAAACAAAACATTGGTTGATACTTCAATTAAGAATATGCATCAATATAATAGCCTTTGCAATGATCAACCTCTATTGAAAGATAGTATCTAATTTTTATTAAGTTTTACTTTTTTGGATCATTGCAAAAATCTCACAAAACTTTATGAAGCCTTAAGTAGGGTTATTTAACAGTTCTATAAAGGAAATAAGTCAAAAAAACCTAAAAGCTGCATTAAGTTTTTGAATAAGGCCGTTAGTTTTCAGTAATCCATTTTCTTCACCACAGGATGGGAGTTTATTAATTCAGTTATTCCATTCACAACACCTCCAAACACCATCTGCAACTCTATATACTATATGTGCTTTATCTTCTTAACATTCTTAAACCCCGTTTACATTGCTCTTTAAATCGGGATTTAATGGCTCGATCATCTATTTTCGCTTTATAAAATTAGATGACAATAGCTTTAAATCCGGATTTAATGGACAGTGTAAACGGGGCTTCAGTCCTTCAATACCCACACCATATAAAGCAACAAGACTCCAGCGCAAATATCAGAAACAGTTGTTACTAATTCTGGCAACATTTGTGAGGTATTCAGCAATAAAAACTTCTCTATGATTAGATGTCGCTTAGGTGCAAGCCGTTCGGACTTGTTACAAAAAGGAGGTACCTCTTTGATAAGAAAGAACTATCCTTTGTACCTTAATGAAATGTTCGCATTTATGGATTTATAAGAACACCTATATAAATCAATTTCACTTCTTGTGCCTCTAGAGGACCCAATTTAAAGCTGGTACTTTGTTCGCTTTTTACATTGAAAATCATTACTTTTCGCTATTATTTTTGTTAGATAATGGTCCAAGTGCAATTGACGGGCCTTAACCAATTTTTCTGAAAATGATTACGTTTATTGTGTTTGGCGTGCTGATTCCAGTGATATAACATTTTTTCAGAGGAGGGGCCTGGGACTTCAGAAATAGACCTCAAAATGGACCTTAAAAATCCCATTAGCCGAACTTACAGTAGTTTTCCAAGCGCATCGATCTTTTGCGCTCCTTCTAAAATCTCTGACACCAAGTTTCGTGATGTCTTTCTTATTAACTTTGCAGGGATACCAATCTCAGGCATGGCTTGAAATACCTTTGAACGTATAGGGCAATCGAAAGCGGCTTTGTAGTCAACAAAGGGATGGTATGAGTTGAACTATCCTTCTCGGATCTTTTTCAGGATAAGACGCAATGTGAAAATCTGGTGGATTTATCAAGTCTGAAGCCGCATTGATAGGTCCCAACTATCTTAAAGGTTGGGTAAAATGTTCTTTCCATATCCTCAGCATGCTATCTGTGTCAGATTGCCATTGCGCCGTTATATCATGGGGACAAAAAATGCCTACATCAAGCAGTTGGGTCAGTCGAGTGGAGTATGCCGTTACCATCTGCTATGTTCCCAGCTTTCCATTGTCCAGCTTCCGTGCTGGATCAAATCGTTCTTTTCACGCCATACTCAAACGGGTGTGATCTTTTGCGGCAACAAGGTAGTGATCTGAATCTATATTCGCTCCACGGATCGATCTATATATAACACGTTGGATAAATGCCTTCCAAATATTACAACCTGATCAATTTGGTTCCATTCTTCTTAATCTAAAGACAACCATCTGGTGCTGCTAGATACCATGGTTTTTGCTGTGGGGAAACGTTAGTGTTGTTGTCAGCTTTAACCCATTATCGAACGTTATCTCGTGGAGGCTAAATTTTCCGATTATTGGACCAAAGATATTTTCCTTCCCATACTTCGCATTAAAATCTCCCAGAACGTTCAATATCCTTTTTATAGCCGAGTCCGAAGGGCGTGCCTTAGTGCGACACCTCTCTGAGGAGAAGTTTTTTACATGGCATAGTAACTTTTTTTTTCTAAAATGAAGTCGAGCTTACTACCATGAGAATCATATTAAGCGGAAAGATTTGATTAATGAAAAGAAATTGCCTGATCAACCGATCCTTGAACATTGACATACACCATTTATATACGTTTCGCTTCAAAAGGCGGCTAAACTTTCTTATTCACTACAATCGCTTAACTCATATCCACAGACTGCTGAGGCTCCCGGCTTTGCAGCCCATTTTTGGGATACTTATTTAAGGTCATATGAAATTGGCATATGTAGTGCTGACAGACCACAGAGACAACATCTCCTTTTACCTGTAGGTCTAAATCTCATTCATGAAACTATCTCAAATCTATGTCTAACAACATTATTATCTATTATTTGACAATTGCAACTTGCCATTTTTTCTAATGTTCTCGCCGGGATTCGGGGTTGAACGTCTAACATGGTAACCTATGCGCTACGGTGACATCCAGATTGCCTGTTGTAAACATATATTAGGGCAAAGATTCCTGTAGATAGTCTATCTCAGGTTCCCCCGCTGTCAAGGGCTATACAATGGTAGAATTTCTTGACATTGAGAGTGAGGGTGGTAGAATTTCTTGACATTGACGCAAAACCCACTCCAAACATGAGGGAACTGGGTATTCTAGACATCAATACTACCTTAAGAAAGTTTGTATCTTATACTTAAATAACTTACTTCTTAACAGATGCTTTACGGTAGGCTCGGGATACCGAAAGTGGTCTAGCCGTAAATCCGTCTTAAGTTGTTCTTTTCACCAGGATATACAAGTTACCCACGTTGGTACTTGTCTCCAAGTCCAACATTTTGAATTACTTAGAAATGCAACTTAGCCCTATACAGCTGTAAAAGAGCTTGGCAATAGTAAACAGTTTAAAACGCGTGTCTATATCGTGTTGTAGTCTGGTGGAAAACAAAAAAAAAATCCACCTACTGTTCAATACTCAGTCGGATCCAAAGGTTTGCTTGTTTGTGCAACGCAGCCGCACTTAGGACGCCACCATCTGATGCACTGAGCTTAATGCCTTTGGACGTTGTGGCTAGAAGAATTACTGTGAGGCTAAGGGAACTTTCTCTTTGGATCCAAAGGATGGCTTGTTTGTGCATCACAGCCGCACTGAGGACGGCACCATCTGATGCACTGAGCTCAATGCTACACCTTAGGTCACTGGATGAATGCTATGAGTTTGAGGGAAAACGAATTGCTGTGAGGTTAAGGGAACTTTCTCTTTGGTCATATGACGCCTACAGACATTGTGTTGTTCTTGATACAATACCCGATGTGCCAGAAAGTGTGGTTTACCTATAGCCTGAGCTGCTATGTAATAAAAATTACTGAGCCACTACGTCCGATAGAACCGATGTGAAGTCCAACTTTCATTATAATAAAATGTACGTAGGCTTCTAAGCGCATGGCTCTGGACTGAAGATCAAGAGGAGAATGGGAGTGTTCCCTAAAGAACTTCGAGAAGGTTACCCTTCTCAAGTTTGTATCAAGGGAATGTAAGCTATTAAAGAAATGGTGGAACTGGTAAGATACAAAGCCATAACGACGATTGTCATAAAAATCTAGTCAGAGAACCAGCTAGCCATTAAATCTCGGCTGAACAGTTAAAAATTCAACTACTGTGTATGCTGGGCCACATAGATATTTTAGGGAATGGTAGAGCAGACTACCTTTAACATTCCAGACGAACTGGAATCAGTAGGCATGCCCTTAGCGACATGTAAGCTAGTCTTCAGGATTAGGCTTGAGGCGAACGAATGACAGATGATCACAAAGTGCGGGTTGTGAACGATTCAAAACTATGTGGCCCAATCGAAATTATCGCTTTGCTGTCGTTGGCCAGAACGTTAGTCTCAGTCATTTTGTCCGTCATGACAGGTTACTTACTCATTTGAAACATACTTATAGGCCGTAGTGGCAAGTAACGAATTCCACAGAACATCTGCTGTATGTGTCTCGCGCAAGCAAACAGGAGTTCCACCTTAGGTTCTCTTTTCATTGAGGACTTTTTTGATTTATCGAATATCAACATTCTCAAGTCGTTGGACTTTTTAAAGCAATCTGTTTGGTTCAACGGTGGCAACGAGACGTCATCTATTTTCTCCTTTTAACGAGTATCACAAAATCAAATGAAGAAATAAACATGTTTGGTACATTATTTCAAATCGCAGTAAATAATAGGTTTAAGGCTTAATACTGAGTTCGACTTTTCCCCCGAACAACTGTCAAAGCGCACTATTAAAAAAAAGGAAGTGCGAACGCATTCCGCAAAAGTGGTACCAAGATATATTTATTTACAGGGAGTGGCAGTTGCCCAACAACAAAATATTGAGTGCACTATCTGTCAAAATCAGTGATTAATGCAAATCTGATTTTGTGTATGTTACTAGTTCTCGCCATTTTTCGCTGTTGGTGTGTGTCATGGTTCTTGACTATAGCACACACACACACAACCAAATCTCTTTGACAAATAGTGCACTTCTCGAGGAAATAGTATTCTTCTGTTTACGGTACACTACCTGTTAATTATTTCATGAGTGGTACTGAGTTCTATGGGCGACAAGTCGCTGCGTCAGTATAAATTTCGCTTTAATTAATTGCGAATGTAATTAATTAATCACGAACTGGGTCACAAACAACTCTGTTTCAGAGTAGCTGCTTTAGTTGTGTGTCGCTGTACGAGTTTTGTTTGTGCTATGTCTTCCAATAGAATGCGGCACATTTCGCAATCATTTAATAGACAATTTTCGTGCGAATTGACTTAAGCTGCTATCACACGATATATGCGTTACATATGTGCTGTCACTTTCTATATGCAGAATACCTTCCTTATTTACGTCAAAAATGAGTAGAGCGTGCTGTAATAGACATGTTTCGCATATGTATTGTATTCTTTTTATAACATGTGTCTACATGCATGTTCGATGAAATAAAGGCTTGCTTTAATCGGAAGAGTATTTATTCGAAAATCAATTTTTCATATTAAAATTTTCGTACGTATCATACGATGTATATAACTTCCAGAGTTGGTAACTTTGAAAATACGTAAGACAAAACATATCGTGTGATGGAAGCTTTAGTACCAGGCTATAGGAAGTAAACAAATTTCGTCATTTCCTTTGTATCATTTTACTAGTTGTTGGTTGTTGAATCACTTTATAACGTTGGCAGGAATCACACCTCTGCAAATATCGACTGAAATCACGAAACATTCCCCACCAAAACAAAATGACTGGAAATTTTATTAGAAGTCTTTCGAATTTCTAAAGTCAGTTTCTTTAGTACTAGTCCATTTTATATGATCGCGTGACAGATCTAATCAGCTTCAATTTTGGTTTGTCTAGCATGCTAGAAAAAAAATCAAATTTGTTCACTTTTTCTTATTCTTCTCGGTGTATTTAATCACTTTTCTTGCCCTAATCAAGTGAACAGTTTTTTTTTACGAAAATATTGCATACTTCTGTTTTTGTTTTTATTATTCTATTTAAAGAAATTTTTACACGTTCATTTTTTTGCAACGACTTAAACTCGGTTCAACTCGTGCCCCACCATTCCACCATTCATTCAAGCCTCTCTAAGCTATTCAATCAAGATTACATCGAAGTCTCGTGACAAGTAGATGTGCAGTCGACGCCGTCGTTGTTGTTACAGCTGTGACATGAACGATCTCAGGCTTCAGTGTAAGAGTAAAAGTGCACATTTACTTCCCTGAAATTTTGAGTAACGAATACTTTCATTATAGGTGTAGTTTAGAAACAATAGAAAAAACTAGTTTTTGTTCAATTCTTATAGCAGTACATGAATGATACTTTCCTACTATGCCTTTTGTGTACGTTTTCTGGTGTTTCATATCGGATCACCTGAATTTCACTAATTTGTTTTGTATCGATAAATGCAGGCTTATGATCTTTTCGAATGCAAGGTAGCACAGTTTGGGAAACTACCAATCTAGTAATGAACAATGATAATTTTTAAAGATTTTTTAACTAACCTACAGCACTGTATTTTAAAAAAGCTGTAGTATATAGAGAAACTTGAACTGTTAAAAACTTAGGCCTGGTTTCTCATTCTCCGGTAACAATTTTACATATGGATATTCTTCCTGTTAATGGAATTTGTGTTTCTGAACACCTATATGCTTATTGCTTATCCTATCGATAAACCGTAACCGGCAAATGGGTGCTGGTTAGTAACTTATCAATCCGATAAAATCAAACAGATTGTAATATACAATCAGCTGTTTTTTGTTTACTGATTGTTATGTAGGTGTGTTCGCGTACTTTTCCAGTAACAATTCGAAAGTAAGCATTAGCAACCTCTTATTTACAAAACTTTCCAAATATTTTGCACTTTCAAGATTTCTCTTGCTGGCAAACAAACCACTTTCAGCAAAAAATTGTGCTAATTTTTGAGTAAGGCGAACACTCTTACTGCTAATTGTAGTGTAATAGCGCCATATCTTCTAAATTTATTTAAACGTGTATGAAAAAACCAATGTTTATACCCTCCACCATTGGAGGTATACTAATTTCGTCATCCCGTTTGGAACACCTAGAAATATGCATCTAAGACCCCATAAAATATATATATATTCTTGATCGCCATTGAATTTTAAGCCGATCTAACCGTGTCCGTCTATCCATCGAAAGCAGGCTAACTTTCGAAGGAGTAAAACTAACCGCTTGAAATTTTGCACAAATACTTCTTATTAGTGTAGATCGGTTGGGATTGTAAATGGGCCAAATAGGTCCATGTTTTGATATAGCTGCCATATAAACCGGTTTTGGGCCTTGACTTTTTGTGCATCTAGAGGGCGCAATTCTTATCCGATTTAGCTGAAATTTCGTATAAAGGCCTTCAACATACGTGTCCAATATGGTCTTAATCGATCTGTAGCCTGATACAGCTCCAATATAAACCGATCTCCAGAATATGCTTCCTGAGTGCCTACAAGGCGCTATTCTTATCCGAATGGACTGAAATATTACCCAATGACTTCTACTATGGTCTTCAACATTCAATTTACTTATGGTCCGAATCAGACTATAACTTGATTTATCTCCAATAGCATAACAATTATTTTACATCATTCTTTGTTTGCCTAAAAAGAGATACCGCGCAAAGAACACGTTTTTGTGTAAATTTTTAACAGAATTCATAGTGGTGGATTCGCAAGATTCGTCTGGCCGAGCTTAGCACGCTTTTACTTGTTTAAATTAATCTTCCTTGTTTTAATTAATCTTCCTGTTACTTAAGACGAACTTTATTTTTTCTACGAAAACCCGGACTTAGATAGTTTTAGTTCCCACAAAAAACATGGGCAAATTTCTTACTTATCATTGAGTGCTGTACAATTAAATTTTTGATCTCAGTGCTAAGAGACTTCGTTGTTGTAGCCAAGTCCGAAGGGGGTGCCGCAGGGCGACACCGCAGAAATTTTTGTTTTTTTGAATGTTCTCGCCAGGATTAGGACCCAGGCGTACAGCATCATAAGCAGACATGCTTACTTCTACGAAACCTTGGCCTCCAGTTTTAGTTCATAGAAAAGGCATTCATTATTTAATTTTATAGAGATAGCTTTGTTGGAGGTACAATTTATATGGATCTAACTCTTTGATGAGGAGTGCAGTTTATCAAAAACTCTTAGCATTTTACAACTCCATATCAAGTTGCTACTATCTTCTGGATTTGATTTTAATTAAAACTAAACAAATTACTGTCATGTTGAGACTCAGGTTTCAGAGATTTCTGTCACATCATCAACCCTAGATTACAAACTATAGTTTAACTCCGTTGATAAAGCTAATATCACTTGATCCAAGGTTAAAACAAGTAAAAGCGTGCTAAGTTCGGCCGAATCTTATATACCCCTCACCATGGATAGCATTTGTCAAATTCTTTCAACGGCTTTTTAAATATATATATATATATGTTATATATATATCATATATATATATATGAGTTACATCAAGTTATTCACCGATATGGGCCGTGATTGTCATAGAAAAATACCACCTCCAAAATTACAGGCAAATCAAGTAAAAATTGCTCAGAGTGTCAAATTGGGAGATCGGTTTACATGGCAGCTGTATAAGGTTATCAACCGATTTAGACCATGCATGGCATAGTTGTGCGAAGTCATCCCAAAACGACATATGTAAAATTTCAACCAAATTGGATATGAATTGCACTCTCTAGAAGCAAAAGAAGTCTAACCCGATTTTTTTGGAAGTGTTACCAAGTGATACCAAAATTTCAGCTAAAGAAGTCAAGACTCAAGATCGGGTTATATGGGTCAATAGGTGCATTTGACAGTTCTATAAAGGATATCTGTCCAATTAACCTTTTGTAAGGCTGCAATAAGTTTTGTGAATCTGGGCAAAAACATTTAGCGGGAAGAGCATTTTATTTGCCTATAAGCTAGAGAATCCACCAGATCGGTAAATAAAAAGGACTAAATATTGCCTCCGTGAATTTGTCATTGGGACAAACTGACAATTTTATTACGTAGTAATTTTTTTAATTAATTAAAACCTTTAGTTTTTCTCAGTGTATGAATAATTTGAGAAGAAACCACTTTATTGTTATTTACCTTTATTAAACAAAACTGAGTTTTGTGTATTTTACTACAGCTTCAGAATCTGCAATGAATTCTAAAAATTGCATTAATTTTTGAACAGTCATTAATGTCACCAAGTTTTCAATTAGTTTGGAACGTTAATCTAGTGTTGTCAGCAACTTGCAGTCGGCTTAAGACAAAATAGTAATGAAATAGGAATTTTAGAAATACACACTTACATATATAAACAAAGCAGTTGTTATTTGTTAAGTTTTAATTCATTCATGTTTTGTCAGTGATAGACACAACACGTATTCTGCGCTAGACAACTTTCTTTTGTTTTTGAATTAAATTCGTACCAACAACGTGTGTGACACCCAAAATATTCACCTGTGACAAATATACACTAAGTGCAAGTGCACCCAATCTGCATATAAGCAATACACACCCATCGCTACATAGACAAAACAAGTCTGCGTGCTGAGTGCACTGCTTGCACTCAGTATGTCGACGAGTGATGTACAGAACAACAACAACAGCAGCATTGATGATGAAGACGATGACTGGCAACGTGTAACATCAAAACGAAAACATACAGGGTCTCCAACTTCAGTAAAGCAACATGCCAAACGTTTTAATGCTGATGATGTGCCTTCAACATCAACCAACCGTTTTGTAAGTCTTGCAAATAATATGGAACCTGACAATGATGATGACGATGATAATGCTACTACCCAGCCTGAGGAACCGAAGCCGCCTCCAATCTTTATTCCTGATGTGGCAGATATAGCAAAAATGGTTGCTAGTATAAGTAAGATTATAAGTAGCAATAATTTTTCTTTTAAATCACTAAGAGACGGTCAAGTTAGACTAATTACAAAAAACGTAGATTCGTATCGAAAAATTATAAAATTTTTGGAAAGTTCTAAAAAAGCATTCCATACGTACCAACTTAAAAATGAAAGGGCTTATAAAGTTGTAATCAAGGGTCTACATCATTCAACTTCGACCTCTGATATCAAAGCTATGTTGCTTTCTTTAGGACACCAGGTGCGCAGTGTCAGGAACATTATCAGCCGTCAAACGAAATTACCGCTACCAATGTTTTTTGTAGATTTGGATCCCAGTCCAAATAACCATGAGATTTATAATTTAAAATCATTTGATAATGCGATAATTCAGATTGAACCCCCAAAGCATTTTGACGACATAGTGCAATGTTTTCGCTGCCAGGAATTCGGCCACACTAAGTCTTATTGCAAAAAGTCTTTCAGATGTGTGAAATGTGGGTTAGGTCATTCAACAACTGAATGTACTAAAACTCATGAAGTTCCCCCAAGGTGTGTAAACTGTTTACAAACCCATACAGCCAACTATAAGGGATGTCTCGTATATCAAAATATGCTGAGAAAAAAAACGAATGCAGTGAATAAAAAAGGGAGTTCGCAACCAAACTTTGACGCTCGCAGCCATCAATATGATTTTCGAAACCAAAATAATTTGCCAAATATGTCCTACTCAGAGGTAACCAGAGGGGTGGAACCAAGTCCAAATAATCTATTGCAAAAGATTGAAGCCATGCTTAACAAACAAATTGAGTTGACAAATACCCTCATCAACATGATGTCAATGATCATGAATAAATTATGCAATTAGATCTAATCATATCCATATGGAACGCCAACGGCGTTACCAATCATTTAAACGAAATCGAATTATTTCTGAAACTAAACCATGTTGACATTTTTTTTAATTTCTGAAACTCATTTAACGAGTAGATCCTTTTTTCGAGTGCGTGGATATGACCTAATAGGCTCTAATCACCCAGATGACAAGGCCCATGGAGGTGCTGCCATTTTGATTCGGAGTAGTATTAAATACGAAATTTCTGAACCACTTCACGAAAAATTTCTTCAGGCTGCAGGTGTAAAAATTAAATGCAACAACATCGACGTGGAAATATACGCCATATATTTTCCTCCACGGTTCAGCTTGAAATGCGAAGATTTTGAAAAGTTTTTTAGAAAGTTGGGCAACAGATTTATAGTCGGAGGAGATTACAATGCCAAACACCCGTGGTGGGGTTCTCGTTTGACTAATCCTAAGGGCAAGGAACTGTATAAGTGTGTTGTTAAGAACAACTATTCAACTTTGTCAACTGGAGCCCCAACATACTGGCCAAGCGATCCGAGAAAGACCCCGGATCTACTCGACTTTGTCGTTTATAATGGCATTTCTGGCACATCTTTTGGTATTAAAAGTTCTGATGACCTAAGTTCGGATCACAGCCCACTCATTGCCAACTATAAAACGTTACCTTCATTGAGGAGTAAAAACTCGAAATTGTTAACCAACAGCTCGGATATCGAGGTGTTTCAATCATGGATTGAAACCAACTTATATCTTAATACCCAAATAAGGAATGGTGAAGAAATAGACCAGTCAATAGAATCATTTAATAGGCTAATACACGAGGCTGCATTCAGGGCTACACCTGAGCATACAACTTTTGTTTCTAATCTGAAAATTTCCACTGAAATAAGAAATCTCATAAGACAAAAAAGGCGTTTGAGAAGAAGATGGCAGAAGTCTAGAATACCTTTCCATAAAACTACATTTAATCGTTCTGTTAGAAACCTGAACCGGTGTATTAAGGATGCAAAGAATGAATCCGTGGGAAATTATTTAAGCAAGCTGCACCCAGCTGGTGACAATGACCATAATTTGTGGGTAGCCACAAAATACCTTAAAAGACCACAAAAGAGGAACGTACCAATCAAAAATTGGTCTGGAACCTGGTGTAGAACGGATAAGAGTAAAGCGGAAGCATTTAAACATTTTTTGGAAGAAACTTTTACGCCCTTCTCTTTTTGTTCCAGTTCTGACAGTGATGCAATCACCGAGTATCTAGATATTGCATGCCAGATGTACAAACCAATAAAGCCTTTTCGTTCTAAAGAAGTCGAGAATGAGATAAAGAAGCTTAACCGCAAAAAGTCACCTGGATACGACAATATTGATGGAAAAACATTAAAATCTCTCCCTAAAAGAGCTATAATTTACATAACTATATTATTTAATGCAATATTGCGACTATCATATTTCCCTACCCAATGGAAATACGCAAAAATAATAATGATTTTGAAGCCCAACAAACCCGAAAACGAGGTAAGCTCATACCGACCTATAAGCTTGTTGCCTATACTGTCGAAGCTATTTGAAAAGTTATTTCAAACAAGGCTCCAACCGATAGTTGAATCAGTTAGAATACTACCGGAACATCAATTCGGATTTCGACAAAGTCATGGCACTCCTGAACAATGCCACAGGATCATTAAAAAAGTAAGAGAAACCCTAGAAAACAAAGAATATTGCTCTGCAGTTTTCTTAGATGTAAAACAGGCATTTGATCGTGTATGGCATGATGGCCTTTTATATAAGCTGAAACAATTGCTCCCGGCCCCATTTTACTTACTTCTAAAATCATACCTCCAAGAGAGGAAATTTTATGTTAACATTAACGACGAAGATTCCGTCTTTGGTGCAATAAGGTCTGGTGTACCACAAGGTAGCGTGTTGGGGCCAATATTATACACAATATTTACATCTGATATGCCATCTAGCAATCATGTAACAATTGCCACATACGCCGATGACACTGCTATTTTAGCATCGAGTAAATCGCGTACAGAAGCTTCGGACATAGTGCAAAGGGAACTTTACGAAATCCAAAATTGGTTGACAAAATGGAACATAAAAGTTAATGCCGAAAAATCTACTCATGTAACTTATAGCCTAAGGATGGGAGATTGTCCTAATCTACTGCTAAATGGTGTTGCTATACCCACTGCGAACAGCGTCAAGTATTTAGGCATACATATAGATAGACGCCTAAATTGGCAAACACATATAAAAGCCAAAAGGAAACAGTTGAATATAAAAACTAAAAGACTATATTGGTTGCTTGGACCGAATTCAAAACTCAGTTTAGAAAACAAGATTTTGATCTACAAAACGATTTTAAAGCCAATCTGGACCTTTGGAATACAGCTTTGGGGAACAGCAAGTAATTCAAATATTGAAATCTTGCAGAAATATCAATCAAAAACACTTAGATCACTTGTTAACGCACCCTGGTTTATGACAAATTTAAATATACATAAGGATCTTAATATTCCAACAGTACATGAAGAAATCAGAAAATACAGTACAAATTACCTAAGTAGACTCAGCAACCATCCAAATGTATTAGCTATAACACTTTTAGATGATAGCGATGAAACTAAAAGACTTAAAAGACTGCATATTCTTGATCTCCCATTTAGAAAATAATTAAATTTTTGTTATTCTCATATCTTAAGTTAATGATGTAAACTATCATATTATTATAAACTAAAATGAGTTTATTCTGTTAAAAGAATAATATATCTTTGTTTTAAGTTCAATAGAACTTAATATTTCTGTCATTGTTATAAATTCATAAAACTTTGCTTATTATTTCTTTGTAAATAGATTGCAAATAAAGAATACTTTAAAAAAAAAAAAAAAAAAAAAAAAAAAAAAAAAGTTTTAATTATTTTTGCAAAAAACTGCTTAGCGTTTAAAGAAAAATAGTGATAAAAGCAAATGTTCTGCTATTGATACTGTCATTGCAATAGGTTTTGTTTTTCCCACAAACATCATATGGAGAAACAGAGGGAAAACATCTCGAAAGTAATGAGTTCTGCCCGATTTAAGCCTAAGCTCGAAGAAAGATTGTGTTGTTTTTATGGTTGAGTATAACCGCAGAGCGATAACTCTGGCGCATTTACTACCCGTTTTCGCCCTAACAGCATCGGACCACTCAATATCCGAGAATGGACCAGATCTCCCGGCACTGGATCTGTGGATCTACGGTCTGTGTGGTTTTCATCGTTATCAGAAGAAGCTTAGCTGGGACCTACCGTGCGGGTCCACAGGTTGCAGATATTGGAAAACTTCGTACGGAGTAGCTGTGTCTGCGGCCACGGACAATCAGCGGTATTGTGCCTGTGATGCTCGATATGACAAGGATCTTTTAAATAACCAATTATGGACTCCTTTAAATAACCAGTAGCCATTATGTTCACGCGGCGAAGGGTCCTATAGGACGGAACGAGATTGCTTGACGAGGATCGCTTTACTGAAAAAGCGTTCTTTCCATATCCTCAGCACACTATCTGTACCAGTTACCAGATTTGCTTTTTGTCTTTGCAAGAGGATTTACCTGTACCAAAGCCATCGGTTTGATGTTCAATTCATCGGTAGAATTGACTCATTTCTTGCCCAGAATTTATGAAATTTAGATCAGATCCCTTGACAGTCGCACAGTTGCAGTCAATATAAGAACTTATACCTTGTAACAGTAATAGGCCCCTCGGCGAGTATGCATACACAAAAACGGCAAGAAACGAAACGATTGTGAGTTATACCCGTCGTATTCTTCCGTAATTTATTTAGTAATTTACTTGGGAAACCAGCAAAATTGAGTTTAGCCTATCAAAAAAAAAAAAACCTGGTAGTAACCTACCAAAAACGGCAACACTGATTAGACTTTGATGAAGACATTCTATCAACGATTTTTTTATTCGAAGTGAGAAATAAGTTATTTGCCTGCTACTGAAACCTCGACTGGTGGAGCGGAAGCTCCAGCCTCCATTAGCCGACTGGTCAGCAGGGGCTTTTGCCGAAGACACTGGAGTCTTAAGGACAAGGTCTTACCTATTCTATCTTTACATGCCTATAATTTGCTTGGGTCATCTGCTTTTCCTGGTAAACCCGCACGCTCTTTAAGAAGTTGGAATAATAGAAGGCGCATCGCTCTCAGGTTTATTTAGAAGCTTGGTGCGAATGATCCTAAGACTCTCACTTATAGGGAGAGAGACTCCCTAATTAGGGCTCGGGGATTGGCTGCACAGGCTACTCCAAAGATTACACGTTTAAATTCGGAAACTGCACTGCAGTCAGCCAAAAGGTTGCGGTCACCTGGAGGGCATCCCACGCCTTAACTAGGGTGAACAATTGTAAGATGGGTCCAAAAACCTTTGTTAATGTCGCTAGAGACAGTTTGGTGATGGCAGTTGTCGACAAGGGAGAATAACAGGGCTAGAATTAATTGGATTGGGATAGTCAATGGACTGTCATCAGAATACTCCGATGTTCTTGCGGAATTTCCTAGGTCTTCTCCAGTTTGTGACGATCCAGTCTGATATCGGGGCTGATGCAGACTTCGGGGATCAACGCTCAATTGAAATGTATCGTTGTGTTAAAAAAAAAAATTGGTGAGATCTGGCCAGGTGCAGCACACTGTTTATTGTTTACGCTTTTCTTACTTATTGCTAATGTGCGTTTTTCACATTCAAATTCAATTAATAAAAGAAACAAAATTGAAACATTGCAGGCGGTATTTAAATAAGATGTAAAATAAAAAGAAATAATAATGAGATGATGTGTAATATGCTGCATTTTGTCAAAAAAGAATGTGAATCCTGGAAAGCCCCATGACGTCTATTCATTTTAATTAAACCACAAGTCCTTTTTTTGTCCAATAAGCCTAGTACTAACTTCGACTTTTCGGCCGAACAACTGTCAAAACCCATTATCAAAAAATGGTGACGAAGAAAATGCGGAATGTGTTCCTTAGAAGTGGTACTGACTTCTATGAGCTTCGCTTCGATCCATAATTTGTTTTTTTTTTTGACTTTTCTATTCAAAATCAAGTTTAGGGAGTAAACTTAATTGATTGATTGATCTTTTGTGGTATTTTAAAATGTTGGGTCACTCAATCGAAAGAAGTTGTGTACGGAATACCTAGAGATTCTGCTAGTTCCCTACGAATGTTGTCCTGGTCTGAACGATTCTTGCATTTTTTTCTTCGACAGTTTAAGTTGACGTTGTGGTACTTGTTTATACTTGTCCAACAACAACGAAATCAAATGTGATATTTGGAATATGCTGAATTTCAATTGAAATGTTCTGAATATGAAATGGAATTTGTGAATTTTAAATAAAATTTCTATTGAAAGTTCTGAATTTCAAATATGTTTTCTGAATTTCAAATAGAATTTTTGAACTTCAAAGGGAATACCAAACCCTGTGGCGGTAGATGCGCAAATTCCACTAGGCTGTTAAATTTCTGGACACTTCCTAATTGACATTCTAGTTTTTTTTTTGCACTAACATGTGTAGCAGCCACAAGATCAAACGATTTTTAATTATAAACGTGTAAATTATAAAATAAAACAATTAAAATGTGAAAAAGGAAGAAAATGTGAAAAAAAATGTAGAATCCAAACCAAGCATTTGACGTTCTAGTGGGATTTGGATACAACTCTGGAGTTGGACAATTCCATCAGCTGGTCAAGTGAGCTAACCTTCTTTAGTGAGTCATGTACATATGTATATTTTAAATTTCAATTGAAATATTTTTAATATCACATTTAATTTCTGAATTTCAAATGAAATATTTTGCATTGCAATTCAAATATTCTTCATTTTTATTAAAATATTCTGAATTTACATTGAAATATTCTGAATATGAAATGAAATTTCTGAATTTTAAATAAAATTTCTATTGAAAGTTCTGAATTCCAAAAGGCATTTTTGAATTTCAAATGGAATATCTGAATTTAAGATTTCTTTTCTGAATAGGACGGAATGAGATTGCTTGAATTCCAAAACGCATTTTTGAATTTCAAATGGAATATCTGAATTTAAGATTTTATTTCTGAATTTCGATTTGTAGATTCTGTATAACAGTTAAAACTGGTGTATAAGGTTACAACTTCTTTAGCGAACAGGTATTATGTTTCCAAAAAAAAAAATTTTTGAACAATTGTTAATTGTTGTAGCAAACATTTCATTCTGCAATTTTACTCTTCTAAAATAGTAAACATGAACTGATATACAGTCTTTTCTATGCTAGGAAATAAGTTATTCTGCAACAAGTTCTACAAGGCCAAAATTAATACAACTTATACTTGCGGTGCGGGTATTAATCTGCACCATGCCATGGACATACCTTGCGCACAACAAGCCGATTACAAGCTTAGGTGTATGTCCATAGTGGCATGAGCGTATTAATATCGGCAACCTTTTTTCAACCTAACCTTACCTATACTTGCCTTACATTTTTTTACTAAGTTAAAAAAATGATAGTGTTCAGCAAACTTCATTAAAAAAATAAACTACCATATTGGATGGGGTATCCATCAACAAATGTTAATAAAAATGACAGTCTTATAACCATAAATATTTTTACTTTCAAATTTTCATAAATATAAAAATATTTTGTTCCAAGAAGGTCATGAGAGAAAAATATGATTCTCCATTATATCATTGTCAAGTTCAAATTTTGGACAAAAAAATATTATAACATATTTATTAGATTATAGCACAACATTTCAATACAAACATTTATTGAAAAAATTTCCAAAATTTATAGAGTCATATATTTTGAATTGCTTACGCAAAAAATATGTATTTACGTCAACTTATATGGCCGATTAACACATCTATGCTAATAAATTGAACAAAATTTTTCGAGTTCAAATATAGGGTGACTGTGACTGAATATAAATTTCTAATGAAATTAACATGTTTGACTTCGATTATTATTTTTGTGTGACTCAACAATTTATAAAGTTCACAATGAAATTTCTTTTTGAAAACAAGTCATAACTTCGCACTGATCGTACCATTGTTCTCAGACGTTTGTAAAAGATCTACTTCTCAAATATTGAAATGTTGACTTTTCATTATCACAATTTTTAACATTGAAGACTATGCATGTAGGCTAGGAGGTTGTTTTGTTTTGTTATAAAAATGCCTAACTCAACAGAAAGCATACCATTCATTGGGTTTGGCGAAAAGTATTTCTTCCTCCAAGAATGTACAATACGTAGTAATGCGTACGTTTTATATTAAATGGAAAACATGTTTTATAGATAAGTTGATATCTTAATAACTGCGGTTTTCTCCTTAAAAAAAAACACACAAGAGTGAATGTAGGAAGATAAAACTGGCATTCTACAAGGGTACAACTTATTTAACTACAAGGTGCTTTGTTTCCCAAAATTTGTTGTAAAATTGTTGACAAGTTGAAATATTTGAGACATATTGGTTTCGCTAGCACAATTTCATATTAATAAACATAACGGTAACACCTTTATGAAAGGGTCACATGGCGAATCAGGCTAATTATGCATTTTATTATCATTGACAAAAATGTTTGGTATTGACTTGAGTAAAAGTTAAATGTTTTCTTTCTGTTGAAAGCCACATATGTGTAACTACCACACAATATAATATCCATATAATTGTTTGCTGTCCCAGTTACAATGAGTGCGATATTTCTTTGTCAAGTGCCATAAAGTACCAAACTTATACGTACCGAAATTCCCACGTGATCTTCAGCATTGCCATATTTGAACAAAAATTTTCATTAGGGTTGGTATTCTATTCTGCTTTCGGAATAGCCGCTGAAATTGTTAATTGTTTCGCGAGCGGAATTTGACAGCAAGCAAATGTTGTTATTTCCATACCACAAAATGTTTCTTTATATGCACTTATTGTTTTCTCTATTTTATACATTTTTCTCAAATAAATAAAGAAAAACGAACCCTTAAAACCAATAAAACAAGCAAAAATGATGCCAGCAATAGTTTCAAGTGTTGCCATTATAATAGTTTTTTTTTGCCATTTTCGTCACTATAAACAGAGTACTACTTTTCCGCCTATTTTCAGGCAACTTTTCGCCGATGTTTTTATATTGAGTTTGACAGCATTCCGCTTGAAAAGCTGAACAGAACACTCTGCTTTAGATATGATAAAAATTACTTTGTAAGGGCTTAGTTTTTTTTTATTATTAACCCATATTATCATAATAGGTCAAATAACCCATTTGACGTATCTTTAGGAGGAAAAGCGCCACCTAGACTTGAACGCAAGTTTTAATGTCATATTCGTAATCTACTCCCAAATATCTTTCATTTGAGTCCCATATAGCCATGGTCGTCTAATATGCCTAATATATGATTTTGTATGCCAGATTCGAAATCTACTTCCGAATATCTTTAATTTGAGCCCCATATTGAAACGAACGTCCAATATGTCTGTTTGGGGGAGTTTTGGCGTTGGGGCGGCCCGATGGGTACTTAGACTCAAATTTTAATACCATATTTGTATTCTAATCTCCAATACCTTTCATTTGATACTTATATTGTCTCGATCGGTCTACTTTTGATTTTGGGTTGTGTTTTGGCATAAGGGGAGGGTCCGTCCCCCGTCCCGAAAAATTATATATCCTATGTTTCCTTCCAGACCACCCTACACAATATGCGAAAATTTCGAGAAAATCGGTTCTGCCGTTTTTCAGTCTATACGGAACAAACAAACCGAGTTCCATATATCCGAGATTGGCTAATGTGTCCATTTTGTGCGTTTTTGTGGCGGTGGGGTGACCCCCTATACTTCGACATGATTTTGTATGCCAGATTCGTTATCTACTCCCGCATACTTTTCATTTGATACCCATATTGTCCTTATCGGTCCACTTTTGATTTTGGGTGGCGTTTTTAGGGTAACGGTGAAGGGTCCGCCCCCTTCCGTTATCAACAAATTAAGACGCCTATTCCTACTTTGTGACAATATACGTAATATACTCCCGAATACCTTTCATTTGAGTCCCTTATGATCGTCAAATAACCTTATTTTAAGGGGTTTTGGGGCTGGGTAGGACCCCCAGGTACTTGGACCCAACTTTTTTTATGAAATTCGTACTCTACTTGAATACCTTTTATTTAAATAGCATATTGTCGCGATCGGTTCATTTTTATTTTTGGGTAGTACTTTCGGGGTAAGGGGGAGGGTCCGGCCCCCTCCCGATATCAAAAAATTATATAGCCTATGGTTGCTTTCAGACCAACCTACACAATCTGTGAAAATTTCAAGGTAATCGGTTCAGCCGTTTTTGAGTCTTTACGGAACAAACAAACAAACCGACAAACAAACAAACTCAAATTGAATTTTATATGTATATAAGATTGTAATACGTCCAGCATTGGTAAACAATATGCCGTGCGAGATAGCTGTGAGCACCACACAGGCTGGAACATTGAGGTCCGATCAGTGTGATGTTCATTGCTGTCACTAGAAGCTTAGCTGCGAAATACCGGGCACGTCCACAGATAGCTGAGAGTGGAATGCTCCATACGGAGTAGCTGCTACGGCAGTCGCGGACAATCAGCGGTATCGAGCGGAGAGTCTCAGTCGGGTTTTTGGCTCCTTTAAATAATGGTCACCATGTTTCTTTTGCGATCAGTCCTTTGGAGCTGTGTGTGCTCACCCACAGGAGATTGACGAGGATCGCCACCACATACAAATATGGCTACAACAACAACAACAACAACATAATGATCTTTCTAAACTTCTAGCTAAGCCTATGTCAATGGTGGACATTCGACATTTGGTCTAAGAAGATAGCGGTCGGTCATTAGTTTTTAATATGTTACGGTGGCATAGGTTGACATCTTAACCAAAGGCCTGCGCAAGACCACAATAGAGTATTACAAAAACTGAACTCTTCCTTTAAAAATACAACATTGTATGAGATAATTGAGTAAAACAGATAACAAGACACCAAAACAACGATAATACATCATGTGGGTTCAGCGTTCACGAGTTCAGCAACACAGTCATCAATGTGCAGGTCCTTGATGTTAACATCTGCGCCACGGTGGCTCCACCCTTTGATGTAGCAATAAAATATTTATAATATGAAATAAGTTAATATAAAATATAAGAACTGTAAGGGATGACTCCTCTTGGACAGAATAAGTGTCCGACCAAAGCGCTATATTTTAGTTTTTAAATAATTTAGATTTTATTTTATTTTAAATATATTCCTAGACAAGAATAAGGCAATACTGCACAGTATTCGTCTTAAGATTTCGCTAGCTGCGGTAGTCTTATGATCTTCCCAAGTCTTAAGTAAAACACCGTGTTTTGTTTAGGCGACTTTATTTTCCAACAGTCAGACAAGAGTCAATTCAATCATCTAGAGTGAAAATAAATCAATGTTCGAAAGAATTACATTAACAATTATTCTTAACCATCGAAATTTTGAGCAAAAGAGAGTGCAGTTACAATTATATTGAGTTTTGACAAGAGAGTGTAAGTTAAGTGATGTAAAATAAGAAAGAGTGAGACAGCAATAGGTACCGATTATCAAGAGTGTAACATTGTAACATAACACAAAGATTAGGTACCATAAATGTTTATTATTAACATTGAGATGTTATACTGTTGAGTTGTTGATGGCATTTAATATATATTGGGTTGCTCAAAAAGTAATTGCGGATTTTTAAAAGAAAGTAAATGCATTTTTAATAGAACTTAGAATGAACTTTAATCAAATATGCTTTTTTTCTAAAGCAAGCTAAAAGTAACAGCTGATAACTGACAGAAGAAAGAATGCAATTACAGAGTCACAAGCTGTGAAAAAATTTGTCAACGCCGACTATAAGAAAAATCCGCAATTACTTTTTGGGCAACCCAATAAAATAATAAGAACTTATAAATTTATCGTAAAAATACGAAATCTTCTCTTATATATAAACATGAATTTGCGTTTGTTTGTTTCTTTGTATGTATGTTCCGTATGAACTCAAAAACAGCTGAACCGATTTTCTTGAAATTATCACTGATGATATGATTCATTTTATGATATTCGAAAGGGGACCCTCCCCCTTACCCTTATTTTCAGAAATGCCAGACTTCGGAGACGTGTGGTGCGAATTTAGCTAAATTTTGTGTGCTCTCTTATAGTAACCTAAAAACAAAAATTTGGTATCAGAATTTTGGATGGTGTACCTAGGGGGGCTCCCACCCCAAAACCTACCAAATATATATATTGACCAATCACGACAATATGGCACTCAAATGAAATGTATTTAAGATAAGAAAACGTATCTGATATCCAATTTTAGGACCAAGTGTTTGCGGGACCGCCTCGAAACCCCCCTAAATCGGACATATTTATGGGACTCAAATGAAAGGTATTTGCGAGTAGAATACGAATCTGATATCCAAATGTGGGACAAAGTTTCTGGGGTCCATCCCTTCTCCAAAACACCCCCCAAATATGACATATTTAATGACCGTGGCAATATGGGGCTCAAATAAAAGGTACTTGAGAGAGACAAATGTGGGACCTAGTGTTTGTGGGGCAGCCTCTCCCCAAAAACAACCCCCAAGAGGACAAATTTACGACCATAGCAATATGGGTCTCATAAAAGGTCTTTGGGAGTAAAACACGAATCTCAAATAGGACGTATTTGCTGACCATTGTAATATGGGGCTCAAATAAGAGGTATTTTATAGTATAACACGAATCTGTGATATATTTTCAGGGCGAAGTCAATGAGTGGCCGCCCCATCCCCCAAAACACCCTCCAAACCGGACATGTTTGCCGACTATGGAAATATTGGGCTCAAATAAAAAGTATTTGGGAGTGACCATGAATGTGATTTCAACATTTGGGACCAACTGTCTAAGGGACGTCCCACCCCCATAACAACCCCCAAATAGGACGCATTTGCTTACCATGAAAATTTGGTTTTTAGGGCCTATATCCCAAACCGGACATATTTGCTGACTTTTGCAATAAGGGGCTCAAATAAAAGGTATTTGAGATTAGAAAACGAATATGATATCCAGTTTTGAGCCCAATGGCAATATGGGGTTAAAATAATTGATAAATTACTATAAATGCTGCTTTATTTTCAGGGCTAAGAGTACAAATTTACCGACCATGGCCATATGTTTCTCAAATATGAGGTACTGGAGATCAGAAAATGAATTTGATAACCAATTTTTTGGCCAAGTGTTTAAAGCTCTTGAATTATCGAAAATAAATATTCAAAGGATAATTTTGGTCCATATAAAATAAAAGAAGGCGCAGCGGAGCGGGCCCGGTTCAGCTAGTTTGATATAAAATGACTTAAATGACAATACAATCCCTAAGCCAGCCGAGTATTATCATCACTTCTTACTAGAAAAACACTAAATATTTGCTTCTACTCAATCAGCTCATATATTGAGAACATTGCAGATCATCTTTAAAAAAATCACTCCGTCTAAAAGTTCAATGAACTTGGTGTAACCCAATTAAAGCATCGTTAGTTTTGCTTTAATGACTGGTTTTGTATCATATTTTATGTGCACGCCAAAAAAAAGGGTATACCTCTTGAATATATATTTAGGCAAACATCGAATCATTTGATATATATTCTTTTGATATATATAGTTTTAACTTTGTCTGTCGATAACAAATCAAACAAGTTTTACTTGTCCTTATTTCCTCTGTTTTTTTTTTTAAATTTCTTAGATGGGAGTTGGCGAGACATTTAATTGTAATTTAACCACCGTCATTATTTACTTTTGTTGGAATTAAATTAACATAAATTATAACAATGAACTTTAAAACCGTTTACAAAGAATTATTATTTGTCAGAAAAAAACGAGTGAAGCAAATATATAACAGCTCACTCACCATACTCTGTGGTTAATGCATGACGATTTTATGGGGTAAACAGCTATTCTGGTATTTCTTGATTTAAAAACTGGCGATGTGATGCTTCTGTACCATTAAAGAGATTGTCAATGCCAAAATAATTAAAAACAAATAGATAAAAACGAAAAAATTCCAGGAGTATTGCAAAGGGTCTGAAGCCAATAAAAGCTTTATTTATTACCCGATTTCGCTGAAATTTGAAACAGTGAGTAGGTTAAGACCTCCCAACATCCGACCTAAATATGGTTCTGACCGGACTATATTCAGATATAGCTGCCATATAGACCGATCTACCGATAAGGGGACTGAAGCCCATAAAACCTTTATTACCCGATTTCGCTGAAATTTGAAACAGTGAGTTTTTCTGAGCCTCCAGATATCCGACCTTAATATGGTTCAGATCGGTTTATAATTGAATATATCTGCTAAAAAGGCCAATATTTTGTTCTACAAAATTGAATAGTGACATATATATAAGACCACTCAATGTCCGTGCCGAATTTGGGTGCTTAAGTTATCCAATTTTCATCGGATTGTGACGAAATGAGGTTAACATATATACCCGAGGTGGTGGGTATCCAAAGTTCGGCCCGGCCGACCTTAATGTCTTTTTACTTGTTTAATATTAAGATCAATCTTTATGACAATTATTTCAAAGTTTTATCTAATAAGGAGGAAGTCGAAGGTTCCAATACGAGTAATGATGACAGGCATATCGACATCATTAAGTCGTCTTCGATTTTTAAGACAGTAAAAAATATTTTAACTTTAAAGGACCGATGGTGAATATTCATTGAATACTTCTCAGCGCATTTTGGTAGCTACCTTCATATGTATTCGCATGTCACAGCCAACTTTGTTATATTTAGCACTGCTGATGAATTCTTTCCGAATTTGCTTTGTTTATCCATCCTTATCACCAAGAATATAACAATCCAAAGCAAACATTTAACTGAATTATTTTTATTTTAACAAAATGATTTGTTTTCTCAATTGTCCCAAGGGCACTAAGTGTTTTCGCGTACAATATTTGCCAGGTGGAGAGAAAGCGTGTGTGTTTTGTTATTGACAAGTTCCAAATTTCTACTGAAGGTTTTATTTCTTGCAGAAATTTGGTGCTTCGCAAATATATTTATGGAAAACAACAGTTATATTTTGTTTTATAAAAGTAAATAACAATCGAGGTTCTTACACTTCGGCAAAGTTTTACTGGAAACACAGGAACAAAACTGCTGCCCATTTACTAACATATGTTTTTCGTTTTGATGAATGAACATTACGTGTGTTTGAGTACTCAAATCAATCCTGCAAACTTTAATGAAAAAATAAATATTCGAACAGACCTTTTCGTTTACATTTTAACGTTGTTATGATTCCATTACTAAAGCGTTTACAGGTAGTGGCAGTTGCCCAACAACAAAATGTTGAGTGCACTATCTGTCAAAATGAGTGATTAGTGCAACTCTGATTTTGTGTATGGAACTAGTTCGCGCCATTTTTCGTTGTTTGTGTGTGTTATGGTTCTTAACTATAATACACACACCCAACCAAAACTCGTTGACAGATAGCACACTTCGCGAGAAAAAATTTTACTCAGCTGTTTACGGTACACTACCTGGTAATTATGTCATGGTCGAAACCAACAACGAAGTATACACGAAATATGAAATTTGACTACGACTGATGTCGATTTTCGCCTTAACACTAGGAATAAGTGTGAATATCGAATGGCATAATATCGAAATGTGTAATATCGAAAGGTATAAGATCGAAATGTACAATATCGAAAAGTATAATATTCATTTAAAGCATTTCAATCGAATATTATAATCAAGGATACTTCGTCTAAAATGGATTATTTAACTCTTTAGTCAATTTCTAATTTGACATCATAAATAAAGTTCAATAGTCAATTTCTATAGTTGGTAACTTTTCTTAAAAAATTTGTCAATCTTTTTATGTCCAAAGCCAATAACCAACCACTCGAGATTAAATCGTTTTTTCCAAATCATATCATAAACACGACATTTAATTTACAATTTTGCAACTTTTTATGACTACGTCTCTGTATAATTAACAAACGATTAAAACTTATTTGTTTAAAGTTCCGCCATTATACATAATAATTGCAATTTAAATGTCTTACTCACGAGATCAAGATTTAAACAGCACTATCGGAAGTTTTATTTTAGAAATAAAAAAGAACAACAATAGAAAAATACAAACAAAAACCACCTTCTGTGAGAATAAACTAGAGAAACAATTTTGTATTCGCTAAATTGCCATCTAACCGGTTTAACAGTAAACAAAACCAACACTCACGCATAGATTTTAAGTTAAATTAGCCATTTATGGGAATGAATGTATAAAGCCACTGTAGAGATTTATCGCTAACTTCTATATTGTAATGCAATAAAGAAGGTGAAAAGAAAAATGAATGGGAAGTACCTATCTTGACGAGTTGAGGAAACACGTGCTGGTCTCTGCTTGATCTCATGTAAATGTCTCGAGATAACATTTAGATGATGTAAACTTCTCTATTACAAAGTGAAACAAAGAAAAGTAAAAAAAAAAATATGTGATTGCACATGTTCATCGACTTTCTCAACAAGTTTGATAGTTTGGTTGGTTCTGGATTAAGGGGTTTCATCATGAATAGATGGAAGTTTCATGGCAGAAGAGACATCTTCAGACTCACTAGGAAGCTTTAAGACTCAGACTGAGTTATTACTAATCTAGGATATTTTAAAGATTTTCTATGTGGTTCATTGAAGTTAAACCCAATCTTTTTTATTTTAACAGTATAAAATTCAGTGTCGCGCATTATCGACAAATTAACTATCTTCTGAATATTGTTTCTTGGTCAGATTAGGGATCCCAAAGTCAACTTTTGACTAATCGATTAGTCGACGATTTTGGCACAGATGTATTTTTGTTATCCATTATGTTCGGGGAGAGTCTGTATAGGACAATATATATTATCATTGCCCCAGCATAGACTGGACTCCAGATTTAAAATCTTCAGCTCCTGAAAAGCGTCCGATTCCTTAAGTTTGGAAATATTTGTTAAAATATACTAGGCGTCGTATGAACCACGAGCTGTATGACGACGAAAGAATAGTTAAACCCATCAAAATACCATGTTTGAGGCTGTGTATGTTATGTTATCAGAATGAATAAGCTTCAACAAAGAAGTCTTTGAAGGCGACCATAAAAGAAAATGCAAAAGGGGAAGACCAAAACTCCAATGGAGTGACGAAGTGGAGAGCGACATCTCGAAACTAGGTGTCAGAAATTGGAGAAGAAGCGCAGAAGATCGAAGTGCTTGGGCATCTGTTCTACGTTCGGCTAGAGGAATAAATTTTCTGTAATGGCCAGTTAAAGTAAAGTAATAGACTCATCCAATACCATATTTTGGGGTATATATCAAATATGGTCCATATAGTTCCAATTTTGTGTGTAGGTCTCATGTTGACGTACCCACATTTTGTCTAAAATTTTGAAATCAACTTTTGCTTGGCTTGGGGCTTTCCTATAATCCATAGACAAATCGACCAATATTTTACAGTAGCTCCTAAAAAGGGTACATTTCACAAATAGAGAATTTAGTCTAGATGGAATTTAGAATAGATGGACTCACATTTGGGGAGGCGGTCTTTTTTCATGTTTAATGGTGACGACAACAACACAATTTGGAAAATTCTACATTTTTGAAAAATGGTTTTTGATAAAGTCGACTTTTTGCACAGAAAAGTCTAAAAGACGACTTTTGCCATTTTGATAAAAGTCCACTTTTCGCCCCAACTTGGGATACCTAGGTCAGATGCATCTAGATATCTTACGTATTTTAGTCCTATTCAAACTGGTATCAGCTTGTTATATGTAGTAAGCAATGATATTCCTTTTAATGACTCCAATGGGCGAAGCGACTGACGTTTCTGGCAGTTATTACAAAAAGATTAGAAAGTAGTAATAGTTAAATTCAAATTCAGTTGGATTATATATACTAAACAATACTCTACTCTTTGGAACCAGGATTCTAAGAGCTTAAAGTCTATTTTTGCTCTACTTAAATATCATAATTAATTAATGAGTAGTTATTGGAGAAGATTAATATACAGTGAACAAAGTTAAGAAATGAATAAAAAAACAGTTTTTTCTCTCTATTCACAACAAGTCTTGGCATGATGGTGTTGAGTGTTATAACTAGCAAGGCTTGATAATTTAACTCCAACGTGTTGTTGGAAATTCAGTACAAGAGTGGCTTTTGTTGTGGTTTTTTCTATAGGAAGTTTCCAAAGTATATAAGTTTATAAGCATATATATAATAAATCGAATGTCCTTTAGGGACTTTTAATGGGGCCAAGACTTTAAATCGAGATATCGGTCTATATATGGCAGCTATACTCACACTATTGCATATTACTTGGTACGTACATAAGAAAATAATCCCAAGCAGGCCCATGGGCTCGCCAATAACCGCAATTATGTGCTTGCCACCAGTATGGACACATTCTTATACGCAGACATTTTTCCTTTTTATTTTGTTTGAGCAAAGAGCATTCAGTATATTGAGCAGCTCAGTCGCATGTGCTCATGGGGTAAACTCGAAAAGTTAAAATTTTTAAAAGTTCCCCCATTGGTACAACAAGTTTGGTATGTCCAATAACAAAAATCATTAGAGCAACACATTTATAGCTGCCAAGTACAAAAAAAAAACACAACAAGGATTTCTAAGGCACATACATTGTTTGGTAAAATTTACGCGGTTAAGAAATATCCATCCCAAAGTAAGTATTTGAAAGTGCGAAAACAACAACTTTCGAAGATAATTTTTTGTTTAATTTATAGCATAACGAATACAATAGATCATAATACAAAACCATAATGGAGTTGTGCGATAATGGAAGGCTTTTGATCTAATTGTGTATCATAACATCGAAATAAGTCAAAATATTTTTTGGAAGAGTTTGAATTGCCAACTTAGATCTGCTTATAATTGTAAAAATTTGAGTTTGAATTATATTACAGTATTAAATTTAACTTGGTATGTTTTTCAATATGCACAATCTATTTTAAAATTAAAAAGAATTTGCATTCACATAACCATGATGTTAAATTATTTTATAAATAGAGAAAAGATCATTAAGCTCAACTCAAAAGAAAAATTAACACGTCATTAGGAAAAATTATCTTCGACCTAACGGGCAAATGAAATTATGTATTAGAGAAAAAATAGTTGAATCTCCGAATAACATGTTTTATATATCAAAAATTTAAGATATTGTCAGGGTAAAAAACTTTGTATTTATACCAAATTCTTTAAAAATATTATCGCAAACAACATGTTCTTTTATCGTAAACTATGTCCAAGGTTTTCAAAAAAAATTTTTACTTGGCGAAAATTGCCTTTATGTGAAACAATTTTTTTTTGCTTGAAGCTTGGGTTATACATTGTAGTTAGCATAGCATTTGACCATTTTTCAACCTTGCTAGATTTAGATGAGTTTATGCTACACTCATAAATTGCTAACATTTCATTTACCATCACAATTTTTTTACATTTGGCTTATGCACAATTAGTTTTACAAATAACTAATTGATTCTCGGTATTTAATGCACATATTTAATGCGAGGACTAACTTGAACGCTTCAATGGTTAAGGCCACTTTGCTGCCCATCATAAGGCAAGGTAAATAGCTAACACGCCACCTTTCAAGTTCAAAAACCAATGAAGTTCATTGAACAGCAAAACATGAATATGTATAACAAGATTCGAAAACAACTACGAAGCCACTAAGAAAAGTAAAGGAATTGTGCTATTTTTGGTTGATACCATAAAAATAATTAAAAATTTTATTAGACAAACGGTATATTTTTACTTACAGCAGTTCTCAGTTTGTAGTAAATTGGGACAAAGTATGAAATGAATTAAAGCTCTTCCTTACATCAGTTGAGATTTTAAATGGGCTAAAGCTTTTTTTGCTTGAAAAAAGCATTTATTATAATAACAATATGAATTGATTCCTTATTCAAAATATTGCCCATCGTTAGCCACCACTTTTCCAATCTTTTTGATAACATATGGATTTCAGTCTAAAAGATCTGGATCGGTTTTTAGAAAAGCGATGAATTAATATATGAGTGCGATGAAAAGTCACCAACTCATTTTGGTGAATATTTTGGAAAGTTATGTAAAAGATTAGTTATAAAGCATCACAATTTATAGTTATTCTAATTTTGATGAAGTTTCAATTTTAAATTTCATGTCATCACAAAAATGAAAACAAATATAAAAAATTATGGGTGGCAGGTATTCAGGTCATCAAAATCAATGGTTTTATTCTGCACTACTAACGGATATACACACAGATAAAAATGATTTTGGAAAACAAAAACTTTTGTCAAAAAAACGGCGGCGAAATTTGTTAATTTTCCTGACACAATTTATTTGGAATTTCATCGACCCAAAGTAAAAATTTGTTGTTGAAAAGCACCAACATATAACAACAACAACAATATGTACTTTTTATTATTTACGTTTTTATTACTCGTTGCAATGTGCGTTTTTTCCCTTTCAAATGCAAATTGAATTAATAAAATGTACAAGATTGAAATATATTAATCTATATGTTAAAAAGATGTGAAATAAAAAGAAGAAATAATGTGTTGAAGTGCAATACGCTGAGTTTTGTCAAAGATAAACAATTTTACTGACATTTGTTAACATTCACAATAGGCATATTTTGACATAATACTGGGCCCTATCCACTTTATGTTATGACAACTTTATATTCGTAAATCATGGGTTTTATGCAACCAAGTTTGGTTTTATTTAATCCGGATATGGTGCGATATACTTTAAAACATCTCAAAGCAAAGCATACTGCTACAAGCATATCGACGAATTAAGTTCACCCCTAAAAGCCTAGTACTGAAAGGGCAGACGATTTGGCGGTACTACTGAAAGGAAGCAAGAAGGAGGTCAGTATAGCTATTGGTATCGTAACGGGACACATAGGAATACGAGCTCACTTATGTAAAATCGGTGCGGCAAGTGATAACATGTGTAGGGCATGCGGGGAAGATGATGAGACGTTGGATCATTTCCTTTGTCATTGCCCGGCTTTCGCGTCCAACAGATACCGGTACTTAGGTGGAGACACAATATCAGACATGAACCAACTTAGGGTAGTGGTCTTGAAAACAATTAAGGATTTTGTAAATAGCACGGAATTCCTAACTTAAAATTTTCTTTTTAGAGGTTACTTTATAGTTTTTAGAGCGCACAACAAGCTGATTACTATCTTAGGTGTATATCTATAGTGGCATAGGGCGGATTAATATCTGCACCCTCTTTTCAACCTAAAGTACTGACTTCGAGTTTCGTTCGAGCAAGTGTCAAAACGCCTATAAAAAACTCTTGTGAAATGACTTTTTCAAATAAGCCGTGCTAAGTTCTTTTTACGAAATGATTTTAACATGTTGATAGCAAAATTGTCAAATTTCGTAGATTTTAAATATACATGTATATTAATTCCAGTGAACAATGACAATCAGCTATTTACAAAAATTGTTAATTTAATTTTTAAGAAATGTTGTCTTTTCATTTTGTGTTGTAATTGTTTGTGGTAGAGATATTCTGGAAAATGGAAGACACTGCATCTTGGACTTGGACCAATCCCTGTTTAAAGAGGGCAGTTCGGGACGCTTCCAGCCTAAAGCTTCATCTCCGGGAAGACAATCTCCAATTCGCCATTGAAGAAAGATCCACCCGGCACACAATCCGTTGCGTCGCCAATGCCACGTCGTCGTCCCACGCCATCGGGCCCGAAATCCGAATAGTGCCATGTTCCTGACTACATCAGTCAGAAGACAGACCTCAACGACACGCCCTCCGCGTGCAAGTGTAAAGGTCTTAGACTATCGCATTCAGTGCTGCTCTCGGAGCACTCCTCCCCGCCTCCGATATCATCATTGTCGCAATTCCCCGCAATACCTTCTCCACTATACCGAGTAGACTCAACCTCTCCACGACCTCCACGCTCATAGGGGAAGATCAGTAAACCACAGAAAATTACATCCAGGGGACCGCTCCTGGTCTATGATCCCAACTTCTGTCTATTGAATTGCGTCATGAATATAGCGCACTCACACTCCGTTTAACTCTCTCCTTAACGTTCATTCTCCCGTTCTATTTATGGTCAAGAATAACGCTCAGGCAGCTGCAATCCATTAAGGATCAGTCCCCTGAACTCGTCATACGTCCTCCTTATGGTGAACAACACCCGCTATGTCTTTCTTACAGTTTTCTCACCGTACCCTGAAGGGGATTTGTGATAGTATTGAAGCATGAGTTTGACGTTTGTATCTCATATATGGAACGTATGACGGTAGTAGTCGGTGTATTAACAGTGCGCTTCATGATACACGGATAACTTTAAATAACATTGGGACACTTTGGACATCCTTATTTTTTCCTGGGGAATGAAGATAAGGTTTGGCGGCATGTTATAAGCGGCGCGAATGATTACATATCAGCGAGGCTGAAGGCTCTGGCGTCGAACTTTGTGAAGTAGAAGATGCAAAGAGCTTCCTTGAACCATGGAAAGGGCGGAGCCGAATCTTATATAACCTCGACCATGGAACGCATGTATCAAGTTCATTGCCTGGTATTTTTTTTAAAGCAAACAGAGAAAAGTAGATATAAATTGCTATGCTGTTGGAGCTATACTAGGCTAAGAACCTATTCGGACCATTAATGGTTTTGATATTAAAAACAATACTGGAAGTAATTATGCAAAATTTCAGCCAAATCGGATAAAAATTGATCCATATGGAGGCTCAAGAAACAAAATCGGGAGATCGGTTTTTATGTGAGCTAATGGACCGATTCATCCCATATTTGGCACTTACGCACAAAATTTCAGCCATATATGTAATCGGGAGACCGGGTAATATTTCTTTAGGTGCAGTGGGTGGCGGCCTTTTTCCAAGGACTGCATTCACCCGGTATAAATGCTGTCTAGCCTCGCTTGATACACCTCTTTGTATTGTTTCATGTTGTGCTACCAAACATACAGCAGCTTCTGTTTCTTAATCCATTTCTTTGTTTTATCTTTTAAATTTTCTTCAAAACGAATTGGACGCCCTGTAGTTAAAAAATATTATTTTGTTTTAAGTTTTGTTGACATTCGAAAGATAACAATGATGTCAACATACAACTGTTTACTACCAAAACAACGCTTTAAATCCCAAAAAAAGTTTAATTACAACTAAACAAATTAGCAACACTGTTGCAAATATTGTAAGATTTCACAACATTTAATTGATGTTTAGCAAAATTTTCCGCACAATCCATGTCAGTAAAGCCTAGTACTGACTCCCATGTAACAGGTTTCAACACAAAATATTTAAGCAACACAATCATCCCATAAATTCTAAATAAATGTTTTTTTTTTTTTTTTTGTTAAGCAAACTGCAAACAAATGTTCATTTAACACATCAATATCATATATTGTATAAAAAACAAATTTATTATCGATAACGATTATCTTCTGGTTCAATCATGTCACACTTTTTTCTAAGGCTAAAGTCATTGCCCTGTGTAGAACCCAACTTGTATTGGATAGGTTAAAGCGAGACTAATAACGAAAATGTTTCATTTAAATGTACGACAAGAAAGTGTATATCACTGTCTTTAAGCAGTGTAGCCATTTGTGGCTAAATAACGGTACTTTGATGTAATGGTACTAGACGCTGTAGATTGGTATTCTCACAGAGAAAAAGTGTATTTCATTAAATTATATGTTCATAGCTAAGTATGGTGCAATAAGTGATGGGGTACTCTATTTGAAATAGCTTCTGCGAGTGTGTATACATACACTCAGAAAAACTATTATTCTTTATAATGAATTTTTAAGCTTATAAAGGAAACAACTCTATAAAGGAACAAACTCAAAATTTAAAACTTATTCTAAAATACATTCAAATAAAAATTAATTTAATATTATGTAATTATATGCCAATTAAGATAGATTTGCAGCTTTAGTAAAAATGTTTGATAACAGCCATAATATTCAAGTTTCACATTATTGTGAACATATACAACAACATAAACCCCCAATTTAATATAATTGTGTGCTCTGCGGGATAAGTTGTGGGTGCTACAATAACATCAAACAACAATACATAAAATTGTTCCCTTTTCGGGCTTTTTTTATTAATGAGGATCGCATTTTAAGACATTAAATGTAATTATTTTAAAACAAATACATTTTGTCATGCAAAAAATTATTAAAACAATAATTTTTATTTAATATTGCTGAGAAATGTTTATTCAAGTCATTGTAAGGCCAATTTAAAACAGAAAATCTACAGTTTTTGCTAGAAATTAAACAATTGGATGTTTTGTCGTTAATACTTATAGTTTTTTGGGAAAATAATTAATTATTACTTGCAGATTTTTTAAATTCTTCCGCCAAACCTTTAATAGTTGCTTTTAGTTTATTCTCTTTGTTGTATGAGAGTTTTTGTTGATTAAAGTATAGCAAACGTTGGTTAGGTTAAGTTGATTAGAAAACGTAACTATTTTTTTTTCATTGTACATATTGATGGGTATGCACACTTTTTCATTTCATTCAGTTTCCTCTAAACACGCTCAATAAATCCCGCAATTCAACCCCCATCATCATTATTAGCGTGCAGCAGCATTATAATCATGTCACATATTTTGTTTTGTAGCATCGCCCGATCGAGTCCACATTTCGTTATGTGGTAACGTTGAATTGTTAAATTGCGCCTATTAAATGACACTACGATCTCTTGTTTGTCCCGAAAAAAAAACTCAAAGAGGAAAACACAAAATAGGCAATTGAGGGAAATTCAACAACGGAATGTATATTGTTTAATGAGCGAAATTAAATTGAAAGCGTTATGCGTTTGTTCTATGTAAAGCACCCTGTCAATTACATAACTAAATAAGAGCGTCGAATTATTGAATTAGCATCGAATTATTTCGAACTTGGTATAGAACAAAGTTGTACAGAATAACTCTTTTTAACGTGTAATAACTGTTGCTATCTTGCACTTTGCACTACATAATGCTATAACCAGGGCAGCGGAGTCGGAGTCGAGAAACTTATCTCGACTCCGACTCCGGACAAAGTAGTAAAAATTTTTCAACAAAAAAAAAAAATAAAAAAGTCAAAATTTCAGGGATATTTTCCTTAGAGAATCGTTTATTGAAATATGTTTTTTTAGAGAAAATGTTATTGATGTGATGTCTTTAACGAATCTTTCAATAATTTTTTCACAAAAATGTCATTGAAATTTAAAAAAAAAAAGAAAATACTTTCATTAAAATTTTGTCTTAAGAAAAATTTCACTAAAATTTTGTCTTAAGAAAAAAAAATGATCAAGTTTTATTAGAATTTTGTGTTTAGAAAAAACTTAATTCTAAAATGTTGTCTTTAACACATGTCATTAAACTTTCGTCTTTAGAAGAAAATTTTTGTTTGTTTCTCCTTCGAGACGAGCTCAATGATCGGAGATGCAAATGGAAAAGGAAAGCCAATGATAGCAATACACACCAACCACTATGGGACGCGTTTCGTCTTTGGTTAGAAGACTTTTCAACCATATTGGGTATGATGGCTTCAAGAGCCGAGCGTTGGTATGTTGTATTTGAATCGTAGTATTAGCGAAAACGCATCTATGATACAATTACCACATTAACCACGCTCGACAACCCTGTCTATTAGCTGTACTTTTCCCAATGCATGTATTTTTTGTGTAATGACAGACATTCGTTCTGGACAAATTACACTTCTTTCGTACTACACCTGATTTTGTGCATCTGTTGGAAGGTGTATTGATGCCTTCGAACGCTAAGATAACGACAACGGCTCTCGCTGTTGCTCCGTGTGCCCAGGTTCGAATCCTGGCCGGGCTCATCTTCTTCTGTTACGGCGAAGATCATTAAATTTTACAATTTTTGTTTGTTTCTTTTTCGAGACGAGCTCAATGATCTGAGATGCATATGGAAAAGGAAAGCCAAAGATAGCAACACACACCAACCACTATGGGACGCGTTTCGTCTTTGGTTAGAAGACTTTCTAAAGTATAATATGGTCGAAAATATTATATTTTAGAAAAGATTTAATTGAAATTTTGTCCTAAAAAATTGCATTGAAATTCGGTTTTTGAAAATATTTTATTAAAATCTGGTATCTAAGTAGAATTTCGACCAAAATCCGAACATATTTTAAGAGTCATAGAGAAAATAATTGTACAAATTTTGCGAAGATCGGTTGTTAAATGCGCTTGTCAAGGCTCTAAAAGTGAAAATCGGGCGATTCATGTACCTGGGAGCTATATCTAAATCTAAATCGATTTTTATGAAATTCACCAGTGATCGCAAGAGTCATAAGAGAAACCTTAATGGCTAATTTCGAGAGAATCGGTTGACAAATGACGACATTATTTATTACTAGTCCAAATCAGACGAACGTATAAATGTTAATTTTTAAGAGCTATAGGAAAGTTTGTAAAAAAACCCATAAAATTCAGAAAAATACATGAAATCTTTATTTAAATCGATAGTATGGTCCATATAATTAAAAGTTTAATGATTATTTCATGCAAATGCAGACCGTGACTGCGCCACAAATGGTCCATCCATTAAGTCCAATTTTGGCATACTCTTTCCAACATTTAGGCAGGTATCTCACGAATAAATGCTTCAATGTTGTCTTCCAATGGGTCAATTGAAGCGTATTTGTCTGTATAGACATGAACTTTTACATAGCCCCACAAAAGAAAGTCTAAAGACGTTAAATTGCACGATCTAGGCGGCCAATCGATCGGTCCATAACGTAAAATAAAATGTTCACTGAACTCGCCTCTCAATAAGTCCATTGTTACGCCTGCTGTGTGGCATGTAGCACCGTCTCTTTGAAACCACATGTCGTGCAAGACAAGATCTTAAATTTTGGGAAAAAAAATGGATATGATTTCATGATAGCGCTCACCATTCACAGTTACCTTACGATTCACATTATATTTGAAGAAGTACGGTTCAATGATGCCACCAGCCCATAAACCGCACCAAACATTGACTTTTTCTGGATGCATTGAAACAATAAACCAGTGTTGCCAAAAAGATAATAGCTAAAAATCAGCCTTTATATGGGAGCTATATCCAAATCCAATTGATTTCTTCCAATTTTAATAGAGACGAACTCTAGGCCCAAAAAGATGCCTGTAATAAATTTTTACACAAATTAACATGGATTTACGGACGGACATAGATAAATTGAACCAGAAAGTGATTCTGAGTCGATATTATAAAAATATTAAAAACTTGACACTTTTTTTGAATAAGCTAAGTTTTCGAACAGTTTGAAAGTCCGTACTCAAAAACGAAGTACAAAAAAAATTTTAAGTATTTATTTTTATTAAGTTCAAACGGTATATGGTATTGCTTAACCCATTAACGACGAATGGGTGGAAAATACTCAAGAATAGAACCGTCTTAGAAAAATTCAAGCTGAACGAATGAAACTAGAAACATTTTTTTCCCATTTAGGGGAAAATTGGCTTGTCGAATATCGGCAATTTTTTAGTTTAAAAAATTTTTTCTTAAATTTCATAGGAGAGAGTTTTCTGGAAACCCTTTTAGAGTCTTGTTGCATTTTATGGTTTCTATATAAAAAAAAATAGTCATTCAAATCCACTATTCGCTAAATGGTCATAAAATATTAGGAAATTTTTTGTTTTTGTTATAAGAGCATATTGGCTTAAGAAATAAATTTTTTTTTTTTTTTAATTTGAAAAAGAGTCAACTTTGGATTCTGAGTCGGAGTCGAGTTAAAATTGCTTCACTCCGCAGCCCCGGCTATAACCGAACATATATTGTTAATAATCAATTATTTTACGCGCCCTTTATGTTACACCACACATATTGCCATAGACCTTTAAGAAGTTCAGCAACATCATATAAAACCATAGGCCAATGCAACATGTTGCCAGACTCTGGGAAACCCTACAAATGCAACACTGGTGGCAATTAGGAAAGCATTACGTTATTTGGTATTGCATATGCGCGGTATATGCGCGGCATTGTGCCATTATACACTGGACCATAGATAGTTGTGGTATTGATCGTTTGCATAGGTAGCAATTGCACGTGACAATAATTCACTCAAAGAAATGTGGTACTCCACACATCAAATAAAGGTATGGTTATCAAAAGAAAGGCCATATTTAACATAGATATTAGGATTAAAGACACCGTGGTGCAGAGTTTAGCATATCCGCATAACGCCGAACGCGTGGGTTCAAATCCCGTCATAAACATCGAAAAAATTTTCAGCGATGGTTCTCCTCTTACAAATGCTGGCTGCATTTGTGAGGTATCCTGCCATGTTAAAACTTTTCAACCAAGTAGTGTTGCTATGCGGCACGCCGTTCGGACTTGGCGTAAAAAAGGAGGCCCCTTTTCATTGAGCTTAAACTTTATCGGACTGCACTCATTGATATGAGAGAAGTATCCCTTGCTTCTTAAATGGAATGTTCATGAGAAATTTAGTATTAAGAACTCCTCCTCAAAAAAATATCCCCTCTAATGGAATGTTTATGGGAAAAACTAGTATGTATTAGGAACTCCGTATTCCAGATTTCACTGATATTGAATTTTGTTACTCGATTCGTTGAACAATTCAGCTGTTTTTCTTTTTAAAAAATCAGCTGATTTCGATCAATTGGCGAATGTATCGATTGAAAGCACTTTAGCGATTGCGGTACTTTAGTTACTGTGAATTCGATGTGTGAGGAACGAAATGTTTTTATACCCTCCACCATAGGATGGGGGTATACTAATTTCGTCATTCTGTTTGTAACTCCTCGAAATTTTCCTCTGAAACCCCATAAAGTATATATATTCTTGATCGTCGTGACATTTTAAGTCGCCCATCCGACTGTCCGTCCGTCGAAAGCACTCTAACTTTCGAAGGAGTAAAGCTAGCCGCTTGAAATTTTGAATGCTTTTTATTAGTGTAGGTCCGTTGGGATTGTAAATGGGCCAAATTGGTTCATGTTTTGATATAGCTGCCATATAAACCTATCTTGGATTTTGACTTCTTGAGTGACTAGAGGGCGCAATTCTCGTCCGATTTGGCTGAAATTTTACAATAAGTTTTTTGTTATGACTTCCAACAGTTGTGCCAAATATGGTTTTAATTGGTCCATTACCTCATATAGCTGCCATATAAACCGATCTGTGATCTTGACTTCTTGAGCCTATAGAGGGCGCAATTCCTCTCCGATTTGGCTGAAATTTTGCAAGAATTGTTTTGTTATGACTTCCAACAGTTGTGCCAAATATGGTTTTAATTGCTCCATAATCTGATATAGCTGCCATATAAACCCGTCTGGGATCTTGACTTCTTGAGTCTCTAGAGGTCGCAATTATTATGCGATTTGGCTGAAATTTTGTACAACGACTTCTCTCCTGACCTTTAGCATACGTGTCAATTATGGTCTGAATTGGTCCATATAAACCGATCTCCCTATTATACTGCTTGAGCTCCTAAAGGGCGTAATTTTTATTCGAATTGGCTGAAATTTTACACAACGACTTCTACTATGGTTTTCAACATTCAGTTCAATTATGGTCCGGACCATCGGACCATAAGTTGATACAGCTCCAATATCATATCATTTTTTTTCTTTTATCATATTTTTGCTAAAAAAAGAGACACTAGACCTAGACAAATGCGACCTGGTGGAGGGTATATAAGATTCGGCCCGGCCGTCTTTAGCACGCTTTTACATGTTTTTTTAGTATTGGATGCACCGTGGAGGACAAAAATAAAAATCTAAAAATCTTTACAGTACAAGTCCGTTTGTTTGAAATCAGGTGGTAACACTGTTTGAAAACAATATGAGGAAAAAAGTGAAAATATTGTCCAGCACTTCACTGCATAGTGTAAAATTAAACAGGACTAATATAAATATTATATTTCCATCCTATATTGGATGAAGGCGTTATCTCTTGCTGTGTTTTATTTTATCACTCTACCGTGTAAATCACTATAAATCGGCTTTGATTAACTGGTACTGGATGATCTCGATAACTATTTAGTCAACTTTTCACTGAAATTCTATCGAGTACATCCGACTTGTGATGAAAAGTACTAACATAAAAGACGGCATATGAGGGCAAATGTGTCTTAAAGCTCACATCTGATCGGCTTTATTTTATAACTATATAATGCAAATCGTGATTAATCGCATGATATCAACCACTTTTCACGGAAATTTTATCTAGAGCATCTGACTTGCACTGGGTACGACTTAAATAAATCACAGCAAGCATTGACAGTAGCTTATTGATTACAAAACAATTACCTCATTATGGCGCAAATTTCTTTTACTAATTTTTGTTATCTTAATAAAAATACCGTTGTGTTGCCTTCTTTCCACTCTAAGACAGCCCATTTCGCCAAGCCCTCATATTTTCATGTTCTCTTGGGGAAAAAAACAAACTAACAAACTCAACGCGCAATAAATGGTATTTTTTGTTATGGTGAATATACAAAAAGGAAACATTCTAAAATGTTCCATAACAACATACTCGTAACTTATATGGCCTTTTTAACACTTTTTTCTTTCCATTTTTAATCATTCTTTGGAAACATAAATTTTGCTGGTGTGTATTTGTATTTTCTCTATTTGGCGCCTGTTTGTTATAATGGGTTTAAAAATTATAGTATTTCCCATATGGAGGTTATGCGAGAAACAGCTTTGATCAATAGTCATATAAAAACAAATCAAAATACTGAAATTGTTTTGTTTTTTTCTTATTTAATTGTATATTGAAAATTAGCCAAAATAAACAAAATAAAAATTCCAGTGGATATATTTTGTTACACATGCATGTTTTGATAGTGACATTTTATTGAGAATAGAATGAAATTGAAGAGTAAATGTTTTTGTTGATTGTTTTGTTATATAAATAAATTTTTGGAGCAGTTTTTAAATTGCGTACAGTATGCTTAAATTTCGCCGTAAAGGGCGATATTCGCATATAAAGAAATTATATGTGCTAAAAGAAATGCTTTGATATATGTTTACACTCATAGAAAATAGTCGGCTGAAAATAGCAAAAGCTGTCTGCTGAGTGTTAGCAGTTAATTTTGCTGCTATTACTGCAGTTGTTCTGCTATTACAGCAGTAGTTCGACTATTACAGCAGTATTTCGGCTATTAAAGTTGAAGTCATGCAATTTCCGCACAGCAGACTTACTGCTGAAAAGCTTAATTATGATGGGAATGTTAGAAGAAAAAACAAAATCCAAATGTAAATGATTGTCTCAGTGGATGTTTATAATCACCACTGAATAATTACTTTCCATAATCTTTTTTCATTAAATTTAGAAACAAAAGGCCATGCCAGTCATGTACACATTAGTAGAGCATGGACTAACGCAACTATTGAAGAGAACGGACGTGTTTCAATAAGCTCCTCGAAGTTTCAATTATAAAAAGAATTTTAGTGTCTGTGCTATAATCTAAACGCTAAATATCCACTTTCCTCTTCAGTGGCAACACTGAGTGATATTCAGAATATAGAAAAAACAATCAAAATACACAAAATAAAATAAATAAATATAAACAAATCGTTTGCCTTCTGCTACATACATACATATATGTGCTCTGCCGAAAAATAAGATAAATCTCTACCGATAGATAACTCTCAACATAAACTCTCATTTATCTTTTTGTTTTCACTCCGCGGATACGAGAACATAGAAGCACAAATTAACTTAAAAAAAAAAAAAAAAAAAAAAAAAACAAATATTAACAACAACAATAACAACATGTCGTCGGCATCGTCACCAAGCTGTGTCTCACCAATAACCGATAGCTGTTTAAGGAATGAGATAAATAAACAAGTGCAGTCCGCGCCAAAAAGACCAGCAATCGATACTCTCGCAGTCTCACAAACAACTAAAACTCCGAAGCTATCTGAGTACGATTCCAACTCACGTCTTTGGCATATTATTGACAAACAAATGACAAAACATAATGAATTGATTTGCAATAAAATAGATGAGAAAATTAAAGAGAGTGAAAAGAGAATAGTACACATTTTTGAAACTAAATTTGATGCTATGCAAAGAGAGATATGTGGTTTAACTAAAAGGGTAGAACAACTGGAAACAGTGTCGGCTGACGTTATTATGCTTAAAACCCAGCTGAATCAAATGAAGATGGAAATAGATAAACGCGATAATGCCTTAGTAGCTTCTGATTTACGCATAAGCGGAATTCCATATATTGAAAATGAAAATCTGGCAGAAATTTTCTATAACATATGCAACACCATTAATATTAATCCGCCTAAATTGAAATCCATTCACCGCCTGAAAATCACACAACAAACTAGAAGTAACCCAGATACGACTATACTTGCCAAATTAGAATCGCCATATGAACGTAATTTTATGTTAAAATCAGTTTTTAACTGCGTGCGTAACCTAAAACAGCCATTAAAACTTTATATGCTAAACATGCCAGATCTTAATGCAAACTCACCGTTCTTTGTTAACGAAAACTTGACTCCCAAGAACCATAAACTTTTCCTTCAAGCCTTGGTACTCAAAAAACAAAAAATAATTGCCTCCGTCTTCACAAGGCGTGGATTGGTCAACATAAAACTTTGTGGTTCGGATCGTTTATGTCAAGTAACATCCATCACCGACCTGAATAATCTCCAAACTTATTCAGGACACACATTGGATAATAACCAGAATAGTAATATATCAAAAAACTAGGAAATATATTTGGACTTACACAATTTATCTGTCTTAACTTTGCCAATAGCTTTATAGTTCATTTTGAAAGTCATAGATATAATACCTCTTCTTATTATTATATATATTGTTTTATGTTGTTTGCGAATAAATATGCCTATGTTGCTGATATATTAACGTATTTATATGAGTGCATCCTATGATAATGGTTGGAGTTCCAAATGCAATACACATGCTATGATTCGTGTTCTTTCAAGTGCGACAAGCGGTCTTAAAGTAGTTCACATAAATGCACAAAGTTTAAATAAAAAAATTGACGAATTTCGTTACATTTTTCAAAATTCATGCGTTGATATAATTTGTGTATCGGAGACATGGTTTCGAAACGATATATTAAGTCAAGCCTTCAATATACCGGGTTACCGGCTATACCGCGCCGATAGAGAAGGGCATGCGGGAGGTGTTGCAATTTACGTAATTAACCATATGAAAAGCAGGGTAATAGACAAATCGACGCAAGGTAACTCCATAGAATATATGTTTTTAGAGTTAGAGAGTGGAAGTGAGAAAATGCTGATTGGAAATGTATACAGACCTCATAGAAATGTTGACATCATGCCACTTATTTCAATCTTATCTACAATTACTTTGGAATATGAAAACATTGCCATAACGGGCGATTTTAACAGTAACATACTACATGAACAGTTTTTGGTCGATGAAATGCAATCTATTGGTCTCACACTGGTTAATTCTACTACTCCCACTCATTTTACAGCCTCCTCTAATACATTATTAGATCTTATTTTCAGAAACAGGCAATTGGAATATTTGTTATATGAGCAACTTTCGGCTCCAGTTTTTTCAAAACATGATTTGGTCTTTTGTTCTCTCGATGTTTTTAATCACTCCAATCCTTCAGATGAGACATATACCTATCGCGATTTTAAACGGATTGATATTGATTTGATGGAATACCGCCTGTCAACCATAGATTGGGATCGAATGTATAGCTTTCAAACCGTTGATGACAGACTATCCTTCCTACAGGATAGAATATTAGATCTGTACAACGAACTAGTTCCATTGAGAACGAGAAGAAAGACAACTCGCGAGAAACCCTGGTTCACAAATGACATTAAAAGATCTATGGAAGAACGTGACATAGCATATAGCAGATGGAAGCGTTTCCGACTGCCAATTCTTCATATGCAATATCGACAACTTCGGAATGGAGTGACGGAGAAAATAAGGCAGGCTAAAAATCGTTATTTTGAAAGGCGATTTTCAGAGTCAATCGGTTCTGGTAGTAAGTGGAAGGTAATACGCGAAATTGGTGTTGTAGGAAAAGAGCGAGATGTTAAGGTCCACGAGAATGTGGACGAGCTTAACAGTCGTTTCACAAACATTTCATTCCAGCCGGGGGACTTGAATTACTACAGCGGGATTACTGGGCAGATCGATGAAGGCATGTTTGGATTCACCTGTTTTAGCTCTGGAGAGGTATTGAGAGCTCTAAATGGTATAAAGTCTAACTCCATTGGACTGGATGGTATAGATCCCAAGTTCGTTAGAATGATACTACCGACATTACTTCCGCATATCACGAACCTCTTTAATTGGATAGTGACGACATCTACTTTCCCTTCTGGCTGGAAATACGCTAAGGTAATACCAATTCCGAAGGATGCGAATGAATATAGGCCCATTGCTATTTTACCTTTCCTCTCGAAAGTGTTAGAGCGTCTTCTCCATGATCAAATGAGTAACTTTTTATCGAATAACAATCTCTTGACGGATAGACAATCGGGTTTCCGCCCGAAACACGGATGCATAAGTGCGCTTCTTGATGTTTCAGAAGACATTCGCTCGAGTCTGGACAAAGGTCATATGGCTTTCCTATTACTTCTAGACCATTCTAAAGCTTTTGACGCTGTTAGTCATGAGATATTGCTTTTTAAACTGGAAAATATGTTTAAATTTTCCAGTCCAGCTATTCGCCTTATGACGTCCTACCTCCACAATCGGCAGCAATCGGTGTACAATGAAGACTGCCTTTCTGATTTCCTGCCTCTAGTGCGGGGAGTACCACAGGGATCTATTTTGGGGCCATTGTTGTACTGCATTTATGCAAACGATCTGCCTGAACGATTGCACTTTTGCAGAATACATATGTATGCTGATGATGTGCAGCTCTACGCCAGCTGTGACTCATCTAAATCTGATGAATGTATAGAAAGGATTAATGGAGATCTCAAGATAGTGCACGATTGGGCTAGGGCCAATGGTCTAAGCATCAACTCTCGGAAATCTAAATGTTTGATTGTCCATAAACGCGCCCTAAATCCAGTTGTTAATAATCCACTAGTATTAGGCGGATCTAATATTGAAGTAGTAGAATCAGCCAGGAACCTTGGCATTACATTTAATAAACACTTGACGTGGACGAATCATGTTAACATCTCCACCGGTAGAGTATACGGAATGCTGAGGAATCTGTGGCATTCGCATTTTTTCACTCCTTTTCATATTCGAATGACACTTGCTAAGACCTACCTAATACCTACGCTTTTATATGGTTGCGAACTTTTTGCCAAAACTGACAGTGCCTCGATGAGAAGATTAAATGTAACATTCAACAATATTGCGAGATATGTTTTTGGGAGAGGAAGACGCGACAGAATATCTGAATTTTCCAGACAAATTTTTGGGCTTTCATTGGAAAATCTACTAAGTTTCAGAGTGATTACAATGCTACATAAGATAATTACCAAGCAAGCTCCTAGTTATCTTCTTGCTCGATTAACTTTTTTCAGTTCTAACCGGGGAAACCGAATCATACAGATACGGCATAATAGACAACTATCTGAGAATCACTTTTTTATCAATTCGATCCGCATTTGGAACCAACTACCACCAACAATTCAAACTATCAGCAACATACGGCAGTTTAAGTCATTATTACATACTCATTTAAATTCAAACTAAATTTTATTAACATAATGCAAACCAAATTAAAATTATAGTTGTATGTCTGAAAAATAGATTGTAAATTAATATCACTTATTTGTTTAATCTCTTTTACTCAAAATTTACCTCATCATTTCTTTTATACTTTGTTATTATTATTATATTTTACCTTCATTTCAAATCGTATTGTTAACCAATTATATATTTACCACATTGTACACCAATACTATTATATAAGATTCTATCTTTAGTATTGGTAATAATAAATAAAATAAATAAATAAAAAATAAATAAATAACGAAAAATGCCAGCGAACTCAGCCACATTTCAAAATATATGCCAATGTATGCGATGTCATGTGTACAAGGAATCTGTTGAGCAGGTAGTTTCATTACAGTAATATTCCTCAAATTAAAATCATCTCTTTTAACAAAATTTCTAAAAAAAATGACTAAAGTAATTAGAACAAGTAACAGGCAACCATAAAATGTAGCATACTCATTTCTTTTCAGCAGACTTGTGTATTAAAAACAGCAAATTTTGTTTGCTGATTTGTTTGTTGACCAAATGTTTTCTAATACAGCAGCCCTATGTTTGCTGAAACATAGGTAATGTCTGCTTTCCCATTTTTAGCAGATAGCAAACATTTTTGCTGTTATGAATAACAAATTTGGTTGAGTGTATCGGATTTTCCAATATGGACTACACTACTTTTTTTTTAAAATAAAACGCAAACCAATTTGAGATATTTCAAAAACTTTATTATCCGCTTTAAGTATAACAAGAAGTAAAATAGAGAGATCAGTTTATATGGGGGCTCTATCAGGCTGTAGACCGATTCAAACCATATTTAACACGTATGTTGAAGGTCATGGGAGAAGCAGTTGTACAAAATTTCAGCCAAATTGGATAATAATTACGCCCTCTGGAGCCTCAAAAAGTCAAGATCCCAGATAAGTTTAAATGGCAGCTATATCTGGTTATAGACCGATTTGAACCATATTTGACACAGTTGTTGGAAGTCATATCCTAACACCTCGTGCCATATCGGATAGGATTTGCGCCCTCTAGACGCTCAAGAAGTCAAGATTCAAGATCGATTTATATGACAGCTATATCAGGTTATGCATCGATTTCACCCGTTCTTGGCACAGTTGTTGAAAATAATAAAAAAAAACATCTCATGCCAAATTTCAGCTAAATCGGATAAAAATTGCGCCCTGTAGTGGCTCAAGAAGTCAAGATCCAAAGTCGGTGTAAATGGCAGCTATATCAAAACATGGACCAATATGATCCATTTACAATCCCAACCGACATACACTTATAAGAAGTATTTGTGCAAAATTTCAAGCGGCAAGCTTTACTCCTTCGAAAGTAAGCGTGCTTTCGATAGGCAGACGGACATGGCTACCTGATATAAAATGTCATGACGATCAAGAATGTATATACTTTATGGGGTCAGAGACGAATATTTCGAAAAATGACGAAATAAGTATACCCCCATCCTATGGTGGAGGGTATAACAAAAGGCAATCACTGTTGACAAAATTAACTTGAACTTTTTCGTCATCTACTTAGTGCCCCAACAATAACTATTTTGTTAACCAATAGAGATCCATATTGTTGCGCCATTTAGACCCTCTCCGCTTGTTAAAATAATTAGATCTTTGTTTTTAATACAAAGTCAAAATATTTGTATGCAATAAATTTCAATTTGTATCCGCAACTAACGATTGAAATAAAAAATGGTTTATTTATGGGGCGAATATGCATTATTTATTTTAATTAGGTCAATTAAACGTGTTTTTGAAATAATAAACAGTTTTCCAATAATTTGGTTTATTGAGTTGATAACCGCTTTATTTGAGTTGATAACAGCTTGCCATAAATGGAAATTGTAAAATTGTTTATTAATAATACAAATTGTTTATAGGACCAATTTCAGCTAAATTTTTAATTGAATTTACAAATTTCTTAATTGATTGAATCAAGATATTCATTTTTTCGGTGTAGGAGGTAATAACCACCGCTGTTGTTGTTTCTGGTGTTCTCGCCAGGATTCGAACCCATACGTTCAGCGCCATAGGCGAAAAAATCTGCCAATTTTTGAGTAGGTGATCATTTCTAAAATGAGAACATTTAAAAGTACACCTTTCAAATAGGACTCTATAGTGCTTTCTGACAATTTCAATTACTCTTTATCAATAATTTCGTGTTATTAAGGCCACAAGTGTTTAAATATTGAATATAAAAACAAAACATACTCAATGTCAGTGAAGTAAACATATGTTTCTTGTTTTGCCATATCAAAGGTACAATGATCATATGGAAATTAATTGCATAACTAAACTCACGTGTTTTCGATGACTACAATCATTATTTACCTAACAATTCACTTGCTTGATTTGCCAACTTTATTCGTTAGATAACTTGGCTTCCTTTTTCCCAGAAAGCAAACAAAACAGTAATCGATTCGCATAAATTGTCTCATCCATCACCTCTTGTTTATATGAAGAACGATTCCGGTGAACGACACAAGAGTATTTATTTGTAAATAAACTTATGTATATTTGCTAAAGTTATTAAAGCATAACAAAAGAAAAAGAGGTCGATCACACTTTTAGCACTATCACTCTGTGAACATTTTAATATATCCATGTTTATCGCTCACTTTCCTGCCCGCCCTATTCGACAGTTATCGATCGACGTGAACGAGTGTACGAGTCTTCTTCGATGCTTTTACTTGTTGTTGTTGTTAATTGTAATTTTCAAAACAATTTAATTAATTTATATCAATCATAATTAATCGTTTTCATGTGAGCTCCAAGTGTGAGGGAGTTAATTTGGTTTGAAATGCTTTTGCTTCTGTTTGTCTTTCCGGTTGCCTGTGGCTGTGCGTCTACTACTCGGGACGCCATGCCGCAGTCGCCGCATAAGTCTTAAGAGTCACATGAATTGTATGAAAAGCACGTGACATCGTATCGGCTGTGTATGGGATTTATGGTATCTCTACAGTGTCTGCATGTATTGTTGAGAGTATTATCTCATTGTAGATACAAGGTTTTTGAGTTTTGTTTACACGTATTTGTATCCACTTTACAATGACTGTATTATGAAAGGTGTGAGACAATCGGTGTGTTTTGTGATGGACCCTTAACACCAAAAGATAAAAAAATGTTTTTGCTCAAAAAAAAAAGAAAGAAAAAAATTCCACTACGTAATATGTTCTGTGTTATTCTAGCCGTAAGTAATAGTTAATATTCAGATATTTATTCCCCTTAATTACATAACGAGCCTTTTTCGTTTTTGACCCTATCTACAGCATTTACGTAGTCATGCATACCGGATAAGTTTTTGCCAAAAGTGTTTCTGTAATACTAGTTGGATGTATAGCGTCATAAAGAATTTTTTCACATTTTTATTTTTATTCCTTCACCACAAACAGACAATAAGGGGCAATAGGTAGACCAACACATATTTGTTTAATTTCTCTCAAAATCTATCATAAGGGAAGTTCTACCCAATCGGATGTTATGTGTTGATGTTACTGTTCTGATTAATTTGACGTACCCATTCAAACATTATTATTCTATCTACGGTTCTTGTGAAATTTTTGTTTTCAGAGACATATTAAAATAATTTTGCAGACAATTTCAAATTATTTCTTAGATTGTATTTGAACAAAAACTATTTCAAAAAAAAGGACGAACTTTGGATACCCACCACCTCGGTAAAAAATACATCATTTTATCTGATCTCCATCAGTATAAATATCAGCTACATCCAAATCTGGACCGATCTGGGCCGTATTGAACAGAGATATCAAGGAGCATAACACAGTTCGCTATACCAAATTTCAACGAAATCGGACAAAAAATACGCCTGTTATTGGCACAAGACCCTAAATTGAGAGATCGGTCTATATGGCAGTTATATCGAAATATAGACGGACCTTAACCATACTCGGTACGAATGTCGAAGGGTCTAACGTAACTCATTGTGCCTAATTTCAGCGAAATCTTTTTAAAAATTCACCCTTTATGGGCCTAAAACTTTAAATCGCCAGATTGGTACATATGGCAAATCTGGGTCGATCCGGGCCGTATTGAACAGGGATGTCGAAAAGCCTACCATAGCTCGCTCTAGCGAAATCGGATAATACATGCGACTTTTATGGGCACAAGACCTTAAATCGAAAGACAGGTCTATATGGCAGCTATATGCGAATCAGAACCAATCTAGGTCAAATAAAACAAGAATGTTGAGGGCTATAATACAATTAACTGATATAAATTTCGGCGAAATCGGCTTAAGACCCTCAATCGGCAGATCGGTCTATATGGCAGCTATATTTAAATCATGTTATAAATGTAGCTTTTATGGGCTCAAGACTCTTAATCGGCAGATTGCCCTATATGGCAGCTATATCTGAATATAGACCGATCTGAACTATAATTGTGCTGGATATTGGGAGGCTATAATCAACCTACTATTTTAAATTTCAGCGAAATTGGATAATAATTGCGGCTTTTATGGGCTTAAGACCCTAAACGATCAGATCGGTTGATCTTTATCTAAATATGCTTCTAATTTCATCAAAATCGGATAATAAATGCTCCTGTTATGGGCTTTAGACCCAAAACCGGCATATCGGTATATATGGCCATATTCGGCTTGAATATCGGGGTCAACTAGTACAACTTCGTGTTTTAAAAGTTTCAGCGAAATCGGACAAAAAATGAGGCTTTTATGGACTTAAGACCCTAAATTGACAGATCCGCCTATAAGGCAGTTGACGGACGCACGGACATCTTTAAATCGTCTTAAAATATTACGACGATCAGAAATACCACGTGGGAAATTGAAATATTGAGCTGAAAATTGGCACAGATATGTATTTTTGCTGTATGCAGGTTAAGTTCTTGAACGGTCCAAATCGGACCATATTTAGATATAGCTGCCATGTAGACCGACCTGCCAATTTAGGGTCTGAAATCCATAAAAGCTGCATTTATTATCCGATTTCGCAGAAATTTGAGTCAGTGAATTGTGTTATGACCCTCTGCATCCTTTTTCTTACCTAGATCGGTCTAGATTTGCTTATAGCTGCCATATAGACCGATCTCTCGATTTAAGGTCCTGTGCCCATAAAAATGGCATTTATTGTCCGATTTCGCTAAAATTAGGTATAGCGAGTTGTAGTATGCTCCTCGACATCTCTGTTCACTACGCCCCGGATCGGTCCAGATTTGGATATAGTTGCCATATATACCGATCTGCCGATTTAAGGTTTTAGGCAAATAAAAAGTGAATTTATAAACAGATTTCCCTGAAATTAGCCACAATGAGTTGCGTTAGACCCATCGACGTTCGTACCGAGTATCCCTGTGAAATACGGTCCAGATCGGTCCAGATTTGAATGTAGCTGATATATATACCAAAGAAGATCGGAATAAATGAAGCATTTTGCACCGTATAATGACGAAATGAAAGGCGGTTAATATAGATATACCGAGGTGGTGGGTATCCAAGTTTTTTTTTTTTTTTTGTAAATAAAAATTAGATGTTGATTAATCCTGACTGGCAAGCCTACTACGTAATGAATTTGACTCTTTGTCACATTAGCAGTTCCTTTTGAACGCATATTTTTTGTTCTAATGATGGGGATTTTTATACCCTCCACTATAGGATGGGCGTATACCAATTTCGTCAATCTGTTTGTAACACCTCCAAATATTCCTCTGAGACCCCATAAAGTAAATATATTCTTAATCGTCATGACATTTTAAGTCGATCTAGCCATGTCCGTCCGTCCGACTGTCCGTCCGTCGAAAGCACGCTAACTTTCGGAGGAGTAAAGCTAGCCGCTTGAAATTTTGCACAAATACTTCTTATTACTGTAGGTCGGTTGGTATTGTAAATGGGCCATATCGGTTCATGTTTTGATATAGCTGCCATATAAACCGATCTTGGGTCTTGACTTCTTGAGCCTCTAAAGGGCGCAATTATCGTCCGATTTGACTGAAATTTTGCACGTTGTGTTTTGGTATCACTTCCAACAACTGTGTTAAGTATGATTCAAATCGGTTCATAATCTGGTATAGCAGTCATATAAACCGATACAAGATCGATCTTTTTGAGCCGCTGGAGGGCGCAATTCATATCTGATTTTGCTGAAATTTTGCATTAGGTGTTTTGTTATGATTTCCAATAACTGTGGTAAGTATTGCGCCTGATTTTGCTGCCATATAAACCGATCTGGGATCTTGACTTCTTAAGCCTCTAGAGGGCGCAATTCTCATTCGATTTGGCAGAAATTTTATACAACAGCTTCTCTCATGACCTTCAACATATGTGTCTAATATGGTTTGAATCGATCAATAGCTTGATACAGCTCTCATATAAACCTATCTGCCGATTTTGCTTCTTGAGCCTCTACAAGGCGCAATTCTTATCCGAATGAACTGAAATATTACACAATGACTTCTACAATGTTCGGCATTAATTTATCGTCTGAATCGGACTATAACCTGATATAGCTCCAATAGCATAACAGTTCTTATTCATTATTCTTTGTTTGACTAAAAAGAGATACTGCGCTTAGAACTCGACAAATGCGATCCATGGTGGAGGGTATATCAGATTCGGCCCGGCCGAACTTAGCACGCTCTTTCTTGTTTTACTTAAATGCATTCAATTCTACGACAACGTAAACTTCTCTGTCGTTGCTAATGAACGTCAAGCTTCAGTCCACAACACAGTTCATCAGTTGCTTGCCTTATTTCAGTGGTACCGCAATGGACTAAATTGCGTAGGTGAGTTTGATTACTAACGGCCACCATAACCTATCCTATCCTGACCCAGTGGGCACGAACATTATGCGTTAGATCATTTTATTGTATGTTATAATTCTGTTCGAATATAATAATATATATTCACTGTACTCATATAAAGCACCAGTGTCTAAAAACAAAAGAACTATCATAATTTTTATACACAATTCTCATATGACCACAGCGATGTGGTTCTTTCATTTGACATATATTTATCAGGAAAATTTAAGTCATGGGTTTGAATTCCTTCTGTTGCTCAAAAGAAAAAGATTTATTGTAAGTACAAAAACAAATAGTTATCAAATATGTTAGTTGGTTTATGAACTGACAAATTTTAAAATCCCCCCGCATTAACGGCAAAATTTATTTGTTAAGATATCACCCAAAAATTATGGAATACCCAATTTCTTTTTTTTTTTATTAAGTACATGCAGCGACATAGCAATGAGTTTTAAATGCCGATACTGTCAAATGGGTTAATATATCAAAATGTCAAGACCCCGAAATGTTTAAAAATAAATACTAAATCAAATTAAGCTCTGAACAGAAAGGAAAAACAAATTAGTGATAACATTTTTTATGAATTCTTTAAAAGTTTTTTTATACATAATGGACACTCATATATATGTATGTATATTTTATAAATAATGTACTGTATGTTCTGAAGGTGTTCATTTGTGTTCATTTAGAATCGAATTTATCGCATTTACTACTTGGGCTTTTGGTTTTTTATAATTGATGACTTATGTCGGTGTATCAAACCATTTGTATTAAGCTATTTTACTGGTAATTAGATTAAAAAAATTTTTTGTGGAAAAAGTAACATTTATTCAAAGAGTATTTCAAAGACTGAAAGATATTTAGAATCGAAGGACTTGTACGATTTAAAGCTAAAAAAAAATGTGAATAAATTTTCGAGGTAAAACAAATTGCATTTTCCAGGATGACCTCTAAAATTTGTAATTTTGTAATTTGTAATTTTATAATTTTATACTCAACGAAGTTCGTTAATCTAAAATACCAAAAAGTTTGAAAATCAGACAGCAGACATACAGGGTGGCTGATGAATATTGCTACAATGATGAATATTGCTACATTTTTTTTTCGGTGTATGGAATACATTTTTCTTTTATTCATGTTAAATTAAATTATTAAATTAATTATTAAATTATTATTAATTAAATTAATTAATTAATTAATTAAATTAATTATTAAATTATTATTATTAAATAGAAAAAAAGTTATTACATTTTTTTTTGGTAGCGGCTTTCATCAGCCACCCTGTACTGGGTAAGCAACATATGCCTCCTAACAATCCAATCATAAACTGAGCAACAAACATATTCAGCAAACCACAGACTTTTAAGCAGTCAGTTTGCTATTATAAAATTGCAATCATTCTGCTGTAACAGCAGAAGTATTGCTGTGATAGCAGACAATTTCACTTCAAAGTGTCAACGGGCCCTAAGTTTTTGACTTTTTATATGTGATTGTAATATAAATTTTAGCAGTTTTTTTTATTACAATTTTGTTTTCTTTGAGTGTATAAAATACTCTACGCAAATGACCAACCCTCCATTTACGTTGACAATCTGAAATGCATGATTGCATCACATGATTTGCCTTTCCAAAACGAAAAGCTTCTCCTTTCAATCAGATTTTATATAGGCGAATCTAGACAAAGTTGAATTTATATTCGCATAAAGGATGGCGGAATCTGTAAAGAATAAAAATTAAGTGTTTATGGTCTTTCTGCAAGTCTAATTGCTCCCATATGGAATGATTGGCTATTCAAATTCTTTTATTTTGATTTTTATTAAGTGTCGTCCATAATTGATGGCCATTATTGTGCTTTAGATGAATTGATGCAGTAAGATTTTGTTTTAATTAATTTCCCCTCGTTATGGCGTTGCTAGCATACTTATCTTACAATCACATCACGTTCTTTAAAACCATTTCAACAAAGAATTGTTTTGACTATGTATTTAAAAGTCAACATGGGAGGATTTGCAAAAAAAATTATTGTTGTTCAATTTGAAAACAAAAAATTTGTTGAAAAAAAACAACAAGTAAAAAGGCATTTAGTTAGGCCGGGCCGAACATTGGATACCCACCACCTCGGGTATATATGTAAACCCCCTTTCGTCACAATTCGGTGAAAATTGGATAACTTATGCACCCAAATTCGGCACGGACATTAAGTGGTCTAATAAATATATATGTTGAATTTTATATTTAAAATTTCAACAAAATCGGGTCAAAAATAAAGCTTTTATAAGCTTTAGACTCTTAAACGGGAGATCGGTCTGTATGGAGCTATATCTAAGTAAAGACCGATCTGAACCATATTTTGGACGGATCCCGGGAGACCTAAAATTACCCACTGTTTAAATGTTCAGCGAAACAGTGGAAATTTCAGGTAATAAACAAAGCTTTGATGGGCTTTAGACCTTTTATCGGCAGATCGGCCATTTTGGCCATTTTTCTACATTTTACAATTTTTCCGCATTACCCAAATATATTGTTAAATTTTTAGGTTATGTCATACAAAAATAACATATACTAGTGTGATAGCAAAAATCATGTATCGTATGTAAATTGACATTTTTGACACATACAGTGAAATACCAATGATGGTATGTCATTATACAAGAACATTGAGTATGATAATAGCTTTAACAGTTGCCCAACAACAAAAAATCGAGTGCACTATCTGTCAAAATCAGTGATTATTGCAACTCTGATTTTGAGTATGTTACTGGTTGGCGTGTGTGTGTGTGTGCTGTGGTTCTTAACTGTAAAGCACACACGCAACCGAACGTTATGAAATCTCGTTGACAGATAGTGTACTCCGCGTAAAAAAATTGTCCTCAGCTGTTTGCTGTACACTATCTGGGTAAGTTTGTCTTGACTGTTACCGAAAATTTAGCGTGCAGGTACGCAGCACAAATTATTTTTTTTTTTTCGTAACAGGGTGACACAGTAGGCATTGGAAAATTTGTTCTCGCAATTACGAATGAAAATGTATGTTGCATGCAACATGAAATAAAGTTCTTTGCAAATAGAAACGTTTAAGTTCAGTACATATGTACCTTACTAACCAAAAATTATTATAAATTAAGGAACCTCGTTGCAAAATATGGTTTTATAGCACGAAAATCATTTGCTTTCGTGTGATACGGATTTCCTGCTTTTGGGTTGGTACTCTGTTCGACTTTTCTCATGAAATGTTGAACTCCATAGAAAAAAAAATTTAAATTAAAAATGCGAGAAAAAATGATATCTCTTTTACTCTTAGGACTAAGAGATAACAGTAAAAAATTATTAAATTTAGCGTAATATGAAGGCAAGATTGTGTTCTTGTAAATGTGTTAAAAAAAATTTAAGATATTTCGTTTAAGTTTTTAACAACCATTAAGGTTGCGAATGGCATCCGAAATTTGCAACCACCCATGCGTTCTTTCTTGGTTTAACTTTATAGCGCTTAACATAACAGCATCCCATGCATAACTGTAATCCTATAGTCCTCATAGGTTTATCGGGCCACATTTTTATATATTCTCAAAGCTTCTATTTGAACCCATATTAGCTGCGTTTTATTTTTGTACTATATATCGGTTATTACTATCTGTTATTGCATATTACGAGAACTATCCAGGACAGCTTCGTACTGAAATTCTATCCAGAACATTTGACTTGCACCGGATATGACTAAAATAAAACAACAATTTTACGGATCAATCTGCATGCCTGCTCGTAGAGTTTTTGGGAACTGAACGACCTCTAAAGAAATTGAACCCAAAATTTAAATCACAAATTCTGCTTTGTTCTAAAGATTTTTAAATTCAACCTTAGATCTATTGAAATAGAATTACTAATGAATTTTGAAAAAATCGTTCATAAATACTATTTTATAAAAACCACAAAATGCAAGAGCTTGCGTGAAATTCTGGTTAAATATTCTATCCTTAAATTCTTTACATCCAATCACGTAGGTTCGCTTTAGATTGAATGATAAAAGTTTATTGTATCAACAACATTACGTAAGTTAACTTTTTATTATTTGAATTTAAATAAATCGCTTCATTTATATTCTTACCACTTATGAGATAATTGGAACTACTTCAACGATTATTGTGATTGGCTGTTAGTTTATTACAAAACTTTACGTCACGAGTAGTATATCTAAAACTATGATTGTAGAGGGAGTGTGAAAAAAACAATGAAATGATTAAAAAAAAACAAGAAGTCAAGATCCCAGATCGGTTTATATGGCAGCTATATCATGTTATGGACCGACTTGAACTATTCTAGCACAGTTGTTGGAAGTCATAACAAAACACGTCATGCTAAATGTCAGCCAAATAGGATAGGATAGGAATTGCTTCCTGTAGAAGCTCAGGAAGTCAAGACCCCAGATCGGTTTATATGGCAACTATACTAGATTATGGACCTATTTGCACTATTCTTAGGACAGATGTTGGAAGTCCTAACAAAACACGTCATACCAAAATTCAGCCTAATCGGATAAGAATTGTGGCTCTATAAGTCAAGATCCAAGATCGATTTATATGGCAGCTATATCAAAACATGGACCAATGTGGCCCACTTAAATTTTCAAGCGGCTAGCTTGACTCCTTCGAAAGTAAGCGCGCTTTCGACAGACAGACGGACGGACATGCCTAGATCGACTTAAAATGTCATGACGATCAAGAATATGCAATATATACTATATGGGGTCTTAGACGAATATTTCGAGGTGTCCTTAAGCCTTTTTCATTGAGTTCGTCTTTTCGCCTGCACAACTGTCAAAACGTATTATAAACAAGTAAAAGCGTGCTATGTTCGGCCGGGCCGAATCTTGGGAACCAACCACCATGGATTCTGCCTAAAATTTATACAAAATAAATCTTGTTGAATGGCATAGTTTTATTCTACATACCAAACTTCCGTTTTACCAGCAAAAATAAAGCTTCTTGAAACCGAACGAGGATGATCGAAACCGATTTGGACCGTACTTGGCATAATTGTTGGACGTCATAACAGAACACTATGTTCTAAATTTTAGCTCAATCTGACCAAAATTGCGGCTTCCAGGGGCTCAAGAAGTCGAATTAAGAGATCGGTTTATATGGGAGCTATATCAGGTTATTGACCGATTTGGACCGTAATTGACACACTTGTTGGATTGAGGTTTCCAGGGTCCCAAGAAATAGAGCTGGAAATATATCGATTGCACTATCGATACTATATATATTAAATTTTTGGACTGATTATCAATTGATATTTTTCCGATGGATACTGTAGAAAAGTTAAATTTTTTGCAAAATTTAACAAAAATAAGCAATTCGACACTGAATGCATTCTTTAAGATACATTGCGCCTATAGAGGGCTCAATTTTCATCCGATTAGCCTAACATTTTGTACAATGAAATCATCTCATGACTTTCAACTGGCTTCATTAATCTTGGTTTTATTTGGTCTGTGCATTGATATTGCTTCCATATAAATCGATCTCCGGATTTTTACTTCGCATTTTCGTTTGAAATATAGGTTATGGGAAATTAACGATAGTATCGATATTTATCATTAAACTATGCCAGCTCTACTAAGAAGTCAAATCGGGAGATCGTTTTATATGGGAGCTATATCAGGTTCTTAACCTATTTGGACCGTACTAAACACACTTATTGGAAGTCATAACAGAACACTTTGTGCAAAATTTCAACCCAATTAGACAAAAAAGGTGGCTTCCAGGTGCCTAAGAAGTCAAATCGGGAAGTCTATATATATGGGAGCTATATCCAAATCTGAGCCGATATAGCCATTCCCAACGACCTACATCAATATTAAGTATCTGTGCAAAATTTCATGCGGCTAGCTTTACGCGTTTGATCGCTATCGTGATTTCGACAGACGGACGGACGGACGGACATGGCTAGATCGTCTCAGAATCAGGTATGGCCTAAATGGGTTGATAATCTGATATAGCTGTCATATAAACTGACCTTGGGTCTTGACTTCTAGAGCTTCTAAAGTGCGCAATTCTTATCCGATTCGGCTGAAATTTTGAAGTAAGTGTTCTGTTATGACTCCCAACAACTGTGCTAAGTATAGTCTAAATCAGTCCATAACCTGATATAGCTGCCGATAGGACTTTTTGAGCCTTTAGACTTTTTGATACCTATCTTGGAATTTCCCATCCCCGGATTGGCTGTTGTATTTACTAAGATATTGAACTCAAATTGCACTTCTGGACTTTTTGTGCTACCCAATAATATTACAAAGGAGCTTTTGAGGGCAGTTGTTTTGTAAAATTAGCCCTTCAAACTTTTTTGCAAATGTTGAATCTCTTTCCATATCCTATTTCTATTTTTTAAATAAATGCTCAAAAGGGTCAGGACTCATTTAAAATAGATTACAACGATTTTTGTTAACGTGCCTGAAATTCTTCTATTGCTTTTTAAAAGAAAAAGAGAAACATTAATATATAATACTTTCTCCCTTTTGATATCTTTCAATGTTTCTAAATATTGATTATGCAAGCTATTGAAAAAACAACCAATTTTGCATGGTCCTAAGTTCACGTTTAATTGCAAATAAGTCCACTTTTAATTGCAAAATTAAACAAGACAAAAAATGTGACATTTGAAATTCAAATAAGTATTGCCCATACATATATATGATAATGAAATCTGTAGAAAGAGTCTTAAGTTAATTATAAATTATTATATTGCCAAATTAAAAGCATAGGAAAATATATTTAATAATTGTATGGGGTTTAATTGAAATCTGGTTAAACCAGGACAGAATTGCAAAAAAATGCATGCAAATTAAGAAAATAAACTGTTGTTAGGCTAATTAATATATAGGATGCTTCATTTTGACAGTTACTGTTCCACATATTGGTTTGAGATTTGACGCATTCAATGATATGTCTGATTTGTCAAATATTCATTAGTGGGCCACCTATTACTTCTTTTATTATGGCAAATATAAGGAACCATTATTGTTACAACGCTGGGATTTGAAATTTGGAGGGAACATCAAGTACACTATTCAGCGTTGGTCATCTTTCCACTAAAAGCTAAATTTATGAATATTTCAAAGATAAAACTTCTCTAATAAGTGGTGTCGTTCGCTGTTCGAATTTGGCTATAAACACACTGAAAAAATGTGTGTCCTAATTTTAAAGATTCGAGCCAAGGATTAGCAAATTTAATATAAAGATGAACAATTTTCCAATATTTGTAAGGAAACATTCCATATAGTGAAAATATTTTTCTTGATATTAAGAATTTTTTATTTCGAATGAAAATTAGGAAATTAACCTTGGGATAAGATAAAAGGGAATCGTAGTTAAAGACCCAAAATAGCCTTACGAATCAATCAACGATCAAAATTTCAAACGGATAGTCATTTCCGTTAGTAAATTTTCATTTTCAATTTTAATGTTTTGGTTCTTTGGCTCATTTTCATTGCATAAATCCGTCGAATAAGGAAAAATCTTAAATTTTGGACCAACTTTTTTTCAGCGCAGGTAGTAGTTTTTTGCAGGTCAAATGATAGAGCCGTTTAAACGAATCTGGTCTATGCAACAGACAATGCCTTATCTTCTCAACCATCTCCAAACAAAGGGGTTCTCTTTGCATTTACTTTTTTTAAAGCACAGTATTTTTTTTTTTTAATTTAAATCAAATGGGCTCAAGCTCTTCAAAGACACTGGTCAGTACTTCCATAGCTGTAAAGAATAGTAAACCCATAATTTATATTTATATACAAAAAGAAAACGATGAAATGAGACATTTTGATTAATGGGCAATGGACACTTATGTATGAAAATTTTCCATAATCAATTACACTTTACTTCTGACTGAAATTTTTGTTTGCACTTTTGTTAATGGAGATGTGATTGTAAGTAGCAACTTCGATCCTTGATGTTAATCGATTGGATATATTGAGTCACAAATTGATTTGTTCTTTTATTACAATGGAGGCGTTGAATTGGCACAAATTTATTCGTTTACGCTAGCATAGCATATCCTCTTTATTGATTTCAAAAAGCGAAAATATGCATTCTTAATATCGTATGAAAGTCCAGTAATAATTGTTACACAGAGAAACATATTTTTTAACTACTGTTTTGATTTTGTGTTACAGACAGGGTTATTTGAAAGCTATATTAGATTATAGACCAATTTGGATGGACGTAGGAAGCCATAACAGAACACTTCGTGCAAAAGTCGAATTCAAGTCAAACGACCATTTTATACGAGATCGAGACGGCCCATTGAGCACAATTTCGAGAGGATATCTTAATTCGGTAGGGTGGCCGAATTAAGATATCCTATCCTTACTAGATTTATATACCCCATTTTCTATGGTGGTGGGTATAAAAAGTTAGTTTGTTCGTACCACTAGTGTGGTACAGAGTATTTTAACTAGTACATTTGTTTGGAACACCCAGAAGGAAGGGAGATAGTCCCATTGATAAGTATACCGATCGACTCAGAATCATTTTCTGATTCGATTTAGCTATGTCAGTCAGTCTGTCTGTCTGTCTCTGTCCATGTTAATTTGTGTACAATCTACAGGTCGCAGTTTTCATCCGATCGTCTTCAAATTTGGTACAGGTATGTTTTTCGGCCAAGAGATGAAGCCTATTAAAAATGAAAAAAATCGGTTCAGATTTGGATATAGCTCCCATATATATGTTCGTTCGATTTGCAGTAATAATGCAATAAAATGGTAATTTGTTGACCGAATCTCTCAAAATTTGGCTGGAAGGATTTTCTAATAACTCTCGACATTACTGGTGAATTTCGTAGAAATCGGTTCAGATTTAGATATAGCTCATATATATATAAATCGCCCGATTTTCACTCCTAGAGCCACTGCAAGCGAATTTATTGACCAATCTATCCAAAACTTCGCACAACGCTTTCCTTGACGACTTTCTTAATGTCTGTAAAGTTTTCTCGAAATCGGTTCGGATTTAGATATGGCTCCCTTATATACGTTCATCCGATTTGCAGTAATATTGCAATAAAATGGTCATTTGTTAGCCGATTTGGCAGGAATAATTTTCTTATGCCTCTTGACATTACTGGTAAAATTGTAAGAAATAGGTTCAGAATTAGATATAGCCCCCATATATATGTTCGTCAGATTTTAGTTAATTTTCAATAATGTTGTAATTTTTCAACCGTAGTTATTACAGTTTGAAAATATTTGCTCGAAATTTGATACGAATTGCTTACTAACCTATCTGAAACACCCGGCGAAGTCCATCAAAAGTGGTTCAGAATTGGATATAACTCCCACATTGTACTTATAGGTAAGGTATAGGGTATTATACAGTCGGCACCGCCCAACTTTTGCCCTTCCTTACTGGTTTTAGGCAAATTTGCGCAGGAACATTCAATTTAGAAACAGGGGCAAACTTCTCACATATCACTCAGTGCTGTCCGATTCAAGTTTAAGCTGATAGAGGGCTGAACGCCTGGATTCGAATCCTGGCGAGAGTATCAAAAAACATTTTCAACGGTGGTTATCCCCAAATAATGCTGGACACATTTGTGTAGGATACTATGCCATGCATAGAAGCCATCTAAACACTTCTCCTCCAAAGAGATGTCGCGCTGCGGCACGCCGCTATAAAAAGCTTAAATTGAGCTTTAACTTGAAACGAACAACACTCATTGATATGTGGCAAATTTGCATTTGCATTTTGGGAGTTCCCAATGCCTTTGATCTTTTTATTTATTCCATACAGCATCTATTAGACAATAGTATTGTATATTCCTTTTGATCTCAAACTGACTTCGTTTGTTGCGTTTATGGCGCTACCGATGTTACCAACATTCAGCGTTTTCTTGCTTTGGCCTTGCCTTATGATACTCATCATTCCGCTTTAAACATTAACCGATTTTTTTCAAAGACTGTACTTACTGTTCGCTCTGATATCGAATCAACGGGAAGGCGAGTAGCATTTTTGAGTAGCAATTGGAATACCATTTATATTCAACGTTGCACTTGGTACGACCTTCTAAAGCAGCTTATTAAGAAAGATCACACGGCATGCTGTTTTCTAGTCTAAAACTTCATTTGTTTCTTAGTTCCTCGGGAGGTTTTTCCCTATTTAAACTAATAATCGAGTGTCAGTTAAGGTTATTCGTTAAAGTCCTACAAGCAAGGATACCAAAAATTGGCATTACCTTTGAAGGTATGGGACCTAGGCTGGTCAGATGGTTGGAATTGGTCGGGATTATCCCGACTTACTGTGGCTATCCTGACTCCCGACTTTTCGACAATATATATGGAAAATCCCGACAAGTATTGAACGAATCGGAAGTATAAATACAAGAAACCTTCTCCTGTGCAATGTGACTCGAAGCATTTGAGTCACATCCGTTGTCGATGCGTTGCGATGCAAATATTGCTATCGGACTGAAACTTGGAGCAGTTCTGTTTTGGGACCCATTTTATTTTATTTATAGTAGTTGTATTTTTCATGCGTTTTCGTTGAAGTTGAGACCTATGAGTTGTATTAACGCCTTTTTAAATCATTGCCAAGAATAGGTCAAACTTTCGGTATGGTCCCATATAGACTGTTCTCCTGGTGTTACCCCTCGAACGCACAAAGAGTATGATTTTTATCCGATTTTTTTCTACATGCCCTTGTATCGAAATTACGATAGCGAATGAAGGTATCTGTCCGAAAGTTTGCATAGCAACATCTTATTGATGTAGATCGCTAGGAATTGAAAAAGGTATATATGGATATAGCTCTCCTAAAAAATTGAGTTGATTCTTTTTAATTTTGGTATGTAAAGTATTTTGGTGGCCTTAAACGCCCACACCGAATACCACTAGATAGGTCCATATAATGGTATAGCCACCTTATAAACCGATGTCCAGTTTTTCACGCTAGTGTTTGTACGAATGAAGGTATCCGATTGAAAGTTTGCAAAGCAACTTCTTACTAATGTAGGTCGCTGTGAAAAAGGGATATATGGATAAAGATCTCCTATAAAATGGACTTGATTTTTTTAATTTTGGTATGTAAAGTATTTTGATGGCCTTAAACGCCCACGCCGTATACCACCCAGATAGGTCCATAAATGAGTATAGCCCTCTAATAAACCGATCCCCAGTTTTAACTTGTTGAGTCTCCAGAAGCCCCAATTTGTATCCGATTTGACAGAAATTTGGAACGTGAAGTACACTTAAACCTTCCATAAAACATACTTTATAAAACGTTCCATCGATAAGGCTTCTTGAGCTGTCAGTAGTCTAAAGCAATAGCCTACTAAACTTTTAGTTGGGTGTCCAACTACTACACTTGGTGTTGGGTGTCCAACATTCGGCTTGACCGAATTAAGCCCGTTTTTACTTACTTTTTTAATAAAAATTAGATATTGACAAGGTCTTGCGTTTTTGGAGAATCCCAACTAATCCCGATTTATAGCATAGAGTTTCCCGACTTGTTTGAGGACCTGGCAAACTCAATTATTTGATTGACTTTAGATCTCAATATCGCGATAATATTTTGTAGGCGATGGAAAGAAGACTTATAGTTGGAACATACTGTTTTATCTCCTTTTTTGTACGGCGGTATAGCATGTTGATTCCAATCATTCATGAACCTCCGGTATCGAATACCTCAGATGAAAAACCATGGGCTCCTGCTGCCTTATTTTTTAGCCGGTGATATGCTATATTTATTTTATACACTGACAAAATCATGCACCAATGGTGTCATTGCCATTAACAAGCGGTGTAAGAAACATTGACATCGTGCGAGGATGATACCATGTACCGACAGTTAGGAACTTCATCCATAAAAACGTGTATACCTTAAGTTTAAAAAGCTCTTAAAACACGCAATTATGGGACAAAAACTTTTTCCAATCTGCAATAATTGTACACAAGTTGATGTCAGTTTCGAACGTTTCGTTCACAAAAAACTCTTGTTGATTTATGAACATTTGTGTTTATTCTGACAAAATCAGTGTTGATGTTGAGTGTTGATGCACTTTTATGAACCAATGGGGTTAATTTGAGCATGGTTGATTTTTTATATGGGTGTACTATCTAGGCGCAATAATCCCAATAATTGTTTAGGTGATTAATTCAGGAGTATATTCGCCCGCTACAATGAGGTACTAACAGTTTTGCAAAATTTTATCTACATATACTTACCACGTTCTCTGCATTCTACCATTATCATCTTCACAGGAAGGTATGATTGCACTAAAACCTCTAATCTAAAAACCCATTTTAAATCCGGATTTAAGGCCTTCGTCAGCTGATTTTATAAAGGGAAAACAGATGATCGATCCATTTAATCCGGATTTAAAAGGCAGTGTAAATGGGATTGTTTATATATGATAAACTGTTAAATTTGCTCACACTCGCGATCTTTAATTTCTTAGACTTTTATCCACCCTCCCTTTTTTGAAGATATAGTAATAATAAATCAAAAGTCCTTAATAAAAAAACCCTCATTTTTAATATTATATCATATTTCTTTTTCAGGACCCGACAAGTGGTTCGTTGAATTCCCTCAGGCCAAGGGCTCCCGCCAATCACCCGTTGATATCAACACTAGCTCTGCCAAAAAGGGTAGTGACTTGAAAGTCTCACCACTCAAATGGAAATATGTTCCTGAACACACCAAGAGTTTGGTGAATCCCGGCTATTGCTGGCGAGTTGATGTAAATGGTACTGAATCCGAATTGACCGGAGGACCTTTGGGAAACAATATCTATAAATTAGAACAATTCCATTGTCATTGGGGCTGCAATGATGGCAAGGGCTCCGAGCATACTGTCGATGGTGTTTCCTATGCTGGTGAATTGCATTTGGTCCATTGGAATACCACAAAGTACAAGAGCTTTGGTGAGGCAGCTTCCAAGCCTGATGGTTTGGCTGTATTGGGAGTTTTCCTTAAGGTATGTAAATCATAATTTCTAATTAATGTATAACAGAATTTAAGCAGTTTTCTTTTTATTTAGCCTGGCCTCCACCACCCTGAATTCGATAGGGTTTCTAGTCTCTTGCAATTCATCAAACATAAGGGTGATCGTATAACCCTACCCAATGGTTGCGATCCTGCCAAACTTTTACCCAGCACCACCACCTATTGGACTTATGAAGGGTCCTTGACCACTCCCCCCTGTTCGGAGTGTGTCATCTGGATTGTCTTCAAGACCCCCATTGAAGTGTCTCATGAGCAATTGGAAGCTATGCGTGACATGAACTGCTACGATGTCAAAGAAGACTGTCCTTGCAATGAGTTGAATGGCAAGGTTATTAACAACTTCCGCCCTCCTTTGCCATTGGGCAATCGCGAATTGCGTGAAATTGGTGAACATTGATAGAGAGACAGCTAGAGAGCAAATGTTGAAAACATAACGAAATGCATGAACAAATGGTATTAATGCTTTATCCGGAGTTTAGGTCCTATTTACTAAGTATTCCACGGAATAATTTTATTATAAATTATTCACAAGAAGTTTTTTTTTTGTGTTAATTTACCATTTTTTGCTTATGTTGTTGATAATAAACTTTAATAGATATTCATCTAATTGTGTGCACTGATCATTGTAAATGCACTTATAATGACAGTTATTTAGTAATTTAAATTTTAAATATGACAATTGTTTATAAAAATAAAAAATCATCAAATATGGTTATTTACTGTGTTAATTAATCTTTATGCGCTCGGCTGAACTCGCAGATCTTTTTTATTATTCAACGAAATGCTATAAAATTTTTAGTAGTTTCCGAAAAAAGAGTTAACTATTAAATGGATAAAAACCACATAAGATATACTAGTCTGACGAAATATTTCAAAATATCCATCTCTAGGCCGGCTTGCTGCAAATGTAATAGTAAAAATAATTTATGGCCATTTCTACTTAAATCACTTTGTTGTCGTTATCATTTGGCAAATAATGTGATTTTATAATTATTTTGAAGCTACCAAAGCATTCGTTTCTGAGTTTATTATAAAAGAAAATTATTCGTGATGGAGTTCAAGCGTAATGGTGTGATTGCTTTAGCTGCAAAACCACAACAGAATATTGTTGGTGAACTCAAATACCTCAAAGTTTTCAAAGTGTTTGGATATCACACCATTATGATGTTGTTGTTGTTGTAGCAGTGTGTTGTTCTCTGAGGCGATGCTCGTTGCCGGTGTAGCACACGGTGTAGTCTGGTCAATCCGGTACTAACATTGCCAAACATCATAACAAACGGTGTAGTCTGGTCAATCCGGTACTTACATTGCCAAACATCATAACAAACCATAAGTCGAGCGGAGCCCTACCCTACCGCGTCTACGTACTACTTTTGATAAATGCAACCTATGTTGAAATCTAGACGGACTTACATTTGTATAGGTATGTAACCTATTGAAATATTGAATAGAGCCTTGTAAGATTTTCTTACGATACGACCTAAATTGTGGCTACTACAGCCTTAAAAAGCCATATCGGATGAAAGACATATATCTAAATCTGAACCCATTTTTATGAAATTTCGCACACAGTTTGGGACGTCAAATCAAAAATCGCATGCGAAATTTTGTAAAGATGGGACACAAAATTGTAACTGCTACAACCTTTAAAGGCCATATCGGATGAATGAATCTGTTGTTGATATATGTATGAACATGATTTATGTTTGTTCTGAAAACACCAGTGTGTTGATTCACAATCATAAACCAATTGGGTCAATTTGACAACGCCATTTTGTTGGACTGGAAATTGGACTTTAAATCAAACATCAAGAACAACTGCCAGAGAGCCATTGGCCAAAGTTGCGGGTTTAAAGCGAGTATCATGAACTGGGTGTATACTGCAGTTGGCAGACCTGTATTCATCAAATAATCAAAAGTTTCCATTTACATACAAAATATTACTAATGATTATGATGATGACAACTTTATAAAAAAAATATGGGTCGCATTTGTCGAGTTCTTTTCCCTATAGCTCTTTTTAGGCAAACAAAGGATAAAAGTAAATAATCGCTTTGCTATTAGAGCTATAACACGTTTTGGTCCGATTCAGACCAAAATTCCATGTTGGAGACCATATTGGAAGTCATTGTGTAAAATTTCAGCCAATTCGAATAAGAATTGGGCTTTTTAGGGGCTCAAGAAGTCAAGATCAAGACCACCGTTTTTGGAAGTCATAAAAAAACGTCATGCTAAATTTCAGCTAAATCGGATAAGAATTGTGATTGGTTTATATGTCAGCTATATCAGGTTTTGAAGCGATGAACAATACTTAGCACATTTGTGGATGGTCAAACCAAAAAACTGGCATGGCTAGATCGACTTAAAATGTTATGACGATCAATAATATATATATACTTTATGGCGTCTTAGACGAATATTGGCAAGAGTTAAAAACAGAATGACGACATTAGTATCCTATGGTGGAGGGTATAATAAATGGTTGTAGTTAAATTGGCCAGGATTCACTTATAGAAGGTTAGGTTACTTGCGAAAACATAAAGTGGATCGGCCCCATGAACATCATAAAGGATGCCAAATCTGCCAATTGAATATGTCATCAAATAGGAGAAAACGTAAACAAGGAATGGATGTAAAAAGAGAACAAGTTGACATCCTCAATGCCAAGTACTGCCAAAAATTAAAACAAGAGCGTGCTAGGTTCGGCCGGCCCGAAACTTATATACCCTCCACCATGGTTCGCATTTATCGAGTTCTTTGCGTGTTATCTCTTTTTAGACAAACAAAGAATAATGAATAAGAACTGTTAAGCTATTTGAGCTATGTCAAGTTGTAGTCCGATTCAAACCATAAATTAACTGAATGCTAAACATTGTAGAAGTCATTGTGCAATACTTCAGGTCATTTGGATAAGAATTGCTCCTTGTAGGGACTCAAGAAGCAAATTCGGAAGATCGGTTTACATGGTAGCTGTATCAAGCTATAGATCGATTCAGACCATATTCCACTTGTATGTTGAAGGTCATGGAAGAAGCCGTTGTACAAAATGTAAACCAAAATGTAAAACCAAGTCAAGATCCCAGATCGGTTTATATGGCAGCTATATCAGGTTATGTACCGATTTGCGTCAAACTAAGCACAGTTGTTGGAAGTCATAAAAAAACACCTCATGCTAAATTTCAGACAAATGGGGTGAGAATTGAGCCCTCTAGCGTCTCAAGAAGTCAAGATCCAAGATCAGTTTATATGTCAGCTATACCAGGTTATTAATCGATTTTAACCGCACTTACCACAGTGGTTGGAAGTCATGGAAGTCATCGCTTGGCTGAACCTTATTCATTGAATCCTGTAAATTTACATTGTTCCTTATACTAAGTTTAGGCCAAAGCTGTTTTGAGCAAGACACTTGTGTTTCCTTTATAATTCTCCGAAAACGACTAGTTTTTCCTTTACAAAGTCAAAACGACTCGTATGCCAAATAAAGTTCGAGTTATTCGAAGCATGTGAGCCCAAATAAATGCCTAAATTGTCAAAAAAATCGATTCCTTCCGGAACAAAATTTTCAAATAAACACAATTTTACAAATAAAACAAGAAAAACTAAATCTTAACAAAAGAGCAGAAGATTGTGAAAAAATTCAATTTGTAAAACATTTCAACTATTGTGTTGTTATGATACGTCTGTCTATTATTTAGGTTATTTTAAGAACTTACATCAGTGTTGCTAAGAAAACTCAGCTAACATGAATTTTCTATAGTTGCAAGCACTTTTTAGATAGCTAATTAAGTTGACCCAGTCAGATTCTTCCTGACCATCCATGGTACAATTAAGCGGTAGCGTCATTAGTACGACAACAAAACTCTACCCCCAACGGAACTACTTTGAGTGTCAAATGCCGTAAATTTAAATGTCAAAGTACTTTTAGAAATAAACATTGTTTTACAACTTATCTTCTTCAAATGTGTTTTAATATTTTTATTTTCATCCTTATAACACTTTTTTGATGCTAATGTGTCCAATATCGGATCAAATAGAACATCCCCTTAAAATTTTAGAAAAAAATCATAGCATGACTTCACCTTATAACTGCATCCTGCTGCCCATCCAATATCGATATTATCTCTTCCTCTGCCAAATTTGGGGGTTTAAAACATGCTATTCTAAATTCGTTCAGTATAGGACAAACTTCTATAAAGTTTTGTAACGTTTCCTCTCGCAAATTGCAGAGTTTACACATTTTTCTCCTTCTTCTGCTGTATATTTGTTGAAATTTAGTTCCAGTAGGCCCGTTCTTGCTTTGAAAATTAGATTTATTATCTCCAAACTCATTTGGTCGACTATTTACAGTTGCGCTCTGGTATGATCTAAATGTTTATATAATCTTGTAATGCTTTGTGCTTTTTGTTGCGACCTGTTTTCATGTTATGAATAAGAACCGTGCAGAATGCGTTTCATTTAGCTTCAGTGGATGTTGTAGTAAGAAATTATACTTGTAGGTTCGTGGCTGTCTTTAAGCTCTTTAGCCCAAAATTAATTATCTCATTGCAAAATCTTCGATAGTTTATAGGGCAACCTTTCATGGTGGTTGCGAAATAATGATTTGAATATATATTTTAAGCGCAATGTGAGGCTATACATATATTTTATGTCGGCGTTTGTTTCAAGCATTACAGCATATGTTGGTGTTTAAAAATGTGTTCAAGAAGAAGCGTTAAAATTTGTTTACATCTACGAAATGCAGAAAATTCCATAGGATTGTTTGGACCTACAGACTGCCATGTAGACTTTCCATTTCATTTCGACCGAGACTTTGTTTTTTCCAGTAAAATTTTGCCAATTGAGTTTACTGCTACCTTTTCTTGCTTCTTTTTGAAGTTTAACTTTGGTGTTAGTATGAACATGGAAGTTATTTTAACTTCACAATTATTAAAAACCATTTCTCCTGCTGACTCATTCTTTCTCTACCCTGTGGATGCTTACAATAGCTGCCAAATTATAAATATTATCTGCTGTTCAATTCAGTCTCCAAAATCCGGCTTGGAATTTTGTGATAATATTACCAATATTACCTCTACCCATTTGTAGACTCTCTCATTCATAATCCCCATTAGAACTTTCACTGCACAGTTCATGAATGATATGCCTCTGTAATTCTGGAGTTGTTATATATCTCCTTTTTTATAAATAGAGAATATCATGAATTTTGTAAAGATTTCATCAACCGTTATACCATTGTATATTTTTATTGAATATGTTTAACAATTATATTTGAAAATTGTCGGTTGCGTTTATGTAAAACTCGAAATTATCCTATGTTCTCCCGGGGCCATATTTGATTTCAGATTATTGAGTGCATTTTTTTGTTCTATTATGCTTATATCTGCATCTAGGAATGTATATTCCATCAACATGTGTGCGTATTGAACTTCCGTAACGTTTTGTTTTGGATTAAAAAAATTTTCAATCCAGCTTTGACTTCTAATTTCCTTTGCTTCTTTCCACCATTGCCTTTCGACCAAATTGTGATTCTTTTTTACTGATTTCACACACCAACTTATACTCTTTTTTGGGCTTTGATATAAATACCTTTCTTTGTTTTCCAAGTTTTTTCTATATTTATTTGAAACTTTTTTTCCTAGCGTTGCTGCATCTGCATTTTTGTCCGAACTGGGTTGTGCTGCTGACTGCTTTATTATGTCAGACAAGTCATTCAAGGCGAGATCATTATTTTAAGCAACAAGGTTAATATTTCTTTCAAGATTTACACCATATTGTTCTTTTTAAATGTGGTTTCCAGTAGTATGTATTAAGTGAAGATCATGGCAAATAAAGAAGAGAGGGGAATGACTTATGGCTTCTAAGATAGTCAGGCTATTAAATTGAATTTCTGAATTCAAAAACCGCATTCGAATATCGGAGATCTCTCAACAAGATGGCTGAACGCTCAAAATTCACCTGCTTTGGGCGCCAGGTCACAGAGATATCCCAGGGAATTGTAGAGCACACGAGCTTGCGAGACTAGCAACTTTACAACAACCTTACACATTTCAGGTGAACTGGAATCAAATAAACGAATGACATATGGTCACAAAGTGGGGATTTTGATGTCGGTGGCAGGAATAGACGTCTCAGTCATTGTGTCCGCCATTGCAGGTCACTGTCTGATCGAAAAACAAGCTGATTTCTAAGTAACGACTTCTGCAGAAGTTTATGAGGACGTCGAGGAAGAAGAGACTATAGAACATCTGCTGTGAGTGCGTTCAGTACTAGCAGTCAGAAGGAGTTCCACTTTAGGTTCTTATTTCTTTGAGAATGTGAACCTTCACACGTTGTTGGGCTTTTTAAAACTATTTGGATGGTTCAACGGTAGGAACTTGAAGGCATCTTCCTTCTCCTGTTACTGTAGTATCACAATGGACGAAAACGTCTAAGCGAATCTGATGGCATACTGCAACTTAAACCTGACCAAATCTAAACTAACCTATAGAGCATGGTAAGAACTAAAAAATACGTCAGTAAGTATGCGCTGAAGAAAGTCATTGAATGGGAATTGGCCAAAATACCGGCAGATTACGTAAGTGCAGTTTCCTACTCGACTCAGAGCAAAATTCAAGGCAAAAGGTGGTCATATCACCTGTGGTTTCAGAAATTTATATTTCTTCCGCATCTTTTGTCGTCAATAAAAAAATAGTTTCGTGCAGATATCTGCATCCGTTCAAAAGTTCTAGAATTATTTCCAAATTTGTTCGTTTTGGCAACACGGTGTGCTGTTGGGCACTATATAGCCGGCACCACCCGACTGTTTCCTTTTCTTATTAATTTTTGTTTTTTTTTTCGTAGTTTACATAAGTGAGCTGGAAGTCCTTTGTGTCTCGAATCAGAAGCTTACTTTACATGCTTGAACATTCAAAATGTCAAAAAGATGCCAATTGAAATGCCTCCAATAGGAGAAAACGTGAACAGAGAGCAATTTGATTTCGTCAATGGCGAGTGCTGTCAAAATATCAACAAATTTTATATCACCTGATAGCTTTCCGCGACATCATTAAGTAAATTCCAGACTTCATTCAATAAGGTGATACATACTTTTTTTACATTGTATGAATGTTGCTAAGGATATCTCAATGCATTTCTTATAGGAACGAAAATTTCGTTTGAGGTGGATACCGCTCTTTAATTATTTTTTGCACCACGTAATGTATTTATTACAGTACATATCATTTTGCTGAGTATAGGCTAAACTTATGAACATATGCTTATCGCCATACGGTTGCCTATCGAAAATTTCACAAGAGATGCCTTTAAAAACAAAGTTCCTTCATATTTAATTTAAACGTTATTGAAATAAGCAACACCCTGTATCTCGTTTAGTTGGAAACACTAATACGCATCTTCTAACACTAAACTCCTAAAAGTATGTTCAACAAAATTTCAAAATACTGGTCAGTAACTTATACGTTTGTCGTACAATAATTAGCTGTGATATTGAAATTTGTGTATCCACATGGTTCAGTTTAGAGGTAACGTCATTAGCACAACAACATAAATCTACCCCCAACAAATGTAACTTTAGTGGTAAATGCCGTAAATTGAAATGTTAAAGTGGTTTTAGAAATAAAATTGGTTTTACTACTTATTATCTTCAAATGTGTTTTATATTTGTAATTTCATCATAATAACACTGTTTTGTTGCTTATGCGTGGAATGTTGGATTAAATAGAACATGTTTTTAAGATAAAAAAATCACAGCTGTTCTATCAAGACTTTGACATTTAGATTTTCTGCAAAATCAAAACAATAATAAAAAAATTGTACTCAGCTGTTCACTTATAAGTGCACCTTATAAGTGCATCCTGGTATACCCAGTAAAAGGGTGTCACAACTATTTTTCAGCATCATCAATATGTAATCCACACTGCCGGGATATGGGGCAATATATCAACGATAACACAGTGTCCGCAAGGAAAGCTCCCCTAGCCTCACAGCTGTGGTCGCAGGAATTTGTCTCGCCACGATGTGCAGAGGCAATAGGTGTAGCATTTAATTCAGTGCATCAAAAGGTGCCTTCCTCAGTGCGGCTGTGATACATAAAAAACCATTCTTTGGTTCCGGTTGAGTGTTGAACAGTAGGTGGACTTTTGATGCGCCTTCCACCAGACCACAGCACCATATAGCACCATAGGTCTCCCAACCGTAGTATACACCCAGTGCTTGACACGCGGTGTCATGCAAAAAGCTCTCTTGCAGGTGTACAGGGCAAGAATTGCCTTTGTTGTTCTTTCCAAAATGTTGGATTTGAAGTTAAATTTCCTGTCTACCAAGACACCTAGGTATTTGCGCTTTTAGTAAATAAAACATTCTCTTCTGCCAAGGAGACAGGTGCCACTGTAGGTAACTTGTATCTCATGCTGAAAATAACTTCTTATGTCTTGCACGGATTTACGCATAGACCACTTTCGGTAGCCCGCGTCAGTGTCGCACATAGAGCTTCCTGAAGTATATATCTAAGGAATCTAACTATTCAAGGTTTTAAATTTGTAGCAGACGAATTTATTACCCGATATTGCTGAAATTTGGAACAGTAAGTTACACTAATCCTCCCGAAATCCAAACCAAAATATGTACCATACAGACCGCTGGGTCGATTTAGGCTCCTAAGCACGTAACAGCCGCTATTTATTGTCCAACTTCGCTGAAATTTAAAACATTAATTTGGACTAGGCCGCGTGATAATTGAATATGGTCCATATCGGGCTATATTTAGATGTACCTTTCATATACACCTATCTGACTATTAAGGGTCCTAAGCCCATAACAGGGGCATTTATTACCCGATTTCAGTGAAATTTTAAACAGTCAGTTGTACTAAACCCTGCCTTTGCATTTATGGGATTTCAGCGAAATTTGGAACAATGAGTTGCAATGATCCCAGGATATTCTAACCGAGTATGATCCACATCAGGCCATATTTAGATATTGCTATCATATAGACTGAAATTTGAAATAGTGAGTTGCATTAAAACCCTTCACATTCCTGTCAAAAATAGTCAGATCGGTCATAGTTGCTATACAAACCTATCTTCCGATTCAGATTCTTAATTAAAAAAAAGTGCAATTAAAGGATACAACTTATCCTTTAATTGCATTTGCATGGCAGTATGACGCCAAGCAGAGGACAAGTCGGTAGGGATGGCTGTGACGAGAAGAACGCCTCAAGGTGGGATCGTTTTACCGCTCTCATGAATACTGAATCCGAATTCTTGTGGTACTTGGGATAAATGGGTATGCGCTTGCACGTATAACCTAGTTACTCTACTGGATTGGGTTCTTGGATGTACGACATCCTAGCCGAGGAGTGTGGATTGAGCGTAAATGATAGGGAGAGGGAGTAGCACTGCAGTGAACATCAGAAAACCCGGATAACGGTAGTTATCCCCTAACTAATTCTCGCTACATTTGTGAGGTATCCTGTATGTTAAAACTTCTTTACCAAGTGGTGTCCCTATGGCTACACTAATTGATATGAGAGGAGTATCTTCTAAATATTTCTTAATTTAGTAATAACGCTGCAGTTTTCAGGATCTAACAAATTTCTTAGTATAAATCTGTATATGGAATCTAGAATTAACAAGTAAGAGCGTGCTAAGTTCGGCCGGGCCGAATCTTATATACCCTCCACAATTGATCGCATTTGTCGAGTTCTATGCGCGGTATCTCTTTTTAGACAAACAAAGAATATTGAATAAGAACTGTTATGCTATTCGAGCTATATCAAGTTACAGTCCGATTCAGACCATAAATGAATGCTGAACATTGTATAAGTCATTGTGTAATATTTCAGTTCATTCGGATAAGAATTGAGCCTTGTAGGAGCTCAAGAAGCAAAATCGGGATATAGGTTTATATGGGAGCTGTATCAAGCTCTTGATCGATTCAGACCATTTTAGACACGTATATTGAAAGTCATGAGAGAAACCGTTTCAGCCAAATCGGATGAGAATTGCACCCTCTAGAAGCTCAAGAAGACAAGATCCCAGATCGGTTTATATGGCAGCTATACCAAGTTCTATACCGATTTACGCCATACTTAGCACAGTTATAGGAAGTCATAACAAAACATGGAAAGCAAAATTTCAGCCAAATCGGATGAGAATTGCGCGCTTTATTGGCTCAAGAAGTTAAGATAGAAGATCGGTTTATATGACAGCTATACCAAATTATGGACCGATTTAAATCATACTTAGTTGTTTGAAGTGATTCCAAAACACTACGTGCAAAATTTCAGTAAAATCGGACGAGAATTACGCCCTCTAGTGACTCAATAAGTCAAGACCCAATATAGGTTTATATGACAGCTATATAAAACCATGGACCGATTGAAATCATACTTAGCGTAGTTGTTGGAAGTGCTACCAAATCACTACGTGCAAAATTTCAATAAAATCGGATAAGAATTGCGCCCTCTATTGGGTCAAAAAGTCAAGACCCATGATCGGTTTATATGGCAGCCATATCAAACCCCGAACCGATTTTAACCATACTTTGCGTAGTTGTTGGAAGTGCTACCAAATCACTACGTGCAAAATTTCAATAAAATCGGATAAGAATTGCGCCCTCTAGAGGCTCAAGAAGACAAGACCTAAGATCGGTTTATATGGCAGCTATTTCAAAACATGGACCGATTTAGCCCATTTACAATACCAACCGACCTACACTAATAAAAAGTATTTGTGCAAAATTTCAAGCGGGTAGCTTTATTCTTCGAACGTTAGCGTGCTTTCGACAGACAGACAGACGGACGGACATGGCTAGATCGACTTAAAATAACATGACGCAAGAATATATACACTTTATGGGGTCTTAGACGCATATTTCGAGGTGTTACAAACAGAATGACGAAATTAGTATACCCCCATCCTATGGTGGAGTGTATAAAAATGTGTTTGTCTTTCTTTACTCGTTCCAAAAACTTATAGGTTGAAGGTGGGGTTTGTGATCTAGACTAAGATCAGCGGTAGTACGACCGGTGCTGAAGTATGATTGGCATGTCTGCACGTAACGCTTGACAGGGTTAAATGTGTGGCCCTGAGATTCATACCTGGTGCTATAGGTGCCACTGGTATACGTTGCTTGGAAGATGACTAGGTTAGGGTATGTTAAAAAGGTTAAAAAGGTATTTTTTTTTAGCCAAAAGGTACCATTTTTTTCTCTACACGGCCTTAATTTCCTCTCATAACTTAAACAAATGTCGTTCAAAGAGATAACAGTGGTGAGTATATCTGAAGGGAATTGTGTGCAGGTCATAACATACTTTAAAGAAAACCGGGTTTTGTGGTTTAATGTCCAACAATGTAAGTTTGTTGCGAAATTTAGTCACAATAACCCAAATAGCCGCTTCAATAGGTCGATTAAACTGATCATAAAATGGAAGAAGCGCGCGATAAACTTTCTTCACAGAGCACGCATTTTGATAATAAAATTCAAAAAATTGCAAGCGTTTTTTCTTGGTAAGACGATTCATGGTTAAATTATAGACCAAACTGAAAATGTTTGAGAGTGAAACAAAGCACGAAACGTACTTGAGTTGTTTAAACCAGTGTTTCTAAAAAGATAATAGTTAAAATATGGCTCCAAAACATGGGTACTTTCGAAAGCAGATGAGGTGGTACTTGGAGTGTTTGAGTGAAAGATCCTTCATAAAATTTATGAATCATTCTGCGTTATTGGAAATTATGGGCGTCGTATGAACCACGAGCTGTATGTGTTGTATGACGACATTAGCATAGATAAACACATCCAATTTCAACGCACAGTGGGAGAATAGTAAAAATATGCCGTGTGAGATCGGGTAGAGATATCTCTAAGTGCTGAAATGGTTAGAGCTGAGATTTAACGGAAATTGTGCTCAAAATTTCGAGGCCGTAAGTTGCCCGACCGCCTTTTGGCAGGCCCCTGAAGTTTCCCAAAGCCCAGATCCCCCAATTGGACACATGTTTTTTTACTCCACATGTCTCCTTAACCCATGCAAAAAATGTTTTGCAACTAACAATAGTTGTAGCCTCTACAGCAAAATTTACTAAAAATGCCAATTTAGAAACATCTTTGCCCGAATGCGGTATTTTGGGGATTTTTGTAAAATAAATCAGGCAGAATTTATTTTTGACTTTTTAAGGACACCTTTATCCAAAAACTTCAAAGAGAGTTAATATGATATCTCAAAAATGCATTCGCAAAATACAAAGCCAATCTCGGCCAAAATTTTTACAAACAAAAATTAAAACTCGTTTATCAATGAAATCAGTGAAGATATGGTATAACTCAAGCAACTTTTTTGTAGGGATTTTCGAGCACTATCCAGCAAAAATAATAATTTTTAAAATCAGCTCCCGGACAACCTTAGGCACACAATCTCACTAACACCACAGCTCTAACAATTTCAAAGAGATATCTCTTCCAGTTCTCACACGGCAGATTTTTACTAGTTTTTTTTTCGATTTTCTCCCACTGTGCAACGGTTGCGTTGGCTAGGCCATGTTGTCAGAATGAATTAAAAACTCCAGAGAAGAAGTGTTTTGAAGGCGACCATAAGGGAACACGCAAAAGGAGAAGAGCAAAACTTCGAGGGAGTGACCAAATGGAAAGACATTTCGAAACTGGGTGTCAGAGATTGGAGAAGAAGCGCAGAAGATCGATGCGCTTGAAAATCAATACTACGTTCGGCAAGAGAAACAAATTTTCTGTATGTAAGTAAAGTTACCCATGCTTTCCCCATCCTCTTTCCACATCTCTTGATCTATTATTGTGGGCTGATACCTTCCTTCCCCTTTGACTAGGATATCACAATGAGCCGAGAGGGAACTTCAGTTAAACTTTCAATCTAAAACCATGTCTACACTTGGAGCAAATCTAGATTTCGGATATCTCGTGTTTTGAAACAAAAAAATAAAAATCAGTTCCAATCACAAAATTAATTGATCCAATTTGTTTTTTAATTGAAACTGTTTCAATCTCAGTTTTTGAAAAAGGTGATTGAAAAAATTTTATTAAAACAATTGCATATTCAATTAAAAAAATGATTAAAGATTTATGAAATTTCCAATTACCTTTTTAGTTGATCCAATATGTGAAATTTCCAATTACCTTTTTAATTGATCCAATTAAAAACATGATTGAAATTTTTTAAATTTTCAATTAATTTTTTAGTTGACCTAATTAAAAACATTATTGAAATTTCCGAAACATCCAATTAATTTTTTAATTGGATCAAATAAAAATTTAAATGAAAATTTGCAAATGTAATGTTAAAATTTTTGCGTAAAGCGCGCTATATAGCGCATAGGTGCACCCTCAATTTCAATGCAACATGGCTCACATATGTAAAACTCCTGGAACACGAATTTGAGGTTTATGAGGTTCCATGGTCCCTCCTCAAAATGCAACGGAAAATATTGTTTCCCCAATTATAAAAAACTAGAGTGGCAGGTTTAGGTCTAGCTACCTACATAGACTAACAGTAATTAATATATATGCATTGAGGAAGTGAACCCAACAGAAACATGTTATAATTAGATCGATGTTATATTTAGATCGATGCTAAAGAAGCCTTTATGCCATTTATTTGCATATTTTGATCATAAATAAGATAAGAATTGCGTCTAGGAATTAAAATATGTAGTCTAAAGATTGTTTGTGGGTGTTTTATGTCATTTAAAATGACAAAAATTTCAATCACAATCGAAATTGAAAATAAATTTCAGATTCAATAAAGAAATGATTGAATCAATTAATTTTTTAATTGAAAATTTCCTAAATATCAATCACGATCGTAATTGAAAAAAAATCGTGATTAAATTAAAACATGTAAAGAGGCGTCAAGTTCGGCCGAGGCGAACATTGGATACCCACCACCTCGGCTATATATGTAAACCACCTTTCGTCATAGTTCGGAGAAAAATTCATAATTTATGCCCCCATAGCAGCTTTATCGAAATATGGTCCGATTTGGACCACATTCGGCACGGATATTGAGTGCTCTAATAAGTACAAGTCATTGTTCAATTTTGTAGAGCACAATATTGGTCTTTTCGGTAGAGACCGATCTCTCGATTTGAGGTTTTGGGCCCATAAAAGGCGCATTTATTGTCCGATGTCGCCGAAATTTGGAAAAGTGAGTTAAGTTAAGCCCCTTAACATATTTCTGCAATTTGGCCTAGATCAATCAAGATTTGCATATAGCTTCCATATACACCGATCTCTCGATATAAGATTTTGGGGCCATAAAAAGCGTATTTATTGTCCGATTTCGACGAAATTTGGGACACTGAGTGGTGTTAGGCTCTTCTACATTTTTCTGAAACTTGGCCCAAATCGGTTTAGATTTGGATATAGCTGCCATACCGATATCTCGATTTAAAGGCCCCATAAAAGGCGCATTTATAATCCGATTTCACTGAAATTTGACACAGTGACTTATGTTAGGCTTTTCGACATCCGTGTCGTATATCGATCAGATCGGTTTTTTTTTAGATATAGCTACTTAAAAGACCAATATTTTTTATACACAATTAAACAATGACTTGTACTTATAAGTATTTGGTCCAAATCGGAATATATTTCGATATAGCTGCTATGGGGCATAAGGTATGCATTTTTTACCGGATTTTGACGAAAGATGGTTTACATATAAACCCGAGGTGATGGGTGTCCAAAGTTCGGCCCGGCCGAACTTAACGCCTTTTTACTTGTTTTTTAATTAAAAACATTTTTATTTCCAATTACATTTTTAATTGAAAACATTGTCATGAAATGTTCTTATGCATTTTCAGTGTGAGTAAAACCATGTTTATACTTGGAGCAAATCTAGATTTGCGACAAGATTTCGGTAATCTCAAGTTTTTTTTTGCAACAAGGTTTCGGAAATCTCGTGTTACATTTTCAATGTGAGCAAATATACTTATTTGATGAGATTTGCAGCAAATCTCCTTTCAAATTCATATGCAACACTGCGTTTAAATGCAGTAGCGGTTTTTATTGGGATTTTTGGGCAGCACTTTTTCTTAACATCTGACAATTTGTTATAGAAATTGTAAATTTTGGTGGTAATTTAATAAAATCGTTTCGTAAACTTAATTGCTGACCGCAATGTATATGATTAACACAATAAAAATGCTAATCACAATAAAAACGCTGTCAAAAACGTCACTGACAAATAAAAATCCCATAAATCGTAGTGGAAACGGTTTTTGGAGATTATCTCAAATCAAGTGGATTTAGGCTCTAGTGGAAACATGGTTTAAACGGATTTTGAAGATTATCTCAAATCAAGCAGATTTGGTCTCCAGTGTAAACATGGTTTAAATCTGCTTATTTGAGGAAAATTTCAGCAAATCTACTTCGAAATTCAAATGCAACACAGAATACCGGTTATTATCGGTAGTCATGGACAACACTTTTTCACAACATCTGACAATTTCTTATTGAAATTATAATATGTTGTAGTTAAATGTAATAAAATCGCTTCACCAATTTAATTTCTGGCCGCAAATCATACGCTGAACACAATAAAAATGCCGGTAAAAACATCCCTGTTGATAAATTCAAATCACTTAAATCATAGTGTAAACAGGTTTTGGAGACTTTCTCAAACCAAGTGGATTTGGGCTCTAGTGTAAACGTGGTATAACCTTCCATACAAACCATTTGAAATGAAAACGCTTTGTTTTTAGTTTTATTAAAAAACAAAATAATTTTATTGTGATAGAAATAGAAATACTTACATTATTTTTTATTATGTATTTTATAATAATAATAATTTATTATATAAGACTTTCATTTTATTACATTATTTTTTTTTATTTTGGAAAATTGTGGCCCCTAAGCAATTAAAAAAGACTGTATTTTAGTTTGTTGTTTTTTTGAGATTTTTGTTCAATCGGTTTATATCAAAATGCTCAATATTTGATGAATTGATGTGGGTTGTTTGATTGGTTATAAATGACAAATACATAATAATAATTTATTCATAATAATAATTGTTAATAATAATTACTTATTAGATTAGGATTTAATTTTTTTTTTTTGGGATTTTCAATTCATTTCTATCATGTTTAAGGTATAAAAAATATGTATATGCATGGTATGATTTTATTTTATTTAATATTATAATTGTTTTTGCCAATAAAATTAAAAATAATTAATTTTTAATAATAACGTTTACATTACGAGGAGGGCTTCCAAGGAATGTTTATTGGGAGGGGATTTAAAGTTAACATTTTCTTTCTAACAAAAACAAAGAGAAAAAATTTTTAATATTTCTTTAACCAAAGAGAAATAAGTATGAGTTTAAAGAAACTATACAATAGTGACTAAATTCAAATTATTTTGGGGTTTTATTTGAATTAAAAAATACGTTATTTCCTTCATTTTTAGTTTTATTTAAATTTAGTTTAATAATTGCTCTTTATGTTATTATTATTATAAGTTTTTAACCATAAACATTTAAAAATATTCATGTTTGATCTAAGTTCACACACAATTAATGTTAATAATTTCGTTTTTAATATATGTAAACTATATATTATTTTTTTTTATTATTATGATTATTATTCATGTATAATAATAATTATAATAATAATAAACCTTTAAGGACTAAAGTAGATTATTTCCATTTTGTTGTTGTTGTATTTTAGAAATATGGTATTCATTAAAAAAAACGGTTTTTCTTAAAAGAAATTCACATTTATATATTCACGGGGTACCTTTGTTTTCTATGTTTTCAAATTTTCAATATTGTAGTGTACTATGTATGTAAGTCGATGTGATGGGCGGTGAGAAGGTTGTATATATGGTTCAAGAGGAGGAGGAGTGATTAAAGGTGGAGGAAATGTTGGAAACTTATTTTTGCTTTTAACGACAATGGTATTATATTATTTATTTCGTTGAAAAGGTGGGGTTATTAGTTTATAAAGTTTTGTTAAAACTTTGGTTTTTCTTTTAATTATTCTTATTAAAATGTTTATTGCAGCAAAATATAGAAATAATTTTCCACATTTTTTTAAGGTTTTTTTCTGTAAATTTTAGCAATTTCGTTCGTATAAAATTAATTAACTGTCTTAACACAAAAAACAAAACTTTTGCAGTTTTTTTCTCTTCATTTGCATTTTAACACCCTGTATTACGCAATTATTGCATAAAATTATTTTTTTTTAACAACAAATAGAAAAAATCAACTTAAAATAATTATATTGTATTTTTCTTTATTTTTAAATAATTAAGAAAAAATATTTCGACTTTTTGAAAGGAATGACTAGAACTGAAGAATATATATGTATGTATAAAACACTATATAAATAAATAAAATGTAAAGGAATAAAGAACATTCTTAATAGTATACAAACGTGTCAAAAAATATTTACCAATACAAATACGACTTTGAAAAATAAAAAACTTTAAATAATACGTTTGCCTTGTTCATATCGGTTAAACTTCCATTTGGTACAACATTTTGAAAAATTTTAGCCTGAAATATATAACACAGGAGTATTAACCGTAATGCTATTTATATAATTAGCTAAAGCCAGCATTATAGCATGGATATTCGAATAAAATGGTTCGGAGCATATTTTTGGATTACCGTTTGAATTGCCTAACAAATTCCTTCAAAATGTATGATTGTGGTATTTACGCAACCTTAGAGTTGGCTATGCTACAGTTGCAAATCAGTACCATAGCTCTACTCTCGATATGGAGATCCTGTCGATTTTCACCTTCAACCTGTTGCAGGTAGTATGAATGCAAAATGCAAATTTTGCCCATGAACATTCCACTAAGGAACAGGGACAAACTTCTCACATACAAATGAGTGAAGTCCGATAAAAGTTTAAGTTCAATGATAAGGGGCCTCCTTTTTATAGCCGAGTCCGAACGGAGTGTGGCAGTGCGACACCTCTTTGGAGAGAAATTTTACATGGCATAGTACCTCACAAATGTTGCCAGCATTAGGAGGGGAAAACCACCGCTGAAAAATTTGTCTGATGGTCTCGCCAGGATTCGAACCCAGGCGATCAGCGTCATAGGGCATGTTAACCTCTGCGCTTCTATGAATATTAAGAAGATCAAAAGAAACGAAGTGATTCTTGCACCGTTTTAAAAATTGAAAAACCGTTTTTTTTCGACGTTTCTTTCAACATTTCAAGAGCTTCTGATTGCTCAACATTCATATCGACGGTAGATAGACAAGATCGTAATGGATCGGCGAATAGTTTGTGTGATGACATACAGCTTTGCGTCTGCGTGCATTAAAATCTATTCTGTTCCCTCGAATCTATCAGAACAAGCTGCTTTTAACTCTTCTCACAATGGATCAAAAGTCGAGCATTTTCTTGAAGAAGCAGTAATTCGGAATGCACACAGAAAAAAATAAAAATAGGTTTCAATCACGAAATTAATTGATCCAATTATTTTTGTTATTAACAACTCCATCAATCACGGAAATGATAATATCAATCACAGTTTTTAAAAAAGGTGATTAAAAATTTTTTCAATCAAAAACATGGATTATTTAATTAAAAAAATAGTTGAAAATTTTATAAATTTCTAAAGAATTTTCCAATTAATTTAATTAAAAAAAGTTTTTAAACTTTTGAAATTTTCAATACATTTTTTAATTGATCTTTTATAATTGATAATTAAAAAATTATTGAAATTTCCGAAATATCCGATTAATTTTTTAATGGGATCAATTAAAAGCGTAATTGAAAATATGCAAATATTATATTAAAATGTTTGTAAAAAGCTCGCTGTATAAGGCGATCCCTCGATTTTGATGCAATGTGGTTCACATATCTGTGGACATTTGACAAAACAACATATCTCGAAAAAACCAATTTGACAGGAGAGCGAAAAAAAAACACATAAAACGGCATACAAATGTAATGAATGTAATTGTATAAATTTCCAATGAATTTTTAATTGATCCAATTAAAAAAATTATTGAAACTTTTGAAATTTTCAATAAATTTTTGAATTGATCTTTTTTAATTGATAATTTTAAAATTATGGAAATTTTCGAAATATCCAATTAATTAATCCAAATGTTATATTAAAATGTTTGCAAAAAGTTCGCTATATAGGGCGCTCCCTCGATTTTGATGCCACATGGTTCACATATCTGTGGATATTTGACAAAACAACATATCTCGAAAAACCCAATTTTACAGGAGCGAAAAAAAAACACATAAAACAGCATACAAAACTGTTTCAATGTATTGACGAACGAATCGAGTGACAAAAAGAAAAAAAGTTAGTGGTCTAGGCACTTATTGTTTAATTGTTGTTAAATAAAAAAAATTTCAGTCACATTTTAAATGTAAAATTTTGTAAGATTTAATTAAAAAAATTATTCTATCAACTAACTTTTTAATTGCAAATTTCAGTCATGATCGTAATTGAAAAACAGTTCAGATTCAATTAATTTTTTAATTGAAAATGGTAAATATTTCAATAACGATTGTAGTTAAAAAAAAATTCAGATTCAATTAAAAAAAGATTGAATGAATTAAATTTTTTAATTAAATATGGTCCAAATATCAATCACGATTAAATGAATTTTTAGTTAAAAAAAATTTTAATTGAAAAATTTTTGGTGATATTTTTTTCTGTGCAGACTCTGTCGTATAGAAATTTTTCGAGTTTAAGAATTTTGACAAACGAAGTTCTAGTCTGTTTCCACAGCAGTTTAGTACTACCATTCTCATTGGAACGCCATTTGCTGAAAGCCTAAACAATTTCTTCATGCGTGGTTAAACCAACTTTGGTCTTTCGGCTTAAACGATGTTACTTGGTTGGAATAAAATACTCGGCCGGGCCGAATCTTATATACCCTCCGCCATGAATCGCATTTGTCGAGATCTTTTCCCGGTATCTCTTTTTAGGCCAACAACGGATAAAAGAATATAATTGTTATGTTGTTATTATATTGGAGCTATATCAAGTTATGGTCCGATTCGTACCATAATCGAATTGAATGTTGGAGACCATAGTAGAAGTCCTTTTGTAAAATTTCAGCCAATTCGAATAAGAATTGAGTCCTTTTGGGGGCTCACAAAGTAAAATAGAAAGAAAGGTTTACATGGGAGCTTTATCAAGCTATAGCCCGATTCAGACCATACTTGACACGTACGTTGAAGGTCGTGGAAGAAACCGTTGCATAAAATTTCTGCCAAATTGGATAATTATTGCGCCCTCTAGAGGCTCAAGAACACAAGACCCCAGATCGGTTTATATGACAGCTATATCGAAACATGGAGCTATAAAAGGTTATGGACCGATTTAAACCATACTTAGCACAGTTGTTGGAAGCCATAACAAAACACCTAATGCAAAATTTCAGCCAAATCGGACAAGAATCGCCCCGCCAGTGGCTCACGAAGTCAAGATCGAGGATCGGTTTATATGGCAGCTATTGTATATTAGGTTATGGACTGATTTCAACCATACTTAGCACAGTTATTGGAAGCCATAACAAAACACCTCATGACAAATTTCAGCCAAATCGAATAAGAATTGCGCCCTCTAAAGACTCAAGAAGTCAAGACCCAAGATCGGTTTATATGGCAGCTATATCAAAACATGGACCGATATGGCCGATTTACAATCCCTATCGACCTACACTAATAAGAAGTATTTGTGCAACATTTCCTTCGAAAGTTAGCGTGCTTTCGGCAGACAGACGGACGGATATGGCTAGCTCGATTTAAAATGTCATGACGATCAAGAATATAAACGTATATTTCATACTTTCTGAGGCAGTTTCAAATAAATTCAATACCAATTGGTTATCGAAATTAATAGGTTATGGACATTAAATCACACCAATTACGAATTATTTTGAGTGCAATTTATTTGTCTTTCTTACAAAGATGCATACCAAAGTAAATTTTTCACGTATTATGCATCATGAGCAAACGCCATAATGTATATAAAAATTTTATGCAGTAAAGTAAATAATAATAATATTAAAATAGAAGATATACTCAGTCATTTAGTATAAAAGAAAAAATTTTAATATTTAACTTGCAGATTAAACTTAATAACTGCCTTGATGTACGTAGTTGATGATAGATATAATATAACTTAAACTTAACATAAATTTATAGGTTCATATAAAAAACGTTATTTTTGTGTGTGTTTTGTATTGTTTGGTTTGTTTTTGTTTGTGACTAACTCAAATTATTCGATAACAAGAACAAGTTAAATAACCAACTCAAAATATGTGCAAAATCGTAAAAAATTTATAGAACAAATTTCACTGTTTAATGACAATACAATAATGTTAGTAATAATAATAATGATGACGGTACTATTTATAATAATGTAAAGGTAGATAGACCTTGGAAAATGAAACACAATCTAAGCGACGACGGTGGCGGCATTTGTTATATGATTTTTTTTTTTTTTTTTGCATATAACCACTTATGAAAGATATCATTCATCTTTAGCTTAAAAATATATATGTTTTTATTTTGTATATGTATGTCTTATTTGCGCATAATTTTGAATAGATTGTATGAGAATTTATTTTTTTTCTGGGCTTCACATACAATGTTGGATTGATTCTCTTTTTATACTATTTTTAGCACATTAAATGCTTGCAATGATTATTTTGTATATGTATGTTTTTGTTTTATCTTCAATTACATCTACAAAAATGTTACAAATGCAAAGTGTATATAAATGTTTAATAATTGTGTTTTTTTTTTTTTGTTAAATTTTTTGAATTGTTTTTGTTCTATTTCATGTTTGTTTAATATATAAAAGCCAACAACAACAGTAATTTAATATTTTAAAATGATTTTTTCTTAGCTTTTGTTTTTTTTAATATATACTCGGGAATACTACAAGTGTCATATAAAAATATGCTTATACGAGTTCTTCATTATTATTATTTTTTTTTTAATTTTTATTTGAATATTTTTTTTTTTAAATTTATAGCATTTAACCGAAGAGTGTTGAGTGAGTATTAAAATGTAGCAATTGAACAAATATATGTTTTGCTGCCAAAACTTCATTGGTTTGCTATACATATGTATATTTGTTGAAGGCTATATTATGAAGACCGGAACAAACGAAAATGAAATTTAATAACTTGTTTCTTTTCGAATTTGTCTCATGTGCTTTGCTTTGAAGTACTGCATACACACGTTCATTACTCATTTGGGAGCAGTTTGTGTCTTGAGTGTTGTAAATTTCTTGAATTTTGCTTAGATATTTTCAATATCATGTAAGAAGACTTTTTTGTCCGAAACAATCTCGGTGGTGTTGTTTCGGTTGTTTTATTTTTTAAGACTGGTGTTTATTTATTTTTGTATATAAGTTTTCCTGGTATAAAAAAGTTGGGGTTTTTGTGTTTTAGTTTAGATAAAAAAGTTGTTATCGCATGTAGTATGTATGTTTTGGTTTTGCTTCACATTTTTTCAAAATTTTTCGAATTTGAAAAATTCCCTAAACGAGTCTCAATGTTCACAAGATGTTATTTTTTGTTTTTTTTTTTGTTTTTAGTTTGAAGGGAAAACAAAACATAAAATATTGACTTCAACAAAAGAAAGTAGTTTTTAAGTTTTTGGTTTTAATTAAATTTATAATTGAATTGTTATACTCAATTGTTGTTTGTCTTTTAATTTGATTAATATTTGTTTTGTATTACAATATTATTTATAAGATTTTTTTTTATGTTTAAGCAGTCTAAGATGTTTACGATTTTGTGTGTTCTTATTTATAAAAAATATTTTTTTTTTTTAAATTTTTTTCATTATTTTTTTTTAGAAAAAATCTCTAAAACATTAACAAGCTCATTAAGAGGCATATGTAGAATTTGTATGAAAATGATATACGGTGACACATATGGGCAGAAGAAAACTCAAGGCTAAGCTAATCATATGACAGTCAATATTGAGTTTAGCATTAATTAATGTAATCAATTGATATTTTTTGGAAAAAACTTTAGAAGAAGAAGAAATTTTACAGGATTGGCAATTGACAAAAGTGGGCAAAAAGGTGGGAAATCGCCTTCAGCATATACATTGCAGTCAGCAATTAAGTTTGTGAAAGGGTTTTATTAAATTACTACTAAGTTTTATAATTTCGGTAAGAAATTGTCAGATGTCGAGAAAAATAACCGGTACTCAATGAAAACGCAGTGTTGCATTTGAATTTGGAAGAAGATTTGCTGCAAATCTTAGAATTCTAATTAACAAAATAATGGAAAATTAGACTAAAAACTATTTGCAATGGTTTTTTGGATCATTAGTGGGTGGAATATTCAATAACGGTTTGGTACTAAAACCAATAACGGTCTGGTGCTAAAACCAATAACAGATTGGTATTAAAACCAATACCAGTTCGGTTATAAGGCTAGTACCAAATGGTACTAATCGTTTTATGTTTCATCCATACCACACGGTATTGTTTTTGTACCATACGGTGTTGCTTTACTATCAATACCGAATGTACTAAAATTAGCACGTTTGGTATCAACTTTTCTTTGGGTGTAGATGCACCGCTTTTAGCAACAGCTTTGTAGGGCAAAAGACCAAGTAGCACTCCTCGGAAGTTATTGTCCTATAGGCATAGAAAATTAGTTTAAAAAATTGGGGAAGTGTCAAAGAATTATGAGGAAATTATAATTAATATAAATATTGACGAAACTACATTATTTAAGAGTTAACGCATAAAAAGATAACCAATTCTCTTGTAGATAGTAAATTTAGCAGAGAAAGTGAAACTTTTTGCTGTAAGAATATACGTGGGTCATACGAAATCAAGCTGTGTCAAAGAATTTTGTAAAGATTTTATTGAGGAAGCACTTTGGTGAAAGATTGATATTTTTATAATGTAAATCTGAACCGATTTTGATAAAATTGTGCACACAAGTTGGAACATTTTATAGAAAGTCTTGTTCAAACTTTTGTAAAGATCGGACCAAAAATGATGGCTTCTACATCCTTACAAGACCATATCGGATGAAGTATACATATGGAAGCTATATCTAAAACTGAACCGATTTTAATAAAATTATGCACACATATTGGAACATTGAATAGAACAAAGTGTGCAAAATTTTGTAAACATTGGACCAAAATTAATGCTACTAGAGCCTTCAATATCAATAGCGGTCGTCATTGGACGGAAAAGGGACTTGTGCAAAATTTTACGATAATCGGAAAACAAATGCGACCTGTACCTTGATAACAAGAATATTGAAAGAACAGGAAAAAATTTTACGATAATCGGGCAAAATATCGTTGACACTATCGATATTCAATTTTTTGACTGAGTATCGATTGATATTTTTCAATAGATACTATCGGAAAAGTTTTTTTTTTTTACAAATTTAAACCAAAATAAGCGATGCGACACTAAATGTATCTTTTAAGATGCATTGCGTTATGGAGGGCGCAATTTTCATCTGATTAGGTTAACATTTCATACAATGATTTATCTCATGACTTCCAACTGACTTTATTAATCTTGGTTTTCTTTGGTCTGTGCATTGATATTGCTTCTATATAAATCGAACTCCTGAGTTTCAGTTCTCATGTTCTCTTGAAATATAGGAGATGGGAAATTAACGATAGAATTGATACTATCGATATTTATTATCGAATGTTGCGATTATCGATAATAATTGTACGGTCGAATTAGATATTCCTATATAATTTTAAGCAATAATAATAATAGAAGACGAGAGTTATTTTTCAAAGAACCCTTGTAGTGAGTTAGGTATATTTTAAGATTGATATCAGTATCAGTACATACAGTTAAACTTGCCTTTCGATGCCAATTTTATAAAAATACCAGTTCAAAGTCAATAGTAAGTCGATATACATTTACTTTCAATATTTCCTACAGGGTTGTTATTACCATATAAAAGCTATCAGTTATATGTCATTGGATGAATGCGTTACTGTTTAGAACTTCTATTAAGTCCCACAAATATTGCACTAGGTGAAGTATTGAATAAAAAACTTTTACAATCGTCATGTTGGGGATACAGGATACAAGTTGAGCCAAGCGATCAGCCAACATACATTTTTTTTAATTTTTGGCAGTACTTGGCATTGGGGATGTCAACTTGTTTTCTTTCTACATTCGTCTCCTATTTGATGACATTTTCAATCGGCAGATTTGACATCATTAATCATGTAATCATGGGGTCTTTCCACTTTATGTTTTCGCAAGTGACCTAACCTCCTATTAGTGAATCCTGTCGGGGATATAGCTTAGTAAATTTTGACTGTCAATATTGTGTCGTTAGTTTTGGGATTACTGAAGATGTGAGATTTTAAAATTTGTTTTTTTTAATTATAATTGTTTTTTCGTTTCTATACAAATATATTATATATTAATATAGGTAACATTTACATGTACATAAAAGTTTGCTTATTCTTTTGTTTTGTTTACTAGATGTTAATATTTGATTGAAAATATTACGTAATGAATTTTATTTTGTTTTAAAAATCAGTCAAGAGCAGTGAATTATGTGTATATAAGAATGTTTACATGGTTGTATATGCGTAAAAAACGTATATATAATGATTAACAATTTTCGCATTTGTGTGTTTATTCGTAGAATATTGTGCACAAATTAAATATTTGTCAATCAATATATACATACATATATGTGTTTGTATAATTGCAATTTATGACTATGATGATGATACACTCTAATGATGCATTTTAGTTATGAATGTTTCTATTGTATTAATATGTATATAGGGATGATATATAGAACACAGATTTTCCATTTTTTCGTTTAGTTCGCAAAAAAAGAGAGTTACATACTTTTGGGTTTTGTATTGTATGTATATATTCCTGTTCTTTTGGGAGAGGGAACATTTTTCGTTTATAAAAATAATCGTAACTACTTCGAACAACAATTATTATTTTTTTTTTTTCTTTTTTGAAACTTTTATTATGTTTTTTTTTATTGGTTTTTGTTTTCATTAAAAAACTCTTCACTTATTTGCCTTTAAGAATTAGTCAATAATTAAATAAGAGAAAAAGTTATGGTTTTTTTGTTTTGGTATTTTTTAAAAAACTCTTCTTACTTTAATGGGTTTGTTAAAATTCCTCAACGTTTTGTAAGACTTTTAAGTGTTCTTTTTAATATTTTGACGGATTTTTCATTTATCACTAACATTATAATGTTAATGAGTGTGTGTGTGTATGATTTTTTATGTATTAGCTTTTCTTAAAAAATTGGTGTGTAAGTGTGTATATAAAGAATTATTTATATATATATATATGTATACATAAATAAATATATTTATATATATATATATATGATTGTGTACATAACATGTAAAATACATAAAATGCCTAAAAAACATACTACTTGGCTTATTATATTTTAAAGATTTACTTAATTTCTTTTTGAATGCTAGTAATACTTAAATTTTATTTAAATTCTTAGCAAGTATTGGAATAATTTTATCAACCAAAAGTAAAAAAGAAAGCATTTGCTTCAAAAGCTTTAATCACTTTGGGGACTGTATTCAGATGTAAGAAGTACAAGAAAATTTATTAAATTGTTATTTAAAAACAAGTAAGAGCGTGGTAAGTTCAGCCGGGCCGAATTTTATATACCCTCCACCATGGATCGCATTTGTCGAGTTCTATGCTCGGTATGCGCTTTTTAGGCAAACAAAGAATATTGAACAAGGACTGTTATGCTATTGGAGCTATATCAAGTTATAGTCCGATTCAGACCATAAATGAATGCCGAACATTGTAGAAGTCATTGTGTAATATTTCAGTTCATTCGGATAACAATTGCGCTTTGTAGGGGCTCAAGAAGCAAAATCGGTAGATAGGTTTATATGGGAGCTGTATCAAGCTATTGATCGATGCAGACCATATAAGACACGTAAGTTGAAAGTCATGGGTGAAGCCGTTGTACAAAATTTCAGCCAAATCGGATGGGAACTGCGCCCTCTAGAAGCTCAATAAGACAAGATCCCACATCGGTTTATATGGCAGCTATATCAGGTTATGTACCGATTTGGGCCATACTTAGCACATTTATTGGAAGTCAAATCAAAACTCCTCTTGCAAAATTTCAGCCAAATCGAATGAGAATTGTGCGCTCTCTTGGCTCAAGAAGCCAAGATCCCAGACTGGCTGATATGGTAGCTATATCAGGTTACGTACCAATTTGCGCCATACTAAGCACAGTTATTGGAAGTCATAACAAAAAACCTCATACAAAATTTCAGCCAAATCGGATGACAATTGCGCGCTCTATTGGCTCAAGAAACCAAGATCCAAGATCGGCTAGACATGGCTAGATCGACTTAAAATGACATGATGATCAAGAATATATATACTTTATGGGTTCTAAGATGCATATTTCGAGGTGTAACAAACAGAATGACGAAATTAGTATACCCCCATCCTATGGTGGAGGGTACAAAAAGTGATTTTATTAAATATGTATATGTGTTAAATGAATTAGGCAAGCGTGCAAGTTCGTTGGCCTATTTTGTGTGGAAATAAATGTTATCGCTGACTTGTATACAAGATTCAGTGAATAAGGTTAAGCCAATCGATCACCCGTCACACAATTTTTTTAATTTTTGGCAGAACTTGGCATTGAGGATGTTAATTTGTTCTCTTTTTACATTCATTCTTTATTTACGTTTTCTCCTATTTGATGACATTTTCGATCGGCAGATTTGACATCTTTAATGATGTTCATGGGACATACCCACTTTATGTTTTTGTAAGTGACATAACCTTCTATCAGTGAATCCTGACTTATATACCAGATAAATCATATTTGGTAAAAAGTATATAACTGAGAAATTTAAGTTTTCCACAGACGTTTACTTCGGTAGGATAGCCTTCCTAAATGTCATTCACCTGGCATTATCCTAATGCAATCTATATTGTAGAAAACCCGATTACAATGATACACCACATGATTAAAGTTTTACAGTTTACAAATACTGTTGCAAGAAAGTGAAAATTTGCATTTTTTTAATGTTTATAAAAATTGTGTACCAACAACAATGTTTTATTTATGTACTGCATACATCTGAATATAAAATAGAAATTATTTAAAATTAAAAAAATAACACAATGAACATTTTTTCAAAAGAAAAGTCTCTAATTTTTCAACGTAGTTACTCGAGTAAATGTAGTATGTATGTAAGTATATGCTTTTAACGTTATCATGCAAACATCACTTTGAGTTGTTTACCAATAAAGATATTTAAATATGTGTTTTTTCTCTGTTTATTTATCAGTTGTTTGTAGACCTTTTGTCACAAATTAAAATCACATTCCTTATGTTGGTAAAAACAAAAATGCATACATAAAATTCAAAATGGAAACGATTGACATGGGGTATGTGGAGGAGCTGTCATGGGAAGAAATGAGGAAAAATAACGTTTTCTTCTTAGGGGGTAATTTCGATATTTTCTTGACCATTGCTTTTTTTCAGTAACAACATTTATCAAAAATATAAACTACATTTTTTTCATAACATCATAATTATCCTCACAAATGGTTTGATTTGGTTTTATTTTTGTTTTCTCCTTATGCACTCAATATTTATTACTTCATTCGGAATTTTTTTGCTTTACCTTATAACATATTTTTGTTTATTTTCTTCTGTTTTTTCTTCAACAACAACTTATTTTCATTTCAGATTTGACCCTGAACCTTAGCTTTTTGTTTAAAGTCCTCTTGGGTTTAGTTTTTGTATCTTTTAGACCATTCTAGAGATGGGACCACATTAATGAGCGATTAAAACTATTATTTAATGGATGATGTATGGGGGTGATTACTGACTTGAGAACAGTTTAAAAAGTTGCATGATTTTTAAATATAAGAAATTCATTCAGTTTTTTTTGTTTATCTATGCCTTAATTAAAATAGTTAATTGATTAATATTTCTTGTGTTTTGGGATACTATAAATATTTTTACTTTTCTTCTTTTATTTTATTTATGTGTTCCAAACATTATTACAGTAACATATTTTTTGTATCTTTTTTTAAATTTTTCACAGAGCCTAACAATTAAAAAGTTGTATTTTCTCTTTCTTTTCTTTGAAAACATGTTGTGGTGGTAAGGAGTTCTTGTGTATTTTTCATTTAAGACTAAAAAATTGAGTTGTGATATTGTATTTTTTTATATTTTGACATTGACTAAGTACATAGAGCCCCCCTCAAAACAGCTTCACTCACACAAATCAGCTGGTTTATGTTACCAAGCGAGTGGCAAATTCAGAGTGGGTTTATTTTCCAAACTCAGTTTGTCGTCAAGTGCTTTGGGCTTGCAATATTTAGGCTTCAGCAGAGTGGACAAATAATTCTACGTTTTGCAATGTGAACGAGGATGACCCCACCAGAATTTTGGGTGATTGCAGCAGTTCAGAATCCTCTATAACTCCCCATAATTCATTTCATGGCTCGGCCACATGACTTCATAACCGCTTAACGCTAAACGTATGTATATCAATCAAGATATATTCATTTACAGGTAGTGGCAGTTGCCCAACAACAAAATGTTGAGTGCATTATCTGTCAAAATCAGTGATTAGTGTAACTCTGATTTTTTGTGTATGTTTATAGTTCCCGCCATTTTTCGTTGTTTGTGTGTGTTATAGTTCATAATTATAATACACACACACAACCAAAACTCGTTGACAGATTGTGCACTTCACGAGAAAAAATTGTACTCAGCTGTTTACGGCACACTACCTGGTAATTATGTCATGTATATCAATCAGAAAAAAGCCAAATGAAATTACTTCAAAGAGTACGCCAGTCACTACTTCAGACAACTACCCTCTCCCTTTGTTGCTGAGAAGAAATTTCGAGACAACACTTTTGGCAACGTAGAAACGACTGATCAGAAGAAATGCGCCGGATTTTTCACCCTTATACTTTCAAAGGTCTAGAAAATGGCCAGTAGGGTACCACTGCTGAAGCCAGGAAAAGATTCGAACAAGGAGGAATCGTATAAACTTATTTCCCTTCTCTCGCCTTTAGCATAGACCCTTGGGAGTCTACTCCTTCCGCTTGTCGGAGAACTTGCATATGCTAAGCATCATCAGCACATGTTAGCCGAGGCCTCAATCAGGTCAAACCCCGGCAATCAACGGTCCTCGAGGCTCTTGACTTATCAATGGCTTTTGACACAGCCATACCACGCTTTTTGAGGACATTGCCAACTCGTTCCTCCTGTAGGGATAGTATCTCCTGCATTGTTTAACATAGGATAGGAGGATAGGTATATTTGCGAAGATACTTGTCTTCCTCTCCCTATGAGGAAATAGGTACGAAACCGCAAATACCTGAGAAATTCAGCAATGTGCTCGGAGACTATAGAAGGGAAAAAATCAAGCTGAATTTATTGGTAGGAGGTAAGCTAAAAGTTTATAGATTTCGCCCAGTACCACTTGCTTTAAAACCCAAGATAAAAGCGACTCTAGATCATATGATAGACAACGGAACTATTCGATCAGTGAAGTATAGTGAGCGGGCTACACCCGTTGTTGCCTTCGTTTAATTGGACGGCAGTGCTAGGAAAAGTAGTGACTATAAATGCACTCTAAATCAAATCCTGTGTATGAGACATACCCACTACCTAGAAACACGAATGTTTTTGCCACATTGTCAAACTGCAAATGGTTTTCAAGAATGTACCTTGACAGAGCATATATTCAGGTGAAAGTTGAAAAGAAATCAGCAAGGGTTTTAACTTTAAATACGTTCAAGGGGCTTTTTGAAGTGGCCAGGTTGCCTTATGGAATTCGGCATGTATTTTCCAAAGACTATTGGCGAACATATTAGGTGATGTCCAAGGTCCCCCCAAATTTTTGATTGAAGGGTCGACGATAGAAGAAATGCATTCACATACAGAGAGGAAGATAGTGTATAGTGTAAAAAGTTAAATGGTCAACACTGCACACGAAGAAAAGGTGTCGCATCCGCCTGAGTCCAACGATAAGCAAAAGCTTCAGTCCCTTTTAAGGACATTGACAATATTTGGGGGTTTAAACAGAGTGCCATACTTTGGTTGTATACTGCAGTTATCAAACCTATAACGTTGTATGGTGTTGTGGTCTCCTGGACTGTTCTATACTCTGCTCGTGTACGCAAACTTTCTGCACACGTGCCCACACATGCGTACAAACTTCTTTGTTTGTGTTGTCAAAATGTTAACTTTTTTTGTTGTACAAATTAGACATCCTTTAAATAACTGAGCCATGTAACCTTTTAAACATTTTGAAAAAGAGTTGCCATATGATGAAAAAAATTAATTTTTAAAAATTGCTACATAATAATATGTATTTCTAATTTGCGAACTTTTTTCTAGAAAAAAAAAATAAAATTTTTTGAAAACTTTAGGGGGCCCTTATGCAAAAGTATTCGAATGGATGACTTTTTATGTTTTTGCATAATAACTACTACAAATAATTCCTGTTATAACTTACAATTATATGATTCTAAATATATATTCGTAATAAGTATTCAACATTCACATAAAAAGCACAATATGTATTAATATTTATGAACGTAGATAAGATGATTTATGTATGATTGAATGCACAATGCAATATATATATAAATATATTTATATATTCCTGTTGTAGATAAATATGTATATAAAAAGTGTGACTTTAATTTTTAATATATTTCTCTGTGTGGGGCCTGCAATGTGGATCAATATATTTTTTAATATTGTGTGAGTTATTTGTTTTGTTTAAAAAGGAGGGAGAACCATGTAAATGATTGGAACCAGTCTTCCAGAGGATATCCAGAAGAGCATCCCTTTGAATTAGTGTAAAGTACTTGGTAATGGCAGACAGACAGACGCTTAGCAAGGAAGGGAGTTGATAGAATTTTATAAATGGTAATTTTTCCTACACCACATATTACGTAAAAATTTTGTAGTTTTTTTATATTTCACTTTTTTTAAACGTCTTTTTTAAATTTCAGTTTTAACTTAGGGATCAACACTAAAAATAAATTGTTGTTGTTTTTTGTTTTGTTTTATTTAATTTGTTTTTGGAAGTAAAAAAATATTGGTGTTTTGTTTTTTTTTCTATAATATATGTATATATATACTTTTAATTTTTTTTCTGTGTTTAACAAGATATGCGGAGGAATGTAAGTTAATAATTTGTCAATGTTATATAAAGTTTGTGTTTCGAGAAACTTTTTCACTGAGATTTTCATGTTTATGTTTCAATATTAATATTTTTACTTTTTTGTTATCATATTGAGCAAAAAAATATAGATGTATGTTTGCTATATATGCAAGCAGCAGGAAATAGTTAATATTTAATTTAAAAGAAATTAAATGCAAGAAAATTGGAGAGAAATTCTAGTTATGAAATCGGAAGAAGGTGCACCTTTTCTATATCAAACAATTAATTTACTCCTATCCAGTGCAAGTCAAATGTACTAAAAATTTCGGTGCCATGTTATGAATAGTTATCGATAACAGATAATAATAACCGATTTTTAAGAGACCAGGAACCGAATTACCTCATTCGTAATCAAGTGCGCCGTATCGAAGGCAATTTCTTCTCGTATTTAATGAAAGTTTTATCACTTTTATACGCATTTTAATTTAATTTTTTCATCATTTATAACCGATTAAAATATTCCTTGTCCTAAATTTCAAAAAATTTGGTTCAATAAAAAAATACATAATTCACAATAGATGGATTTCGTGTATGCGTCACATGTACACATAACCATCAGTCATAGCTAACAATTTTTAAATCATATGATTTTTTTCGATGAATGGCGTAAATCGATTACCGTTTACAAAGAAATGTGTAGTCATTAACTAACAGATATTGAAAAGCACGTTCTGTGCCAAATAAAGTACACACGATGAGTACAATTAGCAAAATTAGAAACCTATTAAAACGATAGCGCATTTGTAATTAACACATACTGTTTTTTATACCATACAGTATAAATTACTTGGTATCGGGTGTTATCGCCTGATATCGAAATCTATCCAGAACATCTTTGCAAATGCGTTGACAGCAGCACACACTTAACCATCTTTTAAGAGTTTTTTGGGTGGAATCTTAAATATATAAAAATATTACTCCTTTTAGGGACTGGGTTTTGCTTGACTATGTGCCGACTATGTGGTGGCAGGTTAGGATGGATTTCATTTCTAATGCGGGACCCAAGGACTATAGGCCAATAAGTTTATCATATTTCGTCTTGAAGACACTTGAGAGCCTGTTGGTCGCTTTCATCGGGGATCTGACCTAGAGCTAGCAAACTATCGATGGCACTATCGATTGTGTAGATAGTTCAATCCTTGCCTCAATATCGATAGTTTTAAGATTATCAGTAACATTTTATTTTTGTTGATTTTTTCTCTTTTTGATAAAAATTATTTAATTAACCAACAATTTCATAATTCAATAAGCCAAAAGATAGTTCTTTAATATAAAACCTTCAAAATTAACACAAAATAACGAAAAGGTGCGAGTATCTACTATATATGCTCATGCGTCGCAACCTCACTTTTAATATAACCTTGATCGAAGATGGGTCAACCAATCTCCATAATATATACAGATACTAACTAAATTTTCCATGAACATTCCATTAGGAAACAAGGGATACTTTTCTGATATCAATGAGTCTAGTCTGATTAAATGTAAAGCTCAATGATAAGGAATTTCTTTTTTATGCCGATTCTGAACGGCGTGCCGTATAGAGACACCACTTAAGGCTCTATTACACGGCATGTAGTTGTCTTATTACATTTCAAACTTAGCACATGTTGAGTTGTACATGTCGTGTGATACAAACGAAACTAACATATGAAAATTACTTTTCTAAATAGCACAAGTAATTCTTTCCGATTAGAGCGTGCTCTATTGCTTCTGACAAAAGCATAAAGAAATCAGTTGTTTTTCTTATCAGTCGAATGAAAGCAAATCCAAATTAAATTGTGTTCACAAATTCATGATTTAACCAGCTTTCTCACAACTTTAACAATTTTTACGCATAAAAAAATCGGCTTTTGCTCAAAGTTTTAGGTTATGTCATACGAAATAACATACAAGTGTGGTAGCAAAAATTATGAATCGTATGTAAATGAACAATTTTGACAAACATTTTCAATTACATGTGCATACAATAAGTGACATGTCATAAGACATCTACATGCCGTGTAATAGCGCCTTTAGTAGAGAAGTTTAAACATGGCAGGTATTCGGCGTCATGCTTACGTCTGTGGGCTTCACAGGTATCCAGGTATATTGTGGATATTCAAAGCTCAGTGCGGTCTAATTTACTCGTTTTCTTAGAAAATATGCATATTTCTTAACATGTGTCGATACTATTGTTAATTAAGAGGAACTCGCTCGAATGGGGGCAATAACGATAGTTTGCCAACTCTAATCGGACCCATCGCTGATAAGCAGCCACCCGTATGCCTTCACCAAGGTTCGTTCGATTGAAAGCGCCCTTCACGGCGCAGTGGTTTACATAGAACTTGGGGACAGGTGGTAATAGAAGGGGCATTTAATAAGGTTGGGATCTATATATGATTCTCTGGTTGATATGAGGGTTCTCCCTCTTCAGGTGGATTGGATTGATGCTACGCTAAAGGGCAGAACAATAAATGCTTCATTAGCTCAGGGCTTGATTAGGAAGATTTTGACCAGGGGCTACCAGAGGGAGGGATTCTATCCACTCTCAGGCACTTTGAGAAGGATAGTGTTGAATGGTTACTTTTGCTGATGACGTTATCATTATGGTTGGGGGTCACTTTCTCTCTACCATTACGGAATTCCCTCAGGGTGCGCTGAGGACGCTGTCATAAACCCCAGAAAAACTGAGCCGGGGACTGTTCACCAGTAGAAGGAGGTATGGCGAGTTTAAGGCACCGGGTCTGCATGAAGCGAAGCTGTTGCTGTCTAGGGAGTCTAAATACCAGGGCGTTTTCTTGAACTGTAGAAGGTACATTAGAGAGTCAAACGGGGGCTGAATCCACTCTACTCTTATCGCAACTTGATAGAAAGGAATTTGGGGGGACGGTCAACTGTATGAACACTGCTGTGGTTTGACCAATTCTCAACTGTGACAGGCACTGCGCGGCATTGGGCTCTGGAGAGGGACAGTCTTCACGGCATGCTAGACAAGGTACAGGACATCGTGGCGGTGCTGATATCGGGCCAGGAGGATAACTTCGAGATAGGCCTTGAATGCGATACTTGGTTTGAGACCTCTGCACTTGTACTAGACAAGACTAAGGGGTCAATTTCGGGCATTCATCTGTTCTGCGGAACAGACCCCCTCCCTCTTTCTGCGCTTACTGTTTGGGATGGTGGATGCCCATACGGCGAACGTGCAGAGCTGCAGACTGCAGGATGGCAAAGTCCATGTGGACGAGATTCTCGGCTGTTTGTGGCGGGCTCGAGACGAGTATCATTTCTGCAGCGTTTGTGGGGATGAGGTGGAGTTGGAGACGGTCGAGCATCGGTTGTGCCTATGCCCGGCATTAGTTGTGCCAATGCCCCGCCTAAGGATTATGGGTGAACACCTTTTTTCTTCTCTAAGATCTCTACAGACATTCGACCCTCTTCTCATTCTGAACTTTAGTAAGGGACTGTGGTGGTTGGCGGGGGGGCACTAGGTTTGGTTGAAAAGAGGGTACAGATATTAATCCGCCCCATGTTACTATGATAATACTCCTTAGCCAGTAATCGGCTTGTTGTGCGCTCTAAAAACTAAAAAGTAATCTCGGAAAAGAAAGGAGAGGCGGGATTATGTCAATGAGATTTTTCAGTTTCCGTGCCATGTGCGGGGCATTTCCTTTGGTTTCGTTTTTTCTCTTACATTGCCATATGCATGTACCTTGTCCATATGTCAAAGTACTCTATCTCTACTTTTTTTTCACTCGGAAATTCCCACATTCTTGCTATATCTCTAAATCAAATTAGATTTAGAAAATTGTGATTATATATATATATATATATATATATATATATATATATATATATATATATATATATATATATATATATATATATATATATATATATATATATATATATATAAATATATAAATTAACATATATAAATTTGAGAAATTTTGAAGAAAATGGCGCAACATTATCTTTTCGTTATGATTCCTACTTTCTTTCCACTTTTAGGCAAATTATAAAATCTGTTTTTGATCATAGTTCTTAAAAAAACACATATTTATTTCGTTTAAATTCAACATAACCTTAGCAATTGTTGATTTGATGTAAATATTCGTTATATTAACTTCAATGTGTATGGTATGTGTGTGTTTTGTATTATTTTGTAATTAACATTTAAAAAAACTACTACACTTAATTGGAGAGTAGAAGTTTGAGTTTTTGTTTTTGGGGTCTATTTGGTTGGGGTAACTAGAAAAATATTTTATTTCATAATATTGTTGTGTAAAAAAGATTTTTTCTGTATTTATTTCAGTTTATGCCTGCATGATTTCAAACTTTGAGATCTTTGTTTTTAAAAAAATATATATTTAAAAATTTAATAATTAAGAACAAAGAAAAGATATTTTCCAAAAATTACATTAAACAATACATAACTGGCTTGTGTCCCTTTTTTGTTTTTTTTTATTATTTTTGGTTGAATATTTAATAATCAATGTGAAATATGAATTATAATAAAAGCAGATTACATTATTAGTATATAAATATCTATTTTAATAATACGAAAGAGCCTTAACCAACAAAAAAGAAACACTATATATCCTTTTATCCTACATTTGTTCATTCTTAGAATCTAACGCTTTGTTTTGTAAAGATTGAAATTAACAATATATAAAACTAAAAAAACAAAAAAAAACTGTGTCAAAACGTCAAAAAGTCATTTTGAATTGTGCCTAACAGTTGTAATATGTGCAAAAATTTATAAAGTTGTATAGTCGGTTTTATATTTTCCTTGTTTTCGATAAATGTACGAGTATATAAGAGTAATTTTAATACTTTGTTTTGATAGCCCCTTTCATTACTGTGAGAGTGTAGAAAAAGTCATACCATATGAAGAAAGCTTTTTCTTAAATTTTTGGATTGTCATAATACTGTTTATAGTAACGAAAACGCAATTTCAACATAGTATGTTTTTAAAAATTCCTAACAAATTTCTTAATAATGAGCAAATGAGTTAAAATAGCTGGTTTTCACCATATAAGTTTTTGTGTAAGACAAATAATATAAAAAAAAAGTATCATGCTCGCTCAGGACTTAAATATCTACAAATGGAAAGTGCGGATATATTACCACCCACATTTTTGTGAAAAAATTTAAAGGTTAATAAAAGTGTTGGGAGAAAGAAAATGTGAATTTATGTAAAAAATTGCTTTTGCCAAATTCGATAACATTTTGTTATCGAATGGCTTACTCCTTTTGTTTTGCGGACTGTTTTATGGTTACATTTATACAAATAAATGCCACCTTTTTTAAACTTTTGTGAAAGATTAATAGCTACAACGTCAAATTTTGTGTCACCCGAACGTTATCTTGTCGTTCGCCTTAATTGGCAATTCATCCGCATACCCATTACAAAAATCAGCTGATTTTGAAACAACAAGCTAATTGAAGCTGCTTGTTTAAATGCTGTTGTTAAATTTGAAGCACCGATGTCGAATGTGAACCACACCTTAAGCAGAGTTTACATGGCACATCATGATCGTACTCATCGTGTGTACGTGTTGATTACAGCTTTTGCCAAAAACGGTACCTCTATTTTTTCTTTTCTTTGGTTTTATTTAATTTTTCATACTTTTCATCTTATTTTATAACTTTATTTGGCACAGAACGTGATTTTCAATATCTGTCAATTAATGTCTACACATTTCTTTGTAAACGGTAATCGAAAGACGTCATTCATCGAAAAAAATCAAATAATTTAGATTTTTCAGCCATGACAGATGGTTATGTGTACATGCGACGAATACACCTTTGTTTTCACCAATACTATTACAATGACCATACATCAGATGTGCCATGGTCACCTTAAGAAGCTGGTCGAGCATCGCTACTTCCATATAAAGAATTTGGCTACAACAACAAAAACTTTGAAGTTTTCCCGAACTTGTCACCGGTCTTGCATATGTGCCATTTGTCGAACTTCTTTTTATATAGTGCAGCTGGCATGAAGTGTTCCACTGACAGCTCATTATGTTGTGTACAAGCTACCAAAGTTTATTCTCAAGTAAGTTTTGTCCATGAACATTCCACTAAGGAACAGGGGCAAACTACTCACATATCAATGAGAACAGTTCGATTCGAGTTTAAGCTCAATGATAAGCCTCCTTTTTATAGCCGAGTCCGAACGGAGGGCCTACTATGCGGAAATGTTGCCAACATTAGGAGGGGAAAACAATCGCTGAAAGTTTATTCTCAGTTTATTTAAAAATAAAGTTATTCGTCATGGCGAAACAATAGCTGTGTTTGAGAACTCGAAAATTTGTGCAAATTTGCACAAATTTTTACTGGAAGTCGTTCGCGCACTTTATTTGCCAGCAGAAGAGAGCGCGAGAGAGAGCAAATTTTGACAGTTAGAAAATAGAGAACCTGCAAATTTCTACTGGGAATTTTTTGTCGGCAGAAATTTGCAACTTTGAACAAATATTTTGTAAAGGTCAGCTTATGAAAAGCAGCGGTTACATGAAAATACAAAAGGCAGAGGTAAGTAAAAAATATAAATATTGTTTATAGATAGTTATTACATTTGTTTCATTTTTATTTACTTGTAACGAAGATTCATGACAGCAGCAAGTGTTCAGGTGCAGAAAACTCTACAAATTAAGTTGTAATTTTACCTCAAGTCGGTTGTTTGAGTGGTTCGATTGAGTGGGCTTAACTGCCCAGTTAAACAAGTGAGGCATATTGGGTTTGGAAATAAATTATCAAATGATAACAAAGGGTCCGTAGTCGCCACAAATAGAAAGCTCCCTTAGCCTCAGATCAGTGGTCGTAGCAATTTATCTAGCCACAATATCCAAAATCATTAGATTGTTAGTCCAAGGTATTTTTTGTCAGCACAACAAATGTACTTTTGTATACGGCGAATGGAAATTGTCCTACGAAAGGAGCGGAAGGAGTAGTCCCTCAAGCGTCTTGGCTACTGATAAGCGAAGAGAGATCGGTCTGTACGACTCCCCCTTGCTCGTGTCCTTTTTAGGTTTAGTAGCGGGATCAGCTTATCTTCCAAACATCGGGTACTATAATAGTTTTCAGATAGGTTGAGGACAGTTGTAAGGTAATCAACTTGAACACTGAAAGACTTCATCGGGCCAATGCAGTACGTACAACCGGCTGCCATGGGATTGCACGATAAGTTGTGATGGCTGTCCAGCGGCACGGAGATCACGGATATACAAATAGCTCCCTTCTAGGCTTTTCACTCTCGGGTCAATAAATTGACACGTTTATTTAAGGAACATACCAAACAAGTATCGCCTGCATTTTTTATTTAAAAAAAAGTTATTTTCCAAACTAGCAAATAAAAAACAAACCAAAACAAAAATCAGCTGTTTTTCTGCAAACTTTCGCTGGAAGTCGTTCGTGTACTTTTGTTTTTTAAAGGGAGTAAAATGGCTCTTCCTCCCCTGCAACAGACCTAATTAAAGGTGGTCTCATTTGTGCAACAACCACAAATCATATGGTGCAATCCGTCAAATCCACAACCAAAGAAACTTGCGCTCCTGTACGTGTGCAGACAAAATAGGAGAAAGCTTGCGCTCGGGTTTGAACTTGTGCAGGTAAAATGAGAGAATGAGAAACACAAAGAGAACGGGCAAAAATGCGGTGGTTTGCTGTGAATGTAAACACAGAACTGACATTTTAATACCGTCAAACTGGCCTGCTGTTTTCAGCTGTTCGCGTTAGACCACCTATATAAATTCACCTTGGTTATTCGTGAAGGAGTTAAAGCGTATTAATGTGAATGCTCTATATTTGACTAGAAAATCACAACCGGCTATCGTTGGCGAGTTCAAACACGTCAAAGTGGAAACATTTTTTGTGTATCGCATAATAAATTGTTATAATGATATCAGCAGCGATTCCAAACCACATGGTGCTGGTCAAGAAAATTTCAACAACATCTCAAATGATTCAGCGAGTGAAGGCTCGAATTCAACGAATCCAGTCCGTTATGGCAATCAATTGGATAAAGATCTGAAAATGTCTCATGAAGGGATGAAACATGTATTGAAGAAAGGGCTCAAAGCAAAGCCTTACAAGTTGTAAAGGTACACTCGAAAGGGCAAAGAATTTGCTGCGCTTGCACGAACGTGGGGAATTTCCAAACATTGGGTTCTCGGATGTGAATAATTTCCCAATTGAGCAATTCGTAAACTCCCAAAATGATCATGTTCGTAAGAGAATTTGAACCTACGAACAGCCACCTGAAGTAATTTTCCGGTGTCGAGTGAAGTCTCAGCGAAAGTCCGGGCGGCACCGGCTCATGCTTAAATACTAACACCGGCATGAACAAAACTTAATGCAGATTTAAAATAGGTTTGTTTGACATATTTCCTTTATAGAACTGTCAAATAAACATATTTTAAGGCTTCTTAAATGTTTGTAATTACGATCGTAAGTGCCTTTGATGCTCGATATAACAAGGTGAGTTAATGGCGGCGATCGGTCCTACGGGTCGGAACGACTTGACTCACTTATAGGAGATTAACAAGAAGCGCTAAAACGACAACAACTAGAAATGCCTGTTCCATCTAATATTCTACCCAATTCTGATAACTTCCCGGAAATAAACTTCCAGGGAATTTATTTCAAATAAGATCCTCCTATGGAGTAGGGAAAAACTCCCAGGGAATTGTTATTCTGAATAGAACTGATTATGAAGCCGGAAATATAAGTCCATTTATTAAAGATTTTACAAAATCATGTTTAGGAACGACCACCTTTTTCACGCAATGTACCTATATTTGTGTGAAATTTCGAAACTTTTCTATTAAATAAATTAATGGATCCTATATAGGTACATACTTTAAATTCCTGCTCTTTAGATATTCAGCAAATTTTTTAGTGCTCAGATTATTACCCAGCGGCGGAAATCAGTTGTCTTTCTCTTAAAAACTATTGAAAAGTGGCCTTACAACAGAGCTAATACATATACACACTCAACTTCGAAAATCTTGTGTAAAACTACTACAAAATTTCCCATGAACATTCCACTAAGGAACATTACTCTAAGAAACCGGAGGTACTCATATCTCATATCAGTGGAGGCAGTCCGATTAAAGTTTAAGCTCAATGATAAGGGGTCTCATTTTTTATTCAGATTCCGAACGGCGTGCCCATAGCGACACCACTTGGTAGAAACGTTTTAACATGGCAGGATACCCAACCATCTGATGTTCACACTGGGATTTGAACCCAAGCTTCCGCGTCATAGGCGGACATGATCACCCCTGCGCCACGATGTTTTCCAAAAATCTTGTATTCTAGAAAGCCTTGAACACATCATTTTTTCAGCCATTAAAAATGCCACTAGTCATTCCATGACAACTTCTCAGAATATGGGTAAAAGAAAGACAATAATCAAGTGCTTTTCTAACACAAACATTAAAGCCATTTAAAACTACTTTCCAAATAACATGCAAATAATAATCAGTGTTAATCGAAGTTGAAAACGATGCCGTTTGTTCTTAAAATAGACAATTGTATTTGTTAACCTTTAGCAGCGCACTTAATACAAGAGTGGTAGCCGAATTGATAGAGCATCTCATGACATAATTACCAGGTAGTGTACCGTAAACAGCTGAGTAACATTTTTTATCGCGAAGTGCACTATCTATCAACGAGTTTTGGTTGTGTGTGTGACTCAAGTGGTTTTACATGCATTTTATACGGGAAAGCAAAAACCGCAGGGCCTAGAGTCAGAGTCTGGCGTCATGGCGCTAAAATAGAATCTATTTTATTTTGGCAGCGTCGCTCTTAAAGTTCTCTTCTTTCAGCACATTTCTCTTTCAAAATATTGTAACCAAGGCGTTTTGAATAAGGTGGCCGCATTAGCACACCTGATGGAACTTGATATGTCAATTCATTTTTGATTTCGCCTTATTAAAATATAAACGTCAAAATAAAAATTCTCTAAATTGATTTTTGTGTTTGCTGCTGTTATGGTTCTTAAACATAGGTACGCGTCCAATAACCTTAATCGCTTTGTCGCTCCAAAAAGATTCAAAAAGCGGTGAAGAACACAGACAAAATTTGCGACAGTACAATGCCAGACATTATAATGTAGAAGATAAGGAGCCAACATGCATGACAATAATGGAAGCCAGACGGGCTGCGGAAGTTCCCTCCTATCTGTCATTTCTAGACCCTATTGTAGTCAAGAATGTCGAAAGGACTATGTGCCTGGAAATAATTTAGACAAGAAAAAAGGCGTTCATTTAGCCATAGTCCTGCAGCTACCCCCACAATTTCAGGCCGGTGCCACAATAGGTGCTCAACCGTCTATAACTCCTCCTCATCCCCGCAAATCATGCGTAAGTCCGTCATGTGCCCATTGCGACGTCAAAGTCCTGACAATGCAATGGCTTGTAAGGACCCCTATCAGTAGTGAGAGCGGTAGCTTCACATGTAGGAGTGATTCCCTGAACACACCAAGGTGAATAGCACCAATTTTATCTTTCGGGTTTTAACGTCAAACCCGTTGGCCAATATTGGCAGCATACTATATGCACTCTGAACGGTCACTCGCCAAAATCCCACAATTACCCTCAAGAAGGGTCCTTGTGGTGATTGAGCTCTAATCGCAATATTTCTATTTGAGCCCTTTGCTAGTGGTACGCTAATTATCCTGCCCATCAAAATAGTATGAACTCAATTCAGGAGGAAACCTCATGTTTACCACCATGCATTTGACCTTTGTGATGTGGTGTCCCTGGTTATAATCGAGACAATTTCACCCCAATTGGAATTGAGCCAGAACTATCCTGGTCTGTACTTGGTAGCTATTTTATCGCAACATTAACCTGCAATCTTGGCGGTTTTGTGGATGTGGATCTAATGGGAATTTCGAACATTTTATAATTTGTTTTTTCTTGCTAGACCCTCAAATATTAATAAACTTCTTTCATCTTTTAAATGTCACGGCGAATCGAATTTTGTTCGCCCTGTATACGAATTTGGACATATCAAGTTCCCAAAAAAGATGCTTTGTTGTAGCAATTCGGCGATGAGTCCACCTTATAAATACGCCTTACATTTTCACATACATTTTCAAATTTAACTCTAGACTATGAGTCTCTTATTTGGTTTCACCGCTATCGATTTTTTATGACTTGGGTTGGGTTTAGATTCTAAATAGGGAATTCGGATGTTTTTCGGATATTTTTTGGATGTTATGCCATTTTCTGAATTTTGTAACGAACTTTATATGTAAGAAAATGTTATAAAGCCCAACAAATTCATTGCATATTTTTAGGATGCCTAAATAAAGTTTGGCTTAGTGCCACAGTTGTTTTGGGATATTATGGCATATTTGAATGTTGAAATGTCACAATATCCAAATCCAAAATTTTAATTTCTGAATGTTCTTTGGGGCTTTCTGATATTTGGAAAATAGTTTTTGGGGTTTGTGGCATCGATTGGGCGATATGACATTTTGTCGTTTTGGGCGAAATAAGGCTACGCCTTTCGGCAATATTTTAGATGACATTAAACAAGTGCTAATTGTAGAAGTGAAAGGTCAAAGAAATGTAAATTTGAAGGTATGTCCCTGGAATGCTTCCGGGACTTAAATATTGTGAACTTATTTCCTAATATTTAAGATTTTTGGACCATTGTGCAGCCTAAACCTTCAGTTTTGGAAAATATTTATTTTCTGTTCCTCTCTGCAGGTGTTCAAAGTTTTCAACAAACAAAATCAATTGGGTATAAGGGAGTGTTGTGTGAGGAGACATGAACAGCGTAATAAAAAAAAATATATCAAAACAATATCAGATTAAGTTTTTTTATGTATAAAAAGTTGTCATTTATTGAATATAAACAAAACAAATAAAATTCTACACAACATTTGTTTAATGCAATTTTTTGTTTTTGTAAACTTTACTTTGTATTTCGTTTTCGTTTTTGTTTATTTTCTTTTTTTGTATTATTTTTCGAATGGCAAGTTAACAAACACATAGAATTCTATATAAAAAATACATATATAGATAAAATCGAAAACCAGCCATGCTTTACTTTTTGCATTTATAAAAATAAAAAAAAAATTCAAATCAAACATTAATTACAAACTATAATAACATTTATTTAAAAAATAATAATATTTATATATGTATAATAAAAAAAAACAAAATTACAAGCAATAGAAAACAATTAATTTCAGTTTTGTTTTAGTTCAGTTTACTTCTGTTAAAAAATAGACATTATATATTCTAAATGTATAATTTAACAAAATACTAAAAAAATGCGGAGCAAAAAACTACGTATGCAGCTTCTAAATAGTACATATTACAAAAAAATGTTTAGTTTTAAATATATATATTTTATATAAATAAGTAGCAGGGTAATTATTAAAATTTGTGGTGAATTCTTTTATTTATTTAAATATTTTATTACAAAGCAACCAAACAAATCAAAAAAGATAAAACAAAAAAAAAATCAAACAAAACATAAAAAAAATTTTCACTATTTTTGAAAGGTTAAATAATTTTTTTTTGTAAAATATATAAAGATAAAAGTAAATGTCTTACTTAAAAATACATACATGATTTTTGTATTTCACTTGATTTAGTTTATAACTATTCCCTAGTTTTTTTCTGAATATATTATTTTTTAAGATTTTATATTTAGTTAAAAATAATTCATATCCAAGCGCTGCAGTGAAAAAATTAAACAATAAAATAATTGTCAAGTCTTGCGTTACCATGTACATTAAGGTATATCATTATATAAAAAAGAAATGTAGAAATAATTAGTTAGGCAGTAGAAGTTGAAGTAGGTAGAGTTTTCATAACAAATATTAGAAATAAAAACTGTTCAAAACTACAAAAAAAGAAAGAAAAGAAAATATATCCTTTTAATTGACTTTCAAGCCCACTTAAACTTTGTCCCTCAAATGAACATCTTATGTTGATTTATCTTTTATTCATCCAGATCATTTGTTTTCTCTTTATAATTCAGCCAATTTCGGTATCCAAGCTAACGTAAGCTGTTCTTTTGAATGACATGTAATTTGTGGGTGCGTCTGTAAATATGAAAAAATATCACCTGTCATTAAAAATAATCTAACAAAAAAAATATGCGTTATTATAAAGAAAAAAAAACCTTTAAAATGCTGAACATTTTTTTTAAAACCTGATATCAGAAACAGTGGAAATTAAACCTGTCTGATTTTCTATATAATTAAATTTTGAAATTAACCACAAAATTCAATAAAATTTTAACACTTGATTTGTTCGCCAGTTCGTCTAAATCGCAGACTTTTTACTACACCAAAATCACTAACATTTTTTTATTTGATTCTTTTGCCAACGCAACGCAATCAGCTGACTTTATATAGAAAAACCAGCTGATTGAGGGAAAGCAGCTGATTTCGATGAATTGGCAACACAATTTAAATACTTGTGGCCGTAAAGAAAAATAAACAGACAATTTTTTTAATTGAAATCACATGTATTTTTTTTTTAAATTCCAACAAATTAACTTCAAATTGAAAATATTATTAATTCTGTTCATCATGAAATTCAACAATGATTTTAATTCAAAATTCCAAAAAGTTATTTAATATTTGAAAAATTTTAAATATTTATGAAATTCAAAAAAGATCTACTTGATAAATAACATTATGAAAACAGACTTGAAACAAACTAATTATGAGTCTATTTTAATTTCAAAATTATGTTATATTTTTTATGTTTGGTACAAGAAACTTGTTTTCTTATTTAAAATTATTTTCGAAAACAAATATGAAACGACTTTAATTTTTTTTTTCTTTAAAATATTTTTTTTCAATTGTGTTATAGTTTAAATTTCCGTTTTATATCAATTTGGATTAAATAAATTTTTTAACGGCATTATTTTTAAATTAAGGATTATTTCTGGAAATATTGCAAAAAAATGTTTCGAAGATGTTGGCCGATAATCAAAGATGTCAGATGCAAACGAATAGGATATGGAACTTTTTAAACATTAAATTTAATAATACCAGCCGTCTATAGGTGACAGCTACAATAAATTTTCAAAATTTGTATTAAACAAGAGATGTGGCTCTGGTCAGCGATGGCCAAACACACACATGCACATTATTAACTAGCTTGTGTATGCTTTAAATAATAGATTTCAAATTTTTTAATTTTATGTATTTCATTGAGCAATATAAAAAATGTAACGTTCTTCACAAAATGTTTAACAATAATACAAAACTTAATTTTAATTTAGAAATTTCTAAAATAAATTATAAAAGTACTTCTCCTACAAACATCCCCCAAATTTATGAAAAGCGGAGATACTGCTCTTATATCGATGATTGCTACCAACGAATCAAATTTTTAACTCAATGGAAAGGTACTTCTGAGACCTTATAGGAAATCTTGGCAGTGATGTTAATCATGGCTGAAGACCTTACAAATGCATGTTGTTGTTGTAGCAGTGTGTTGTATACTGAGGCGGCAGCCCTTGCCGATGAAGGAATCCATCGGGTCAATCCGGTACGTACAACCGACTGCCTTACAAATGCATGATCTCGTCGAGCGTTCAGCATTGAAGGGGTTTGCTAACCCAGCAATAGTTTTAACTCACATCCCACATAAAATGTTATAATCTAATGAATCTTAGGAAGAATGCACATTTTTCTACGGCCTTTTAGGTGAATTAAATTCATTTTTTTTATAAAAAAAAAAATAAAAAAATAGAATATAGTTTACTGGCAAAACTGAAAAAAATGCTATCTCCCTATTCCAACAGTTCAATGTTAAAATTATAACATAGAATTGAAAGTTTTAGTTTTGCTGCCAAGGATTTTAACTTAAAAAGTGATTAGAGAAAAATTGATTCGGAGATATCCTTGATCTTCTTACAAGGTTTTAGTACTTTTAAACCCTAGTAAAGCCGTACATGTGTACCAAATAGATCTGGTATCAGGTAAAATCGTATCTTATAAGACACAATAGAATTGATTTATAGTTTGTCACGAATTTTGAGCTTTGTTTTAACCAAGAATTAACAAATTTATCATTTCGACAGTTTTGAAGTTGCAAACTATCAGATAAAACTTAGATTGAATTTTGTTCTATATGTTCAACTTTATTAACAGGGGTTTGAATTGGAGACTCCCTTATTCTATTCTGCTAATGACCATCGAGCCTATAATGGACACTATTAAAGAGTGTGACAGCAAATGAATTGCTCAAGTACAGACAAGATGTATGCTTGAGATCGGTCAGTAGAATAAATGAGGTAGCGTACAAGATTAAAGAGTCCTTGTACACGTTGGCAATGTGCATAGAAATTGTGGTAACCTTTTACAATGTGGGAGCCACACATTCTATATATAACCCATTTATAAGCCAGCTGGTTTTGTAATTTGTTGGTAACAGCGGTTTGGGATGAACTAAGCAAATCAATGTAGTTTTTCAAAATGGCAACTTTTTAATGGATTTGTTTTTGGTTTAAACAGCTTCAATTAAAATGCCCAAATATATGTAAGTCATATGATTAAATATATAAAGTTCTTAGTTTCACTATTCCAAAAAAAGCATAAATGTCAGTTGTCAATAAAATACGTATTTTCTTTTTTTTAATTTATATAAAGTTTTTAGTGTCTTTTAGGAAACTAAAAGACTTAAATGTCCTCTGATTATAGTTTTTGAGCTTCTAAATATTTTGCGAAATTAAAACACCAAATAAACAAGTAACTTAAATATATAAATGGAATGAATTTTAATAATTCCATAGAATACTGCACATAATTTAAAAAATACTTTTTATAACATGGAATGTTTGTTTATGCTTTTTTTAAATTGAAATACAAAATAGGAAAATTAACAAATTTTAAAAACGTAAAACTTAAAATTTTAAAAATTGCATTTAATTAAAAAATTTTATTTTTTAATGTTTTATAAACATTTTAAATTTAATTTTGTTTTCATATTTTTTTTTGGTTTAAATTTTTTTATATTATTCATTCCATTTCTTTAAATTTTATTTTTAATTTTATATTTTAAACTTATTTTTTTTAATTTTATTTTTAATTTAATTTTATTTTTAATATAATTTTTATTATTTTTTTTAGTTTTATTTCATAATTTTATTTTATTTTTAGTTTTTTTTTTCTATTTCTATTTTTATTTTATTTTTTGTTTTATATTTGATTTATTTTTATATATTATTTTTAATTTTTTTTTTTTGGTTTATTTTTGTTTTTTTTTTTATTTTTTAATTTAGTGTTTTAGTTTAAATTTTTATATTGTTTTTTATTTTATTTTTTTGTTTTATTTCTTTATTTTATTTTATTTTCTTCTTTTTATTTTTATTTTATTTTATTTTTGTTATTTTATTTTATTTTACTTTTTAATTTTATGTTTTTAATTTTTTTAATGTTATTTCTATTTTTTTTTATTTTATTCTTTTTATTTTATGTTTTTATTCTTTTTATTTAATTTTTGTTATTTATTTTATTTTTTATTTTATTTTTTTTTTTATTTTATTATTTTTTTTATTTTATTTTATTTTATTATTTTATTATTTAATATTTTTTCATTTCAATTTATATTTGTTATTTTATTTTATTTTACTATATTTTTTTTTACTTTATATTCTTATTTTATTTTTTTTTTTATTTGATTTTATTATTTTATTTTAATTTCGTGGATAGTTCGGCTTGAGGTCGTGTACAATTATTAAAAAACAGATGTCGGTGTTTTTTTATTGTTCTATTTTAAATTTTTTTAATTGTTCTATTTTAAATTTTTCCAATATTTCGATTACCGCCGGTAATCTTCATCAGGGAATGGATAAATTTTAAAACAAGTGAACTTATTTCTCACGCCACACAAGAAATGACAGTCAAAATTTAAAATAACAATTAATAAAAAAACACCGACATCTGTTTTTTAATAATTGTACATGTCCTTAAGCCGAACTATCCACGAAATTATAATCAAAAAAGGTCAACAATACACAATATAATTTTTTTATTTAATTCTTTTATTTTATTTTCTAATAAGTATAATTTTACTATTTTTATTTTCATCAAATTTTATCATTTATTAATTTTCTTAATTTCATTTATTTAATTTTTCTTAATTTATTGTTTTTTTTAATTTAGCTTTTTTAATCACTTCAATTTATATGTTGTTAATTTAATTTTTCCTATGAAGTGGATTTTACTTTACTTTTTCGACTTTATTTTAAATTTATTGTTTTTTAATTTATTTTATTATTTTTATTGATTTTATATTCTTTAAATGAAAAAATTTGCAAATCTTAAAAACCTAATTTTTTCAAAAGTAAATTTTATCAAATGTTAAATATTTTTAAATTGATTTTAATTCTTTCATATAATTTTAGTTTTTTTTTTTAATTATTGTATAATCTATTATAATTTCTTTTTTGAATTTAAATTAAATTGTTTTCCTTATATTTTTTAATTTTAATTTTATGTTTTTTATTAATTTTATTTTTTTTTTGGTATTTTTAACATTTAAAATTTATTTTTTTTTGATTTTGTTATTTTTCTTAGTTAATTGATTTGTATTGAATTTTATTTATTTTTTTTATTAAACTTTTTTTAATTTATACATTTTTTGTTGTTATTGTAATTTAATTTTTGTATTATGTAAATTTAAATTTTTTTAATTTTACTTGTATCTTTTTTAATAATTTTCCATATCATTCTTTTCCTTTAATTTTATTTTTATGTGTTAATTTTTTTTCAATTTAAAGTTTGTGGTAATAAGAATAGTTTGTTCTAAAAATTATAAAAATTTTATGAAAATGGACTCTAGGAAAATAAAATAAATTTCTAAAAAATCCTGTATATATAAAAATGGAAATAAAAACTTTCTATTTGGTGTTTTATATCCAATTGAAGACATTTAAAAGCGGCGTTAGCCAGAAGTTTTGTTTAGTAAAAAAAAAATATTTAAATTTGCCTAGAAATAAAATAAACTTGAACAAAAACTTTTAACATTTTAGAGTAATGACAACAACCCAAAACAAAGTTTTAAAATAAAAAAAAAATTAATTCTTTGGGTGGATAGAAAATTGTAAAAATTGTTGCCATTATGAAAACACTACCTGTTTATTTTCTCCTCAAAAAGGCGATACATTACATTTACTAGATATTGGAAATATATGTAATTTCTAAAATATAAGTTTTCGTCTACATTTTAAGTATAAATACAAAAAAATTGGAGATTTTCTTTGCATATGGAAAGGAAAGCCAGAGATCGCAACACACCAACCACTATGGAACGCGTTTTGTCTTTGGTTAGAAGACTTTCAACCATATTAGGTGTGATGTCTTCAAGGGCAGTGCGTTGGTATGTTGCCCTTGAAGCCATCACACTTAATATGGTTGAAAAAGTCTTCCAACCAAAGGCGAACGCGTCCCATAGTGGTTGGTGTGTCGCGATCTTTGGCATCTCTGACTTTGTCAATTTGAACTGGCACACATCAAATTGACAAAGCTTATGATCGGAGATTCTCTTCGAAAATGGGAAAGGAAAGCCAGAGATAGCAACACACCAACCACTATGGACGCGTTAGCCTTTGGTTAGAAGACTTTTCAATCATATTAGGTGTGATGGCTTCAAGGGCAACACATACCAACGCACGACCCTTGAAGCCATCACACCCAATATGGTTGAAAATTCTTCTAGCCAAAGACGAAACGCGTCCCATAGTTGGTTGGTGTGTCACGATCTCTGTCTTTCCTTTCCATTTGCAAAGAAAATCTCCTATCATAAGGCTCGCCTCGAAAGAGAAACAAACAAAAATTGTGATATTTAATGATCATCGCCCTAACAGGCAAAAAACTTGAAAATGAAAACATAAACAAAAAAAATCCTTAAAATGCAACCTTTAATGCCAATAATACATGTGGGTAAACACTCACCTACAATAACGCAGCGTTATAATTACTGACAAACCTATTCTCTATTAAATCTACTTAGCAAAATTCACTTATTTATTAATTGTTCAAGAAATCATACGGCAAAACCATTAAAATTTGTTAACTAATTTCACAAGGCAATTCAATGAAATTAGCTTAGATTTTATACAGGGAAAACAGCAGATTTTGGTTGTACTGGCACACATCAAATTGACAAAGTTTAAGTGGTTTCGGCAAACATATGAAAAATAAATTTTACAAGTCCCCTTTACTGTGCAAATGCTATAGTTTTCTTTTCTTCTAATGGTTAATTTTGCTGTGTTTGGAAAAAATTTAAAGAAAATGCTTCATATTATCAGCTTTTAAGCAAGAGATACATTTGTGAATAATTTTTCAGTTTTTTTTTGTATTAAAATTTTTAAAACATTGAATAGAATTCGAAAATACATTTTTTTTCTACTATAAAAAGGTGATATTTCTTTTTGTTTTTCATGCCAAGTCTTTTCAACTGATTGCCAAAGGTTTTTTTGTTTGTTTTTCTTTCTTTCTTTTTAATGTTTTGACAATTGTTTTTATACTTGTTTTTCTTTCGTGGTGCGCGGCTGTACGCAATAAAAATCAATAATATATATATTTTCTCTTTTTTTGGAATTTTTTGTTTTTATTTTAAAAAATATGAAAAAATCAACAGTTTTTATATTTTGTATTTAAATAGTAAAAAAATATTTTGAGTTTCTTATTACTTTTTCGGGTTTTCAATTTCAATAATTAATAATAATAATAATAAAAAAATTAACAAAAGTCGTCATATTATTTCGCTTCGCACAAAAATTGTTCAGTTCTTATATAAACAAATCAAATCAAAAAATAATAATAAAAAATATTAAAAACACACAAAAATACATAAAAACTAAAATATACAAATTCATAGCAGAGGGTGGCGGTGGCGGTGGTGGCAGGCTATAGGATGTATTAGGGAAAAGGAGAAGGAGGAGTGATTGGGAGATAATAGTTGCTAAGTGTATTTTAAAAAAATTTTTTTCTTTATGGAAATAAATAAATTTGTTTTTAATACATTATTGAAAAAAATAAAAATAGTTAAAAAAATATTTAAATTAAATCAAAATAAACTAAAACAAAACATTGGCAGTGTTTATACTTCCAACACAAAAACAAAAAATTAATTTTATTGTTTTATAGTTTTGCTTTAGTTTATTTTAAAAACATTTTGCCATTCATACTTTTTCTCTTAAACATTTAACAAAGAAAATCAATGCGAGTATATTTAATAATAATAATAGTAAAAAAAATAATAATTAAAAATATGCTTTCTTGGTGGTTTTTGTTGTTTTGTGAATTTTTTTCTTTGTATGTTAACAAACTTTTAAAAAATTAAAAAAAAAAATATCATTGAAAGAAATTCTAAAAAAATATAACAAAAGAAAAATTCAAGTCAAAAAAAAAAAAAAAAAACTAAACATGAATTATACAAATTTAAAAATCTTATAATTTTTATACAAAATAAAAAAAAACATTAATTTAAAAAAAAAAATATTACCATAAACAAAATATGTGGTTTGCTACATACAAAATATTATGTGAAATTTTTCAAATTAGTTTCACTAAAAAATAAGCTAAAAATTAATAAAATCATAAACATAAAAAACAAAATACCTTACAATAGACATACCTCAACAATAAAAACAGAGAGAACAGAAAAACATGTACTTTTCTTTTTTTTCTTCAAATAAATAATTTAAAACATAAAAAGGGACTAAAAAGATTTGTCATGGAATCAAGATGCAAGCGAACGAAAATAAGAGGTGTGACGAGCGAGTGGGTGAGTGAGTGAGTGATTGATTGAATACGTGTGAAAAGGGGGCCCACAAAAATAACAAAACTTGTCCTAAAAATAATTTATTAAATAAAAATGATTGACAAAGAACACAGGGAGCGAGATTTACATGATACAAAATCAAAATAAATGTCAAAAAACTGAGCTTTTCAAAACAAAACCTGTTACGTTTTAAGATGTCCTTCTCAAAACAAAGAGATTACCCATTCTCAATTCAAATCTTAAAAAAATAATAAAAATTTTCAATAGTTCCTGTGTTTCCCTCTTTTCTTTAACCTAAGCAAAGTCTAGAGAGAGAGAGAGAGAGGGAGAGAGCTTATAAGCCTAAAAACCTAGAGATTAACGAGTGTCTACGAGAGATAGAGCGATATTTATATAGTCAAAGAGCCTTTTCTACACTCTCCAAGTGTGAGAGAATTTAAAATCATCAAAAAGCTCAGTCGTGTGTGATTAACTAAAAACAGAACACTGTATAAAAATAAAAACAAAAGGGGAAAAGTGAAGCGATCAAGAATGTCGCAAAAAAATGTCTAACCTAAGGGAGAATACACATACAATTAAATAAGGGATATTTCCTTAATATAGTTTAGAATTAAAAAAGCATCATCATTAACTTGTGTTTGTGGTTTTCGTTTGTTTTTTTTTTTTGTTTTTAAGAAAAATCAAAACAAAGCTCAGTCCATTTTTGTTGCAAAAAGGTTTTCGTTTTTTTTTGTTTTGCTTTTTTTTTTGTTTTGTTTGTTTTTGTTTTAGTGAAAAGATAAAAACCTTCAACTGTTGTGTAAATTTTTTTCTTTACACCTTTTAACGACCTACATATGTATGTTTGTAGTATGTTCACTACTATGTGTTTTGCATTACTATTCATTATGTATGTAAGGTTTATCCTTATAAGTTCTGCGTTTTTTTTGTTTCCTTTCTGTATGTATGTATGTGTCATCATTATCAAAACGTCATCATCTCAAGAGGAAATTCATCGTTCTTACTCATATTCATCAACATCATTTAAATTTTTGTTTTTTCCTTTAAATATATAGTATATAAATTGTATAAAAATGATAATAATAACTAAAACAAGTAACTAAATAGTAATAGTAATAATAATATTTATAAAAATAAATCACTACTTTTGCGTTTGCGTGTGTGTGTGTGTGTATGTATATGGGTTTTTGTGTCCATATCATCAATCTTAAAAACAAACAATTCTCAATAGCATTCTGTTATTTTTTCTTTTTTTCATTTACAGTATAAGAGTTGTTTGGGGAAGGTTACGATTTTCGGACTGTAGAAGTAGGGAGAGAGTGAGAGAGAGAGAGAGAGACTGCTTCTCCATAGAACGAACACAGGGCAATAGACTCAATAGTAAAACAAAAATTATTGATAATTTGTTTGTCGTATTTACAAACCTATTGGCGGTACTTGCACATAACGATATATATAGAGACGATAATCTTTGCTGGCCAACACTACGCTGCCGTCGTCCATTAGTGCCACATCAAAGCATTGGGCATGTTTAACCTTCGACTCCAATGCAGATACCAACTGGCCGTCTTGTGTGAATATGGTCAAGTTGAAGTTGTTATGATTGTCTGCTATTAAAATCTCTCCATTCGTATTGATGCCCACTCCGATTGGATAATTGGTGACTCCCTCACTTCCAATCTGACGCAAATACTGGCCCTCGTAGTTGAATACTTTGACGCAATGGGCTCGATTGTCACTAATGAAAATCTCCTGTTTGTCATTGACCACTACCCCGTTGGGGAACTCCAAATGTTTGCTGCAGCCAAATTTATGCAAAACATTGCCATTCTGATCGAATATGATAACGCGCATCACCTTGCACTCCACCACAATAATGCGGCCCTTGTTGTCCACAGTCACGCCCCGGGGATGTTGCAAAATATTGGCACCAAACTTACGCACAAACTGTCCGTATTGATTGTAGATCTGTATTTGGTGTGTGGGCGATCGTTCGGTTACAATAATGTCACCCGAGTTGCGTACCACTGCCACACGGTTGGGATACAAGAGCTGTGAGTCGCGCTTGCCGCACTCACCAAACTGGAATTTGAAGCGACCTTCTTTGTCGAAAATCTGTATGCGATGATTATTCGTATCGGCTACAATGATGTCGTTTTGAGCATTTACTGCAACGCCGCTTGGCTCTGTGAATTGTCCCTCCATAACGCCGAACTCTCCAAATTTGCAGTGGTAGATCATTTTTTGTCTTTTGATTTGTGACTTGGGTGGGTAAATCGAAGCGGACAACAATTTAGAGGTCAAGTCCATAATGGAATCTGAGCTGGAGCAGCCGCTGCCATTTGTCATATTCAAAGCAGTCAAAGCGTTATTGGATAAACCGTTTGTTGTAGCTACGGTGGTGCAGGCAGATCCGTTCGTCAGCCCATTGCTTAACATTTGGGTGGGAGTTGCTGAGGTGCCGAAAGGATCATTGGCATTTGAGGAGAACAAATTGTCGGAACCGCCATTGCTCCATTTCTCGTATGGATTGGTTACGGGCACACCCACAAATGCCGTTGCTGCTTGTGCTGTAGACGCCGAGTTGAAACGTTTTGTCATTAGGTCTTCAAACGCTGAGCCATGTGTGGACTGTAAATGATTGCGGACGCCTAATAGAGCATTTGAGTACGAAGACTCTAAAAGCTGGGCCGACAAACCCAGGCCGCCGGGCAAGTGTGAGCCTCCAGTAACACTGGAATTTGAAGAGCCACCACCATGTGACGAAGATGAGGAGGTGCTCTGTGAGGGTCTAGCAATGGGCGGTTGTTTTGTTTGCTGTTGCATCATGTCACCCGTCGAAGCTCTTATGTAACCAAAGGTGTTCCTAACACCAGCCTGTATCGATTGATAGTTGGACATGAATTCCAATTCAAAATGCATTTGAAGTTCCTGCATAGCTGCCTGCAATTGTAATTCCAATGTCTTGCGCAACATCAGGACCTCAGTGATAGTATGTGCTTTAGGCGAACGCTCAATGGCATCGCAGCTTTGCAAAGTCTTCTCAATCAACTCCTTGGAACGTTGTATCCATGCGGAATGTGTGGCCATCTTAGCATTATACAAACCCTCAAGCTCTTTCATCAGCTCTTGTTTGCGTTCGTCTAACATGGAACAAAAGAACTGATACGTTTCGTTCACCTCATTATGGGCTTTTTGATATTGCAATTTGATTTTAGAACCGTTAAGAATCTGGTTATCACCCGGTGAATTATTGCTGCCAATCAAGGAGACGATTTCACCTACCTTGCCGCGTAAATCGGCCAAAACGGTTTGAAGTACCGTTTCAGGAGTCGACTGCTGGCCACTCATTATACTATTCATCGTACCCAGGCCATTCTCTTGAACATGTTCGACTTCATGCATACCAGATGAATGCTCCTGAACCACACACTCTTTGCAGACCAAGGTGCAGCAAGTGCGACAGCTGAATTTCAGCACTTCATTTTTGTGTCGTTGGCAAAGCAAAGATTGTTGACTTTGCAGAGTTGCTTGTAACAGCTGTTGCTGTTGTTGTTGCTGCTGCTGCTGTTGATGCTGTTGGTTTCTCATCGAAGAGGGCAACATGCTGGAAAAGATGTCATCTTGGCCCATAACCGCTGAAGCGTCGGGTGAACCCATATCATGGTTATATGAGGAGGCAGCGGCAGCCGCAGCTGCTGCGGCAGCGGCCGAGCTCAATACGATTTTGGATAATTGTGACAACGGTTGCTGTTGCGGTGTTGTGCTGCTCTTTTGCAATTGTTGCTGCTGCTGTTGTTGTTGCTGTTGCTGTTGCTGTTGTTGTTGCTGTTGCTGCTGCTGTTGTTGTTGTTGCAGCATCATTGTTAACGAACTGGAGAATTTAAAGTCCATTGTCATTTGTGCGTTGGCATTGTTCTGCGTGGAGGCGCCACTATCAAATCCTTTAATCAAGCAAACATTGTGACCATTGAAGCAGTGCATAAATTCGTGAGCCGTACAACAGTTGCCACACAAAAAACTAATGCAATCGAAACACTTGGCTACAGCATCCGATTGTTTACTTTTACAGGCAGTACAACGGGGTGCCGCACCAGTTCCATTTGCTGTTGTTACATTGATGACATTGCCGTTGTTTCCCAAAAGAGTCTGACATGATGGACTACCTTTGCCGCTGCCAATAACGCCGGGTCCGTTTCCACTTCCTCCACCACCATTACCACCTCCAGAATTTGAGGCAGTACTCGAAGCACTACTTGAAGTACTTCCACAACCACTGAGACCACTGCTTGACAATGACGATGTGGACGATGCTGACGATGCCGATGATGAGGCTGAAGATGTGCTAGATGCTGATGACGAAACTGATGCTGATATTGTATGTTGACCCCCGACTACGGTTTGTCCCACAACGCTGGAGAAATCATCGCACATTGCCGAATCGGAGACAGGTGGCGATGAGCCGCTTAATGTGAGTGGAGAATCAGAAAGATAACCATTGTGTTCAATATAGGATTCGATCGAGTTTGTACCACCACGTATGGAATCCAACGATGGTGTTGGAGATGTGGCCATTTTTGTTATGGCTACGTTTTGAAATTGTTGAGGGTAATGTTGTGGGTTAAGATTTTCCTTAAGTTTTCCAATTTTGAAGCCGTTTATGATCTACCGGCAGGATAAAGAAAATAAATGTAAAAAAGAAAACCTGAAAGAGAATGAAATAGAGGTTTAATTAGAGACAAGTTAAGAGCTTTGATGTGCAGGTTATCAAACCCAAAAAAAAAATTGCCAAAAATGGTTAAAAACATTTTTTGTTCATTTATAGAAGATTCTTTAACCTTTATAGTATATATGTAAATATGACTCCGCTGGACTATTTTAGGTGGGAAGCCATAGAGTATAAGACCTATGGCAATTGATGCCATAGAGTTCGTATAAGACAAGAAAATTAATTGTTTCACCATTTGTCATGTTGAAGTATAGAGAGAAAATCATTGGGAAATACCAATTTTAAACGCATCCGTTTTCATAGATCACCTTATATGGCAAATTTGCTTTTGTAACATAATAGACCACAAATGACTCTAACTTCATCATACCTATTAGACTTCTTGATCTAAAAGCTAAGCTACATGAAGACAACAAACGTGGTGTGATAGCTAACAAAGTTTAAAAAAAAAACCCCAAGAGGAGTATTTACTGATAGGGGCAATATGGACGTCAAATGAAAGGTATTTAAGAGTAAAGTATGAATCTAGTATAATACCCACCAAATACTCTCAACAGGGATATTTACCGATTTAGATTTGATACGAAATTAATATAAAAATGTGGCCCAAGTCTCGGAAGAATATAAATTAATATACATATATCAGATTGTCTGGGGGGCCACCCACACCCAAAAATACCTTAACAGGATATATTTACAGATTGGGGCAATATGGGTATCAAATAATAAATATTTGGAAGTAGAGTAAAAATTTGTTATAAAATTTTTGACCAAGCGGTTTAGAGGGCCGTCCCACACAAGGAAAGTTGGTTTAAACACTGGAATGCGAGAGTAGGATGTGAGAAAATGCAATCAAAACGGAAATTTTTCCCCAATGATACAAATTGGATTTCAAATTAAAGACTACGAATCTGGTACAAATATTTCTACCAAGAAGTGTCGCATTTCGGCACGCCGTTGGCACTCGGCCATAAGAAGGAGATCCCTTATCATTGAGGTTAAATTTGAATCATGCAACACTCATTGATGTGTGAGTGGTTTGCCCCTATTCCTTAATGGAATGTTGATGGGCAAATTGCATTTGCAAGTGTCTGGGGACCAAACTGAATATCAAGGCCGATCTGTATTATATATGGATGAGGCCCAGCCATAAGCACTGGTTGTTTTCGGCGGTGGTACGACCAGTTCTGGCTTATAGTTGCCACTCATGGCAGTCGGTTGTACGTACCGGATTGGCCCGATGGTGTTTTTCATCGGCAAGGGCTGCCGCCGCAGTGTACAATATACTGCTACAACAACAACAACAACAACAAGGTCTGCTGACCGATAACAGGTTTTTTGTCATATGCATGCAGGGTGAAAAGGGTCGCTTAAAGATTTGTGTCTGGGGCTATGGGATCAAATTCGACTGGGTATTAGGGCTTATGTTGGGTGTTCCTGTTTATAAGGGGGATAGCAGAGAGGACTCTTCTCAGACTGTTCCAGTTTACTTAGTACTTAGACCACCGACAAGGCCTCAGAAATGCTTCGAGGTTGGTTTGGACGAGGTGGTGACACAAAAGGCGGATTAGGTTTTCAGACATCAACATCCTTACAGATGGATCGAAGATGGAGAATGGAAAGGGGTGTGGTATCTATTGCAGCTAATTCGACATCAGCGTTTCCTTACGGATGAGTGAAACATATTTCAGGCACAGGTGTTTGCGATGGCTGTGGCTGCAGGGATTTTGTTGTGATGCCCGATTTACTTGCAAACTTCAGAGCGAAACTTCTACTTGTGTCGGTTATGTATGTGTATCCTTCCCTCTCGCATATTTTTTATGGTCTCCAAAAGCGCTACAAGGAAAGTTGGTGTAATCGCTGGAATGCGGATAAAGTATGCGAGCAAACGAAGCTATTATGCGACTAACGTTCGAAACAGAACATAGACGCTCTATTGTCAAAGGGGAAGATTCATTTAGGTGCAGTCAATTGGATCAGAACAGAAAACAATAACTTAAGTAAACACACGTCTGGCATAAGTTAGGTTAGGTTCAAAAGAGGGTAGGAAAATCGCTAAAAAAGATTAGATCCATTTGACCAACGACACCTGTTGACCACTACATGTAACTAAAATACAACTGAAAGATGGGGCTCATTTTTACTAATGACATCTAGTAATCAAAAAGGCACAATGATATAGGTGGTCTGTTAGATAGAGTTAGTTGTGTTTTGGTGTGCCCTTCGGTTCTTTTACTATTCGAAAAAATGCATCAAAGAAACTGTATTAAATTTTGTGTAACCAAAAAGCGCGTTTCAGAAGTGTTTCGAGGATTGGAAAAAAATATTGCATGTTTTTGTCTGTAGTATTGGCCTTTTTTATTCGGCGTCAATAATTTAACTGACACATTAATCGTACATTGACAGAGATGGGCGACGGCTTAATACCCAAAAGGTATTTACCCGGTAACACGGGTATTTACCCATATATATATTTATAATTTTGCAAATATCTTGGGAAAAAAAACATTTTCCAAACAATTTTTGATGATTTCCTATTCTTTGTATATAAACCTGACCTTCTGATCCCATAGCCGCTAAATAGACCGATATCCAGACTTAAAGTTTTGAGGCAATAAATTGGTCACTTTTTATCGGATTTCGATGAAATTTGGCACAATGAGTTCTGGTAGACCCCTACCCATTTCTGTGGAACATATTTGGATATAGCCGCCCTATAGACCGGCCGCTCAATCTCCCCATAAAGGGTATTATGGCCATAAAAAAAATCCATTTATTACCTGATTTCGATGAAAATTGACACAGTGACCCCTACCTATTCCCTCGACAAATGTGGTCCTGATCGGACCAGATTTGGATATAGCTGTCATGTAGACCTATCTCCCGATATAGCGAATTGAGCTTATAAAATTGAATTTTTCATCCGATTTCGATGAAATTTAGCACATTGACTTCTGGTAGAACTGAGGCGGTTAATTTGTCATTTTTCATCCGATTTCGATAAAATTTAGCACAATGAGTTCTGGTAGACCCCTACCCATTTCTGTGAAGTGTGGTCCAGACAGGACCATATTTGGACCGGCCGCTCGATCTCCCGATAAAGGGTATTAAGGCCATAAAATATCCATTTATTACCCGTTTTCGATGAAAAATTGGCACAGTGAGCTCTGGCAGACTCCTTCCCATTCCTGTAAAATGTGATCCAGATCCGAGTCTGCCATATAGACCAATCTTTCGATATAGAGTATTGTACTCAAAATGATTTCATTACCAAAATATCCGAAAATGTATAAATGGCCAAAAAAGGTTTTTACCCAATAAATACCCAAGCATTGGGGTATTTATCCGGTAGAAACCCATCGATAGCCATTGAGATTGGGAGACCTAATAATGGCTTTTTTTGCTACTTACAACTCACATAACCATATTCAAAAACAAATACAAATACAAATACAATATATAAGCAAATAATAATTCTTTATTTTTAAACAGTATAACAACATGAAAGAATGAATTCATTATAATATGTTTTATATATTTGGAAAGTGGTTAATTTAGTTAGGAGGTTTGTATGTTGCGTTTTGACAGTGGTACGATTGGCTTATTTGCTAAGACCCATTTCGCTTAGAATTTTCAGGGCGTTGCTGGCGGCATCTTCTTGGGATTCCGCAGCGTTGGCACCTATGCCATGGCATATTTGTGGGGGATTTGTTGAAATCATGACAATAGACAAAAATTCATTGTGATTGCCTTTGGGATAATCGGAGAAATCAACTTCAAAACCCATGAGGCGAGCCAAATATAACAATTTGTCCTTCATATAAAGTCCAGGTTTGGTTGTCGTTGTGGTCGTAGCAGTGGTTGCCGTTGTTGTTGTTGTTGATAACGGCGATTTATCTGTGTTAGGAGAGGAAACTGGCGTAGGTTTATCAACCTCCGGCTGCTTAAGAGGAACCACAGCTTCGACTTTATCATCCTGTTTCGTTGACAGCTCTATTTCAGTAACACTTTCTGCAGGTATTTTGGGCTCCTTTTTCTTTGCGCCTGTTATTTCTGCAGTATCCTTTGCTAAAATAACAGGTGCTACTGTGTTGAGGATTATAGATTTTTCCAATACATCATTAGTATCAACTCTCCCTGTAGCGGTTGGCCCCACTTGCGAAGTCGCAGCATCCACTTCTGTTGTAGTTTTATCGTTCCCATCCGCACCCAGGGACATTAAAAAGTTTTGAGCCGCATTTCGGCGGGCAGATTTTTTACTATTACCCACTCCACGAGCAGTGATATCCTTTGAACTAACCTCCACAACAAACTGTCGTTGCCGTGCCCTTTCTTTTCCACCCTCAGTGATCAATTTAAATACTGGCTCCTTTTCTTTATTGTGTTGGAATAATTCGATTAATTTGGTTATGGGATTCGAGGGATCAGACTCGGCATCGACAGAAACTGTCGAAGAACGTTTCTTGGACTTATCTCTTGTCCTGGGAGTGACCTCCTTGCTTTCCGCTGGAATGCCGCCTTTACCATGAGCTGAGGCGCCCGACTTTCTCGGGCAGCCAACAGCACCTTTTGATTTAACCCGTTTCGTTGGAGAATTGGTGGGTGTAGCAATGGGAGGCAATTTATTGAGTTCTTCCAACATCTTTTGTGCTGCCTTTTTCTTTGATATCTTTTTACCCGTTCCTTCGGCTACAGTTTCAATTTGGCCCACTATACAGGCTGTGGTAAAAGTGCGCATATGCGCTGGGCCGTCTTCTCGCAATATTTTGAAGTCGACTGGAAGATTGCGTTTTATGCCAATTTCAAAAACCAATGATATGGGTGACTTGTTTTCGGCGTCTTCAGATTTATCATCGGCATTTTCTTTCTGTTGGCTATTCATTTCCTCTTTGAGAGATTCTATGGCTTGAGCTGCAGCGTCGTGTTTGGCTTGTTGTATAGTTCGGCCAGTTCCCACGAATTTTTGTGTGCCAACTATGAGAGTAATTCTACAGGGAGTAGAAAATAGCGCAGCAGCAACATGATGTTGGGTAGCAGCCGCCATCATATGAGGTGGAAGTATTGGGTAGCAATGTGGATAATTAGCAGCGCCGCGGTGATGGGCAGCCTGTTGTACGTGGTGCATAATACCTGGATTGTGTTGATGGGGATGTGCCAGACTGGGCACAAAGGTGCCAGCTCCACTCACATATTTGGCACTACCAGGTATTTGGTTTTGTATACCCGTCCCAAGACCTCCAGCAACTCTATAACGAGGTTGCAGCATGCCCTTATCGCCCGGACCAGCGGCGTTCTTGTTGTCTGCAACATTTGCAGCTGGCTGCCTGGGATCGAAAATATAGTAGGTCTGAAGTCCCAGCTTCATTGCCAACGCATTTAGCTCTACAGTGGGCGTTACATTGACTCGCGTAGAACTTTGATCGTCGTGACGGCGATTGGTCTTAGGAATGGGATGTTTGTATTTGGTTTTCTGTATAGCTTCTTTGGCAGCCAAATGCTGAGCCTCTTTTATTTTCATGCCCTCGGCCATGTATTCTTCATCGCCCAATTTAAGAGTAACCGTAAACCGCTTACAATGAGCTGGTCCATTCTCACCGGTTAGGCGATATTGGAATGATATTTTGTTAAAGCGAGCCAAGTCGTTCACCAAACACATGGGAGTTTTTTCGCGCGAGCTTTTCAAATCGACATTTTCATCATTAGTCTCGCTATTTGATTTTTCAACAATGAGATTTTCGTTTTGAATGTTGGCTTCATCAATGACAAGTGGTTTTTCCTGAACAGTTTCACCTTGGCACAGGTGTGCATTTTCATTCCCGTCATTATTTCTAGAGTGATTGCCTTCATCACCTTTAGCTTTAGCTTCCTCCTCGTCAAGAGGCAATAACACGGAACTTTTTTCCAAAACAGACAAGGTTTTTGTAGAACTCACTGGCATATCTTCAACCGTTGCATTTCGATTACTCTCAACCGAAGCAGAGCGGGGCACAGATGATGACAAAGAAGTAACTGACGGCACTGCCGCTTGCTGGACGTTTGTTTCAAAGTGCCTAGGATTTTCGTTAAACTTTTTAGATCTTGGAGTATAACTATCCTGAACTTGATTCTGTTGCAAAGATCTACGTGTCTCATGTGTGGCGGCTGCTGAAGAAGTAGTGGGAACTTCCAATATATATGGAGGAACATTTGAATAGTTAGGATGGGTTAGTTGTTGCTGTGGCTGACTTTGGAGAGTTTGATGATGTTGCCTTGGCTGTTGTTGTTGTTGGTGATGATGACTCTCTGCTGTGGGTTTTGGGGCTCTTGGCTTATTTAGAGAAGGGTAATGGTATTTTTTGTTTCCCTGATTTCCCCCCATACGATTATAGTGCATATATGGGGGTATGGCCCCACTATTGGGAGTTTCCATGAACGAATGATAGTTCTGCGTCCTATTAGAACGCTGCTGTACATTTGGAACCATTTGAGGAGGGGGTGCATAACCCATGGGTGGTGGAGGTGGTGGCAGTGCATGATGAGCAGCAACCTGCTGCAACGCAGTAGTTGGCGGCGCCCTCATATTATGATGTCCATGTGTCAAATGCCTCGGCATGTTTGGTGGCGGTGGTTGCGGTACATTCGTTGGCCGATTCATTGCCGTAGAAGAGTGTAGCGTGTTGTGTCTGTAATAACATAATGTTTTCGGTATCACAAGCACAGTCAGGATGTTTGGACGTTAATATTATTAAGTAAAATTAAGCCGGTTCTTCGTATGCATACGAGGGTGGATTGAAATTTATTCTTTCTTGACCGATCTAGGTTCAAACCCAAAAGGGTTTCAATTTAAATTTAACAAATTGTACCTCTTTTTTTTAGGTAAGCTCTAAACACCTCTTCCGGCTATGCACTTATTCCAAACAACAACCACATTACACCCTTCCAATTCAAAATTTATCCGGCTTGTTTATGTACGGACTTTCATTTTAAGGCTTTTGTCACCAAGGTGCATACATCCAGTGAAATAATTTTGGGATCTCCTGTTCTTGCAAGAGATTTTTATGTCATACATGTATAAAGTCGTAGTTTTTTATAGAGACATCAGATGGTAATCGCATTGAAACGTAATCACTCAATAAGAATACTAGTCTTATGAACAAGCACGCGCAATGCCCATGGGAAGCCAATAAACATTTATAATTAGAAAGTTTATTCTGCCTAAATAAATACATTGATTTGACTTTAGAGCATATGTATGTAGGTAAGAAAGTTTTTATACAGAATTTTATTTTAGAAATCACTTTTGTTATATTTTGAAAAAAAAAACAAATAGTTTTCGAAAACAAATTAAAAGCTTTTAAACGAGAATGGAATTACTTTTGACGTGCAACGGAGTTGTATTATTTTTGGTTGAGGTCAAAAAGTCTTCAATCCACCCTCGTATATACGCAGATGGGCGCAAGCACTTGCAACACACAACAACAATAATTAAAATCATTTTTTTTAACTGTCATGCAGTATTCAACATTTATAAAACACATACAATGTATGTATACGCAGCAATGTTTAGCTTATGAAAAGAGCTATTCTACAAGTATTTTTAAAAAAATAATTGGCCTACAAGTCTCTGTTATTTCAAATCAAGTCTTAAGAAATACTACTACTATAATTATAAATTTAATAAAATTTCTTTATTTAAATTTAAGACACGTTCAAAATACAAAATATCAATAGATGAATTCAAAAGTCCAATGTTTTCCTTTGAATGATTTGATGACTTCTAGTTGTATTAGTCATTAAATAAACTACAAAAATTATTGGGTTGAGGTTGGGTCTTTTAAACAGACTTACAAAGACAATTTATTTAGTCCATTGTGTTACAGCCGTAACTACAGACAAAAGCCCTCCAAAGTTGGAAATCGAACCCACAAGCCTTTACTGTTATCTGAGCACGCTACCAACTCAGCAACCAGGCGCTTACAAACATTAATGTTTGGGGTTTCTTTTGCGACAAATTTCATTGTGTTTGGATCCGATTAAAATGGAAAAAATACTTCTGCACTCTAATATAATTAGACCTCTGCAGACATAAGGTAATATTATTGCAAATTGAATATACAAATATTAAGGCAAAAATAAATCTTGTTTGTTCTAAAAGTTTAAAAAATTCTAAGAAGTTTTAAAATTACCTTGAATTTTAAAAACTACCTTAAATTTAAAAATTACCCAGAATTTTAAAAAGTGCCTAGAATTTCAAAAATTACTTAACCCACAACCCCACACAGCTTACCCTTACTACCCTACTACCATTTGGGCCTGTTGTGGTTGTTGTAGCCACATTTTTTTATGGAGGTGGCGATCCTCGTTAAGCTCCTGTAGGTGAGCAATATCGTTCCGGTCCAAAGAACAGATCGCCCCGGGAACAGGATAGCCATTAGTTATTTTAAGGCGCCAATAACTCGCCGTGTCATATCGAGCATCATAGGCACTCAGTATTTGTTCAAAAGCCGGTGCCACCTGGCCTCTCATTGAGACTCTGCGCTCGACCGGACGCGTCCGGTAGCTCGTAGCAAAGCTTCTCATGACAGCAATGAACACCACACAAATTGGAGCTCAATGTTGCAGCCTTTGTGGTGCTCACAGCTATCCCGTGACGGGGGATCTGACTCTGAGTGTAGTTAAACAGGTGACGTGTATCGTGCGGTCCCTGGTCGTAATCGTCCACATTGTAATACCACAGTAGCGACAGACCAAAGCCTCTTCTGGGACTTGAACCCACGACATCCGCACTGATAATACGAGCTCCCCAAAAACTATGCTACCGGTTCGGTAGAAAATTACCTACCAATTTAAAAAAATCGCAAACACGTTTTAAAAAGACTCCCAGAAATCTTAGCATGACAGCATGAAGCATATAGCGGCCAACAAAAAAATTTCGGACCAAACATTTTTGAAAACATACCAAATTTCCAACTAGCCGAAGTTTTGATAAAATTTCACAATAAGACAAAATTTCTGATAAATTTTCACAATAAGACTAAATTTCTGATAAAATTTTTACTAAATACCAATTTTTTCAATAAAATATTCTCTAAAGAAAAAATTTCGAAAAAAGAAATTCTAAATGTGGAAAAATTGCTTAAAAGACAACATTTTGTTAAAAAAAATCTCTAAAGAGAAAATGTCAATCAACCACAAACTTTTCTCCAAAAACAAAATATTGAGAAAACGCTCTTTAAAGACAAACCACAAAAAATTTTATAGAAATTCCCTCAATGCACACACCGACTCTTTAAAAATCGGAAAATGGATTTAGTGAAGAAACCGATTTCTATATTCAGGTCAAAAAACTGGTTTGTAAAAACCGAATTGATCACCATGTTTTTCACATACAAACGAACCAGCCATCAATACAATTTCTAAAAGATGCACAATTAACCTGTGTATGCCATGCAGGCCATGTAGTCGTGTGGAAAATAAGCCAATTGTTGAAAGAAAAGAACCCATGCGCAAGCCTCTGGCCCGTGTCGGGATTTAAAAGAAACCGGGACCAGTGTTGCCACAAAAAAAATATCGACCAACATTTTTCAAAAAATCTACAAAATCTCTCACCAGCTAGTGTGAAGGAGTCTTATATAGTTACTGATGTGCTTATATCGTAGACACCTTTTTAAAGGTATGTTACATATATGTACAACCTACCAATATAAGGCCCTTGAAGCCTCCACATCTAATATGGTTGGTGTGTTGTGATCTTTGGCTTTCCTTTTCCATTGCAAAAAATCATCGATTATTAAGCTCGATGTGAACGTGAAACAAACGAAAAACCTGCTCATGTTAAGTAGGACAGTCTTAGGCAAGCTGACTGCATTTTTAAATACCCGTAGCAGAATAGTCGTATTGTAGGAAATTTTAATGACCGTTGCTTTCTTAAAGTTTTTAAGTTTGGCCGGGTCGAATATTGCAACCTCCACCATGAATCGCATTTATCAAGTTCTTTGCGAGGCTATATTATTTGAATTATATCAGGTTTTGGAGACCACTGCAGAATTCTTTGTGCAAAATTTCAGACAGATCGGATGCCAATTGCGCCTTATAGGGGCTCAAGAAATAAAATCAAGAGATGGGTTTATATAGGAGCTATATATAGGTTATGGTCTAATTCAGAGCGTATATGGCATGTATGTTTAAGGTCATAGGAGAAGTTGTTGTGCAAAATTGCAGCTAAAAGAACTACGCCTTCTAGATGCTCAAGAAGTGCAATCAGGAGATCGCTTTATACAGGTTTTAAACCGACTCAAACCATACTTGGACCGTCCTAAAATTTTTATAAATTTGTTCGACCAAATTATGTAGACAAAGCCCACAACGGCAACACTGCCCCGGACCCAGGTTCTGTTCGGTTTGGCAGAACCGCCTCCATCATCGGTCGGTGTCAGTGAGGTGTAAGTGAGTGGGTGCATTTCCGACCTTGATTTGGTATTATGTCATTACGGAAGTAAAATCGCCCAGTACATGTTGCAAGGGGATGATGACGATTTGTCAGTGGTTGGCAAACGTTGTCGTTATCACCTTGGCGGCGGCAATATATGCAACGGCAACACCCCATACCCAATTTTTTACACAGTGAATGAGGATGCCCTCACTAGAATTATTGGAGGTGCAGTAGCCATCGAAAACATTCGATACGGTCAGCCATGCCAAACTATTTGAGGACATCGCCCTCCAATCAGGCCTGAAACGCCGGTCTGCGGTAAGTTATACAGCGCCAGAGTGGTCTCGTCAACTAAGTGATATTATATTCAGATCTGTCAGCATACCGATCTACGAAATGCGACGGGCTGTCTCCCCAGTTCTCACGTGTGCCACTCTATCATGACATAAAGACCCAACCCGTGCGATGACATTATTACATTCTGTCCAAGCAATACCTTCTGGGCTGTTATCCCAGGACGATCCAAATTATCATCTTGTGGATAGGTGTCCAACGCCCAGAAGCATTAGAGTGGATCTGCATGATCTAGAGCATGAGGTCCAGCACTACAAGAGCGAACCTCTAGATCAATCGGCATATCAAGCGGGTCCAAATAACATTCATGCAAGCACGGTTTCAGATACGGCGAATAGCTACCGGGTGAATGTGGTTCTTGGAGAACGAACGCCTCCCATTGCACCTCAAGAAATTGACCTCCCACGGCAAACCAGAATAGTTCTGCCTCATTTTCGATTCGGCAGATGTAGCCGCCTCAACTCCTACAGTGGAAGGCTTGAAGCCAACGTGCTGGATGTGTACCAATTGACCTGGGACCACTGCCTAGCCAGACCCACTTGACGCAGGCCCAGATCCGTCTGGACGCACTCCACCTTAGTTGCAGAGTTCGTGGATTTGGATATTTACCAGAATCAAGTAGATGAATGATAGAACCGGTTGTATGTTACGAACTGACCCGATGGAGTGGTTCATCGGCAAGGGCTGCCGCCTCAGTGTACAACACACCGCTACAATAAAAACAACATGCAGTTTCACCTCTTAAATTTTTATAAAAAGGAAAATATGCAGTGGAATAAATGTATCAAGGATGTGGTTAGAGGTATGGTTTCTGTTGAGTTGTTTTTGTTGTAGCCACATTTCATGTAGAGTTGGCAATCTTCGTCCAGCTCTTAATGGTGAGCAACCTCGTTCCGATTTATACGACCGATCACCGCGAGAACATGGTCATCCATTACTTAAAGGCGCCAATATCTCACCTTGTCGTATCGAGCATCATAGGCACTCAATATTTAAGCAAGAGGCGATGCCACCCGACCTCTCACTGAGACTCTCCACTCGATACGGCTGATTGTCCGCAACCCCGCTAAGCTTCTCGTGATAACGGAGAACAACGCATAGATTGGAGCTCAAATTTCCAGCTTTTGTGATGCTCATAGTCATCCCGTGACGGAGGTGGTTGTTTGTGTTGTTGTTGTAGTCACATTGCATGCGGAGGTAGATTCTGGTCAAACTCCTAATGATGAGTGAGCTCGATCCGGTCCAGATGGTCATTGGTTATTTAAAGGCGCAAAAGAAACTCGCCATATCGAGCGTCATAGTCACCCACTATTCAGTTAATAGCCGATGCCGCATGACTTTCACTGAGTCCCTCCACTCGATACCGCTGATTGTTTGCGATTACAGTTGCAGCTAGCCCTTATACGAAGCATCAAACTATCTGCAACATGTGGACACCCCGGTAGCTCTCAGCTGAGCTTCTCGTGATAACTACATATGACCATTACACAGATCGGAGCTGCTGGTGAAAATCCTGAAACAGATGTTCTACATAAGCCTGCACTGATAATTTTTCGAGAACCTCGTTGTGATGTGTGCACTGTAGTGTATAGTATTGAAATAAAACAGGACAAATGATGGATACTCTACCTGAGAAGGCATGACTTATAAGGCGTCCATTGTTTTCAGCACTCATGAAACGGTTAGAGAACTTTGCAGAGGATTTGCTAACAACCAAAACAAAAATAAGTTCTATATTGCGAGGGACAAAATCAAAACATTCAATTCACCAGATTTGGCTTGTATTTATGATTATAGTATTGTACATAGTTTGACCACCCTCGAACCTTGAAGAAATGCAAATATTTTCATAAACATTGAATTAAGGAATAGTAGGAAACGTTTTACAATTTGTTCAAATTCTATACCATCTTCCACACATAATTCCCCCTTTATGCTTCACCCATTAGAATTTAATATTTTTTTGCTTAAGAAAAATTTAAAAAGCCCCCTAAACATATTGTAGATGTGTATATCGCATTATGGAAAGGACGCTTATATCTTATGAAAATACCATTTTGGTACCTTGTTCTTGGTTTTACAAAACTTCGTTTTCAGCACGTGCTTATAGCTTTACGTTCTACCGTATGGAATCAATGAAGCACAAAATAGCGGTAAAAGTGCTTATTGAAAATAACAGCATTTCTATTTTATGAATCGCTATGTAATGTTAAGTTTACAAAGAACATTTTACAACTACTTAAAGCGATTTGTTAAAAAAATCAATTTTCTGAAAGCAATATCTTACCTAGAGTTTATAGTTTTACGTTATAAAAACTATATTGTTGTAGGGTTTGTGGTCCTTGTGCTCAATATTTACTTTTGTCTTAAAATTGTCCTTTTGCTATGCAGCGTCTTGATGATCTCCCAAAGATTTTAATAATGTTTAAATAATACTATTATTCCTTGCTTGTTTGTTTTGTTAGTGTTATGATTTGATTAGGTGTTTTCTGTTGATGGAATTTTTTGTAATTGATAATCCCCATTTGTAAGTGAATACAACAGTTCAAGTGAATTCCCTCGTCCTGATGTTCTGCTACTTGCTCTTTCACTCTCTCGCTGTCAAGGTGATGGGCTTTCTCTCGCGTGCTCACACACACGCAAGCAACCAAGCACAACACACGGTACACACACACTGCTGCTGCGGATGTTTGGCGGCGCGCAATGAGATGTTGCTGGATGAAGTTATAAAATTTGTTGCTTTGTTATTGTTGCGCTCTGCTTGTTGTTGGTTGTCTTGTGAGTTTTAGCTCTATAGTTTGTTTTGTTGTTTTCAGTTTTTGACTATCTCAATTCTCTTGAATACGAATACTCAAGTAAATGAAGAGACACCAAAAGAAATCCTGCAAGAAAAGAACAACACAAAAGGAAAACACATTAAAAACAATTAATACTAATTAAATCATGTAATAAAATAAGGGAATACACAAGAGTACATATTAAATTAGGGTGGTTAGTAGTGGGAGAAAGCTCAGTTGATAATAAAATTAAAAATAAAATTGTATTACATTCATGAAACATATGTTTTTGGAAACGACAGACAACGGGTATACAAGTGAACGACACAAGTACATAAACATGGCTGTTTGCTAGTTATACAGGATGTACATATGAATCTTATAAACATGGTATAGAACCGTCGTCAAACCTTTTGCACAGAGGTAATCCAATATCTGTTTCTTTTAACGATAACCGGCACAATGTTTGTTCTTTGTGTTGTGGAAAAATTATCTATTCATATCAGGATATGCAACTTCTAATGGGGTTTATTTCTCACTTTAGTATTTTTACGTTTTTTTTTTTGTGAAACACGGTCGTTAAACTATTTTATACCGTTTTAAAATATGCGCAGCTTCGTTTGTGCACCAATACACTAATAAACGACCCGGGAAAACGTAGAGAATTCTTTTCATCCATATGCCATAAAAACTCACCACACACAAAAGAGACTATCATAACAAAACAAAAAAAAATAACGAATATATAGAGCCGCAACGAGTAAAGAACTACCACTTACTAAAGGCAGCAGCAGCAACGCAAAAATAACGAAGAAAGAATCAAAAACATAATGTCCGTTGTTCGAATTGTGCTTTCGCCGAATGCAAAACAATTAACTGTAGTTGGGCGTAAATGCATTATGACACAACTATGCAGTTAATATACAGTCTGGCCAGGAAAGTAACTTTTCACTTGGTACTAGGGTGCACTTTTAATAAAGCAGGGTAAGCATTTTTCCAAAGAGACAGTCAAGTACATTTCGCGTTTAATTTTCGATTTGTAGAACGCAATATAGTTCGTTTTAGGTTTTTCAATGAAAGAAGACTTTAGATATGGAAAAATTGAACGGAAGATTTAAATAAAATAAAAAAAAATTAATTAAAAAAATTCTAGAAAAAACCAACTAGAAGAAATTGGCAAGCTCTGATTTTCCAAACTCTCAAAATTTAGCTTAGCGTCTTAATGACTCTCACGTATTCTCTCGCACTCTTTTGCTGGCAAATAAAGTACGGGAACGACTTCCAGTAACAATTTGTGCAATTTTGCACGACATAGGTCGTTATTTTACAAGAACAAGCAAATGTACCGGGTGCGCCAGAGAAAATTATTTGAAAGCGCAATGAAAATAAAAGTACTCTAGTTATTATTTTAACTCTTTTTTTATTTGAGAATAAAATATACCAATTCTTTCGTGCAGTCTTGAAAATGACATCGGGTAAATGGCGATGTCATTTTGAAATTCTTGCCACCGCCCAGGAGTTTTTTCAAATAAGTAAGTTTCTCTGACTCACCCTGTACTTAAAACTATGATCGTCTCATGTATCCGATCCGAAACATCTTCTATTCCATACAGGTTTTCTATCAAGCTCCTCTGCATCGTGGCTACCCCATACTTAACCTAAATGTCTATGGGTCGGATTTCAAGAAGTCCCCGCATGCCAAGGCAACATCCTCGCTGTTGCATTACCCTTATGTTGCACTTTTTCTCTATTGCAGTTTACTAATGTACGCAGTTTACGCTAATGTACAGCCAGTGGGCTATCCTCGAATTCGGACCCATTTAAATCCTACAGCCCAACGGTGAGCGTCTAGGTACAGTCCCGAATGTGATACTTCCCTTCGTCGGGTATCGAAATTGGAAACGTGGCGCATTCACTTGGCCCACCTTTCTTTTCCTGGTGAACCCGTAGATTTCAGTTGAGTTTTCTCTCGGTTAACATTCAGACCCCTAGGTCTAATCCAGTCGTATGCTCTATCCAATGTTTTTCTGCATAGCTGATTCGGATCCCTACCCCTCAGAAGTATTATAACATCGTCACAGACGGGCCAATACTAGAAGTCTATGCCAGGGTATATGTTGTACTATCAAATCATTTTATAATTGTATTAGTTTTTCCACTGTACATTTCTAAAATTAAACAGTCATAATGAATTTCTAAGTATTACATATTCAGTTTCTGGCAGACACCCATGGTAATATTTACAAAACATACATAAGACATTTATAATGACTCTTTAATGGGTTAATTAAGCACTCCAAGGAGGAGCAAAACCTCCAATATAGCATTCAACAAATCTGTTGCTCTCTACGTTTATCCCACGACCACCTTTATCACCACCATACTTTTGTGAAGACACGTTTTGTCCTGTTGCGATGAGAACTCTAGGTACATATATATATGTATATATGTTTATATATATTCTGGTTCGCAACAAATTGTTGGAGCAGAATCAAGAGAATAAAGCAAAAATGGGGAGCACAACAGGCAGCCCACAAGTACTTAATGATAAACATACATACATACATTTTATAAGTCTAAAAAGCCAAAATAAAATACCTAAATAAACAATAATGTGAAAAGGGAATAGCAGTACCCAAATAAGAGAGTGGGGTGCCAAAGGAAGTTAAGTTATATGGGTCGATTAGGGGAAAACCAAAGAAAAAATCAAAACTAATGACTGGAGAATATTTTAAGGAAAACGTAAAAGCGAATGCTTTATAGACACTTGGACAATATAAAAAATTAGATAGCACATTCACCACAGCCATATCCACAAAGTTCAAGTATACTGCAACATTTGTTCTAGCCGAAAGTGAACCTTCATTTCGAGCGTTATTTTGAACAATCTTTGAAGTTATATTTTGCTTATAACGCTATAGTGTAGTGCAGCAAAAAAAAAAAAAAAAAAAGACATCTATCCAGTACTACAAATATCTGGATAAATTACCAGTGCAGACTGATAAAAACAGTTTTTGACAAAATTTTCAATTAAGAAAAATTGCATATTCTATAAAAAAAAAATTAAAAAAATGATTACATTTTTAATTAAATCTTTATTTGATTCAAATAAAAAAAAACGATTGAAGTTTTCGAAATATCCAATTAATTTTTTAATTGGATCAATTTAAAATGTACTTGAAAATTTTAAAATATTAACATGTTTGCGAATAGCGGGCTGTATAGTGCGCACCTCGTTACAACGTGGTGCACATATGTAAAACTTTTGAAACACGAATTTGAGGTTAACGAGACAGTAACTTTATGAATAACAAGCATTGGAATAATAAACCCAACAGAAAACAAATATTTAGAATACGAGTATTGCCTTTTATATTTCGGGATTAGACAACCCTTGTGATGCAATCTGCCAACTGACAGCTCTATCGTAAAGCATGACATTTTTGAGGTTATACGTGCTCAGAACGTTTTGACGAACGAGCGCTATTTGTGTTGTTTACAGTAACCTAAAAGATTCATCTCGCCCAAAAAATGGAATTAAATCGTGAACTTTTTGGTGTCATTATTTTTTACAACTTTCGACGTGGATTAACTCAACAATAGTTCATCGATGAACTTAATTCAATTTTTGGCGATGAAGCTCCATCAAGGACCAGTGTTTATCGATGGTATGGTGAATTCAACCGAGGTCGCAATTCACTCAAAGATGAATTTCGGGAAGATCGTCCAAAATCAGTTGTTGTTCCAAAAACCATTGATGCTGTGCGCCAACTGATATTGCAAGATCGTCATGTGACCTATTGTGAGATTGAGACAACCTTAGGCATTAGTGGGACCAGCATACATTCATTCAATATTGCATGAACATTTGACCATCAAAAAATTTGTTCTCGTTGGATACCACACAATTTGTCAATCGCTCAAAATCGATTGGTCGAAAGAAATCCTCCAAAAACAAACAACGAAACAACTACATTTATGAGCACTCAAAACATCCATTTGATGAGTCATCCGCCGTATAGTCCTGACTTGGCACCGAATGACTTCTTTTTATTCCTGTATATAAAAAATAAAATGAGAGATCAACGTTTTTCGACACGTGAAGAAGCGGTGTCAGAATGCATGTTTTGAAGATACCTCAATCAGAGTGGCAAAAGTGCTACGACAATTGGTTCAAACGCATGCAAAAGTATATAGATCTTAATGAAAAACGATTTTCGATGATTAATATTTGTTTTTGTGTTCTCTATTCCCGAAATATAAAAGGCAACCCTCGTATGTTATAATTAGATCAATGTTAAAGAAGCCGTTATGTCATTAATATGCATATTTTGATCATTAATAAGATTAGAATTGCGTCTAGGAATTTAAAAATGTCGTTAAAGACTGTTTATGATGGATTGTTCCTTCTATATATAGTAGTTAGTTAAAGTAGGTATTAAAATTTTGAGCGGCTAGGTTTTTCATTCAATAAAAATTTTTGAAGAATTTACTGTCGAGACCACTAACATTTTTTCCATTTTTTTTACTCGATTCGTTTGCTAATTCAATGAGAACAAGTGTTTTTCCTTAAACAAATCAACTGTTTTGAATTAATTGGCGAACGAGTCGAATGACAAAAAGAAAAAAGTTAGTAGTGTAGACCGCGTATTGTAACATTAGATAACATTTTTAGTCACATTTTAAATTTAAAATTTTTTAAGATTCAATTAAAAAAATGATCGAATCAAATAATTTTTTAATAGAAAATTTCAATAATTTTAATCACGATCGTAATTGAAAAAAAAAATCAGATTCAATTAAAAGTCAATTAAAAAAATTATTCAATTAAATTTTCAATTGAAAGGAAATAAAAGCTGTGTTTTATTTTATTACTATGTAGTGCAGTGCAATGAAATTTGTACGAAAATTTTTCGATAAATTGCCAATGTAGGATTATGTAGAACCAAAGAGCTGCTTGCCTTGAAGAAAAGTAAAATAATTACCGACACCTATAAGCTTGATATTTGCTGTCCAATTTTGAGAGCACAACAATTTCTGTTATTTCAATCCTCTTTGGAACCTCTGCCTTCAGGATTGCCACGATGTTTTCCACAATTAAGTGTGGCCACCTTCAGAAATGCTTCTATTGTGAATGGCTGAGCAGAATTCAAACCAATTATTTAAGAAAATACGTGCACAAATTAGTGAACCGTTCGACTTGGGAACGTTGTTACCACCTGATGTCAAACCAATTTGGATAAATAACAAGTTAATTTAAATTATTATAAGTACAAATACAAATTTGTTATTCTCATTTCAAAAAAATTATTAGTTGCATACAGATATTTATTTAATACATATTGAAAAGTGATTTTTTAAACTGTTTGCGTTGATTTAAAGTTGTACTAATGTTGGTAAAGAGTTCCATAGACGGATTGAAATAAAAAAGAAATGCCATTTAGACACTTGTAGGTAATGTTTCTTCGGGACGATCAGTATTGTTCTGCCGATATCTATCGATACCAGACTATTTGCTGGTCTCCAAAAAAAAACTGGAAATTCACAGGTTATATTTTGTTTTCGGTCAGTAAGAAGTATGTATTTAGATTTACTTGGCTTGATGAGAAGCAGTGAAGAATATGTTTGTATGCTTATTTGTCATGAGGTTGTAGCGAACTGTACCAGCTGATTGACGAATTCAGAATAGTTAAACGTATGAAATACAACGATTGTGTCGGCTAGGTCATGTTGTCAGAATGAATGAAGAAGCTCCAGCGAAGAAGTCTTTTGAGGGCAAGCCTAGTGGTACACGCAAACCGGGACAAACTCCTCGAAACTTGGTGTCAGAGTTAGAAGTAGCGCAGAAGATCGAGGCGCTAGGAAAACTATTCTTAGCTCGGCTAATGGGACAAATGTTCTGTCATAGCCATTTAATAAAAAGGATGTAACTGATACTCACCAGCAAAAGTTTACCATAGCATACTCATGGAATCTAAAAGGTATCGGTATGTATGCTCCTTCGTCTAAAGACAATACTTCTTAAAGAGAAGAGTTGTACTTGTACAGTAGTCATAGGCATATAAGTACTGTCTTTAATCGTCATTGTCGATAGCATTTTAGAAAAGGTGTTACTATTATAACAGCAGCAAATTACCACAATACACATTCTACCATATTAAATGCACAAAAAGAAAACACACACACATACACACCCATGGCGGAAAGCAGTTTTGAAAAGAAATCAATAAAATGTGTTTTCCGAGGAGAGCCATGAGGAGAATCTACCGTGAAAGTGACTCCTCGTATCTGGCAACAGTCGGCTGCCGCCGCCAAGGTGTTGTTTGTTTTTGTTGATGAATAAATGGATATGGGGTTGGTTGCCCTATGAATGAATGAATAGATTGTGACATGGTTTTGGTATAGTTGAAAAGGTTCAAGAGGCAGGCGGGAAGGTAGGTAGATATTGCTGTTCGCATCATGGTTTTCGCTAACGTGTTGTTTACGAAAGCAAACAGTTCTACTTATGCCCCCTCTTAAAAACAAAAAGAATGCGAGAGGTATTAACCAAAAGTTTTAAAACATTCGAAAACTATAGCGATTATAACGCGCTGGAACTCTGAGCACCGGTTTGGGTAGTGTTCATTGTTATCGTGAGCAGTTCATCTAAGAGCTAACGGATGCGTCCATAGACTGCGGTTAATTGAATGGTCCATACGGCGTATCTGCAACTGCAGTCGCGGACGATCAGCGAATCGAGTGTAGAACTGTGAACGGTACAGTGGCACCGGATCTTGCCTTAATACTTGGCACCTTTTGCCATGACGTTCCCTCAGAGATCGGTTTCGTAGACTGGAACAATCTTGCTCACACATGGAGCTTTGGCGGAAATCGCTACCTCACATGTGGCTAAAAGAGCACTCTTTTAAATTTATAATTTTGTGGGCAAATATACTCACGCTATTGCACATCATTTTACACGTGTACAAGAACATAAGACCATGGGCTTGGAAAATTTATGCACATGTGTTAGTGCGCCCAATACTGATATATTTATGTAAATAATCTTAAACTTGAAAATATATCATTTTATATTTTACTATTTGTTTAAATTTGCATTTTGTTTACTGAAAACGGCTGGACTTCTGCCTCTACCGCACTGCGTTACGATACGTTCTTTTTGTAATTGGCTTTATGATAATAAATGATTGGCAACGCCACAAGCTGCTACAAAACTGTGAAAATAACAATTTGGCTTAACATGGGTTATATTTTTAACAAAGTCTAGTTATATAGATTTCTTTTATTAAAGTTGAGTACAGTGTTGTGGAATTTGAATGAAGTTCTACTAAGTTTTAGGCAAGTATCCACAGTGAAGATTTATTTTATTCGCAAATTAATACGGCCAGCAAAAAAAATGCATCTAGTGTGAATGGTAATCCCTGAAACAGATGTCTACAAAAACCTGCGCTGACTTCATTGGACTGGATAAGTTGTATTTCTATATTATCGGATCTTCGTGAAATGACACAACCCCACTGCCGAAGAATTCCTGAGTCCAGACAAAAATTACCACAGCTTGTGATGGGACACTTGTGTCTCATTTTAAAACGTAAAAAACTATGTGACATGTAAACATCTTTTTCTAAATTTAAGTCTTTATGTTTTGCAAAACTTTTTCTCCCCTACTCCTTACAATTCCCAATAGATTCTTTGAACTGTCATGGGGATTATTTTGCAAATCCGTTAAGTTCTCGTCGTCCTAAACTTTAGACCACCACCCTCGATGCCATTGTGTACAAATACAATATGGAAGTCGCCATTGTCGCAATGCAAAGAATAAAGAGAACGAACAAGCACGACGTTCGACAGCAATCACGTACGCCACTAAAAACCATCATGGATAACACAGGCCGCAGTCGCCGCCAAAGACAAACTCCCCCCAACTTCCTTTTCTACCACCACCTTCCGAACACAAGAGTTAACGAATGCATAAGGAAGGAAGAAGAATAAAACGCAGTAAGGCTAACGCAGGAAAAGTGGGTGGTGGGAACTCAGCCAACCAACCAACCACCACTTGTAGATAACGGCAAAAAATCCGCCCTTATTAACGCAAAAACAAACAATCACACATATTTTATAGCCATCCACCCATCCATTCCGGGGGGTTGCGCTGGGTTAAAGAACTCTTATCGTCACTCACTACAACGACAACGACTACTACTCCATCTCACACCCCCCATTCCAAACCATCATCCTTAACGGTTATTTCATCCCTTCTTCTAGCAGTTTGGGGAAAAATAAAATCTGCCTGGTCCCATTCAGCTCCCCCAAAGGAGGAATTAAAGCAACAATATGTTTTAAGCGGCCCAGACGTCAGCCACCGCCGCCGAACTGTTGAATGCAGCATTTGGAAACTTCAAAAGAATAATAATAATAAAACACAACAAAACCCATGGAAAACTTTTGTATATTGAAAAACGAGAGATTAGTGAGTCGTAGGAGAAGCAACAAGGACAAGCAATTTTACACCATAGCAGCATGCAACACCTTGGAACCCAAAAACGGGCAACTACGCAAACGCAATAATAAGCTCTACGAAGAGTAAAATTTCCACTCTTTACTGGGATATTTGATACGGCACTCTTTTTAGCCTAGAAAAGCTATTTACCTCAAAGCTACAGGTTGCAAATGCAGACCTCAAATCAACTCCCACCAAATGGTGTTGGGGAGAGAAAAAATGTTTCATTTTCACAGAGAGCGCAACGGCAATTATGGTATTTCCAATGGCATCAGCCGAAAGGAGAACCAACGGTTTAGCATTTTAATAGACTGAACCTGAAGAAGGAAGAAATTGGCTTAAAAGCCAAATACATTAAAAATGCTGTTGCTTTTACGCATATTTATGTAGGCAACAAAAGTGTACAGACAGTGTATGTATGTATGTATGTGTGTTTGAGGAAAATAGAGGAGATAATACCCAAGTACATAAGGTACATCCGCATATAAACAAACCACCACATCCTGCAAAGGGACCATTTTCAAAGGATGTATTAAAAAGTCCTACAGTTGATGTGTAGCAGCAGCAGTGGCAATAACCAAAAACAAGTCACACACTTGGATTGTTTTATTATGAATAAATAAAAAGCTCTTCCTGCTAAATGCTTTGTACTTTAACGTTGGCAGCACTGACACACATCCGAAATAATCAAATATCAATAAAGCCAACAAATTAAATCATTTTACAATTAAATTAATTTTTCGCGGAGTTCATAAATAAAATTTTTATTAAAATCCAAAGCAATTTTGCCATTCCAGAACGTTAAATCATTGAATAAATCAAATTGAATGATAATACCACATGTTTTAATAAACGGCAATAAGATTAGCCTAACTAATCGGAGATAGCATTTTTCCCCATACAAACTAAGAGAGAAAATCCGCTTAATGGGTAAAATAAACAGCTCTGCCATAAGACTAAATAGCAGGCTCAAGGTGTTATGCACGTGCTGTTTTAAAACAACTACAAATGATTGCTGTATTTTAGGCGCTTATTTGTAATATTTGACTAAAAAATTAACGGGTAACAAACCAACATTATCGCCGCTAAACAGATATTGTAGAAATATACCAAAATATATACGATGTAAAAATTCAAAAAAGGATTTATATATTTTACACTTTTGTAGAAATATACCAAAATATATACGATGTAAAAATTCAAAAGAGGATTTATATATTTTACACATTTGTTTCAGATCTAATGCCGAATCTAAAATACATATATTTTCTTCGCAATAATTATTATTTGTGCACGTAATTGAAAAACATTCACAATAGAGGTATTTCTTCTGTTGGCAATACTAATGTGTGAAAAACATATCGCATAAATTCAGGAAGAAGCTATACTATATATATACCTGGGCCCGAATGACCTAATACGTGATCAAGTACGCTATCATAGTGAACGGAAAACGCTTTATATGATAAAATGGTCAAATACACACAAATTGGTTAGTTGATGCATATAAAACAAAGAACGCACATCGTTAACGCATAAATACTATTGTGAATGACCATTATTTATTTATACTCAACAAAGAACACTAGATTTTTTGAAATTCTTTTCTATATAGTTTTTTTTTGCCTGTTAGGGCGAAGATCATTAAATTTTGCAATTTTTGTTTGTTTCTCTTTCGAGCTCAATGATCGGAGATTTTCTTTGCAAATGGAAAACGCCAGAGATAGCAACGCACATCAAACACTATTCTTCATTGTATTTGAATCATATTAATTGCGAAAACGCCTCTATGATGATACAATTACAACAATAACCACGCTCGAAAACCTGGTCTATTAGCTGAACATTTTTCCCAATGCATGTGTTTTTGTATAATGAGACTTTTTTTCTGCGACAATTACACTAGTTCCGTGGTACACATGATTTTGTGCATCTGTTGGAAGTTGTATTGATGGCTTCGAACGCTAGACAACGGCAACGGCTCTTGCTGTTGCTCTGCGTGCCCTGGTTCAAATACCGGCCGGGCTCTGCCGAATTTTTTAATTTTCAAGTTTCTTGCCTGTTAGGTCTGGAGATTTATCTACAAAAGAATTTTCAAACATATCAAGCCCTAACCACCAAAAAGATGTAGGTGACGAGGTGGTGGAATTTATTGTTTGTGAACAAAATCGCTAATATTTGACTATATTGATCTTACAAAAAATGTTATATCCCAATAATAATGCAAACTGTAATAAACTTGTGAATATTAATGTCTATGCAGATGAAATGTTGGTGTACTTGGTGAAAATATGTTTCCCTTTAAAATTACATCAAAATTAGTAATTCCCTTAACTGACAACTGATTATGCTAGCTATCCAAATCCTTCGCAATGTGAAAAGAATAACCAAAAAACGGCAACACTACTCATCTACTTAACAAGTTGTCGTTGCTATTGAGATAGGGTTTTTGTGCCGGAACGATCCAGCCTTCCCAGAGGCTGGTTAGGAGTCGCTACCCCTCTTCCACAAGTTGTGCGGGAACACACACAATTTTGAAGCAGCAGAAGATTGCGACATAAGAGAGAAGTCCTATAAGAGAAAAAGCAGGTGGTTTGGTTCAGTCTAAATATAGAGTTCAATTACATTTGGTGCCTTTTAAAAGGCATACATATATACGTATACGCATTTGTATTTATGTATAGATGCTAAAATGTACAAACACACACATGTATACAAATTCATATATAATTACGTCTCTCACCCATACGGTAGAAGAAACTTTTAAACTCGAAACAGGAAGTCTGGAAGGAATCGAAAAAATATACACCAGCAGTTTGTAAAAGGAAATACACATCCCAAAATACATTTGTATTATAAACATGCATATTTACATATGTTTATGTGCAATGGTAAGGGTAGGTAACTTAAAAAGGTTCTAAAGCACCTTTTTAAGTTGTGGTGGAATTGTTATTGCCCATGTTATTGCTGCCAAAATGCCGTCGTTGTTGTTGCAACTTCCCAGGACATTTTACAACTACATGCCTACATATAAACATATTTATGTATGCATGTAATTTTATGCATAATTTACATATTTTATTGAGAACCAAATCAAAATTTTAAATCTTGTTTGCTTGTAGCAAAAATTCTACATCAAAGTCTGTTGTCGGTGTGAAAACGTTTGCCAGCCGCCAACCATTCTCCTGGTTACTTTAATGGGGGGTTGAGAGATACTCGTTTCTTCTATGCATGTTTGTGTAACAAGACATCATAAAAAATGTAACCCCTATTTTTGGGCATTATTTCCATTAGTAGCCTGCCCGTCAGGCTAGGCGCGGCTACCACATTTATATATTTAACAAATAAAAATGAAGAACAAAAACGCAATCCTCGTATTTTGTTATTGTCAGGTACAAGAGAACATTTAAACGGGACAAGATGCCCTACCATGTCATTCACTCACACACGCACGCACCCAGGCAAAGGCAAAGACCATTGAAGTGGAACAAGTCGGAATAATTGAGCGGGCACGTTCATCGGGGAAAAGTTTTAATGATTTTCTTTACTTTTTTCGTTCTGTTTGTTTTTAGGGGGGAAGAGAAAATAAAACGTTAAAATTCTTGCTTGTTATTGCTGCGAAGGGAAAACATTGAAGCTAATTTTTTTTTGGAAAATGAGTAAGGAAATGCAAGAGAAGCAAACAATGTTTTTGAAATGAGAAAAAAAAACATTTAAGAAATCTGAACTGTTTCTAATATGTGGCTCTCTACTTTGAACATGATTTTTTAAATTTGGGTTACTATAAAAGGACTAGGTTAATAATAGTCCGTTGAATACAAATTTCTATATAGGTACAGCATTTGAAGACCATTGTGGAACATAGAAAGGTTAGCATGTCCGCATATGATGCTGAAACCCAGGGCTTGATACATGACGAGCAAAACAGCGGAGCTTATCGCCCCACTAATGTTGGGGATCTTTTCGAAGTCTTCAGCCATGCGACATATATAGTTACGCCGTATAGCCTCAACTACGAAAGGTCTCTTTTCGCGCCCTGAGCTAAAACTTGAGTCGAACAGCGCACATTTATGAGAGAAATCTTCGCGTTATTCCTTAATGTAATGTCCGCTACCGGATTTGCATTACATTTAGGCATAGGTACAAAACATCGATGCTTGGTGTCAGAGATTTTAGAAGGGGCGTAAAAGATCGAGGCACTTGGAACGCTATTCTATGTTCGGTTAATGGCACAAATGCTAAAGCATGCAAATTATCAAAATAGGTTGTAATTGTATTATTATTTAGTACATCAGCTACCATAGTTATATCATACCATAGTTATGAAATACTGTATATACACTTGCCAACACTCAGCTTCAAAACTTTAGTCTATGCCAGATACAAATTCCTTCGAACTAGTAAGGACTTGTAAAGTGAAAACATTTTCTTAGTAGAGAAATACCGATTTTAAATCTTTGCATGGCTCCATTAAGGGGCAGGGGAAAATTTCTCACATAACAATGAGCGCTGTCCGATTCAAGCTATGGTCGCGTCCGAAGGGTGTGCTACACCTCTTTGCGGAGTTTTTTTTAAACGGCATAATACCTCACAAATGTCATCAAAAAGACAACATCTTCGAATAACTATGGGACGAGAATGAAGTGGTTTAGGCGCAATGGTGTATACCTCAGCCGTATCCCATGGAGAGTCTCAGTGAGAGGCCGGGCGGCATCGCCTCTTGCTTAAATATTGACTGTCCATGATGATCGATAGCTCAAAGTTCCGGTCTGTGTGATGCTCATAGTTATCTCGTTTTCAATCAATTTTTTAATTGATCCAATCAAAAAATTAATTGAAAATTTCTGACATTTTAATTGGGATCAATTAAAAAATTAATTGGAATTGCAAAAATTGTCTATAATTTTTTTTTTTATCGAACAAACAATTTTTTAATTGAAAATGTTTTAATCACCTTTTAAAAAATTGTGATTAATATTATCATTTTCGTAATTAAAGCAGTTTCAATTAACATTTTTTTTCTGTTGTTCTTATGACGCTACCTCTTCATTGTACTAGGGCTGACAACAAGGGCATAACAAAAGTGTGATGACCTTGTTGTCACCTATATCTAAATATGATCCAATCTTCACCATATTCAGGAAGGCAATGTAAGGGTCCAACACAACTAATTATACCAAATTCATATAGATTATCAATCCCATGGCAGGCGGTTGTACGTACCGAATTGACCCGAGGTAGTCCTTCATCGACAACAGCTGCCCCCTCAGTGTACAACACACTGCTACAACCAACAACAACAAATTCATCTGTTAAAAAAATTCAGCTTTTATGGACCTAGCTTAAATCGTGGGATCGGTATGTGTATAGGACAGCTATATCCAAATACAGACCGATCCAATCCCATGGCAGCCGGTTGTATGTACCGGATTGATCCGATGGAGTGCTTCATCGGCAAGGGCTGCTACCAGAATTCAAGATATGATGAAAATTTACGCCACTACACCCAAAACCCAAAATGCAAATACGCCCCAGACAGGTATATGGAGAACAACAACAAAACATTTGAGGCTCATTTTCATATGTTTGGGGGCTTTTTCATGAAACTATTGGGGTCAATTTGGGGTTTCCCCAAGTAAATCTGAACTTTTCCAATTAAATTGGGAAAGTTCAGGTTACTATAACTTAGTGCATTTAGAGATAGACCCATTGATAAGTATAGCGAACGACTCAGAATCACTTTCTGATTTGATTTAGAAATGTCCGTCTGCCTGCCTGTTCGATCGGCTTCAAATTTGGCACATACATTTTTTCGGCGTAGAGACGAAGCCTATTGAAATTGGAGTATCGGTTCAGACTTAGATATAGCTTCCATATATATGTTCGTCCGGTTTTTAAAAAGTATTTACCGATTCTCTAGAAATTTGGCGGGAAGGATTTTCTTACGACTCTTAGTATTATTGGCGAATTTCATAGAAATCGGTTCAGATTTAGATATAGCTCCCATATATATGTTCGTCCTATTTTGAGAAATATTGCACTAAGTGCTCATTTGTTAAACGATTCTCTTGAAATTTGGCTGGAAGGATTTTGTTATGACTCTTGGTATTAATGGTGAATTTCATAGAAATCGGTTCAGATTTAGATATAGCTGTTATATATGTATATAGCCCGATTTTCAATTCTAGAGCCACTGCAGGCTCATTTATCGACCAACCGTGCTATTATCAACGCTTTCCTCGGCGACTAACACGATATCTAAGAAGTTTGCTCAAAATCGGTTCAGTTTTTGATATAGCTCCCATATGTATGTATGTCAGATTTTGGGTTATTTGCAATAATGCTGTGATTTGTCAACCACAGTTTTTACAGTTTGAACATATTTGCTCGAAATTTGATACGGATTGTTTAATAACCCATCTAAAAACATTCGCCGAGGTCCATCAAAATGGGTTCAGAACTAGATATAGATCCTACTTTGTATATATAGGGTAGGTGTAGGGTATTATACAGTCGGAACCGCCCGAATTTTGTCTTTCCTTAGTGGTTGAACTTGATTTCTTGAGCCTTACAGGGCGCAATTACAGTCCGAATTGACACGGTACAGCACGGGAGCTCCGATCTATGTGGTGTTCATCATTGCCACAAGAAGCTTAGCTACCATGCGCGTCCACAGGTTGCGTATAGTGGAATTCTCCCTACGGAGTAGCTGCAACTGCCTATTGTGTTCGATGCAAGGCGAGATATTGGCGCCTTTAAATAATCAATGGCCATCATGTTCCCGCGGCGATCGGTCGTATAATCCGGAACGAGCTTGCCCACCTATAAGAGGCTGACAAGGATCGCCAAAACAATAACATTATTCGAATTGGCTAAAATTTTACAAAATGACTTCTCCTATGCCAACAGTCACTCCAAATATGGTTAAAATCGGTTCATAACCTGATATAGCTCCCATATAAATCGATCTTCCGATTATACTTCTTGAGCCCCTAGAGAGCACAATTCCTATCCGACTTGGCGATCATTCTGCCCATAGTGCAATGTGAAAAATATTTTTTGCTCTTTCAAAAAAAATAACTCCAGAAGAAAAAATCCCTCTATTTTTTTTTTTTTTTTAATTTTTGAGCATTGTGCGTTCTTTTCCTTTTTTTAAAAAAATTTTAAAAAATATTTTCGTTGCCCGATTTTTGAAAATATTTTGGTGAATTTCAGGGTGAATTTCGAGCGATTTTTGAAAAAAGCGCCTACGGCGCTTTATAAAATATAGAAAAATATTTTCGTAAAATCGCCAGATTTTTGTAAATATTTAGGTGCCTTTGGAGCCTATTTGCATGTTGGTTTTTGAGGTGAAAATACACTCCAAATTCTAATTCGCAATTTGATCCCAATTTAATATTGGGACCCAAATTCATTTATTATTGGGTTTTGCGTTTGCCACTGTCATGGCGCCAAATTGAAGACCCAAATTTGTTTCTTTCAAATTTTGACAACTGAAGAAAAAAAATGTCACAATAAACTTATTTACCATCAAGAACCTCTGCATTTCACTATCTGAACCCTCTTTTCATTTATTCCAAGAAAATAAAAAGAACCCCCCCCAAACCTTTGCTTATAGTGTCTTAGTGGTCGAATGAAATCACAATAATTAGATTTTATTTTTAACACAAATATATAAACAACAATAATATTTGTTTATACAAGAACAGAAGACGAAGAAGAAGAGAGAGAAAAAAAAGAATTGTACCTAATTAAAAAAACAATGCACGTTCTTCATTTGGGGAGAAAAAGTGACTTCTTCACTAACAACACCACCACCACACAAGTCATTCGCATTGTGTTGCCGTCAGCGTTAGCGTCGTCGTCATCTTTGGTGATATATCCACCAAAAAACAGTCAAGAGGAGTCAATGGTCTTTGTTATGCTAAACGTTTAATTGAAGACAAAGCAAATCTGCTGCCTTTTTCTGAAATTGTTTTTATCTTTGAAAGAATATAAGAAACCCGTTTAGTTTTGTTGGATAACAAAGGGGGTGAGAATCTCTTGACGATAGGTACGAAATTCACTATTCCAAATAAATCGGCACAATGATGATGCGATAAGATAGACAGGTAAACTGAAAAATAATAATGACCATTATGGCTATTATTTGATAATCTAATTTTTCATTTTTGCCAAATACAAACTACTATGAAGCATCCCAAATGTGGACAGGTAGGTATGAGGTATGCATACTTGTGTGTTTTGCACATTCTGAAGACAGGTCTTTAAAATAAAATCTGCCACAAGTGACTCTAAACGCATTGCAAATCAAATTTATTTGTATTTTAGTTTTTTTGATGGTTTTATATTTTCAGCTGATAATAGCTTAATCAATGAGCTTTATAAATGGCAGCGTGTTATACCGATTTGAATAGATCAAGAAAAATGTTTAAACTAACAGCATTAATAAATTATTATTGGTACTGATTCACTAAAAGTTTTTCGCACAAGTGAAAGAGGTAATACTTTTTAATTTTTTCCAAAGTTTCAAATATTCCTGGAAACAGCCTGCCCCGCAGGAGTCCTGGCATTTTCCAAAATCTGCTTAAAACTACAGGCAAAGCATGGCTGCCGCCACGATATACTACGTTCCAGAAAAAAACCCTCTTCATTGAATTCACTTTGAATTGTCTTCTTTTTGCAGATCTGGCAACAGCAACATAAAAACATTTTCTGATATACTACCCGCCACGATATACTACGTTCCAGAAAAAACCCTCTTCATTGAATGCACTTTGAATTTTCTTCTCTTTGCAGATCTGGCAACAGCAAACATAAAAACATTTACTAGTGTATAGTGTTATAATTCCCATATAACGGTAACAGTATTGTAATAGGTCGTTTACACATAGCAATGAAACTTTTGTGGTACAGTCGGATCCGCTTAATTGAAAACCCTTTAATTGAAAAAAGCCACAATTTAAGGATATTAACTCCGCTTAATTAAAAACATTTAAAAAAAATATCGATTAATTGAAATAAATTACTTGAACTAATTGATTTTAAGGATTTTTAAAGACACTTCATTCAGCCTAATTGAAAAATCGCTTAATTGAAATAGATACAAATGTATGCCAAAAAGTCCCAATTTAAGAATATCAAATCCGCTTAATTTTAAACATTTAATATAAAATTTTTACGTTTGGTGAAAGTTATTTAACTAATTGCACAATTTCTAACAAGCTTCACATCATCTCTTCCTCACAGTTTTTATAATTACAGATCTTTAATTTATCTGTAGTTCTGCTTATGGAAAACATTATGTATACTAGCAACGTTGGTTAAATGAAAAGCATTTCAATTATTCGGACTTTGCATAACTGAAAACATCGGACAATTGAAATAAATTTAATGAATTTTTCAGTTTTCAATTAAACAGCTTCGATTGTATATGGTATTTCGGCCTACTTGTATTCCCAGAATTTGTCTCATTGCCTAAATGGTACTTTGCAAAATACAACCAAAAACATTATTCAAGAACTTTATCAACTGAATATTTGTTTCGTTTGGTTATTTTTTTTTTTTTTTTGTCTTTTCTTCCCTTCGCCAGCAACTAACAAGAAAGGTATTTGAAATGAAACCCCAAGATACTATTTTTACCGCCTTTTCTTTTATCAGCAGAAGAGTAAAACTATGGTTTTCTTCTCCATAATGAAGTGGCGGCAAGTTTTCTAGGAACATGTTTTTTTGTTTAATGTGAATTCCAGTGAATTTTTCATTACTTTTGTCATTTAGGAAACAACACAAATTTTCAACTATCAATCTCCCAGTGTGTGTTCTTATCCACACATTCGTCTTGCTTAACTATTACCTGAATTTCTTTTTTCTACTGCCTTGAGCTAAAGTAATACCTAGAATAGGGTTCAAAGAAAATTTGTTTCATAAATAGATTCCTTTAGGTTTTCCAAACCCCACAAGGCCTATCACGTACACACATACAGCCATTATTCTATGCCAAGATTATTCTCGATGCCTTATTTCTAGTAAGAGCATAGAATAGATGAATAGAGGCAAGTAGTCCCTCCATATGATACGTTTTTGTTACCTTTGCAAGTTAGACATAATCTTGTGAGGATGTGCACATTGACATCCACCATACAGTTACATATGTACATACCTGAGTACGTAAGTTTCTCACAAGAAAATAATCCTTAAGGGTTTTGTGTATGGTTGGTGAGGTAAAGGATAAAGGGCAAGGGGACCATTAGACATTCTTCAAAATGAATCCCAAAATCTAATGAGTCAACGACTATGGTATTATTAAAAATAAAGGCGACACGGTTTAACCCATTAAAAAGGGACAAAACAATAAAAATCCCCAAGATTACAAAACAGCATTTAAAAGGGGTTTAGTCCTTTTGAGAGGCAAATAAAATTCAGTGAAAAGCTGACAGACCATAACATTTTAATGTGGCAAAAGAATGTTTTCTTCATCAGCGATACTCATTTTAATTACTCAGTCCGAAAAGCATGTTTCACACTTTTATTTAATTATGTGAATGTTATTCGTACTTGGTGTGTGAAATTTTAATGTCTGAGAGGAGTAGATAGTTTCATTAGAAGTTTGAAATTTAGTAATGGAATTCGACAGTCTTTTTTGAAGTCTTGATAATTTGGCATTCAGAAAAACTGTGTCCAACCTTTCACACGGTGTAATATCATTGAAATACGAGTATCCCCTTTAGAACTGGAGTCAAATGCGTATTCAATATATATCAATTCGACTTAAAAGTGCGTCTCAGAAAGAGGCAATCCAGACTTTTACCTTTCTTCACTAAAACTTCATTTAGTTCTGTTTTCACTTCACTTCCTATGTATGATCAATGGATTGAGGTCTGGGGACTTAAGTGGGTGTCATACCAAATATGATGTGTTATAAAAAACCACATTCTTGTGATATTAGACGTATGATTGGGGTCATTATCAAGCTTAAAGTCAAATGAAGTGGGCGGGTTTAACTTTTTGGCATTTCTCTTTGCATTTTCCTTTAAACTTTAGTTTTGTCTTTTATGCTATTTATACATATTGTGTTCCCATCATCGGCAGAAGAAGATCTCCAGCCCCATACCATCTCTAACCCGAGAGTGAGTGGGCTTTAGGTCTTGCAACTCGCCAACTTGCAGTTGGTGCAAGTTTCTGTCTTTCATATGTTGTGTTTGGTTGCTGGTTAGTCATCCATCTGATGGAGAAATGGCCAATCCACTCTTATCGCTGAAGAGTTCTTAATAAAAATATAGCGATTAACAATTGGTTGATATTTGAAAAAAGTGGATTACATCCACGCTGTTTTTAAAATCATAAGGTACGCTTCTGATTGTCATTGCTTCTTCGCAAAATCTTCCAAATCAAAAACTCACCTCTCTAGAGACACCAGAGTTGATGTTGTTATTGGGTGTCCAAAATGACTTTACGAATAATTTGCTGGCGTTCTTGGTCAGTCAAAGCTTGTGGACAATCGGGGCGTTTATGAAATTCTAAATTCTGTTCTCTTTGCAAATCTGTGTATGATAATTATAATTATACATATTTGTGTATATGATTTGCCTACATCTATCTACCATTTCTCCAATCTCCGGAAAAGTCATACCATCATTGTGAAAATAAATACTAATTTTGCAATGAAGGACTCCATCGAGTCAGTCCGGTACGTACAAGCTTCTGGTTCATTTAATCAAAAAGTTAAGTTTATCTCAAAAAGATTCGCTCTTCTTATTTGGATTATTTTTTATATATAACGGTAAAAAAAAAACAATCATGTATCAGTCAAGTATGTTGCCATATCGGTAAAATCTTTTATGGCAAATTGAATAAAACGAAAATCCCTGAATAAGTTTTTGGAACAATAAATACGAATTCTTTGCTAGGTACTAGCATTTAGGTATACCAATTGTTTTTAGTCACACCGTAGGCAAAGTTTACCCTACCAAACCTGACAGATGTGCAAATATTTAAGTTTTTCGCCGTATGAAGCCAAAGTGCTACTCCACCGTGTCGAAGACGTTACGATGTCCGCCTATTATGCAGAAGACTTAGTTTGGAACATTGTTGGAAATATAAGAAAATTTCTGCGATAATTATCTTCTCACTAATACAGGGGATTTTTGTGATGTATCTGGTCGTATAAAACTTCTCTATAAAATGGTAAGCATCTCCGCCTATTACGCTGAAGAATTAGGTTGGGACACTGGTAGAAATATAAGAAAACTTCGGCGATGGCTATCCCCTCACTAATACAGCGGAAGTTTGCGATGTATCCGGTCGTATAAAACTTCTCTACGCTTTGCTGCACACCTTTCGGTCTCGGCAATAAAAGAGAGGTCGATCCGTTTTCATTTAGTTTTAAACTTCAATTGGACACCAATTGCCGAGACCGAAAGGTGTGCAGCAAAGCACCATTTTTCCTTAACCCTGAAAAGCCATCCTTATTTTGTTTACAATTATAATAACCGTCGCGCGTCATCGTTTCGACGAAGGGTGACTGTCAAGGGTTAAAGACATTTTCATGATCAACTTTGATATCCCTACACAATTTTTGCCCAATGATCTGGAGCTACTTAATTTTCATAGTAAAAAACGAAAACACTAAAATTATAATGATATTTGTGTTTTTGTCTATTATTGTCTTATGTCGATAGTTTTGTTTATACAATTATTTATGGATCGATTATGTATTGTAAACCACTTTCAGTTGAGTTGCCAACGGGCATATTTGTAATAGAAATTTCAATTTATGTATTGAATTACACATTTTTTTACAATTTACTTAGCAGCTGAACATTCAACGAACCGATATTGAATGAACTGACCAAAAAAATTGCCAATTTTATACTAGTTTTTATTTCATAGTTTTATCTTCTGGCAACGCAACTATATTCAGTTGAGTTTCAATCAGTAATAGACTCCTTAAGCTTGGCCGAAGAATCTGCTTCTTACTGTAGATCTGGCAACAGTAAAAATGAGAAACATCTGGTAGTGTGACGACAATTCCTATTTAGCCAGGATACACTAATAGAAGGTAAGGTCACTTGCGAAAGAATACATAAAGTGGATAGTTTCATGAACATCATTTAGGATGTCAAGTCTACCGAATGAAGATGTCTATAAATAGAAGAAAACGTAAATAAAGAATGAATGTAAAAAGAGAACAAGTTGATATCCTTAATGCCAAGTACTGCCAAAAATTAAAAAAATTGTATGTCGGCTGATCACTTGGCTTACCTAACCTAACTAATGACACTGACGTTCCCGCTGCGATCGGTCCTATGGGCTGGAACAATTTGCTCACCTCCTATAGAAGATTTTCGAGGATCGCTACCTCCACATGCAAATATGTGGCTACAACAGAATTCCAACCCTACGTTTATGAATTTGGTGGATAAAAACCATCCTAAAACTGGAAACATTTGATCTTGGTAGTTTTTTTTCTGGAATACCTTTTATTGGACTTGTTTAATTAACTGATGGCAACTCTGATTTTCTTATTCCAGAAATGCATTCAAGTAAATATTAACTTAGGTGTTTTTTCTCCCATTAGTGACCAAGATGCATTTTAATATCACGGCCATAAATCCAACATAACTTCCAATGCAATCGAAGAAACAGGAAAAGAAAAAGTAATAATAATAACCAAATTCATCTCCATCAACACAAACAAAAATCATGTATATTAAAAAAAGTGTAGCTAGAACACAAAAAAGAAACACTTTAATTCTGTTCCATTGTTTTTTTGTTGTACTTTTTTTAAGTCGAGTTCACATCACTTGAAGCCATGCACACAGGCATAGTCATACATACATACTCTGAGACGTTCACAGGCTCGCCATAGAGCCGCCACGGCTGCTTGAACAACACACCATGGAAAAAGTTCAAACAGAGTTCATAACCAACCATCATCATCATCACCAGCTCCGCCAACGTATAAAATGTACACCACACAGAACAAATGAAAGAACGTTGATGGAAAAAAATTGTGTAGGTTTTCTCACAGCCAGAGTTTATTTTCAAGTTAGTTATTCCTCAACGTTTGTGAATAATTCGCAGTGTATGGGCGTGAGTGTGTGTGTCTGTTTGTCCATACACAATTTTTTGCCCATTCTTTTTTCTGTTTGTTATTCGCAGTCGTGCAGTTTTTTTGTTTTTGCGCGAAATATTTAACAAAACAAAAAAAAAAGAAATTTTACCAACGAGAAAAAAGTAGCAAAGCGAATATTCAAACAAAACAAGACAACAAAGCAGCATGGCATGTTCAGGGCTTTGAGTAATGCATACTCTTAAGTATTGGAAAGACGCGTTTTTCACAATAGGTATAGAAAATTCTGAAAATTATATATAAACCGCTTGGTGCACTATGAGGAGAGCTCTTAATACAACATAATAAAATTATTGTTTTCTGTATTTTAAGAAGAACACACACACAATATGCCTTTAGTGTTACTACTTGCGGTGAAAAATTTCAGTACTATCAATTGACATCATTGTTAAATAGAAACAAGACCCTATGCAAAAGCGCAGTGCGCTATGACCGAGTGAGTAAACAAGAGTTTTCGTTTGCCTCAGTAAGAGAACTGAGTTTGTTTCTCTTCATTTCCAGAAAATTTAGAATATTCTCCATGCAGCGTACGCAACGCACACACATTCATATGTACAGTTTATACGTGTTGGTGCGTCGTAGCTTTGGCTTTGCAAGAGTTGCCATAAATATTGAAAACAAGGCATACGGTCAACCCCTTGGGGAAATAAGAGAAAGTATAAGAATGTTGTAGAGACTGTTTAAAGACTACAATCTTTTATGCTGAAGAGCTTAGATTACGTTATAGAATAAAAATCAAAGGGGCCAATGTTAATCTTTTTTAAGATATTTGTGTAAAAAGAGTTTCCATTTTAAGTAATTTTATATAAATATTTAAAAAATATATATTTTCATGTATGTTATTTATTCTTCCAAAGAGGGAAAGAGTCTAGCCAATTTGACCAAGGAAACGAGCATCAAAAGAAATGAAGGACTTTTTTCAGGAGAAGAATTTGTCATTATGTTTGTCTGTTTACAAAAAAATATGTTAAAATAGTAGCGACATGTCGCCGCGTCAATACAAATTACGCTTCAGTTAATTGCTAATTAAAAACTGGGTCACAAGCAACTCTGTTTCATAGGAGTTACCTTTGTTGTGTGTCGTTTGCAGGGATGGAACATACACATTTTCAAGTGGTATTAAAAATGTACTTTGTTGGCCGAATAAGTACATTAAGTTTTGCATAAAGGTTTCAAAAATATTCGAGTGGAGAAAGAAAGTCTGCTTTGTAAAAAATCTTATTATTTGACGTGAAAAATTGTTCAAACGTTACAATACGGTCTTTTTTCCCCCTTAGAAATGTTGACAGGAATTTTGAACCGAAGTTAGGTGTACCAATAACATGTTCTTAACAATTTTCAAGCTTCTACTGAATATATCGGTATCCTATTGAGGGTGAATGTGGGAACTCACTTAAAGATTTCACCTATGAATTTTCAATTCCATGGCAGCCGGTTGTATGTACCGGATTGACCCGATGAAGTTCTTCTTCGGTTGGGGCTGCCGCCTCAGTATACAATACACTGCTACAACAACAACAACCTATGAATTTCAATGGAAATGCCGATAATAATAGTATATGGTATCTTTATCTAAGCATAAGTCGATATTTGCCCACTTTCAATCCCCAAACGTCATTAATAATGCAAATTCGATAGTGCGACGAACGATCATAACCAAATCGAATAAGAATAAAGAAATATATTTTGCAGTAGTGGATTTCGTAAAGTTAGAACTACTCGCCTGTAAAGATAAAAAAGGCTTGAAAAACATCCAAATTTTTCAAACAATTCTTTGGTCTTGGAAAAATACTAAACGGGTCGAGGTGTACTACGGGACACCATGAATCGGACAGTACTAAAGTATTGACGTTACCATGCCTGGTCTTTGTATGACTTTGATTTCTGATACGTAGTCCAATAAAACGCCAAATATTTCGTAACCAATTATTGGACAATTTTCCTGCGGATGATAGTACAAGGGTTAACGAACACTGATAGAAAAATGACGGTAATTTGATTTTTAATATTATTTGGTATTAATTCAATACCAAAGGAGGCTATTTAGAATTGGCGGCGTCACATACGTATGGATTGTCATCGCGCCAGAAATGTTTTTGTGCTTTGTTCTTAGAATATTGAAAAATATATTATAAAATATAAAATATTTTATAATATTTGTAAAACAAATAAATAAAATGTTTTAATAAAATTTGAATGCGTAAAAACCTTGTCAAATACTCGAAAGAGGTGAAAATTGCATTAGTACATATTCTAAAGTCATTCTACATCAAAACACGATAGTTTGAGTTTGGACACGGTGTAACATAACTCTTTGTTATTATTAACATAAATAATCGAAATAAAATTAGATTAAAATTATTTTCAATGTTTTTCTTTTTGGTTCATTAGGGAATAATCAATAACGGTTTGGTACTAATTAACTAATAACAGATTGGTTTTAAAATAAATACCAGTTCAGAAATAAGGCTAGTACAAAACGGTACTAATTATTTTTTCGAAGTCAAACTAAATTTGTGAATGTAATTTTGTAAATCATTGGTATACATTTTTTAGCCATTCACAATAGAGGTATTTCTGCAGGTGGCCACACTTAAGTGTGAAAAACATATCATGGCAAACCCGTACACTGACATTCTGCTTAAGCCTGGGGCCGCTTACGTGAACGAGTAAATTTGTTCGAAATCTCTCCATTGTGAATTTTTTTATTGAACGTGAATTTTTTAATTGTTTATAATTTATAACAAATTTTATATTACAGTGAGTATAAAAGTGGTATAAAACACATTAAATTTGACATAAAATTTCATTCACTACTAATGCGCACTCGACCACATATGCGTAATTCGGCTCCTGATTCATCATTTTTGCTATCACAATAGTATGTTATTTTTGTATGACATAACCTAAAAATGTGAACAAATTTTATTATTTTATGCACACAAATTGCTATAGTTTTGAAAACAGTTTAATTTGTTGTTGCTTTTATTCAACAGCTGGTCTCTTTTTGTTTTTGTCAGAAGGAACAGAGCACCGATCTAATCGAAAAACTAAAAGCGCTATTTTGATATAGTGATTTTCAAATATTAGTTTCATTCATTACATACATACTATGTGTACAACTTTAACAATAGCAACTGTCATAAGAAAAAAATATATTGTGCGATTATAGACTTTAAAAATGAGTTTCGCCACACCCTTACAAAATGTGTTTCTATGGCCAAATTTTCTACGCCGACTTTACGTTCCATTTTTCGTGCGATATTCCTATGTTAAAATCACAAGATTTGGTGCAGATCCCCAAAAACTACATTTTCAACATCTTTGGAAGCAAACATTTTGCAGGGGTACTGTATTGTGAATTGCGAAATAAACATTAGTCCCCATATTCAGAAAATTGTATGCAGCTTTAAAATAGGTTTATTGACGGATTTTTTTATAGAACTGTCAAATAAGCCTACTTCAATGCTGCATTAAGCTTGGTGAATACCAGTGTAAATGAATTTCTTGTAAAATTACGACTGCAATTCTCCCTCAAGATTCTCGATTAATATGGAAGCTATATCAGGTTGTTCCCCCGATTCAGACTAAAAAGAAATCGTGGAATTGCTTTATATGGAAACTAAATAAAGTCATAAAAGAAGTTATATACAAAATGATGCTACATCAATCTAAAATATATGTGTGTTTCGAGTGACAACCTCTAGCACGTATGTCATGGCGATCAAGGAAATATACTTTATGCTGGCTTAGATCAATATTTCATTGTTGCAAATGGAATGTCGAATTTAATGTACACTTCCTGTTGTAGATGTTGAAAACGTGCCCACAAATAAACCATTAAGGAACAGAGGACACTTCTCTCATATAAGTGAGTGTTGTCCGATTCAGGTTTTAGTCAGTGGGAAAGGACCTGTTTATAAACGAGTATATAAAAGAGCTGGCAAACTATCGATGGCACTACCGATAGTATCGAGATAATTATTGCGTTAATATTGATTACTTTTTGTACTATCGATACTATCGTTAAAATATAACTCTTTTGTCAAAATTGCACCCCCTTTTGTCGTAAAAAAAATAATGGTTAGCTCACAACTTTTTAACTCATAAGTCAAACGCATGTTTTTTAGTAGAAATTCTTCCAATTTAAGGCAAATTTATTTTTTTGTGAGCTAATAACACTGCGGAACAGATAGTGGGTCATAGCCTTAGGTGTGAGAAATTCGAACTTTAAGTGAGTCAGAAGGGCAAAAACCAGAAGGGGTTTTATTGGGTTGCCCAAAAAGTAATTGTGGATTTTTTAAAAGTATATGCATTTTTAATATAACTTAGAATGAACTTTATTCATATATATTTTTTTACACTTTTTTCTAAAGCAAGCTTAAAGTAACAGCTGATAACTGACAGAAGAAAGAATGCAATTACAGAGACAAAAGCTGTGAAAAAATTTGTCAACGCCGACTATATGAAAAATCCGCAATTACTTTTTGGGCAACCCAATAACTTATCCTTGATCGAAGACGGGTCAACCAATACCTCAATATATAGCTTATTGGCAGTGTACAGGTATTCAGGAATGGGGCTAATCAAAGCTCGGCCCAGTCAAATTTAATAGTTTTTATGTGTTTTCTTTGAAAATATGCATATTTTAAAATTAAAGAGTGTGTCGTTACTATCGATAGTTTTGAAGAAAAATTTGGAATGGGAGGAGTATCAATAGTATGCCAGCTCTTATCTTTATGATCTACAGCGTAAAGTTCGCATGGTATAAACATTTTTTCCTAACCAGGGGCCGAATTAAAGCAAAGGTGATCGATTGTGCTTTCGTAGCGAAGGAGAATGCGTCTCGTATTTAATGGATGTTTTACCACTTTTATAGTCACTTTAATGTCAAATTTTTACGATTTTTAAATTTTAATTCAAAAATATTTGTTCAATAAAGAACTGCATAATTCACAATAGAGATTTCGATCGATTTTACTTGATGTATCAATGATGTACAGACCTTGATGTATCAAATCTTTTTCTATGATTTCCACTCTACGTTAAAAAAAATAATAGGTTAAGAATTCATCTATTGTGAATGGTACAGCAAAATCTTTTATAACAATAATGTATTTGTGCAATTTCCGCAAGCCTGACGTCATGGATAATTTTCCGTTATAAGCTGCAACGGATAGTTATCCATATCATGCGATAAAGCATTTGGCGCGAGGTGATAACATTAAAAAGAGCTTATGCATTTGATGAATTTTATAAACGAATCAAAATAAATTTAGGTATTGTTAACAAACTTAACACATTTCTTGAACCACGCCAATTTGAACTTTTGAATACAATTTGGAGAATTGTAAGTGGGGTTCTACAAATTTATTAAAGACAAAATGTTAATGGGGACCTTTCCATGTTTTGGTCTATCGATACCGTCTTCGTTATTTTGCTATGAAAACAATTATAAACATTATGGCGTAATCTATGATCCATGTTGCATACAAGCTTAGTAACCTTGTAACTGCAAATTCAACAAATGTTCTGGTAAAAACTTTAGCAAATTTTCCGTTTAACGGGAATGGTAATAAATAAAAAAATATATATATGAAAAAAATACGGTATCGACCAAAAACTCAATTTTGGATGCAATTATTAGAAATAAGCGTTTCGGCAAGTTTATTATACTCGTTCACAATAACACTTTCTTTCAATCAAATAGATAAAAATATGTGCAGCATAAAAATAAAAAATATTTTTTCTCCAGATAAAGGGAAACCAAGTGTAGTTGCATGTTCACTGTGATGTTTGTAAACAATTTGGTAAAAAAAATCTTTTGTATTAATTATTTAATAAAAATATTGCAATTAATAAGCAATTTTTCCTTGCATTTCTTTAAAAAAGAAGACTGCAATTGTTAACAACATTTCTTTGTTATAGATTCATTCTTCTTTTGACAATTACCAAAAAGTTCATGCACAACACTATCCCAAGTTTATTGACCCCCGCAATTGCTCAATCTAAGTCTTTACACTGTCCAAATGGATACGTTTACCACATAATTCATCTTAACCAATACATTTTCTCGTTCAACAATAAGAGCAGCTCATATTTCCCTTTACCATCTGTTAAAATTTGATATTCATTGCACCATATGAAATAAGCGAAGAAAATGGTTTTTGTTTTCACTGTTCGTTATTTCAGCTTAACTGTGGCGAAAAAAAAAACGCTGCATTGACATATTTCAGCAAACGGGAAATTTTTGGGATTTTATCCAAAACGGGGACAAAGCAAATAATACCATTAGGCAATTTAGGTAAATCGCTAAAAAAGAACACCTTTACTGGCAGCAGAATCCTCTTGATATTGTTTTTAGTTTATACTCTAATAAAACATAATTTTATTAAATTTTGTATGAACATTTTTTTTCTGTTCTATACATGTTTAATTTTGCATACTTTTTTAATTCTCAATAAGAAATTTCACAATTTTATCCATGCACACATACACACACGTATATTTATGCTGATCCAGCATTCTTTTGTATAATCCAACCTTCTCTTCTACAACGCCGCCATCATCATTTGACGGCGATTTTTCACTCATAAATTGTTTGAAGTCTTTTTTTTGGTTTTTTGTGTTTTGTTTTCTTGGTTCAAGTCGTTTTGAAATCACAAAATTCTTGAGAACTTTTTTCTGGTTTTTTTTTTTAATTTTAATCCATGATTAATGTGAGCAGGCACGATGTTGTTGATGTTCGCTGTTGCTTGGTTAAACAAAACAAAAAAAAAAGCAGAAGTATGGTTCACTCACAATGGCAGCAGCAGTAAGCGCGCGGCGCGTTGTTATCGCCACCAATTTTTAGAACAACTGACAGATATACAAGCGCTTTTTTTTGGTTTGCTTGTTTCATCATGTAGTTTCAAAGCGAAATTTGCACCACAGTTTTAAACACTTCTTTCTTTCCACCACATTGTGTGTTAATATTCTTTTTCAAATTTCACACTTACTCTACCTTAATTTCTATTTTAAAATTACATATTCGATTACATACATATCAAAAATATTATTATTCACCTTTTTTTGTAAAGATTATTTCTTTTTTTGCTCTTGTTTCACCACAAATATTGTTACAAATGCATATACATATGTATATACATATGAATGTGTTTTATCAACAAATTTTACTCTTTTTGTTTAAACTTTTTTGCGTTGTTTTCAATAAAAATTTTGCTTATGTTTGTTTTACTGTTAACTTTTCTGTTTTAATTTTTTCGGTGTTAAAATTTTTATTTCTTTTTAAAGTTAGTTAGGCATTTATTCTTTTTCCAAGGGGTGACGCCGATTGAACAACAAAAAATAAAGAGTAAAACTACAAATTCAACGGACAACGGGCGTACAAACGAAATATACGCGCGACGACGACGAAGAACGACAACAGAATGATATAGAAAATGGTAAAAATTTGTTGTACAGCCAGAAACCCGCACACACTCATAAGCGCGCATCTCACTCACACAAAATCAACCAGACGCTCTCCCAAGAAGAGAACCAGAGAACAGACTTACGGAGAGAAAAGCAGACTTCCTTTGCAACAACAACAATGATAACAAAAAGCCAAGCGGCAAAAACAAGCCAAAATAAAGCAGAAGTAAAAAAATAACAACAAAGAGGGAGAGAAATAAAGAAACAAGAACTATTTCCAGCAGGGATGCCAACTACTTGCTTTTCTATTACTATCTGGCGTTATAGAAATGAAAAAACGTTTAAAATGAATGGCCAGTATAATGAACGTGTTTTACAGTGAAAATAAACATTTGTACATGATTACTTTTTAAGATAATAAATATCGAAGCAAAAGCATGCTAATTTCATAAAGTGGGACATTCCCTCGTCATATATGATGAAATTTTAAAAAAGTTATTATATTATCATTAAGAGTTTTTTAGTATTTGCTTTGAATTTCACTGACAAATTTGAACACAGTAAACTTTTGTGTTTTATTAGGTAAACTAGGGAACATGGTGGTAGCTCAAAGGCAAATGAAACAGATTGCTCTCTACGTGCGTAATGAATGGTACTATGTTCGTTTTTCACAATTGAAAACACATATTTTTCGCGGTTACTTTTTGAAACACTACACAAATCTCAATGATAACATAACACTTTTATAAAAAATTGTTCATAAGTTGTTGGAAAATGTCCTACATCAGCAAGTTTTCTAGCTTCAAAATCTATTATCTAAGAAAAGTAATCATGAAATTTCGGGAAAAGCGAACATAGTACCCACTATAATGGTGAGTATTAAGTTCAGATTTCACAGTGAAACCCCATATAAAAGAAATAGTGAAAAAATCCGCAAAATTTTAGTTTTCGGGACTAAGTTATTTTTATTTTAAAATTTTGCTCTAAAGAATAACATCGGCAATTTTTTCGCTTCACAATCTACTATTTACAAAAAAAAAAATAATCGAGAAATCCATATTTTCACGATTTCCTTTTTAGATTGAAAATTTTGTTAATTTTAACAATATAAGGACCGACATACTGATCGTTAGTCCAGCACAGTTTGGACCTAGTCCTTAGAGACTGTGTAAACCAGAAGCAGGTGGATGGTTTGTGTGTCCCATGAGATTAAGATAAGGCAGAAAGTCGTACTCAGGGGCAAGGAATTTTAATCAGTCTGTTAGGCAGACCAGTCTGTTATAATACTTAGGGTTAGGTATCCGAATTAACTATGCAGAAAGGCCCAAAAGGTCTCCGAGATGGCATATGAGCGGGTCTGGATGTTAACCCTGACAGAAATCTGCCTGTTCTGGATAAAAACGAATGTGGTTCAAATTGACGCGCCATGTTTCCTCAAAAGAAAGATGTCGATACACGAATAGGTCAAATATTTAGGAATTATCTTGGAGAGGAAACTGATTTGGAAGTGTCAAATTTGAGGCTATTACTGAAAGGGAGTAAGAAGGAGATCAGTATAGCATTCTGTATAATAACGGGACACATAGGACTACGAGCAGACTTGTGCAGAATAGATGCGCCAAGTGATACCATGTGTGACAGGTGGGAAACACGATGAGACGTTGGAACATTTATTATGTCATTGCCCGACTTTTGCGGCTAGTAGACTCCAGAAATGAGTTGGGAACAAAATACCAGACTTGAAACGACTTAGGGGCGTAGAATGGTATGGACTTTCAACTTAACCTAACCAACTTTTTATTGATTAAACTTGTTCTGACGTCCACTGCCGCACAGAGGTTAGCACGTCCCTATGACACTGAGCGCCTGGGTTCAAATCCTAGCAAAATCAAAAAGTTTTCAGCGATTGTTATCCCTTGCAAATGCTGGGGAAACTTGTGAAGTACTAGATAGAAAGTAAAAAGCCTCTTACCAAAGATGTTTCTCCCATCTGCAAAACTTTCGATTTAGGCTATAAAAAGCAGATAGCTTATCATTGGTCTTAAGCATTGGAATTGGAAATTTGGTACACCAATTACGGTTTAGATAAGAATTAAAACATAATCTTCACATAAACAGACCTTAAATATGACTTCTTCTCCCCGATGGACCCAATTTTTGCCAAGAATTTAGCATGTGAAATTTATAAACGGACCCAATACCACAGTAAAAAGCACTAATTAGGTTAATAAGCAGATATAGCTCCATGTAAAGCGATCTGTGCTTAGAACTGTTTTCTTTTTTGCTAATTTGGCATCTGGAGTATACCCCCTAGAATAACCTCATCAAATACGGCTTAGATATATTCACAAGCAGAAAATCCTCTTAATTTACTGACTCCCCATTGTGAGAATTTTTTAACCCCTTGAAAACTTGATTTTTGCCCACTTGGTAGATATTTGGCTATTGAGAGCTATGATCACATACACCCACACCACACAGACGCGCCCATTAGCTGTTATAACCTCAAAATTATTCGATTTCCCTTTCGAGTTTCCTACTAATCCGTCGGGCTGATCCTCAAAAAAACAATGTAGATCTTAATTGTAAAATTTTTTGAAGATATCTATGGTGATGGGTCTCCAAACGCGCGTGGACAATATTAGACCGTGTTTAGATAAAGCTTCGCCAATGTTCCGATTTGATTTCTTGAACCTGTCAATGGTAAAATTCTAATCCGATTTGCCCGAAATTTTGCATGAAGACTTCATAGCCCCCGGTTACACCAACTTAACGATTTCACTTCTCTATTCCCTATTGGGTGCAATTATAATCCGATTTGTTTGAAATTTTACACGAAAACTTCTGTGGTGGGTTTGAACATCGTTTGAAAGAGAACTTGCGTTATGAACCGATTCAGGTCATACTTGGTGTATGCTACAGCTTCTATGTAAACAATCTGCCAGTTCATAATGAATCTCTCATATAAACCAATCTACCGATTTGCTAACTGCAACATTCACACCTTGTATGAGCCGAATCCGTTCATAACCAGATAACGCTTTCATATAAGCCGGTCTACCGATTTGACGTTTGGATTTCTTTAGCCCAAAATAGAATGAGCGCGTTGAGCTTTGTTTTTGAGCTTTGCGTTGTAGAAATGCAACTCGGTAAACAAATTCCACAAAAGCAATACGCGTTGCTTTTTTACATTGTTAGCATAGTTCCATTCTGCAAAAACAAAGCTCAACGCAATTCCAATCCGTTGAGGCTCCAACATCCTCGGCTAATAGAATACCAATCAGTCCATGCCCTGATTTAGATTACACATTAACCGATTTGAGGTTTGAAACCCTTAAATACCGTAATTCGAATGACGTCTTTTCAAAATCTAAGCCAAATACCTCCTCTATTAACACTCCATTCGGACTCGGCTAAAACTTAGTCGAACAGCACTAATTTATAAAAGAGAATAATTCCCTGTTCCTTAATGCAATGTTAATGAGAATTAGTTCAAAGGAATTGGCAAATGAAATCTATGGTGGAGGGTGTATAAGCTTCAGCCCAACCCAACAGTTTTTAATTTTTTTTATTTGCACATATTAAACATTTTAATTAAATATCGTCATTTCGCAATTCACCATTTTTAGTAAAGTTGGCAACACTGTTGCGTTAGAAAGATGGAGAGAAAACTTCTTTCCTTCCAAACCAAACAAAAAGCGGGATTGTCATTCATTACACACAGCATATATACCTACATACAGACTTACAAACGTATATAGGGAATGGATGTGTATGCATGAATGTATAAAGTATTTAAAGGCCTAAAGGAAATGAAGGGAGTTCAACGGTTTTGGTAGCAAAAATGTAATAAAACAAAAACTAAACTTTTTATTTGAGTTTGGATTGTCTGTGTAGTTATAAATGAACCTATGTATGTACATATAGATGAGTGCATGTTCACATGATACACTGGTCCGCTTAAGAACGAGCAAAGAACAAAGAAATTGTTATAAGAGGAAACCAAATGAACCATTTTTTTTACCTGCCAACCAACCATCCCCATCATCATCATCACTAACAACAGGTCATCCATCCATCCTTCCAGCGGTCTGCGTCTTCAGTCAACCTTATATGTATATACAAGAACAACAACAACATCTCCGTCATCATAATCATTGTTACCAGTGAACTGCAGAGATCATTAAGTGGAAGAAGAAGAAGACGATGTAGACAGCACCAGCAACAATCATGAAAAAAATTAAAGAACAAGAATTTAAGAAAGAGTAACGAAAAATCATCAGTCATTTTTAAGCCATGGCTAAGAAGAAAGATTCCAAGTCAAGCCTCATGAACACACGTACATATACACTTAGCCAATCTGAGAAAAAAATCCATCACCTCAAGGCTTAAACCCCTGATTTTCTGTTGGCATTGTTGGTAAGTATATATGTTTCTAAATGTATATGTATGTGGTTGTATGTATGTTTGCTGTTAAGGAAAACAAGATGCGAGAATAGTAGTTGCCCGATACCAAAGAGCATGAATGAGAATTAGAGAGCATGTCTCTGTTGATGACTCAGTTGTTTTTTTTTCCTTCGTCGCATTGTTGGATGGCTGACTGGCTTTGCTATCCCGGGTTAAAGCCAAGCCAGGGGTCCTTGTTGTGCAGATTTTCGTTGGAGCGCAAAAATATATTTCATGTATGTGTATGGTGCAGACAAAACTAGAGAACTGAACAACATGAAGGGTTTAAATAAGGCAGTAACAGCGAAACCGGGCAGGCAAACAAACAAGCAGCAGTGTGCACATGCACTGGTGTGCAAAACAAATAAAAGAAACGAATGGACGACAGGCATTATTGTGCACAACATAAAACTTCAACCGCAACAGCAACAACATGACGACAAAACACCAACACTCACTTAAATTCTCCATGGCAAACACATACACACTCCCGCCGTCGCCGCTGATGCCATTCTGTAAACAAACATACACACGTACACACACCCTGTCTTTTATGCATATGTTCTCAACAACAATTTCCTAGGTCGTTAAACTTAAGGTTGCCAGGTTGTATGGTTGTGGAGAATTTGATTGCAGGGTTGTGAAATTATGTTTTTGTTCCTTCGTATTGGAGTTGAAGTTTTTGTTGTCAATGCTTTTATTTTTGCATTTTTGCCTTTTTCCTTACGAATTATTCCTTGATTCTATATCATGAGGGGGATGGTGAAGTCGTTGCTTCATAGGTAGTATGGTTTACGGGAGGGCTGGCTGGCTGGTTTTAAATAATTTGGTTGTTGTTGTTTTCTGTTGTATTTAGTGCTTAGTTGAGTATCGAAGTTGGTGGGAGTGCATCCCATGGACATGCAGCCCTATTGTGCTAACAATAAAATAGAAAGGGATAAATTCCCATTTCATTGGGTGTGGGGCAAATGGGAAGCAAAACAGGATAACTTTACAATGTAAGATTTATGGTGTATACAAATGCAAGAATGGCATACACACGCATGTATAAATTAAAATGGCTACGTGTGGAAGGACTTTGTATGAAAAAAGCGTTGAAATTTTTATCTGGTAATTAATTTATGCATGTATGTATGTATGGCTGCATTCACGGAATTGCTCTGAAAGCACTTCACTTGCTTTTTAAGAAAATTTGTTCCAAGTGTTCCAATTGCTACTGGGAAAAAACTCGTGTGAAAATTTGCAGCTTTTCAACTGCCAAATTGTCAGAAATTTATCGTCGGGATTTGTAAGCACCGCATTGGCAAAAAAATGCTCCCAGTATCTCTTTGTCTTCCTCCCATGTCCTGATCACGCTGCAATGTGACATATTCTCCATAAGTATGCCTGTATTTTTGTTGACCGGTAATGATACCAAAAGTCTTGCTACGATCCATAAATTCCCATAGGATTTTCGTCGTCCTTCCGACCGTTTTACAGTGCTACATGCCCACGCTCTTTTCCAATATTACTTTGCTTGTTGGTAATCCTCCGGTCTCTACAGCTGTCATCTGCGGTTTTTGTTCCCCCTTATTTTGCTATATCCGGTACTCTAGGCAAATTTATACAACGTAAAGTCATTAGCCCAGCCGATAGAATTTTCCAATTTCAGAGTTGTATTCAAATCCCACTACAACGTGAAATGGTTTGTTTGGTTTTTAAGGTTTTCACATTTTGTTTCTTTTATCACATTTTATTGTTTCAATTTATAATTTACATGTTTAAATCATAAATCATTTGATATCGTGGCTGCTACACATGATAATGCAAATGTCAATTAGGAAGTGTCCAGAAATTTGGAAGCCTAGCGGAAATTTGCGCCACCGTCCCCACAGGGTTGTATGGTTGATTTCGATGTTGTTGGGCTAATGACTTAATCTTGTATACATTTGTCTAGCCCGTACCGAAACGATGCGGATTGTGCCATACTCATCGAAGCCGTTTGAGTTACACCCAGCGGAAAAAATCGACGACTACGAGGCTTGATATCATTCATTGTTGCATCCGCGAGGCTTGGACAGAATTGCTGCTTACAAACATCAGAAGTTCAATAGACACTGACATGTGTCTAAGCTTGCCAAATGGTCGGCATTATCCCGACTTTCTGGGGCTGTACCCACTCTCGACTATTCGACAAAAAATGTGGGTAAATCCCGTCATTTGCACCCAACACAAATATTGAACCAATCTGAAGTATAACTACTAGGGCGTTTTGATCAATCAATTCTATATATTCGAAGCACTTCAGTTACATCCGCTTGTCCATGGGTGTCTATCTGTTTGTCTTAAGCAGGTTACTGTTTTTACAGATTGTGCTATCGGATTGAAACTTGTTACAGGTCTATTTTTGGTCCCGTTTTATTTTATTTAGGCTAGTCCCATTTTTTATCCGTTTTCGTTGGAGCTTAGAACTATAAGTTGTAGAAGCCTTTTTCGAACAAAGCTCTTTCATCGAAAATACGACAGCGTTTCTACAAATGAAGGTATCCTCTTAAACGTTCGAAAAGTTACTTCTTCTTGATGTGGGTCACTGGGAGATATGGATATAGCTCCTATATAAAATGGACTTGATGGAATGAGTCTGTAGAAACATTCATTTTTATCCGATTTGGTTGAAATGTGGTATATAAAGTATTTTTATGCCCTAGATAAATCCAAAAATAGATATAGCGCCCATATAAACCGATCCTCTTATTTGATTAACTGAGCTCGTAGATGTCTTAATTTTCATCCGATTTGGAAGATATTCGATACGTAACGTACATATATAACCTACAATACTCTCACGAATCTCCACCCACATAGGTAGGGCCCTCCTATTAACCGATTCCCATATTTTACTTCTTGAGCCCCTAAAAGCGTCAAGTTTCATCTGATTTGGCTAAAATTTGGTACGTGAATCAAACTTATACCATCCCACAAACACACCATATAATTCCTAATAAACCGTTCTCTCTCGGCAGTATCCTATTGTATTTTTTAAAAATAAGTCACAGATAAAGTTCCAATATTTTTCAGACGAATCCTTGATGATGGGTGTCCAATATTCGGCACGGTCGAAGTTAGTCAGTTTTTAGTTTTTTTTTTTTATAAATAAAAATTAAATTTTGACTTAGGTCTTTCGTTTTTAGAGAATCCCGACTTGTCTAGAGTTTCCCGACTTCATACTTTGAGGACCTGGCAAGCCTACAGGTGCTTCATTTAGTTTAAGGGGTACTTTAGAAGGAATAGAAAAAGACGGCAGTGATATCCCTTGCCAAACTTTTAGAAGTTGCAATGTAGTTCTTTTAGAAGCTTCATTTTAAAAGACATACGGTGCTTTAATTGGAAATCTTTGAAGCGCTGTTATCAGTCTTGATATAAACAGGCTTTACTAGTTTTCCCGCTGGGTTGATAATTAAGGTCCGTTAAGATGTTCACACTTGAAGCGTTAACATTAGTTGTGTTTTATTTTAGTACTATATAGTGCAGTGCAATGAAATTTATATGAAAATTACATCTATATAGAACAACGAAGTTCTGGATAAAATACCAGTGCAGGCTTATGCAGTAAATCTGTTGTCATGATTGTCATGATATGTTTTTCACAAATGTGTCCACCCTCAGAATTAAACACCAAACCGATGGCTTTGGTGCAGGCACATCCTCCTGCAGAGACAAAGAAGGAAATCTGGTAACTGACACAGACAACATGCTGAGGATATGGAAAGAACATTTTACCCAACTGCTAGTGTCCGATGTTGGCGGCGAAGAGGATACCGCAGAACCAATCCCTGATGATGGTATAGAATGTTTACCTCCTAGTCAGAATGATGTCCAAGTAGCAGTAACCCGACTAAAGAACAACAAGGCAGCAGGAGCCGACGGGTTACCCGCTGAACTATTTAAGACCGGAGGCGACACGCTGATAAGGCGTATGCATCAGCTTATCTGCGCAATCGGGCTAGAAGAACGCATACCCGATGATTGGAACCTCAGCATTCTATGTCCCGTACACAAGAAAGGAGACAAGACGGAATGTGCCAACTACAGATGAATAAGTCTCCTCCCCATCGCATACAAGATACTCTCGAGCGTACTGTGTGAAAGATTAAAACCTAAAGTCAGTGAGATAATAGGGCCCTATCAATGCGGCTTTAGACTAGGTAAATCCACCCTAGACCAGATATTCACACTGCGCCAAATCCTGGAAAAGACCGGAGAAGGACAAATGAACACCTACCACCTCTTTGTTGACTTCAAAGCCGCCTTTGATACTCCTTTACGTTCAAAGGTATTTCAAGCCATGTCTGGGTTTGGTATCCCTGCAAAATTAATAAGACTCTGCAGGATGACACTTGCTGATATGCGTACCTCAGTAAGAATAGGAAAGAATCTCTCCGAACCATTTAATACCAAACGAGGTTTCAGACAAGGAGACAGCCTTTCGTGTGATCTCTTTAATATCCTGCTAGAGAAGATTATACGAGATGCAGAAGTGAATAGATATGGCACACTAATCACAAGAGAGCACATGCTACTCGCCTATGCCGACGATATCGTCGATAGGTCGGTCACCTGAAGTAGTAACTGCAGCCTTTGAAAGAATCGAAAGAGAGTCAGTGAAAATGGGTCTGGCAGTAAATGGAGATAAGACGAAATGGTTGGTTTCCACTCCCAAAAAGCCTTGTACAACCGAGCAGATAAAGAACATGGAGAAAGTTGGGAACCACAACTTTGAGATTGTCAGTAACTTTATCTACCTCGGCACCGCCGTAATCGAAACGAATGACACCAGTTTTGAGATTGAGGGAAGAATAATACTGGCAAACAGATGCTACTTTGGACTAAGTAAGCAGTTTAGAAACAAGGCCACCTCTCGACAGACGAAGACTACACTAAACAAGACACTGATACTACCCGTGCTGTTATATGGTTCTGAAGCATGGGTACTTGTGAAAGCAGATGAGGCAGTGCTTGGAGTATTTGAGAGAAAGATTCTTCGTAAAATATATGGACCAGTTTGCGTTAACGGAGCATATAGGCGACGTATGAACCACGAGCTGTATGAGCTGTATGACGACGATAGTTTAGTTACACGCATCAAAATACAACGGCTGCGTTGGCTAGGTCATGTTGGATGAATGGATGAAGAAGCTCCAGCAAAGAAGTCTTTTGAAGGCAAACACGGTGGTACACGCAAACCGGGAAGACCAAAAGCCCGATGGAAAGATCAAGTTGTGGGAGACACCTTGAAACTTGGTGTCAGAGATTTTAGAATGAGCGCAGAAGATCCAGGCGCTTGGAACGCTATTCTACGTTCGGCTAGTGGAAGAAATATTCTGTCATAGCCAATTAAAGTAAGTAAGTCCACCCTCAGAAATCCTCTATTGTGAATGGCAAAATTAAATTAAAACTAATTATTTATAAAATTGCGTGCACAAATGTTGATACATTTTATTTGACTTCTATGTCCAGACATGCTTTATTAATTTTATTGTATTTATAAATTTTACTATTAATTTCACTTTTTTCCTGAAGTGGCAAACAAATAGACTTGTACTGAAAACTTGCTCGTCTTGTCTAACCAGTACTAAAATAAAATACAGCAATTGTACCACCTCAGGCATTGAGTGATTGTTCCGGTTTCCGAGTCCTGTTACCATTTGATTGATTCTGGGAATTTAATGAAAGAGAAAGCCCATTCATTAATGAACTAACAGAGGGCAATATCAAAGTACCCCCAATCCAAGATAGTGGCGCTGGCAACATTGTCGCTCAACCTCAGGTAAACGATCTGAAATCTCTTCCAACCCGGCTAGGTTTCTAGCATCGTCTCGATTATTCTACGAGAGTATGATCTGCTCCTATAGCCGCAGTGATTTTACTGTATTTAACCTGTATGTTAATCGGCCAGCAATCTGGAATTAGCTTCAGTGCGGTAGCAGTACGGGTTTATATCGCCTGACCTATACCAAGACTCCACATTATCTAAACCTGTTCTAATGTCCCTGCATTGCACTCTTTTCTCCATCGCCGTCCACCACACTACCCGAGGCGTAAGTTGGTATTGGTCTAACCGCGCTCCAGTGGGCTTTCTTGGAATTCAGGCCCCATTTCCAGTATAGGGCTGCCCTTATAGCACTGTGAATGTGACGTCTTTAAGCTAACAGGCTTGCACTGTGCCACTCCATACCTGTTTGATGTTATGGGACCCCTGTTGCTTTGTATATGGCTTATCCAGTCTCTAAGAACCCGGCATAGAACTGCCCTCTCAACTATCCACAGCCAATTTTTTGGAATGGGAAACTGAGTAAGCTGAGGAGGATTAAAGGCAAAATATCGACGGTACTAACGATATTATTGATATTTTAGTTTTTGGCTGAATATCGATGAATAATTTTCTTATCGATACTATCGGCAAAGTTCCACTTTTTGCAAAATTGAACAAAAACTTTTCAATCCGATCCTGAATGTATCCCAATCATTTATTTTTCGATCGTCCTTGTCCTTGTTGAGTATTTCAAGTGTCGTTCGAATTTGCCCATAACTTGATATAGCTTTCTTATTAAATTTACGGATTTTACTATTGAAGCCTATAGAGGGCGCAAATTTCATCAGATTTTACTAAAATTTTGTACAATGATTTCTCTTATGATTAATTGGTCCATGCAATGATATGGCTTCTATATAAGCCGATCAAATGATTTGTTGTTGTCGAATGTTGCAAATATTAATAGTTTACCATCTCTACCAGTCGTACCAGGCTGAGTACGGATTAGGACCAATATAAGGCCCTGAAACGTTACAAGAGCGTTTTCTTAACCCGTCGTTGGTAGGCAGCAACTAGGTTCGATCGACATTGAGGGATCCTAGAGACAGCCGACTTTACTTTGGCGAACTTCTTGGATATAAAACGGGCTTTTTATAACGTTAAGTTGGGGTTCATACATGGTTATCTGATTGATATGAGGTTCCCACTCTCCTGATGAACTGACATGCAAAAAGGCAGAATAATCAATGCTTCACTAGCTGAGAGCCCGATTATAATAAGCCCGAGGTAGACTGAGCTGGTACTATTCACCAAAAAGAGAAAGTGTGACGTGTTCAAGGGACGTGAAGTTGGGGTTCATGCATGGTTCTCTGATTTATATGAAGGTCCAACCTCTTCTATTGAATTGCAACGCTAAAGGGCAGAATAATCAATGCTTCATTATCAAGGCGCCCGATTGTAATAAACCTGAGAAAGACTGAGCTGGTGCTGTGTACCAGAAAGGGGAAGTATGGCGAGATAAGGGTCCGGTAGATGTTGTGGAGGTGTGCGTTATAATAGGCGAGAAATTGAACTGTAGAACTGGCTGAATGTGCTCTACTCTTGTCGCATTTTGATTTGCAGGAGTTGGGGACTTAGACCAGGAACGGTCCACAGAATTTAAACTGCTGTGGTTAGACCGATTCTGACCTAAAGGTGCCTGGTGGGACATCGCGGCGTTGCTGATATCGGGGTCGAAGAGTATTGTTCCGAGGGAGACCTTGAGTGCGATCCCTGATCTGAGACCTTTGCACTTATACGTGGAGTGAGCAGCAATGAGGACCGCCCTTAGAGTAAGGGCGCCAGGAACATTGCGTTCTTTGGATTTCGGGCATCTGCCTGTTCTGCGGAAGGCCACTGGCGTGGAACGACTATGTAGCATAAACGACTCGACGGACTATGCGCCTGGCGTATCCTTCTTCGATGGTGATTTGGAGGTTGTCCTCCCGGAGAGGTAATTTTGGGCTGGAGGCATCCCGATCTTCTCGGGTCCCTCTGTTTATACAGATGGGTCCAAACTGGATGGGGGCACAGGGGTGTTTGTTAGGTTTCTAGGTGTTAGAGAGTCACTTAGATTCTGAACGAGTGCAGTGTCTTTCAGGCTGAGGTTTTTGCGATCCTTAGGGCCTTGGAATGTGAGCGGCAGCGCTGAAGGCCCTGACTGCGGTCGAGGCCTGTCGGGAGATACAAGGAGCGTCTCGGAGGTTTGGGGCTACTGTCAGATTGTGCAGCTTCACGGGCCAGGGTGGTTGGCTAGTTAAGTATCGCGGATGAACTATGCTAGTGTTATGGCGATCGTGCAAACTTGAGGTGCGCTGACGCTGTGGGATGCATGGTAGCAAACACCCTGTAGCCGAGGTTATTGGGAACGAGGACGTCGATTGACCTGGAGCCAATAGTCTGCAACTGTGGACTGTTGGTGGGAGTCCTGACCGGCCACTGCGATGTCAGCAATCTGACATCGCGTTGAGCTCGAAAAGAGGAGAATTTCTGTAGGGTCTGTGTGGATGAGGAGGAGTTGGAGACGGTCGAGCATCTGTCGTGCCAATTCCCCGCGATGGTGGGAAGAAGGCGTTGGATGAAGTTCATGACTTGTTTCCTTTCTAAGCTCTATACAGACAATTGACCTCGTCAATCTGGACTGCTGTAAGGGTCTAGTGTGGCTGGCAGGGCGGAGCAACGGTCCATGAGGTTTTTCACTTTCTGAAAAACTTTCGTTTCTCTCTTCTTCATCTACATGCTTGGTCCATGTGTCAAAGTATTCCCACCTTTATTTTCGTTTAACTGTCTCTTATTTCATATCTATCTAGGACGAACACAATGGGCCAAGGGTATCCGAGTGAAGTGGCTGGCAAATAAGATTGCCAGGAGCGTTTCCTTTAACCTTACCTAACATAAGAACCTAATTTAATCCTTAAACCATTAAGGATGGTAAAACAGTGTCCATCCTCGTTCGATGTACTGACTGACAAAGTATACATCACGGCATAAAAGGATTCTTCTATCCTATGCAGAACCTCGTGCTGGGCAGTCTCCACCGATTGCCATTTGAAATAGCCACACAGGTTGTGTCTGTGAAATTTAGCGAATGTCTTACTCTTTATCAAGGGTTTGGTTTCAAACAATACCCTTGCCTCCCTATCAGACTTTCCAGCTAATCGCTAAACGAATGGATTCTTTTTGGTCTCCCTTTATCATAATTTTCCCGACGATAAGACCTCGATCTCGCTAAAAATTTATAAACTGTCTCCAGAAACCTAGTTTTGATATTGTATGGCTCTAAGATAGGAGTACCAGATAGGGTCATCCTGAAAAATTTTCCAATTTATCTAGAGATGCCATAGTTAGACATGGATACAAAAAACCTTTGCCAATTCTCCTGTAGTGCTAATTGCAACTTTGCCCATGAACATTCCATTAAAGATAAGGGGCAAACTTCTCACATATCACTGAGTGCTGTTCGATTCAAGTTTTAGGCCCAATGATAAGGGGTCTGTGCCGCAATGCAACGCCTCTTCGGGGAGAAGGTTCTACATGGCAAAGTACCTCACAAATGTCGCTAGCATTAGGAGGGGATAATCTCCGCTGAAATTTGTTCTCTGATATTTTCGCCAGGATTCGAAACCATGTGTTCAGCGTCATAGGCGGACAAGCTAACCTCTGCGCTACGTTGGCATCCATTCCCCTGTACTTGGTTCATACTTTTTGCCTGATGTTACAAACAAGCTGATGCATACTCTCCGCTCATTAATTGCTAAGCTGGCAACGCATTGGTTCCTGGTGCCTTTTTACACCCATCTACCATAGGATGGGGGTGTACTAGTTTCGCCATTCCATATGTAACACATCGATATATATTGATCACTGACCCAATAAAGTATATATATATTCCTGATCGTCTTGATATTTCAAGTCGATTTAGCTCTGTCTGTCCGTCTGTCGAAAGCACGATAACTTTCGAAGGAATAAAGCTAGCCACTTGAAATTTGCACGAATACTTCCTATTAATGTTTGTCGGTTGGGATTGTAAATAGGCTATATCGGGCCATGTTTTAATATAGCTCCCATATAAACCGATCTTGGATCGTGGCTTCTTGAGGCTCTAGAGGGCGCAATTCTTATCGGATTTGCTGAAACTTTGCATGAAGTGTTTTATTTTAATGGTCCAAACCGATTAAACCTATCTCAGATCTTGATTTCTTGAGCCGCTATAGGGCTCAATTATTATCCGATTTGGATAAAATACGCCAAGTGGCCATATAAACCAATTTCGGATATTGACTTATTCAGCCTCAAGAGGGCGCTATTAATACCCGATGTGACTGAAATTTTGCATGAAGTGTTTTGGTTTGATCATCAATAACTGTGCTTAGTATGTTCCAAATCGGTTCTTATCCTGATATAGCTGCCATATAAACCGATTTCAGAACTGACTTCTTGAGCCGCTAGAAGGCGCAATTATTATCTGATTTGGCTCAAATTTTGCGCGAAGTTTGCTTATTTTGTTTTAATGGGCCAAGTATGGCTCAAAACGGTTCATTACCTAATATATCTCCCATATAAACCGGTTTCGGATCTTGACTTCTTGAGCCGCTAGAGGGCGCATTTATGATCCGATTTGGTTGAACTTTAGCATGAAGTTTTTTAGTTTGACCATCAATAACTGTGCTTAGTGTGTTCCAATTCGGTTCCTAACCTGATATAGCTCCCATATAAACCGATTTCGGATCTTGACTTCTTGAGCCTCTAGCGGGCGCAATTATTATCCGGTTTGGCTGAAATTTTGCACCAAGTGTTTTGGTTTGACCATCAACCACTGTGATTAGTACGGTCTAAATCGGTTCATAACCTGCATTAGCTCCCATATAAACCGATTTCGGATCTTGTCTTCTTGAGTCGCTAGAGGGCACAATTATTAACTGATTTGGCTGAGATTTGGGTGAAGTAGTTTGTTTTGTCTTCCAATAACTGTGCCAAGAATGGTCAAACCCGGTTTCTGATATAGCTCCCATATAAACCGGTCTCCCGATTATACTTCTTGAGCCTCTAGAGCAGCGTTGGTCACATGTGCTAATGTGCGTTATATTTCCAAGCCTTTTGCTCTTTACAGAACTCTTATACAGAACTCAAAAATAGGTGTGTGTGTATTTGCCCCTCACTGCCCTAGAGGGATCAATTCTTATGAAATTTTTGTATAAAGACTTCTCCTTTGCCCTTTACCATACGTGTTAAATATGGTTCGAATCGGTCCATAATCTGTTACAGTGCCCGTATGAACTGATCTCCCGATTTCCTTTCTTGAGCCACTATAGGGCACAATTCTCATCGATTTGGCCGAAATTTTGCACAATGAATTCCACGTATGGCCCCAATAGGTTCATAACTTGGTATAGCTCAAATAGCATAGCATTTCTTATCCATTATCCTTTGTTTGCCTACAAAGAGATATCGGTCAAAGAACTTGACAAATGCGATCCATGGTGGAGGGTATATAAAATTCGAGCCAGGCGACGTTAGCACGCTTTTATTTGTTATTATTTTACTCTTTAGCCCGGTTCTAATTGGGGAGTGCACGTTTTAGTTCTATATCGTTGGAGGTACAGCAGACTCTAGAGAGAACACAGGCGGACTATTTTTCCTATTTTGTCATAAACATATCCTACCATAATCAAATTCAAATATCAATATGGGGAAATCATTCCTATGTTCTATCCGGGCGCTTTGGAAAAATATATATTATATGGACATGGACTTTCTCTTTGTGGCATGTGCACAGAGGTTTAAATATATGGTGCTACCTCCCTGATTTTGCCATGGTGCTAAACGTAAACGCCTTCAAAAATTCTCTTTGTTATGCTCATTGCACTATCACACACTACCAATGGGAAACGTTCAGAAGCGCCAACCTGCACAATCATCAGTATCTGTGTTTAGTCTTGGATTTGAACTTGAAAATAAAGAAAAGACAATGAAACAAAAGCGTCTGTCGTCTAGAACAAATAATATCAACATAAGAATAACGACGTCCAATCAGTCAGTGGGTAGCAGCCACAATATTTACTTTTGCCATTATGAAATTTCAAACAAAGGATTTGTTTACATACGGGGTTTTTTTTTTGTGTTTTGTACCGTTATGTATGCAATTTAATACTGTGAAACCCACACATACGAAGACTTTAAAATCGGAATGAGCAGACACACAAATGCCTATCTGGAGCAAGTCAGATGTTCTGGATAGAATTGCGGTGCAAAGTTGCAATGGAAAAATATCGATATCATGCGATAACAGATAACAATAACCGATTAATGGAAATTGCCCTGTACAGTAGTACTAAAATAAAACACAGCAAATATTGAATCTTACTTTTTTTATACTGTGGACGAAGAAAAGAACAAGAGCCCGTACGCTTGGAAGGAATGTGAAAATACCGATCGCTGTAAAAATATAAATATGTGAGATGTATATGTCGAATGAAGTTTTTAAGAAAAAAGGGACAACATCAAAATAAAAGCCGAGAGATGATGAAATCGACTTTTCACTTCAAACACTCTTAGTCTAATACTAGTACAGTTAATGTATTTACAATTAAGTTAATTCGTAAAGTATCGCCATTTAATTATTTGTGAAAGTATCGAAGGACACTCATTTATGATAGAACATAAAGTATACTCAGTGCTCCAAATGTCAAAAAGTGGAAATAAGATCACAACATTTGATCTCCTGCACTGAATATTTGTAATTTCAATCCTAGGTAGCGCAAATATAGAAATTTAAAAAGTAAAAGTGTTCAAAGTTCGGCCGGGCCGGATATTGGATACCCACCTCTATGGATTCCGCTAAAATTTTACCCTTATTAACTGAGTTTGTATTTAAATTATTTTGGTCTCAAGAAGTCATATGGGTATATCGGTACTTAGGGGGGCCTATATCACCATATTGAGCGATTCGGATATAACTTGGCACTTATGTTGTAAGTCATAAGAGGGGTTTTTGGGCCAAATTTCAGTAAAATCAGGCAAATCTGGGGACCGGTTAATATGGGGGATACATCGATTCGGATCATACTAGGCATGGCTGTTGGAAGTCATAACTCAAGACTTAGTTCCAAATATCAACCAAATCGGATGAAAATTGAGGCTTCTATGGGCTCAAGAACTCAAATCCGGGTACCGGTTTATATAGAGGCTACGTCTGTTTATCGACCGATTTCGATCATACTTGGCATGGATTTTGGAAGTCACAACTCAAGACTTTGTTCCAAAATTCAGTCAAATAGGATGAAAATTGAGGCTTCTAAGGGCTCAAGAAGTAAAATCCGAGGATCGCTTTACATGGGAGCTTTATCTGTTTGTAGACGGATTAGGATCATACTTGGCATGGATGTCGAAAGTCGTAACTCAAGTCTTTGTTCCCAATATCAGCCAAATCGAATGAAAATTGAGGTTTCTAAGGGCTCAGGAATTCAAATCCGGGGATCCATTTATATGGGGGCTATATCAGTTCATAGGCCGATTCGGATCATACCTGGCATGGATGTTCAAAGCCATAATACAAGTTTTTGTTCCAATGTCAACTAAATCGGATGATAATTGAAGCTTCTAAGGGCTCAAGAATTCAAATCCGGGGATCGGTTTATATGGGGACTATATCTGTTTGTAGACCGATTCAGATTATACTTGTCACGGATGTTGAAAGTCTTAACTCAAGTCTTTATTCCCAATATCAGCCAAATCGGGTGAACATTTAGGCTCCTATAGACTCAAGAATTCAAATCCAGGGATCGGTTTATATGGGGCTATATCTGCTTACAGACCGTTTCGTACCATACTTGGCGTGCATGTTGGAAGTCATAACTCAAGTTTTAGGTCTGAATTTCAGACAAATCGGGTGAAAATTGAGGCTTCTAAGGACTCAATAATTCAAATCCGGGGATCGCTGTATATGGGGCCATATCTGTTTGTAGACCGATTCGGTTTATACTTGTCATGGAAGTTGAAAGTCCTAACTCAAGTCTTTGTTCTAAAGTAGTAAGAAGTATATGTGCAAAATTTCAAGTTGGTCGACAGATGGACATGGCTATTGTGGAGGGAGAATATGACCGCCTCCCGTTTAAGGTATTTACATCACTATTCTGAATAAGGGCACTAGGTACACCGAATGGTCTCAATGGTATTGGTAGTAAAGCATCACCGTGAATTAATACCAAAACAATACCGTATGATATTTATAATGCTTTACATCATCCATTCCATACGGTATTGTTTTGTTATTTCTTTTCCACCAATACCGTTGGTATCAAGTTTTCGTTCGGTGTAGATTCTTATCCTACTGCTTGAAGTAAGCATGTTCTCTTTCTTGCCACTATGTTGGGCGTCATGGGAGAAGTCATTTTGGAAAATGTCTGCCAATTTGTATAAGAATTGCGCCCTCTAGGGGCTCCAGAAGTTAACTCTGACCGATTCAGACCATACGTGTAGCGAATGTTGAAGGTCATAGTAGAAGTCATTGTGGAAAATTTTAGCAAAACCGGTTAAGAATTGTGACCTCTGTGAACTCAAGAAGTAAAATCGGGATATAGGTTTATATGGGAGCTCTATCAGATTATAGACCGATTCATATCATACTTGGCACGTACATTGAAGTCAGATGAAAAGTCTTCCGGTAAAATTTCTGGATGGATTATAAATGCGCCCTTTTGGGGCTCAATAAGTAGAATCGGGAGATCGGTTTGTATGGAAGCTATATCAGGTATTAGACCGATTCAGATCATATTTAGCACATATGTTGGAGGTCATTGCAAAAGATAGGGTGCAAAATTTCACCCAAATCGGATAAGAATTGCTCTCACTAGAGGCTCAAGGAATGAAGAGCCCAGATCGATTTACATGGGAGCTATATCAAAACCTGGAACGATATGACAATCCCAACCAACCTACGCTAATAAAAAGTATTTGTACAAAATTACGAGCGCTTAATCTTGCTCCTTCGAAAGTTAGTGTACTTCCATAGACAGACGGAAGGACATGGCCATGATCAAGAATATAAATTCTTTATGGGTTCTTAGATCAATATTTCGATGTGTTACAAACGGAATGACTAATACTATTTTCTACTAATTCATAGTACACTCCCATCCTAGGGTAGAGGGTATAATAAAAGAAAGTAACACTGGTCAACGGTCCAGTACCGGGAATTGACGCGAACCAGCAGATTCGGCAGGAACGCAATATCTGCAGGTCCCAACCTCATGTTATATACAACAAACACTCAACTTGAACTTTACGAACAATACACTGGTCCGGCAAGACAATAATGACCTGTCCCCCTGCGAATATGGTTTAAGTTAGGTTTGAGTTGCAGTTTGCTATCAGACTCACTTAGACGTTTTCATCCATTGTAATACCACAGGAACTGGAAAAGGAAGATAAATTCTAGTTCCTACCATTGAACCATCCAGATCGCTTTAATAAGCCCAACAACTTGCAAATGTTCACATCCGCTAAATCAGAAAAGTTTTCAAGGAAATGAGAACTTAAAGTAGAACTCCTTCTGACTGTCAATGCAGGACATACACACATCAGATGTTCTCTTCATCCTCCACGACCTCTCAGCTTCGGCAAAAGTCGATACTGGCAACCTTCAGTCTGTCAGCATGGTTTCTGATCAGATAGTGATCTGTCATGACGGACACAATGACTGAGACGTCTGTTCTAGCCAGTGACAGCAAAGCGGTAGACCTTTTAAAGTCTAGATCAGGCCACATAATTTGGAATGCTGAAAATTGTTTAACTTCTACGCGTCGCTTTTGTGAAATTTGTTTGCAGAGTTGCATTTTGTAATGCACGCGCATAGTATGTAACTCCAACTTTAACTATTTCAAGGGCTAAGTTCTGTTGCAGGATTCACTTAATAAAGTTGTGGAAAGCGATCAGCCAACATAAAATTTTTTTGAATTTTTTACAGTACTTTCCATTGAGGATGTCTTTTAACATTCAGTATTTCTTTTCGTTTTCTCCTCTTTGTGACAAATGTAATGGGTACATTGTGACATTCTCAATGTTAATGGGGCCTTTCCACCTTTTGTTTTCGGCAGCTGAGGTAATATTCTATTGGTGAACCCTTTTTGTTACAAGGGATGAAAATGGGCCCAAGGATTCACTACGAAGACGATTAAAATATCCATGGCAGGTGGGTAACTCAAAAATTTGAATTAAAATAAGGGAAGCAGCGCGCTAGATCGGGAATCAAAAAGGGGTTTTCATGGATCAAATCGATCAGTGATTAATGGCGCCTTTAATTTCGTCATTCTGTTTGTAAAACCTCGAAATATGCGTCTAAAACCCAATAAAGTATATATATTCTTGATCGTCATGTCATTTTGAGTCGATCTAGCCATGTCCGTCCGCCTGTCTGTCGAAAGCACGCTAACTTTCGGAGGAGTAAAGCTAGCCGCTTGAAATTTTGCACTAATACTTCTTATAAGTTTAGGTCGGTTGGGATTGTAAATGGGCCAAATCGGTCCATGTTTTGATATAGCTGCCATGTAAACCGATCTTGGGTCTTGACTTCTTGGGGAAGAAAATGGACACAAAGACTCACACCGAAGACTTTGTTTAAAATATCAATTAGAGGTAGGTATCTCAAAAATTTTAATTAAAATAAAGGAAGAAGCGCGCAAGATGGGGAATCAAAAAAGGTTGTGTCATGGATCATACCGATCAGCGATTAATGGCGCGTCGTTTTCGTCGTTGATTTTTCGCTCATGCTTGATATTTTTATAATGAGGGAATTTGTCATAACGTTATGGAAAAACACGGATATCCTTTTGCCTGGTAAACAAACAAATCACTTGGCCCATTCTCGTATGCACGGAAATTGACAGTTCACATTATTATTAGTTTTCTTCCCCTCTCCCAAAACGATCGATGAGTTGTGAATGCTCTCAACGATGATCTTTCCTACATTGGGTGTATCCCTTAAAGAAAAACAAAAAAATAATTTTTTTTGAAAAATATCATCATTATATTACGAAAGAATTGGTCTGACATATTGGATCGAATGAATGAAGATGAGACCACAAATTGCCATTGTCGATTTGAGAGAAAGTGAATCTTTCACTCATGCACTTTGGGTATTTATTGTTACTTCCGTTCCAGATGTTGCCTTGCAAACCCCCGCCACTTGGAAGCATAACAACAAAAATAAGTTGTGTATGCGTTGTGGTACAGACAAAATAGCCTACCCTTTGCCAGACGGGGATGCGTCTAAAACGGGAAGAATCCGAAATCAGGGTAATGGTGGAGTGATGTTGGAGCGATGGTGGCGTTGGAGTACACAACAAAGAAAATAAATGCATTTTTAAAGAAACCAAACCAAATACATAAATGGAATGAAGAATAACAAAAACAACAGGCGTACTTAATGTCTGTTGTGTGTTCGTTCCTTGGTTTCTTGCTCCCCTCAAATATTTGTTGTTATTTCTCTTTTTTCTTTTTTGCTTTTAATTGAAAATGTTGGTGTTGAGACGCACCAGCAGCAGCGGCAGCAGTACTAAATTTGAAACACCAACTGACAGATCGACCGAGAAGCGGATCGATGGGCTGACGGACAGACAGAAAGACAGACAAAAAATTGTCTTACAAACTATACAAAATGACAGATACGGCTGATAAGTGACTGTGTCTGTTATTCTGTGTGCTGGGTCTTACTGCCTGTTCGTCTGAATGTGAGCGCTCAACTCCAAGAGAATTGACTTGAAACTTTTAAACCGAGGGCCAAAGAAGTTGAGCATTTTTCAGTGTTGCCACAAGCAAATTTGTTGCCTTTTTTTACAGATTTCAACGATCTTGAAAATCTCTATGAGATCAAAGCTCATGAGTTCTATTTATTTATTTAAGGTTAAGCTGATCAAACCAAAAGAATTTTGAATTGTTAAGTAATCACTTCGAGAGATTTGCGACAGTCGAGAGTTATTTTAGATTACCCAAGTGGCGTCCACCAGATCACAACACCATATAGAAGTGATAACTGCAGTATACAGCCAATACATCGCACGAAGGAGTCTTGAAGTGTAATTGAGAGATAGGAGGACTTTAAAAGTGCTATCCACTAGACCACATCGCCATATATCAACATAGGCCTAACAGCTGCAATTCACACCAATGATGATACACGATTTGAACCCGTCTATGGGGAAAGAAGTGCTGTTTTTACTTTCCGCAAATCTCCTAACGAAAAGAAAAACTTCTGAAGAAAAACATTTTCCTCAAACTAATTCACTGTGGTTTATAGAGCTTCCTAAAGGATACCCCCAAATTGCCGGAAAACTTTCTCTTTAACCGAAACATCCATGTTTTTCACATTTCCACTAACTAACACAAAACTCCATAAAAGTTTTTCTACACTTCTCTGTAGATCAACAGATCTCAAGCTGGTAATAATATAACTTTCAGGAAGTAAGTTACCAAAAAACTTCCTTAATGTAGCATTAATGACTAGATTTTTCAGTTCCATCTTGATTGACGCCAGCTGCTCATAATTGATGGTACCATTAATGTAACGATTCAATCAATATAGGAATATGCTTTACCTATGTCATGTGGCGAGGCCGTCTCTTGCCGTATGCCGGGCTTCATTGTATGAACCGTATAGGCTAAAACCCCTAACTATATCATACCAGGGGATTAGTTCCACTTCGGAACCGCTTTTGCATTGTCATTCAAGGTGAACCTCATACCAGGTATTTATCTAAATTCTCCATATCGTCTCTTCATTCAGATTGGATAAGGATAGGAAAATGATTTACTTATCTGACGAGTTCGTCTCTTGTCATATGCCTGGCTTTGTTGGTATCAACGGTATCGGCTAAAAACCCACACACATACATAAAAAAAGTTTGTTCGACATATCTCATTGCCGACTCCCAGTTCCTCTAAATCTCCAGCTTACTCTGGACAGCTCTCTATATATCTGTCTCGCTTTTAATGAAAAACAAGTAAGAGCGTGCTAAGTTCGGCTGGGACGAATCTTATATACCCTCCGCCATGGATCGCATTTGTCGAGTTCTATGCGCAGTATCCCTTTTTGGCAAACAAAGAATATTGAATAAGAATTGTTTCACTATTGGAGCTATATCAAGTTATAGTCCGATTCGGACCATAAATGAATGCTGAACATTATAGAAGTCATTGTGTAATATTTCAGTTCATTCGGATAAGAATGACACTTTGTAGGGGCTTAAGAAGCAAAATCGGGAGATCGGTTTATATGGAAGCTGTAACAAGCTTCAGACCATATTAAACACGTATGTTGAAGGTCATGAGAGAATCCGTTGTACAAAATTTCTTCCAAATCGGACGAGAATTGCGTCCTCTAGAGGCCCAAGAAGTCAAGATCCCAGATCGGTTTATATGGCAGCTATATCAGGTTATGTACCGATTTGCGCCATACTTAGCACAGTTATTGGAAGTCATAACAAAACACTTCATGCAATATTTCAGCCAAATCGGATAAGAATTGCGCGCTATATGGGCTCAAGAAGTCAAAATCCAAGATCGGTTTATATGACAGCTATACCAGATTATAAACCGACTTGAATCGTTGTTGGAAGTGATACCAAAACACCACGTGCAAAATTTCAGTCAAATCGGACGAGAATTGCGCCCTCTAGGGGCTCAAGAAGTCAAGACCCAAGATCAGTTTATTTGGCAGCTATAACAAAACAAGTGCTGATTTAAACCATACTTAGCGCAGTTGTTGGAAGTGATACCAAAACACCACGTGCAAAATTTCAGTCAAATCGGACGAGAATTGCGCCCTCTAGGGGCTCAAGAAATCAAGACCCAAGATCGGTTTATATGGCAGCTGTATCAAAAGATGGACCGATTTGCCCCATTTACAATCCCAACCGACCTACACCAATAGAAAGTATTTGTGCAAAATTTCAAGCGGCTAGCTTTACTCCTACGAAATTTAGCGTGCTTTCGACAGACAGACGGACGGACGGACAGACATGGCAAGATCGGCTCAAAATGACATGACGATCAAGCATATATATACTTTATGGGGTCGTAGACGCATATTTCGAGGTGTTCCAAACAGAATGACAAAATGAGTATACCCCCATCCTATGGTGGAGGGTATAACAAGTAAAAACGCATTAAGTTCGGCCATGTCAAACTTGGATATCCACCACCATGGATATATTTATCATTCTATTTATACCCTACACCACTACTGTAGTACAGGGTATTATAACTTAGTGCATTTGTTTGTAACACCCAAAAGGAAGAAATGTAGACCCATTAATAAGTATACCGATTGACTCAGAATAACTTTCTGATTCGGTTTAGCTATGTCGGTCTGTCCATGTTAATTTGTGTACAAAGTACAGGTTGCAGTTTTCATCCGATCGCCTTAAAATTTGATACAGGCATGTTTTTCGGCTTAGAGACGTAGTCTATTGAAATTGGAAAATATCGGTTCAGATTTCGATATAGCTCCCATATATATGTTCGTCCGATTTGCAGTAATAATGCAATAAAATGGTCATTTGTAAACCGATTCTCTCGAAATTTGGCAGGATGGATTTTCTTATGACTCTCAATATTAATGGTGAATTTCATAGAAATCGGTATAGATTTAGATATAGCTCTCATATATTTATATATCGCCGGATTTTCACTTCTAGAGTCACAGCAAGCGCATTTATTGACCAATCTTCCCAAAACTTCGTACAACACTTTCCCTGACGACTTCGTCAATGTCTGTATATTATGCTCGAATTCGGTTCAGATTTAGATATAGCTCCCATATATATGTTCGTCCGATTTGCAGTAATAATTCAATAAAATTGCCATTTGCAAACCGATTCTCTCGAAATTTGGCAGGAAGGATTTTCTTATGACTCTTTATATTATTGGTGAATTTCATAGAAACCGGTACAGATGTCCTACTTCAACTGACTGTTCCAAATTTCGATGAAGTCGGCCAATAAATGAGGTTTTATGGGCTAAGACCCCGAATCCGCAGATCGGTCTATATGTCAACTATATGTAAATATTGCCCGATATGGGCCATATTCGGTTCGAATATCGGTTGCGCTACTGCAACTCACTGTTCCGAGTTTCAGTGAAATCGGATAATAAATGCGCTTTTAATAAGCTCAAGATCCTTAATCATAACATCGGTCTATATGGCAGCTGTGTATAAATATGATCCGATTTGGCCCCTTAAAGAATTTTACCTGCGTATGAAAGAAATACAGATTTGTGCCGCTGATTATCTCAATTTTTGAAGGCTGTAGAGTGATTACAAGTTGTAGTCGTAGTTGTTGTTGGAAATGACCGGAGTTTTGGCTTTGAGGCCGGAGTCGGATTATTGAGCATGTACGTCCACTTCCACATGCGGAGTTATGGAGGGTGTGCGAGTTGGGGACAGTTGAGCATCAATTCGAGTAGATGACACCATTACACCGTGATTACCTCCTTACGTGCCCGTATTCCTACCAAGCATTTAGTGCTCTGGTCATTTTGGAGTTCCGTAGAGTACTGAATTAGTCATCTGGATCTTACTCTCACCGGTTACTTTTTCTCGCATTCCGCCTAGTTCCCTACTTTTTTGTCTTGTGCGTTGTTTTTAGGTATTTGTCGATTCTGCTGTCTTCTACCTTTCTGAGGTATATATGTCTATCTGCTTTTCACCATCTTTTTTTTATACCCCCCACCGAAGGATGGGAGTATATTCATTTTGTCACTCCGTTTGCAACAAATCGAAATATCCATTTCCGACCCTATAAAGTATATATATTATTGATCAGCGTAAAAATCTAAGACGATCTAGCCATGTTCGTCCGTCTGTCCGTCTGTCTGTTGAAATCACGCTACAGTCTTTAAAAATAGAGATATTGAGCTGAAATTTTGCACAGATTCTTTTTTTTGTCCATAAGCAGGTTAAGTTCGAAGATGGGCTATATCGGACTATATCTTGATATAGCCCCCATATAGACCGATCCGCCGATTTAAGGTCTTAGGTCCATAAAAGCCACATTTATTACCCGATTTTGTTGAAATTTGGGACAGTGAGTTGTGTAAGGCCCTTCGACATCCTTTGTCAATTTGGCTCAGATCGGTCCAGATTTGGATATAGCTGCCATATAGACCGATCCTCCGATTTAGGGTCTAAGGCCCATAAAAGCCACATTTATTATCCGATTTAGCTGAAATTTGAGACAGTGAGTTGTCTTAGGCCCTTTGACATGTTTCTTTAATTTGGTCCAGATCGGTTCAGATTTGGATATAGCTGCCACATAGACCGATCCTCCGGTTTAGGGTCTTAGGCCCACAAAAGCCACATTTATTATCCGATTTTGATGAAATTCGGGGCAGTGAATTGTGTAAGGCCCATCAACATCCTTCGTTAATTTGGCTCAGATCAGTCCAGATTTGGATATAGCTGCCATATAGATCGATCCTCCGATTTATGGTGTAAGGCCCATAATAGCCACATTCATTATCCGATTTTGCTGAAATTTGGGACAGTGAGATGTGTTAGGCCCTTTGACATATTTCTTCAATTTGGTCCAGATCGGTTCAAATTTGGATATAGCTGCCATATAGACCGATTTCTTGATTTATGGTTTTGGGCCCATAAAATGCTCATTTATTGCCCGATGTCGCTGAAATTTGGAACAGTGAGTTAAGTTCAGCCCCTTGACATACTTCTGCAATATCGCACAGATCGGTCCAGATTTGGATATAGCTGCCATATAGACCGATATCGAGGTTTTAGGTTTTGGGGCCATAAAAGACGCATTTATTGTCCGATGTCGCTGAAATTTGAGACAGTGAGTTTGGTTAGGCTCTTCGACGTCCTTCTTCAATTTTGCCCAGATCGGTCCAGATTTGAATATAGCTGCCATATAGACCGATCTCTGGATTTAAGGTTTAGGACCCATAAAAGAGGCATTTATTGTCCGATTTCGCCGAAATTTGGGACAGTGCTTAGTGTTAGGCTCTTCGACATGTTTATGCAACTTGGCACAAATCGGTCCAGATTTGGATATAGCTGCCATGTAGACCGATATCTCGATTTAAAGTCTTGGCCCCATAAAAGGCGCATTTATAATCCGATTTCACTGAAATTTGACACAGCGACTTATGTTCGGCTTTTCGACATCCGTGTCGTATATAGTTCAGATCGGTATGAGGTATATGAGTATAAGGTATGAAATTTTCACCGAATTTTGATGAAAGGTGGTTTACATATATACCCGAGGTGGTGGGTATCCAAAGTTCTAACCCGGCCGAACTTAACGCCTTTTTACTTGTTTCCTCTCTTCTATCTTCTTCAAGGGTGAACAGAATGAATCTAGGTCTGCGAGTGTAATGGCTGGCAACCGAAATAGCCTGTCGGGTGCCCTCCAACCTAACTTTACCTCGCAGTCATATAAATGTATTGGGGTTCCAGCGATATCCAAAATCAGACAGTATTGGGTTTGCTCCGACAATCCAACTCAATTTAATTACGAGGCCATAACGGCAACGATGGCGTTGTTACACCCACATGTGTGCGACAGGCATGTTAGTTTGTCTGTCTGTCCGCCTCTACGTCTGTCTGGGGTTAACACATTTCCTTCTTTTTTACTTAACTGACTGTTGTGGCCAATGTTGTTTTTATCGTTGTTGCTTTAAGTTTTCGTAGACCTCGGTTTGTTTACTAAACAGCTGTTTTCATTGTTTAGTTTCTTTCTTTGTGGAGAATTGTTTCATGCTGCTGTCGCATGTTATTGTTATTATTACTATTTTGTTGTACATATTTTTCTCTTTCTCTTTGTGCGATCAAATTGTGACATGTGCAGCGGCAGCAGCTAAAATTCTGGTAATAAAAATTAAACATAAAATTAAAAAAAAAAAATAACATACACTATGAATATTTTCTACATCCCCTTAGTTGTGTGGATGTTTTTTTGTGTTGTGCATTCGGCGGCGTTTCGCCTGCTTGCTAAGTATTTAAATGTAAATAAATGACTGTATGGTTGGTTGTACGCCGCACAGCAGCGGCGGTAGCAGCGCAGCAATGATGCATTTTTTTGTGTGTGTGCCTGTCTGTCCATCAGCCGTCAAACAGCAGCAATGCTATGCCGGCTGCATTTTAACAACACATGTGCCTTGCCGACTGCAATGGCATGAATGCATATCCGCAATTATGTGTAATGTTCTCTCTTCACTTCTCATCGCTCTCGCTCTCTGTGTGCCACGAACAAAAATATTCTTCGTTGTTTTATGCAGAGACTTCACACACAACAAAGTAGCTTTGGGCGATACTAACGAAACGATATATACGCACATGGTAAACGATAAAGACATATTTGCATCGATTAGGAGGATGGTATGCTAATTGGCAGGTTTTCGTAGAATTTTTGATCTAGGTTAACTGAACGCTATGGTCTAGAGCGGGTTAGAATAGGTAACATAAAAATTCCAAATACAGAAAGTTTGTGAAGATGAAAGTTGCCGTGTCTTCCACCTTTTATTTGGTCGTGTTTAGAAGACTCTGATTGTCTCGAGCCGATCGTAAGTTAGCCCAAAGATGATTTAATGAATGCACACAGCCGGAAAGCTGGATGATTGTATATTGTAAGACTTTTCTTGGGGAGTTTCGAGACAATTCAGAGACTGACTAGTGGCGCGATCACAAGAACTCTGAATTCCACCCCGCAAGCTGGATTGTATGTTAGCTCTATTGGGGTCTATATTTGAATCGGTGCCGCCAAGGTTGTGTTTAGGCGGAGCAAACTCCACATGCTGAAGAAGAAGTAATTTAAGACAGGGTAGGGGGGGCACGGCAGTTAGGTCGAATTCCCTTGTGAATAAGACAAAAGGCTGACTGGGTACCATGACACGATATGCTAGGAAGGGCTCGGTTACGATCTATTGAGGTCTATATTTGATCTGTGTAGTCAAGAATGTGTTCCGGCTGAGAACTGCATGCTAAAGAAGAAAGCATACAGGACGGAACGGGAAGGACAGGATTGGGAGTTCGAATTGTGTGATGAATTAAAAAATCAATTAATATGAAATAAGGCTGACTGGGTACAATGACACGATATGTTAGGAAGGGTACGGTTTCGGCATGCTTCACTTTGTCGAAATATTGAATATCGTAGACCAAACGCCTAGTGTGGAAAACGGTTCGATGTGGGAATCTACACATAACTGTGTAATCAGCAGGATTTTTGGGGTGAAGCTGAAGCAGAAGCTGTGATGATAGGATCAACCATTTGTTTCTCCTGTCTTGTTCTTCTCTCCCGCCTTGCACTGACAACACCCTCTCCTATGTTCAGTAGTTTGGCAAGTGGTATATATGCAACATGGTTGAATTGACAAGGTTTGCTCACTTGCCCAACAACAACGAAATCAACTATGCAACCCTGTGGTGATGGTGACGCAAATTCCCACTAGGCTGTGAAATTTCGTTTTCCCGAGTACCAAAGTGTTTGGGAACCTAAGCTAGCGCTACGTCGTAAGACTGGAGATTATACATAAAACCTGAAGGTGAGGGAGGGACTGATGCCGGAGAATTTCAGTGTGGCAAAATATGCATACCTTAAGCATAGGTCGGTGAAGAAAGCCCTCCACCAAGTGATAAGAGAAGTCGAGACATCTCTCCAAATGAAGAAGTGCACGAAGGGGGCATTCTTGGATATTGAAGTGGCATTTATCAAAGTGGATATAGAGTCGATAGTCGCAGGCAAAGGCATTCATCAGATATGATCAGATATAAGGATCTCCCGACGGACGAATCGTATGCTATGCGGAAAGATTTTTAACGCGGACTGTGTGTCCAGAAGGCGGATTCCCCCGATACTTTAGAATCAAGTGAAAAGGGAAATCTTATTGGATTTAAAAGGGGATGGAGCAAAAGTTATTGCATATGCGAAAGAAGTCGTGCTACTGAAACCAGACAAATTTCAGCCAACGGGAGATAAAGGAAATAATACGAGGGAAAGAAGCCAAAAGACGATGTGCATCTTCTACTCCTGCAGGAGAATGATGATGATTTACGGGATGCATATGGCTGTTGTGAGACCAATGATATATGGGGCAATGCTATGGTTGAAGGCTGTGGAGAAAAAGTTTGCACTAGAAAGTTCCAGATGATGCAAAAGCTGGACTGCGTCGGAAACTCAGGAGGTTAAAGGTACACACTGCAGTTTGGTTTGGAAGAGATGCTGGATATGCAACTTATTGAGGTCGTGGTTCACACTTGGAGGCCACCGTAGCGCAGAGGTTAGCATGTCCGCCTATGACGCTGAACGCCTGGGTTCGAAACCTGGCGAGACCTTCAGAAAAAATTTTCAGCAGTGGTTTTCCCCTCCTAATGCTGGCAACATTTTTGAGGTACTATGCCATGTAAAACTTCTCTCCAAAAGGTGTCGCACTGTGGCACGCCGTTCGGACTCGGCTATAAAAAGGATACCCCTTATCATTGAGCTTAAACTTGAATCGGGCTGCACTCATTGATATGTGAGAAGTTCGCCCCTGTTCCTTAGTGGAAAGTTCATGGGCAAAATTTGCAATTTTTGGTTCACATTGTAGTCTGGTTTGGAAGAGATGCTGGATATGCAGCCTAATGAGGTCTGTGGTCTTGGTATGCTGAACGAATACGGCCATGGTTCCATTATGGGTATTATGGATGCCTTTGTTTGACAGATGGAGGTCTCAGACTACCTGGCACCTGGAATACGGCCATGGTTCCATTCTGGGTATTACGGATGCCTTGGTTTGACAGATGAAGGTCTCCGACTACCTGGCCCCTGGAATACGGCAATGGTTCCTTTCTGGGTATTATGGATGCCTTGGTTTGACTGATGAAGGTCTCAGACTACCTGGCACCGAGACCGATTCGAGATAAGGTAGGAAGGCGGATGCTTTGTTTAAGTAGGGTTAGATCTCAGTCTTCACAGATGGCTCCAAGATGCAGTCAGGGACGGGATTGGAAGTCTAATCCGAGACACTCCACACCGGTATGTCGGTGAAACTGTCGATTTTACGGGTTTTTAAAGTCTACGCTTTTACGTCAGCTGTTCTATTATGAAAGCAGACAGTCGAGATGGGCTGCAAATGGGTTGAGGAAGAATCCAGGAAATACGCAGCTGGTTTTTCACACGAAGGTAGAGAATATTGGTTTTAAGACTGCCGTCTTTTGATGGTATCATCCAGCAGTTGTCGAAGGAGGTGAAATATCTAGGCCTAGTACTTGAAGCGAAACTATCCTGGTGCCATATAGACCGATATCTCGATTAAAATTCTTGGCCCCTTAAAAGGCGCATTTATAATACGATTTCACTGAAATTTGTCACAGTGACTAATGTTAGGCTTTTCGACATCCGTGTCGTATATGGTTCCGATCGGTTTATTTTCAGATATAGCTACTAAAAAGATCAATATTTTTATACCCACCACCGTTTGCAACACATCGAAATATCCATTTCCGACCCTATAAAGTATATATATTCTTGATCAGCGTAAAAATCTAATGGTGATTTCGATTCTGAAAAAAAATGTTACACTAATGTTGCACTTATACGGGACAACATTTTGGGAATGCTGCCTTATCCCTCTCATAGTTTTACACCTTTTACATTTTCAATCGAACATGTTAATATGCCCGTATATTGTAATTTCAACCAAATAATGCTGTAAAATGTAGCAATGCATCTAATATGCCGTTAGCTAAATAAAACGCGATTACTTTTTCCTTTTTTTATGTATTTCTTTTTAATATTTTGCCAAACATTCTACAAATTGTTTTCTTCTTCTTCTTTTCAACCAAAATTTGCTTGAACGGTGGCATGCACATGAGATGATAGCAGCTGATTTAAAGTGCGGCATTCTACATCCTAGCCTAGCCACGGTGTAGAAAATGCAGCATTTTTTCACTTTCAGTGGGCAACACCATTACAAACGAACTTTTACCCGGTGGTGGGGTTACACTTTTTTGGAGAATCGAACACAAAATTTCGATCTCAGTGCAACATGTCGAAAAAATGCTGCACTTTTTTTCACAATCGAAATCACCATAAGACGATCTAGACATGTCCGTCCGTCTGTCTGTTGAAATCACGCTACAGTCTTTAAAAATAGAGATATTGAGCTGAAATTTTGCACAGATTCTTTTTTTGTTCATAAGCAGGTTAAGTTCGAAGATGGGCTATATCGGACTATATCTGATGGGCTATATCGGATGGGCTATATCGGACTATATAGCCCCCATATAGACCGATCCTCCGATTTAGGGTCTTAGGCCCATAAAAGCCACATTTATTAACCGATTTTGCTGAAATTTGGGGCAGCGAGTTGTGTTAGGCCCTTCGACATCCTTCGTCAATTTGGCTCAGATCGGTTCAGATTTGGATATAGCTGCCATATAGACCGATCCTCCGATTTAGGGTCTTAGGCCCATAAAAGCCACATTTATTATCCGATTTCGGTGAAATTTGGGACAGTGTGTTGTGTTAGGCCTTTCGACTTTCTTCGTTAATTTGGCCCAGATCGGTTCAGATTTGGATATAGCTGCCATATAGACCGATCCTCCGGTTTAGGGTCTTAGGCCCACAAAAGCCACTTTTATTATCCGATTTTGATGAAATTCGGGAGAGTGAATTGTGTAAGGCCCATCGACATCCTTTGTCAATTTGGCTCAAATCGGTCCAGATTTGGATATAGCTGCCATATAGACCGATCCTCCGATTTATGGTGTTAGGCCCATAAAAGCCACACTTAATGTCCGATTTTGTTGAAATTTGGGACAGTGAGTTGTGTTAGGCCCTTCGACATCTTTCTTCAATTTGGTCCAGATCGGTTCAGATTTGGATATAGCTGCCATATAGACCGATTTCTTGATTTATGGTTTTGGACCCATAAAATGCTCATTTATTGTCCGATGTCGCCGATGTCGTATATAGTTCAGATCGGTTTATTTTTGGATATTGCTAGTGTACTTATTAGTATATGGTCCAAATCGGAACTTATTTTGATATAACTGATATGGGACATAAGGTATGAAATTTTCACCGAATTTTGATGAAAGATGGTTTATATATATACCCGAGGTGGTGGGTATCCCACCATCGGCTCGGCCGAACTTAACGCCGTTTTACTTGTTTTGTTATGATTTTATTTTGTTTGCCTATTCAAGTTCATCTGCTGCTTGTCTTGTTGCTTTTACATGCTCTGTTCTCAAAGTTTTGAGGGTACATCCGATTTCAATACGAAATTACTTTCGGAATCATTCAGAATTCTTTAGGAAGTTTCGGCAAAAAATTTTCCTTTCCGAATTTTCCAAGTTTTTTCTTTAGATTTCGTTCTGAAGTCAGAACGAATTCGTTTTAACATTTTTCCGAAACTCGACGTTTCGTACCGAAATCATGTCAACCACTCCGTATGACTTTCGTAACGATTACGGATCCAAAGTCGGATGTAGCATTCGAAGTTTGTACAGATTTCGTACCGATTGGTTTGCTGGGATACTCCCTGGCACCGAGACCGATTAAAGATAGGATATACAAGACACGATTTTCCTACGTTTCGTTCCGAAATCATGTCAACCACTCCATATGACTTTCGTAACGATTACGGATCCGAAGTCGGATGTAGCATCCGAAGTTCGTACAGATTTTGTACCGATTAGTTTGCTGGGATACTACCTGGCACCGAGACCGATTAGAGATAGGAATATACGAGACTCGCTTTTCCGAGTTGAGTGCGAGGCGGATGCTATGTTTGAGGGGGGTGAGAATGAGATCTTGTTCTTCACTGATGCCTCAATAGCCGCAAATGAAACCCTGGGAAGGGATTTACCGCCTTTAAAATTATGTGTTTAATGTGACCAGTATGGCGGCGCTCAAGGCCTTGAATTCGCGGACAGGTGCGTTGCGGGTTATTTGGAATTTCTGAAAAAAATTTACCCCGAAGCTCAGGCTGCCTTTCCACAACCTGCATACTGCCATTTGCATTTAGGTGTATCTTTTTTCTGACGATTCCCATGAAATTTATCGAACTGAATGCCAGAATTTCTACCATTCAATAAACGAGCACACACTTTGTTATCGCTGGCAATTCGCTGTAATCTTATCGTCATAATGATTTTCATCAGTGCCAATGATGAATATGTGCTTTGCATTTCTGTTGGTGGCCGTGTGATTGTTGTTGCCCTTGTTGCAGTTGCATTTGCATATGTGCATGTTATGTGTATACAATTTTTAATTTATTGGGTAATGCAGAGGGGCCAAAAAGAAAATCCATACAGTCACCCAAAGAGGTGGTCTATAAGGAAGAGAATTTCATAACATCTCACTCAGCCTTGGTGCGTATGAGTTGTTTTTTTTTCTCGCTCCCATATGCAATGCCATTAAAGGAGGGAACGAAAGGGGGAAAGACAAGGGAACAGAAGGAGCTAAGTGAAACTGTTCATTGTCTGCTGGCATTTAGAGCCGTTGGTATTCATTGTAAAGGGGTACAAAAACTTCATATATCGGTTCTTTGTTCAAATGAAGCATAGGCCTCCTCCCACAACAACGACCCCTGCGCCAGCACCCGCAGCAGTATGACTGCCACAACCATTACCTCTTTTCTTCCTTTGAGTCGTTTTTTTTTGCCATTCACATTGCATTTGATGTGATGACGCATACTTTTGTTCTCCTTGTTTTTTTTTTTGGCAGTGGAGTGGGGGTTTCAGTGCTACAACGGGATCACACAACAAGACCAAATGTCGGAAGAGTTATTTATTAGTTCTTGTCAGATTCTTTGGTGAATTAAAAATTTTAAAAATGTTGAAAGACAACAATGGCCGACGAAAACTTGTTCAGTCCCCCGAAAGAAGGAGAAATGGTTTGTGGTTGAGTAGTGAGTGGTGTAGTGGCTAAGATGGATGTGGTTAGTTTTAAAAATCTGCATGCATGGAAATGAGAGAAGCCTAAAAAAGGGGGGTTCGAAAAAGACAATGACTCATGCTTCCTCGAAATCATTCAAAAAATGATACAAAAACAAAGCACATGGTGTGTTTTTAATACCACTTCAAAGGCTGTATGGGATGCAGTATTTGAAACTTTTGCCATGCGGCTCATAAAGAAATCAAGAAATTATTAAACCTAATTATCCGCTGCATATCATGTAAATCTCTTTGTAAAACTTTATTGAAAACAAATCAGAAGGTGGAGCCATTATAACGCTGCTCTGGTTTATTCCGATTGATAGAATTGTGCCTAAATTATTACGGTGCCTGCCGTTACCAGCGTTGTATATCCGTGAATGGTTTTTAAAATCGCCTGATACTCGGCTTGATTCAAAGGCTCGCTTCTGACCCTCTCGCTCTAGACCATGAGAAGCCACTGCTCAGACAATATACATATAATTGCGTTTTCGCACGGAAAGGATCTTTGTTCCCTTAAGTGGGGTGGTCCAATTGAGAACTAAGGAGACAATCGAATAGTCGTTGAAATTGTCCTGGAAAAGCAATGCAGAGGAAAGGAGCTGAAAAGCGCTGAGTGTAGGAGGAGGATGTTCGGTAGGAATTTGGAAGTTGGCCCTACAATGATTTACTGGCTGTACACGGCCATTATGAGATCAATACTGACATACGGGGCATTGCTATGGTGGAAAGTTGTGGAGAAGAGGATTCGCAACAGGGAGTATCAGAAGATGCAAAGAATGGTCTGCTTCGGAATCGCGGGAGGGTTACGGTACATGAGATTCAGAAGATGCAAAGAATGATCTGCGTCGGAATTATGGGAGCCCTACGGTCCACGCCGCTAGTAGTTTTGCATGTAACCTATCGAGGTCTATATTCAGAACTGTGTTGTCAGGGTTGCCCAAAGGCTGCGGGATCTCGGCATGCTGAAGGAGAGAGGATGTGGTTATTATTGCATTCTGGATACTGTGGTTGCGGTGGGAAGTCTGAGGAGGGTTTCAGACTACCTGGCAACATGAAAGGATCTTCGTGATTCGGGGGGTAGGAATGGGAGGCGAATACAGCTCATGAGGAGAAGAAGACTTCGGTCTTCACAGGCGGCTCCAAGATGAAGTCAGGCACTGGATTGGGACAATAATCCGTTACTCAAAATATCTGTATGCGAGTGAGACTGTCGGACGAATGTAAAGTCTTTCAGGCAGAGTACTGTACGATAGCCGTAAAAGAATTTCTAGGTAGAGATTTATCTTCGTCGAAACTCAGGATCTATGAGGATGGTATGGTGGCTCTAAAAGCTTTAGGTTCTAGGACCGTGAGGTTGAAGTCGCGTCGTAGGATTTGGAATCCCCGAATAGACTCCAGGCTCAAGACATTGCGCTGATTTGGGTTCCCGGTCACGAAGGTATTCTGGGAAACGAGAAGGCAGGCGAAACTGACAGGAGACTCTGGCGTACTGTCGACAGGAGGAGGAGAGAGGAACTGCTCCGGGTATCCTAACGAGCAGGACAACTGCTTTGCGGAAGAATATACCGCTGGGAGCGAACCCGTAACTGGACAGTTCAAACTACTGAACATAGTAGAGGAGGTTGCCATTGCGGAGGCAGTGGCGGGGTGGTAGTCAGTGCATGCATGCCAGTCTGACAGGCTTTCCATTTTGGGCAGATGGTTTTGCTTCGATCCCGAGGATCTTGCGGATGCATCTCTGGGAAGTCTCCTCAAGTTCGTGGATAAGACGGGATGGTTTCCGCGCGGGATGAGATGATATCATACATTTGGCGGGCGTATATGCAGCTGGGAGAGAACCAGTAGCTGGACTTTTCAATCTACTGAACTTAGTAGAGAGAGTTGCCTTTGCAGAGGCGCTGGCGGGGTGGTAGTCTGTTCATGGATGCCGTACTGCCAGGACACTTACGCTTACCGTCGACAGGAGGAGGACAAAAGAACTTATGGGCTTTGGTAAGAGGTAACTGAGTACTACTTCAGGAGTTATAACTGGGCACTGTGTGATGGGACGTATGGCCGCGCAGATAGAAATCCCGAGACGATTGAGCACCTAATCTGCTCATGTCTAGATCTACAGGGTCACAGGCTTTCCCTATTGAGGAGACGATATTTCTTCGATTTCGGTGATCTTGCGGATTTGTCTCTGGGAAGTCTCCTCACGTTCGTGGATAAGACGAGATGGTTTCGATGTGAGACGAAGTGTGATCCTACACATGCTGGGAGTGAACCAGTAGCTGGACTTTTCAAAATTCTCAACATAGTAAACGGGGTTGCCATTGCGGAGTCGATGGCGGGGTGGTAGTCTGTTCATGGATGCCAAACTGACTGGAGACTCAGGCCTACCGTCGACAGGAGGAGGACAAAGGAACTTCTGCACTTTGGTAAGAGGTCACTGAGTACTACTTCAGCAGATATAACTGGGCACTGTGTGATGGGACGTATGGCCGCGCAGATAGAAATCCCGAGACGATTGAGCACCTAATCAGGGTCACAGGCATTCCCTCTGGAGGAGACGATTTTTCTTCCGCCTCAGTGATATTGCCGATTCGTCTCTGGGAAGTCTCCTCACTTCGTGGATAAGACGGGGTGGTTTCGAAGTGAGTGACATGCGGTAATGTATGCGTTTACGAGCAGGACCAATGCTTGGCAAATAAATATGCCGCTGGGAGCGAAACACTTTTCAAACTTCTGAACATAGTAGAGGGAGACGGAATGGTTTCGACGTGGGACGATATGTGATCCTACACACGCGGTCATGCATGCATTGACGAACAGGACTACTGGTTGTCACTCATCGAGTAGACACTTGGGTAGGATAAGCTCTTGCACCCGATTCTCTCCGTCATTCCGTTTGTAACACCTCGAAATATTCGTCTAAGACCCCGTAAAGTATATATAATCTTGATCGTTTCGACGTCCTGAGTCGATCTAGCTATGTCCGTCCGTCCATCTGTCGAAATCATGATAGCGGTCGAAAGCGTAAAGCTATGCGCTTAAAATTTTGCACAGATACTTAATACTGATGTAGGTCGTTGGGGATTGCTAATGGGCCATACGGTTCAGATTAAGATATAGCGCCTATATAAGTCGATCTCCCGATTTGACGTTTTGAGCCCCTGTAAGCCTACTTAATATTGATGTAGGTCGTTGGGGATTGCTTATGGGCCATACGGTTCAGATTAAGATATAGCGCCTATATAAGTCGATCTCCCGATTTGACGTTTTGAGCCCCTGTAAGCCGGAACTTTTGTGCGATTTGGATGAAATTTTGCACATAGTGTTCTGTTATGTCTTCCAACAACTGTGAAAAGTAGGTCCACATAGGTCTATAATATGATTTAGCTCCCATATAAACCTATCTCCCGATTTGACATCTTGAGTCCTTACAAGCCGCAATTTTTGTCGGACTTGGATGAAATTTTGCACATAGTATTCCGTTATGACTTCCAACAATTGTGCTAAGTACGGTCTGAATCCGTCTATAACTTGGTATAGCTCCCATATAAACCTATCTCCCGATTTGACATCTTGAGTCCTTACAAGCCGCAATTTTTGTCCGATTTGGCTGAAATTGAGTATGTAGTGTTTTGTTATGACCTACAACTACTGTGTCAGTTATGGTCTAATTCGGTCTATAACCTGATATAGCTCCCTTATAAACCGATCTCCCGATTAGACTTCTTGACTTATTGAGCCTCTAGAGGGCGCAATTCTTATCCGATTTAGCACAAATTGTGAACAACAGCTTCTCCCATGACGTGTGCAATATGGTCAAAATCGATATATAGCTTGATACAGCTCCTATATAAACCGATCTCCCGATTTTGCTTCTGGAGCCGCGAATCGGACAATATAAAGGGTGATTTTTTTGAGGTTAGGATTTTCATGCATTAGTATTTGACAGATCACGTGGGATTTCAGACATGGTGTCAAAGAGAAAGATGCTCAGTATGCTTTGACATTTCATCATGAATAGACTTACTAACGAGCAACGCTTGCAAATCATTGAATTTTATTACCAAAATCAGTGTTCGGTTCGAAATGTGTTCATTCACCGTAACGTTGCGTCCAACAGCATCTTTGAAAAAATACGGTCCAATGATTCCACCAGCGTACAAACCACACCAAACAGTGCATTTTTCGGGATGCATGGGCAGTTCTTGAACGGCTTCTGGTTGCTCTTCACTCCAAATGCGGCAATTTTGCTTATTTACGTAGCCATTCAACCAGAAATGATCCTCATCGCTGAACAAAATTTGTCAAAATTTGAACACATTTCGAACCGAACACTGATTTTGGTAATAAAATTCAATGATTTGCAAGCGTTGCTCGTTAGTAAGTCTATTCATGATGAAATGTCAAAGCATACTGAGCATCTTTCTCTTTGACACCATGTCTGAAATCCCACGTGATCTGTCAAATACTAATGCATGAAAATCCTAACCTCAAAAAAATCACCCTTTATATATAACATTCGGCCCGGCCGAACTTAGCACGCTTTTACTTGTTTTTTTTTTTTTTGTTTTTCTATGAAATTTTTGTCAAACCATATGTCCAGTACAGCTGGCAAACTATCGATAATCGTAACATTCGATATTTTCGATGGATACTACCGTTAATTTCCCATCTCCTATATTTCAAACCCAAATGATAAGTAGAAATCTGGAGATTGATTAATATAGAAGCAATATCAATGCACACATCGAATAAAGCCAAACTTAAGTCATGGGAGAATTCATTGTACATTGAGCCCTTTATAGTAGAGCTGCGAAACTATCGATATACGCAACATTCGATATTTCTAATAATAAGTATAGATAGTATCGATGCTATCGTTAATTTCCCATCACCTATATTTGAAACGAAAATGAGAAGTAGCAATCAGGAGGTCGATTTATATAGAAGCCATATCAATGCAAGTTGGAAGTCTTGAAAGAAATCATTGTACAAAATTTTAGATCAATCAGATGAAAATAGCGCTGTCTATGGGAGCGATGTTATTTAAAGGATACATTCAGTGTATCGCATATTTTTTAACTTTTGCAAAAAATATTCCTTTGCCAACAGTATCGGTAGGAAAAATATCAATCGATATTCAGACAAAAAATAAAATATCGATAGTGCCATCGATATTTTGCCAGCTCCACTCTGTGTGATACATTCAGTGTCGGATCGCTTATTTGTGTTCAATTTTGCAAAAAATTTAACTTTGCTGATAGTATCGATAGGAAAAATAACAATCAAAATTCAGACAAAAAACAAGATATCGATAGTGTCATCGATATTTTGCCAGCTCTAATGTCCAGACACGTTCATACCGATTTTTCATGGTTAAACAATTTTTCGAAGTTCAATTTTCAGCTTCGGCGCTTTAAAAATATTTCTTGTATACGTTTGTTTCTTTTATCAAATCAATTTGCAATGATGGATCTCAGAAAAGACATGTTGTTGTCAAAAATTTCCTCAAAAACGTTTTTTTCTTATATACCGTATGTTGTATAGGGACTTGGTAACTAACTAAGTTCATAAATTTATTTTCTCCACTTAATTTAACTCTTAATTTAATCAATACCTATATATGTTTAATAATTTATTTTCCTATAATTTAAATTATTTTTTTTTTTGCATAAATTCAATTAGTACATTACAATTATTGAACTTAAATGATTTGTATTCTCCCAATACTTTTTAGCGTTTCTAGCAACACATCGATTACAATTTTTTTAATGTGTGCGGTTTGTTACAAGGGGCACGGCCCATGGCTATGGTATGTTAATGACTGGCGACTATTAAATTCATTGGAATTGTTCTCTTCTTCTATCTGTTTGTTCGCACTGTTATTCTTTCATATTCTTGGTTTCTTTGTGTGCTTCATAGTTTTTGGTGTAAATGGGTGCACAAGAATTTTACATCCGTTCTGTTGATGTTCATCAACACGCACCACGCACGCACGCACGCACGCACACATATGTCACGCTGCGTCAAGTAAGGCGTGTTTACACGTGCACTTACACAGTCGTTGTGGCAGCGTCACTTATTCACACATCCATAATAAAAGCCACTAAAATGCCCAAAAGGCGCAAGAGAGTGAGATGGAAAGAGAAAGACCAAGAGAGGAAGAGAGAGCAAGAGTATAAGAGAGCAAGTTATAAACTTTTGCTTAGTGTTGCCGTTTTGGATTGCTAGACAAAATTTGATCGGCTGTTTTAGGAAGACTTATCTTCGACAGTTAAAGAAGATCCACATATGGACTTGCATTGGTTTAACGGGATCGCTTAGGTCTTTGCCACTGGCTGTATAGGAAGCGATTCTGAGGTTTGTTTTTGAGACTTTGTATGCTCAAGGGGATTAGGGCTCACACGAAGGGATGGATACAGCCTTAGGCTACCTACCACCGTTTTAAAGTTATCACTTATTTTATTGAAATAAGAATGTTGTAGTGCGACTGCAGATGTATAAGCAAAATTTAATCCTTACGATACAAGCATGTCCTCTCAAAGGTCGGGTGCATTTTCCCATATGGAGTTGTTGAATCTTTCACATTATCTAAGCAGGCTTCTATTATTTTTCCACAAAAAATTGACACTGAGCAAATTTATGTATCACTTCATTGTCTTTTTTCTCTACCATTCAAACCCACCGTATTGTTTTTTGTTTTAGATAATTTCTAATATCTTATCTGAATGGTTCGAACTTGTGCTTGTTATTCAACCATTGTTTAAATATGATTTTCTCAAAATGGATGTGTAAGACTAAAGAACATGAAACAAGACTAAATAAAATGAAAAAGTTAATGGAAATGTTATGAAGTATAAAACCCCCCTCTCCTCCCCTTCCCGGAGTGTAAGGAGTCATGAGTGGAAAGAAAATATGTTATATTCTATTAGTGATTTTTGGTAATAAATTGCCTTTCATTTAATCTGTTGGTAAGTTTTAGAAAATGTGACGGTTATCAGTAAAAAATGCTTGGAATTGTAGTATGTATAATTCTGTGAAATTGAAATTTGGCAGATACTTCCAGATGAGTAATTAACTACTTCATACCAAATTTCGAGGAAATCTGTTGAAAATTGTAATAACGACGCCCTTTTAAGTGTAAATCGGATAAATTATATATACTGGAGCTATATCTAAATATGAATCGATTTCTACCCAAAAATGTATGGTGTTTGTTTCTGGGTTAAAAAAGTTATATATATATGCAAATTTTCGTGATGATCGGATAACAAATGCGATGTCCACTTTGAATCTACTTCTGACTTAATTCGCAGCGAAAATGCCTATTTAATTATTGAGAAATCCGACGGACTCTATTCTTTGTCAGAACACAAACAAAAGTCAAATAACAACACACAACAAAGACAATATCATTGAAACAGAGTCGATAAATTCCCATTTCATAAGCATTTAATTACATTGGTAATTAAATGAAGCGAAATTTGTATTGTCGCAGCGACATGTCGCTACTATTTTGCTTATAGAACTCAGTACAACTTATACGGAATGTGTTCTCATTTTCTTCGTCACCACTTTTTTTAACCTCCACCATAGGATGGGGGTATACTGATTTAGTCAATCCGTTTGTAACACCTCGAAGTATTCGTCTGAGACCCCGTAAAGTATATATATTCTTGATCGCCATGACAGTTTTAAGTCGATCTAGCCATGTCTGTCCGTTTGTCGAAAGCACGCTAACTTTCGAAGGAGAGTAAAGCTAGGCGCTTGAAATTTTGCACACACACTTGTGTGCAGTGTAGGTCGGTTGGGATTATAAATGGTCCCTATCTAGAGGGCGCAATGCATATTCGATTTGGCTGAAATTTTGCATTAAGTGTTTTGTTGTGACTTTCAACAACTGTGCTAAGTATAGTTCAAATCAGTCTATAATCTAATATAGCTGTCATATAAACCGATCTTGGGTCTTGTCTTCTTGAGCCACTAGAGGGCGCAATTCTTATCCGGTGTGGCTGAAACTTTTCATGAAGTGTTTTGTTATGACTTCCAAAAAATTTGCTAAGTATGGTTCAAATTGGTACATAATCTGATATAACTGCCATATAAACCAATCTTGGATCTTGACTTCTTGAGCCACTAGAGGGCATAACTCTTATCCGATGTGGCTGAAATTTTGCTTGAAATCGGCTGAAATCCGTCCATAACCTGATATAGCTGCCACTTAAACCGATCTTGGATCTTCAGTTCTTAGGTCTTTAGAGGGCGCAATCCTTATTCGATTTGGCTGAAATTTAGCATGAAGTGTTTTGTTGTGACTTCAAACAACTGTGCTAAGTATAGTTCAAATCAGTTCATAATCTAATATAGCTGCCATGGATCTTGACTTATCAAGCCACTAGAGAGCGCAATTATTTTCCGATCTTGCCTACATGCTCAGCAGTTCAGGGTTGGCATTTTTATCCAAGCGCCATTTCCTGAATGTTACAGTCTTAACTAGACTAAATGTCCTCATTCCATTTAAAATTAACTTCTTAATCATTTCAGCAGCAGCATTTATATCGTCATCTAGAAAAATAGTTTCCAATTAAAATGCTAGAAGAATCCATTGAGCTCATCCCAACGTGCTTTTTCGTATGAAAATATTGAGCGCTTCGTGACTGGGGAGGAAGCAGAACTAAGAGCAGAATACGAAAAAGATGCTGATCGGAGTTACCAAGCGGTACTAGAATATAAACTTCACACTTTTCAGGGTGTAAAGTCAAGAGTATTATTTGGGTGCTCTTGGACACAAGCGATATGTGTCGGTTCGTTCACTAGTTGCGCTAAACCACTGTGAGCAGTTGTATGGATCGAATGGGAAAGCCAGGAGCAGTTGTGGACATTGAAATCCCCATCGACAATGATTTCACTGCCCCAAAAAATCCTCCAAAATATTTGTAGTGGAATCAGAAAGGGTTTGCTTTGGCAGAAAACTTAGCACGATTTTGCTTGTTATAAAGTCCACCACCGTGGCACAGAGGTTAGCATGTCCGCCCATGACGCCGAACGCCTGGGTTCAAATCCCGGCATGAGCATCAACAAAATGTTCAGCAGTGGTTAATGCTGGCTACATTTGAAAGTTATGCTGCCATGTTAAAACTTCTCTACCAAGTGGTGTCGCTATACGGCACGCGTTTCGGACTCGGCATAAAAAGGAGACCTCTTATCATTGAGCTTCAACTTTAAGCGGACTGCACTCGTTGATATGAGAGAAGTATCCCCTGTTTCTTAATGAAATGTTCATGGGAAATTTGGTAGTAGTAAACACAGTTTGACTTTTAAACAAAAGGAGATTTCTAAAGATATTTTTTCTCAAGTTGATCAGTTTCCCAATATGCTTAAAACATTTATTTGTGGTCCCTTATTTTAATTGTATTTTAGGTCATTTTCAATTTGTAATGGCAGATTAGTTCTACAAATTGAAAACTTCCATATGTTGTTTATTCAAAACAAGATGTCAAATTGAAGCGCAATGAAAATTTCATTTTGTCGCAAACAATTGTTAAACATTTGTCCATCGGCAAAAGTGTAGTTTGGGGGCAATATTTGTTGCATTGACCTAAATATGGTGTTAATTTTATCGATAGCGATAACAAATGCTGTAATCGACAGACAAATAAAGTTATGTAGCAAATTTAAGTATGTTGTAGATATCGGAAGTCCCGCAATATACAGGATAGTAAGCTGCATTTCACTTTTTGCATCAGAAAATAGACTAATAAGTCTTAGCCATATCTTCTGGGTTCTGTTGCACAAAAGGCAAATGGTCCGAGCATTTGGACAATTGTTCCATACAATGATTTTTTTTAGGAGTATTGGTCATTTCTTATGTTCCACACTATGTTCCTCACTATGCTCAGTCATTTTTCTTTCATCTAAAGTTTGACACCATGAATTAAATTTCTGCCGCATATTTTAATTTTGTATATGTACCTATTTTTCATTACTTTTTGTTTTTTGAAATCATATGATTTAGCCTCAGATCTTCTCTTGAGAGTTCACCAGCGGTGTGTTTTCGGGTGTGTGTATGTTTTATTTATTTTATCTTTTTTCTTTGCAAAAGTAAACTTAACCAACAAGTAATGTGAGAAGTTTCCACTTACCCTATGTATGATCGTGGGTAGTGGCTCTGTGGCAGTTTTTGTGGCCGCTGTTGTTGTTCAACCGGTTAAACAGTTACTTTTCAATCAAAACCGATGATAACTAAAACATGATTTTCTATAAAAATGTATTCCTTTTAATTTTCAGTTCTAAACCAATAAACAGTCATACATAGGTGTGTGGTGTCGATTTATGGTTGGATGTGTGAGAGTAGAGGTAGAATTTTATATGCATAAATGTATGCGACAACTTTCTTGTTCGACGGGCCCCCTTACGATAAGTGGTGGTGTTGTTGGCAGGGTTGTCGTTGTGTTGTTGAACGTTTTTTAATCGAAATAAATTAAATTGCTTTAAGTTGGGCCAGGCTGAATCTAAGATACCCTCCACCATGGATAGTATGTGACAAGGTTTTTGAAAGACTTTTTCAAATATATAGGAGCTATATCAAGTCAATCCGTTTGTAACACCCCGAAATATTCGTCAAAGACCCCATAAAGTATATAAATTCTTGATCGTCTCGATGCTCTGAGTCGATTTAGACCTTTCCGTCCGTCTGTTGAAATCACCATAGAGGACGAACGCGTAATGTTAGCCACTTGGCATTTTGCACAGATGCTAAATATTGTTGATATAGTTAGGGATTACAAATGGGCCATATCGGTTCAGATTTAGGTATAGCTCCCATATGGAAGCCGCAGCTTTTGTTCGATTTGGCTGAAATGTTGCACACATTGTTCTGTTATGTCTTTCAACAACTGTACCAAGTACGGTCCAAATCGGTCCATAACCTTATATAGCCCGATTTGACTTCTTGAGCCCTTACAAGCTGCAATTTTTCTTCAATTTGGCTGAAATTTTGCATGTTGTGTACTGTTACGACTTCCAACAACTGTGTTAAGTGCGGTCGAAATCGGTCTAAACCCTAATATAGCTTCCATATAAACCGATCTCCCAATTTTTCTTCTTGAGCCTTACAATCCACAATTTATGTCCGATTTGGCTGAAATTTTGCATGTTGTGTTCTGTTCTTCCAACAACTGTGTTAAGTACGGTTTAAATCGGTTCATAATCTGATATAGCTTCCATATAAACCGATCTTCCGATTTAACTTCTTTAGCCCTTATAAGCCGCAATTTTTGTCCTATTTGGCTGAGATGTGGCATGCGTTGTTATGTTACCATTGCCAACATCTGTGCCAAGGACGGTACAAATCAGTCTATGCCCTCATATAGCTACTATATAAACCGGTTTCTTGATTAACCTTGGTGGGTTCCAAAGATTCGGCCCGGCCGAACTTAGCACGCTTTTACTTAGCATATTGTTTGAAAGAATTCGACACAAGGAACTTTCAGCGTCACAGAATGTGCCCATGGATGCCGAAATGGAAGAACACTTTAACTTGTCGTCGACCAAAGAAGGATGATGGATCTGCTGAAATGGGAGCTATAACCGGATGATGGGCCATATGGCCGGACAAGCGGGAATTGCCAAAAATAATTACTGCGGAAGCTTGATGAGAATGATATGCTAGAAAATCGTCGGAAGGCGGGTTTTACGCGATCTGAGCGATCTTACGAATGTGACTCTGACATGACGTGGATAAGTCGGGTTGGTTTTGAACGGGGAAGCGATGAGATCATACACACGCAGGACCACAAGGTGAATCACATCGAGAAGACACTCAGGTTGGCGATGACGATGTTCAGGTATGCACATACGTAGATGCGTGTCGGAGAAGCTATTGTTTCCTACTCCTTTCTTATATTTCATCTTCTTCGTATCTCGTCTCAAGATCTGCTCTGGGGACCCACAATTTTACTTTTCTTTCTTTCTGAGGTATCACAATGGTCCGGACTGTCCTCCGAGTAACTCACCTTTATGGTGGGCTTACCCATTCAATTTAAACCTAAAGGTATCTATTTCACGATGCGCTAATGATCAAAGAATTTATGCAATATAAAAGTAAAGACAGGGTATGCCAAAGGCCTAAGCGGAGAGGTTAGCATGTCCGCCTATGACGCTGAACGCTTGTGTTCGAATCCTGGCTAGACCATCAGCAACATTTTCAGCGGTGGTTTTCCCCTCCTAATGCTGGCAACATTTGTGAGGTACTGTGCCATATGAAAACTTCTCCCCAAAGAGGTGTCGCTCTACGGCACGCCTTTCAGACTCGGGTAAAGAAGTAGGTCTCTTATTATTGAGCATAAACTTGAATTGGACTGCACTCATTGATATGTGAAAAGTTTGTCCCTGTTCTTTAGTGGAATGTTCATGGGCAAAATTTGCATATGCATACCATAGCACCAACCATTTTATAACGCGTTTTGACCTCTTGATTAAGGAGGTCATTCATCAGATACCTTTTGGTATGGAGGCCTGTAGGGCCGTACATTGGTAAATTGTACTTATATCGAATTCAATGCAAAAACGCCTTTATGATGTAAGTACGGCACATTATATTATCTCATGATGTTTAGTCTCTGTTTGCTATTGGAATTTTTCTTGCCGATGGCAACTCTGCATCACATTTTGATAATATATAGATGAGGTTCACTGACAAAGCTAGTTATCATATGGTATCCATCCGCTTTGAAGATTGACTGACTGACAATGATTTTATTAATTATTTTTCTAGATGTGTTACCGATATTATCGTAAATAATCGAAAAATACACAACGTAACACACACAAACACACATTTGGTAGGCAGCAGGCATGCATGTGCACATACAAAATAAACAAAACGCAACTGACAACTTCCTCTCAAATGTCACAAACAGAGATTTCAATGAGTTGTGGCTTCGGTCTTTTGCTGCACAATAATGATGTGTGTTTGTGTGTGAATGTCATAGTGATAAATATAGTGTCGGTTGGGGGATGGGGCAATTGCTATGCATAAACAGAAAACCGAAATAAAAACAAAAACTAAAAAAAAGCTCACACCAAACATCTGTACCCCCTAAACACCGTCATGTATACTTACGTCTGTGTGATATAGAAGGAAGCGTGAGCAATAATTTTTAACGCATTGTAAGGAAAGTAAATACAAACAACAGCTAAGTATCTATAAACGTTGGGGCTACACACAACCATAATTGTTTCTTTTTTTTATAGAGAAAAATATTATTTAAACAAAAAACGTGTTAAATACGTTATCAAAATTACTAAACAAATTGTTATTATTGGAACAATGGATCGAAAAGGTTGAACAGTGCATCGGAAAGGGAAAAAAATGTTAAATTGTGCAAGTGCAAAAATATTTCGTTGAACTGATTTCTTGAGCAGGGTACTCTGTTTTTAGTTGTGAAAAACTTAAACAAAATATCTTTAATCACTTAAGTACATTTACGGCAACACAATCCTGTCGTCATATTACAAGCGTTCATTCTGTGCGTTGAGTTTTGTTTTTGAGCGTTGCGTTGGAAAATGCAACTCTGCAAACAAGTCTCACAAAAACAGCGCGTTGAGTTTTGTTTTTGAGCGTTGTGTTGAAAAATGCAATTCTGCAAACAAGTCGCACAAAAATAGCATATACAAGTTAAATAATTTTCAATTGTGACGACTGAAATCGAGCGTCATTCTGTGTTGCCATACATGAAGTAGCATTTTTAGGCGTCAAAGTTAAAAATATCTCAACTTTTGAATGTTGCTTTTGTGGGGTTTGTTTTTAGAGTTACATTTTTCAACGCAACGCTCAAAAACAAAGCCCAACGCGCTCATTTCGTTTTGGCTGTGACCTTAGTTTTTGAGCGTTGCGATAAAAAATACAACTCTGCAGACAAATGTCAAAAAAGTAACACAAACAAATTTAACAATTTTAATTTTTGACGCCTACTTTACGTATGGTAACACAGAATGACGCTCGATTTCATCATTCTGTGTTGCCATATTTTAAGTAGTTTTTGTAGGGGTCAAAGCTAAAAATTGTGCTTTTGCCCGTTACTTTTTGTCATTGGTTTGCAGAGTTGCATTTTTTAACGCAACGCGCTTGTTCTGCTTTCGTCTTAAGGGAAGTCGTTAGTGCTGGACAAATCCAACCAAAAACAAAAAAAAAATTGTTTCTAGTAACATGAGAATCGCATCGGAGGCATGATTTTCCCATTTAAGGGTGTGTCTGTGAGGTGTATCCGTCAAATGGAATGGTGTATCGTCTTAAGGGAAGTCATTAGTGATGCATAATCCAACTCAAAACATTGTGTCTCGTAACATGAGAATCGCATAGGAGGCATGACTTTGCCATTTAATCAAAACAAGGGTGTGTCAGTGAGGTATATCAGGCGAATGGAATGGGTGTATTTCTGTACATGCACTGGTTTAACAGATTTACGGGAGCATAATAGGACCTTGTGACTCTTCTACCGTGCGGCAATATATACAGCTGCATGACCTAACCTCAAATATTGCCGCGTCAGTGCCGGGATATTCATCTCTAGCGTGATTTTATTTTTACAACGACCTGAGAGGCAATTACGACGAACTAGGGGACTTTATATGGCGAAAGTATATGATGGTCGCTGCGATCTAGGAGACGAAGCTGACTAACAACAGCAGCAGCTTGATTAGTTGTCAAGGTTAAATGTGGTCTGTAATGTGATCATCCACAAAGTGAAGGTGGGAACTCATATGGATAAAGCCATACAACGTGTAAATTAGAATAGGGCGATTAGTATGGAAGGAAAAAAATCTTAATGGACCCTTTGCGTCTCTCATTCTTAGGATTGTACTGAGCAAAAAATCTGGAGGATCGATTTTCACCGTAGACGTATGGTCTAATGGACTTTTTTGCTCAGTACAATCCCAAGAATCAGAAACGCGAAGGGTCCTTTAAGATGTTCAATTCGCCCCACCCTAGTGTACTTACCGCCATTTGACCTTTATGCCTCAGTTTATAAACCTGTCATCAGTCGCCTGTTGTCCGCCAGAATTAAGTCTGATCGTCGCAGTTTTGGCAGAGAAGGCCGGTAGCTTTATAATTTGTACGGTGAATGGGAATGGGGATGGGCCCATCATGTCTAAATTGCGCCACCTGGTCTGTAAAATAACGAATCCTTGCAACCCTTCATTTCATTGGGATCAGACAACCTCACCAAAATCCTCACCATTGACTAACGTTTCGACGGCTTAACCTCTGGACTCCGGACGTATACCAATCAAAAGAAGTAAAAAGGTATTAAGTTTGGCCGGGCCTAACTTTGGATACCCACCACCTAGCGTATGTATAAACAACATTTTGTTAAAATCCGTTGGAAAATGCAGGATTCTGAACCCTAAGTAGCTAAATCGAAATATGGCCTGAATTCGCGCCCAATACCCTAAATCGGGAGATCGGTCTGTATTGGGGCAATATCAACAGTTAGTTCGATATAGCCCATCTTCGAACATGACCAACTGGTCGAACAACTCAGGTGAGGCCCAATTTTCTGCCGCAGAAAGCGAAGCTTGCACACAAGTGGGAAGTAATTCCTTGCTCCAATCTTATTGATGCCAAAATAAGAGTACTGAGTCAGGAAGTCAATAGGGCGGTCAACGAACATAAGCAGGTTATGCATACGGCACTTGGATTGCAAATTGAACATTTTGTCCATAAACATTCCACTAAAGAATAGGAGCAAACTTCTCACATATCAATGAGTGTAGTCCGATTCAAGTTTAAGCTCAATGATAAGGAGCCTTCTTTTTATGGGCAAGTTCGAACTGCGCTCAGTGCACAGTGCAACACCTTAGGAGAGAGGGTAAAACCAGCGCCAAAAAATTTTTTGATGGTCTCGTCGGGATTCGAACCCAGGCATTCACCCTCTTAGACGGACAATGGCAATTGGATTACAATAAGTTATAATTTAAAAACCGATATTGCCAAGCCGTGGCTTACTATCAAGTCACTCTCGAAACCCGGTAGAAGGAATGATAGGACCTCAGTCCTTTTTGGCGATGAAGCAGTGACAGATCTAAGGAGATGGACGACGTGGTTCAACCGTTAATTTACTGAGCATCCCGAGAGTAATAGGGCAAGAAGGAGAACCATTCATTATGGTCCCCGAGCCGATGAACAATCATCACAATTTACTGTGGATGAAGTAATGAATGTCATACTCAGCGTCAAGTTGTTCAAGGCGCTATACCCCACGGAATCTCTACAGTGATACTGAAAAACCTGGAGTTACCATGAGTCGAGTACTTGACTAAGGTTCTCAGCCTCTCTCTGGCTCAGTGATCACGCTACTGGAGTCAAAAAAGGATTCTAGCAAGGAAGAAACATACAGACCGATTTACCTTTTCTTGTCGATATTCAAGATGGTTGAGGCCCTATTCATCCCGAGCTTGGTTGGAATATTTATGTGCTGAGCTTCAACAAGGATTTCTTAAATTGAATATCACGACGGCTGGTTAGCATCGCCATCACTGCACATATTAGCCGAGGTTTCAAGGCATGCTATGACTTATCGAAGGCTTTCGAAACGTTGAGCCATCCCCCAATTTTTGGAGTACATCGTCAATACATCCCTTCGTACAGGTCTTAAACATTGATTTCTTTGTGGTGTCCTCAGCGGTATGTGAAATTTTGGTCTAACAAGTGAAATAACCGTAGAGTGAAGAGCGAAGTTTCCCTGTTTGACCTTTATCTATCCTCTATTCTATATCCTCCATCTAGATCGTATCATATTCATGGCTTTTCGCCCCCACCTTGAAAGCATATGGGATTGATTTAACGTCGATCTAGATAAACCGAGAAAGCAATCCGGGGCACAACGAAGGAGACAGAGAGGTATGCGCCGGCAGCGCAATGTGGCGAAAGTGAAGGATGTTGGAAGGGTTAGAACTGACTTCTTCTACGGGAGCTGGAAAGGGAATCCGATCTCCCGAAGAGCATAACACTGCTAAGACGCTGAAGAAGAAAAAAAGCTCCCCGCTTTCAACTACTCCGGGAAGACCAAACCAGCCCCCCCCCCCCGCAACGGAGACTCCAGACGGTGTCCTACGGAGAGAGAAAATGTCGGAACAGGAACAAAGGAAGCGCGCACGGCGCTTGAGTTTTCATGGAGGACTGTGGCTTTCAAAAGGATGCCACAGCTATCGCGGAAGGGGAATGTGGTCACTGAGAATGGTAAGGAGTCGCAACAGAGATGAGATTACTTATGCAGTCATCGATATGTTTCCCACAATCTGCTTTTTTATTCCATCTGTTGAACCCAGTTTATTTATAACGCCACCAGAGCCCGTAATAAATATGTGAGACAGGCGGGTGAATATGCTGCCCGCAATATCCTATCTCGTCAGGTAGTCAGTTCGGAGGTTAGCCATAGCCCCGCCGAGTATACCTGTATGAATGGCCGGTAACCTCTGATGCTGACTGAAGTTGTGACAGCTTTAACAGTGTTCTTTCGACTGATCTCCTGAAGTATAGGTCAATCGGGGTATACCTAGCAACCACTTCAAGGATCTGGTCGCAGTAGAACTCATAGCCCCACTTATAAATATCAAAGCCAACCTATTCAGATCCCGCTCATGAGACGCGTATTCCAGGGCGCAGACCCCATCTACAGCCAACGAGCCTCTATCACGAATAGAAAGCAGGGAAAGCTTTCCCTATCCAGACTCCTTATTGAAGCCCCAATTCAATTTACTATCCAGAAACCCGCAATAAATTTAGCCGACCTGGACAGACTCAAAGTTGCCCCTGCAACCTCGGCAGCCTGAACTGAGGCATCTTTCTATTCATCGTGAACAACGCTAATTAAGTCTTACTGGCGTTATCCCCTAGACTACACCCAGTAGCCCGTGGCCCCAAGACCAGTTCGCAGAATTCTAGTCAAGGTATCCAGGAACTTTCCGGTTGCAAGAATAACTAGGTCGTCAGCATAAGCGTATACCTTGACCGCTTGGATTTCAAGTCTCCACAGAATGCCGTTGACCACAAGAATCCATAACAATATATTGGGTTGCCCAAATAGTAATTGCGGATTTTTTAAAAGAAAGTAAATGCATTTTTAATAAATCTTAGAATGAACTTTAATCAAATATATTTTTTTACACTTTTTTTCTAAAGCAAGCTAAAAGCAACATCTGATAACTGACAGAAGAAAGAATGCAATTACAGAGTCACAAGCTGTGAAAAAATTTGTCAACGCCGACTATATGAAAAATTCGCAATTACTTTTTGGGCAACCCAACAGAAATAATCCCACCCTGTGGACTGCCCCTGATCGCATTCACCTTCACCGAAGTGGGTCCGATGCCGGCCGGGATCTCCCAATGCATAAGCATTAAAGCGGGGTGATTAGTATGAAAGGAAAAAAATTTTAAAGGGCCCTTTACGTTTCTGATTCTTTGGATTGTACTGACCAAAAAAATCCTCTAGACCACACGTCTACGGTCTAAATCGAGCCTCCAGATATTTTCAGTTTTTCTCAGACTTTTGTCATGTTTTTTTTTTTTTTTTTTGGATATTTTTCCCTATAACAGCCAAATCATTGAGATTTTCAATCCAATACTCAGACAAAAATTGTAGCCAAGACAATAGTCAAGAACTCTCTGATACATCGCAAAAGCATTGGAAGGCTCCTTCACATAGTTTTGGCCTTGGGAAAATGGAAAGGAGCACTTGTGCGAAATTTTGTGTAGTACTGACATATCCAGCTTTCCCATGTAAATCGATCTCCTGATGTGACGTTTTGAGTTCCAATGTTGCTCAATTCTAAACCGAATTGGCCTACCGAGTTCTATTCTATGAGTTCGGCTTTCTATGCCAAAGTTCCCATACCAAACCATTTTCCGTTCTTACTGCTTGAGGGTATAAAAGATTTGATCCAGCAATTTGAATTATCTGAACCCATTGGCATCATTGATAGCTATTAAGTTTCACTAACAATCAGCTGATGCTTGAATGTCTTACTTTTGTCTCCACTCCGTGCTACTGTGCCTAAGAAACAACAACAAATCCACTTCTAACGTGAACTATAGGCGGCTGGTCGGTCGACAACACCATAATTCTTAATATCGACAAAGCTGAGCAGCAGTGGGGCGGGAGCAGCGCTATAACAACAAATTATAAATTACACGTTTATTTCAATAGACGCCAGGCTGACAAATGGACAGACGGACGGACGGACGGACGGACAAACAAATGGATAGGCAAACATAAGGACGGACAAAGAGAACAGAAAATCCGAATTATGCGAATGGTGTTTTATTTGGCGCTGGCTGGAGTAGACAACCCCTGTCCCAAGAGGAGAAACAAAACGAAATGCGCGAAACAAGAACGCGAAACGCAAAATAATTAAATCATACCCGTTCCCAGAGTGTCCGTTCGTCGTTGTTTGTTGGCTGGCTGGCTGGCTGGTTTGTGTTCTGGCTTGCTTCGGTTTCTTCCGCATTTGGCAACAACAACAACAACAGCATCAGCAACAGCCATACAATGAAATACTTAATACAAATAAAAAATAATGAAATAAAATAAATTAGAAAAAAAACACGCTTAACATATGTCGGTTGGTCGGTCGGTCGTTGGGTTTACTGCCGTAATCCAAAATGAAAGCAAGCAAAATAAAGAGCTTTGATATCAAAACGTTTACGCGAATTACATTTGACTGGGAAAGTCTGTTATCAACATGTGGCTGTTGGCTGGTGGCTGGTCATGAAGGCCAAGCCAATCTTTGATGAAAACCGCAAGCGGAATATCCCACAAAATAAACACAGGGAATTTCTTAAAATTGAGCGGCAACCACATTCGGTGGTTTAGTTGTTCTTGGAGAAAGTAAATTAGACGCATATAATAATGTGACATTTGTTCAAGATTTATTGTACAACTAATCGAACTGATCGACGAATATGCCAGGCCGTGCCAGGACGTCGTTTTGGCGAACGAGCCTGTCGTCCGTCTTGCATATACGGAATTGGCAACCTGTACAAGAATACCGAAGTACCGGGGCTTTCTAGCCTACCGTCGACCGAAGGAAGACAAAAAAGATTTTGGCTTCCGATAAGAGGTAAAGCTGCCAAAATATCGATGGAACTATCGATGTTTTTATTTTTGTCGGAATATCGATTGATATTTTTTGTCTCGATACTATTGGTAAAGTAACAAAAATAGGCGATCCGACGATAACAAAAATAGGCGATCAGACACTGAATGTTTCCTTTAAGATACATTGCGCCTAAAGATGGCGCAGTTTTAAATTCATTATTAAATTTGGTTTTATTCGGTCTGTGCATTCATATTGCTGCTTTATAAATCGATCTCCTTTTTTTATACCCTCCACCATAGGATGGGGGTTTACTAATTTCGTCATTTTGTTTGTAACACCGCGAACACCCCATAAAGTATATATATTCTTGATCGTCATGTCATTTTAAGTCGATCTATGTCCGTCCGTCTGTCTGTCGAAAGCAAGCTAACTTCCGAAGGATTAAAGCTAGACGCTTGAAATTTTGCACAAATACTTTTTATTAGTGTAGGTCAGTTGGGATAGTAAATGGGCCAAATCGGTCCATGTTTAGATATAGCTGCCATATAAACCGATTTTGGGGGCCGAGAGGGCGCAATTCTCGTCCGATTGGACTGAAATTTCGCACGTAGTGTTTTGGTACCACTTCCAATAACTGTGATAAGTATGGTTCCAATCAGTTCTTAACCTGATATAGCCGCCATATAAACCGATCACGGGTCTTGACATCTTAGCTCGCACTTACTTGTTGCTTCTCATTTACTAACGGACATGACCATCCGTTTCAAATTTTGATCCCTGATTGGTTCTTATTTACTTCATATTTAGATCACTGTCCAATTATCATTTTTTGCAAAATTCTTTTTTTAAACTTGGCATCTTAATCCAAAACAATTAAATATATAAAGACGTTCCTATTTGTCACAAGGTCAATTTCCTAACCTCGACGATATTTTGACCTTTATTTTAGATTTTTGTCTTCAATAACAAGACGCAAAGTTAAGGATTTAAATTTAAAGTTGAAAACTAGATCATCTTTAAATTAAGTTTGCTAATCTTGGCTTGAATCTTTAAAATTAGGACAAACAATGTTTCATTAAAGCACTGTGCAGGATTCGCATGTGCTTCATTATACGATACACCTAAGTGCACCTTTACGAATTCTAAAGAAGCTGTCTTATTGATGATGGGAAGAAAACGATCGAGCACTTGCTCCGATACGGGCATTCCACATTCGTAAGGCAGGTTTTTACCGATCTGAGTGATCTTTCAAACGTATATCTGAGAGGTCCCATCAAAAACAAAGACAGGGATCGCAAGGGGAATCTACACGCGGTTGTGTGAACATAGGCTTGCAGGACAACTTGGTGGGTACACAGCAAGTAGTCATTAAGGTGGGCGTATCGGCTAGACACTTTTTTCTGAGACTCTTTTTATGTCTTTCTTTTATCATTTTTTATTTACCATCTATACTTCTTTTCTCTCTAGGGTATCGCACCGAACTCTCCACTAATAAAATGTGTACTTCCGAAATTTTGGGGAAATTTTATACAATCTCTTAATAACCACAAATATTCCTCCCAATTAGGTGGTTGTTGTTTTTGCTGTAGCAGTTTGTTCTTTTTGTGTTCTATCTTTCGACTGCATGCTTCTGTTGAGTGTCCAGATCCAGGAACTCTGCGCCTAAGATGGGGGTACGTCCAGAGGGTTCTGGGTCTGAGTCGAGTGGGTTGGCAGTTAAACAGGTGAAGTGTGTCGTGTGGTGCCTAGTCACAATTGGGACATACATTTTGCACGTCTGCATCAATCCTAGCTCTGTAGGAATTGAGGTGGCTGCATTTGACGGAACATAATTGACCCAGAACTACTCTGGTTTGCCGGGACAGGTCAATTTCTTCAGGTGCAACTGGAGGCGCTCGCTCTCCAAGGACGACATTCACCCGGTAGCTATTCATCGCATCTGCTACCGTGCCCGCATGAATGCTGTCTAGACCCGCATGATATGTCGCTTGATCTAGAGGTTCTCACCTGTAGCGCTGAACCTCACGCTCTAGATAATGTAGATCTTCCTTAGGGTTTCCGGGCGGTGGATACCTATCCACAAGATTTTGATGGTCTCTGCGATAACAGCCCAAAGGGTATTGCTTAATCAACAAATAGTTATGTCTTGGCACTGGTAGGATCTTTGTCTCCTGATGGAAGTGGTCCACATGAGAACTGAAGAGACAGCCCCTTGCAGTTCGTAGGGCGGCGGGCGGCATTCTGACAGATCTAAATATTATTCCACTGCGTGTCACAGAGCTGACGAGACCACACATTGCAAATTGCTGTAGCAATTGGGGAGAATGTGTAATGGCTGTCAAATGTGACGCCAAGTATTTTGGGACACTTGATGGTGGGAATCATTTCCCCATCGACCATCACAGTCAGCTCGGTATTCACATCACGCGTATTTGTAGGGAAAAAAGTGGATGAAGATTTGGTGGTATATATCTTCGGATTTCTTGCAGCGAAATATGAAGCAAGTTCGTTGAGGTAGACGTTCAACTTATCGCAGATGTCAACAATCGTATCGTCCGCATATGATACGATCTCTATGCCGTCTGGAATGGAGGATAGGTAGAGGTTTAACTGGCGACCACACAGACCCAGCGACCCAGCCTTTCAGGCCTGACTGGAGGGACATGTTGGCCATGTCCTCAAATAGTTTGGCATAACTGACCGTATCGAATGTCTTCGATAGGTCCAGTGCCACGAGGACCGTTCTATCACATGGCCTGAGCTGATTGAAGCCACGGCAAATGTGTGCGGTGATGTCATGCAAAGCAGTTGTTGTGCTACGCAGTCTTCGGAATCCATGTTGATGCCCGCCGAATGAAAATTCTCCTACGAGGCTCGGATGGTCGATCGATGGTGAGAATTATGGGGAGGTGGTCTAATCCCAAAGAAATTACGGTTTGGCGGCCTTCAATCTGCTCTGCCAATGCTACGCCCCGCTGGTCGTTACCTAGGGGAGAATGCCATGAAATGTGATGCGCATTAAAGTCCCCTAGAACCAGACGATAATGGCCAGATTGTAGCCCACTTATATCGGCCTTGTAATCCTGGCAGTTAATTGGGACATAGCTACCAACCGGCCGTGTGTACACGTTGCAAAGCTCTATCCCGGCAGTACCGGACCTGATTGCTGTCCCCATGCACTTCGTATAGGGGTCACTACCGCCAGGCGCAGGCGAGATGGGTCTATACTGCACGTTATGGTGTATCACGAAGGCCAATCCCCCACCTCCATCCCTTTAGCGTAGCTTACGTAGTCCCAAGTACCTGTTGGACCTACTTAAACTCCGTCTCTTATGACTGAACTTAAACTTGAATCGAACAGCACTCATTGCTATATATAAAAGGTTTGTCTCTGATCCTGTTCCTCAGTTTGTCACCCCATATTGACATTGTAATAGATGGAAGGCATTCATCCAGCGGGTTAGATATACGATCGATCTGTGGAGCGAATATAGATTCGCATCATTACCTTGTTGCAGCAAAGACTCGCGCCCGTTTGAACATGGTGAGGAAAGTACAATCTGACACTGCATGAAAGCTGGTGATTGAAAAGCTGCAAACACAACAGATGGGAGCGGCATACTCCACTCGACTCACTCAACTGCTTGATTAAAGCACTCCTTGTTCCGATGATATAATGGCGCAGTGGCAAACTATTGCCCCCTCCAGGGAACATGCTGCGAAATACGTACTTGGGTACCGGAAGCCTTCCCCATGAAACACATGGTACGAACAAGAGCGTCGAGATGCTACTGAAGCCAAGAATGCGGCATACAGAGCAACCTTGCAATTTTTAGCAACGCGCCGGATGAAAGAGAGGTTTCGGGAGAAAAGAAGAGAGGAGAAACGTCTATTTCGCAGAAAGAAACAGGAAATGGAAAGACGTGAGTGTGAGCGAATTGAGATGTACAGGAGTCAGAACGAAGTCCGGAAATTCTACCAAAGAATTAAACATCAAACCGATGGCTTTGGTGCAGGCATATCCTCATGCAGAGACAAGGAAATCTGGTAACTGACACAGATAACATGGTGAGGATATGGAAAGAACATTTTACCAACTGCTAGTGTCCGATGTTGGCGCCGAAGAGGATACTGCAGAACCAATCCCTGATGATGGTATAGAGTGTTTACCTCCTAGTCAGAATGAGGTCCAAGTAGCAGAGACCCGACTGACGAACAATAAGGCAGCAGGAGCCGACGGGTTAACCGCTAAACTATTGTATTTAAGACGACATGCTCATAAGGCGTATGCATCAGCTTATCTGGCTAGAAGAATGCATACCCGATGATTGGAACCTCAGCATACTATGTCCCGTACACAAGAAAAGAGACGGAATGTGCCAACTACAGAGGAAAAATTCTCCTCCCCATCGCATACAAGATACTCTCGAGCGTACTGTGTGAAAGATTAAAACCGAAAGTCAATGAGATAATTGGGCCCTATCAATATGGCTTTAGACCTGGTAAATCCACCCTGGACCAGACATTCACACTGCGCCAAATGCTGGAGAAGACCCGAGAAAGACAAATGAAGACCTACCACCTCTTTGTTGACTACAAAGCCGCTTTCGATACTCCTTTCACTCGAGGGTTTTTCAAGCCATGTCTGACTTTGGTATCCCTCTCAAAATTAATACGACTCTGCAGGATGATACAGGAAAAGATCTCACTGAACCATTTAAAACCAAACGAGGTTTCAGACAAAGAGACAGCCTATCGTGTGATCTCTTTAATATCCTGCTAGAGAAGATTATACGAGATGCAGAAGTGATAGATAATCACAAGAGAGCACATGCTACTCCCCTATGCCGACGACATCGACATCATAGGTCGGTCACCGGAAGTTGTAACTGCTGCCTTTGAAAGAATGGAAAGAGAGTCAGTGAAAATGGGTCTGGCAGTAAATGGAGATAAGATGAAATGGACGGTTTCAACTCCCAAAACGGCTTGTACAACCGAGCAGATAAAGAAAATGAAGAAAGTTGGGAACTACAACTTTGAGACAGTCAGTAAATTTATCTACCTTGGCACCGCCATAACCGAAACGAATGACAACAGTTTTGAGATTAAGCGAAGAATTATACTGGCAAACAGATGCAACTTTGGACTAAGTAAGCAGTTTAGAAACAAGACCACCTCTCGACAGACGAAGATTACACTATACAAGACACTGATACTACCCGTGTTGTTATACAGTTCTGAAGCAGGGGTACTTGTGAAAGCAAATGAGGCAGTGTTTAGAGTATTTAATGAAAGATTCTTCGTAAAATACATGGACCAGTTAGCGTTAATGGAGAATATAGGCGGCGTAAGAACCACGAGCTATATGAGATGTATGACACGCATCAAAATACAACGGCTGCGTTGGCTAGGTCATGTTGTCAGAATGGATTAAAAGCTCCAGTAAAGAAGTTTTTTGAAGGCAAACACGGTGGTACACGCAAACCGGGAAGACCAAAAGCCCGATGGAAAGATCAAGTGTTGGGAGACACCTCGAAACTTGGTGCCAGAGATTTTAGAATGAGCGCAGAAGATCGAGGCGCTTGGAACGCTATTTTACGTTCGGCTGGTGGAACAAACATTCTGTCATAGCCAATTAATGTAAAATAAGTAAAGGAGCAGAGCCATTATTCATATCCGTGGTCCCTGAGCCGATGGACAGCCATCCCAATTTACCGTGGACGAAATTACAAATGTCATCCGAGGCGCCAAGTCATACAAGGTGTTGGGCTCCGATGAAATCTCTATACTGATTATGAAGAAACTGGATATACCTGGAGTTGAGTAGCTTACAACTGTCCTCAACCTGTCTCTAAACACTCTTATAGTACCCGATGTCTGGAATATGGGCAGAGTGATCCCGCTATTGAAGCCTGGAAAGGACCCGAGCAGGAGGAAGTCGTACAGACCGATCACCCTTCCCTAAAACCTACAGCATCAGCCCACGCCTCATCGTAGAAGGCGTCCGCCTTAACAAGAAGCTTGCACAGTGGAGGTCTCGCTGATTCCATACCTAGACCTACGACAATCAGCGATCCATTCCTGGCCAGCACGTCTGCCGCTTCGTTTCCCTCCACACCTTGATGGCCTGGAATCCAGAAGAGGCTGTCAGCCTTTCCCATGGTTCGAAGAAGCTCTTTGCATCTTCTAACCAGTTTTGACCTTATGCGGCCCGACGCCAGAGCCTTTAGTGCCGCCGACTGTCTACGTATATCGTGACAGTCTGATCGGGCCACCGCTCCTGCATCAACATTATCGCCAGTGCCTTTAGGCTTGCGAAGACCTCCGCCTGAAAGACGCTGCACCCGTACATAGGTCTAAATATAACATGCCCTGATTCCAAGCAATTCAATAAAGACTAATTCCTGCTTTAGTGGCCCCAGCGTTAACGATACCGCTTTGTTCAAAAAGCTCAAGATCAAAAGGCAGGCTTGTTGTTGTGTTGTTACTTTTATAGTCGACATTACCAAATTCGCTCTCATAAAATTGTACGTTTGCTTCAGGAAAAGATATGTTGAAGAAACTTTCATTTATTACATTAAGATCAACATTACTATCAATTGATGCATTATCACATCCAACATTGCTGCTGCCAATCTACAGAATTTGAGAGTTTAAGGTTTGTACGATATGTTCAGTTTCATATGTATGTTCTCATAAACTGAATATCACCCACTCTTTCTTGGAGTGTTTTCTTATTGCTATAATAAGAACTATAGACATGGAACATAGATCCTCAACACAACCCGCCATACATGAATATCAATTGTAGCATAAACACATCGATCGTAATGATTATTACGCTTCGGTATAATTATGATCATTACTGAATTTGTTGTTATAATGTTTGAACTTATTCTCATTAACTTTCAATGTTTTGCTTACAAAAATCGTATACTTCCCCAACCCCAACAAGTTCTTGAAACATTTTGTTTATAATAGAGCAACATATGAGTGAGGGAGAGAGAGAGAGAGAGAAGAAGCCAATATGAAGGAGAGCATAAGACCTCCAGTTTAACTAGAGATGTTTGAGCAATGAATAACTGACTAACTGAGCACACTCAATAATTGATGTTTGCTTTGAGTACTCGTGCTGTAGTAGTTGTTGTTGTAGTTGCTGCTATGGTTAATTCTTCTTTTGTATGGCTGTTTCTGGCTATTCTAAACAAGTTGGTTGAACTCTTAAAGAGCAATGCGAGGTAATTGCTTTCATCGTTGTTGTTGCCGTTGTCGTCGTCGTCTCTATAGTCGTTTTCGAAACCAGCAAACTAACCAAGAGACAGGCAGGCAGGCAAACAAACAAGCATGCACTTAAGCAGCAGGCGGAAAGAAAGAAAAAAGTGAACTACGTATAGTGTAGAAGGAAGAATAATAACAAAATGAAATTACACACAAGGCGAGTACAAATATACAATATGAGTATATGGGAAGTAAATACATTCACGACTCGATGTTGAACGACTGGCAAAGGAATGAAGAACCATAGGCATAAGCGTAACGTTGGCGTTGCGCTGCCTGCTTATTTTTTTTTTAACAATAACAGAGAAAAGAACAAAATAATTCCAATCATGTTTTCCTTGATATGTGACCAAAAGCATGGATGGGGTGTTAGGAGGAGAGGAGCAATTGTAATGACACTGCTCTGGGAATGACGTTCGGCTTCTTGGTTCTATTGTTTGTTCCCACAGTAAGAAGACAGCACTAGAATGCTTTCTGTTGCTAATGATCATGACGAAGATGATGACGACGACATAGACTACGATGGTACATCCCGAGCTGGGTCGCATGGGTGGTGTTGGTTCTTGCTTATTGTGTTAATCATCATCAAAGTCATCTGGAAATCAACAACTTTTTGTTGTTGTCAAGAACTCAAAAGACTGGTTGCTTCTTGCGTTCTTTCTAAAGAATCAGCAAATTTGTGGGAAATTTAATGTGACGTCGAGTTTGGGAACACCACTGAATAAGCCAATGTATATCGAAGAGATGCAGCTTTTCAGATATGCCAATACGTGTATTAGTCCGAGGATTATAGACAACTAAAAATTGTTAATGGAATGTAAATTTACGGATTAGTTTCTTACGCTTGGTTGGAGGATTAAACTCTCACACTTTGTTTGATCTGCAATTTAAACATTGATTCTATGAACCAGCACTCGGACATGCTTTTAAAGGTAAAGATAGGTTGGGTTATCTCTTGGTCAACTTAACTCATTGCTAAATTACATTTGCCTTAACTCCTATTCCATTCTTATTATGATTGCAGTCCTAACCGGACTAAAGAGGTATACATTAAGGAATTGTGGAGATACTTCCCCTATCCAAATGAATGATATGCGATCCAAGTTTTTAGGTCAATACAATACAATTATTCCCTTATCTTAATGAATGATATGCGATCCAAATTTTTAGCTCAATGATAATAAACATCCATGATGTCTAGCATTTTTAAGGTGGCGATTCAGATATTCAGCGACGGGTCTCGTTCAGATACTTATTAATTATTTTTTTTTGTATTCATTCAAACCTACATTCAGATTCGAACTCTACTGTCATAGACCTTTTTTTAATTCCCATATTATCCCGATCGAAATACATGTCCTATTGAAGGGTATTAAGTGGGTTCGTCGGTCCCAGACTCTGTCCCAAATGTGTGTATCAGATTCGTAGTCAACTTTCAACCATCCCATTTTGTGGCGTTGGACATTCATGCCCGTTTTGGGCATCTTTGGAGTTGGAGAGGCCCCGTGGACTACTTGGACCAAATTCCATTAACAAATGTGTACTCAATTTCCAAACAACTTTCATTCGTGTAGAGGAGTTTTGGGGGGTGGGGGAACCCTAAGACACCAAGGAATAAATTTTTATATCATCTTTTTACTCTACTTTTAAATACCTTTCATTTGATATTCATATTGTCCCAATCAGTAAATATGACCTGCGCGTGGTTATGGGGGCGGGGAGGACGCCAAGGAATAACTTTTTATGTCAGATTTGTACTCTGCTTTTAAATACCTTTCATTTGATACTCATATTGACCGCTTTTCGTTGTTTAGCTACTATCTCACCGCCAATGACTTTCAAGAGAACCTCTATGACGTTAAAGATAAAATGCGAAAATTAGACGGGCATTACATTAGTTCGTTTAAGTTAGGGTTGGTCAGTTGAATGGGAGGCCCACCATAGGCCTGTTTGACCCATTGTCAGAAAGAAAGAAAAGACAAAGATGATGTGAGACCTCGGACCATGTCCAGAGATTATATACGTATAAAAGGAATAGGAACAATGCAGAACCAGAGCGGGGGAAAAGACGCCTATCCCTCACTCAAGCATTTATGTACTTTCACCGAATCTTATCGCACCCTCCGGTAGAACTACCTCGTCCTCACAAATTTGAGGATCCTAGATGAACCGCCCCGATAGTCTCCTCTTCATTCTCATCAAGACAACTCCCGCAGAAGTCATTGTGCGTTACTTGCATGTCGTTATGCGGTTATGACCCCTGTGCTCAGCGACCTCGTATCCGCTGAGTCCCATCTCCCCACCGACCCCGCTCTGGCCTCCTCTTTTATTCTTTGGAGTCCCTTTATGTCCGGCAACCCCTATCAGCGTCACATTGTGGAACCCAAAGTCTTCAGCGCCGCCATACTGATCACATAAATTCTGAGTTTTGAGGGCAGTAGATTCCTTGCCAGAAATTTCCTTGCGGCTACTGCAATGGCATACCCCTCTGCCTGAAAGGTCTTTCACTAGTACACTCGTCCGGTAGTCTCAGAGACATATCGATGTTGAGTGCGTCAGAGTAGACCCCCAATCTAGTCCCTGACTTGACTAGATTGGGCTACTGCAATGGCATACCCCTCTGCCTGAAAGGTCTTTCACTAGTACACTCGTCCGGTAGTCTCAGAGACATATCGATGTTGAGTGCGTCAGAGTAGACCCCCAATCTAGTCCCTGACTTGATCTTAAATCCATCAGTGATCGAGGTCTCATCCCCCTGAAACAGGGAATCACCCTCCATTCATCTCTCTCTGGAAAACGAATCCTGAATATCCTAATTCCAATCGGTGCGGAGCCAGATAGTCGGCGATCCTCCTCAGTCTACCATCCGCATAAATAGCATCCAGGATGGAACTGTGGCCGCACCTGTTTTCCTTCAACATGCCAAATTCCCTCAGCCTAAGCGCGACTTGGTGCGCAGTTCTAAATATAGGCCCCAATGGGCTGCATATCCAGCATTGCCTCCAGACCTGTCTGCGGTGCGGATTTCAGTGCCCCTGTGACTCCAACGCAGGCTAATCTCTGGATCTTCTTGAACTCTCTCGTACAAGTCTTCTTATCCACGGCCCTCCACCATATCAGTGCCCCATAGGTAAGTACTGGTCTCAAAATGGCCACATACATAAAATAAATTGGGGTACCCCACTTCCTGCAAGAGTAAAACGCGCACAATGCCTTACGGCTCCTTTCCTCGGTATTCCTCTTCCAGGATAGCTTCGAATCGAGGACTACACCAACGTACTTCGCCTTTTTCGACAGCTGCATGGTGATTCAGTACAAGGACGGAAGTCTGTACTCCGGTATTTTGTTTTTCGAGTGAAAGCTCGGACTTCTTTGGGTTCGTCTTCAACACATTATTGGTAGACTATTGCGACAACCCCCTCCGTGAGCCTTGCATGATCTTGCTAATTGTAGGCAGAATCTTTCCTCGGGTCGAAATCCAACAGAAATTCATTCATCACGAGGTTCCACAGAACACAGACTCGGAGGGAACAACCCATCCTGGGGCGTTCCTCTTGTCATCCGCCTTCTGACCACATTATCTGCCAGATTCGTATTTATAGTTCTGCAACAACGCATATATTAGCCAAATGGGAGATAGTAGGGTGGATTACCGTGCGGTTCAGTGCGGTGATTATTTGTGCTATCTTCACGTGATTTAACGCCCCTCAATATCAAAGAAGATCGCCATAGTGTACTCTTTCTGCCGTAGGGACGCCTCGACCTCTCGTAGCACTTTGTGACAGGCCGTTTTCATCGAACTGCCTTTGATGTATGCATGTTGTGCCCACTGAAGTTCTCTGGCATCAGTCCCTCTCTCACTTAGGTCTATCAGAGCTTCCAATGTTTTGAGTAAAAACGATGACAGACTAATCGGTCTTTAATCCTTCGTTGTGTTGTGGTTTATTTTTCCCGCCTTAGGGATAAACACTAATATGACCTCCCTTTATGTCCTTAGCGAGCCAGGCTCGCCCGGAGAATCCATTCTAGCCAGAGCGAGTGACTCCACGGTACTAATGCAGCAATGGAAATGCAAATTATCCCATGAGCATTCCATAAAGGAACTGTCCGATTCAAGTTTTTAGCTCAATGATAAGGGACTTCCTTTTTTTTATAGCCGAGTCCGAACGGCGTGCCGCAGGAGTCATCTCTTTGTTGAGAAGTTTTTTGCGTGGCTTTTATGCAGGGCTTAGTACCTCACAAATGTCGTCATAATTAGAAGGGGAAGACCACCGATGAAAAACTTTTTTTTTGATGTTCTCGCCAGGATTCGAACCCTGGTCTTCTGCGCCATTGACGGATATGGTAACCTCTGTGCTAAGTTGGCTTCCTCCAGCATCCGGCCGATTTAAATGGCCGGAAAGTACGGAATGTCCACACTATCTTCTCCTCGTCAACTTCGTCCTTGATAAGGTCATCCGCCAAAGCCGCATATGTAGGTGTTACGATATCATGATCGCTGACCTTTTCCTGGTCACTCGGAAAATGCATCTCCATCAGTAGCTCCACTATCTCCTGACCGGTCTTGGTGTTAGTCCAGCCCTCCGTCATCAGGGAGCTAGGCTTGCTAAGATCATCCGAGAGCACTATGCGTAACCTAGATGCCTAACTAGTGCTTTCCAATTCTCCACAAAGTTCCGCTCAGGAACTCTTCGCCCTCCTCATCTCTTTCTTGAATCTACCAAGGGCCTCCTCCCAGCCCTCTGGCGCATTCTCGCTCTTGGTCGTATTAAAAAGCCTCCCTCTCTCCCCCTAAGTACCTTCAGTTCCGGTGACCAGCATGAGGGGCTGGTTTTGCGCGGCTGTATTCATTCGGGATATGCTTTCGAAAAGGCCTCGTCCAGGCATCCCGTGACAAGACCCACTGTGGCCTCCAGTTCCTTGCGTCCTCTAGAGGTCACAGCTTCGGCATCTGTTCCCCAACTTCTTCCAGCTGGTCCGCCTCGTGTTTTTGTATGGTATCCTCCTCGCCATCTCGTGCTCGACCTGAAAACATATCATATAGTAATCCCAAAAGGAGCTTTGGATAGAGACGCTCCAACCCGAGACTTTAAAGGTTTGTCACAAGCGTTATATCTATAATCTGTTCCCCGTTCCTGTTGTAGAAAGTAGGAGCATTGCCAAGACCTTGGATAAAATGTAATCAAAAAGTGTCACAAGTGTTATTTCTATAACCTGTAGGGGGATTATTTCCATCGTATGGTAGCTACATGGAGGCTAGGACTTGTATTGTTTGCGCGGTCTCTTCAATGCCCCCACCGTTAAGTTATCATTGCTGAAACGAGAAATCTGAGTTAGGTTCAAATCTTTACTGCCTAAGATACAGCTTCTTATCTTACCTTCTGCTGGGGGGAGGGATTAGATTTAGATAACGTGATCTGAGTCCACGAACCGTGTTCCCTCGTAACCACGGTTCCTGAACGAGGGCCACGTCATTGCCACCTCTCCCCATAGTTCTCAGCATCTCATCCGCGGCTACCTCTGAGTGGTGCAGGTTAGTCTGCACTTCAGGCAAACCATGCCCTTAGTTCCCTGGGCGGCATAGTCATCATCGGGGGCAGGACCATTCTTATCTGGTTTAAGTCGAACTTGATTTCAGCAAGCGAGGACTTCAAGACTGACAAGGATTCTGAACCAACCCTGATCCAGAGATTCTTTTTTCTTGCTCGTCCTCTTACAATCGTCTAGTCCTCCACTAGAAAATGTTTATTCTGCCCTTTAAGCAGTCTAAGGGTGGAGAAATCTACACATTCAATGTTGTCTAGTGGGGGATCTGATCAATCGGGACCAGCTTTTTCTTCATGCCAGGCCTAAGAGGGTTAAGGCCACTGAAGTATGTAGAAAGAAAATCGAATTGCAAATTTTGCCCATGAACATTCCACTAAGGAACAGGGACAAACTTCTTACATACCAATGAGTGCAGCCCGATTCAAGTTTAAGCTCAATGATAAGGGACCTCCTTTTTATAGCCGAGTCCGAACGGCGTGCCGCAGAGCGACACCTCTTAGGAGAGAAGTTTTACATGACATAGTACCTCACAAATGTTGCCAGCATTAGGCGGGAAGAACCACCGCTGAAAATTTTTTTCTGATGGTCTCGCCAGGATTTGAACCCAGGCGTTTAGCGTCATAGGTGGACATGCTAACCTCTGCGCTACGGTGACGTTCAAAAAAACCAATACTTTCTCATTTCCGCTTCCAATGTCCTTGACGCTTTTTTGCCGCTTGGCGCCATCGAAAACCGCGAAGGAGTCATCATCGCCTCTGCAATGGCTTCCGGTAGAGCTCGGAGAATCTTCTCTTCGATCATTAGCCATCTTTATGTCGGCCTTTAGGATTGCTTCTGTCCAAGATAGTCACATGTAGTTCAGGTGCTGTTGGCAAACTGGTCGATTTTTTAGCCCGCTTGCCATTAGGCGGCTTCGCATTGCCAGATCGCTGCAGCTTATTCCATGGTTTGGACCTGTCATTTGAGTGAGATACCTTTGCCAGGAGGACATTCTCATGGCAACAGAGTCATTGAAAGCCCTTTGCTTAACATTTATGCCGTTTTATGGGTCTGGTGTTATGCGGGCGGTGCTTGCATTTGCGGTCTCGGTTTCGTCGGTAGCGTTTGTGCCATGTGGCTGCGTATTGCCAGATCGCTGCCGCTTATTCCATGGTTTGGACCTGTCATTTGAGTGAGATTCCTTTGCCAGGAGGACATTCTCATGGCAACAGAATCATTGAAAGCCCTTGGCTTAACATTTATGCCGTTTTATGGGCCTGGTGTTATGCGGGCGGTGCTTGCATTTGCGGTCTCGATTTCACCGGTAGCGTTCATGCCAGTTTTTGAATATTTTTTAAAAAAATTTAGTTTAAAATTTTCTTTTGAACGTACCTCGTATGATCTACTATCTAACCTTCTTCTGGACACTATCTACATGTTTGTCCTTAAGGTTGAGGTATACAAGCATTTTAAGTTGATAAAATACTTTTATCTACATGTCCTGTCAATAAAGTTAGGGTATACAATCATTTTAAGTTATTAAAATCTCAGCTTGAATTTTCCCCATCGAACACTCCTGAGGTTTAGCGAATGCTGTCCTGCATCATACTATGTGAGCTCTTCCCTCTAGTTATCTTGTCCACATGTCCGGCAATTAAGGTTTGTAATTATAACTTAAACTTTGTCCGGTATGGTGTTTGACTTTGTCTTATTGAAATTTGGGACTTTAATGGCCACCTTACTATATTTTAGAATAACAAAAATCGTGTCTTTATATAGACATTTGACGAATTTTGTTATTAGCGACTCTTTGGAGAAACTTTTAGTTTGCAGACCTTTGGGCTGGTCTTATCAGGTACCTTAGCAATGAGCTCTCGGTTCAAAACTGTAGTTTAGATTCTTCTTAGAATACAGTATGGTGAACTCAAGAACCTTAGTGCTCTCAATCTAAATCTTCTCCTTTGTTGTAAATAGTGAACCTGATTGAGGGCGATGATGAATCTTTCGGTGTTGTTTTTAAGTTTTGTTCTTCTGTGTTAAAAAGGTCGGTTGTTCATACCTTTCGTCGTTGTTGCTGTTAGCGGCTCTGCTTTTGTCATCGTCATCTAAACCATCGATGTTAGCCATAGCTCTCTATGTGTGTTCACATACAACAATTTTTACCCATGAGTAAGCAAGCAAGCAGGCACTCTGCGCTTCCCGCTATGCACGGCTCTTGTCCATTTGCCATAGCCATAACAGCAAGCACCACCACCAGCACATTCACCATCAAAGCAGCCAAGAACTTCCCATGACTGATTTTGGGACAATAACATGATGCGTTCACACAACTATGGCCCGAAACCAATTAAATAGATGGCTATGACTGTGCGTGGGTGAACAACATGCAAATGCCTCAAAGTCATGGACGTGAACGGAAAAATAGTTGGCTACACTGAACTCTGACTAGAATGACATTAAATCACTTTGTTTGTTGAATTGAACACAATTTTCGATGATGAATGCAGCTCTAGGAAAAAAATTGCCTTTGTGACTTTTGTAGTATTTTGTAAGAGAGAAATAGTGAGAGAGAGAGAGAGGTTATTGACCCCTTTAAACATTTTTGTTAAATGATCTATTACCATTTCAATTTGTTGTATACTATGAACAAAAGAATGCAAATCATTTTTTTAACATTCAGATCAATGACTCCTTTTAAACTGCCAGATTACACAAACTTAGGCAATTTAGTCCATTGTGATGCCACATGAATAGGAGAATGAAGAATGTCAACTAGTTTCAACCGTTGAAACTACCCGATGATTTTCTAAAGCGAGTCTAAAAATAATGAATATTCAGATCAGCTAACAATTCTTCAAAGAAATCACAACCCAAAATGGATCTCTTTTTGTCTATAAAGGGCAGTATGCAGCACTGGCAAAATTTTCGTTACCACAAGAAATGCATTGACATATAATATGCGAAATTTTCGTTACCGATACCATTACCGAAAATTTCGGTTACAGGTACGGAGCTCAAATGAAATATTCTTTTCAGTGGTGACAAAAATGCCTTGGGTGCAACCGAAAATTTCGTTAGAGGTGCATAATCAGCTTAATGGAAATGACCTTTGTATCTCTCGTTCCCACAGGTATTTACAACATGCGGCTTTAAGCTGATTATAACTCTTAAAGAACAGGAAGCCAGTCAGTTGCACACAGCTTGTAATTCAATATTTGTGCTTGACGACTAAAGTGTAGCTCAGTCACAATTGCTGATGAGTCCATATCATTAACAATTTCTTCTGATGCCACATTGTCCGTTGGCTAGAATCGGTTGCATCCATCCAGAAATTCTTTGTCCTGATCCTCTTAAAAAGGCTTCTGCTTTAAGGGCGGTATGCATCTCAAAAGATTTTTTGGCTGCCATAAGCATGCATTGACATATCCTAACCGAAATATTGTGTTTGCTTTGTGATACAGGGTGACATTGAAATCGTACGATAATTTGTTTGGTAAATTTTTTTTTGGCAAAATATCGCTTAGGTTTGCTAAATGTTTAGTTTATCACCAAAAAAGTATGGCAAAGTGGCCAAAGGAATGTACAATTTTTTGTCACCATGTGTTTGCTACCGAAAATTTCGTTTGAGGCGCATGCTGGAACTTATCACAAAGTATCTGCAACAACTTCTTAAACCTTAGTTCTTTTCTGATGTTCCCGCCAAGACACAAATACCAACATGCTAGTCTCTTCATTGCTATGAAGGATCCTTCATACCAAAAACATTTTAGAAAGTTAAGGACGAACAAAGATTGTTATGGAAAAACGTCTTCTTATTCTCTAAGTTACTTACACCGGATGGCAACATAGCGGATGGCTTATGCCCTACAGTTTTAAGAAATTTCAGCCATTAAACGTTTGGCAGCGAAGATCATTCCAAAATTGCTTAAACTTAAAAAAAGAAATCGTCGAGTGGGAATCATTAAAAAAATGTTAAACGAAGTTAATAACGTTCATTCGTCTAAAAGAATAAAAACTGTTGACAATTTATGAGTATATGATTCGGAAATCAAAACCAAAGTCCTGTTGCCCCAATAGAAGAGTGCAGGAGCGTCAAGACAAAAAATACAAGCCAAGTTAGGTCAAATGTCAAGGTTTTGCTAAATGGCTTCGAAGAAAAATACATTTTCACCTTTCTCATTGGTTAGGCCTCGAGTGATAAAGTCTCCCATCTTCCTCTTAATAATATCAACTTACTTTACTTTAATTGGCTATGACAGAATATTTTTTCCACTAGCCGAACGTAGAATAGCGTTCCAAGCGCCTCGATCTTCTGCGCTCATTCTAAAATCTCTGACACCAAGTTTCGAGGTATCTCCCACCACTTGATCTTTCCATCGGGCTTTTGGTCTTCCCGGTTTGCGTGTACCACCGTGTTTGCCTTCAAAAGACTTTTTTGCTGGAGCTTCTTCATCCATTCTGACCACATGACTTAGCCAACGCAGCCGTTGTATTTTGATGCGTGTAACTAAACTATCGTCGTCATACAGCTCATACAGCTCGTGGTTCATACGTCCCCTATATTCTCCATTAACGCAAACTGGTCCATATAGAATCTTTCTCTCAAATACTCCAAGCACTGCCTCATCTGCTTTCACAAGTACCCATGCGTCAGAACCATATAACAGCGCGGGTAGTATCAGTGTCTTGTTTAGTGTAATCTACGTCTTTCGAGAGGTGGCCTTGTTTCTGAACTGCTAACTTAGTCCAAAGTTTGACAGTATTATTCTTCGCTTAATCTCAAAATTGGTGTCATTCGTTTCGGTTATGGCGGTGCCGAGATAGACAAAGTTGCTGACTGTCTCAAAGTTGTGTTTCTCAACTTTTCCCATTTTCTTTATCTGCTCGGTTGTGCAAGGCTTTTTTTGAGTTGGAACCAATCAATTTCGTCTTATCTCCATTTGCTGCCAGACCTATTTTCACTGACTCTCTTTCGATTCTTTCAAAGGCTGCAGTTACTACTTCCGGTGACCGACCTATGATATCGATGTCATCGGCATAGGCGAGTAGCATGTGTTCTCTTGTTATTAGTGTGCCATTTGTATTCACATCTGCATCTCGTATAATCTTCTCCAACAGAATATTAAAGAGATCACACGATAGGCTGTCTCCTTGTCTGAAACCTCGTATGAGGAACTCGTATCAGCAAGTGTCATCCAGCAGAGTCTTGTCAATTTTGCAAGGATACTAAACTCAAACATGACTTGAAATACCTTTGAACGTATAGGGCAGTCGAAAGCGGCTTTGTCGACAAAGAGATGGTCGGTCTTAATTTGTCCTACTCGGGTCTTTTTCTGGATTTGGCCCAGTGTGAATATCTGGTCTAGGGTGGATTTACCAGGTCCAAAGCCGCATTGACAGGGTCCAATTATCTCACTGACTTTAGGTTTTAATCTTTCACACAGTACACGCGAGAGTATCTTGTATGAGATGGGGAGGAGACTTATTCCTCTGTAGTTGGCAGGTGTACGGGACATAGTATGCTTAGGTTTCAATCATCGGGTATGTGTTCTTTTAGTCAGATTGCACACACATGCTGGTACATATGCCTTATCAGCGTGCCTCCGGTTTTAAAAAGTTCAGCGGGTAACTCGTCGGCTCCTGGCGCCTTGTTGTTCTTCAGTTGGGTCACTGCTACTTGGACCTCATTCTGACTAGGAGGTAAACATTCTATACCAGGGATTGGTTCTGCGGTATCCTCTTCGCCGCCATAGTCAGACACTAGTTGGGAAAAATGTCCTCGGAGACTTATTCCTCCGTAGTTGGCAGGTGTACGGGACATAGTATGCTAAGGTTTCAATCATCGGGTATGCGTTCTTTTAGTCAGATTGCGCACACATGCTAGTACAAATGCCTTATCAGCGTGTCTCCGGTTTTAAAAAGTTCAGCGGGTAACCCGTCGGCTCCTGGCGCCTTGTTGTTCACTGCTACTTGGACCTCATTCTGACTAGGAGGTAAACATTCTATACCAGGGATTGGTTTTGCGGTAGCCTCTTCGCCGCCATAGTCGGACACTAGCAGATGGGTAAAATGTCTTCAGCATGCTATCTGTGTCAGTTGCCAGATTTCCTTCCTTGTCTCTGCAGGAGAATGTGCCTGCACCAAAGCCATCAATTTGATGTTTAATTCTTCGGTAGAAATTCCGGGCTTCATTCTAACTCCTGTACATCTCAATTAGCTCACACTCACGTCTTTCCATTTCCTCTTTATACCCACCACCATAGAATGGGGGTATACTAGTCTAGTCATTCTGGTTGGAACACGTCGAAATATTGATCTACGACCCCATAAAGTAGAGCTAGCCACTTAAAATTTTGTACAGATACTTTATATTGATGTAGGTCGTTGGAGATTACCAATGGGCCATATCGGTTCACATTTGGATATAGGCACCATATAAATTGATCTTCCGATTTGATTTCTTGAGCCCATGGAAGCCACAATTTTTGTCAAATTTGGCTGAAACTTTGCATATAGTGTTCTGTTATCACTCCCAAGAACTGTGCCGAGTATGGTTCAAATCGGCCAAGAACCTGATGTAACTCCCATATAAACCGATCTCCCGATTTGATTTCTTGAGCCCTTACAAGGCGCGATTTTTATCCGATTTGTCGAAAATTTAAAATATATTGTGTTCTACTATGACTCCCAACAATTGCGCCAAATACGGTCCAATTCGGTCTATAACTAGATATAGCTCCCATATTTTAGCAGAATCCATGGTGGTGGAGTCCCAAGATTCGGCCCGGCCGTACTTGGCACGCTTTTACTTATTCTTTCTGCGGAATACACGTTTCTTCTCTCTCATTTTCTCCCGATGCCACTCCTTCATCTGGCGCTTTGCTGCTGATTACTGGGTTGCTCTGTAGGCCATTCTTGGCTTCAGTAGCATCCCGACACTCTTGGTCGTACCATGGGTTTCTTGGGGGAGGCTTCCGGTACCCAAGTACGGATTTCGCGGCATTTTCAATGGAGTGGGCTATGGTTTGCCACTGCTCCATTATGTCATAGGAAGATAGATCGATCGTACATCTAGCACGCTGGATGAGTACCTTCCATCTATAACAACGTATTGAATTTGGTTCCTCGTGTTCCACTGACAATCATGAGGCGTTGTGAATATGTTTATGTTGAAATCTGGTGCTGCTACTACAACGAGCCTCAACCCATTAAGGGACGTTATCTCGTGGAGGCTAAAATTTCTGACTGTTGGACCATTGATGTCTTCCTTGTCTATCTTCACATTAAAATCTCCCAGAACGATTTAAATACCATGAGCGGGGTAGCGGTCATACTCTTTCTCTAGGCGCTCGTAGAAAATATCCTTGGTCTGCTCGTGCTTGTTTTCCGGTGGGGGCATGGGCACAAATAAAAAAATGACCTATGCAAAATTTTATGACAGTTGGACATCAAATGCGATCCGTGCCGTGATTACAAAAATACATGGACAGACAGACAAAAAGACAGAAGGACATAACTAAATCCAACCAGAAAGTGATTCTATACATATCGATGGGTCTAGAGTTCCTTTTTTAGCGTTTAAAAAAAAATACACAAATTTATATTATGTAGGCTATAATTATGTTGTTGGAATCTAGCCCGAACCATCTTGCCTTGCTAGCATCTAGCAATTGCGTAGGTATGTTGCAGTTTATCGACCACGGTCAATCCATCATCACGCTCCATATGCTCCTAGGTATGCAGCCTCCTTCTTCTCCCCTGTTAATAACTGCCATCCCCAAGCTGTCCTCAGGGACACTAACAAAACTTGTTTGGACTCACAATACTATTTTTCACCATTGTTCTCCTGACGATGGGTTGTAAGCTATGAAATCGCAGTCTTTTGACTGACTGATGTACCGTTGCCCAATTAGGATATGGACCATCCGGGTAAGCACGGCCAGCTGCTATTCTCCAAGCTCAATAAGTGAACCTCCTAGTCTTGCCAATGTTGAAAAAGACTGCCTTAGTCCCGCTAAATGCCATGCCTTTATTCTTAGCCAAACTTGTCACGAGGATTTGATCAATACCCTCCTTCTCCTCCCTGTAGAAGACCTCCCATTTCTCAGCGACTAAACCTTGGTTTGGCTTGCCTAAGAATCCAACTATACGTTTCGTCGTCAATTTGCTATCTCATCCTTTGATGAGCACTGTCGCCTTTATGAGCTGGCGGATATCCATCTTTCTCACCAGGTCGACCTCTGAGCCATTTTACACAGAAAAAAAAAAATAAAAATTGGTTGCAATCACGAAGTTAATTGATCCAGCTAATTTTATAATTGAAACTGGTTTAATATGAATCACCGTTTTTGGAAAAGTAATTGAAAATTGTATATCATTTAAAAAATTATTGAAATTTTCAATTAATTTTTATTTGATCCAATTAAAAAAATTATTGAAATTTTCAATTAACGTGGTAATTGATCCAATATTTGATCCAATTAAAAAAATTATTGAAATTTTCAATTAATTTGGTAATTGATCTAATTAAAAAATGATTGAAATTTTTGAAATTTTCAATTAATTTGGTAATTGATCCAATTAAAAAATGATTGAAATTTATTCCCTTCCCTTCAATTTCTACATTTGGTGCACAGATGTTTACCTTCTGAGGTGCGTTGTTGTTTGGGCTAAGGTCAGTAAACACGCGTATTAAGAAAATACCCCGTGTGGTTTTCTTTCCTATATATTTGTTGTTGTTGCCGTAGCACTTGGCGGATGAAGGACTTCATCGGGTTAATCCGTCACGTAGAAGCGGCTGCCGTGCCGAAATGTGGGACGTATGGGTCTTTGAAATCTCCTTCCCTTTATATTGTAGGGGGAAAACTAGCCTTCAACTGAATTTATTTAATTCAATTAAAATCTTTTTAAATCAATTAAATCAATCAATGGAAAGTGGCAAAAATTTCAATCACGATTGCTATTGAAAAATCAAATCACATTGAATTAAAAAATGTTGAATCAATTAATTTTTTAATTGAAAACGATTTTATTTTCAATTAATTCTGTGTAGGGAATGTGGATACTTCCAACAAGCTTTTGATGGTATCAATACATTCTACAGACGCAAAGCGCAGCAACAAGATGTCCAGCTCGCAGCTCCGGTTGGATGCTTTGGATTTGGAGCTCTCTTTATACCCACCACCATAGGATAGGGGGGTATACTGAACTAGTCATTCCGTTTGTAACACTTCGAAATATTGATCTGCAACCCCATAAAGTATATATATTCTGAATAGTCTCGACATTCTGAGTCGATCTAGCAATGTCCGTCCGTCAGTCCGTCTGTCGACATCACGATAGCGGTCGAACGCGTAGAAATAGTCGCTTGAAATTTTGCACAGATACTTAGTATTGATGTAGATCGTTGAGGATTGGAAATGGGCAATATCGGTTTAGGTTTGTATATAGCTCCCATATAAACCGATCTGCAGATTTGACTTTTTGAACTCCTGGAAGCCTCAATTTTTTCTCCGATTTTGGTAACATTTTGCACGTAGTGTTCTGTTTTGATTTCCTACAACTGTGCTAAGTGCGGTCCAAATCGGTCTATAATCTGGTATAGCTGCTATATAAACCGATCTCTCAATTTAACTTGTTAAGTTCTTACACGCTGCGATGTCTCGATTTGAATTCTTGAGCCCTTACAAGCCTTAGTTTTCATCCGATTTGGTGTTCATGTGGTGTTCTGCTATGTGCCAATTACGGTGCAAATCGGTCCATAACCTGATATAGCTCCCATATAAACCGGTCTCTCGATTATCCCTGCTCGGTTCCTAGAAGCTTTATTTTTTGTTGGTTTGACAGAACAGGAGAGCAGCTTGCTGTGGTGTGGTCGGTGGTCAACACCACAGTTGTTGGGTCTTGCAGTCCATTTTGAGTCCAACCCTGAAAAGCTTTAAAATTCTTAAGTGTCCGTCCTATTCAGACATGCAGATATTTTTTGGGGAGCTAAACACATCCACCCCAGTCAATGATCAATACTATCAGAGTGTTAAGGAGAAGGGGAAAACTTCTCACATATCAATCAGTGCTGTCCGATTCAAGTTCAAGCTCAGAAATATCAGAGTGTCTCAGCCTATCAATAAATTTGAAAGCTTGGTGTCTTTCATTATTCTACCTATCCAAGGGCCCTATGTTTTTGCCAAAGGTGGCCGATGGCATAGGAAATTGGCAAACATGAAAAGACGATAGTGTACCGGTATTGTCCTCAAGGTCAGAAACCGATGCCTTCTTCAGATGCCTCTGTATACCAGTTGATTGTGGAAGAGTAGGTTAGGTTAGGTTGAAGAGAGGGTGCAGATATTAATCCGCCCCATGCCACTATGGACATACACCTAAGCCAGTAATTGGCTTGTTGTGCGCTCTAAAAACCTTTAAAATAACCTGTAAAAAAAAATTAAGTTAGGAATTTCGATGATACTTACAAAATCCTTAATTGTTTGCCATGCCACTCCTCTAGGTTGGTTCATGTCTGATATTGTGTCTCCACCTAAGTACCGGCATCGGTTGGACGCGAAAGCCGGGCAATGACAAAGGAAATGCTCCAACGTCTCATCATCTTCCCCGCAAGCCCTACACATGCTATCACTTGCCGCAGCGATTTTACATAGGTGAGCTCGTAGTCCTATGTGTCCCGTTATATTACCTTACTTCCTTTCAGTAATAGCCTCGTCTTCTTGAAGATTAAAGCCTGGTGTTGCCTTTTTAATAGTAGATGTTTCAGAGAGACAATGCAGACCCCATGCTACGGCCTGATATCACCACCCCAGCTGTTGGTTCACTGGAGAATTTGCTAAGCCTACTGTTTGGGGCTTAAGAACTGCCGCTGCTCTGTGTAACACCTCTCAGAGAATAATACCGCTGCACTTGAATTGAGTGGCTGTAAAATTTCCGTGTAAACAAGTAAAAAGGCGTTAAGTTCAGCCTGACAGAACTTTGGATATCCACCAGTTCGGCTATATATGTAAACCACCTTTCGTCATAATCCGGTGAAAATGCATAATTTATGCCCCCGCAGCAGCTATATCGAAACATGGTCCGATTTGGACCAAATTCGGCAGGAACATTTAATGTTCTAGTTGCCCAAAAAGTAATTGCGGATTTTTTAAAAGAAAGTAAATGCATTTTTAATAAAACTTAGAATGAACTTTAATCAAATGTACTTTTTTACACTTTTTTTCTAAAGCAAGCTAAAAGTAACAGCTGATAACTGACAGAAGAAGGAATGCAATTACAGAGTCACAAGCTGTGAAAAAATATGTCAACGCCGACTATATGAAAAATCCGCAATTACTTTTTGGGCAACCCCAATAATACGTACAAGTCATTGTTCAATTCAAATAAAGACCGATAACGAATGTCGCATTGCCTTATCAATGCGACTTTTTGGGGTCAAGACTTTAAATCGAGAGATCGGTCTATATGGCAGTTTTATGCAAATCTGAACCGATCTGGGCTAAATTGAAGAACGATGTCGAAGGCCCTAACACAAGTCACTGTCCCAAATCGAACAATAAATGCGCTTTTTATGGGCCCAAAACCATAAATCAAGGGATCGGTCAATATGGCAGCTTTATACAAATCTGGACCGATCTGAGCCAAATTGAAGAAGGATGTTGAAGGGATGTCGCTGTCCCAAATTTCAGCAAAATCGGATAATAAATGTGTCTTTTATGGACCTAAGACCAGAAATCGGCGAATCGGTCTTTAAGGGGGCTATATTCGAACTTAATCTGCTTATGGACAAAAAAAAATCTGTGCAAAGTTTCAGCTCAATATCTCTATTTTTAAAGACTGTAGCGTGATTTCAAGAGACAGACGGACGGACATGGCTAGATCGTCATAGATTTTTACGACGATCAAGAATATATATACTCTATAGGGTCTGAAATGGATATTTCGATGTGTTTCAAACGGAATGACAAAATGAATATACCCCCAGTCTTCGGTGGTGGGTATAAAAATGACCCAAGAAGAAGTTGAGTAGATACCTAATAAAACATGCCCTCTTCGCTGAACGGTTCAAGCGAAATGTGAGCTGAGGTTGTGGGATGGCATTGCCCATCTTTATTGGCGAAAGTCTTACCACCTGTTGCCTCTCAATAAACTTAAGAGCATGGTCCCATTTGCAGTCTCTGCTCTTGATATGCCAGTTGTTTTTGCCTGTGAAGGTGCACAGCAGTATTTGGGTCTTTGTAGGTTTGTAGAGTACAGCTGTATCTGTAGTTATGCTAAGTGAGTCGAGAAATTACCAAAAAACAAGTAAAAGCGAGCTAAGTTCGTCCGGGCCGAATCTTATATACCCTCCACCATGGATCGCATTTGTCGAGTTCTTTTCCCGGCATCTCTTCTAAGGCAAAAAAGGATATAAGAATAGATTTGCTCTGCTATTAGAGCGATATCAAAATATGATCCGGTTTGGACCACAATTAAATTATATGTTGGAGACCTGTGTAAAATGTCAGCCCATTCAAATAAGAATTGCGCGCTTTGGGGGCTCAAGAAGTAAAATAGAGAGATCGATTTATATGGGAGCTGTATCGGGCTATAGACCGATTCAGACCATAATAAACACGTATGTTGATGGTCATGAGAGGATCTGCCGTACAAAATTTCAGGCAAATCGGATAATAATTGCGACCTCTAGAGGCTCAAGAAGTCAAAATCCCAGATCGGTTTATATGGCAGCTATATCAGGTTATGAACCGATTTGAACCTTATTTGGCACAGTTGTTGAACGTCATAATAAAATGCGTCACGCAAAATTTCAGCCAAATCGGATAGGAATTGCGCCCTCTAGAAGCTCAAGAAGTCAAGTCCCCAGATCTGTTTATATGACAGCTATATCAGGTTATGAACCAGTTTGAACCATACTTAGCACAGTTGTTAGATATCATAACAGAATACGTCGTGCAAAATTTTATTCCAATCGGATAAGAATTGCGCACTCTAGAGGCTCAAGAAGTCAAGACAAAAGATCGGTTTATATGGCAGCTATGTCAAAACATGGACCGATATGGCCCATTTACAATACCAACCGACCTACACTAATAAGAAGTATTTGTGCAAAATTTCAAGCGGCTAGCTATACTCCTTCGGAAGTTAGCATGCTTTCGACAGACAGACGGACGGACAGACAGACGGACGGACGACGGACGGACGGACGGACGGACGGACTGACGGACAGACGGACGGACAGATGGACGGACGGACGGACAGTCGAACGGACATGGCTAGATCGACATAAAATGTCGACACGATCAAGAATATATGTACTTTATGGGGTCTGGTTATAAACCGATTTGAACCGTACAGATAGGACAAAAATTGCGGCTTGTAAGGGCTTAAGAAGTCATATCGGGAGATCGGTTTTAATGGGAGCTATGTCAGGTTATAGACTGATTTTGGCCGTACTTAGCACAGTTGTTGGAAGTGATACCAAAACACTACGAGCTAAATTTCAGTCAAATCGGATGAGAATTGCGACCTCTAGAGGATCAAGAAGTCAAGACAGCTGTATCAAAATATGGGCCGATTTGAATCATACTTAACACAGTTATTGGAAGAGATACCAAAACAGCACGTGCAAAATTTCAGTAAAATTGGACGAGAATTGCGCCGTCCAGAAGCTGAAGAAGTCAAGACCCTAGATCGGTTTATATGGCAGCTATATCAAAACAGGGACCGATTTGACCCATTTACAATCCCAACCGACCTACGCTAATAAAAAGTATTTGTGCAAAATTTCAAGCGCCTAGCTGTACTCCTTCGAAAGTTAGCATGCTTTCGACAGACAGACGGACGGATGGACAGACTACGGACATGGCTAGATCGACTTAAAATGACAGGACGATCAAGAATATATATACTTTATGGGGTCTCAGGCGCATATTTCGAGTGTTACAAACAGAATGACGAAATAAGCATACCCCCATCCTATGGTGGAGGGTATAAAAAATTCCTTCAGACAAGCACTCCAGAAATTGTTCAGAATTCCTTACGAACTGTCGGACGAAAAATTCAAAAAACTCCTACGACAAGACGTTCAGAACTGTCGGAAGAAAAATCCCTCCGAAAATCAAACAGAATTCGGAACCATATCGGTAAGATTTTGTCGGAAGAGTTCAGAGAATAAAGAAATGCCTGTGACATCTCAAATTTGGTTCACTGGGAATATATCGCACTTGCACTGGATAGTACTAAAATAGTAAAAGGGTCCATAATTCTGTACAGTTGACGAAATAGACCTCAGCAGCTCTTACCCAGTGCAATTAAACAAGATGGGCTAGACATTGCCCTCATCATTTAGAATTGGTCTCATTTGAGACCTGGCAGGATTCTGTCTGCGTTGTTTTCTTTAAATTTTCCAGTTACTTTCCGAATTTTTTTTTTTTGGTAAAAGTGTGAAGGAACTAGCAGACACCATGACATTTGGAATTTATTATGAATTTATGGAATTGCGGCTACTATTAGTGGAGTTTTTCACTTCCTTTCCCCCGACAACTCTCGATCTCAGACAAGTTGATGCCGATAAAAAATCTTCTTACATACTTACATGTGTATGTGTGAATATGTGTAGCTTACAAATGTTTGATGGTATGTAACAGTTATATACAAGACTATGTATACAGAACGAAGGTATGCTGGTGTCTGTCTGTCTGTGTCTCTGGCCGTCCGTCCTTACAACATCAAAACAACATTAAATGCTAACGCACACACCACATACAAATTGAAGTAAGAGAGACCTGATGTCGTTGGCGTTGAACTTGTTGCCGTTGTTGTTGTTGCTGCTGGTGTTGGTGTTGGTGTTGTAGGGAATTTATAGTTCCATTGTTTGTTGGGTCTGCTACGTTCTGAAGTCGTCGTCCTCCCAATGCACTCCATTGTGTTTTCTTCTCTATGTAGTCATGCAGTCAGATGATGATAATGGGCGGGTAGGTGAAACAGAATCGTGAATTGAGGAACCAAGCCCGAAACAGATCCGAGAGCAAAGCAGACATCATTGAATGTAAGTAGGGATAGGTCAAGGTTTGTTTTACTGTCTCATCATGCTTTGCGCTGAGGCGAAGAGGAGTTTAAACCAGCAACACATACAAAAAAAGTGAGACTACAAAGACGAAGTTGTCGTAGTTCAACTTTAACACAATCGACGTCAGCACAACCAAAAAGACAAACAAACCCAGAGACAGACGGACAGACAGACAGACAGACAGAAAAAAAGACAACACGTAAACTTCATCAGTTTCATTGTTCGCCACAGTTCGTTGGTCGTAGTCCTCGCCATCGTCTCCGTCATTATTGTCGGTGTCGTGGTTTTTGCACACAAAGGAAATATTTGTTGGTTTTTAGGTGCTTTTTTGTGGTACGCGCTATTTTTGCTGCTTGCCGAAGGTCCTTAGAGTTACTGCTTGTGTTGTCTCCTTTGTCGAGTACAAAAAAGGACATTAACTCGAAAAAAGGGTGTAATAATAAATGTGCAAAAAAAAAAAAAAAACAAACACGTAGTAAAAGTGTTTGAGTGGGCAAAAACATATGTAGTTGTACACATACAAATACAGGTTCTAGACAACAATATGTAATCTCAATAGGGACACCGCCCTTTGCACAGTGGGACATTTAAAAGTGCAGAATGCTCAAAGGGTTAGAACTGACTTCAAACCTTTTCTAAAGAAGCTTGCGAGAATCAGTTCTCCCGAAGAGCAAAACACTGCGAAATTGCTGAAAAAGGAAAAGTGTTCCCCTCCTAATCAGAACAGATTCGAAGGAAGCGTACACGACCCCTGAGTCTTCATGAAGAACAGTGACTTCCAAAAAGATGCCAGAGCCATCTCGAGGGCGGCTAGTTGCAATTTTGCCCATGAACATTCCATTAAGAAACAGGGGCAAACATCTCACATATCAATGAGTGCTGTCTGATTCAAGGGTCCTCCTTTTTATACCCTCCACCTTAAGATGGGGGGTATACTAATTTCGTCATTCTGTTTGTAACTACTCGAAATATTCGTCTGAGACACCATAAAGTATATATTCTTGATCGTCGCGATATTTTATGTCGATCTAGCCATGTCCGTCCGTCTGTCCGTCCGTCCGTCTGTCCGTCTGTCTGTCGAAAGCACGCTAACTTTCGAAGGAGTAAAGCTAGCCGCTTGAAATTTTGCACAAATACTTCTTATTAGTGTAGGTCGGTTGGTATTGTAAATGGGCCATGTCGGTCCATGTTTTGATAAAGCTGCCATATAAACCGATCTTGGGTCTTGACTTCTTGAGCCTCTAGAGTGCGCAATTCTTATCCGATCAGAATCAAATTTTGCACGACATGTTTTGTTATGATATCCAACAACTGTGCCAAGTATGGTTGAAATCGGTCCATAACCTGATATAGCTGTCATATAAAAAGATCTGGGGATTTGACTTCTTGAGCTTCTAGAGGGCGCAATTCCTATCCGATTTGGCTGAAATTTTGCATGACGTATTTTATTTTTACTGTCAACAACTGTGTCAAATAAGGTTCAAATCGGTTCATAACCTGATATAGCTGCCATATAAACCGATCTGGGATCTTGACTTCTTGACCCCTAGAGGTCGCAATTATTATCCGATATGCCTGAAATTTTGTACGACGGATCCTCTCATGACCATCAACAAACGTGTTTAGTATGGTCTGAATCGGTCTATAACCCGATACAGATCCCATATAAATCGTTCTCTCTATTTTACTTCGTGAGCCCCAATGGGCGCAATTCTTATACGAATTGGCTGAAATTTTACATAGGTCTCCAATATATAATTTAATTGTGGTCCGAACCGGATCATATCTTGATATCGTTGTAATAGCAGAGCAACTCTTTTCTTATATCCTTTTTTGCCTAAGAAGAGATGCCGGGAAAAGAACTCGAGAAATGCGATCCACGGTGGAGGGTATATAAGATTCGGCCCGGCCGAACTTAGCACGCTTTTACTTGTTTATAACCGAGGCCGAACGGCGCACAGTGTTGCCACGGTGAACAAATATGCAAACATCGAAAATGAAAATTGTGATGAAATTTTTTACTAACCTTTTAAAAACTCCTTCAAATAAGACAAGTAAGATTCGGCCGGGCGGAATCTTATATACCCTCCACCATGAATAGCATTTCTCGAGTTCCTTAAGCAAACAAAGAATAATGAAAAAAACTGTTATGCTATTGGAGCTATATCAAGTTATAGTCCCATTCGGACCATAAATGAATTGAGTGTTAAAGACCAAAGTAGAAGACATTCGGTAATATTTCACTCCATTCGTATAAGAATTGCGCCTTGTAGGGGCTCAAGAAGCAAAATCGGAAGATCGGTTTATATGGGAGCTGTATCAAGCTATAGATCGATTCAGACCATATTTCACATGCATGTTGAAGGTCATGGGAGAAGCCGTTGTATAACATTTCAGTCATATGGGTTAATAGCTGCGCCCTCTGGAGGCTCAAGAAGTCAAGATCCCAGATCGGTTTATATGGCAGCTATATCGGGTTATTTACCGATTTGCGCCACACTAAAAACAGTTGTTGGAAGTCATAACAAAAGACCTCATGCAAAATTTCGGCCAAATCAGAGGAGAATTGTGCCCTCTAGCGGCACAAGAAGTGAAAATTCAAGATCGGTTTATATGGAAGCTATACCAAGTTATTAAACGATTTAAACCATAATTAGCACAGTGGTTGGAAGTGACACCACATGCAAAATTACAGCCAATTGGATAAGAATTGCGTCCTCTAAAAGCTGAAGAAGTCAAGACCCACGATCGGCTTAAATTGCAGCTATATCAGGTTATGAATCGATTTAAACCATACTTAACTCATTTATTGAAAGTGATACAAAAATACCGTGCAAAATTTCAATCGGAGGTCGGATGAGAATTGCGCCCTCTAGAGGCGATGGCATGACGATTACGAGGTCTTAGACGCATATTTCGAGGCGTTACAAACGGAAGGGCGAAATTAGTGTACCCTCATCCTATGGTGGAGGGTATAAAAATTAAGCAATAATTGTCAAAATTTAATTTTTTGCCAGAATGGATTTAAAAAGAGCCGACTTGGGCCTTCCTAATTGTTTTAAGTCTTCTTCCTTTTTGGAAGCAAGGCTAAAAACTCTCTTAAATTGTGATTCTAGCATATCAAAATATTCTACGAAAAGGTTCGCCGAAAATTTCTCCTATAGTTCCCTGAATACAGCATAACCCAAAACTTAACATAAACACCGGAAATCAGTAAAAAGGAAAACCCAATTCAGGGATAAAGTCGTATGTTAAAGTAAACGCCTTATTTAGGCTTAAGAACTTAAACCAAAATATTGGTATATATGGGAGCTATATCAGGTTATATACCGATTCGGTCCATAGTTGGCGGAGTTTTTTAGGAGGCATAGCAGAAGTCATTGTGTAAACCTTCATCAAAAATTCAGTTTCTTTTTTATATTCACCGACATAGGACAGGCCACCGTAGCTCAGAGGTTAGCATGTCCGCCTACGACGCTGAACGCAGGGGTTCAAATCCTGGCGAGAACATCAGAAAATTTTTTTAGCAGTGGTTATCCCCTCCTTCGGTTGGCGACATTTGTGAGGTACTATGCCAAGTAGAAACTTCTCCTCAAAAGAGGTGTCGCACTGTGGCACGCCGTTCGGATTCGGTTATAAATATGGCATAGTACCTCGCAGACATTTAATGTCATTGGCGGATATGATAACCTTTGCGTTACGGTGGCCTCTGGGAAGGGAGGACGCTCGCCTGAGGTAAAGGTAAGGAGCCGATCTTCTACGAAAAAGTTGCCAGGAAGCACAACAGAAGCGAGCTGACGTATGCAAGCATCAATATCATAAATGCATCCGGTAGTATTCCACCAGCTCACCAGTCCCAAGTGGAGAATCGGTTTTAAGAGCGGATTTTGCAACATGTAGGGTCCACCTTTTCAAATTATCATCTGCGAGTATAGGGGGGACATCTTGCTCACTGATGCTGCATTGTAATTCTCCCAAAGACAATGTGTACTGTCGTCGAATGAGTCAATGCTGCTATCGAAACAATAAGGTATAGAGGGGCTGGTAAGTGTGGACACAGTAGTTTTCATAGCCCTCTTTCGCTTGGATGAGTGGATGGTATTGGCACCACTAGGGTTGCCGCTGGAATAAACAACACGGCGTTTGCTCTAAATTTGTAGTTTGTGAGGTTCGCTTCTCCGTACATCCATTCGCCTTTTACCTTGGTCATGTCAAACAGTTCCTTCAAGCAATTCTAACTTCTAAATATTCCATGAACATTCCATTAAGGAACAGGGGATACTTCTCTCATGTCAATGAGTGCAGTCCGATTAAAGTTTTAAGCTTAATGATAAGGGGTATCCTTTTTATAGCCGAGTCTGAACGGCGTGCCACAGTGCGACACCTTTTGGAGAGAAGTTTTACATGGTAGGATACCTCGCAAATATTATCAGCATTAGTAAGGCGAAAACCACCGCTGCAAATTTTTCTAATGCTTACGCCGTGATTTGAACCCAAGCGTTCGACTTCAAAGGTGGTTAGCAGCGCCCGCAGTCTTCCAGTAGTTTTCTAATCTTTTACATATAATGTTTTGCTCCATACGGCTTTAAGCTCTATATCAATTAGACTGATCCGCTCTTACGGTCCTTTGGCTATATAAGTGACTCAGCATGTACCCGTTGTAAATTTTTAAAAACTTTAATCATAATGACCGCTAATAAACGTGGTTTTTGTAAAATAATCATCCCTATAAGGTAGCCAACGGAAAAATACACATCGGTACAATAATGCACTGCCCTTTTTATACCCACCACCATTGGATAGGTGGTATATTCATTTGGTTATTCCGTTTGCAACACATTGAATTATCAATTTCCGACCCTACAAAGTATATATATTTCGGATCGTTGTCAAATTCTAAGACGATTTAAGTACGTCTGTGTGGCTGTCACTGTCAATAACTCTGCAAATGCAAATTTTGCCCATGAACATTCCATTAAGGAACAGGGGCAAACTGAAATTTTGCACAGATCCGTATTTCTTTAATACGCAAGTTAAGTTTTTGAACGGACTAAATCGGATCATATTTGAATATAACTGTCATATAGACCAATGTTATGATTTTGGGTCTTGCGCTCGCGAAAGGTTCAGTTATTATATGATTTTGCTGAATTTGGAAAAGTGAGTTATACTAGGGCCCCCGATATCCGAACCAAAAATGGTTCCTATTGGACCATATTTACATATAGATGTCATATAAATCTAACCGCTGATTCAGGGTCGAAATACCGCTGATATTTGGAACAGGGTGTTGCAGCCGGATATTTAGAGGGAGTATGGATCATATCAGACCATATTTGGACATAGCTGCCATATAGACAAATCTGCGGATTTAAGAAATTAAGCATATAAAAAACGCATTTATCATTCGATTTCTCTGAAATTTGGATCAGTAAGTTGAACAAAGCCACTCGATATCCGAACCGAGCTATAACTTCCATATAGACCGATCAAATAGATATAGCAATGGGGATCGGGATTCGGATCAGTGAATTACAATAAGGCAGCCGATATCCGAACCGAGTATCGTCGAGATTTGACCATATTTCCATATAGCTGCCACATAGAACGATCTGCGGATCTAGGGTCTTAAGACAATAAAAGTCACATTTATAACCCGATTTCGTTGAAATTTGGAACAGTGAGTTGGATTGGGCCACCCGACATCCGAACCAAGTATGGTCCACATTAGACCACATTTGGATATGTGAGCCATATAGACGGATTTGCCGACTTAGAACCTTAAGCTCGTTAAACGTTCACTTATTTAATATCCGATTTCGCTGAAATTTATAGCAGTGAGCTGGATAAGGCCAGCGGAACTTATTTAGATAGAGCTGTCATATAGGCCGATTACTTGAGGTTTTAAGTACACAAAAGCACATTTAGTACCCGATTTGGTTAAAATTTTGGTACAGTGAGTAGCGTTAGTTCTTCTCATATATGAGTGCTGTCGGATTCAAGTTTAAGCTCAATGACCAGATCGGTCCAGATTTGGATATATTTGGCATATAGACTGATCCTCCGATTTAATGTTTTGGGCCCACAAAAGGCGCATTTATTGTCCGATGTCGCCGAAATTTGGGACAGCGAGTTGTGTTAGGCCACTTAATATCCTTCTTGAAAACGGCCCAGATTTGGATACAGCTGCCATATAGTCCGATCTCTTGATTTAAGGTCTTGGGCCCCTAAAAGGCGCATTTTTTTTGACGGATTTCACTAAAATTTGGGACAGTGAGTTTTGTTCGGCCCCTCGATATCCTTCTTGAAGACGGCTCAGATCGGCCAAGACCTTGGCCACATAAAAGGCGCATTTATTGTCCGATTTCGCTGAAATTTGGGACATTAAGTTGTGTTAGGCTCTTCGACATCTTTCTACTATTTGAACCAGATCGGTCCAGATTTGGATACAGCTGCCATATAGATGGATCTCTCCATTTAAAGTCTTTGTCTCATAAAAGGCGCATTTATTATCCAATTTCGCTGAAATTTGGGTCGGTGACTTATGTTAGGTTTTTCGACATCCGAGTCCTATATGGTTCAAATCGGTCTGTATTTAGATATAGCTGCCAAAAAGACCAATATTGAACCAAATTGGTACAGTGACTTACATTTATTAGACCACTCAATGTCCGTGCCGAATTTGGGCCAAATCGGACCATATTTTGACACAGCTGCTTTGGGTGCATAAATAATGCATTTTTCATCGGATTATGACGAAGGGAGGATGGTTTACATATATACCAGAGGTGGTAGTTATACAAAGTTCGGCCCGGCCGAACTTATGCCTTTTTACTTGTCTCAAATGTCGCCAATATTAGCAGGGAACTACCGCTGAAAATTTTTCTGATGTTCTCGCCAGGATTTCAATCCAGGCATTCAGCGTCATAGGCGAACCTCTGCAATACGGTGGCCTCCGACTTCGATCCAAATCCAAAGAAAGTTATTCGTAGAAGTAGCACTTCGAAGCAAATGGTTGTCTGTTTTTTCGGCAAAATTGGTCATGTGGTGACTATTCTGCTGGAGCAACGTAGAACGTTCAATTCTGGGTGGAACAATACAATTTAAATGCTTGAAGTATTGGGAGAATTTCGAAAAACGAACAAGACAAGACGAATCACTGTTCACCATGACAATGCGAGATCTCACACATCGGCTCAAACCAGAGCCGTTTTGGCCGACCAAAACGTGGAATTAATGGGTCATCCACCGTACAGCCCTGACTTCTTTTGTTACCGCACATTAGGAACAAAAAATGCGTGATCAACGATTTTAGTGATTAAAAAGGCTTTCAATAACCACATTTTGGAGCTGTCTCAGTCGGAGTGGAAAAAGTGCTAAGAGTGGTGTGAGCGCATGCAAAAGGGCTGGAGGATACTTTGGAAACAAAAAACACATTTTTGAAGATTTAAATTTCTATTTTTGTTATTAGGCTAGAAATTTATATAGCAGCCCTCGTATATAGTCATAGAACAACAAGTTTTGTATCTACAAATTATCCGATAGACAGACAGACATACCGACACACACCGCACAACAATCGATTGTTCTTCTCATGCCATTCAGATTACAAGCATGGCCGCAGACAAAGCAAGTTTCTTGGGTTAGGTTAGGGTTTTTGTTCTTTATTTATTTTGTGCTTTTTTTTTTGTTTTTTGCTGAGGTCGCGTACTCACCGAAAGGCCATCAAACCGAAGCCAATGACATTTGCTTGTAATGAATGACAGAGACAAAAGGAAATCCAAGCTATGGCTTTTTATCCTGCAAGGAACACCAACACACGAATGTGAAGGCAAAGTTTACGCAAGGTCGCTACACTCGAAAATCACTTTAGGTTTTATTGAACTCCTTCGTAATTGCAGTTCTTAGTAATTTTGAAAAAATTGCACATTTAGTCATTCTATTATAGGAAAATACTCCAGGGTTTTAAAATAGTTATTTAGCATGGAGGGCTAGACAAAGAAGGAAATTAACTTTGGTGAAATGTTCATAGGAAAAACAAAACGCAGCAGTATTTTAACCTTTGTAAGGGGTGAATGACAATGCTCGCAAGCTTTACAATATTCAAATTACTATTTAAGTGGCAGAAATAATTTACAAGGATAATGCATGTACTTGTCCTAGGTTACACTGAGCTCAAAAATCTATAGGAGCAGTGACATATAAAATTCGAGGTAGAATTTGAAATTAATGATGAGTATAATTGAAATATTTTCAGAGAGAGGCCACCTTAGCGCAGAGGTTAGCATGTCGCTGAATGCCTGGGTTCGAATCCTGGCGAGACCATCAGAAAAAATTTTCAGCGGTGGTTTTCCCCTCCTAATGCTGGCAACATTTGTGAAGAACTATGCCATGTAAAACTTCTCTCCAAAGAGGTGTCGCACTTCGGCACGCCGTTCGGACTCGGCTATAAAAAGGAGGACCCTTATCATTGAGCTTAAACTTGAATTGGACTGCACTCATTGATATGTGAGAAGTTTGCCCCTGTTCCTTAGTGGAATGTTCATGGGCAAAATTTGCCAGTTTTGAATAGTATATATAGGGACGAATGAGTACCAGTCCGAACGGCGTGCCGCAGTGCGACACCTCTTTGGGCAGAAGTTTTAACATGGCATAGTACCTCACAAATGTCGGCACCAATAGGAGGGGATAACCACCGCTGAAAATGTTTTCTGATGTTCTCGCCAGGATTCGAACCCAGGCATTCAGGGTCATAGGCGGACATGCTAACCTCTGCGTTACGGTGGTGGTGGCTGAAAATAGGGTATTACATTTTTTGATATCAGAAGGGGGCGGATCCTTCCCCATACTCCCATTTTCAAAAACGCCAAATCTCGGTGATGGGCGCACCGATTTAGGCGAAATTTTGCATGCCAACTTATAGTACTCCAAAACCCGAAATTGGTATAAAATTTTTAGGTAAACTAAATTGGGGGGACGCCCCATCCCAAAACCCAACCGAACAGACATGTTTACCGATTCGGACAATATGGGTATCAAATGAAAGGTATTTAAGAGTAGAGTACGAACTTGTAATACATATTGCACCCTAAGTGTTCGGGGTGTCCTCCACCCCCAACAGGACACTTTCACCGCTTTGGGCAATATATTTATAAAATATATATATACAATATATTTCAAACAAAAGATATTTAAAAGTAGAGTACAAATCTGCCATAAAAATTTATTCATCGGTGTCTGAGGCACTGAAGACTATTCAAGATATCCGTCTCATTGACATACAAATTAAATGTGAGGCAGCCACTCCGGCTTTGGGACTTAAGGCGATGGGAGAATGGATTGAGGGTGGGAGCATCTCATACCATCGCGGTACAATCGAGGCTACGATAGGAAACCTAGAAGGATGGAAGGGAAGAAAGAGGTTTCCCATCGGATATCTGAGATGAATCTTGAAGTCGAGTGCGAGGCACTGTTGCCAGCGACAGAGTCTTGGACTGACGGAAGTCCAAGACTCTACACCAGACGGCTACACTAGGGATCATGTTACACGGATCGATCAAAGCTAGAGAACAGAGTGGACCTGGAGTCTACATTGAGAACCCAGGAACTGAGGTCTGAGACTGCCTGATCATAATACGATCCTATAGGCGGAGATCCGGGCGATCAGAGAATGCATGAGGTGGTGTGGTGCTAACGGGAGGACGTCTAGTGTAAACATCTTTACGGACAGTAAAATTGCCATAAGGACAATAACAAGCAGGACGGTAAGGTCACGAACAGTCTTGCAGTGTAAGAAAGAGATTAACGCCTTCTCTGAGGATGGCAAAATCCGCATCGTTTGGGTGCAGGGCCATAACGGAGTAAGGAGGAATGAAAGGGCAGGCGATTTGACGGTGAAGGCCAGAGGACTGCCGTCAATAAACATGGTAAACCCGAAGTCTTTTGGGTCGACGCAGTCTGAGTTAAGGGAGTGGGCAACGAAGGCGCATGCAACATTGTGGAACAGCGGCGAAAATCCTATGGGGGGATCCAGATCGTGAGAAGACGAGGCTATTACTGAAAGGCAGTGAGAAGGAGGTCATTATAGCTATTGGTATCATAACGGGACACATAGGACTACGAGCTCACTTGTGTAAAATCGGTGCGGCAAGTGATAGCATGTATAGGGCATGTGGGGAAGATGATGAGACATTGGAGGATTTCCTTTGTCATAGCCCGGCTTTCGCGTATAACAGATACCGGCACTTAGGTGGAGACACAATACTAGACAGGAACCAACTTAAGGGCGTGGCATGGAAAACAATGAAGGATTTTGTAGGAAGAAAGAATTTCCTAACTTGGATTTTCTTTTTCGAGGTTATCTTTTAGTATTTAGAGTGCACAAAAAGCCGACTACTGCCTTAGGTATATGTCCGTAGTGGCGTGGGCGGATTACTATCCGCACCCTCTTTTCAACCTAAACTAACCTATATTAGATTTTAGACCGATTCGGATCATACTTGGTAGAGATTTTGAAAGTCATAGCATAAGTCTCTGTGCCAATTTTCATCCAAATTAGTTGAAAATTTAGGCTTCTAGAAGCTCAAGAAATCAAATACGATGATCGGCTTATGTGGATGCTATACCAGATTTTACAGCGATTCGGATCATACTTGGTAGAGATCTTGGAAGTCATAACAGAAGGGCTTGCGACTCCAAATCGAATGAAAATTGAGGGTTCTTGAGGCTCAAGAAGTCAAAATCGGGGATCGATTTATATGGGGGCTATATCCAAATCTAAAACGATATGACCCATTTGCATTCCTAACGACCTACATCAATTAGAAGTATCTGTGCAAATTTTCGAGCGGATAGCATAACGCCATCGTAATTTTGACAGATAGAGGTAGGGACGGAAGGACGGACATGGCTAGATCGACTCAGAATGTCGAGAAAAGGCCCGTTGTCGATTAAGTAAAATTCAAATCTGGCGAATCTACCGCTTCAAGGGTTGTTGAACTTTTTTTTGGACCACCACCACGGAGTTTGGCAACGCTACCAGTTTTTATACCCTACACCACCACTGTGGTACATGTTATTATATGTTTGTGCTTTGTTTGCAATGCTAAAAATGAGAAGAGCTAGACCCTTTCATAAGTATACCGATCGACTTAAAATCACTTTCTGATTCGATTTAGCCATGTCCGTCTGTGAGTCCATGTATTCTTGAAATCAAAGTGCAGGTCGTATTTTGTATCCAATTATCACAAAATATTGCAAATATCACTTTTTTGGCCCAAGGACGAACGCTGTTGATTTTGGTAAAAATCGGTTCAGAGTTAGATATAGCCCCCATATATATATATCGCCCGATTTGCACTTAAATGGCTGTATTAGCAACAATTTTCAACCGATCTGCACAAAATTTGGCACCAACTGTTTTGTTACTGATCTTAACATACTTGCAATATTTCATCAAAATCGGTTCAGATTAAGATATAGCTCCAATGTATATGCATCGCCCGATTTACACATATAAGGCTGTAATAAACAATTTGTAACCGATCTGCCTAAAATTTGGCAGGAATTGTTTTGTTACTGATCTTAACATATCTGCGAGATTTCATGAAAATCGGTTCAAATTTGGATGTAGCACCCATATATATCTATCGCCGGATTTGCACTTATATGGCCGTAGTACAACAATTTTCAAGTGATCTGTTTGAAAGTCAGTTCAGATTTAGATATATCTCTCATGTATATATATATATTCATAAATTGCCCGAATTTATAATTGTAGGGTAGGTGTAGGGTATTATATAGTCGGCTCCGCCCGACTTTTGCCTTTCCTTACTGGTTTTTATAACGATTTATTGTGCGATATACAAACATTTTGTTCACTTTGAGGTGTTTGAGTTCGCCAACAATAGCTGATTGTTGGTGGCTAGTAATGAGAAGTCAATAAGACAAATATCATTTAGCTGTCATTTGTAGTTTGACATACATTCCAGTGTGAACTTGGTAACACTTCGTGTCTAACCTTAATTTCCCATGAACATTACACTAAGAAACAGGGGATACTTCTCTCATATCAATGAGCGCAATCTGAATGAAGTTTAAGCTCAATTATAAGGAGCCTCTTGTTTTTATGCCGAGTCCGAACGGCGTGCCGCATAGCGACATCACTGGGAAGAGAAGTTTTAACATGACAGGATACCTCACAAATAGTAAGGGGATAATCACTGCTGAAAAATTGCCTGATGGTCGAGCTGGGATTTGAATCCAGGGGTTCGGCGTCATAGGCGAACATGCTAACCTCTGGTCTTCTTTGGCCTTCTTGTCATCTACCCTATTTATGCGTTTTTTTTGTTAGGATCATTTATAATAATGATTTTTTTTTAAGATTTTACAGGTTTTCTATTGAATACCTTTGAGTATTTTTTTTAAAATTCCATTATTTGGAATGGTGTAATGCTGGCAATCACATAAAAAATGCTCAATCAAATATTCCATTAATACGTAAAGCATCGAAGGACATTAAGGCCGGGGCCACTCAATATATGATAAAGGGGAGCTATGAGAGTATCTGAGCGCATGCTAAAAGGGGGAAATAGAAAAGGAAATGAAAAAAGTATGCAAAAATTAATTTTGGTCCTTTACCTTCCTCAACATGGAACGTTTAGTAAGCATCCTTTATAAAAGGGGATAATAAGACCTGCAAGAGTGAGAAGGGAAAACAAATTCTTTACCTGATGATACACAGGGTGGTTATTACGACTTAAATTGAGTTAAGCATATGAAATGTTGGGAAAACAAGGAATATAAGAAGAAAAAGAGTATTTCTGCAGTTATTTACGCATTTAAACCAAAGGATCCTTGAAGAGTTCGTCGTGCATTGCATGCTCTTGCGACATGGGTTGACAAAAGACCCTTTGGTGTTTTTGCTATGGAACACCAAAAATAGCTTTAATCAAAGCTACAATGCATATTGAGAGGCACAAAGTTCCCCTTTCCTTGTTTACACTTGGGTTAACCCATCCTTTGTTTTTGTGTATATCCTTTAGAATTTGTTTTGGCTACCTCGTATTTTTGTTTGTTTGAGTTTTGTCTGTGTGAATTATACCTCTCTTGGTTTGGTGTTTTCTCTCCTTGTGTGTGTATGTGTGAGGTTGCACAGAAATTGCATTATTATGCAAGGTCAGTAACACTGAGTGGGGTTAAGCTTAACATACACACACAAACACATACAACTTATTTTTACAGATTCTCATCTGTATTTATGTCCATGTGATTTGCCTTAAATTTCCATGCACTTGCTGGTAGTACTCTGCTGGTTGCTTTGCTTACCTCTCAAATGATTGGTGATGACAATGATGACACATGCATTTATTTTTAGTCTGCTCTCAAACCCCTGCATGTGATTTTGCCTATGTGTGTGAGTGTATGTGTTTTTAATTTGGATGTCTTTCGGTGTGTACGATAGCTCCCCCATTGTAGAACACAGAGTTTATTCCCTCTTTTTATGCCACCCAAAAGAATTCATGTCAGAATGCATTAAAATTCGTTCAACGCAATCGTCATAACCCCACACATAATCCCCCCATTAGAATGACTCTCAGTGCAAGAGTAAATATGCATTTACGCTGCATATACAGATAGAAAATTGCCATACTCCCTAGCACATAGTCGGGCGTTGCATAAATAGACGTGCAGCCAGAGTTGCCTTACTTTAAAATCTAAAGAAGGAAGTAGAACTCTGTATTTGACATAGTTGAAATTTTGATACCTTCAACCATGATGAGAAATCAGTCTCATATGTGCCCATACCCAGACTGAAGACAAGGACGAACAGACTAGGGATATATTTTACGAGCGCACAGAGACAACATTCTTGTGTGAAATTTGGTAATTTCCGAAAGAATAGAGACGGGTTTCTATCGGGTAAGTACCCAACGCTTGGATAGTTATTGGGTAAATACCCAATAAATACCTTTTTTGGGTATTTATTTGGGTATTTACAATTTTGCAGATATCTTGGATATAAAAACATTTTCTAAACAATTTTTGATGATAACGTATTATTTGTATATAAACCTGACCTTCTGATCTCATAAAATCGGAATTTGGTTATATATAGCCACTATATGGACCGATCTCCAGACTTAAATTTTTGAGGCAATAAATTGGTAATTTTTTATCCGATTTCGATGAAATTTGGCACATTAAGTTCTGCTAGACCCCTATCCATTTCTGTGAAGTGTGCTTCAAATCGGACTATATTTGGATATAGCTGCCCTATAGACCGACCACCCGATATCACGATATAGGGTATTGAGGCCATAAAGGATCCACTTTATACCCGAATTCGATGAAATTTGGAACAATGTGTTCTGGTAGAGCCATACCCATTCCTGCCAAATGTGGTCCAGATTGGACCATATCTGGATATACCTGCCATATAGACCGATCTTCCTATATTGTGTAATGGAGTTCATCTCCATTGTCTGCAATACGTCTACCAACATAAAATCGTTGTTTGTCAAAGTTACAACATTATTTCTAGAATTTTTATGACTTGGAACCAATGGGTGGTGGTACACTGAAAAAAAAGTTGCCCCAAAATTTAAGATTTTTCCTTATTTGTAGGATTTTTGCAATTGCAGATTTTTTGTAGGATTTTTGCAATAACCAAAACTTTAAAATAAAAATGATACCTTTATATTTAATTTCCTATCTACTAACGGACATGACCTTACGCTTTAAATTTTGATCGCTGATTCAGTCTTATTTTACTTCAATTTGAAAGTCAACTATTCTTTTTTTTTTAACTTAGAATCTTAACCTAAAAAAAAGTTAAACATTTAAAGATGCTCCTTTTTGTAAGGCTATGTTGCGGCTTTAACTACGGTTCACTGTTGTCTTGGCCGAAGGTCAATTTTCTAACTTTCAACGATTTTTTGATCTTCATTTTTGATTTTCAATCACGATTTTGATTGAAAAAATCAATTGATTAAATTAATTTTTTAATTGAAAACAATTTTATTTCTAAATTGAAATTTTTTCCGATATTTTTTTCTGTGTATTTGGACAGAAAGTCCACTAGGACTTTATAGGTTAATCCAAAAGATAAGAGATCAAAGGAGAAGGCATTCAAGAACAAACTTCTGAACAAGAATACCAATACTGAACTGCTATGCAAAAAGGCAAGAATTTCGTGTGCCAAGGTACATAGACGCGAATGGTTTCTCTACGAAAAACGTCTACGCGCCAAAGTTGTTGCTTCTCCAAAGGGGAGCTCATTTGTAAAAAGTGAAAGGGCAACTCGTCAACTATCCTGACTCTAGTTATAGATGGCTAACCTACTGACTGAAATGTTTGGAAGAAAATTTTTCTTGACGGAAAGCAATCAACCTACCCTTGTAATTGAATGTGTATCTCGTTCGATGCCCCAGATATTCTTTGGAACACGAGGGGTTAAAAGGGTTCTTGCAGATCACGGCGTAAATAAATCCCCGCGCCCTGCAAAAATGCTCTTCGACGCTTGCACGTCCATTGTGCAACCAATTCAACCTTGCTTAACGTGCGGCAGTTTTCCCAGCGTGCTGGAAAGTTGCGAATGCTCAGCCGATTTACAAGCAGGGCTGGGCGAACAATCCTGCGAATTACCGACCAATAACGATATGCTCCGCGCTTTTCAAGGTTATGGAGAGCATGGTCAATCAGCATCATGTGAGTTATTTGAAAACTTTTTTGGTTGCTGGCAACATCTCTCTCACCTTAACTTCAGTATTCGAAATGTTGAAAATGGTATCGGAGTCTCTGTTGAAATTCGGCTGAAAAGGTGGTGGCATTGTGGCACATGTGTCAGTAATAAATTCTAAGCGTCCGGCAGTATGAGTTCCATAGAAATCGCTCATGGGAGACCTTATGGCATTTCTGTCGGATCGTTGGGATTGCTCCATCTACCAGTTTGGTGAGAGTAAGGTCATGGCTTTAGATATCTCCAAGGCATTTGATATACAATAGTTTGACACGGTGCACTTTTGTCAAATCTAGTCGCTTTTGGTATGGGTAATGACTTCGTTCGATTTATGTCGAGCTTTCTTCGAAATCGCACCATACGAGTTGTTATAGATGGGCTCTCATTCTTTGAATACAAATTGACCGCAAATGTACCCCAAGGCTCTTTCCTTATTTTCATTGACGGTCTTTCGAACTTCGAATCCAATCTTCAGTCTTCTCCGAGTCTTCAGGAGATTGAAGACAGGAAGTGGATTATGAATGATACACTCTGCTGGAACTGGCCATTTCAGAGTGGGGATGATTAAACAGAGTAGGCCATTGACGAACTTCGAATCCGATGTACTCATTTTCGGATGACAGAAACATCTGTCATTCATCAGCTTTCGACCAAAGGCCGAGTCTTCAGGAGATTGAAGACAGGAGATGGATTATGGATGATATACTCTGCCGGGCTTTGCTGATCATTTCAGAGTGGGGTCGATTGTCAAAAGTTGATTTTAATGCACATAAAACCCAGTGTTGTTTATTGTCACATAAAAGATTCACTGTTGTTGGGCAGTCAGATGCTCTTGATGTTCTAGGAATGAGGAGTCGACCGGAGTCGAGTTTTTGAGGCCGGAGTCGGACTATTGAGCCGTAGTCGGAGTTTGGTTCGGAGTTAAGCACGTTAGCCCCGACTACGAACCGCTCTCCGACTCCGGCCCGGAGTCGGATTCGAGGGCTAGACTCGGCAGCCCTGGTCAAAATATATATTCAAACTTTCGAAAGAAGCATTCAAGTGCTTAGGCTTTCTTAAGCGGCATAAAAAGTATTTCATTTCCTCTGATTTCCTTCATATTTATACAACCTGCATCAGACCTAAGATGGCAGGGGCCCCAAAATTCTCCTTGGGAGCTACTTGACCGCGTGCAGAGGAGAGCGATGGTGTTGAGCGACAATAGTAGGGTATCCAACTATATTGTGTCCCTTGTTTCCCTGTCGGAATGTGGGCCGCATGGTACTGTTTTATGGATACTATCATAGTGTTTGCTCCGCAGAGATACATCATCTTATCACTGAAGTAAGAAGGTTCGCCAGGGATATGCGATCCTAGAGAAAGCACACCAGTATGTGATCGATTGGCCAGTTGTTTTTTTCCCGAACAATACGAATGTGGAATCGACTTCCGGCAAATATCTTTCCCACTGCTTACAACCTCCAGAAATTTAAAACAAATGTGAATAAACACTACTCCCTCCCCCGCCGACTCCTAATTTTCCATCCGTCAACGCAATGCACTGCATGTATTGGGGCCAGAAAAAAACCTGCTTGTGGCAACTCTGAGAGACGTGCAACACACTTAGGCTTCCATTGGGTGGCGGTCGTTTCTTCTTTCGCCCATTATTGGGAGGCTACTAAGAGTTCTGTTCTACTCATTCGTATATAACACTCAACCGAATGGCGCACACACCCAAACACCATTGATTACATTCAACACACAGAGAGTAGGAGCGAAAAACTAACCTAACACAAAAATGTTGCTTAACCTTAACCCCCTAAAAAAATAAAAATACGAAGCGCAGCGAAACGAAACAAATGAGTTTGTATGATGATGACGTAGAGTGTTGTGCTGCACTGAGAGTTTGGTGAGGGCGGAAGAGGGGCGAAGTGGAGGGAATTTTAAATAATATGACATGAGTGTCCGTAAGATGCAGCAGCAGTCGTTGCCGCAAGCAACTCTGTTGCAGCACATGGCAGTTCAATAACACTCAACGTCATCATCATCATCATCATCATCGTTATTGAATGCAGCATCATTCTGCCAAGTGTTATTAATGTGTGCTGTGATGAAGTAAGAGGAAATGGGAGAAGGTGGGCAGAACAAAATTCTACAACAACGCTTACGCTACACTACAAAATTCTAGTTTGCCTCATACATATGCCCAGTTTCTCTGCCATTGGTCATGGTTGAGTTGATCATTGATCAACAACACCCTCTTTGTGCAACTATGCGTAATGGAGGTGTGTAACAAATAACGGTAACTTACGTTACGCATAATTTTCATAGGTTAACAGTGCGAACGTATGTGTGAGTGGTGAGTACTGTTAATAATTCGCCATGGTTAACTTAAAAGAATTGAATTTAATGTATAGTTAGACGATGTAAGCCTTCGTCATTTGTCAACTGTCACTTGCAGCATCTGTCAAATGTTCTCTTTATTCCCATGGTGAAGCCATGGTGAGGGTGTGTGAGCAGGGCGGTTGAATGCTTGAAACAAGAAAATTATAATTGAGTGGAAATTTTAAGACTAATTCATTTTTAATGGTAGTAACGGAAAAAGGAAATCAATGACAAATCGTTCTTTTACCAAAGAAAAATTACTAAAATGACTCTAGGATATGCTTAGAAAGTCTTTTGGGGAAACCGGGTCTAATCGGTTAAATTTGACATTTTCAATTTATTGCTGAAAGAACAGAGACATAAAAATAACATCCCCAAGCTTACCCGGGAGATATCAATGCAATTTTGCCCATGAACATTTAATTAAGGAACTGGGGCTAACTTCTCCCAAATGAATGACTGCTGTCCGCTTTTTAATTTTAAGTTCAATGATAAGGGACCTCATTTTTAAAGCTCAGTCCGAACGGCGTGCCGCTGAGCGACACCTCTTTTCGTAGAAGTTTTTACATGGTAAATTACCTCACATATGTCGCTAGCATTAGGAGGAGATAACTACCGCTGAAAAAATTGTCTGATGTCCCTGCCAGGATTCGAACCCAGGCGTTCAGCGTCATGGGCTTGAAAACAGAGTGGAAATGCTTTAGTGTGTCCACCACTGTACAGTATAGGCTATAAACCTTAAATCCTCAAAACCATGGAGCGTTTAGTGGATACCATAATAAAGTGTAAGGCGTCCCTCGAGTTGCTCAGACACAAGGGAAAGTTGGTGAAAAACGCTCTACACGAGATTGTATATAAAATAGAATTCTTCGATGTCAAAATTTACACTTTGACGTATGCATTGCCATCGAAGAGGGGTTTAACAATGTAAGGACCGACACACTGATTCAATCCTAAAGCCAGTACCAGGGGGACCGGGTTCTCAGAGACGAAATAAACCAAATGCTAAGAACAGTTGGATAAATTTTAGGTCCCGGTGGGTGGCCAACATGCATAACAGACGATGTTGTAATACTTCCAAGAGGTAGGGATTCGAATCAGCTATGCAGAAAGTCCGAAAGGATTATGAAGAAGGCGAGAAGAGAAGACTGAAATCTGCGAGCAAGACGAAGATGGGTCAATTTGAGGTGCCACGTTCCCTCAACAGAATGATTTCGAGAGCAGACAACGGCAAATACTTGGTTGTGATCTTGGATAGGAAATTGAACTGGCACTGTCATATTCAGGAGCGTACTAAGAATTCTCATTGATATTTGGGTCGTAGGCTCGAAATGGGGCCAAAATCCTAGGATAGTCCACTGGCACAGATGCGTAATTAGAGCAATAACAACATATGCCCCTATATGTTTGGTGACCAGCGATGGAGAAAAGCTGCAATGTAAGGACAATGCAATAGAAAAAAATAAAATCTCGGCGTAGGAGGGGCGATCAGAAGCTCCTAGGGCACTGGAAACTATTCTATATGTCCGACCTATAGACATACAGAGTGGATATGAGACAACCGACAACAAAGAATGGACAGAGGATTTGAACAGGTCATACCATTGCGGGATAATAGAGTCGCCAATGGAATCCCTGAATGGATTGAAAGAGGTTTCTGATCGGGTACCTGAGACTTGACGTCAAAGGCGATACACTTCGAGGACGTCGAATGCAAATATCTTTACGGATGGTAAGTCGTTTACAAATGCTATAATAAAAAGGTCAGTAAGGTCACTGACAGTTTTGGTGTGTAGGGAGAAGATTTGAGTTTTCTCTGAGTATGGTAGGATACGTATCGCCTTTTGGGGAAACCGATACCCGAGTATGGTAGGATCCGTATCGTTTGGATGCCGAGCCATAGCGGTTGATGGCAAGGCAAGGCAGACGACTTGGCAGTAGGGATCTGAAGATTGCTTTCAATAACATGATAAATTTGAAAACTTTCAGTGCAATGCAGTCCGCTAGCGCTTATACAGTGAAACGATTGGAAAACGAAACTCCTACACCTGATCGAAAAATTGACACCATCGGTTTTGATAGTAAGGTAACACCGTATTGATAGTAAGGTAACACGTTGAAACAAAACGTGCGGATGTCGTAGGTCTTAACAAAGCTCACTGTGTCAAATTTCAGCGGAATCGGGTAATAAACGATGCTTATAGATCCAAGGACTAAAATCAGGAGATAGGTATATATGGCAGTTATTTCCAATTATAGACCGATCTGGACCACATAGGGAACGGATGTCAGATAGACTAATATAGGTCCTTGTGCCAAATTTCAGCGAAATCGGGTAATAAATGCGCCTTTTATGGGCTCAAGACCCTAAATCGGGAGCTCAGTCTATATGGTAGCTATATCCAAATATAGACCAATCCAAACCATTTAGAGTACGAATGTCGAAAAGCCTAACACAAGTCACTATGCCAAATTTCAGCGAAATCGGATAATAAATGCGCCTTTTATGGGCTCAAGACCTTGCATCGGGAGATCGGTCTATATGGCAGCTATATCGAAAAATAGAACGGTGGGGGACATATTGAACACGAATTTTGAATGGTCTAACACAGCCTTTTGTGCAAAATTTTGGCGAAATGAGGTAATAAATGCTCCTTTTATGTACCCGAGACCTTAAAACGGGAGATCGGTTTATATGGCAGTTACATCCAAATATAGACCGATCTATATCACATAAAAAACGGATATTGGAAAGCCTAAAAAAGATCCTTGTGCCAAATTTTCGCGAAATAGGGTAATAAATGTGCCTTTTATGGGTCCAAGACTTTAAATCGGGAAATCGGTCTATATGGCAGCTACATCCAAATATAGACCGATCTTGACCGTATTCGGTATTAATGTCGAGAAGCCTAACGCAACAAATTGCGCCAAATTTCAACGAAATTGGATAATAAATGTGTCTTGAATGGACCTAAGACCCTAATTCGGCAGATCGGTCCATATGGAGGCTGTATCAAGATATAGTCCGATATTGCCCATCTTCAAACTTAACCTGCCTATGAACAAAAATATAATCTGTGCAATGTTTCAGCTAATTACCTCCATTTGTAAAGCGTGTGCGTGCTTTCAACAGACGGACGGACGGATAAATTGAATATACGCCAACCTTCGGAGATGGGTATAAAAACATAGAAATTCAAATCAGATAAGAATTGAGCCCTACAGTAGCTCAGGAAGTAAAATCGGGAGATCGGTTTATATGGCAGCTATATCAGGTTTTAAACCGATACACATCATAATGGCAGGCATGTTGGAGGTCATGGGAGAAGCCATGTGCAAAATTTCAGCCAAATCGGAAAAAGTTGCGTCCCCTAGAGGCTCAAGAAGTCATCAGGAGATCGGTTTATAATGAAGCTATATCAAAACATGGACCGATATGGCCCATTTACAATCCCAACAGATCAATACTAATAAGTATTTGTGCAAAATTTCAAGCGACTAGCTTAACTCCTTCGAAAATTGGCGTGCTTTCCACAAACGGACGGACATGGCTATATCTACTTAAAATGTCATGGCGATCAAGAATTTATATACGACCAATATTTCATTGTGTTACAAACGGAATGGCGAAGTTAGTATACGCCTATTCTATGGTGGAGGGTATAAAAAAATATTTTAAATATCTTTAAACTTGAGTCGTTACAATAGAAGGCAAAGAAAAATGCCTGCGTGAAGTGCACATAGTACTAGCCTTAAGTGGTTATTGCATTTTTGAGCATATATATTTCTCTATGTGTAAAATTTCTACCTTTATCCGTGGAGCACTGAGCTGGCGGCGGCGGTTGAAGAAAAATAAACCTCTGCGATCCCTCTACTCCCCATCCATACAATGCAACAAAAATATATTTGTTGTTGCTTTTAGACTCATCAAATTCTTGTTGGATGATTCTCAGCATGTTTGTTTGTTTGTATTTGTTGCTGTTACGTACGTATGGAATTTGTCTAGCATTTATAAAAACAACAACAATGTGCACTCCATAAGCGCAGCAACAAAAACATGCTTGAGAATGATGGGAGCAATGCAAGCTCATACATGGTGTAGTGCTGCATTTTCTGTTGTTTTTGTAGTAGAACTTAATGTTTTTTGGTCTCCTCAGACAGGAGGCATTGCATACTGAGAATGAGAGGGAGATAAAGAGAGTGTAAAGTAACGAGAGAAGCTTTTGATTATGTTTGGTATGGCATATCTGTCTATGATTGTAGAGGCGGCGGCATGTTCTAGGAAAATGACAAGCAGATCGGGCGGGTGAACGGGGTGCGTCATGCAATGTTATGCATTTATGTATGTGTGGTAATTGATGATGCCAGAGTCTTTTCATAGATGAGTTCAGACATCACCACCACCATCAGCACGGGCAACAGTCAGAAACCATCACTTCAAACGCAAAAGTAGCAGCAAAGAACAAAATGCCGTCATTATGCTGGAAGCTGTTGCGGCAGCAGCTCAGCAAAGGCATTATCCAAATCTGCATCGTCAGCGTCAACGAGCAAGTTGCTGTAATCTGTGAACAGACAAATGCATGTGAATACAAGTGTTGTATATACAACATGTTGTATATACAACAATATGTATGAGGATACGAAAATGCACCAGGAGTAACTATGTACATGGGAGTTCATGTTCATGCCTGTGGATTTGCATGAACAGAACGATTGACAGAATGAAAAGACTGCAATAAACTTCAAATGTGTTGCGTAGTGTATATTTCTGTTCAGAATTCGTTAAAAAAAAGTGTTTTATAATTTGATGGCCGATTTTTCTTTGAAAACTCAATGAAGCTAGACGATTGGAAGGATAATAATTCATAATCACATGAAAATGACGATTTTGCCGAATATTGAAACTGATGCTAGATTGGACAGGAATATGGGTTATATGATATCTATCCTCTATATGATTTTGCAGTCCTGTTGCTTCCGCATTGCGCATTTATTGTCCGATTTCGCCAACATTTTGGAAAGTGAGTTGTGTAAGGCCAGTCGACATCCTTCCTGGATGGCCTGGATGGGATGTCGAATTTGGCTCAGATCAGTCCAGATTTGGATATAGCTGTCATATAGACGGATCTCTCGATTTAAGGTCTTGCGCCCATAAAAAGCGCATTTATTGTCCGATTTTGCCAAAATTTGGGACAGGGAGTTGTTTTAGGCCCTTCGACATCCCTCGTCAATTTGGCCCAAATCGGTCAGGATATAGCTGCCATATGACCGATCTTTCGATTTAAGGCTTTGGGCCATAAAAGTCGCATTTTTAATCAGATTTCGCTCAAATTTGACACAGTGACGTATGTTAGGCTTTTCGACATCCGTGTCGTTTATGGTTCAGATCGGTCTATCTTTGGATATGGCTACCACAAAGACCAATATTTTGTTCTGCAAAATTCAACAATGGCTTGTACTTATTAGACCTCTCAATATCCGTGTCGAATTTGATCCAAATCGGATCATATTTCGATAAAGCTTCTATAGGGGCATAATTTATGAATTGTTCATCGGATTATGACAAAAGGTGGTTTACATATATACTCGAGGTGATGGATATCCAAATTCGGTCGGGCCGAACTTAATGCCTTTTTACTTGTTATCTCTCAAAAACAAACTAACGATCCAAAAGAGCTGATATTAACCAACATATTGGGTTGGCCAAAAAGTAATTGCGGATTTTTCATATAGTCGGCGTTGACAATTTTTTTCACAGCTTGTGACTCTGTAATTGCATTCTTTCTTCTGTCAGTTATCAGCTGTTACTTTTAGCTTGCTTTAGAAAAAAAGTGTAAAAAAGGTATATTTGATTAAAGTTCATTCTAAGTTTTATTAAAAATGCATTTACTTTCTTTTAAAAAATCCGCAATTACTTTTTGGGCAACCCAATATATAACAGACATGTGTACCAACATATTAGAAGACAAGTAAAAGCGGGCTAAGTTCGCATTAGTCAAGTTCTATGGGGGGAATGACTTTTTCAATATAAATATGAGCAACCTCAAGCTATTGACCGTTATGGACCTTACTTGTCATGGCTGTTAGAAGTCCAGTTGCTCAGAGTGGTAAGTTGGGTGATCGGTTTATATGGCTGATATTTGGCACAGTTGATGAAAGTCATACCAAAACAATCTATGCAAAATTTTAATAAAATTTGATAAGAATTGCGCCCTCTAGAACCTCAAGAAATCTAAATGGGAGATCGATAATATGGCGGCTATATCAGGTTATGGATTGATTTAGACCTTACCTCACACAATGGTTGGAAGTCATTCCTCAACGAAATGTGCAAATTTTCAGCCAAATCGGATAAAAATTGCGCCCCTTAGAAGCTCAAGAAGTCTAAACGGCAAATCGGTTATATGTCAGCTATAACAGGTTATGAACCCATCTGAACCATACTTTGCACGGTTGGTGGAAGTCATACCAAATTAGTATACCTCCAGCCTATGGTGGATGATATAAAAAATCGAAAAATCGAATTGTTGTTGTTATACTCTGGATGGGGGTATACAAATCTAGTCATTCCGTTAGTTACACCTCGAAATATTCGTCTAAGACCCCATCAAGGATATATATTCTTGATCGTCTCGACGTTTTGAGTCGATCTAGCCGTGTCCGTCTGTCGATATCACGATAGCGGTCGAACGCGTAAAACCAGCCGCTTGAAATTTTGCACAGATACTTAGACTTGATGTAGGTCATTGGGGATAGCATATGCACCATATCAGTTCAGATTTAGATATAGGTTAGGTTAGAGTGGCAGTCCTTTACAGACTCACTTAGACAATTTTAGGTCCATTGTGATACCACAGTAGCGACAGACCAGGGCTTCTGGCGGCAATCGAACCCACAACACCTGCACTGGTAATCCAATCACGCTACCAACTCGGCTACCGGGGCGCCCTCCGATTTAGATGTAACTCCCATATAAACCGATTTCCCGATTTGACTTCTTGAGCTCCTGGAAGCAGCAATTTTAGTCCGATTTGACCGAAATTTTGCAGGTGGTGTTCTATTATGACGACCTACAATGCTAAGTGCGGTCTGAATCGGTCTATAACCTGATATAGCTCCCATATGAACCGATCTCTCGATTTGACATCTTGAGCCCTTACAAGCCGCTATTTTTGTCCGATTTGGCTAAAATTTTGCAAAAAGTGTTCTGTTATGACTTCCAATGACTGTGCCCAGTACAGTTCAAATCGATTTTTAACCAGATATAGCTCCCATATAAATAAATCTCCCGATTTGGTTTCTTGAGCCCCTGGAAGCCGCAATTTTAGTCCGATTTGGCTGAAGTTTTGCAAGTAGTGTTCTGTAAGGACTGCCAACAACTCTACCAAGTTTTGTCCGAATCGGTCTATAACCTGATATAGCTGCCATATAAACCTATCTTGCGATTTGACATTTTTAGCCGCTGGAAACCGCAACTTTTGCCCTATTGGACTGAAATTTTGCACGTGGTATTCTATTGTGACTTTCAACAACTGTACAAAGTACGGTCGGAATCGGTCTAAAGCCTGATATGGCTCCCATATTAATCTATTTCCCGATTTGTCTTCTTGAGTCCTTACAAGCCGCAATTTTTTGTCCGATTTGGTTGAAATTTTGCATGATGTGTTCTGTTATGAATTTAAACAACTGTACGGTGGAAATCGGTCAACAACATGATATAGCACCCATATAAACCGACCTCCCGATTTGACTTCTTGAGCTCTTACAAACCGCAATGTTTGTCCGATTTGGCTAAAATTTTGCAAATAGTGTTCTGTTATGATTTGCAATAACTGTACACAGTACGGTTCAAACCGGTTTTTAACCCGATGTAGCTCCCATATAAATGGATCTTCCTATTTGACTTCTTGAGCCCCTGAAGGCCGCAATTTTTGTCATATTTGGTTGATCTTTTGCATTTGGTGTACTTTTATGACTTGCAACAACTGTTTCAAGGACGGTCCAAGTCGGTCTATAACCTGGTACAGCTCTTATATAAACCGGCCTCTCGATTATCCTGGTTCGGTTCCTAGAACTTCATTTAATTTGTATAAATTTTTGGCAGAATCCATGGGGGCGGGTTCCCAAGATTCGGCCCGGCCGAACACAGCACGATTTTACTTGTTCCTAGTGAGTGTTTTCTAGTCAGGTTGTGATACCTGCTATACTGTCCTTAAGCTTAATATCCGTTTTATGGCTTTGTGTTGAAAGGACTTGGCTAAACAGGATCCCCTAATTGTTTCTCAGTAGATTCGATTTTTTAATTTTCTTCAGAATTCAAATGCAATTCTGATATGTTCTCATACCACCAAAAAACATTGTTCTGCTGTTTTCTGAAGGAGAAAGAAAATTCCCATCGTTTCTCATGCTAAGTTTCCTTACAATTCACGTTCTGAACTTTTTTTTATCATGTGCTAGACATCGGTATTTATTATTTTATCTATTTTTCCGTCAGCATTGTTGTAAAAAATCTTCAGGAAGACAGACTATTGCAATAGTCAGATGGATGGATGGATGGATGGATGCATGATGGTTGTATGGTTCTATCCTTTCTTCTACGTTATCGAATTTTCTTTTCGGTTTTGTTTTTTTTTTAGGATTTTTTTTGTTGCAACTTTATTATATCATGGTTAGAACATTATTGTGGTTTATAGCAGCAGACACTCGATGGGGTTGTATCGAGTCGTGGTGGCACAGCAGCTTTGGAATGAACCATTAACATGGTTTGGGAAGTCATTGGGATTCTGGCTATACAAACAGCATTGGTATGGCATGGCCCCATGCTTGCACTGAGTGCTTGAGTAGATGATGGAGAACAGTTGAAGCCATGGACAAGCTGTGCTTGTCATTGCTCTGGAAGTCATTGTGCACATCTCTAGCCCCATCGTGTAGTAATATCAAGTCAAGAGTCCATAGTAGTTTAGTAGCAGTAGAAGTGGTTACAACAGAACACTAAACAAGTACTCTCGAACGTTGGCTGCATAGCGGCAGCAGGGGCAATAATTACGCCAGACTTGTGGTACGTTCTTGGTTGGCGATGGCAGAGGCCATTGAAATTCTCAAAGACATTTAAGTTGTGCAAGTAAATGGAATTTAATGAAATATTAAGTAATGACACAAAGGAATGACACTAAGCACGCTGGGCCACAGCCCCCAAAGGATCGACTATTCATTTGCAATTATGGAATGACAAGAAAGCAACTATCAATAACTAAAACTTAAGAGCTAGTTAATTTGATAAAATATCGACAAAGGATATGAGTTGGAGGTAATTGGATTCCAAGAGTATGAAATTATACTTAGAGCTAAATTTAGTAACTCAAAGATACTCTATGTAAAAATAAAATACAACAAATTTGTTCCATTAAAAGGGGGGCAATTTCCTTTGGACACAAAATATTTCTCCAGGATTATTATTCAACTCAGAATTATTCACATTATAGTTTAGAATTAAGATTCTTAAATCATCTTTTGTAAATACGATACTATAACAATATCGATACTATATATTGGGTTGCCTAAAAAGTAATTGCGGATTTTTTAAAAGAAAGTAAATACATTTTTAATAAAACTTAGAATGAACTTTAATCAAATATATAATTGCCATTTTATTCGATAACCTTTTGTCATCTTCCTGGCAAATTTAGTATTCCACGAACTTCTGCCGAAAGTTTTACCATTTAAGGAGTTCAGCAAAGATCGAAATATGACACCTTTACGATTGACCAATTCTGGTCGCTTCTCCTTGATGGCTGTATTCAATTTGTCCAATTGTTCACAGTAAACATCCGAATTAATCGTTTGGTTCCTTGGAGGGAGCTCAAAATATACCACACCCTTCCAATCCCACCAAACAAACAGCATAACCTTCTTTTGGTGGATATCAGCCTTTGAAGTGGTTTGAGCTGCTTCACCATGCTTGGGCCATGATCGTTTTCGACTAACGTTCTTGTAAAAAATCCATTTTTCATCTCCAGTTATGATTCGTTTTAAAAACGGATCGTCGAATTCATTGCGTTTAAGGTGCATATCACAAGCGTTGATTCGTTTTGTTAAATGAATTTCTTTCAATACATGTGGTACCCATATTAAAATTGACGCCAAACAAACAAATGTAAACAAAATTTCGCGCACTTTTTTTCTAAAGCAAGCTAAAAGTAACAGCTGATAACTGACAAAAGAAAGAATGCAATTACAGAGTCACAAGCCGTTGAAACAATTTGTCAACGCCGACTATATTACTACTATATTACCGACAATTACTTTTTGGGCAACCCAATAGTTTTCTGTCTGTTTTGCTTTCCTTACTAGCCGTTACAGCTCCGAAGTGGGTGGCGGTGTCGGAAAGTCGAAAGGCAGATAAAGCGATGCCTGGTTTGCTGTCTCACCACTGTTGCATCCGACGTTGGCAGCGCTGAGGAAAATGTATAATTCAAATTTTTATTACAAAAAACGCAGGTCCCCGGCCGAGTGCCAGTGTTAGCATAGAATAATTGGTAGTTGATATGGTTCAGCCAGAAACTTTGTTCCGGGTTGTCCATGGCTTCTGAATAAAGGCAACATGAATCTTGCCCTTGCTGATTTCCTCCATTAGAGCGTGTGTAGCAATCTCGCTTCGGTGGAGGTTTATCTGGACTACCACAATCATTGGTCCTCCAGGAGATGGGCTTCTTGGGAGTAGGTGATGATCTCATTGCACTGCCTGAAGTAAAAGCTCGTTAAGTTCAGTCTTGTCGAATCTTATATATACCCTCCACCATGGATAGCATAGACTAGTCCGTTAAATTACTTTCGAAATATTTAAGAGCTGTTTCAAGTTATGCACCGATGTGGGCTGAACTTATCATGGCTGTTAGAAGTAGAAAAAATATTATCTTCAAAATTTCAAACAAATCGGGTTTTACAGCAGGTTAAATACCGATTTGGATCATCATTGGCATGGTCGTTGAAAGGCATAGTAAAATATTACGTACAAAATATCAGTCCAATCGGGCGATAATTACGCCTTCAAGGGGCTCAAGAAGCCAAATCTGAAGATCGGTTTTTTATGGCAGCTCCATTAAGGGTGATTTTTTAAGAGCTATATGAAAGTTTTTCCAAAAAAAAAAAAACACATAAAATGCATGAAATCTTTATTTGAATCGATAGTACGATCCATATAATTTAATGTTTGATAAATATTTCATGCAAATGTTGATCGTGACTGCGCTTCAAATGGTCCATCCGCTTAGTCCAATTTTGGCGAAGTGTACTATTTGTCAACAAGTTTTGGTTGTGTGTGTGTATTATAGTTAAGAACCATACCACACACAAACAACGAAAAATGGCGCGAACTATTTACATACACAATATCATAGTTGCACTTACACTGATTTTGACAGAAAGTGCACAAAATTTTTTGTTGTTGGGCCACTACCTATAAATAAATATATCTTAGTATAGACATGAGCTTCAACATAGACCCACAAAAAATAGTCTAAAGGCGTTAAACCGCACGATCTAGGCGGCCAACGTGAAATAAAATATTCACCGAACCCATCTCTTAATAAGTCCATGGTTAGGCGTGCTGTGCGGCATGTGGCACAGTCTTGTTGAAACCACATGTCATGTAAGTCAAGCTCTTGCATTTTGGGCAACAAAAGTTGGATGTCATCTCACGAAAGTGCTCACCATTCACAGTTACGTTACGATTCGCTTCATCTTTGAAGAAGTACGGTCTAATAATGTCTCCAGCCCATAAACTCACCAAACATTGACATTTTCTGGAAGCATTGGTAGATCATTGCAATGATCTTCACTCTAAAATCGACAATTCTGCTTATTTATGTACCCATTGAGCCAAAAATGAGCTTCGTCGCTGAGGAAGAAAAAGCGTTAAAGTTTTTTTTTACAGAGCGCGCATTTTGAGAATAAAATTCAATAATTTGCAGGCTTTGTTCTTTTGTAAGACGATTCATGGTAAAATTATAGACCAAACTGAAAATGTTTGAGAGCGAAACAAAACACAAAACGTTTGTGAGCTGTTTAAACCAGTGTTGTCAAAAAGATAATAGCTAACTAATCACCCTTTATATTCTGGATCGTCTTGACATTCAGAGTCGATCTAGCCATGTCCGTTCGTCTGTCAAAATCACGACAGCGATCGAACAGGTAAAGCTAGCCGCTTGAAACTTTGCACAGATACTTTTTATCGATGCAGGTGATTGGTGATTGCAAACGGGCCATATCGGTTTAAATTTGGATATAGCCCCCATATAAACCGATCCCCGGATTTGAATTCTTAATTTCAAATCCGGGCCTTAATTTTCGTTTTATGAAATTTGGAACAAAGACTTGTGTAATGACTTCCAATATCCATGCCAAGTATGAACCGAATCGGTCTATAAACAGATATTGCCCCATGTAAACCTATACCCGGATTTGACTTCTTGAACTCTTAGAAGCCTCAATTTTTATCCGATTGGGCTGCAATTTGGAACAAAGACTTAAGTTATGATTTTGGAACAAAGACATGCGTTATGACTTACAACATCCATACTAAGTATGAACCGAATAGGTCTATAAACAGATAAAGTCCTATTTAAACCGATCCCCGGATTTGAATTCTTGAGCCCTTACACTCCCCAATTTTCGTTCGATGTGGCTGAAATTTGGAACAAAGACTTGAGTTATGAATTTCAACATCCATGCTAAGTATGATCCCAATCGGTCTGTAATCAGATGTAGCACCCATATAAACCGATCACTGGTTTTGACTTCTTTAGCCCTTAGAACACCAAATTTTCACCTGACAGCTGAAATGTGGCCCATAAACTTATCTTATGACTTACAACATCAGTGCCAAGTTTTGTCCGAATCGGTCAATATGGTGATATAGGCCACCCTAAGTACAGATATCCCGACATGACTTCTTAAAGCCAAAATAATTCAAATACAAACTGAGTTAATAAGGGTACATTCATGGTGGTGGGTACCCAAGAATCAGCCCCGCCGAACTTAGCAAGCTTTTAGTTGTTCGTCACTATGTTATATGTTATAACTCCTAAGACTAAGACCCCATTAAGTACATATATTCTTGACCGTCATGAAATTTTTAATTGATCTATCTGTCTGTCTGTCCGTCCGTCTGTGTATCGAAAGCACGCTATCTTTCGAAGGAGTAAAGCTAGGCGCTTGAAAATTTGCACAAATACTTTTTATTAGTGTAGGTCGGTTGGAATTGTAAATGGGCCAAATTGGTTCATGTTTTGATATGGCTGCGCTATAAACCGATCTTGGGTCTTGACTTCTTGAACCTCTAGAGGGCGCAATTCTCATCCGATTTGACTGAAATTTGGCACGTGGTGTTTCGTTATGACTTCCAATAACTGTGCTAAGTATGGTTGAAATCAGTTAATAACCTGGTATAGCTGCCATATAAACCGATCAAGGATCTTGACTTCTTGAGCCGCTAGAGGGCGCAATTCTCATCCGATTTGGCTGAAATTTTGCATGAGGTGTTTTGTTATGACTTCCAACCACTGTGCTTAGTATGACGAAAATCGTTACATAACCAGTTATAGCTGCCATATAAACCGATCTTGGGTCTTGACTTCTTGAGCCTCTAGAGTGTGCAATTCTTATCCGATTGGGATGAAATATTGCACGACGTGTTTTGTTATGATATCCAACAACTGTGCCAAGTATGGTTCAAATCGGTTCATAACCTGATATAGCTGCGATATAAACCGATCTGGGGTCTTGACTTCTTGAACCTCTAGAGTGCGCAATTCTTATCCGATAGAAATGAAATTTTGCACGACGTGTTTTGTTACGATATCCAACAATTGTGCCAAGTATAGTTCAAATCGGTTCATAACCTTATATAGCTGTCATATAAACCGATCTTGGGTCTTGACTTCTTGAGCCTCTAGAGGGCGCAATTCTTATCCAATTTGAATGAATTTTGGCACGTAGTATTTTGTTATGATATCCAACAACTGTGCCAAATATGGTTCAAATTGGTTCATAACCAGATATAGCTGTCATATAAACAGATCTGGGAACTTGACTTCTTGAGCTTCTAGAGGGCTCAATTTCTTTCCGATTTGGCTGAAATTTTGCAAGACGTTTTTTATTGTTACTTTCAACAACTATGTCAAATAAAGTACAAGTCGGTTCATAACCTGATATAGCTGCCATATAAACCGATCTGGGATCTTGACTTCTTGAGCCGATTTGCCTGAAATTTTGTACGACGGATTATCTCATGACCATTAACATACGTGTTTATTATGGTCTGAATCGGTCTATAGGCCGATACAGCTCCCATATAAATCGATCTCTCTATTTTACTTCTTGAGCCCACAAAGGGCGCAATTCTTATTCGAATTGGCTGACATTTTACACAGGTCTCCAACATATAATTTAATTGTGGTCCGAACCGGACCATATCTTGATATCATTTTAATAGCAGAGCAACTCTTTTCTTATATCCTTTTTTGCCTAAGAAGAGATGCCGGGAAAAGAACTCGACAAATGCGATCCATGGTGGAGGGTATATAAGATTCGGCCCAGCCGAACTTAGCACGCTTTTACTTGTTTTAATTAATTTCATTCGTCCGCTGGGTTAGGTTTAAGTGGCAGTCTGCCATAAGACTCACTTAGACGTTTTCGTCCATTGTGATAGGAAGGAAGATGCCTTCTAGTTCCTACCGTTCAACCATCCAGATTGCTTTAAAAAGCCCAGTAACTTGCAAATGTTAACATCCGCTAGAAATGAGAACCTCAAATAAATGAGAACCTAAAGTGAAACTCCTTCTAACTGCTAGTGAGGGACACACACACAGAAGGTGTTCTATAGTCTCTTCTTCCTCAATGTCCCTACAGCTTCTGCAAAAGTCGTTGCTGGCAACCTTCAGTCTGTCAGCATGTTTTCCGATTAGACAGTGATCTGTCATGACGGACACAATGACTGAAACGTCTGTTCTAGCCAATGACAGCAAAGCAGTAGACCTCTTCAAGTCTAGATGAGGCCATATAGTTTTGGAATGCTTACAGCCGCCTCTTTGCGGCCATCAATCATTCGTTACCCTTCGAGCCTGGTCCTGAAAACTTAGCTTACATGTCGCTAGAAACATACGCACTGATTCCAGTGTCGCTGGAGTGTGTACGGTAGTTTCTAGTCTCTCAAGCTCGTCTGCTTTAGAATTCACTGGGATATCTCTGTGGCCCGGCACCCAGAATTGATGAATTTTGAACTTTTCCGCCATTTCGTTGAGAGATCTGCGACAGTCGAGGGAGGTTTTTGTGTTTAGAAATACGTTCTCTAGGGATTTAATGGCTGCCTCGCTGTCTGAGAAGATATTTATGCCAATCGTTGTAATGACATTATATCTTTGCCATTCCACCACTTCATTCGCCCACTTTACACCGATCTAAATTTTATTAGGATACCTGTTTCCTAACTCAGCTCGATTTTTTCTAACACAGCTCTTTTTTGGGTATTTTTTTTCCCATTCGTCGGTAGTGGGTTAAGGCGATATGAATCTTGCATTTGCTGATTTTCTCTATCCGAGCATGTGTAGCTGTCTCGCTCCGGTGGAGGATTGTCTGAATGACCCCAATCATTGGTCCTACAGTAAATGATTCTTGGAAGTGGGTGATCATCATCGGCTGCTTCCTGTTATTTAGACTGCATTGAGTTTCCTGTCACTGTACTGCCTGATGTTCCAATACTAGGATATTTGCCCATCCTAGTCTTCCGAGTATTGAGAAAGTCGATAATGGTTCCAGCGTCGGGTCCTTGTTCATTAGGCTGTATTAAGTCTCCCGTCCCTGCACTGTCTGATGTTCCACTATTAGGGTCTTGGCCTATCTTAGACATCCAAATCGTGAGTTTCTTGGAAGTGGGTGATGGTCTCAATATCGAATAAATGGAAAACGTGCAAAGAGATTGACAAGTGTGATCCATGGCGTATAAGATTTGAACCAGCCTAAAGGTACGTTCAGATTAGTCAAATATTAGACCCATTTGTTTTATCATTTTCGCCGAAAATATGTCATATGATCTCAGTCTGCCCAGACTTAAGGGTTGTTTGTTACGACCTTTCGCCCTCCTCACTTCATCGTCCAAATCCATCCGATTGAAGGAAGCAATACAGCTCGTCTTGATTCCGTTATGATTCCGACACACAGAGGCATTTCAGCTGTATTGAAGGGTCTAGAAAAGTAGAACTGAAAGCTAACCGCCTAGACATGGGTTGGACTCAGTCAAGGGTTTATTTATCGAAAATTGTTTGAAAATTCATCTTTAAATGAACACTTGGAAATTTTCAAACATTTGGTATTTTCCAAGATTTTCGCCGTCTATGTTGAACATCTGGTCCTCTCCAATGTGTCATGACAGTTGTTGAAGCTTTAAAGCTAATTAAGATCAGAATATAGAGAAAAAACAACACCAAACCACCACACCTTCTTTCGATTTGATTAGAAAAAAAATTATAAAATATGATGAATGAATAAATCATTAATTTAGCTATTCAATCATCATCGTAATAACCATTAACGTCATCCATAGCATACATGCGGTCGATAGGTTGGTTCACTGGCTGAGGGTTATGGGTGACCAATGGATTTAAATGTTGAATGCAATTCGTTGATTCGTTTTGTTGTTGTTGCTGTTGTATTCTAAAGATGTATGTAATTAATTTTTCATTAAGAACAACTCCCCTACAACTACTGAAGATAACCTCGAGAAACGAACTCCAGTTCTACTCCAAGACTAAATCAACAATTTTCGATATGATCAGCAAGAAAATTCAACAAAGCAATGACAGCAGACGACTAAGTTTTGAGGCCTTTCTTAGGAACCAAAATGTTAAATAAATATCAAAAAAAAAGAAGAACTTAAAATTATATAATTGCGTTGATAGGAGTCAAGAACAGGGGTAGAAAAGATGGGAAGGTTGAAGATTTTTTGACCCCTTGCTGGTAGCAGCAGACGTTGAACAGCTAGTTAGTGGAATCATCATTGAGTTCATGCCATGCTTCCAAATCATGAAAAATTGACTAGAACAGAAGTAACAATGGAAAGATGAATTAAATAAAGTAAGGCATCAAGTTTTGATGGTATTAATCAAATGAATGAATACCCTATAGGAAAAAAACAAGTAATAACAAGTAAAAGCGTGCTAAGTTCGGCCGGGCCGAATCTTATATACCCTCCACCATGGATCGCATTTGTCGAGTTCTTTTCCCGTCATCTCTTCTTAGGCAAAAAAAAGGGAATAAGAAATGATTTGCTCAGCTATTAGAGCGATATTAAGATATGGTCCGCTTTGGACCACAATTAAATTATATGTTGGAGACCTGTGTAAAATGTCAGCCAATTCGAATAAGAATTGCGCCCTTTGGGGACTCAAGAAGTCAAGTCCCCAGATCTGTTTATATGACAGCTATATCAGGTTATGAACTGATTTGAACCATATTTGGCACAGTTGTTGGATATCATAACAAAATACTTCGTGCAAATTCAAATCGGATAAAAATTGCGCCCTCTAGAGGCTCAAGAAGTCAAGACCCAAGATCGGTTCATATGGCAGCTATATCAGGTTATGAATCGATGTAAGCCATACTTAGCACTGTTGTTGGAAGTGATAACAAAACACCACGTGCAGAATTTCAAATCGTTCAAATGTCAAATCGGACGAGAATTGCGCCCTCTGGAGGCTCAAGAAGTCAAAACCCAAGACCGGTTTATATGGCAGCTAGATCAAAACATGGACCGATTTGGCCCATTTAAAATCCCAACTGACCTATTCTAATAAAAAGGATTTGTGCAAAATTTCAAGCGCCTAGCTTTACTCCTTCGAAAGGCGGACGGACATGGCTAGACTTTTATGGGGTCCTAGACGCATATTTGGAGGTGTTACAAACAGAATGATGAAATTAAATGATGGAAGGTATAAAAAGAAGAAAAGGAACAAGTAAAAAAGTGCGAAGTTCGGCCGGGACGAACTCGCATTTTTCAAGTTCTTTGCCCAGTATCTCTTTATAGGAAAACAAGCAAAGTTCGGCCGGCCGAACTTTGGATACCCACCACCTCGGGTATATAAGTAAACCACCTTTCGTCATAGTCCGGTGAAAAATGCATAATTTATGCCCCCATAGCAGCTTTATCAAATATGGTCCGATTTGGACCAAATTCGACACGGATATTGAGAGGTCTGATAAGTACAAGTCATTGTTCAATTTTGTAGAACAAAATATTGGTCTTTTTAGTAGCCATATCCAAATATAGACCGATCTGAATCATATACGACACGGATGTCGAAAAGCCTAACATAAGTCACTGTTTCAAATTTCAGCGAAATCGGACGATAAATGTGCCTTTTATGGGCTTAAAACCTTAAATCGAGAGATTACTCTCTATGGCAAATATATCCAAATCTGAACCGATCTGGGCCAAATTAAAGACGAATGTTGAATGGCGTAACATCACTCACTGTCCCAAATTTCGGCGAAATCGGACAATAAATGCCCCTGTTTTTGGCCCAAAACCTTAAATCGAGAAATCGGTCTATATGGCAGCTATATCCAAATTTGGACCGATCTGTGCCATATTGACGAGGGATGTCGAGGGGCCTAATATAACTCGCTGTCTCAAATTTCAGCGACATCGGACAATAAATGCGCTTTTTGTGAGCCCAAAACCTTAAATTGAGAGTACGGTCTATATGGCAGCTATATCCAAATCTGAACCGATCTGAGCCAAACTGAAAATGAACGTCGAAGGACCTAACACAATTCATCGTCCCAAATTATGGCTTAATCGGACAATAAATGCGCCTTTTATGGGCCCAAGACCTTAAATCGAGAGATCGATCTATATGGCAGCTATATCCAAATCTGGACCGATCTGCGCCAAATTGAAGAAGAATGTCGACTAGCCTAACACAACTCACTGTACCAATTTTTAACAAAATCGGATAATAAATGTGGCTTTTACAGGCCCAAGACCCTAAATCGGCGGATCGGTCTATATAGGGGCTATATAAAGTTAAAGTCTGATATAGCCCATCTTTGAACTTAACCAGCTTATGGATAAAAAAAGAATCTATGCAAAGTTTCGGCTCGATATCTCTATTTTTAAAAACTGTAGCGTGATTTCATTAGACAGAGGGACGGACATGGCTGGTTCGGCTTAGATTTTTACGCTGTTGAAGAATATATAGACTTTATAGGGTTGGAAATGGATATTTCGATGTGTTACAAACGGAATGACAAAATGAATATACCCCCATCCTTCGGTGGTGGGTATAACAAAGGACAATGGATAAAAATTGCCATGCTATTATAGCCATATCAGGTTATGGACCGATGTCGGGGGGTTCGGGAAAATGGCTTTGGCCGTTTTCCTTTCAGGTGACCAGTCCAGAACCGTTTGGGGGTCAACTGGTAGTAGCTTCGGCTACGAGGTCTGACCGGAGTCCTTAATCTGGTACCACGGGAGTCGGGAGCCCCTGCGATTTCGATTCCAGCCCGACTATGGTGAGGCCCCAGTGGGGAGTATGATGGTGGCTGTGGTTTGTACCCAAATCGCGGGTAGAGCGCAAGCTCGATGTGGAGTTGCATTGCAACCGGGTTCCGTGACCCACAGATCGGAAGGAGTTTTAGATAGTGCTCCGCCCCTAACCAAGGAGGATAACACGTGCAAACAACGTGAACTCGAATTGGTACCAATGCATAGCTTTGGCTATGTGTGGGAGCGTTGGTGAACGCATTATATTCACCCGGGGTTAAGAGCCCTGCAGGATTAGGCCAAAGCGGCAGGTGCCTGCATTAAACACCATTAGGACTTGTCTGTCTTTACTCCTTCGAAAGTTAGCGTTCTTTCGACAGACGGACAGACGGACGGACGGAGATGTCAAGACGATCAGGTATATATCTGCTTCAATGTATTACAAACGGAATGATGCAATTAGTGTACCCCCATCCTATGGTGGAGGATATAAAAAGGAAGTCTTGGTGAAAAATTATGATGATGAAATACTCTGCCCTCCGTCGTGGCTGTGTGTTGTGTTCTATTTTTCGTTTGCTTGGTTCTGTTGAATATCCAGATCAAAAACTCTGTGATTACGGTGGGTTGCGTCCAGAGGGATCTGAGTCTGAGTCGAGTAGGTCTGGCTCGGCAGTTAAATAGGTGGAGTGTGTCGTGTGGTTTCAGGTTAGTTCGGAGTACACATCCTGCACGTTGGCATCAATAATTGCTCTGAAGGAGTTGAGTCGGCTGCAGCTACCGGATCGCCATTGAGCCAGAACTACTTTGGTTTGCCGCGAAGTTCAATTTCCTCAGGTGCTATGAATGGCGTTCGTTCTCCAAGGACAAAATTCGCTCTGTAGTTATTCACCGTATCTGCTACCGTGTCTGCATAAATGTTGTTTAGACCCGTTTGGTCTGCCGCACGATCTAGAGTTTCTCTTTTGTAGCGCTGAACCTTTCGCTCTAGATCATGAAGATCCACCTTGAGGTTTCTGGGCGTTGGATACTTATCCACAAGATTATAATTTGAATGGTCCCAGCGATAACAGCCTACATGGTCTCTCTTGTAGCGCTGAACCACTAATCTATCCCAGATGTCAAAAATGGGTGGGGGCCTGATGCCATCATCGTACAATCGTCCGCATATGACAGCATCTCTTTACCGTCTGGAGGTGGTGGAATGGAGGTCAGGAAAAGGGTAAACAGTGCCGGAGATATTACCGCACCTTGGGGAACTCCCTGTTTAAGTCTATGGTGTCAACTATGGGTTAGGTGCTTTCTTATCCCTTAATTCCACAAATGACTGGCGGTCACACAGATAGCTGCGACAAAGCATTTCAGGCTTGGCTGGAGGGACGTGTAGGCGATGCCCCCAAATGGCTGACCGTGTCGAATGCCTTCGATAGGTCCAGTGCCACGAGGACCGTCCAATCACATGGCTTGAGCTGCTTTAAACCACGGGAAATGTATGCCGTAAAGGCATGTAAAACAGTTGCTGTGCTATGCAGTCTTCGAAATCCATGCTGATGCTCAGCGAATGGAAATTCTCCAAGGAGGCTCGGGAGGAGTAGTCCCCCAGGCGTCTGGGCTACTGGTGAGAGAACAAAGATCGGTCTGTACGACTCCCCCTTACTTGGGTCCTTTCCAGGCTTCGGTAGCGGGATCACTCTGCCCATATTCCAGATATGAGGTACTATAAGAGTGTTCAAAGAGAGGTTGAGAACAATTGTAAGGTACTCGACTCCAGGTAGATCCAGATTCTTCAGCGCCAGTGTAGAGATTCCGGCGGGAGACAACGCTTTGAATGACTTGGTGCTACGGTTGAAATTCGTAGCTTCGTCCACGGTAAATTGTGATGGCTGTCCATAGGCTCGGAAGCCATGGATACGACAAATGGCTATTCTCCTAGCCTTGTCGAGATGCTCAATAATTCACGATTGAACAACTCCTCGGGGCATTCAAACTGGTTCAAGAGTGACTTAACAGTAGATCACAGCTTGCCTAAATCGTTACCTACTTTACATAGCTCCAGTCACCAATTCCGCTTATATTCGTTGAGTACCCTGTTTATTCCAGCTACAATATATTTCGGATCGTAGTCAAATTCTAAGACGATTTAACGATGAACGTGTGTCTGTCCATCTATCTGTCTGTCCGTCCGTCTGTTGTAATCACTGTCGCCTTCAAAAATTGAGATATTGAGCTGAAATTTGGCACGATTTTGCTGAAATTTGAGACAGTGAGTTATTTTAGGCCCTTTGACATCCTTCTTCAATTTGGTTCAGATCGGTTCAGATTCGGATATACCTGCCATATAGACCGATCCGCCGATTTAGGGTCTTGAACCCTTAAAAGCCACATTTATTATCCGATTTTGCTGAAATTTGGGACAGTGAGTTGTATTAGGCCCTTCGACATATTTCTTTAATTTGGCCCAGATCGGTCCAGATTTGGATATAGCTGCCATATAGACCGATCTCTCGATTTAAGGTCTTGCGCCCATTAAATGCGCATTCATCGTCTGATTTTGTCAAAATTTGGAAAAGTGAGTTGTGTTAGAATCTTCGACATCCTTCTTCCATTTGGCCCAGATCGGTTCAGATTTGGATATAGCTACCATATAGACAAATCTCTCGATATAAAGTTTTGAGCCCATAAAAGATGCATTTACTGTCCGATGTGGCATTTACAGTGCCTTGTGTTAGGCTCTTCGACATTCTTCTTCAATTTGGCTCAGATCGGTCCAGATTTGGATAAAGCTGCCATATAGAGCGATCCGCCGATTTAGCGTCTAGGCCCATAAAAGCCACAATTATTATCCGATTTTGTGGAAATTTGGGACAGTGAGTTGTGTTAGGCCCTACGACATATTTCTTCAATTTGGCCCAGATCGGTCCAAATTTGGATATAGCTGCCATATATACCGATATCTGGATTTAAGGTCTTGCGCCAATAAAATTAGTTTTAAAAAAATTGGAAAAATACCTCAACGTGAACATATCGTAGCCCAGTGGGATATTTTTAGCATCAAAAGCAAGTTTACTAAAAATGCCGATTTTGATAGCAGGTGCCGATGATTCTCTGGCTTTACGTCAGTACGGGAGTATTGTTGCACTGAATATCTTGCAAGGCGTTGTGCCAACATAAACAGACTTCAGCATCCTATTCGTCGGACTATATGACTCCGACCTCTTCCGTGGGCCAATATGCTCAACAACTGCAGCCCAGCACCAACAGCGCCGGTTTGCACGGTGCTGTTTACAAGTCCAGTGCCGGGAAGTGTATCTTTCTTGCAATCGAAATAGTAGATCGACGAAATAGTAGATTTTATTGGAAAAACATATTTGTGTAGCGATCCAGGAGACACAGCTAACCAAGCACCTGCAGCCAAGTGCCAAGCATTGGTGGTCCACATCTGCGCATGCATGGCAGCGTGTTGAAAATTTCATAGTGCCCCTCGTCAAATTTCATAGAGTCAAACCCGTCTTATCCACGTATCTGAGGAGACTTTCCAGAGACTGCATGTTCGCCGAAATCGGAGAAGAAACGCCTCTCGAAGATGGTGCCCCTGTGGACCTGAGCTTGAGCAGAGCAGGTGTTCAATCGTTTCCTCTTAGTCTTCATAAAGACATCGTCCGCAATAGTTGTTGTGAGGACCATATGGCAGAGCGCATGGGAGTTATGACTCTTGTAATCGCCACTGTGACCCTTTATCAAGGGCCAGCAGCTTCTTTGTTCTCTTCCGATAAACAGCTGGCCAGAGTGTCCTGGCAATCCGACATTTATCCAAAGACTCCCGTCCGGTCACCGCCTCCGCACTGCCTGCCTTGAAAATGTGTCTCTTTCAGTAGTTTCACCATCTCCCAGTTGTTTTTCGGTGCGAGTTCCGTCTTACCTTCTCAGAGAGCTTGGCGTACTGGGCTCCTTGGAGAGAACCTTGTGCAATCTAAATGTTTAACTAGTGCCCTCTAGTTCTCTACAGAATCTCGCCCAGGAACTTGGAGAGCACTTTGCGCAATCTATATGCTTCACTAGTGCCGTTAAATTCTCAACAGAATTTTGCCCAGAAACTTCTCTTCGCTCTCCTCGTCGTCTACTTCTTGAACCTCTACAGGAACTTAGGATAATCTTCTCTTTCCTTTTGCCGTGTTCTCCATCGTGGCCTTGTTAAAGAGCTTTCTGCTTTCTTTCTTTAGTACCTTTCGTTTTGGTGTCCACCATGCTTATATCGTCTTACACGGCTGTATTCGTTCCGCATATGCCCTCCTTAAGACCTCAGTCAGGCTCTTTGTAACAGGATTCACTGCCGACTCCATTTCGTTTGTTTTCGAAATAGGTCCTCCAGGGGATACAAGCCTCCGAATATGTTCCTCGGATTCCTTTATTGCTTTCTTCCTCCACTCTCGTGCTCAAGGAATGTTTCTCCTTCGTACGGTGGGTACATGGATGCAATGACCAATAGTAGTTGACCTGAACTCTCCATGGCTACTACCGTTAAATTTTCATTGCTGTAATGAGATATCAGGGTTAGATGACCTTAAAATTTCATGATCTGAGTCCTCGAACTTTGTTATCTCGAAATCATAGTTCCTATACCAGGGCCATGTCAACGACATCGCTTCCCATATTTCTGAGCAACCCGTCGGTGGCTGCCTCTGAATGGTGCATATTAGTCTAAACTAGCCGTAGGCAACCTATGTTCCTTAATTCCTTGAGCCGCCTTGGCATCATCAGTCGGCAGTACCAATATTACATGGTTTAAGCCGTTTTTAATATTTCCTTGAGAGGATAGAAAACTTTTATTCTACACCTGTAGAAGATGGAGTTTGACATAATCCTCCACTACTGGAGGGGATATCCTCCTAATTTGCTTGCGGCACAAGGTCTATCTTCATAGCAGGTCACTTATGCTGTTAGACAGAAAATTTTAAGCTTTCTCGTTACCTCAACAATTGAAGGAATCTTATTCCGTGAAGAAGTGTTCTGGGATAATCCTCTCCTCAATCATCATCCATCTCTCAGAGGAAAACCAGCCATCGGGCCATCGGGATTGCTCAGGTCCAGGATAGCCGCTTGTAGTTTTGACGCTGATGATAAGCTAGTCGATTTTTTGACATACTTGCCCTCAAGCGTCTGCGTCTCGCCCGATTGCTGCCTCTTAACACGAGTGTTGGTATTTCCATTTGAGTGAGGTGCCCTAGTGCCGGGTACACACTTCTGACTACCCTTGTTGTCTTTGGCGGGAAGAATCTATAGAAGGCTTCGATCTTCTGGAGTGTCTGGCTGCCACAATAACATAACCTAGGTGGCTTTCCTAGATCTAGATTCCAAAATTACCGCATCATGACTTTGTTTAGATCTGAAGTTGAAGGAGTCTGATTCCGATTGCAACTATAACCTAATTTAGGTGGCTCATCAAAGCATGTAGACTTGTTGTTGTCTGAAATGAAGTTGACGAACCAGCTGGAGCAGGATCCTTTTCTAATGACCTCCAAAATGTTATCTTCTCTCTTTTATAAAAACAGTTCAGATGAAAAATTATTTCCTTACTATAAACGTCTGGAGTTTAATGATCCCTAGCAAACTCATCAGCTAAAACGAAACTCCACACAAAAGAGGAATTAACTACAATTTAAGAATTTTATAACAAATAATAACAAAAAATGATAAAAGCAATAAAAACAACAACCCTTTAAAATGATATGGAATGGAAAATAAACAAAAGAATTGTTAAGAACCATACCTAAGACAGCTAGGCTATGAGGCTTAAATAACCGAAAGACAGACAGACAAACGGATGAATTTAATGGTCCATTATAGTGCTATTCAATGCTATACATCTTGGATAAACACTCATCAAGACAACAGCCAACTATCCAACTAACCTGATTGACTGACTTGAGAATGCTCACTGACTGAGTGACTGACTGACTAGTCGGCTCACTGGCTGAATGGTTGCCTGCATGGCTGTTTGAGAAAAATGGTTTGTCTTCACCACGCACCACGAACTTATTAAGGGAGAGAGAACTGAAGTAGAGTCCTCCTGCCCGCCTCTTTTTTTGTAATGTTTGGCCCACAGCCTAGCCGGGAGCACAAGAACTGGTCCAAGCAACAGAACCATTAAATGTTAAGTTCAACGTTCAACAACAACAGCCGATATAATGGGACGTGTGTTTTATGAAGATAAGATGCGAACAGAAATTGCGGAGTATGGTTGATGATGCTTATCATTTCAAAGAGGAACAATGGGGAGAGTTTAATATTTTAAATTTTATTATATTCAGAAAAAAAAATTAAACTACAAAATGTTAAAGACTTGCAACAAAAGGTGACTAGGTGCAATGGGTAAGGGGAAATGGAAAAGGAAAAGGAGATAATCTGGCATCAAGGGCCAGAGGTTATATGACAAAAAGCTTGAAAACGCGAAACTTTTCGTGTCAAAGAGAATAAGCGAGATATGCGCAATTGACACTTGGAAAAGAAGAGGTTGTTAGAAGAACCGTAATAATCATATAGAAGGACCCTTATCAGGATACTGAACTTTAATAGGAGGGGCATCAGTACGACTTTCGGTTTTTATATGTTGCAGGCGTATTAGCAGAAGATGAATGCGTCTAGTGAGGCAGTGTCGAGACATTGGATCACTTTTCATGCCAATGACCAGTTTTCGCAAAAAAAAAATGTTCCCACCAATAGGGATTGGTCGTGTGTCCAGACTTGTACCGACTCAGGTGCATAGTATGCAAGAGGATTATTGAATATAACCGATTACTGGCTATGACTGTAAAGGCATACGGGATAAATACCGTAAAATCTTCTACAACCTAATCTAACCTACGAATATAAAACAAGGAAGAGCGTGCTAAGTTCGGCCGGGCCGAATCTTATATACCCTCCACCATGGATCGCATTTGTCGAGTTCTATGCGCGGTATCTCTTTTCAGCCAAACAATGAATATTGCATAAGAACTGTTATGCTGTTGGAGCTATATCAAGTTATAGTCCGATTCGGACCATAAATGAATGCTGAACATTGTAGAAGTCATTGTGTAATATTTCAGTTCATTCGGATAAGAATTGCGCCTTGTAGAAGCAAAATCGGGAGATAGGTATATATGGGAGCTTTATAAAGCTATTGATCGATTCAGACGATATTAGACACGTATGTTGAAGGTCACGAAAGAAGCCGTTGCACAAAATTTCTGCCATATCGGATGAGGATGGCGCCCTCTAGAGGCTCAAGAAATCAAGATCCCAGATCAGTTTATATAGCAGCTATATCAGGTTATTTATCGATTTGCGCCAAACTTAACACAGTTATTGTAAGTCATAACAAAACATTTCAAGCAAAATTTCAGCCAAATCGGATGAGAATTGCGCCCTCCAGCGGTTCAAGAAGTCAAGATCCAAGATCTGTTTATATGACAGCTATACCAGATTATGAACCGATTTGAATCATACTTAACACAGTTGTTGCAAGTGATACCAAAACACTACGTGCAAAATTTTAGTCAAATCGGATAATAATTGCGCCCTCTAGAGGCTCAAGAAGTCAAGACCCAAGATCGGTTTATATAAGCAGCTATATCAAAACATTGACCGATTTGAACCATACCTAGCGCAGTTGTTGGAAGTGATACCAAAACACCACGTGTAAAATTTCAGTCAAATCGGATAAGAATTGCGCCCTCTAGTGGCTTAAGAAGTCAAGAAGCAATATCGGTTTTTATCGTAGCTATATTAGGTTATTGACCGATTTGAACCTAATTTAGCACAGTTGTTGGAAGTCATAGCGAACCGAAGTGTTGCACCATGGCGCTTGCCAACGCTACTTAAATCATTATAAAGATTAATGCTGCGATACTCAAACATTTTGTTTACTTTGAGGTGTTTGAGTTCGCCAGCAATAGCCCGTTGTGATTTCCAGGTAAATATAACGCAATCACACTATTACGCTTGATCGACATCACGAATAATTGTTTTTTTTTATACCCACAACCATAGGAAGGGGGTATACTAATCAAGACATCCCTTTGGTAACTCCTCGAAATATTCTTCTAAGACCCCATAAAGTATATATATTCTTGATTGTCTCGGCGTTCTGAGTCGATCTAGCCAAGTCCGTCCCTCCGTCCGAAATCAAGATAGTGGTCGAACGCGTAGAGCTAACCGCCTGAAATTTTGTATAGATACTTAATATTGATGTAGGTCGTTGGGGATTGCAAATGGGCCATATCGGTTCAGATTTAGCTCCTATATAAACCGATTTCCCGATTAGACTTCTTGAGCCTTTATAAGCCGCAATATTTGTACGATTTGGCTGAAATTTTACATGTGGTGTTCCGTCATGATTTTCAACAACTGCGCCAAGTAAGGTCCGAATCGGCTTATAACCTGATATAGCTCCCATATAAGCCGATCTACCGATTTGTTTTCTTGAGCCCTTACAAGCAGCAATTTTTGTCCAATATGGCTGAAATTTTGCATGAAGTATTCTGTTACAACTTCAAACAACTGTGCTAAGTACGATCCGAATCGGTCTATAACCTGTTATAGCTCCCATATAAACCGATCTTCCGATTTGACTTCTTGAACAATTGCAAGCAGCAATTTGTGTGCGATTGGTATGAAATTGCGCATGTAGTGTTTTGTTACGACTTCCAATAACTGTGCCAAGCACGATGAGAATCGGTATATAACCTGATATAGCTTTTATATAAACCAATCTTCCGATTTGACTTCTTGACCCCTGGAAGCCGCAATTTTTATCCGATTTGGCTAAAATTTTGCATGTGCTCTTCCGTTATGACTTCTAACAACTGAGCCAAGTACGGTCCAAATCGGTCTATAACCTGTTATAGCTCCCGATCTCACAATTTGACTTCTTGAGTCCTTACAAGCCGCAATTTTTGTCCGATTTGTTTGAAATTTTACAAGCGGTGTTCTCTTACGACTTCCAACAACTGTGCCAAATACGGTCCAAATCGGTCTATAACCTGATTTAGCTCCCATGTCAACCGGTCTCTCGATTGTCCTTGTTCGGTTTGACAATAGTTTAGTATGTAGAATAAAGATATGGCCTTCAACTAAATTTTGTTTGTATAAATTTTTAGCACCATGAATGGTGGGTTCCCAAGATTTGGCCCGACCGAACTTAGCACGTTTTTACTTGTTTTTCTCAAATTTAATGGGAATGCAAGTGCATGTGTTCCTGGACATGAACAAAGCAAATGCCTGATCGTGACCTCCTCCTTCTAATGAAGTCATACTGTAATGTAATTTGTATGCGGTATTCCCATGTGCTTCATCGTATGGTCTAACACACAATATCCAGTTATGACTCCTGTCACAGTGCTCAGTGTATTCATATCAAAACCAATAAAATCGCTCTTCATACTTTGATCGACGGTACGTCACAATATTCTGGTAGTCCCACAACCATATAACAGATTACCACCTCCGCTTCGGATCCGTACTGTTGATCTCCTTGTTTATGTTCTACTTATAGCTTTACAAATGTCATGAATGCAAAACGGAACTGGTTCCCTCGCCGTGTTCGGGAATCCAAGTCAACTCTATATCACGATCCTGTAGTAAATTAAGAGACGCCTTAAAATTCCGCCAATTAATTCTACCTTGCTGTTTTGAATCCCAGGCTTTGAGCCTTGACATGTTCTGCACATAAATCCATAGTGTCGAAGGCGATAAATCCCTTTCCGGGATTTCATTTACGGCTATTTTAATGACACAGACCTGAGCCAGGGAGACCACTTATTTTTGCGGCAGCATCAACGACATATATGTAGATATTTAATGCATGACAATAGACTTCCAAATCCAGATCTGATTTCATTAGTGAAAAATGAGGTATCTTCTTCCTCAAACATTACATCCACCCGCAAATCCTAAATTTTGGAGGGAAGGTGAATCCACCTTCAAATTCTACTTTATGGGAAGGTGAATCCTGAAGATTCTATCTCGAATTAATATCGGTTTCAGATTGGGTGATATCTTGTTCATTCTACCCTCGGTATCTATAGTGTCCAGAATGGAACTGTCTCGAATATAGAAGTCAACGGGCTGAATGTCAAGCATAGTTCCAAACCATCCTGCGGTGTGGATTTCAAATGTTCCTGTGATGTCATCGAAGGCCAGCCTTTTGGCTTTCTCAGTTCTATCTTGCACCGATCTCGGTACCAGGTAGAAAAGCCTTCCTCAGACTACCATCCTTAATCTCAATCTAGGTGGACAGTTTCGAATATAAATCTCATTATGCTGCAAATTATGCTTCACTTCGAAACTTGCATGCTGGGTGGTTCTCAACGTACCCGTGATTTCGATGCAGGCCAATCTTTCGACCTTCATGAACTCCTCAATACGAGTCTTCCTATTCACGGTCTTTCACTATACCAGTGCGCCGTATATCAGCATTGATCTTATAATTGTAATGTACATGCAGTAAATAGTTCTGCTCCTCCCTTCCATTTCACTGCCTTTTGAACATCCTACTACAGGAGAAAACCTCTCAGCTTTTTTCCCCGATATTCGTCTCTCTCTTGACAACTGCAGTATTAAACTTTTGGAGTAAAAAGCGGCAGCTTCGTCTTTTTGAGGTTATTCCTTAACCTGAAACGCCATCTCCATAGTCTTAAAAATAAACTTTCCATGATCACATTCAGCATCACACGTCCTCGGTGATTCTGTCCATCTCTTTTGACATCTTAAAGGACATTTATTCGCACGAGATACCAGTGAATGGTAGTTTGTATTGATGAAGTATTGTACTTTCAATACGAACTATTTGTAATTCACTAGTACCTCGTGCGAATAAATGCCCTATTAGATGTCAAAAGAGATGAACAGAAATTAAACACAAACACCGAGGACGTGTGCGGATGAACGTGATCATGGAAGATATTTTTATACCCACCAACATAGGATGGGGGTATACTAATCTAGCCATTATATTGGTAACACCTCGAAATATTGATCTGGGTCCCCATAAAGTATATATATTCTGGATCGTCTCGATTTTCTGATTCGACCTAGCCATGTCCGTCTGTCTGTCGATATAACGATAGAGGTCGAATGCGTAAAGCTAGTCACTTGCAATTTTGCGCAGATACTTTGGTCTGTTGGGGATTGGGGCCATATCGGTTTAGGTTTAGATATAGCTCCGGATTTGACTTCATAAGTCCTTACAAGCCGCAATTTTTGTCAGATTTGGCTGTGTCAAGTACGGTCCAAATCGGTCAAGAACCTGATATAGCTCCCACACAAACCGATCTCCCGATTTGACTTCTTGAGCTTTTATAAACCGCAATCTTTGTCCGATTTGGCTGAAATTTGGCATGTAATGTCCTGTTATGACTTTCAACAACTGTGCCAAGTACGGTCTAAATCGGTCTATAACCTGATATAGCTCCCATATAAACCGATTTCCCGATTTGACTTCTTGAGCCCTTACAAGCCACAATTTATGTCCGATTTGGCTGAAATTTTGCATGTAGTGTTCTGTTATGACTTCCAACAACTTTACCAAGTTTGGTCCGAATCGGTCTGTAACCTGATATAGCTCCCATATAATCCGATTTCCCGATTTGACTTCTTGAGCTTTTATAAGTATTTAGCATTCTTTGTCCGATTTGGCTGAAATTTTGCATGTAGTGTTCTGTTGTGACTTTCAACAACTGTGCCAAGTATCGGTCTATAACCTGATACAGCTCCCATATAAACCGATTTCCCGATTTGACTTCTTGAGCCCTTACAAGCCACAATTTATGTCCGATTTGGCTGAAATTTTGCATGTAGTGTTCTGTTATGAGTTCCAACAACTGTGCCGATTACGGTTCGAATCGGTCTATAACCTGATATAGCTCCCATATAAACCGATCTCTCGACTTAACTTCTTGAGCCCTTGCTAGCCGCAATTTGTGTCCGATTTGGCTGAAATTTTGCATGTGGTGAATTCCAACCACTGTTCCAATTACGGTCTAAATCGGTCTATAGCCTGATATAGTTTCTGGTTTCTCGATCATCCTTGTTCGGTTCCTAGGAGTATGTAGAAAAACATAAAATTATGCCCTTCAACTAAATTTATCTTATAAATATATAAAAATTAATTTGTGTTTGTTTGTATGTTTGTGTGTTCCTTATAGACTTAGAAACGGCTGAACCAATTTTCTTGAAATTTTCACAGATGGTGCATAATCACCCCGTGGTGAAATAGGGTACTACATTTTTTGATATCTGAAGGGGGGCGGACCCTCCACCTCACCCTAATTTTCAGAAACGCCAGATCTCGGAGATGGGTGGTGCGATTTTAGCGAAATTTTGTGTGCTCTCATATAGTACTCTAAAAATAAAATTTGGTACCCAAATTTCGGATGGGTTACCTAGGGGGGCCGCCCCACCCTAAAACCTACCAAACATATATTTACACTAATCACGACAATATGGGACTCAAATGAAAGGTATTTAGGATAAGAAAACGTATCTAATATCTAATTGTCGGACCAAGTGCTAGGGGGGCCACCCCAAGCCTCAAAACACCCCTAAATCGGACATATTTATCGACCATGGCAATATGGGACTCAAATGAAAGGTATTTGCGAGTAGAATACGAATCTGGTATCTAAATGTGGGACCACGTTTCTGCGGGTTCACCCCTTTCCCAAAACACCCCCTAAACAGGACTTATTTACTGACCATGGGAATATGGGGCCTAAATAAAAGGTATTTGAATGTAGAATACGAATCTGATATCCAAATATGGAACCAAGTGTTTGGGGGGCCGCCTCTCACCAAAAACATCCTCCAAAGGGGACAAATTTACGATCATGGCAATATGGGGCTCAAATGAAAGGTTTTTGGGAGTAAAGCACGAATTTGATATCAATATTCGGGAAAAGTGTCTTTGGGGCACCCCGCCCCCACAACACCACCCAACTAGGAAGTATTTGCTGACTATTGCATTATGGGGCTCAAATAAGAGGGTTTTTAGAGTGGAACACGAATTCGATATATATTTTCAAGGTCAACTCATTGAGTGGCCGCCCAGCACCCAAAACACCACCCAAGCCCGTCATGTTTGCCGACTATGGAAATATGGAGCTCAATTTAAAGGTACTTGGGAGTAGACTACGTATCTGATATCAATATAAGGGGCCAACTGTCTGGCGGACGACCCACCACCATAACAACCTCCAAATAGTACAATAGATATTTGCTCACCAAGACAATTTGGGTCTTAAAGAGAGTGGAACTAAATATTCATAGTTTTTAGGGCCAATGCCCCAAACCGGACATATTTGCTGACTTTTGCAATAAGGAGTTTAAATGGGATTAGAAAACGAATTTGATATCCAATTTTGAGGGCAATGGCAATATGGGGTTCAAATAAATGATATTTGAGCGTAGAGCACGTTGCTGATATTTTTTCCGGGCTTAGTGTTTGGGGGACCACCCCAATCCCCAAAACACCCCTAAATCGAGCATATTTACCGACCATGTCAATGTGGAGCTTAAATGAAAGGTATTGGGGGGTACAGCAAGAATTGGTACCCATTTTCGGGATCAATTTTTTGGGGGTCTACCACTTTTCCAAAATACCCCACAAACAGCAATTTTTTAGTGACCATCGCAATATGGGGCTCAAATAAAGGTATTTGGGAGTAGAATACGAATTTGATATCCAAATGTAGGACCTTGTATTTAGGGCATCACCCCTTTCCCAAAACACCCCCAAAGGAAAAAATTTTTCGACCATGCCAATATGAGGCTTAAATGAAAGATATTTGAGATAAGAAAACGGATATGATAACCTATTTTGGGGCCATGTGTTTGGGGAACGCCTTATCCTGTAAACTCTTCTTAAGCCAATGGCAATATGGGGTTTAAATAAATTGTATTTAATTGAAGAGCACGATGCTGATATTTTTTCAGGGCCAAGTATCTGGGGGACCACCTCTCCCCCGAAGACACCACTAAATCAGACATCATGAGAATATTGGGTTGCCCAAAAAGTAATTGCGGATTTTTTAAAAGAAAGTAAATGCATTTTTAATAAAACTTAGAATGAACATTAATCAAATATACTCTTTTTACACTTTTTTTCTAAAGCAAGCTAAAAGTAACAGCTGATAATTGACAAAAGAAAGAATGCAATTACAGAGTCTCAAGCTGTGAACAAATTTGCCAACGCCGACTATATGAAAAATTCGCAATTATTTTTTGGGCAACCCAATATTTTAAGAATGGAGTACACCTTATGACCAAACTTAAATTCGTAGACCAATAAAGATCATATGGGATTCAGATAAAGCCACTTATATTGTTAAACTGTTAGTCAAGTTAGCATGGTATTTCACTAAAAGCTCTTTAATTGTCGAAAATAAATATTCCAAGGAAACTTTTGTCGCATATAAAGTAAAAGCAGGCACAACGGATCGGGCCCGTGTCAGCTAGTTCTGTATAAATTAATAGCTGAATCCATGGTGGTGGGTTCCCAAGGTTCGACCCGGCCGAACTTAGCACGCTTTTATTTGTTGTAGACTCCCGTGCTGTCCAGGGTAGAGACTATCAGTTGTTGTTGTTGTTGTAGTAGCCACATTTGCATGTGGAAGTGGGGATCCTCGTCAAGCTTTTATAGGTGTGCAAGGTCTTTCCGGTCTATACGACCGATCGCCGCGGGAACAAGAGGGTTATTTAAAGACGCCAATCACTCGCCTTGTCGTATCGAGCATCATAGGCACTCAGTATTTAAGCGAGAGCCGGTGCCACTCGGCCTCTTTCTGAGACTCTCCCCTCGTTAACGCTGATCGTCCCCGACTGCAATTGCAGCTACACCGTATGGAGCATTCCACTATCCGCAACTTGTGGGCGTGCCTGGTGGCTCGCAGCTAAGCTTCTCGTGATAACGAAGAACACCAAACAGATTGGAGCTTAAAGTTCTGGCCTGTGTGATGCTCATAGTTGTCCCGTGCATGGACTATCAGTTGTATCTTCGTGATGTTAAAAGCCCCCTTGATATCTAGGAAATCCGCAATGGTGTACTCCTGAAGTCGGAGAGAGGTCTCGACCTCCCGCACCTCTTCGTGGAGGGCCGTCTCCATCGACCTACTCAAAATTTTAATGTTTCGTTGGCCCACATAGTTCACCTTCAATTCGATCAATCTTTCCAGTGTTTTGAGTGGAAACGACTACTAACTGATGTTAGTAATTTTTTACTGTGCTGTGGTTTATATTCCTTGCCTTGAGGATATAGACCACCTTGATCTCAGTACATGTCCTCGGCATAGAGAACCATGCCATGCTTCCATTAAATTCAACTAAAATTTCAATTCAAAGAAAGTCGGAAAAGACCTAAAAAACTAATTCGAAGAGATCTACCTCTGGAAGAAGAATCTTTGGTATCTATTAAAGGTACACAAATACCATCGCAGGTAAACAAAGAAGTGCCGCGGGCGTTTTATATGAGGAGTGTTAGCAGGTGGTAATTACCTTCGAAGAAATGTGTAAGCAAGGGAAGATAATGAGTTCTGATTGTTTGTTAATGCAAATATGCTTGCTGTGAGTTTTCAACAGCAATGGTGGTATTCCATCATACCATGTCATGTGTTATTTGCCACAGTGTACATACCATGTTTTGGGCAATTATGCTTAATGTCCCATGGAATTTAGAGTGGTTAGGCTGTAGATCAAACAGAAGATTAATCCAAAAAGAGATCACAATAAAAAGTTCCCATCGCTAGGAAAGATATCATCGTATCAAAGTGTCTAGTGTAGCAAGAACATGTCAAGAACAATGACCACAACCAACTGATGTTTTGCGTATAATGAACCTTGGGCAAAGACCCCACGTTCAAGCCGTCTGAGTAACCAACATCAAAGAAGCTACCCATAACAGCCTGCGGCCGCAGCAGATCCAACCATGTAGAAGGTACCAAACAACATTATCATCACACTAAATGGCTAACAAAGATAGTTAGCTGATGGTGTCCACATGCTGGGGCTTGTTGCTCGCCATGGTTGTGGCAGTCGACTTAGTCTTCGTTGTTGTCAGCTGTGTGCAAATGTGGCATGCGTAACCAACCAGCCAACCAGCCAACCAGCCAACCAGCCAACCATACATCCATCCATTCAGCAATTCCATGGAGTTCAAAGCCTAAACCACAGCCAACATTGTCAACACAAGTGTAGAGAAATGTCCGAGCTATATGCTTGGAATAGCACATAGCCATATACGACTCAGTTGTTTAGAGGTATGTCTGTGTGTATGGGTCGTCAGTTTTTTGACTCCTCATTCTTTGTGGTCTCCAGAGAGTTAACTAATGCGGCGTGTTGCGTATATAAATTCTAAATCAGCAACAGCACCACGACAGACATGTCAGAGGAATCCAACAATTCTCTAGAAGGGCCTTAAACTTTGTGGAAAAAGTCAAGGTCAGTGATTTTTGTGATTCCGTGCAAACAACAACAACAACAACACTTCCATGTATCCACTTCCACCAGAGGAGGATCACACCAACCATACCCCCATCTATGTACGGAATTGTGTACTCCAATCAAAACTGAAAAAAAAACATCCAAAGAGTTCACTGCATCTCATGATGAAGTTGGATAGTTCTGTGTTGTGTTTAGTGCGGTGTTTGTTGGATTCTCATTGGCTTGCTGGATGGCAGCGGATGGTCTTGTTCTCATTTCAGGCACATCGTTGTTTTAATAGTTCTTCTCCAGTAATTGGTCGTTTTGTAGCTGTTATTGCTGAAGCCGTTGAGTATGAGAATGAAGTTGGTGTGGGGCAACACAGTGGATGGAAAATTTTTATGAATTTCTATACCCACCACCTTAGAATGGGGGTATACTAATCTAATCATTCCGTTGTCACACCTGTAAAGCTAGCCGCTTGAAATTTTGCACAGATACTTAATATTGATGTAGGTTGTTGGGTTTTGCAAATGGGCCATATCGGTTCAGGTTTAGATATAGCTCCCATATAAACCGAATTCCCAATTTGACTGCTTAAGCCCTTACAAGCCTCAATTTTTGTCCGATTTGGCTGAAATTTTGCATGTAGTGTTCTGATATGATTTTCAATAACTGCACATGGTAAAGTCCAAATCGGTCTATAACCTGGTATAGCTCCCATACAAACCGATCTCCCGATTTTAATTCAGTCCCTGGAAGCCACAATTTTTGTCCGATTTGGTTGAAATTTTGCATTCGGTGTTCTGTTGTGGCTTCCAACAACTGGGCCAAGTACGGTTCAAATCGATCTATAACCTGATATAGCTTCCATATAAACCGATCTCCCGATTTGACTTCTTAAGCCCCTGGAAGCCAAATTTTTTGACCGATTTGGTTGAAATTTTGCATGCGGTGTTCTGTTGTGGCTTCCAACAACTGTGCTTAGTACAAATGGGTCTATAATCTCATATAGCTCCCATATAAACCGATTTGACTTCTGGAGCTCTTACAAGCAGCAATTTTTGGCCGATTTAGCTACAATTTTGCACATTGTGTTTTGTTATGACTTCCAATAACAGTGCTTAGTATGGTTCAAAACGTATTATAACCTGATATAGCTCCTATATAAACCGATTTCCCGATTTGACTTCTTGAGACTTTACAATCCGCAATTTTTGTCCGATTTGGCTGAAATTTTGCATACGGCGTTCTGTTACGACTTCTGTTGTGTGTCTAACTTCATTTAGTTCCCTATTAACTGATCTCCGGATTGGACTTTTTGAGCCCCTGGAAGCCGCAATTTTAGTTCGATTTAGCTACAATTTTGCACATAGGGTTCTGTTATGACCCTCAACAACTGTGCCAAGTACGGTCCAAATCAGTCTATGACATGACATAGCTCCGATATAAACGCAATTGTCCTTGTTCGGTTTCCAGACGCTTTAAAATTATGCCCTTCAACTTTGTACAAATTTTTAGCAGAATCCATGGTGGTGGGTTCCCATGATTCGGCCCGCCCGAAGCTAGCACGGTCTCATTTGTTTTGTGTGAAGCATGTATTTCAAGAATCCACGACTTATTCATATTGTTGCCCGCTTTATATGTTGTTGTAGAGATCTGTAATACAATACAGCGCACGTTTTTCAACAAAAGCCTGTATTTGTAGGTCCACTTCATATGGTTCATGTTTCATTTTATCTGGAAGATGCAAGCCCTTTTTCGATAGATATCCCAATTTTTGTCTATCAGGATAGGATACCCAACGCACGTCTTGTATAGTCCCGTGGGATGACTTTCACTTTGTAACCGTTTTTGAATTGCTTCTAGATTGACCTATAGCTGGTGCTTATCCAAACCATTTCATTCTGCGCACTACTAATTAGGCGTATTTCATCTCTCCTTGTAACACCCCGTAGAAACGCGGTTCAACTTCAGAACCACATTCGTCGCGTCCATCTGCCCAATTTATTTTGCTATGTATCTTCGCAATGGTTTCTCATCGTTTGACCAGTGCATGATCCGTTTTAACCCCATTTTTCTAGCCTGGTGGTCTATAAGAACGATTTTCACTATGACGAGGGGGCTCCACCACTGTCCGGTAAAATAACACTCTATTGGATACCGGACAGTGGCTTGCTTCATCACTATTCGTTAGCATGGCGAAACCCTTGAAGTAGTCGTTCACTGTACCAAGAGTAGGGATTTCGTTCATCATTTCGTCTTCAATGTCAAATCACATATTTCACTCTCATATATGTTGAGAGGGTTCTATTACACCCTGCATATTTTTTTCCGGTCTTCACACTATACGGCAGAATGACATAACCTCTATAATCGTCGTTCTCTGTACCGAGAGTAGGGACTGCGCTCTAGATTTCATCTGCAATGTCTGGACCCATATTTCGCTCTTATGTAAGAGTTTGCTTGATGGCAAAATCAATTTAGCCGTCGTTCTCTGTACCAGGAATATGGATCTCGCTCATAATTTCGTCAGCAATATAAGATCCCATATTTCTCACTCGTATATTTAAAGAGAGTTTCATTACACCATGACCAGGTTTTCGGGCTTCATACTATACGGCAGAATGACATAACCTCTATAATCGTCGTTCTCTGTACCGAGAGTAGGGACTGCGCTCTAGATTTCATCTGCAATGTCTGGGCCCATATTTCGCTCTTATGTAAGAGTTTGCTTGATGGCAAAACCGATTTAGCCGTCGTTCTCTGTACCAGGAGTATGGATTTCGCTCATAATTTCGTCTGCAATATAAGATTCCATATTTCTCGCTCGTATATGTCAAGAGGGTTTTATTACACCATGACCATGCTTTCGGGCTTTAGCACTATACGGTAGAATGGCAAAACCCCTTTAGCCATCGTTCTCTGTACCGAGAGTAGGAACTTCGCTCTGGATTTCATCTGCAATGTCTGGCTCCATATTTTGCTTCTATATAGGAGAGTCTGAGCTTCCACTAAGAGTCTACGTCTGCTTGACAGACGCCCACCAATGTTTACCATTAGTGTACTGAGTTGTGCTATTATCTTCGGGGTCTTGGTGGTTGCATGCCTTTACATTCAAACTCTTTGCGTGTCCGAAGGACTTCAAACTAACTGAGGATATTAAACATCCAGCGTAGCAAGAATTGTGGATTCTTTTTCTAGACTGTTTACAGCCTCATCTCTAAGGACTTCAAAAGTAGACTTCCCCAACTGAAAATCATAAGGTGTCATCTATTGAATATACTCAGGAGAAGTTTCGGTATGTTCTTGTCTCAGCAGATATTCCTTCAGGAACTTTTAATTTTGAAGGCTACGGGCCACATTTCACAGCGAGCCAGAGCAGAGCTTATAGATGTTACCACGGATATTTTATTTTGTGATTGAATATCGATTGATATTTTCTCTATTGATATTATCGACAAAGTTCCGATCCTGAATGCATTCCGATCATACTATTCCCAATCACCCTTATGATTGAGCAACTCATTTACCTCGAATTGATACAGGAATCGGGTCAACTTATTTCACAAAAGTCTTAAAATTGTCTGCGAATTTTGGTGAACTTTCTATAAGAATGGAGGATGACATTTGGGTTTTCAGCTAAATTTTTCATTGACGTTATCTTGTAAACATAAATTTGCCCGACAAGGCCAGTACCAGAAATTTTAATATATTTTGTTTTTTCCCCGATTGAAAAAGCTTTTCAATCAAGACAGTAATTTTTCGACATATATCTATTCCAAACACACCACGGGAGAGGATTTTTCTATAACTAATGACGTCTGAGCTTATATTTCCATTGCAGACAATGACGAGCCCCGCAAAAGTTTGAAGGGTCACGATTTGTATATCTACACCTGGAATGTCTGCACTCTTTAAAGGGAGGGTGCAGTGTACGCACCGGTGGATGTATTGAAAAAGTATAAGGCAGACATTACTGCCATACAGGAAGTGCGATGGCTCGGTGATGTCCTATATTGTAGCTGCCATGAGACAAGGCATGAATTTGTGGTTAGTCGAAGAATGAAGCACACCGCAATCCGCATAAAGGCCAAATTCTTTCACATCAGCCTTATTTGCGCCCACGCCCCGACGAATATAAGGTCGAACAAAACAAGGATATTTTGTGCGAGCGCCTGGAAAGGGAATATGACCGCTGTCCCGTCCATGATATTAAAATCGTTCTGGGAGATTTAAATGCGAATATATAGAGAAGGAATATATTTTTGGATCAACAGTCGAAAAATTTAGCCTACACGAAGAAACTTCTGATAATGGATTGAGGCTAATAGACTTCGCCGCGGCAGAGAACATGGTAGTTAGCAGTACCAGATGTCAACATCGAAAGATTCACACGGCCACCTGACTTCACCTGATCAAAACACGAGAAACCAAATAGATCATGTTGTGATAGATGAAAGGCATTCAATCAGCGTGCAAAAGCTCGCACGCGTTTTAGTGTGGCTAGAAACGTGAGACACATGCTATCATTAGCCGCACCGATTTTACATAAACGAGCTCGTAGTCCTATATGTCCCGTCATGATACCAATTCTTCTTCTTTGCTTCTCTCACTAATAGCCTCGTCTTCTCACGATCTGCACCTCCCGATCGGATTTTCGCTGTCCTACCGACCGTTTCGCTGTTCCACAGGGTTACTTGCGCATTTGTCTCCCACGCCCTTAACTCGGACTGCGCCGTCCCGAAAGGCTTCGGGTTAACCAAGTTTATTGACGGCAGTTCTCTGGCCTACACTACAAAATCGTCTACTTTCTTATTCTCAGTTACTCCGCTATGGCCTGACACCCAAACGATGCGGATTGTGCCATCCTCAGAGATGGCGTTAATTTCTTCTTACATTCCAAAACTGTTCGTGATCTTACCGTCCTAGTTGTTATTGCGCTTATGGCCTGTTTATTGTCTATAAAGATATTCATACTCGACGTCCCCGCGTTTACATCACACCACCTAACGCATTCCGTGATCTCCGGGATCTCCGCCTGCAGGACCGTATAATGGTCAGACAATCTCACTCTCAAGGTTCTCAATGTAGACCCCAGGCCCACTCTGTCCTCTTGCCTTGATCCTTTCAAGTAACATGATCTTCCAGATGATAATACTAGGGTTCCGTCAATCCAAGACTGTGCCTATGGCAGCAGTGCCTCGCACGAATGAAACTAATTTAAAAGAAATCCCTTCATGTAAGGTGGTGTATTGGGGAAAATTGGCCTCTCGAAAGTTGGCAATTTTAAGTATCTAGGGTTAGGCGTATAAAGAGAAGGCGTACAAAGAGCTTAATAAATGCGATCCATAGTGGGTGAGCAGGAGTGTAAATAAGATTTGACCCGGTAGAACTTAGCACTTTTTTTTATACCCTCCACCATAAGATGGGGGGTATACTAATTTCGTCATTCTGATTGTAACTACTCGAAATATTCGTCTGAGACCCCATAAAGTATATATATTCTTGATCGTCGTGAAATTTTATGTCGACCTAGCCATGTCCGTCCGTCCGTCTGTCTGTCGAAAGCACGCTAACTTCCGAAGGAGTAAAGCTAGCCGCTTGAAATTTTGCACAAATACTTCTTATTAGTGTAGGTCGGTTGGTATTGTAAATGGGCCATATCGGTCCATGTTTTGATATAGCTGCCATATAAACCGATCGTGGGTCTTGACTTCTTGAGCCTCTAGAGTGCGCAATTCTTATCCGATTGGGATGAAATTTGGCACGACGTGTTCTGTTATGATATCCAACAACTGTGCCAAGTATGGTTTAAATCGGTTTATAACCTGATATAGCTGCCATATAAACCGATCTTGGGTCTTGACATCTTGAGCCTCTAGAGTGCGCAATTCTTATCCGATTGGGATGAAATTTTGCACGACATGTTCTGTTATAATATCCAACAACTGTGCCAAGTATGGTTTAAATCGGTTTATAACCTGATATAGCTGCCATATAAACCGATCTTGGGTCTTGACTTCTTGAGCCTCTAGAGTGCGCAATTCTTATCCGATTGGAATGAAATTTTGCACGACGTGTTTTGTTACGATATCCAACAACTGTGTCAAGTATGGTTCAAATCGGTCCATAACCTTATGTAGCTGTCACATAAACCGATCTTGGGTGTTGACTCCTTGAGCCTCTAGAGGGCGCAATTCTTATCCAATTTGAATGAATTTTGGCACGTATTTTGTTATGATATCCAATAACTGTGCCAAATATGGTTCAAATCGGTTCATAACCTGATATAGCTGCCATATAAACAGATCTGGGGACTTGACTTCTTGAGCTTCTAGAGGGCTCAATTTCTATCCGATTTGGCTGAAATTTCGCAAGACGTTTTTTATTGTTACTTTCAACAACTATGTCAAATAAAGTACAAGTCGGTTCATAACCTGATATAGCTGCCATATAAACCGATCCGGGATCTTGACTTCTTGAGCCTCTAGAGGTCGCAATTATTATCCGATTTGCCTGAAATTTTGTACGACGGATTCTCTCATGATCATCAACATACGTGTTTATTATGGTCTGAATCGGTCTATAGCCCGATACAGCTCCCATATAAATCGATCTCTCTATTTTACTTCTTGAGCCCCCAAAGGGCGCAATTCTTATTTGAATGGGCTGACATTTTACACAGGACTCCAACATATAATTTAATTGTGGTCCAAACCGGACCATATATTGATATCGCTCTAATAGCAGAGCAAATCTATTCTTATATCCTTTTTTGCCTTAGAAGAGATGCCGGAAAAGAACTCGACAAATGCGATCCATGGTGGAGGGTATATAAGATTCGGCCCGGCAGAACTTAGCACGCTTTTACTTGTTTCATATTTGGATATCACTGCCATATAGACCAATCTCCCGATTTAAAGTCTTGGACCCATAAAAAGCGTATTTATTATCCGATTTTGGTGAAATTTGGCATAGTGACATATGTTAAGCTTCTCGCTATTCATGTTCTGTATGGTTCTGATCGGTTTATATTTGGATATATATACTACTAGCTGACCCGTTTGTCTCACTTCTAACCTATTCGTTTCGAACATTCTTCCTATGCGGGTTTCTCTACTGTTTGGTAGGGAATATAACCCTTACATCTGAAGTTCTCCGTATAAAAATAGTAGAAACTGTGTTCGGAATTTCGTCTGGCATCCTCCTATAAAGGTCCCATACTACGCTCGTATATAGGAGGATACCAGGTCCCGCCTATTATATTATATTAAAAGATAGTGACTTCTCGAGAGAGGCCCACATATGTTTGCCTTTCGACTCAGTTGGTTCGTTATCTTCGCGACATTTGAAGTCGTCTGCCGAATTTGGTTTCTAGTTGTATTCCCATGTTCTTCCTAGTGATCAAAACTTGTATCACTTCTTACCACAGGAAACTCTTGTTGATCAAGCTGGAAAAAATGCACCTTTAGCAATGCGAAACAACAGTGATATCCAGATCACCCATTGTGTTGTGTGTTCAAAGGCAGGTTAGCGATGCTGATGATGATCCTCTTGGTCTTGGTAAGGTTCCAATGCATGGTGTTGTTTAACAGATATGCATTGTATATGCGGGCATAGGGCACGTTTTATGGTGGCTGACTGTATTTGGTAAACAATTCGTATTTTTATATGCGATTGTAAATCAAGAAATGTATTCCTTTTTCCTCAGACTCCATATTCTTCTGCACCGCCTCCATATAACCCCACCAACCAATTGTTGTCCAACTATGGAACTCTTAGGAAAAAAATTGTTTTGTTTAGTTGTGGTTTATTTTTAAATTGTTTATATTGAGTCTAGAGGAGCGCTGAAGCGGTGGCTAGTGGCTAACGATTCCAAGTGCAACCACCAAAAGGAAGCCACTTTGTGACGACTTTACCTCACTCGGCCTGTGGTCTGTCAGATAGTTAAGTCAATGGACTCGAGGATTTCTTTGCCTCTTTTTCGGGGCCTTTGTATTTCAATTTATGTTTTGTTCATGGTTCGACGATTAAAGGCTGTGCTGGAAGTTACAGCAGCATCAATGATTCTCTCTCCAAGATGTTCCCATTGAAAAAATATTGGGGCAGTAGAAAAGGGAGGACCTCACAGTGCAAAGTATTCGTGAGGCCGCTCAATGAGGGCATTATTTCTCGCACATTACTTTGGTTGCTGGCAGATCATAATATGTTGATATTGTTGTGTTAATTGTGAAATGGGATAAGTCGCAAAACGGAAGAGTCATAGACTCACTCATCATAGACTTCCAGGGCGCACTTTCCAAGAAAACGCCATAATTTCGAATGACCGTGATGCCATGTGGCCTGCAGCCAATCTGATGTCCTTAATTGGAGTACTGTCCAAAATATTTTATTTTGTATTTTGCAATTTACCAAAGGCATAGGTGGTTCGATATTGATTACGAATCGTTGTTGTTATTGTAGCAGTTTGTTGTGTTCTATCTTTCGTCTGCTTGATCCTGTTGAGCGTCAAGATCCAGGAACTCTGCGACTAAGATGGGGTGCGTCCACAGGGATCTGGGACAGAGTCGAGTGGATCTGGCTGGGCAGTTAAACAAGTGACGTGTATCGTGTGGTCTCTGGTTACAATCGGGACATACATCTTGCACGTCGGCATCAATCCTTGCTCTGTAGGAATGGAATAGGTGGAATAGAAATGGTGACTGCATCTGCCAGAAATACTCTTGCCGGGGGAGGTCAATTCTTCGGGTGCAATGGGAGGCGGTCGTTCTCCTAGGACTACATTCACCCGGTAGCTATTTACCGCATCTGCTACCGTGTCTGCATGAATGTTGTCTAGATCTGCTTGATATGTCGCTTGATCTAGAGTTTCTCTCCTGTAGCGCTGAACCTCAAGCTCTCATGTAGATCTACCTTAAGGCTTCTTGGATTATCTCTGCGATAACAGCCTAAAAGGTATTACTTAGACAGCATGTACCTATGTCTTCGCACTGGTAGTTTCTTTGTGTCCTGATGGAGGTGGTCCACATGAGAACTGAGGAGGCAACTGGTCGCAATTCAAAGGGCGATATTTTGACAGATCTGAATATTATTCCACTGCGTGTCACAAAGCGGACGAGACCACACTGGCGCTGCATAACTTACCACAGACCGGGCAATTGCTTTGTACGTGGTCAACAAAGTTTCATTGTCAGCACCCCAAGTGCTGCCGGCAAGTGACTTGAGGACGTTGTTCCTACTTTTGACTTTATTGCAATTTGCTGTAGCATGTGGGGAGAATTTGTTATGGCTGTCAAATGTGACGCCAAGTATTTTGGGACACTTGATGGTTGGAATCATTTCTCCATCGACCATCACGTCACTCGTATTTGTAGTGAACCATGTGGCTGAAGATTTGGTGGCAGATATCTTCAGATTTCTTGCAGCAAAATATGAATCAAGTTGAGGGAAACGTTAAACCTTTCGCAGATGTCAACAATGGGTGGGGGCCTGATGCCATGATCGTACAATCGTTCGCATATGATACGATCTCTATGCCGTCTGGAGGGGTGGAATAGAGGATAGGTAGAGGTTGAATAGTGCTGGAGATATCACCTCGCCTTGGGGAACTTCTTTTTTCACACTACGGTGCTTCGACTTCTTATCTCTAAATTCCACAAATAACTGGCGACCACACAGATAATTCGCGACACAGCGTTTCAGGCCTGGCTGGAGGGACGTGTTGGCGATGTCCTCAAATAATTTGGCATGGCTGACCTACCGTCGAATGCCTTCGTTAGGTCCAGTGCCACGAGGACCGTCCTATGATATGGCCTGGGCTGATTGAAGCCACAGCAAATGTGTGCGGTTATGCCATTCAATGCAGTTCTTGTGCTATGCAGCCTTCGAAATCCATCAACATGGATGGCTCGGCGAATGGAAATTCTCCTACGAGGCTCAAGTAGCAAACGTCTTAGCTACTGGTGAGAGAAGGGAGAACGGTCTTAACGACTCCCCGAAACTCGGGTCCTTTCCAGGCTTCAGTAGCGGGATCACTCTGCCCATTTTCCAGACATCGGGAGCTTAAGAGTGTTCAATGACAGGTTAAGGTCAGTAGTAAGATACTCAACTCCAGGTAAATCCAAATTTATCAGCATCAGTGAAGAGATTCCGTTGGGACCCAACGCCTTGGATGATTTGGCGCCTCGGATGTCATTCGTAACTTCGCCCACGGTAAATTGTGATGGCTGTGCATCTTCTCGGAGACCACGGATACGACGAATGGCTCTCCTCCTTGCCCTGTCACAATATATTGACGGTTGAACAACCTGGCGCATCTCTTCGGATCAGTCACGGTTACGTCGCCAAAAGTTACTGAGGTGCTGTCATCCCATCTACCGAGGTTCGAGTGTGACTATGACAGTAGACTACAGCTTGTCTAAACTGGTGACTAAGTTACATTGCTCCAAGTGTTCCAGCCACAAATTCCGCTTATGTTCCTTGACTACCCTATATATTTTGAGATTCAGCTTGCTGATTCTGGGTTTAGTGGGGTCCATACAACAACTCGTTTGCGAGTACCACTGCCTGCGCCGGTAAATTGGGCCGTATTTGGGGTATTCAACCGGCTAGTATAAAGCGAGCGGCTACTGCGTTAATGATGTCTCGGATTTTTATCTCGGCAAAACTAGCACATCCTAGGGGATGTCAGTTCACCGAAGCGGCGATTTGTATACTCTCTGAAGCCAGCCCAATGGGCCTTATTATGATTGGTAAACGTTCGGTGCCCAGAGGTTATGAAGTCGATGTTGAGAATTATGGGGAGGTGGTCTAATCCTAAAGAAATGATGACTTGTCAGAATAAGTACTCAGGAGATCAGGAGATGCAATGGAAATGTCTCGTAATCCTGATGTGGGCATCCTGCAAAACGTGGAGCCTTCAATCTGCATTGCCAAAGCTATGCCCCCCCGTTCGTTAGCTAGGGTAGAATGCTATGAAATGTGATGAGCATTAAAATCTCCTAGAACCAGAACGAATATGGCCAGATAGTAGCCCAGTTTTGTCGGTCTTGTAAGCCTAGCCGTTAAATGGGAAACAGCCACCAACTGGGGGTATATGCACGTGCTAAACAGCACTATCCCGGCAGTACCGGACTTGACTGCTGCTCCATGTAGGGCTTACTAGCACCAGACGCAGGCGAGATGGGACTCGGAGTGCACGGAATGGTGCATCCCGAAGGCCAATCCCCCACCTCCATTCCATAAGCGATCCTTACGTGGAACATGGCATCTGTGACAACAGTGCAAGCTGCAGGTGTTGGTCAACTTTGTCTCCTGGATCGAAGAACATATTCTTTCGACTCATAAAATCCACAATCTCGTCGATCTTGCCTCGGAGATCATTGCAATGCAATTGTAGCAAGGAAAAGCTTGCTAAGTTCGGCCGGGCCGAATCTTGGGAACCCACCACCAGGGATACTGCTAAAATATGGGAGCTATATCTGGTTATGGACCGATTTGGGCTGTACTTGGCTCAGTTGTTGAGAGTCATAACAGAACACTATGTGCAAATTTTCAGCCAAATCGGACAAAATTGCGGCTTGTAAAGGCTCAAGAAGCCTTCTAGGGGCTCAAGAAATCAAATCGGGAGATGGGTTTATATGGGAGCTATAGCAGGTTCTTGATCGATTAAAACGCTACTAGGCACAGCTGTTGGAAGTCATAACGGAACACCACATGCAAAATTTCAGCTAAATCGGACACAAATTGCGTCTTGTAAGGGGTCAAGAAGTCAAAACGGGAAATCGGTTTATATGGGAACTATATCAGGTTATAGACCGATTTGGGCAGTAATTGGCGCAGTTGTTGGAAGTCATAACAGAACACTATGTGCAAAATTTCAGGCAAATTGGATGAAAACATTGTCCGACGACGAGAACGACGCTTGTGACCCACTGCTGTCTGTGTTCGCACAGCACCTTACAACATATTCAGATGTGACTATACTTCCGTCGTGACGTAAGGCCAGAGTAAGATCGAAAATCTACCCACTCCATGCACCGGTTACACCTCACCGACACCGACCGATGATGGAGGAGGTTCTCGAAAACCGAGCAGAACCAGGGTCCGAGGTTCTTTTCAATCCCGGCACGGACCAGAAGCGTGCGGAGAAGGCACTACGGGATGTGCCTCTCCCATGGCGAAAAAAAGGACGAACACGTACACTGAGGCAGCAGCCCTTGTCGATTAAGCATTTAATCGGGTCAATCTAGTGCGTACAACCGGCTGCCAAGCGGTACTTTCAGTTAAGCGATTATTCTCTAAAGCGAATTCAATTGCAATGGATAACACCCAAAATGAATGGTTCTATCAATTAAGTTTCACTTAAGTAGGAGTTTTCAAAAAAGCATTATCGTAATGAGTTTTCGATTGTATATATCGGACGACGGCGATATTTTTTTGAAATTTGTACATTTAGGTACTAAAATGTACAAAATGGTACTTGTTTACAGATCGATCTAGAGATCTGAAATCTGAAATCTTTTGAAATCGTACATTTAGGTACTAAAACGTACAAAACGGCACTTGTTTTACGGATTAAGTCAAAGTTCTCAAAATTGGGGTGCAGTTACACCTTATCACTTGATATCTGGCGGCTAGAGAATTTTTTCAATTCGTACATTTAGACATTAAATTTGTACATTTAGGTATTAAATTCGTACATTTAGATATTAAATTCGAACGTTTAGGTATTAAATTTGCACATTTAGGTACTAAATTAGTACATTTAGGTATCAAATTCGTACACTTAGATATTAAATTCGTAAATTTAGGTATTACATTTGTTCATTTAGGTATTAAATTTGTACATTCAGGTATTAAATGTGTACATATAGGTATTAAATTTGTACATTTAGGTATTAAATTTGTACGTTTAGGTACTAAATTTGTACATTTAGGTATTAAATTCGTACTTTTAGGTATTAAACATGTACATTTAGGTATTAAGTTCGTACATTTAGGTAAAAATTCGTACATTTAGGTATGAAATTTGTACATTTAGGTATTAAATTCGTACGTTTAGGAATGAAATTTGTACATTTAGGTATTAAATTTGTACATTTAGGTATTAAATTGGTAAGTTTAGGTATTAAATTTGTACATTTAGGTATTAAATTCGTACATTTAGGTATTAAATTCGTACTTTTAGGTATTAAATTTGTACATTCAGGATTTAAATTTGCGCATTTAGATATTAAATCCGCACATTTAGGTATTATTAAAATGGTACTTTTTTGCGGATTAAGCTGATTGGTTGTATCATCAGGTTAGTGAAGTAACCGGGTGTATGCTAGTTAAATAATATTGGGTTGCCCAAAAAGTAATTGCGGTTTTTTCATATAGTCGGCGTTGATACATTTTTTCACAGCTTGTGACTCTGTAATTGCATTCTTTCTTCTGTGAGTTATTAGCTGTTACTTTTAGCTTGCTTTAGAAAAAAAGTGTAAAAAAAGTATATTTGATTAAAGTTCATTCTAAGTTTTATTAAAAATGCATTTACTTTCTTTTACAAAATCCGCAATTACTTTTTGGGCAACCCAATATATTAAAAATATCTGCATATCACCCGTATTCATATAATACATATAATTATTTTTAGTATTCAAGCATAAAGTGGACTTGACCTCTTATACCCTCAAAGCGACGCATTATGTTCTTAAGGTCTATATAAGTTTTTCACTTTTTTACTCACTCTTCATGAGGTTTAAATCTATCGTTGCCCAGCATCAGACAACAGGCAACATTTCATTGCAATCATGAAAATTCTCAGAATTTCAGATCATTGTAAAAAAAAAGAAGAAACGAGCCAGGGGTTTTTGTTTTTCCTCCAAAATGATATCTTACAACATTGTAACGACTTTTATGGTAGTATGTAGACAACAATTCTTGAGCTCCTCCAAAACAGATCATAGAACAATAGGTAGGTATAATAGTAGTGTTCTCTCTATGTGCTATTACTTGGTTGGGCATAACGTTGTATTGTTCTAAAGAATTGTTAAGCCTTAATTTGGCTTGGAGAACTGAATGATCATTGTTTGGTTTGCACAAACAAAAAAAAAAAAAAAAAAAAAAAATGAAATAAAACAAAGACCCCACAAAAAATAAATAAGAATTTTTATTTTAAGGCCGTGACTAACAAGACAGTCGGACTATTTGAGAATGTTTGCATTTTGAAATTAAGATGGAGCCTAATTTGAATAAAGATAGCAGGACATATTTGCCTCAAGGCTTATCCAATTACCTTCAACAAAGTTATTTTGCAATTTGGTATTTTTGAATTGATCATTTCTTGCATCTATGTTATTGGCATTTAATGAATTTTTGCATTATTGATGATTATGTGACTGTCTATAGCCTTTTAAAAAATCAACTGCTAACAAAAATTAGTTAAGACAATATTTTAGATCAAGGTAATCCAACAACTAGACAATTGGATTGAATATATCATATGTATTTATGATTGTGGCACAAACATTGCGCCACGCAACAAGCCTCCTTGATTCAATATTCAACTATTTACATTTCCACGTTGAAAACGAAACACCTTGGCCATGTCAAATCTTATCTCCATTATAAATTAAGTTCGGCTAATGCTCTCCACGATATCATTCTGTAAAATATCATTAAGAAGTTGGACCAAATATGTCTCTGGTTTGAGCAATACGAAGTACGTCATTGTTTATTTAATCTAGGGTAGGTTAGGTTAAGTTTAATAGCAGTCTGCCATCAGACTCACTTAGACGTTTTCGTCCATTGTGATACCACAGGAACAGAAGAAGGAATATGCCTTCTAGTTCCTACCGTTCAACCATCCAGATTGCTTTAAAAATCCCAATAACTTGCGAATGTTCACATCCGCTAAATCCTAAAGATTCTCATAGAAGTGAGAACCTAAAGTGGAACTCCTTCTAACTGCTAGTGCGGGACACACACAGAAGGTGACGGACACAATGACTGAGACGTCTGTTCTAGCTAATGACAACAAAGCAATAGACCTCTTCAAGTCTAGATGAGGCCACATAGTTTTAGAATGCTCACAGTCCCCTCTTTACGACCATCTATCATTCGTTGCCCTTCGGGCCTAGTCCTGAAAACTTAGTTAGAGGCATACCCATAGAGTCCCTGGAGTGTGTAAGGTAGTTCCTTGTCTCGCAAGCTCGTCCGCTTTAAAATTCCCTGTGATATCTCTGTGGCCCAGCACCCAGAACAGGTGAATTTTGAACTGTTCAGCCATCTCGTTGAGAGATCTGCGACAGTCGAGGGCGGGTTTTATGTTTAGAAATACGTTCTCCAGGAATGTAATGGCTGCCTGACTGTGTGAGAAGATATTTATGCCAATCGTCGTAATGACATTATATCTTAGCCATTCTACCACTTCCTTAAATGCAAGGATCTCTGCTTGATATATACTGAAGTGGCCGGGTAACCTCTTCGATACGACCAGTTCTAAGTCTTTAGAGTACACCCCAAAGCCCACCTGGTCGTTTAGTTTGGAACCTTCCGTATAGAAGTCTATGTAACTTCTGTTACCAAGGATATCGTAGTTCCGATAGGTTCTATAAGGAATAGTGGTACAGTAATTTTGATCAAAAAGCGGCTCAGGTAGGGTGTAAACCACACTGCCTGGAACATCGGATATTGTATCAAGGATAACACCGTGCCCGTAGCCGCCACATAACCTCACAGCAGTATTCGCTGCAATTTGGGTGGCCACAATGTCCAGAGGCATAAGCTGTAGCATTAAATTCGGTGCATCAGATGATGTAGTCCTCAGTGCGGCTGTGATGCACAAACAGGACATGCTTTGGATCCGGTTAAATATTGAGTAGTAGGTGGATTTTTGAAGCGCTGTCCGCCAGACCACAACACCATATAGCATAATAGGTCTGACAACTGCAGTATACACCCAATGCATGATCCACGGTCTTAATCCCCAATCTCTTAGAGTGCTGGGGAGCTTTCCCCTAACCGCAATTGCTACGTCATCAGCATACGCTACCACTTTTACGCATTTTTCTTCCAGACACGATAATATATTGTTAATGGTTATATTCCAAAGTAGAGGAGACAGTACACCTCCTTGCAGAGTTCCTCTGCTGACCCATCTTTTAGATCCACAGATCCCAAGCCTGCCGTAATGCATCTTTTAGTAAGTAAGTTATTAATAAACTTTAGAGAGTTTGATGCCTAGAAACTCCAACACCTTCATGATTGACGTCGCACAGTGGGCCAAATGGCAAAAAAATTGGAAATAAGTCTACAACTTTTTATCTGTTGATTTTAGCCATACAAAATGTTCTAGACATTTGTAGAGGAGGACATAGGCTTTCAGAAAAGTGCTGTTGTTGGTCCATATCTTTAATACAGGGTGAGCTACAGGGTGTCAAAGTTGACCACTTTTGACTTCTCCAAGCTTCTGGGGGCCATAACTTTTGATCTACTCAACCGATTTACATGATTTAGGACTCTAGAGAAAGAGCTTGACAAGATCTAAAAAACTTATGCATAAAGTACCATGCCATCGTGTACTGTTAAGGAGTTATGAATTGTTTAATTTTAAAATATGAAAATTTGGCCTTGGTTTTTTTCAGTGTTTTTTTAATAACTCCGTCAATTTTAAAGCTATAAACTTCATACTTCACACAAATTATGCCAGCATATGTGTGCATAAAATACAAAAGGAATCACGTGAATATCTTTGGCGGTTTAAAAATGGCATCGTTTTCAATATGAAAAATATTTTTTTTGTCAAAAAATTGCAAAATTTTTCAAAAAAGATACTCCCATTTCCTTTAAGTTTTCGCAAACTTTGGCCGTCAAAGCATTATCATTTCTTTCCATTTTCACAAAGTCGAGGTATTAAGAAAAGTTTTAAGTGCTAATTTGGCTAATTTCGATATCAAACAACACCGTTATCTTAAGACCAAAATGGCCAATTTTTTTACTAAACTTCAAAAGTTTCTCACTGGAAAAAAAGTTCCACGGGGATTTTTTCGCTTTTTTTGAACTTAAATGAAAGCTTAAAATGTTCCCAACATTTTAAGGTATGTCTCGCCATATCCTAGCCATAAATGAGATCGTAGCGATCAAAATACTGAAAAAAGTCAATTTTCAAGTAGTGCTATATTCATTGCTAAAAAACAAGTATTACGTCACATTTTATTGCAAAGATGTTAAATAAACTTTTATTTGGTAACACTTCTTCTACAAAACACAAAAAGAATCATGGAAATATCTCTATTCTATTCCATTTTATGGAACCGGCAATAAAAAAGTCAATTTTTCAAAAAAGTCGAATTTCCCAAATTTTGTTTTTGTTGTCCTAATTGCACATGACACACTATAGCCATATTTACGCAACATACCTTATCGTAAAGGAAATTTTCATACCTTTCCAACGATGTATAAAACATTTCTCAACTCGGATTCTATCTACTCTAAAATTCATTTACACTTCATTAAACTCTATATAAAAATGTCTATTTGTGAAATGGAACCTTATATGGGGCCTACACTAAAACATTGATAGATTTGCCCAGGGTTTACAATACAAATGTGTTAGAATAAAAAAAGGTCTCCTGCCAAAGTTTAAAAAAATTGGAATAAAAATATGTGTTTTAGAGCGAAAACACTTCGCATCGGCGTGCGTTTGTATAGTACCTACATCTATTTTTAATGTAAGCTGATGATTTTTGAATAAAAAGTAACCTAGAAATATACCTGCATATATATATATATTTGTGTTAAGATTTGATGCAGACAAATGTTACCTGTTTCGCTATGTCGAATTCCCAGGAAATCCACCGTATCAATGAATGTGAAAAAACCTACCCATAAAAAATTCATTGTCATTTTTTTTAACCAAATTCGAGTCCAGGTAAATAATTATAGAAGAGTAAGTAAAAAGAGGCACTTTGGACCCCTTTTTACGATTGCGTCTGATACCTGAAATGGGTCATTAATTGTGAATATATTGCATAAATATTTGAACAAAATCCAAATTTTCTTCATTATATTTTGTAGAGGCGTAAAGGACATTTATAAGTTATGGAAGTCATACTGAAGTATTCCACTCTTTCGAAAATTGTATGGGACATCAAAAATGATTCCAAATCATACACGGAGTCATTTAAGGAACTTGTTTACACTTTGGACCACATATATGGAATAAGGCTAAATAAAGACGCTTTAGACAAACTTGAAAAATTCTACAAATCATTTGAGAGAAGGTTGCCAGAATGTTCATTCGCAAAAATCAAGTTTTTCAAAATGTATGAGAAGTGGCTGAAATCGGATCTACTTATTGAAATTAAACCGCTGATTCCCGGCCGGCCTAGCAAAGCATACGACGAAGTTACGGAGAAAACCAAAAAGAAAAAACAAGAGGAACTATTGGCGGCACATCCGCCAAATTTAATAAAAGATACGTTCAAAACAGCATTGTTAAAAACACAACCAAAAAATGTTGGACGAATTGTCGATGTTTTACCATTAGCATCTCCGAAAAGGGTAAAGAGAATGGTAGAAAGTATTCCAACTCCAAAATCGACTACAGAATTCACGGAGGAAGATGCACTGGCCCTGATTTTGAACCTAGGCCTCTCAAGAAACAAATACTCAACAATGAGGAAGGCTCTTCGTGAAAAAGGATGGGGTTGTTTACCCTCAAAACATAAATTGTACAACACCAGGACGAAAATGGTGCCATCAAATATATACGTGGACGAATTAAAAGCAAGAGTGAAACTTGCTGATCTTGTTGAAAATACAGCTGTTAGAATTATTTCTAATTTTACTGAAGAACAGTTGAACACATGTAATAATTCCGAAGTGGTTTTGATCAGCAAATGGGGTTGTGATGGATCATCTGGATTTTCCGAATATAAGCAACAAACAGAAATAGATACCAACTTCGCATCAATTTTCATGGCATCATTAGTACCATTGAGAATGAGATTGTACAAGGACCAATCTTCATCATCGAAAGAAAATGCATTTCAAGATATATGGATAAATAGAACACCTGGGTCAAAATATTTATGTCGCCCAATTCGGTTTGAGTATACAAAGGAAGACCGGAACACAACACGATCTTTGGTGAACGAAATAAAGGAAGAAATTGCTGCATTACCCATGATTGTTATAAACCAATTGGGAAGAAATATAAAAGTTTCGTTTCAACTACAACTCACTATGATCGATGGAAAGGTGGCAAACGCATTAACTGGCGTTATGTCCAATTGGAGATGCAATATTTGTGGCAAGAAGAATGGGCAATTCGAGGACAAGTCTGATGAAAATTTAGTAAACGAAAATGCGCTCAATTTCGGTATTTCGCCCCTGCACTGTAGAATTCGATTCATGGAGTATTGTTTGCATTTATCGTATGACCTTAAATATCGGACTAGCCCTGGAAACCGCGATGTCTCTGCTAGAAACAACCAAGATCTTCACAAAATGAGGCAGGAAGAGAAGAATCGAATCCAGTTGGAGTTTAAACAAAAGGGACTTATAATAGATAAACCTCTTTACGGATACGGAAGCACAAATGATGGCAACTCGGCAAGGCGGTTTTTTGAGGACCCCGTATCGACATCTAAAATAACCGGTCTTGATGAACACTTGCTAAGACGATTCAAAGTGATTTTGGCTGTAATCAATAGCAAAAAGATGATAAATTCAACCAAATTTGAAGCTTATAGTAATGACACAAAAAACATTTTATCTGATTTATATTCGTGGAAGCTTTAACACCGACAGTACATAAAGTCTTACATCATGGCAAGGAAATTGTGGAATACAACATACTTCCGTTAGGAGAACTTACAGAAGAAGCTCAGGAATCCCGTAATAGAGATGTTAAACAGTTCCGGCTTTTCAATACCCGAAAGAGCACCAAATTTAACCAAAATTATGATTTACTTCAATATTTATTGTTATCGTCTGATCCGGTACTATACAGCATCAGAACTAAATGGCTACCAAAAATATGTGACGATATAGATAAGGACGATCCCGATGCCATTCAAATTAAAGAGCTTCTAAATTTTGATACCTTAGATTATTTGGTAGAGAATAAAATCAAATAATACAAAACTAAAATGCTTTTTTATTTTGGGAGTAGCTAATATACATATAAACGCACGCCGATGCGAAGTGTTTTCGCTCTAAAACACATATTTTTATTCCAATTTTTTTAAACTTTGGCAGGAGACCTTTTTTTATTCTAACACATTTGTATTGTAAACCCTGGGCAAATCTATCAATGTTTTAGTGTAGGCCCCATATAAGGTTCCATTTCACAAATAGACATTTTTATATAGAGTTTAATGAAGTGTAAATGAATTTTAGAGTAGATAGAATCCGAGTTGAGAAATGTTTTATACATCGTTGGAAAGGTATGAAAATTTCCTTTACGATAAGGTATGTTGCGTAAATATGGCTATAGTGTGTCATGTGCAATTAGGACAACAAAAACAAAATTTGGGAAATTCGACTTTTTTGAAAAATTGACTTTTTTATTGCCGGTTCCATAAAATGGAATAGAATAGAGATATTTCCATGATTCTTTTTGTGTTTTGTAGAAGAAGTGTTACCAAATAAAAGTTTATTTAACATCTTTGCAATAAAATGTGACGTAATACTTGTTTTTTAGCAATGAATATAGCACTACTTGAAAATTGACTTTTTTCAGTATTTTGATCGCTACGATCTCATTTATGGCTAGGATATGGCGAGACATACCTTAAAATGTTGGGAACATTTTAAGCTTTCATTTAAGTTCAAAAAAAGCGAAAAAATCCCCGTGGAACTTTTTTTCCAGTGAGAAACTTTTGAAGTTTAGTAAAAAAATTGGCCATTTTGGTCTTAAGATAACGGTGTTGTTTGATATCGAAATTAGCCAAATTAGCACTTAAAACTTTTCTTAATACCTCGACTTTGTGAAAATGGAAAGAAATGATAATGCTTTGACGGCCAAAGTTTGCGAAAACTTAAAGGAAATGGGAGTATCTTTTTTGAAAAATTTTGCAATTTTTTGACAAAAAAAATATTTTTCATATTGAAAACGATGCCATTTTTAAACCGCCAAAGATATTCACGTGATTCCTTTTGTATTTTATGCACACATATGCTGGCATAATTTGTGTGAAGTATGAAGTTTATAGCTTTAAAATTGACGGAGTTATTAAAAAAACACTGAAAAAAACCAAGGCCAAATTTTCATATTTTAAAATTAAACAATTCATAACTCCTTAACAGTACACGATGGCATGGTACTTTATGCATAAGTTTTTTAGATCTTGTCAAGCTCTTTCTCTAGAGTCCTAAATCATGTAAATCGGTTGAGTAGATCAAAAGTTATGGCCCCCAGAAGCTTGGAGAAGTCAAAAGTGGTCAACTTTGACACCCTGTAGCTCACCCTGTATTAAAGATATGGACCAACAACAGCACTTTTCTGAAAGCCTATGTCCTCCTCTACAAATGTCTAGAACATTTTGTATGGCTAAAATCAACAGATAAAAAGTTGTAGACTTATTTCCAATTTTTTTGCCATTTGGCCCACTGTGCGTCGGTTTTACATTATTGAAAGCACCTTCAATGTCAAGAAATGCTACCATTGTATATTCCTTGACAGCGAGAGAACCCTCTATGTAGCCGTTTCAGTGGATTTGCCTATTGCTAAATATATGCATGCTGCTGCCGCGACAGGCCATCTCCAGGGATCTTTGCCCTAAGATACGTTTCTATCACCTTCTTAAGAGTCTTCAACATAAAGGCTAATAGGACGAAAATCTTTCGCCTTCGTGTGGTAGGGTTTTCCTGCCTTTGGAATGAACATGACCTTCGTGCCCCTCCATCCCACATGTATATATGACATTCTGATACAAGCAGAGTATATCTCCCTAAGCCAGGGAACCAGTCTATCAGACACAGCTTGTAATTCAACCGGTGATACATCATCAGGGATTTGAAACTTAAAGATGTCGAAACTTCTTATCGCCCAAAGGATTTTCGGCTCAGACACAATTTCTCTAATGGCCTCCGACGAATGCATATCAGTAACAACATCTTCTGGCGCCACGTTGTCCTTTGAAGAATTTCCCGGGAAATGTGAATCAACGAGTAGTTCTGGCGTTTTCTCACTAGACATTGTTCATACATTCTCCGACTTCTGGATATACCCCACCGTAACAGGCCTCGAGGGCAAAATCTTCCTTAGCCTAGATATCTTAGATGTATCCTCCACAAAGCTGCAGAATTCTACCCAGGAGTTGTTCTGAGCCTTTCTCAGCTTGCCCTTATATTTTCTTAGCTCAGCCTTATCGATGTCCCAATCGTGTGGTGCTCTTGTGGCTTTTGCTCTGTTGAAGAGTTTTCTGCAGTCCTTCCTTGGGCCAACCAGCTCTGGGGTCCACCATGGCGGTCGCTGTTTGCCCCTTGGCTTGGCACTAGGGCATGCTGACACAATCGAGTCATTCAAGGCCTTCGTGATCCGCTTGACCACAATGTCTATATCCTCCGTAGTTTTCTAGTCTAGAAGGGATAGTGGTGCAGAATTTATGCCGAAATGTATCCCAATCTGCCATTCTTCTGTTTAGCCGAGGGACCATTACTTCAGTATTTTCTCCACGGCTAAAACTAATATAACGATGATTAGAGAAGCTGTGGTCATCCAACACTTCAAAGTCGCATATTCTTCCACTTATATCTTCCGATACAAAGACATTATCAAGTACCTCCTGCCTGTCATCATCTTCTTTGCTGGGTCTTGCAAGGGTTGCCTATGTAAATATGAGGCTGCTGCAGAGCTAACCAGGATTGGATCGCTGATTAGTCATCATCATAATACTGACTCAATGAACACTCCCCTATGCCAGTAGACAATCATAATAATGATGATCTGACGGCTTATGAGGCTGAACGTCTGGTTTCGAATACTGGCGAGACCATCAGATTTGAAAAAATCTGAGGCACGCCGTTTGGACTCGGCTATAAAAGGAGGCCCTTTATCATTGAGCTTAAACTTGAATCGGACTACACTCATATATGACAAGTTTGCCTCTGTTCCTTAGTGGAATGTTCATGGGCAAAATTTGCCATTTTGACCGGTGATCCTCCGTTAGTATTTGTTCCAAATCGGAGAACTCCCACTTTCTGCAATGGCGATGACCATTGCTACAATTTAACAGAAAGAGCTATCTTGGTCTTTTCAGGTGACCAGTTATGGATGGGTTGGATCTGTCGGTTTCTCCGTAGGCAAAGTCTCTGGACGTGATTTTTTTACCTTCCGCGATCCCGATTTTTCTTCTTTAGACTTAATTCGAAAAGCAATGTTTACGCGAACTCGCGTCTATTTCTGATCTGAGAATTCTCACTTTCTGCATTGGCGATGGCCATTGTTTAAAGTCCTCAAAGACTCAGCTGGTACTATTTAACAGTAAGAGTTATCTTGGTCTTTTCTGGTCACCAGTTGTGGATGGGTTGGATCTGTCGGTTTCTTCGTAGGCAAAGTCTATGTGATTGCGATTTTTCTTCTTCTGACTAAATTGGAAAAGCTATGTCGAATGATCTCTTATCCTTCCGTAACACAGTAGGTAGGTGTTTTGGGGCTTAGGCTGGGGACAAGGCACTAATTTTGTATGGCGGGGTTTGGACCTAATCTCATTTATGGATCTTAGATCTGATATCAGTTTCTGTGCTGTTGTGTCCTTCGCAGAATAATTGAGAAGGTAAAAGGCACGGTGGAGGTGCTGATCTCCGAGGCAAAGATGATCCTTTTGCTTGATTATTCATCCGAGGGCAAACTGAAGAAGGAAAGTCGAGGAGAGGGTTAAAAGGAAAAGCACTTTACTTCTGCTGCAACTCGATAACTAGGAATTGGGGGCTTAAGACGGGGACAATGCGATTCTCTTGCAATGGTGTTGGGTCTGACTCTCTAGGCAGCTGTGCACTTTGCAGAATGATGGATTAGGTAGAGGATACCGCGGTGGTGATGATCCCGGAGCCATGGATGAGCGATTCTCTGAAGGCTATATACTTTGTACCGGTATATTGGGTGAGCGACAATAAAGATAGCGCCGAAGACAAAGGTTGGGAACCAGGCTTTGCTCAAAATTTAGACACTCTTCTATTCCGTTGGGAGCTGGTGATGCGGCTCGAGATCAGGTTATCCATATAGCTCGACGCACTATGTATTAGGGTGGTCCTTCTTGTTGAAGAATTAAACGCTATTTTCCCTACGAGTGAGATCTGAGCACAAGTCCAAGTCCCTGAGTGTAATTAAGCAGGACAAGGAACATCGGGGAGAGGGTCAGTCCTACTTGGAGCTGAACCGTGGAGGACCGCACTCTCTGGAGGTCTAACTAAACAGAAGAAGGAAGATTCAGGATTGTAAGTCCCTCGATGTCACTCATCACCAGAGAATAAAGCGAAGAAGAAATGTCTAGGAGAATATCAAAATGGGACTAACTACGCTCTACTCCTGTAGCAATTTAATAGTAAGGATTTTGAGGCTTAGGCAAGGGACGATGCTCCGGATTTCTACTGCGGTCGTTCTAACGATTCTCACCTAAAGATATCTAGTCAGATATTAGGGTATACAGCGATGGCTACCATATAAACCGATCTCCCGATTTGACTTCTTGAACCCTTACAAGCCGCAATTTTTGTCTGATTTGGCTAAAATTTTGCATGTAGTGTTCTGATATGAATTCCAACAACTGTGATATATACGGTCCAGATCGGTTTATAACTTTGTATAGCTCCCATATAAACCGATCTCCCGAGATGACTTCTTGAGCTCTAACAAGCCGTAATTTTTGTCCGATTTGGCCGAAATTTAGCATGAGGTGTTCTATTATGACTTCCAACAACTGTGCCGAATACAGTCCAAATCAGTCTATAGCCTGATATAGCTCCCATGTAAACCGTTCTCTCGAGCATCCTTATTCGGTTCCTAGAAGTATTAATTTTAGCTGGTTTCACAGAAGTTTGGTATGTAGAATAAAATTATGCCCTTCGAATAAACTTATTTTGTATACATATTTTGCAGAATCCATGGTTATGGGTTTCCAAGATTCGGCCCGGCCAAACTTAGCACGCTTTTACTTCTTTAATTTAATATTTCCCCGGTCCTATATTCCTTTACCCCCGCTTATGCTTGCTTATGTAAGTTATTCTATATGAAAATGTCTTTTCCCAAAACTCAATATAAACATCAAAAGAAAACAAATGAGCTAAAATGGATAGAAATCACATATTTCTGGAAAGTCACACATATCCTTAGTGCATTTCCATTTAATAGCAATCAGAGCTCTTTTTTGGGTTTGGATATTTACAACCAAATATGCATGTCTCTTGGCTGACATTAATTCTGAGAATTTCAGCTTGTTAGCAAGAAATTCCTTTTATGGGGTTCAAATTATCCTTGGTTGCCTTGACTCTCAAGGGTGCTTGGGAGACCAACAAGCATATCCTTCGTCTTTTGGCCAAGGATACGACTGGGGCAGAAAGAGCATTACCTATGATGTGAGTATGTGTGTGCCAGTATTGCAAGAAAAGAACATAAACAAGTTTCCACTTCGTCCTTGACAGCTGTTCCGCCATAGAGGAGAGAACTATACGCATACCAGGAGTAGATTTCCACTTCACATTGAGGGGGCAACTGTATGCAGTAACAAAATTCACCTGGAAATTCTTTGAATTTTTAAAAGTCCTTGAAATATGAAAAAAAAAAAATACCAATACAAAGAAAATTGATCCCCAAACCAGCAATATGCTAAAAGGGTAATGTTTGGGGATGAAGAAAGACATTATCCTCGATTGGGTGACATCCTTTCAGCTTTCTTCCATTCCTAAGTGAAGACAAATAGAAGTTGATGATGGTCTGGGCTAATTCCCACAAAATGAGAAAATATTTCGCCGAATTAAAATTAGTGTAAATTGATATTTTTCAAAGGCCAGATTCCCACATATCCACAGCCATCAGCCTTCATCGATCGTATGCCCGTCGTTCGGTCTTTCTGTTCTTCTATCCTTTACTTTAATACATTTAAGGGAGAGAAATTTTTATGTTGGCCATTCTGCCTGCGCCATATGGAGGATATGTCTGTCTGCATTTCATTTCAGTTCATCCATCCAACCATGCACACATGAGTCTTAACAGATCTTGCAATGCCTGTCAAAATTTAATGTTGCTCTGCGAGAGGTGGCATTAAACCACCACCACCACCATCATCACAAAGTTCCCTATGTCATTATAGGACAGCAGCAGCAGCAGCTGTCATATGCAGTATAGTAACAGCAGCAGGAGTTGCCTCAACAGCAGTGGCAGATGGTATCCTTTTTCTGTTTTATAGTTTAGTTGCTTTTTTTGTTGTTTTTGGTTTCGGTGACATTCTTATTTGCTGCTGTTATTCGAAAAAAGACAGCCGGCTTAAATTTCGGTGGTAGTAGTGGTGGTGGTGGTGGATGGTTTGGTTTTGGGTTGGCCTGCTTCATCAAATCGTGTGCCTGGGCTGTCGCTTTTGATAGTTTTGTAAATTATGGCAAATTAATAAAAGTGAAAGAGGAAAAAATATCCTCGCTAACGCGCTGCGTAACATCGAAGGTCATCATCGATGCATCAAAAGTCCTGATGTGCGTCTATAAAACTAAAAATAACTTTTATTTTTAATACCCTCTCTCTCTCTCTCTCCCTCTCGCTATCGGAGTTCAAATGTTCCCTCAGCTAATCCTGTGGACAATGAAGGCGGGCATAGGCAATTATACGCCGGATGATAGACAGGAAGCAAGGACAGTTGGACAAAATTTGTTAATTTTTGGTTATAGTACGAGTATTGTACTGTACTTTGTGATACAATCAACCCCCTCTTTTAGTGATTTCGTTGGTTGCATAGAAATAGATTTCTGAAGGACAGCTTTTGCCGACTGGTAGCATATATAGAGGGGGAAGTGTGCCATATTTTAAGGGGATTAGGAGAATTGCAAACTATGTTCTGTATAATTTGGAAATATTTCTGCCACATTTATGGAAAAGCAATGGGAACCCACCACCATAGAATCTGCTAAAAAATTTTATACACATTTATACAAACTAAATTTTGTTAAAGGGCATAATTTTATTCTAAACTATTGGGTTGCCCAAAAAGTAATTGCGGATTTTTTTAAAAGAAAGTGAATGCATTTTTAATAAAACTTAGAATGAACTTTAATCAAATATACTTTTTTACACTTTTTTTCTAAAGCAAGCTAAAAGTAACAGCTGATAACTGACAGAAGAAAGAATTCAATTACAGAGTAGACAAGCTGTGAAAAAATTTGTCAACGCCGACTATATGAAAAATTCGCAATTACTTTTTGGGCAACCCAATAGCTGGACAGGGCCCGCTCCGCTGCGCCTTCTTTAACTCTAATATCTATTTAGGGTGGGGACACTTCGCCCTGAATGTGGATATCGTGCTACTAATGCTGGCTACAATTGCGAGGTACCATACTATGCATGGTCATGTAAAAAATTCTCCCAAAGAGGTGTTGCGCTGCGGCACACCGTACGGACTCGGCTATAAAAAAGGCCCCTTATCGTTGATAAACTCAACTTGGATCGGTAAGCTTTCATTGATATATGAAAAGTTTGCCCCTGCTCGGTTCCTAGGCAAATTTTTACTCTACTCCCAAATGGGGCTGGGGAGGCCGCCGGCACTATGCCCTGAAACTAGGTATCCAATTTGTTCTTTACTCCCAAATACCGTTGATTTGAGCTCCATATTACTATAGTCGGAAATAAAGTTCAGTTTAAGGGGTGATTTACGGCGTACCCCCAAAATTTGGATATCAAATTCGTTTTCTACTCTCAAATACCTTTCATTTGAGCCCCATATTGCCATAATGGGTCAATTAATTTATTCGACGATTTTTAGAAGGAAAAGAGCCACCTTGACTTGAACGAAAATGTTAATGTCATATTTTTAATCTACTCCCAAATATCTTTCATTAGAATCCTATATAGCCATTTGGGGGTATTTGGGGGTGAGGCGACCTCCCATTACTTGGACCTAATTTTTTATGTCATACTTGTAATCTACTGCCGTCCCATTGAGTCCCATATTGATAGGAACGTCGAATATTTCTGTTTAGAGGAGTTTGTGAGTTGGGGCGGCCCGCTGGGTACTTGGACCCAAAATTTAATATAATTATATTAATTATCTAGTCTCCAATACCTTTCATTTGATACCCTTATCCGATATCTAAAAATTATATAGCCTGTGTTTCCTTTTATTGATTTTACAGAACAAATATATAAGCCGAGTCTCATATAGTCATGATAGGTCATATGTCCATTTGGGGAGTTTTTAGGGGGTGCGGTGACCCCCTACACTTCAATCGGATTTTGTATGCCAGATTCGTAATCTACTCCCGAATACCTTTCATTTAGGCCCCATATTGATATGGACGACCAATTTGTCTGTTTTTGTGATATTTTGGGGTTAGGGTACTTGGACACAATTTTTAATACCATATTCGTATTCTACTCTTTAATATCTTTCATTTGATATCCATATTGTCTTTATAGGTCCACTTTTGATTTTGGGTGGTGTTTTTGGGGTAACGGGGGAGGGGGATTATAAAGCAAATTTCTTCTTTCTGAACATATTTGTAATCTACTCCCAAATACCTCTCATTTGAGTCCCATATTGTCATGATCGTCAAATAAACCTATTTTAAGGGGTTTTGGGGCTGGGCCGACCCCCTAGGTGCTTGGACCCAACTTTTATTATAAAATTCGTATTCTACTCTTGAATACCTTTCATTTGAATCCCATATTGTGCCGATAGCTCCACTTTCATTTTTGGGTAGTACTTTTGGGGTAAAGGGGAGGGTCCGCCTCCTCCCGATATCAAAAAATTATAAAGCCTATGATTCCTTCCAGACCAACCTACACAATCTGTGAAAATTTCAAGGTAATCGGTTCAGCCGTTTTTGAGTCTATGTGGAACAAACAAACACAAATTGAATTTTATATATAAGATACCAAACTTCTGTCAAATTAGCAAAAATTAAGGTAAGGTAGTTCCTAGTCTCGGAAACTCGTCCGCTTTGTGGCACGGCACCCAGAACAGGTGAGTTTTGAACTATTCAGCCATCTCGTTGAGAGATCTGCAATAGTCGAGGGCGGTTTTTGTGTTCAGAAATACGTTCTCCACGGATTTAATGGCTGCCTGACTGTGTGAGAAGATTTTTATGCCAATGGTCGTTATGGCATTATATCTGAGTCATTCTATGTAACTTTTGTTACCAGGGATATCGTAGTTCCAATCGGTTCTATCAGAAATACTGGTCATACTTTTTATCAAAAAGCGGCTCAGGTAGGGTGTAATCCACACTGCCCTGAACATCAGATATTGTATCAAGGATCACACCGTGTCCGTGGCCGCCACATGACCAATGAGAAAGCTCCCTTGACCGCACGGCAGTGGTCGCTGCAATTTGGGAAGCCACAATGTCCAGAGGCATTAGATGTAGCATTAAATTCAGAGCATCAGCCGCACTGAGGACGACACCAGATGCACAAACAAGCCATTTTTTGCATACGGTTATGTACTGAGCTGTAGGTGGACTTTTGAAGCGCCGTCCACCAGACCCCAACACCATATAGCATTATAGGTCTGACAAGTTCAGTATGTACCCAATGCATGACACGCGGTCTTAACGCCCAACTTTTGCCAATGGCTCTCTTGCAGGTGTATAGGGCAAGAGTTGCCTTTCTTGCCCTCTCCAAAATGTTGGATTTGAAGTAAATTTTCTTGTCCAGCAAAACACCCAGGTATTTTGCGCTTTCTGTAAATGGAACATTCTCTCCTCCCAAGGAGGCGGGTGGCACTGTAGGCAACTTGTATCTCCTGCTGAAAAGTACTACTTCTGTCTTGCACGAATTTACGCCTTGATCACTTTCGGTAGCCCACTTCGCTGTTGAATGTAGAGCTTCCTGAACTATATCTCTTAGAGTGCTAGGAAACCTTCCACTAACCGCAATTGCCACGTCATCAACATACGCGGCTACTTTTACACTTTTTCTACGAGAGACAATAATATATTGTTAATGGCTATATTCCATCATTATAAGATTCATCTTTTTCCCAGTGGGTCTTCATTATCCCACTATACTCTATCTCTCGGATCATGCTCACATAGGAGACTGATGTTCAAAAATTTCAATTTTATGCGGATTATGGTTAGCCTCTCAACCACCGGCGTGTATTTGGAGAAAGTGTCTGAGTCCCGACTTATCAAGAATCTACACCCGGTCCGCTCAGTACTGAGTGGAGTGCGGGTCCCATGACATAAATATAAGGGAGAAAATGGCACAGGACACGACACAGGGGGGGCATTTTATAGCCACTCCTTTAGGTGAGCACCAGAAATAACCTATTACGGGTGCTGACTGAGGAGGGATTTGAATCCGCTGCTATGAAGACTATGCTATAATAATTCTATGCAGAAGGGCCAAAAGGGTCTTACATATGACATTTGACTGGGCTAGACCCAGGGGTCTCAATGTTATGCCTGTTCACGAGGAAGATGAAGATGGACCAATTTAACGCACCACGTTTCCTCAATAAGACAATTTCGATATCTGACAAGGTCAAATACTTAGGTGTGATCTTGGACAGGAAACTGAATTGGAAGTGTCACGTTCAGGAGCGTACTGAGAAGGCTCACAGGTGTTGCTCACTATGTAGGCTGGCCGTAGGCTCGAAATTGGGTCTGAATCCGAGGATAGTCCAGTGGCTCTATAGGAGCGTGATTAGAGCAATATTTACTTACGCCTCAGTAGTTTGGCGGACTGCTATGGAGAAAAAGTTCTACATAAGGACAATACAATAGGTTCAGAGAACATGTTGTCTAGGCATAGCTGGAGCGATGAGGACCACGCCCACTAGGGCACTGGAGACTATTCTAGATATCCGACCCATTGACATACAGATTAAGTGTTAAGCAGTCACTGCGTCTATAAGACTTAAGGCGATGGGAGAATGGATTGAGGATGAGAGCAGCTCATACCATCGCGGTATAATCGAGGCGACGATAGGAAACCAGAAAGGAAGGGAAGAGGATTCCGATCGGATACCTGAGACCACTCTTGAGGTCGAGTGCGAGGCACTACTGCCAGCGGCTTTGTCTTGATCATGTTGCACAGATGAATCAAAGCTAGAGGACAGAGTGGGCCTGGGGGTCTACATTGATAATCCAGGGACTGAGATCTGTTTTACACTGCCTGAACATAATACGGTCCTGCAGGTGGAGATCCGGGCGATTACGAAATACGTGAGTAGTGGTATGGTGCTTACTCGAGGTCGTCGAGTGTGAACATCTTTACGGACAGTAAACAGGCTATAGGGGCAATAACAACCAAGACGGTAAGATAACGAACAGTCTTGCAGTGTAAGAAGGAGATTAGCGCCTTCTCTGAGGATGGCACAATCCGCATCGTTTGGGTGCAGGGCCATAACGGAGTGAGAGGGAATTAAAGGGCAGACGATTTGGCAGTGAAGGCCAAAGGACTCAATAAACTTGGTTAATCCGAAGCCTTTCGGATCGACGCAGGCCGAGTTAATGGCGGGGGCGACTTCTTACATATCAATAAGTGCTGTCCGATTCAAGTTTAAGCTCAATGATAAGGGGCCTACTTTTAGTGGCCGAGTCCGAACAGCGTGTCGCAGTGCGACACCAAACAGTCTGTGGGACGGCGAAAATTCTATGGGTGTGATCCAGATCGTGAAAAGACGAGGCTATTACTGAAAGGAAATAAGACGGAACTCAGAATAGCTATTGGAATCATAACGGGGACTACTAGCTCGCCTATGCAAAATCGGTGCGGCAAGTGATGGCATGTGTAGGGCATACGGGGAAGATGAGGAGACGTTGGAGCATTTCCTTTGTCTTTGCCTGGCTTTCACATTTAACAGACTAAAAATTGCGCCCTTTGGGGGCTCAAGAAGTAAAATAGAGAGATCGATTTATATGGGAGCTGTATCAGGCTATAGACCGATTCAGACCATAATAAAATCGTATGTTGATGGTCATGTAAGGATCCGTCGTACGAAATTTCAGGCAAATCGGATAAAAATTGCGACTTCTAGAGGCTCAAGAAGTCAAGATCCCAGATCGGCAGCAATATCAGGTTATGAACCGATTTGAACCTTATTTGGCACAGCTATTGAAAATCATAATAAAATACGTCATGCAAAATTTCAGCCAAATCGGATAAGAATTGCGCCCTCTAGAAGCTCAAAAAGTCAAGTCCCCAGATCGGTTTAAAGACAGCTATATCAGGTTATGGACTGATTTGAACCACACTTGGCACTGTTGTTGGATATCATAACAAAATTCTTCGTGCAAAATTTTATTCAAATCGGATAAGAATTACGCCCTCTAGTAGCTCAAGAAGTCACAATTCAAGATCGGTTTATATGGCAGCTATATCAGGTTATTGACCGATTTAAACCTTATTTAGCACAGTTGTTGGAAGTCACAGCAAAACACGTCTTGCAAAATTTCATTTCAATCGGATAAGAATTGCGCCTTCTAGAGGCTCAAGAAGTTAAGACCCAAGATCGGTTCATATGGCAGCTACATCAGGTTATGGAACGATTTGATCCATACTTGGCACGGTTGTTGGAGAAAACACGTCGTGCAAAATTTCATTCCAATCGGATAAGAATTGCGCCCTCTAGAGACTCAAGAAGTCAAGACCAAAGATCGGTTTATATGGCAGCTTTATCAAAACTTGGAGCGTTATGGCCCATTTACAATCCCAACCGACCTACACTAATAAGAAATATTTGTGCAAAATTTCAAGCGGCTAGCTTTACTCCTTCGAAAGTTATCGTGCTTTCGACAGACAGACGGACGGACGGACTGACGGATGGACATGGCTAGATCGACATAAAATGTCACGAAGATCAAGAATATAAATACTTTATGGGGTCTCAGACGAATATTTCGAGTAGTTACAAACAGAATGACGAAATTAGTATACCCCCATCCTATGGTGGAGGGTATAAAAACGGTTGAACCGATTACCTTGAAATTTTAACCGTTTGTGTAGGTTAGTCTGGAAGGAAACATAGGCTATATAAGTTTTTGTTATCGAAAGGGGGCGGACGCCCCTAACCTCAAAAGCACCACCCAAAATCAAAGTGCACCGATCGGGACAATATGGGTATCAAATTAGAAGTTTTGAAGAATAGAATACGAATATGGTATTAATATGGGGGTTCAAATAAAAGGTATTCGGGTGTAGATTACGAATCTGGCAGTGTCACCCCTCCTCCCAAAAAAAAGTCTCAAATGGGCATATTAGCCAATCATCACTATTTGGGACTTGGTTTGTTTGTTTGTTCCGTATAGGCTGAAAAACGGCAGAACCGATTTTCTCGAAATTTTCACAAGATTGTGTAAGTTGGTCTGGAAGGAAACATAGGCTATATAATTGTTCGATATCGAAGGTAAATCGATCGGATCAATATGGGTATCAAATAAAAGGTATTGGAGAGTAGAATATGAATATGTTAGTACAATTTGAGTCTAAGTACCCAGTGGGCCGCCCCAACCCCAAAAACTCCCCCAAACAGACATATTGAACGTTCATGTCAATATGGAACTCAAATGAAAGATATTCGGGAGTAGATAACGAATATGGCAAAAATATGAACTCAATGTAATGGAAGGTGTTTCCATACTCAAAAACTCGCCAAATGGGCATATTAGCCGATCATGGCTATATGGGACTCAAATGAAAGCAATTTGGTAGAAGATGAGGAAAATGACATTAACATGTGTGTAAAAGTATTTAGGCGGCGCTTAACCTTAATCACCTCAAATAGGTTATTTGATCCAAAATGACAATATGCGACTCAAATGAAATGTATTTGAAAGTAGAAACGTTATTCAGTTTTGGAGCCAAGTGTTTGTGGGTAAGACCCAAAGCACCCTCTAAATTGAACTTATTTCCCGAACATTATCGAAAAGGGGCTCAAATGAAAGGTTTTTGGGATTATAGAACGAATTTGATACTTATTTTTAGGGCAAGGTGGCAGAGTGCCAGCCCCAGCCTCAAAACGCCCTCCAAACCGTACATATTTATCGACTTTGGCAATTTTGGGTTTAAATAAAAGGTATTTGGGAGTAGAGCACGAATTTAACATTCGTATTTGGGTGAAATGTCGTAGATATCATCCCACCCCCAAAAAAACACTCCCCATCAAATAGATATACATACCAATCAAATAGGGCTCAAATGAAATAGGACTTATATACCGACTACAGTAATATGGAGCTCATATAGGGCCAAGTGTTTGGCTGGCCACCTCACTTCCGAAATGCACTCCAAACCGGATTACCCCCTACGATATAGGAGTCTAAAGAAAGGAATAGGGAATAGATCAAAAATTTGACCATAGACATTTCATTAAAGAACAGGGGCATAACTCTCACATATTAATGACAGCTGTCCGAGTTTAAGCTCAATGATAAAGAACCTGCTTTTTTTTTAGCCGAGTCCAAACGGAGTCCCACAGTGCGACACATATATGGGAAGAAGTTTTTACATGACTTCTATGGATGGCATAGATTAGGTTAGGTTGAAAAGAGGGTGCGGATTTTAATCTCCCCCATGCGCCTTAGCCAATAATCGGCTTGTTGTGTGCTCTAAAAACTAAAAAGTAACCTCGAAAAAGAAAATCTAAGTTAGGAATTCCGAGCTACTTAAAAAATCCTTAATTGTTTTCTATGTCACGCCCCTAAATTGGTTCATGTCTGGTATTGTGTCACCACCTAAGTATCGGTATTCGTTAGACGCGAAAGCCGGGCAATGGCGAAGGAAATACTCCAACGTTTCATCATCTTTCCCACATGCCCTACACATGCTATCACTTGCCGCACCGATTTTACATAAGTCAGTTCGTAGTCCTATGTGTCCCGTTATGAAGGCATAGTACTCCACTAATATCGCCTACATAAGAAGGGAAAAACCACCACTTAAAATGTTTCCAAAGTTCTCACCAGAATTTGAACGCATGTGTTTAGCAACATTTAGCATTTAGCGAACTTGATTACCTCTGCTCTTCTATGACACAAATTCGATATACACATTCGGGGCGAAATGTCCCCATCTAAAAACTCTACCAAAACTGGACTTGTATATCGACCATTGCTATATAAGGCCCAAACAAGTAAAAGCGTGCTATGTTCGGCCGGGCCGAATCTTATATACCCTTCACCATAGATCGCATTTGTCGAGTTCTTTTCCCGGCATCTCTTCTTAGGCAAAAAAGGATACAAGAAAAGAGTTGCTCTGCTATTAAAACGATATCAAGATATGGTCCGGTTCGGACCACAATTAAATTATATGTTGGAGACCTGTGTAAAATTTCAGCCAATTCGTATAAGAATTGCGCCCATTGGGGCTCACGAAGTAAAATAGAGAGAACGATTTATATGGGATCTGTATCGGGCTATAGACCGATTCAGACCATAATAAACACGTTTGTTGATGGTCATGAGAGGATCCATCGTACAAAATTTCAGGCATATCGGATAATAATTGCGACCTCTAGAGGCTCAAGAAGTCAAGATTCCAGGTCGGTTTATATGGCAGCTATATCAGGTTATGAACCGATTTGAACCTTATTTGACACAGTTGTTGAAAGTAAAAATAAAATACGCCAAGCCAAATTTTAGCCAAATCGGATAGGAATTGCGCCCTCTAGAAGCTCAAGAAGTCAAATCCCCAGATCTGTTTATATGACAGCTATATCAGGTTATGGGCGGATTTCAACCATACTTGGCACAGTTGTTGGATATCATAACGAAATACTTCGTGCAAAAATTTATTCAAATCGAATAAGAATTGTGCCCTCTAGAGGCTCAAGAAGTCAAGACCCAAGATCGGTTTATATGACAGCTATATCAGGTTATGGATCGATTTAAACCATACTTGGCACAGTTGTTGGGTATCATAACAAAACACGTCGTGCGAAATTCCATTCTAATCGGATAAGAATTACGCCCTCTAGAGGCTCAAGAAGTCAAGACCCAAGATCGGATTATATGGCAGCTATATCAGGTTATGGACCGATTTGAACCATACTTGGCACAGTTGTTGGATATCATAACAAAACACGTCGTGCAAAATTTCATTCTGATCGGATAAGAATTGCGCACGCTAGAGGCTCAAGAAGTCAAGACCCAAGATCGTTTTATATGGCAGCTATATCAGGTTATGGACCGATTTGAACTATACTTGGCACAGTTGTTGGATATCATAGCAAAACACGTCGTGCAAAATTTCATTCCAATCGGATAAGAATAGCGCACTCTAGAGGCTCAAGAAATCAAGACCCAAGATCGGTTTATATGGCAGCTATATCAAAACATGGTCCGATATGGCCCATTTACAATACCAACCGACCTACACTCATAAGAAGTATTTGTGCAAAATTTCAAGCGGCTAGCTTTACTCCTTCGGAAGTTAGCGTGCTTTCGACAGACAGACGGACGGACGGACATGGCTAGATCGACATAAAATGTCGCGACGATCAAGAATATATATACTTTATGGGGTCTCAGACGAATATTTCGAGTAGTTACAAACAGAATGACGAAATTAGTATACCCCCCATCTTATGGTGGAGGGTATAATAAAAGGTATAAGAGCGTCAAAGGTGCTGCAGAGCGGGCCCCGTTCGGCTAGTATCAAATAAAAAATCTATCACCAAACGAAAATTGGGCTTCTTCATCAGTAGAGTTGGATAAATTGGGTATTCTACAGTAATGTGGTTGGTTCAAAGGCAGAAATTGGCGGGATTTGTATAGAAGCACATTGTCTTCTAACTAAAAATTTGAAATTATTATCTGCGCAATGCATCAATTGAAATTCCAAAATTAGTCTTTTTCTTCGGACCTAAGTCAGTTTGGACTTGTATAGGACAGCAAAGGAAATTTTGATATAATTTTTTGTAGCTTCTACATGGTGTATGTATTTTTAAGTATTTATTTTCTTTGTTTTGTTCCGGATGGCAATTGAAGCCATAAAACACGAGGGAACCAGTCTTGCCAACAAAAATGAATAACGTCCCCCCCAAAAAAACGACACAACCACTTCAACAACAAAATTGAATGTTCTGTGACGTTTCTTATTAAAATAAGTTACTTTAATGTTGTTGTTGTTGTCGTAGCATTTTTGAAAAAAAAAGAAAGAAAACGAAATAAACCAGAATATAAAAAAAAACAACCGGAAGTTTATGAATTAAGAACCGGAAAATTGAGAAAGGTTATGTTAAGAGAAGACAACCAGCAATTGCACACTCACCATACAACACAGCCAAAACTCTCACTGCTGGCTGTGGTGCTCTTTTGTATTAATGACTCCTTCTCGCTCTCTCTCTTTTTTACCTGCTGTTTTCTTTGACATCGCTTGTAAAGTGACATCTTTTTAAGGTAAAGGCAAGAATACAACAAAAAGACAATAACAACAACAACATGATGTTAAAAATGCATCATCATTAAATGCTGTTGTCGTTGGGGATAAATGATGTGCACACGGGGGAACAAGGGAGAGAAAAACGACGAAAAGAAAAAGACGACCGCAATGCCAAGAATGTTATGCCACCAGTATCAGCTGCTGCCACAGACGGACAGACAGAACAGGTCTCTCGCCTTCTGTTGTAGAGAATTGATGTAATCGCAATTAAGGCGAATATTTACGAGCACTACACCGGTTAGAGCGATGTTTGTGGGGATGTTGATGTTGGCTGCAATGATGACAATGACGTTGAGTTTTTACTACTTCACATAGTTGTTGGAGAATTATGATGACCAGAGTCTAGAATGAAGATGAAACTCTTGAAACCCTTTTCATGCCCGCTTTAAAATCTAATAGTACTCGTGGCTTCAGTAAGAAGGGAATAAACGCCTAAAGCGATTATAGATCTTTATGTTCTAATAATAATAATACTAATAACACATGCAATGAAAAGGGTCGAACAATCTATAGAAATCCCTTGTTGAAATAAACTGGATCACATTTTCTATAGTACATTGGATAGGTGGAAAGGCAGTCTGTATTGGTTAAGGTACCATATAAAATGAGTGCCCATATATTGGTGAGAATATACGAAAAAGGAAACATATTGACTTCCTATGTTCAAGATGAGCACGGTGCCCAAGCCAGGAAAACCATTGAGCTAGGGCTCAATAAGGCACTATTACAGGGAAGATTTGCCTTTGTACATTGCAACCACATGGGCCCTCTCGTTCCCCTCGATAGGGTAAAACAAGTAAAAGCATGCTATGTTCGACCGGGCCGAATCTTATATACCCTCCACAATAGATCGCCTTTGTCGAGTTCTTTTCTCGATATTTCTTTTTAGGCAAACAAAGGATAAAGAAACTAATTACTATTATATTGGAGCTATATCAAGTTATGGTCCGATTCGGATCATAGTTCATTTGAATGTTGGAGACCATAGTAGAAGTCATTGTGTAAAATTTTAGCCAATTCGAGTAAGAATTACGCCCTTTAGGGGCTCAAGAAGTTAAATTGAGATATCGGGTTATATGGGAGCTATATTAGGCTATAGACCGATTCGGACCATATTTGACACGAATGTTGAAGAGAAGCCGTTGTGCAAAATTTCAGCCAAATCGGATAATAAATACGCCCTCTGGAGGCTCAAGAAGTCAAGATCCCAGATCGGGTTCAAAGGCAGCTATATAAGGTTATACATCGATTTGAACCATATTTGGCACAGTGGTTAGAAGTCATAACAAAACACGTCATGTGAAATTTCAACCAAATCGGATAAGAATTGCGCCCTCTAGAGGCTGAAGAAGTCAAGCCCCCAGATAGATTTATATGACAGCTATATAAGGTTATGAACCGATTTCAACCATACTCAGCACAGTTGTTGGAAGTCATTATAAAACACCTCATGCAAAATTTCAGCCAAATCGGATAAGAATTGTACCATTATGTGGCAGCTATATCAAAACAAGGACCAATATAGCCCATTTACAATCCCAACCGTCCTACACCAATAAGAAGTGTTTGTGAAAAATTTCAAGCGGCTAGCTGTAGTCCTTCGAAAGTTTGTGTGCTTTCGACTGACAGACGGACGGATGGACAGACGGGCGGATGGACAGACGGACAGATTGGCAGACGGACAAATGGACAGACGGACGGACATGGCTAGGTCGACTTAAAATGCCATGACCAGCGAGAATATATATGCTATATGGGGTCTAGACGAATATTTCGAGGAGTTACAAACAGAATGACGAAATTAGTATACCCCCATCCTATGATGGAGGGTATATAAATATTAATGTCTTTTAATCAAGAGGGTACGGATATTGTTGTGTGCTCTAAATTCTAAAAGGTTACCTCTCGCTTTCCCGGAAAAGAGGAACAAAAGGCGATTGCTGTTTATGAGTTGAATTAAACATAGTTCTTCACTGATGACTCCAGAATGCAGACAGGAATATGATTGGAGGTTTACTCAGAGACACACGACATCGGTATATAAGTTGGACTGCCGGACAAGTGTAGGGTCTATCTGGCAGAGTGGGGTAGACCTACCACTTGAAAACTTGAGATATTCATATATTACAGTTCATATATGATTATCTAAAGTTTCGAAAGTGGTAGGTCTACCCTTCTCTGCTAGAAAGACCCTACACAAGGCGGCCCTCAAGGCCTTAGATTAGAAGACGATGAGGGCGAATTTCCAGGCAGAGTGTTTGGACGCCCTGAGCTGGCTTCTGGCTCAAGACGTAGTGTTGGCCTGGGTTCTCGGATACGTCGGTATTCTGGGGAATGAAAGGGCGGATGAGTATGCTTCAACGCCAGGCAGATCTGAAGCCGGTTGCTTCTTCCGGTGACCTACCCATAATACCGATGATGTCGCCATAGGCGAGATGCGTATGTTCTCTTGTGAGAAGTGTGCCATGCCTGTTCACACCAGCATCTCGTAAAATCTTTTCTAACGGAATATTAAAAAGATAAGGCTGTATCTATGTCTGAAACCTCGTTTGGAATTGAACGTTTCGGAGAGGTTCTTTCTTATTTTCACTGAGTCGTCTTAGTTTTGCAGGGATACCAAATTAAGACATAACTTGAAATATCTTCATCGTAGGCGGCTTTGTACTCAACGAAAAGATGGTAGGTGTTGATTTGTCCTTCTCGGGTCTTTTCCAGGATTTGGCACAGTTTAAATAACTGGTCTATGGTGGATTAACCAGGGCTAAGGCCACATTTCAATCTTTCACACAGTATGCTCGATAGTATATTTTATGCTATGGGGAGGAGACTTAAACCTCTGTAGTTGGCACATACCGTCTTGTTCCTTTCTACGGGACATAGTATGCTGAGGGTATGTGTTCTTCATCGGGTATGCGTTCTTCTAGCCAAATAGCGCAAACAATCTGATGCATACGCCTTTTCAGCGTCTCGTCTCCGGTCATAAACAGTTCCACCGGCAACCCATCGGCCCCTGCTGCCTTATAGTTTAGCAGCCGGCTTACTCCTACTTGGAACTAGTTTTGACAAGGTGGTAATTATTTTATATACCATCGTCAGGGATTGGTTTTGCGGTATACTCATGGCCGCTATCATCGGATACGAGCAGATGGGAAAAGTGTTCTTCCCATATCCTCAGCACACTGTCTGTGTCTGTTACCAGATTTCCTTCTTTGTCTCTGCAGGAGGATGTGCCTGCACCAAAGCCATTGGTTTGATGTTCCTGAACCTATCGATTCGCTCACACTTACGTCTTTTAATTTTCCTATTCTTCCTGCGGAAGAGACGTTTCGCCTCTTTTCTTTTCTCCCGATACCTCTCCATCGCCTGACGCATTGCTACTGACTGCAGTGTTACCCTGTACGCCGCATTTTTGTCTTCAGTAGCTTTTTCGCACTCCTGGTAGTACCATGGGTTCCTTGTGGGAGGCTTTTGGTATCCAAGTGCGGATGTTGCAGCTCTTTCCATGGAGCTGGCAATTGTTTGCCATTGCGCTGCTATACTATGGGCACAGGGAGTGCTTTCTTCTAGCAATTGGGTTAGTCGATTGGGTATGCCGTTGCCATCTGTTGTGTTTGCAGCTTTTCGACTTCCAGTTTCCGTGCTGTGTCAGAAACTTTGCTGCAACAAGATAATGATGCGAATCAATGTTCGATCCTCGAATCGATTGTACATCTGACACGCTGGTTAATGCCTTAATCATTACCTCCACAGAACAAAGAAATCAAGGTTTAGTCCCAAATTGCAAAACTGATTAAAAATAAAACATGCTACGGTCTTCTTAGCCTTAATACCAGCTCTATATTCAACATTCTCTTTCTTTAAGATAAGATTACGTTGATCTCCTAAACCCCCATGATTTTACTTTCGTTGATCGATAGTTTCTGAATCAACGCCATATCTATTTCATTTCTATGCAAATGGAGTATAGGGCATCTTAGTGGCTGCTACACATTCGTAGAGGAGGCCACCATAGCGCAGAGGTAAGCATGTCCGCCTATGACGCTGAACGCCTGGGTTCGAATCCTGTCGAGACCATCAGCGGTGGTTTTCCCCTCCTAATGCTGGCGACATTTTTGAGGTATTTTGCCATGTGAAAACTTCTTTCCAAAAAGATGTCGCTCTGCGGCACGCCGTTCGGACTCGGGTATAAAAAAGAGGTCCCTTATTATTGAGCTTAAACTTGAATCGGACTGCACTCATTGATATGTGAGAAGTTTTCCCCTGTTCCTTAGTGGTTCGTGGTCAAAATTTGAATTTCCATTTACTCAGTCGTGGATATTGAACTAAATCGTGTTAATCATCCGATACTTACAGTGGTCCAAACTCAATACACTATACTGTAATGGTCCAATCTCTATGTTCCTCATCCGATATAGGCATTACGATGGAACTAGTTAGCCCTAGCGTTAGCCATAAAACTCTAGGTTATAGACAGTGTCCCCATTGACTGACTAAGAAAGTAACTCTCATATCGGTTTGCTAAAAATCTTTAACACATTGATTTATGTTTTCGCATTGCAAGTTTCAAAGATATTCAAATTTAGTTTAAAATTTCGATATCAATCCGGATATACGAGTACATAAATCATTTTGTACAAAAACGCACCAAATTTCAAATGAAAATTAAACCGCATTTAATGTCGTCGGCAATGTGTCATCAAATAAAAAGTGCAAAATATGTTTTATCATCTCTTAACAGATGTTTAAATAACTGCCCAATTTGATGTAATAACAATAATGCCGGCAAGTGTTTCGCGGGGTTATTAAATACCGGTTTGGGCTGCTGAATACCGTTCAGACTACATATGACTGGGTAACATAGGGTGTCCAAAAACAAAAGTCTCATGCGAAATAACAAATGTGCAATTTGACACGTAATTACTTGTCTCGTAACTACTGTCAGTGTCAAAGACATTTTCGTTGACATTCAAGAGAAGTAAAAAAACGAATGTGTGAATGTGTGTGTGTATGTGTGTGTGGTTGTTGCCTCAAAGTGTTTCGCTGTGCTCTCTTTCATAACTCACCTCATTTTCTCTATGAGGGGAGGTGGTTTGTGATCAAATAAACAATTTACGAGTATGGCTTAATCGTGTATTGTTGTTGTTTGTATGTATGTATGAATGTTTTCTTCTTCTTCTTCTTTTCGTTCTCCCTACGTATAAACGCCGCTACTTAAAGTGCATGGTGGCTATGGTGGTGGTGTAACACGAGCTTCATATGAGGGTTCTCCATAACGGCATCAATACATGCTCACCCACCATACGCACACATGTCACACATTTGACGAGCAGAAACCCTTCGCCTAAGGATCATTTTACACTTTCAGAACACACACACTTGGAACGAGGTAGGTAGGTAGGTAGATAGGCTGCTTGCTCTTGGCGATTTTTTTTTAATATTTATTTTGTATGGGAGATATTTGTTTACTTACAGTAAAGTAAACATTTTGTACCTCTTTGGCTTATTTGTTTTTATTTTTCGTAGAATATTTGAGCCTTTCTGTTTCATTGGACTACATACTAGCATTTTTTCCTGCCTTAATCAATGAAACCATAAAATTGTTGTACAACAAATGCAGGACACAATAACCCATACACATTACCAAACATGCATCTGCCTCTAGTATGGACAAAGTAATTCAAAAATGTATGAGTTTCACCTGCGAGTGCACAGTGAAGCATGCTGGAACAAAGGGAAATCGAAAGGTCTATCAATGATTCGATGTGTGCTGAGGATAAGTGAGTGTTAAGGGAACTGCAATGGGATCTCCAGATAATGTTGGGTTCAAATCGTTCAAATATAAGCCTTTTATCTTAGCACAAGTTCAGATTATACAAGAAGTAAATAAAGCACATTAAGATATTGTTGGGAATAACGAGGGCTGCTATATAAATTTATGGTCATATAATAAAAATGCTATTTATACCCTACAGGGTATTATAACATTGTGAATTTGTTTGTTGTTGTTGTCGGCGCAGCCACATTTTCTCATTGAGGTGGGGAATCTCGTCAAGCTCCTATAGGTGAGCCTGCTCGTTTTAGTCCAAGAGACCGATCGCCGCGGGAACATGTTGGCCATTGGTTTTTTAAAGGCGCCAATAACTCGCCTTGTCATATCGAGCAACATAGGCTCTCAGTATTTGTGCAAGAGCCGGTGCCGCCCGGCCTCTCACTGAGACTCTCCCCTCGATACTCGATTATCCGCAACTTATGGACAAGACAAGCTTCTCGTGAAAGTAATGAACACCACACAAATTGGAGCTCAATGTTCCAGGCTGTGTGGTGCTCACAGCTATACCCGGAAAGAAGAAAGCTAGACCCATTGACAAGTATATCAGAATCATTTTCTGATTCGATTTGGCTATGTCCGTCTGTCTGTCCGTCCATCTCCCTGTCTGTCCATTATTATTTGTGTACAAAGTACCATTCGCAATTTTCATCCGATCATCTTTAAAGTTGGAGCGGCCATCTTTCTTGGCCTAGAGACGAAATTTGAAAAATCAGTTCATACACAGCTCCCATTGATATGTTCGTCCGATTTGGACTAATACTGCAATAGTATCGTTTTGTGAATCGGTTCTCATGAAATTCGGTACAAGGGAATCTCTTATAAGTCTCGACATTTCTGGTGAAATTGATAGCAATCGGTTCAGATACAGATATAGCTACCATATATACCTTTCGCCCGACTTCCACTTTAAGAACCTTTGCAAGTGCCTGTATCAGACGATCATCTTAAAACTTTGCATTACGCGTTTTTCTACGACTACCAAAAACGTGCGGGTTTTGATCAAAATCTGTTCAGATTTGGATATAGCTCTCGTATATATATTCGTCCGATTTCGACTAATATTGTAATTACGCGGACATTTATTAACCGATTCATATGAGATTTGATGCAAAGGATTCCCTTATGATTCCCGACATTGCTGTGGAATTTCATAGAAATCGGTTTATATTAAAATATGCAAATGCAAATGCAAATTTTGCCCATGAACATTCCACTAAGGAACAAGGGCAAACTTCTCACATATCAATGAGTGTAGTCCGATTCAAGTTTTAAGCTCAATGATGAGGGGCCTCCTTTTTATAGCCGAGTCCGAACGGCGTGCCGCAGTGCGACACCTTTTTGGAGAGAAGTTTTACATGGCATAGTATCTCACAAATGTTGCCAGCATTAGGAGGGGAAAACCACCACTGAAATTTTTTTCTGAGGGTCTCGCCAGAATTCAAACCTTGGCGTTCAGCGTCATAGGCGGAAATGCTAACCTCTGCGCTACGGTGGCCTCCGATAGACCCCGATATATATGTATCAACCGATTTTCATTTTTTGAGGTTTTGTCAGCGTATTTCGTAACACATTTTTCTCTAAATTTTGATTTTCTATGATTTTAACTATGTATGCCGACATTGATTAAAATCTGTAAAGATTTAGATATAGCTCTCATACATATTTTTACCCGATTTTGACTAATATTGCAATAACTTAGTCATTTGTCAGCCGATCCTCACAAAATTTGTTACTAAGGTTTCTCTTATGGCTTTTCTGACTACTGATAAATGTTATAGGAGTCTGTTCAGATCTAGATATAGATCCCATATTTATGTATCTCCCGATTTTCACTTTAGAGCCTTTGCTAACGCGTTTATCAGTTGATTCACTCAATATTTTCCACTACGATTTTTTCTATAACTCCCACAATATGTTCGGATTTAGGTCGAAATTCTGCATTTCAAATTTCGACGGCTTAACCTTTGGTGTAGGGTATCAAAACATCGGCTTCGCCTGACTTTAGCCCGTCCTTACTTGTTTTTATCATCAAAAGAGGTTAGTTTTTATACCCACCATAGGATGGGGCATACTAATCTAGTAATTCCGTTTGTAACGCCTCGAAATATTGATCTAGGACCCCATAAAGTATATATATTTTTGATCGTCTACCGATTTAACTTCTTGAGCACCTGAAAGCCACATTTTTTTTTAGATTTCGCTGAAATTTAGCATAGGTTGCCTTTTTCAACAATGTCCATTCGTCTGCCACAGAGGCGGCATTAAGAAATGCTTAATTGGATAATTTACATGATTTGAATAGCTGTACTGCTGTTTCCCAGATTAGAGGTAGAAAGCACGTTTAACGTTCGCAGACATTTATATATTAACAGATGAATGGAAGTATCTGAATTTTAATTTTAAAACAGTAAATTGTTTCAAGCTACCCGTCATCCGACCCAAATATGGTTCTGCTCGGACTATACCTAGATACAGCTGCCATATAGACCGATCTCGCGCTTTAGGGTCTGAAGCCCATAAAAAGCTTTATTACCCGATTTCGCTTAAATTTGAAATAGTGAGTAGTTTTAAGCCACCCGACTCAATTGTGGATAAGATCGGAACATATTTAGATAAAGCTGCCATATAGACCGATCTTCGGATTAAGGGTCTAAAGCCCATAAAAGCTTTATTTGTTAGCCGATTTCAAAACGTACACACTGGCGGCATGCATTGACTTCGAGGGGGTTTTTAACAATGTGTGGACCGACACACTGATCCAATCCTTAGACCAGTACCAGGTGGACCCGGCCCTTAGAGACTGGATAAACCATATGCTAAGAAACAGGTGGATACATTGGGTCCCATGGCATAAATATAATGGAAAAGTGGCACAAGACATTATATATATAATACTTCTAAGGAGTAAGGATCCGAACGAGATATGCAGAAGATCCGAAAAGGTCTTTCATATGGCATATGACTGGGCTAGACCCAGGGGTCTCAATGTTAACACAGAGAAGACTGAAATATGCCTGTTCACGTGGAAGACGAAGGTGGGCCAATTTGAAGCACCACGTTTCCTCAATAAGACGATTTCGATATCTGACAAGATCAAATACTTAGGTGTGATTTTGGACAGGAAACTGAATTGGAAGTGTCACATTCAGGTGCGTACCGAGAAGGCTCACAGATGAGACTATGTGTGGCAGCCACAGCGGGCATGAGATTTAAGGCGATGAGAGAATGGATTGAGGATGAGAGCAGCTCATACCATTGCGATATAATCGAGGCGACGATAGGAAACCTGGGAGGAAGGGAAAATGTTTTCGATCGGATACCTGAGATGAATCTTGAATTCGAGTGTGAGGCACTGCTGACATCGGCGTTGTCTTGTATTGACGGAACCCTAGTGTTACCATCTGGAAGATCATGTTATACGTATGGATCAAAGCTAGAGGACAGAGTGAGCCTGGGGTTTACATGAAGAACCCACGACTGAGATCTGTTTTAGACTGCCTGACCATAATACGGTCCTGCAGGCGAAGATCCGGGCGATCACGGAATGCGTGAAGTGGTGTGGTGCTAACACGAGGACGTCGAGTGTGAACATCTTTGCCGACAGTAAAATTGCCATAAGGGCAATAACAACCAGGACAGTAAAGTCGCGAAAAGTCTTGCAGTGTAAGAGACGTTGGAGCATTTCCTTTGTCATTTCCCGGCTTTCGCGTCTAACAGATACCGGCACTTAGGTGGAGACACAATACCAGACATGAACCAACTTAGGGGAGTGGTATTGAAAACAATTAAGTATTATGTAAGTAGCATGGAATGCCTAACTTAAAATTTTCTTTTAAGAGGTTACTTTATAGTTTTTAGAGCGCACAACAAGCCGATTACTGGCTTAGGTGTATGTCCATAGTGGCAGGGGGCGGATTAATATCTGCACCTTCTCTCAACCTAACCTAACCTACCCAATTTCACTGAAATTTGAGAACTAAACATTACATTTGAACTAAATATGGTTCTGATCGGACTATATTAAGATATAGCTGCCATAAGGTCGATCTATCGATTTAGTGTCTGAAACCCATAAAATCGGCATTTTAAACCCTATTTCTCTATAATTTTAAGTAAGAAGTTGTTTTAAGCCTCCCGACATCCGATCCAAGTATAGTTCAAAGTGGATTATATTTAGATATAGCTGTTATATAGATCGATCTGCCGATTAAGGATCTGAAGAACATAGATTTGAAATAGTGAGTTGTTTTTAGCCTATCGGCACCCGACCCAAATATGATCCAGATCAGACCATGTATATATTGCATAAATAGCGGGTTTATTGGCTTATTTCGCTGAACCTTTTACTTGCGTAAGAGTTCTCGGGATCTGAATAAAATTGGATGAGAACCCATTTATAACGACTCGTATACCATTACCGACACCTAATGCGAAAAGCTTTGATAGTAGTGTACCGTGCCAGACCCTATCAAATGCCTTGGAGATATCTAGGGCCACGACGTAACTCTCACCAAATGCCATGAAGTCGCTCGTAAAGCGATTTCTGGTGAACCCATACTGTTGGTCACTAAGAAGGCCATTAGACTGTAAAAACCTGACAAGATGACGTTAGACCATGCTCTTCATAACTTTGGAGAGAGCGAAGCATATCGCAAATGGCCGGGTTGTTCGCCTCACCCTTTTTGGGTATTAGCTTAACGTTCGCAACCTTTCAACGCGCAGGAAAAACTTTCGCACGGTAAGCAAAGTTGAAAAGGATGCGTAATGGACGAGCAAGCGTCGAAGAACCCTTGCGCAAGACAAGTGTTGATATGGCATCCGGGTCCGGGAAAAATGCTGTAGCATTTATATCGTTATCTATAGACAAGTAAAAAGGCATTAAATTTTGGATACCCACCGCCTCGGGTATATATGTAAACCCCCTTTCGTCGGTGAAAATTGGATAACTTAGGCAACCAAATTCAGCACGGACATTGATTGTCACTGTTGAATTTTGAATTTAAAATTTCAACAAAATCGGTTAATAAATACAACTTTTATGAGCTTCAGACCCTTAACCGGCATATCGGTCTATATGACAGCTATATCTAAATACAGTCCGATATGAACCATATTTGAGCCGGATGTTGGGAAGCGTATCTAAATACAGTTTGGAATGAGTAAATGAATATACCCCCTATCCTACGGTGGTGGGTATAAAAATATAGTTTCCAATTAAAAGTATTCATGAATGTATCCATGCATTTCTATTGTAATCTACTATTCCATCGTACCTTTTATTTAATACCCCCTATATTATGAATTTTGTGTTGATCGCATATTCCTCAAACATCTTCTCCCTAAGTTCGTACAAGTCTTATATAATGCCCGATCCAAATGGTATTCAAAGTTAGCAACTGCTCTCAAGTGTCATGGTATTTCTACATGATTTGCACACTGCTTGGCTAGTTATGCTATATGTACCGCATTAACTGCAAGTCGTGCTGATCTCCTTCATAATCTCTCTCTCAATATTCGTCTGTTGTTGCGTTCCGAATCAACCCATGGGATCTTTCCCATTATGCGGACAGCCTCTTTACCCTCATTGCCACTGATGCGTCTCTCTTCCATCTTCCGAATTTGGATCGCGTTGCCACAAATGGTTTCGAGTTCTCCTCGACTTTACCGCCAAGCTGTTCGCCCTTTCATTCCCTCTTTCTCAACAGTGTATCCTATATCCCAAATAGTGTGGATCCTACCCCTTGTAGCGTTAACGTTAATCGCACTTTACCCAAGTGATTTTTGTCGCCGATATCTTCGAGCCACCTGTGTAGTTTCTTGTGATATCCTAATATACCAGTCCTGCCGTCCGGTTATTCCCTTACTAATGCTGGTTATTCCCTTACTAATGCTGGCTACATTTATGAGGTATTCTGTTATGTTAAAACTTCTCTATCAAGTGGTGTCGCTATGCGGCACGCCATTCGAAGTCGTCATAACAAAGATGACCTCTTATCATTGAGCTTAATCCCTAATCGGATTGCACTTATTGATAAGAGAGAAACATCCCCTGTTCCTTAATGGAACGCTCATGGGAAATTTAGCAGTAGTTAGTAGGATATCGCGTTGTTTTCCCAAAGTCTAGCATCTAATTCATACCAGTTTTATATCGCCTTCTTTTAAAGGTTGAAGCATTTGCGCAACCTTGCCAATATTGCGAAACTCCTCTTTCATACAGGTCGTTTTTTGGGCTAGTTTGCTTTATTGAATATCTGTTTCTCGAAAGACCTCACTATCGCAACCCCAATTCTCTATCTATGTATCGCACCCTTAAGCAGACATCGACGTTCTGTTCATTATTTTAACAGCGCCATCTGCATGTTACATTAAATAAATTGACAACTAATTCTCCACTTAGTCTTTGCCTTATTGGTTATGGAGATTTGATCCAGGCCTACGACATTGAAAGTTTTCTCCTTCCTTTGGAAGAGTTCCCATTTCTCCACGACGTGCTCTTGATTTTGTATGACTAAGACCTTCAGCATTATTGGGTTGCCATTGTGGACGAAAGATGTCCTTCTTTCTCACCAAGTCGAGTTTGGCGTCCTTATAATGGGTCAAGATGTTCCCAATGAGCCTCCTTAGGGTCTCTATACATCCTTTCACAACTCCGAGTCAGCATTTCTGCTTTGTACTTGCTAAGCATTCATGCAGACTTGATCCGGATCTACCACAAGTAGTGTTTCCTCATCGTACTACTCCCGCTTTCTTCATGGAAAGATCTTGATTTTGTTTGTTTAAACCTCCAGCATGAGTTCCCTAGTGAACTTACTTTACAGTCTCTTATAGTATGTAGGCCATCGCCTTTGTGGGCTGACGGATGTCTGTCTTCCTTGGCAAGTCGCGCTTTCTGTCCTATCAGGGATCGAGGATGTGCCCTATGAGCCTTCCTTCGTCTCTCTCCGCCTTCGTTGGCAGGGGATGTTCCTCGCAAATTCCAGCGCCAGGAGCCCATGATCCTATCTTTGAGAATTTTACCGGAAGCACAATTTGTATCGATGACTGCATATACCAGCCCGTCCTTGTATTGTTTCCTATCTACTTTGCCACATAACTTTACCTGCGGCCACCAAAAGTGCGCTACAGCCATCTCAGAAGTTTCTGTGTACCATGGCGTACTGCAGAGGACTCACATTGGAGATTCCAGTGTGCGGGATTAGACTCCATCTTTCCGAGCAACTTGAAAGCGGGAAGTCCTTTTTGCAGCGTTTTTGCAGCGTTGTGGCTTCCGGTTGATCTAGTCGTCTTTAGTGGTGAACTTTGTGATATTGCCATTCACTTCATTCATCACTTTTTGAGATCGGCGTGCGATTTCGCGCTCGAATGCTATTTTTATTAAATTTGTTTTTGACATGTCGCATTACCATCGACTACAAGTTTCAACACATCAAGACCTGCCCACCGTGGCGCCGAGGTTATCATGTCCGTCTATGACGCCATTCGCCTGGGTTCGAAACCTTCCGAGAATAACCCAAAAAAAAATTGCGGTGGTTATCCCCTCCTAAAGCCGGCGACATGTTACGGCTGCCATGTAAAAACTTTATCCCAAAGAGGTGTCGCACTAAGGCACTCCATTCGGGCACGGCTAAAAAAGGAGGGCCCTGGCCATTGAGCTCAAAACTAGAATCGGCCAGCAATCAGTGATAAATGATAAGTTTGCCCACTGTTTGTCAATGGAATGCTTGTGAGAATGTATGATTACACCTGTAGAAGAAATGGGCCGATATCCTTCAGAGGGGTTTTTTTAACTCTGGAGAGAGATGAAAACTGAATGAACTTTGACTAGCATCGAAATATTATAAAGTTATTTAATCTACTAATAACCCTTTCCTTAGGCAATTTACTTCTTGTATTTCACCCATTTAGAATAATCCACTGTGCTCTGTTTTGTTTTTTGCTCAATCATCCTTGAGTGTGTCGCTTGATTTAATCTGAAATAAGGGGACATGAATGAGAAGTTCTTTATGGCGATTATTATGAGGGTGTGTCTCCTATTACCCTGGGTATATGCATGGTGTCTTTTGATCCGTGTACATGATTTCGATTGGTATGCGAGCAATGGCATGAAAATGACTTGGAGAATATGTGGCAACTTGTATTGGCAGTCGGCAGGGAGTGCAGAAGAACACTTTCCGTCTGGCAAGCTGACAACAACAGAAAAGACACATCACACATTCGAAATCCACTTTCCACACTCTATGGCATGCCTGGCTGGCTCTACAGTGTGGAGTGACTACACACGCTCACATTGCTCTTCATATACGAAGAGATTTATTTTTATGATAATAACACAATTTGTTTATTATCACAGGAAACATAATTTATGGTGGGAGAATTTTTATTTTGTTGCACGAGGCAACGCGACGCGACGCGACGCGACGCGACGCGACGCAACGCTCTGCTCTCTGCCATGACAGCAGCAGACCTTTTAGAATGTCTTCTTTGGCGGTTCTACTGCTGATGGTGGCCTGCTGGTACATAGGCTGGTGAGTGCTGCGGCGACTGGGTAGGGATGAGTTGATGCCAATGAAATTCTTCATCCCATAAGCCTGTAACTAAGTCCTATAATGTTTTCTTTAGGCGTTGTTGTTATATTTTATTGCGTTTTTTCCCTGTTATTGCTGCGCAACATAAATAAACCTTTTAATTTAATTGAATCGTCTACACGAGTTCTCACAAACGAAACGAGAGATTCTATCCATTCGTTGTTTTTATACCCTCCACCATAAGATGGGGGGTATACTAATTTCGTCATTCTGTTTGTAACTACTCGAAATATTCGTCTGAGACCCCATAAAGTATATATATTCTTGATCGTCGTGACATTTTATGTCGATCTAGCCATGTCCGTCCGTCTGTCCGTCCGTCCGTCCGTCCGTCCGTCCGTCCGTCCGTCCGTCTGTCTGTCGAAAGCACGCTAACTTCCGAAGGAGTAAAGCTAGCCGCTTGAAATTTTGCACAAATACTTCTTATTAGTGTAGGTCGGTTGGTATTGTAAATGGGCCATATTGGTCCATGTTTTGATATAGCTGCCATATAAACCGATCTTGGGTCTTGACTTCTTGAGCCTCTAGAGTGCGTAATTCTTATCCGATTGGAACGAAATTTTGCATGACGTGTTTTGCTATGATATCCAACAACTGTGCCAAGTATGGTTCAAATCGGTCCATAACCTGATATAGCTGCCATATAAACCGATCTTGGGTCTTGACTTCTTGAGCCTCTAGCGTGCGCAATTCTTATCCGATCAGAATGAAATTTTGCACAACGTGTTTTGTTATGATATCCAACAACTGTGCCAAATCGGTCCATAACCTGATATAGCTGCCATATAAACCGATCTTGGGTCTTGACTTCTTGAGCCTCTAGAGTGCGCAATTCTTATCCGATTGGAATGAAATTTTGCACGACGTGTTTTCTTATTATATCCAACAACAGTGCCAAGTATGGTTCAAATCGGTCCATAACCTGATATAGCTACCATATAAACCGATCTTGGGTCTTGACTTCTTGAGCCTCTAGAGTGCGCAATTCTTATCCGATTGGAATGGAATTTCGCACGACGTGTTTTGTAATGATACCCAACAACTGTGCCAAGTATGGTTTAAATCGGTCCATAACCTGATATAGCTGCCATATAAACCGATCTTGGGTCTTGACTTCTTGACCCTCTAGAGGGCGCAATTCTTATCCGATTTGAATGAATTTTTGCACGAAGTATTTCGTTATGATATCCAACAACTGTGCCAAGTATGGTTCAAATCGGTTCATAAACTGATATAGCTGTCATATAAACAGATCTGGGGATTTGATTTCTTGAGCTTCTAGAGGGCGCAATTCCTATCCGATTTGGCTGAAATTTTGCATGACGTATTTTATTTTTACTTTCAACAACTGGGTCAAATAAGGTTCAAATCGTTTCATAACCTGATATAGCTGCCATATAAACCGATCTGGGATCTTGACTTCTTAACCCCTAGAGGTCGCAATTATTATCCGATATGCCTGAAATTTTGTACGATGGATCCTCTCATGACCATCAACAAACGTGTTTATTATGGTCTGAATCGGTCTATAGCCCGATACAGATCCCATATAAATCGTTCTCTCTATTTTACTTCGTGAGCCCCAATGGGCGCAATTCTTAAACGAATTGGCTGAAATTTTACACAGGCCTCCAACATATAACTTAATTGTGGTCCGAACCGGACCATATCTTGATATCGTTTTAATAGCAGAGTAATTCTTTTCTTATATCCTTTTTTGCCTAAGAAGAGATGCCGGGAAAAGAACTTGACAAATGCGATCCATGGTGGAGGGTATATAAGATTCGGCCCGGCCGAACTTAGCATGCTTTTACTTGTTTTTTTCTTCTCTTTTTTCTTTTAGGGGCACAGTGTTTGGAGGTTTGCTCTGCCATGACGAACAAGGCAGGCCGCCCGTGTGCGTTTGGTCAACCGTGTCAGCTGATGGTGATGGTAGGCAATAGCATGATGGATGTATCGCATGGCAGGGGATAATGTTGTTGAAAATTAAATTGAATATCTAATTCCCATCTGTAACTGAGAAGTTAAATTGAGCTCGAAAATTTGTGATTTAAAGACATGCAAATTGCATTGGCTTCATAAAAGCATACGAAAAGAAATTAAAACATTTTGGAGCTCTCTTGTCTCTTAGGCACTTTGAAGTGCTTTATGATGAAAGACTTTTAAAATATTCAAAATACTTGAAATAAATCATATGGCAAGGGGAGAGGAGAAGATACTTGAAAATAGATGTAAGACTCTTGTGAAAGTTGAGATTTTATTGCCAAAAAAAGGGTAAATAAGAATGTTATTTTCATATTCTCACAACTTATGGAAACAGAAATCTGAAGTCAGTTGGCAGTTGGGAGTTTACTTCTTTTAACAATCGTTGGTGTTAAGGTGCTCAAAGTGTGGCAAGAGTTTATCTTTAATACCCGGAGAGCTTGGGTTGCCTAGTTGGCTACTTGCATGGATAACCAGTACGAGGTTCATTGATTTGTATGATACTTCCACTTAAACCTAAAATAGAGTCAAAGAGTCGGATTTGGGGTTACGCTCGCAAACAAGAACCATGATTTGATAATTCACAGCCCAAGTGAAAATTAAGAAGTCAGCAAGCGCCGATGGGATGTCAGCCGAACGGTTTGTAAGCGTCCGCTACATTATAGATATGGCGTCTAAAAATCCACCACTACACAGATACAAATATTTTTGAACAAGTAAAAGCGTGCTAAGTTCGGCCGGGCCGAATCTTATATACCCTTCACCATGGGTCCCATTTGTCGAGTTCTTTCCCGGTATCTCTTTTTAGACAAACAAAGGATTAAAGAAAAGAATTGCTATGCCAATTGAATTGAATGTTGGAGACCACAGTAGAAGTCTATGTGAAAAAATTTCAGTCAAATCGAATATGAATTTTGCCTTTAAGGGGCTCAAGAAGTAGAATAGGGAGATCGGTTTATGGACATGGATTCAGACCATATTTGACACGTATGTTGGGGGTCATGGGAGAAACTGTTGTACAAAATTTCAGCCAAATCGGATAGTAATTACGCCCTCTTGAGGCTCAAGAAGTCAAGATCCCAGATCGGTTTATATGGCAGCTATATCTGGTTATAGACCGATTTAAACCATATTTGGCACAGTTGTTGGAAGTCAAAACAAAACACTTCCTGCTAAATTCAAGCCAAATCGAATATAAATTGCGTCCTCTAGAGGCTCAAGAAGTCAAGACCCTAGATCGGTTTATATGGCAGCTATATCTGGTTATGAACCGATTTAAACCATACTTGGCACAGTTGTTGAAAGTCATAACAAAACACTTCGTGCAAAATTTCAGCCAAATCGGATAGAAATTGCGCCCTCTTGAGGCTCAAGAAGTCAAGATCCCAGATCGGTTTATATGGCAGCTATATCTGGTTATAGACCGATTTAAACCATATTTGGCACAGTTGTTGGAAGTCAAAACAAAACACTTCCTGCTAAATTCAAGCCAAATCGAATATAAATTGCGTCCTCTAGAGGCTCAAGAAATCAAGACCTTAGATAGGTTTATATGACAGCTATATCAAGTTATGGACCGATTTAAACCATATTTAGTACAGTTGTTGGAAGTCATAACGAAATACGCATTGCAAAATTTCAGCGAAATCGGATAGGATTTGCGGACTCTTGAGGCTCAAGAAGTCATGATCCCAGATCGGTTTATATGGAAGCTATTATATCAAAACATGGACCGATTTGTACCAAATTTTTACTCAGTTGTTGGAAGTCGTAACAAAACGCCTCATGCAAAACTTCAGCCAAATCGGATATGAATTGCGCACTCTAGAGGCTCAAGAAGTCAAGACCCAAGAGCGGTTTATATGGCAGCTATATCAAAACATGGACCGATATGGCCCATTTACAATACCAACCGACCTACACTAATAAGAAGTATTTGTGCAAAATTTCATGCGGCTAGCTTTTCTCCTTCGACAGTTAGAGTGCTTTCGACAGACAGACGGACGGACATGGCTAGATCGACTTAAAATGTCATGACGATCAAGAATATATATACATTATGGGGTCTTAGACGAATATTTCGAGGAGTTACAAACAGAATGACGAAATTAGTATACCCCCATTTTATGGTGGAAGGTATAAAAACAACAACTTTAAACAAACAAAGCTAAACAAAAATCCTTTTTAACAACGACGCCACACATGCACTGGCTTTGATGCCAAGCTTCGGTGTGTATTTTGCCGCCGTAGAGGATTGAACTCAGTATCTCACGTTTTAGTTGTCTTGCACGCATCCTATAGCCTACCGACATCATCTTCCTTATGATGAAATAACTCCATAAATAGTACTGCGCACTAATAAGTGTCTCAATTAATTTTATTAATTAATTAGTTAGGAGTAACTTTTCAGCCGAATCGAGAGATGTGGGCAGCGGGCTGACGGCCAAAGTGAGCGATGGCTTTGGTAAGCTCACAAGCGGACCGAGAAAGCGATCCGACGTCGGAGACAGAGCAGTATATACCAAAATGCTGTAGAAGAAAAAGGGCTCCCCGCTTTCAAGTACTCTGGGAAAACCAAGCCAGCCCTCCTGTAATGAAGACTCCAGGCAGTGTCCTGCGGAGGGAGACAAAATCGGAACAGGAACGAAAGAAACGAGCACGGCCCATGAGTCTTCATGGAAGCCTGTGACTTCCAAAAGGATGCCACAGCCATCATGGAAGGGGAAGATGGTCGCTGAGAATGGTAGAAGGCGCCCTCCTACAACAGATTGGCAAGGAAGCACAACGGAGATGACCTGACTTATACAGTAATCAATATTGGCAGTGCATCCGGTAGTATTCCACCAGATCATCGGTCCCAAGTGGAGGATCTGCTTAACGAGCGGATTTTCGAATATGTACGAATCTCCGTAGAGGGTCCACATATACAAATGATGAGCTGCGACTATAGAGGGACCATCTATACGTTGCGTTTTGAGACGGCGGAATGTATTGATACCGTCAAACGACTTGTCGGAGGTATCCACGTTCCCTGGGAGGGCGCAAAGCTCGACCTGGTGAGAGAGATGGACATTCCCCAGCTCAAAAAGGCGACGGTCTTCATCGGGGAATGGGACAGTAAATTTGCGACGGAACGCATGTTGGGCAAGCAAAACCAAGATTTAGTCGCAGAGAAGTGGGTCATCTACAGGGAGGAAAAGCAGGAAGGAACTCTCCTTGTGGTGGGCACTGATCAAGTCTCCGTGACAAGTTTGGCTAAGACTAAATGCATGGGGCACTATGGAAGAATGGATGTCTTTTTTAAGATTGGGAAGACTATGCAATCACCGTCTCTCTCAATATTAGGAAGACTAGGATAAGCAAATATACTAATACTAAAACAACAGGCAGTGCAGGGGCGAGAGACCTACCACAGCCTAACGAACAGGGACCCAACGACGACGGACCCATCACCGACTTCAAGATTTGGAAGACTAGGATAGGTAAAGATCCTAAAATTAAAACATTGTTCAGCGCAGCGAGAGGAGTCTCAATGCAGCCTAACTCCTAAGAAGCCCATTTACTTAACATTTGGAAGACAAAGATCCTAGTATTGAAACATTAGGCAATACAGAGACTGGAAACTCAATACAGCCTAACGAACAGGGACCCGACGTCGATGTCAAGACGTACACACTGGCGGTTTGCATTGACATCGAAGGGGCGTTTAACAATGTGCGGACCGACAGATTAATCCGATCCGATCCAGTACCGGGTCTTTAAAGACTGCATAAACCATATGCTAAGGAACAGGTGGATTAATTGCAGGGCCCATGACATAAATATAAGGCAGAAAATAGCCCAAGGCACACCACAGGGGGGCATTTTATAGCAACTCCTTTGGGTGACCACCATAAATGATACTTCTAATGGGTAATTATCCGAACCAGCTATGCAGAAGGGCCAAACGGGTCTTGCAGATGGCACACGACTGGGCTAGACCCAGAGGTCTCAATGTTAACCCAGAGAAGACGGAAATCTGCCTGTTCACGAGGAAGAAGAAGGTGGACCAATTTGACGCACCACGTTCCCTCAATAGAATAGTTTCTGATATGTCAAATACTTAGGTGTGATGGATGGAGAAAAAGTGCAACATATGGACCATACAACAGGTTCGGAGAAATGTTTGTATTGGCATAGGCGGAGCGATGAGGACCTTGCCCCTTGGGGCACTGGAGACAATTCTAGATATTCGATCCATTTACATACAGATTTAGTGTTAGGTAGTCACTGCGGTTATGAGACTTAAGGCGATGGGAGAATGGATTGAGGATGAGAGCAGCTCATACCTTCACGGTATAATCGAGACTACGATAGGTAACCTGGAAGGAAAGGGAAGAGGTTTTTAATCGGATACCTGATAAGACACTTGACGTCGAGTGCGAGGCAATGTTGGCAGCGGCACTGTCTTGGATTGACGGAACCTTAGTATTGCCATCTGGAAGATCATGTTACTTGGAAGAATCAAAGCTAGAGGACAGAGTGGGCCTATGACTCTACACTGAGAACCCAGGGACTGAGATCTGTTTTAGATTGCCTGACCATAACACGGTCCTGAAGGCGGATATCCGGGAAATCACGGAATGCATGAATTGGTGTGCTGTTAACTCGAGGACGTCGAGTGTGAAAATCTTTTCTGACAATAAATAGGCCATAAGGGCAATAACAACCAGGACGGGTCACGAACAGTCTTGGAATGTTAGAAGAAAATTAACGCCTTCTCTGAGGATGACATGGTTTGGGTGCCGGGCCATAGCGGAGTAACTGAGAATGAGACAGCAGACAATTTGGCAGTGAAGGCCAGAGAACTGCCGTCAATAAACTTGGTTAACCCAAAGCCTTTCGGGAGGGCGCAATTCTAGTTAAGGGCGTGGGCGACGAATGCGCATGTAATCCTGTGGAACAGCGAAACGGCCGGTAGAACATCGAAAATCCTATCGGGAGGTCCAGATTGTGAGAAGGCGAGGCTATTACTGAAGGAAGTAAGAAAAGTGTCAGTACAGCTATTGGCGTCATGACGGGACACATAGGACTACGAGCTCACTTATGTAAAATCGGTGCGGCAAGTGATAGCATGTGTAGGACATGCGGGGAAGATGATGAGACGATGGATCATTTCCTTTGCCATTGCCCGGCTTTCGCGTCCAACAAATACCGGCACTTAGGTAGGGACACTATACCAGACATGAACCAACTTAAGGGAGTGGCATGGCAAACAATTTAAGATTTGTTTGCCATGCCACTCCCAGATTGTGAGAAGGCGAGGCTATTACTGAAGGAAGTAAGAAGAGTGTGAGTACAGCTATTGGCGTCATGACGGGACACATAGGACTACGAGCTCACTTATGTAAAATCGGTGCGGCAAGTGATAGCATGTGTAGGACATGCGGGGAAGATGATGAGACGATGGATCATTTCCTTTGCCATTGCCCGGCTTTCGCGTCCAACAAATACCGGCACTTAGGTAGGGACACTATACCAGACATGAACCAACTTAAGGGAGTGGCATGGCAAACAAATTTAAGATTTTTTAAGTAGCTCGGAATTCCTAACTTAGATTTTCTTCTTCGAGGTTACTTTTTAGCACAAAAGCCGATTACTGGCTTAGGTGTATGTCCATAGTGGTATGGGGCGGATTAATATCTGCACCCCCTTTTCAACCTAGTCTATATCGTAACCTTAACAGATTTTAGGCAAAATCGGCATACATATATTAAATCATAAAAAATACATTTTACAAAAGAAAATCTGATAAGAAATACGCTGGCAAATGCTCTAAAGGTGAAAATCGGTTGATACATATATATGGACGCTATATCTGAATATGAACCGATTTCTCTGAAATTCTAAATTCGGGAGTCATAAGGGAATCCTTTAACAAACAAATGACCACGTTATTGCAATATTAGTCCAAATCGGATGAGCAAAAGCCGCACTTATGTGATAGTCATAGAAAAAAGCTTAGTGCAAAGATTTGAGAAGATCGGTTGATATATGCGCTCGCAAAGGCTCTAGAAGTGGAAATCTGTATCTGAACAGATTTCTATCAAATTCAACAGTAATGTCGATACTTATAAGAGACTCCCTTGTACCGAATTCCGTGAGAATCGATTCACATATGACGATACCATTGCAGTAATAGTCCAAATCGGACGAACATATATATGGGAGCTATATCCAAATTTGAACCGATTTTTTCCAATTTCAATGAGCTTCGTCTATAGGCCAGATATGATGTCCGTTCCAAGACGATTAAATGAAAATTGCGATCTGTACTTTGTAAACAAATTAACATGGACAGACAGACGGACATAGCTAAGTTGAATCAGAAAATGATTCTGAGTCGATGGGTATACCTATCAATGGGTCTTGCTCTCTTCCTTCTGGTTGTTACAAACAAATTCAGTAAGTTATAATAACATGTACTACAGTAGTGTTGTAGGGTATAAAAACTAGATTCTTGACTGAGTCGAGCCTCTCGTTTGAGTGACATAGAATCAATGAGACAGACAGTAAGTACGCTCGAAAGAATCATGTATGCGATTGGATAGAGACTTATTTACTCTTCTGTGACTGGCACATTCTGTCTTGTACGGTACATTCTGTTTTGTACGACACATTCTGTTTTGTACCGGACATAGTATGCTGAGGTTCCAATCATCGGGTATGCGTACTTCGCCTTCGGTCCCCAAATAAAGGGTGATTTTTTAGCTATTATCTTTTTGCCAACACTGGTTTAAACAGCTCTCGCACGTTTCGTGTTTTGTTCCACTATCAAACATCTTCAGTATGGTCTATAATTTAACCATGAATCGTCTTACAAACGAACAACGTTTTCAATTTATTGAACTGTATTACCAAAATGATTGTTCTGTAAAGAAATTTCATCCCGCGCTTCTACCATTCCATTGACGAAGCTCATTTTTGGCTTAATCTGTACGTAAAAAAGCAGTATTGTCAATTTTGGAGTGAAGATCATCCAGAAGCATTGCAAGAGCTACCAATGCATCCAGAAAAAGTCACAGTTTAATGCGGTTTATGGGCTGGTGGCATCATTGGACCGTACTTCTTTAAAGATGATGCTAATCATAAAGTAACTGTGAATGGGAAGCGCTATCGTGAGATGATATCCAACTTTTTCTTGCCCAAAATGCAAGAGCTAGACTTACATTACATGTGAATATGATGTCGTAAGGACGCAAGGATCTATTAGGAAATCCGAACTGTGAGAAGACAATGTGAATACCAAGGGAGAATATGAAGCACATAAGCACGTCTTTTGTCGTCCAGCTACCGAATTTGTGTAAAGCGCTTCCATTAACAATGGCTTGCTTTCGCGAATACGATAGAATTTTATACCAGACTTGCACTCTCTTATGGGCATAGATAGAAGATGTTTAAGAAATTTGGAGAAAGCAAATAATTCTTGATATGGGCTTTTCAAGATTTCTTTCGGAATTGTTAGAGAACACAAGAAGTCGATCACTAGTAGTAAAAACTAAGTACACATTGGGTTGATATTCAAATATTGTAACGCATCCAAACCCACACTGTGCTTATATCGACAATTTTAGATTTTTTTGTTCTTCCTTTCCTTATCGTAAGTCTCAATTACTTTGTTGTACCTTATTAACATGAAACAGGTCTTAACACTTCGACGCAACACATTGGAAGCAAAAACTTCCTTCGAGGAAAGTGTGCATGTGCTTACCCACATAACATTCGCTTACCTGGAAATACAAAGCCATGAAGAAAGGAACGAAAAGAATCACTAATGATAACAGGCATGTGTTGCTTAATGAATATGTTATTAATAATATATGTATCGATTATGAATAAATAATAATAATAACAGTATTGAATGAATACGAATATAAATATAAATGTACGTGTAGCGATGTTTGAACCATCTCATTTACGAGTGATAAATCGTCCCACACTCGAGGTGTTGTTATGTAAATTTCAATGAGGCTACTTGAAGGCGCCAAACAATTCTTAGAACTTCAGGTTTCAATATGAGTTGTCTTACATCAAAGTTAGACACAACAGCCAGATATGAGAAATTAATGACACACAAACGGGACTCTGATTAAAATTCAACGTTTAGGCGAGTTTTAAAGCAGAATTTATCGTATATTATACAGTAAGACCTTGAATGTAAACTTTGTTTTTGGAGTTTAGGACTGAAGTTCACAAAAAGCCTCAATTTCAAACATGGCTAATTTTGAATGGAATACAAGGTTTTTATGGGGTATATTCATGAAGTCATTCCCTTTGCAACACATCGAAATATCCATTTCCGAGCATACAAGGTATATATACGAGTATATATATCAAGAATACGTATATATACGAGTATATGTATACGTATTCTTGATCGTCGCCAAGTTTTAAGACGTCCGTGTATCTGTCTGTCTGCCCCTATGGAGGGCACAATTTTCATCCCATTGGGCTAAGATTTTGTACAATGATTTCCAACTAAATTTAATTTGGTTTTATTCGCTCTGTGCATTGATATTGCTTCCATGTAAATCGATCTCCTGATTTTACTTCTTATTTTCATTTGAAATGAAGGTGATGGGAAATTAAAGATATTATCGATCTTTATTATTAGAAATATCGAATGTTGCGAATGTCGATCGTTTGCCAGCTCTACGCTCGAGGCTTCAAAAATTGAGGCATTGAGCTGCAATTTTGTACAGGCCCTTTTTTATTCATCATGCAGGTTAAGTTCTAGCTCTATTGTTGGCCATAGGTTAGGTTAGGTTTAAGTGGCAATCTGCCATCAGACTGTCCATTGTGATACCACAGGAACAGAAAAGGAAGTTGCCTTCTAGTTCCTACCGTTGAACCATCCAGATCGCTTTAAAAAGCCCAGTAACTTGCGAATGTTCACATCCGCTAAATCAGACAGGTTCTCAAAGAAATGAGAACCTTAAGTGGAATTCTTTCTAACTGCTAGTGCGGGACACACACACAGAATGTCGTTGCTGGCAACCTTCAGTCTGTCAGCATGTTTTCCGATTAGACAGTGACCTGTCATGACGGACACAATGACTGAGACGTCTGTTCTAGCCAATGACAGCAAAGCAATAGACCTCTTAAAGTCTAGATGAGGCCACATTGTTTTGGAATGCTCACTGTCCCTTCTTTGTGACCATCTATCATTCGTTGTCCTTGGGGCCTGGTCCTGAAAACTTAGCTTACATGTCGCTAGATGCATACCCACAGTTTCCAGAGTCCCTGGAATGTATAGGGTAGTTCCTAGTCTTGCAAGTTCATCCGATTTAGAATTCCCTGGGATAACTCTGTGGCCCGGCACCCAGAACAGGTGAATTTTGAACTGTTCAGCCATCTCGTTGAGAAATCTGCGGTAAATTGAGGGCGGCTTTTGTGTTCAGAAATACGTTCTCCAGGGATTTATTGGATGTCTGAAAGGATATTTATGCCAATCGTTGTAATGACATTATATCTTAGCTATTCCACCACTTCCTTAATTGCAAGGATCTCTACCTGACACACACTGCAGTGGTCGCGTACCTTTTCGATATGACCAATTTTAGATCTTTGGAGTACAATCCAAAGCCCACCTGCTCTTTTAGTTTGGAACCATCCGTATAGAAGTCTATGTAACTTCTGTTACCAGGGATATCGTAGTTCCAATCGGTGCTATTAGGAATAGTGGTACAGTAATTTTTATCAAAATGCTGCTCAGATAGGGTGTAATCCACACTGCCTGGAACATCGGATATTGTATCAAGGATAACACAGTGTCCGTAGCCGCCACATGACCAACGAGAAAGCTCCCTTAACCCTTTGGGTAGTCACAATGTCCAGAGGCATAAGATGAAGTATTAAATTCAGTGCATCGTCCTCAGTGCGGCTGTAATGCACAAAGAAGCCATCCTTTGGATCCGGTTAAGTATTGAGCAGTAGGTGGACTTTTGAAGCGCCGTCCACCAGACCACAACACCATATAGCATTATAAGTCTAACGACTACAGTGTATACCCAATGACACGCCGTTTAAGCCCCAACTTTTCCCAATGGCTCTATTGCAGGTGTATAGGGTAATAGTGCGTTCTTGCCCTTTCCAAAAATGTTGGATTTGAAGTTTAATTTCCTGTCCAGCAAAACATCCATGTATTTTGCGCTTTCTGTAAATGGAACATTCTCTCCACCCAAGGAGGCAGGTTCCAATGTAGGCAAGTTGTATCTCCTGCTGAAAAGAACTACTTCGGTCTTGTACGGATTTATACCCAGACCACTTTCGGTAGCCCACTTTGCTGTTGCACGTAGAGCCTCCTGAAGTATCGTTGGCCATAGCCTTCGCCTGATTCCCCGATATATGGGTTGATTCCAACTCAGATTTCGTACAGCGGATTCATGTATTTTTCGGGCTTCCCCTCCTTCGCTATCTTTGCGGGTCTAGGACATTTTTCGCTTTATCATCGCACGGTCGGAGTAGGATATGACACAACCACCCATTTCTTTTCCGGATGTCTACATCGACAGGGGAAGTGTTTGTTCTTGTTTGCAATTCTTATTGAAATACGGTTTGGCCAGAAAACTCGAAATATTTGTCGCAGGCAGCGATTTATCGCGATTTTTCTTGGATTTTTCAGGTAGTCGTTTGTGTCAAGCTCCAAGTATATAATAAAATAAAATAGATTTCACCTCCCTCCCTTCATCCACCCTTCTTTGTTATTTTGCTGCCAAGATAGGAGAAGTTGTCAACGTCTTCAATGACATAGTCGTTTATAGTGAGCGGTGTCAAATTTGATGTTCCTATCCTCATCAAAATGCCTCAGAGGCATATGTCATCCGCGTAGTCGATGTCTTCAAAGAAGTCGTTTATGCCCCAGCATATGACATAGGGTGCCTCAGCATTAGCTGCTTCTAACATGGAGTCTAATAAAATTAACAAGTAAGAGCGTGCTAAGTTCGGCCGGGCCGAATCTTATAAACCCTTCACCATGGATAGCATTTGTCGAGTTCTTTGCGCGGTATCTTTTTTAGGCAAACAAAGAATAATGAATAAGAACTCTAATGCTATTGAAGCTATATCAAGTTATAGTCCGATTCGGACCATAAATGCTGAACATTGTAGAAGTCATTGTGTAATATTTCAGTACATTCGAATACGAATTGCGCCTTGTAGGTGCTCAAGAAGCGAAATCGAGAGATCGGTTTATATGGGAGCATTATCAAGCTAAATATCGATTCAGACCATATTGGATACGTATGTTGTGCAAAATAGCAGCCAAATTGGATAACAAGCTAAAGAAGTCTGGACCCATGATCGGTTTATATAGCAGCTATATCAGGTTGTGAACCGATTTTAACCATACTTAGCACAGTTGTTGGAAATGATACCAAAATACCACACGCAATATTTCGGACGAGAAATGGGGCCTTTAGAGGCTCAAGAAGTCAAGACCCAAGATTGGTTTATATAGCAGCTATATCAGGTTATGAACCGATTTGAACCATACTTTGCACAGTTGTTGGAAATGATACCAAAACAGCACCTGGAAAATTTCAGTCAAATCGGACGAGAACTGGGCCCTCTAGAGGCTTAAAAATTCAGGACCCAAGATTTGTTTATATCGCAGCTTTATCAAAACATTTACCGATTTGGCCTATTTACAATTCCAACTGACCTACACTAATGAAAAGTATTTGTGCAAATTTTCAAGCGCCTAGCTTTACTCCTTCGACAGACAGAACCAGAAAGAGTTGGGAATATAATCGATCCCTTGATCAGCGAACCCAGAACGAGTTGGGAATATAATCGATATCTTGTTTCCTCGTCATCAGTTTCGGTTAGCTCGCAGCAATGTATCATGCCGTCATGATGTATTCAGATTCAACATTGTATGATAGAAGAGCTCTCTTTGCTTTCGGCGATAGTAACACACCGACCCCATTTATTCGGTAAAAAAATGAATTCGTAACTATCTTGAAGGTTCATAGTTCCGGATCTCGGCCATCGTTCATCATTTTGAGCGAGGATGTCAAGGTTGTAGTTTGACATCTCGTTCTGGACTTGGTAAAGTCTATATACTTTTGAGAGAGTTCTGGTGATCCATGTTCCAATCATAAGCCGTGTTCTGAATCCATAGGTCGTCATCGAGGGGTTGTCAGTTCCATTATTTCTTGTTGATGTTTTTGTAATCGTGATTTTTGGATGGATGGCGGATTGGGCCATCGCATTGGTACCTAGTGCTGGGTACTGGGAATTGTACAGGGTTTCTCGTCATCGAAACCAATTATTATCCAAATCGGCCCGTATTTGGATATAACTATGGATATGGTAGCGCAGTTATAATAAAACAGGATAATACATTTATCCATGACGGTGGGTAACCAAAGTTCGTCACGGCCTAACTTAATATGTTTTTACATGTTGGTACTCATATTGGCTCGGCTGACATGTTCGCAACATGGAGGCTGGAAGTTTGAGCTCTGACTTGTATGGTGTTGATCGTGATCTCGGGAAGCTTAGTTGACGACTAATGGGCGCATCCATAGGTTGCGGATAGTGGAAAGCTTTTGTATTTATGTGGTGTAGCTGCAAATGCGGCCGCGGGCAGTCAGGGATTTCGACAGGATAGTATCGGCGCCTTCAAATAATCAATGGAAAAGTATAAGAATTGCTCTTAGAAACGAAAAAATAATAAAAACGGTATCCTCTAATGTTGACGACCCACGCCAACGAAAAAAGGACCATGATCTACGGATCTGCACTTGTAATGTCTGGGCTCTTTATAGAGAAGTGCAGTATACGCACTGGCAGATGCATTGGAAAAGTACAAGGCAGATATTACCGCCTAGCAAGAAGTGCGATGGATCGGGAGAGGTATCACAACAACAGCAGTAACGAACTATCTGGTTTTTCAAAAAGAGCACTACAAAAGTTTTAAAAAAAAACAGTTGTGGATATCAATGGAATTCTTTATTTCTGTGAAACTTTGTTTAATGCCATTATGTATGGAACTCGATTTCTTTAGCATGGCCACCACGGGCACGCTTGCTGAAGTTCAGACACTGAACCCAGTTTTTGACGGTTTTCAAGCATAAATTGGCCGATACTGCTGGATTTTCGCGTTCGATATTCCTATGAAGCTCATCAATCGTCGCCGGCGTGTTGGCAAAGACCATAGACTTGACGTAGCCCCACAGGAAATAGTCTAACGGCGTCAAATCGCATGGCCGAGGCGGCCAATAGACTGGACCATTCGTGAGATAACATGTTCTCCAAAGATTGTTTCCCATAAATTGATTGTGACATTCGCTGTGTGGCTTGTGGCGCCGTCCTGTTGGAACCACATGTCATCAAAGTCCATATCATCCAATTGGGGCCGAATATATATGCTGTTATCGTTGAACGGTATCGATTCCCATTTACAGTAACGTGCTGATCTTGATCATCACAGAAGAAGTACGAACCAATGACGCCGCCGGCCCATAAACCGCACCAAGCCGTAATTTTTTCGGGATACAATGATGACTCATGGATTACGTCTGACCAATAACACATATTTGGCCTATTGACGAATCCATTCAGCCAGAAATGAGCCTCATCGTAGCGCTCTTAGCATTAAGGCAGACTACGGATTTCGGAAATTTTAATAATTTAGACTCGTTGTTGGCACTCGTATCATCCCATCATGAAATTGAAAACCTAACTGAAGAGAAATGTCAAAAGAGCAGCAAAAATATGGAGTCGTTTGCTGTCCCTATAGGTCTACTTTTGTAGCGTCCCTGTTATTGAGATCATAAACATGCTTCCAAGTAACCTATTTCCGGAAGCAACCGTGCTCCGAAAGTTATAGTGCAACCCCATTTAAAGTTAGGGGTTAAAATTCTAAATTAATGTTTTTATGTATCAACTTTCTCATAAAGTTCCCTTTGCCCCCTTAGATTTGAACCCAACATTTCTTCTGTAAATATTTATCATCATTTTAAAGATGTTTATCTTCCTATGATTTCTTAGAACGCAATTTTAATGTTTTTTTTTGCTGTCCATGCAACTTGGCAGCATTGTCAGTTGAAAAGAATGGTGATGATTGCCCTCATTTTAGGTTAATGAGTATTCGGGTGAATGTCTTCAAATCCGTTCTGCTCTGCGCAAAAAAACAAGACAAACAAACCTTTCTATGCCAGCCACTTGAAGATCGTCATCATCGTCATCATCGCCATCATCATCATTCCCATTTCACTGCCTTGACAAATTTCATCATTGTCATTATTAACGTTACCTCATTCTTTCTTCTGGTCTTATTTTACGACTTCAACATTTACATAAATGTTGATGTTGTTGTGGTTGTGTCTTTTGCAAAAACACAAAAGAATACAACAACAACGACATACAAATATAAATATTTTAAATTGCGTCAACGTTCATAGTGAACATAGCTGTATGGCTTTGTGGTAAGATTGTGAATGTGCTTTTGCTTAGTAAAGCCACGGTCAGTAGTATTCTCCCTCTCTCGCTCTCTCTGATTTGCTCACTCTCTTTGCAAAAGCCGGTAAGATCATTGTCATCAAAGTCAGGTTTCTTCTTGGTTTCGAATTTTTGTGGTTGGCAAAGGGTTTGGGAAACAGGTGAAGAGAGAAATCTATAGAATGTGGTCTGGAAGAATGCTTTTGGCCGTTTGAATGACTGGTTGGCCTGGCTTGATTTCGTAAAAGAATGAAAGAAAATAACCATAAAAGATCAGTGTAAAGCAAAAAAAAAAACAAGTAAAAGCGTGCTAAGTTCGGCCGGGCCGAATCTTATATACCCTCCACCATGAAGCGCAGTTGTCGAGTTCTTTTCCCGACATCTCTTCTTAGGCAAAAAGTGATATAAGAAAAGATTTGCTCTGCTATTAGAGCGATATAAAGATAAGATCCGGTTTAGACCACAATTAAATTATATGTTGGAGACCTGTGTAGAATGTCAGCCAATTCGAGTAAGAATTGCGCCCTTTGGGGGCTCAAAAAGTAAAATAGAGAGATCGATTTATATGGGAGCTGTATCGGGCTATAAACAGATTTAGACCATAATAAACACGTATGTTGATGGTCAAGAGAGGATCCATCGTACAAAATTTCAGGCAAATCGGATAATAATTGCGATCAAGATCCCAGATCGGTTTATATGGCAGCTATATCAGGTTATGAACCGATTTGAACCTTATTTGACACAGTGGTTGAAAGAAAAAATAAAAAATAAAAAACGTCATGCAAAATTTCAGCCAAATCAGGTAGGAATTGCGCCCTCTAGAAGCTCAAGAAGTCAAGTCCCCAGATCTGTTTATATGACAGCTATATCAGTTTGTGAGCCGATTTGAACCATAGTTGGCACACTTGTTGGATATCATAAAAAAACATGTCGTGCAAAATTTCATGCCAATCGGATAAGAATTGCGCACTTTAGAGGCTCAGGAATTCAAGACCCAAGATCGGTTTATATGGCAGCTATATCAGATTATGGACCGATTTGAACCATATTAAGCACAGTTGTTGGATATCATAACAGAACACGTCGTGCCAAAATTCATTCAAATCGGATAAGAATTGGGCACTCTAGAGGCTCAAGAAGTCAAGACCCAAGATCGGTTTATATGGCAGCTATATCAGATTATGGACCGATTTGAACCATACTTGGCACAGTTGTTGGATATCATAACAAAACAAGTCGTGCCAAAATTCATTCAAATCGGATAAGAATTGCGCACTCTAGAGGCTCAAGAAGTCAAGACCCAAGATCGGTTTATATGGCAGCTATATCAGATTATGAACCGATTTGAACCAGACTTGGCACAGTTGTTGGATGTCATAACAAAACACGTCGTGCAAAATTTCGTGCCAATCGGATAAGAATTGCGCACTCTAGAGGCTCAAGAAGTCAAGACCCAAGATCGGTTTATATGGCAGCTATATCAAAACATGGACCGATATGGCCCATTTACAATACCAACCGACCTACACCAATAAGAAGTATTTGTGCAAAATTTCAAGCGGCTAGCTTTACTCCTTCGGAAGTTAGCGTGCTTTCGACAGACAGACGGACGGACGGACGGACGGACGGACGGACGGACGGACGGACGGACGGACGGACGGACGGACGGACGGACGGACAGACGGACGGACATGGCTAGATCGACATAAAATTTCACGACGATCAAGAATATATATACTTTATGGGGTCTCAGACGAATATTTCGAGTAGTTACAAACAGAATGACGAAATTAGTATACCCCCCATCTTATGGTGGAGGGTATAAAAACGAAAAACAGAAAGGTGACCGCAACAGAACACACAATGGGAAGACTTTTTTTTCTGGTGGTCGACGCCGACGTTTAGTGCTTCGATAGTAACAAGGTGAGTGTTCTGAGTTTTGTTGATCGCTACCAGAGTTGCCAGTTTGAAACAAAAGTGCAATTTAGCCACATCGGATGTTCAAATTTGATGCAAGGGACTTTGGGACCACGAAAATATCTGGAAATGTTGGGTTTTTGTAAAGCTGGTGATTGGGTAGCGTAGGGAATGGGGGATACCAAGCAACGGTTCTGTGTAACTTTAACACGGCAAAATCAAGGTCTTCCCCCAAATCAATTGTAGACACACACCTTCCCTAATTGTCACCTGTTGTAGCTGCCTTTGACTACTGTCAGAGGTAGAGAGCAGAGATGTGCAGCGAAACCCATATGTTTTCATAGTCCACAAACTATAACAAGTAAAAGCGTGCTAAGTTCGGCCGGGTCGAATCTTATAGGTTGGTATAAAAATGCGATCCTTGATGGATCTACCACCATAGGATAGGGGTATATTCATTTAGTCATTCCGTTTGCAACACATCAAAAAATCCATTTCCGACCCTACAAAGTCCTCTTATAATTCTAAGACGATTTAACGATGTCCGTGTACTGATAGAAAAATGACGGCTCTTTGCTAATCCCGCCTGGTATTATTTTGTTCGCGTCATTGGCAAATATTTGTAATACCATTTGGTACAAAGGAGACTATTAAGAATTGTCGGCGTCACAATGGTATTCTTGTCATCGCGCCAGAAGTTTTGTTGAGCTTTGTGCTTAAAATATTAACGCCATTATAAAATATTTGTTTAACAAATAAATAATACATTTTAATACAATTTTAGTGCGTAAAAACCAGCTCCAATACTCGAAAGAGATGAAAATGGAAATAGTACAAATTCTGAAGACATTCTACCTCAAAAACATGATAGTCTCTTGTGTGGAAAACGATGCTATGTTGGTGTATTCATATGAAAACCACTTCTGGGAATCAATGGATATGGAATTAAATGATGAATACAAAATATTGATGTTGGTCAAGGTGTAACATTACTTTGTGTAACTATCAATAACGGTTTGGTACTAAAAGCAATAACGGTCTGGTGCTAAAACCAATAACAAATTGGTATTAAAACCAATACCACTTCCGTAATAAGGCTAGTTCCAAACTGTACTAATCATGATATGTTTCATCCAAACCATCCGGTATTGTTTTTGTACCATACGGTGTTGCTTTACTATCAATATCGCATGGTACTGAAATAAGCACGTTTGGAATCAACTTTCTCTGAGTGTGTGTCTGCCCGTCCGTGTGTTGGTCAGTTGTAATCACTCTACAGTCTTTAGAAATTGAGTTTATATTTTGAACAGACTCGAATTTCTTCTATATGCAGGTTTTTTTCTTGAATGGACCAAATCGGACTATATATAGATATGGCTGCCATGTAGACCGATCTGGCGATCTTAGGGTCGAATTTTTTTTGTCAGATTGCGCTGAAATTTGACACAGGAAGTTGTACTATTGGCCCCAATATTCAAACCGAATATGGGCCATATTTTCATATAGCTGCCATATAAGCCGATATACCGGTTTAGGGTCCTAAGCCTGTAACAAGCGCATTTATTATCCGATTTCGCTGAAATTTAAAGTAGTGAGTTATTTTAAGCCTCCCAACATTCGATTCAAATATGGACCATATTAAGATGTAGCTGTCATATAGACCGATCAGGGGATTGAGGGTCTTAAGACCATAAAAGCCGCAATTATTATCCAATTTCGCTAAAATTTGAATCAGTGAGTTGTTTTAAGCCTCCCAACATTCGACACCAAATATGGTTCAGATCGAAATACATTTAAATATAGCTGCCAATACGACCGATCTGCCGATTAAAAGCCTTAAGCCCATAAAAGCCGCAATATTTAGCAAATTTCGCTGAAATTTGAAATAGTAATTTGATTAAAGCCTTCCGATAACCGACTTAAATGTGGTTCAGATCGCTCTTTATTCAGATATATCTGCCATATAGACCGATCTAAGATTTCTCGGGATCTGAATCAAATATAATTCAGACCAGCCACCATTTGCATACTACTATCGATATGGTAGTGGAGTCTTTATAAAAGAGGATGGTTAATTTATCCATAGTGGTGGGTATCCAAAGTTCAGCACGGTCGAACTTAACACGTATTTACTTGTTGATATAAGGATAATGGATAAGAATTTCTATACTGTTTCAGCTATAACAAGTTATGAACCGATTGGGGCCATACTTGGTTTGAATGCTGGAGACCAAAGTGGAATTCATTATGGCTTAAGAAATAAAATTGGGAGATCCATTGACATGGTATCTTATCAGGTTATGAACTGATTCAAGCCATATTTAACAGGTATGTTAAAGGTCACATAAAAAGTCGTCCTGCAAAATTTCAGCCAAATCGGATAAGAATTGCTCCCCTAGAGGCTCAAGAAGTATAAACGGGAGATCGGTTTATATTGGAGCTATATCTGGTTGTGAACTGATTTGGGCCACACTTGGCGCAGTTTTTAACGCTAAAACAAAACACTTCAAAATTTCACCCAAATCGGATAACAATTGCGCCCTGTATAGGCTTAAGAAGTCAAGATCCGAAATTGGTTTATACGGGAGATATACCAGGTTATGAACCGATTTAGACCATACTTAGCACAGTTGTTGAACACTTCGTGCAAAATTTCAGCCCAATCGGATACGAAATGCGCCCTCTAGAGGCTTAAGAAGTCAAGGTCCGATATCGGTTTATATGTCAGCTATACCAAAACACGGACCGATTTTGTCCATTTACAACCGATCAGCAATAATAAGAAGTATTTATGCAAAATTTCAAGCTCCCAACTTTACTCCTTCGAAAGTTTTGCAAAAAGGTGCTTTTAACAGACAGACGGACGAACATGGCTAAATCGACTAAGAATGTTAAGACGATTAATATTCCTTTGTTACAAAGGGGATGCCGAAATTAATATAACCCCATATGGTGAATTGTATAAAAATATGGTTGAAATACTATGCCAGTAACCCACCCTTGCAGGGAATTGGTATAATTGCTGTAAAAAAACAACGAAGGAAACGGTAAACGGACTCCGCTAATATTGACGACTCCCTCAAACGATTTAAGGACCCTGTCTCCAGACCTGTGGTGGAGAGACTAGCCACAATCCGCATAGAAGTCAAACTCTTTTGGTAAAGTACAGCTTATAGGTTGTCGAGCATGGTTGATGTGGTACTTATATCATAGAGGAGTTTTTGCAATAAATTCTGTATAAGTACAACATACCAACATACGGCCCTTGAAGCCTTCACACCTAATATGGCTGATGAGTAATTCTAAACCAAATTACGAAACGCGTCCATAGTGGTTCGTGTGTATTGCAGTCTCTAGCTTTCCATTTGCAAAGAAAAATCGTCGATCATTGAGCTCGTCTCTAATGAGAAACAAAAAAAAAAATATATATTACATCAATCTTTGCGCCCACGCATACATGGGCGCAAAGATTGAATGCTGCCCTTCACATTATATTAAAATAGTGCTAGGAGACTCTAAAACCAAGGGATAATATCTTTGGCCCAAGAGTCGGAAAATGTAGTCAAAGTGAGTAACAAAATTGTTTACCTTATGATAGATATGTGGTTTTAAAATAGCGTGTTGGATGTGCCATCGATCCGAGGAGCTTACCTTGATTCAAATTATTGACTTGTTGCAAATGTTCGCAACCGTCTATGCGTAGGGAGAAAGGTAACATCTGGCACTGCACGGAAGCCGAACATCGAAATACTACTGTGGCAACCCCGAACTTGCTTGAAGCTGATAAGTTTGATATTGTTTCTGTTCATCTCGACGATGACATACTCTTGTGTGTGGAAGACTTTATAACGGATCCTGCGACTGTGAATAAGTATGCTGTCTTAAAAAAACGTATTATTTCGAGATTTGTTGTATCTCCAGAATCCAAATTTCAGCGTTTGCTTCAAGGCGGAAACAGATGGTTTGAAACCATCAGAGGTTTTGTCTCGTATGAAATGATTACCACCTGGTAGTGGTAATGAGGCCATTATTCGAACGTTATTTTAGGGTCAAATGCCAGACTCGATTCGATCGCTATTGACAGTATGGAGGAAGATTTAGTTGGACGCCAACAATACCATGGCCAATGTTACTCCACGGTTTGATATGCATGTTTCTGTGGATGCCATAAAATCTCAGGTATCTTCGGCAGATATTTGCAAAGTTCTTAAGACATAATCCGACAGTCCTTAAAAATAGAGATATTAAGCTGAAACTTTGCACAAATTCTTTTTTTTGTCCATAAGCAGGTTAAGTTCGAAGATGGGCTATATCGGACTATATCTTGATATAGCTCCCACATAGACCGATTCCCCGATTTAGGGTCTTAGGCCCATAAAAGCCACGTTTATTATCTGATTTTGCTGAAATTTGGAACAGTGAGTTGCGTTGGGCCCTCCGATATACGTCTTCAATTTGGCCCAGATCGGTCCAGATTTGGATATAGCTGCCATATAGACCGATCTCTCGATTTAAGGTTTTGAGCCCATAAAAGACACATTTTTTGTCCGATGTCGCCCAAATTTTGGGACAGTAAGATGTGTTAGGTCTTTCGACATCCTTCTTCAGTTTGGCCCAGATCGGTTCAGATTTGAATATAGCTGCCATATAGACGGATCTCGCGACTTACGGTCTTGGGCCCATAAAAGGCCCATTTATTGTCCGATGTCGCCGAAATTTGGAACAGTGAGTTGTATTGGGTCCTTCGACAACTTTCTGCAATTTGGCTCAGATCGGTTCAGATTTGGATATAGCTGCCATATAGACCGATCTCTCGATGTATGGTTTTGGGCCCATCAATTTATTGTCCGATGTCGTCGAAATTTGGAACAGTGGGTTGTGTTGGGCCCTTCGGCATTCTTCTTCAATTTGGCTCAGATCGGTCTAGATTTAGATATAGCTGTCATATAAACCGATCTCTCGATTTAAGGTTTTGGGCTCATAAAGGGCGCATTTATTGTTCGATGTCGCCGAAATTTGGGGCAGTGAGATGTGTTAGGACCTTCGACATCCTTCTTCAGTTTGGCTCAGATCGGTCCAGATTTGAATATAGCTGCCATATAGACCGATCTCTCAATTTAAAGTCTTGGCCCCATAAAAGGCTCATTTATAATCCGATTTAACTGAAATTTGACACAGTGATATATGTTAGGCTTTTCGACATCCGTGTCGTATATGGTTCAGATCGGTTTATTTTTAGATATAGCTACTAAAAAGATCAATATTTTGTTATACACAATTGAACATTGACTTGTAATTATTAGTATTTGGTCCAAATTGGAACATATTTCGATAAGGCTGCTATGGGGCATAGGGTATGCATTTTTCACCGGATTTAGAGGAAAGCTGGTTTACATATGTTATATGCTGTCCGATTCCAGTTTAATCGGACAGCATTTAGAAAATTTAAAACTATGTTTGGTTGGATTTTTTTTTTTTAAATTTATATGCTAGTGGCAACTCTGGCGGTATAGAAGACAATTAAGCTCTTTACTGGTTATATTTCAGCTGCTGCTGCGTAAATGTGGCAGTGCTAGTTGTTGTGGCCGGGTATTATGACCGGGCTTTCCATTGTAGATCGTGTGAGAATAGTTGTATTGCCGTTTATAGTTGTAGCTGGTTTTGACCGTTTTGTGTTGTCCGCTTGCGGGGTCTGACGCTGGCTGCTGTTGTTGCTGCTGCTGCTGCTGCTGATAGTCATAATGACGATGATAATGATGATGGTGGCGGTGCTGGTGTTATTGACATCGAACCAAGCTCAGCATTTATTATTATTTTGCTGGGTTGCTGGTTGTGAATTCAAGATCATCATCATGAATACATTTCAGAGTACATTGACTTTTTGGCAGTAATTTCGACGAGTTCGAGAGTTTGGCTTTCCGAGTCTTGTTTTTGGCGATGTTGGCGTAGTTATTCTTCCTCTCATTTTCTGCTTTAAATTTTGCTTTTAGAGTTCTCAATGGTGGTGGTGGTGGCGTAGTGATGTTAGTGTCTGTGGTGGCGTTTTACGTTTTTTGGCTCAGTGAGATAGTAGGGCTTAATTTCTACGTTCTTCAGTTTGGTCTTTCTCAAATGAAATGTTTAAAAAATTCTTTGGACCCCATCATCGAAGGTATTTGGTTTATGTTCTTTTGGTTTTTTGCAAAATATCTATTTTTATGATACTACAACTAGAACAACAAAAATAAATACAAAGAGAGGGGAGAGAGAGAGAGAGCGCTACCAAACGCAGTACAGCCACCCAGCCAACCCCTTCACCCAGAAATATGGCAAAGCAATGACCTCTTGATAACGGGGTACCGTTAGCGCTTATTGCCTGTCAGGTTATTGCTATTTGACTTTCTAACTGACCATTTCATTTGGGCCAACAACACGAACCCCCGCCAACCTACATCGCTCTACTTTTCTCCTCTATTACCATAAGTCGAGCTCACTGAACTGTGCTCTAGTCTCCCAGCGTAGGAAAAAAAAGAAAAAGCCGCGTTCCCGCCAATTATGCCATAACAACAAGTTTCAAATGCCATAACTCCAACAGCGAATTTTTCGGGATGCGTGCTGGTGGTCTGTCCGTCCATCCGTCTGTCGTTGGTCTATGACAAAACACCGCCATAAAAAACCTAATAAATTTATTAATTGTGTTAAGTAGGAAAGAAAGAAAGAGAAATGGTTGTTTTTAACTCGACCAACTTTTGTGTGATGTTTAAATTTTGTTTTTCAAATTGAACACCTCCCCATCACATGCTGGCATGAAGTGAAGAAAGCAGAGAATTTGTTTTTTTTTGTTTCGTTGTGGTGAAGAACTTTTATTTGAATTTTGAATCTTAACGGTTTATATATACGAACCAATTAAGAGAATGTTGAACTTTGACTCTATTTTGGTGATTACGGTCCCAAAAATAAAGAAAAAAAAAACTACAAATGGCCATAAGTGTGTTGGGTTCAAAACTCTTAACCAATATGGCCTGGCATGTATATATAAATATCTAATTACGAAGGCAGTTATTAAAATTGTTTATTAATATACAATTATTTATTTTTAGTCAATTTCGCAATATGTCAACATTAAGACTTTTTTTAAAACTTTACGGACTAATCGGCATACTTAAACCTATCTAATTAAAGAATTTGGCAAAGAGGAGAATGCAGAGAACAAATAGAGCCGTGCTTTAACAAGTAAAAGCATGCTAAGTGCGGCCGGGCCCAATCTTGGGAACCCATTACCATGGATTCTTTTTATTTATAAAAAATAAATAAAATGTATACGAAAATAAATTTATAAATTTTATAAATTTAGTTGAAGGGCATAATTTTTTTCTACATACTAAACTTCTGCCAAACCAGCCACAATTAAAGCTTCTAGGAACCGAACAGGGATAATCGAGAGACCGGTTTATGTGGAGGCTATACCAGGTTATAGATCGATTTGGGCCGTGCTAGGCACAGTTGGTGGATGTCATAACAGAACGCTAAATCGGATTAAAATTCAGGCTTCCAGGGTCTAAAGATGTCAAATCGGGAGATTGGTTTTTATGGGAGCTATATCGAAATTTGAACCAATCCCCAACGACCTACATCAATATTAAGTATCTGTGCAAAATTTCGGCTGCTATAGTGATGTCACAGACAGACAGACGGATATGACTAGATGGACTTAGAATGTCGAGACAATGAATAATATATATATATATATATATATATATATATATATATATATATATATATATATATATATATATATATATATATATATATATATATATATATATATATATATATATATATATATATATATATATATTGGGTTGCCCAAAAAGTAATTGCGGATTTTTCAAAAAAAAAGAAAATGCATTTTTAATCAAACTTAGAATGAACTTTAATCAAATATACTTTTTTACACTTTTTTCTAAAGCAAGCTAAAAGTAACAGCTGATAAATGACAGAAGAAAGAATGCAATTACAGAGTCACAAGCTGTGAAAAAATTTGTCAACGCCGACTATGAAAAATCCGCAATTACTTTTTGGGCAATATTTCGAGGTGTTACAAACGGAATGACTCGATTAGTGTACCCTCATCCTATGGTGGTGGCTATAAAAAGGAAGCAAGAATGAAATGCCTAAGGAAAATTCTATGATGAAAATATTATGCAGGTACCGCATGGTGCTCTCTATTGATCCCAGCAAATGAAATTTTCACAGAACACAACCAGAAATCAGAAATCAGGACTTCTGAGGGACGTCGTCCATAAAGACTGTACTGATTTTCCGGCCCCTTATAGCGGCCAGTCAGTGGAGCGTGACATGATCATGGGTCAAGTTGGTTGGAAGGCAGTTGGAGTTTGGTTGAGGTTTCGAGTTCTTCTTAGTAGAAAAAACTTTGTTCAACTGCGCCGAATGTTGGGTACAAATTGCTATGAATTCCGTCAAAAATTTGTCTTACTTAACTTGGCCTTGGTGTGGGCGCCCAAAACATTGCCCACTTGTGCCGAATCTTGGGTACCCATTGCCATGGATTTCGCTTAAAATTTTCATACCCACCACCGAAGGATGGGGGTATATTCATTTTGCCATTCTGTTTGCAATTCAACGAAATATCCATTTCCGACCCTATAAAGTATATATATTCTTGATCAGCGTAAAAATCTAAGACCATCTAGCCATGTCTGTCTGTCTGTTGAAATCACGCAACAGTCTTTAAAAAAAAGAGATATTGCGCAGAATCTTTGAACAGAATCTTTTTTTTGTCCATAAGCAGGTTAAGTTCGAAGATGGGCTATATCGGACTATATGTTGATATAGCCCCCTTATAGACCGATCCTCCAATTTAGGGTCTTAGGCCCAAAAAAGACACGTTCATTATCCGATTTTGCTGAAATATGGGACAGTGAGTTGTGTAAGGCCAGTCGACATTCTTCTTCAGTTTGGCACAAATCGGTCCAGATTTGGATATAGCTGCCATATGGACCGATCCTACGATTAAGTGTCTTAGGCCCATAAAAATCACATTTATTATCCGATTTTGCTGAAATTTGGAACAGTGAGTTGAGTTATGCTACTCGCCATTCTTCTTCAATATGCCACATATCAGTCCAGATTTGGATATAGCTGCCACATAGACATATCTTCCGATTTAGGGTCTTAGGCCCATAAAAATCACATTAATTATCCGATTTTGCTGCAATTTGGGACAGTGAGTTGTCTTAGGCCATTCGACATCCTTCTTCAATTTGGCCCTGATTGGTCCAGATTAGGATATAGCTGCCATATGGACCGATCTCCCGATTTAAGGTTTTGGGCCTATAAAAGGCGCATTTATTGTCCGATGTAGCCTAAATTTGGAACAGTGAGTTAAGTAAATCCCCTCAACATACCTCTGCAATATGGCACAGATCGGTCCAGATTTGCATATAGCTGCCATATAGACCGATCTCCTGAATAAAGGCCTTGGACCCCTAAATGGCGCATTTATTGTCCGATTTCGCCGAAATTTGGGTCAGTGAGTTGTGTAAGGCCAGTCGACATTCTTCTTCAGTTTGGCACAAATCGGTCCAGATTTGGATATAGCTGCCATATGGACCGATCCTACGATTAAGTGTCTTAGGCCCATAAAAATCACATTTATTATCCGATTTTGCTGAAATTTGGAACAGTGAGTTGAGTTATGCTACTCGCCATTCTTCTTCAATATGCCACATATCAGTCCAGATTTGGATATAGCTGCCATATAGACATATCCTCCGATTTAGGGTCTTAGGCCCATAAAAATCACATTAATTATCCGATTTTGCTGCAATTTGGGACAGTGAGTTGTCTTAGGCCATTCGACATCCTTCTTCAATTTGGCCCTGATTGGTCCAGATTTGGATATAGCTGCCATATGGACCGATCTCCCGATTTAAGGTTTTGGGCCTATAAAAGGCGCATTTGTTGTCCGATGTAGCCTAAATTTGGAACAGTGAGTTAAGTAAATCCCCTCAACATACCTCTGCAATATGGCACAGATCGGTTCAGATTTGCATATAGCTGCCATATAGACCGATCTCTCGATTTAAGGTTTTGGACCGATAAAAAGCACTTTTATTATCCGATTTTGCTGAAATGTTGGAACAGTGAGTTGTGTTAGACCACTCGACGTTCTTCATCAATTTGGCACAGATCGGCAATATAGATCTATCGCTCGGTTTAAAGTTTTGGGGCCATAAAATGCGCATTTATTGTCCGATTTCGACAAAATTTGGGGCAGTGAGTTGTGTTAGGCTCCTCGAAATTTTTCTGCAGCTTGGCCCAAATCGGTTCAAATTTGGATATAGCTGCCATATAGACCGATATCTCGATTTTAAGTTTTGGCCCCGTACAAGGCACGGTGGTTTTCCCCTCCTAATGGTTGCCACATTTGTGAGGTACTATGCCATGTAAAACTTCTCTCCAAAGAGGTGACGCACACCGGCACGCCGTTCGGACTCGGCTATATAAAGGAGGCCCCTTACCATTGAGCATAAACTAAAATTAGACTGCACTCATTGATATGTGAGAAGTTTGACCCTTTTCCTTTATGGAATGTTCATGGGCAAAATTTGTATTTGTATTGTTTGCTATCGGGCTCATGCGGTGTGCATTTATCACCGGAATTTGACGAAAGGTGGTTTACATATATATCCGAGGTGGTGGGTATCCAAAGTTGGGCCCGGCCGAACTTAACGCCTTTTTACTTGTTTTAACTTGGCCTTGTAGTGGCCTCCTAAAACATTACTGGTCCTGGCCAGCATGAACCTACCATACGATCTTTTTCGAGGTTACTTTTTAGTAAATATTTCAGAGCACAACAATCTGATTAGGTGTAGGTCTTAAGTGGCGTGGGCGGACTACTATTCGCACCCTCTTTTCAAACTAACCTAAGCTACAATCGATGAAGAGAATCCCCTAACGGACCCCGTCCGGGCTCAGCTGGTGTGTGGACAAAGCGCATGACCTTGTGCTAGGTGGCTACGCCAATGCATCCAATAGTCTCTGGGAAACCACGGATACCAATAATAGTGAAACCTCTTTATACCCTACTGTGGTACAGGGAATTATAATTTAGTGCATTTGTTTGTAACACCCAAAAGGAAGAGAGATAGACCCAATGATAAGTATACCGATCGACTCAGAATCAGTTTCGGATTCGATTTACCTATCTGTCCATGTTAATTTGTGTACAAAGTACAGGTCGTAGTTTTCATCCAATCGTCTTAAAATTTGGTGCAGGCATGTTTTTCAGCCTAAAGACGAAACCTTTTTGAAATTGGAAAAAATCGGTTCAGATTGGATATAGCTGCCATATATATGTTTATCCAATTTGCAGCAATAATATGCAATAAAATGGCAAATTGTTAACCGATTGTTACGAAATTTGGCAAGAAGGATTTTGTCTTGATTCTCGATATTTCTTGTGAATTTCATGGAATTTCGGTTCAGATTTAGATATAGCTCTCACATATATATATCGCCCGATTTTTACTTATAGAGTCTCAGCAGGCGCATTTATTGACCAATCTTGCCAAAATTTTGCACAACGCTTTCCTCGATGACTACCACAATATCTGAGAAGTTTGCTCAAAATCGGTTCAGATTTAGATATAGCTCCCACATATATGTTCGTCCGGTTTTGAGAAATATTGCAATAAAGAACTCACATGTAAACCGATTCTTTCGAAATTTGGCAGATAGGATTTTCTTATGACTCTCGATATTACCGGTGAATTTTATAGAAATCGGTTTAAATTTAGATATAGCTCTCACATATATATATTGCACGATTTTCACTTCCAGAGCCACTGCAAACGCATTTATTGACCAATCCTGCCAAAACTCTGTACAACGCTTTCATCGGCAACTACCACAATATCTGAGAAGTGTGCTTTAAATTGGTTCAGATTTCGATATAGCTCCCATATATATGTTCGTCCGATTTTAAGAAATATTGCAATATAGTGCTAATTTGTAAACCGATTTTCTCGAAATTTTGCAGAAAGGATTTTCTTGTGACTCTCCACATAACCGGTGAATTTCATAGAGATCGGTTCAGATTCATATATAGCTGCCATATATGTATATCCAGTACAGCCACTGCAAGAGTGTTAATTTACCAATCTTGCCAAAATTTTGCCCAACTCTTTCCTCGACGACTACTACAATAACTGAGAAGTTTGCTCGAAATCGGTTCAGATTTAGAAATAGCCCACATTTATATGTTCGTCAGATTTTGAGTAATTTGCAGTAAAGTCATTTGTCAACCGTAGGTATTACAGTTTGAACATATTTGCTCAAAATTTGAAACGGATTGTTTAATAACCCATCTGAAAATATCCGCCGAGGTCCATCAAAATTGGATATAGCTCCCACATTGTATTTATAGGGTAGGTTTAGGGTATTATACAGTCGGCACTGCTCGATTTTTGCCCCTCTTTACTGGTTTTTAATTTGATTTTATCCGGGTCATGGTTGCACGCAACAGGGGCAATACCCCCTATTCTCTACAATCGGATCAGTGATCAGGTTATAGATATGACGCTTATGAGAAACAGTGATTCGGCAAAAGTCTTGGGCTTGAACGTCTCCACCCAGTGCTTCTTTTTGGATCACTATAAAATATGTTTTCAAGTCGAGCACGAGATGGAGAGAAGGAGACCTTATATAAACCTGAGAAGGATCAACTGAATGAAGTTCAAAAAACAGATGCAAAAGCTGAAACCTTTTTTTTTGGGACGCAAAACCTTGGGGTCACAGGAACGAAGGTACTGAGGAGGGGGAGAGCAGGAAGGTTTTAAATAAGACAAGAAAGAGAGAACACGGCATAGGCCTGCGACGAATACTGTGAGGCCCTTGGCGAGTTCAAGAAGGAGACGAGGAAGGTGAAGACGAGTTCCTGGGTGAAATTCTGTGGAAAATTGGAAAGCAATGAAGGAATTAAGGTTGCGCAAAGTGCTCTCGAAGGATCCTAGCACGCCTAACTTCCTGAGGAGGGAGGACGGGGCTTACACCGAGAGTGGTCGGCAGACTGTGAGCTTTTGATGGAAACGCACTTTCCCGGCGGACAGGAAGTGGTCAGCGATCAAGGTATCGTACTACCTACATATGAGGCCTTGGCGGATAATCTCATCAGGAATATTGTTGACGGGGAGAAGATAGTGTGTGTATGGACTACCAATAGACTACTAATATGCTTTGTGGCAGGATTATTAATGCGAATCTGGAAGATCGTGTGGTCAGAGTTACTGACATTCGATAATAGGTCGCTGAGCATATTTGCAGGGGGCATAACCTGACACTGTGTTAGTATAAGGGGCAGTAAATCCAGACCAATTCATTAAGAGCATAATAACAACAATGCGATGACCGAACGAAGGCACATGAGTGGCTTACACTATTTGCTGCTTGTTTGTGTTTTCCTATGCCCGAGGGCGATATATATACATATTGGAACTATATCTAATAATGGGTGACTTGGGGATGTTGGAAACCAAGCAACGGTTCTCATTGGTTTTGATGTGGCAAAATCCAAGCTTATCTTGGTTTTCCTTCACCTCAAATGTGGACACAAACTTTCGCGGTGTCAACATCCGTAAAAGGTAGCGTGCTAAAATGTGCCACGAGTTCACCGTTTAGGGGTGTCGGGTAAGTAGCCCATTACCTGGGAAACGAGAAAGAATTACTTTGTAAAAATGAAGAAGAAAACAATGGATTCCTCCAGGTTGATGGCCGCGCAAACGTTTTGAGGACCATTATTTGCGTATCTGCACCTAGAATGTCCGGATTCTTTATAGAGAGGGTGCAGTATACGCACTGGCTGATGTGTTGGAGAAATACAGTGCAGACATTACCGCCACACAGGAAGTGCAATGGCTCGGGAAGGGCTCCACAACAACACCTAGAGGTAAAGTCTTATATAATAGCTGCCAAGACAAGAGGCAAGAATTTTGGTGTGTATTTGTGGTTAGTCGGAGAATGAAACACCTTGTCTCCAGGTCGATGGGAATCTAGCCACAATCCGCGTAAAGGCCAATTTCTTCAATATCAGCCTTATTTGCGCCAACGCCTCGATGGATGATGTAAACTCCCATAAAGCCCTGCGAACCCGAGCAGATTAAGAAAATGGAGAATGGTTGGAGTTACAACTTTAAGAGAGTAAGCAACTTTATCTACCTCAGCACCGGCGTAACTGAGATAAATGATACCAGTTTTGAAATAAAACGAGGAATAATATTGGCTAACAGATGCTACTTTGGATTAAGCAAGCAGATTAGGAGCGAAACCACTTATCGCCAGAATAAAATTACACTATATAAGACACTGATACCAACAGTGCTCCTTGAAATACAACATCATATAGTATGCTGAGGTTCCAATCATCGGTTATGCGTTCTTCTAGCCAGATCGCACAGACAATCTGATGCATACGACTTATCAGCGTGTTGCCTCCGGTCTTCAGCGGGTAACCCGTCGGCTTCTGCTGCCTTGTTGTTCTTCAGTCAGGTCACAGCTACTTGAACCTTATTCTGACTAGGAGGTAAACCTTCTATACCATTATCAGGGATTGGTTCTGTGGTATCCTCTTCGCTGCCAACGTCGGACCTATCATGCTATCTGTGTCAGTTACCGGATTTCCTTCTTTGTCTCTGCAGGAGGATGTGCCTGCACCAAAGCCATCGGCTTGATGTTTAATGCTTTGATAAAATTTCCGGTCTTCATTTTGACTCCTGTACATCTCAATTCGCTCACACTCAAGTCTTTTCATTTCCGTTTTCTTTCTGTGGATTTGACGTTTCTCCTCTCTCATTTTCTCTCGATACTGATTGCAGGGTTGCATTATATGTCTCATTCTTGACTTCAGTAGTATCTCGACACTCTTGGTTGTACCATGGGCTTGTTGGGGATGGATTCCGGTACCCAAGCACAGATTTCGCGACATTTTCCATGGACTGGGCAATGTTTTGCCACTGCGCCATTATATTGGGTTTGCCAAAAAGTAATTGCGGTTTTTTCATATAGTCGGCGTTGACAAATTTTTTCACAGCTTGTGACTCTGTAATTGCATTCTTTCTTCTGTCAGTTATCAGCTGTTACTTTTAGCTTGCTTTAGAATAAAAGTGTAAAAAAGTATATTTGATTAAAGTTCATTCTAAGTTTTATTAAAAATGCGTTTACTTTCTTTTAAAAAATCCGCAATTACTTTTTGGGCAACCCAATATCATCTGGGTAAGGAGAGCTTTCATCAATCAGTTAGGTCAGTCGAGTGGAGTATGCCAGCTGTTGTGTTTTCAGCTTTTCAATGTCCAGCTTCCGTGCAGTATCAGATCGTTCTTTCCTCGCCATGTTCAAACTGGTACGAACCTTTGCTGCAACAAGGTAATGATGCGAATCTACATTCGTTCCCCGGATCGATCGTACATCTAACACACTGGTTAAATGGCTTCCATCTATCACACCGTGATCAATTTGGTTCCTCGTGTTTTGATCGGGTGACAGCCGTGCGGGTTTGTGAATATTTTAATGTTGAATTCAGTGGCGAAATTTATTAGTCTCAACTTATTATTGGACGTTATCTCGTGGTGGCTAAACTTTCCGACTGTTGGACCAAAGATGTCTTCCTTCCCTATCTTCGCATTCAAATCTCCCAAAACGATTTTAATATCATGGGCGGGGCAGCGGTCATATTCTCTCTCTATGTGCACGTAGAAAATATCCTTGGTCTGCTCGTCCTTCTCTTCCTCCAGGGCATGGTCACAAATAAGGCTGATGTTAAAGAATTTGGCTTTTTTTGCGGATTGTGGCTAGCCTCTCATCCAACGGAGTAAAGCTTGAGACAAAGTGTTTCAGTCTCCGACAAATCCACTGCCAAATTCATGTCTCGTGTCACTGGAGCTCGTATAGTAAAGTTCTTCACCGTTTGGTGTTGTATTGACACCATTCCCAGTCCATTGCACTTCCTGTAAGGCGGTAATATCTGTCTTGTACTTCTCTAATACATCCCCTAGTGCGTATACTGCACCTTCTCTATAGAAAGTGCAGACATTCAAGATGCAGATAAGCAAATCATGGTCTTTTTTTCGTTTGCGGGGGTTGACAACGATAGCGGGGACTGTTTTTATACCCTCTACCATAGGATGGGGGTATACTAATTACATCATTCTGTTTGTAACTCCTCGAGGTATTCCACTAAGACCCCATAAAGTATATATACTCTTGATCGTCAGGTAATTTTAAGTCGATCTAGCTATGTCCGACCGTATGTCCGTCCGTCCGTCTGACGAAAGCACGCTAACTTTCGAAGAATACTTTTTATTAGAGTAGGTCGGAAAGGATTGAAAATGGGCCATATCGGTCCATGTTTTGATATAGCTGCCATATAAACCGATCTTGGATCCTAACTTCTTGAGTCAATAGAAGGCGCAATTCTTATCCTATTTGGCTGAAAGTTTGCATGAGGTGTTTTGTTATTATTTCCAACAACTGTGTTAAGTGTGGTTGTACCACATAACTGGTCCATAACCTGATATATTGTAGTTATCATATAAATCTATCTGGGGTCTTGACTTCTTGAGCCTCTAGAGGGCTGACATTTTGTGCAACGCCTTTCCCATGACCTTCAATATACGTGTCAAATATGGTCCAAATCTCAGGCTAAGGCAGATTTGGACCATATTTGACACGTATATTGAAGGTCATGGGAAAGGCGTTGCACAAAATGTCAGCCCTCTAGAGGCTCAAGAAGTCAAGTCAGCTCAAATAAAAACCGATCTCCATATTTTACTTCTTAAGCCCCTAAAGGGGTGCAATTCTTATTCGAATTGGCTGAAATTTTACACAATGACTTCTATAGGATGGGGGTATACTAATTTCGTCATTCTGTTTGTAACTCCTCGAAATATGCGTCTGAGACCCCATAAAGTATATATATTCTTGACCGTTATGTCATTTTAAGTCGATGTAGACATTTCCGTCCGTCCGTCCGTCTGTCTGTCGAAAGCACGCTAACTTTCGAACGAGTTAAGATATATGGGCCAAATCGGTCCATGTTTTGATATAGCTGCCATATAAACCGATTTTGTGTCTTGACTTCTTGAGCCTCCAGAGGGCGCAATTCTTGTCCGATTTAAGCTTTGGTAACACTTCCAACAACTGTGCTAAGTATGCATCAATTCGGTCCATGTTTTTATATAGCTGCCATATAAACCGATCTTAGGTCTTGATTTCTTGAGCCTCTAGAGGGCGCAATTCTCGTCCGATTTAACTGAAATTTTGCACGTAGTGTTTTGGTATTACTTTCAATAACTGTGCTAAGCATGATTCAAATCGGTTTATAATCTGGTATAGCTGTCATATAAACCGATCATGGATCTTGACTTCTTGAGCCAATAGAGCGCGCAATTCTTATCCGATTTGGCTGAAATTTTGCATGAGGAGTTTGGTTATGACTTCCAACAACTGTGCTCAGTATGGCGTAAATCGGTATAGAACCTGATATAGCTGCCATATAAACCGATCTGGGATCTTGACTTCTTGAACCTCTAGAGGGCGCAATTCTCATCCGATTAGGCTGAAATTTTGTACAACGGCTTCTCTCATGATCTTCAACATACTATGTCTACTATGGTCTGAATCAATCAATAGCTTGATACAGGTTCCATATAAATCTATATCCCGATTTTGCTTCTTGAGCCCCTACAAGGCGCAATTCTTGTCGGAATGAACTGAAATATTACACAATGACATCTACAATGTTCAGCGTTCATTTATGGTCCGAATCGGACTATAACTTGATATAGCTCCAACAGCATAACAGTTCTTATTCAATATTCTATGTTTGTGTAAAAAGAGATAACGCGCATAGAACTCGGCAAATGCGATCAATGGTGGAGGGTATATAAGATTCGGCCCGCCCGAACTTAGCACGCTCTTACTTGTTTTCGATAAATAAGATATATGTATTTTTTATGGAGTGAATAAAAACTTTAATTGGATTTTTGACCTCATTATAAATCTAAGTTGCAAAATTTTTAATCAACAATACGAATTTCTTTGTAGGACCGATTCCAGCAAATTTTTTAATTGAATACACAAATTTCTTAATTGAATCTAGTTTTAAATTTTTTCTTTTTATGTACACATGCAGCTTCAAACGACTGCAGCCAAAGACACAATTTTTGTTATCTAGAGGTCCTAGGTTTTAAGACGATGTCTAAACGGTCCTTGTGTCAGGCGGTGCTAGTTGTTAAAACTTTAAGGACATTTTGTCAAAAATTATCTGCATTCAAATGCATAAATATCTAATAGATAAAGTTACAAATTGAATACTTTTACCCACATTACCCCTTCTAAATAATATTGTTTCCTTATTCTAATCACTTGTTGTGTTCACATGCTACTGTTGTCAGAGAGTTTCTTTGATAAAAAAAAAAAAATTAAAACCAGTTCCTTTCCCCAGCATTACTCAATGTGCCTCAAAACAAATGACAGGCAGCATTTGTTTTTTTTATTAATGAATTATAAATTATTTTTAACAAAATTAAAATGAGTAACAAAAAAAAAAATTATAATAAATTCTAATGTATACACATGCTGTTTATCCATGCAAGTATTTCGTTAAATACGTTTTGTATTTGAAAAATACAAAAATATTCTCAAACAATATATGTATTTAACAACAATAATAATTATGTTTTATTTCGCAGCTCTAAGCGAAATTCCGGTTTGGTTGACATAACAACTTTTATCAGCTATGACACATCTGGGGATTAGCTTCAAGCCACTGGACCAACGCCTTCCTACAGCTGGCGGCAGCAGCAGCAGCAACAGCAAACCAGCCCCCACCTATGATGGCCAAAAGAATAAGAGTTTTTTTTCCACAGACTTTAACAACTAGTGGGTCATTTCTATTCCCTTTCTGGGGAGTTATTAATGTTTATTTTTTATGATTTGCTGGGATGTAAATAAACGCAACAACTCTATAACAAAAATACGTCTTAAAAATTTTTTATATGGTTATTGTTTTTATAGCCTAGTATTAACTTTCATATGCCGCATAGGTTAAATATTCCTATCTAAATGACAGATGGGGGAGAAAGTTAACTTCCCAGAATACGAAGTGACCAAAGAAAATAAAACTGATTTAGTTTCGATAATTTCAGAATGAATACGCCAGGCAAAAACTGTTGAATGACTTATTATGTTAAACATGATTGCGGTGTTTTTTTTTATACCCACCACCATAGGATGGCGTTCAGATTTGGATATAGCCCTCATATAAACCGATTCCCTTTTTTAACTTCTTGAGCCTTGAGGCCTCAATTTTTTCTATTTTACTGAAATTAGACAAATGTATTTCTGTTCTTCAAATATCCGAACCAAATATGATGCGAATCGGTCTAAAAAATAATATAGTCCCCTTAAAAACCGATTCCCAGATTTGACATCTTGAGCCCATAGAAGCCCCAAATTGGCGCAAGGACTTCTGCTCTGACATCCAACATTCGTGTCGAGTATGATTTGAATCAGTCTACAAAGTGATAAAGTCCCCACAGTTTTAATTTTCTGATCCCCTAAAGTTCTCAAACCCCATTTGGCAGAAATTTTGCACCAGGACTTTTGTTCTGTCTTCCAGCATCCGTGCCAAGTATGATCCGAATCGGTCTAAAATTTGGTATAGTCCCCACATGAACCGATTCCCGGATTTGGCTTATTGAGCCCCTTGAAGCCTCAACATTCATTTGATTTGGCTAAAATTTGTAACAAGGGCTTTTGGTTGTACTTCAAAAATTCGTGCCGAGTATAATTCGAATCCTTGAATAAGCCGATATTGCCCCCATATAAACCAATCCCTCGATTTGAATTCTTGAGTCATAAGACGCGGAGGTCATCGTAGTGCAGAGGTTAGCTTGTCCGCCCATGACGCTGAACGCCTGGGTTTGAATCTTGGCGAGACCATCAGAAAAAATGTTTTTCGGCGGCGGTTTTCCCATCCTATTGCTGGCAACATTTGTGAGGTACTGTGCCATGTAAAACTGCTCTTCAAAGAGGTGTCGCACTGCGGCACGCTGTTCGGACTCTGCTATAAAAAGGAGGCCCCTTAATATTTAGCTTAAAACTTAAATCGGACTGCACTCATTGATACGTGAGAATGGTCACTTATACCATGTAAAGCTTTACAAAATAACCCCCAATAAAATAAATAAAAAAAGACAAAGTGAAAAAAGCCCCGAAAAACGTCTGTGCATTTTGGGACTCATTGCGAAATGAAATAAGTCCCAAACTATTGTGAAAAGTTTAATAATTGCGGGGACTTATTTTGTTTTTATATCCACCACCATAGGATGGAGGTATACTAATCTAGTCATTCCGTTTGTAACACCTCGAAATATTGATCTAGGACCACATAAAGTGTATATATTCTTGATCGTCTCGAAATTCTGATTCGAACTAGCCATGTCCGTCTGTCCGTCCGTCTGTCAAAATCACGATAGCGGTCGAACGCGTAGAGCTAGCCGCTTGAAGTTTTGTACAGATAATTTGTATTGATGTAGGTCATTGGGGATTGCAAATTGCCCATATCGGTTCAGATTTGGAAAGAGCTCCTATATAAACCGATCTCCCAATTTAACTTCTTGAGACATTACAAGCCGCGATTTTTGTCCGATTTGGCTGAAATTTTGCATATAGTGTTCTGTTATGACTCTCATCAACTGTGCCAAGTACGGTCCGATTCGGTCTATAACTAGGTATAGCTCTCATGTTTTAGCAGAATACATGGTGGTGGGTTCCCAAAATTCGGCCCGGCCGAACTTAGCGTGCTTTTAATTGTTTAACCAAAAAATAAAAAAATAAAAGTGAACTACGTTCGGCCGGGCCGAATCTTGGGAACCCACCACCATAGATTCTTTTAAAAACGAATACAAAATAAATATAGTTGAAGGGCTTAATTTTATTCTACATACCAAACTTGTGTCAAACCAGTCAAAAATAAAGCTTCTAGGAACCGAACATGGATGATTGAGGGACCAGAAGATATATCAGGTTATAGACTGATTTGGACCATATTTGGCACAGCTATTGGAAGTCGTAACAGAACACCGCATGCACAATTTCAGCCAAATCGGACAAAAATTGCGACTTGTAAGGGCTCAATAAGTCAAATCGGGTGATCGGTTTATATGAGAGCTATATCAGGTTATAGACCAATTCAGACCGTACTTGGCGCAGTTGTTGGAAGTCTTAACAGAACACCTGCAAGACAGTCATTGGCAAAAGTTGGGAATTTAGACCGCGTGTCATGCATTGGGTATATACTGCAGTTGTCAGACCTTTTATGCTATATGGTGTTGTGGTCTGGTGGACGGCGCTTCAAAAATCCACCTACTGCTCAATATTTAACCGGATCCAAAGGATGCCCTGTTTGTGCTTCACAGCCGCACTGAGGACGACACCATCTGATGCACTGAATTTAATGCTTTATCTTATGCCTCTGAATATTGTGGCTACCCAAATTGCAGATACCACTGCCGTGAGTTTAAGGGAGCTTTCTTATTGGTCATGTGGCGGCTACGGACACTGTGTTATCCTTGATACAATATCCGATGTTCCTGGCAGTGTGGATTACAATTTACCTAAGCCGCTTTTTGATAAAAGTTACTGTATCACTATTCCTGATAGAACCGATTGGAATTACGATATTCTTGGTGACAGAAGTTACATAGACTTTTATGCGGATGGTAACAAACTAAACGACCAGGTTGGCTTTGGGATTGTACTCTAAAGATCGAGAACTGGTCAAATCAAAAAGGTTACCTGACCACTGCAGTGTAAATCAAGCAGAGATCCTTGCAATTAAGGAAGTGGTGGAATGGTTAAGATATAATGTCATAACGACGATTGGCATAGATATCTTCTCAGACAGCCTAACAGGCAGCCATTGAATTCCTGGAGAACGTATTTCTGAACACTAAAACCGCCCTCGACTGTCGCATTTCTTTCGACGAGATGGCTGAACAGTTCAATATTCACCTGTTCTGGGTGCCGGGCCATAGAGATATCCCAGGGAATTGTAAAGCGGACAAGCTCGGGAGACTATGAACTACCCTACACTTATGCCAGGGATACTGGAATCTGTGGGTATGCCTCTAGCGACATGTAAGCTAAGTTTTCAGGACCAGGCCCGAAGGACAACGAATGATAGATGGTCACAAAGAGGGGGTTGTGAGCATTCCAAAACTATGTGGCCTTATGTAGACTTGAGGAGGTCTACTATTGTACTTTGCTGTCATTGACTAAAACAGGCGTCTCAGTCATTGTGTCCGTCATGACAGGTCACTGTCTAATCGGAAAACATGCTGACAGACTGAGCAACGACTTTTGCAGAGCTGTAGGGACATCGAAGAAGAAGAGACTATAGAACACCTTCTATGTGTGTGTCCCGCATTTCTTTCAGAACCTGTCCGATTTAGCGGATGTGAACATTCGCAAGTTATTGGGCTTTTTAAAGCGATCTGGATTAGCTGTCATCATTAGCGAAACCACTCAATCTAATTTTATTGCTTTAAAAAGCAATAATAATAGCAAGTTTTATCGAAACAATGAATTTTTGAAATTATGTGGGGCGGCTGGAACTTTTCTGTAAGGTGTTGGCCCACCCCCCAGTACGCTTTGGACGCTTATGGCTGTCATATAAACCGATCTCTCGAATCAGGGTCTTCGGGCCACAAATGGCGCAATTATTGACCGATTTTCGATTGAAATTTATGACAGTAAGTTTTAACAGACCTCTCGACACCCAGATCGGTCCAGATTTGGATATAGCTGTCGTTTTCACCGATTTCTCGATTTAAGGACTTGTTTCCATAATGTGCGCACTTATTGTCCGATTTCGCAGAAATTTGGAATAGAGAGTTGTGTTAGGCTTCTCGGCATCCCTGTTCAATACGGCTCAGGTCGGATTTAAGTTCTGAGGTCCATAAAAGGTGAATTTTTTTAACCGATGAATGTGGTACAATGAGTTGCGTATGACCCTTACACAGCCTTCTTGAATATGATGGAGATCAGACTATATTTAGATATAGCTGTATGGAGATCAGACTATATTTCGATATAGCTGCTATGGGTTCTTAAGTGATGCTTTTTTCATTGTATTACGACGAACGGTTTTTTATATATATATCCGAGGTGGTGGGTGTCTGAAGTTCGGCCCGGCTTAACTTAATGCCTTTTTACTTGTTGGGTCTTATATCGTTTTTATACCCTACACCACTACTGTAGTACAGGGTATAAAACAGTACAGTAGGAAGAAAGATAGATCCATTGATAAGTATGCCGACCACTTTCTGATTCGATTTAGCTATGTCAGTCTGTCTGTCCGTCTGCCCATGTTGATTTGTACAAATTAAAGATTGCAGTTTTCATCCGATCGTTTTCAAATTTTGTACAGGCATGTTTTCGGCATCGAGACGAAGCCTATTGAAATTGGAAAAAATCAACATTATAGAAATCGGTTCAGATTTAGATATAGCTCTCATATGTATATATATCGCCCAATTTTCACTCCTATAGCCACTGCAAGCGCATTGACCAATCTTCTCAAAATTTTGTACAACGCTTTCCTCGATGACTTTTACAATATTTATAAAGTTTGCTCGAAATCGGTTCAGATTTAGATATAGCTCCCATATATGTATTTCGCTCGATTTTCATTTCTACCTAAGGTGTAGTTGAAGGGTATTATAAAGTCGGCACCGCCTGACTTTTGTGTTTCCTTACTGGTTTATGTTGGGAATTTTCTAATTTTTATTAAAAACACTACAGTGATGATCCTGGCTCTCGGTGTGGAAATGATCCTGGTTCCTCCAAGATGGGAAGGAGTCGAAATAGTAGATAGTTTCTGCCAGTTCGGGGTCGGAAGGTCGCCAGGCGTGGGTGGTATAACTGGAGAGATGTGTAAAAGCATCTAGAAGGCTACACCAGAACATGTTGAGTCAATTTGGACTGCCGGAGAAAGTTATTTCCTCTTTTAAAGTCGCCTAATGGTTTGAAGTGAGGATACCAATGAAAGAGGTGAGTCACTTTTTGATTACATTTTATCCACTAGTACTAGCCTAGTTGTATGCAATAGGGGAAACGCCCCTACTTTCTACAACCGGATCAGGGAACAGCTTATAGATATAACGCTTGTGACGAAAAGTGACTCGGTGAAGGTGTTGGACTGGAACGTTTACACCGAGTGCTCCTTTTCGGATCACTATAGGATATGTTTGCGGGTCGAGCACGAGAGGAGGAGGAGGCTGCCATGCAGAAACCCGAAAAGGACCGACTGGGAGAAGTTCAGGGAATAGATGCAGAAATTGTGACCCCCTAGGGGGCTTCTGGAGAACGCAAGGGAAATAAAGATCACAGTCGATCTTGTCGCGGGATGTCTGAACGAGGCCTTTTTGAAGGCAGTACCGCCACGCAAAACCAGCCAGTCATGGTGGTCACTGAAGGTGCGCAGGAGGAAGAGCAGAAGTCTTTTTAACAAGGCCAAGAGGAAGAACACGGCAGAGGGCTGGGACAAGTATCGTGGCGCCATTGGCAAGTTCAAGAAAGAGACGAGAAAGACGAAGAGGAGTTCCCGGGCACTAGTGAGGCATCTAGGTCACGACAAGTGCTCTCGAAGGACTAATAGTGAGAGTGGGCAGGAGAAGGTGGAACTACTGATGGAGGCTCATTTCCCAGGCGGCCAGGAAGAGGTCGGCGATCAGGACATCGCAATACCTACATATGCGGCCTTAACGGATGACCTCATCAGGAACATCGTGGACGAGGATAAGATAGCGTGGGCGGTCCGCACTTTCCGCCCATTTGAGTCGGCCGGTCCTGACGGAATTATCCCAGCACTGCTGCAGAAGTCCCTTGGAGTCACCCTGCCATGGCTTAAGCAGATATTCACGGCGAGTCTGGCATGGTCCTACATACCGAGGGCATGGAGGGAAATCAAGGTGGTCTTTATCCCCAAGGCGGGAACATTAAACCACAGTACGACGAAGGATTATAGGCCTATTAGTGTGTCATCGTTTTTGCTGAAAACACTGGAAAGACTGCTTGACCAGAAGGTGAGAGGGGGACTGACGCCGGAAATCTTCAGTGGGGCACAACAGACATACCTCAAAGGCAGGTCGGTGGAGACGGCCATTCATGAGGTGGTATAGCAGGTCTAGACGTTTCTCCGACAGAAGGATAACACTTTGGCGGCCTTCTTGGATATTGAAGGGGCTTTCAATAATGTGGAGATTGGGGCGATAGTCGCCGCACTGGATCGCACAGGGATTATCCCCCCATAATCTCCCAATGGACAAATAATATGCTTTATGGCAGGATTATTAATGAAGACCTGGGAGATTATGTGTTCAGAAGGCGGGTGATCAGAGGAACGCCCCAAGTAGGGGAGTTCTCATCGATACTGTGGAACCTCGTGATTAATGAAATCCTGATGGATCTCGGTGTGAGGAATTTTCAGCAGGTGTACTTATTTCATATGGTTTGGAAGGAAAATGAGCGAGGCTGTCCTCAAGGGCTCATCTGTACTCTATTTATATGGAATGTTGTTATGGTTCAGCACCGGAGACGTTTGGTTGGGTTCTTAAAGATCAGCGTGTATGTGGATAACTTTCTCTCTCATCCCAGTTAAAGGAGATTCCCGATTAGAACATGAAACTTGGCGGGTGATGGGTATTGTGCGCAAATGGAGGAATGTAATGAGTTTGACGAAGGATAAACCCATGACGAGCCCTAAGTATATCTTCGGCTTTTTTGTCAATTTCAAAGGCACGGTCATTTACTTCGCATATTTGTTGATTTCGAATACGCGTTCGATTACCTTTCAATGTGAAGTGTAATCACGGGTTTAGGCGAAATAGATTGTTTTGAACTTCCTATGTGGCGTAGTTAATTCAGTGCATGGTTGGTGCTAGGGCTAGGACATTGAGAGCGGCTGTCCTCACGGTTCCATCTGTGCTCCGTATATATGAAAACTCATGATGGGTCCGTAGCTGAGACGTGCATTAAATGGTACTTTATATTTCAAATCCAGTACGTCCTAGTTGAAGGACATTCTTTATAGGAACTGGAGACTTGGCAGTCCATTGGCATTGTAAGCCAATGGAGCGAATGTCTTGACGTTGCGGATAAAAGCCTTGACGAGTCCTACATATATTCTTGTCATGGATTAAGGCGAAATATGGCCTTTGGTTCAACCCCTGTTGCATCTGATTTGGGGTTCGTTGCATTGAGTAGCTGTTAAGAGTTGCCGTGACCTGTTTAGTATTTTGTATATCGTCCTTGTTTATGTTTCCCATTGGAAATACTTTGTATGCTGGCGGTAGGTGGTCTTAGAGCATTTTCCCATCTTTCAATTACTGAATAGTCCGGACCTTTAGCAAATGCTCTCGCACAATGGTACGGGTAAGAGTCGTTTATTTTTCTTTCAAATTTTCGATTTTTACAAAGCGACACAGAATATTTGGCTACAGACTATACACATGTGAGATTATACTTTGATATACTATACTTTAAGCAGTTATACCCTTGATAGATGCAAATTTTTCGTGCTCGTGCATTAAATGATATTTTATATTTCAAAATTAGAATCAACGAAAATAATAATTTGACATCAAAGCAGGGGGAGTAATGGCCTAAAGCTAAACTCATGCATAAGAGTATATTTTTTATACCCTACACCATAGAATCGGGGTATACCAATGTCGTTATTGCGTTTGTAACACACCGAAATATTGAAACCCAACAAAGTCTTGATCTTCTTGATATTCAAAGTCGATTTAGCCATGTCCGTCCGTCTGTTGTTCTACCGAAAGCATGCTAAAGCTAGGCGCTTCAAATTTTGCACAAATATTTCTTATTAGTATAGGTCGGTTGGGATTGTAAATGGGCCCTATCGGTCCATGGTTTGAACCGCCATATAAACCAATCTCGGACCTTTACTTCTTAAGCCTCTAGAGGGCTTAATTGGTCCGATTTGTCTGAAATTTGCTAAGGGGCATTTTGTTCTGACTCCAAATAATTGTGCCAGGTATGGTGCCTAATCGGTTCATAATCTCATAAAGCTGCCATATAAACCAGTGTCGGACCTTGACTTCTTGAGCCTCTATGGGGGTGCAATTCTTATGCCATTCGTCTGAATTTTGTACAATGTGCTTTGTTTTGACTATCAACAACAACTGTGTCAAATATGGACCAAATCGATTCTTAACCTGATATGGCTGCCATATAAAACCATATCCCGATTTGGCATATTGAACCTCTAGAGGGCGCAATTATTTTCCGATTTGGATGAAATTGTGCACGTAAAGTTTTGCTATAGCTTCAAACAGTCAAGTGCCAAGTAAAGACCAAATCGGTCCCTAACCTGATTTTGCTCCCATATAAGCTAATCGCCCGATTTGACATCTTGAGCCTCTAGAGGGCTCAATTACTATCCGATTTAGTTGCAAATAAAAACGTTTATACCATTGTATAACTTGATATATAGATCCTATATATTTTAAATAATTATACAAAGAACTTGTCCCATGGTGGAGGGTATATAAAATTCGGCCCGGTCGAACTTAATGCTCTTATACTTGGTTTTTTTTTTATTCACTTTGCGGTTCTCTTTTAGAACAAGTAGTTTCTATGTGTTGTTATCGACAGTAGCTAATCATAAGTTAATTTGTGGCAATTTTTAATACTTTATTATGCCTTCGAAAGATGATAATTTTATACAAAATTTTTATTTCAGACTTTATGTCTGTAACTTTGAGTAGCATAAAACCAGATATTGAGATCATTATATCACTAAATAATGGCTATAACGAAACTTGAAACGAATTTGAATTAAACTCGACGTATTGTATTGAAATTAGCATAGGTAAACATTTAGTATCGGAATGTTAGTTAATGAAATAAAGGAAGTTTTGGGCGGGAAAAAAAGTGTACAAAAACAAATCCTATGGAACTAATCAGAAAATTAATCAAATAGTTGATAAATAAGTTATTAAGCTAAATTTTCAATTTCACAAGAAAAGTTTATCAAAGTAAACTTAAGGACAAGTTCTCCCATGTAATAGTCATTACAGAAAAAGTTCATGCAAGCACTGGTTTCCATAGGAAATGTTAATAAAAGGATACTATTCCAATGAACGATTTTGGTCAGTACGAGTTTTCCGTAGGGAAAGTTCACTCAGGTGAAACTTTCCATTGTAAAAGTTCACTCAAGTAAATCTTTCCATGGGAAAAGTTCACTTAGGTGCTGTTTTCCAGAGGAAAAGTTCACCCTGGTGATGTTTTCCGTAGGAAAATTTTATTCGGGTGAAGCTTTCCATAGGAGAAGTTCACTAAGGTGATGTTTTTCAAAGAAAAAATTCACTTGGGTGAAGTTTTCTAAAGGAAAAAGTTTTCCATAGGAAAAGTTCACTCAGGTGAAGTGAAGTTTTCCATAGGAAAAGTTCACTCAGTTGAAGTTTCCCATAGGAAAAGTTCACTCAGATGAAGTTTTCCATAGGAAAAGTTCACTCAGGTGAAGTTTTCAATAGGAAAAGTTCACTCAGGTGAAGTTTTCAATAGGAAAAGTTCACTCAGGTGAAGTTTTCCATAGGAAAAGTTCACTCAGGTGAAGTTTTCCATAGGAAAAGTTCACTCAGGTGAAGTTTTCCATAGGAAAAGTTCACTCAGGTGAAGGTTTCCGTAGGAAAAGTTCACTCAGGTGAAGTTTTCCATAGGAAAAGTTCACTCAGGTGAAGTTTTCCATAGGAAAAGTTTACTCAGGTGAAGTTTTCCATATGAAAAATTCACGCAGGTGAAGTTTTCCATAGGAAAAATTCACTCAGGTGAAGTTTTCCATATGAAAAATTCACTCAGGTGAAGTTTTCCATAGGAAAAATTCACTCAGGTGAAGTTTTCCATAGGAAAAGTTCACTCAGCTGAAGTTTTCCATAGGAAAAGTTCACTCAGGTGAAGTTTTTAATAGGAAAAGTTCACTTAGGTGAAGTTTTCCATAGGAAAAGTTCCCTCAGGTGAAGTTTTCCGTAGGAAAAGTTCACTCAGGTAAAGTTTTCCATAGGAAAAGTTCATTCAGGCGAAGTTCTCCATAGGAAAAGTACACACAGGTGAAGTTTTCCATAGGAAAAGTTCATTCAGGTTAAGTTTTCCTAAGGAAAATTTTACTTAGGTGAAGTTTTGCATAGGAAAAGTTCATTCAGATGAAGTTTTCCATTGGAAAAGTTCACTCAGTTGAAGTTTTCCATAGGAAAAATTCACTTAATTGAAGTTTTCCACAGGAAAAGTTCACTTGGGTGAAGTTATGCATAGGAAAGGTTCACTAAGGTGAAGTTTTTCATAAAAAATGTTCACTCAGGTGAAGTTTTCCATAGGAAAAGTTCACTCAGGTGAAGTCAGGTGAAATTTTCCATAAGCAAAGTTCAGTCAGGTGAAGTTTTCCAGAGGAAAAGTTTGAAAGTTTTTGATTGGAAGTTGTTTTTACCCCCCTCCGAAGGATGGGGGTATATTCGTTTAGCCATTCCGTTTGCAACACATCGAAATATCCATTTCCGACCCTATATATATATATATATATATATATATATATATATATATATATATATATATATATATATATATATATATATATATATATATATATATATATATATATATATATATTCTTGATCAGCGTAAAAATCTAAGACGATCTAGCCATGCGCGTCCGTCTGTCTATTGAAATCTTGCTACAGTCTTTAAAAATAGAGATATTGAGCTGAAACTTTTCACAGATTCTTTTTTTGTCCATAAGCAGGTTAAGTTCGAAGATGGGACAAATCGGACTGTATCTTGATATAGCCCCCATATAGACCGATCCGCCGATTTAGGGTCTTAGGCTCATTAAAATCATATTTATTATCCGATTTTGCTGAAATTTGGGACAGTGAGTTGTGTTAGGCCCTTCAACATTCTTCTTCAATTTGGCTCAGATGGGTCCAGATTTGGATATAGCTGTCATATAGACCGATCTCTCGATTTAAGGTTTTGGGCCCATAAAAAGCGCATTTGTTGTCCGAGTTCACCGAAATTTTGGACACTGAGTAAGTTAAGCCCCTTAACATACTTCTGCAAAATGGCACAGATCGGTCCAGATTTGGATATAGCTGCCATATATATCGATCACTCGATTTAAGGTTTTGAGACCAAAAAAGGGGCGTTTATTTTCCAATGTCGCCGAAATTTGGGACAGCAAATTGTGTTGGGCCGTTCGACTGTCTTCTTCAATTTGGCTCAGATCGGTCTGGATTTGGATATAGCTGCCGTACAGACCGATCTCTCGATTTGAGGTTTTGGGCCCATAAATTTCGCATTTATTGTACGAGTTCGCCGAAATTTGGGACAGTGAGTTGTGTTAGGCTCTTCGACATTTTTCTTTAACTTGGCCTAAATCGGTCTAGATTTGAATATAGCTGCCATATAGACCGATATCTCGGTTTAAAGTCTTGGCCCCATAAAAGGCGCATTTATAATCCGATTTCACAGAAATTTGACACAGTGACTTATGTTAAGCTTTTCGACATCCGTGTCGTATATGGTTCAGATCGGTTTATTTTTAGATATAGCTGCTAAGATGCCAATATTTTGTTCTGCAAAATTAAACAATGACTTGTACTTATTAGTTTTTTGGTCCAAATCGGAACATATTTCGATACAGCTGAATAAATTCACACATGGGCACATGCGTGGAATCCTACGACAATTCAGCTTCTCGAAATCGTTTTTATTTTTTTAAATTTAGATCATTGTAAATCATTTGGTGTTCACAGCCATTGTTTTTTTTTGTTGGTTGTTTTGTCTTTTTTTGATTCCGTATAACCACACCACCTGTCTGTCTAGACAAACAAAAGCTTAACAAAGGCCCCATAAATAAATCACCGAAATCAAAAGTTAAAATCGTTAAAGGATTTTCGAATTCGTGGCCATATGAGGAAGTCGCTCATTACCAAGCCAAAGCGAATGAGACATGTCGAGAGATACAAATATCCGACCATGACGAATACCTTTCAGTTCGTCATTAAGAAACCGATTAAAAAATTGTTTATTTTAATTGTTAAATGTTGATTGTTCATCCTCACACATACACGCGCAAGCACACACACACATACACACCCATACATACATATTTGAACAGGTACACCACGGTGGCATATAGGCTTAGCGAAATCAAGAATCCAAAGACCTTTCCAAGAAGGTTAATGGCTTTTGTTTGCACCACCACCACCATCATCGAGTGTCTAGTTGTCTATTTGTCTGCCTGGCTGCCTGTCTGCGCTTCTGTATGACTTGTTCATATGAGCTTTTGTGGTTTGATGGTGATCGGCAGAGGGTTATTCCAAGCAGGGAGGTACTTGTTTTTTATTTCGCGTAAATATCACACAAAACAAAAAAGGTCTTTAACCATTTGATATCGCATCCAAACATTAATTGTATTGTTATGAGAGTAGTTCGCAATGTTGCTGTTTCTTCCTCTTCTTTTTATGCGTTTGCTGTTTTTATTTCTTTTAATTGGTTTCAGTTAATTGCTGCGTAAAGTAGTAGCAGCAGGTTCTCCACAAACATACGAGGGCTAATTTTAAATGTGCTTAACACCCTAAACATATAGGTACGGACTAAAGTCCTATAAAGTACACCTTTTTATACTCTACGCAAAAAAAATGAAAGTGCAAAATAATTTGAAAGCGGTGAGACGAATATAATTTTAGAGTATTTTAAAAATTGAGCCTATTATCCGGTATTCTGTGCACAGCGGGAAGACCTGTCTAAGTCCTCCGATGTCTAAATTGACCATCACCTGTGCCTGGCGCTAGTGACCCTTACATAGAATGTATGGTGATTCCTGTCATGTCAGGTACTGCCAATATAGAGCTACAGAACTTGTACCTGAAGGTACAATTGTCCCAATTAATGGCCAAGTTTACAGACCCGACATTGGTGGAATACTGTCTGACCATAATCGCTTGGTTCTAGGAGCCTTAAATGGGCATCACGTTTCATGGCATCCTCTCCCAAAATAACAACCAGTGGGGCATATTTTTAGCAGAACCGATTAAAAACTCCACGTTTTGCACGTTGAATGAGGATGCCCGCACTAGTATTACGAGAAGGTGTAGCAGCTTGCCAGACATTTCCATTGCATTCCCTAATCTCCTGAGTGACGTATCCTGGCAAGCCGTCATTTCTTTGGGATCAGATCACCTCCCCAAAATACTGAACAACGACCGACCATTCGACTTCATAACCTCTGAGTGCTGAACGTTTATCAATCAGAAGATGCCCGAGATGTCAATGACCTGGGGGGAATTTCCGAGTCATCATTAACGCAGCAACCGCTCGCTTTAACCAGCCGGTTGAATAACCCAAGTGGGGACCGAATTCCCGGCACAGGCAGTGGTACTCGCAGACGAGAGCGATTGGATTCGTTCGTCACGGACTCCGCCTACCCCAAAATTTGCGTCCTGAATCTGGAAATAAACAGGAAAGTCGACGAACATAAACATAATTCGTGGCATGCACACTTGGAGCGATGTAATTGAGGTACTGGTTTAGGCGAGCTGTGGTCTACTACGGTCACATCCCTACGGAAGAAGGTATGACAGAACCTCACTCACTTCTAGCGCCGTAATTGCGAGAGAGAAAGAGAGAGAGAAATGTGCAGGCTGTTCAACCGTCAATTTATTGAGCATCTTGATAGTGACTAGGATAGGAGGAGAGCGATTCGTTGAATCCGAGCCGATGGACAGCCACCACAATTTGTCGTGGACGAAGTTGCGAATGTTATCCGTAGCTCCCGACAAAATTTCTACACTGATGCTGAAGAATAGGTTATAGTACCCTATGTCGGGATGATGGGCAGAGTGATCCCGCTACTGAAGCCTAGAAACGACTCGAGCAAGGGGGGCTTGTATAGACCGATTCCCTACTCTCACCATTAGCCAAGACGCTTAAAAGACTACTCCTTCCGAGCTTCGTTGCAAAGTTTCCATTTGCACAGTATCAGAAGGATTCGGAAGACTGTATAGCACAACATCTGCTTTGCATGCCATCACCGGACACATTTGCCGTGGCTTCAATCAGCCCCGACTATGAGGCCACAGTGTGGTCTCATATTGCTAAGTGACCCGAAGTGGAATAATATTCAGATCTGTCAGAATGTTGCTTTTCGAACAGCGAAGGGTTGTCTCCTTATTTTGCACGTGGGCCACCTCCATCTGGACGCTAACATCCTATCTCCTTAATTGACTTCTTCCGGCAAACCAGAGAAGTTCTGACTCAATTTCGATCCGTCAGATGCAACAGCCTTAACTCCTACAGAGCAAGGATTGATGCCGAATTGCGGATAAATATCCCGATTGGTATCTGGGACCACACTTCCAAATACCTGGGGACAGTTCCATATACCTGGGGACACGTCACCTATTACTGCCCAGCCAGACTCACTCGACTTAGACCCAAATCCTTCTGTACGCACCCCACCTTAGTCGTAGAGTTCCTGGACCTGGATATTCGACAGAACCAAGCAGACGAAAGAGAGAACACAACACACTGCTACAAAAACAAATTGATTGGGGATTGGGTTATATGGTGGATATATCTTAATTGTACAGCATTTGTGCCAAATCGGATAAAAACTGAAATCAAGAATCAAGAAATCAAGAAGAATATGATACTATTTTCTATTTTTGGACCAAAATGACTGGATAATAATTGGTATTGGTGTCGCGATCCACCATGCCAGTCAAAGTTGTTTGACAACAACACACTCTTGCTAAACTCTTATTAGATCATAGCAAAGATCTATTCTTTGAAAAGAAAACATTGAATTTAAATGAAATCGAGATGGAATATGTTCGAAAAATCATTTTTGCAAATAATATTTGCCATGTAGTTTTATATAGGTGACCATTGGGGCGTATACTGTATGGTATATGAGAGCAAAATCATCAAAAAGTAAACATACGCACCAATGTCCATAACATTTAATAAATAAATATAGGTTTTTTTTTGGACTTTTGAGATATGTACTCACCACATCTATAGCAAAAACAATTTGGATCATTCATGTCAAAAAACACAAGTTTTTATTATGTTCATGTTATATTCAAAAATAACAAAATTCCATTTAAAGGAGGAAATTTTGGACATAATCTTTATCTTAAAAAGAAAAAATGTTTACGGATTTGAAACCAACTCAATTTGAGAAAGAAAAAACCAAAAAATGGCAGTAAACAAAATAAGTGTTGATCAGTGTTATCACTGGTATGTAAGCTAGGCTTTGAACGCCTTTGGTCCGTACTTGGATAGTTCAGGTTTATATTAACATGGTTAGCAAATATAGTGACATAGATATGTCTACATACCTTTAAGGATAAGATTTTACCCCAAAAATTATAACTTTTAATAGTACTGGGATCAATGATAAACCATTTAAGCAACAGAAGATATATGACAGAATAACTTTTTCGTTAAAAAAATCATTTTGTGAAACGTGTTTTTTAGGTGGAATATGTAGACTTTTCTGTGCCAGTGTACCTGTTTAGTATTAAATAGTTTAGGTTGAAAGGGTTGCCCACCAAAGGTGAGTTCACTCGGATGCCAGTTTGGCCTATTGTGGCCCTAGAGAGAAAGAGTAGAAAAAGAAAATGCTAGAAAAATACAGGGAAGTGGAGAACCCAACGGGGGGGGTGAAGAACTGTCTGTCCCTACGCAAGCACGGATCCACCTACGCCGGAGCTTGTGGCACACCCCGTCGGAACCGTCTGTTCCCTCAACAAACCTCAGGAGAGATACCAGATGTACGTTTGCAAGTTCACCGAGATCACAGAAGCAACGGCTCCTCATCCTAATCGAGGCAACTCCTACAGAAGTCATTGTGCGCTACTTCCATGCGCGCCGCCATGTCGCCTATGGCACAGTGTCCGGTTATGACCCCTGTCAAAGTTCTCATCGACCTCTTATCGAACGCCAGCAACTCCATCGTCCTCCTCCGGTCGATGACCGGCTATAGCGCCTTCGCAGTCCGGCAACCATCTACAGAGTGCCACCGACGCTGCCCTGGCCATCCCATTTACTATGATCGGTAGCTCGACATGTGGTACGTAGGCAAGACCGATGACTGGTCGACCGGCGCAGACGAATCCCTCCTGGCGAAATCGTCCGCCCTCTCATTGGAATCCCCTAATGCCCAGGAGCCCATGTCAATGGTATTGAGTGCATCAGAGTAGACCCCCAATCCAGTCCCTGACTCCCTATTGCAGCCATCTGTGTAGATCGAGGTCTTATCATCTTCAACTACACCATCCGCCCTCCATTCGTCCCTCTCGGGAAATCGAATCGCGAATGTCCTCACTCCAGTCGGCACTCCATAGTCTACCCTCCGTATCCATAACACCCAGCTCTCTTAGCCTAAGCGCGACGCTGGCGGGGCTGTTCTAAATATAGGCCCCAATGGGCTGCATATCCAGCATCGCTTCCAGGCCTGCCTGCGGTGCGGATCTCAGTGCCCCTATGATCCCGACGCAGGCCAGTCTCTTGACATTCTGGAATTCCCTCGCACGCGTCCTCTTCCCTACGGCATTCCACCATACCAGTGCTCCATAGGCCAGTACTGGTCTCACGATGGCCGTATACATCCAATAATCATCCTGGGAGTCACCCTCCACTTCCTACTAAACATCCTCCTGCAGGAGTAAAAAGCACATAGTGCCTTACAGCTTCTTTGCTCGGTGTTCATCTTCCAGGACAGTTTCGAATCGAGGACTATGTATTAGTATTAATAAATAACAAATAAAACCGTTCTATGTGCGGCCGGGCCGATTCTTGAGATTCCATCAATATTGATTCAAACAAACACTAAAAATGTCACTTTACATAAAAAATATCTGCCAAATCAGCCAAAAGTTTAAACTTCTTGGTGCCGTAAAGGACCAATCAGGACATCGGTTTATACTTTACTTTACTTGAATTGGCTATGACAGAACATTTCTTCCACAAGCCGAACGTAGAATAACATTCCAAGCGCCTCGATCTTCTGCATCAATGTTGTCACTATCATACACCAATGTTTTTGTTAACAATAACGAGCGTGGACGATTTTGTGAACACTCGTTGTTGTTTTATACACCGGACATTGTGAATATCAATCCTACAAAATGTGTATGTATACCAACTTTAAATTTAAATGACTTTTAAAATATTCTGGGTACATAGCCGGCTGTGGAGCAACATGTTAAGGCGTAAGGTAAATATACATTGGAATGGATGGAACATAGGTTCGATACTCAGCACACAGAAACTTGTTGCGATCTTTTAAAAAACTGTGCACTAGACGATGTCAGAATGTGAACGGTTGTGGACGTTTCATTCACAATATAAACATTTGTGGTTGATCTGATAACATCTGGGTGTTGATTCACTATTACAAACGAATGTGCTCCATTTGTCAACTCCGTGCTTGATTTTGTCTAAGGGTGTATCAGTGTCTTGTATAGTGTGATCTTCGTCTTTCGAGAGGTGGCCTTGCTTCCAAACTGCTTACTTAATCCAAAGTAGCATCTGTTTGCCAGTATCATTTTTTGCTTTATTTCCAAACCGGAGTCATTCATTTCGATTACTGCGGTGCCGAGGTAGACAAAGTTGCTGACTATCTCAAAGTTGTTGTTCCCAACTTTCTCCATTTTCTTCATCTGATCGGTTGTACAAGGCGTTTTGGGAGTTGAAACCACCCATTTCGTCTTTTTTTTCATTTACTGCCAGACCTATTTTCACTGATTCTCTTTCGAATCTTTCAAAGGCTACAGTTACTTCTTCCGGTGACCAACCTTTGATATCGATATCGTCGACATAGGCTAGTAGCATTTGTTGTCTTGTGAATTGTGTGCTATCTCGTTTAATCTTCTCCAGCAGGATATCAAGAGATCAGACTGTCTCCATGTCTGAAAACTCGTTTGGTATTAAATGGTTCGGAGAGATTCTTTCCTATTCTTACTAAAGAAGTGTCATCACCAAACTCAGACATGGTTTGAGAGACATTTGAACGTATAGGACTATCGAAAGCGGCTTTGTAGTCAACATAGAGATGGTAGGTGTTGATTTGTCCTTCTCGGGTCTTTTCCAGGATTTGGCGCAGTGTGAATATCTGGCCCAGGGTGGATTTACCAGGTCTAAAGCCGCATTGATAGGGCCCAATTATCTCATTGACTTTAGGCTTTAATCTGTCGCACAGTACGTTTGACAGTATCTTGTATGCTATGGGGAGGAGACTTATTCCTCTGTAGTTGGTACATTCTGTTTTGTCTCCTTTCTTATGTACGGGACATAATATGCTGAGGTTCCAATCATCGGGCATGCGTTCTTCTAGCCAGATTGTGCAGACAAGCTGATGCAAAAGCCTTACCAGCGTGTCGCCTTCGGTCTTAAATAGTTCAGCGGGTAACCCGTCGGCTTCTGCTGCCTTGCTGTGCTTTAGTCGGGTCACTGCTACTTGGACCTTATTTTGATTAGGAAGTAAACATTCTATACCATCATCAAGGATAGGTTCTGCCGTATCCTCTTCGCCGCCATCGTCGGCCATTAGAAGGTAGGTAAAATGTTCATTCCATATCCTCAGCATGCTGTCTGTTTCAGTTGCCAGATTCCCTTCTTTGTCTCTGCAGGAGGATGTGCCTGCACCAAAGCCATCGGTTTGATGTTTAATTCTTTGGTAGAATTTCCGGACTTCATTCTGACTCCTATACATCTCAATTCGCTCACACTCACGTCTTTCCATTTCCTTTTTTCTTTCTGCGGAATAGACGATTATTCTCTCTCCTTCATCTGGCACTTCGTTACTGTTTGCAGGGTTGCTCTGTATGTCGCATTCCTGGCTTCAGTAGCATCTCGACACTCTTGGTTGTACCATGGGATTCTTGGAGGAGGCTTCCGGTACCCAAGTTCGAATTTCGCGGCATTTTCCATGGATTGGGCAATGGTCAGCCACTGCACCGTTATATTATAGGGACAAGAAGTGTTTTCATCAAGCAGTTGGGTCAGTCGAATGAAGTTTGCCTTGGCCATTTGTTGTGTTTGCAGCTTTTCAATGACCAGCTTCTGTGCACTGGCAGATCTTACTCTTCTCACCATGCTCAAACGGGTGCGAACCTTTGCTGCAACAAGGCAATGATCCAACTCTATATTCGCTCCACGGATCGATTGTACACATAACACGCTGGATGAATGCCTTCCATCTATCACACCGTGATCAATTTGGTTCTTCTTGTTTTGATCCGGTGAAAAGTTGTCACTGACAACCATGTGGCGTTGTAAATATTCTTTTGTTGAAATCTGGTGCTGCCAACTACCATGTTTTTTGCCGAGGCGAAATCTACAGCCTCAACCCATTATTGGACGTTTACTCGTGGAGACTAAACTTTCCAACTGTTGGACCAAAGATGTATTCCTTCTCTATCTTCGCATCAAAATCTCCCAGAACTATTTTAATTTCATGGGCGGGGCAGCGGTCATATTCTCTGTCTAGGCGCACGTAGAAAACATCCTTGGTCTGTTCGTTCTTGTCTTCCGTCGGGGCATGGGCACAAATAAGGCTGATGTTGATGAATTAGGCTTTTATGCGGATTTTGGCTAGCCTCTCATCCACCGGAGTAAAGCTTGACACAAGCTGTTTCAGTCTCCGACTAACCACAAATCCACAGCCAAATTCATGCCTCGTGTTATGGCCACCGTTTGGTGTCGTTGTGACACCATTCCTGGTCCATTGCACTTCCTGTAAGGCGGTAATATCTGCCTTGTACTTCTCCTATACATTCGCCAGTTGTAAATCCGCAAATCATGGTCCTTTTTTTGTTTGCCTTCTATTCTTTTGTTTCTCAGGATAATTTTAATTTCACGAGGGCAGGTTACTAGCCAGCGCCCCTCATAGTTTTTGTGTCATCGCACATATATCCCTGGGTATCGCTCTCGAAAATCACTGACTGCCGGCGACCGCATTTCCAGCTACTCTGCATAAAAACGGAGCTTTTCACTATCAGCAACCTGTGGAGGCGCCCAGTAGCTTTCAGCTAATCTTCCCGTGATTAGGATGGACATCACGCAAGTCGGAGCTCAAAGTTCCAGCCTGTGTGGTGCTGATAGTTATCCCATGTCGGCCAGGAGCTATTCCAGATAATGGAAATCGTGTAATAACCGTACTTCTATAATTTTAGCGAAGTCTAGAGGCCCACGAGTTCGAAGTATATGGGAGCTATATCCAAATCTGAACTGATATGGCCCAGTTCCAATTTTCAACGACATACATACATGAATAAGAAGTATGTGTGCAAAATTCCAAATGGATGTCTTTATTCCTTCGACCACTATTGTGATTTCCACACACAGACGGACAGACAGGCAGACAGAGGCACGGACATAACTAAAATTGCAAATTTGTCCACGTACTGCCCATTAAGGAACCGCGGGGCTACTTTTCCCATATCAATGAGCGCTGTCCGATACGTGTTTAAGCTCAATGGTAAGCGACCTCCTTTTTATTGCCGTGTCCGGATGGCTTGCTGCAGAGCGATATCACTCATAGTTCTCTATTTATACGTCTTATTACTCAGGGTAAATTCTTCATGGACAAATCATGCCAACACTAGGAGGTGATAACTACCGTTGAAAATGTTTTCTCCGGGATTTGAATCCAGCCGTTCAGCGCCAGAGGCGGACATGCAAACCTCAGAGCTACGAAGACCCTGTGGTGACGGTCATGGCTAGATCCTTTTAAAATGCCGATCAGGAATATATTTCCTTATGGGGCCTCAGATCAATATTTCGTGGTGTTACAAACGGAATGACTCGATTAGTATACCCCCCATCCTATGGTAGCGATTATAAAAAATGTTAGCACTTACCTCGTGGCGACAAGAGGATCATGTGAGTCGCTATTTTAAGCAAAATATTGGAGAACTTTTTGCTACAATTCTCGTATTGCAGGGTGGGGGGCATGTCACATTATGTGGTGCTTTAATTGAGGGACGGACAAGTGAGTTTTTTTTCTATGTGAAGCTCGGCGTTGAATTGCTACCCATGCCATTGCTGCTTGCCAACTGTATGTGTGTTCGTAGAAAAGGTTCATATCATCGTAGACTGAAGACATATTCACGTAAGAGTGGCCTTCAACCCAAAGCACCAAAGGGACGACAAACGATGAAGTCCATCAAAACCCCCATGGAGACAAAGGCAGTCAATTCTTCTTCATCTTCTTCTGTCTCTGTGTGCCCCATTCCTTCTTCGGTTTTTTTTTTTGATCGGATCTGTGAACTTAATGGCAGAATTACAACAATTTGAAATTATGCCAGACATGGGCATAATGGAACTACCTACCACACAACACAAAAACAACATCATTAGAGCCCACAGCAACAGCTCAACAATAATGGCACCAAACAGTTGCCGGCAATAACAATAACAGCAATGAGTGTACAAAACGACGCAAACAAGCAATAAAAGTAATTCAGTTCACACATTTTGGGTAATACTTGAAGGTTAAGCGTTTTCCCTTTTAGACATACCCAAAGACCTTTTCTACCAAATTCCCCCCCTCCCCCAAAATGGCTTAAGGAAGCCAAGATGCATGGTCGATAACAGTGTGATAAAAAAAAAACTTTAACTTAATCTTTCGAAAAAATTTCAGAATAACAAAAACTGCGTTTCGTCTTAAATTCGTAAAAAAAAGTTGAAAAGATGGGTCGTACGTAGAACGAATTTATAATTCCGAAGGTATTCTTATTCCAAACATTGTCTTAAAGACAAATTCACAAATTTTGATAAATATTTCTATGAATTTTTTTCTTCGAAACATTGTCCTTAAAAATAAGAAATTTTTTTTTCAAAATCAAATTTTCAAAGGTTTTTTTTTATTGAATTTAGACAAAAAATTATATTCTAATTCTTCAATTATTTTTTCAGTAGTTTTTTATTTTACGTATTCTATAAAAAAAAAACTTTTATATAAAAATCATAATTTTCGGAATTCGAAACAAAAAATAAGTAAAAGCGTGCTAAGTTCGGCCGGGCCGAACTTCGGATAGCCACCACTTCGGGTATATATATAAACCAGCTTTTGTCAAAATCCGGTGATTGTTCGATTGTATATAACAAAATATTGCCCTTTTTAGTAGCCACATCTAAAAATAAACCGATCTGAACCATATACGACATTGATGCCGAGAAGCCTAACCTAAGCCACTGTGTCAAATTTCGGCGACTTCGGATAATAAATGCGCCTTTTATGGGCCCAAAACCTTAAATAGAGAGATCGGTCTATATGGCAGCTATATCCAAATCTGGATCGATCTGAGCCAAATTGAAGACAAAAGTCCGAAAGGCCTAACACAACTCACTGTCCCAAATTTCGACGACATTGGACAATAACTGCGCCTTTTATGGGTACAAAACCTTTAATCGAGGGATCGGTCTATATGGAAGTTATATCCAAATCTGGACTGATCTAGGTCAAATTATAGAAGGATTTCGAAGGGCCTAGCACAACTCACCTTAAATCGAGCGATCGGTCTATATGGCAGCTTTATCCAAATCCTGACCGATCTGTGCCATATGCAAAAGTATGCCGAGAGGCTTAATTTAACTGACTGTCCCAAATTTCGGCGACGTCGGACAATAAATGTGCCTTTTAAGGTCCCAAAACCTTAAATCGAGAGATCGGTCTATATGGCAGCTATATTCAAATCTGGACCGATCTAGATCAAATTATAGAAGTATTTCGAAGGGCCTAGCACAAATCACTGCCCCAAATTTCGGCAACATCGGACTTTATAGGCCCAAAACCTTTTATGGGCCCAAAACCTTAAATCGAGAGATCGATCTATATGGAAGTTATATCAAAATCTGGACCGATCTGGGCAAAATTAAAGCAGGAGCCAAATTGGAGAAGAATGTCCGAAAGGCCTAACACAACTCACTGTCCCAAATTTCAGCAAAATCTGGACCGATCCAAATTGAAAGAAGATGTTGAAAGACCTAACGTAACTCACTGTCCCAAACTTTAGGAAAATTGGACTATTAATTCGCCTTTTATGGGCGCAAGATCTTAAATCGAGAGATCGGTCTATATGGCAGCTATATTCAAATCTGGACCGACTTGGGCCAAATTGAAGCAGGATATCGAAAGGCTTAACACAACTCACTATCCCAAATTTCAGCAAAATCGGATAATAAATGTGGCTTTAATGGGCTTAAGACCCTTAATCGGCTGATCGGTCTATATGGCAGCTATATCCATATCCGATCCAAATTGAAGGAAGATGTCGAAGAGCCTAGCACAACTCACTGTCCCAAATTTTGGCAAAATCGGACTTTAAATCCGCCTTTTATGTGTGCAAGACCTTAAATCGAGAGATCGATCTATATGGCAGCTATATCCAAATCTGAACCGACTTGGGCCAAATTGAAGCAGGATATCGAAAGGACTAACACAACTCACTGTCCCAAATTTCAGCAAAATCGGATAATAAATGTGGCTTTGAGCTATGGCTATGAGCCTAAGACCCTAAATCGGCTGATCGGTCTATATGGCAGCTATATCCATATCCGATCCAAATTGAAGAAAGATGTCGAAGAGCCTAGCACAACTCACTGCCCCAAATTTTGGCAAAATCGGACTTTAAATCCGCCTTTTATGTGTGCAAGACCTTAAATCGAGAGATCGATCTATATGGCAGCTATATCCAAATCTGGACCGACTTGAGCCAAATTGAAGCAGGATATCGAAAGGCCTAACACAACTCACTGTACCAAATTTCAGCCAAATCGGATAATAAATGTGGCTTTTATGGGTCTAAGACCCTAATCGGCAGATCGGTTTATATGGGGTCTATAGTCCGATATAACCCATCTTCGAACTTAACCTGTTTATGGACAAAAAAAGAATCTGTGCAAAGTTTCAGCTCAATATCTGTATTTTTAAAGGCTGTAGCGGGATTTCAATAGACAGACGTACGGACAGACGGACGGACAGACAGACGGGCGGACAGACGGGCGGACAGGCGGACGGACAGACGGACAGACAGAAGGACGGACAGACGGACGGACAGACGGACGGACAGATGGACGGACAGACAGACGTTCGGACAGACGGACGGACAGACAGACGGACGGACAGAAAGACATGGCTAGATCATCTCCGATTTTTACGAGATCAAGAATATATATACTCTATAGGGTCGAAAATGGATATGTCGATGTGTTGAAAACAGAATGACGTAATTAGAATACCCCCTTCCTTCGGTGGCGGGTATAAAAAACCAAAAATATTTCCAGCCGCCCATAAAAAAGTTTAATATCACTTTCTTCTATTTGTATATTGTTTTGACACAACACAATGCTCCAGTATAGTAGAAAATTGTTTCAGTGTCGGCAGAGGCAATTTAATATCCTTTTATAGAAAAGGTTCCTGATTTTTTTTGGTTTGAAATTCTTCACACTGGGGAGCAAGTAATGACACCATGGAGTGCTTTAATCGTAACATTTAAGTAAAACACACTAAAGTTATAACATCAACAATCAGGAAGACAATGAATAGTATGAGGCCATAACTTCAAATGTAAGGCCATAGGACAAACAGGAGTTGTTCCTCTTGTAAACATTCGTTATTGTTTAGTTTGGCTTTGCTTTTTTGTAACTGCAGCAACGAACTTATTTCTTCCCTAAGGGATTTTTGAAATTTTTCATAAACCAAAAACAGAAGTTAGCTATTGAGTTTATGGTGAAAGTGGTGGGTAAAAAGGATGAAAAGTATGGAGGAAAAAAAATAGACCCATTGATAAGCATACCGGTTGACTCAGAATCACACTCTGATTCGATTTAGCTATGTCCGTCGGTCTGTCCGTCTGTCCATGTTAATTTGTGTACAAACTACAGGTCGAAATTTTCATCCGATCGTTTTAAAATTTGGTACCGACATGTTTTTCGGCCTCGAGACGAAGCCTATTGAAATTGGAAAAAATCGGTTCAGATTTGGATATAGCTCCCATATATGTTCGTCCGATTTGCAGTAATTATGCAAGAAAATGGTCATTTGATAATCGATTCTCACGAATTTTAGCAGGAAGCATTTTCTCTTGATTCTCGACCTTACTGTGGAATTTCCTAGAAATCGGTTTAGACTTAGATATAGCTTTCTTATATATGTATCGCCCGATTTTTTACTTCTAGAGTCACAGTAAGCGCATTTATTGTCCAATCTTGCCAAAATTCTGTACAACGCTTTCTTCGAAGACTATCACAATATCAGAGAACTTTGCTTGAAATCGGTTCTGATTTAGATATAGCTCCCATGTATATGTTCTTCCGATTTTAAGAAATATTGCCATAAAGAGCTCATTTGTTAACCGATTTTCTCGCAATTTGGCAGGAGGGACTTTCTTAAGACTTCCAACATAACTGGTGACTTTCATAGTAATCGGTTCAAATTTAGATATAGCTGCCATATATGTATATCACCCGATTTTCACTTCTGGAGCCACTGCAAGCTCATTTATAGACCAATCTTGAAAAAACATTGTACAACGTATTTCTTGCCAACTACCACAATATCAGAGAAGTTTGCTCCAAATCGGTTCAGATTTAGATATAGCTCCCATATATATGTTCGTCCGATTTTGAAAAATATTGCAATAAAGTGCTCATTTGTTAACCGATTTTCTCGAAATTCGGCAGGAAGGATTTTCTTAAGACCTACAACATAACTGTTGATGTTAGATATAGATATATATAGATTTAGATATAGCATTCATATATGTATATCGCCCGATTTTCAATCCAAGAGCCACTGCAAGCGCATTTATTGACCAATCTTAACAAAATCCTGCACAAAGCTTTCCTCGACGACTACCACAATATCTGAGAAGTTTGCTTGTAATCGGTTCAGATTTAGATATAGCTCCCATATATATGTTCGTCAGATTTTGGGTAATTTGCATTAGTGTTGTCATTTGTCAACCGTAGTTATAACAGTTTGAACATATTTGCTCGAAATTTGGTACGGATTGTTTAATAACCCATCTGAAAACATCCGCCGAGGTCCATAAAAATTGGTTCAGAATTTGATATAGCTCCCACATTCTACATAAAGGGTAGGTGTAGTGTATTATACAGTCGGCACCGCCTTCCTTACTGGTTTTAAATATTTTGTAGTTACTTTGCGGTATAACTTCACTCTTAGGTGGCAGCTGTGCCATTGATTCCTATCAACAACATGTAGAATAGGTTAACAAGAGGTTGCAGATTTAAAAACCTGCCCATGGCCACTCAAAAATTGCTTGTTGAAAATAGATTTTTTCTGAATATTTTGAAGCTGGTGCCTTTGCTTGTTGAACACACATTAATTGATATCCTTGTTATCTATTTTCTAAATCAGATCATTAAGGTATCGAACCGGATACAACATTAACAGGGCCCGTAGGTTCTTCCTATGGCAACTTAACCACACACTTAGGTGCAAGTAAATGTAGCCAGTTTGAAAGCGGTAAGACTATTGGGGAATCACTCTGAAGACTGTATCCAGACAGTTTGTAATTTTTTTTTCTATCATCAAAGTGCTACCAGAGGGTACATAGATAAATTGTGCAGTAATTAGTGGCGTCGTCAGTAAATCTTCCTAGATGGAAGAGAGAAATGCTATTGAGGGATCACAATGGCCCTGGCGGATACTTGTATGATATCATCCTCATGCAACCTAACCTAACCTGCAAGATTTGTAGCCAACATCAACGATTTTTATGTCCTGATCGGCCTTTAGGTCCGTGTAGGTTATTTTTTTGGGGTAGGGAGCTCTTAGGAACCTGTCCCAAATTTGAATGTCAGATTCATACTTTTTAGGTTGCCGCCATAGCGCAGAGTTAAAGGATATAGGATCGGGTATATAAGTATACCCCCTTTCCCCACAATCCGGTGAAAACTGGATAACTTATTCACTCAAATTCGGCACGCACTTCGAGTGGTCCAATAAATATAAGTCACTGTTCAATTTTGTAGAGCAAAATATTGGTCTTTTCGGCAGCTATATTCAAACATATATCAAATATCACCATATAGGACACGGATGGCGGAAAGCCTAACATAAGTCGATGCGTCAAATTTCAACGAAATCGGATAATAAATGAGTTTTTTATGGGGCCAAAATTTTAAATCGAGAGACTGTTCTATGTGACACCCATAACCAAATCTGGATCGATTTGGACCAAATTAAACAAGGATATAGTTATCAATCTATTTTATTATAACTCCACTACTATATCCGTAGTGATATCTTAAAAGGGGGTGGTTTCGATCTTATTTTATTCAGGTTCCGAGAACTCATATGAAAGTAAAATTTTCAGACAATTAATCTAATTTTTATGGGATTAAGACCCTAAATTGGAAGACCGATCTATATGACAGCTATATCTATATAGTCTGATCTGACTCATATTTGAGTCGGGAGGCCTAAAACAACTCACTTTTCCAAATTTCAATGAAATTTGGTAACAAATAAAGCTTCTATGAGCTTCAGACCCTTAATCAGCATATCGGTCTATACGACAGCTATATCTAAATACAGTCCGATCTGAACCATATTTAGGTCAGATGGCGGGTGGCTTGAAACAACTCCCCGTTTCAAATTTCAGAGAAATTGGGTAATAAATGCAGCTTTTATGGGTTCCAGACACTTAAACGGCACATCGGTCTATATGACAGCTGTATCTAAATACAGTCCGATCTGAACCATATTTAGGTCAGATGGCGGGAGGCTTGAAACAACTCCCTGTTTCAAATTTCAGCGAAATCGGGTAATACATAAAGGTTTAATGGGCTTCAGGCCCTTTTTTCAGCAGATCGGTCTATATGGCAGCTATATCTAAATATAGTCCGATCTGAACCATATTTTGGTCCTATGTTGCGAGGCCTAATGCTACTCACTGTTTCAAATTTCAGTGCAATCGTATAAAAAATAAAGCTTTAATGGGCTACAGACCCTTTATCGGGAGATCGGTCCTTATGGCAGCTACAATATATCTAAATATAGTCTGATCTGAACCATATTTAGGTCAGATTTCGGGAGGCTTAAAACTACTCACTGTTTCAAATTTCAGCGAAATCGGATAAAAAATAAAGCTTTTATAGGCTTCAGACCCTTTATCTGCAGATCGGTCTATATGACAACTATATCTAAATATAGTCCGATCTGAACCATATTTGGGTCCTGTATTGGGAGGACTAAAATTACTCACTGTTTCAAATTTCAGCCAAATCGGATAAAATATAAAACATATATGGGCATTAGACCCTTTACCGGCAGATCGGTCTATATAGCAGCTATATTCAAATATGGTACCATTTGGCCCGTTCATGAACTTAACAAGCCTGCATAAAAAAGACGTATCCGAGCCAAATTTCAGCTAAAAATCTCTATTTTTTTAGGCTGTAGGGTGATTACAACAGACGGACGGACAGGCGGATAGACGGACAGACACACCGACATCTTAAAATCGTCTTAGAATTTTACGTCGATCGGAAATATATATACTTTGTAGGATCGGAAATTGATATTTCAATGTGTTGCAAACGGAATGACTAAATGAATAGGGGTATACTCATTAAGTCATTCAGTTTGCATTCCTATGTTGGTGGGTATAAACATGGTATGGCAACAATGTTAAAATTTCTCCTCAAAGAGGTGTCGTACTGCGGCTTGCCGTTCAGACTCGGCTATAGAATGGAAGGCCCCTTATTACTGAGCTTAAGACTTGAATCGGACAGCACTCATTTGATTCATATTTTACTCCAAAAGACCTTTTATTTGAGTACAATTAGTCCCAGTCGTAAATTATCATTCGAACTTTATTAAAATCGAGCGAAAATCTGATTTCGAAAAGATGTCTGTGGAAAAGATGTCCGGTGAAAAATGCATCCAACTATTGCCGTACATGCTTATTATTTTAATGATGTCATTAAAAGTGTTAAAGTTGTCCTTATTTATTGGAGATAAAATAAGAAAATGTTATTATTGCAGTTGCAATTTTTTATACCCACCACCGAAGGATGGGGGTATATTCATTTTGTCATTCCGTCTGCAGCGCATCGAAATATTGATTTCCGACCCTATAAGGTATATATATTCTTGATCAGCGTAATAATCTAAGACGATCTAGCCATGTCCGTCCGTATGATTGTCTGTTGAAATCGCGCTACAGTCTTTAAAAATAGAGATATTGAGTTGAAACTTTGCACAGATTCTTTTTTTGTCCATAAGCAGGTTAAGTTCGAAATTGGGCTATATCGGACTATATCTCGATATAGCCCCCATATAGACCGATCCGCCGATTAAGGGTCTTAGGCCCATACAAGTCACATTAATGAAATTTAGGACAATGAGTTGTGCCAGGCCCTTCGATATCCTTCTTCAATTTGGCCCAGATCGGTCCGGATTTGGATATAGCTGCCATATAGACCGATCTGTCGATTTGGGGTCTAGCACCCATTAAAGGCGCATTTATTTTCCGATTTTGCCAAAATTTGGGACAGTTAGTTTGACATGCTTTTTTAATTGGCCCAGACCGGTCCAGATTTGGATATAACTTCCTTATAAATCGATCTCTCGATTAAAGGTCTTGGGCCCATAAAAGACGCATTTATTGTACGATGTGGCAGTGACTTAATTTTATACAGTGACTTAAATTAAGCCCCTCGACATACTTCTGCAATATGGCACAGTTCGGTCTAGATTTGGATATAGCTGCCATATGGACCGATCTCTCGATTTAAGATATTGGGCCCATAAAAAGCGCATTAATTGTCCGAGCTAGGCCTATAGAAATCCTTATATAATTTGGACCAGATGGGTCCAGATTTGAATATAGCTGCCATATAGACCGATCTCTCGATTTAAGGTTTTGGAGCCATAAAAGGCGCATTTATTGTCCGAAGTCGACGAAATTTGACACATTGACTTATGTTAGGCTTCTCGACATCGTGTCGTATATGGTCGGATGAGTTCATTTTTAAATATATTTACTAACAAGTAAAAGCGTGCTACGTTCGGCGGGGCCGAATCTTATATACCCTCCACCATTGGTCGCATCTGTCGAGTTCTTTGCGCAGTATCTCCTTTTAGGCAAACAAAGAACATTGAATAAGGACGGAGGAGAAGAAGGAGGAGCTATATCAAGTAATAGTAATCGGATGAGAATTGCGCTCTCTACAGGCTCAAGAAGTCAAGATCCCAGATCAGTTTATATGGCAACTATATCAGGTTATTTACCTATTTGCGCCATACTCATTACAGTTTTTGGAAGACATATCAAAACACCTCATGCAAAATTTTAACCAAATCGGTTGAGAATTGCGCCATCTAGCGCCTCAAGAAGTTAAGATCCAAGATCGGTTTATATGGCACCTATATCAGGCTATGGACCGATTTGGACCATACTTCGCACTATGAATAGCGAATGAGAATTGCGCCCTCTAGAGGCTGAATAAGTCAAGACCCAAGATCGGTTTATATGGCAGCAATATCAAAACATGGACGGATTTGGCCCATTTACAATCCTAACCGACCTACAATAATAAGAAGTATTTGTGCAAAATTTCAAGCGGCTAGCTTTACTCCTTCAAAAGTTGGCGTGCTTTCGACAAACAGACGGTAGAACGGACGGACGGACGGACATGGCTAGTTCGACTTAAAATGTCACGATGATCAAGAATATAAATACTTTATGAGGTCTTAGACGCATATTTCGAGGTGTTACAAACAGAATGACGAAATTAGTATACACCCATCCTATGGTGGAGGGTAGAAAAAGACCAATATTTTGTTATAGACAATTGAACAGTACTTATTAGTATGTGATCCAAATCAGAACATATTTCGATATAGCTGCTATGGGGCATAATGTATTCATTTTTCACCGGATTTTGACGAAAGGTGGTTTATATATATACTCGAGGTGGTGGGTAACCAAATTTCGTCCCGCCGAACTTAACTCCTTTTTACTTGTTTCTTTTTATAGCCACCACCATAGGATGGGAGTATACTTATCTAGTCATTCTGTTTGTAACACCTCGAAATAATGATCTGCGACCCCATAAAGTATATATGTGCTGAATCGTCCTGACATTCTGATTCGATCTCGCCATGTCCGTCCGTCCGTCCGTCTGTCGAAATAACGATAGCGGTCGACGACGTAAAGCAAGCTGCTTGAAATTTTGCACAGATACTTTACATTGATGTAGGTCGTTGGGGATTGCAAATGGTTCCATATCGGACCAGATTAAGATATAGCTCCCATATAAACCGATTTCCTATTTTGACTGCTTAAGCCCATGAAAATCGCAATTTTTGTCCGATTTGGCTGAAAATGTGTACATAATGTTCCGTTATGACTTTCAACAACTGTGCCAAGCACGGTCCAAATCGGTCTATAGCCTGATATAGCTCCCATATAAACCGATCTCCCGATTTGATTTCTTGTGGCCCTGTAAGCCACAAATTTCTTCCGATTTGGCAGAAATTTTGTATGTAGTGTTCTCTTGTAGCTTCCAACAACTGCGCCAAGTACGCTCTAAATTCGTCCATAACCTGATATAGCTCCCATATAAGCCAAACCGATTTCCCGATTTGACTTCCTGAGCCGCAATTTTTGTCCAATTTAGCTACAATTTTGCACATAACAAAATTATGACTTCCAACAGCTATGTCAAGTACGGCTCGAATCGGTCTATTAATTGATATAGCTCCCATATCAACCGTTCTTCCGATTTGACTTCTTAAGCCCTTACCAGCGGCAATTTTTATCCGATTTGGCTGAAATTTTGCATTCGATGTTCTGTGACGACTTCCAACAACTGTGCCAAGTACGGTCCAAATCAATCTACAACCCGTTTTTCATTTTTATTTGCGTTTTAATTTTGTTTTATTTATTTTCGTCAACTAATAAATAATTTATGTCCTCCTCAAAAACGATAACTTTCAACAAAAATAAAATATTGTGAAATATTCTCAAAAGCTAATCCCCTAGAAAGCTTTTTCATTCAACTAGCCCAAGATGCCATCTTATTGATTTTAAAAGTCTAGCGACAAACGAAACTTTTCCTATGACTTCTAACAGCCATGACAAGTACGGTCCATATCGGTGAATAACTTGATGTAGCTCATATATATATATTGAAAAAGTCATTCAAAGAACTTGTCAAATGCGATCCATGATGGGGGGTATATAATATTCATCCCGGCCGAACTTAGCATGCTTTTACTTTTTTCACATTTCGTTTTTTCCCCTTGCTATGCTTTCTGCTACCACCTTTTCTCCATAGCAGATACAAAAAACGTCAAAAATTCTTTGTATGACTCATAGAACAAAAGTAAACAAGTCAAAAGGAATTAAAGCTTGAGTCATAAAGATAAGGCCGAATTTCCTTGAATTTGGGGTCGTGATGCTTACAATGATTTGGAAGTACTTCTGTGAGTTTTTGATTACCAGCAAATCGAATGATTGCAAGCAAAACCAATCAATCGATGAGGGGTTTTTTTCTTACCTCCGGTTGGCAATCACACAAAGGTGCCTAGCTATTATCTTATAAAATGTAAACAGCAAACAACAGTCTGGCAGATAGACACAAATCTCCAACACGGCCTAGACTAAGCTGGGCTACGTGGTGAAGGGTATTAGTCATGATAATGGCGGGTTAGGCTATTGGAATGGGGGTTGTCCCATTGCAAAACACTCAGCGTCAGCTTTAATTTCCCCACCCATTTACAACAGTCGCCCATATTTTAACGAAATCAAACGAGCAAACCGACCCACTACCCCACCTCACACACCTACTCCCTATGCGTTTATGTGTGAGTGTGGTTAATTGACAATTAAATCAAAAATCCATCTGATAAACGTTAGACACGTGTGTTCATTTATTTACAAACTAAAAAAAAAAATCTAAACATTTTGTCGCTTTTCCCCTTACCGCCATCTCTCTCGCCTCTACAACTCCCACCATCTATCGGCCCCCTTTGTGTTACAAAGGTGAACTGAAGCAGATTTGTTCCCTCTGTAACTCATGTTGTGTTTGTTTGTATGATTGATTTGCAGTCAGTCGTCCCAGTCATCGTTATCGCTGGCGTCGTCGTTGCTGTTGGCTTTGTTGCCATCAGCATCAACATCGCTGTCAGGTAGTCAGGCTAACTAAATATGGGCCAAAGGTGAATATTCTTCATTCTGTTCGTAGCAAGAGCAGACGATGAGAAATATGCCAAACCTCCCGGCGTGTGTTTGACAAATTCCACTGCAGAGCCATCATGTTTGGCATGTTTGGTGGTATTAGAACAGCCCACTGAAATATTAATAGTCCTAATTACAAGTGAAAGGGGGGTGAAAAAGTCTTGCAAGGGATTGGAGTTAGGAGGCAATGAGCAAATGGAGCGACACACTGGGGGAAAAAGAAAATAGTTCTTGTGTGATCAGGAATCACGGAGAGAGATATCACAACTTATATTTTGCAGATATGAAAGAGGACATCTCTAATCACCATAATGCTAGTATTAGGTAAAACGTATTACAGTTTCCCAAAACACTTTTACTTAACTTGTGTTACCAATTTTGGGGAGGTTTCTGCGGCAGACTCGTTGATACACATTTCCCGAGATATTCTTCAACGGACAACATGGCGCCAGAAGAGGTTGTCGCTGGTATGCATTCGTCGGAGGCTATTAGGGAAATTGTGTCTGAGCCTAAAATTCATTGGGCGATAAGAAGTTTCGACTCCCTTAAATCTCCAGGCCCTGATGATGTACCACCGGTTGAATTTCAAGTTGTGTCTGATAGACTGGTTCCCTGGCTTAGGGAGATATAATCTGCTTGCATCAGAATGTCATATATACCTGTGGGATGGAGGGACACGAAGTTCATTTTCATTCCGAAGGCAGGAAAACCCTTCCAGACGAAGTCTGTCATCCATTATGCTGAAGACTCTTGAGAGGTTGATAGAAACATAGCTTAGGGCAAAAATCCCTGGAGATCGTCTGTCGCGGCAGCATTTGATGATGTGGCAATTGCGGTTAGGGGAAAGTTTACCAGCACTCTAAGAGATATACTTCAGGAAGCTCTACGTGCAACAGCAAAGTGAGCTACCGAAAGTGGTCTAAGAATAAATCTGTGCCAGGCAGAAGTAGTTCTTTTCAGCAGGAGATAAAAGTTGCCTTCAGTGAAACCTATCTCCTTGGGTAAAGAGAATGTTCCATTTACAGAAAGCGCAAAATACCAGAGTGTTTTGCTGGACAGGAAATTGAACTTCATATCCAACATTTTGGAAAGGGCAATAAAGGCCACTCTTGTCCTATACACCATTGACAAAAGTTGGGTGTTTAGACCGCGGGTCATGCATTGGGTATATACTGCAGTTGTCACACATATTATGCTATATGGTGTTGTGGTCTGGTGGACGACGCTTCAAAAGTCCACCTACAGCTCAATACTTAACCGAATCCAAAGGATGGCCTGTTTGTGCATCACAGCCGCACTGAGGACGACACCATCTGGCGCACTGAAATTAATGCTACATCTTATGGCTCTGGACATTGTGGCTTCCCAAATTGCAGCGACCACTGCCGTGAGGTTAAGGGAGCTTTCTCATTGGTCAAGTGATGGCTACGGACACAGTGTTAACCTTGATACAATATGCGATGTTCCAGGCAGTGTAGATTACACCCTACTTGAGTGGTGTCATGTTCGGAACAAATATCGATATAGCTGCTGTATGTTCATTAATCACCAAGCTCAAAAGCCCGTTTCAGTCCATAGAACCGATCGCCGCCGAGGGAATATTATGGCCATTGATCATTTAAAGGTGCCCATAACTCGCCTTTCATAACGAGTATCACAGGCTCTGAGTTGTTAAACCGGATTTTAACGAAATGTTGTTTATATATACCCGAGGTAGTGGGTATCCGATGTTTGCGCCGACCGCACTTGATGCCTTTTTAGGCTAAGTAAGGTTTAAGTGGCAATCTGCCATCAGACTCACTTAGACGTTTTCGTCCATTGTGATATCACAGGAACAGCAGAAGGAAAATGTCTTCTAATTCCCACGGTTGAACCATCCAGATCGCTTTAAAAAGCCCAACAACTTGCGAATGTTCACATCCGCTACATCAGACAGGTTCCTAAAGAAATGAGAATCTAAAGTGTAACTGTTTCTGACTGCTAGTGCGGGATACACACAGAACATCTTTATAGTCTCTTCTTCTTCGATGTCCTCTCAGCTTCTGCAAAAGTCGTTGATGGCAACCTTCAGTCTGTCAGCATATTTTCCGATCAGACAGTGACCTGTTATGACGGACACAATTACTGAGACGTCTGTTCTAGCGAGTGACCTCAAGTCTAGATGAGGCCACATAGTTTTGGAATGCTCACAGCCCCCTCGGTCTGTCAGAGTATTTTCCAATCAGACAGTGACCTGTTATGACGAACACAATGACTGAGACGTCTGTTCCAGCCAATGATAGCAAAGCAGTAGACCTGTTCAAGTCTAGATTAGGCCACATTGTTTTGGAATGCTCACAGCCCCATCTATCATTCGTTGTCCTTTGGGCCTGGTCCTGAAAACTTAGCTTACATGTCTCTAGAGGCATACCCACAGATTCCAGAATCCCTGGAATGTGTAGGAGTATTTCCTAGTTCCACAAGCTCGTCCGATTTAGAATTCACTGGGATATCTCTGTGGCCCGGCACCCAGAACAGGTGAATTTTGAACTGTTCAGCCATCTCGTTGAGAGATCTTCGACAATCGAGGGCGGTTTTTGTGTTCAGAATAACGTTCTCCTGGGATTTGATGGCTGCCTGGCTGTCCGAGAAGTTATTTATGCCAATCGTCGTTTGATATTATATCTTAGTCATTCCACCACTTCCTTTATGCAAGGATCTTCGCTTGATACACACTGCAGTGGTTGGGTAACCTTTTTGATATGACCAGTTCTAGATCTTTAGAGTACACCCCAAAACCCACCTGGTCGTTTAGATTGGAACCATCCATATAAAAGTCTATGTAACTTCTGTTACCAGGGATACCGTAGTTCCAATCGGTTTTATCAGGAATAGTGGTACAATAATTTTTATCAAAAAGCGGCTCTGGTAGGGTGTAATCCACACTGCCTGAAACATCGGATATTGTATCAAGGATAACACAGTGTCCGTAGCCGCCATATGACCAAAGAGAAAGCTCCCTTAACCTCACGCCAATGGACACTGCAATTTGTCTAACCAGTGGCATTAGATGTAGCATTAAATTCAGCGCATCAGATGGTGTCGTCCTGTGATGCACAAACAAGCCATCCTTTGGATCCGGTTTAGTATTGCACAGTAGGTAGACTTTTGAAGCGCCTTCCACCAGACCACAACACCATATAGCATAATAGGTCTAATAACTGCAGTATATACCCAATGCATGATACGCGGTCCAAACCCCCCAGCTTTTGCCAATGGCTCTCTTGCAGGTGTATAGGGCAAGAGTGGCCTATCCTGCCCTCTCCAAAATGTTGGATTTGAAGTTAAATTTCCTGTTCAGCAAAACACCCAGGTATTTTGCGCTTTCTGTAAATGGAACATTCTCTCCTCCCAAGGAGACAGGTGCCACTGTAGGCGACTTGTATCTCCTGCTGAAAAGAACTACTTCTGTCTTGCACGGATTTATACCTAGACCACTTTCAGTAGTCAACTTCGGTGTTGCACGTAGAGCTTCCTGATGTACACCTCTCAGAGTGCTGGGAAACTTCCCCTTAACTGCAATTGCCACGTCATCAGCATACGCGACCACTTTTACGCCTTTTTCTTTCAGGGACAATAATATATTGTTAATGGCTATATTCCAAAGTAGAGGACAGAAGAAGAAAATTCCTTAGCGACAGAAGAAGAAAAACATTTAGACTACTCTTTGCAAGAATACAGGCACTGTGTCTCCCATTCTCCGTACCCTTGAGTAGTTTAAATACCGGAATTTATAGTCCACGAACCATTCCTCCACACACCCATGGTTTTTGGATAAGAGCCACATCAAATTACCCTGCCATGAGGAGGACTTTTATTGCAGCAGAAGCGGCCTTACAATGGTGGAGATTTATCTGCAGAAACAGGACCATGGTCAGGATTCAGAACTTCCACCATAGTGTCGCTAGCCTCGTTTTCTGATTCCGCCAAGAGACAGGACACTGGACACTTGCGGTTTGGGCAATTCCTTCTTAGATGCTTCACTAGCTGCTGCTGTCGAAGTACTTTTAGAGATCCGTCCTTCCCCGCTGGCCCAGTCGAACCGAATGACCCACCCACACATGGATTGTCTGGTCCCGTTTCCATGCCTTCCCCTCCTGTCTCTGTTGTGGCAGGAGGATTTTCAGTCTCCTGCAGTCCGCCAGACTTTAGCGATATGGTCGATAGTTCCTCAGTTCACCGCCTCTATAGACCTTCAGTCTTAACTTGTTGAGGTCTGCGAGGCAGCCGGAGTTTAGTACGAATACTGCATGTTTCCGGTCACCATCAGCCTCATCCAATCTGTCAATCTTCCAGTCGGTGGTTGAAAGCTTGGTCCTCCAAGTATGGATTCAGGATCTGGGGGAATCCTTGGTATCCAAGCATATACCATTGGTCGAGAAGGAATATATTCTTTCTTGACTAAATCGAGTGCCGCACCTGGCCAGATCCCACCAATCTTTTTTAGCGCGCAACGATAGATTTCAATTGTGCGTTGATCCCCTGGAATTAGTCTGTATCGGCCCCGATACCAGCCTGCATCGTCACAAACTGGAGGAGACCCAGGAAATGGAGCAAGAACATCGGAGTATACTGAAGACAGTCCATTGACAATCCCATTCCAATTATTCCTAGGTATGCAGCCCTGTTTTCTCCCTTGTCGACAACTGCCATCACCAAACTGTTCCTAGAAACTTTAGCAATGGTTCTTGGACCCATCTTACTATTGTTCGCCCTACTTATTTTAGGCGTGGGATATCCTCCAGATGACCGTAGCCTTTTGGCTGACTGCGGTGCAGTTTCCGAATCTAGACGTGTAGTCTTTGAGGTAGCCTGTGCAGCGAATTCCCGAACCCAATTTAGGGATTCTCTCTCCCTATTAGTGAGAGTCTTAGGATCATTCGCACCAAGCTTCTCAATAATCCTGAGAGCGATGCTCCTTCTTTTATTCCAACCTCTTAAGGAGCGTGTTGGTTTGCCTGGAAAGGCCGATGGCCTAGGCAAATTATAGGCAGGCGAAGAAAGAATAGGTTCGGCCTTGTCCTTAATAATCGCACCAAGTGTCTTCGTCAAAAGCCTCTACCGACCAATCGTCTGTCGGCTGGTGGGGTGGCAGTCGAGGTTTCAGTAGCAGACAACATGCTACGGCCTAATTCTAAGTCTACTCCGGGGCTCTATATCTGCCGCTCCACTGCATAATGGATACCTCTATCGTAACTATTCTTGAGTGACTAAAATTTTTCTCCTAAAAATAACGACCTATTACGAGTTACAGGGAAATTCTTGCGGAGCCACTCAACGGTTCAAACATAAATTCCCCCAAGAATGTTATATCAGAAAGTTATATCGAATCTTAGATTCAAAGGCATACAAAATTACAATGTCAAGAGACGTAACATTTTTGGAAGAAGTTTGTCAATTTGTACCGGATTGTAACGAGGTTCCTTTACACCAACATCTTGGAATACAAGTTGAAAAATTTAATAACAAGTATGTCATTCATCAAGATATTGGATACAATTCTTATCGAATTCGGCTAAAATTTTGCATGAGGAGTTTTATAATGACTTTCAATAACTGTGTTGAGTATGGTTGAAATCGGTCCATAACCTGATATAGCTGTCATATAAACCTATCTGGGGTCTTGATTTCTTGAGCGTCTAGAGGGTGCAATTCCCATCCGATTTGGTTGAAATTTTGCATGACGTGTTTTGTTATGACTTCCAACAACTGTGCTAAGTATGGTTCAAATTTGTTCATAACCTGATATAGCTGCCATATAAACCGATATTTAATCTAGACTTCTTGAGCCACTAGAGAGCGAAAATCTTATCCGATTTGGCTGAAATTTCGCATGACGTGTTTTGTTATGATTTCTAACAACTGTGAGAAATATGGTTCAATTCGATTCATATAAACCGATCTGGGATCTTGACTTCTTGATCCTCCAGAGGGCGTAATTATAATTCGATTTGGTTAAAATTTTGTACAACGGCTTCTCCCATGAATTTCAACATACGTTTCAAACATGGTCCGAATCGGTCTATAGCTTGATACAGCTCCCATATAAACCGATTTCCCGATTTTACTTCTTGAGCCATTAAAGGGCGCAATTCTTACTCGTATTGTCTGAAATTTGACACAATGACTTCTGTTGTGGTCTCCAACATTTAATTAAATTATGGTCCGAATCGGACCATAACTTGATATAGCTCAAATATTATGGCAATTCTTTTCTTTTATTCTTTGTTTGCCTAAAAAGAGATATCGGGAAAATAACTCGGCAAATGCGATCTATGGTGGAGGGTATATAAGATTCGGCCCGGCCCAACTTAGCACGCTTTTACTTGTTACAGTATTATTTGGTCGAAATGACTACATATGAACATCTTCGATTGCAAATGCAAAAAGTGTAACACTATGAAATGGTCGTGGTGACCATGTACAAAATGTTGACCCATACAAGAGCAACATTATGGTATTTTTATACCCACCACCGGGTATAAATTTATTTATTATTATTTTTTTTATTATTTATTTTTATACCCACCACCGGGGGTATATTCATTCTGTCATTCCGTTTGCAACACATCGAAATATCCATTTCCGACCCTATAAAGTATATATATTCTTGATCAGCGTAAAAATCTAAGACGATCTAGACATGTCTGTCCGTCTGTCTGTTGAAATCACGATACAGTCTTCAAAAATAGAGATATTGAGCTGAAACCTTGCACAGATTCTTTTTTTGTCCATAAGCAGGTTAAGTTCGAAGATGGGCTATATCGGACTATATCTTGATATAGCCCCCTTATAGACCGATCCGCCGATTTAGGGTCTTATTATCCGAAATTTGGGACAGTGGGTTGTGTTAGGCCCTTCGACATCCTCCATTAATTTGGCACAGATCGGTCCAGATTTGGATATATCTGCCATATAGACCGATCCTCCGATTTAGGGTCTTAGGCCCATAAAAGCCACATTTATTATCCGATTTTGCTGAAATTTGGGATAGTGAGTTGTCTTAGGCCCTTCGACATCCTCCGTTAATATGGTCCAGATCAGTTCAGATTTGGATATAGCTGCCACATAGACCAATCCTCCAATTTAGGGTCTTAGGCCCATAAAAGCCACATTTATTATCCGATTTTGCTGAAATTTGGTGCAGTGAGTTGTGTAAGGCCCTTCAACATCCTCCGTCAATTTGGCTCAGATCGGTGCAGATTTGGATATAGCTGCCATATAGACCGATTTCTCTGTTTTAGGTTTTGGAGCCATAAAAAGCGCATTTATTGTCCGATGTTGCCGAAAATTTGGGACAAATAGTTAAGTTAAGCCCCTCCACATATTTCTGCAATTTGGTCTAGATCGATCAAGATATGCATATAGCTGCCATATAGACCGATCTCTCGATTTAAAGTCTTGGTCCCATAAAAGGCGCATTTTTAATCCGATCGCACTGAAATTTTACACACTGACTTATGTTATGCTTGTCGACATCCGTGTCGTATATATTTCAGATTGGTTTATTTTTGGATATAACTACTAAAAGGACCAATATTTTGTTATATAAAATTGAAAAATGGCTTTTACTTATTAGTATTTGGTCCAAATTGGAACACATATTCATATAGCTGCTATGGGGCTAAGGTATGAGTTTTGCACCGGATTTTGACGAAAGGTGGTTTACATATATATCCGACGTGGTGGGTATCCAAAGTTCGGCCCGGCCGAACTTAACGCCTTTTTACTCGTTTTTTTTAGAATCGAAATCACCATAACATTTTTTCAAAATTCAAATGAAATTTTCTTAATGCTTCTTCACTTTATCTCCCAATGTTTAACAGCATCGTTTCCTGTCTTATAAGAAATTTTCCAAAGAATGAAATTTCATTTTGTTTGTTAACCTTTGGTATTGGTTCTCTGAAGCGTGAAGTTAGCTTTTAGTCCCCCCTGGCACTTTTGCTCCCCCGAACGTGACCTCACTGATTTATTGTTGTCAATCAAACACTTTTGGCCACCTCCAACACAAAAAGAGTATTTTACCCCCCCCGCCTTTCTTAGCCAGGTGGTTTGGGAAGATAAATTGAAGTAAAAATCCATTGCCAGGAACAAAAGAAAGAAATATCAGATTATACAACAACACCACCAACACTTTCATAGCATAATTGTGGTGGTAGCCATAATTCATTTGGTTCTTTTTGGGGTCACAGAATTTAATGAAATGTTGCCTACGTGGGTAGGCACCTTGAGGTGGCCAAGAAAATAAAGAAATATTGGTGGGCAGGGGGGGGGGGGGGGGGAGAGAAAAAGAGTTGATTCTTGATAATGAGGCAAATCTATCACTCCTTTTTGGCCAATAGACTTTAACAGAGAAAAGGTTGCCATGTTTCTATTTAAGTGCTATAGGGGGGGCTTAGCAAACACTAGGCAGTTTAAAATTTAAATTCCTTTGGGAGTAAAAGGGGTAGTTAAGCTTCCGGTCCAACAAAATAAGCGAATTTACATTTCAAAGAAGTGTGTTCCATGTCCCTTTTATAAATGAATTATGGCCGTTAGGAAAATTACGCATATCAAGCTAGGCAATGTTCATATAATGAGCTGTTATCATTTCTCATAGACCATGTTAGGGCACGTGTGAGTTTTTTCCGTTTCCTGGGGGATTTTTTCGAAAACAACTTTTCAGGCAAGGGATTGCCTTACTGTAAAATGTTGTTGTTTTTTTTTTAATTTTGAAATATTATATTTATCTCCCTAATTACGAAAAGGAAATTTTATACAAAATCAGATACAACAAAAATGTTTATAACTCAATTTCATGCGTACGTATGTAACTACAAAACATTCGTCGTAACAGCTTTGCATAGCATTTACCTACTATACTGCAGGAAATGAGGATATAAATTGCGCTCTCATGGAATTCACTTTACGAAATTTAAGTTCCATCTCCATGGAAAATATTTTGCCTCTTTTAAGGCTACTCCTGCTCTCAACGACAGTTAAGAGATTCATTTGTTTAAAGTTTGGTAAGTGCCGTAGGTACAAAAACATAACTAAAGGCATTTGTAATGCTTCGAATTCCCTTTAATGTTAAAAGAGGTTCAGATACTCCCAAACTTGTCCGCTTGGTATTACTTTGCTTACTTAAATTGGCTATGACAGTGTATTTGTCCCATTAGATTAGCAAAACAGATTTCCAAGCGCCCAGATCTTCTGCGCTCCTTCTCCAATTCCCGCCAGTTTCGAGATGTCTTTCACCACTTGATCTTTCCATCATAGTTTTGGTCGTCCCGGTATTCGTGTATCGTATGGCTTGCCTTCAAAAGACTTATTCGCTGGTGATTCTTCATTGATTCGGAGTACATGACCTAGAAAACGCAACCGTTGCATTTTGAAAGGTTTAACTTTAGGTTTAGCTGCATCTAAGACAAGTCCCCAAGGGCAAGGAACGCCCAATGGTCACAAAAAGACTTCAAGAGGACTACCGCTTTGCTGTCGCTGGCTACAGCAAATAAGAACAGAACAAGTAAAAAGGCATTAAGTTCGGCCGGGCCGATCTTTGGATACCCACCATCTCGGGTATATCTGTAAACCACCTTTCATGAAAATCCGGTGAAAATTGCATACCTTATGTCCCATAGCAGTTAAATCGAAATATGTTCCGTTTTGGACAAATTCCAATAAGAACAAGTCATTGTTCATTGGGTATAACAAAATATTGGTCTTTTTGGTAGCTATATCTAAAAATAAACTGATCTGAACCATATACGATACGGATGTCGAAAAGCCTAACCTAAGTCACTGTGTCAAATTTCAGTGACATCGGATTATAAATGCGCCTTTGGGCCAAGTTGCAGAAAAATGTCGAAGAGCCTAACACAACGCACTGTCCCAAATTTCGGCGAAATCGGACAATAAATGCGCCTTTTAAGGACCCAAGACCTTAAATCAAGAGATCGGTCTATATGGCAGCTATATTCAAATCTGGACCGATCTGTGCCAAATTAAAGAAGGACTGCGAAAAGCCTAACACAACTCGCTGTCTCAAGTTTCAGCGACATCGGACAATAAATGTGCCTTTTATGGCCCCAAAACCTAAAACCTAGAGATTGGTCTATATGGCAGCTATATCCAAATCTGGACCGATATGTACCATATTGCAGAAGAATGTCAAGGGGCTTAACTTAACTCACTGTCTCAAATTTCGGCGACATCGGACAATAAATGCACTTTTTATGGGCCAAAACCTTAAATCGAGAGATCGGTCTATATGGCAGCTATATCCAAATCTGGACCGATCTGTGCCATATGTCAAGGGGCTTAACTTAACTCACTGTCCCAAATTTCGGCGACATCGGACAATAAATGCGCCTTTGATGGGCCAAAACCTTAAATCGAGAGATCGGTCTATATGGCAGCTATATCGAAATCTGGACCGATCTGAGCCAAATTGGCGAAGGATGTCGAAGGGCCTAAAAAAACTCACTGTCCCAAATTTATATGGGAGCTATAACTAAATCTGAACCGATATTTGCCCATTTGCAATCCCATGACAGTCGGCTGTACATACCGGATTGACCCGATGGAGGTCTTCATCAGCAAGGGCTGCCGTCTAAGTGTATAACACACTGCTGCAACAACAACAACATCAATATGAAGCATAAGTGCAAAATTTCAAGCAGCTAGCTTTACACGTTCGACTGCTATCGTGATTTCGGCAGACGTTTTTATACCCACCACCTTAGGATGGGGGGTATACTAATCTAGTCATTCCGTTTGTACTACCTCGAAGTAGTGACCTGAGATCATATAAAGTTAATATATTCTTGATCGTCTTGACATTCTGAATCAATCTATCAATCTGGTGGAAACTTGGCACGAAGACTTCTTCTCTGACTTACAACATCATTGGCGAGTATGATCCGAATCGGTCAACTCTCAAATAAATCGGCATACTCTCATATAAACCGAGCCCTGAATTTGCCTTCTTAAGCCCGTAGAGGCCTTATTATACCCTCACCATAGGATGGGGTATACTAATTTCGTCATTCTGTTTATAACACCTCGAAATATAAGTCTATATATTCTTAATCGTCATGTATTTTTAAGTCGATCTAGCCATGTCCGTCTGTCCATCCTTCCGTCTGTCTGTCGAAAGCACGCTAACTTTCGAAGGAGTAAAGCTAGCCGCTTGAAATTTTGCACAAATTCTTTTTATTAGTGTAGGTCGGTATTGTTATTGTAAATGGGCCAAATCGGTCAATGTTTTGATATAGCTGCCATATAAACCGATCTTGGGTCTTGACTTCTTTAGCCCCTAGAGGGCGCAATTCTCGTCGGATTTTATTGAAATTTTGCACGTAGTGTTTTGGTAGCACTTCCAACAATTACTCTAAGTATGGTTTTAATCGGTCCATGTTTTGATATAGCTGCCATATAAACCGATCTTGGGTCTTGAAACCGACCTAGAGGGCGCAATTCTCGTCCGATTTAACTGAAATTTTGCACGTAGTGCTTATGTATACTTTCAACAACTGTGATAAGTATGATTAAAGTCGTTTCATAATCTGGTATAGCTGTCATATAAACCGATCTTAGATCTTGACTCCTTGAGCCGCTAGAGGACGCAATTCTCATCCGATTTGGCTGAAATTTTGCTTGAGGAGTTTTGTTATGACTTCCAATAACTGTGCCAAGTATGGATTAAATCGGTACAGAACCTTATATAGCTACCATAAAAACCGATCTGGGGTCTTGACTTCTTGAACCTCTAGAGGGCGCAATTATCATTTTGTACAAATTTTGTACAACGGCTTCTCTCATGACCTTCAACATACAATAAACATACATAAATAGCCCAATAACTTGCGAATGTTCACATCCGCTAAATCAGAAATGAGAACCTTAAGTGGAACTCCATCCAACTACTATTGCGGGACACACAAATAGAAGGTGTTCTATAGTCTCTTCTTCTTCGATGTCCTCACAGCTTCTGCAAAAGTCGTTGATGGCAACCTTCAGTCTGTCAGCATGTTTTCCGATTAGACAGTGACCTGTCATAACGGACACAATGACTGAGAAGTCTGTTCTAGCCAGTGAAAGCAAAACAGTAGACCTATTCAAGTCTAGATTTGGCCACATAGTTTTGGAATGCTTACAGCCCCCTCTTTGTGACCATCTATCATTCGTTGTCCTTCGGGCCTGGTCCTGAAAACTTAGCTTACATGTCGGTAGAGGCATACCCACAGATTCCAGTATCCCTGGAATGTGTTGGGTAGTTCCTAGTCTCGCAAGCTCATCCGCTTTACAATTCCCTGCGATATCTCTGTTCCCCGGTACCCACAACAGTAGAATTTTGAACTGTTCAGCCATCTCGTTGAGAGATCTGTGACAGTCGTGGGAGGTTTTTGTGTTCAGAAATACGTTCTCCAGGAATTCAATGGCTCCCTGGCTGTCCGAGAAGATATTTATGTCAATCGTCGTAATTACATTATATCTTTGCCATTCCATCACTTCCTTAATTGCAAGAATCTCTGCTTGATACAAACTGCAGTGGTCGGGTAACCTCTTCGATATGACCAGTTCTAGATCTTTAGAGTACACCCCATAGCCCACCTGGTCGATTAGTTTGGAACCATCCGCATAGATGTCTATGTAACTTCTGTCACCAGGGATATCGTAGTTCTAATCGGTTCTATCAGTAATTTTTATCAAAAAGCGGCTCAGGTAGGGCGTAATCCACACTGCCTGGAACATCGGATATTGTATCAAGGACAACACAGTGTCCGTAGCCGCCACATGACCAATGAGAAAGCTCCCTTAACCTCACGGCAGTGGACGCGCTGCAATCTGGGTAGCCATAATTCCCAAAAGCATAAGATGTAGCATTAAATTCAGTGCATCATATGGTGTCGTCTTCATTGCGGCTGTGATGCACAAACAAACCATCCTTTGGTTCCGGTTAAGTATTGAACAGTAGGTGGATTTTTGAAGCGCCGTCCACCAGACCACAACACCATATAGCATAATAGGTCTGACAACTGCAGTATATTCCCAATGTATGAAACTTTTGGCCAATGGCTCTAGCAGCTTTAGTGTTTACTGATTTGTCAGAAATTTGGTATGTAGAATAAAATCATGCACTTCAACTAAATTTATTTTGTATCAATTTTTAGCAGAATACATGGTGGTGGGTTCCCAAGATTCGGTTTGGCCGAACTTAGCATGGTTTTACATGTTTTGTTTCTTAGTGCAATCCTTATAGTTTTCCATGTGCGGGTTACTAGCCCAGCGCACCAACCGGACGGGTTATGTGGGATCGCACATGTATCCCTCTTTGTTGCGAGCTGCTTGCTTCTAGAACAATCGCTCAGCTTCAGCTGCCCCTATCCTGGGAACAGACGCTGATGTTGGCCATTGGTTATTTGAAGGCACCAATAACTCACCTTGTCATCTCGAGTGACATTGGCACTCAGTATTAGAGGTGCCACCTGAACCCTTACTGCAACTTTCCTCTCGAAATCGCTGACTGCTAGTGGCCATATTTGTAGCTAGTCCGCATAAATACGAGACTTTTCACTATCCGCTTTCCCTGAGAACGATGAATACCACACAAGTCGGAGCTCAAAGTGCCAGCCTGTATGGGGCTTACAGCTATCTCGTGTCTTCAAATACTTAAACATTTTAGAAGAATCGTATTCATTTAATACCAAAAGCATGAAACTGCTCTGTCGTTGATATTTATTAATCTCATTTAGATCATTACACACTTGTAGATTTGCTTATTAAAATTCAGAAAAAGATGGAACAGCTTGAATATTTTTCAACATACTCGCAGCAATTATCATCATTATCAGTATAATTTTCAATAAATTGAGGGTCATAACGACTTGGCCACTTTTAAATGGCCCGTCCGTCCGTCCGTCCGTCTCATTGGCGTGAGCTCTTGAGAGTTTCTTTTTCGCCCCCTTTAAGATGAGTTCAAAAAAAAATAATTTCCAATAGCCAAAAGAAACGTATCGAATCATTACTCACGATCAACTTCTTATTATGCTCATGTCAGATATTTTCGATTCTTGGCTCTAGAGTTGAAAAATAATCATTTAATTGATTTGAAAAATGATTATTTCCTATACGAATACGAATTTTAAAACAAACACAAGTGGGCTTCCCAGCATCATAATTCTCTCTAATCAGCCATAATGAAATTAAAGTGATGTGATGTGGTGTGGTGCGATGAAGAAAATGACGATGAAGATTGGCGACTTTGAAAAATTCTCCCAAGCAATGAAGTTCAATGTTTCTTGGGAAGCTTGAGAACCAAGGAACCGAGCTTCCAAAGAATTATTTCACTGTACTGCGCTAAGCTGTGGGAGAGAATAAAACAAACACAAGAAATCGAAATCCAAGAATGACCAACAGTTTCCATAGAATTATAATTACATTGAATTAAAAATGAAATAAAATTTTGCTTTTCTCACCAACCATTTCATTTGCTAAAAACGTACCAAATTTGTATTGTGGCTTACATATATTAGTGCCATATATCTTTTAACATGTTGATGGTGCTTTAGACGCTTGAAAGACATGACTCTAATTTTGTCGATGACCATATAAACGATGCACAGTTGGGTGTAATACCTCATTATTTGTGTTTTATATATTTTACCTAATTATTTCCTTAAGGGGCAATAATCAATCACTTTGAATGCTAACGTTATTGAGTATAGAGTTTTATGTGATTTTTGTTTTGATATGCATTGATATTTAACTAGACCTTGTGCGTCAAGTCATAGCTGGCAAAAATTAGTTAACAAATGCTACTATTTTTGTGATAAACAGCAATAAATACGCATAATTATCTCCAGCATTACCAGCAGCTAGAAAATAATGACTTATTTAAAGCAGTAGCTATACATTTTACTCGTTTGTATGCATTGAATGACTAGCAAGAACATCACAACCATACTCATGACCCTATCTATCCATACTTCCAAGGTACTGAATGTAACTCTACACTTAAGACCTTAAGTAGATGAAATCGATTAGACAATATAGTTTTTTGGTAAAATACCTTGTAATTACTGTGGGATTGTTATACAATAATTACAGTAACGTAAAACCCGATAAGTCGAAAAATTTTACCAGGTCTGAATCTTACCTGTGCTTATGAAACATGGATTTTGAGTGCTGCATTATTTCACGGCCTTGTCGGCCTATTTTTGTAATAAACAGCAATAAATACGCATAATTATCTCCAGTATTACCAGCAGCTAGAAAATAATGACTTATTTAAAGCAGTAGCTTTACAATTTACTCGTTTGCATGACTAGCAAGAACATCACATACTGGAGATAATTATGCGTATTTATTGCTGTTTATCACAAAAATTGGCCGACAAGGCCGTGAAATAATGTAGCGCTCTAAATCCATGTTTCATAAGCACAGGTTAGGTTCATACGAGTGTTCAACTGATTCCTTCTCGTCTCCGCAGCTTAGGTAGTGGCAGAGCTAATATCTGAGTGGAAAACAAGTAAAATCGTTCTAATCGGCCGAATCTTGGGAACCCATACAAAATAAGGTCATAATTTTAATCTACATACCAAACTTCAGTCAAACCAGCAAAAAATAAAGGTTCTAGGAACCGAACAAGGATATAAGAGACATGGGACCAATATCAGATTATAGACTGATTTGGACCGTATTTTGCATAGTTTTTGGAAGTCATAACAGAACACCACGTGCTTAATTTCAGCCAAATCGGACAAAAATTGCGGTTTGCAAGGGTTGAAGAAGTCAAATCGGGAGATCGGTATATAAGGGAGCTATATCAAGTTATAGACTGATTTGAACCATACTAGGCAGAGTTGTCGGAAGCCATAACAGAACACAACAGGGCTCAAGAAGTCAAATCGGGAGACCGGTTTGTATGGGAGCTATATCAGGTTGTAGACCGATTCGGATCGTACTTAGCACTGTTGTTGGAAGTCATAACAGAACATTACATGCGAAATTTCAACCAAATCGGTTTTTACACTGTTGTAAGATTTCATAACAAAACACTACATGCGAAATTTCAACCGAATTGGACAAAAATTATGGCTTGTAAGGGCTCAAGAAGTCAAATCGGAAGATCGGTTTATATGGAGGCTTTATCAGGTTATAAACCGATTGGGACCGTACTTAGCGCAGTTATTTAAAGTCATATCAGAACACTACATGCGAAATTTCAACCGAATTGGACAAAAATTGCGGCTTGTAAGGGCTCAAGAAGTTAAATCGGGAGATCGGTTTATATGGGAGCTATATCAGGTTATAGACTGATAAGGACCGTATTTTACACAGTTGTTAGAAATCATAACAAAACACCACGTGCTTAATTTCAGCCAAACCGGACCAAAATTGCTGCTTGTAGGGGCTCAAGAAATCAAATCGGGAGATCGGTTTATATGGGAGCTACATCAGGCTATAGACCGATTTGAACCATACTAGGCAGAGTGATTGGAAGTCATAACGGAACACTACATGCAAAATTTCAGCCGAATCGGACAAAAATTGCGGCTTGTAAGGGCTGAAGAAGTCAAATCGGAAGATCGGTTTATATGGGAGCTATATCAGGTTATAGACCAATTCGGAACGTACTCAGCACAGTTATTGGAAGTCATAACTGAACACTACATGCGAAATTTCAGCCAAATCGGACAAAAATTGCGGCTTATAAGGGCTCAAGAAGTCGAATTGGGAGATCGTTGTATATGGGAGCTACATCAGGTTTTATACCGATTTGGACCTTACTTGGCACAGTTGTTGGAAGGCATAACAAAACACTACATGCTAATATTCAGGCAAACCAGACAAAAATTGCGGCTTCCAGGGGCTCAAGAAGTCAAATCAGGAGATCGGTTTATATGGGAGCTATATATAAATGATATAGCTCCTGAAGCCATATCGGTCCATTTGCAATCCCCAACGAAAATCAACTTAATCAGTGTATGTGCCATTGGGGTTGCCATTTATCCGATGTCATTTTCAAGACTGCATGAAAAAACCCGTAGATAAAAGCCAAAGTCAGACGGTGCCGACTGTACATATACCTATACCCTACACCTACCCTATAACCGATTCTCACGAAATTTGGCGAAAGGAATTCTCTTAAGACTCCCGGTATGGTTATTGAACTTTTGGAGCCATTGTCACGGTAGCTGACACTGGCTCAGAGGTGAATAAGTCCGCATATGTCGCCGAACTTCTCTACCAAGTGGTGTCGCCATGCTGCACGACGTTCGAACTCGGCACAAAAACGGAGGCCCCTTTCCATTGAGCTTAACTTAAATCGGACTGCACGCATTGATTTGAGAGAAGTATCCGCTGTTCCTAAATGGAATGTTCATAGGAAATTTGGTAGTTTAAGCCATTGTCAGCGTATTTCTCAAAATTTCGCACAAAGACTTCTTTTATAATTTTTACTACGTGTACCGATTCTGGTTGAAATCTGTTCAGATTCAGATATATTGGGTTGCCCAAAAATTAATTGTCTGTAATATAGTAGTAATATAGTCGACGTTGACACATTTTTTCAACGGCTTGTGACTCTGTAATTGCATTCTTTCTTCTGTCATTTATCAGCTGTTACTTTTAGCTTGCTTTAGAAAAAAAGTTCGCGAAATTTTGTTAACATTTGTTTGTTTGGCGTCAATTTTAATATGGGTACCACATGTATTGAAAGAAATTCATTTAACAAACCGAATCAACGCTTGTGATATCCACCTTAAACGCAATGAATTCGACGATCCGTTTTTAAAACGAATCATAACTGGAGATGAAAAATGGATTGTTTACAAGAACATTAGTCGAAAACGATCATGGTCCAAGCATGGTGAACCAGCTCAAACCACTTCAAAGGCTGTGGTAACATAACCAAAAGAAGGTTATGCTGCCTGTTTGGTGGGATTGGAAGGGTGTGGTATATTTTGAGCTGCTTCCAAGGAACCAAACGATTAATTCGGATGTTTACTGTCAACAATTGGACAAATTGAAGATGGCAAAAGGTTATCGAACAAAATGGCAATTATATATTTGATTAAAGTTCATTCTTAGTTTCATTAAAAATGCAGTTACTTTCTTTTAAAAATCCGCAATTACTTTTTAGGCAACCCAATAGTTCCCATATAAGTTTTCATTTGATTTTGACTAATACAGCAATAATTTCGACATTTGTTAACCGATCCACACAACATTTGGCACCAAAGCTTGTCTGATGTCTTTTGAGATTATTTGAGATTTCTTGGAGATGGGTTCACATTTAAATATAGCTCTGATTTAAATATGTATTACGCGATTTTCACTTTTAGGGCTTTGCAAGCGAACAATCAAAATTTGTACTAACTTCCATCGACTGCCCCAATATGTACTAACTTCCATCGGAGTCGGTTCAGATTTAGTTAAAGCTCCCATATATTAAGTACTCCCGATTTTCACTTTTAGGGCCTTTGCAGCCACAATATGTAAGGATTTTAGTCGAAATTCTACATATCAAATTTGAGAAAATTTTAATTTCGACAACTTAGGCTTCATACCTTAGGTGTTTTAGGGTATCAAAAGTTCGTCTATGGCCAACTTTAGGGCGTTCTTACTGGTTTCATTTACATTTTGGGTGCATCTCAGGAACAACAACAGCAATCATCCCCCCTCCCCTCAGTAAATACTACAATGACTCCCCCTCCGTTTTTTACTAGGACTGACTCAACTCTACTCCTAAGGTGTGTCAGGAAGGGGTTTCGCTCCTATCACTACCTATCACATTTAAAAATATGATCAATTACTTTAACAAGTTTAATGTTTTTTTTTTGCCTTGCTTCCGGTATACGATGGCCAATGATAATGACGATAAAGACCCGTCCGTCTACTTTGATGGGAAGAACACTGTTGAACATAAAGAATGCATGCGTGCCGTTGATTTTTTATGGCCGCATACCTGGATTGGTGAGTTAAGTAAGCCCTCTGAAAGAAGTCTCATTATATTTAATTTTTATAAACTTTATCATTTATGATGGAGCTCGTTCGCTTGCTCGCTCACAGGCACCACTCTGGGGTGGATTGATAAATGAGGTAACATTCGTTTGAATAAACTTCTCTGGTTTTGCGGTTTAAAGTAAATGTTGGAAGCATATTCGATACAAATAACAATGAGATATAGTAAGAAGCAAATAATGGTGTTCATACATTGGTATCAATCTTTCTTCTTTCATAACAGCAGGGTAGTCGCTGAGACCATTGGAGAATTATATCTTAAACAAAAAGGCCTTTATTCTTAAAATTTAAATTGAAAATTGAATTAGAAAGTGGAGTAATCAAGCTTAAGATTGTGACTGGCCATGTTTACATTAAGAAGTTCGGTAGATTGATTAGTAAAGGGTTATTTTTTAGGAGCTATAGGAAAAAAAATTTACAATTCAGAAAAATGCATGAAATCTTTATTTGAATCGATAATACGGTCCATTTAATTTAAACATTTGCATGAAATGTTGACCGTGACTGCGACTCAAATGGTCCATCCGCTTAGTCCAATTTCGGCATAATCTTCCAGCATTTCGGCCGGTATGTCACGAATAAATGTATCAATGTTGTCTTCCAATGCGTCAGTTGAAGCGGGCTTGTCTGTATAGATATGAGCTTTAACAAAGCCCCATTAAAAATAGTCTAAAGGCGTTAAATCGCATGGTCTAGGCAGCCAATTGACCGGTCCCGAACATGAAATAATGTGTTCACCGAATTCCCCTCTCTATAAGTCCATTCGTACGAGTTCTGTGTGGCATGTGGCACTGTCTTGTTGAGACCACTTTTCATGCAAGTCAAGCTCTTGGATTTTGGGTACAAAAAAAAATTGGATATCATCTGACGATAACGCTCACCATTCTCATCTTTGAAGAATTACGGTCCAATGATGTTATTAGCCCATAAACCGCACCAAACTGTGACTTTTTCTGGTTGCATTGGTAGCTCTTACAATACTTCTGGCTGATCTACACTCCAAAATCGACAGTTCTGCTTATTTACGTACCCATTGAGACAAAAATGAACTTCGTGAAAAAGTGCGCGATGAACTCTCTCAACAGAGCACGCATTTTGATAATAAAATTCAATAATTTGCAAGCTTTGTTCGTTTGTAAGACGATTCATGGTTTAATTATAGACCAAACTGAAGATGTTTGACAGCGAAACAAAACACGAAACGTGCGTGAGCTATTTAAACCAGTGTGACCAAAAAGATAATAGCTAAAAAATCACCCTTTACAAGTTATAATTTCAGCGAAATCAGGCAATAAATCCTCTTTTTATTAGATAAAGATCTTAAATTGGATGATCGGTCTATATGACAGTAATATCTATATGGTCTGATCTGGACCATATTTGAGTCAGATTTGGGGAGGCTTAAAACAACTCACTTTTTAAAATTTCAGTGAAATCGGTTAATAAATAAAGTTTTTATGCGCTTCAGAATCTAAATCGGCGGATCGGTCTATATGCAGCTTTATCTTTTTATAGTCCGATCTGAACCATATTAGAGTGGGATATTGGAAGGCTTAAAAGTTTCAAATTTAAGCGAAATCGGGTAATAAATAGGGCTTTAGACCCTTTATCGCAGATCGGTTTATATGGCAGCTATATCCAAATATCGTCCGATCCGAACCATATTTAAATCGAATTTCGGGAGTCTTAAAACAACTCACTGTTTCAAATTTCAACGGAATCGAGCAATTAATTAAGCTTTTGTGGACTTCAGACACTTAATCGGCAGATGGGTCTATATGGCAGCTATATCTAAATATAGTCCGATCTGAACTAAATTTGCGTCATGTAAACACTCCCCAAACAGGTGTCGCATTGCGGTGCATCGTACGTACTCGGCTATAAAATGGATTGCTCGTATCATTGAGCTTAAACTTGAATCGGACACCACTCATTGGTATATGACAAGTTTTCGACGTGGATTATCACGACGAGAGTGCATTGTTGAACATTGTTTAGCGAAAAGTCCATCCTAGAGTACTCTGCTAAACTGGTTTTATGAACCCAGTCGAGGCCGATGCTCGCTTAAAGTCGAATTCTGTAAAGGCCATCTAAAAACGTCAGTTTTACCAGCAACATTGATGGCGTGTATGAATTTGCAACATCGCTATGTCACATACCGTGAGTTAGAGGCATTCTTGGGCATTTTTTTCCACCAGCATACATTCGATAGTACATGAACACATTTCCGTAAAAAAGGCCTGTACACCCAAAAAAAAAAAAATCGTTTGTCATAAAGGAAGTTTTCGCCAAGTAAACTTTTTTTTGAAAAACGTTGAACTTTGTTTACGAGAAAAGTACGTAAATTCTTGTAAAAAAATTTAAAGTTTTTTTTTACCCTCTAGCGACATGTAAGCTTAGTTTTCAGGACCAGGCCCGAAGGACAACGAATGATAGATGGTCACAATGAGGGGGTTGTTAGGCTTTCAAATCTATGTGGCCTAATCCAGACTTGAAGAGGTCTAACGCTTTGCTGTCACTGGCTGGAACTGACATCTCAGTAATTATGTCCGCCATGACAAGTCACTGTATAATCGGAAAACATGCTGACAGACTGAAGGTTGCCAGCAACGACTTTTGGAGAATCTGTAAGGACATCGAAGAAGAGACTATAGAACACCTTCTGTGTGTGTGTCCCGCGCTGGCAGTCAGAAGGAGTTCCACTCTTATTTCTTTGAGAACCTGTCTGATTTAGCGGATGTGAACATTCGCAAGTTATTGGGCTTTTTAAAGCGATATGGATAGTTCAACGGTAGGAACTAGAAGCCATCTTACTTCTTATGTTTCTGTGGTATCACAATGGACGAAAACGTCTAAGTGAGTCTGACGGCAGACTACCACTTAAACCCAACCTAACCTACCCTGACAAAAACTTGCATTATTGATATATATAAAACATACTAGCCGAACCGGGCCCGCTCCGCTGCGCCTTCTTTAACTCTCTAATATCTTTTTAGCGTGGGGACACTTCGCCCTGAATGCAGATATCGAATTCGTGGCATTGTAGCCTTTGACGCTAAACGCGTTCGAATCCTGGCATTTATCCCCTCTTAATGCTGGCAACATTTGCGAGGTACAATGCCATGCATGGTCATTTATAAAATTTTCCCCAAAGAGGTGTCGCACTGCCGGACGCCTTTCGGACTCGGCTATAAAAACGGTCCCTTTTCATTGAGATTAAACTTGATTCGGAGAGCACTCATTGATGTGTGAGAATTTGCCCCTACTCGGTTCCTGGTGGTAATGTTCTTCCCTAGGGTAATATTCTCATTAGGGGAGGGATGGCACCTCAGATATTTCGACTCAAATATTGATATCAAATTCGTGCTGAACTTTCAAATCCCTTTAAGTTGAGCCCCATATTGCCATGGCCGGTAAATAAGAAGCGTTTGGAGGGTGTTGTGGGGCTAGGGCGGCCACCGGCACTTTGCACTGAAAATAGATATCAAATTCGCTCTTTACTCCCAACGAAAATGAAGTTCAGTTTAGGGGGTGCTTAAGGGCGTACCCCAAATCTCCTGGCTCCAAAATTGGATATCAAATTCGTTTTCTACTCTCAAATACCTTTCATTTGAGTCCCATATTGTCATAATGGGTCAAATAACCCATTTGACATATCTTTAGAAGGAAAAGAACCACCTACACTTGAACGCTAATTTTAATGTCATATTCGTAATCTACTCCCAAATACCTTTCATTTGAGTCTCATTTAGCCATGGTTGGCTAATGTGCCCATTTGGGGGTATTTAAGGTTGGGCGACCTCCCATTACTTGGACCTAATGTTTTAAGCCATATTTGTAATCTACTGCCTAATAATTTTCATTTGAGTCCCGTATTGACATGAACTTCGAATATATCTGTTTAGAGGAGTTTTGGGGTTGGCAGGGCCCGCTGGGTACTTGGACCCAAATTTTAATACCATATTCGCTTTCTGGTCTCCAATACCTTTCATTTGATACCCTCATTGTGCCCATCGGACCACTTTCGGATATGGGTGGTGTTTTTGAGGTAAGGGGAGGTTCCGCCTCCACCCGATAAAAATTATATACCCTATGTTTCCTTCCAAACAAACGCACACAATCTGTGAACATTTTAAGAAAAATCGGTTCAGCCAAGTATATAATAGTCATTATGGGTCTAATGGCGTTTTTGAGGGGTGGTGTGACCCCCTTTACTTCGATCTGATTTTGTATGCCAGATTCGAAATCTACTCCCGAATACCTTTCATTTGAGCCCCATATTGAAATGAACATCCAACATGTCTTTTTGGGGGAGTTTTGGAGTTGGGGCGGCCCAATGGGTACTTAGACTCAAATTTTAATACCCTATTCGTATTCTACCATACTCCAATACTTTTCATTTGGTACCTATATTGTTCCGATCGGCCCACTTTTGATTTTGGGTTGTGTTTTTGGCATAAGGGGGAGGTTCCGTCCCCCTTCCGATACCGAAAATTTATATAGCCTATGTATAGCGAAAATTTCGAGAAAATAGGTTATGCCGTTTTTCAGTCTATACGGAACAAACAAACCGAGTCCCGTATATCCGTGATTGGCTAATGTGCCCATTTTGGGCGTTTTTGTGGGGGTGTGGTGACCCCCCTATACTTCGACATGAATTTGTATGCCAGATTCGTAATCTACTCCCGTATACTTTTCATTAGATACCCATATTGTCCTTATCGGTCCACTTTTGATTTTGGGTGGTGTTTTTGGGGTAAAGGTGGAGGGTCCGCCCCCTTCCGTTGTCAATAAATTATATAAGCAGATCCTAATTGGTAATTAAAACTCTTTCAGAGTATATTTGAATTTACATCGGATAGAAGAAAAGAATTGCTTTGCTATTGGGGATATATCAAGTAACGGGTTGATTCGGACCATAATAGAATTGAATGTTGAAGACCATAGTAGAAGTCATTTTGTAAAATTTTTAGCGACTTCGAAGAAAAATTGCAACTTTTAGGGGCTCAAGAAGTAAAATCCGAAGCTGTATCAGGCTATAGACCGATTCAGACCATATTTGACACGTATATTGAAAGTTATGGGAGAACCGTTATACACAATTTCAGTCAATTCGGATAATAATTGCTGACTCTAGAGGCTCGAGACGTCAAGATCCAAGTTCGGTTTAAGTGGCAGTTATATCAGGTTATGGAACGATTTGAACCATATTTGACAGAGTTCTTGGAAGTCATAACAAAACACGTCATGCAAAATTTCATCCGAGCCCCCAGGAAATGATTTTGTCTAAAGAAAAAATCTAAATTAAATTTATTATAAATTTTAAAAATTTCTGTAACATTTTCTAAAATGACAAAATTTCATATTTATAATGTTCTACAAAGACATCATTTTGCTGAGCCCAGAAGCGCCTTAAAAATTGTTTTTCTGAAGAACAAAATTGTAATGAAGTTCGTAGTAAAAACAAAATTTTAATGAAAAATTTTCTAAACAAATTTGAAATTTTTCTAGAGACAAAATTTCAGTGTAACATTCTCTAATGACAAAACTTCAGCAAGGGCCACACGAAATTTTGCAAAACTAATTTTAAAGTCTTTTTATTATACAGCGGTCAAAAAAAGTATTCATCATTCAATGTTTTTTTTTTAATAAGTCTACAAAAGACAATTGGAATAAAAACATATTAAACTAATGATGCAGTAGTGCTTGTGTGATATATATGTACACAATTTCATTGTTTTTAAAGAAAAAAATAGTATTTATTGGAACAAAAAGGGCCATTTTACAGCTGAACACAAAAAATTAAACAAAAAAAGTATTCATCATTGCAAAAAAACAAAAAAATATATAACATAATTTAAAAAAATTAATACTTTGTTATTCGACCACCGCGTCTTATAACTTCTTTTAAACGGTTTGACATCGATTGGACTAATTTAGCGGTTATATTTTGGTCTATATTAGTCCATTCCTCCATTATCACCTGTTGCATTTGACTCTTGCTCGAAAAATTGCGCGTTCTCAATTTGCGTTCGAGATGTTCCCAAAGATGTTCAATTGGGTTCAAGTCGGGACTTTGAGGAGGAGTTTTAATGACTTTGGGGCAGTTATACAGCATCCACATCTTGGTATTTAAAGCAGAATGTTTGGGGTCATTATCTTGATAATATTGAAAGTTATTACCAAGCCCAAGTTTTACAGCACTATCTTTTAAATTCCTCTTTAAAATGTCAATGTAATACTTATGATCCATTACTCCATTAATAATTTCAAGATTTCCCGCTCCTGAAGCCGCCATACACCCCCAAACCATTAAACCACCTCCACCATGTTTTACAGTAGCAACTGTGTTTCGTTCTTCAAGCTCTGTATTTGGTTTTCTGTACACTATGACCTTTCCATCGCACCCAAAAAGATTAAACTTGCTCTCGTCTGCAAAAATGACTGTTTTCCAAAATGATTCGGGCTGTTTTACATACATTTTTGCAAAGTTTGGCCTTTTCACTCGGTTTATTTTATTTATAAAGGGCTTCTTACGTGCAGTTCTTCCTCTGTAACTATGCCTTTTGAGTGTATTTCGAATTGTTTGTGTAGTAACTTCCTTCCCTAAATATTCCATAGTGTTTTTACGAAGAATGGTCGCATTTGTCTTCGGAGTTTTCTGAACTTGCCGCACTAGCCAACGCACATCTCCAACTGAAAGTGCTTTTGGTCGACCAGATCTTGGTTTATTGTCAACAGTTTTCGTTTCTGTCCACTTTCTGATGATGGATTGTATAGTAGATCGTGGTCTATTTAATATTTCACTGATAGTTTTTTGAGTTAAACCATTCCTGTGGTGTTTTATTATCAAAACTTTTACCTCATCAGAAACCTCGTTTTGCTTACGACCCATTTTGACAAAAACTATATTTTCAATGAAATTAAATATTTGCTGTCAAGGGCAAAGCCTCCTTTACTAAATAAAACAGAAAAGGAGGATTCCCAAATAATATTTGAATTTGACTTTGATGATAGCACATCAATGATGAATACTTTTTTTGTTCTGTTTTTGGTGTTATTATATAAAATTGAATTTTTTGCGCTAATTAAATTTATTTTTTGAATTTATTTTAAAACATATTACGAAAAATAAACTATTGCATAAAACTGCATTATTTGTTTACTTTAAATTTTCTTCAATTACCCAAAATAAGTGAATTTATTATCAATTTTGCTAATGATGAATACTTTTTTTGACCGCTGTACTTATCTGTCCCACACAACATTGTTCTTATTTTTGACAAATTTCATTACGCCTGATCCTTGATTCCGTTGTCCGATTTTGATGAAATTTTAGGTATTCATAATTTGGAGAATTTATATTGACGTAGCAATTTTTTAAATATTTTTAATTTTAAGAATTTTTGATAACAAAAAATTAAAATCGTGCTACGTTTGGCCGGGCCGAATCTTATATACCCTCCACCATAGATCGAATTTGTCGTTTTCTTTTCCCGGCATCTCTTCTTAGGCAAAAAAGGATAATAGAAAAAAATTGCTATAATATTGGAGTTATATCAAGTTAAGGTCAGATTCGGACCATAATTAAATTGAATGTTGGAAACTATAGTAGAGGTAATTAAGTAAAATTTCAGCCAAATCAGTTAAGAATTGCGACCTCTAGACGCTCAAGAAGTCAAAACCCCAGATAGATTCATAATTATCACTGTTTTTGGAAGTTGTACCAAAACAATATGTGCAAAATTTCAGCCAAATTTTGCTCTGGAGGCTCAAGACGTCAAGATCCAATATTGGTTTATATGGCAGCTATATCAAAACATGAACCAATATGGCAAATTTACAAATAAAACATGGATCGATATGGCCCATTTACATGAATTTTTGCATGAAGCGCTTTGTTATGATTTTCAATAACTGCGCCAAGTAAGATCTAAATCGGTTCATATCCTGATATAGCTGTCATATAAACCGATCTTCCAATTTGACTTTCTTAGCCTCTTGAGGCTGCAATTATTATTCAATTTGCCTGAAATTTTCGAAATGAAATTTTTCTGTGACTTATAAGGCATGACAAGTACGGTCCATATCGGAACTTCATATAGCTTATATATATTTGAAAAAGTAATTCAAAGAACTTGACTAATGCGATCCATAATGGAGGGTATATAAGATTCGGCCCAACCGAACTTAGCACGTTTTTACTTTTTGACAATTGTTTTTATCGAATCATAAGTTCATAACCCTTTGAGGACGAATGGGACATATTTGTCCCATTTTTGTACACTAAAATCCACATTTATAAATAGATTTTGAAAATTTATCATTTAATCGATGGAGAAGAAATGAGGGTATGAAATTTTGTTCTAAATGTTCGAATTCGAACTAGCCATGTCCGTCAGTCCGTCCGTCTGTCGAAATCACGATAGCAACCGATCTCCCGTTTTGACTTCTTAAGCCCCTGGAAGCCTCAGTTTTCATCCGATTTGACTGAAATTTTGTACATGGTATTTTGTCATGACTTCTAACAACTGTGTTAAGTACGGTCTAAATTGGTCAAGAACCTGATATAACTCCCATATCAAGCGATTTCCCTGTTTGATTTCTTGAGCCTATGGAAGCCACATTGTTTGTCGGATTTTACTAAAATTTTGCACATAGTATTCTATTATAACTCCCAACAATGGATGCAAGTACGATCCAAATCGGTCTATAACCTGATATAGCTCCCATATAAATCGATCTCCCGATTTGACTTACTGAGCACCTACAAGCCGAAATTTTCATCCGAAATTTTGTACATGGTGTTCTGTTATGACTCAACAACTGCGCCAAATACGGTCCAAGTCGGTCTATAACTAGATATAGCTCCCATATTTTAGCAGAATCCATGGTGGTGGATTTCCAAGATTCGACCCGGCCGAAATTAGCACGCTTTTACTTGTTATACCCTCTACCATAGGATGGGGGGTATACTAATTTCGTCATTCTGTTTGTAACTACTCGAAATATTCGTCTGAGACCACATAAAGTATATATATTCTTGATCGTGGCGACATTTAATGTCGATCTAGCCATGTCCGTCCGTCCGTCTGTCTGTCGAAAGCACGCTAACTTCCGAAGGAGTAAAGCTAGCCGCTTGAAATTTTGCACAAATACTTTTTATTAGTGTAGGTCGGTTGGTAATGTAAATGGACCATATCGGTCCATGTTTTGATATAGCTGCCATATAAACCGATCTTGGGTCTTGACTTCTTGGGCCTCTAGAGGGCGCAATTCTCGTCCGATTTGACTGAAATTTTGCACGTGGTGTTTTGGTATCACTCCAACAATTGTGCTTAATATGGTTCAAATCGGTCCATGTTTTGATATAGTTGCCATATAAACAATTCTTGGGTCTTGACTTCTTGAGCCTGTAGAGGGCGCAATTCTCGTCCGATTTAACTGAAATCTTGCACGAAGTGTTTAAGTATCACTTCCAACAACTGTACTAAGTGTGGCGTAAATAGGTATAGAACCTGATATAGCTGCCATATAAACCGATCTGGGATCTTTATTTCTTGAGCCTCTAGAGGGCGCAGTTATAATCCGATTTGGTTGAAATTTTGTACAACGGTTTCTCTTGTGACCTTCAACATATGTGTCTTATATGGCCTGAATCGATCAATAGCTTGATACAGCTCTCGTATAAACCTATCTCCCGATTTTGCTTCTTAAGCCCCTACAAGGCGCAATTCTTATCTGAATGAACTAAAATATTACACAATGACTTCTACAATGTTCAGCATTAATTTATGGTCCGAATCGGACTATAACTTGATATAGCTCCAAAAGCATAACAGTTTTTATTCAATATTCTTTGTTTGCCTAAAAAAAGATACCGCGCTTAGAACTCGACAAATGCGATCCATGGTGGAGGGTATATAAGATTCGGTTCGGCCGAACTTAGCACGCTCTTACTGGTTTTTTCATTAATTTTCGTCGTAAAATGGAAGAAGCGCGCGATGAACTTTCTTAACAGAGCTGTTCGAACGTTGTTCGTTTGTAAGATGTTTCATGGTTAAATTGTAGACCTAACTGAGGATGTTTGACAGTAAACAAATGTGCGTAAGCTATTTGTTTCACTGCCAGTGTTGCCAAAAGGATAGTAGCTTAGAAATCACCCTTTATAAAGTAGGTGCTATGCTCTTTCGCCAAACAGGAGTAATGTATTGGGTTGCCCAAAAAGTAATTGCGGATTTTTCATATAGTCGGCGTTGACAAATTTTTTCACAGCTTGTGACTTTGTAATTGCATTCTTTCTTCTGTCAGTTATCAGCTGTTACTTTTAGCTTGCTTTAGAAAAAAAGTCTAAGTTTTATTAAAAATGCATTTACTTTCTTTTAAAAAATCCGCAATTACTTTTTGGGCAACGCAATAGTTGTGAATGTAAATTATTGAACTGCGGATACTGTGGAAGCAAACTATGATTATCTACAAAATGCCTTAATATATGTGTTTGAGTACAGTGTGGCTTCAAGTACACTTCCGATACAATAGATTTAACTCTAGATTTAATTTCTCCAATTAATAAACCAGCTTCAAAAATTTGAACGGTTTCTTTTTCCCTGTTCAAGTAACAACCTGAAAACCTTTGGTTAATTATTTTTGTTTTTTTTTTTATGTTTTATGATTGAACTTTAGTTAAGCGCTGGCGCATATGCGCTCCATCGAAAAAGTTCCATTTACATTAGCAACAACAACTTAATACAATACAAATTCAAGAAGCAACAGCCTTACGAATGTCTGTCCATCTTTTTGTTTAGCCGTCCGTTTTTTTTTTTTTTTTTTTTTGAGCTTGTCCATCAGTCAGCACTTCCCTGAGTACGTGTACTAAGGTTTGTTTCCAAGTTGTTGGGAATTTTTTTCTTCTTTTTTTTTTTTTTTTGATTGGAAGGTGTTATTGGGTGCCACCACCGTTGGTTGTGTTGATTGTTTTATGGCTGGTCTGAGCGAGCTGAGTAAAGCTCCTCACAATTATCAATGAAACCGTCCAAAAACCTACCGTCATTAACATCATTATCATGTCGGTAATTGGAAGAGCCGGCGGTGGTCATTGTCATAGCCCATCAACTGTTAACGCATCAGTTAAAAGTGGTCATCATTGCTCGCCGGTAGTTTCTTTGTTTGTTTCTAGTTGAGCTGGTCATTGTGGCGTCGCCCCTATACCCTTCTTTGCTCTCAAGCTGTTTATTGTGGTTTGCCTTTTTTAGCTTTTTGGCAAATTACAATTGGTCTACGGTTCTTGCCAGTTGGACTTGTCTTGTCTGGCAGCACAAACATACATATCATGGAAATTGTCTTACAAGGTCATGGCTTTTGTTTAGGCCTTTTTCCCTAAAATGGGGGGTACATCTCGCCTGCCGCCAACAATTTGCTGCTACTTCTCTATTCAAAGGCGTGACAGTTTTTCTAATCAATCTTTTTCCTGTTTTCCTGTGGGTCACCTATAGGGGGCACTTCAAATTGCTGGCAGCACCAACATCAATTTTTTCATGGATTCACGCCAGTGGCGGCGAGTCACTCTGTTAATCAATAAAAACACTCGATATAGTCAAATTTGGTCAAACAACAACGCTTTTATTTTGTCATTCCGCCGAGAAGACGAGCCATAAATCAATTTGTTCGTGCATGCCCGGAATCACCTTTTTCCTGTACGATTCACATTGGCATTTGGTTGGTATCGCAAAAGGGGTAATAAAAGTCGAAATCTTTAAGACAGCATTAAATGCTGGGAAGTGCAACAGTGTTGGCGAAAAAACTTATTAAAATAACCTCAGAGCATTTGTAGATTTTTTATTTTGGGTTACTATACCATCTCAACAGCAACTAACTGTTGTCCAATCTTTCAACTGTTTTTGGAAGATTTTCTACAACCAACATTGTGCAAGCTAGCGACACCATAAGTTGCTCTAACCGGATTGTATAAACAAGCTGATGATATGCCTTAAATGAGTTTTGCCTTCGGTCTTAAAAAGCTCAGCTGACAACCCATAGGCTCCTGCTGCGTTATAACCATTCTTTAGCTATATAACTGCTAACTAAAATTTGGAGGTATCCACATCACCGCTGCAATGGTTACCGCTTCGAACAATTCATATTATTTGTACACCCTTTGTTCTTCCTAGAGGATCATATTATATCTCTTAACCCTGCTCGCCATTGACTCTGGTTTTGGTATGATCTTATCCTTCTGAGAAAACTGGAGACAAAGTGCTTAAGCCCCCAATTGACCATCAATGTGCACAGAGAACAAGTAAAACGGCCGGGCCGAACTTTGGATACCCACCACCTCGGGTATATATGTAAACAACCTTTCGTCAAAATCCGGTGAAAATGCATACCTTATGCCCTATAGCAGCCATATCGAGTACCGATTTGGACCGAGTACTTATAAGTAAAAGTCTGTTAAATTGTGCATAACAAAATATTGGTCTTTTAAGTAGTTATATCTAAAAATAAACGATCTCAGCCATATACGACACGGATGTCGAAAAGCCTAACAAACGTCACTGTGTCAAATTTTAATGAATCCTTTTATAGGGCCAAGACTATAAATCGAGATATGGGTCTATATGGCAGCTATATCCAAATCTCAATCTATCTGGGCCAAAATGCAGAAAGTTGTCGAAGAGCCTAACACAACTTACTGTACAAAATTTCCGCAAAATCGGACAATAAATACGCCTTTTATGGGCACAAAACCTTATATCGAGAGATCGGTCTATATGGCAGCTACAATATATCCAAATCTGGACCGATCTGAGCCAAGTTGAAAAATAATCTTGAAAGGCCCAACACAACTCACTGTTCCAAATTTCGGTGAAATCGGAAAATAAATGCGACTTTTATGGGCCCAAAACCCTAAATCGAGAGATCAGTCTATATGGCAGCTATATCCAAATTTAGACCGATCTGTGCCACATTGGAGAAAGATGTCGAAGGGCCTAACTTTAGTCACTATCCCAAATTTCGACGACATCGGACAATAAATGCGCCTTTTATGGCCCAAAACCTTAAATCGAGAGATCGGTCTATATGGCAGCTATATCCAAATCTTAACGCAACTCGATGTCCCAAATTTTAGCAAAATCTCACAATAAATGTGGCTTTTATGGGCCTAAGACCCTAAATCGGCGGATCGGTCTATATGGGGGCTATGTCAAGATATAGTCCAATATAGCCACCTGCTTATGGACAAAAAATGAATCTGTGCAAAGTTTCAGCTCAATATCTCCATTTTTGAAGACTGTAGCGTGATTTCAACAGACAGACGGACGGACATGTCTAGATCGTCTTAGAGTTTTAGGCTGATCAAGAATATATATACTTTATAGGTTCGAAAATGGATATTTCGATGTGTTGCAAACGAAATGAAAAAATTAATACACCCCATCCTTCGGTGGTAGGCATAAAAATTGTTGAAATTTTTTGAAGTGTTCAATTAATTTTTTAATTGCTCCAAATAAAAAAGTGATTGAAATTTTTTGAAAATTTGAATTAATTTGTATAATATGTAGTACACATGTTCCTCCTAGATCATGAACTTGAGGTGGGTACTCCTCTGAATTAAACATTTCTCCGCTGGGCTTTCCAAAAAATGTCTGGTAGGGGTGCCCTATAGATTTGTTGTTGCTGTCGTAGAAGTGTGTCATACAATGGCGCGGCAGCCATTGGCTGATTAAGGACTCCATCGGTTAACTTCTTCCCATTCACATCCGTTAATATTCTCTGATAAAAAGTAAGCTCCATTACCGTTAGGTTAGGTTAAAAAGAGGATGCGGATATTTATCAGCCCCATGCCCCTATGGACATACACCTAAGCTAGTAATCGGCTTTTTGTGCGCTCAAGAACCTAAAAGTAAACCCGAAAAACAAAATTTCAAATTACCGTGCTACTTACAAAATATTTAATTGTTTTCCATAACACTTCCCTAAGTTGGTTCATATCTGGTATTAAGTACCGGTGTCTTTTAGCCGCGAAAGCCGAGCAATGAAAAAGGCAATGCTCCAACGTCTCATCATCTTCCCCACATGCTCAACACATGCTATCAATTGCAGCACCGATTTGCACAAATAAGCTCGTAGTCCTATGTGTCGCGTTATGATACCAAAAGCTACACTGATCTCCTTCTTAATTCCTTTCAGTATTAACCTCTTTTTGTCATAATCCCAATCACCCCATAGGACTTTCGCCGTCCTTCCAACTGTTTCGCTGTTCCACAGCGTTTCATGCGCGTTCGTCGCCCACTCCCTTAACTCGGACTGCGTCGACCCGAAAAGTTTCGGGTTAACAAAGTTTATTGACGGTTGTCCTCTGGCCTTCACTGCCAAATCGTCTGCGCTTTCATTCCCCCTTACTTCGTTATGGCCCGGCACCCAAACAATGCGGATTTTGCCATCCTCAGAGAAGGCGTTAATCTCCTTCTTACACTGCAAGACTGTTCGTGACCATACCATTCGGGTTGTTATTGTTCATATGGCAATTTTTCTGTCCGTAAAAATTTTCACACTCGACCTCCTCGCGTTAGCACCACACCACCTCGCGCAATCAGAGATCGCCCGGGTCTCCGCCTGCTGGGCCATATTATGGTCAGGCAGTCTAAAACAGATCTCAGTCCCTGGGTTCTCAATGTAAACTCCCAGGCTCACTCTGTCCTCTAGCCTTGAGCCATCCGTGTAACATAATCTTCCAGACGGTAGTATTGCCGTCTGGAAGATCTGGTTCCGTTTGTCCAAGAGTGTGCCGCTGACACCAGGGCCTCGCACTCGACCTCAAGTGTCGTCTCAGGTATCCGATTGGGAACCTCTTCCCTTCCTTCCAGGTTTCCTAACGTCGTTTCGATTATACCGCGATGGTATGAACTGCTCCCATCCTCAATCCGTTCGCCCATCGCCTTAAGTGTGGCTGCTTCACACTTAATCTGTATGTCAATGGGTCGGATATCTAGAATAGCCTCCAGTGCTCTAGTGGAGGCAACGCCGACTATATGAAAAATCCGCAATTACTTTTTGGGCAACCCAATAACTAGTGACGGAGGAAGATAAATGTAGATAACACCTTTCAAAAATAAATGCTCTATGTTTCCCAATTTCCGCACCATTACATCATGAATCACACCACCATTCCTGGATAACATAAACCTTAAATCCTCCTGCCATTAGTAGGAGGAGTTCCCCTCTTTCTTGTTAACACACAATGCAACCGAAAGACCCATTCACCCAAGGCTTATCAGATTTAGTTTTGAAATCTTCGCCTACCCTCTTTGATCGGCGTAGGAGAAATGTTTTTGGAATATGACAGACTTTAGGATGTGGATGTTCCTCTGGCAAGCCTTTAGCAAACAACTGCTGAGTAGTCTCTTGAATACCCAACCCCACCGCTTCTATTCACATTTACCTTGCTGAACCCGTAAAACAGAATCTCCTTTAGACTTGTTTATGTCTTCTAGGCAGCCTCATCCAATCTACTAGCTCGGTGACTGAAAGATTGGGATAGGGGCTGCTACCCCTTAGTCCCCCCAGTAACGATTCAGGATCTGAAGGATCCTTTTATATCCATGGATGGTTTATTGGCGAGGGTATATATCTTAGGTTAGGTTAGGTTGAAAAGAAGGTGCGGAAATTAATCCGCCCCAAGCCGCTATGGACATACACCTAAGCCGGTAATCGGCTTGTTGTGCGCTCTAAAAACTAAAAAGTATCCTCGAAAAAAAATTTTTTTTTGATGCACGCTGGCTAAGCTCTTGAACAGGGCAAATCGGACCATATTTGGATAGAGCTACTAAATAGACCGATCTGACGATAAAGGGTCTAATGCCCATAAATGCTTTAGTTTTTATCCGATTTCGCTGAAATTTGAAGCAGTGAGTAGTTTAAGGACTGTCGATTTCGCTGAAATTTGAAACAGTGGGTTATTTTAAGCCCCCGGATATCTGACCTTCATATGGTTCAGATCGGACTATATCTAGACATAACTGCCATATAGACCGTTCTCCCGATTAAGAGTCTGAAGCACTTAAAAACAATATTTTTTAACCGATTTCGCTGCAAATTTAAACAGTAAGTAACTTTAGGCCTCCCGACATCTGACCTAAATATGGATTAAAAGCCATATAGACCGATCTCCAAAGAAAGGGTCTAAAGCCCCTAAAAGCATTATTTTTTATCCGATTTCGCTGAAATTTGAAACAGTGAGTAGCTTTAAGCCTCTTAACATAGGACCCAAATATGGTTCAGATCAGACAATATTTAGATATAGCTGCCATATAGACCGATCTGCCGATAAAGGGTCTGAAACCATAAAAGCTTTGTTTAATACCCGATTTCGCTGAAATTTGATTAAACTTTACTTTAATCCCCCGGATATCTGACCTTCATATGGTTCAGATCGGACTATATCTAGATATAGCTGCCATATAGACCGATCTGCCGATTAAGGGTCTGATGACCATAAAAGATTTATTTTTTAACCGATTTCGCTGAAATTTGAAACAGTATGTAGCTTTAGGCCTCCCGACATCTGACCTAACTATGGATTAAATCGGACGATATTTAGGTATAGCTACCATATAGACCAATCTCCAAATAAAGGGTCTAAACCCTATAAAAGCTTTATTTATTACCAGATTTTGCTGAAATTTGAAACAGTGCGTAGCTTTAAGCCTCTTAACAGTGGACCCAAATATGGTCCAGATCGGACTACATTTAGATATAGCTGCCATATAGACCGATCTCCCGATTAAGGGTCTGAAGCCCATAAAAGTATTATTTTTTAACCGATTTCGCTGAAATTTGAAACAGTGTGTAGCTTTAGGCCTCTTAACATAGGACCCTAATATGGCTCAGATTGGACTATATTTAGAATTGGTTGCTATATAGACCGATCTGCCGATAAAGGGTCTGAAACCCATAAAAGCTTTGTTTATTACCCGATTTCGCTGAAATTTGAAACAGTGGGTTGTTCGGATTGGAGTATATTTAGATATAGCTGCCAAACAGACCGATCTCCTGATAAAGAGTATGAAGCCTGAAATATGGTAAAGATCAGACTGTATTTAGATATAGCTGTCATATGGACCGATATGCCGATTAAGGGTCTGTAGCTCATAAAAGCCTTATTTATTACCCGATTTTGTTGAAATTTGAAATACAAACAGTGACTTATATTTAATAGAAAACTGAATGCCCGTCCCGAATTTGGATGCATAAGTTATCCAATTTTCACCGGATTGTGACGAAAGGGGGTTTACATTTATACCAGAGGTGGTGGGTATCCAAAGTTCGGCCCGACCGAACTTAATGCCTTTTTACTTGTTTTTTTTTTTATTTTTTCACATAAAGTCATTGACATTTTAAAACAGTTTTTATATGGCTATTATCAGCCAACTTTGGCTTCTTTTGTGTTTGTGTGTTTAATTGGAAAATGTTATAAAAAAAAACTTTTTTTATTAAATAATTTTAAGCTATTTTTCTACGTGATTGGCAACACAAATTCGAATACATTGATCATTCACGACAGCAATTAATTGGTCGTATTGATTAATTGTTTTACAATGATTCGATATCGAATGTTTGAGCGGATGGATGGCTACCATCAAACATTGAACGTTGTGTTGAAGTGTTGGTTATTGGATTGGATTGGCTTGCCTAGCTTCTTCTATAGGTTTTCGAGGTGTTTTGTCCACACTTTGACACGCCATCAAATCAAAATAAACAAACTTAAAATGTATGAAGCTGGTGGCCATATTCGTATATGAATTTTGGATGGTGCTTATTTCGTAGAGTTTTGATTGCTTTTTAATTGTCGATGGTTGGAGTTTTTGTGAAGGCGGGAAGTACTTATCATCGGCATAGAAGATTTTATATTCCCGCGTTTTTTTTTTTTTTTTTTTTTGTTTTGTTCGTTTTTTCGTTCGTTCCTCTAACTTTGTTAACATCAATAGCAGATCTTATGGGTCAGTGGCCAGAAGATTATGTGCTAGCCCCAAACAAGTTTGATCTCATCAAAAATGATGAGCATATAACTCAAACAGATGGTAGATGACTAAATATTGACGATGCGTATGCGTTCATTTGCCTCCAGCACATGATTCCCTGAATGATAAATGGTGCTGGGCACTATCCCCGTATAAATAGAATCCCATTCGAATTAAAGCCATAATGTCAAAATCTAACCCCGAAGAGTAGAGTTCATTTACTTTTGCCAAGAAGCATTAAGTAAATGGGGAATTTTGAACTTCTGCCACGAGGAGAGGCTAAAAATAACTTTGAATTAAAAGTCCGCAATTGATTTTTAATATTTTTCTAACATCAATAATCTAAGGGATGGGGACTCTCGCAGATGCCAGGCCGTCATTATATATTTGGAGATTGTATTCTGAATTCAAAAGCTGAATCTAAACTTGGCAAAGTCATGGTGCCGATTTAGAGTTGTTGAAGTCATGCAACACTACATGGAAAGTTTCAGCCAAATCGGACAAAAATTGCGGCTTGGAAGGGTTCAAGAAGGCAAATCAGGAGATATGTTTATATGGGAGCCATATCAGGTTAGAGACCGATTTGAACCGTACTTGGCAAAATTGTTGGAAGTCATAAGAGAACAATACAATCATAATTTCAGCCAAAACCGACAAAAATTGCCGCTTGTAAGGGCTCAAGAAGTCAAATCAGGAGATAGGTTTTTATCAGTTTATAGACCGATTTAGACCGTACTAGACACAGTTGTTGGAAGTTAGAACAGAACACTACGTGCAAAATTTTTGCCAAATCGGATAAAAATTACGGCTTCCAGGGGCTCAAGAAATCAAATCGGGAGATCGGTTTATATGGGAGCTATATCTAAATCTGAACCGATGTGGCTCATTTGCAATCCCCAATGACCTACATCAAAATAAATTATCTATGCAGAATTTCAAGCGACTAGCTCCTTCTGCCTTATTGTTCTTCAGTCAGGTCACTGCTACTTGGACCTCATATTGACTAGCTGGTAAACTTTCTATACCATCATCAGGGATAGGTTCTGCGGTATCCCCTTCGCCGCCAAAGTCGGACACTAGTAGTTGGGTAAAATGTTCTTTCCAATGCTATCTGTGTCAATTACAAGATTTCCTTCTTTGTCTCTGCAGGAGGATGTACCTGCACCAAAGTCATTCTTTGGTAGAATTTCCGGACTTCATTCTGTCTGACTTCTGTACATCTCAATTCGCTCACACTCAAGTCTTCCCATTTCCATTTTATTTCTGCGGATTAAACGTTTCTCCTCTCTTTTTCTCTTTTTCTTCCGATACCTCTCCTTCATCTTCTGATTGCAGGGTTGCTCTATATGCCGCATTCTTGGCTTCCGTAGCATCTCGATACTCTTGGTTGTACCATGGGTTTCTTGGGGGTCATCTCGAGTATCATTGGCACTCAATATTTAATTAAGAGCCAGTGCTACCTGGCTCCTCACTGATGAGTTATTAACATACTTTCTCGCGGTAGTGTTGAGGCGTAGAAACTGCAGCCCTTCATGATTGATGTCGGTTTTACACTATAGAAATCACCTTCAATGTCAAGAAATGCTAACTCTGTATATTCCTTGTGAGAGAGAGGAACCTCTATGCAAACGACTTGGTCGGGATGAGCTATTTCAGTGGACTTGCATGCTGTTGCCGAGACAGGCGATCTTCAGGAATCTTTGTCATATGATATGTTTTTATCAACCTCTCTAGAGTCTTCAGCATAAAGGATGACAGACTTATATAACGAAAATCTTTCGCCTTTTTTTTGTAATGTTTTCCTGAATTAGGAATTAAAATAAACTTAGTGTCCCTTCGTCCCACTGGTATATACGACATGCTGAGTAAATCTCCCTAAGCCAAGGAACCAGTCTAACGGACAACGTCAGGTGGTGACTTATAATGTGGCAAATGCGAATTTCCTCATGAATATTCCACTAAGAAACAGGGGCAAACTTCTCACATATTAATGAGTGTTGTCCGATTCAAGTGATAGGTTAATGATAAGGGACCTCCTATTTATAGCCGAGTCCGAACGGCGCACAGTGGGATGGGAAAAAATAAGTGGAAATAAGTCTGCCATTTTGGAACGGATAGAGATGTCTTCATGACGACATATAGACATGTCTTACACGGTTATAGCTATAGGTGTTATCCAGTTTATATGCAAAATTTCAGGGCCCTAGAAGTCCCAGGGCCCATTGCCATTTTGGAACGGATAGAGATATCTTCATGACGACATATAGACATGTCTTACACGGTTATAGCTGAGGTGTTATCCAGTTTATATGCAAAATTTTAGGACCCTAGAAGTCCCAGGGGCCCATTAATGGGCCCTCAAAGTTGATCACCTCGGCCCTACAACGTTTTGATCAGGCTATCAAAAGCGCATTTATGGTCCGATTATCAATTTTTATACCCTCCACCATAGGATGGGGGTATACTAATTTGGTCATTCTGTTTGTAAATCTTCGAAATATTCGTCTGAGACCCCATAAAGTGTATATATTCTTGATCGCCATGTCATCTTAAGTCGATTTAGGCATGTCCGTCCGTCTGTCTGTCGAAAGCACGCTAACTTTCGAAGGAGTCAAGCTATCCTCTTGAAATTTTGCACGAACACTTCATAGTAGTGTAGGTCGGTTGGGATTGTAAATGGGTGAAATCGGTCCATATTTTGATATACCTGCCATATAAACCGATCTTGGATTTTAACTTCTTGAGTCACTAGAGGGCGCTATTCTTATACGATTTGGCTCAAATTTTGCACGAGGTGTTTTATTATGATTTCCAACAACGGTGTTAAGTGTGGTTGAAATCGGTCCATAACCTGATATAGCTGCCATATAAACCGATCTGGGGTCTTGACTTCTTCAGCCTCTAGAGGGCGTAATTCCAATCCGACTTGACTGAAATTTAGCAAGAAGTGTTTTGTTATGACTTCCAATAACTGTACCAGATATGATTTTAATTGGTTCATAACCCGATATAGCTGCCACATAAACCGATCTTGGATCTTAACTTCTTGAGTCACTAGAGCGCGCAACTCTTATCCGTTTTTGTGAAATTTTGCATGAGGTGTTTTATTATGATTTCCAATAATTGTTTTAAGTATGGTTCAAATCGCTCCATAACCTGATATAGATGTAATGTAAATCGATCTGGGGTCTTGACTGATTCAGCCGATTTGGCTGAAATTTTGCAAGAAGTGTTTTGTTATTACTTCCAACAAAGGTGCCAGACATGATTTTAATTGGTTCATAACCTGGTATAGCTGCCATATAAACCAATCTGACATCTTGACTTCTTGAGCCTCTAGAGGTCGCAATTATTATCCGATTTGGCTGAAGTTTTGTACAACGACTTCTCTCATGGCCTTCAACATACGTGTCAATTATGGTCTGAATCGGTGTATAGCCTGATGCATCTCCCATATAAACCTATCTCCCTATTTTATTTCTTGAGCCCCTAAACAGCGTAATTTTTATTCGAATTGGCTGAAATTTTACACAACAACTTTTACTATGGTCTCCAACAATCAGTTCAATTATGGTCGGAATCGGACTATAATTGATATTATAACTCCAATATCATTGCAATTCTTTCCTTTTATCATATGTTTGCCTAACAAGAGATATCCGGAAAAAAGCTCGACAAATGCGATCCATGGTGGATGGTATATACGATTCAGCCCTGCCGAACTTAAGACGCTTTTACTTATTTTTTTTTCTGGAAATTCTTAAAAATCCATTCAAAAAATGTGCGCGAAATCTTGGGAAAATTTGACAAAACATTTTTTTTTTTTTAATTTTCGCTAATTTTTTTGAAAATTGGACCGTAAATGCGCTTTTGACAGCCCGAACAAAATTTAGAAGGGCCAAATTTTGAAATCCCACCCCTAGGACTTCTAGGACTCTGACATTTTGAACATAAACTGGAAAACACCTCAGCCATGACCATGTAAAACTGCATTAAGGTATCTCTATCCGTTCTAAAATGGCAGACTTATTTCCACTCATTTTTTTTTTCATCCCACTGTGCGGCATGCGACACCTCCTTGGGGAGAAGTTTTTACATGGCTGCCATACCAAATGGTACAGCACCTCACAAATGCCGCCAGCATTAGGAGGGGAAATCCACCGCTGATAATTTTTTTCTGATGTACTCGCCAGGATTCGAACCCAGGCTTTCTGTGACATAGGCGGACATTTCCTTACAATGTGGCAACACTGCTTATTCTCATCTTTCTCCTCCTCATTTTCAATCAACCATCCTTTTTGAAATTCTTAATAATGCTATAATTAGGCCCCCTCTGAGTCTTTAAATGAATTCGGCGAATTATGTTTCCGTTTAAAAAAAAAACCAATTGAAGCACTTAAGAATTTTTCTTATTAAAACATAAAAGAAAATTCTCTTGACTCACATGCAAACACAACACACCCTTAACAACTTATTCCCCACATCTGCAGCATTCCATTGCCCCAGGGGGCCAATATTGTGCTGCAAAATTACTTCCGAGATGCGTGCGTGGATAAGTGGAAATGTGTCGATTTCAGTTACGGTGTGCATTTAGATAATTAAATTGAAAACTCATTAAAATGTGTATCACATAATTTTTTCATTTCATTGATAATTACACATTCAGTGTTTAAAAGCACCCACGACTTTAATAAGCCCTCTCAAACTAACACAGACACACACACACACACATTGAAGAGTGAGTGAGACACAACAAAAAACAATCAATCACAATCGCAGGCGATTATGTGAGACACGAAATGCAAATAAAAACTACAACAACAACATTAGCCACAAATCAAACACAACACACCTAACCACCCACCCACCATTCTCTATACCTTGTCCTCTTATTATGCATACGAGGTTGTGTGTGAGTATGCGCTTGTTGGAGCATGGGGAAGTAGCCGACTGATTGACGGACTGTCAAACGGACTGAAGTAAATTTGTGGCATAGTGAGTGAATTATTTCACAATGAAGTCTACAGGTTTTCTCCTCTGCTTCTGGTTCTTCTTTAAAGAACGAACATTGACCTTCATTGGGCATAGAGTCTCAAAAGATAAAAGTGAACACAACACCATGCACACCATATTTTCTACAAATTATTGTGAAGTCATTAAAAAAACTTCACAACAGCGATGACAAGAACATGAGGAATACATCATAAACAGTGGTGGAACTAAAAAACTGCGTTTCACCTGCCGTAAGATGGAGGTATACCAAATTTGTCTGTTTGTAACATATCGAAAAAAAGTTCCCGAAGCTGAGTTACTTGGGTGCTCGTATAGCCATTGAAGGGGTCGTGGGTTTGTCTCTCCCTAGATGCTTTGGCATGTCGCTGCTGTGGTATCACAATTGAATTGCCCAGTTTAGGTTAGGTAAGGTTAGGTTTTAGTGGAACAGAAAAATTAAGATGCCTTTAAGCTCCTACTATTGAACCAGACAGATTGCCTTAGTTGCCTTATATAATCCTTGACAGCTAGAGATAGCTATGCCGACATCATCGGCATTGGCAAGTAGCATAAGTTATTATACCCGCCACCGAAGGATGGCGGTATATTCATTTTGTCATTCCGTTTGGAACACATCGAAATATCCATTTCCGTTCCTATAAAGTATGTATATTCTTGATCGTCGTAAAAATCTAAGACGATCAAGCCATGTCCGTCTGTCTGTTGAAATCACGGTACAGTATTTAAAAATAGAGATATTGAGCTAAACTCTTCTCTTTTTGTCCAAAAACAGGCTAAGATCGAAGATGGGCTATATCGGACTATATCTTGATATAGCCCCCATATAGACCGATCCGCCGATTTAGGGTCTTAGGCCCATAAATGCCACATTTATCATCCGATTTTGCTGAAATATAGGACAGTGAGTTTTGTTAGGCCCTCCGACATCTCTCGTCAATTTGGCCCACATCGGTATAGATTTGGATATTGCTGCCATATAGACCGATCTCTCGATTTAAGATTTTGGGCCCATAAAAGTCTCATATATTTTCCGATTTTGCTGAAATATCGGACAATGAGTTGTGTTAGGCCCTTCGATATCCTTCTTCAATTTGGCCCAGATCGGTTCAGATTTGGATATAGCTGCCATATAGACCGATCCGCCGTTTTAGGGTCTAAGGCCCATATAATCCACATTTATTATCCGATTTTGCTGAACTTTTGAGACAGTGAGTTGTATTAGGCCTTTGGACATCCTTCTTCAACTTGCCCCAGATCGGTTCAGATTTGAATATAGCTGCAATATAGACCGATCTCTCGACTTAAGGTCTTGCCCCCATGAAAGGCGCATTTATTGTCCGATGTCGCCGAAATTTGGAACAGTGAGTTGTGTTCGGCCCTTCGACATCCTTCTTCAATTTGACCCAGATCTAGATAAGGATACAGCTGCCATATACACCGATCCCTCGATTTAAGGTTTTGGGCCCATAAAAGGTGCATTTATTGTCCGATTTCGCAGAAATTTGGGACAGTGAGTTGCGTTAGGCTCTTCAACAACTTTCTGCAATTTGGTCAGATCGGTCCAGATTTGGATATAGCTCCCATATAGACCGACATCTCCATGTAAGGTTTTCGGCCCATAAAAGGCCCATTTATAGTCCGATTTCGCCGAAATTTGGCACAGTGAGTTGTGTTAGGCCCTTCATCAGCCCTCTTTAGTTTGGCACAGATCGGTTCAGATTTTGATATGGCTGCCATATAAATCGATCTGTCGAATTAAAGTTTTGGCCCCCTAAAAGGCACATTTATTATCTGATTTCGCTAAAATCTGACACAGTGACTTGTGTTAGGCTTTTCGACATCCGTATGGTATATGGTTCAGATCGGTTTTTTTTTACATATAGCTACTAAAAAAACCAATATTTTGTTATACACAATTGAACAATGACTTGTATTAGGTCCAAATCGGAACATATGTATTTCGATATTGCTGCTATGGGGCATAAGGTTTGCATTTTTAACCGGATTTTGATGAAAGGTGGTTTACAAATATACCCGAGGTGGTGGGTATTCAAACTTCGACCCGGTTGAACTTAACGACTTTTTACTTGTTTTTGGAATATTATAACATTTATGATCGGGAGAGAAATGTGGCTTCTTGGGGAACAACTATCCCAACCAACCAACAAGCATTTGTATTAGCGCAAACATCAGCTGATTTCCGTTTTAGCAATTGATCAATAAATAAAATTTTCCCTGCATTTCGTGACTTACCCATCCAGAACGTGTATTGAACCACTTTATTTTTGTGTATTTCTCAAAGTCAAGCGAAGTCATTGCTGACGATGCACAAGGCAAGTTTATATGTTGCCAACGGCGTCATTGTTGCTACAACTATTGATGCAATATTTTGTTCAAAAATATCGCTGTGTTTACCATAGCTTTTGTGCAGCGTTCTGTCATTCCCATTCATTACTTAAGTGCTGACTTACTAAGTTTTGTTATTTCGAACAAACAACCACACTGGTTCCCAATTGTTTTTCTGCCTTTGATCCTACAGCACAGTGGGTAACTTTTATGTGAACAGCTGTAATGATGTAAATAATTAAAAGTACAAATATTTAGTTTGTACTTTTAATTTGCAAGTGCAAATTTACACATGAAAATGCCATTAAAGCATAGGGAAAACCGATTCAAGTTTAAGCTCAATGATAAGAGGCCTCCTTTTTATAGTCGAGTCCGAACGACATGTCGCAGTAGGACACAGGAATACACAAATTAACCACATTTCTTCAAACTCCAGTGAAAAGATGGAAATGGTCCTTTTTACACTGGATTTTGGGCAGATATAATAAAATAGTGGGCCATCTGGACCACATTTGGCAATGATGTCGAAGTGTCTTATACAAAACTCACTGTATCAAAGTCACGGGTCAAGAGGTCGGCTTATAGGGGTCTTTATCCCAATGTGGTCCGCCCTGAATCATAGTCGGTATGCAAGTCGAGAGTCCTGTCACAACTCACTATGCTAGATTTAAGGGAAATCGGATAATAAATGCATATTTTATGGTCCAAAGACCTTAAATCTTCAGATCGGTATATATGGCAACTATACTCAAATAATATGGAAATATGGAACAAAATTGTCCCTTGAATATGTATTTTCGACAATTAGAGAGCCTTTAGTGAAATACCATGCTACAAAAAAAAAGTATATGTATAACGCTTGGCTAACAGTATAAGAATATAAATGCCTTTATATGAACCCTATATGACCTTTATTGGTCTATGAATTCGATCGGAGGGTTTGGGTGTTTGATATATTCCATTCATAAAAGTCTTTATTTCAGCCCGATATAGTCATAATGTCCGATTTGGGAATGTTTTCTGGGGCGAGGTAATGCCCTAGCACTTGGCCCTGAAAAAAATGTCAACATCGTGCTCAAATACCATTTATTTAAACCCCATATTGCTTTTGGTTTAAGGGGAGTTTATGAGATGAGGAGTCCTCAAACTCTTAGCCCCAAAATGTATACTGGTGTTTTGGAAAAGGGACGGTGCCCAAAATACATGGCACCACATTTGGATATCAGATTCGTTTTCTACTCTCAAATACATTTATTTGATCCCTTTATTGACGTGGTCGGTAAAAATGCTCGATTTAGGGGTCTTTTGGGGAGTGAGTTGGTTCTCCAAACCCTTAGCCCTGAAAATATATCGGCATCGTTCTCTACTCTCAAATATCATTTATTTGAACCCCATATTGGCATTGGCCTCAATTTTGGATATCAAAATCGTTTTGTAATCTCAAATACCTATTATTTAACCCCTTAATGCAAATGTCACCAAATATGTCCGGTTTGGGCTCTAAAAACTTTCGATACCGATCTCCACTGTCTTGAAGGCCCAAATTGTCATGATGAGCAAATCCGTTCCATTTGGAGGTTGTCATCGGGGTGCGACGTCCCCTAAGCAGTTGGTCCCGAATTTCGATATCAGAATCCTGGTCTACTCCCAAATACCTTTCACCTGAGCCCCATATTTCCATAGTCGCAAACATGAACGGTTTGGGGAATGTTTTGGGGGATGGCGCCGCCGTTCATTGACTTGGCCCTGAAAATATATATCAGATTCGTGTTCTACTCTAAAATATCTCTAATTACAGTCCCACATTGGAATGGGCAGCAAATACGTCCTATATGGGTGGTGTTATGGGGGTGGGTTGGCCCCAGAGACACTTTTTCCCGAATATGGATATCGGATTCCTGCTTTACTTCCAAACACCTTTCATTTGAGCCCCATATTGTTATGGTCATAAATTTATCCTCTTTTGGGGGTGCTTTTGGGAGGGGCGGCCCCCCATACTGCAATGGTCAGTATATAAGTCCTGTTTGGGGGGTGTTTTGGGGAAGGGGTGGACCCCCAGAAACTTGGTTTCACAATTGGATCTCAGATTCGTATTCTACTCGCAAATACCTTTCATTTGAGTCCCATACTGCCATGGTCGGTAAATATGTCCGATATAGGGGTGTTTTGGGGTTGGGGTGGTCCTCATAATACTTGGTCCGACAATTGGATATCAGATACGTTTTCTTATCCTAGATACCTTTCATTCGAGTCCCATATTGTCATTATTGGTCTAAATACATAGTTGGTGAGTTTTAAGGTGGGGCGGCCCCCCTAGGTACCCCATCCAAAATTTGGATACCAAATTTTTATTTTTAGGGTACCATAAGGGAGCATACAAAATTTCGCTTAAATCGCACCCCCCATCACCGAGATCTGGCGTTTCATTCACGGGATCGATTTTATAAGGAACACACAAACAAACAAACAAACCGACAAACAAACGCAAATTGATTTTTACAAATAAGATAGGCCGATCTTGACCATATTCGGTACTAATGTCGGGAGGCCTAATTGAACTCACTGTTATCAATTTCTGGTAATAACTACTCACTTTTATGGGCATAAGATCATAAAACAGAAGACCGGTCTATGTGAGGACTACACCGAGACATAGTCCGATAGAGCCCACTTTCCAACTAGGTTAGGTTGAAAAGAGGGTGCAGATATTAATCCGCCCCATGCCACTATGGACATACACCTAAGCCAGTAATCAGCTTGTTGCGCGCTCTAAAATCTATAAAGTAACCTTTAAAACCTTTACAAAATCCATAATTGTTTTCGATACCACTCCCCTAAGTTGGTTCCAATATTGTGTCTCCACCTCAGTGCAGGTATCTGTAAGACGCGAAAGCCGGGCAATGACAAAGAAAATGCTCCCACGTATCATCATCTTCCCCGCATGCCCTACATATGCTATCACTTGCCGCACCGATTTTACATAAGTGAGCTCGAAGTCCTATGTGTCCCGTTATGATACCAATAGCTATACTGACCTCCTTCTTACTTCGTTTCTGCAATAGCCTCGTCTTCTTACGATCTGGATCCCCCATAGGATTTTCGACGTCCTACCGATCGTTTCGCTGTTCCGCATTCGTCGCCCACTCCCTTTGAACTTTACCTGCCCATTTCTACATACTGTAGCTAGATTTCAACAGACACACTGAAGGACATGGCTAGATAACCTCATACGTATACTTTATACGGTCGAAAATGAATATAACGCTGAACAGTGGATTACAACATTTGTTCTACAGATTTGAGCAGTAATTTTTATCACATATGTGGAGGAGGACATAAGTTAGACTTTCGGTCCGTTAGGTTACATTGTTTATTAGTTTATATATCGGTTTTGGAAAAAAACCGTTTTTTTCCAAAACCGGTTTCAGTGTTAGAGATTTCTAAAAAACCGGTTAAACCGATTGTTTTCCTTTAAAAGTAAATTTAAATAAATTTTCCCATGAGCATTCCATTTATTAACAGTGGATTCTTCTCTCATATCAATGAGTGCAGTTGGTTAGGTTAGGTTAGGGTGACAGGATATCTCACAAATGTAGCCAGCATTAGTATGGGGATAACCATGCTTACCTTTGCGCCACGGGGTCCTCCGTGGTGACCTTTATAAAAGTAAACTATTTTAAAATTTTATCAATAAACCTTAGATCAAGTCAAAAGTCAACCATTATACCATTTTAGATTTTCTGAGACAAGAACTAAATAGTATGTAAATTTATGAAATTTACTGAGGAGACGAAAGATTGAGCGAAATTTTTCTTAAACAATCGAAGAAGAAGAAACTATAGAACACCTTCTGTGTGTGTGTCTCATACTAGCAGTCAGAAGGAGTTCCACTGTAGGTTCTCATTTCTTTGAGTACCTGTCTGATTTAGCGGATGTGAACATTCGCAAGTTGTTGGGATTTTTATACCCTCCACCATAGGATGGGGGTATACTAATTTCGTCATTCTGTTTGTAACTACTCGAAATATTCGTCTGAGACCCCATAAAGTATATATATCCTTGATCATCGGAACATTTTATGTCGATCTAGCCATGCCCGTCCGTCTGTCCGTCCGTCCGTCCGTCTGTCTGTCCGTCCGTCTGTCTGTCGAAAGCACGCAAACTTCCGAAGGAGTAAAGCTAGCCGCTTGAAATTTGGCACAAATACTTTTTATTGGTGTAGGTCGGTTGGTATTGTAAATGGGCCATATCGGTCTATGTTTTGATATAGCTGCATATATACCGATCTTGGGTCTTGACTTCTTGAGCCTCTAGAGTGCGCAATTCTTATGCGATTAGAATGAAATTTTGCACGACGTATTTTGTTATGATATCCAACAACTGTGCCAAGTATGGTTCAAATCGGTCCATATCCCGATATAGCTGCCATATAAACCGATCTTGGGTCTTGACTTCTTTTGCCTCTAGAGTGCGCAATTCTTATCCGATTGGAATGAAATTTTGCACGACGTGTTTTGTTATAATATCCAATAAATGTGTCAAGTATGGTTCAAATCGGTCCATAACCTGATATAGCTGCAATATAAACCGATCTTGGGTCTTGACTTCTTGAGCCTCTAGAGGGCGCAATTCGTATCCGATTTGGCTGAAATTTTGCATGACGTATTTTATACTTACTTTCAATAACTGTGTCAAATAAGGTTCAAATAGGCCTATAACCTGATATAGCTGTCATATAAACCGATCTTGGGTCTTGACTTCTTGAGCCTCTAAAGGTCGCAATTCTTATCCGATTGGAATGAAATTTTGCACGACGTGTTTTGTTATGATATGCAACAACTGTGCCAAGTATGGTTCAAATCGGTCCATATCCCGATATAGCTGCCATATAAACCGATCTTGGGTCTTGACTTCTTTTGCCTCTAGAGTGCGCAATTCTTATCCGGTTGGAATGAAATTTTGCACGACGTGTTTTGTTATGATATTCAACAACTGTGCCAAGTATGGTTCAAATCGGTTCATGACCTGATATAGCTGTCATATAAACAGATCTGGCGACTTGACTTCTTGAACTTCTAGAGGGCGCAATTCCTATCCGATTTGGCCTAAATTTTGCATGACGTATTTTATTCTCATTTTCAACAACTGTGTTAAATAAGGTTCAAATCGGTTCATAACCTGATATAGCTGCCATATAAACCGATCTGGGATTTTGACTTCTTGAGCCTCTAGAGGTCGCAATTATTATCCAATTTGTCTGAAATTTGGTACGACGGATCCTCTCATGACCATCAACATACGTATTTATTATGGTCTGAATCGGTCTATAGCCCGATACAGCTCCCATATAAATCGATCTCTCTTTTCACTTCTTGAGTCCCCAAAGGGCGCAATTCTTATTCGAATTGGCTGACATTTTGCACAGGTCTCCAACATATAATTTAATTGTGACCCAAACCGGACCATATCTTGATATCGCTCTAATAGCAGAGCAAATCTTTTCGTATATCCTTTTTTGGCCTAAGAAGAGGTGCCGGGAAAAGTACTCGACAAATGCGATCCATGGTGGAGGGTATATAAGATTCGGCACGGCCGAACTTAGCACGCTTTTACTTGTTAAACCTTCTTCCTTCTTCTATTCCTGTGGTATCACAATGGATGAAAACGTCTAAGTGAATCTGATGGCAGGCTGCCACTTAAACCTAATCTAAATTAGCCTTTCTTAAACAAATTTTTTCAAAAGAAATCTCATCATTCGAAAAAAAATGTTTATAAAAAACAAAGAACAAATTGTAATTCAATTTTGTATAAAGGTTAAAATTTGATAAAAATTCCTTCATTGAAAAAAAGTTGATGGAATTTTCCGAAATCGTAATTTTTTTAGTCTAAAGGTCAAACCCCAGGCAATATTTTAAAAAGACAAAGCTTTTAAAGTGATGATTACAACAAATTTGGTTAAAAATTACACATTAGTAAGAAACCAGTTAATTTTGGCAAGAAACTGATTTATCAAAAGCCCGAAAAATGGCAATTTTCTGTGCCTTCTTGGTGCAAAATAGTACAATTGGGAAATCGGTTTCAATGGGAGTTATGTGAGGTTTTATACAGTTTCAGGTTGTACTTGGCACGATTATTGGAATTAATAGAAGGAGACATTGTGCAAAATTTCAGCAAAATCTGATCAAAATTGCGCCCTCTAGAGGCTAAGGAAGTAAAATCGTGAAATCAGTTCATATCGAAGCTATATCAGGTTGTGAGTCGATTCGGACAATACTTTTCACATCTGTTTTATGCCATTGGAAACGCCATAGTACAAAATTTCAACAAAATCGGATAGTCGGGAAATCGGTTTATATAGCAGGTATATCAGGGTTTAGATCGATTCCGATCATACGTGACTCTAGAGGCTCAAGAATATAATCGGAAGATCGATTTATATAGAAGCCATATCAGGTTTAAGACCGATTCAGACCATGCATAGTTGTCTATTGTCGACCATAGAAATCGGCATAGTACAAAATTTCAAATCGGATAATATATGCAAACAGACAGATGGACGGACATTGGATAAGTAGACTTATAATGTCAAGACGATCAAGAATATAAAGGGTGACTTTTAAAGAGCTATAGAAAATGAATTTTCTTAACAGAGCACGCATTTTGATAATAAAATTCAATAATTTGCAAGCGTTGTTCGTTTGCAAGATGAATCATGGTTAAATTACGTCGGTTGTCTTTTATATTTCGGGATTGGACAACCCTTATGTTGCAATCTGCCAACTGACAGCTCTATTGTAAAGCTTGACATATTGAGGTTATACGTACTCAGAACGTTTTGACATACGAGTCATGTCTACTTGTATTTTTAACAGTAACTTAAAAGATTCATCTCGCCTAAAAAATGGAATTAGATGGTGAACATTTTCATTCGATTACTTTTTACAACTTTCGACGTGGATTAACTCAACAACAATGCATCGACGAACTTAATTCAACTTTTGGCGATGAAGCTCCATCAAGGACCAGTGTTTATCGATGGTATGGTGAATTCAACCGAGATCGTAGTCTACTCCAACACGAATTTCGTGAAGGTCGTTCAAAATCAGTTGTTGTTCCAAAAACCATTGATGCTGTGAGCCAGCTGATATTGCAAGATCGTCAGGTGACCTATCGTGAGATTGAGACAACCTTAGGCATTAGTGGGACCAGCATACTTTCAATATTTCATGAACATTTGAACGACAAAAAGTTTGTTCGCGTTGGATCCCACACAATTTGCCAATCACTCAAAAAAATGCTCGTGTCGATTGATCGAAAGAAAAGCTCCAAAAATACGAAACAACTGCATTTTTGAGCACTTAAAGCATCGATTTGATCAGTCATCCGCCGTATAGTCCTGATATGGCACCGAATGACTTCTTTTTATTCCCGTACGTAAAAAATTAAATGAGAGATCAAGGTTTTTCGACACCTGAAGAAGTGGTTGATGCGTTCAGAATGCATGTTTTGAAGATGCTTCAATCAGAGTGGCAAAGGTGCTTCGCGAATTGGTTGAAACGCATGCAAAAGTGTATGGGTCTTAGTGGGAAATATTTTGAAAACAATACAGCGATTTTCGATGGTTAATATTAGTTTTTGAGTTCTCTAATCCCGAAATATAAAAGGCAACCTTCGTACATATCAAACTGAAGATGTTTGACAGGGAAACAAAACACGAAACGTACTTGAGCTGTTTAAACCAAAGTTGCCAAAAAGATAATAGCTAAAAAATCACCCTTAATTTTTTTTTTTGGTTCTCAGATCATTATTTCAAGGAGTTTCAATCTGAATGAAAAGATTAGATTCCGATGGTTGTGGGTATAGAAGGTGTTAAATTAAAAACAAGTAAAAGCGTGCTAAGTTCAGCCGGACCGAATCTTATATATTCCACCACCTCCACCATGGATTGCATTTGCCGAGCTGTTTTCCAGGTGTCTCTTTTTAAGCAAACAAAATAAAGGAAAGGATAAAATAAAAGAATTGCTATGCTATTGGAGCTATATCAAATTATGGTCCGATTCGGACCATAATGGAATGATTGTTAGAGACTATAGTAGAAGTCATTGTGTAAAATTTCAGCCAAATGGATTAAGAACTGCGCCCTTTAGGGACTCAAAAAGTATAATAGGGCTATAGACAGATTCAGACCATATATGGCACATATGTTGAAGGTCATAGGAGAAGCCGTTGTACAAAATTTCACCCAAATCAGATAATAATTGCGCCCTATAGAGGCTCAAGAAATCAAAATTTAAGATCGGTTTATATGGCAGTTATATCAGGTTATGGACCGATTTGTACCATACTTGGCACAGCTGTTGGAAGTCATGACGAAACACGGCGTGCAAAATTTTAGTCGGATAGGAAATGCGCCCTCTAGAGGCTCAATAATCAAAACCCAAGATCGGTTTATATGACAGCTATATCAGGTTATGGACCGATTTCAACTATCCTTAGCACAAAACACCTCATAAAAAATTTCAGCTAAATCTGATAAAAATTGCTCCCTGTAGTGGCTCAAGAAGTCAAGAACCAAGATCGGTTTATATGGCAGCTATATCAAAACATGAACCGACCTACACTTATAGCAAGTATTCATGCAAAATTTCAAGCGCCAGATTTATTTTTTCGAAAGTTAGCGTCCATTCGAAAGACTAACAGACATGGCAAAATCGAATTACAATGTCATGACGTGTTTTAAACTGAATGACGAAATTATTACACCTGCATCTTTTGGTGGAGAGTATAAAAATTTAATGAAAATGTGGGCTTAGAACAAAAATACCTAAAAATGTGGTAAGTTTGCATGAGACCTATGTATGGTTAAAATTTGGATCGATCTGTATCCTATGCGTCACGTCTATAGTCATAAAGGGGGCTTCTAGGTTCTTAAAAAGTCAAAACCTGGGATCGGTTAATATGGGAGCTCTGTCCATTTATATACCGACTCAGATCATGCTCTGAAATGTAAGTTTCTAGGGGTTCATGTAGTCTAATTCGTGATCGGCTTATGAAATAACACCTACACCCGATCTATTTATTAGCTTTCAGCCATATGTGTAGCAGATAATAGGTGGGCACTAGGGTAGCTCCTATCAACCTGTTATAGTAAGGAAGTCAAATCAATCTTTTTACAATTTCTTCGATCCAGTGGAACATGTATAGATTCAATTCCTGTTTCTATGTGCTTGTAACGCTGAATCCCACAAAAAGTTCCTCAGTTACATCGATCTCATTGGCATTAAAAGCGCTTTGCTGCCAGACCGTCGGACCTTACATTTGCGCTCAACCTACTGCAACCCAAACGGTGCCCATCATTTCGTAGGTCAACCATCTTCTTGCAATTCTATGGGTTTGTCACTTTGCCGTCCTGGTTGTTATTACCCTAATAGCCATTTAACTATGTTTGAGTGTGTTCCACTCTGCCGGTCGCTTTTTATACCCACCACCACCATTAGACCCATTATGGCTGTATGTTACTTGGCTAAACCGATTTTCTTAAAATTTTCATAGATTGTGTACGTTGTTCTTACCCCAAAAACGCCATCCATTTCCGAAAGTGGTCCGATGGGTACAATAAGGTATCAAGTGAAAAGTATTGGAGACCAGAAAACGAATATGGTATTAAAATTTGGGTCCAAGTACCCAGCGGACTGCAAACCCCACAACTCCTCTAAACAGATATATTCAAAGTTCATGTCAATATGGGACTCAAATGAAAAGCATTAGGCAGTAGATTAAAAATATGGCATAAAACATTAGGTCCAAGTAATGGGAGGTCGCCCACCCCCAAACACTCCCAAGTGGGCACATTAGCCGACCATGGCTAAATGGGACTCAAATGAAAGGTATTTGGGAGTAGATTACGAATATGGCATTAAAATTTTACGTTCAAGCTAAGGTGGCGCTTTTTCTCCTAAAGATACGTCAAATGGGTTATTTGGTATATGGTATATGCAGTAAAAAACGAATTCGATATCCAATTTTGGAGCCAGGTGTTTTGGGGTACGCCCTAAAGCACCCCCTAAACTGAACTTCATTTCCGTTGGGAATAAAGAACGGATTCGATATATATTTCTAGTGGAAAGTGACACCCAAAACACCCTCCAAACGGTTCATATTTATCGACCATGACAATATGGGACTCAAATTAAAGGGATTTTGAAGTGCATCACGAATTTTATATCCATATTTGAGTCGAAGTGTCTGAGGTGCCATCGCTCCTCTAAAAAGCACTTCTCAATACACTAGTTTTTAAAAACACCAGGAACCGAGTAGGGTCAAACTTCTCACACATCAATGAGTGCTTTCCGATTCAAGTTTAAACTCAATGATAAGTGACCTTTTTTATAGCCGAGTCTCCCGAGGCACTCCCGAGGTGCGAGGTACAATGCCATGCATGGCATTGTACCTCGTAGATGTCACCACCGCTTTATCCGCTACTCTCCCCAGGATTCGAACGCGTTCAGCGTCATAGGCTAAAATGGCACGAATTCGATATCTGCATTCAGGGCGAAGTGTCCCCACCCTAAAAAGCTACTAGAGAGTTAAAGAAGACACAGCGGAGCGGGCCCGGTTCGGCTAGTACATTATATATTGATGTAGATCGTTGGGTATTGCAAATGGGTCATATCGGTTCAGATTTGGATATAGCTCCCATATAAACCCATCTCCCGATTTAACTTCTTGAGCCCATGGAAGCCACAAATTTTGTCCGATTTGGCTGAAATTTTGCACGTAGTGTTCTGTTATGACTTCCAACAACTGTGTAGTACGATCGAAATCGGTCAAGAACCTGATATAGACCCATATAAACCGATCTCCCGATTCGACTTCTTGAGCCCCTGGAAGCCGCAATTTTAATCCTGAAATTTTGTACATGGTGTTCTGTAATGAATCCCTACAACTGTGCCAAGTACGGTTCACATCGGTCAAAAATATGATATAGCTCCCATATAAGCTCATTTAAACCTCACCCGATTTGACTTCTTGAGCCCTTACAAGCCGCAATTTTTTTCTGATTTGGCTGAAATTTTGCAACAAGTGCTCCAAGTACGATTCAATTCAATCTATAACTAGATTTAGCTCCCATGTTTTAACAGAATCTATGGTGATGGGTTCCCAAGATTCGGCCGGGTCGAACTTAGGGCGCTTCTACTAGTTAGCATTACAATATTTCACGCAATCCGTGATTGTTCGCATCTCTGCTTTAAGGGCAGTGTTGTGATAGAGGATAAAAAAGCTCGGTTTCTGAATTTACAATGCAGACATCCAGACCCACTCCTTCATCAGTTTTGACCCATCTGCGTAAGAACGGAAACCTATTGACATTGAAGCGAAGGTGCCGTTCTCACATTCTTGGTGTTTATATTTCGCACTCGACTTTAATCGTCATATCTGATCCCTTTTTTCAATCACAATCTTGCCTTTTCGACCTTTAATTCGTCTCCCATTGTCTTGAGTCTGTTAGCAGACTGCCTCATAGTTTATCCATATGACTATGGCCCTGACAACCACTATTGCCTCCAGCGCCCAAGTCGGAGTAGTGATCATAACCACACGTCCATTGGAGCAATTTTAGTTTTCTTGTAATACAGCTTTTATTTATTGCAAGCAGCCACACTAGTCGACGTCTAACGTCCTCTTAGTTGGCTCTACGAAAGTATAGGTAGGCCCAACACATGCATCGGTAGAGTGACAGATGTCTTGAAACTTACGAGTTCTCTTGGCATAAGTGGGCCTATGAACACCACGCCCACTATAGAGAGAACTATGAGAATCTCAGGACTGGGAGACTTCTGACGACTTCTGACGAGGGGAGAATGGATTGAAGTTGGTAGTAGGTCATATCATTCTTGAAACAACAAGGTGACCAACATTTTCTAAGAAAATTGGTTTCGAGTAGCATGGCTGACTGCAATGGAGAATAGATGCATCAAAAGTGTAACACAACAACTCCATTAGTTGGGCCCCACTTTAAAGAGGTTTCTTATATTGTAGTTCCAATTATCCATTAGTGAAGGCTTTCAACCAGATTCCCACGATTGATGCATAAAAAGTGTACCACAACAGCTCCAGTAGTTGGGCCTCACAAACACAGAGAAAGAGAGAGAGAGAGAGAGGAGTAGAGAAACTGTAACGTAATATACAGTAACAGGACTTATCCATAAATTCAGTTTCCATTTTGAGTCCATGGCTGTTCTGCATAATGACCATCTCACCTTCCCTGATTGTTTCTAAATTTGGTAATTCTAGTCTCAGATCACTCATAGTTAAAAACAACCTTAACGAAACATTCAGTGTTTAGAAAAATACGAGACTCTGAGGTAGTCCATAGTGCCACAATGGCAACTAAACGGCAATAAACCTCATGATTAATGTAGCAGGTGCCGATGGGTTGTTACCAAATGGTTAGGTTTGGTTAAATGGCCTCCTCACTCGGAAACTTTAGCACCATTGTGTTTGCCTCAGAATAGAGAAGAGAGAAAGAAGATGAATAATGCAGATAGAGACTCACATAAATCATCTATCCAGTCTCGACCTTATTTGTCACAATACGAGCTTAAAACGACAAGAAAGGAAACAAAAGGATGCGTGCCGGGATCTCCTCAACCTATTCTATGACTTGGTGGTAATGAATAAATGAAGAAAGATCTCGCAAAACGTTATACCCGAAAAGAAGCAAAACAGACCGAAATTTTTGTGGCTGGACTGAACCCCACATTTTGGTAAGCAGGTAGTAGCATTGGCTTTTCTTTAACTTTTATTTATTAGTAGATCGTGGGAATCTGGTTGAAAGCCTACAGTGATGGTAATTGGAACTACACGAAACCTCTTTAAGGTAAGAAGCTATTACACTCTTTAAGGGCACATATGATCTGTCATGAAAAACACAGTTTTTTTTTTGAGTTCAGCACCTTATATCTAAAACATCCTCAAAACAACTTCAGCAGAATTTGAGACACAACTATTCTAACATTCAAACAATTACCAAGAAAAGCTTGGTAGCAAGACACTAATTCACAAAATTTTCCTCTACCGCCACTTGCCAAAATTCCAAGGAAGCGGTCTTACATCAAGACATTAACCCAGTGTGCCTGTTATCTTTTGTTGCCAAGACTCGTTGATAAATGATAACAAAGGCACAAGACAGAAAACCGGCAATTCACCATGGAGGATGGAGGAAATAAAATCAGCAGCAGCCCGAGAGTGGGCTTGTTTTTATTTTCCTTAGACACGTTTCGTGTTTTACTGCAAATGTGATTAAAAAAAAAAAAAACAAGTAAAAGCGTGCTACGTTCAGCCGGGCCGAATCTTATATGCCCTTCACCATGGATCGCATTTGTCGAGCTCTTTTCCCGGCATCTTTTTTTTTGGCAAACAAAGGATAAAAGAAAATAATTGATATACTATTGGAGCTATATCAAGTTATGGTTCATTTCGGAATTGAATATTGGAGGTCATGGTAGAAGTCATTGTCTAAAATTTCGAACAAATCTAATAAGAATTGCGCTCTTTAGGGGCTGAAGAAGAGATCGGTTTTTATGGGAGCTGTATTAGGCTATAAACCGATTCAGACCATATTCGACACGTATGTTGAAGGTCGTGGGAGAAGCCGTTGTACAAAATTTCAGCCAAATTGAATAATAATTGCGCCTTTTAGAGGCTCAAGAAGTCAAAATCCCAGATCGGTTTATATGGCAGCTATATCAGGTTATGGACCGATTTGGTCTATACTTAGCACAATTGTTGGAAGTGATACCAAAACACCACGTGCAAAAGCAAATCGGACGAGAATTGCGCCCTCTAGAGGCTCAAGAAGCCAAAACCCGAGATCGGTTTATATGGCAGCTATATCACATCATGGACCGATTTGGCCCATTTACAATCCCAACCGACCTACACTAATAAAAAGTATTTGTGAAAACTTTCAAACGCCTCCCTCGAAAGTTAGCGTGCTTTCGACAGACAGACGGACGGATGGACAGACGGACGGACGGACAGACGGACGGATGGACAGACGGACGGACGGACAGACGGAAGGACGGACAATCAGACGGACGGACGAACATGGCTAGATCGACTTTAAGTGACATGACGATCAAGAATATATATACTTTGTAGGGTTTCAGACGCATATTTCGAGGTGCTACAAACAGAATGACGAAATTAGTATACCCCCATCCTAAGGTGGAGGGTATAAAAACAGCACCACACAACATGGTTTAAAAAACACGAAAAAATGAGGAGGAAAAAAATCAACGACAACACCAGACAAAGGCAACATTGAAGCAAATCTGAAGCCGCCAAGAATCTGGCTTGAACGGCAAAACAATGCCATAAGGATTGACTGATTCACGGACGGACATGTCGACGCACAAACCACATGGAGGACAGACAAAGCCAGACCTGAAAAACAAATGTCCGAAAAAAAATTCACTGTCTACCACTGTTGGCTAAGGCAGAAATTCCTTTCTGATTTCGTGGATATGAATTCGGCAGACTTTGAATAAGTCTGTCCGAGGACAGAGGCTTACACACGAAACACTTGGATATAAAAAAAAAATTCAAAATGAAACAGACACTAAAGTTGATTCACCACGAATCAATTTCTTATGCATTGAAACGAGAGAACTTAAAGTTTTTTTTTTTTTATATTTGTTTTGTTTAAAGTCGTACTTAAAAAAAACGTAAACCTTCTTAAATACGACACCATTCATTGAACCGAAATGTGGAACCATGAATACACACAGCCGCACATAGGCGCAGTTAGCTCTTGGCGCAGTAATAACAACTCTAAGGAGCTCTGTGACTCGAATCGAAGTAAGGACGGATGGATGGATAGATGGACGGCAAGATGAATGTCTGGCTTAATAATCATAAATCGACCAATCGACTGAGAACATCAAAAATAACAATAAAAAAAAATTATTTCCCCATAACTTTTAACAAGAACCATACGGCACAAAATACTCAGCTGCAGTGTTTTAGGAAATTTGCTCAGACTAAAACACTTCAAGGTAATTTTCGAACTTGGGTTTAGAGTGTGGAAATGGTAGCATCAGCAATGCTAGGAGAGATACAAGATAAATTTATAAAGCTGGATCAGCATGATAATGAAGATACGCCGCAGAATACTCCCCACAATGCTCTCACCATCGTCAGGTATTCTGCTTGTCGGCCACTTCCCCGTCAAGTATACTTATATGACTGGCCTGTACCATACAAACCTGATCAACTTGCGATAGTTTGTTAACATACTAGCCATCCTATTCTCTGAGCTATAGATCAGGGGAAAGTTCAATGATTCAGTAGCACTATCTGCGCTCATCAGCAATCCATCCCTGCCATACTCGTCAGCCGCTCCGTTCTTCACCAACCCTTGATGAGCCAGAACCCAACAGAGAGCGACAGTCTATCCTATCTTCTAATCAGTCTAGAACTCACATAGCAGGACACCAGAACCGTTAACGCCGCCTGACTGTCTACGTATCGTGACAGCCCGACCCGCATCGTCATCATCCTCAGCATTCAGAATCGCGAAGACCTTCACCTGAAAGAAGCTACACCCCTTTGAAGTCTAATTACGAGGATTCCTGCCTTGGTGCGCCCATTTTATTTAGATCCACCAGTGTGTACAGAAGGACCTGGAAAAGGCGGAGCCTGGTGTTACCAAGAGATCTCTTTCGGCAAAACGCCGACCACCTCATTAATAAGGTAGGACTCCACTCGTATATAATTCACCGCTACGCATATTACCAGCCACCGTTAGATCAGAAAAATGCGCATAGTTTGAGGAACGTCAGGTTCCCGATTCCCTCACTCTAAAGGCGATCTTTGTTACCGCACAGCTAAAATAAAGGTGGAAAAGACTAGGAGAACATTTGCAATTTTTCCCTCTTACATTTCATTAATGAACAGGGACAACATTCTCAAATATCAATGAATGCTGTCCGATTCATAGTTAACCTCAACTATGAGGGAACTTCTTTTTATAGCCGAGTCCGAACGGCGTGCCACACCTCTTTGGAGAGAAGTGGTGGTCAATTACGATTGTCTGTCCGCCGGATATGGCTAGATCAACATAAGATCTGTCTGGGACGGATATGGCTAGATCAACATAAAATATTGCGACGATCAAGACGAATATTTCGAGTAGTTACAAACAGAATGACGAAATTAGTATACCCCCCATCCTATGGTGGAGGGTATAAAAATTTCAATCACAATCGTAATTGACTACCACTTCTCCCCAAAACACGCTAACTTCCGAAGGAGTAAAGCTAGCCGCTTGAAATTTTGCAAAAATACTTTTTATTAGTGTAGGTCGGTTGGTATTGTAAATGGGCCATATCGGTCCATGTTTTTATATAGCTGTCATATAAACCGATCTTGGGTCTTGACTTCTTGAGCCTCTAGAGTGCGCAATTCTTATCCGATTAGAATGAAATTTTGCACGACGTGTTTTGTTATGATATCCAACAACTGTGCCAAGTATGATTCAAATCGGCCCATAACCTGATATAGCTGCCATATAAACCGATCTGGGATCTTGACTTCTTAAGCCTCTAGAGAGCGCAATTCTTATCCAATTGGAATGAAATTTTGCACGACGGATCCTCCCATGACCATCAACATACATGTTTATTATGGTCTGAATCGGTCTATAGCCCGATACAGCTCCCATATAAATCGATCTCTCTATTTTACTTATTGAGCCCCCAAAGGGCGCAATTCTTATTCTAATTGGCTGACATTTTACACAGGTCTCCAACATATAATTTAATTGTGGTCTAAACCGGATCATATCTTGATATCGCTCTAATAGCAGGGCAAATCTTTTCTTATATAATTTTTTGCCTAAGAAGAGATGACGGTAAAAGAACTCGACAAATGCGCTCCATGGTGGAGGGTATATAAGATTCGGCCCGGCCGAACTTAGCACGCTTTTACTTGTTAATTAAATAATAATGACCATAAACGCAAACTTTTTTCTTTCTGTCACTCAATTCGTTCGCCAATTCATTGAAAACAGCTGATTTTATAAAGGAAAAACAGCTGTTTTCATTGAGTTGGGGAACGAATCGATTGACAAAAAGAAAAAAGGTTAGTGAACTATTTTGACTGTCTGTTTCTGAAAAAGTCTAGTCGCTCGAAATGTTAATAAAAACTTTCTGTATATAAAGGGTGATTTTTTTGAGGTTAGGATTTTCATGCATTAGTATTTGACAGATCACGTGGGATTTCAGACATGGTGTCAGAGAGAAAGATGCTCAGTATGCTTTGACATTTCATCATGAATAGACTTACTAACGAGCAACGCTTGCAAATCATTGAATTTTATTACCAAAATCAGTGTTCGGTTCGAAATGTGTTCAAATTTTGACAAATTTTGTTCAGCGATGAGGCTCATTTCTGGTTGAATGGCTACGTAAATAAGCAAAATTGCCGCATTTGGAGTGAAGAGCAACCAGAAGCCGTTCAAGAACTGCCCATGCATCCCGAAAAATGCACTGTTTGGTGTGGTTTGTACGCTGGTGGAATCATTGGACCGTATTTTTTCAAAGATGCTGTTGGACGCAACGTTACGGTGAATGAACACATTTCGAACCGAACACTGATTTTGGTAATAAAATTCAATGATTTGCAAGCGTTGCTCGTTAGTAAGTCTATTCATGATGAAATGTCAAAGCATACTGAGCATCTTTCTCTTTGACACCATGTCTGAAATCCCACGTGATCTGTCAAATACTAATGCATGAAAATCCTAACCTCAAAAAAATCACCCTTTAGAAGATAAAACTCCTCCACAAACGTCTGTCGACTACCTCACGTTTGGATCCATGAGGTAAACCTTAAATTCGTGTTCCAGGAGTTTTACCTATGTAAACCATGTTGCATTGCAATCGAGGGTGTGCTTTTGCAAAACTTTCAATATAATATTTGCATATTTTCAATAAAATTTTTAGTTGATCCAAATTTATTAGATATTTCGGAAAACATCAATTATTTTCAAATGGGATCAATAAAAAAAATAATTGAAAATCCAATAATCGGAAATTTCAAAACTTTCAATAATTTTTATACCCACCACCGTAGGAAAATATCAATATCCGACACTACAAAGTATATATATTTCGGATCGTCGTAAAATTCAAAGACGATTTAACGATGTCCAAGTGTCTGTCCGTCCGTCTGTTGTAATCGTTCTATAGCCATCAAAAATTAAGATATTGAGCTGAAATTTGGCACAGACACGTCTTTTTGATGCAAGCTGGTTAAGTCCTTGAACGGGCCAAATCGGACCATATTTGGATATAGCTGCTATATAGACCGATTTGACGATAAAGGGTCTAATGCCCATGTATGCTTTAGTTTTTGTTCGATTTTGCTGAAATTTTAAACAGTGAAACCCATAAAAGCTTTAAGTAGGTCTCCCCACATCTGACCTAAATATGGATTAAATCGGACTATATTTAGGTATAGCTGCCAAAGAGACCGATCTCCAAATAATGGGTCTTAAGCCCATAAAGGCAATTTTTTTAACCGATTTCCCTGAAATTTGATACAGTGATTAGCTTTAGGCTTCCCGGCAAGTGACCCAAATATGGTTCAGATCGGACTATATTTAGATATAGCTGCCAAGTAGACCGATCCGCCGATAAAGGGGCTGAAACCCATAAAAGCTTTATTTATTACCCGATTTGGCTGAAATTTGAAAGATTGAGTTGTTTTTTGAGCCTCCCAACATACGAGCTTAATATGGTTGAGGTCGGACTATGTTTAGATATAGCTGCCACATAGACCGATCTGCCGATAAAGGGTCTGATACCCATAAAGATTTATTTTTTATCCGATTTCGCTGAAATTTGCAACAGTGAGTTGTTTTGGGTCTCCCGACATCCGTCCCAAATATGGTTGAGGTCGGACTATATTTAGATATAGCTGCCATACAGACCAATCTTCTGATAAAGAGTATGAAGTCTGATATGTGGTAAAGATCAGACTGTATTTAGAAATAGCTGTCATATAGACCGATATGCCGATTAAGCGTCTGAAGCTCATAAAAGCTTTATATAGTACCCGATTTTGTTGAAATTTAAAATACAAAATTCATCGGTGACTTATAATTATTAGACCACTCAATGGCCGTGCCGAATTTGGGTGCATAAATTTTCGCATTTTCACCAGATTGTGACGAAAGGGGGTTTATATATATACCCGAGGTGGTGGGTATCTTAAGTTCGGCCCGGCCGAACTTAAAGGCTTTTTACTGGTTTTTAATTGAATATGCCATTTGCTTTTATACCCTACACCACCACTATGGTACAGGGATTATAACTTTATGCAATTGTTTGCAACGCTAAAAAGGAGAAGAGCTAGACCCATACCGATCGGCTTAGAATCACTTTCTGATACGATTTAGCTATGTCCGTCTGTCCGTCGGTCCATCTGTTTGTCCGTCCATATATTCTAGTAATCAGGGTACAGGTCGCATCCAACTATAACAAAATTTTGCACAAGTCACATTTTTTGTCCAAGGACGAACGCTAAAGATTTTTAACAAAATCGGTTTAGATTTAGATATAGCTCCCTTATAAATCTTTCATCCGACATGCCCTATTAAGGCTATAGAAGCCACAATTTTGCTCCGATCCTTACAAAATTTTGCATGAGATGTTTCATTGAATGTCCCAATATGTTTACCAAATGTGATTACAATCGGTTCAGATTTAGATATAGCTCCTATATATATCTTTCGTTCGATATGGCCTTTGAAGGATATAGAAGCCACAATTTTAGGCCGATCTTAACAAAAATTTTCATGAGATGTTTTATTTGGCATTGCAATATGGCCGTCGGTCTATATGGCGGCTATATCTAAATATAGTTCGATCTGAACTATAAATGGATCCTTTGTTGGGAGCCCTACAACTACTCACCGTTTTAAATTTCAGCGAAATCGTTTAAAAAATAAAGCTTTTATGGGCGTCAGCCCCTATATCAGGAGATCGGTCTATATGACAGCTATATCTAAATACAGTCCGATCTGAACCATATTTACGTCAAATGTCGGGAGGGTTAAATTAACCCACTGTTTAAAATTTCAGCGAAATCGGGTAATACAATAAATAAAGCTTTTTTAGGTTTCAGACCCTTTATCGGCAAATCGGTCTATATGGCAGCTATATCTAAATATAGTCAGATCTGAATCATATTTGGGTCAGCCTTAAGCTACTCACTGCTTGAAATTTCAGCGAAATCGGATCAAAAATTAAGCATTTATGGGCTCTAGACCTTTATCGGCAGATCGGTCTATATAGCAGCTATATCCAAATATAGTCCCATTTGGCCCATTCAAGAACTTAACCAGCGTGCATCAAAAATACGTACCTGTGCCAAATTTCAGCTCAAATTTCAAAAGCCTGTTAGGAAGCAAGGGTGGTGTTTATACCCAAGCCCAGCAAGGCAAGTTATGCGACACCAAAGGCCTACAGACCCAAGAGCCTTACGTCCTTTCTACTCAAAACCATGGAACGTATTGTGGACACCATGATAAAGAGTAGGACATCCAGCGAACTCCTCAAATACAAACAGTATGCCTATGTCAAGCGAAGGTCGGTGGAGACTGCCCTGCACGAAGTTGTGCATAAAATAGAAGAATCCTTCGATGCCAAAACGTATATACTGGAGGTATGCATTGACATCGAGGGGGCTTTCAACAATGTGCGGACCGACACCCTAATCCAATCCTTAGACCAGTACCGGGTGGAACCGGTCCTTAGAGACTTGATTAACCATATGCTAAGGAACAGGTGGATAAATTGTGTGTCCCATGGCATAAACATGTAAGACAGAAAATAGCCCAAAGGCACGCCACAGGGGGGCATTTTATAGCAACTCCTTTGGATAACCACCATAAATGACCTATTACGGATGCTGACTGAGGAGGGATTTGAACCCGTCTGCTATGCAGGCGATATTATAATACTTCTTTGCGGTAAGGATCTGAACGAGCTATGTAGGAAGGCCGAAAGTGTCTCGCGTATGGAATATGACTGGGCTATACCCAGATGTCTCAATGTTAACCCAGAGAAAACTGAAATATGCCTGTTCACGAGGAAGACGAAGGTGGGCCAATTTAACGCACCACGTTTCCTCAATAAGAAGATTTCGATATCTGACAAGGTCAAATACTTAGGTGTGATCTTGGACAGGAAACTGAATTGAAAGTGTCACATTCAGGAGCGTACTGAAAAGACTCGCGGATGTTGGGCTCTATGTAGACGGGCCGTAGGCTCGAAATGGGGCTTGAATCCGAGGATAGTCCACTGGCTCTACAGGAGTGTGATTACGACTCAGTAGTTTGGTGGACTGCTATGGAGAATAAGTGCAACATAAGGACCACACAACGGGTTCAGACATTATGTTGTCTTGGCATAAGCGGAGCGATGAATACCACGCCTACTAGTGCACTGGAACTATTCTAGATATCCGACACATTGACATACATATTAAGTGTGAGGCAGCCGCTGTGTCTATGAGACTTAAGGCGATGGGAGAATGGATTGAGGATGGGAGCAGCTCATACCATCGCGGAATAATCGAGGCGACGATAGGAAACCTGGAAGGAAGGGAAGAGGTTTCCGATAGGATACCTGAAAAGAAGTCGAGTGCGACGCACTGCTGCCATCGGCATAGTCTTACATTGACAGAACCCTAGTATTGCCATCTGAAAGATCATGTTACACGGATAGATCAAAGCTAGAGGACAGAGTGGGCCTGGGGGTCTACATTGAAAACTCAGGGACTGAGATCTGTTTTAGAATGACTGACCATAATACGGTTCTGCAGGCGGAAATCAGGGGATCACGGACGTCGAGTATGAACATCTCTACCGACATTAAAATTTTCATAAGGGCAATAACAACCAGGACAGTAAGGTCACGAACAGTCTTTGCAGTGTAAGAAGGAGATGAACGCCTTCTCTTAGGATGGCAAAATCCGCATCGTTTGAATGCCGGGCCATAACGGAATAAGGGGGAATGAAAGGGCAGACGATTTGACGGTGAATGCCAGAGGAGTGCCGTTAATAAACTTGGTTAACCCGAAGCCTTTCGAGTGGACGCAGTCCGAGTTAGGTAGGCGACGAGTGCAAATGCATCATTGTGGAACAGCGAAATGGAAAGATGGTGAAAATCCTATGGGGGGATCCAGATCATGAGAAGACGAAGCTATTACTGAAAATAAGTAAGAAGGAGGTCAGTATAGCTATTGGTATCATAAGAAGGCACATAATACTACGAGCTCACTTGTGTAAAATCGGTGCGGCAAGGGATCGCATGTGTAGGGCATGCGGGGAAGATGTCATTGTCCGGCTTTCGCGTATAAAAGATACCGGCACTAAGGTGGGGATACAATATCAGACTTGAACCATCTAGGGGTGTGGTATTAAAAACAAATAAGGATCTTGTAAGTAGCACGGAATTCCTAACTTAAAATTTTCTTTTTAGAGGTTACTTCTTTAGTTTTTAGAGTGCACAACAAGCCGATTGCTGGGGTAGGTGTATGTCCATAGTGTCATGAGGTGGATTGATGTCTACACTCTTTTTTCAACCTAACCTAACCTAACCTAAACCATAAATCTTTTCTGTTCCTTTTGAATATAACTTGATACTAAAGTGTCTCCCTCATCTGTCCTTTTGCTTTCACAAATTTGAACTATATAAAGTTTGTCGATTTATATCCTATGTAAGATTCATGCTGACCAAGCTTAAAGCTTTTATTAAGAGTTCATCTTATTTCAGATTACAAGAAAAAAGGTTAAAATGTTTTTAGGGTGTGTTAATCACACACCCTCGACTGGCCAATAATTAGTAAATAATAATTTTTCTATAATCTACTGGTTGCGTCTTGGCCTAGCATAGTTGTCTATAAGTTATTCAAGCATGTCATTCGCCATCCACGGGGATGAACCATTGGTTTTAACGTTTAATAAACCTGACCCACCTCCAGCGCCTAATAGGCCACTTGGTGGCGGCTGGTTGGCGACTCCGCTCGCTAGGAGAGCGATTGTATTGACCTTTTTTGTATGCCGTTTTTGCCAATGGCATCAATCTTGCGCTGAGGCTAAGAGGGTCAGGCAATATCACAAAACATCGACATTCTAAGGCGAAAAAAGTCACAAAAGCTAAAGCTGAACAGCATTGGAATTGTGAAATCATTTCTATTTGTGAACTCGCTTGGTTGGATGTCGGTCTGCCAGGGTGACTGATTCGGTGTCTATTAGCCGCCCACCGTATAACCTAAGTACACGTTGGCGTTTTCTGTTTGTTTGTTTGTCATTGTTAATGAGATGTAGTGTCAATAGCCGGCAAATGTAATTATTCTTATTTCTCAACATCAGCGCGATCATGAGCATGAGGTTGAAACAAAAAATTCGCACACATCAAACCATCGTTGCCAAGTGAACAACCGGCAAACCATCCATGCTCGAAGATTTAAAAGAATAACAAAAAAATTAGATTTGAAAAAATCGAGCTGATGCTGCTGATGAAGTTTCTGCTGATTTTCATTAGAAATCAAAGATCTATTGTTTTTGCCCAATGGACACTTCTTCGCCAACTTTCTCACACATGCTGGCGATGATGCTTCCATTCGTTTCGCTTTTTATTTCTGCAAATTAATTCTAGAAATACAGTTAGAATTTTTTTTTTCAATTCGTATAAATTAAAATAATTCTTGGAATTTTTTCGTCTGCAAACCAAAAACAAGAAAAACAATTTTTTTTTTTCTCCGGAATATATGTAAAAATCGGAGAAAACGCAAACACTCAGCCGTCAGCCTTCCTCCAATAGCTAAGGGCATAGTTATGGCGATTTGCGTTGATTCGATCAGTCCACAAGTAAACGTTTGCATAATTCCTCAGCACTTATTCAAATCATTTCAAGAAAACCGCTGATAAATCTAACCGACATTTGTGGAACGAAAGGGAATATGGAAACTGGAAAAAAACAAAGAGAAACCAAAATGAACATCGAGATTGAAAAATAAGGTCAACTCTGTCTGTATTCCCAAATTGAAATGGATTAGATGCGATTTGTAAATTCAAATATGCAAAAAGTGTAATAAATTACCCAAGCGCCTATCACAGGCATTATAAGTTTGATATGGACCAAGCGACAAATAAGATGTAAAAATTTAAAATGTACCAACACAATTTTGAAAGAAGACAGAATAGGGCCAAATTTGAGCATTAACTTGATTTCATTATAGTAAATGATATCAGAATTCACAGAACCATGAAATCATGTAACTCATTTAGCACTAAAAGGTTAATAAAAACAAGTAGCAAGTAAGAGAGTGCTAAGTTCGGCCGTGCCGAATCTTATATACCCTCCACCATGGATCGCATTTGTCGAGTTCTTTGCGCGGTATCTCTTTTTAGGCAAACAAAGAATATTAAATATGAACAGTTATAGACCGATTCCGACCATAAATGAATTGAATGCTGAACATTGTTGAAGTCATTGTGTTTTGTGTATTGCAGTCAATTCGGATAAGAATTGCGCATTGTAGGGGCTCAAAAAGCAAAATCGGGAGACCGGTTTATATGGGAGCTGTCTTAAGCTATAAATCGATTCAGATCATGTTAGACACGAATGTTGAAGGTCATAAGAGAAGTCGTTGTACAAAATTTGTGCCATATAGGATGAGAATTGCGCCCTCTAGAAGCTCAAGAAGTCAAGTCCCCAGATCTGTTTATATGGCAGCTATATCAGATTAAGTACTGATTTGAGCCATACTTAGCACAGCCATACAGATCGGTTTATATGGTAGCTATATCAAACCATGGACCGATTTGGACCATTTACAATCCCAACTGACCTACACCAATAACAAGTATATGTGCAAAATTTCCAGCGGCTAATTTTACTCCTTGAAATTTATCGTGCATCCGACAGACAAACGGACGGACATGGCTAGATCGACTTAAAATGACATGACGATCAAGAAACAGAATGACGAAATAAGTATACCCCCTTTGATCCATCCGTAAAACATGATCTTCCAGATGGCAATACTAGGGTTTCGTCAATCCAAGATGGCAGCAGTGCCTCGCACTCGACTTTAAAATTCATCTCAGGTATCCGATCGGAAACCTCTTCCTTATCGTAGCCTCGATTATACCGCGATGGTTTGAGCTCCCATCCTCAATCCATTCTCCCATCACCATCACGCCCCTGTAGAGCCAGTGGACTATCCTCAGATTCAGGTCCCATTTCGAGCCTACGGCCCGTCTACATAGTGCCCAAAATCTGTGAGCCTTCTCAGTACGCTCCTGAATGTGACACTTCCAATTCAATTTCCTGTCCAAGATCACACCTAAGTATTTGACCTGGTCAGATATCAGAAATTGTTTAATTGAGGAAACGTGGTGCTTCAAATTGGCCCACCTTCGTCTTCCTCGTGAACAGGCATATTAATATCTTCTCTGGGTTAACATTGAGATCCCTAGGTCTAGCCCAGTCGTGTGCCATCTGCAATACCCTTCTGCATAGCCGGTTCGGATCATTGCCCATTAGAAGTATCGTCTGCGAAGCAGACAGGTTCAAATCCCTCACCAGACTGCATCAGTTTTAGGTCATTTATGGTGGTCACCCAAAGGAGTTGCTATAAAATGCCCCCCTGTGGCGTGCCTTGGGCTATTTTCTGTCATATATTTATGTAATCGGACCCGCAATTAATTCACCTGTTCCTTAGCATATGGTTTCTGCAGTCTTTAAAGACCCGGTACTGGATCGGATCAATGTGTCGGTCCGCACATTTTTAAACGCCCCTTCGATGTCAATGCAAACCGCCAGTGTGTACGTATTGACATCGAAGGATTCTTCTATTTTATGCACAACCTCGTACAGGTCAGTCTCCACCGATCTTCTCTTTACATAGGCATACTGTTTGTATTTGAGCAGTTCGATGGATGTCCTGCTCTTTATCATGGTGTCCACAATACGTTTCATGGTTTTGAGTAGAAAGGATGTAAGGCTTATGGGTCTGTAGGTCTTTGGTGTCGCATAACTTACCTTGCCGGCATTGGGTATAATTACCACCCTTGCCTCCTGCCGCGCTTTCGGAGTATATGCAAGTGCTAGGCACGCTGTGAAAATATTTGCCAGATGAAGCGCCAGATAGTCTGCCTCTTTCTGTAGTAACGCCGGAAATATTCCATCAGGTCCGGATGACTTAAATTGTTTTTAAGCTCCTAAAGGATTCCTTCACCATAAATTCGGTAATTATAAACCTTCAATCAATGTCATTATTCCGAGATTTCGGTGAGTCCCGTTGTATCCTGTGGAAAATGGGTTCTCATCAAAAGACTCAAAATGTCCTCCGTTGTCTCTGCTCTCACTCCCATGTCGTCTTCTAAAGTTTCAGTTTGGACATGGGTTTTTGAGAGAAACTTTTTATACCCTCCACCATAGGATGGGGGTATACCAATTTCGTCATTCTGTTTCTAACATCTCGAAATAGGCGTCTAAGACCCCATAAAGTATATATATTCTTGATCGCTATGACATTTTAAGTCGTTCTAGCTATGTCCGTCCGTCCGTCTGTCTGTCTAAAGCTCGCTAACTTTCGAAGGAGTAAAACTAGCTGCTTGAAATCTTGCACAAATACTTGTTATTAGTGTAGGTCGGTTGGGATTGGAAATGGGCCAAATCGGTCCATGTTTTGATATAGCTGCCATATAAACAGATCTTGGGTCTTGACTTCTTGAGCCTCTAGAGAGCGCAATTCTCGCCCGGTGTTTTGGTATCACTTCCAACAACTGTGTTAAGTATGGTTGAAATCGGTTCATAACCTGATATAGCTGCAATATAAACCAATCACGGGTCTTGACTTCTTGATCTTGACTTGACTTCTTGAGACGGCGAAATTCTAATCCGATTTGGCAGAAATTTTGTACAATGGCTTCTCCCATGACCTTCAACTTGGGTGTTCAATATGGTCTGAATCTATCTTGATACAGCTCCCATCTATAGCATGATATAGCTCCCATATAAACCGATCTCCCGATTTTGCTTCTTGAGCCCCTACAAGGCGAAATTCTTATCCGAATGCACCGCATTTATGGTCCGAATCGGACTGTAATTTGATATAGCTCGAATAGCATAACAGTTCATATTCATTATTCTTGCCTAAAAAGAGATACCGCTCAAAGAACTCGATATACGCGATCCATGGTGGAGGGTATATAAGATTCAGTCCGGCCGAACTTAGCACGCACTTACTTGCGTCATTAACGCTATCGATCTGTTCGCAGAAAAGCTTCCAGGGGGCACGATGTGCCGCAATGATAGTCTTATTGTATTCCTTGAGCCGTGTGTAATACACGGTAATACGTGGTCTGTTAAAAAGTCTGCGGACCTCTTTCCCAATATTGCGATTCTCCCCTGTCATCCAGGGTTTTCTTGGGTATTTTTTTTTTCTATTTTCTTATAACTCCACTACCATCGAAATCAGGCAATAAAACCGCTTTTTAAAGGATTAAGACCCTACATTGTAAGATCGGTCTATATGATAGCTATAGCTTTATAGTCTGATCCGATTTATATATAGGTCGCTCACTGTTTCAAATCTTGGCAACTCATCACCATGGATTCTGCTAAAAATTTATACAAAATAAATTTAGTTGAAAAGCATACATTTATTCTACATACAAAACTTATAAAAGTCACATTTATTATCCGATTTTGCTGATTTTTGGGACAGTGAGTTGTGTTAGGCCCTTCGCCATCCTTCTTTAATTCGGCTCAGATCGCTCCAGATTTGAATATAGCTGTCATATAGACCGATCCGCCGATTTAGGGTCTTGCCCATAAAAGCCACATTTATTATCCGATTTTGCTGAAATTTGGGACAGTGAGTTCTGTTAGGCCACTCGACATCTTTCTTCAACTTGGCTAGATTTGGATATAGTTGCCATATAGACCGATCTCTCGATTTAAGGTCTTGCGCCCATAAAAGACGCATTTATTGTCCGACTCCGCCGAAATTTGGGACAGTGAGTTATGTTAGGCCTTCCAATTTCTTGTTTTCTGTTTGGCCCAGACCGGTCCAGATTTGGATATATCTGCCATAGAGACCGATCTCTCGATTTAAGGTTTTGGGCCCATAAAAGGCTTATTTATTATCCGATGTCGCCGAAATTTGGGATAGTGAGTTGTGTTAGGCCTCTCGACATCGTTCTCCGATTTGGCCCAGTTCGATCCAGATTTGGATATAGCTGCCATATAAACCGATCTCCCGATTTGATTTCTTCAGCCTCTGGAAGCTGCATTTTTTGTCCGATTTTGAAATTTTGCAGTTGTTCCAAGTACGGTCTAAATCGGACTATAACCTGACATAGCTCCCATATAAACCGATTTCCCGATTTGACTTCGTGACTCCTTACAAGCCGCAGTTTTTGTCCGGTTTGGATGACATTTTGCGGATTATGTTCTGTTATGACTTCCAATAACTGTCCCAAGTACGGTCTAACTCGGTATATAACCTGATATAGCACCCATATTACCCGATCTCTCAATTTGACTTCTTGAGTCCCTACAAGCCGCAAACCTGGTATAGCTCCCATATAAACCGATCTTCCGATTTGCCTGCTTGTTCCCTTACAATTTTTGTCCAATTTGGCTTAAATTTTGCATATAATGTTTTGTTAGGACTTCCAACAACTGTGCCAAGTACAGCCAAAATCGGTCTATAACCTGATATGGCTCCCATGTAAACCGGTCTCTCGATCATCCTTGTTCGCTTCCTAGAAGCTTTAATTTTTGCTGGTTTGACAGAAGTTGGGTATGTAGAATAAAATTATGCCCTTCAACTAAATTTATTTTGTATAAATTTTTTAGCAAAATCCATGTTGGTGGGTTCCCAAGATTCAGTTCGGCCGAACTTAGCACGCTTTTACTTGTTTCATTTCATATTTTCCATAAAATTTTCCTAAAAACATTACTTCAACTTGATGTTGTATTTCCTGTTTGTTTTTGTGTTAGTTTAGCTTATCTTGGGTATAAAGACAGATCAACTATGGACATGACATGACCTTAATCTCAATAAATGTATGTCAATCTTATCATCCCTCTATCGGAGCAGTCATTACGCAATGTTTCTTTTACTATAGTTCATATAATCTTAATGAAAATCTCCACTTTCTTTGCATCATTCATCATCGAATTCGTCTATGACATCACTGCATCATTGATTCTTACATTTTATTCCTTTTCGCTTCCATTTGTATTCTCTTCGTTTTGAAGAAAAAATGGCTTTGATAAAAATGCTGACGTTTTTCTTTATTTTTTCTTGTTGCTTGTGGTCCAGTTCCGTCATCATCACATAACATATGTATGTATATGCGAGTACGTAGTGCATAATGTCTCAGGGGCGGACATATAATGTCTTAGCAGGCCTTTTTGTCAATCATAAGATAGGAGTCTTCAATTAGAAGCACTTGGGACTCTTTACATAATCCCTATGGCAAAAAAAGTGTTAGAAGTTTGTGCATTTACTTATAACCTCGAGGATTAGATGAGTTAATCTTTAAGTTGCACCAAGCGAATAAGGATATCCTACCAATTTCATCGATCTGTCTGTCTATATATTGGTTTTATATATATCATGAGGTGAACAGGTTTTGAATTTAAGTATTTTTTAAGGAACTTCTTTTCGCATCAAGGTTTGTCCTATTTTTGCTTTCCACTAGTGAAATCCTATTTTAAGGTAATTTTTCTATCCAAATTTGCCCATTAACTTTCCATTAAGGAACTGGAGCAAACTTCTCACAAATCAATTAATGCTGTCCGATTCAATTTTTTATAGCCGAGTCCGAACGGCGTGCCGCAGAGCGACACCTCTTTGGGGAGAAGTTTTTACATGGTAAAGTACCTCACAAATGTTGCCAGCATTAGGAAGGGATAACCACCTCCGAAAATCGTACTGATGTTCCTGCCACGATTCGAACCCAGGCGTTCAGCATCATAGGCGGACATGCTTACCTCTGCGCTACGGTGGCCTCAAAGGAAATATGCCTACAAATATAAATATTTTAAATTACAACTTGCGCGAAAAAGCTTTTTTCAAAAAAAAAAATCTGCTGTGAACATAGTTCTTTTCTCTACTTTTCAAGGCCTTATTGCAGAAGACCTTTAAATCTTCTCTCCTCGTTTAGGATTCATGGAATTGAAATGGGTTACAGAGATTATCACCATAAAACTGATGGTTCACATGCGGTTTAGCAATGATTGTGTAATGAATTCGATTGTATGAGTATAAACAAGTAAAAGCGTGCTAAGTTCGGCCGGGCCGAATCTTATATACCTTCCACCATGGATCGCATTTGTCGAGTTCTTTTCCCGGCATCTCTTCTTAGGCAAAAAAGGATATAAGAAAAGAGTTGCTCTGCTATTAAAACGATATCAAGATATGGTCCAGTTCGGACCACAATTAAATTATATGTTGGAGACCTGTGTAAAATTTCAGCCAATTCGTATAAGAATTGCGCCCATTGGGGCTCACGAAGTAAAATAGAGAGAACGATTTATATGGGATCTGTATCGGGCTATAGGCCGATTCGGACCATAATAAACACGTTTGTTGATGGTCATGAGAGGATCCATCGTACAAAATTTCAGGCATATCGTATAATAATTGCGACCTCTAGGGGTCAAGAAGTCAAGATCCCAGATCGGTTTATATGGCAGCTATATCAGGTTATGAACCGATTTGAACCTTATTTGACACAGTTGTTGAAAGTAAAAATAAAATACGCCAAGCCAAATTTTAGCCAAATCGGATAGGAATTGCGGCCTCTAGAAGCTCAAGAAGTCAACTCCCCAGATCTGTTTATATGACAGCTATATCAGGTTATGGACCGATTTCAACCATACTTGGCACAGTTGTTGGATATCATAACGAAATACTTCGTGCAAAAATTTATTCAAATCGAATAAGAATTGTGCCCTCTAGAGGCTCAAGAAGTCAAGACCCAAAATCGGATTATATGGCAGCTATATCAGGTTATGGACCGATTTGAACCATACTTAGCACAGTTGTTGGGTATCATAACAAAACACGTCGTGCGAAATTCCATTCTAATCGGATAATAATTGCGCACTCTAGAGGCTCAAGAAGTCAAGACCCAAGATCGGTTTATATGGCAGCTATATCAGGTTATGGACCGATTTAAACCATACTTGGCACAGTTATTGGGTATCATGACAAAACACGTCGTGCAAAATTTCATTCTGATCGGATAAGAATTGCGCACGCTAGAGGCTCAAGAAGTCAAGACCCAAGATCGGTTTGTATGGCAGCTATATCAGGTTATAAACCGATTTGAACTATACTTGGCACAGTTGTTGGACATAACAACAAAACACGTCGTGCAAAATTTCATTTCAATCGGATAATAATTGCGCACTCTAGAGGCTCAAGAAGTCAAGACTCAAGATCGGTTTATTTGGCAGATATATCAGGTTATGGACCGATTTGAACCATACTTGGCACAGTTGTTGGATATAATAACAAAACACGTCGTGCAAAATTTCATTCTAATCGGATAAAAATTGCGCACTCTAGAGGCTCAAGAAATCAAGACCCAAGATCGGTTTATATGGCAGCTATATCAAAACATGGACCGATATGGCCCATTTACAACCCCAACCGACCTACACTAAAAAGAAGTATTTGTGCAAAATTTCAAGCGGCTAGCTTTACTCCTTCGGAAGTTAGCGTGCTTTCGACAGACAGACGGACGGACGGGCAGACGGACGGACATGGCTAGATCGACATAAAATGTCACGACGATCAAGAATATATGTACTTTATGGAGTCTCAGACGAATATTTCGAGTAGTTAAGAAACAGAATGACGAAATTAATATACCCGCATCCTATGGTGGAGGGTATAAAAAAAACACCAAACGAATATCAGTATAATAAAGCAGGGGTTTATTACATTTTTATTTGTGCAAATACTTAGTTTAATAAACATACATACATATGTATGTAATATAATGGCATTGAATGGTGTAAAACAATTAACTACGTAACATTTTTACTTAAGGTTTACAATTTCTTATTCCAAGAATAAACTAAGAAAATGTATCCATTTTTTTTTTCATTGTGATACCACAGGAACAGAGCAGGAAGATGCCTTATATACCGTTGAACCAATCCATTCGGTTAAAAAAGTCTAATAACTTGCGTATATTCACATCCGCTAATTCAAAAACGTCGTTAAAGTGAGAGTTCTTCCTGCCAATACAGGATAGTCATACTTGTATAGCAGATAGTTTTCTCTTCAGATATAGTTTTCTTTATCTCGATGTCTTCAATGCTTCTGCAGAAGTCGTTTCATGCAATTTTCATTCTTTCAACATCTTTTCTGAGTGAGTGACAGAGTAACAGGTCACAATAACTGTTCTATCCCACGACACCAAAGTGGTAGACCTCTTCAAGTCTAGATGTGGCCACATTATATTGGAATTTTCACAACACCAGCTTTGTGACCGACTGTCTTTGGTTGCCCTTTGACCCTGTTCCAGAAAACATAGCTTACATGTTGCTAGATGCATAGCCACAGATTCAAGTTCTCCTGTAATGTGAAGGTAGTGCCTAGTCTCATAAGTTCATCTGCACTACAATTCCTTGGGACATCAATGTGGCCAGAACAGAATTTTGAACTTTTCAGCGATCTCAATGAAAGATTGACCGCAGTCAAGGGGCGTTTTTAAATTCGGAAATGCGTTTCCCAGATATTTCGATATCTCTGCATTGATGATACCCTGCAAAACATGTGGAAGTATGTTCCAAAGACGCATGGAGCTAAAAAAAATGCCATCCAGAAACCAAGCTTCGTCGCCTAAGGGTATAATCATCTTTCCTCTGTTGGATTTAGCAATTTTTTATTCTATCAAAGAATTAATCGCCTAGTAATAATTCCATGAAGAAATTGTAAAGATCTCAATTTGAGGAGAGAGCCAAAACAGTGTCCATAAAGGCAATTTGAATAGTTGGAGACAAGTTGGGTTCTTCTTAAGCCATACACATATCGTATTATGGCATTAAATGCCTGCCACAACCGAGACAGGAGGGGAGGGCATCGATATGGGTCCCGACAAGCCCTGTATGGTGGGTTATCCGATTGGACTGGGCTCAAGGTGTGCGCCTGCGGGGACTCAGAAAATACTTCGAAAGCAGTAGCTAATGAAGCATCTACGGAGGAATCGTCCACACCGCATGTGATTAGTGTCCTGAGAAAAAGTGTTTCCACAGCTTCCTCACCTGCCCCTGGATGCGTACGGAAGCTCATCATGACAAGACCTAACGAATCTTGTAAGGATGAACTCCTGGCGGAATCAGAGGACGAGGCTAACAAAAAAATGGAGGAAGTTCCGAATCCTGACTATGGTCCGGTTTCTACAGATAAATCTCCACCATTGTAAGGACGCTTCGGCAGCACTAAAGGTCCTCCTGATTGCAAGGGGATTTGTATCGGTTCTTATCCAGGAACCATGGGTGTGTGGAGGAATGGTTTGTGGAATAAGAATACCAGGATTTAAATACTCAAGGGTACGGGTAAAGGGAGACACAGAGCCTGTATTCTTGCAAATGAAGTCTACATGTTTTTCTCTTTCCGTCGCAAAGCACTGAAGTTTTAGTAAAAGCCAGCCTTGAAATAATTAAATCTCATTATTGGCTGACTTCCCTATATATGGTTCACGATTCAAAGATGCTGCCTTCAGACCTTAAGTGTCTGAAACCGCTTCTGTGGGGAAGAAGAGCCTTATTGTAGGAAAAGGTGCTAATGCACATCACCAGATATGGGAAAGTTCGGATGTCAACGAATGGGGTGATCATCGTTATATTAGTTTCAGACTAGGAGAAAATACTGCAGAAGTGGTCCCTCGGCGAAACAGAAGCAAGGCGGATTGGGATAAATTTCGGCACAAACTCTGCACGTCCATCCCTTCTAGACCAGAAAAGAAAGTGGAAACTGCGGAGGATATTGACAAAATGGTCAAGCGAAACACGAAGGCCCTGAATGACTCGGTTGTGTCAGCATGTCCTAGTGCCAAGCCAAGGGGCAAACAGCAACCCATTGTGGACCCGGGAGCTGGTTGGTCTAAGGGAGGACTGCAGACAATTCTTCAATAGAGCGAAAGCCACATGAGCACCACACGATGGGGACATCTATAAGGCTGAGCTCAGAAACTATAAGGGCGAGCTGAGAAAGACTCGGAACAAATCCTGGGTAGAATTCTGCAGCTCCGTGGAGGATACATCTGAGGCTTCTAGGGTAAGAAAGATTCTGTCCTCGAGACCTATTACGATGTGGTATATCCAGAAGTCTTAACTTTCTTACTAAAAGATGCATTACGGCAGGCTTGGGATCTGTGGATCTAAAAAGATGGGTCTGCAGAGGAAAACCTCAGGGAGGTGTACTGTCTCCTCTACTTTAGAATATAGCCATTAACAATATTTCATTGTATCTGGAAGAAAAAGGCGTAAAAGTATTCGCGTACGCTGATGACGTGGCATTTGCGGTAATGGAAAGTTTCCCAGCACTCTAAGAGATAAATTTCAGGAAAGGCTATACGTGTAACTGCTGTGCGCTACCAAAAGTGGTCTAGGCGTAAATCCGTGCATGACAGTAGTAGTTCCAGAACGTTCCATTTACAGAAAGCTCAAAATACCTGGGTGTTTTGCTGGACATGAAATTGAACTTCAAATCTAAAATTTTGGAAAGGACAAGAAAGGCGACTCTTGCCCTATACACCTGCACGAGGGTTTAGACTGCGCGTCAGGCACAGGTTATATACTGCAGTTGTTATATACTGCAGTTGCAATGCTATATGGTGTTGTGGTTTGGTGGACGTCGCTTCAAAAGTCCACCTATTGTTTAATAGTCAACCGGATCCAAAGGATGGCTTGTTTGTTCATCACAGTCTCACTGAGGACGACACCATCTAATGCACTGAATTTATGGCATTGTGGCTAGACAAACTGCTGCGAACACCGTCTTGAGGCTAAGGGAGTTTTCGCTTTGGTGTTATCCTCGATACAATGTCCGATGTTCCAGGCAGTGTGGAGTACACCCTGCCCGAGCCGAGTTTTGACATCAAGTACTGTACCACTATTCCTGATAAAACCGATTGGAACAACGATATCCGTACGTCTTAGTCATTTTTTCTGTCATGACAGGTCACTGTCTAATCGAAAAACATTGAAGGTTGTAAGTAACGACTTTTACAGAAGCAGTGAGGAAATGGAAGAATAAGAGACTATAGAACACCTTCTGTGTGTGTGTCCCGCAATGGCAGTCAGAAGGAGTTCCACTTTAGGTTCTCATTTCTTTGAGAATCTGTGTGATTTAGCGCATGTGAACTTTCGTTGTTGTTGAGCTTTTTAAAGCGATCTGGATGGTTCAAAGTTAGGAACTATTCTAGAAGGTATCTTCCTTTTTCTGTTCCAGCGGTATCACAATGGAAGAAAACATCTAAGTGAGTCCGTTGACAGACTGCCACTTAAACCTAACCTAACCTAGAATAAAATGGCAATTGGCCGATATTATTTATCCGTTTTGGGTACAGGAATAATTTAAGCATGCTTCCAATCAGATAAATAAGTGCTAGAAGTGAGGATACTATTAGAGAAGTGGGTTATGAAGGTTATTAAACAAGGAACGAGAATTCGTATAAATATAGGGTCAACTGCATCGGAACCTAAAGCGTTAGATTTGATTGCCTCAAAACATTATAAAACCTTCTCACGCACATCACACCGAAACCCAAAGCTGCCTTCGCCAAGTATCTTATTAGGAGTTCTATCATCAATGCCATACAACGAGGCAACTGCATGTACCGGTGGTATGCTGACAAATGTTCTGGTTAATTCTTCTGGGTCTTAGTGACAAATACTAATCTCATTAGTTTTCTCGATTCCAATTTCCTTAATAATTCCCCATTCTCTGGAGTCTAGTTCTGAACCTAATTGATTTGAATAATATTCAGTTTTCGCTGCTTTTATCAAATTCTTAACACTTCTTCTCGTGGTTCGAAATTCATTATGTAGCTCCTGAGTTTTGAACCTCCTCCAAATGGAATACGCTTTGTCCCTATCTTTTATGGCACTCTAAATATATGATTCAAACCAAAGTAAACGTTTCGTAGGAAATCAAGTTGCTGATCCACGGAGACTAATGAATAAAATTCATCCCAATCGAATCAAATTCAAAAAAAATTGTCGTAAATTATATTTCTGAAATCCCGAATCAAATACGTTCCTTCATCCATATGTAGGTTAAAACCATAAGCCACGAATAGTAAATCATGCTTGGAGAAGCAAGGAGCAGAAACCTGATCATAAAGAAGAACCTTGTTTGGGTTGTTAACAAAAAATAGATCAAGCATCGCGTTTGAGGAAGAAGAAAATTGAGTGGGGTGTGTTCTGTTAGTGGGGTATAGGCCAAGCGACAACATGTTATTCGTCAAAAATGGGTCAACGAGTATATTTGAATTAAAGTCTCCCGCGATGACCACTTCATTTTATCCCTGCGTCATAGTTTCCAGTATACCATTGAAGTGACCAAAATAAATGGTATTGTAAGGTCTATATATACAATACAATCAATTAATATTCTCCTATCATTGGACTTGAGATCAATAAAAATATACTCAATCCCATCTCCAGTCTCGATCAGTCGAAATATTGTCTCTTGCGAAAACTGCAACACCTCCCCTGACTGGTCTAAATACAGAAAACCCCTGCATTCCAATAAAAGTGTCGGGTATTGATGGGTTGAGCCATGTCTCTGTAATACATTTAACATCAATACACGAGGTTTCGAATATGTGCCCAAACTCATCGGTTTTATTAACTATACTCTGAGCGTAAGTATGGCAAATTTGCAATTCCATTCTTTGTTTTGCGAGAATTCTAACCAGCTTTCTCGTTGCAACTTCGGAAGCACTGTATATACAGCCCAGTTGTGTCACTAACAGTGTTAAAGAACATTGTTCGGGTAACAGAAGCATACATAACTTGGATTAATAATAAGATTTGCATCCGTTAATTCTGCGGTTCGATGTTAGTTCCCTCACTCACACTACGACCCTCATCAAGAACTTTAGAGTGGTAGATTTGGATACATTCTTTGCTATTGCGGTGCTTAATGTAGACAAGGCCACGAAATGTGTAAGCCGCCTGTACAATATCGTTGTTCTTGAGATGAATGGCATCTAGATAGTGATAATTGGTGTTAGATATGTTTTCAAAGATATAATATTGACAATTTGAATTTAATCCAATGGTATTTAATAGAAGCTTATTGGCATTAAGCTTTTTGTATGTTGCTAACGATTTGATAAAAAAGTTTCTGTCGTAAGGTGACTTAAATTTTGCAATTTTGACTCCATCCGGCGAATTTTTGTTTTTTGTATTATTCCTGTTCTGTAATCTATAAATGGAATTAACACATGGTATGGATATTCTCATGGAGTTATAAACCTTCCCAAAAATATAAATTAAATTCTCATCGGCATTGAAGGGGATACCGTTTACTCTAATATCGCAGGCTAAATGCAAGTTTCTTGTTTGAGGACTTGCATACGAAGATCTCTTATTTCTTCTTTCATAAGTCAGACTTCATTCGAGAATTTTTCAAGATGGCACACTCGGTCATTTTTCCTTCGAAATATTGAGTGCTTTCGACAGACAGACAGACGGACGGACATGCCTTAATCGTCTTGGAATGTCAATACGATCAAGAATATATATGGTTAGGTCCATTGTGTTCATCCTAGAAGAAAGTACAAGAGAAGAATATTCGCCTCATTGTGGAGTCTCAGATTGATATTTCGATGTGTTAAAAATGGAATGACAAGATTAGTTTACCCCCATCCTGTGGCAGAGGGTATGAAAAAAAAGCCACAATATCCAGAGGCACAAAATATAGACATACACAAAGCCAAAAATCGGCATGTTCTGCGATCTAAGTTCGAAAAGTATGCCCGTAGACATATATATTAGGAATTCCGTGCTTAAACCCTCAAATTTGTTTTCCATTCTATGCCCCTAAGCTTGTTAATGTATGGTATCATATCCGCACCCATTTGCAGGAATCTGTTAGCTGCGAAAGCTGGACATTGATATAGGAAATGTTGCAATGTCCCATCATCTTCCACATATGCCCTACACACGGTGTCACTTGCCGCACCTATTCTGTATAAGTGTGCTCTTATTGCTATTTGACCCGTAATGATACCGAGAGCCATATTGAATTTCTGCCTGCTTCCTCTCAATAATAGCCTCGTCTTGATCGTTGTCCATGGCCTTAACTTGGATTGCGTCGCCTGAAAGGTCTCACAATCACCAAGTTTCCTGATGGCAGTTCTCTGTGCCCAATTCATCTGCTCTTTCGGTTCCATTTTTCGTAGTCCGGCAGCCCAACGATGCGGATCGTGTCATTCTCAAAGAAAACGTTAATCTCAATTTTATACACCAGGAACGTCCGAGACCCTGACGCTCTGGTTACTCGCCAGTTTACAATTTACGTAAAGATGTCCACACTCGGCGTTCCATACCTTTGCCACGCATTCCCTGATCGCTTGGATCTCCGCTCTCCTACAGAACCTTATTATGGTCAGTCAGCCGGAAACAGATCTCAGACCTTGGGTCCTCAATTAAGATTCCCCAGATTCACTCTGTCCTTCAGTTTTGATCCATCCTTGTAACACCAACTTTCAGATAGCAATATCAGTGTAGTGTCAAACAAAAATTGCTGCGCAGGTGGGAGTTTCTCTGTGTCGTGTCGTCTTAGGTATCCGATCCGAAACCTCTTCCATGACCTGCTCCTATCCTCTATACATTGCCTTAAATCTCATAGCCATCTCTAGAACAGTCTTCAGTGCCCTGGTAGACGTGTTACTCATCGCCCTGCGTTTATCAAAACAAGTAAGGACGGACTAAAGTCGAGCAAAACCGACTTTTTGATACCCTACACCGCATAGGGTATGCAATCAAAATTACAAACATCCGTACCTATTGTAGAAGACATAAAGGAAATCGCTTTGCAAAATTTTGAGAAGATCGGTTGATAAATGCGTTTGCAAAGAATCTAAGAGTGAAAATGGTGAGATACATATAAATGGAAGTTATATCAAAATGTGATACCATTTCTATGAAATTCACCAGTGATATGAAGAGCCATATCATCAATCTTCATGCCAAATTTCGTGGGGATTAATAAACAAATCACCAAATTAATGCATTATTTGTAAAAATTGGATAAAAATATATAAGGGATCTAAATATATATAAATCCGAAACAATTTCAACCAAATTGGTATACAAAGTGAACATTAAAAAAAACAACATTCAGCCAAATTTTCTAAAAATCTGTCGAGAAAAACGCTGATTAAGGCTCAAATAGTGAAAGTTGAGTGAAACAAATGTATGAGAGCTGTATATATCTAAATCTTAGCAGATTTCTCTGAAATTCGAAAACAATTTCGGGAATCAGAAGAAAAATTTTTATTAAATAAATTATCAAGTTATTGCAGTGTAAGTCAAAATCCGACAAATATGGGAGCTATATTTAAATCTAGACCGATTTCTATGAAATTCAAAAATAATACCGCCCAAAATAAAATGTGGACCGATTGGGACAATAAAGGACCCCGATGAAAGGTATTCAAGAGTAGTGTATGGAAATGATATTAAAACTTGGATCCAAGTATCTAGAGAGCAATCCCATACCTAAAACCTCCCAAAATCTAATAAAAGGTGTTCCGGAGTAGAATACGAATACGAATATTATGTCAAAATTCCAAGTACCTAGGGCGCCGCCTCAAGTCCAAACCGCATCAAAATCAAAAGTGAACCGAACGGGACCATATGGGACTCAAATGAAAGGTATTCGAAAGTAGAGTACATATATGAATATCGAATTTTAAACATTGGGTGTAATTACCAAGGGGACCGCCCCAAAACTAAAACCATCCCGATTGGGCATATTAGACCATTGTGAAAGGTCTATGTCAGTAGAGTTCGAATTTAATGTTGATTTAAGGATTCAGGTATCTCGGCCACGTCCTGTCGACCTGCCGTTCAGCAGGGTGTGTAGACCGCGACAATAAAGGTCTCAAAAAATTGTAATTTGGGTCTTAGCATTGGGGGCCCAACCCCCTCCTGCTAATAAAAACAACACCAAACTGACATGTAAAAGGTCTTGGATAGGAGAGTACACTTTTTACCCTCATAATGGGATAGACAAAGGAGGACCTGCGGATCTTTAACAAGTAAAAGCGTGTTAAGTTCAGCTTGGCCCAATCTTATATACCCTCCACCATGGATCGCATTTGTCGAGTTCTTTTCCCGGTATCTCTCTTCAGGCTAACAAAGGATAAAAGATAAGAATTGCTATGCTATTAGAGCTACATCAAGTTATGGACCGATTCGGACCACATTTGAAGTGAATGTTAGAGACCATAGTAGAAGCCATGGTGTAAAATTTCAGCCAATTCAAATTGCGGCCTTTTAGGTGCTCAAGAAGTAAAATAGGGAGATCGGTTTATATGGGAGCTGTATCTGGCTATAGACCGATTCAGACGTTATTTGACATGTATGTTGAAATCATGAGAGAAACGGTTGTACAAAATTTCAACCAAATCCGATAATAATTAGCCCTCTAGAGGCTCAGGAAGTCAAGATCCCAGATCGGTTTATATGACAACTATATAATTTTAGAGAACGATTTAAACCATACTTAGCATATCGAAATCAAATTTCAGCCAAATCAGATTAGCGTCGTCTAGAGACTCAAGAAGCCATGACTCCAGTCGGTTTATATGAAAGCTATATCAGGTTATAGACCTATTCGAACCATACTTGCCACAGTTGTAGGAAGTCATATCGAAACACGTAATGCCAAATTTCAGCCAAATCAAATGGGCATTGCGTCGTCTCGATGCTCAAGAAGTCAAGACCCCAGATCGGTTTATATGGCAGCTATATTAGGTTTGAAACAATTTAAACCATACTTAGCACAGTTGTTGAAAGTCATAATAAAACACCTCAGGAATTGCGCACTCTAGAGGCTAAAGAAGTCAAGACCCCAGATCGGTTTATATGACAGCTATATCAAGTTATGGACCGATTTGAACCAGTTGTTGGAAATCCACAATAGTTGTTGGAAATCATAACAAAATATCTCATGTAAAGTTTCAGCCAAAACGAATAAGAACTGCGCCCTCTAGTGGCTCAAGAAGTCAAGATCCAACATCCAAGACCGATATGGCCCATTTACAATCCATACGGACCTACACTAACAAAAAGCATATGTGCAAAATTTCAAGCGCCTAGCTTTACTCCTTCGAAAATTAGCGCGCTCTCGACAGACAGACGGACAGTCGGACGGACATGGCTAGATCGACTCAAAATGTCATGCCGATCAAGAATATATATACTTAATGGAGTCTTAGACGAATATTTCGAGGAGTTTCAAACAGAATGACGAAATTAGTATACCCCAATCCTATGGCGGAGTGTATAAAAATGTTGTATCCCAAGTGGTAGCTTTGAAATATGGATGTAGATAAGCAATACAAAAAAAATTAATTTGTGTGGATCTGAACGATACCCCCAGCCCTGAACATGTTGATAGCCACCTTCAAAATACTTGACATTATGGGGCTCAAACAAAATCGAATTGTAGCATGATGCTGAAATTATTTCAGGGCGGCCCCCTAAACTCCCTTCAAACCAGCAATGTTTCTCTACTATGGCAATAAATAATAGGTATTTGATAATAGAAAACGAATTTGATATCCATTTTTGTGGCCAAGTGTTAGGGGGTCATCTCACCCCATAAACTCCCTTCAACCAATTGCAATTTAGGCTCAGATAAAAGAAATTTAAGAGTTGAGCACGATGCTGATATTTTTCAGAGCTAAGAGCGGGGGTTGCCGCCCCACCCTACATACTCCTCATATTTGGACATATATGTAGATTATGGCAAAAAGGCGCTCAAATCTGATATCTGTTTTATGGCCAAGTGTTTCAGGGACGGCTAACCCCATAAACTCCCCCTAAACCACACATATATATATGAATGATATATGAAGCTCAACTTAGGTTTTTGGCTGTAGAATATGAATCTGATTTTCGCTTTCGGAGTAAAGGGTTTGGCTACACCAATTCACCACCAAAACCAAGAGAATGAAGTAGATCTAACATCCAAACTTTAATAGGCGGACCCTGCCCTTGCCCTATTTTCAAAATCGTCAGATCTCGGGTATGGGTGGGGTGATTTAAGCGAAAATTAGTTAATTACAATAACTCCAAAACAGAAATTTTGGTATCCTTATTTAGGGTCGTATATCTAACGTGCCGCTCCACCTATAAAGCCCGCCAAATGAAAGGTATTTGCGACTAAAGCACGAATCTTATATATTGGGAGTCCACCTCACCCCAAAAAATACCACCATACCGGCCATATTTACCGACCATAGCAATATAAGGCTCAAATGAATGGTATTTGGGAGTAGAGCACCAATATGATATCCAAATTTGGGCGAAATATTTGAAAGGCCGTAACTGCACCCTCAAACAAGACTTATTTCCCGGCCTTGCCAGTATAGGGCTCAGCTTGTCCAGCTAATTGTACATAAAAATGAGAAATGTGCATCGACTTCTGGGGTTCAATGCCTCATTTTGTTCATTTCTGATTTCCAGTTTTGGATTTATATGATTTAACCAGTAAGTAAGGGCAAAAGTCGGGCGGTGCCGACTGTATAATACCCTACTCCTACTCTGTAAGTACAATGTGCGAGCTATTACCAATTCTGAAACAATTTTGATAGACCTCGGCGATCAAATATATGTCAAACAGTTATAACTACGGGTGACAAATGACAACATTGACAACATCTGACGAACATATATATGGGAGCTATATCTAATTCTGAACCGATTTCCATGAAATGTCGAGAGTCAAGAGAAAATCCTTCCTGCGGAATGTCGAGAGAATTTGTTAACAAAAGACCATTTTATTGCAATATTACTGCAAATCGGACGAACATATATATGGGAGCTATATCTAAAACTGAAGCGATTTCGAGCAAACGTCACAGATACTGTCACAGTCGTCGAAAAAATTGTTGTACGAAGTTTTGGGAAGATTGGCAATATACATATATATATATATATATATATATATATATATATATATATATATATATATATATATATATATATATATATATATATATATATATATATATATATATATATATATATATATATATATATATATAAATATATATATATATATATATATATATATATATATATATATATATATATATATATATATATATATATAAATATATATATATATATATATATATATATATATATATATATATATATATATCTAAATGTGAACCGATTTCCATGAAATTCACCAGCAATGTCGAGAGTCAAGAGAAAATCCTTCCCAACAAATTTCAAAATGATCGGTTAACAAATGACCATTTAATTGCACTATTACTGCAAATAGGACGAATATATACATGGCAGCTATATCCAAATCTGAACCGATTTCTATGAGATTAAACGGTGATATCGAGAGTCATAAGAAAATCCCTTCTGCCAAATTTCGAGAGAATCGGTTGACAAATGACCATTTTATGGCAGTGTTACTGCAAGTCGGACAAACATATATATACGAGCTATATCCAAATCTGAAACGATTTTTTCCAATTCGATAGGCTTCGTCTCTAGGCCGAAAAACATGCCTGTACCCAATTTAAAGACGATCGGATGAAAACTGCAACCTGTACTTTGCACACAAAGTAACATGGACAGACGGACGGACAGACAGACAGACGGACATAGCTAAATCGAATCCGAAAGTGATTCTGAGTCGATCGGTATACTTATCAATGGGTCTATCTCTCTTCCTTCTGGGTGTTAAAAACTAATTCACTAAGTTATAATACCCTGTACCACAGTAGTGGTATAGGGTATGAAAAGACTTAAGTGGTTTATGCGTGACATTTTTATACCCTCCACCATAGGATGGGGACTATACTAATTTCGTCATTCTGTTTGTAACTACTCGAAATATTCGTCTGAGACCCCATAAAGTACATATATTCTTGATCGTCGCTACATTTTATGTCGATCTAACCATGTCCGTCCGTCTTTCCGTCTGTCTGTCGAAATCACGCTAACTTCCGAAGGATTAAAGCTAGCCGCTTGCAATTTTGCACAAATACTTCTTATTAGCGTAGGTCGGTTAATATTGTAAATGGGCCATATCGGTCTATGTTTTGATATAGCTGTCATATAAACCTATCTTGGGTCTTGAATTTGTGGGTCTTGAATTCTTGGGTCTCTTGGATATCTATAATATCCAATAACTGCGCCAAGTATGGTTCAAATCGGTCCATAACCTGATATAGCTGTCATATAAACCGATCTTGGGTCTTGAATTCTTGAGCCTCTAGAGTGCACAATTCTTATCCGATTGGAATGAAATTTTGCACGTGGTATTTTGTTATGATATCCAACAACTGTGCTAAGTATAGTTCAAATCGGTTCATAACCTGATAAAGCTGTCATATAAACAGATCTGGAGACTTGACTCCTTGAGCTTCTAGAGGGCGCAATTCCTATCCTATTTTATTCTTACTTTCACCAACTGTGTCAAATAAGGTTCAAATTGGTTCATAACCTGATATAGCTGCCATATAAACCGATCTGGGATCTTGACTTCTTGAGCCTCTAGAGCCTCTAGAGGTCGCAATTATTATCCGATTTGCCTGAAATTTTGTACGACGGATTATCTCATGACCATCAACATACGTGTTTATTATGGTCTGATTCGGTCTATAGCCTGATACAGCTTCCATATAAATCGATCTCTCTATTTTACTTCTTGAGGCCCCAAAGGGTGCAATTCTTATTCGAATTGGCTGACATTTTATACAGGTCTCCAACATATAATTTAATTGTGGTCCAAACCGCAGAACAAATCTTTTCTTATATCCTTTTTTTGCTAAGAAGAGATGCCGGGAAAAGAACTCGACAAATGCGATCCATGGTGGAGGGTATATAAGATTCGGCCCGGCCGAACTTTAACGCTTTAACTTCTTCAATATTTAAATAGAATAAACATCCTTTTAGTCATTAATAGGCAAAAACTCATTCACTCATGATACAGGGAATTATTTTTGAAAAAAAAGTAAAAAATCATCACCCTAATGTACACCTTCATGAGGAGTTCCTCTTCCGACCCATTTATTTAGATCTACAGATCCAGTAAAAAAGTTATTGACAGGCAATCCCTAGGAATGGTCGCCCCTCAATATACATAAATATTTCTCAACCTTTATAGAGTTTTTGGCATTAAGAATGACAGACATTTAGGAGAAAAATCTTTTGCCTTCATGTGAAACGGTTTACCCTGCTATGACAGAAGTGTAGCCTCTTTCCATAGATGGGTTATTCGTGAGAAAACTGTTTAAAACATGCTTCATCAATTCTTCAATGTACTTAAACTAATCCCAGGGAATGTGCTCTCCTACAATTGAAATTGCTGGAATTTTTTGTTTTTGTTCTTCTTATTAGTGAGTTTTTGGAAGGTTTACTCTAAACAAGTGGTGGGCAAATACACACATTCTATAGGACATTATTGTGTACGTGCACTGGAACATAAGTCTTGAAAATAGAGAGAGCTTGTGTTAGTTTGCCCACCACTGCTTTGGACCAATTAACAAAGGCCAGAAAATGACATTGAACTGTGGAAAATTTAAACACCTCTTAAAAGGGTCAATGGAAACGAATATAATCGATCACACCACTCTCATGCACACACGCACATAATGAGTAACGGTTTACCATATGGCCCTAAGGGACTGGAAAACAGGCACATGTTTCATCGTCTCAACCCAGCAGCAGCATAATTAATTAGTTTCTCAGAATTATTGAACCGAAGTCATGGACGGTTTAAGAAAACAAAAGAATTGCCGAGAGGAAGATTGAAAGAAGAACACTGGAGGTAGAAGTGCGATATTATCCTGTTTCCTTGGAAAATTTCTAAAATAGGCGCCGAAGCAGTGTTGCCACACGAAATAATTGTTCAAAGCAATTAAGTTTTAGCCCTTGAACGTCCATTTAATGAAAGCAGTGTATATACCTCTGTTTTTCTTTGGTATTTGCGGGAAATTAGTGAAGTGTGAATATCTGTTATATAGTAAACTATTTGGACAGGGCCCGCTCTGCTGCGCCTTCTTTCACTCTCTTATTTTATCTTTGGGGGCGTTGGTACGGTCTTTCAGATATTTCGCCCCAATGTGGATATCATATTGGAGCTCTACTCCCAAATTTCTTTCATTTGAGCCTTATATTGCTATGGTCGGTAAATATGTCTGGTATGGGAATGTTTTTGAGGGTGAGGTAGGGCCCCATGTACCAGATTCGTGATCTAGTCTCAAATACCTTTCATTTGAGTCTAATTTTTAAATGTTTAAATTAGCATTTGGCGGGCCTTGGAGGTGGGGTTGAACGCCCTAGACATCCCACCTTAAATAAGTATATCAAATTTCTGTTTTTGAGTTAATATAAACGCGACAAAAACAAAGTCGCGTAAATCGCAACACCCACCTCTGAGATCTGGCGTTTTTGAAAATAGGGTAAGGGGAGGGCCCGCCGATTAAAGAATGAACTTTAATCAAATATACTTTTTTACACTTTTTTTCTAAAGCAAGCTAAAATAACAGCTGATAACTGACAGAAGAAAGAATGCAATTACAGAGTCACAAGCTGTGAAAAAATTTGTCAACGCCGACTATATGAAAAATCCGCTATTACTTTTTGGGCAACCCAATACATATGTGAGAGCTATATCTAAATCTGAACCGATTTCCATGAAATTCACCAGTAATATCGAGAGTCATAATAAAAATTGCTGAAAATCGGACGAACATATATATGGAAACTATATCCAAATCTGAATCGATATTTTCCAATTTCAATAGGCTTCGTCCCTATGCCGAAAAACACGCCTGTACCAAATTTTTAGACGATCAGATGAAAACTGCGACCTGTACTTTGTACACAAATTAACATGGACAGACGGACAGATAGACGGACGAACAGACAGACGGACATAGCTAAATCGAATCAGAAAGTGATTCTGAGTCGATCGGTATACTTATCAATGGGTCTATCTCTCTTCCTTCTGGGTGTTACAAACCAATGCATTAAGTTATAATACCTTGTACCACAGCAGTGGTGTAGGGTATAAAAATCAACGCGTACCAGATTCAACAGATAATGTTAAGTAGACAACATTGCCTTCTCTCCTACTTGACGTCAGTTGCATTTAAATATGTGTGTGTGCATGGGTATGCAACATATTGATAGATATGTAGAAGAATTATACTCTACACTCGGATTAACTGTAAAATTTGTAATTTGCATGCCCACACGCAGGTAACTGCAGAGTACCAGTGAGTGCCAAATAGCATCCTAATATGGTTTGAATGGCAACACTACTAACTCTGAATGTCATTCCAAGTAAACACCACACAAAAACAACAACAAACAACTCTGAACAAATGGGAGTTATCTAATGTTTGTATGATGGTTGGTACGTACCTTATGCTGCAGTTGCAGTTTGGTTTTTTTTTCGCTGACTCTTGACCTCCTACGTTGCCTAGTGAGAAGAGAAGCTCGTAAACCTTGGGCTCTTTATAATATTTGTTTAGTAGATGATGCTGTTTTAGTTGTTGTTGTCAATTTTTGTCCATGTAATATAACATTATAAATGATAATGCCATTAATGTCTTGGTCCAAATGAGCTGGCAAAAACAATAATAGGTGTGTTTTAGTTTTAAGCTGCTAACATAGAAGTTTGATTTCTATGAAATTTAAAATAAAAACTATTGCGCGGGGGCTAAATCCAGACAAGGCCGACTATTTGAATTCATCACATCACCATAGCAAATATAAGGGCAAAGTTGGGTTAAGGTAGGTATTAAGACTGTTTACTGTGGAAAGTTTTCACAAAACATTGTTTCCCTTGTTGTAGAAATCCTCAAAAGCGCTTTTTGCAATAAAGACATATAGACAATCATCAACATCAACATCAACATTAGGATCAAGAAGTCGCAATTATTATCCGATTTGCCTGAAATTTTGTACGACGGTTTCTCTCATGACCATCAACATACGTGTTTATTATGGTTTTAATCGGTATATAGCCCGATACAGCTCCCATATAAATCGATCTCTCTATTTTACTTCTTGAGCCCACAAAGGGCGTAATTCTTATTCGAATTGGCTGACATTTTACTCAGGTCTCCAACATATAATTTAATTGTGGTCCAAACCGGACCATATCTTGATATCGCTCTAATAGCAGAGCAAATATTTTCTTATATCCTGTTTTGCCTAAGAAGAGATGCCGGGAAAAGAACTCGACAAATGCGATCCATGGTGGAGGGTATATAACATTCGGCCCGGCCGAACTTAGCACGCTTTTACTTGTTCTTATATAGCAATGACCTTCCTGGACAGTTGCGAAACTGTGGTATTCATATGTATGCCGACGACGTACAGCTGTATATGACCTCTTCCCAGGAGAGGCTGATCGATGGCGTACTTCGCCTTAATAGTGACTTGGATAGGATAAACAAATGGGCAAATGCCAACGGACTACTTTTAAATCCAACAAAGTCAAAGTGCCTTGTGATTGGTAGGAATCGGGTGACAATGCCGGCTTATCTAGATGTGGCAATTGCTGGAGCCCCAATTGAGATTGTTTCATCAGCAAGAAACCTTGGGTTGGAGTTTGATGATAGACTTTCATGGAAGAATCATGTCAGTGCAACAGTGGGCAGGACCTATTGCGTTTTACGGAACTTATATATGAGTCGACAGTACACCCCTTTGCTCATTAGAATCCTTTTGGCTATGAAACTATTATTTGTGAAGTAACTCAGGAATAAATTGCACGTAGCCTTTAACGATGTTGTTAGATAAATTTTTGGTTTGCTTGGAAGAGACCGGGAATCTGACTTTGCCCGGCAAGTATACGGTGTCTCATTTAACTCGTACCTTAAGATACCCTCGTTGCAAATGATCCATAAGATTATTTATACCATTGCACCGTCATATGTGGCTTCTGAATTGCGTTTTGCCAACTCTAGAAGAGGTAAACAAGTAATACAAATACGTCATCAGTATCGTGTATCTGAACAACGGCTCTTTGTTAGTGCTATACGTCTCTAGAATAATCTTCCCAATAGTATTCAAATTATAAGTAATGAACGACATTTCAAACCTTCGATTGTCTTTTTTATAACTTTTTATTTATTTATTTTATCAGTGACTTTGATTAAATTGTTAAATTTTCTTTTAAGTTTCTTTTTCTGTTTTTTTTTATATTTTTGACCTTTTTATACCCACCACCGTAGGATAGGGGGTATATTCATTTTGTCATTCCGTTTGCAACAATATCATCGAAATATCAATTTCCGACCCTACAAAGTACATATATTTCGGATCGTCGTAAAATTCTAAGACGATTTAAACGACTAAGACGATGTCCGTCCGTCTGTTGTAAACACTGTAGAGCCTTCAAAAATTGAGATCTTGAGCTGAAATTTGGCACAGATACGTATTTTTGATGCACACTGGTTGAGTTCTTGGACTGGTCAAATCGGAACACTAATGCCCATAAAAACTTTATTTTTCATCCGATATTGCTGAAATTTGAAACAGTGGGTAGTTTGAGGTATTCCGACAGCTGACCCAAATATGGCTCAGATCGGACTATACATAGATATAGCTGCCATATAGACCGATCTTCCAATAAAGGATCTGAAGACCATAAAAGCTTTATTTATTACCCGGTTTCGCTGAAATTTGCAACGGTGGGTTATTTTAAGCCTCCCGACATCTGACCTAAATATGGATTAGATCGGTCCATATTTAGATATAGCTGCCATATAGACCGACCTGCCGGTTAAGGGTCTGAAGCCAATAAAAACCTTATTTATTACCCGATTACGATGAAATTTAAAATGGTGGGTTATTTTAAGCCTCCCGACCCAAATATGGATCTGATCGGACTGTATTTAGATATAGCTACCATATAGACCGACCTGCCGGTTAAGGGTCTGAAGCCCATAAAAGCTTTATTTATTACCTGATTTCGCTGAAATTTGCAACGGTGGGTTATTTTTAGCCTACCAACATCTGACCTAAATATGGATTAAATCGGTCCATATTTAGATATAGCTACCATATAGGCCGATCTCCCGCTAAAGGGTCTGAAGCCCATAAAAGCTTTATTTATTACCCGATTTCGCTGAAATTTGCAACAGTGGGTTATTTTAAGCCTCCCGACATCTAACCCAAATATGGTTCCGAGCGGACTGTATTAAGATATAGCTACCATATAGACCGATCTGCCGATAAAGAGTCTGAAGCCCTCAAAAGCTTTATTTATTAACCGATTTCGCTGAAATTTGCAACGATGGGTTATTTTAAGCCTCCCGACGTTTGATCTAAATATGGATTAGATCGGTCCATATTTATATATAGCTGTCATATAGACCGATCTCCCGATAAAGGGTCTGAAGACCATAAAAGCTTTATTTATTACCCGATTTCGCTGACGCAACGGTAAGTTATTTTTAGCCTACCAACATCTGACCAAAATATGGATTAGATCGGTTTATATTTAGATATAGCAGCCATATAGACTGATCTGCCGATAAAGGGTCTGAAGCCCATAAAAGCTCTATTTATTATCCGATTTCGTTGAAATTTGAAACAGTGGGTAATTTTAGGTCTCCTCACGTCCGTCCCAAATATGGTTTGTATCGAACAATATTTAGGTATAGCTTCCATCCAGAGCGATCTGTCGATAAAGGGTCTGAAGCCCATAAAAGCTTTAATTTTTATCTGATTTCGCTGAAATTTGAAATAATATGTAGTCACACGCCATCCGACCTAAATATGGTAAAGATCGGACTTTATTTAGATATAGCTGTCATATAGACCGATATACCGGTTAAGGGTCTGAAGCTCATAAAAGATTTATTTATTATCCGATTTTGTTGAAATTTGAAATACAAAATTCATCGGTGACTTATATTTATTAGACCACTCAATGTTCATGCCGAATTTGGGTGTATAATTTTTCCAATTTTTACCAGATTGCGGCCGAACTTAACGCCTTTTTACTTGTTTTTATTTACATATTGTATCAGTAACTTTGCAATTTGCTTAAATTGCAAAAATATTTTTTTACCAATTATTATTCTATTTAAATGAAAACTTTTTGAACTCATTGTACTTATCAATTCACCAACCCAGGCTTTATATAAAACAATGTCTTTTGTATGGGTTTTATCATAATAAAATACATATACTACCACTTTGTGAACGAGACGAGGAAAGATACCAGTTGTATCTGCAGATAGACCTAATCTAACATAAATGACATTTCTCAAATTTCCTCATACTTGGCCCTAGTGAGAAAAGCTTCTAAATGAATATAAGTGCCCTGGGGAACTTCCCCCCTTCCCAACATGACGAACCTTTAAACCCCTTCTTCCCATAAACAACAAATTATTGTCTAAGGCAATATTCCAATGTAGACGAGATCACACATCGCATACATCATGAGGTTTCTTTCTCTACCCACAAATATCTGCGAACCGATAAATTCCTAACTATCCAAAATATGTCTTTATGCAATAGTTGTCACTTACATAGTTGCATCGAAAAAAAACACATCTAATATTGGTACTATGGCATTAGAAATAGCACCAACATCAGCACTTATTATGAAATCAACAAGAACAACAATAAAGACTCTTATTACACGCTTAGTCAGTTGCCGACGACGCGAGTTGAAAATAAATTTTCCAAATGTTCGAATGTTCCACCAATGGCATTAGATAAAATAACACCTATCACAACACTTTGACACTTTTATGACTACTTCTTCATTTTTATTGCAATTTTTTTTTTTTTGGTTATGGATATGTGCATGCATAAATTGATACTATTTATAAAAAAAATAAAAAAAAATTTACACTTTTAATTATTCATAAACACGTTGGTAATGAAGAAATTTCATCAGTTGAACAATTCATCTTAAACAAGAGATCTTAATAACAGAAATATGATGACATTTCCTTAGTAAAAATAATGCAATTTGGGTTGATTAGCTTTACAGTTAATTTCTTGGTAATGTTTTTATATTCTGACGTCTTGTTCGACCTTTTTGTTGATTACGAGCTCGAGGTTGTTTCAATAAACAAAGCGGTAGTATTTTTATTTATAAACGTTTTAGGTTTTTAGGGATTGAATATTAATTTTATAAAAACAAAAAAAAAGTAGCCGAACTCAGAACAGATTTCCAAGCACCTCAAGCTTGATCTACTGCACTCCTTCTCCATTTTCTAACATCTAGTTTCGAGAAGTCTTTCTCAACTTGCTTTGTAATAATTTTCGCCTTTCCTACTGTGTGAACCGCAAAGACAACATGACCTAGTCAATGCACCCGTTGTATTTTGATAGGTTTAACCACGCTTATGTTGTCATACAAATCGTGGTTCGTACAACTAGTGGTTCATATTCTCCAACACAGACTGGTTCAGAATCTTTCTCGCAAACACTCCCAGTAGTGAACACCTTTATCTTTCATCTTAAAATCAACAAAAAACCAAAATCGTGCGGTTTGCCGATGATCTATCAGTTATAGTCGAAGTCGAAGCACCTTGACAATGTAGGTTAGGTTAGGTAAGAGTGGCAGTCCTTTACGGACTCACTTAGACAATTTTAAGTCCAATGAGATACCACAGTAGCGACAGGCCACGGCTTCTGGCGTTAATCGAACCCACGACCCCTGCGCTGGTAATCCAAGCACGCTAAAAATTACCGGGCGCCGTAAATGGCAATGTAAAGATGGATACAAACTAATGCATCTCAATTATAAAAAAAGTTCGAAGCTGCTCTTACAAATAGCAGTAGAAGTACAGAGACGTAAACTTTAGACTAAGGTCTTAGTTGAATAATCACTTCTCGGTCAATCAAATACCTAGACGTGAAGAAGACGTCCGCCAGTACTCATGTAAAGTATTCATGCAATAAGGCTGACAATATCGCAAACGCACTTCAATATATCAGAGAATCCCGACAGTATTGCAATTTATCAGTGATTAAATTCACCAACTGACTGGACTACTGTACTGGGCGACACTATGGGAAGATAAGTTGAAAAGATCCGTGCGAAAGAATATTTTTCCGATCTTCAGAAGGAGTTGTGTAAGATTTAAGGCCTATAAAAGCCACATTTATTATCCGATTTTGCTGCAATTTGGGACAGTGAGTTGTGATTCTTCTTCAATTTGACTCAGATCGGTCCAAATTTGGATATAGTTGTTATATAAACCGATCTCTCGATTTAAGGTTTTGGGGCCATAAAAGGCGCATTTATTGTCCGATGTCGCCGAAATTTAGGGCAATGAGTTATGTTGGGCCCATCCAGATTTGGATATAGCTGTCATATAGACCGATCTCCCGATTTAATGTCTTGGGCCCATAAAAGGCGCATTTATTGTCCGATTTCGCAGAAATTTGGGACAGTGAGATGAGTTAGACTCTTCAACATTTGTCTTTAATTTGGCCCAGATTTGGATATAGCTGCCATATAGACCTATTACCTCGATTATAGGTCTTGGGCCCATAAAAGGCGCATTTATGGTCCAAATTAGCCAACATTTGGGACAGTAAGTTTTTTTGGGCCCTTCGACATCCTTCTTCAATTTGGCCCAGATCGGTTTTGATTTGGATATAGCTGCCATATAGACCGTTCTCTTGATTTAAGATTTTGGGACCATAATAGGCGCATTTATTGTCCGATTTTGCCGAAATTTGGAGCAGTGAGTTGTATTATAAAATGTAGAAAGTTGGGAACCACAACTTTAGAACAGTCAGTGAATTTATCTACCTCGGCACCGCCGTAATCGAAACGAATGACACCAGTTTTGAGATTAAACGAAGAATAATACTGGCAAACAGCTGCTACTTTGGACTAAGTAAGCAGTTTGGAAACAAAGCCTACTGTCGACAGACGAAGATTACACTATACAAGACACTGATAATACCCGTGCTGTTATATGGTTCTGAAGCATGTGAAAGCAGATGAGGCAGTGCTTGGAGTATTTGAGAGAAAGATTCTTCGTAAAATATATGGACCAGTTTGCGTTAACGGAGAATAAAGGCGACGTATGAACCACGAGCTGTATGACGACGATAGCATAGTTACACGCATCAAAATACAACGGCTGCGTTGGCTAGGTCATGTTGTCAGAATGGATGAAGAAGCTCCAGCAAAGAAGTCTTTTGAAGGCAAACCGGGAAGACCAAAAGCCCGATGGAAAGATCAAGTTGTGGAAGACACCTCGAAACTTGGTGTCAGAGATTTTAGATTGAGCGCAGAAGATCAAAGCGCTTGGAACGCTATTCTAAGTTCGGCTAGTGGAACAAATATTCAGTCACAGCCAATTAAAGTAAAAAGTAAAGTAGAGTTGTGTTATGCCCTTCGACAACATTCTGCAATATGGCACAGATCGGTCCAGATTTGGATATAGCTGCCATATAGACCGATCTCCTGATTTAAGGCCTTGGGCACCTAAATGGCGCTTTTTTGTCCGATTTCGCCGAAATTTGGGACAGTGAGTTGAATTAGGCCCTTCAACATTTGTCCTTAATTTGGCCCATATCTGTCCAAATTTGGATATAGCTGCCATTTAGACCTATAGCCCGATTTAAAGTCTTGGACCCATAGAAGGTGCTTTTATTGTCCGATTTCACCGAAATTTGGGACAATGAGTTGCGTTAGACTCTTCGGCAACTTTCTGTAATTTGACCCAGATCGGTCCAGATTTGGATATAGCTACCATATAAAACGATCTCACGATTTAGGGTTTTTGGCCCCATAAAAGGCACATTCATAATTCGATTTCGGTGAAATTTGACACATCCGTGACGTATATGGTTCAGATCGGTTTATATTTGGATATGGTTAACAAAAAGGCCAATATTTTGTTCCAAAAAAATTGAACAATGACTTGTATTTATTAGACCACTCAATTTTCGTGTCGAATTTGGTCCAAATCGGACCTTTTTTCGGTATAGCTGCTATGGGGGCATAAATTATACATATTTCAAGGGATTATGACGAAAGGTGGTTTACATATATACCCGAAGTGCTGGGCATCCAATGTTCGGCCCGGCCGAATTTAACGCCTTTTTACTTGTATTTGGTTAATTAGGGGGTGGAAAAACCAATGACGGTTTGGTACTGAAACCAATAACGGTCTGGTGCTATAACAAATAGCAGATTGGTATTGAACCCAATACCAGTTCGGTAATAAGGCTAGTACCGAACGGTACTAATCATTTAATGTCTCATCCATACCATCCAGTATTGTGTTTGTACCATACGGTGTTGCTTTACTATCAATACCGTATGGTACTGAAATGAGCACGTTTGGTATTAACTTTTCTCTGGGTGTATGAGACAGACTATGTATGTACCAAAGGGCCTTCTTTTCTCCTTCAAGGTGTTACAATGAAATGTTATAAGTAATAATACCCCATACCATAATATTTGTGTAGAGTAAAAACGTCAATTTATATGACCCGTCGATATGGGCCAATTTTGAATTAACTTCCACTTTGATTACCATAAAAATCCATTGTAATGATTTTTTTCATAAAAAAAACATGTCTTCTAACAAAGAAAAGTTGACCAAACTCATTGTTAAACATGGAAAAGTGTCAAATGAATAAGAAAATGCCCAAGGAGGAACAAAACAGGACATTATTTTTATTTTGACAAATTCACACCTAACAAAAGCAGTAGCTCTAGAAAAAGAGAACTAAACTTTAGCCTCTGCGATGTGAAAGGAGGTGGGGATTGCGATTCATGGAAGAAGAAAAATAACAAAATAGGACATACAGTGAGACAGATCAACATAAAATTCTCTGAAATAAACAACTCCACAGAGACCATATGAAGGAGGAGTAGGATGGGTAATGGAACACCAATCCATAAATAAAAGGTAATATAGCCAAACAAACAAAAACAAGAAAAAAACACACAGAATGCGAAAGAGAAGAACAATAATAATAGGCAAATTTATAGATATTAATAAAATATTTGCGCACCCTTAGCACACCCTCTGGCCCTCCATTCAACTTTGCTACCAATAGCACCACCACCACTCTGCATTACTTCTACTTTTTTTATATTTCCTTGCTTGTCAACAGCAGCCACTGTTGCGTCAACCATTCATTTTTCACAGCCGCAGCCACCCTCTTTTCAAATTCTTCTTTAGACAGAGGTCGAATAACAAAAACAATACAAAACTACAGACAGGACACCTTTTTGCCCCTGCATGGAATGGGATGTAGTAAGGTGATGGTGGTTGATCTGTCAGCAACACAAAGCCCAGGGTGGATTTGGATAGACCACTAGCACCCGTCTTCGTTCACTTTACTCATCAAAGGTAAGCTGAGAGAAAGCAGAAGCCAGAGGCTGATATTGCAAAAATTGGTAGACAAATGCTGCAAACACAAAAAAAAACCAACAAATTCTAATTTTACCCAAGTGTCAAAGATAACAACATCAGCCAACGTCCTTACACACCACCCATCCACATTTTTCTATTGCCTATCCGACAGCCGTATATGAAAGGCATATACAATTTGCAATTACATTTTGGTTTTATTTTTTTTTTGTCTTCTTAGCGCTTTTGTTGTTGTCGAAATAAAACACGAATCCGAAAAAGGTGGTAGACAAAGCGATATCCATGTGTAAACCCTACAGCAGTAGAATCCGTCTTACAGTTGTGTTTAAAAGTTGTCCTCGTTTTGTCAGATCAATTATAGGAAGGAAGAGCTTAAATCAAATCCTTCAATCTAATTACAGCAATGGCGATCTGACAACAGTGTGAATGGGGGGGACGAACTCCACCCCCTTGCTTATTTTAGCTGTACACCTGCCCTTTGAATAGGCGGATCCGCCCAATGAGGCGGTGCGGATGTTGGTTTGCGATGTTAACGCGCACCACTCACTATGAAGGAGTTAGGATATCAATAAAAAATTTTAGTCGATTTATGACTTCTTCCTAGATTCTGGCCTCAGAATTTACAATGTTGAGGAAATATCTACTTTTCATATTAGGAATAGATACCTATACAAATTAGGCATTTAGGTCATAGACACAACTTTGACGAGTCTCGATGATACTGTTTTGACGGATTGGAGAGTGTCTGAGGAGGCCTCCTTCTCGATTCATAGATATATCTACTTCAATCTGTCTTTCCACTGACGATAATCCATCACACAGGAGTCCTAAGAGAACTAACTGGGACCGATATGCTGAATATGTCCAGGTACAAGGGATCTTGAGTTGGCGGCGAACGAGTTGGCAGGAGCCCAGGTGAACAGCTTGTAGGAGAACTGCCCTCTCATTTATCCAGGTACGCGGTCGCAGTCTGTTTGCTGGAACGTGAAGCTGAGGTGAAAGAGGGAGCAACAAGGCCAATAGTACCAGGCTAGGTACAGATTGGAACCTCTATAAGAAGTCCTTCAACCGTTACAAGGGCGAATTGAGATCGACTAAGAGGGCCTCATATGTCAGCTTCTGTAAGTCGGTGGAGGTGGTGAACTAGTCCTCTAAGTTTGGTAGAGTCTTATCTAAGGACCCGAAGACCCACGGGAGTGTTCTGAGAGATGACAGAACTTGGATGGATTGGAGAGTGTCTGAGGAGGCCTCCTTCTCGATTCATAGATATATCTACTTCAATCTGTCTTTCCACTGACGAAAATCCATCACACTGAAGTCCTAGGAGAACTAACTGGGACCGATATGCTGAATATGTCCAGGTACAAGGGATCTTGAGTTGGCGGCGAACGTGTTGGCAGGAGCCCAGGTGAACAGCTTGTAGGAGAACTGCCCTCTCATTTATCCAGGTACGCGGTCGCAGTCTGTTTGCTGGAATGTGAAGCTGAGGTGAAAGAGGGAGCAACAAGGCCAATAGTACCAGGCTAGGTACAGATTGGAACCTCTATAAGAAGTCCTTCAACCGTTACAAGGGCGAATTGAGATCGACTAAGAGGGCCTCATATGTCAGCTTCTGTGAGTCGGTGGAGCTGGTGAACTAGTCCTCTAAGTTTGGTAGAGTCTTAGCTAAGAACCCGAAGACCCACGGGAGTGTTCTGAGAGATGACAGAACTTGGACGGAGACTAGTTCCAAAACTCTCAAACTCCTTGTTTCCGGGGTGCTCGGACGTTGTCAGTGGGCCGGTGGATCGGTGACTTCCCACGTTACTGTTATCCCTCGGACACAAGGCTGTGCTGAGGCGCTGTCGGTTTTTGATAGAGAATAATCCGGGCGACAAATTCGTTCGAGCCCTTCAAATCAACCGGACCTGATAGGATATCGCCTGCCATTTTGCAAAGGGCGGGGCCGTATGCCATGACACTTCTGAAGGGTATTTTTAGGGCTAGCGTTTTGCTTGGCTTTGTTCCGACTGCGTGGCGGCAGATAATGGTTGTTTTCATTCCCAAGGCGGGTAACTAACTCTCTGCCCAAAAACTTTAGGCCTATCAGTCTGTCGTCTTGAATACACTTGAGAGACTGTTGGATGCGTACTTTAGGGTTCTTCTTGACCCATTGTTGGCAAACGGCTACAATCATGTCTACACCAGGGTCGGGTCGGTCAGTTGATAGTGCTCACCACGACGGTAGTGATGCGTTACCAAAAGGGAAACTTGGGGACAGGTGACTTCACGACTTTCTTGGATATTGAAGGGGCTTTTAATAAAGGGGAGTTGGGGCTATCGCTGTTCTCTGGTTGATATAGGAGTCCCCCCCTTCTGCTGAACTGGATTGATGCTATGCTTAAGGGCAGAATTAGCAATGCATCACTGGCTGAGGGTTCGATGAGGAAGATTGTATCCAGGGGGATGCCGAAAGAGGGGGTTTTATCAAGGAATTCGAAGCAGATGAAAGGTGGGGTGTGAAAAGAGTGAAATTGAGATATAAAATGGTTCCTCACCGCATACTAAAAAATCGAAGGGGTAGTTGACTCAGGAAATGTATCTACTGAACTGATGTCTGAGAAACTATAATCCACATCGCGAAAGTGAGGCAGATTGGTGAAAATATTAAATCCCTCTGTCTCAGACTCCTTTGAAAGGGAAGGGGAAGACTTCGAGAAAGGGTCCGACTATCCCAGTGTGGGTGGGTCATTCACTAGGATAAGTGCCAAGCTCTGCGCCAGCGCCAAAGGACCAAACTCATAAATTGCTTCTACCGTTCCAGATGGGGAAGCATCTAAGGAGAAATCGTCCGCACCACAAGTACACAACGCCCTTAGGAGGTGCCTATAGTTGAAGTTACATACTATTCGAACGCACTAAAAATGCAACTCTGCAAACTCTAATTGAACTCGAGCGTACTTTTGTGTTGACTTACGGGAAATAGGATGGGTATACTTATTTAGTCATTCCGTTTATAACACCTCGAAATATGCATCTAAGATCCCTTATAGTATACATATTCTTGATCGTCATGACATTTTAAGTCGATCCAGCAAAGTCCGTCCGTAGGTCGAAAGTACGCTAACTTTCGAAAGAGTAAAGATATGCGCTTGAAATTTTGCTCAAATACTTCTTATTAGTGTAGGTTGATTGAGATTGTAAATGGGCCATATCGGTCCATATTTTGATATAGCTGCCATACAAACCGATCTTGGATCTTTAGTTCTGAACAAATTTAGCACGTAGTGTTTTGGTATGACTTCCACCTACAGTACTAAGTATGGTTGAAATCGGTTGATAACCTGATATAGCTGTCATATAAACTGATCTTGGTTCTTGACTTCTTCAGCTACTAGTGGGCGCAATTCTTATCCGATTTGGCTGAAACTTCGATTTCCAACAACTGTGTTAAGTGTGATCTAAATCAGTCCATATCCTGATATAGCCGCCATATAAACCGATCTCCCGATGAGACTTCTTGGGCTTCTAGAGGGCACAATTCTTATCCAATACGGTTGAAATTTTGCATGTGTCGTTTTGGTATGACTTCCAACCACTGTTCCAAGTATCGTCTAAATGGATATATAACCTGATATAGCTGTCATATAAACCGACATCTCAGTTTGACTTTTTGATCCTCTGGATTTAGAAATTATTACTCGATTTGCCAGAATTTTCGATGTGGCGATTTTCTATTTGAAAAATTCATTCAAAGAACTTGAGAAATGCGATCCATGGTGGAGGGTATACAAAATTCGCCTCGGCCGAACTTAGCTCTCTTTTACTTGTTTAAGTTTTCCGGTTTGCTTTTGTGGGATTTGTTTGCAGAGCTGCATTTTTAATATGCGCGCATAGTATATAACTCCACCTTATGTTTTGTCATAAGCGCCTGGATGCGTAACTAAGCTAGTCATGATAAGATCCAGCGAAACTTGTGAGCATGAACTCGCTTCGGATGCAGGTGAGGAGGCTAATGCAAGTGTGTTGGAAAATCTGAATTCAGACCATGGCCTGGTTTCTGCAAATAAACGTCTAATTTTGTAAAGCCGCTTTGGCAGCTGCTGACGTAGTTATTATACAGGAGCTATGGCAGGATCAAGACTTAGTCCCTGGCTAAAAATTTCGGTATTCAAACTACTTAAGGGTGCGGGGATAGCATGCAAATAGACTCTGCTATAGCTGAAGTTTTATACCAAGCGTTTTTATATTTTTCTGACCACCTTTGTGTTAAGTCTCTCACGTTTGCTCTTCACTGTATTAGCATGCACAATGCTATGTCTAAAGGTAATATATAAGAAATAAATGAAAAAAGTAATTTATATTTCATAGAGTCTAATTTAATCTCCTCTAATTTTTGCAGAACTTTTCCTTTAGCTTGTTGCTGCTACTGCTGCTGCTACTCCTGCTACTTTCTGTACAGCAACGCCATCGCTGATTCCTATGTCTAGTGGTGGTTGCTGCTTCTGGTATTTTTTTCTCTTATTGCTCCTGTCTGCCACTTTTGTCTGACTTCCTCGTCTGTCTATGCATGTGCCACCCTCATTGTAATAAAATAAAGAAAAAAATATAAATAAATAAAGAAATGAAATGAATATATATTTGGGGGTATATCGCAACATATTACAAGGCACACTTGTACAGTAGGGTGGTTCATAGTCTGATAATTAATGTCACTATTTTAGAGAGTAAGTTATTTTGTTTTTTTGTTTTTTGATTTCAACAACTGTGACTAATGATTAAGTAAAATGTATGACTTACGAATTTAAACCTTAAGACAGATTTTTTTTCTTAGAGAAGTTTTCTTTTGTATGGATAGCTGAACAAACAAGAAGTGGACACGTCTTAAGTTGAACCTTGGGTACTCACCACCATGGATGAAATTTTTTGGTATGTGGTCGTAAGCGCGAAATAAGGCGGGATTTTGTGATATTCATATGTTAAGAAACTAAAAAGTACCAAATAGTACGAAAATAGTGCATGTTTGTCCAGGATGAACAGATAGGGCTTGAATTATGAAATTGAGCTCAAATGAAAGAGCGTCTCGAAAAAAAAGATTTGAAATTACGCAATTTGTACTATTTGGTACGTTTTTTTTTTTGTAAATTGAGCAAGAGTTTCGAATTTTGGTACTTAGGTACACTATGGCAACTTAAATTGGGAGGATAAATGAGGTTTTGGATTTCGGACATTTAGGTAATAGGTTAGGTTAGGTTTAAGTGGCAGTCTGCCATCATACTCACTTAGACGTTTTCATCCATTGTGATATCACGGAAACAGAAGAAGGGTGCCTTCTAGTTCCTACTGTTGAGCCGTCCAGATCGCTTAAAAACCCCCAATAACTTGCAAGTGTTCACATCCGCTAAATCAGACAGGTTCTCAAATAAATGAGAACCTAAAGTGGAACTCGTTCTGACTGCTAGTGCGGGACACACACACACAGAAGGTGTTCTATTGGGTTGCCCAAAAAGTAATTGCGGATTAAAAAAAAAAAGTCAATGCATTTTTAATAAAACTTAGAATGAACTTTAATCAAATATACTTTTTTTACACTTTTTTTTCTAAAGCAAGCTAAAAGTAACAGCTGATAACTGAAAGAAGAAAGAATGCAATTAGAGAATCACAAGCAGTGAAAAAATTTGTCAACGCCGACTATATGAAAAATCCGCAATTACTTTTTGGGCAACCCAATATAGTCTCTTCTTCTTTGATGTTCTCACAGCTTCTGCAAAAGTCGTTGCTGCCAACCTTCAGACTGTTAGCATGTTTTCCGATTTGACAGTGACCTGTCATGACGGACACAATGATTGAGACGCCTGTTCTAGCCAATGACAGCAACGCAGTAGACCTCTTCAAGTCTAGATGAGGCCACATAGTTTTGGAATGCTCACAACCCCCTATTTGTGACCATCTATCATTTGTTGACCTTCGGGCCTGGTCCTGAAAACTTAGTTTACATGTCGCTATAGGCATACCCACAGATTCCAGTGTCCCTGGAGTGTGTTAGGTAGTTCCTAGTCTCGCAAGCTCGCCCGCTTTATAATTCCCTGTGGTATCTCTCTTGCACGGCACCCACAACAGATGAATTTTTAATTTTGAAACGTTCTCCAGGGTTTTATAATGACTGTCTGAGAAGATATTTACGCCAATCGTCGTTATGACATTATATCTAAGCCATTCCACCACTTCCTTAATTGCAAGGATCTCTGCTTGATACACACTTCAGTGGTAGGGTAACCTTTTCGATATGACCAGTTTTAGATCTTTAGAGTACAGCCCAAAGCCCACCTGGTCGTTTAGTTTGGAACCATCCGTATTGAAGTCTATGTAACTTCTGTTACCAGAGATACCGTAGTAATTTTTATCAAAAAGCGGCTTAGGTAGGGTGTAATCCATGCAGCCAGGAACATCGGATATTGTATCAAGGATAACACAGTGTCCGTAGCCGTCACATGACCAATGAAAAAGCTTCCTTAACCTCACGGCAATGGTCGCTGCAATTTGGGTAGCCACAATGTCCAGAGGCATATGATGTAGCATTAAATTCAGTGCATCAGATGGTGTCGTCCTCAGTACGGCTGTGACGCACAAACAAGCCATCCTTTGGATCCGGTTAAGTATTAAGCAGTAGGCGGACTTTTAAAACGCCGTCCACCAGACCACAACACCATATAGCATCATAGATCTGACAATTGCAGTATATACCCAATGCATGACACGCGGTCTAAATTCCCAACTTTTGCCAAGGGCTCTCTTGCAGGTGCCTTTCTTGCTCTTTCCAAAATGTTGGATTTGAAGTTCAATTTCCTATCCAGCAAAACAGACAGGTATTTTGCGCTTTATGTTAATAGAACATTCTCTCTACCCAAGAAAACAAGTTCCACTGTAGGCAACTTGTATCTGCTGCTGAAAAGAACTACTTCTATCTTACACGGATTTATACCAAGAGCACTTTCGGTAGCCCACTTTGCGGTTGCATGTAGAGCATCCAGAATTATACCTCTCAGAGTGCTGAGAAACTTTCCCCTAACCCCAATTGCCATGCCATTAGTATACGCAACCACTTTTACGCCCTTTTCTTCCAGAGACAATAATATATTGTTAATGGCTATTTTTCAAAGTAGAGGAGACAGTACACCCCTTGAAGGCGTTCCTCTGCTGACCCATATTTTTAGATCCACAGATCCCAAGCCTGCCGTAATGCATCTTTTAGTAAGTAAGTTATTAATAAACTTTCTTACGGTAGAGTTGATGCCTAGAAACTCCAACTCCTTCATGATTGACGTCGGTTCTACATTATTGAAAGCACCTTCAATGTCAAAAAATGCTACCATTGTATATTTCTTGACTGCGAAAGAACCCTCTATGTAGCCGACTAGGTCATGAAGGGCTTTTTCAGTGGATTTGCCTTTACTATATGAATGCTGCTGCCGCGAAAGGCAATCTTCAAGGATCTTTGCCCTCAGATATGTTTCTATCAATCTCTCAAGAGTCTTCAGCATAAAGGAGAGACAGACTAATTAGACGAAAATCTTTCGCCTTTGTGTGGTAGGATTTTCCTGCTTTCGGGATGAAAATGACCCTCGTGTCCCTCCATCTTACAGGTATATATGACATTCTGATACAAGCAGAGTATATCTCCTTAAGCCAGAGAACCAGTCTATCAGACGCAGCTTGTAATTCAACCGGAGTCGAAGCTTCTTATTGCCCAAAGGATTTTAGCTGAGACACAACTTCCCTAATAACCAGTGACCATACCAGTGACATCCTCTTCTAGCGCCACGTTATCCGTTGGAAAATTTCAAGGGAAATATGTATCAACGAGTAGTGTTTCCTCACTAAACTTCTCTGACTTCTGAATATACCCCACCGTAAAAGGTCTCGAAGACAGAATCTTCCTTAGCTTAGAGGCCTCAGATGTATCCTCCACGGATGTGCTCAAAAATGCAGTTCTTTCGACCAATCGACAAGAGCCTTTTTTTGAGCGATTGAAAAATTGTGTGGTATCCAACGCGAACAAATTTAACGGTCAAATGTTCATGCAATATTGAATGTATGCAGGTCCCACTATTGCCTAAGGTTGTCTCAATCTCACGATAGGTCACATGACGGTCTGGCAATATCAGTTGGCGCACAGAACCAATGGTTTTTGGTTTTTTTAGTGAACTATGACCTCGCTTAATTTCACCATACCATCGATAAACACTTGTCCTTGATGGAGCCTCATCGCCAAAATTTTTATTAAGTTCATCAATGAACTATTGTTAAGTTAATCCACGTCGAAAGTTGTATACAATAATCGCACGAAAATGTTCACGACTTAATTCCATTTTTTTTGGGCGAGACGAATCTTTTAAATTACTGTAAACAACACAAATAGCGCTCGTATGTCAAAACGTTCTGAGTACGAATAAGCTCAAAAATGTCAAGCTTTACGATAGAGCTGTCAGTTGGCAGATTCCAACACAAGGGTTGTCCAATCTCAAAATATAAAAAGCAACCCTCGTATAAAAGAAATCTATAACTTAATACTCTTGCAACTATTGATTAAAGAAAACCCTGCGTATGAACTACAAACAATTTTGAAAGCTAATATGGAAACACCTTCCTTATGGTATCGGTAAAGGCATAAGCCAGAAGAATTGTCTGTCCCCATAAACTGCAGTGATAAAAAAATAAATGCATTCTTTTATTTTGCCTGTACGCCCATGCATTCATCCTTTCGTCTTTATTGTGTTCGTACTTTTATCACTTTGCCAGAGAGAGGATAACAGAAGACAACGAACATGGGCATATCTTTATTGGCGGCGGCATTTTTTGCTTTTGGTGGCTCGTTGAACATGCATAGGGAACCTGTGAGCGCGCTGTTTGCCGCCTTTGGCTGCCTATATATTGTGGATATGCGTGTTTTGCGCTTCTTTGTTGTAAATTATTTTTAACGAGACAAAAACACGGCAATCTGCTGCGGCTACAAAGGAATCGGATACTCTCTTAATAGGCTGACAGTGGATCCTGGCAAAATTAAATTTTTGGGTTGTGTTCTGTTAAACAACTTAAAGTCACAGTATCGATGCCTTTATTTCATATTGAGCAGATTAAATCACCCATGTTTCAAATTCCACTCTTGTGCACTAAGATAACTTCGAAACTTTGAGCCTTTGAGGGACCGTTGCAGCCACTACGTCACACAGTGAAATAAAAACAAGTAAGACCGTGCTTTGGATACCCACCACCTCGGGTATATATGTAAACCAGCTTTCGTCATAATCCGGTGAAAAATGCATAACTTATGCCCCATTGCAGCTCTATCGAAAAAGGGACAATTTGGACCAATTTTCGGCGAATTTTTGTAAATGTATCCAAATATAGACCGATCTGCCCCATATATGAGACGGATGTCGAAAAACCCAAAATAAGTCACTGTGTCAAATTTCTGTGAAATCGGATTATAAATGCGCCATTTATGGGGCCCAGACTTAAAATCGAGATATCGGTCTATATGGCAGCTATATTCAAATCTGGACCGATTTGGGCCAAGTTGCAGAAAAATGTCGAAGAGCCTAACATAACTCAATGTCCCAAATTACGGCAAAATCGGACAATAAATGCGCCTTTTATGGCCCAAAACCTTAAATCTAGAGATCGGTCTATATGGCAGCTATATTTAAATCTTGACTGATCTGTGCCAAATTAAAGAAGGATGTCGAAGGCCCTAGCACAACTCAATTTCCCAAATTTCGGTGACATCGGACAATAAATGCGCTTTTTGGCCCAAAACCTTAAATCGAGAGATCGGTCAATATGGCAGCTATATCCAAATCTGAACCGATCTGAGCCAGATTGAATAAGGATGTCGATGGCCATAACATAACTCTCTGTCCAAAATTTCGGCAAAATATGGTAATAAATGCGCCTTTTATGGGACAAGACCATAAATCGAGAGATCGGTCTATTTACTTTAATTGGCTATGACAGAACATTTGTTGTACTAGCCGAACGTGGAATAGCGTTCCAAGCGCCTCGATCTTCTGCGTTCATTCTAAAATCTCAGACACCAAGTTTCGAGGTGTAAACTTGATCTTTCCCGGTTTACGTGTACCACCGTGTTTGCTTTCAAAAGACTTCTTTGCTGGAGCTTCTTCATTCATTCTGACAACATGACCTAGCCAACGCAGCCGTCGTATTTTGATGCGTGTAACTATGCTATCGTCGTCATTCAGCTCATACAGCTCGTGGTTCATACGTCGCCTATTTTCTCCATTAACGCAAACTGGTCCATATATTTAACGAAGAATCTCTCTCTCTCAAATACTTCAAGCACTGCCTCATCTGCTTTCACAAGTACCCATGTTTCAGGATCATATAACAACACGGATAGTATCAGTGTCTTGTATAGTGTAATCTTCTTCTGTCAAGAGGTGGTCTTGTTTCTAAACTGCTTACTTAGTCCAAAGTAGCATCTGTTTGCCAGTATTATTCTGCGCTTTATCTCAAAACTGGTGTCACTCGTTTCGCTTACGGCGGTGCCGAGGATAAGATAAAGTTACTGACTATCTCAAAGTTGTGGTTACCAACTTTCTCCATATTCTTTATCTGCTCGGCTGTACAAGGTGTTTTGGGAGTTGAAAATATCCATATCGTCTTATCTCCATTTACTGCGAGACAAATTTCCACTCACTATCTTTCGATTATTTCAAAGGCTGCAGTTACTACTTCCGGTGACCGACCTATGATATCGATGTTGTCGGCATAGGCGAGTAGCATGTGTTCTCTTATGATTAGTGTGCCATATCAGAATATTTAAGATATCACACGATAGGCTGTCTCCTTGTCTCAAACCTCGTTTGGTATTAAATGGTTCGGAGAGATTCTTTCCTATTCTTACTGAGGAACACGTATCAGCAAGTGTCATCCTGCAGAGTCTTATTAATTTTGCAGCGATACCAAACTAAACTCAGACATGGCTTGAAATACCTTTTAGGGTATAGGACTATCGAAAGCGGCTCTGTAGTCAAAAAAGAAATGGTAGATTCGTTGATTCGTCCTTCACGGGTCTTTTCCAGGATTTGCCGCAGTGTGAATATCTGGTCCAAGGTGGATTTACTAGGTCTTGAGCCGCATTGTTAGGGCTCAATTATCTCCTTTTCTCCCGATACCTCTCCTTCATCTAGCGCGTTGCTACTGATTGCAGGGTTGCTCCATATGCAGCATTCTTGGCTTCAGCAGTATCTCGTCACTCTTGGCCGTACCATGGGTTTCTTGGAGGAGGCTTCCGGAACCCAAGTACAAATTTCGCGGCATTTTCCATGGAGTGGGCAATAGTTTGCCACTGTGCCATTATATCATCGGAACAAGGAGGGCTTTCATCAAGCAGTTGGGTCAGTCGAGTGGAGTATGCCGCTGCCATCTGTTGTGTTTGCAGCATTTCAGACCCCTTATCGGGAGATCGGTCTATATGGGGGCTATAACAAAATATAGTCCGATTAACCCGCCTATGGACAAAAATAGGATCTGTGCAAAGTTTCAGCTCAATATCTTTTTTTTTTAAAGACTGTAGAGAGATTTCAACAAAAAACGGACGGACATAGCTAGATCGTCTTAGATTTTTACCAATATGAAGAATATATATACTTTATAGGGTTGTAAATGGATATTTCGATGTGTTGCAAACGGAACGACAAAATGAATATACCGCCATCTTTCGGTGGTGGCTATAAAAAATGTAGAACATTAAAATCGAAAGCCAAGATGTTAATTTTTGTGTTGATCATTGTCTCCTTATATGTCTCTTTTGAACGACATATTGAGACTGATTAAAATTGCTCTGTATATATCATTCTTCACATTAGTAATACTACGGCAATGTTAGTTTTATTGTGGATTCTTGCGCCTTACCCTAAAATACTTTAAGCCTGGGTTCTACTGTAATTTCTTTAAAAATAAAAACAACAACAAGTAAAACCTTGGTAACTTCGGCAGCACCGAACTTTAAATACCCACCACCATGGATATATTAATAATGCTAGTTTATTATAACTCCACTACCATATCCTTTTTCATATTCAAATATGGGCTGGTCTGGATCATATTTGATTCTGGTCCCGATAGCTCCAATACTAGTCACAATTTCAGAGAAATCGGGCAATAAATCCGCTCTTTATGGTATTAAAACCCTAATTGAAATATCCGTTTATATGGTAGCCATATCTAAATATGGTCCGATTTGGACTATACTTGGGTCGGACGAAGGTAGGCTTAAAGCAACTCACTGTTTTAAATTTCAGCGAAATCTGATATCCAACTTTTATGCACTTAATACCCTAAATCGGCAGCACAGTCTATATGGGTCTGGGTCTAATTTCGGAGGTCTTAATACAACTCCCTGTTTCGAATTCCTGCGAAATCGGATAGGTTGAAAAAAGGGTGCAGATATTAATCCGCCCCATGCCACTATGGACATACACCTAAGCCAGTAAAAACTATAAAGTTAACTCTAAAAAGAAAATTTTAAGTTACGAATTCCGTGCTACTTACAAAATCCGTAATTGTTTTCAATACCACTCCCCTAAATTGGTTCATGTCTGGTATTGTGCCTTCACCTAAGTGCCAGCATCTGTTAGACGCGAAAACCGGGCAATGACAAAGGAAATGCTCCAATTTCTCATCATCTTGCCGCACCAATTTTTCATAAGTGAGCTCGTAGTCCTATGTGTGCCGTTATGATACAAATAGTTATCATACTTCTTGCTTCCTTTCAGTAATAGCCTCGTCTTCTCACGATCTGCATCCCCCATAGAATTTTCGCAATCCTACCAACCGTTTCGCTGTTCCACAATGTAGCATGCGCATTCGTCGCCCACTCCCTTAACTCGGACTGCGTCGACCCGAAAGGCTTCGGATTAACCAAGTTTATTGTCGGCAGTCCTCTGGCCTTCACCGCCAAATCGTCTGCCCTTTCATTTTCCCTTACTCCGTTATGGCCCGGCACACAAACGATGCAGATTTTGCCATCCTCAGAGAAGGCGTTAATCTCCTTCTTACACTGCAAGACTGTACGTGACCTTACCGTCCTGGTTATTATTGCCCTTGTGGCAATTTGACTGTCGGTAAAGATGTTCACACTCGACGTCCTCGCGTTAGCACCACACCACGGATCGCACGGATCACCGCCCGCAGGACCGTATTATGGTCAGGCAGTCTAAAACAGTTCTCAGCCACTGGGTTTCCGACGTAGACCTCAAGGCCCACTATATCCTCTAGCTTTGACCCATCCATGTAACATGGTCTTCCAGAGGGCAATACTAGGGTTCCGTCAATCCAAGACTGTCCCGATGGCAGCAGTGCCTCGCACTCGAGTTCAAGGTTCATCTCTGGTATCCGATCGGAAACCTCTTCCCTTCCTTCCAGGTTTCCTATCGTCACCTCAATTATACAGCGATGGTATGAGCTGCTCCCATCCTCATTCCATTCTCCCATCGCCTTAAGTCTCATAGCCGCAGTGGCTGCCTCACACTTAATCTGCATGTCAATGGGTCGGATATCTAGAATAGGAAATGCTCCAACGTCTCATCATCTTGCTGCACCAATTTTACATAAGTGAGCTCGTAGTCCTATGTGTCCCGTTATGATACAAATAGTTATACTGACCTCCTTCTTGCTTCCTTTCAGTAATAGCCTCGTCTTCTCACGATCTGCATCCCCCATAGAATTTTCGCCATCCTACCGACCGTTTCGGTGTTCCACAATGTTGCATGCGCATTCGTCGCCCACTCCCCTAACTCGGACTGCGTCGACCCGAAAGGCTTCGGATTAACCAAGTTTATTGTCAGCAGTCCTCTGGCCTTCACCGCCAAATCGTCTGCCCTTTCATTTTCCCTTACTCCGTTATGGCCCGGCACACAAACGATGCAGATTTTGCCATCCTCAGAGAAGGCGTTAATCTCCTTCTTACACTGCAAGACTGTACGTGACCTTACCGTCCTGGTTATTATTGCCCTTGTGGCAATTTGACTGTCGGTAAAGATGTTCACACTCGACGTCCTCGCGTTAGCACCACACCACTTCACGCTTTCGGTGATCGCACGGATCACCGCCCGCAGGACCGTATTATGGTCAGGCAGTCTAAAACAGTTCTCAGCCACTGGGTTTCCGACGTAGACCTCAAGGCCCACTATATCCTCTAGCTTTGACCCATCCATGTAACATGGTCTTCCAGAGGGCAATACTAGGGTTCCGTCAATCCAAGACTGTACCGATGGCAGCAGTGCCTCGCACTCGAGTTCAAGGTTCATCTCTGGTATCCGATCGGAAACCTCTTCCCTTCCTTCCAGGTTTCCTATCGTCACCTCAATTATACAGCGATGGTATGAGCTGCTCCCATCCTCATTCCATTCTCCCATCGCCTTAAGTCTCATAGCCGCAGTGGCTGCCTCACACTTAATCTGTATGTCAATGGGTCGGATATCTAGAATAGTCCCTAGTTGGCGTGGTCGTCATCGCTCCGCCTATGCCAAGACAACATGTTCTCTGAACCTGTTGTATGGTCCTTATGTTGCACTTTTTCTCCATAGCAGTCCACCAAACTACTGAGGTGTAAGTAAGTATTGGTCTAATTACGCTCCTGTAGAGCCAGTGGATTATCCTCGGATTCAGGCCCAATTTCGAGCCTACGGCCCGTCTACATAGGGCCCAACATCTGCGAGCTTTCTCAATACGATCCTGAATGTGACACTTCCAATTGAGTTTCCTGTCCAAGATCACACCTTTGACCTTGTCAAATATCGAAATCGTCTTATTGAGGAAACGTGGTACGTTAAATTGGCCCACCTTTGTCCTCCATTGAGACCTCTGGGTATAGCCCAGTCATATGCCATATGCAAGACCCTTTCGGCCCTTCTGCATAGCTCGTTCGGATCCTTACCCCTTAGAAGTATTATAACATCGTCTACTTAGCAGACCGGTTCAAATCCCTCATCAGTCAGCATCCGTAATAGGTCATTTATGGTGGTCACCCATAGGATTGGCGATAAAATGCACCCCTGTGGCGTGCCTTGTGCCACTTTCTCCCTTATATTATTTATGCCATGGACACACAATTTATACACCTGTTCCATGGCAAATGGTTTATCCAGTCTCTAAGGACCGGGTCCACCCGGTACTGGTCTAAGGATTGGATGAGTGTGTCGGTCCGCACATTGTTATGAGCCCCCTCGATGTCAATGCATACCGCCAGAGTGTACGTTTTGGCATCGAAGGATTCTTTTATTTTATACACAACCTCGTGCAGGGCAGTCTCCACCGACCTTCCCTTGACATAGGCAAGCTGTTTGTATTTGAGCAGTTCGCTGGATGTCCTACTCTTTATCATGGTATCCACAATACGTTTCACGCGAAATCGGATAACAAATGCGTCTTTTACAGGCTTAAGAATCAATGTGTGCAGATCGGTCTATATGGAAGCTATAACTAAATATGGTGCGATCTGGACCATATTCGGATCGGGTAAAAAGAGATTTATAACAACTGTTTTAAATTTCAGCAAAATCGAACAATAAATGCGCCGCAATGTATACGGCAGCTATTGGATTGCCCAAATTGCGGATTTTTTAAAAGAAAGGAAATGCATTTTTAATAAAATGCAAATTTAATCAAATATACTTTTTTACACTTTTTTTCTAAAGCAAGCTAAAAGTAACAGCTGACAACTGACAGAAGAAAGAATGCAATTACAGAGCCACAAGCTGTGAAAAAATTTGTCAACGCCGACTATATGAAAAATCCGCAATTACTTTTTGGGCAACCCTATATCCAAATATGGTCTGGTTGGGCCCTTTCGAGAATTTAACCTGCGTGTAGATAAAATATGGGTCTGTGGCAAGTTTCAGAACAATTACTCAGTTTTTGAAGGCTGTAGAGTGATTACAACAGACGGACGGCCAGACGGACGGACAGACGCACGAACATCGTAAGATCGCCTTAGAATTTTACGATGATCAAGATTATATACATATACACTTTTTATGGTGGGAAATGGATTTTTCGATGTGTTGTGCAAACGGAATGACTATATGAATATACCTCCTTTCTTGTGGTGGCGGCTATAAAAAAAATGCAAAATGTTACCCTTTTTGGCGCGTAGAATGCTGTATAAACACTTGCCCAAGAAATCCATGCATACAAAGCATTCCCACAAAGAGGCCGTCACAAAAACTGTGCATCCGACATCAAGGCAGGCTAACAAAGAGAACCATGAACAGCAAGCATCCAACATACATACATAGGTAGGAACATGAGAAATTGAAAACATTAACATTGAAACATTGCAACAGAAAGAACAAAACGAAAATTTCACAGAATGAACTGTCAGATCGAAAACGCCCTAAATGAATAAACAACAAAAAAAAACTAACTGAGCAATGTGAAAATGTGGAGAGGACCCACCAACTGACTGACTGTATAAATGGCTAACGTTCATCTGTCTGCAAGCTCCTCCACAGCTCAAAGACAAACAAATATGGGATGGATGGGACGAAAATCGGAGCTGTATGAAAGGAATGGCAATTAAATGCTCTTTTGCAAAGTGCATTGAAAATGTGATGGCATAAGCGAATGTGAACCCATGGTCAGACAGACAAAATTGAAGCAAGAAAGCTGTTATGCAAAATAATTTCTGATTTTTTTATACCCACCACCGAAGGATGGGGGTATGTATATTCATTTTGTCATTCCGTTTGCAACACATCGAAATATCCATTTCCGACCCTATAAAGTATATATATTCTTGATCAGCGTAAAAATCTAAGACGATCTAGACATGTCCGTCCGTCTGTCCGTCTGTCCGTCTGTCTGTTGAAATCACGCTACAGCCTTTAAAAATAAAGATATTGAGCTGAAACTTTGCACAGATTCTTTTTTTGTCCATAAGCAGGTTAAGTTCGAAGATGGGTTATATCGGACTATATCTTGATATAGCCCCCATATAGACCGATCGGCCGATTTAGGGTCTTAGGCCCATAAAAGCCACATTTATTATCCGATTTTGCTGAAATTTGGGACAGTGAGTTGTGTTAAGCCCTTCGACATCCCCCTTGAATTTGGCTCAGATCGGTCCAGATTTGGATATAGCTGCCATATAGACCGATCATCCGATTTAGGGTCTAAGTCCCATAAAAGCCACATTTATTATCCGATCTTGCTGAAATTTGGGGCAGTGAGTTGTGTTATTCCTTTCGACATCTTTCTTCAATTTGGCCCCGATCGGTTCAGATTTGGATATAGCTGCCATATAGACCGATTTCTTGATTTATGGTTTTGGGCCCATAAAATGCTTATTTATTATCCGATGTCGCCAAAATTTGGGACGGTGAGTTAAGCTAAACCCCTTGACATACTTCTGCAATATCGCACAGATCGGTTCAGATTTGGATATAGCTGCCATATTGACCGATATCTACGTTTTAGGTTTTGGGGCCATAAAAGCCGCATTTATAGTCCGATGTCGCTGAAATTTGAGACAGTGAGTTTGGTTAGGCTCTTCGAAGTCCTTCTTCAATTTGGCCCAGATCGGTCGAGATTTGAATATAGCAGCCATATAGACCGATATCGCGATTTAAGGTCTTGGCCCCATAAAAGGCGCTTTTATAATCCGATTTCACTGAAATTTGACACAGTGACTTATGTTAGGCTTTTCGACATCCGTGTCGTATATGGTTCAGATCGGTTTATTTTTAGATATAGCTAGTGTACTTTTAGTATTTGGTCCAAATCGGAACATATTTTGATATAACTGATATGGGACATAAGGTATGAAATTTCCACCGAATTTTGATGAAAGGTGGTTTACATATATTCCCGAGGTGGTGGGTATCCAAAGTTCGGCCCGGCCGAACTTAACGCCTTTTTACTTGTTTTTTTTTAAATAGTGAGTTAAGAATTACTTCTCAAAACCACAAACTTGTAGTTTTTCATAGGTTGTCTTTCCTCAGTTGCTGATGATTAGGTGTCATCACATTTGTTAAAATAACCATTGTTGCAACTGTCCAAAAATTTCCTCTTTTTTCTTGAGGCCAAGATTTTTGGGCCTTTTTAATGAGAACTTTGCACTGTGATGGAGGGTGGTATGAAGAGTTAAAATCATGGTTTTGCCATTAGTAGACAAGTTTTTCAAATGGTACAACAAAAAACTGGTAAATGGTATGGCACTAAAATATTCCAAAATTTCACTCAATGCCTTGCCTACTTACGCAAGTACCCAAACTTTAAAATCATACTAGAGCACTGACAGCAAAAAAATCTTTTCGTGATTTTTCGAATATATTCTAGTCCGATTCAATGCTTTCTATAGCAAAGAAATTATAAAAGTTAGACAAGTATGTGCTATTTTTCAAAACACTTTGACTGACATGGTGGATCGCAATTTTTGATACCTTTGTCAAATTGATTAACGTGCTCTACATACCCAACGGCTATTCAATACAGTGTAGAGCACTTATTGAGCCCTGTTTCAAAACAGAAACACCTTAATCAATTTGACAAAGGTGTTGATGAAGATACATGGTGTATCAGAAATCGCAATCCATCATGTCAGTCAAAGTGTTTTGAAAAACAGCACACACTTGCCTAACTCCTAACCTAACCTAACGATCCTTCTAGAGGTAGAAGCGATACTCTATCATAAAAATATTCCACTAATGTCAATGTGTTAAGCGACCAAGTGACATTCTAAGGTTAGAAGTCACGAAAACCCAACTATATTCGACAGTAGCCTTTCTGATACCTGAATGTTTCAGCAAGAAATAGAATAGAACACACGTTGAGAAAAAAAAATAAAATTTGCGCGCACACGCAAAACAGTTGGGAAATTTTTACGACAAACAAAATACTTTTATCAAGAAATTTTGCTTTTATTGTAACTGTGTAACGTTTTGCTTCAACACATCAAACGAATGCCAACAACCAAAAGCGTGCTAAGTTCGGCTGGGCCGAATCCACCATGGATAGCATGTGTTGAGTTCTTTGCGCGGTATCTCTTTTTAGCCAAACAAAGAATTATCAATAAGAACTATTATGCTATTGGAGCTATATCAAGTTGTAGTCCAATTCGGACCATAAATAAAGGGATTGATAAACATTGTACAAGTCATTGTGTAATATTTCCGTCCATTCGGATAAGAATCGCACCTTGTAGGGGCCCAAGAAGCAAACCCGGATGATCGGTTCATATGGGAACTGTATCAAGCTATAGATCGATTCAGACCATATTTCACACGTATGTTGAAGGTCATGGGAGAAGCCGTTGTACAAAATTTCAGCCAAATTGGATAATAACTGCGCCCCGATTTGTCCTATACTAAGCACAGTTCTTGGAAGTCATAACAAAACAACTCATGCAAAATATCAGCCAAATCGGATGAGAATTGCGCCTTCTAGCGGCTCAAGAAGTAAAATCGGGATATCGGTTTATATGACAGCTATATGCAATGGTCTGCAAGTACGTCCTATTTAGATTGTTTTATTGAGTGGTGGTGACCCAATAGACACTTTCTTCCTAATATTGATATCAGGTTCATGCTTTACTTCCGAAGACTATTCATTTGAGCCCCATATTGCCATGATCAGTAGATAAGTCCTGTTTGGGTGATGTTTTGGAGAAGGGGAGGACCCCCAGAAACTTGGTCCCACATTTGGATACCAGATTCGTATTATACTCGCAAATACCTTTCATTTAAGTCCCATATTGCCATGGTCGGTAAATATATGCCCGATTTAGGGGTGTTTTGGGGGTTGTGGTGATCCCTTAAACACTTGGTCCGACAATTGGATATCAGATTCCTTTCATTTGAGTTCCATATTGTCGTGATTGGTCTATATATATATTTGGCAGGTTTTGGGGTGGGGCAGCTCCCCTAGGTACCCCAACCGAAATTTGGATACCGAATTTTTGATTTTAGGTTACTATAAGAGAGCACAAAAAAAGTTTGCTTAAATCGCACCATCCATCTCCGAGATTTAGCGTTTCTGAAAATGACGGTAAGGGGGAGGGTCCGCCCCCATTCAGATATCAAAAAATTTAGTACCCTATTTTCATCACGGGATCATTATGCACCACCTATGAAAATTTCAAGATCGGTTCAGCCGTTTTTGAGTCTATAAGGAACACACAAACAAACAAACATAAATTGATTTTTATATATAAGAGTAGCTGAGCCCAACCCGCTCTGCTGCGCCCGATAATACTATATTGTACTCTTAATATAGAACTCTAAATTTCAACATTTTTGCCTAATATGTTCCAATTTCTACACTCAAATACCTCTTATTTAAACCCCTGTTCAGGGGTGTGGTGGATCCCCAGAGACTTGGCCCCAAAAGTGAAAGTCAATATCGTGCTCTCCTCCCAAAGTCCTTTCACTTAAGATCCATACTGTTATGGTCGGTAAATATGTCCCACAATTAGATATCAGATTCGCTTTCTACTCTCAAATACCTTTAATTTGATACCCATTTTGTAGTGATTGGTCTATAAATCCATTTAGCGGGTTTTGGGGGTGCGCGGCCCTCCTAGGCACCCCACCTCAGATTCTGATACCAAATATTTGATTTTAGGTTAATGTAAGTGTTAAAACAAATTTTCGCTTAAATCGCCCTTCCCATCTCCGAGATCTGGTGTTTTTGAAATTTGTTATTTGAATTTTGAATTTTGTTAAGGCCCGTCTTAGAGTGGGAAAGTTAAGAATTATACCGCAAACAACCGCAACGAAGTCATACCGAAGATAAATGCTGTATGATTAATTTTGACCACTCTGCCCTCTTTCTGTTCATGTTGGCTTCTCCAAATTAGTGTCATTAACTGGCTGTTTTCAATTGGATTGACTAAATCCATTTGAAAACAGCCAGTAGATGGCGCTAACTAAAATGTTAGTGCTACTACGCACTTGGAGTGGCTTAACGCCTATAACGTTGATCATCATGTCATCATTTTGTCTTTTTTAAATCAAACGATTTTCTGTGGTTAAGAACTAATTTGCCAGTCTTTATATTTGGTGCGATGGCGATAGTTCTTACTATTAAACCACGTAAAACTTTTGAACAAAAAAGTGTTGCCCAGCTGCACGTTGTTTGGTCTTGTCTATCGATGAGCTAAAAATGGTTGCAATCTTATCGTTAAGATTTGCAACTCCTCCTATCACGCTGAACGTATCCCCACACACATTAATGGCCTACATTATGATTGATCGACTGTTTTGGGATGAGGTGATCCTCTAAATATATGTGCCGAATAAGGATATCAGATTCGAAGTCCACAACCATATACCTTTAACTTAACCCCATATTGTCATGGTTGGTGTATACAGCCGTTTGGTGGAAGGTGGTTGTGCGCAACACTCCATCTGCCACTTGAGAACATTTTTAAATGACGCACTCTACTCATCTATATTTATCGCTTGATACCCCATTGTTTTAATGGGTCAAATAACCTATTGGAGGCGATTTTAGGGGTTAAATCACCACCTAGATTCTTCACACAAAATTTAATGTTATATTCGTAATCTGCTCCCAAATGACTTTTATTTGAGTTACATCAAGTTATGAGTAATATTCCCATTTGGTGAACTTATCGGGGGGTGAGGCGACCATCAATTACATGGACCTCATTTTTTTATCTCATATTCGTAGTCTGCTCCCGAATACATTTCATTTAAGTCCTATATTGATAAGTACGTCCAATATGTCTGTTTAGAGCAGTTTTTGGAGTTAGGCGACCCCTTGGATACTCGAACCCAATTTTTAATACCATATTCATATTCTACTCTCCAAAAGCTTTCATTTGATAGCCATATTTTCCCTATCGGCCCACTTTTGATTTTGGGTGGTGTTTTTGGGGTAAGGGGGAGGGCCGCCCCCTTCCGATATCAACAAATTATAAATCCTATACCTCCTTCCTGACCATATTCTTAATCTACTTCCGAATACCTTTCATTCGAGTTCCATACTCTCATCATCGTCTAATAAACCTATTTTGGGGCGTTTTTGGGGTCGGGGCGGCCCCTCAGTTACTTGGATCCAATTTTTGATATCATATTTGTATTCTACTCCCGAGAAGGACAAATCAACACCTACCATCTCTTTGTTGACTACAAAGCCGCTTTCGATAGCCCTATACGTTCAAATGTATTTCAAGCCATGTCCGAGTTTGGTATCCCTGCAAAATTAATTGGAAAATTTTCAGTTGGTGTTTTGGTATCACTTCCAACAATTGTGCTAAGTATGGTTCAAATCGGTTTATGACCTGATATAACTGTCATATAAACCGATCTCTCGATTAGGCTTCTTGAGCTTATAGAGGGCACAATTCTTATTCGATTTGGCTAAAATTTTGCACTGTGTTTTGGTATGAATTGCCATAATTGTACAATGCATGGCTCAAATCGGTTCATAACCTGATATAGCTGCCATATAAACCGATCTCCCGATTTTGAGGCTGTGGAGGGCTCATTACCTGATATAGCCCCAATATAAACCGATATCGCGGTGTAACATCTTGAACCCCTATAGGGCTTACTTCTTAATCAATTTGGGTGAAATTATGCTCAATGACTTCTACTACCAACTTCCAAACCAAGTATGGTCCGAATCGGTCGATAATCTGAAATAGCTTCAATTTTTATGCATTATGCTTTGTTTGCATATAAAGAAATATTGGGAAAAAAGCTTGACAAATGCGATCCGTTGTAAAGGGATATAATATTCGACCCAGCCGAACTAAGCACGATTTCACTTGTTCTATGACTTCTACGGCCCATATCGGTCAACAACTTGATATCGCTCATATATGTTTGAAACACTCATTCCAAGAACTTGAACTCACCTCTCCCTCAGTAGGAGAGACGCAAGAGAATAATATATGTCTACTAAACAAATAAACGTTTGTAGCTATCGAAACACTTTTGTCATAAAATAATTTTTGATTTTACAATGAATGAATGATTCATTTACCGTAGGCGAAGTTTCTAAAGGGCTTACAATAAACAAAGTTCTATAATTCAACATTTATGGCTACCGTTTGATATGTTGGAGCGAAACGTTATTTAGTTACAATAAGAACAAGTTGAATCGTGCTAAGTTCGGGCGGGCCAAATCTTGGGCACCACCATGCATTTCGCTACAAATGTAACCTCATTAACTGAGTTTCTATTTGAATTATTTTGGCCTCAAGAAGGCATATCAGGATATTAGTTCATAGGGGGGCTTGACCGACTCGAGCAAAACTTGTCACTGATGTTGTAAGCCATAAAATAGGTTTTTGGGCCATATTTCAGCCAAATAAGATAAAATTTTTGGTTTCTAACGGCTGAAAAAGTCAAATCCGGGCATCGGTTTATATGGGAGCTATATCTGTTTATAGATAATCATGCTTGGCATGGATATTGGAAATCATAACACAAATCTTTGTTCCAAATTTTAGTCAAATCGGATGACAATTGAGAGCTTCCAGGGGCTCAAGATTTCAGAACCGATATGGCCCATTTGCAATCAAAAAGATAGAATCAGTGCAAAATTTCAAGTGGGACATATGTGAGATACATTGCTGGGACGTATGTGAGATACATTGCTGGGACGTATGTGAGATACATTGCCATGTAAAAACTTCTCCTCAAAGAGGTGGCGCTCAGCGGCACACCGTTCGGATTAGGCTATAAAAAGGTGGTCCCTTATCATTGAGCTTAAATTTGAATCGCACAGCACTCATTAATTTGTGAGAAGTTTACACCAGTTTCTTAATGGAATGTTCATGGGCAAATTTGCATTTGCACAAACGGAATGACTAGATTAATATACCCCCATCCTATGATGGTGGGTATAAAAAAACTCCGTATTAAAAGCGTTTTATTTTTTGATTATTTTTTTTTTTTTTGATTGCTGTGCGTTCGGCCCCAAAAACATCGATATAGCTCAAGTCAAAATTCCATTTAAATTTATAAAAAAAAAAATCATCACATTGCCGCTTATCGCAATTTCCTTAATCTTACCCATGAGTCCAACTTTTATGGTTGTGAAGATGGCTTTTTTTCTTAGAAGCTAAAGAAAGTTTCATGGAAATTTGTTACAGGTTCTTAGTCTTTAATTGAAAACCCGCTTAACAATTCACCCACAAATCCTATTAATAATACCAAGTATGAAGAAACAAATGCTTCCTTCAACTTTGGAAAGCTTTTCCTTATTCGACCACAACAAATGAGATTAATGTGAGAAATGATTGTTGTCTGGCAAAGAAACCGGTTTTGCCACGTACCACGTGAGTACAAATCCCATCAGCTGTGTCCCCCGTATAATGAGCATTTGATAAGAAGTGTGCCTGAGCATTTGTTATTACTGCCATTGTGAATGCAGGAGTCTGAACCTCCCTCGTTGTGCCAAAACCCACAAAAACCAACCGAAACAAAGCGGACAACTTTGATGGCGGTAGTGCCGCGACAGTGCGTTGTTGTGTACGTGAGTTGGTCTACAGACCAAAAACACACAAAGAATTTTTCATTAAAGTTTTTAACGCCATGCCATGGACAAAGGGGTCAGGCATTCGAGCATGCGAATAGAGAGCAGCACGCCTTACAAAGGGTACATGGCAAAGTTTCAAAAGCCTGATGTCTGTTGGTGCGACCTCGATGCGTCTGTCCGTGCTGGATAGAGGGATAGAGGTTGTGTTACATTGCTGGTTACTCTTCGGGGGTCGCGGTTAGGTAAAACTCTCAAAGGAAATAAAGTGCGTGTGGTGTGTTGTTTTTGCCTTTGGACAAGGGGTCTGGCTGGCTCTTTGTGCGGGTACATGAGCGCGTATTAGTGCAGATGCAATGCATGCGCCGTTTCCGCAATTAAGAGCGCACAACAAATTCTCTGGTTCCCTACTTTTCGCCCAACCATTCATGCATCCATCCTTTTGCAGGCTATTGTGTTATTACTTCACACTCGTAATGAGCAAATCCAGGCATTCTCAGACGCTCACGTACCACTGCCACCATCATCATCACCACTACCATCACATGACGGACAAGCCAGCCAGACACAATGACAAATGCAACACACTCATGGCATATTTCGCGTTTATTTTCAAATTTCATTCGATTTAAACGTGAAACGGAAGTAGCAGCTATATACGAGTATGTGCCCTGGGTCCGTCTATGCAAACTCCATTCCACCGTGCCTCCGTCCGTCCGTCCAATTATATGTCCGTCCCTATCTCTGTGGGTTATTCGCCTTCTGGCCGATTTGAATCATTGTATATTTGTCGCCCTGCTTGTGCTCTTGTTGTAGGATGAGGCAGTAGAACAGAGTTGCCAGTCAACTGAATGGCTTAAAATTTTGCTCATATTAATGCTTGACTGCAAGGCTGACTGAATAAAAGACGGCTGTGTCAAAAGAGATGTAAATATGCATGGACGTATCCCATAAAAACGAGAGAAAAGGGAAAATTTAAGCTTTAGTGATACTTTTGAAGCTATAAAAACAAATCTTTAATATTGAAATTCCTACGCTCCCCATCTACTACAAGACAAAAAGGGGTTTTATATTTTTTTCCTGGCGAGAACATTAAAAAAATGCGAAAATCGAACATACGCAAAGCACGAAATTTGAAAATCAGACATTTTTTGGTTTTAGGCGAAATGAAGATGGATGGACTTCGGTGGAGGTTTCTAGATGAGTTATAAAACAATCTGAATCAAAATTTCTGGCACATGTGTTCAAAATTGTAACAACTACGACTCTGTATATGCAAATAGGGCGATGTATATATGGGGGTGGTGTGGACCCCCAGAAACGTGGTCCCGAAAGTGGGTATGAATTTGGTGCTCTACTCCCAAACACCTTTCATTTGAGCCCCACATTGACATGGTCGGTAAATATTCGGGTTTAGGGGTGTTTTGGGGATTGGGGTGGTCGGTCAAACACTTTGCATTGAAAATATATTGGCATTTTCCCTCCTCTTAAACATCATTTATTTGAACCCTGGTGGTCCCCCAGACACTTAGCCCTGAAAAATATGACCATCGTGCTCTACTCTCAAATACTATTTTTTTAAACCCCATATTGCCATGGGTGTAATGGGAGTTAATGGGATGAGCAAATCCCCAAACACTTGGCCCCGAAATTGATTATCATTGTTTTATCGGCAACAACCATCACAATTGAACTCATCTAACATTGGAGACCTTCTGTCAAAAGCTGACGGCAGACTGTTGCAGCTCCGTGGGACGACAACTTTGAACTTGTAATAAGGCGTTTGCAATGGCTGCTGGATTATGCTTCCTTTTCCACCACCGAAAGATGGGAGCATATTCATTTTGTCATTCCGTTTGCAACATATCGAAATATCCATTTCCGACCCTATAAAGTGTATATATTCTTGACCACCGTAAAAATATAAGACGATTTTGTCCGTCCGTCGGTCTGTTGAAATCACAGTCCTTAAAAATAAAAACATTGAGCAGAAACTTTGCGCAGATTCTTTTTTTTTTTTTGGCTATAAGCAGGCTAAGTTCGCATTTATTGTCCGATTTCGCCGAAATTTGGGACAGTGAGTTATGTAAGGCCCTTCGACATCCCTCTTCAATTTGACCCAGATGGGTCCAGATTTGGATATAGATGACATATAGCCCCATCTCTCGATTTAAAGTCTTGCCCCCATATCAGGCACATTTATAATCCGATTTCGCTGAAATTTCACACAGTGGCATATGTTAGGCTTTTCGACGTCCGTGTCGTATATGGCTTAGATCGGTCTATATTTGGATATGGCTACCAAAAAGACCAATATTTGGTTCTACAAAATTGAACAATGACTTGTACTTAATAGACCACTCAATATCCGTGCCGAATTTGGTCCAAATCGGACCATATTTCGATAAAGCTGCTATGGGGACATAAATTATGAATTTTTCACCGGATTATGACAAAAGGTGGTTTGAATATATACCCGATGGGGTAGGTATACAAAGTTCGGCCCGGCCGAATTTAATGCCTTTTTACTTGTTCAATATTTTACTAATTACTATTAATGAATTGGAGCATCTCATTTTTCAATACTTCCAAATTAATGATCCCTCACTGATGTGGTTTCTGTTACAAAATCATCCCCAACAGGTAGCCAACGGAAAAACACATATCACTTTCCTTTTCCTCCTTAAATTTAATGTTAACGGATATAATAAAAAACAAGTAAAAGCGTGCTAAGATCAGCCGGGCCGTATCTTATATACCCTGCACCATAGATCGCATTTGTCGAGTTCTTTTCCCGGTATCTCTTTTTAGGCAAACAAAAGATAAAAGAAAAGAATTGTTATAATATTGGAGCTATATCAAGTTATCTTTCGATTCGCACCATAATTGAATTGAATGTTGTGAATCATTGTGTAAAATTTCAGCCAAATCGAATTAGTATTGCGCCCTTTAGGGGCTCAAGAAATAAAATAGGGAGATCAGTTTATAGGGGAACTGCATCAGACTATAGATCGATTCAGACCATATTGGACACGTATGTTGAAGGTCATGAGAGAAGCCGCTGTACAAAATTTCATCCAAATTGAATAATAATTGCGTCCTCCAGAGGCTCAAGAATTCAAGATCCCAGATCAGTTTATATGGCAACTATATCAGGTTATGGGCCGATTTAAACCATATTTACAAGTTGTTGAAAGCCATAACAAAACACGTCATGCGAAATTTCAGCCAAATCGTATAAGAATTGCGCCCTCTAATGGCTCAAGATTCAAAATTCATCGGTATATATGGCAGCTATATCAAAATATGGACCGATATGGCCCATTTATAATCCCAGACACACTTTACTCCTTCGAAAGTTAGCGTGCTTTCGACAGACAAACGGACGGACATTGCTAGATCGACTTAAAATGTCATGACGATCAAGAATATATATACTTTATGGGGTCTTGAAGAATATTTCGAAATCCTCCATTCAGAATGACGAAATTAGTATACCCCCATCCTATGGTGGAGGGTAAAACCCAAAAGAAAATTCAACATAAATTTATGAGAGTTTATTAGTTTCCTACCACAATCATAAAAATGATATAACCTTTTGTTTCTCACTAACCCCAACGCTACTATAGACCTCCAGCTTCAACTTGTTGAATCCGTAGCACACAACTCCATTAGACTTGTTGAGGTCTGCGGCAGCCGGTCGCCTCATCCATCTACCAATCTTCAAGTCGGTGGTTGTAAAATTGGTCCCTTAGTCTCCCAAGTATGGATTAAGGTTCTGGGGGAATCTTTGGTATCCAAGCACGTGCAATTGGTTGGGAAGAAATATCTTCCTTCTTGACTAAATCTCGTGCTACACCTGGCCACATCTCGTCAATCTTCTTAAGGGTGCAACGATACTTTTCAATTGAGCGTTGATCCCCGATACCAACCTGCATAGCCACAGACTGGTGTAGGCCAAGGTAATTCCGCAAGGACATTGGAGTATAGAGATGGCAATCCATTGACTATCCCACTCCAATTGTTTCTTGGTATGCAGCCCTGTTATTCTCCCTTGTCGACAACTACCATCACCAAGCTGTCCTTAGCGACATTAGCAAAGGTTCCTGAACCCGTATTACCATTGTTTGCTTTAGTTCTTTTGGGCATGGGGTTTCCTCAACGTGACCGCATCGTTTTGACTGACTGCGGTGCCGTTTCCGAAAGTAGACGTGTAGCCTTTGGGGCAACCTGTGCAGTAAATCTCCGAGCTCTATTAAGGGAGCCTCTCTCCTTATCGATAAGAGTTTTGGGATCATTCGCACCAGGCCTCTCACTAAACCTAAAAGCGATGCACCTTTTATAAGCCTAACCTCTTAAAGAGCGTATTGATTTTTGGCGAAGAAGGCCTATGGCCTAGGCAAATTATAGGCATGTGGCGATAGAATAGGTTCTTGCCTTGTCCAGAGGACTCGAACCAGGTGTCTTCGTCACAAATCTCTGCTGACCAGGGTCGGCTAGTGGAGCCTGGAGCTACCGCTCCACCAGTCAAGGTTTCAGTAGCAGACAATATGCTACGGCCTGATACCACCACCGCACCTGTTGGGTCTTTGGAGTCCATTCTAAGCCAAACCCAGGGGTCTAAATCTGCCGCTCCATATATACAACTATCGTAGCTATCCTTGAGTGACTTAAATTTTTCTTTCAAATGTAATGACCTATTACAAGTTGTACAAAATTCTTGCAGAGCGAAATAAAAATACGTCCGCTCCTCTCAAAGGTTCCAACAAGAAAAGAGCAGAACTTATCGCACTGGGCCGGTAATTCACAGGATTGTTCACCTCGCCCCTCTTGGGTCTCTTGTGTATCGGTTAAACGTCCACAACCTCACGCGGTTAGCAAGGAAGGATAATGGACAACCAAGTGTCGAGGAACACATGGACAAGACAAGTGTTGACAGACCATACCTTTCAAGATCTGCAAGAACCCTTTTAATACCTTGTGTTCATGTTCAAAGGGCAAAAGGAGGTCCTTTTTCACTGAGCTTAAACTTGAATCGGACAGTACGCAGTGATATGTGAGAAGTTTTCACCCCAAAAGCGAAGTGCAGAATACGAAAAATATTCCAAATACTAGTGATGGGAGTTACCAAGAAGTGCAGGAATTATAACTTCATACTTTTCAGGGTGCTAAGTAAGGAAGAGGTCAAGAATATTGTTTTGGACAAAACGAAATATGTGTCAGTTCATAGTTGGGTCAATTCATTTTGTGCAGCTAAGAGCTCTGCGTATTAGCACTCCGGAGTCGTTTGGCTCGAATGTAAAAGCTAGAAGGAGTTGTGGATTTCCCTAGCAACAATGATTTCACCGTCAAGAATACCCTCCAAAATGTTACTAATTGAGTCGGAAAGGTCTTCAAAGCCATGTATTTCAGTCTCCCACTCCTTACAACTACGCCTCTGTACAGATGAATGGACGGCTTGCTGGGTTTTATGGTTGACTTGTTGGCTGGAATGGTTCGCCGCTGTATGGCTGGTTTTATAAACGGCAATGGGCAAATAACTACCGACTGTGCAATAATCGGTCTGAGGGCAAAGAGTTTGCTTTGCTCTTCTGATGATGCTAAAGAGTCTGAGAGATTCCCAAAAAAGAGTAAAAATGTTACTGAACTTTCACGAGTTCTAGTAGTTGTTGTTGTTGATGTTGTATAAGCAATATCAACTCCAACGGCGGGGGTTATATTCTAACAAATCATAAGCACAAAAAGTTCTAAATCCATTCTTTTGTCTCGTTTGGCAACTTTTTTCGGGCGGTAGTAGAATTGAATTACAGCTGCCGCTAGACTCACAACCACTGTTGATGGTAGTAGGTTGGGTTGAGTCCTTTTGAGTTAACTATCACCTTTGCAACTAAGCTTCATTTCAAATGGCTTTCATATGGAAAGCCTTATGAAGCTAGGCGGAAGCTCAATTCCATTGTGTGGACAGGACACTAATATTTTCGACTAAAACAGCCATAGAAATGAAACAGGATAAACTGGTTTTTCAAAAAATAAATATGTTTTGCAACATCTGAAGGGAGTGTTTACTATCAACAGGGGGTGCATATTTCCAAGCAATTGTAGCCAATTGTTTTGACAAAGGATACAAAAATTTGCAATGTTCACCATTTGTAGCTAAGAATTCTTGGAGTTTGATTTGCTGGATTAAAGATGTGAAACATATAAAACACTTTATGCATTTCTATCCTTCAAAAATGCAAATTGCAAATTTTTCCCATGATCATTCCCCTAAGGAACAGGGGCAAACTTCTCACATATCAATGAGTGCAGTCCAATTCGAGATTAAGGAGCCTCTTTTTTATAGCCGATTCGAACGGCATTCCGCAGTGCGAGACCTCTTTGGAGAGAAGATTTTCATGGCATAGTACCTCACAAATGTTGCCAACATTAGGAGGAGAAAACCACCGCTGACATTTTTTTCTGATGGTCTCGCAAGGGTTCGAACCCAGACGTTTATGAAGATAAACGCCTGGCGGACATGCTAACCTCTGCGCTACAGTAGCCTTCCATTTATAATTCACTACGGAACAAGTAAAAAGGCATTAAGTTCTGCCGGGCCGAACTTTGGACAACCACCACCTCGGGTATCTATGTAAACACCTTTTCGTCACAATCTGGTGAAAATTGTCTGTGTTGAGTGGTCTAATATATATGAATCACTATTCAATTTTTTAGAACAAAATTTTGGTCTTTTTGGCAGCTCTATCCAAAGATAAATCGATCTGAATCATTTTAAGATCAGATGTCGGGAGGCTCAGAAAAACTCACTGTTTCAAATTTCCGCGAAATCGGGTAATAAATGAAGCTTTTGTGGGCTTCATAACAGCTATATCCAAATATAGTCCGATCAGAACCATATTTGGGTCCTGTGTTAGGAGGCCTTAAATTACTCACTGTTTCAAATTTCAGCGAAATCGTATAAAAAATAAAGCTTTTATGGGCTTAAGACCCTTTATCGGCAGATCGGTCTATATGGCAGCTATATCTAAATATAGTCCGTTTTGAACCATATATAGGTCGGATATCAGGAGGCTAAAAATAACTCAGTTTGAAATTTCAGCAAAATCAGTTTAAAATAAAGCTTTTATGGGCGTCAGACCCTTTATCGGCAGATCGGTCTATATAGCAGCTATATCCAAATATGGTCTGATTTGGCCCGTTCAAGAACTTAACCAGCGTACATCAAAAAGACGTATCTGCGCCAAATTTCAGCTCAATATCTCAATTTTTGAAGGCTGTAGAGTGATTGCAACAGACGGACGGACAGACACACGGACATCCTTAAATAGTTTTAGAACTTTACGACGATCCGAAATATATATACTTTATAGGATCGGAAATTGATATTTCGATGTGTTGCGAAGGGAATGACGAAATGAATATATCCTACGGTGGTGGGTATAAAAAAGTGGAACGTATACTAAAGGGTGGGGCAAGCGAAACCATAACATGCTCGTAAAATTATAAGAGGTCTTTCATAGAGCAGAAAAGAACAACACTCTTCTAGTGTTGGTAGTGGATCAAGACTATGACCAGTTTTGCTAAGACAAAAGGTATGACAAAAATCGGAACTGACCTTTGAGATTAACATCGTACGGCAATGCAGTAACAGGTACCCACCACAGCCATACTATTTGGTTACCCATAATGAGAACATCCATGACTTCATAACATCTGAACGCTGGACTGCAACAATCAGAAGTAAGCTGATTGGAAGGGTGTTTGGAAATTTCCAAGGCTCGTGGCCCCGATTAGATCTTTACCCTGAAGTGTAATACTGGCGTCGAATACTTGACACCTCAACCTGTCTCTAGATGCTCTTCTAGGTCTCGATGTCTGGAAAATGGGTGATCCCGCTACTTAAGCCAAGAAATTATTTAAGCAAGTGTGAATGGTACCAACGCATTTCCTCTCTCTCGCCAGTAGTTAAAAAGGCTTGAGGCACCACTCCTCTCGAATTTTTTGAGGAATATACCATGCGTTAAGCACGAAGACTGCTTTGCATCTGGCTTTCCTTTTGAGGACAACGCTCATACGTCGCTCCGTTCAAACCTAAAACGTTGGATCAGGAGTTATTTATATGGTCGCCCCTCCTAACATATAGGGATTTTGGGAATATGTAGTCGAAGTAGTTTTAAGCACTTTTGAAGCTCTACCAACACCCGCTAAACGGCATCGAGATCGTATCATATGCGCACGATTGCACGATCATGTCTTAAGATTCCCAAGATTGTGACATCTGCGATATGTAAAACGTCTGTTTTTCAACCTTTCCTCTTATTTTTCTGCAAGAAGTACGATGTCCGACACGTCGGCAGCTGAATGTGAGGTTCAATGCCATAACCTTTCCTATCACCAACATTGCCGAAGTACTTGTTTACCGATTCCAATCCTCTGGCTCTGACAACCGAATCGTCTGCCCTCTCATTCCACCTTAGTTCGCTATGGCCCGCAACCCCAACGATGTGGATCGTGCCATCCTCAGAGAAGGCGTTCATCATCTTCTCACACTTTAGTTTACTTTAATTGGCTATGACAGAATATTTGTTCCACAAGCCGAACGTAGAATAGCGTTCCAAGCGCCTCGGTCTTCTGCGCTCATTCTAAAATCTCTGACACCAAGTTTCGAGGTGTCTCCCACAACTTGATCTTTCCATCGGGCTTTTGGTCTTCCCGGTTTGCGTGTACCACCGTGTTGGCCTTCAAAAGACTTCTTTGCTGGAGCTTCTTCATCCATTCTGACACTTCTCACACTCCTGGTTGTTATTGCCCACATGGCCAACTGACTTCCCGTAAAGATATTCATAGTCTACGTCGTAATGTTCATACCGTACCAACTCTTTCATTCTATGATCGCCCCAATTTCCTCCTACAAGACAGTGTAATGGTCAAGCAGCTGGCAAGAGAACTAAGTCTAAGCGTAGTCGTTCCGTTCTATTCTCTAGCTTCAAGACATCCGTAAAGCATTATCTTCCAGATGGCAATACGAGAGTTCCGTCAATCTAAGGCTTTACCGCTAGTAACAGTTTCTCACACATTCGAGCTCTTCTCGGGTACCCAATTCAAAAACTCTTCCAATCCAAACAGGTTCCCCATAGTCCCCTCGATTGACCTGCAATGGTAAAACCAGCTTATATTCCCTACCTATTCTCCCATCACCTTTAGTCCCATAGCCGCAGTGGTTTCCTCACACTTAATCTGTATGTCTTTGGGTCGGATTTCTGAAACAGTCGCCTGTTGGGCATTGAGCCTGTTGCATTAACCTTTGTTGCTATTTTTCTCCATTGCAGTCCACAAAACTATTGAGGCGTAGGAAAGTGTTGGTTTAATCACGCTCCTGTAGAGCTAGTGATCTATTCTCGGATCCAGCCCGCATTTCGATCCTACTTACCGTGTCTGTCTACATGGTCTTTGAGACTTCTCCGTATGCTCCTGAATATGACATTTCCAGTTTATTTTCCTGTCCAAGATCACTCCTAAGTATTTGACCTTGTAGGATATCGAAATCTTTCTCTTGATGAATATGGCGTGTCAAATTAGCCTTCCTTCGTCTTTCCCATAAACAAATAGATTTCAGTCTTATCTGGTTTAACATTCAGACCCCTCATATGCAATTTCCAGAATCCTTTCGGCACTCCTACATAGCTGATTCGGAACATTATCCCTTAGAAATATTATTACATGGTCGTCGAAAAATATGCCTTTTATAAACCTAAGGCCCTAAGGACCTTAAGGCCTAAAATAGAGATATCGTTCTTCACACTCTGCGTTAATGTCGAAGGCCTTTATGCAATTCCCTGTTCCAAATTTTGAAATCGGATAATGAATGTGGCTTTAATGGTTCAAGACAATACATGGGTGGATCGGTCTGTGTGACAGCTATATCTAAATATGATCCGATCTGGATCATTTTTGGTTCGGATGTCGAAAGATCTATGTATATTAGCGAAATCGGTTGATCCTGTTTTATTGATACCAAACGTGCTCATTGCAGCACCATACGGTATTGATAGTAAAGCAAAACCGTGTGGTATCAAACCAATACAACATAGTATGACTGAAATATAAAATGATTAGTACTAGCCTTATTACCGAAATGTATTTGCTGTTAATACCAAACTGTTATTGGTTTAAGTACCAAGCCGTTATTGTTTTAATACCAATCTCGTTTTCACTTGAATATTCCACCCCCTAATGAACCAAACTAAAAATCCATGCTTGTGGAAAGCACGCTTACTTTCGAAGGATTAATGCTAAATCCTTGAAATTTTGTTCAAACACTTCCTATTAGTGTAGATTGTTTGGGATTGTAAATGGGCCATATCGGTCCATGTTATAGCTCCCATATAAACCGACCTCCCATATATACTTCTTGAGCCTCTAGGGAGCGTTATTTTTATCCTATTTCGCTGAAATATTGTACAATAGTATGACGATTTCTATGACATTCAACAGATGTGCCAAGTATGGTCCGAATCGGTCTAGAAACTGATATAGCTCCCATATAAAAGGATCCCTCATTATAATTCTTAAGCCTTCAGAGAGCGCAATTCTTATCCGATTTGGCGGAAATTTGCACAACGACTTCTCCTATTACCTACAAAAAAAATCCGTAAAATATGGCCTGAATCGCTTTATAACCTTGTATAGCTTCTTTAATAACCGATCTCCCAATTTTACTTCTTGAGCGCCTATAGCTCAAAGTCGACTGGAATTTTGCACAATGATATCTACTTCGACTTCCCGCATATGTTCCACGCATGACTCGAATCGGTCCATAACCTGATATTGTTGTAATAATATAGCAATTCTTATCAATTATCCTTAGTTAGCCTATAAAGAGATACGTGACAAACGTGGCTCATAGTGTAGGGTATATAAGATTCGGCCCGGCCGAACCTACTACTGTTTTACTTGTTTCTATTTCACCGTTTTCTTTATTTGCAAATACCTCCACAGTAAGGACCCTTGGGTATAGAATGCCCCCTGTAGCACAGCCAATGCCACTGGTACAGATATAAGGATTGGACCAATGTGTCAGTCCTTACATTGTTAAAAGTCCTCTCATTCAAGGCTTCCTTTATCAGAACGTCAGTTATGAAAAACCTTTGATCAAGCTCTTCGTTCCAAGATTCCGGTGTTTCCGTGAGTCCTTTCAAATCCAGTGGAAATGCGTTTTCATCAAAAGCTTCAACATGTCCGCCGTTGCACAGTGGGCCAAATGGCAAAAAAATTGGAAATAAGTCTACAACTTTTTATCTGTTGATTTTAGCCATACAAAATGTTCTAGACATTTGTAGAGGAGGACATAGGCTTTCAGAAAAGTGCTGTTGTTGGTCCATATCTTTAATACAGGGTGAGCTACAGGGTGTCAAAGTTGACCACTTTTGACTTCTCCAAGCTTCTGGGGGCCATAACTTTTGATCTACTCAACCGATTTACATGATTTAGGACTCTAGAGAAAGAGCTTGACAAGATCTAAAAAACTTATGCATAAAGTACCATGCCATCGTGTACTGTTAAGGAGTTATGAATTGTTTAATTTTAAAATATGAAAATTTGGCCTTGGTTTTTTTCAGTGTTTTTTAAATAACTCCGTCAATTTTAAAGCTATAAACTTCATACTTCACACAAATTATGCCAGCATATGTGTGCATAAAATACAAAAGGAATCACGTGAATATCTTTGGCGGTTTAAAAATGGCATCGTTTTCAATATGAAAAATATTTTTTTTGTCAAAAAATTGCAAAATTTTTCAAAAAAGATACTCCCATTTCCTTTAAGTTTTCGCAAACTTTGGCCGTCAAAGCATTATCATTTCTTTCCATTTTCACAAAGTCGAGGTATTAAGAAAAGTTTTAAGTGCTAATTTGGCTAATTTCGATATCAAACAACACCGTTATCTTAAGACCAAAATGGCCAATTTTTTTACTAAACTTCAAAAGTTTCTCACTGGAAAAAAAGTTCCACGGGGATTTTTTCGCTTTTTTTGAACTTAAATGAAAGCTTAAAATGTTCCCAACATTTTAAGGTATGTCTCGCCATATCCTAGCCATAAATGAGATCGTAGCGATCAAAATACTGAAAAAAGTCAATTTTCAAGTAGTGCTATATTCATTGCTAAAAAACAAGTATTACGTCACATTTTATTGCAAAGATGTTAAATAAACTTTTATTTGGTAACACTTCTTCTACAAAACACAAAAAGAATCATGGAAATATCTCTATTCTATTCCATTTTATGGAACCGGCAATAAAAAAGTCAATTTTTCAAAAAAGTCGAATTTCCCAAATTTTGTTTTTGTTGTCCTAATTGCACATGACACACTATAGCCATATTTACGCAACATACCTTATCGTAAAGGAAATTTTCATACCTTTCCAACAATGTATAAAACATTTCTCAACTCGGATTCTATCTACTCTAAAATTCATTTACACTTCATTAAACTCTATATAAAAATGTCTATTTGTGAAATGGAACCTTATATGGGGCCTACACTAAAACATTGATAGATTTGCCCAGGGTTTACAATACAAATGTGTTAGAATAAAAAAAGGTCTCCTGCCAAAGTTTAAAAAAATTGGAATAAAAATATGTGTTTTAGAGCGAAAACACTTCGCATCGGCGTGCGTTTATATGTATATTAGCTACTCCCAAAATAAAAAAGCATTTTAGTTTTGTATTATTTGATTTTATTCTCTACCAAATAATCTAAGGTATCAAAATTTAAAAGCTCTTTAATTTGAATGGCATCGGGATCGTCCTTATCTATATCGTCACATATTTTTGGTAGCCATTTAGTTCTGATGCTGTATAGTACCGGATCAGACGATAACAATAAATATTGAAGTAAATCATAATTTTGGTTAAATTTGGTGCTCTTTCGGGTATTGAAAAGCCGGAACTGTTTAACATCTCTATTACGGGATTCCTGAGCTTCTTCTGTAAGTTCTCCTAACGGAAGTATGTTGTATTCCACAATTTCCTTGCCATGATGTAAGACTTTATGTACTGTCGGTGTTAAAGCTTTCCACGAATATAAATCAGATAAAATGTTTTTTGTGTCATTACTATAAGCTTCAAATTTGGTTGAATTTATCATCTTTTTGCTATTGATTACAGCCAAAATCACTTTGAATCGTCTTAGCAAGTGTTCATCAAGACCGGTTATTTTAGATGTCGATACGGGGTCCTCAAAAAACCGCCTTGCCGAGTTGCCATCATTTGTGCTTCCGTATCCGTAAAGAGGTTTATCTATTATAAGTCCCTTTTGTTTAAACTCCAACTGGATTCGATTCTTCTCTTCCTGCCTCATTTTGTGAAGATCTTGGTTGTTTCTAGCAGAGACATCGCGGTTTCCAGGGCTAGTCCGATATTTAAGGTCATACGATAAATGCAAACAATACTCCATGAATCGAATTCTACAGTGCAGGGGCGAAATACCGAAATTGAGCGCATTTTCGTTTACTAAATTTTCATCAGACTTGTCCTCGAATTGCCCATTCTTCTTGCCACAAATATTGCATCTCCAATTGGACATAACGCCAGTTAATGCGTTTGCCACCTTTCCATCGATCATAGTGAGTTGTAGTTGAAACGAAACTTTTATATTTCTTCCCAATTGGTTTATAACAATCATGGGTAATGCAGCAATTTCTTCCTTTATTTCGTTCACCAAAGATCGTGTTGTGTTCCGGTCTTCCTTTGTATACTCAAACCGAATTGGGCGACATAAATATTTTGACCCAGGTGTTCTATTTATCCATATATCTTGAAATGCATTTTCTTTCGATGATGAAGATTGGTCCTTGTACAATCTCATTCTCAATGGTACTAATGATGCCATGAAAATTGATGCGAAGTTGGTATCTATTTCTGTTTGTTGCTTATATTCGGAAAATCCAGATGATCCATCACAACCCCATTTGCTGATCAAAACCACTTCGGAATTATTACATGTGTTCAACTGTTCTTCAGTAAAATTAGAAATAATTCTAACAGCTGTATTTTCAACAAGATCAGCAAGTTTCACTCTTGCTTTTAATTCGTCCACGTATATATTTGATGGCACCATTTTCGTCCTGGTGTTGTACAATTTATGTTTTGAGGGTAAACAACCCCATCCTTTTTCACGAAGAGCCTTCCTCATTGTTGAGTATTTGTTTCTTGAGAGGCCTAGGTTCAAAATCAGGGCCAGTGCATCTTCCTCCGTGAATTCTGTAGTCGATTTTGGAGTTGGAATACTTTCTACCATTCTCTTTACCCTTTTCGGAGATGCTAATGGTAAAACATCGACAATTCGTCCAACATTTTTTGGTTGTGTTTTTAACAATGCTGTTTTGAACGTATCTTTTATTAAATTTGGCGGATGTGCCGCCAATAGTTCCTCTTGTTTTTTCTTTTTGGTTTTCTCCGTAACTTCGTCGTATGCTTTGCTAGGCCGGCCGGGAATCAGCGGTTTAATTTCAATAAGTAGATCCGATTTCAGCCACTTCTCATACATTTTGAAAAACTTGATTTTTGCGAATGAACATTCTGGCAACCTTCTCTCAAATGATTTGTAGAATTTTTCAAGTTTGTCTAAAGCGTCTTTATTTAGCCTTATTCCATATATGTGGTCCAAAGTGTAAACAAGTTCCTTAAATGACTCCGTGTATGATTTGGAATCATTTTTGATGTCCCATACAATTTTCGAAAGAGTGGAATACTTCAGTATGACTTCCATAACTTATAAATGTCCTTTACGCCTCTACAAAATATAATGAAGAAAATTTGGATTTTGTTCAAATATTTATGCAATATATTCACAATTAATGACCCATTTCAGGTATCAGACGCAATCGTAAAAAGGGGTCCAAAGTGCCTCTTTTTACTTACTCTTCTATAATTATTTACCTGGACTCGAATTTGGTTAAAAAAAATGACAATGAATTTTTTATGGGTAGGTTTTTTCACATTCATTGATACGGTGGATTTCCTGGGAATTCGACATAGCGAAACAGGTAACATTTGTCTGCATCAAATCTTAACACAAATATATATATATATGCAGGTATATTTCTAGGTTACTTTTTATTCAAAAATCATCAGCTTACATTAAAAATAGATGTAGGTACTATACAAACGCACGCCGATGCGAAGTGTTTTCGCTCTAAAACACATATTTTTATTCCAATTTTTTTAAACTTTGGCAGGAGACCTTTTTTTATTCTAACACATTTGTATTGTAAACCCTGGGCAAATCTATCAATGTTTTAGTGTAGGCCCCATATAAGGTTCCATTTCACAAATAGACATTTTTATATAGAGTTTAATGAAGTGTAAATGAATTTTAGAGTAGATAGAATCCGAGTTGAGAAATGTTTTATACATTGTTGGAAAGGTATGAAAATTTCCTTTACGATAAGGTATGTTGCGTAAATATGGCTATAGTGTGTCATGTGCAATTAGGACAACAAAAACAAAATTTGGGAAATTCGACTTTTTTGAAAAATTGACTTTTTTATTGCCGGTTCCATAAAATGGAATAGAATAGAGATATTTCCATGATTCTTTTTGTGTTTTGTAGAAGAAGTGTTACCAAATAAAAGTTTATTTAACATCTTTGCAATAAAATGTGACGTAATACTTGTTTTTTAGCAATGAATATAGCACTACTTGAAAATTGACTTTTTTCAGTATTTTGATCGCTACGATCTCATTTATGGCTAGGATATGGCGAGACATACCTTAAAATGTTGGGAACATTTTAAGCTTTCATTTAAGTTCAAAAAAAGCGAAAAAATCCCCGTGGAACTTTTTTTCCAGTGAGAAACTTTTGAAGTTTAGTAAAAAAATTGGCCATTTTGGTCTTAAGATAACGGTGTTGTTTGATATCGAAATTAGCCAAATTAGCACTTAAAACTTTTCTTAATACCTCGACTTTGTGAAAATGGAAAGAAATGATAATGCTTTGACGGCCAAAGTTTGCGAAAACTTAAAGGAAATGGGAGTATCTTTTTTGAAAAATTTTGCAATTTTTTGACAAAAAAAATATTTTTCATATTGAAAACGATGCCATTTTTAAACCGCCAAAGATATTCACGTGATTCCTTTTGTATTTTATGCACACATATGCTGGCATAATTTGTGTGAAGTATGAAGTTTATAGCTTTAAAATTGACGGAGTTATTTAAAAAACACTGAAAAAAACCAAGGCCAAATTTTCATATTTTAAAATTAAACAATTCATAACTCCTTAACAGTACACGATGGCATGGTACTTTATGCATAAGTTTTTTAGATCTTGTCAAGCTCTTTCTCTAGAGTCCTAAATCATGTAAATCGGTTGAGTAGATCAAAAGTTATGGCCCCCAGAAGCTTGGAGAAGTCAAAAGTGGTCAACTTTGACACCCTGTAGCTCACCCTGTATTAAAGATATGGACCAACAACAGCACTTTTCTGAAAGCCTATGTCCTCCTCTACAAATGTCTAGAACATTTTGTATGGCTAAAATCAACAGATAAAAAGTTGTAGACTTATTTCCAATTTTTTTGCCATTTGGCCCACTGTGCGTTGTCTGCTCTCACTCCCATGTCGTCTACACTGAAAAACAAGTTGAACCAAAATTTAAGATTTTTCCTTATTCGTAGGATTTTAGCAATGAAAAAGAGCCTAAGAACTAAAACTTTACTTTTTATTAAATATTTACTAGAGGATATGATCATCCATTTTAAATTGGATAGCCATTTTAAAATGGATAGCTACCCCATCAGGTATATATGTAAACCGAATATGGTCCGATTTGGACTAGTTTTGATATAAACATTAAGTGGTCTAATAAATACAAGTCACTGTTCGATTTTGGTTCAAAATTGGTCCTTAAGACAGCTACATCCAAGTATAGACCGCTCTGAACCACATAGACACGGATGTCGAAAAGCCTAACATAAGTCACTGTGTCAAATTTCTGTAAAATCCGATAATAAATTAGCAATTTATGGGGCCTAGACCTTATCGGTCTATATGACAGGTATATCCAAATCTAAACCGATCTGGGCCATCTTCAAGACGGATATCGAGGGGCCTAAAACAACTCATTGTCCTAAATTTCAGCGAAATCGCACAATAAATGCCCTTTTCATGGGTCCAAGACCTTAAATCGGCAGATCAGTATATATATTCAAATCGGATCGGTCCAGTGCCAAATTGAAAAAATATTTCAAAGGGCCTAACACAACTCACTGTCCCAGATTTTATGGGCCCAAGACCTTAAATAGAGAGATCGGTCAATATGGCAGCTATTTTCAAATCTACGCCGATCTGGGCCTAACAGAATTCACTATCTCTAATTTCAGCAAAATCGGATAATATATGTGGCTTTTATGGGCCTAAGACCTTAAATCGCCCGATCAGTCTATATGGGGGCTATATCAAGATATAGTCCCCATCTTCGTAATTGTCCTGCCTATGAACAAACAAAAATCTGGGCAATGTTTCATTTCAATAACTCTAATTTTAAAGACAACAGACAGACGGACATACGCACGGACATGGCTAGATCGTCTTAGATTTTTACGACGATGAAAAATATACCTACTTTATAAGGTCTGAAATGGATATTTCGATGTGTTGCAAACGGAATGACAAAATGAATATCCCCCATCCTTCGGTGGTGGGTATAAAAACTAAACATTTAAAGACACTCCTATTTGTAAGGCTATTTTGCGTCTTTAACTATGGTACACTGTAGTCTTGTCCCAAGGTCATTTTCCTAACATTCAACTATATTTTGACCGACATTTTAGATTTTTTGTCTTTAATAACAAGACGCTAAGTTAATTTATTAATCAAAATTTAAAATAAAAAATCCTTAAAATAAAGGAAAATATTTTTCACCAAAAGGAATGTTTCCTTAAAATGTCGGAAAATTTATCTTTAAGATACATTTGCTAATCTTTGGCTCGAATCTTTAAAATAAAAATAAGGGCAACAATTTTTTCAGTGTACTGGACATGGGTCTTTGAGAGAAACTTTTTTATCTTCGCGGCATCATTGAAGCTTTCGAGCTATTCGCAGAAAAGATTCCAGGAGGAACGTTTTGCATCTCTGATCATCTCGTTGTACTCCGTGAACCGTATGAAATACACATCTCAATAAACGAATGCTTTGGTATAAGATCGTGCGCCGTTTGAAACTTGTAAGGCTTTACTTTGAACTAGTTTTACAACATGTATATGTAACATCCTTTCAGGGGATACTTTCAGATCTTTGACTATTTGGTTGCCATAACGGTGTGGAATCCCTGGAATTCGAGCATTGAGGTGTGGCTGCAGTTTTTTTTTGATGTTATCAGTATTATTATAACGATTTATGGTGCGATACACAAACACTTTGTTCACTTTGAGGTGTTTAAGTTCGCCAACAATAGCCGGTTCATTTTCTAGCCAAAACTAACTCAATTACACTAGTACGATTGTACTTTATTTTAAAATAAAATCACAAACAAATGCCTTTGGTGACTTGTAAAAAATGTAATGAGCTTTCAATAAACCAATTATCATGTAGTTGTCATCTTTATTTTGATAGATATACAAGTGTGATAAATGGTAATAATTCCGGCCAGCTAGCCTGTTGCAGGGCTATATTCCGAAGTAGTTGAGTCAGTACGCTTTCTTGAGCTGTTTTTTTACTGACAAATCTCCGTAGCTAACTGAATTCGAGTTACCAGAAGCACATCTTCTAGTAAATAATTTATTAATACAATTTGTTTACCCTCCACCATAGTATGGGGGGTTACCTGACTTCGTCATTCCGTTTGTAACACATCTAAATATTAATCTGAGACCCAACAAAGTATATATATTCTTGATCGTCTTGACACTCTTAGTCAATTTAGCCCTGCCCGTCTGTGGAAAGCACGCTAACTTTGGAAGGATTAAAGCTAAGCTCGTTAAATTTTCCACGAATACTTTCTATGAATGTAAGAGGATGGGGTCGTGAATGGGCTATATCGGTCCATGATTCGATATAGCTGTCATATAAACCGATCCTGGATTTTGACTTCTTGAGCCTCTGGAGAGCGCATTTGGCTAAACAGAATCAAGATTTTCAGAGAGAACTAAAGAGATTATAATAATTACTATTACGCATATACGGCATAAAGGATCATTGTTTGCATAGTTTGATGTTAAAAAACGCTCCCTGAAGCAAAATAAAAAAAAAATTTTTTTGAACAGACTCAATTGAATTTGAGTGAATAGAATAGGCCGGATCCCATATAATGGACCCATAATCTAAAGTACTACGCACAAAAGTAATATATAATTGTTTAGTTATCATGGGATCTAAAAATTCTTTATTCCAACGCTTGATAAATCCCAGGCTTCTATAGGCTTTATTCGTAATTAGAGAAATATGTTTTCTAAAATCTAACCGTTGGTCCAACAGGATTCCCAAATCATGAATAGAATCCACATACTCTACTATACAATCATTCAAATAATAACATGAATCTATCTTCTTGAGCCGAAAGAAAGACATATATTTTCATTTCAAAGTGTTAAGTTCCAACAAGCTAGTATTGCACCATTTATAAAACTTGTTGAGACCAGATTGCAATATGCATTGGCTTGCCTCCTCATTAAAAGAGTAGAAAATTTTAATATAATCTGCATACATTAGAACCTTACACTGAAGTATTGCATTAGGCAGGTCATTTATAAACAATGTAAATAAAATTGGTCAGAGATGGCTTCCCTCAGATATCACATTAATTTTATTAGAAATAGCATTTCCTATTTTCACCATTTGAGCTCTACCCATTAGGTAAGATTTTATCCAGATCAAGAATGCGTTGGAAAACCCCATAAGATACAACTTTATTAACAATAATTTATGATTAACCTCATCAAAAGTTTGGTGAAGTCGGTATAAATACAACCCGTCCCATCCCAACTTTTCAAATAATTTTGGAATTATGTTCATTTACCGATTTAAATAAAGGAACAGTAAAAGATTCTTTCCAAATTGGTGTTAAATAGCCAGTCTCCAGAGACTTATTAAACATTATAGAGAGAGGAAGTGCTTAATTTTCTGCACAGTATTTAAGAATACATGAAGGGATTCCATCCGGGCCCAGGACCGTTATGTCCAATATGCATTTCAGATTGCGTTACACTGTTGTAATATTTAATAATGGAACAGTAATAGTCGAAAATTCCATAATACCATAGGAATAGTGGTGTGTAGAATTATATACTTTATCAGAATAGGTGGTTTTTAAAAATGAGGCTTATATATTAGAAATTCCAGAGTCATCATCTGCAACATCTTTTCCGAAATGTAACTTCTTTGGACAATCATTTGATCGACGCTTAGATTTAATGAAACCATAAAAAGATTTAGGATTAAATATCAATTCATTCTTCATTCTCGATATATAGCCATGGTATAGTCTTTTATTCAAGATAGTATATTCCGATTTTATGACGTAGTAATTTACAAAGTCCAAGGAAGAACCACTTTTTGCATGAAGTGTTTTAATTTGACTATCAACAACTGTGCCAAGTATGGTCCAAATCGGTTCTTAACTTGATATAACTCCCTTATAATCCGATCTGGGATCTTGACTTCGTGAGCCTCTAGAGGGAGCAATTATTATTCGATTTGCCTAAATTTAGCATGAAGAGTCTTGTTATGACTTCCAAAAACTGTGCGAAGTATGGTCTAAATCGTTCCATATCCTGATATAGCTCCCATATAAACAGATCTGCCAATTTTATTTCTTGAGCCACTATAGGGCAAAATTATTATCAGATTTGGCTGAAATTTTGCGCAATGAATTCCAACTTGGTCTCCAGCAGCCAAACAAACTATGGTTTCAATCGGTTCATAATTTGGTATAGGTCAAATAGCATAGCAATTCTTATCAATTATCCTTTGTTTGCCTATAAAGAGATATCGGCCAAAGGACTTGATAAATGCGATCCATGGTGGAACCCCGACTTAACTTACCACGCTTTTATTTGTTTTAATTATCTCATCAATATTGAAACTACCACTCTCGAACTTTGACTCCGACCAAGTGAATTGAACTATTTACACGATTCAAAATCGCAGTAATCCAGCCTTGGATTCCGACTCCGGGTACATTTCCCCGCTCCTACTCTGCAGCCTTGATATCTTTGGACAAGAGACACAACATACCTCTGTATTGCAGATGTGAATAAATTCATACCATTATCATGACTAAATGTTGGCTAAATCATCGAAATTCACAATAAAACAACAGTTTATATCTTGTGTTCATGAAAATTTTATTCTAACGGAACAAAGCCTTTGTAGCCAAATGAGCTAAGCCTTTAAAGAGGCTGTCAAATAAATGTTCATGTAACTTATCCTAAATCCTCTCGAAAATAGCGTATGCTTACCTCTCTAAAGGATGTGATGCATGGCGAGCCTTAAAAGTGCTCTAAAACTTTAACGATATGATGAAAATTGATTTCGGAAACTTATATAATCCCATAATCAAAATCATTACAAAATTCGATATAGCCCATCATCGAACTCAACCTGTCTATAGAAAAAAAAATGTGATAGCTTTATATGTTGATATATGTATGACAATTTCAAATTTTTTAACAGAATCTTAAGGGCATGAGGCAGACATTTTTCATTTTCTCGTTTTTTAGGTTTTTACTCCACAGGGGTTTGTTTCTCTGCTAACAATGGCTTTCGTTCACATTTAAAATGTAAGTAAAGCAAATAAATGTAGACGATTTTGATTATAACCCTCGTTACCTTTTGTTTGGAATGTTCCTCTGCGTTCCCATATCATCTGGAGATTTTTCTCCACCATTTTGGAGTTCAATGAACTTGTAAGACAAGTATCATCAACCTTTCTGTATGAAATAACCCCCAACGAATGAGCTGAGTTTCAGCCAAACCAAAACTGACCTACCCTTTAGAAATTGAAAGCTGTAGACTTTTGCAACCCCAAAAATATTCTCATACCACATTCTCGCCCCCAATTCTAGCCAAAAACTACCCTGAGTCATCGCCCTCTGCTTTTCGTCTAGTTGAATGCCTTTATTTGCCTAACTTTTTGGCCTAACACATACTCCCACACACACACACACACGTGAGCACATGAATTCCGTCAAGAAGGCCAGACCAACACCACCCCAACGCCATCATAAAACAGTCTGTTACAGGATTATAGGAAGACTATTTTGTTATTTATTATTCGAAATATTTGTAATAAGGAAAACATGTTACTAACAAATCTCCCCTTCGTCAAAATGCCCAAGAGGGTGGCATTACTGTTTGAATTTCTTTCTTTGTATTTGGGCATTGCAATTGCAAAGGATATTTGTTTACCTTTATGACTGGAATCGAAGACAAGATGGACAAGGACTGGGAGGGAAAAGGCAATAGCTTCGAATTGGGCAAAGGGAACACTTGAAAGCCCTACACAGGAAAATGTTTTGAGAGTTGGTCCATTTGGCAGTGTACTTTGGGGAACATGAAGAAAGGAATTCACTGCTTTATAGTACTCGTAGGCACAGAGCAAGACACCTTTGGGGAGAATGAGGGGACTCATAAGATCCTTTATTCGGCATTACACACCTTTACGCCTTATATTGTATTTATTTTTCTTGGTACAGATGGCATCTTTCTCAAGATGACGCAGGAGGGTTTCGACTGTGTGGCTGGCAGAGGCGTAGGATTGTTTTGGTATAATATTGGATACTCCTGTGTATCCTTATAAAGGAGCAGGGGGGTGGTAGTCTTCATACCGAAATCGAAGAAGTTGGAATGGAATTCGGCTAAGCACTTTAGATGAACTAATCTCTCCTTCTTCTTCATTAGAATGTTGATTCGAATTTGATATTTCATGCATTATAGGTGCCATACGATGGTGTGTACTCTTCACTTTAAGGATTGCATGTGTCTGGACATTGTGGCAGCCTTTCATAATATACGTTAATCGGCCATAGAGGTCGCATTTAGGAATACGATCGTGAATCAATTTTGCCCATGCACATTCCATTAAGGAACTGGGGCAAACTTCTCACATACCAATTAATACTGTCCTATTCAAGTTTTAATCGCGATGATTAGGAACCTCTTTTTAGTTGCCGAGTCCTAACGGCGAGCCGCAGTGCAATACATCTTTTGGGAGAAGTTTTAAGTTAGGTACCATGACATCGTGGTACCAAACAAATGTTGCCAACATAACCACCTCTGAAAAATCTTTTTGATGTTCTCGCCAAAATTCGTACCCAGACGTTCAGCGTCATAAGGGGATAAGCGCTACAGAGGGCTCCGGGGATGGCTTTGGGTTTGGTTAATTGGAAAAACACGAACAGTATTGTGTCCACCTCGAAAAACATGAATACAAGAAAATATTTCCACAGGGCGGAGTAAGTGGTATAGAGATTTAGTCCAGACTTAGGATGACAGAGTTAGCGCTTATGCTGATACCTTGACTATTCTTGCCACCGGGAACTTCTGGAGGTTATGGTGATTGCGCTCAGGGCTATGGGGTACAGCTTAGGGTTTCATGATGGGAGGAGTATGTGGAGCCTGTTTTTGCGAAGTAGGAAAGTGCTTGAGTTCATATTACTGAAACTGCTAGGAATAATCTTGGAGCTATGAAGGTCGGCATTCTGCAGACTGACTACCTAACGAGAGTAAGCATTATGGACAATAGTCTGCTTGTACTTGTGCCCATTAGCGAAGCCACTTCAGCTTTCTGGGGAGGGGGCTAAAGCCCTTTGATCAGCAATAAAATTAGCACATTTGATCGAAAACAATGGAATATTCGAAATTCTGGGGGTCTACAACTTTTCTGAGGGGGTGATTAGCCCACCCCATTGGATGGAACATGGCTCGAAGATGGAAGGAAATGCATCGAATATGTATTGAAAATGTATCGAAGATGGATCGAAAATGAATTGAAGATTAATCTAAGAAGAATGAGGAATCCAAGAAAAAGCGAAGAGGAATATCGATGGCGGAACGAAAATGAATTGAAGATCAATTGAGGATGAATCGAATATGAGTCGAAGAAGTATCAAAGAGATATCGCAGAAGAATCGAAGAGAACTCGAGTATGATTTGAATATTAACTGAATAGGGATCGAAGATGGATTTAAGATAAAGCGAAGGTTAATGGAAGGTTAATCGAAAATGGATCAAACATTAATTGGCAACGGATCGGAGATGAATCGAAGATGGATTGAAGTTTTATCGAAAATGGATCGAAGATATATAGGAAATGGATCAAAGGTCGATCGAAAATGTATTGAAGCAGGATCGGAATGTATCGAAAATAGAAGATAAATCGAAGATGAATTGAAGTAGATCGAATATGAATCGAATTTGAATCGAATTTGAATCGGCGACGGTTTGAAGATGCATCGAAGATGGATTGAAGATTCATCGAAAATGGGTGGAAGATATATCGGAAATGGATCAAAGGTCGATCGAAAATGTATCGATGGTGCGACGAGGTAGGATCGCAATGTTTCGAAGATGGATTGAAAGTGAATGAAAGATAAATCGAAGATGAATTGAAGATTAATCGAATAGAAATTGAAGAAGAATCGGTAATGAATATCTAAGGTTGATCGAAAAAGAATTAAAGATAAATTGAGTATGAATCGAATATGAGTCGAAGAAGAATCGAAGAAGGGTCGCAATAGAATCGATGATGGATCGAAGATGAATTGCAGATCAATCGAAGATGAATTGAAGATGAATTGAAGATGAATCGAAGATGAATCGAAGATGAATCGAAGATGAATCGAAGATGAATCGAAGATGAATCGAAGATGAATCGAAGATGAATCGAAGATGAATCGAAGATGAATCGAAGATGAATCGAAGATGAATCGAAGATGTATCAAAGATGTTTTGAAGATGTATCAATCTAAAATGGATCGAAGATGAATGGTTGACGATTCGAAGATGGATCAAATAGGTATCGAAGATTTATGGAAAATGATTCGAACATGGATACAACATGTATCGAAAATGGATCGAAGAGGTATCGAAGGTAGATTGAAAATGAATCAAAGATGAATCATAGATAAATCCAAGATAGATCGAACATGAATCGAAGATGATTCGAAGATCGAACGAAGTTCGTTCGAAGATGAATAATAGATAAATCGAGGATGGATCGAACATGGATTGAAGATACATTGAAAATGACTGGAAGGTGTTGGGAACAAGGATGGAATTGTTTCGAAGATTTATCGAAAATGGATCGAAGTTATTTCGAAAATGGATCAAAGATCGATCAAAAATTAATTGAAGGTGCATCGAAGATGAATAGAGGAATCGGATGAGAAATCCTGAGTCTCAATCAAATCAAAACTGACCTACCCTATAGAAATTGAAAGCTGTAGACTTCTGCAACCCCAAAAATATTCTCATACCACATTCTCGCCCCCAATTCTAGCCAAAAACTACCCTGAGTCATCGCCCTTCGAATGAGAAATCCACCTTCCATAGTTCTTTACGATATCTTGAGCTGCAGAGACAAGGAATATTAACACAAAAAAATATATATACTTAAATTTGACCCATTAAATATGGTATTGAATTTCAAAAAAAAATTTCAAACAATTTATTTTTTTAACAAAGAAATTCGATTTTCTTTCGTATCGCGCCAAGTGATTGGTAAACGAGGCATACGTTAAACATATTTATAATTGTACGAATGAAATTGATATTTAATAGTATAAACTGTACATTTATCAAAACTACATTGTGTTTCTTTTCACACATATGTAATGCTAAAAGAGGTGAAAATGAGTCAAATATATGCCTCGCTTCTATCATACGGCATACGTTAAACATATTTATAATTGTACGAATGAAATTGATATTTAATAGTATAAACTGTACATTTATCAAAACTACATTGTGTTTCTTTTCACACATATGTAATGCTAAAAGAGGTGAAAATGAGTCAAATATATGTCTCGCTTCTATGAAATACAGACACAAAGTCCCGTTGCTTGGCAAAAAAAATCAAGAAAAATAAAAAGTGTGTTTTTTTATCTCCTCATAAAATACAATTAATTCAAATATATTTTCAAAGTAAATAAAAATTATTATGAAAAATGTTATAGGCCCTCCTAAGTACCGATATCCCAATATGACTTCTTGAGTCCAAAATAATTCAAATACAAACTCAGTTAATAAGCGTATATTTTTAACGGAATCCATGGTGGAATCCAAGATTCAGTCCGGCCGAACTCAGCACGCTTTTACTTGTTATTAAAACATTAAAAAAGTTGCTTAAAAAAAGGGTAACTTTCAAATAATTGGATTAAGGAGTTAATAACAACTTTAATTGGTTTTTTAAGCTTGTCATTAAATAAAATTGTTGTGTAAAATTTTTAATCAATATTACAAATTTTTTATATTTAGAACCCATATAAGCAAATTTTTTAATTGAATGTACAAATTTCTTAATTGAATCCAGCATTTAAGTTTTTCTGTGTAAGCGATCGGTTATTTTCGTATTGAATGATGATTGGACGGCACTAAAAACTTTTATGCAGACGAGAATACGCTCTAAAGGGCTGCGCTATCTGGGGCGACTGCGGTAAAATAACAAGTTCTTCTTATGTTGGGTCTCTGTTTACAGGATGTGAAAGGAAACAGTGCTGATTTGCTTGCTAGATAAGGAGAAGATATTTTGCTGATCTCAATAACCCACAAATATAATAGATATTTGAATTAATTTATGAACAAACGTGGTTTAACCGACGAACACTGAAACCCTCAAACTGTTGATGTTTTTTACCTAACGCTGCCTCTATATTCTTGAAATTTTCGGGCCATTTAAGATTCGGCCATTTAACAAAAAATAAAATAAACACTTTTATGTAAACATCTCTTTCGTTTATGAAGATTTTGTTTATTTTCATCAACAAAGTAACCATTTATAGTTACTTCGACCTCCTTAATAATATAAATGATTAACCTTAACGTAGCAAATGAATGGTTAAATTGAAGTTACTTAATATAGCAACATTTTTGTAAAGGCAAATATTGTTTTGTTGGTGGTTGAATTAAGGATTCTAGGCAAGGAAAGTATACAGAAAGAAAGAATGAGAGTTTGAATGAAGGAATGAATGAATGTTTCAAAGGAGTCCTTGTTTAGGAAGTTTTGTTGAGAGCAGACATTAACTACCACCAACATTAAGGTGGTGTTGTCTGGCTACGTTCCATCAAGTATGGCTGTTGCTTCTTGGTTATTCGTATTACTCCTGTTACAACTCCGTTGTCGGCGGGAAGGGGTGTATAGCCAGGCCGACACAGGGAAGAGTGACGAGACATAAATCATGACAACAACCCCTGGGTTTAATATCCAACAGAAAAGTTGTTTTTGATTTCTGCTTTTGTTTTTTCAAACTTTTTCTTTTTTCCAACCGTTTGATTTTTATATTTCGTTTCATAGACATTTTCCATATTCAAGTGGCCTTGTGGTAAGTGGGTGGTCGCTTTTCTAGCTGTTTAAATGTGTGTGTGTGTGTGTGCATGAAAATCCCTTGATTTTTCAATGGGTGTCATGGGTTGACTGGCATCAAATAACTTCACAGTATGGGCACTGTCTGCCTTCCTGGCTGGTTGTGCCCAAGTTCCATCTCTCCAACTGCTGCCCGCCTGCATACGTAAGTAGCCGTCCCGGCCAAAAAGCTGTTCAATCGAATGAAACCGAACGAAGGTTGGGGCAAATGATTCGCTCAATGTATGCGGACAGACAGACAGCCTGTCGTCTGCCCTAAGATTTGTTGTGGCCAACAAAAATAGCAACAAGGACGATAGACAGACATGCAGCCTTATCTGTTGCCAGCATCGGGGAATTTTTATATACACACATACATCTATGTATATATATATATTGTAGTTGGTGTTTTGCAGTTGTATATAGGAAGCCTGAGTTGTTCTGCTTCCTGTTCCTGTTGCCGCTGCTGCTGCTGCTGCAATAGCTGACAAGGCCGGGCCAGTGGCAGCTCTCTCTATTCAAAGCCATAGACGAGAAGCATTTCATTTCATTTTGTTGGTGTTTTGCAATGCTGGATGAATGGCTGCTTGGCCGCACTGCACTACTCTCAAAGGCCAACGAAAACGTCAATTGTGGGTGTGGGAGTTGTGCAGAGCAGAATAGATTCAGAGCTATAGATTTGCAACCCCCAACGAAGTACACACACACACATATGAATATATATATACATCGAGAATTTCGAGGTGAATAAACTTTTGGGAAAATACATATTGTATCTCAACTTCAGTAGCAGCAGCCCATCATCTCTGTTATCCTGCCAAAGGATTTTGTGCAACAATTCGCCTTTGTCGGCTCACAGACTCTCGAATGTTGATGATGTTGCCTGCGGAGTACTGTACCAATACTGTACCATATTCCACCCTGCCCCGCTGCCATTTTGGCCTATCGTTAGTTGAGTAGAAGGTGAAGGTGGTTTCATTTTTCCGGTTCCGGTTGTTGTTATTTTATTTGATATATAAACGCATTTTAAAAAGCTTCAAATGTAAGTGTGCTTCCTGCCTCATGAGTCGTTTAGTATTCCCTGCCAACCCTCTCTCTCTACCTCACTCTCTGCGCTAAAATAGTGTTTTCCGAGGGTGGCATTGCCATTTGTGATACAAAGGACATAGCATATAACTAGATAGGGTGGTGGCAGCAATGGTGATGACGATGGCGATGATGATTACGACAATGTCGGTTTGGGTGAGCTTTGCACCGCATTTGCAACAGACCGCGTCAACGCATACAACGTGTGTGACGTCCTCCTACCTATCCCCCCCGCCCAAGGCATATATGGCACGGGTGCACAAGTCGTCGCAGACATTCCATACTTTTCTCGTTTCGCATCGTAGAAGAAAAAACTTTGAATTATTTAATCAAAGTACAGCTGTTCAATTTACCACCTCCCGCCCTTAATGGTTCCGGATAAAATGTTTCGCTAGGATCAAAGCACTTTAGGCACAAATGTGTTAGTTCATATAAGTTCACGTTTGGAATGTCACTCTTAAAACGAGGGTTGAGCGAAAGGAAGTAGAAAGGTATTAAGTTCGGCAGGGCCGAACTTGGGATACCCACCACCTCGGATATATTCATATATATAACCATATTTCGTCAAAATCCAGTGAAAATGGGTCTAATACCACTCACTCTACCGAAATTCGAAATAAAATCGGGTAAAAGATACCGATCACTGTGCCAAGTTTCAGTTTCAATTTTGAAATGGGGTAATAAATGTGCCTTTTATTGGTGCAAGAACTCAAATCAGGAGATCGGTATATATACCAATTATATCCAAATACAGTCCGAGCGAAATCGGATAATTAATGTGCATTCAATGGCAAAAAATCTTCGATCCGAAGATCGGTATATATATTATATCTAAATATTGACCAATGTAGACCATACCCGGTACGGATGTTGCGAGGCCTTAAGGTGGAGTTACATACTATGCGCAAGCGTCAAAAATGCAACTCTGCAAACAAATCCCCAAAAGCGAGGGCAAAGATAAAGCATTTTTCGCTTTGACGTTTGAACTCCAACGTCATTATGTATTGCCATACGTGAAGTAGTGTTTTAAGGTGTCAAAGTTAAAAATTGTTTAACTCTTCCGCTTAGCTTTTTATGGGATTTGTCTGCATGCGTTTTGAATACGCGCGCGTAGTATGTAACTCCATCTTAGGACAGCGCACTAGGTAAAATTTCATGACATCAGGCCCCCGCCATTTGATGACATCAGCGATAGGTTAAACGTCTACCTCAACGAACATGCCTTAAATTTTTCGCTGCAAGAGATTTGAAGTTATCTACCACCAAATCTTTAATCACTTGGTTCACTACAAATACGTGTGAGGTGAATAATGAGCTGAATGTGATAGTCGACGGAGAAACGAGTCCGACCATCAAGTGTCCCAAAATACTTGGTGTCATTTCCATACATTTGATAGCTCTTCCACATTCTCTACACATGCCACAGCAATTAGCGATAAAGTCCAAAGTAGAACCAAGATCCTCAAGTCACTTTCCGGCAGCACGTGGTTTGCAGATAAAGTATCCTTGTTGACCGCGTAAAAAGCAATTGACCGATCTGTGGTAAGTTATGCAGCGCCAGTGTGGTCTCGTCAGCTATGTGCCACGAAGTGGAATAATATTCAGATCTGTCAAAATGCAGCTCTTCGAACTGCGACGGGCTATCTCCTCAGTTCTCACGTGGACCACCTGTATCAGGAGACAAAAACCCTACCCGTTCGAAGACAACATTCTGAAGTCACTTTCGGGCAGCACTTGAGGTGTAGACAAAGAAACCTTGTTAGCAATGTACAAAGCAATTGGCCGATCTGTGGTAAGTTAAGGCCCAAATAAAATGAGCGCGTTGAGGAGCGTCGCGTTGAAAAATGCAACTCTGCAAACAAATGTCAAAAAATTAAATCACAAAAATTAAACAATTTTTAATTTTGAAGTCGAAAAACACTACTACGTATGGCCCTCGCTTTCAAGCGTCAAAGTTGGACATTTTTTGCTTTTGTGGTATTTGTGTGCAGAGGGGCATTTTTGCAACACGACGCTCAGAAACAAAGCCCAACCCGTTCATTCTGTTTCAGCCTTTACGCAGCGCCAATGTGGTTTCGTCAACTATGTGACACTCAATGGAAAAATATTCAGATCTGTCAGAATGCCGCTCTTCGAACTCTTAACTGCCCAGCCAAATCCATTCAACTCCACCCAAATCCACCCATCCTCAGAGTTCCTAAATCTGGATATTTAACAGAATCAAGCAGACGATGGATAGAACATAACACACTAATACAACAACAACAACAACCCTTTACATCCTAGACCTATTTTCTTAACTAAACCTTATGTGTGGTGTTATGCTCTGTGGTGCCTTGCGATTGTCAGTTGTACGAACCTCCCTTAGACCAATCAATTATGTTTGCCCATTGGTGTGGTCGTAGGACAAACATCAACATGGTTCCTGGATAAGAAAAACCTCAAATATTACTGCTATTAGAAGAATCTTCAAAAGCCTTCGAAGCTACTTTACAACGCAAGTGGCTGGTAATATATTTGCAGAAATCGGATCATGCCAAAGTTTCAAATTCACCACTGTTTCATTCGCCTTATCGTTGCTATCCGACAGGAGCCCATACCCACAATACTCTTTTGGTTTTGTCATGATGTATTTCCTTACGCAAGCGGGCGCAACTGAGAAGAAGTGGCTACACACTTCAGGGCGCTGGAGGATTTCTCACCTGATGGTTTCTTGGCTGTTGTCAAAGTACACTTTGAGCCTAATCCTTTTATTCTTCAAACTCTTAGAGGGGTCTATGTTTTTGGCAGGCTTCAGAAGACGATATTTAATCGGTCTTGTTTTCAAGAATCTTCTGCTTAAATGAAAAATGTACTCCTTGTGCTTAAATGAAAGATGAACTATAAAACAATTTACAATCCCGGCCCCTGGGAAAAGAGTATATTCTCTCTTTTGCCCTACGAAATCTGGCAACAAATACTTCAGCCAGTTATAAATGTCTGCTTATAACAGCAAATACTATCTGCTGACTGTCACAAGTTAGTTTTGCCGCTATTACAATAGCAGTTCTGCTGTTATGGCAAAAAACTTGCTATTTTAGGACAGCAGGCTGCCCACTAAAATATCTGTTGTTTGCTGAAAATCGCTGCTCCTCAATTTATGATGGGTTTGTTTAGGGGAAAGTAAAATAAAGTAAAACAAGTAAGGGCGTGCTAAGTTCGGGAGGGCCGAATCTTCTATACCCTCCACCAAAAATCGCATTTGTGGAGTTCTTTGCGCTGTTTCTCTTTTTAGATTTTTGGAGATTTATCAAGTTATAGTCCGTTTCGGACCATAAGTTGATTGAATGTTGAAGACCTTAAAATTGCGCCCTATAGGGGCTCAAGAAGCAGAATCGGCAGATTGGTTTGTATAGGAGCTGTATCAGGATAAAGATCGATTAAGACCATAATGGTATGACGAAAGTCATCTGATAAGCCGTGGTACAAAATTTCAACAAAATCGGATAAGAATTGCGCCCTCTATACGCTTAAGAAGAAGATGGCAGCTATATCAAGTTATGGACCGATTCGAACCATACTAAACACAGTTGTTGGAAGTCTTAATAAAAGACATCATTCAAAATTTCAACCAAATCGGATGAGAATTGTGCCCCTATTGGCTCAAGAAGTCAAGATTCAAGATCGGTTTATATGGCAGCTATATCAAAACATAGACCGATTCAAACCATACTCAGCACAGTTATTGGAAGTCATAACAGAACACTTCATGGAAAATTTCAGCCAAATCGGATAAGAATTGCGCCCTCTAGTGGCTCAAAAAGTCAAGACCCAAGATTTCAACCATACTCAGCACAGTTGTTGGAAGTGATACCAAAACATTATGTGGAAAATTTTAGCCAAATCGGATAAGAATTGCACCCTCTAGATGCTCAAGAAGTAAAAACCCAAGATCGGTTTATATGGCAGCTATATTAAAACATGGACCAATTTGGCCCATTTACAATCCCAACTGACCTACCCTAATAAGAAGTATTTGTACAAAATTTCAAGCATCTAGCTTTACTCCTTTAAAATTAAACAAGTAAAAGCGCGCTAAGTTCGTCCCGACTGAATCTTGGGAACCCAGCACCATGGATTCTGCTAAAAATGTATACAAATTAAGTTGAAGGGCATAATTTTATTCCACATATCCAACTTCCTTCAAACCAGCAAAAATTAAAGCTTCTAGAAACCGAACAAGGATAATCGAAAGACCGGTTTATATGGGAGCTATATCAGGTTATAGACAGATTTGGACCGTACTTGGCACAGTTGTTGCAAGTCATAATAAAACAACTCATGTTTAATTCCAGCCAAATCGGATAAGAATTGCGCTCTCTAGTGGCTCAAGAAGTCATGAACCAAGATGGGTTTATATGGCAGCTATATCCAAATATGGACCGATATGGCCCATTTACAATCCTAACCGTCCTACACTGATAAGAAGTATTTGTGCAAAATTTCAGGCGGCTGGCTTTACTCCTTCAAAAGTAAGCGTGCTTTCGACAGACATACGGACGGGCGGACATGGCTAGGTCGACTTAAAATGCCATGACCATCAAGAATATATATACTTTATGGGACCTTAGATGAATATTGAGAGGAGTAACAAACAGAACGACGAAATTAGTATACCCCCATCCTATGGTGGGGGGTATAAAAACTCTTGTTTTTGCAAATTTTTTTTACGGAATAACAAATTTCGTTGAGTGTTGTTTCGCCTCGTTTCCTTTTGTTTCTACCCTCATGCATCATCTATGCACATTAGACGAGTGTCAATTTATAGCTGATACCCCCAGACGGACTTAATGGTTCCAGAGATGTCTTCATCTTATATGTATGGGCAGCATTGAAAATTTTCCTTTATTTCTTTCGGTACGGTTTTATTTACTAATTTCCAATAATTGTTATTGTTGTACATATATCGTTTTCTTAGACGGTGATATTTTCACTATATTTCCAATGTTATTGGGGATGACTTGGTAGATGCTGATAATGGTGGTGGTGTTGGCGTTGGCGATGGTGGTGGTGGTGGTAGCAATGATGAGTCATTATTGGTTTTCCCTGTCATTCAAAAAAAAAGCGGTAGACAAGCCTCAAGGAAAACGACACATACGCACGCTTCATCTGGAATTTTCTTCTTGAAATACGAGAGGACTTTTTATACACCATTATGTCTGGGGAAAATGCATTAATATTTCCAATGGATAATTACTTTGCGAAAGCTTTCTCTGATCTGGGCAGCTGACATATTTTATGAAAGGTTCGCACAATGTTCCTGGATTTTCTTTAGAGCACCAAAAATGTAATTAACATCAAAAGAGGGGAGAAAAATATCATCAATTAATTAGGCATTGGTTTTGGGCAGACAGTTTGTTAATTTCTTGACACAGCTTAATTTCAGTACACAGCCTAACATGGATTATTAAGACCATACATTTTAAATGTCATTAATGGCAAGAAAATGGCTTCTAGGCCTTTTGGTAGAGTTGACTTTCAACCTATATCAAAAAAATTAAATAAAATTTGTTTCACTCACATGATATAAACATTCTGTCAGGATTTTATATAAAACGAGTAAAAGCGTGCAAAGTTCGAACAGACTGAATCTTATATACTTTCTACCATGGATGGTGTCTTTATAGACAAACAAAGAATAATGGACAAAAATTGCCATGCTACTGGAGCTATATCAAGATACGAACCGAATAGGGCAATACAGACCATAGGGCTATATAGACCATAGGGCTATACAGACCATAGGGCTATACAGACCAAGAAGTATAATCGAGAGATCGGTTTATATGGGAGCCATATCAAAACATGGACCGATATGGCCCATTTACAATCGAGAGATCGGACTATATGGCAGCTATATCCAAATCTGAACCGATCTGGGCCAAATTGAAGAGGGTGTCGTCTGTCCTAACACAACTCACAGTCCCAAATTTCGGCGAAATCGGGCAATAAATTCGCCTTTTATGGCAGCTATATCCAAATCTGGAACAAAACTGGAAGCCAAATTAAAGAAGGATGTCGAAGGGCTTAACACAATTCTCTGTTCAATATTTTGGCAAAATCGAAGAATAAATGCGCCTTTTTTGGGCCCAAGACCCTTAATCGAAAGATCGGTCCATATTGCAGATATAGCCAAATCTGGACCGATCTGGGTCAAATTGAGGAAGGATATCGACTGGCCCAAACTGTCCCAAACTGTCCCAAATTTCAGCAAAATCGTATAGTAAATGTGGCTTTTATGGGCCTTAGACCCTAAATCGGTGAATCGATCTATATGGCAGCTAAATGAAGATATAGTCCGATATAGCCCATCTTCGAACTAAACCTGCTTATGGACAAAAAAAGAATCTGTGCAAAGTTTCAGCTCAATATCTCTATTTTTAGAGACTGTAGCGTGATTTCAACAGACAGACGCACGGACATGGCAAGATTGTCTTAGATTTTTACGCTGATCAAAAATATATATGCTTTATAGGGTCGGAAATGGATATTTCGATGTTTTGCAAACGAAATGACAAAATGAATATGCTCCCATCCTTCGGTGGTGGGTATAAAAGTTGGATGTGTGAAAGATAGAGATCACTCCCAGCACAACAACAAAATTTTCCAATTTCGGTCCGACAATCGGATGAATCATTCGATATCAGATCCGATGTCTTACCGACATCGATTTCGGTCCGATTTCTTGATGAATGTCTTACAAAATGCGGATGAATTGGTCCGATTTCGTACCGATTTCTTGACGAATGTCTTACGACTGATCAAAAAAAATAAAAATTCCAAGCCAACAGTTAACGGCACCATAAGCAATTCCAAAAAAAAACACAAAACATTCGTGGTAACGAAATGTTTCTTGCAAAAATAAAAATTATCCAAACAAAACATTCCTCCGAAACGCCGTACAGAAATCGTTACGATTTCGTTCCTAAATGTCGGTACAGAAACAAAAATAAAAATTCCTCAGACTTGTCGAACCAATTTCTTTCCGTATTTGGCAAGAATTGTCGTATGTTTCGTCCGACTATATGTAGATATGTTGGACGTCAGGCACTACAATGTAGTGGTGTAGTGGTGAGGTAAGCCAGCTGCATATGCTCGGCTGCGGCCCGGGAGAACTTAACGCCTTTTTACTTGTTTAATATCGAAATGGGCGGTGCAATATAGGACTCAAAAAAAGGTATTTTGAGAAGTATTCGAAATACATATCGAAAATATGGGAACAGAGGGGCCATCCCGCCACAAAAAACCACCCACCACCATTTCAACCTATTGAGGCAATATGGGATGAATGGTAAATGGGAGTAGAATACGACTTCGAAATTAAATTTTCCATCACCTGTCAGATGGCGGCCACCCCTCAAACTGACATGGAGACGCACCGAGACAATATGGGACCCAAATTAAAGGTATTTGGGAGTAAAACACGTTTCAGGAGTATAACTCCTGCCCCGAGCGGAAAAGTAGACCGATAGGATCGGAATAGAACTCAAATGAAAGGGGACAGAATATGAATAAGATATCAAAATTTTAACAAATAACATTGGGCCATAACTGCGCAAAAATTCCAAGTTAAATAAAAAGTAGTATGATCGGAGTATCGTAGAACTCAATTGGAAGGTATTTAAGTGTAGAATAAAAATTTGGATCCCAAATTCTGGAGTAACCGTTAAATAATCCTCAAAATAACATGCGAGACGACCGAGACAATATGGGACCCATATAAAAGGTCTTTGGATGTGGAGTGCGATATAAATTTTTAAATTTTAAACACCAAGTGTGTGTAGTGCCACCCGACTCAGAAAAAAAAAAACCAAAACTGATATGTAGGTTGACTGGGACAATATGGGACTTTTAAGAATGGTCTTTGAAATTAGAGTAGGAATTTAATGGAGCCAATGTGAGACATCCCCAAATGTGCCCCGAAAGACTCATTGGGAACGACCTGGACAATGCGCGATAAACGACTTTGGGTATAATACATGAATCTTATGTTCGAATTTAGGGACAAGTATCTGCGGCCGCCACAAAATCCCCTTAACGAACATGAAGGCTAATCGGGACGTATTCAAATTAAAGGACATTGATGGTAGAGTAGGAATAATACTTACAAATTTAGGATAACGTTGACCCAGCAAGTTCCTAAGGGACTTTAAAAATTGTATATCATATATAGCATGATATTGAAAAACACATACGATATAAGTATTCCAGAACATTTAAGCAAAGATTCCATTCCATTACATTAGCCCCTTGAGGGTGTAGTGAAGTACACTGGGCCAACTAGTAAAATTATAAAAATCCACTTCCACGAGAATAAAAATTACATTAAGGAACAGGGGCAAACTTCTCACATATCAAATAAGTTGCGTCAAGTTTAAGCTCAATGATTAGGGGCTTCCTTTTTATACCCTCCACCATAAGATGGGGGGTATACTAATTTCGTCATTCTGTTTGTAACTACTCGAAATATTCGTCTGAGACCCCATAAAGTATATATATTCTTGATCGTCGCGACATTTTATGTCGATCTAGCCATGTCCGTCCGTCTGTCCGTCCGTCCATCCGTCCATCCGTCCATCCGTCCGTCCGTCTGTCTGTCGAAAGCACGCTAACTTCCGAAGGAGTAAAGCTAGCAGCTTGAAATTTTGCACAAATACTTCTTATTAGTGTAGGTCGGTTGGTATTGTAAATGGGCCATATCGGTCCATGTTTTGATATAGCTGCCATATAAACCGATCTTGGGTCTTGACTTCTTGAGCCTCTAGAGTGCGCAATTCTTATCCGATTGGAATGAAATTTTGCACGACGTGTTTTGCTATGATATCCAACAACTGTGGCAAGTATAGTTCGAATCAGTCCATAACCTGATATAGCTGCTATATAAACCGATCTTGAATTCTTGAGCCTCTAGAGTGCGCAATTCTTATCCGATTAAAATGAAATTTTGCACCACGTGTTTTGTTATTATATGCAACAACTGTGCTAAGTATGGTTGAAATCGGTTCATAACCTGATATAGCTGCCATATAAACCGATCTTGGGTCTTGAATTCTTGAGCCTCTAGAGTGCGCAATTCTTATCCGATTGGAATGAAATTTTGCACAACGTGTTTTGCTATGATATCCAACAACTGTGCCAAGTATAGTTCAAATCGGTCCATAACCTGATATAGCTGCTATAAAAACCGATCTTGGGTCTTGAATTCTTGAGTCTCTAGAGTGCGCAATTCTTATCCGATTGAAATGAAATTTTGCACCACGTGTTTTGTTATCATATGCAACAACTGTGCTAAGTATGGTTGAAATCGGTTCATAACCTGATATAGCTGCCATATAAACCGATCTTGGGTCTTGAATTCTTGAGCATCTAGAGGGCGCAATTCTTATCCGATTGGAATGGAATTTCGCACGACATGTTTTGTTATGATACCCAACAACTGTGCCAAATATGGTTTAAATCGGTCCATAACCTGATATAGCTGCCATATAAACCGATCTTGGGTCTTGGCTTCTTGAGCCTCTAGAGGGCACAATTCTTATCCGATTTGAATGAATTTTTGCACGAAGTATTTCGTCATGATATCCAACAACTGTGCCAAGTATGGTTGAAATCGGTCCATAACCTGATATAGCTGTCATATAAACAGATCTGGGGATTTGACTTCTTGAGCTTCTAGAGGGCGCAATTCCTATCCGATTTGGCTGAAATTTTGCATGACGTATTTTATTTTTACTTTCAGCAACTGTGTCAAATAAGGTTCAAATCGGTTCATAACCTGATATAGCTGCCATATAAACCCATCTGGGATCTTGACTTCTTGACCCCTAGAGGTCGCAATTATTATCCGATATGCCTGAAATTTTGTACGATGGATCCTCTCATGACCATCAACAAACGTGTTTATTATGGTCTGAATCGGTCTATAGCCCGATACAGATCCCATATAAATCGTTCTCTCTATTTTACTTCGTGAGCCCCAATGGGCGCAATTCTTATACGAATTGGCTGAAATTTTACACAGGTCTCCAACATATAATTTAATTGTGGTCCGAACCGGACCATATCTTGATATCATTTTAATAGCAGAGCAACTCTTTTCTTATATCCTTTTTTGCCTAAGAAGAGATGCCGGGAAAAGAACTCGACAAATGCGATCCATGGTGGAGGGTATATAAGATTCGGCCCGGCCGAACTTAGCACGCTTTTACTTGTTATAGCTGAGTCTGAGCGGCGTGCCGTAGTTCGACACTTCTTTAGGGACAAGTACCTCACAAACGTCGCCAGCATTAGGAGGCGATAACCACCGCTGAAAATGTTTTCTGATGTTTTTGCCAGCATTCGAACCCAGGCGTTCGGCGTCATAGGCGGACGTGCTAGCTTCTGCGCTACGGTGGCGGCTTCAGCGAGTACACAACAACTCTAAAACTGTTATATACTGTAGACCTGGAATATTAATAAGGCGACAGTCTAGCGATTGGATCACAGTTAGAAGACGATACATTAAACAACCGTAAAGAAAATGCAATGTAAATTTCCCCCCAAATCTTTGAATAGTTAAATCATATGCACCCAGTGCTTTAACATTTTTACATTTTAGCAAAAAGTTTTATCTTAAACTTTTAATAAACTAAATTTAAAGTTTAATATCGCCAACACAAAAGGGAAGAATCCTGAAATATGCACTCCATAAAAACGAGACAGAACTTTAACCAGACAATGAAAATAATGCAAGCAAATACACACTTGTTATGACAAGGCTTCTTTCTATCTTCTTCCAAAGATATTCCACAAGCCAAGCATTGCATTAACTACAGACGACAACAGCTTCCTGCTCCCAGCAACATTTTTTGTATTTGATGAAAAATCCTTTGCATTTTCCGTTCCTCTGCCTCAGCTCATTCCAATGCCTTGGCAGTTTATTTCCATTACTTAGATTTACTTAAAAGTTGGAATAGTATTTGAGAGTTCTCTTTTGTTACTTATGCTTGGTTGAAGTTTCTACAACGATACTTTATCGAGATTGGGAGCACATGCGAAGCGTTATGCAGGGCAATAATGATGTTGGCGAAGAACATTAATAGGAGCATTTTAGAAGTAATTTTAGCGGAAGATATTAGACCGCAAGAAATGAAACCCAGCTTCCGGTGAAAGTTATTATAAATTATACATTTAGTGATCCAAATTGTCTCAATTATTATGGGGGCCCTACTCCAATGTGATTTCAATTCCTAATCCAGTCCGAACTGAGTGCCTTAGAGCGACATCTTTTTATAAAGAAGTTTAAGACTGAAATACTAGCCAGTATTGTATGAGGGATTACCCACTGCTGAAAAATGTGCTCATACGTTTCTTAAGGACATACAATCGTGTCTCGAGTTGATTTGGGATATTTCAAAGATTATTATACCCTCTACCATAGGATGGGGGTACACAAATTTTGTCATTCTGTTTGTAACACCTCGAAATATATGTCTAAGTCCTAATAGAGTATATATATCCTTGATCGTCATGACATTTTAAGTCGATCTAGCCATGTCCGTCCGTCTGTCTGTTGAAAGCACGCTAATTTTCGAAGGAATAAAGCTGGACGCCATTTCCGACCATATAAAGTATATTTTTCTTGATCAGCATAAAAATCCAAGACGATCTAACCATGTAGGTCCGCCTGTTGAAATCACGCTACAGTCTTTCAAAATAGAGATATTGTTCTGAAACTTTGCACAGATTCCTTTTTTTTTTGTCCATAATCAGGTTAAGTTCAAAGAAGGGCTATATCGGACTATTACCTGATATATCCCCCACATACACCGATCCGCCGATTTAGGGTCTTAGGCCCATAAAAGCCACATTAATTATTCGATTTTGCTGAAATTTGGGACAGTGAGTTGTGTTCTTCTTCAATTTGGCCCAGATCGGTCAAGATTTGCATATAACTGCCATATAGACCGATCTCTCGATTTAAGATTTTGGGCCCAAAAAAAGGTGCATTTATTGACCGATGTCGCCGAAATTTGGGACAGTGAGTTAAGTTAGGGCCCTTGGTATCTTCCTGGAATATGGCACAAATAGGTCCAGATTTGGATATAGCTGCCATATAGACCGATCTCTCAATTTAAGGTCTTTGGTTCAGATCGATTCAAATTTGGATGTAGCTGCCATATAGACCAATCTTTCGATATAAGGTTTTGGGCCCATAAAAGGCGCATTTATTGTCCGCTTTCAAAAAATTTGGTAGAGTGAGTTGCGTTAGGATCTTCGACAACTTTTTGCAATTTGGCCCAGATCGGTTCAGATTCGGATATAGCTGCCATATAGACCGATTCCTCGATTTGGAACAGTGAGTTGTGTTAGGCCCTTCGACATACCTCTTGAATTTGGCCCAGATCGGTTCAGATTTGGATATAGCTGCCATATAGACCGATATCTCGATTTAAAATCTTGGCCCATTAAAAGGCACATTTATAATCCCTATTCGCTGAAATTGGATGCATGTTAGGCTTTTCGACACCCGTGACGTACATGGTTTAGATCGGTCTATATTTGGATATGGCTACCAAAAAGACCAATATTATGTTCAACAAAATTGAACAATGACTTGTACTCATTAGACCTCTCAATATCGAATTTGATCCAAATCGGACCAAATTTCGATAAAGCTGCTATGGGAGCATAAATTATGCATTTTTCACCGGATAATGACGAAAGGTGGTTTACATATATACCCGAGGTGGTGGGTATCTAAAGTTCGGCCCGGCCAAACTTAACTGCTTTTTTACTTGTTTTTGAGTTCATGTTGCCACAATCAGTCTATATATCCATTTAAATGTTAGAAACTTGGCGGCAAAATCTAGAGTGAGAGTAGTAATCTACTTCCTAATACTCTAAAGGTCCTGCTCAGACTACATGTAGTTATAAGATTATGGGTTTTAATCACATATTTGAATAGCAACACTTTACTCCCAAATACAATACAATTGAGTTGCATACAGATCTGTTCGATCTAAATGATCGTTTGGTGGTGTTTCAAGTCAAAACCATACGCCAAACAACCACAAATTTGAATGCCGAATTTGTAATAAACACCCTAAAACACATCATATTTATATATAGATATGTACTTACACTTGGGCCCGAATTCAAAATCAAGTTTCACTCTCTATGTTAGGTTAGGTTGAATGAGTTGCTCATCATAGTTGAGTTTCCTCGGAGGTCAGTTTGGCCCATTGTAATACCATAGAAAGAAAGAGAAGAAAGAAGATGTGAGACCTCGGGCCATATATACGAATAAGAGAAACAGGAAGAATAGTGAACCATAGCGGGGGGTGAAACGCCTATCCATCACGCACGCATGAATGTGCATTCTCCGCACCTTCTCTCCCGTTCACAAATCTCAGGAGAACTACCAGAGGTATGTTCGCAAGATTACCCAGATTGCAGAGAAACCGCCTCCCCAGAAAGGAGTGCCTGCGTCCCTGCAGACCCGGACATGAACAGAGCAAATGCTCGATAATCTCCTCCTCATCCTAATGAGGACAACTCCTGTAGAAGTCATTGTGCGGCATTCTCATTCTCGCCGCCATGCGGCCTATGGGACCGTATCCGGTTATGACCCCTATATGTGTTCAACGACCTCTTATCGAGCACCAATAACTAATTCGTCCTTCTCAGGCCGATGGCAGGCCAAAGCACCTTAGCGGTGCGGCAACCACCCGCTGAATCCCATCTCGCCACCCCTCTGGCCATGTACCTCATCGATTATATTCAGTTGCTTGACAAATGGCACGTAGGCAAGATTGGTGACTGGTTCGCCCGGCACAGACGAGCTCCTCCTGGCGCATTCGTCCGCCCCTTCATTTCCCGGAATCCCTTCATGTTCCGAAACCCATATCAGAGTCACATCGTGGACCCGGAGCTTATCCAGGGATTCCAAATCATCAGAGAATCCACTCGGCCCCACCTCGGTGGTTGGAAACCAAGGCTTTGAGCGCCGCCATATTGTCCACATAAATCCGGAGTTTTGAGGTCGGTAGACCCGTTACAGGAATTTCTCCTGTGGCTTCTTTAATGGCACAGAACTCTGCCTGAAAGACCGTACACTCGTCCGGTAGTCTCAAAGACATACCGATGTTAAGTTTGTCGGATTAGACCCCCAATCCAGTCCCTGACTCCATATTGGAACCATCAGTGAAGAACGAGAACTCATCCTCCTCAAACAAAGCATTCGCTCTCCATTCAACCCTTCCGAGAAAACGAATCCTGAATGTCATAATCCCAATCTGTGCCGGTGCCAGATAGTCGGAGATCCTACTCAGTCTACCCTTCGCATCAATAATACCCAGAATGGAACTGTGATCGCAACTGTCTCCTTCAGTATGCCTAGCTTCTTCAGACTAAGCGCAAATTTGGCGTCGCAAATTCCAAATATAGGCCTCAATGGACAGCATATCCAGTATCGCTTCCAGACCTCCCTGCGTAGCGGACAGCATATCCAGTATCGCTTCCAGACCTCAGTGCCGCTGTGGCTCCGACTCAGGCCAGTCCCTGGATCTATCGAATTTCCTCGTACGAGGCCTCTAAAACAGGATCCTCCACCATACCAGTACATAATGGCATAAGACACGTAAGTAATGGTCTCACAATAGCCGTATACATCTAATAAATCATCTTGGTTGGTAACCCCCACTTCCTACCGAACATCCTCATGTAGGAGTAAAAAGCGCGCAGTGCCTTACGATTTCTTTCCTACGTATTCTTCTTCCAGGGCAGCTTCGAATAGTGGTCTATGTCAAAGTACTTCGCTTCCTTCGATAACTGCATGGTTATTCCCTCCGTGGAAGGGAGTCTGAAATCCGGTACCTTGTATCTGCGAGTGAAGAGCACCAGCTCTGTCTTTCTTGACAATCTCCTCAGTGATCCTTCCATGATCTCGCTAATCGTCGACAGAAACCTGACTCCGACCAGCAACATCTCCGCCAAAATCCAACAGGATTTCATTCACCACGAGGTTTTGCGCCTGCATCCGAAGTTTCACCGACTCCAGACCACTTTCGGTCTCCCAACTCACCAACTCCTCCTCCTCCTCAGTGACCTAGGCATGCCAGATTCCTACGAGAACACTTTGCGCAACCTTTCCACAGAATTTCGCCCTGGAACTCCTCTTCGCCTTCCTCATCTACTTCTTGAACTTACCAAAGGCCGATATTCGTCCCAGCTCTCTGCCGTGTTCTCTCTTTTAGCCATATTAAAAATACTCCTGATCTGCTTCCGAAAAGGCCTCATTTAGGCTTTCCCCGACAAGACCCACTGCTGCCTCCAGTTCCCCTGTGTCCTTCAGAAGCCCCCCAGGGGGCCTAGCTTCTGTATATGTTCTCTGAACTTCTCCCAGTTGGTCCTTCTCGGTTTTCTGTATGATCTCCTGCTCCCCTCTCGTGCTCGACCTGAAAACATATCCTATAGTCATCCAAAAAGGAGGACTGGGTGGAGACGATCCAGCCAAAGACCCGTTGATAAAATTTAATCAAAAAGTGACTCACCCCTATTATTGGCATCCGTGCTTCCCCAGAGACTGTGGTCCGTAGGAGGGTTATCTTCATCGCATGGTAGGTAGAAGGAGGCCAGGACCAGTAATGATGTTCGCGGCCTATCCAGGACCATTACCGTAAAGTCTTCATCGCTGAAACGAGAAATCTGAGTTAGGTTCAAATTCCTGCTGGCTGCGATACAACTCCTAATATTGCCTTTTTTTGGGGGAGAGAAAAAATTTTGATTACATAATGAGATTTAGATTACGTCCACGAACCTTTTTACCTTATAACGACGGTTCCTGAACGACGGCCATGTCAGTGGCGTCTCTCCCATTATTTCTCAGCAGCTCGTCCGTGGGCTGCCTCTGATTGCTGCAGGTTAATTTGCACTTACTCAATGGAGGGAAAGACTTTCGTACTTGGTTTAAGTCGAACTTGATCTCTCAAAGCAAGGACTTCATGAATGACAAGGATTCTGAACCAACCCTGATTCGGCGATCCTTGCTATTACCTTTATCCCCTTACAATCGTCCAGACCTCTACTGGAAAATATTTTTTCAGCCCTTTAAGCAGTCTTAGTGTGGATTTATCCTCCAATACAGGAGGAGGAAACCACACCCGCAACATTGCCTAGCGTGGGATTTGATCAATCGGGACCAGCTCCATCTTCGGGCCAAGTCAAAGAGGGCCAAGTCAAAGAGAGCCAAGGACACGGATGCAGGTCGAATGAAAATCGAATGCTTACTCATTTCCGCATCCAATGACCTTGACGCCCTTCTGCCACTTGGCGCCATCGAAAGCCGAGAAGGAGTCGTCCTCGCCTTTCCAATAGCTTCCGATAGAGCTCAAGGAATCTTCTCTTCGATCATCAGCCATCTTTCCGTGGAAAGCCTGCCTTCAAGACTGCCACTTGTTGTTCAGGTGCTGATGACAAACTGGTCCGTTTCCTGGCCAGTTTGCCATCCGGCGCCTACGCATCGCCAGATCGATGCCGCTTATTCCCTAAATTTGGCCCGTCATTTGATATTCCCTTGCCGGGAGGACACACTCTTGCCCACACTTCTTGGCTTTGGCAGCAAGATCAATGAAAGACCTTGACTTAACAGTAATTTCCTTTTCTGGCCCTAGGGTTATGCGTGCGGCGAGTACATTTGCGGTCGGGTTCGTCCCTTCCGTATTCTATACTTTCCACTTATCCCCTTGCGAGGTACACGCCTCTCCACCAGGAGTTGAAGTACCACATGCTGTCGGGTCTGAGGTGACCATTTAGATGTCCTCCTCATCCGTTACGTAAAGCTGGATCGCTCCAACACCCGAGAGTTCAGGTATCCTCGCAAGGCGACACGTCAATGTTGTATTGTCGGACCAGCGTATTGTTTGTATAGTTCAGGGAGTTATTACGTCCCTGACGAACCAGCCGGTTCGGGTGGATTCCCAGTGCTAGATCGCTGACTACCTGCAGAGTTACTTTCTGTAACTTTTCGTTCACAGTGAACGCGAAGTCATTGCATTCACCCAAGAAACCAAAGCGCCCTAAGCAGAATGATTTCCTATGTAAATGTATTGACCCCAGATTCAACCCTTTAGCCACCGCATCACGACAAGATTGCTACCCCTCTCGAGGGTTTCACGATCTTCACTTAAGTACTCTTAAGATAGTCTTATGAACTATCGAAGGATGTCATAATCGTACTCAACCCTTAATTTAGCACAGATCTTAGCGATTACGGAATGTGTGGTGGGTGGTTAAAGGAGGACGTCGAGTGTGAGCATCTTTATGCAAACCAAAAACTACCAAGATAGGTCCATGTTTTGAAAAGCCCCCACATATTTCCAAATTTCCAAAATTTACAACGTGAAAAGACACATTCATAAGAACGAACAATTAAAAAGGTATTAAGATTAGCAGGGCCGTATACCACCACCCACTCGCTACCCAACAGTTCGGGTTTAATGCATCGAGCAATAAAAAGGACCCAAGGCCTTATTGATATAGTGGTTTAACCTAGCTCAGCGGCATTTTTGGGTTTAAGACCTTCTATCGGGAAATCGGTCCATATGCGGGCTATACACAAAAATGGTCCGATACCAAACTCGTAGGTATATACTGCAGTTGTCAGTCCTATAATACTACATGGTCTAATGCCTCTGGATATTGTGGCTAGAAAAATTACTGCGACTACTGCTGTGAGGCGTTGGTCATGCGGCGGCTACGGACTATGTGTTATCCTTAATACAATGCCCCATGTTGCAGGCAGTGTGGATTACACATTGCCTGAGCCGCTTTCTAATAAAAAGTACTGTAAAAATTTTCCTGATATAACCCATTGGAACTGCAATATCACTAACAATAGAAGTTACATAAACTTCTATACGGATGATTCCAAACTCGACGAAAGGTGGGCTTTGGGGTGTACTCTGAAGAACTGGGGCACGTCTTACCGAGAAAGTTGCCCGACCATTGTATTGTGTATCAAGCTGAGATCCTTTCGTGCAGAAGTGATGTAGTGGTTATGATATACAGGCATAAATATCTTTTCAGATAACCAGGCAGCCACTAAATCCCAGGAGAACGAATTTCTGATTGAAGATGGCTAAACACTTCAAAATTCATCTGTTTGGGATGCGGGCCACATATATTTCCCAGGGGTTTGTAGAGCGGACGAGCTTGCGAGACTAGGAACTAACTTACACATTCCAGGGGAAGTGAAATCTGTGCCTCTAGCGACATGTAAGCTAAGTCCAGGGGATCTGGCCCGAAGGTCAACAAATGATAGATGGTAACAAAGCGAGGTTGTGAACATTCCAAAAATATGTGGCCCAATCTAGGCTTGAAGAGGTCTACCGCTTTGCTGTCGCTGGCTAGAACGGACGTTTCAGTAATTGTGTCGAATCGGAAAACATGCTGACAGACTGACGGTTGCCAGTACCGGTTTTTGCCATAAGTGCAAGGACATAGAGGAACAATAGACTATAGAACATATGCTGTGTGTGTCCCACACTAGCAGTTAGAAGGAGTTCCACTCTAGATTCTCATTTCTTGATTAAACGGATATAAACCTTCACAAATTGTTAGGCTTTTTAAAGCGATCTGTAATCACTACCAAATCGTCCGCTTTCTCATTCCCAGTTACTCCGCTATGGCTCGGCAACCAAACGTCGGATCGTGCCATCCTCAGAGAAGGCGTTAATCCTTCTTACACTCCAAGACTGTTCGAGATCTTACCATTGTAGTTGTTATTGCATTTATGGCCAGTTTACTGTACGTAAAGATGTTCATACTCGAAGTCCTCGCGTTGCCACCACACCATATCACGCATTCCGTGATCGCCCGGATCTCTGCCTTCAGGACCGTATGATGGTCAGGCAATCTAAAACCGATCTCTGTCCCTGGGTTCTCAATGTAGACCCCAGGCCCACTGGGGGTAAGGTTGGCCAATCTGACGCACCACGTTTCCTAAATAGAACAATTTCAACACCATATAACATTATATATATAATAACTGCATAATGCAGCCATTGCATGACCTACAGTTCAAACCACTAAGTGATCGCCAATATCCTTGTTGAAGTTGTATTAAGCAAGATTTTATTTATTTATCCTTTCAAAAAGGTTGGATTTGAAGTTAATATTTCCATTCTACATACCAAACTTGTGTCAAACCAGTAAAAATTAAAGTTTCTAGGAACCGAACAAGGATGATCGAGAGACCGGTTCATATGGGAGCTATATCAGGTTATAGATCGATGTGGACCGTACTTAACACAGTTGTTGGAAGTCATAACAGAACACTACCTGCAAAATTTCAGCCAAGTCGGACAAAAATTGCGGCTTCCAGTAGCTCAAGAAGTCAAATCTGGAGATCGGTTTATATGGGAGCTATATCAGGTTATAAACCGATGTGGACCGTAATTGGCACAGTTGTTGGAAGTCCTAACAGAACACTACCTGCAAAATTTCATCCAAAATTGCGGCTTCCAGAGGCTCAAGACCAAATCGGGAGATCGGATATGGGAGCTATATCTAATCTGAACCGATATGGCTCATTTGCAATCCCCAATGACCTACATCAATTTTAAGTATCTGTGCAAAATTTTACGTGGCAAGCTTTACGCGTTCGACCGCTATCGTGACTTCGACAGACGAACGGACGGACATGGCTATATCGACTCAGAACGTCGAGACTATCAAGAATATGTATAGACTTTATGGGGTCTTAGACGAATATTTCGAGGTGTTACAAACGGAACGACTAGATTGGGTGGGTATAAAAAAACTCGAATATACCCATTGTCTTCTGACCATACACGGTCACCCTTACTTGGACACTTTACTATGACACTTGTATTATTCCACAGTATCATTAAATATTTCGAAATTATATTTCAACAAACAAATACATAAAACCCACCTACTGTCCTTTCACTGTCTGCACCAAATGCACTTTGTGCGAAAAGTTTTCCAACTTTATTTGTCACAGCATCTGCGTTTTGTGCAATATGGCGGGATTGTCTGTTGTTAGTGCTGATAAAGAAACAGCATGTTGCTGTTCCTTCTGTTACCCCTTCAAGAAATGCAGAGTATTACGCATATTTTCTTTGGAATGCAATCGGGATGAACATGGATGGGCCACCCTCCGTTATTAGAGTTGCACCAAGTTCCCCTATTTCATTGCTAAAGCAAAGTTTAATCCTTGCAATTGCCACAAAATGTCTATGTATATGCTTATGAAGTTCCTTAAGGGGCTTTATCGACAAACAAGAAGAAAAATTGGATACCATTAATAATGCTTAACAGTGCACATGCTGATTATCGCAGCAAACTAAGAACAAATTATCGTAGGAAAACAAAATTCTTGAATATTTCAAATTTTTTGTTGGAAAACTTAAGATTTTATAAATTAAGTCTGATCAATTCGAGCATTTAAAATAAGTGTATGCCAAAAATTAGGATTTCGAAACCACCACCACAGAATGGTGGCGAACCCGGCTAAACTTAATTCCGTTTTAGCTAAAAAGAAGATTATAGTAAAGGTATTTTCGGTTACCTAGCATTGTTTCTACACAGAAAAAAATATCACAAACATTTTTTCAATTAAAAATTTAATTAAAAATAAAAATGTTTTCAATTAAAAAATTAATTGAATCAATAATTTTTTAATTGCGATCGCGATTGACATTTTGGACAATTTTCATTTAAAACAAGTAAAAGCGTGCTAAGTTCGGCCGGGCCGAATCTTATATACCCTCCACCATGGATCGCATTTGTCGAGTTCTTTTCCCGGAATCTCTTTTTAGGCAAAAAAGGATATAAGAAAAGAGTTGCTTTGCTATTAAAACGATATCAAGATATGGTCCGGTTCGGACCACAATTAAATTATATGTTGGAGACCTGTGTAAATTTTCAGCCAATTCGTATAAGAATTCCGCCCATTGGGGCTCACGAAGTAAAATAGAGAGAACGATTTATATGGGATCTGTATCGGGCTATAGACCGATTCAGACCATAATAAACACGTTTGTTGATGGTCATGAGAGGATCCGTCGTACAAAATTTCAGGCATATCGGATAATAATTGCGACTTCTAGGGGTCAAGAAGTCAAGATCCCAGATCGGTTTATATGGCAGCTATATCAGGTTATGAACCGATTTGAACCTTATTTGACACAGTTGTTGAAAGTAAAAATAAAATACGTCATGCAAAATTTCAGCCAAATCGGATAGGAATTGCGCCCTCTAGAAGCTCAAGAAGTCAAATCCCCAGATCTGTTTATATGACAGCTATATCAGGTTATGGACCGATTTCAACCATACTTGGCACAGTTGTTGGATATCATAACGAAATACTTCGTGCAAAAATTCATTAAAATCGGATAAGAATTGTGCCCACTAGAGGCTCAAGAAGTCAAGACCCAAGATCGGTTTATATGGCAGCTATATCAGGTTATAGACCGATTTGAATAATACTTGGCACAGTTGTTGGATATCATAACAAAACACGTCGTGCAAAACTTCATTCAAATCGGATAAGAATTGTGCCCACTAGAGGCTCAAGAAGTCAAGACCCAAGATCGGTTTATATGGCAGCTATATCAGGTTATGGACCGATTTAAACCATACTTGGCACAGTGTTTGGGTATCATAACAAAACACGTCGTGCAAAATTTGATTTCAATCAGATAAGAATTGTGCCCACTAGAGGCTCAAGAAGTCAAGACCCAAGATCGGTTTATATGGCAGCTATATCAGGTTATGGACCGATTTGAACCATACTTGGCACAGTGGTTGAGTATCATAACAAAACACGTCGTGCGAAATTCCATTCCATTCGGATAAGAATTACGCCCTCTAGAGGCTCTAGAAGTCAAGACCCAAGATCGGTTTATATGGCAGCTATATCAGGTTATGAACCGATTTGAACCATACTTGGCACAGTGGTTGGGTATCATAACAAAACACGTCGTGCGAAATTCCATTCCATTCGGATAAGAATTACGCCCTCTAGAGGCTCTAGAAGTCAAGACCCAAGATCGGTTTATATGGCAGCTATATCAGGTTATGGACCGATTTAAACCATACTTGGCACAGTTATTGGGTATCATAACAAAACACGTCGTGCAAAACTTCATTCAAATCGGATAAGAATTGTGCCCACTAGAGACTCAAGAAGTCAAGACCCAAATTCGGTTTATATGGCAGCTATATCAGGTTATGGAACGATTTGAACCATACTTGGCATAGTTGTTGGATATAATAACAAAACACGCTCAAGAAGTCAAGACCCAAATTCGGTTTATATGGCAGCTATATCAGGTTATGGAACGATTTGAACCATACTTGGCATAGTTGTTGGATATAATAACAAAACACGTCGTGCAAAATTTGATTTCAATCAGATAAGAATTGCGCACGCTAGAGGCTCAAGAATTCAAGACCCAAGATCGGTTTATATGGCAGCTATATCAGGTTATAGACCGATTTGAATAATACTTGGCACAGTTGTTGGATATCATAACAAAACACGTCGTGCGAAATTTCATTCCAATCGGATAAGAATTGCGCACTCTAGAGGCTCAAGAAGTCAAGACCCTAGATCGGTTTATATGGCAGCTATTTCAAAACATGGACCGATATGTCCCATTTACAATACCAACCGACCTACACTAATAAGAAGTATTTGTGCAAAATTTCAAGCGGCTAGCTTTACTCCTTCGGAAGTTAGCGTGCTTTCGACAGACAGACGGACGGACGGACGGACAGACGGACGGACAGGGCTAGATCGACATAAAATTTCACGACGATCAAGAATATATATACTTTATGGGGTCTCAGACGAATATTTCGAGTAGTTACAATCAGAATGACGAAATTAGTATACCCCCCATCTTATGCTGGAGGGTATAAAAATGTATTGATTCAATCATTTTTATACTCACCACCGAATGATGGGGTATATACATTTTATCATTCCGTTTGCAACACACCGAAATATCCATTTCCGACCCTATAATGTATATATATTCTTGATCACCGTAAAACTCAAAGACGATCTAGCCATGTCAGTCCGTCTGTCCGCTCCAGTCTTAAACAAATATATATTAAGCTGAAACTTTGCACAGATTCTATTTTTGTCCATAGAAAGGTTAAGCTCGAAGATAGGCTATATCGGACTATATCTTGATATAGCCCCCATATAGACCTATCCGCCGATTTAAGGTCTTGGGCCCATAAAAGCTACATTTATTATCCGATTTTGCTGATATTTGGAACAGTGAGTTTTGTTAGGCCACTCGATATTCTTCTTTAATTTGGAACCGATCGATCCAGATTTGGGTATAGCTGACATATAGACCGATCTCTCGATTATGTTTTTGGGCAAAAAAAGGCGCATTCATATTCCAATTTTGCCTAAATTTGGGACAGTGAGTTGGGCCTAACACAACTCAACATCCTTTTTTAATTCGACCCAAATCGGTCCTGATTTGGATATAGCTGCAATTTGGCCCAGATCGGTCTAGATTTGGATATAGCTGCCATATAAACCGATCTCTCGATTCAAAGTTTTTGGCCCATAAAATTCGCATTTACTCTCCGATGTCGCCGAAATTTGGGACAGTAAGTTGTTTAAGGCCCTTCGATTTGGCTCAGATCGGTTCAGATTTGGATATAGTAACCATATAACCGATCTCTCGATTTCGCTGAAATTTGACACGTTAACTTATGTTAGGCTTTTCGACATCCGTGTCCTATATCAATATTTTGTTCTACAAAATTGAACAATGGCTTGTACTTATTAGACCAATCAATGTCCGCGCCTAATTTGGACCACCAATTTGGGGGCATAAATTATGCATTCACCGACTTATGACGAGAGGTGGTTTACATGTGTACCCGAGGTGGTGGGTATCCAAGTTCGGCCCGTCCATACTTAACGCCTTTTTACTTGTTTTAGTTGAATCTGAACCTTTTATAACCACCACCATAGGATGAGGGTATACTAATCTAGTCATTGCGTTTGTAACACATCCAAATATTCGTCTTAGACCCCATTCTTACTCGTCTCGACGCTCTGAGTCGATCTAGCCATGACCGTCCGTCTGTCTGTCGAAATCACGATAGAGGTCGAACGCTTAAAGCTAGCCGCTTGAAAATTTGCACAGATACTTAATGCCCATGAATGGTCGTTGGGAATTGCAAATGGGCCATATGGGTTCAGATGTAGACATAGCTCCCATATAAACCGATCTCCCGATTTGATTTCCTGAGCCGCTGGAAGCCACAATTTTTAACCGATTAGGCTGAAATTTTGCATTTAGTAGTTTATTACGACACTCAACTACTGTGTCGAGTACGGTTCAAATCAGTCTATAACCTGATACAGCTCCCATCTTAACCGTTCTCCCGATTTGACTTCTTGAGCCCCTGTAAGCCGCAATTGTTGTCCGATTTGCATGTAGTGTTCCGTTATGGCTGCCAACAACAGTGCCAAGTACTGTCCCAATCGGTCTATAACCTGATATAGCTTCCATATAAACCGATCTCCCGATTTGACTTCTTGAGTCCTTGATTCCGATTTGGCTGAAATTTTGCATGTGGTGTTCCGTTACGACTTCCAACGGTCCGAATCGATCTATAACCTGATCTAGCTCCTATATAAACCGATCTCCCGATTTGACTTCTTGAGTCCTTCCAAGCCGCTATATTTGTCCCATTTGGCTGACATTTTACATTCGGTGTTTTCGGTCTATGATCTGATATAGCTCCCATGTAAACCTATCTCCCGATTTGACTTCTTGAGCTACTGGAAGCCGCAATTTTTGTCCGATTTGGCTGAAATTTTGCATTTAGTGATCTGTTATGACTTCCAACAAATATGCCAAGTACCGTATAAATCGGTCAAGAACCTGATATAGCTCCCATATAAACCGATCTCCCGATTTGACTTCTTGAGCCCCTGGAGTCACAATTTTCATCCGATTTTGCCGACATTTTGCATGTAGTGTTATGCTTTGACTTCCAACAATTGTGCCAAGTACAGTCTCAATAGGTCCATTACCTGGTATAGCTCGCATATAAACCGATCTCCGGATTTGACTTCTTGAGCCGCTGGAAGTCGCAATTTTTGTCCGATTTGGCTGAAATTTTGCACATAGTATTCTTTTATGACTCTCAACAACTGTACAGTCCAAATTGGTTTACATCCCATATTTTAGCAGAATCCATGGTGGTGGGTTCCCAAGATTCTGCCCGGCCGAACTTAGCACGCTTTTACTTGTTTTAATTGGATCAAATAAAAATTAATTAGAAATTTCAAAAAGTGTTAATCATTTTTATACCCTCCACCTTAGGATGGTGATGTACTAACTTCGTCGTTCTATTTGTAACTCCTCGAAATTTTCCTCTGAGACCCTATACAGTATATAAATATATTCTTGTTCGTCATGTCATTTTAATTCGATCTAGACATGTCCGTCCACCCGTCTGTCTGTCGAAAGCACGAGGGCGCAATTCTTATCCGATTTTCATCCAAATCGGACAAAAATTGCGTCTTCCAGGGGTCAAGAAGTCAAATCGGGGATCGGTTCATATGGGAGCTATACCAGGTTATAGACCGATTGAGACTGTATTTGGCACAATTGTTGAAAGTCAAAGCATAACACCACATGCAAAATGTCAGCAAAATCGGATGAAAATTGTGAATTCCACCAGGGGCTTAAGAAGTCCAATCGGGAGATCGGTTTATATGGGAGCTATATCTAAATTTGAACCGATATATCCCATTTGCAAACCTCAACGACCTACATCGATATTAATTATCTTTCGTGATTGCGACAGACGGACGGACATGGCTAGATCGACTCAAAACCTTGAGACGATCAAGAATATGGTCTTAGACGAATATTTCGAGGTGTTACAAACAGAATGACGAAATTTGTATACCCCCATCCTATGGTGGAGGGTATAATAATTGGATCTATTTATATCGTTATTGAAATAGATTTTTATTCTTTTCTGTGTTGCGAGTTTCGGTATTCCCCCGGCAAAGGCTGAAAATTTGTTTTTGATGACTATACGAATACACGATCTCAATCTATAATGGCAAATCTTAACTCCTTAACTTCTCTGCTTTGACCTTTTGTACAAAAAACAATTTAGCATTTCAAAAGACTTACATATATATCATCAGAGATTTTTTAAATTCCTCATTGAATCGATAAAAAAACGCTTATATACATAGCAGGAACGTGTTTTTTGCTGGTGCTTATCCTTCTCTAATCATATAAATACCCTATTAACACCACAGATTTGTTGTATATCAGAAGAAATTCTAAAGCAAATATTCCTGCCAGCATGCGAGGGAGAATCCGCTCAATTTCAATTCCCCTTCTTGAGAAGCACCAATAGAAAATTGTGAAGCAATTTACATTTAATGCACATTATTCAAATTTCCGTTTCGTGCCATTGTCGTCTTTTTCGTTCGATGAGTTTTGTATGTTGAACAATTTTGTTTTGTTTTGCTTTTTTAGTCCTGTTTGGGATGTTGTTTTTTTTTTCTACGAGTGAACAAGGAAGTGGGGAGTGATGTTGTTTTTCTTTTGGCCATGGTTCCAGTGAGGGAAGCCTATATAGAATCTATATTTGCGCAGCACTCGGTTGCTGCCAGGATGATATTTAACCGTGCTGCTGTTCTGATTCTATTTTCAACATTCGTTTTTTATTCCTTTTTTGAGAAAAAATCTCATGCTGCACATGCCTTCGAAGGGGATATATACGTACCCATACATACGGACGTATACAACAAGGTATGTACGATTGTTATTATTTTTATTGTTGGCTAGCGATTTGCTGAGTTTTCACAATATTCCAAACCAAGGTACAGTGGAAATAATGATTTAAAAATATTTTTTAATTGGTCTATGGAGAAGGCAAAACAGACAGAAAATGAGGTACAAATAGGGTGGGATGTGAACTCTCACCACATTTCGCCCAAGCCCTGGAAAAATTCTTGAAAACGGTCGCATGGAGCATTCCTTCCCTGACCATCTCAACATCAGGTTAAGAATAGCACTGCCAGCGCCGAATCCAATAAGTTTCCGTAATAAGTTGAAAACCAACTGGACAAAATTCGGAAGACTACTCAGAAGAAGGCTTGGGCAAGATAATTTAGATTGTCCAAGCCTAGAAGACATAGACAGTGTCAACAGGATTACGACTGCGCTTACTTTACTTTAATTGGCTATGACAGAATATTTGTTCCACTAGCCGAACGTAGAATAGCGTTCCAAACAACTCGATCTTCTGCGTTAATCCAAAAACTCTGACACCAAGTTTCGAGGTGTCTCCCACAACTTGATCTTTCCATTGGGCCTTTGGTCTTCCCGGTTTGCGTGTACCACCGTCTTTGCCTTCAAAAGACTTCTTTGCTGGAGCTTCTTCATCCATTCTGACAACATGACCTAGCCAACGCAGCCGTTGTATTTTGATGCGTGTAGCTATGCTATCGTCGTCATACAGCTCATACAGCTCGTGGTTCATACGTCGCCTATAATCTCCGTTAACGGAAACTGGTCCATATATTTTACGAAGAATCTTTCTCTCAAATACTCCAAGCACTGCCTCATCTGCTTTCACAAGTACCCATGCTTCAGAACCATATAACAGCAGGGGTAGTATCAGTGTCTTGTATAGTGTAATCTTCGTCTGTCGAGAGGTGGCCTTGTTTCTGAACTGCTTACTTAGTCCAAAGTAGCATCTGTTTGCCAGTATTATTCTTCGCTTAATCTCAAAACTGGTGTCATTCGTTTCGGTTACGGCGGTGCCGAGGTAAATAAAGTTACTGACTGTCTCAAAGTTGTGGTTCCCAACTTTCTCCATTTTCTTTATCTCCTCGGTTGTGCAAGCCTTTTTGGGAGTTGAAACCACCCATTTCATCTTATCAACATTTACTTATCGTGTGATAGTTCCAACATTTATTAAGAGGGGCCAAGCCCTGGCAGAATTCTTGAAAACGGTCGCATGGAGTATTCCTTCTCCAACCATCTCAACATTAGGGATAAAATAGCACTGCCAGCGCCGAATCCAATAAGTTTTCGTAATAAGTCGAAAACGAACTGGACAAAATTCGGAAGACTACTCAGAAATTTAAATTATCTTGTCCAAGCATAGAAGACATGGACAGTGTCAACAGGATTACGACTGCACTAGCGGAATCTTTCGAAGATAGTTGTGGTCTTTGAGAAAGGAAATCTGCCCAAGAAAAACCATTGATGACCGGAGAGATTCTCAATATTGAGAAAAATATCCACAAAACACATCGAAAAAAAAACGGAATTTTATTGGAATGTGTATTACACACGGCTAAAGGAATACAATTAAATTATCAGAGCGGCAAAACGTGCCTCCTGGAAGCTTTTCTGTGAACAGGTCGATAGCGCTAATGACGCCGCCAAGATGAAAAATTTTTCTCAAAAAACCATTTCCAAACTGAAACGTTAGTGGACGACATGGGACTGAGAGCAGAGACAACGGAGGACGTGTTGAGGCTTGTGATAAAAACGAATTTTCCACATAATACAAGAGGAGTAATGGAATAATGAAGTTGATCGAAGGCTTATCTTTACAGAATTGTAGGTAAAGGAAGCCTTGAGGAGCCTTAAACCATTTAAGTCACCCGGACCTGATGGAATATTTGGAGCATTACTACAGAAGGAGGCCGACTATCTGACGCCCTATCTAGCCACTATTTATTCAGCGTGCCAAGCACTTGCCTATACTCCGAAAGCCTGGCAGGAGAGAAGGGTGGTATTTATAACCCTTACGCCCTTTCTACTCAAGACCATGGAACGTATCGTGGATACCATGACAAAGAGTATGGCTTCCAGGGAACTACTCAAATACAAACAGCATGCCTATGTCAAGGGCAGTTTGATGGAGACTGCCCCTCATGGGGTTGTACATAAAGTAGAAGGGATTGTTGATGCCAAGATGTATACACTGATCCAATCCTTAGACCAGTACCGGGTCCTTAGAGACTGGATAAACTATATTTTAAGGAAAAGGTGGATAACTTGTGTGGCTTATGACTCAAATATAACGGAGAAAGTTGCACAGGGCATGTCTGTTTAGGGTCGATGCAGTCCGAGTCTAGGGTGTGGGCTACGAATGTGCATTTAATACTGAGAAACAGCGAAACGGTCGGTAGGACGACGAAAATCCCATGGGGAAATCCAGAAATACTGAAAGGAAGTAAGCAGGAGGTCAGTATAGCTTTCGGTGTCATTACAGGAAACATAGGACTACGAGCTCACTTATGCAAAATCGGTGTGGCAAGTGATAACATGTGTAGGGCATGTGGGGAAGATGATGCGACGTTGGAGCATTTCCTATGTCATTGCACGGCTTTCGCGACTAACAGACATTGGCACATAGGTGAGGATACAATACCAGACATTAACCAACTTAGGGGCTTGGCATGATAAACAATTAGGGATTTTGTAAGTAGAACGTAACTCCTGACATAGATTTTCTATTTCCAGGTCCCTTTTTATACCCTCCACCATAGGATAGGGTATACTAATTTAGTCATTCGGTTTGTAACACCTCGAAATATTCTTATGAGACCCCATAGAGTGTACATGTACTTGATCGTCATGACATTTGAAGTAGATTTTGCCGTCTCCGTCGGAAGCATGCTTACTTTCGAAGGAGTTAATTGTAGGTCAGTTGAAATTATAAATGGGCCCTATCGGTCCATGTTTTGATATAGCTGCCACATAAATCGATATTGGATCTTGACTTCTGGAGCCACTAGAGGTTGCAATTTTTATTCGATTTGGATGAAATTTTACATGAGGTGTTTGGTTATGACTTCCAACAATCGTGCTGAGTATTGTCTAAATCGGTTATGCTGACATATCCAAGATAGGTTTATCTTGGATCTTGACTTCTTAAGCCTCTTGGGAAGCAAATATTAGCCAATTTGGCAGAAAGTTAGCATAGAGTGTTTTGTTTTGTCTTGCAACAACTATGCCAAGTATGGTCTAAATCGGTTCATAACCTGATATAGTACCCATATAAACCGATCTCCCGATTTGACTTTTTAAGCCATTGGAAACCGCAATTTTTGTTCGATTTGGCTAAGTCTTTATTTCAGCTCGATATTGTCATGATGTCCGATTTAGGGGTGTTTTCGGGAGTGAGGTGGTCCCTTAGACTCTTGGCCCTGAAAAATATCAGCATCGTGCTCTTCTCTTAAATGCTATTTATTTAAGCCCCATATTGCCATTGGTTAAAGGGGAGTTTATGGGATTAGGCATCCTCAAACATGTGACCCCAAAATTTGTCCTCGTTGGGGGGTGTTTTGATTCCACATTTGGATATCAGATTCGTATTTTACTCCCAAATACCTTTATTTGAGCCCCATATTGCGATGGTTGGTGAATAATTCTTGTTTGTGCGGTGTTTTAGGGAAGGGGTAGACCCCCAATACCATTCATTTGAGCCCCACATTGACGTGGTTGGAAAATATACCCGATTTAAGGGTGTTTTGGGGAGAGCGGTGGTCCCCAAACACTTAGCCCTGAAAATATTGGGTTGCCCAAAAAGTAATTGCGGATTTTTCATATAGTCGGCGTTGACAAATTTTTTCACAGCTTGTGACTCTGTAATTGCATTCTTTCTTCTGTCAGTTATCAGCTGTTACTTTTAGCTTGCTTTAGAAAAAAAGTGTAAAAAAAATATATTTGAATAAAGTTCATTCTAAGTTTTATTAAAAATGCAACCCAATATATCAGCATCGTGCTCTAAGCTTAAATATCATTTATTTGATTATTTATTATTTATTGCCATTGGCCTCAAAATTGGATATCAAATTCGTTTTCTAATCTGAAATACCTTTAATTTAAACCCCTTATTGCAAAAGTCAGCAAATATGTCCGGTTTTGGGTATTGACCCTAAAAACTATCAATATCGAGATCCACTCCCTTTAAGACCCAACATTTTCATGGAGATCAAATACTTCCTATTTGGGCGTTGTTATGTGGGTGAGACGTCCCCTAGGCCGTTGGTCCCAAATATTGATATCAGATTCGTGGTCTACTCCAAATTACCTTTCATTTGTGCTCCATATTCCCTAAGTCGGCAAACATGACCGGTTTCGGGGATGTTTCGGGTGATGGGGCGGTCGTTCAGTGACTTGGCCCTGAAAATATATATCAGATTCGTGTTCTACTCTAAAATACTTCTTATTACAGACCCATTTTGGAATGGTCAGCAAATACGTCCTTTATGTGTGGTGTTATGGGGGTGGGGTGGCCCCATACATACTTTTCCCGAATATTGATATCAGAATAGTGCTTTACTCCCAAAGACCTTTCATTTGAGCCCCATATTACTATTGTAGTAAATTTGTCCTTTTTGGGGTTTGTTTTTGGAACGGGCGGCCCCCCATACACTTGGTCCCACATTTCGATATCAGATTCGTATTCTACACTTTAATACCTTTTATTTGAGCCCCTTATTGCCCTGATCAGTAAATAAGTCCTGTTTGAGGGGTGTTTTGCGGAAGAAACTTGGTCCCACATTTGGATAGAAAATTCGTATTCTACTCGCAAATACCTCTCATTTGAATCTCATATTGCCAAGGTCGGTAAATATGTCTGATTTAGGGGGTTGGGGTGGTCCCCCAAACACTTAGTCCGATAATTGGATATCAGATACGTTTTCTACACTTAAATACCTTTCTTATGAGTCCTATATTGTCATGATTGGTTACATATATATTTGGTAGGTATTTGGGGTGGGGCTGCCGCCCTAGGTCCCCATCCGAAATTTGGATATCAAATTTTTATTTTTAGGTTACTATAAGAGAGGGCACTCAAAATTTCGCTTATATTGCACCACCCATCTCCGAGATCTGCCGTTTCTGAAAATTGGGGTAAGGGGGAGGGTCCGCCCACCCTTCAGATATCAAAAAATGTAGTCACCTATTTTCACCACGGGATCATTATGCACCATCTGTGAAAATTTCAAGATAATCGGTTCAGCCGTTTTTGAGTCTATAAGGAACACACAAACAAACAAACAAGAAGAAGATGGGATCTAAGACGAATAGTTCGAGGTGTTACAAACGGAATGACTAGATTAGTATACCCTTATGCTATGGTGGTGGGTATAATTACACTATTAATTCCTCCTTAACCGCACACAAAGGCGTTTTACATTATGAATGTTTATTTAGATCTCGCCAAACTCGTTCTCCAGAGTCCTAAGTCATGCAAATCGCTTCAAAGGCAAAGCAAAGCTTTTTGAAGGCTGAAAAAGTGCAAAGTGCTCAAATTTGACACCCTGTATCTGACTCTGTTTTAAAGATATAGAACAACATTTTCCATTTTCCTGAAAGCATAAGTCCTTCTCTACAAATGCCCAGAATATCTTTTAAGGCTCGGATAGTCGGGCAAAAAGTTGTGTACTTATTTCCAATTTTTTCGCCGTTTGGGCCACTGTGCCACATATCCTATGGAAAATGCGTTTTCATCAAAAACTTTTACTCACAGCCATGTTGTCTCCTAACTGTATGGGTGTGGGCATGGGTTTTTGAGAGAAACTTTTTTATGTAGGCGGCATCATTAACGCTATCGACCTATTCCCAGAAAAGCTTGCAGGAGACACGTTTTGCTGCTTGCTTGGAAGCGCAACATCTTTTGCTCCACTGTTTGCTATAGCCTTTAGCCATTCCATTCCAAAAACCACTACTTATTCGTTTTGACAGCAGTGATATGAGGCGGCTGCTATTTATGCGGTTGAAGTTGTTAAGTTTTTGTTCTCCACGATGGTGTTTTTTCGGTAGTAGTATTAGAAGCACACAGGATTTCAATGTCTCCTTTCCTTTCCTTGTTTGTTCTTCCTCATCTCGTCCTACTGCGGCAACAACTATCAAGAATTTGATTTTTTTTCTGCGAAAATTAACATTTTCTCAAGTGTTTTTGTGGTTGCTATGTTTCTTGATGTGTTTCTAGGAATTGAAATTGAAATAGATGGCGGCAGTATGGCAAACAGTATGAGAGAAGGCAGCAGGACCCAAACACACACAAAACCCATTAAAAGCGCAACAACTAAGCAAAAAAACAACAACAAACAGAGAAAAGAAAATAATTTTCCTTTCAGGATATGCTAAGAAGACAAACATCAACAAGGACATGGTCTTATTGAAAATCAAAATACATTTGCGTTGGGTGCAGAGAAGCGATTAAAATGTCGTTTCAAACCTTGTTAGGGATTTTGCTTACTTTTCCCTCCAAGTTTGGGAGATAAAAAATTTGTTGCTAGATTCTCAAACTTTCAAAGTAACCGTTGGAAGTGCGGTTAAAAAAACTCTTTATCTCGTAATATGTACCTATTACGCAAAAATAGCTAGGATTGTGTTATCCATTAGGCGTTAGAAGATCTGTGTCTTCAGTGAAGCGGTATATCTATGGCCAGGTGTAGACTCAGAATGGGCTCCAAAGATCTAACAGCTACGGTGGTGACATCAGACTGTAGCATATTGTCCGCTCCTTGTACGCGGGTGGTTGGCTTGGCACCTGTAGTCAAGAGTAATGCTTCAAACATCAGACTCAAAAAACGGCAGAGCCCCCGGTGAAAATAGGGCACTACATTTTTTGATATCCGAAGGGGGAGCGGACCCTCCCCCTTACCCTAATTTTCAAAAAACGCCAGATCTCGGAGATGGGTGGACCGATTTAAGCGAAATTTTGTTTGCCACCTTATGATACCCAAAAAACACAAAATTTTTATAAAAAATTGGGTTCGAATAACCTGGGGGGACGCCCCATCCCAAAACCCATCCGAACGGTCATATTTACCGATTGGGACAATATGAGTATCAAATGAAAGGTATTTAAGAGTAGAGTACGAACTTGGTATAGTGTTCGGGGTGCTCCCCCATTGGGGACTCTTTCAACGCTTTGGGCAATATGGGTATCAAATGAAAGGTATTTAAAAGTAAAGTTTAAACCTGACATAAAAATTTATTCCTTGCTGTCTGCGGGGCAATATGGGTATTAAATGAAAGGTATTTAACAGTAGAGTACGAACTTGGCAAAGAAATCTCACAGAAAATGTCGGGGGGTCCGCCACCCCCAAAAAAGCCACCTAACAGAACTTTTTCACTGCTTTGGGCAAATGAAAGGTTTTTAAAAGTTGAGTACATATTTAACAAAAAAATTTATAAGCTTAGCTGCAAGCTACCGAGCGCATCCACAGGTTGCGGATAGTGGAATGCTACATACGAAGTAGCTGCAACGGCAGTCGCGGTCAATCAATGGTATAGAGCCGAGAATCTCAGAGAGAGGCCGGGCAGCACCGGCTCTTGTACAAATACTGAGTGCCTCTGATGTTTGATATGATAGGACGAGTTATTGGCGCCTTTAAATAAACAATGGCCACCCTGTTTCCGCGGCGAATTCCTGCTCACCTGCAGGAATTTGTCGTGGATCGCCACCTCCACATGAAAATGTGGCTACGACGACAACAACAACAGTGTAAGAAGCAGATATAAAAATTTATTCCTTGGTATCTGAGACGCGTCCCCCCAAAACTCCCAAGCAGGGCTTTTTTATCAATTGGAACAATATGTATATCAAATGAAAGGTGTCTGGAAGTTGAGTACAAACCTGTTATAAGAATTAGGTCCAATGTGTCTACGAGGCCTCCCCAACCCCAAAAATCACAAAAACGGGCATGAATGTCCAACGTCACTAAATGGGTATCAAATAAAAGGTCTTTGGGAGTTGACTACGAATCTGGTATACATATTTGGAATAGAGTCTGGGACCGGCCCACCCAGTAAATACCCTTCCATAGGACGTGTAGTTCGAGCGGGATAATATGTGAATTCAAAGAAAGTTCCAGTCAGTCAGTATAGTTCGAATTTAATGTTGATATAAAGATTGAAGAATCTGCTTCACGTCCAGCCGTCAGCAGGACATGTATATCGCGGCAATAAAGGACTCACTTAAATTGTCTTTTAGGTCATAGCGTCGACGGGAGCGACCCTCTCCTCCCAATAAAAACAACACCAAACTGTCATGTAGCACTACCGAGAATATATTGTACTCAAATGAAAGGATGTGTCAGAGGGCAATCCCCACCCTCTATCCTACCCAAAAAAAAGAAATTAGAAATAATGTATGAAAGCCGATCAGGATAGAATGCAAATGCAAGTTTTGCCCATGAACATTCCACTTAGGAACTGGGGCAACCTTCTCACATATCAATGAGTGCAGTCCGATTCAAGTTTAAGTTCTTTTATAACCGAGTCCGAACAGCGTGCCGCAGTGCGACATCTCTTTGGAGAGAAGTTTTACATGGCATAGTACCTCACAAATGTTGCCAGCGTTAGGAAGGGAAAACCACCGCTGAAATTTTTTTCTGATGGTCTCGCCAGGATTCGAACCTTCTGCGCTACGGTGGATAGAATAGGACACCAATAAAAGGTCTTTGGTAGAAGAGTACAGTTTTTACCTTAAAATTGTGATAGACACAGGAGGACCTGCTGATCTTTAAAAATGTGGTATCCCAAGTCGAAGCTTTGAAATATGATTTTGAATGTAGATAACCTAAACAAAAAAGTAATTAGTATGGATCTGAACGAGACCCGTTGCCCTGAATATCTTGATAGCCAGCTTTAAAATGCTTGACATTATAGGTCCAAACAAAATCGTGATCTAGCACGATGCCAATATTACTTCAGGGTCCGCCCCTTAAACTCCTCCTTTCAAACCGGCCATTTGTGCCTACTATGGCAATTGATAGTAGAAAACGAATTTGATATCAAATTTTGAGTCCAAGTGTTTGGGGGTCGTCTCACCTCATAAACTTCCCCTACACCAATGGCAATTGGGGCTCAAATAAATAAAATTTGAGAGTAGAGCACGATGCTGATGTTTTTTTAGGGCTCAGTGCGTTGGTGGCCGCCCCACCCTACATACCCCTCACACTGGGCATATTTGTGGATTATGGCAAAAAGGGGTCAAATCCGGTATCTGTTTTATGGTCATGTGTTTCAGGGACGTCTCACCTCATAAACTTCCCCTAAACCAACCGTATATAGCAATATGTAGCTTAAATGTGGTTTTTGGGAATAGAGTATGAATTTTATATCCACTTTCGGGGCAAAGGGTTTGGCAACTCTAATCCACCACCAAAACTAAGAGAATGAAGTAAATCTAACATCCAAACTTTAATCGGTGGACCCTCCCACTGCATTATTTTCAAAAACGTCAGATCTCGACGATGGGTGGGTTGATTTGAGCGAAATTTAGTATGTTTATAATAACTCAAAAACAGAAATTTGGTATCTAGGGGGCCGCGCCACCTCCAAAACCCGCTAAATGGAAATATAATCCAATATTGATAATATGGAGCTCAAATGAAAGGTATTTTAGACTAGATCACGTAACTGATATATGGGCGTCCAACTCACCCCCAAAAATACCCCCATACAGGATATATTTACCAACGACAGCAGTATAAGGCTCAAATGAAAGGTAAAGGTAAAAGAGCATAAAAATGATATCTGCATTGGGGCGAAACGTCTGAAAGGACATACCAACACCCCCAAACAGGACAGGACTGACCGTACCAGTATAACGGTCAGATTAAATAAGAAAGTGAAAGAAGGCGCAGCGGAATGTATCGTTTTTATTGCAAGAAAAAATGTCCAATGCATATTATGTCACCCTGTTACGCAAAGAAAATTTCATTTGAGCTGCATACCTGCAACCGAAACTTTCGATAACGGTATCGGTAACGAAAATTTCGCTTAGGACATGTCAATGAATTTCTGATGGTAACCAAAATTTCGCCAGAGGTGCATACTGCATTAAGAAGGAGGAGAAGGATAACCTAGATGGATGCGCAGTCCATCTCTAGCCTATATGAAAAGGTGGTGTTCCGATTGAGACAACGACAATGTTAATGAAACAGTCATTTTTGCCAGTTCAAGAGATGAAGTCTCCGGGAAGATAGCAGAAGTGGGCGAAACATTGCTAAGCTTACAACAAAACCCATAAAGCAACCGGCTGGGCAATCGACCGAAAGAGCAGGATGCTCGTAGGGATACAACGGACATTCAAACCACTTCTACGCAAGCTGGAAAGAGAATCAAGGATCCCGGAAAGCAGAACACTGGAAAACCATTTAAAAAGAAAAAGACCTCGCCGCTTTCAAGTACTCTGGAAAGACCAGGCCAGCTCATCCTCAATGGAGACTCAAGGCAGTATCCAATTGGGGGAGACACAGTCAGAAATGGTGTGAAGGATGCTTGCACGGCCTCTGGGACTTAATGGAGGACTGTGGCTTCCTACAGGATGTCATACACATCTCGGAAGGAGCAAATGGTCGCTGTAAAAGTAAGGAGCCGCCCTCTTATACGTACGGCAAAGTAACAAAATCTAATCAACGAGGTTCAGGATTTTAGAGTCTCCATGAAGCACTCCTTCAGGGACCATCGCTACAATAGGTTGAGAAGAACACGGCCAGCGCCGAATCCAATCAACCTCTTAATAAGGTAAAACCCAACTGCACAAAATTCGGAAGACTTCTCGGAGGATAGGACGCGAGGGACACGAGAATACACGGGAATCTTGAAACAATGTGGTTGACCGAAGGCTTAACATTACATAGGGGTAGGGAACCGAATCAGACATGCAGAAAGGCCGAATGGGTCTAAGAAATCCCATACGACTAGGCTAATCCGAATATGTCAAATACTTAGGAGCGATTTTGGACAGGAAACTGAATTGGAAGTGTCACATTTAGGTGCGTACCGAGAAGTCTGACAGATGTTGGGCACTATGTACGAGAATAGTCCATTGGCTCAACAGGAGCGTGATTAAACCTATAGTTACTCACGCCTCAGAAGTTTGCTGGACTGCAATGGAGAAAAAGTGCAACATAACGATAATGCAACAGGTTCCGAGAACATGTTGTCTTAGCATAGGTGGGGCGATAAAGACCATTTGCATTAGGGCACTGGAGACTATTCTAGATACCCGACCCATCGACATACAGATTAAGCATGAGTCAGGCACTGCGTCTAAGGCGATGGGAGAATGGAGAGAGAATTGGAGCATGTCATACCATCTATGTATAATCAAAGCGAAGATAGGAAACCTGGATGGAATAGAAGAAGAGAGAAAGAGTGTCGAATACCTAAGACGACACTTGCGGTCAAATGCGAGGAACTTGTGCCAGAGGTACAAACTTTGATTGACGGAACTCGGTCCAAATTACCGCATACGCGATCGAGTGCCCTTACGTGTGAATGAAATTTCATCTCTTATTTAATGGAAACCTTTCGAGTCGACACAGTCCGAGTTAAGGACGTGGGAGTGGGCGACGAATGCGCATGTAACTCTACGGATCAGTGTTACATGAGAAGACGAGGCTATTACTGAAAGGAAGTAAGAAGGAGGTCAGTATAACTTTTGGTATCATAATAGGACACCTAGGTCCACGAGGTAGGGCATGTGGGGAAGATGATGAGACGTTGGAGCATTTCCAATGTCATTGCACGGCTTTCGCGGCTGAAAGACACCGGTACTTAGGTGGGAACACAATACCAGACATGAACCAAATTAGGGGAATGGAATGGAAAACAATAAAAGATTTTGTAAGTAGCACGAAATTCCTAACTTAAAATTGTTTTTCTTACTTTTTAGTGTTTAGAGCGCACAACAAGCCTATTACTTAGGCTTAGGAGTATGTCCTAAGTGGCATGGGGCGGATTAATATCCGCACCCTCTTTTCAACCTAACCTAATGGAATACAGGCCATAATACCTCTCTGCATGTGGAGATCCTGGCGACCGCAGAGTGAGTGAAGAAGTATGGTGTTAGCGCAAGGACTTCGAATGTGAAGATCGTTACAGACAATAAACTGACTCTCAGGGCTATTAAAACCAGGACGGTAAGACCACGAATAGTCTTGGAGTGTAAGGCGCCTTCCTTGGCGATAGCACGATCCACATATTTTGGGTGCCGGGCCATTGCATGCTAAGGAGGAATGAAAGGCCAACAATTTGGCCTTGAAGGAGAACATGCAAAACGTGGAGCCTTCCATCTGCTCTACCAAAGCTATGCCCCGCTGGTCGTTGCCTAGGGGAGAATGCCATGAAATGTTATGCGCATTAAAGTCTCTTAGAACCAGACGATTATGGCCAGATGGTAGCCCACTTATGTCGGGCTTGTAAGCCTGGCTTTCTATTGGGACACAGCCACCAACCGACGGTTACACGTTGCATAGTTCTATCTCGGCAGTACCGGGCCTGACTGCTAGCCTCACGCAATCCATGTAGGGGTCACTAGCGCCAGGTACAGGAGAGAATAGTTTATCCTGCAAGGAATGGTGTATCACAAAGGCCAATCCCCCATCTCCATTCCTTAAGCGATCCTTACGTAACACGTTGTATCCGTGACAACTGTGCAAGCTGTTGGTGTTGGTCTGCTTTGCCTCCTGGATTACTGCAACCAATATATTTTTCCGACTCATAAAATTCACTTTCTCGTCGCTCTTGCCTCGGGAGCGTTGCAATTTAATTGCAAAAATGATACACTTCCCGACACTGACCTGGAAATGTTGGGACTGGGATGCTGCTGTTGCGTATATTGTCGCACGTAAAAGGTCGGGAGAGGTCACATGGTCTGATGACGAGAACGCAGAAGGCGACGACTACGCTTGTGACCCACTACTGACTATGTTCGCACATCACCTTGCAACATAGTTAAAAACACATGTTTTTCGCGATAAATTTTTGAAACACTACAAAAATTTCAATGATAACATAATCCTTTTATAAAAATAAATTCATAAGTTATGGGAGAATGTTCTACTGAATAAAATCAGCAAGTTTTTTTTTGCTTAAAAATCTATTATCTAAAAAAAGAAATCACGAAAAAAGTTCGCGTACATAATACCAGCCTTTACAGAAAACAAGTCCCATTATTAAATAATGCAAACACCCCATTATTTTTATCGATATCAATCTACCAGTTTAGTTTGCTTATCGTAACAGTGTCATCACTAACCACAACAAATTATAAAGTGGAAAAATATAAAGTTAAAAAAATGCCTCCAGCGGATAATAATGAGTAAATATGCTATATATTCTAATTGCTCAAGTTCTCATATACCCTTCTTGATCACAGCATTAAAATCATGAACCGATCCATTGTTTGTGAAGACAGTACGCTACGTGGTGACATCACCATATCGCAAGGATGTGTCATACACCCAAGTGCGTCCATTCTGGCCGAGGCAGGTCCTATAATATTGGGAGAAAATTGTATAGTGGAAGAATATGCAACAATAGCCTATCGCTTAACTGATGAGCAGAAACGCTTGAAAGAAGCTGGAAATCTAGAACCTCTTCCACCACTGGTCATTGGTTCCAATAATGTTTTTGAAGTTGGCTGTGTTGTGGAAGCTCAGAAAATAGGCGATAAAAATGTATTCGAATGCAAAAGTTACGTCGGACCAGAAATTACTGTCGGCAATGGATGTATTGTGGGTGCGGCTGTTCGTTTAAAATGCAAGCAACAATTAGCGGAGAGCACAGTAATATATGGACGTGACTGTTCACAACGAGAGGCAATTGATAAATATGCAGTAAGTTGCAATACAAAATGTACTGGATTTGTGCATGATATAGGATGGACATGATTAAGCATGTTAAGACCGAAAAAAGTCCTTAAGTGTTGACAGTCTGCAATTAGATTCACTTGTGCCACCTTTAGTCCATTCTAAAAGTCAGATCGTGCAAATGTTTACATTCGCTAATTCAGAGAAGTCCTCACAACAACGGAACTAAAGTGTAACTTCTGCCTGCAGGTACAAAACACACTCACATCCCGCTTTAGAGATTTCTCTTCCTTGAGGTACTCGCTGCTTGAGCCAAACCATTTTCATTTTGCGAACTTTCGATCTGTCAGCGTATTTTCCATTTAGACAGTGATCTGTAATGAAAGTTGAGATGAGACAATGGTATCAAAGCAAAAGGCTTCTTTAAGTTTAGATAGGGCCACATAAGCTTGGAGCGTTCACAGTCATAATTTTTATTCTGATCATTGTTCTTATCAAAAAATTTGTTTACTTGTGACAGAAGCCATACCGATTCCATTTCACCTGCAATGTTTGAGGTACACCCAAAACAAAACAAAATTGCAAACAATTTTTCAATTAAAATTTTTATTGAAATTAAAATCAATTAAAAAAATTAATTGATTTAACCATTTTTTAATTGAATATGTTTTCTTTTTCAACTACAGTGGTTATTGAAATTTTTGAATCGAAAATTTTTCAATTACTTTTTTAAACACAGTGATTCATATTTTCATTATCGTGATTGAAGCTGTTTCAATCAAAAAATTAATTGGATCAATTACTTTCGTGATTGAAAATTATTTGTTGTTGTAGCAGTGTGATGTACACTGAGGCGGCAGCCATTGCCGATGGAGAACTCCATCGGGTCAATCCGGTACGTACAACCGGCTGCTGGGATTGAAACTGATTTGCAGTCTTGCAAGCTAATATGCTCCGGTATATCTCTGTGGACCGCCATCCACTACAGGATAATTTTGAACTGTTTAGCTATCTTCTGGTTTCCTGATCTGATACTGAGACATGTGTCTATAAAATTCTTCAGAGTCTAAGGCATAACAGCCTAATTGGAAGAAAATCTTTCGCTTTCGTCAGATACGGGTTTCCTACTTTTTGTATGCAATTGACCTTAGTGTCCCCCCATGTTGTTGCTGTAGCCTCATTTTCATTAACTCGCCTTGCCATATCGAACATCATAGGTACTCAGTATTTATGCAAGGACCGGTGTCGCCCAGCCTCCCGCTAAGAATCTCCGCTCGATACCGCTGATTGTCCGCGACTGCCGCTGCATCTACTCCATATGGAGCATTTCACTCTCCGCAACCTGTGGAAGCGCCCGGTAGCTCGCAGCTAAGCTTCTCGTGACTGCGATGAAAACCTTAAAGTTCCAGCCTGTGTGGTGCTCACAGCTATCCCGTTCCGTGTCCACCCATTCCTCAGATATGAACTATATGCTGACAGAAGTAGATAAACGCTGGCTGAGCAAGTGAGTCGGCATAGCGGATACAGCTTATAATTTAACTGGTGCTACCTTTCCGAACCATCATAAATATATTACATGCACAGTCCCGGTACATTTGAATAACTCAACTTCAATTACTATCCCATTTTTTATTTTGCCTTCCAGTATCAAACGCTACAAATCGATTTCCTTCGAAAAGTATTGCCGAATTACCATCATTTGCGCAAACCAAATCAAGATACCAAAAAGGCTCGCTCAGTGGTTTAACGACATAATTGTTTTCTACATATATTTATGAAATTATTTATACGCTAGTTAATAAAAATTTCCTAGTTTTCTTATGTTGCTGGAACTTTGAATTGTTTTATTTCGTTTTCAAATGTATAAATGGTATGATCACATAACTTTTCCAAGTCTTCGAGTCCACGCTTTAGTATATCTATTGCACGGCCCTGCGAAGACTGTATGCGAAAATGTAGTTTGTTTTCTGTGGGATGAGGTATGGTGTAACCGCAAAAATCAACATCAGGGTAACGACTGATTATTGTCTTCAATGCATTTCCCAAAGTGTGTCCCTCATCTTGGAAAACGAAAGTACGAGATCCTTCGCCATTGTTTTCATCTCCAGCAACCTGAATAAAATAACATTTACTTAAGCATACATGTATATTTGATGCAATATGAAATCTACCTCAGCCAAAGCACCCATTCTTCAGGTGTATGCTCTTTTGTTAATGTCTCGTTATAAAAACTTCTAAAACGTTCAAAGGATAAAATGTGTGACACAATTTTCCATCCAATAGTAACAGTTCCAACGTGCTTTTGTTTACATTGTCTTATTAGAGATGGCAAAGTAATAGCTGCTTCTTCTTGATTGCAATATCATTCACAAAAGAGTTTTGTTTAATATAAATATAAATGGTATTGTCCGCAATAAAAGTTTAATACTATTGCTTAAATAATAATACTTTCAAACTTTTTTAGGTTTACGTATACATTTTTGTTTTAAAACTTTTTTTACAAAATAATGTGAGCCGCTGAATTTACAATCGATAACACGCCAACTAACGCTATTGATTATCGATATCAAACATCAACAGCTGATTGTATAAACACTTGCATGGGGATATTTATTTCGTAATATTTCAATATTTCTAAAAGCAAAAATCTTAATATTAAAAAAATATGGCTCAAAGCAGATTAGAGAAGATTGGAACAATTTTCACCAGGTATGACGGAACGTCTGTATTCGTGCCAATATTCTGAGATCAATTTTTCATTTAGAGTTTCTGGTTTGTTGCGTTCCGGTGCCATGAAACCCGAAGACAAACCAATTTGGTATGATGTTTATGCAGCATTTCCTCCAAAGGTGGAACCTCGTTTTGATAGACCAGCTCCTCAAATAGCCATAAAGAATATATTTTATGAGGAAGATAAAGTCAGAGCGTAAGTACAGCCAGTTTTATTATTGGACCTCATATCTTTCTTATGTCAAAGTTTAAAGGACCGGGTATAGATTGTTGGAAGTCTTGGCAGAAGTCATCACGCAAAATTTCAGACAATTGTGCTCTCTAGAGGCTTTAGATTTATTGACGGGATATCGGTTTAAATGGGAGTTATCAAGTTATGAATTTTGTTGGAACTCGTACAAAATTTCAGATCGATCAGATAAAATTCCGCTCTCTAGAGGCTTAAGAAGTAAAATTGGGAGATGGGATTATAGGGGAGCTATATCTAAACTTAAACCGATTTAGCCCATATACACTGATTGTATCAAGCGGAGAGTCTGAGTGATAGGCCGGCCGGCACCGGCTCTTGCACAAGTACTGAGAGCCGGCGTGCTTGATATGACAAGGCGAGTTATTGGCGCCTTTAAATAACCAAGGCCTCCCATCGTGTTTCCCGCGGCTATCGGTCCTTTGGGCCGGAATGAGCTTGTTCACCTACAGGAGCTTGACGGGGATCGTCACCTCCACATGAAAATGAGCCAACAACAATAAAGAGTATATGTGCAATATTACGAGCGGCCGGAATTACATGGCTAGATGTATTTGAAATTTTATGACAATCAAGAATATACAAACACAGGGTAGCTGAACCGAAGTATTGCCAATTCATATGACAAGATTTTTTGTGTGAAACTATTTTTTATTTATTCAAATGACAAAAATGTGGAAATTATCTAAATTTTAGAATCCATTCACTTTTTCGACATTCCATTTTCTTTGACTATTACTCTGAGTCGGACAAAAAGCGAGTTGCAAGCTGCACGAGCGTTCGTATCTCTGGCGAGAAAAAATTCCCAATTGAGCAATTTGGAAGCCCCAAAATGCTTCTGTTAACTTAATCGAGCTCAAATGCAAATTTGTCCATGAACATTCCATTAAGGAACTGGGGCAAACTTCTCACATAACAATAAGTGCCGTCCGATTAAATTTTAAGCTCAATGCTTTTTATAGCCGAGTCCAAACGGAGTGTCGAATAGAATAGAAATTTTTATATTGCAAAGTATTTCACAAACGTTGCCAGCGTTAGGAGGCGGTAACCTCCGTCAAAATTATTTCTGAGGTTTTCGCCAGGATTTGAACCCAGGCTTTCAGTGTCATAAGCGGAAATGCTAACCTCTGCGCTACGATGTTCTCTGACTGATCTCCCGTACAGATATTGAGCCTTAGAACAACGACACGAAGAAATTTTCCATCTCATATGATGGTATGTGCGGCTGTGATCGCCCTCCAATCGATTTCGTAGAGCTTGGCGTCAAAATAAATGCGACTTATTGTCGGAAAAACATTTTGGAAGTTGTTTTGGAGCCATGGGCACACAAACATTCTAGTCGTAGACCATGTACGTACCAACAAGTCACACCACCGTCACATAAAGCACTTATAAACCAAGAACGGCTAAATAATCATGTTCGGTACTTCACTTCGTCTACACAGCGGTTGTTAGGTCCAATTCTGTGTACTTTATTTTGACCATTTTGGAGAACAAATATTTCTTTGTGGACGCTTTGAAAAAAGCCATTGTGCGAGAACGAGCTAAAATACCGGCAGGTAACATTCGTGTAATTCGTTTTTTTAACGACCCAGGGCAATAGTTATGCAAAAAATTGGTCATATCGAGCAAAAGTAAATGGTTTCTGAAAAGTATATGCCCATCCTATGGTGGAGGTTGCAATGTCTAAATTTTTATTTTCAGTCCTCATTTCATTATACTATTAACAATATATTAAGATTTTAAACGAATTTTAAAATCCACATTTTTTACTTTTTGTTCTTTTTTTACAGAAAATTTCACAAATCGCAAAAACAAGTTGAAATGATAAGCATGTTCGATAGAAGACGTGAGACGCAAACTCAACAGTTCATTAAAATTTATCAAGGTCTCAAATCGCAGGGAGCCTTAGATGAAGAAAAAATATTTGAGACCTCAATGGATTTATTGCAACAGCAGAGAGCCCAAATGAAGATTGAGGCACAAGAAATTAGCAATGCCGAGTCAGAAGATAAAGTACAAAGCATGGCCGATGCATTTAGTGAAGCAAAAACTTTGCAGAAATCCGATTCCCTATCAAGAGCCGATAAAGAATCTACGAAGTTTAACAAATCAGAAACAAAAAGTTCCATTGGTGGCATTAACATCGAAAACTTATTTAAGGATTAAACATAATTTTTTTTGAAAAATACAATAACTACGAAAAATATTTCTAAAGTTTTAATTTCAACAGTCGCTAGGCTTAGCCAAACAAAATATATTTGAATAACACTAAAAAAAATCTGAATCAAAACATTTTCTTTAGTTCCAATTCTTGAGCCTCATTACCACTATGGAATCCGCAAAGCCAAACAAAGCTGATTAAAATAGATTTCCAGATTGTCCACGAGAATCTTGTTAGACCAGATCCTTGTATATAGCAGCCACTGATAGACATTTCGAAAGAAGGATAGACTTTCTTTTTCAATACCTAGACTTTGTTAATGTCCATTTGACTTTTAGTTGCTCCCATCTTTGTTGCTCAAATTTGTGGTACATGATTGCATATTAATATTTTAGGCATTAAAATAAAAAACCTATTTAACCATTAAAAAAGATACACAAATTTGTTTACAATTACAATAATATAATTACGAAAAAGATATATTTTGTTAACTTATTTGTCATAGTTTTCCATTAAACGGCCAGAGCATCATTTTGATTTTCATGACTGAGTTGAGTCTGCAAGTTAGATAGTTTATTTTTCAATACCTGTACACCCATGATAACGATATTCTCTGGTTTTAGGGCTCCCGATGATTCTACATTGTAGAAAAACTTATTGGGTTTAGCCTCCCAATTGTATGGGGCCTCGTATTGATCGTCGTCTAACTCGGTGTGTTCACTTTTGGGCCATTCATCTGGTTTGGGGTATAGAGTATGCCGCATAGAGTTGTCGGGATCATACTCAAAACAAACACCTGCCGTGGGGTTCCATTTTGCATGCTCCTTGCCAAAACCTTTTTTGGCATATGCTCGCAACTTCAATTCTTGACCCTTTCGCAATTTAATAATAAGAATTTCATCGGTACTTTCACCATACTCATTGTCTTCATCATTCTGGTGACGCGAGGTTACTGGCAATACCTTTGGATTACTAGATTTTAGATCAGCCGTTGTCACATGTCTCGTGGAATCTTCCGTGCATTTCACATCCAATGTAAATTCAACACTACACTCAGGGCAAAAATCCAAGCAGATACAATCGCGCGTATATTGTAGTCTCTCCACAACTTCATCAGATATTAATGGTATGAGTCCAATTCTGTGTGCTAGAAATTCATCCGATAACACGGTCGAGTTGGCTTCCAGCTGTACCCAATCAATAGCCAAAGTTGGTGTCTCCGCAATGAAGACGCGTCTTAAACTATTGGCCACGCTCAATTCAGTGTCTTCTAAAACAAACTTCACATTGTCGTCGGTTAATTCCGTTATAGTTACAGAAGGTTGATTAGCGTAAGGCATTTTCAGGTAATATTATGCCGTTTTTTGCTGCTATTTAACGAAAAAATAATAAAGCCGCTTTAATTTGCCGAATGACAAGCACAAGATGACAGTTAGTTGGTGTTGCCACTCGAACGATAATTCCTCGACATTTCTTGGCATTTCACACTTGGCAGTTGAGTATTCGATAAAAATTATTGCGATAACAACCTAAAGCTGATAACTTGAAATCACTTCACATGGCATTTTTAAAAAGAAGAAGACCAACGAAGTGAATTCTTTTTTGAGACCTGAAGAAAAAGTTTTTCTCCAGTTTTCACCAAAAGATTTCACATATTTTTAGTCAGCTTTGAGCTGGAAATATTTTTATTGAATATATTTATATCATTTGGAAACTTGCACTATAATTGGCAAAGTTAACAGTTAGGTGAAAACATATATTGATAGGTGAATGTAAACATTGCACACTCGATATTGGTGCGTGCGTGTGTTTGTGTGCGTATGATTGGTTGGGTATTGCTGCTGCTGCTCTGAGTGGAAGTACGAAGGAGTCTCAAATTGTCGTTGTTTGTCCAAGCAACGCCACAGCCGGAGTGAACGACTTGGACAGGTTGTGCGTGTAAAGACCGGAAAAGTTGTGAGAGCTGGAACCAATTTTGTAATTATTTTTAATACCGGGAACTCCGCACAACACCCTGGTGAAATGCAACAGCAACAACAACAGATGGAAACAACACAAAAAATCCCATACATTTCGAAATTATTCCAAAGCACTGCCGTTGATGTCAAAGATGATTTGGAAGAGGTTTGTGCAGCATATGAAAACACTTTCCCAACTCTCATGCATTAATTATCCTGGTAACACATTTCATTTCAGCGTTTTGAACGGGCTTACATTAGTTTACAGCAACAAATCAATGGCCTTAGTGATAAGGATATGCACGATAAGTTATCCCAGCTAGTTTGTAAAGAGAAACAACATGAGGAAATATCCATTGGTTTCCTATACATCATGCTCACCGATCAGGCATTGGCGCCCAAAAGCTACAGAGATCTTACCTTGGTGGCGAGGGATGGCATGAACATGGTCGTAACCAATTTAACTATGCTGGTTGCAGAAAAGTACAATAAACTTACAGAGATCGCTCGACGCCAATTAATATGGTTATTGCGTGAGCTTGTCAAACACCAAGTTCTGAATGTTGAAAACATAATATGGAATTGTTTGCGTCAAGCAGGCGGTGGTGATGTGACTCCAAAAAATCTATTTCTGGTTGAAAGCCTTTTGGACATATTCATAGAATATCGACCGTGGCTGGAAACACAGTCATTTCTCATTCAAACGGTAGTATACAGCTATGTGCGCCTGATCGAAGATCATGCCAGTCCAGCATTGACGGTTTTACGTCATAAGGAGGTAAAATTTGTTATATCGTTAATACGTGAGAGATTTTTGGACATAATACCATTAGGAAGAGATTTTGTACGGTAAGTTGTACACATGGACGAAAAAAGAACTATTTAAAAATCCCATAAATACTAGGTTACGGTAGGAAATGATTTGAACATAAATTTTACATAAGTTTTGCTAATTTTATACTTTTCGAAATCTAACGGACTGAAACCAATTGTAAATGTACTAAGTGAAATTGATAACTTCTTTATCTTCTAGTTTGCTGCAGAATGTCGCACGCATACCAGAATTCGAACAACTATGGCGTGATATACTACACAATCCAAAAAGTCTTCATCCCACTTTCAATGGTATTTGGCACCTGTTACAGATACGCACCAGCCGACGATTTCTTCAGTGCCGCCTTACACCTGAAGTTGAGCGCAAACTGCACTTCCTTGCCTCATCGGTTAAATTTGGCAATCAAAAGCGTTATCAAGATTGGTTTCAGGACAAGTATTTTGCCACACCAGAATCCCATTCATTGCGTTCGGATTTAATACGATTCATCATTAATGTCATACATCCCACAAATGATATGCTGTGTTCGGATATCATACCACGTTGGGCCATAATTGGTTGGTTGATATCCTCTTGTACAAATACCATAGCATCAGCCAATGCAAAGCTATCACTTTTCTACGATTGGCTATTTTTCGATCCCATGAAGGACAACATCATGAATGTGGAACCGGGTATATTGGTTATGTATCATTCGATACGCAATCATCCAAGTGTAAGCAGTACGCTGTTGGATTTTCTGTGTCGTATTATGAAGAATTTCTGTTTAAAACATGAGGATAAGATCAGAATGGGCGTGTACAATTCGTTGAACAAAATTTTAGAAAAACAGGTAAGCTGAGAAAATAGTTTCAATTTGGTGTTGTAAAAAATGTGTTTTACTATCCTTTCAGGTCATTCCAAATATTCAACCATTATTTGAGTCCCCAAAATTGGATAGAGAGCTACGCATGTTAATTCGAGAGAATTTCAGAGAGTTTGTATCACCTTCAACGCCCGCTGGTAACGTAGGCCCGCCCATGTATCCAGCTTCTTCGGTCATACAAGCCCCAGTTTTCAAAAAAGAAGCCGATCAACGTTCAATGCACCAGGGGGCCATAATGTTTGGTGGCGTCGGTAGTGGACCAACAACTCAGCAACCTCAGCAGCAACATGACCTGCAGCATATGCAAAATCATTATCAGCCCCAGATTTCAACAACTGCTGATTTGCTAGAACATGCCCAATCTATTGACAGTGGTGGCGGGGGTGGTGTTGGCATAGCCGGCAGTGGTGGTATTGGTGCTGCTATGCTCGGTGTTGGTGTTGCAACTTCAACAAATTTGGCCGATGAAGATAATAAGCTTTCAATTATACCTCCCGAAGCCAATGATCTGGAAACCGAAGCGGCTTTCAGTGAAGACGACGAAGATATCAAAGATGTAAAAAATGAAGAGAACACAGACGATGATGATGATTTGCCTCTGTCCAAAGTACGCTTAAAAGAAAAGCCCGAGAAACCGGAAAAAGTCGACCTACCCGCCTCGATAAGCGATACATTCGAAACATTTGTTACCAAACGTAACTCATTCACTTGGGAGACCTTCCTGGAAGACTTTCGCACTTTGCCCGCTTCAGCTTTAGACGATGCACAGCTTCAGTATGTGATCTCGAATACGCATTTAATATTACGCGAAACTTTACCAGTGCAAAATATCTTTCCCGAAAGCAAAACAGACGAAAAGAACCTAGCCAAAAGTATAAGTTACCCAATATTCGGGCTGTTTCGGTTTCTCTATGAGAATGAAGACAAGAGTAAAAAACCATTTCAAACGCTGCTCACTGAGATCTGTACACGTATTCCAGAAACTGGCTTTCTGCTATTGTACTTCATGAAAGTCCATGTCAAACTTCAGACACGTAAAAATGCTCAACAGTCTGCTCAATTCAAGACGAACATTTATCGCATGATTTGCGATGCGGTCGATGAAAAGGTGGACAGTTGTCTGACGCGTGATATGGACCTTTTGGAAAAAGAGAACACCAATATATACTTATGGCTTCTGCCCGACATATATCGGGAATTTAAGGCGACAGCTATCAATAACAACGATCTACTGCGCATAACCCTAAGGTGTATCGATGCTAGAAACCTTCGAGACTTAATGTATTATGTGGCCCAAGGAAAACTGACGCTATTCAAACAAGATGGCCTTATTAATTGCATACGTGAAAGTTTGGGCTATGAGACTTTCGAACAGCTATGTCTATGGCAACTGGTTCAGGCTCACGATGTGCCTCTGAAGTGTCTGCAAGTAAGTAAATACATACAACATTGCAAATGGACTTACATTCTAATATATTCTTATGTGTTACTAGGATATATTACCTGAATTAGAAGCTGCCAATCATCCAGAAGCATTGGGCTATCTCCTATTGCTGCTAAAAAGTGAGGAACCAACGAATGAACTAATACGGCTACTGTTAAGTAGAGAGACAAAATCACGTGGCGATCCATTTGTAACTTCTGCTTTAAGGTAATTTGAAATTAGGAGGGGTGCAAACAGGGCGATACTATAAACAACCAAAATCTATAACAATTTTTCTATTAAATTTTAACTTTTGTGAAATTTTCCATGAAAGTTTAATGTCGTTAAAATTTGTCATTTAATTCCAGGTTTTGGTGTCAACGTTGCGAAGAGAAATTATCGGAAATTATAGCATCACTGTTAACATCAAAATATCCTTCATCATCTCCAAATAAACGAAAAAGGCCACTTAAGGGAAGTTCAGCATTAAACAGTACACCATCAGCAGATCAGGTAAATTAGCAATGTTTCACCAACAGAACGTTTAACTTAATTCCTGTTTGCTTTTTGTAGGTATTAAGTCATTTAGAGCATTATCGAAGAAGTTGTCGACATGGTACAGGCACTGGCCTCTACGTACATGACACCATGCAGAGGGCCTTACAAACTGCTTATACACATAGCACAGAAAGCACAAAGGTAATAAGAAACCTCATTAGACTCCTAACTTCTAGTTGACTTTAAACACGAAATTTTTTTGTATCGCAGAAACAATACAGCGATCTATTTTCTTTGGCTGCCGAAGATGAAACAACAGCTGTAGGCCGTCGGGGAGGCAGTGGACGAGGACGTAAGCAACCAACATCAAAAAAAGATTCCAGCAATTCAAGTGCTAATAGTAAAAAAAATTCAGATCCAGTAAAACCAATATTCACATCAGATGAGGACTCTAGTGAGGTAAGTTGGGAAGAAAACAAAAATTATATGGCCTTTTGTTTTGTTATCTCCATTATAAAGTCGATAAAAATGGTGTGAGATTAGTCTAGGTTCAAGTGACAGTCTGTCAAATTAATTTAAACGTTTTAGTACATTGTTCTCTAGTTTCTAACGTGAAACCAGCCATATAGCTTCAAAAATCCTTATGGTTACATCCACCTATTCAGACAAGTCTTAAACGAAATTAGCTAAAACAGAACTTCCGTCCTACAGTTTCGACATGTTTTCCAATCACACATTTCCCTGTTTTGAGTTAGAATTCTGTTCTAGCCGATTGCCTAAAGTAAACTATTTAATAGAACGAGTGAAGTTTTTTAAAAGTAAACCTAAAAACATACTTGTCTATGGTTGAATCAGAATAAAACATTGTTTTTGAAGTGAAAATAGAAAAATTATGCATACACCCATGTATGTGTTCATACGTTGCTGTCTCTACAAGGCTAGAGCAAAGAGAATTAGAATGCGTGTGAATTGAGCATCAACACTATCGTGAAAAATATTGCAGTTTTGCCGAACCCTGATTTACGTTGTGGGGCACGCGTCTAGCCAAATCGGTTTGGTTAGGTTGTTAGACGCTTCACGTGGAGAGACTTCGTCCATTGTATTCGTCCTAGATAAGGATGAAATAATAAAGTAAAAAAATGTATAGGGGAGTTCTTCATTCTTCACATGGACAAAGCGAGTGGAAATGGAAGAGAGTGAGAAACGAGACACCGCTGTACACGGCACAGAAACTGGAAAAGGTCATCGTCTGTAGCTCCGCTCCGCTAGCCACCCTTACAGAAATCCAAAATTACAAGAGGGTCATACTTCTTAGAGAAGCAATTAGGAAATAGAAAGGTTCGGCGGGATCCTTTCTATTTCCTATTTTCCTTCTTGAGTATCTAGAAGGAAGCGCAAGAGGTGCTCACCAATAATCCTGTGACTTCTCCCTGCAATTACGGTGCGCAACCGTCTTCAACTCCTCCTCGTCACTACAAATCCCTGTAGGCAGCACAACCTCAAAGACTTGACATGGCAATGACCCACCTATGACGCTGAACGTCTCCGAGTTCCGGTTTCGAATCCTAGCTAGAATATCACAAAAAATTCTCAGCGGTGGTTATCCCCTCCTAATGCTGGCGACTTTTATGAGGTACTATACCATGTAAAAACATTCTCTTCAAAGAGGTGCCGCACTGCACGGACTCGGCTTTAAAAAGGTCCACTTATCATTGAGCTTAAACTTAAATGGGATTGCACTCATTGATATGTAAAAAGTTAGACCCAGTTCCTTAATGGAATGGAATGGCTGCGGTTCTTGTAAGGTCAAGGTTTGTCGGGAGTTGCAATGAGCGTTTTGGACGCTTGGATTTGATGTCATCGTCGTCGTTGTAGCCACATTTTCATGTGGAGGTGACGATCCTCGTCAAGCTCGTTCCGGTCCAAAGGACCGATCGCCGCGGGAACAGGTTGGCCATTGGTTATTTAAAGGCGCCAATAACTCGCCTTGCCGTATAGAGCATCATATACACTAAGTATTTGTGCAAGAGCCGGTGCCGCTCGGTCTCTCACTAAGACTCTCCGCTCGATACCGCTAATTGGCCGCGACTACCGTTGCAGCTACTCTGTATGGAGCATTCCTCTAACCGCAAGCTGTGGACACGCCCGGTAGCTCGCACCTAACCTTCTCATGACAGCAATGAACACCACACAAATTGGAGCCCAATGTTCCAGCCAGTGTGGTGCTCACAGCTATCCCGTTCCGGTGATTTGCTGTCAGATTGTGGTGAGTCACAGTCCACCAGTGAGTGGTGGGGAACTAAACGGCGAATGCTACGGAAATGGTGCCCGCCTATGCTGGCTGTTTGGGATGGTGAATGCCTATTATGGCGATCGCTTCGACTGGCGTTTTGGTCTGCAGAATAGTAAAGACCTTGTGGCCGAGAAAACGCGACCTTGGGCTGTTCGTGAGAGTCCCGACCAGCCACTGCAATGTAAGGTCGCTGACATCGCGATGGACTCGTGGGTTTGCCCCGCGATGTCGTAGAGAAGTCCCAGGGTTATGGGCGAACACATATATTCTTCTCTAAGCTCTCTACATACATTCGACTCTCATATAATTTTGGACTTTCAGTTCTGTGCCATGTATACCTGTGTTTCGTTTGTCTCGTTTTCTCTCTCCCTTATTTCATCTATAACTAGGATGAACACAATGTACGAGGGGTTCCGAGGGAAGCGGCTTACAACTACGCGTGTCCTTCAACCTAAACTAAGGCCTTATCTCCTACCTACTGAGTTGCGACAGGGGTAGAGAGCATTTAGTGCTCTTCTGACCCTTCTTAGGCAATACATTGGGAAGATTTAAATGCCTGGAATAAACATAGAAGTGGGTAGCATTTTCTCCGGCGATGAGCAATGGTAAAAAATGCAGGGTTTAAACCCAAACGTCTAGGGTCATAGGTGATCGTGCTTACATATGATCTATCCCATTTTATATTCCTACGTTTAAAAATATCTTTGATGGCCCTGCCAGGGTTGAAACCCAAACATTTTGCGTCATAGGTGGACATGCTTAAATAATCCCATCTTCCGATTTGATGTTCCACTTTGGGTCACCCTTTAAAGATTTGAAAACTTATAGTGTTGTCGGCCAACCTATTAAGTCGTTTCCGTATAATGAGATCTCCGGCCACTTTAACACAATGAGTGTTATGGAGACTGCAAAAAAACGATTTGTGTGGTTTTCATCGTATTCAGCTGGGAGCTACCGGTCGTCCAAAGGTTGCGGATGGTGGAATGCTCCAAACATACATATTAGCTGCAATTGTCGCTGACAATCAGCGATATCGAGTGAAGAGTCTCAGTGAGCGTTCGGGCGGCACCGATTCTGGCTTTAATACTGAGTGCCTATGAAACTCCATATGACAAGGCTTGTCATATGGAGTATGACAATGGCCATAATATTCTCGCGTTAATCGCTCCTATGGACCGGAACGAAATACACCAGCTACAGCAACTTGTTCACCAACTTTTCTTCGACTATACTTGCGCACAAACTCTGCCTCAAAATATTTTTATACCCTCCACCATAGGATGGCGGTATACTTATTTCGTCATTCCGTTTGTAACACCTCGAAATATGTGTCTAGGACCCCATAGAGTATATATATTCTTGATCGTCATGACATTTTACGTTGTTCTAGCCATATCCGCCCGTTTGTCCGTCAAAAGAACGCAAACTTTCGAAGGAGTAAAGCTAGGTGCTTGAAATTTTGCACAATTTGGTTGTAAATGGGCCAAATCTGTCCATGTTTTGGTATATCTGCCATATAAACCGATCTTGGGTCTTGACTTCTTGATCCTCTTGAGGGCGCAACTCTTATTTGATTTGGCTGAAATTTTGCACGTAGTGTTTTGATATCACTTCAAACAACTATGCTGAGTATGGTTCAAATCGGTTCATAACCACTGATATAGCCGCCATATAAACCGATCTCCAGACTAGACTTCTTGAGCTTCTAGAGAGCTCAATAACTTGATAAGCTCATATATATATATTAAAAAAAGTCACTCAAAAAAGACAAATGCGATTCATGGTGGAGGGTACATAAGAGTCGGCCCGGCCAAACATAGCACGTTTTTACTTTTTTCTACATTATTACACATTTTCTTTTGTTAACTTTTTTATAGGAGGACTGGTCCAAGCAAAAAATATCGCAAGCTAAGAAAAGGAAGAAGACTATCAACGACTCCGACTGACAGCAGTACCAGTCGTCACCATATTGTCTTGATGATACCGATGATAATGATGATGAGCATAACGATAATTTCTAACAAACCATCTTTTTAAAAATCAGAAAAGTAAAAAAAAACGCAAACACACAAAATTAACAGTAATATTAAGCGAAGGAAAAACATTGAAAAAATAAAATATAAAATTTATTTAATAAGAATAGTATGCCAATGTAGAGTTTTGAATGTTGAAATTTTCACGTTATATTTTTTTATTTTTAATAAAAATAAAAAAATTACAAAATTTATTACAAAAATGAGAAAAACACAAAAATTTCCACCCCTCCCCAATAAATAAGAGAAAAACTATAAAAATCAATGTAAAAAGACTAAAATTGTAAAACAAAAAAGCTAAGAATAAAAATCATGTGTCTTTTTAAAAAAGTAGTGCATTTATATTTTGAAAGATGTTCTTTCGGTTGCTGGGAAGATAAACTTTGCCATGATGTACGGCTGTCTGTTGGAGGTTTAAATGGGACAAATCGATGCATGATTACATGTGGCCCCATATGCCATATAAACCGATCCTACAATTTGATTTCTCAAGCCCTTAAGAGCGCAATACGCATTCGAACGGTAAGTAATTTTACATTATGTCGTCTATTATGATGTGTAACATCCATGCCTAGTATGATCCAAAATTGGTCAATATGTACAATCGTTTCTCAGTTTGATACATTTGCTTATAGAATTCTTATTCGATATTGCATGGCGAGTTCTGCAACGACTTCTTACATCCGCCTAGGTATGATCCAAATTTGTATGAAACATATAAGCCGATTATCCAATTAAAAATTGTTGGTTCCTGCTTATATAAACGCATCCGTTAAAACGTTTCTTCAAAAAATCAAAATTATAATTATAATAGATTTTTATTGGATTTTGTTTTAATTTTAACGCAAAATAGTGAACAATTTTATCTTATCCATCTTCATCACACACTAACAATAGTGATCGGCATTCTCGTTTTTGAATTAGAAATGACCTGCAAATTTTGTTTACAACTAATTTAGTATAGGTGTATGCATGAAAATCGAAACAGAAAAATATCTTGTATATGCATTACATTTACATACATACATAACGGCTTTAAAATTGTTCTTGGAGAGTTTTCAGGGATTTGGCCGCCACTTTTTGAAATTTATGTCAGATAATTTCTTTCGAACAGTAGTATCTCAAAACCACATATGGTTTCACACTCAGTAATCCAAGGCCCATTCATTCTCTGCAATGAAAGCTTCAACTACTTCCTTCATTGCAAAGTTTGGTATAAGTTGATCTTGGGTTAATTCAACACGAGTGACTGGGTCAAAATGTCCCACACGCTGTAAGTGTTCTTCAATGTCCTTGCGTTCATAGGTTATACCCGAAGGAGTTATAACTGGGTCCGTGAGTATTTCAAAGCTTATTTTGCCGCACAAGTAATCGGGGACATCGCGTTCTCTTCTGCGCTCATCGACCTTGGCAAAGAGATTGTTTAACTCCTTAACATGATCATCACATTGCTGCTCTATTTCCTGTTGTTTATCCTTAAGTAGGGCCTCATTGGTGGTTTCATCAATTTGCAGTTGACTCAAACGCTTTTCCATATCTTCCTTAATGAGCCTATTCAGATATGTCTGTAGTTCAATCTCCCGCGATATCTGTTTTTCTTCCAGCGCACGCCAACGTTTCTTGCGTGCTAGACGAAGCTGTGACGTTATATCGTCTCCAAAATTCTGCTTTTGCTCCTTAGATAAATCATATGCCCTTTGTAGGTGTGTTATAGCTTCCTCGTACAGTTCCATTTCCATCAGTGATTGGCCGGCAAAGAAATGGGCCTTCAACATGTTTGGCTCCAGGTCCAATGCTCTTCTGCAATCTTGACATGATAGCTCCCAACGTTTTAGTTTTAAATAACATAGAGCTCGATTGGTGAAGTATGTGGCCACATCGGGATTCTTAATTATTGCCTTTGTATAACAATTAATAGCATCATCGTATTTGCGTGCTGCAAATAAACTGTTTCCTTGCTCCTTGAGTTGGACATCTGTGTAGTTGCTGGTCGAATATATATGATGATTGTTGCTGCTTCGCATTACAATGCAGAATCGATCTGGTTGCACTTTCTTCCAAAATAAAAAAAAAACACCAAGCTAATTCTTCCAAATTGGAAAAATAAGAAACAGCTGCTTAGCTAAATACAACTGTTTAAGGGCGATACGCACCACAAATGAAATTTTCGTTACCATTAGAAATGCATTGACATAGCCAGGATGCACTTATAAGGTGAGTTCATTCGAACAGCTGAGTATGATTTTTTTATTTTTGTTTTGTTTTTGCAGCAATTCTAAATGTCGAAGGCTTGATAACATAGCTGTGATTTTTCTCAAACCTGAAAACGATGTTCTATTTGATTGGATATTCCACACATAACCAATAAAACAGTTTTATAATGATGAAAATACACATTTGAAGAAGATAAGTTGCAAAACAATGTTTATTTTTTAAACCACTTTTAAGTTTCAATTTACGGCATTTGCCACTCTTTGGGGGTAAAATTTTGTTGTTGTGCTAATGATCCTACCTCATAATTGTACCATGGATATAACCAAAACGAATTTTCTTTACAGATACCCAGGATTCACTAATAGAAGGTTAGGTCACATGCAAAAACACAAAGTGGATAGGCCCCATAAACATCATTAAGGATGTCAAATCTGACGATTGAAAATGTCATCATATAGGAGAAAACGTAAACAAAGAATGAATGTAAAAAGAGAACAAGTTGACATCCTCAATGCCAAGTACCGTCAAATCTTAAAAAAAAAGTATATCGGCTGATCGCTTGGCTTAACCTTATTCAGTGAATCCTGACAGATACCCATGACCTTAATTGTTTTGCCATGCCAACTCTACTTCAATGCTGTTATCTGCCATTTGACTTTTGTTTGTTGTTGTTGTTGTTGTAGCAGTGTGTTGTACACTGAGGCGGCAGCCCTTGCCGATGGATAACTCCATCGGGTCAATCCGGTACGTACAACCGGCTGCCATGGGATTGCCTTTTGTTTGTATATTATGGCTGGTACAATGTTCGTTTATAGCGACATTTTTTCGTGATTACTTGTATTAGATCATAGATTTTGAAACAAAAAAACTTGCTGATAGTATTTAGTAGGACATTCTCTCATTACTTATGAATAATTTTTCTTAAAAGTATTATATTTTCATATAGATTTTTGTAGTGTTTCAAAAAAGTAATCCCGAAAAATATGTGTTTTCAACTGTGAAAGACGAATATAGTACCAACCTTCAGTGAGGAATAGAGTCTGTTGGATTTCTCAATAATTTAACAGGCATTTTCGCTTCGAACTAAGTCACTAGACTTTAACTATAATGCACACACACATCCAAAACTCGTTGATAGATAGTGTACTTCGCGAGAAAAAAATGTACTCAGCTGTTTGCTGTACACTACCTAGGTTAAAATGTCTTGGCAAATCCTTATTTTATGGTACCATTTTAGTACGACTTCCATCTTATGCACGCACTTTATTTTGGTTCAAACTTTGTGCTGCCTTCATATATGTCAAATGTGGTGTCATTAGCCAGCTGTCATACTTGTGGTTTCTGATAGGACGTGGTTGAACGAATTTATTAATAATTGAAAAATGTGGGGCGATACGATTTTAATTGTTTTCATATCAATTTGTACAGCCCTGTTGGGTGAAGGTTTGTTCTGTTATTTATTTATTTAATTGCGGATTTTTTAATTTATGTTTTATTCATAGGTCTTACTTGGGTTTTGGTTTACCGGACCGAAAAGTATCAGAAATTAAAGGGTGAAGTAGAAAAGCAGAGCAAAAAATGTAAGTACTTGCTTTCTGTTTGCAATAGGTATTTTTGAACATTTAACGTATGTAATGTCAGTATGCGGGATTTTCATTATTTTATACAAATTCTCTTTCCGTAGAGTAAATTCGTTTTTTCCATTCATTATTTGGTGGAAATAATTCATGATCAAATATAAGTCTGTCTGTTCATTATAAGATATCTCTGTCTGTCCACAATAAGAGGTTTCTGTCTGTTCATAATGAGAGACCTCGAAGATTTCTGAAAGGAATCATTAGCGGTCGTAAGAAACTAACAGCCTACTGTAGTACTAGTTCTGTCCCAAAAACCTTTCATTTGTAATCCATGTTGTCTTTATCGGTCTGTCTTTCCTTATTGTTGGTTTTCGGTTTGCGCCGTTGCTGTTGTAGCCACATTTTTATGTGGAGGTGATGATTCTCGTCAAGCTCCTGTAAGTGAGCAAGCTCGTTCCGGTCCAAGGGACCGATCGCCGCGGGAACAGGTTGGCCGTTGGTTATTTAAAGGCGCCAATAACTCGCCTTGTCATATCGAGCATCATAGGCACTCTGTATTTGTGCAAGAGCCGGATCCGCCCGACTTCTAACGGAGACTCTCCGCTCAATACCGCTGATTGTCCGCGACAGCCGTTGCAACTACTCCGTGTGGAGCATTCCACTATCTGCAACTTGTGGACGTAGCTAAACCATGTAGACCACACAGATCGGACCTCAGTGTTCCAGTCTGTGTGGTGACTACAGGAATTTTCTACTCTCAAGTAACTTAATTTTAGGTTTTGTGGCGATTTCATACGGCGACTACAGGAATTTTCCACTCTCAAGTACCTTAATTTTAGGTTTTGTGTGGGTGGGTTTTGTGGCGATTTCATAGCACTTGCCCTCGGCGTTAAATTTTTTGAATTTCTGTTAGTAGTTGACAAACTATTAAACAGATAACAGGGCTGCACGTATTTAATAATGTAGAATATAATGTAATATAGACACCTTACCTCGAATGGGCATCCTACAAATTCAATGGTGAAACGCTGGTAATCAATGAGACAAAGACTATCAAAATTCTATGAAAACAGGATAAAAGCTTACATTGACTACAGCAATTGTCTACTTTCAAGTACTTTAATTTTAGGTTTTGTGTGGTTGGGTTTTGTGACGATTTCCAGCATTGATTGAAATTTAGATTCGTACTCTATGGATGGGCGCCCCTCCGACTTATGGCCACGATATAGGATTTATTAATCGTACTATATTCCCGAATAACTTTCATTGATATGATTGGTCAACATGGGGCTTTTGGCGGTTGAGCGATCCACATACACTTGGTCGCCAAATTGAATGTAGCTTGTCCAAAAAGTAAGATGTCAGATTCGTACTCTACCCCAGAAATTTGTGTAAAAAAACCTATTATTTGAATTCCATGTAGTCGTTACCCAATAAACAGAACGTGTAGGGGGTTTTTGGGGTATGGTCCTTCCCCATATACATGACCCTCCAAATGTCGGGCCTATGTTTTTGGATTACAATAAGAAGACACAATTAAGAAGATTAAGTCGTCGCAACCATATTCGAGGTTTGGCATTTTTAAAAATTGGATCATAAGATTTAGCATTAAGAAGCGCTACGAACAAAGTTTAGCTATGCAAAGGAACTTTCCTATTTCCTATTGACGTAGATTCGGCGTAGCTAATTTGCTTCGTGCAATACATTGTCTAAAGCTTTAGTTAACATTTATTTATCTTATTCTTAAAATTATAACATTTATTTTAATTAAGACTGTTTTGGGGTGCCGGTATCACTGCTGGATGAAAAATCAAAATCGCTTTCATTTCCTACATTGGGCTTTGCTGATGCCGTCTGGCCTTTATCCACAGAACTTTCATCAGTTTCACTGCTCTCGACAAAATTAACCCGCTTTTTATTCTTTTGTGCTTCTTTTTTATCAGCCGTTGCCAGTATAGATGTTGGCTTAGTTTTATTACCATCTGTGGACTCTACATTGGATGTTTCAGCTGGTTTCTGTTCTGATACGATTTCAGATTTTGGAGTTGTGGCTTCTGAAGTTATTTCATCTTGTTCGCTCTGTGTAGCATTAAAATTTTCATAGGCCGCAGGATCTGTGGTATTTAGTTGTGGATCTTGTTGATCGTATGTTTGGTTATAATCATAGCCCTCCTGCTGTTGGTACTGGTAGCCTTCAGTGTACTGCTGATCTGTGCCATATTGGTCTGATGTAGCATTTGGATCGGGCTTGTATTCACCCGTGGCTTCGTCGTATATATAGCCAGGATATGAATACTGCGAAGGATCATAGTTTGAATAGTCATATTGTTGTTGTTCCTGGCCCTGCATGGCTTCTTCGGTAGCGTTAGGGTTACTTTCATATCCAGAATAATCTGTACTATTATTTGCGACATTTTCTGTAGACGTGTTGCTTTGATTATAATCATATGATGATTGTGGATAATTTTGATTATCCAAATCAGTGGTTTTAGTATCCTCTTTGGTTGGTACTGTTGTGGTATCATAATTTATAACATCTTTGTCTGCAACGGTTTCGGGCGGGTTTTCTTTTCCTTGTTCGTTGGTCTCTGTTTTTGTGGGCGATTGTGTGACCAGATTATCTAAAAGCGCCGGTGACGCTGTTGCCTTTTCCGGTTGCTGCAAATTTTGTTTCGCTTCAGGTGAATTTACCAGTTCACCGTAGATAGCGCTTTCGATATTTTCAATTGATACGGAAGGCGCCTGAGATTTCTCAGCGGAAGTTTCAGGTAATGGATGCAATTCGCTTTGTTCTTTAATAATATCTTGTTGGTTAAAGGGTTGCTTGTCCCCATGTTGATTTTTAGGAGATTTGATAGAATCTTGATTTGTAATTTCCATGGTTACATTTTGGGAAGACTGTTGCATATTCAAATCTGGTTTAGTGCTAGATAGTATGGAGTTATTTTCATTTAAATCAGGTTGTTGCTTGAGCTGCGTTATATCTTGGGAACCTGAATTTCTTGGTTCGATATCATTACCTCTGGAAGAGGCACTGGTGTCTGTAGAAATAGTCCCTTGCCCTATATTGGCATTTGGTATACTTTCAAAAGTAAGTGGATCACTTGTAGAAGACAAAGATGTTGGCAGATCAAATTCAGAACATTTTTTGCCTGTATCTGATCTTCCAATGCCTGCAGGTTCGTATCTTTTTGTTTCTGATATGTTCGTATATAATTTTTGTTCTGGAGCATTCAAATTTTGATGCTCGTCACCATCCCTGGCCGATAAGCTTGGTTCATACGGTTGCATATTATATGGTCTATTTGGGTCCTTTCTCATATCCAAGCCATCGCTGCGAGCAGAGCTTAAGGTATATTCCGATAATGGCATTTCCATTAACTTTGACTCTGGCATGACATCCCTTTGCGATCGATTTAGAAAATCTCTCTCCATAATTAGTGGGTCATTGCCATATCGCTGATAATTATTCTCTATGAAAACTGGTTCTTCATAGATTTTACTATAAGTGTATGCATCGACAGCGGGGGTAGACATCATTCTCGTTTGTGCTGTCGCTCCTGGCAATGGTGTTGTGGCCATCCTTGGCGCAAGTATGGGAACACTAGAACTCTGCAAACATCTTCTGGTTTGAGAATGAACTAATTTAGCAAAATACATTTCATATTGAAGCTGTAAAATAAATATTAACAACATAAAATTTGTGTAAGATTTACTTTTTGGAAAGCTACATAATGCTTACCTTCATCATTTTGAGTCTTTCGCTGCGGGCGTTCATTGCAGCCGTCTGTTGTTCAACACGTTCCAACATTTGAACCAATTGCTTGTTTCGCTCATTACGCCTATGTTGTTCCTCCAGAAACTGTTGATATCTTTGTTTCGATCTAGATCGTACCATTTTATCACTAGGCGAAAGGAATATAGATTTTTATATATGTCTGTATGTGCGAGCTACTGTATTATTTTATTGTATATAGATTGAAAGAATGGATTCGGAGCGGAGCATCTCGTCCGAATTGAACATGATCCACATCGGACCATATTTTGATATAAATTTGGATCATGGAGTTGCACTAGTCCACTCGATATCCAAACCACGTGTGGGTCATATCAAAACATTTTTGGATAGAGCTGCCATATGGACCGATCTGTGATATTAAGGAATTGCTTTTGGCATATGAAGTAGAGTTGGATGGGAGCAATAGAGCAGGGGGCCAACGTAGCGCAGAGGTTAGCATGTCCGCCTATGACGCTGAACGCCTGGGTTCGAATCCTGCCGAGACCATCAGAAACAATTTTCAGCGGTGGTTTTCTCCTCCTAATGCCGGCAACATTTGTGGGGTACTTTGCCATGTAAAACTTCTCGCCAAAGAGGTGTAGCACTGCGGCACGCCGTTCGGACTCGGCTATAAAAAGGAGGCCCCTTATCATTGAGCTTAAACTTGAATCGGACTGCACTCATTGATATGTGAGAAGTTTGCCCCTGTTCCTTAGTGGAATGCTCATGGGCAAAATTTTCATTTGCATTTGCAATAGAGGAGGATTTAGACCATAGTAGGCATAAATTTAGGAGGTTATAAGGAAGATTAAGCAAAATTTCTTCCAAATCAAATAGAAACTGAGCGCTTGAGAGGTTTAGGAAGTAGAAGGCTCAAGCGAAATCAATTCGGGAGATCGGTTTATAAGGGGAATATAAGTCGATATAGACGGCGATCAAGAATACATATAATCGGAGTTGAGTATTATTTGATATCGTAAAAGCAATGACAAAATTAATATATTGGGTTGCCCAAAAAGAAATTGCGGATTTTTCATATAGTCGGCGTTGACAAATTTTTTCACAGCTTGTGACTCTGTAATTGCATTCTTTCTTCTGTCAGTTATCAGCTGTTACTTTTAGCTTGCTTTAGAAAAAAAGTGTAAAAAAAGTATATTTGATTAAAGTTCATTCTAAGTTTTATTAAAAATGCATTTACTTTCTTTTAAAAAATCTGCAATTACTTTTTGGGCAACCCAATATTACTTGCCCCAAAATTAATATATCACTTAAGATGAAAATTAAAAAATAAATAGTTATTTTAAATGTAAAATAGCAGGAGCGGAAACATTTTTGCCTGAGCGTAGCGGAAAAAAACGTACCCGCACCGGGTCCCTGATTTAAAGCAAACTAAGAGAGTTCAATGTATGATATAATGGATCAAAAAGGTTACAAAAGGGCCTATAGCAAAAATTTGGCCAATGTAAACCTTATTTGGAGTTCATTATACAAATTATCACTAAAATTTTCCGTTGAATTTGATGGTTAAGGTTGCAATTATTCACGTGTTGTTGCTGTAGTAGTCACATATTTGCATGTGGAGCTAGTCACATGACACAAGGTGTTTCAGTCTCCGACTAACCACAAATCCACAGACAAATTCATGCCTCGTGTTTTGACAACTATAGTATAGTTCGTCACCATTTGCTGATGTTGTGATGCCATTCCCGGTCCATCGCACTTCCTGTAAGGCGCTAATATTTGCCTTGTACTTCTCCAATACATCCGCCAGCGCGTATACTGCACCTCTGTAAAGAGTGCGGACATTTCAGGTGCAGATCCACAAAACATTGTTTTTTTCCGTTTGCGTGGGTTGTCAACGTTAGGGGGTCCGTTTTTACTATTCTTTTGTTTCTCAGAGTGATTCTTGTAGATTTACAGGGCGTGTTACTGGCCCAGCGCTCCAACCGCATGTGTTTTGAGGGATCGCCCATGTGTCCATCGGTGTCGCGAGCCGCTTGCTCAAAAATCCGACGCTCGCCTCCAGCCGCACCTAACCTGGAAACAGACTCTGATGTTGGCCATTGGTTATTTAAAGGCGTTAATAACTTGCCTTGTCATATCGAGCATCATAGACACCCAGTATTTATGCAAGAGTCAGTGCCGCCCGGCCTCTCAATGAGACTCTCCGCTCGATACCGCTGATTAACCGCGACTGCAATTGCAGCTACATTCCACTATCCGCAATTTGTGGACGCGCCCGGTAGATCGCAGCTGAGCTTTTCGTGATAGCAATGAACACCACATAGATCGGAGCTAAATTTCCAGCCTGTGTGGTGGTGCCGCGGAGCATTCCACTTTTCGCAACCGGTGGACGTGCCCGTTAGCTCTCAGCTTAGCTTTTCATGATAACAACAAACACCACACAGATCGAAGCTCAAAGTTTTAGCCCGTGTGGTGCTCATAGTTATGCCGTGGAACATACCTTGGAACATTCCAAAAAGAGACAGGGTAAAGTTCTCTCATATCAATGTGTGCTGCCATATGCAAGTTTAAGCTCAATCATAAGAGACTTCCTTTTGTAGAGTAGATCAAATGACTGAATAACTCACATATGTGCCCTTTCCTTGGCAAATCAGCGGCTGTAGCAACACAAATATGGCTGAATAGAGTGGAATTGGAAGCTTCACGAGAAGCTTAGCTGGGAGCTACCCGGCGCGTCCAGAGGTTGCGGATAGTGGAATGCTGCATACGGAGTAGCAGCAATGGCAGTCGCGGACAATCAGCGGTATCGAGCGGAGAGTCACAGTGAGAGGGCGGGCGGCACCGGATCTTGCACAAATGCTGAGTGCCAATGATGCTCGATATGACAAACCGAGTTATTGGCACCTTTAAATTCCCAATGGCCACCATGTTCCCGCAGAAATCGTTTATTTGGACCATTACGAGCTTGCTCACCCACAGGAGCTTGACGAGGATCGCCACCTCCACATGAAAATGTGGAAACTTCTTTTTCCCTTGAAACATGCCAACAACAACATCATTATACAGGCTAAATTTAGTGCAGATAGTTATAACTACGGTCATTTAATTGCAAATTGGGCAATACTTATATATGGGAGCTATGCCTAAATCTGGACCGATTTTTGCCAAAATTAAAAGAGGGACAAAAAGGTGGCATGTGCAAAATTTCATGACGATTGGACCATTAATACGACCTATAGACAGAATACATGAACTCACAGACGGACAGACGGCCATGGCTAAATCGAATCAGAAAGTGATTTGATCGACATACTTAATATATGTCTATCAACTCTCCTTGTAGGCGTTCCAAACAAATGCACAAATCATAATGCCCAGTACCACAGTGGTGGGGTGGGGTATAAAAAAAAGTCTTTTAGTAAAATGCAAGCAAAAAGTTTTTATTTTTTCTATAGAATATTTTGTGAAAATTTCCTGCTAAAACAAACCTTTAGATGTTAGTTTTTCATAATACATTGTGCTATTTGGTAATCAATTAAAGAATCAATTTCAATGGAGTCTCTGGTCTCAATTTCTACAACAGCACACCAATCATTTTGCAATAAATTTTGATAAATTAAATTTCTATTAGAGAAATAAAACATTCCCGTTTCCTCAAGTTCTCCTTTCCAATCCTGTCGTCTGGGTCTGCGCTTGGGATTGAAATTCAAAGGTGTTAGCATTTGATGGTTCAATTCTTTCCATCGCAGCTTATGAGATCTCTTAACAGCAAAGACACATGGATGAATACGAAATTTCTTCACCGCCTCCTTAATATAGCTTGGTTTCAGGAATACCGACGTACATTGAAATAAGGCAAATTTTTTCACAAATTTGTTCTTATATAGAAATTCTTTTATTGCTTCGACAGACGTTGAACTGTCTTGAGCAAAATACGGCATTCTTTTGTATACCAAAGCACCATGCTTGATTGCCTCTCCTTCTATATTTTCACTATCTGTTGATATCCATATGGCGCTAAACTTTTTCGTTTCTTTAACAATTTGAATTATGTGTCCCAATAGAGTTGTACCATTGAAGGGTAGTAGATTTTTATTTCTGATTCCTTTTGATCCACCTCGTGCAAGTATGATGGCATGTGTATCATATATAGAACAGCATTCATAAATTGATAACCATATGAATAAAGTAACAAACATTTTTAAAGGCGGAGTATTCATCTTCCGAACAATGTAAACTAACTGAGAAAGCTTTCGAGAATGAATTAAGATGTGACTCGAAACACATACGTAGTATATAAGTCTATGCTGGTAGAGCAATTTATTAGCGCTCATTGTGTGACAAAAATATACTTAGCATTTAATCGCTATGTTGGCATGTATTTGTATCTATTAGAGCAAACGTGATCAATTTTAAACAAATGTTTTGTTGTTGTAACAGTGCATTATGTCTTCATTTGTTAATCGTTTTCTAGGTTCTGTCATATATCTTAACATAGGAAGATTGCTAATATATTGGGGTACTCATAGAGTAATTTAAGTGTAATTTAAATAGGATTCTTTGAACCGGTGAACCGGGGCGTTTGTCTTATAATCCCTAGATCCAAGGATTCTTTAGTCGTGCGAACCTGTTACGTTTGTCGTATGGTCCCAGTATTTAGAGCCCTTCTAAATCAAAGAAATTAGGGGGAATGTATGTCCCATATCGAACACAAGCCAAAAATATTCTGTTTTGTCATGTGAAGATAACTTTTTCTCAAGCTATGAAAGAAGATGGTCTTCAAGAACGACATTCACTAAGTGGCCGGTTGTCGTTTCTGCTAACGTATGACATGAACCCGCTACACTGGTTCTCTTTTACCCTACCTCTATTGAAAAGATCAAACTGTGTTTGGGTGAGTATCACAAAACATCAACTTAATGAAATAGCTTTGAAATAGAATCAGCCGAACGAAGCAACAGGAAGTTGTTTACACTGCACGAGTGCGTCGGTTTGTTTTCTATAGTCGTAGGCATAAGAATTTATGTGCGGATGTGTATGCTGCCCAGCTATGCTCTAGATCATGAAGATTACCTGCACGATATGACTCCATACGGGTTGGAACTCTGAGCTCCGATTTGTGTGGTGTTAATTGCCATCTGGAAAAGTTCAGCTGGGAGCCACCGGGTGCATCCAAAGGTCGCGCACCATGGAATACTCCGTAAACGAAGTAGATGCAACGTCAGTAGAGGACAATCGGCTGTATCGAGTGGAGAGTTTCAGTGAAAGGCCGGCCGGGCATCATTCTGATGCTAACCACTACGTGTCGGTTAGCTGGACCAGGGGTGTACAAGTCAGTGATATATGTAGAACTTGTTTAGTACTTTTTCGATTTGAGGAGTATCGTAGTGCCCCAGCGACCAATTTAATCTATTTTGAGGCACAACATTCCGAGTGAATAAGATATGATTTCTTATCCTAATCCATAGGAAGGGGAGAAGGAGAACCCTAAAGACACGGAAACTCCCGTTCGAAATTGAAATACAACTATTCAGTACAGAAGATGTTGCCGAAGTCATATCGATTTTGATGCTCAAGAATTTGGGTGAAGTGGAAATGAAATACCTAACAGATGTCCTAAATCTATCCATCTTCTTAAACAGGGCAAACCTGCAGACTATGCAGAGTCAAACAGGGCAATCTCCCTCTTGTCCCCGGTCTTTAAGACACATTAGACACTGCTTCTACCAGGCCTGAGTTCTTCTCTGATCCCAGCGGATCACTAATAAGGATTCTGTAAAATGCATAGCTCTACAACAGCTATGACCACACATTTCAGCGGTCTGAATGCGAAACGGCCTCGTGAACGTACTTTCCTCGTGGCTCTCGACTTGTTAAAAGTATTTGACACGGACGACCACACCATTCTGTTCAATAACATCATTTAGTCTGATCTCACGAACTCGACAAAGAGTTAGACTGTGAACTATATGTGCGGTCGACAGTCATATGTAAAGTTCAGGAATACTAACTCGAAACGCCGTATAGTTAAACAGAAAATCCTCCCAGGGTTGTCCTCTCCCCAATCCTGTTAAACCTCTTCCTTTCCAAACTCCCCCCACCCTCATCTGGCGTGGAGATAATATCGTATGCAGATGACTACTCTTTGCAGGCGAGGGAAAAAGTGAACAAATAAATATTTACCTCCGGGACTTGGCATAATTTTTCAGGGCCGTAACCTAAAACTCTCTCCCACCAAATCATCAGCGACATTATTCACATTGAAACATTGAGCTCCAATTTGAGAGGTGTTCATTGCTGTCAGGAGAAGCTAAGCTGCGAGCTACCGGACACATCCACAAGTTGCGGATAGTGGAATGTAAGGAGCTTGACGAGGATCGCCACCTTCACATGAAAATGTGGCTACGACGGGATAGCTGTGGAACATTGATATTCGATCTTTGTGGTGTTTATTGCTGTCATGAGAAGCTTAGCTGCGAGCTACCGGGCGCGTCCACAGGTTGCGGATAGTGGAATGCTCCATACGAAGTAGCTGCAACAGCAGTTGCGGACAATCAGCGATATCGAGCGAAGAGTCTCAGTGAGAGTTCGGGCGGCACCGGCTCTTGCACAAATACTAAGTGCCTATGATGCTCGATACGGCAAGGCGAGTTATTGGCGTCTTAAAAGAACCAATAGCCAACCTGTTCCGCGGCGATCGGTCCTTTGAACCGGAACGAGCTTGCTCACCTACTAAAGCTTGGAGTGGATCGCCACCTTCATATGAAAAGGTAGCTACAACAACAACAACGAGGAGACTAAGATCCACCGTCAACTCCTACCTAAGCAGTTTCTCGTGGGCTGCCATCGAGAGAACCAACCGAACTTCCTAATCACCGGGATGGATCTAGGAACCATTGCCGGATCAGGATGATCTCAGAGAGAAAAGTGGACTAGGGAAAGAGAAGAAATATCAGTATACTTGCAACGTGTGGCTAAAACAACCACAAAAACTATAGATGACTGTTTTTGCTGCTAAGCCTAATACTAGCCTGTGGTGGTGGCGACCGTGAGTCAACTTCTTTGAAATGGCTGGATTATTTATGGAACTATTTTTTACAATTTTCCCAAACTTCATTTTACTAAACTTGTGCTGTATTATGCTTAAAAAGCCAAAAATTAATATAAACACCATGTATGTATTCCGATTTTCCCATGTAACTCATGACCCTAACATTCGAAGGAAGGGTATTTTTCATATTTACAAAGTCTAATAATGTCAACATGGTTAAACGTACAGTACTATTAAACAAATTTTATAATTATTTCTAAAAGATTAATATTTATCTTCAAACTATAACCACCGTAGCTCAAGGTTAGTGTCCACCGTTAGCCCTAAACGCCTGGGTTCAAATCACGGCGAGAATATCAGAAAACATTTTCAGCAGTGGTTATACTCATGACACTTGCGACACATCTATACTAAGTAGTGTCGATCTGCTGCAAGCCGTTCCGACTCAGCAATAAAAAGGAGGTCCCTTGTCATTGAGCCTTAATCGGACAGCACTCATTCATATGAGATAATATGAGAGATATATGGCCGCTGTTCCTTAATGGAATGTTCATGAGAAAATTTGCAAATAACAACCACACAAATTTATTTCATGCTAGATGTTTTAGACTTATGGAAGTTTGGTTCCCATATCCTCCATTACAAACTGACACAACCTTCAGCGATTATTTGTGGGCATGTGTCTATAATCTTGCTAAGTGTTATAGAATAATTATTTAAATACATTGACAAACACAACAGCAGTATTTTAAGAGTGGGATAAAATTTGAACTACATAAATTCCCACAAAAATATTGGATTTTAGTTGGATTTAAAAGAATAAAGAATATTGCGTAACCATCCTACTTACTGTTCTTCTCGCTTTTGTAGAATTTTATCCAATTTATGCTCCAGTTGTTGTCTCGATATTTCACTATTGTATTTTCAAAACAAAAATAAATTAAAAAAAAAATGTTTTTATCCTGTTTATGAAAATCTACCACTTGTCCAGGACTGTTTGTGCTTTATACCTTCTTTGTAATTTTTCCTGTAGCAATTCCACTTGTAATTTATAATTATCCAATTCCGATTGAGGGAACATGGTTTATAATGGGAAAAATCTTTTCAACGTATCCACAATAACTAAATTTTGCTTATATAAAAAAATATAGATTGTTAGGATGCGAAGACAATGTCGTGTTGACTAGTAGGCTGTCGCGCGTACTGTATCCTTGCACCTTTTTTTTGCTTTCAAATTTGTACGTATGTTAAAGTAATAATACTGTTTCTATAATGCTTTTCCTTTTGAACCCAAGGAAAGTCGCTTAATAATACATGTGATGTTTAGTATTTAATACGTATGATGGGTAGTTTGTTTATTTCGAACATGATTCGTTGTCCTGGCAACAACATAAGTACTTGACGAATTGGTGGTAGTGGCAAAAGTGGTGGTGGCTGCTACGACGGTAGTTTTTTTTTAATGGATAAGGATTTTCTAGAAGCAGGTGCAGTGGGGAAGAAATGAGTATTCATTCATATAGCCAAATGGTCTGTTTTATCAAATGTGAAAACGGTTCCGACCTACCTTTCTTTTCTTACCCTACGCTGTTTGGTGGGTTTAGTTGACTACAAAACATTTTAAATCAAACCTAGGTTAGATTTAAGTGGCAGTCTGCCATCAGACTCACATAGACGTTTTCGTCCATTGTGATACCACAGGAACAGAAGAAGGATGATGCCTTCTAATTCCTACCGTTGAACCATCCAGATCGCTTTAAAAAGCCCAATAACTTGCGAATGTTCACATCCGCTAAATCAAACAGGTTTTCAAAGAAGGATTTTCTAGGAGCAGGTGCAGTGGGGAAGAAATGATTATTCATTCATATAGCCAAATGTTCTGTTTTATCAAATGTGAAAATGGTTCCGACCTACCTTTCTTTTCTTACCCTACACTGTTTGGAGGGTTTAGTTGACTACAAAACATTTTAAATGAAACCCCAGGTTAGGTTAGGTTTAAGTGGCAGTCTGCCATCAGACTCACTTAGACGTTTTCGTGCATTGTGATACCAAAGGAACAGAAGAAGTAAGATGCCTTCTCATTTCTACCGTTGAACCATCCAGATCGCTTTAAAAAGCCCAATGCGAATGTTCACATCCCCTAAATCAGACAAGTTCTCAAAAAAATGAGAACCTAAAATCGAACTCCTTCTAACTCCTAGTGCGGGACACACACACAGAATGTGTTCTGTAGTCTCTTCTTCGTCGATGTCCTCACAGCTTCTGCAAAAGTCGTCGCTGGCAACCTTCAGTCTGTCGGCATGTTTTCCGATTAGACAGTGACCTGCCATGACGGACACAATGACTGAGACGTCTGTTCTAGTCAGTGAATGAAAAAAGATAGACCTCTTCAAGTCTAGATTAGGCCAAATTGGAATGCTCACTGCCCCCTCTTTGTGACCATCTATCATTCGTTGTCCTTCGGGCCTGGTCCTGAAAACTTAGCTTATATGTCGCTAGAGGCATACCCACAGATTCCTAGTCCTAGTCTCGCAAGCTTGACTGCTTTATAATTCCCTGGGATATCTCTGTGGCCCGACACCCAGAACAGGTGAATTTTGAACTGTTCAGCCATCTCGTTGAGAGATCTGCGACAGTAGAGGGCGGTTTTTGTGTTCAGAAATATTTTCTTTAGGGATTTAATGGCTGTCTGAGAAGATATTTATGCCAATCGGCGTAATGACATTATATCTTAGCCATTCTACCACTTCCTTAATTGAAAAAATCACAGCTTGATACACACTGCAGTGGTCGGGTAACCTTTTTGAAATGATAGATCTTTACAGTACACCCCAAAGCCCACTTGGTCGTTTAGTTTGGAACCATCCGTATAGAAGACTATGTGGCTTCTGTAACCTGGGATATCGTAGTTCCAATCGGTTCTATCAGGAAAAGTGGTCCAGTAATTTTTATCAAAAGGTAGGGTGTAATCTTCACTGCCTGGAACATCGGATATTGTATTGTCCCTAGCCGCCAATGACCAATGAGAAAGCTCCCTTAACCTCACGGCAGTGGTCGCGGCAATTTGTGTAGCCATAATGTCCAGAGGCATAAGACGTAGCATTAAATTCAGTGCATTAGATGATGTCGTCCTCAGTGCGGCTGTGATGCCCAAACAACCATCCTTTGGATCCGGTTAAGTATTGAGCAGTAGGCGGATTTTCGAAACACCGTCCACCAGACCATATAGCATTATAGGTCTGACAACTGCAGTATATATCCAATGCATAACACGCGTCCTAAATCCCCAACTTTTGACAATGGCTCTCTTGCAGGTGTATAGGGCAAGAGTGGCCTTTCTTGTCCTTTCCAAAATGTTGGATATGAAGTTCAATTTCCTGTCCTGCAAAACACACATTCTCTCCACCCAAGGAGACAGGTTCCACTGTAGGCAACTTGTATCTCCTGCTGAAAATAACTACTTCTGTCTTGCACGGATTTATACCCAGACCACTTTCGGTAGCCCACTTTGCTGTTGCACGTAGAGCTTCTTGAAGTACATCTCTTCAAACCCTATTATTCATAAAATTTTTTGGAGGAGTTTTGTGGGAATAGGATGATTTTTTATATGAAAACAGCAATAAATAATAATAACAAGTAAAAGCGTGTCAAGCTCGGCCGGGCCGAATCTTATATACCCTTCACCATGGATCGCATTTGTCGAGTTCTTTTCCCGGCATCTCTTCTAAGGCAAAAAAGGATATAAGAAAAGATTTGCTCTGCTATTAGAGCTATATCAATATATGGTCCGGTTTGGACCACAATTAAATTATATGTTGGAGACCTGTGTAAAATGGCAGCCAATTCGAATAAGAATTGCGCCCTTTGGGGGCTCAAGAAGTAAAATAGGGAGATCGATTTATATGGGAGCTGTATCGGGCTATAGACAGATTCAGACCATTATAAACACGTATGTTGATGGTCATGAGAGGATCCCTCGTACAAAATTTCAGGCAAATCGGATAATAATTGCGACCTCTAGAGGCGCAAGTAGTCAAGATCCCAGATCGGTTTATATGGCAGCTATATCAAGTTATGAAGCGATTTGAACCCTACTTGGCACAGTTGTTGGATATCATAACAAAATACTACGTGCAAAAATTCATTCAAATCGGATAAGAATTGTGCCCTCTAGAGGCTCAAGAAGTCAAGACCCAAGATCGGTTTATATGGCAGCTATATCAAAACATGGACCGATATGGCCCATTTACAATACCAACCGACCTACACTAATAAGATGTATTTGTGCAAAATTTCAAGCGGCTAGCTTTACTCCTTAGCATGCTTTCGACAGACAGACGGACGGACATGGTTAGATCGACATAAAATGTCGCGACGATCAAGAATATATATACTTTATGGGGTCTCAGACGAATATTTCGAGCAGTTACAAACAGAATGACGAAATTAGTATACCCCCCATCCTATGGTGGAGGGTATAAAAATGGAAACTAAATTAGGAGGTAAAAAAGTAAGGGAATATTTTATTTCTGCGAAATTTTCTATGAATAAGACAAGATTTTCGTAAAAATTTTCCAAACTCCAAACTCAAGGGCAGATGAACCAATTATCTTGAAATTTTTACAAATTGTATAAAATGCCCCTGTAGTAAAATAAGCTACCTAATTTGTCGACATTCTAAGGAGTACATTTAACCTCAAGCGTAAAATATGAAATTTAAATGTACGAATAGGGACCCAACGTTGAAACTATTACCGACACTTGGAGTCCTGGAATCTTGGTATAATGAGATTGATCAAAGGCTTATCATTACGAAATTAATGGTAAAGGAAGTCTTGCGGAGTTTCCAAGCATTAGGACTGCTCAGATACAAACAACATGCCTATGTCAAATGAAGGTCAGTGGAGACTGCCCTGCCCGAGGTTGTGCATAAAATAGAAGAACCCTTCCATGCCAAGACATAAACATTGGCGGTATGCATTGACTTCAAGGGACCGTTTATGCATTGACTTCAAGCGGACCGCCACGCTGATCCAATCCTTAGACCAGTATCGGGTGGACCGGGGCGTTAGAGGTTGGATAAACCATATGCTAAGGAACAGGTGGATAAATTGTGGGTCCAATGTCATGAATATAAGAGTGAAAGTGGCAAAGGCCATGCCCACAGGGGGGCATTTTATCGCCACTCCTATGGACTACCATAAATTACCCATGGCAGCCGGTTGTACTTACCGGATTGACCCGATGGAGTTGTACAACACATTGCTACAACAACAACCATAAATTACCTATTACGGATGCTTAATGAGGAGGGATTTGAACCGGGACGAACACGATGTTATAATACTTTCAAGGGGTAAGGATCCGAATCAGGTATGTAGGAGTGCCGAAAGGGTGTTGGAGATGGCATACGACTGAACTAGACTTAGAGAGGTCTCAATGTTAACCCAGAGAAGCCTGAAATCGGCCTGTTTACGAGAAACATGAAGGTGGGCCAATTTGAAGCACCACATTTCCTCAATTGAACGATTTTGATTTCTGACAATGTCAAATACTTAGGAGCGATCTTAGATAGGAAACTGAATTAGAGGTGTCATATACTCGAGCGTACCGAGAAGTCTTACAGATTTTGGCCACTATGCAGACGGGCCGTAGCTTCGAAATGAGGTCTGAATCCAAAATGTGACTCAAATGAATGGGAATTAGGTTTGAAGTAAGAACCTGAAAGACGTATTTGGCACCAAATATCTGGGAGACCGCTGCACAACTAAAACCGCCGTTGACTGTCGCAGGTCTTTTAACGAGATGGTTGAGCAGTTCAAAATTCCTCTATACTAGGTGTCAGGCCTAGAGCAGATGAGCTTGCAAAACTTTAAATGGGAAACTAAAGAACATCTGCTGTTTGCGAGTCCCGTAAGCACGCAAAAGGAGCTCCAATAAGAGCTCCATCTTCGTCTTCATGTTTTTGGTACTGTGGTATCACAATGGACTTAAATATCTTAGTGAACCTGATTGCAGACTGGCACTATAACTAAACCCCAACCACATTACTAACTTAAAATCAACCTAAGGTATAAATTGTCTTTTGCCCGTAGCTCAATTTATAAGTCCTTTTTGCCATCCAATTTTTTTTGTGCTCACCTTTTTCCATTAAGTGCAAATTGACTTAACCTTTCGACGATGTTTCTCTGATAGACTGAGTTCAAGCTTGTTTTTTACCGTCTGCCCTTTAATGTACACAAATATTGCGGCATTTGTTGTTTGTTTATATGGACTAGGTCACCATAGAATATGTTTCCTTTTTTTTGTGTTTTATTATACATACTTTATTATTAGATGTTCCCAGAGAGTAAAGCGTAAAACAACGTGACACGTTTTCCTTTAAAAAGGGGACTTTCACTTCCGCTAAAGTAAATGCAAAAAAATAATTGAGCAATTAATTCTCAGCTAATGCCGGAAATTAAAGGAAACACTGCATTTTATAAAAACACTTTAACGTCATAATAGGGGTTTTAAAAGGGAAAGGGTCTTGTATATCTTGTATGCATATCAACCAACCTACTTAAAAAAGGATTCTAGTAAAAATATTGGAGTGTTATATTCGACTAAAATATATAAAAGCCCTTAATATGACCAGATTTTGATAATGTTGTTTTTTCTCATATATTAAAAGTATATTTACATTTATTATCTTAAACACCTTAAGAGTGGGTTCGTCGTTCTAAATGACCATTAGAAAGTAACTATAATAAATAGAAGATTGTTTCCATAGGTTGGTTAGGTTGAAAAGAGGGTGCGGATAATTTCCCCCTTTGCCACTATGGACATACACCTAAGCCAGTAATCGGCATGTTGTGCGCTCTAAATACTAAAAAGTAACGTCGAAGAAGAAAATTTAAGTCAGGAATTCCAGGAAAATCACGGAAAATCACTTATTGTTTTCCATACCACGTTGGGTTGACTTGTATTCTGTTCCCACCAAAGTGGCGCTGTCTGTTAGCCGCGAAAGCCGGTCAATGACATAGGTAATGCTCCAACGTCTCATCAACTTCTCCACTTAGCCTACACATGCTATCACTTGCCGCGCCGATTTTTCATAAGTAAGCACGTAGTCCTATGTATCCTGTTACGACCTACTGTTTGCTTCCTTTCAGTAATAGCCTCGTCTTCTCACAATCCGGATCTCTACATAGGATTTTCGTCGTCCTGCCGGCCGTTTCGCTGTTCCACAGTTCGTAGCCTACGCTCTTAACTCGGACTGCGTCGTCTCGAAAGACTTCGGGTTTACCAAGTTTGTTGATGGCAGTCCTCTGGGCTTCACTGCCAAATCGTCTGCATTTTCATTCCCCCTTACTCCGCTATAGCCCGGCACCCAAACGATGTGGATCGTGCCATTCTCAGAGAAAGCGTTAATCTTCTTCTTACTTTATTGCCCTTATGGTCAGTTTACTGTCCGTAAAGATGTTCACCTCACCTCACGCATTCCGTGCTCGCACGGATCTCCGCTTGCAGGGCCGTATTATGGTCAGACAGTCTAAAACATATCTCAGTCCCTGGGTTCTCAATATAGACTCCCAGATCCCACTCTATACTTTAGCTTTGATTCATCCGTGTAACTTGATCTTTCAGGTGGCAATACTAGGGTTCCGTCAATCCGCTGGCAGCAGTGCCCCGCATTCGACCTCAAGTGTCGTCTCAGCTATCCGATCGGAAACCTCTTCCATTCCTTCCAGGTTTTCTATCGTCGCCTCAATTATACCGCGATGGTATGACCTGCTTCTATCCTCTATCCATATTCCCATCGCCTTAAGTCTCATAACCGCAATGACTGCCTCATACTTAATCTGTATGTCTATGGGTCGGATGTCTAGAATAGTTTCCAGTGTCTTAGAGGGTGTGGTCTTCAACCCTCCGCCTATGCCAATACAACATGTTCTCCGAACCTCCTAACGTTGAATTTTTTCTCCATCGCAGTCCACTAAACTATTGAGGCGTAACGAAGTATTGGTATAATCGCGCTCCTGTAGAGGATAGTACACCTAGGATTCAGGTTCCATTTCGAGCCTACTGACCGTTTACATAGTGCCCAACATCTGTGAGCCTTCTCTGTACGCTCCTGAATATGATACTTCCAATACAGTTTCCTGTCCAAGATCACTTCTAAGTATTTGACCTTTTCAGACATCGAAATCGTTCTATTAAGGAAACGTGGTGCGCTAAATTGGCCCACATTTGTTTTCCTCGTGAACAAGCAGATTTCGGTCTTTTCTGGGCTAATATTGAGACCCCTAGGTTTACCGGTTTCGACCCTTCTGCATAGCTGGTTCGTAATCTGTGGTATAGTCGCGTTTACAGCTTTACGTATGATTTTTCAAGCTGTGCAAATTCTGTTTACATTTGTCGATCTCAAAAACTCGGACATGATATAAGTAACCTTTTTTTCAAAGACCAACCAATTAGCCCTTTCCATTAAACATGGGAACAAAGCTCTTTCTAGTTTCAATCTAGTTTCAGTTATAAATATTGGAAAATGATCTCCAACTTTGGGCATATCTAAAGTTTTCCGTGAGAGAAAATAAGCCAAATCCACACTAGCCATTGATACGTCTATGAACCAATCCTATGGCAGTCCGTTGTAAGTACCGGATTGGCCCGATGGAGTCTTTTATCGGCAAGGGCTGTCGCCTCCGTTTACAACACACTGCTACAACAACAACAACGTCTATAGACGTGAGAGTTCCTCGTGTGCCCAAAAGCGATCACCAGAAGAGCAATTCGAAAACCCAAAGTTTATGGCGAGAAGCGACTGAGATCTCCAAATAGGGATTTTGAGAATTCAAATAATTGCCGACGTCATGTCAGCAGTAATATGAACGTCAGATTCACGGTAAACATTGGTTATGTGAAGCCTCACATTAATCTGAATCAATACAGACTGGAATACATGATCCCCAGATGACACCATGTTTGCAGCTTTGCCGTAGTGATTGTAAATAATATTACCAGGAGGAAGATATTTAAAGCTCTATCTAAATATTCCATTTTAAAATGCTAACGTTTAGACCAAATTCATTAATATAAAATAGATACAAAAATAAAATTTAAAAAACTAGGTAATTATTTGATAATGCGTCTCTTAGGCATAGTCTCTTTAACATTTCTGGCGTAATTAATACCTCCCAATCTGTATACTTCTCATACAAAGTACCATAAATAAAGGTTGTAGAAAGAATCAGTCTTGCTCTTACGAGTATCAGATCTTATCGTTGTTGCCATACCAGGTGCGAGTTCCATATCCTATTCCACTGCCAATTCGCCCATATTTAAAGAATCTAGGCTACAACCGTCTATTTCTTCTTCAATATGTTGTACTATTTCTCTTTTTGAATGGTTTTTTATTTTCTTTGTGTTCCTAAGATTGATTTTAATTTTCTTCTTCTGGTTGTTTGTTGTTCTCTTTCTTTGATTGACTAACAAGGTATGATGGCTTTGTTATAGATAAAGGGATGAGGGCAATAGAGAGACAACAAACTCCTGAAATGGCACAACAAAGCAGAAACTTTCAATCAAATCATAGTGATGATGTTGCGGTGTTGCTTTAGAAACGATCAGGGATGACAAAATTGCTAACTTGGAAGCTTTGTTGATACTTCTCAACACCTTTGAAAACAAAGAGAATGCAAACAAAAATCTGGATTCTAATACCGTCAAACCTGACCGGGTGTTAACAGTTGTTCACGTGAGATCACTTTTTAAATCCGCCTTGACTTTAACCATGGTTTCATTCTGCACAATCTGTAAAAATTTGAAGAAAATCGCCGTTTATGAATATAAAAAAATAATAAGTTTATGATAATTTAGTGTTGTTATGGATGTTTCACCATAACTTTAACGCCCACTTAGAATCATGTACTCGACATTTAAAAGGCAAAATAAGAAAAATTAACACCACTCACAAGCAACATGAGGCCAAATAAAAAAAAACCTACCATCATAAACATCATGTGCTTGTTTGTTCATTCAAGTGGCATTGGTTTCAATACATTTATATTCAGTTCGAGTCACTCAAAATATAAAAATGATGCGTTGTGGCATGAGTTGCGGTAGACCGCTGCAGATATCTGTACGGTACATCTTCGATCAGGTATAATTTTGTTCAAAGATTTGTGGATAATGAAGCTTGGGCACTTTTCCAAATGTATGTGTATTTGTTTGGAAAATTTTCGAAACATCTCGAAAGAAAAATTAACACATCATAAGAAAAATCTTCTTTTTTTTTAGAATAAAAAATAAAATGTTGTTATTTTCATAGTAGAATGTTGTATTCAATTTGGCTGTTTTTAAATTCAAGCGCAAGGTTTTTTTTTTTTGTTTTTTATTTAAATGCATTCCATTGACTTATAAGTACATTTAATGCAATAACAGAAAGACCCCGAGCTTGAATTGATAAACAGAAAAATTAAGAAACAAAACAGTCAAAACTTTTATCGAAACATTATTTTTAGAGAAATTGTTATTGATGTGTTTCTTTAAAGAAACTTTCAATAATTTTTTCACAAAAATTAAATTAAAATTCCAAAAAATTAAAAAGTCTTAAGAAATAATTTCATTAAAATTTTGTCGTTTTTATTATTTTTTTTTTTTGTCTTAAGAAAAAATGACACTAAAATTTTGTGTTAAAAAAAAGTATTAGAATTTTGTCTTTAGAAAAAATCTCATTGAAAGTTTGAACTTCATAAATATGATGATATTAATATAATGTATAAAAAAATACAAATTCAATAATATGAGCTATTATATTTTAGTTAATTACATATATAATTCCGATTAAATTAGTTGATATTTTGTAAATCTAAAACATGTCTTCTCTGCAATCTTCTTGTTGCATTGCTGTCATCTTGTAGGGATACAGCTTAATGGATTGGGTGATTGCTCAGCCTTTGAACATAGTTTGTAGTATGTCGCCTTATTTGCAGTCGGCATATTCAAATCTTTTAAAATAAAGTTGTTCCTTATGAACCATCTTTTGCAGTCGGCATATTCAAATCTTTTAAAATAAAGTTGTTCCTTATGAACCATGGTGCATTTACAATTAGTCTTAGTGTCTTAGTCTTAGATTGGTATCTTTTACTTTTACTTGATTTTTCTGTGGTATGGGGTGTCCAAGCAATTTTACTTGAGGGCAATCTTTACGTCTTGTTGAAAAAGTACCATGACTTGATTTGTTTGAGTTTGCTTTAATATTCCATTGTAACAGCCATTTCTCCAGAAGCTTGATTTGATTTTGAACGTGATGAGATGCCACAACAGGACATTAACTTGATGCGAATATTGCTGTGTCGTCAGCGTATGTCGCTACTGTGACATTATTTCCAATTGTCATTTCCGTATATAATACAGGACCAAGCACACTACCTTGTGGTATGCCTGCCTTTATTTCAAAAGCTGTGACATTTCGTCCTTGACTTTAACGTAGAAATGACGTTTCGAGAGATAACTTTCGAAGAACAAAAATAATTGGGCTGGCAGAAGTTTCTTTATTTTATATAGAAGACCATCATGTCACACGCGGTCAAAAGCTTGTTTAACGTCAAGAAAGATTGCCGAACAATATTTCTTCTTTTCACGAGTATCTGTAATGATGTTCGCTATTCGATGGCATTGTTCTGGTGTGCCATGATTATGCCTGAAACCACATTGATGATTCTTTGACCAGCAAATGCAGACTATTGCCTTAAGCAAATTTTTTTCAAATATTTTAGAAAATATTGTTAACAGAATTATAGGTCTGAACGACGAAAAAAGTTTTTCTGGTTTGTTTGGTTTATGAATCATTATTACTTCCGCGCATTTCCATGGAGTTGGAAAGTAGCCCAGTCGCAAAACAGAATTGAAAATGTACGTTAGGTAAAGTATACCCTTTTTTGGTAAGTTTTTAACAATATTTGCAGTGATATTGATATTTCCAGCGACTTATTAGTTTTCAAAGCTTTAATTTCACGCTCAACTTCTTTAGGTGTTATGTGTTTAAGTGGTAAACTCATTTAACATTATAGGTCTGAACGACGACAAAAGGTTTTCTGGTTTGTTTGGCTTAGGAATCATTATTACTTCCTCGCATATCCATTGATTTGGAAAATAAACCAGTCGCAAAACAGAATTGAAAATGTACGTTAGGTAAAGTATACCCTTTTTTGCTAATTTTTTAACAATATTTGCAGTGACTTATTATGTTTCAAAGCTTTAATTTGCAGCGACTTATTAGTTTTCAAACCTTTAATTTGACGCTCAACTTCTTTAGGTGTTATGTGTTTAAGTGGTAAACTCATTTGACGATTCTAAAAAAGTTTGTATCTCCTCCCTGTCTTCATGCGTGTTGAAATTGTAGGGAAGGAATATATCACTTAAATGAACAGCATGCGTCCGCGATACTTTTTTCAGTTCTACACCATGTTCCGTCAGGTTTCCGTATGACCGGATTTCTTTTAACAGTCCGTTTCAAATATTAGGTGGTTTTCCAAAGAAGATGCTTATCGTATTTTGAGTTGTTTATTTCCTCAAGAAATAAAGATGTGGAATCGTTTTTAAATTCGTGTAGTGTAACTTTCAGTTCCTTGCAAGCTTTGTTGTACAATCTTCTATCTCTCAGATTTCTGAAAAATTGCCACTTTTTTGAGATTTTGTTTCTCATGTATAAGCTTTCGAATTTGGCCAAAAAGTTGGAGTAACCATACTGGCAGCATCATCAATCTTTTTACCTTCTTTTAATCTTATATCTTAAGTCCAGATTAATATCAATCAAATCCTTAAACTTTTGGACAGTGTAAAAGATTTCTCACTATGCCCTCAGAGTTAACATCGGTACATAAGTTTATGAAAAAATGAGTATGATCAGAATTTAAGTCATTAGAACTGCAGATATCAAACTGATGGCTTAGGATGCCATTGTATATCGCAAAATCTAACAGGTCTGGCTTTTTTTGTGGGTCTGCTGGCCAGTATGTTGGTGAGCGCGTGGAAAGGACTGAGTAGTTTCACTTTCCAAATATTTAAGAAATCACTTTCTTAAAAAAATTGCATTAAAATTTTGTTAAAAAAAATTCATTGAAATTTTATGTTTGGAAAAAATGTTATTAAAATTTAATATTTGGAAAAAACATGCATTAGAAAAAATTTCATTAAAATTTTAAGATTTATAACAAAATTCATTGAAATTTTGTTTTAAAAAAATGCATTGAAAATTGGGTTTTGGGAAAATATTATTAAAAACTTGTCTGCATGTAGAATTTTGACCGAAATCCGTAATTATTTTGGGACTCATAGAGGAATTAGTAGTGCAAAATTTGGAGAAGATCGGTTGATAAATGCACTTGCAAAGGCTTAAGAATTGAAAATCGGACGACACATATATATGTGAGCTTTATCTAAATCTGAAAAATCTAAATGAAAGGTCAGAAAGATCTATGAGTGATCAGAAGAGTCAGAAGAGAAACTTTTGTACCCAATTTCGCGAGGATCAGTTGACATATGACGATTTTATGCAATTTTAGTCCAAATCGGACGAACATGTCAATGGGGACTATATCCATATGTGAACCGACTTCGTCCAATTTCATGCTAAAAATGCTAAAAAATATGCTGTAATAAATTTGTACACAAATTAACATGGACAGAACGACAGTCTGACAAAAGTAAGGACAGAGAGACGGGCATAGCTAAATGGTCATAAAATATGAGGAAAATTATTTTTTTTTTTGTTATAAAATCATATTGGCTTAGGAAAAAAAAGGATTTTTTTTTTGTCTGTTTGCGCTTTCTTTTTTTGGCCTTAAAATCTTATTGAGATTCCATTGCACGATATTTTCCGGCTTTAGACTATTGTTTAATGCTTTCTAATCAAAGAATAGTATAGCAAAAAAAAGTTAAAAGTCAGCAAAAAGTGTGTTGTTGCTAGAAGCATTTGACTGGTTTCCTGTATCGTGATTTCATTTTCGGCCAAGAAAAATCATCAGCAGGAGATGTCAAATGGGTCAGGATGGAGATGTCAATGAACTAGAGTAAGTTGTAAAGCACACATCTGAACTTGAACCGAGCTTTTTAAGACGACTTGTTTTATAAGCGCAATAGAAAACAAATCAAATCTTACTTCCCTCATTCAAATCCAACGATGCCAATAGCAACAAACACAAACATCTTTTGCTAAATTTTTTTGTTCTAAGGTAAATAAGACTGTCGGATTGTAAGAGAGTCCTTGCTAAGGAACACAATCAATTAGTATTTATATTGGGTTGCCCAAAAAGTAATGGCGGATTTTTCAAAAGAAAGTAAATGCATTTTTAGTAAAACTTAGAATGAACTTTAATCAAATATACTTTTTTTACACTTTTTTTCTAAAGCAAGCTAAAAGTAACAGCTGATAACTGACAGAAGAAAGAATGCAATTACAGAGTCACAAGCTGTGAAAAAATATGTTAACGCCGACTATATGAAAAATCCGCAATTACTTTTTGGGCAACCCAATATTTTGCTGCGCTGCTATTTTTTTACCGCAACTGTATGTTTAATGTCACACACTTTCGGATTTTTTTCCAATAATACTTCTTAGGACACCTTTGTGATTTGTCTACAGAAAATTCTTCCTAACGTGGTATTCAAACTGTTGTGCAAAGTTATTTTAAGTGGTACATTCTTTATATATTCTTTGCCTTAAGGAACTTCTGTAGTAAAATTCTGTAAAATGTTTTAACGAAAATCGTTTAGTTAAAAAGTGATAACGGAAAAGTTATCGAATTTGCTGTTCAGTAACCTCCTTTAACAATAATCGACATTAATAAAATCAGCTGTTTTCGTTAACGAAACAAAGACGTGAACTAAACGATGGACAATACATTTCAAATACGTATGCACAACAAAGAACTGTAGCGAGTAGCTAAGCACACTTGTTCAGCGACTCGATTTAAATTGATGCTTCTTATTTTGGTGGATGAACGGAAAGTGTTTACTTTTGTATTTGCTCGAACCGAACATTCAGTTCGAATCACTTCGTTAATAATAAAACATGAGTGTTTGTACTCGCTCGTTTCATTCAGTAACGAGGGATGATCGAACGAGCTATATTGAATTGAATGAACTTTTTGTTTCCATTCAAGTTTGTTCGGGACTATTGATTGTTCTATGCACATTCATCCAACTCAGTGTAAGTGCACTTAAAAAAAACAACAAACACTTGTTAGTTTTTCTGTTTTCTTTGTTTGAAATGTAAGAAAATTCTAAAGTGTAGATGAAAATGTTAAAAGTGGAAACACACCGTGTGGCCAACACAAAGATCGGAGTTTTGTGTAGAGCATTTTGGCCAACATTATTAAATCTGACGGTCCAGGTAGTGCGTCATTCACCATCGACATGTGGACGGAAGAAAAAAAGAAGACCAAGCAGTTTGACCATCTTGTACAATTCCTAAAATCTTTGGTTTGCAGTATCGAACATATGTTTTTTAAAAACAGCAGTTTTATTCAAATAAAAGCAAAAGAGAATAAAGGTTGTTCTTACTCTCCTGCAAATTTTTACTGGAAAAGTACGCGAACAGACCTATTGACCACCATATAAAAACAAGTTAAAAGGCCCACCACCTCGGGTATATATGTAAACCCCCTTTCGTCACAATCCAGTGAAAATTGGATTACTTATGCCCCCAAATTCGGCACGGACATTGAGTGGTCTAAGAAATATAAGTCACTGTTAAATTTTGTATTACAAATTTCAACAAAATCGGGTAATAAATAAGGTTTTTATGAACTTCAGAGCCTTAATCGGCATATCGGTCCATATAACAGCTATATCTAAATATGGACCGATCCGACAATCCCATGGCTGCTGCTTGCATGTACCGGATTGACCCGATGAATTCCTTCGTCGGCAATGGCTGCCACCTCAGTGTACCACACACTGCTACTACAACAACATAGACCGATCCGAAGCATATTTGGGACGGAAGTCGGGAGACCTACAATAAAACTACCCACTGTTTCAAATTTCAGCGAAATAGGATAAAAAATAAACCTTTTATGGGCTTCAGACCTTTTATCGGCAGATCGATCTAAATATAGTCCAACTTCAACCATATTAAGCTCGGATAACGGGAGGCTCAAAACAACTCACTGTTTCAAATTTCAGAGAAATCGGGTAATGAATAAAGCTTTTATGGGCTACAGACCCTTTATTGGCAGATCGGTCTATATGACAGCTATATCTAAATATAGTCTGACCTCAACCATACTTAGGTCGGATATTAGAAGGCCTAAAACTACTCACCGTTTCAAATTTCAGCGAAATCGGTTAAAAAATAAAGCTTTTATGGGCTTCAGACCCTTTATCGGTAGATCGGTCTATATGGCGGCTATATCTAAATATAGTCCGGTCTGAACCATATTTAGGTCGGATATTAGAAGGCCTAAAACTACTCACCGTTTCAAATTTCAGCGAAATCGGTTAAAAAATAAAGCTTGTATGGGCTTCAGACCCTTTATCGGCAGATCGGTCTATATGGCATCTGTATCTAAATATACTCCGATCTGAACCATATTTAGGTCGGGTATTAGAAGGCCTAAAAATACTCACCGTTTCAAATTTCAGCAAAATCGGTTAAAAAATAAAGCTTGTATGGACTTCAGACCCTTTATCGGCAAATCGGTCTATATGGCATCTGTATCTAAATATAGTTCAATATGAACCATATTAAGGTCAGGTATTAGAAGGCCTGAAACTACTCACCGTTATAAATTTCAGTAATATCGGATAAATAATGAAGCATTTATTGGCATTAGACCCTTTATCGGCAGATCGGTCTATATGGCAGCTATATCCAAATATGGTTCGTAGGGTGATTACAACAGAAGGCTGTAGGGTGATTACAACAGACGGACGGACAGAAGGATAGACGGACATAGTTAAATCGTCTTAGAATTTTACGACGATCCGAAATATATTGAGTTGCCCAAAAAGTAATTGCGGATTTTTCATATAGTCGGCGTTAACAAATTTTTTCACAGCTTGTGACTCTGTAATTGCATTCTTTCTTCTGTCAGTTATCAGCTGTGACTTTTAGCTTGCTTTAGAAAAAAAGTGTAAAAAAGTATATTTGATTAAAGTTCATTCTAAGTTTTATTAAAAATGCATTTACTTTCTTTTAAAAAATCCGCAATAACTTTTTGGGCAACTCAATATATACTTTGTAGGGTCGGAAACTGATATTTCGATGTGTTGCAAACGGAATGACTAAATGAATATACCCCCTATCCTACGGTGGTGGGTATAAAAAGACACAAAAAAGAACAAATAGGTATATAAGCGCCAGCTACAAGTGTATAAGTTTTCGAAAAAAAATTTTAACAGAACTCGGCCATTTATTTCTAAACATAGCTCTTGTGTTCATGGACTAAATGACTTTAATTGCTTATGTTTTACAACAGAGTTCTTACATAATTTATCTTTTATTTATTCATTTTTTTTTTTTTTGTATCAATTACGATTTTATCTTAAGTACACTTTTACTGTTGTAATTTAGATTAGACTATGCTATGTAAACAATGAAATTATAACTAAAACTGTTATTTTTTTCCATATACTTACAGTGGAAAGAAGAAAGGAAATTCATGGGGAATCATTAGAAAAGTCCCAAAAGAAAAAAATTGAACGTGATGAGGAAAAGTTGAAGAATAACAACAGGGATTTGTCCTTGGTAAAAATGAAATCAATGTTTGCAACAGGTTTTGCCTTCACTGCCTTATTGAGCATGTTCAACAGCATGTGAGTATCTATGTACTGAGTATAAGCAATCAATTGGGTATAATAATAAAATCAATGCACATTTTTTATCCATTTTAGTTTTGATGGTCGTGTTGTAGCACAATTGCCCTTCACACCAATATCTTGGATTCAAGGCCTCAGTCATCGTAACTTGTCGGGTGATGATTACACCGATTGTTCATTCATTTTCTTGTATATTTTGTGTACCATGTCAATAAGACAAAATATACAAAAGTTACTTGGATTTGCACCTTCAAGAGCGGCCAGCAAACAAGGTGGTTTATTCGGCCCAGCCCCAGGACAATTTAAATAAATAGGTGTATGTGGCGAAAGCAAGCAGATACTAGTTGAATTAAAACAAACAGAGTTTTAAGTTTAATTTAAATACAAAAAATAATACGTTTATTGTGTAAACATTTAATATGAAATTATAATCAAGACCAATTTCTTTAACAATTGTCCCAAAGTTAAATAAAAAAATTTTGTTTTTCGTTAGTTTTGAACTTGCACTGTACAATGTGATCTTCTAAAGCTTAAGATCGCAAATAATAATAATAGTCTCTTTGGCTAAAGCTCTGCTAGACAATGTTCGATTCAAACATCGGACGATCGACAACAATACGATCGAAACCTAAGCGCGTCAAATCAATAGTACGAAACTGGCCATCAATAATAAGCTCTGATATCGCTCTACCTACAGCTGGTGTTTGTTGTATGCCATGTCCACTGAAACCTGTAGCTATAAGCATGTTATTGTAATAAGGATGCGCTCCTATTATACCATTCTCATCGAATACATTGTATTCATAAAATCCGGCCCAAGCATTTACGACCTTGGCTGATTCAAATGCTTTGCAACGCATAGCCAAACGAGGCCAAACATCGGTATCAAAATAATCATGATCTACATCGAGATTGTCAACTGAAGGTTCCTGGTCCGCTGAAGGACTCCGGCCACACAAATAATTGCCGCCCAAACCATCTCTTCGGAAATATGCACCACACGGGTCTATGGTTAAAGGTGTGGCCAAACCTGGTGCATTTGTGCCTTGGGTATTTATCACATATACATAGCGTTTTCGGGGTTCCACAGGTAGTGGGACACTTAACATTCCATTGCCCAATCCAATGCGTGCCATACGTGCAACTTCTCCAGAGTAGGCGCCAGCAGCAAGTACACAAATAGCAAATTTAATTGAACGTGTCTCTCCATTTGGCATTTTCACCAAAACTTTGTCCAATGATTCATAATCTCCGGCAGTATTACCACGTACTATAATATCAGTTTGTTTTTTGAATTCAAATCCTTCAACTTCGCCATTGACAAAATGTGCACCATATTCTTGGGCTCGTTTTTTGTAGCCCATAAGTAAGGCCCAAGGGTCAAACCAACCTTCACGTTCAAGTCCATGGCAGCCTTAAAAAAAAGAAAACAAACGGCATAGTTGTGGTTATAATTACTTATGTTATTTATACAGATTGTTAGACACAAATATTGAATATTTATGTCATGTTAGAGAAATTAAAAAAAAGAAAAATAAAATATTATGCATTTACGTCGCATAAATAAAATTTGTATTAAGAAATTTATACCAGTCACAGTTTTAAATTGTTAATCAAACAAATTGTGTACTAAACTAAAATTTTAACTCAAAGATATATACATACTAGCTGGCCCGGCGTATTAGCATTAGGAGGGGATAATCAAAGCTGAACATTTTTTCAGATGTTCTCGCCAGGATTCTAACTCAGGTGTTCAGCGTCATAGGTGAACACGCTGACCCCTGCGCTACAGTGGCCTCCATTTGCATTTGCAGTCGGCCCGGTGTGCTTCGCCCCACTCTTAAGTTTTGCGGTCCCCTTTTGACATGGTCCAAATTTTAAAATAATTTATATTCACATTTAACTCTCAAAGAACTTCCATTAGAATCCCATATTGTCCCGTTTGGTATAAATATCCATTTGGGGCATACTTTTTAGTTGGTGTGAACCCCGAGAATTGACCCAAATATTTATATACGTTTAATTCCCGTACTGTCCTGATCGGCCTACATGTCTATTTGGGAATGGGTTTTGGGTGGGGCTGTCGAGTCCTCCTGGGACTTGACCCCAAATTTTATATAAGTTTTTTTAATTTTCATTTCAAACTGATATTACCCCAATCGATAAACATATCATTTTTGGGGGTGGGCGGACCCTGCCGACACTTGTGGTCAAATTGTTATAACAAGCCTTCTCACGATCTGGATCCCCCATAAGATTCTCGCCGTCCTTCCGACCGTTTCGCTGTTCCACAGGCTTGCATGCGGATTCATCGCCCGCGCCCTTAATTCAGACTGCGTCGACCCGAAAGGCTTCGAGTTAACCAAGTTTATTGACGGTAGTCCTTCGGTCCGCCAAATCGTCTGCCCTTTATTCCCCCTTACTCCGTTATTGCCCGGCACCAAAACGATGCGGATTTTGCCATCCTCAGAGAAGACTTTAATCTCCTTCTGAAAGTGCAAGACTGTTCGTGATCTTACCGTCCTGGTTATTATTGTCCTGGCAATTTTACTGTCCGTAAAGATGTTCACATTCGACGTCCTCGCGTTAGCACAACACCATCTCACGTATTCCGTGATCGCCCGGATCTCCGCTTGTAGGACCGTATAATGGTCAGGCCATCCGTGTAACATGATCTTCCAGATGGCAATACTAAGGTTCCGAACACTGATTGAGTGTGCCGCTTAAGTTTCATAGCCGCAGTGGTTACTACCTCATACTTAATCTGTATGTCAATGGGTTGGATATCTAGAATAGTCTCCAGTGCCCTAGTGGGCGTGGTCCTCATCGTTCCGCCTATGCCAAGACAATATGTACTCTGAATCTGTTGTATGGTCCTTATGTTGCACTTTTTCTCATGCTCCTGTAGAGCCATTGGACTATCCTCTGATTCAGGCTCCATTTCGAGCCTACGGCCCGTCTACATAGTGCCCAACATCTGTGAGCCTACTCAGTACGCTCCTCAATGTGACACTTCCAATTCAGTTTCCTGTCCAAGATCACACCTAAGTATTTGACCTTGTCAGATATCGAAATCGTTTTATTGAGGAAACGTGGTGCGTTAAATTGGCTCACCTTCGCCTACCTCATGAACAAGCATAATTCAGTCTTCTCTGGGTTAACATTGAGACCTCTGGGTCTAGCCCAGTCATATGCCATATGCAAGACCCTCTCGGCCCTTCTGCATAGCTCGTTCGGATCGTTACCCCTCAAAAGTACTTTAACACAGTCAGCATCCGTAATAGGTCATTTATGGTGGTCACCCATAGGAGTGGCGATAAAATGCCCTCTGTCGCTTTCTCTCTTATATTTAAGCCATAGGACACACAATGTATCCACCTGTTCCTCAGCATATGGTTTATCCAGTCTCTAAGGACCGGGTCCACCCGGTACTGGTCTAAGGACTGGTCAATGCATACCGCCAGTGTGTACGTTTTGGCATCAAAGGATTCTTCTATTTCATGCACAACCTCGTGCAGGGCTCCACTGACCTTCCCTTGACATAGGCATGCTGTTTGTATTTGAGCAGTTCACTGGATGCCCTACTCTTTATCATGGTGTCTACAATACGTTTCAAGGTTTTGAGTAGAAATGACGTAAGGCTTATGGGTCTGCACCACCCTTGCCTAATGACAGGATTTCGGAGTATATGCAAGTCCTAGTCGCGCTGTGAAAATTTTGGCCAGATGAGGCGCCAGATAGTCTGCCTCTTTCTGTAGTAACGGGGGAAATATTCCATCAGGTCCGGGTGACTTAAATGGTTTGAACCTTCTCTAGGATTCCTTCACCATAAATTCCGTTATTATAAACCTTCGATCAACGTCATTATTCCAAGATTCCGGTGTCTCCGTGAGTCCGTCGTGTCCTGTGGAAAATGGGTTTTCATCAAAAGCCTCAACGTGACCTCCGCTATCTCTATAAAGTTTCAGTTGGACATGGGTTGTTGAGAGAAACTTTATTATCATGACGGCGTCATTAACGCTATCGACCTGTTCGTTGAAAAGCTTCCAGGAGGCACGTTTTGCCGCTCTGGTAATCTTATTGTAGCCGTGTGTAATTTTTCTTGGGCTGATTTCCTTTCCCGCAGAGGACAACTATCTTCGAAAGACCCCACCAGTGCAGTCGTAATCCTGTTGACATTTTCGTCAATGTCTATTAAAATGTCTATATAAAATTTCCCAAAGGGGGAATAAGGAACTTTTTGGGCGACTATGGTGTAGAAATGATGTCGCAAGGAGTTAATAAAATGAATGAATTACTCCTATTATGTAAATATGGTTCTCAGTTTTTAAGTAAACACTTTTCACTCGACTACTTCGTAAATAATTACCTGTTGATTATCTACTTACCCAACACTATACCATCTGTGCATATCCAGGGAAATTTGGCCTTTAATTGGTTTGCATTCAATAACTCATTGCGAGCGCCTAACTCATTTTGTAATCTAGAATTGCGCATTAGTGTTTCCGCTCCTTCCTCTGAGGCCAACACAAGATAGCCTACAAGAAACACAACAGATTATCTATAGAGGAAAATGCGTATTTACATTAGATATTTATCATACCATGGGGAGTAAAATTCAACTCAACATCACCCAAATGCTCTTTAACATCTCTCATAAAGTCAGCACCATACAATGACATTTGTATGTTTTCCGGCAATGAAAATTGTTGGCGTAAACCGCCAACTGATAGCACAGTAGAAGCACGTTCATACTAATTACAATATGGAGAATATCAATAGAAATACTTCAATTAGGTTTAGATGATAATGCAAAAGATAACGCGTTGTGGGTGCACTTACTCTGGAATCTCTTTCTACTACGACCACATTTAGACCATCCCGTGCTCTTTGCTTTAGCCAATAGGCCACAGAGGAACCAACGCCCCCTCCCCCAATCACAACGACATCGCAATGGCTGGGGAAAATATCTGTCCCGTCATAGTAACTGCCGCCTTCGAAACGTTTTAGCTTTTCTTCCTCACTTAATTCTTCACTCGATGATGATGAGTGATTATTTGGCTTAAAGAAGTTCTTTACTTTATTCAGATCACTTTTAAGAATATTAAATGTTCTGGACATAGGATTTTCCCCCTTGACATTATTCGATTTGTTTTGTGGACTATTGCCACCTTCACCTGGACCACTGGCGGGTGATGAAGAAGCGAAAGTCCGTAAATGATTACTCAAAGGTCTTCTAACAATATGGGGCAACCTTAACATTTTCCACTACCAATTTCTTATTGTTTCTGTTATCAATGTGATGCAAGCAAGCACTTTTCCCAAAACCAAATGAACTTCAATACTATTTGCACTATTACGTTTAGACGGTCTATGTCAAATTTCGTCGCGCTGATAACGACCAGTGTTGCTGGTATCAGCTGTAGAACTAAAATAAATAAAGCACACAGTTGTATGTAATTGGTATGAAAACCATATCTCAAAGCATATGGGCAATTTAATTGGGTGTTTCACTTTGCATTTAGAATTCGTCTGAAGTGGACGCTTCGGGATTCGGTGCATAGTCATCGTTATACTCAGTACAGTTATAACTGTACATTGTTTTTAATTCTGTAATTTTATTACACGTGTTTTTATATACAGTTGGTGGGGACACCAACTTCGGAAGTACAACCTGGCATATAGAGTCGTACTCTGCCATTTCAATTAAAGTCCAAAAAAAAAAAAAAAAAAAAAATTGGGTGTTGAGTTCGTTTATTTGAGCGTATTGTTGTTCAATTCAATTTCAATTTAATCTGTTATTTGTTTGTATTGTTATAAAATTTAATTAATTTATTGCAATCTTCTATCACAAAATTAATGCAATTTTTCTTGTCGGACAGGACGTGCAACAACGTGTGAACAAATTTAGCAGAGGTAGGATTTGCTTGTTTTTTTTTAATAAGGTATAGTTGGTAGATCTTTCAGATTGATATGGTATATCTCAACAAATATCTCTTAAAGGAATTAAAACTCATAGAAGGCAAATATAGTCTATGTGGTTGCACTATTACCTAATAATAGGTAGGCTGTTTTCTCAGAAATTGAACACGCTCGGTTTTCGTTCACTTAATTTATTCGAACAAATGATTTACAGCGGGTATATCAAGCGAACGAAAAACACATTTTTGAGACAGACTGCCTAAGTGGGTTTGCCCATTAAAAAGATAAGATAAGGCATATTTTTAATTTTTCCTTTGCTTTAGCTAAAGACAGAAATAGCCTACTAAAGATCCCAGACTAGCTTAGAATGAAGGGAACAAGACTAGAAATCTTGGTTGCTAGCCTCTTCACTGGGAGGTCCATTGTGTGTTCTTTACAAGTAAGAAGAAGAGCTTCTTCTGGTAAACAGCAGTCTAGAACGAGGAGGGGGTTGAGTGCCCAAGGGGAATCTATGCACAAAAGAAATGTTCATCCCTAATCCTTTATCTTCTCGCAATGACACTGCAGGAGCTGGACCGTCTCCAACTCCTTCTCGTTACCATAGACCAGCGCGACGTCAGCGATTCATTCCTAGATAGCTCGTCGACGGCCTCTCCATAATGGCCCAAAACCCAGCAGAACATTAAAGGCCAACCCATGGCGATCTCACATTGCTCGACGCCAGAGCCGCCTGACTGTGCATCTGTGTCCGATCTGGCAATCTTTCCTGCTACGAAAACATCTCCAAAGCCTTTAAGACCACAAAGAACTTTGCCTGAAAGAGGCTTCAAGTAGGCTAGTTCTAAGATATAACCTAGAAAAAACTGAAATCTGTCTGCTTTCGAGAAAGACAAAAATTGGCCAAATCAAAGCGCCACGTCTCCGAAATAGATATCGGAAAAGTTAAAAAATACTTCGGAGTGATCTTGTAAGCAGAACTGGAAGCACAAGTTCAGCACAGTATTGATTATTTTTACGTTAGGCTCCAAATGAATCATGAATACTACAGCGGAGTGAATAGACCAATACAAGCTTACGTCTCATTTATACGAAGAACGGTGTTTGCGAAAATGTGCAAAGTTGCAGGACAACGATTAAGATCAGTTTAACCGAGGCACCGAAAAGAGAGGTACAGATTACGCAGTAATCTATACCATCGCTGAATAACCAAAACGACGGTAGAAAAACTGACTGGATTACATTACAGACCCAAAGTTGCGCTTCCGTTTGCCTATTGGAGCATTAACAAAAGGAAGTCATAGAATTTCTTGGAATGTAAACACATTAAATCTTTCTTTGTGTTAGCGCAATCGACTTCATAACACTGCCGGGTAATACCGAAGTGAGAGGTGACGAAAAGGCAACGACTTGGCTGTAAGGGTATTTTAAAGCCCATTGTAGAAGTTACGAGCGTGTACAATGACCGCGCATCTATCACTGTTGCTGTAGCCACATTTTTATGTGGAGGTGGCGATCCTCGTCAAGCTCCTGAAGGTGAGCAAGGTCGTTCCGGTCCAACAGGCCGATCGCATCGGGAACAGGGTGGCCGTTGGTTATTTAAAGGCGTCAATAACTCGCCTTGTCATATCGAGCATCATAGGCACACAGTATTTGTGCAAGAGCCGGTGCCGCCCAGTGCCGATGATTGTCCGCGACTGCCATTGCAGCTACTCCATATGTAGTATTCCACTATCCGCAAACCTGTGGACGCACCCGGTAGCTCGCAGCTAAGCTTCTTGTGACAGCAATGAACACCACACAGATTGGACCTCAATGTTCCAGCCTGTGTGGTGCTCACAGCTGTTCCGTGCCGAGATGTATCACTATGAAACATTTAAGCGGACAGAGTGACGATGAAAATCCTATGCCCCAGTTTTCGACGGCAAGACTTGTTATAGACTTTGCTACATTTCTTATCAAATAAACATGATTACAAATATTTAATTTTTCCGTCAATTACCTTAATAAAAATAGTTTATTTATAGTATTGTTATGTTTAAAACTAAACATAATTAGTACATAATGTTACAAATTTTTATTTAATTAACATAATCGATGTAAGTAAATGGAACCAAAAACAATTCGTAATTTCCAGGTGTTCTGTGTATGGCAGGCAGACATGCGAACCTATGCATTCACGGTGGCCCCAGTAATTTTCTTTTGAAGAAAATATAATTTTATTGGATGATAATAAGATTATTTGAATGATGATTGAAATAACTCATTGAATAAAATAGTGTACAAAAGCTAAATATGAATACACCCAAATCCACAATAATACCTTGTACTATTGTAAATATGTGGAGGCATTGTTTCGCCTGAGTGGGCAATTGTTTATCAAACATCATAAAAATCATATTCAATATAGGATGCAATGGTTTTTGTTCTCTAAAGAATAGTAAATCTGTAATTGCGCATATTCCGGCAGGTATGAAAACGCTGAAACCAGTTTGCCTCCAAAAAATTGCCACTATTGAGGAAATTAAAGCTGATAGGATAATATGTAGCCTGGCCTTAATAAGTATGTGTCGCTCTTGTACTGTCGGAGCTTTAAATATGTCAAAAATTTCGTTAAAACCATTTGCCGGTACACTCCATGGTTGATTTGGTTGCAGGGTAGAATTTGCGTCAAAGCTAGTAGCGGGATATTGGAAACTTTCTCCCATAAATGAACCTAAAATTAAATCACTTTGTATACCTTGATTTCCATTCATTTTCTCAGTAACCAACTTACGAATGTCTTGTGAGATGATGTCTGGTTCCACCTCAGGGTCGGAGAATTCAGCACTTTCGGTAGTTGAGAACTTTGGTCCTGCAAGATACAAAAAATACGCTTAATAGTAACGCAAAGATCTATGATAAATTACGAATGAAAAACACGGACCGATTTGGCCCATTTCCAATTCTAGATAAATAAGAAGTATATGCACTAAAATATGTCTCTTATTCACCCGGAATTGTTCAAATATGTCCATGCACTTAGCATCGATATTGTGCTCTAAATCTATCACGTACGTACTACTGTACTACTGGAGTAATGATTTTTATGACCCTAATATTTACCTATCTCTCAATTTGCCTTTGGATGAGCCCTAGAGGAATATGGTTCCCATACATTTTTTTTTAAATTTTAAGGGTGTTAAATTTTTAACTTATTGTATTTCTCTGAATATGCCTTTGATTTACATTCCAATTTCGGTGTTTATATGTCCTCTTTAAGTTTTGGGGACGTAGGTAACTGTATGCACTCCAAATATCAGCTGATACTCGGTTACAATTATTGGTCTCTCACCCCCATGTCATGACATCATCAAAACAATTCCATCACGCCACTCACCATTAAAAGATTCATAGTCCATTTGTGTCCTAGGTTTATCTTCAATCAATGGAGAGTCATCACTAGATACAGTGCGTCCATTTAACCTTTCCAGACGGTTCTTAGCATTTTCCAAGATTTTTCGCCGTCTAGCCTCCCGTCTCTGATTTAATTTTTCCTTTGCTAGCTGATCTTGGTTTGGAATCTCTTCCTGTGTTTCATTGTTGGTTTCCTCTTCATTATCCATTTTAATAAATTTTGTCAATGCTTCTGAATAACAAAGCAAGTGGTACAGAAGAATGTGGCTCCCAATTAGGCAAAAATCAAAATAAAATAAAAATGTTGCTACGTTACGGTCGTCCAGCTAAGCTGCTAGAGACAGGGTGTGCTATTTTTTTTCGCTGGAACTCATGGCTCGATATTTAAAGGTTGACCATGCAGCCAGCCAAATTTGATGGTAATAAAGGGGAGTATGCACATCTAGCGAAATTTTCGTTATCTTAAGAAATGAATATTCGAGAGGTGGAGTTACATTCCTCGCGCAGCACCATGGCGTAACACTTAAAGGTGGTCTCATTTATACAACAACCACAAATCATATGGTGCAATCCGCTATCTTGTCATCCAGCTGATCGATGTTTAGCTAACACACACAAAAAATTGGGTACGTGTGTGTATACGTGTGCATACATGAGCAGAGAATATGCGATAAAGAATATGACAACAATGAGAATGCAAACAAAAATCTGGCCGTCTGTTAACAGCTTTTTAAATCCGCCTTGGTTGGTTGCTATCCATAATCGACCCATTAGGTACACACACAACTGAATGTTATGCAAACTTGTTGACAGATAGTGCATGGTATATTAATTTACAGGTAGTGGCAGTTGCCCATCAACAAAATATTCAGTGCCCTATCTTTCAAAATCTGTGATTAGTTCAAATCTGATTTTGAGTATGTTACTAGTTCGCGCCATTTTCGTTGTTTGTATGTGTTATGATTTTTAACTATGATACACACACAACCAAAACTCATTGGCAGATAGTGCACTTTGCGAGAACAAATTGTACTCAGCTATTTACGCTACACTTCCTGGTATTTATGTAATGGCTTCAACCGAAACAATTAAAGGAGGTCTCATCTGTACAACAACCACAAATCATATGGTGCAATCCGCTATGCTGTCATCAACCAGATCGATGTTTTGCCAACACTCGCAATGAAATTTGTGAGAGAATATGTGAGAAAGAAGATAATAACAAAGAGAATTCAAACAAAAATCTGTCATCTTAATACCGTCAAACCAGGCCGGCTGTTAGCAGCTGTTCACGTAAGACCACCTTTTTAAATCCGCCTTGGTATGGACCATGACATAATTACCAGGTAGTATACCGTAAACAGCTGAGTACAATTTTTCTCGCGAAGTGCACTATCTGTCAACTAGTTTTTGTTGAGTGTGTGTGTATTTTAGTTAAGGACCATATCACACAAACAACCAAAAATGGCACGAATTAGTAGCATACACAAAATCAGAGTCAAAGTTGCACTAATCACAAATTTTGAAGATAGTGCACCGAATATTTTGTTGCAGGATTCACTGAATAAGGTTAAGCCAAGCGATCAGCCGATATACTTTTTTTTAATATTTGGCAGTACTTGGCATTGAGGCATTAGTGAATCCTGATTTTGTTGTTGGGCAACTGCCATTACCTGTAAATCAATATATCTTGGTATGGACCTAGCAAAACACAATTTTTCATTTGTAATCGCAAGATACAATTCGGCAATGCCCATTATGTCACCTTGTTACGTAAAGAAAATTTCATCTCAGCATCAAGCGAAATTTTCGGTAACGTAAATACGTAGATGCATTTCTTACAGTAACGAAAATTTCGGCAGGGGTGCAAAATGCCTTTTTTTTAATATCGATGCAGCTGCGTAATTCGACGCAGGTGAAGGAAAAACCAATTTAATGTGCCACTTTTGAATGTTAAAATAAACACCCTGTGTTTCAAAACCCAACGTTCCATTTATGGACAAACTTAGTTGACAAATCTCTTACTCTATACAGCATTACTCGACAACTTTTACAGTAGATTGTGCAAATTTTGTAAAACAAAAGCCGAAATATCTGATTTAACCATTAAATTAAGCAACATAAGGAGTAATTATAGTCACCATGACGGTAACAGAAACCAACGTAAAGGACACAGAAATGGAGGTTGATCCCACTGACGATTCAACGGCATCAACAAAAGATCAGGATGTCGTGCATATTTTGGAAATCCGTGAGCACATAAGAAAAATTGATAAAGCGGTCATAAGCAATGAATACCGGTGAGTCGTAATTGATTTATTAAATATTTATATGGTGCTTAATGTATTTTTCCTGATTTTTATACAGCTTTATTGCAAGAGTGCTAAGAACTCTACCCAGTACCAGACGTAAACTAAACGCTATTGTTCTACGCTTTTTATCCACCATTGTCTATCCAGCTGGAGCTGATCGTGAAGCTGCGTTGGCTTTTGCACCAGCGCTTGCTGCTGGTGCTCAGGAACCTAAAATCCCAAAAGTACGCCTAGCCACAACTGCACCGATAATAGAAATTGATGCATATTATCATTTGCTGCTTTTGGTCAAGCTTATAGATGACAATGAGCTTGAGAAGGCATCCGCGTGTTCTGATGCTTTGCTGGCAAAGATACAAGGTCAAAACCGTCGCAGTTTAGATTTAATTTTGGCAAAGTTCTATTTTTATCATTCGCGCGTTGCAGAATTGACTAACAACCTTGAGGCAATTCGTCCTTTCTTACATGCCCGTTTACGAACTGCTACTCTGCGCAACGATTTTGAAGGCCAGGCAGTTCTTTTAAACTGTTTATTACGTAATTATCTGCACTATTCTCTTTACGATCAGGCAGATAAATTAGTGAAGAAATCAGTATATCCTGAATCTGCCAATAACAACGAATGGGCTCGATTCTTATATTATTTAGGTCGCATTAAAGCTGCTAAATTGGAATACAGTGATGCGCACAAACATTTGGTGCAGGCTTTACGCAAAGCTCCTCAAACTGCCGCAGTTGGTTTCCGGCAAACTGTTCAAAAGTTAATTATTGTTGTCGAATTGTTGCTGGGTAACATTCCCGAACGACAAGTATTCCGGCAAGCCGCTTTAAGAAAGTCTTTGGCTCCATACTTCCAACTTACCCAGGCGGTACGTTTGGGCAATCTAAAGAGATTTGGCGAAGTTGTGGAAAATTTTGGTCCCAAATTCCAACAGGATCATACTTATACACTAATTATACGTTTGCGCCACAATGTTATCAAGACTGCAATTAGATCCATTGGTCTGTCGTATTCACGCATATCACCAGCTGATATCGCTAAACGTCTTATGTTGGACTCTCCCGAAGATGCTGAATTTATTGTGGCAAAAGCTATTAGAGACGGTGTCATTGAGGCCACCCTAGATCCTGCCAATAACTATATGCGCAGCAAAGAAAGCACAGATGTCTATAGTACACGGGAACCACAATTGGCCTTCCATGAACGTATATCGTTTTGCCTTAATTTGCACAATCAAAGTGTTAAGGCTATGCGTTATCCACCAAAGTCATATGGTAAAGATTTGGAGAGTGCTGAGGAACGCCGAGAACGCGAACAACAAGACTTGGAATTGGCCAAGGAGATGGCAGAAGATGAAGATGACGGTTTCTAAATTATTGTTTTTACTTTAAAATTCTTTGCAACATTTTTTCATTGCCCATATTCTGTAGCTTAGAAGTTGTGCTTTAATCTAACACTATACCTATCACCATAAATAAACTAAAAATAATAATTGTATAAAATAAACTTTGAACAACCAATGGTCATAAAGTTCCCGCGGTGATCGGTCCTTTGGACCGGAACGAGTTTACTCACCTATGGGTTGACGAGGATTGCTATCACCACACGCAAATGGGGCTACAACAACAAAAAGCTGAAATTTCAGCCAAGTATTGGCTACATCGAAACAGTGGTCGGTTTGGTCTAATACTTCAGAGTGATATGTTTTTAAATCAGGTAACTTCTACAAAAACTGAGAACGTCGGGGAAGAATAGGCTATAGAACCTCTGCGGTAGCAAAAGAAGTTCCATTTTATACTCTCATATCTTTGGGATCTTGTCTGAATTAGCGGATGTGAACATTTGCAACTTGTTGGGCTCCACGGCTTATTGTGACAGTCGTTCATCGGCTCGGAAACCAAGATTTCAATGAATGGCTTCCTCCTTGCCTTGTAACTTTCGGGATACGAATCTCATCACGTTCGTCTGCGAGTACGATTGCCTTCGCCGGGAAGTTGGGCCGCACTTGGGGTAATCGACCGGCTGGTGCAAAGTGAGCGTCTGCTAAGTTAATAGTGCCTCGGAATTTCTTCCCTGCAATACGTACCATTGGAGGAGATTGAAGCTACGATTGGTGTATTCTCGGAGACCATCCCAATCGACTCTGTTCCAATTGATATACGTCTGGCGTTCGGAGGTAATAAAATTGGATGGTCGGTCCGATGCCAATGAAATCACGACATGCCAATAGACGTCATTTACTAGACAATCCCATGGCAGACAGTTGTACGTACGGCAGTTATACGTACCGGATTGAGCCGATGTAGTTCTTCATCGGCAAGGGCTGCCGCTTCGGTGTATCATACACTGCTACAAAAACATCAACTTGACAAGGTGATGCAATAGAGATGTTGCTGTAGCCACTGTAAGTATACAGATATATTCATTCTAAGATTATTCTGGTCCGCCTACCGCCTCGAGATCCAGCTCCAAGAATCTCACTACTGAAATTGGAGCGGTCCATATCGATTCTGCAGTCAGATAAGGTGTAAATAAATGATTGGTGTCATGGAGTTGTTACCTGTGGTCGTTACCTAGGGAAAAATGCCATAAGGCGTGGTGCGCATTAAAGTCCCCTAGATTAAGGCCAGATTACAGTAATCTGGTGCTAGGAAATGTACTCATTCCATGCACCGGTACACCTCACGGACATCGACTGATGATAGTTTTGGTTCTGACAAATTGGACAGAAACAAGGTCCGGGGTTCTAAATCCCGGAACGAACTGGAAGCATACGGAGCAGGCACTGCGAATGTGCCTCACCCATGACAAAAAAGAACAAAACACGTACACTGAGGCGGCAGCCCCAGGTCGCTGTATTTTTTTGCACTAATGGGATAATTGTCTAACGGTTTCTTATGTGCTCCTTAAGTGCGATTTGACGAACTTGTTTCTTCTGCGGACTTTTTGGAATAGTAGGTAGCCGAAATCGTTACTCCATCGGCTTTCATATTAAGCGGCCTGCGAACTTCCGCTATCCATGTAGTGAGCTATGCGGCTGAAGATTTGATGGCAGAGATCTACAAATTTTTCTTAGTTGCTTAATCGGCAAGGTAGACGTTTAACCTATTGCAGCTGTCAAGAACGTGGGACTCGAAAGCCATGATCGTAAAATCATCCACCATCATCCATAATACGATCTAAATGCGCTCCGGAGAGCTTTAGCATACATCAGCGCATGTGCATTGTTAGTTTTCGATGTTATAAACAAAACTGTTGCAGTAATCATTATGCGAGATTTCCATGAGCGCTGCCATAGGGCTATCGCTCAGTGCCCAATTAATACTTCCGTTAGACTACTCAGAGATTTCTTACCTGGGCCTTCGCAGCAGCGGTAAACCTTTGGCAAGTTTGTCTTATAGGTTTAATTGTTAGACAAATGGTGCGAATGTTAAGTTGGCCACAACTTTCGTGGTCAAGACCAAATCCTTTCTAGCATATTCAATTGCTTTCTCATTTACGCGTATATCGCCACGTCCAGGTAAATATTACGGCATGCACTGGTGGGCGATTTTTTACAATCCATCACTTACTGCGAACATACAGTATTTGGAAGAAAAACCTTCAGCGCTGTCACATTGTTCGTGATGACTGTACGCTCATGCGCAAGCATAGTATATGAAGATCTTGTGGAGAAATGGCCTTGTTGCCAGTCTTCCATCGTGACATAGTTTGCAGTTTTCTGCAAAAAAAAATCCATTAGGAATTAGTCTTGTTATCATCTATTTTCTACATTGTGTCTGGAAAAAAAAAAACAAAAAGCTGTGAGCACTTTGTGGTCTGGTCTGTGTGGTGTTCATCGCTGTCACGTGAGTTTAGCCGTGATCTACCGGGCGCGTCCACAGGTTGCAGATAGTGGAATGCTTCATACGGAGTAGCTGCAACAGCAGTCGCGGACAATCAGCGGTATCTAGCGGAGTCTCAGTGAGAGGCCGCACCACACCGCATCATGCATAAATACTGAGGTCCAATGGTGCTTCGATATGACAAGTCGAGTTATTGGCGCGTCTAAATAAAAAACGGCCACCCAATTCCCGCGGCGATCGGTCCTCTTCGACCGGAACGAGCTTGCTCACCTACAGGAGCTTGACGAGGACCGCCACCTCCACATGAAAATGTGGCTACAACAATGACAACATCGTGTCTAAATTGGCTGTATTCGGTAAAAAGCAAATACTCAATTTTCCCTTTAGCCTTGGGTTAAAGTTTTCTGGTATTTTAAACGCCTTTACCACTAACCGTTCAAACTCGCCCTTATTAAAAATGACATTTTGACATTTAGACATTTTTTCTTTTATATTTTTATTTAAATAAGTATTTTAAAATGCAAATACATAAACAATAAAGATGTTATGTAGGCTTGTATAATCATTTTATTTTTTCGTTACTCTGTGCTATTTCAAAACAATTGCTTATGTGCTATCCATAGCTTCAGTTGTTTTTGGCAGTAGTTTCGGTCCGTACAACAGAACATAAGCACAATGCCAATCACCGCCACCAGAAAGGCGTAAAATTTCCTCACTTGTTACCGATGAGACAACATCGTCATCAAATTTAAACCACACATCATCCGTATGCTTTACCCATGCCACATAATGGCCCGATGTTGAAGAGCGACCTTTGTGTGTAAGCACAGCTTGGAGTGTGTAGTAACCGGAATTATTGCTACCCAAATCGTCTTCAAAGTAATAGGGTTCATATTCAACTTTGGGTTTTTCATCACCCTCCTTCATTTGAGCACCTTCCAATGGATTTTTTATTTGTTTCTCTAATTTCTTGTCCTCCAGCTCTTTGAATTTCGAACGAATAGGGCACAATTTATTCTGCAATTCGGTTGTACACAATTCAAAAGCATCAAATTCAAGGGGGAATTTAATGTCTTTCAAGACCTTAGCGTTAATTCCCTCTTTACCCTTGTATTGGAATCGAACGAATTGTATGGTCAAATAGGCAGGCAGACGACTTATTAAATACTGGGGGAATAAAAAAAAACAAACGCCGATTGTCTATTATATTCAACTTGTGTATGTTGCTGCAGTACTTACCGATCTTGTGTAGTTAGCATCTCGGCCTAGGCTTTCAGAATGTTTAACTAAAGTCTCATTTAGTTTTGATTTTAAACCGCTATGCATGTATTTTACTTCGGGCGAAATAAAACAGCTCAATTGCAAGAAGTTTTCCTTGGAAGTTTTTGTCTCTTCATCTGGAGCTTCACTGCAGCTCATTTTAACTTCAAATGTGCCACCGAAATATTGTTCTATGAAGGAACTGGAAATAAATATAAATACAATTTATATGTGAATCAAATCTTAGTCAATTGTCAAATAAAATTGGCAAAACTCATTAAATGGGTAAATTGCATATTTTGCCCATGAACCGGGGCAAACTTCCCACATAACAATGAGTGCAGTCCGATTCAAGTTTTAAGCTAAATTATAAGGGGCCTCCTTTCTATAGCCGAGTCCGAACGGCGTGCCGCAGTGCGACACCTCTTTGGAGAGAAATTTTTCTGATGGTCTCGCCAGGATTCGAACCCAGGCGTTCAGCATCAGAGGCGGACATGCTAACCTCTGCGCTACGGTGGCATCCATTAAATGGGTGCCGATTAAAAAACCCATTAAAAAACAGAGCTTAAGGGTTGGTACTCTATTCGGCTTCTCACGTGAATATATGTAAAATTTGTGAAACATTAAAATGCTTTTTATAGGCTAATGACTTAAAAGTAGGCACAACTAAACATTATTGTTCTTGCAGCAGTGTGTTGTACATTGAGGCGGCAACCCCTGCCGATGGAGGATCTCAAGGGGTTAATCCTTGTGTAATATAATGGCAGAATTCTGTTGTATGAGTAAATTAACTTATTTTTTTTTGAAGTTTTTCATAATTTAAAACAGAATACCCCGTTTAAGATAATCTTCTTACACATTAATGAGTGGTAAATTGTTGTTGCAGCAGCGTGTTGTACACTGAAGAGGCAGTCTTGCCGGAAAAGGACTTCATCGACTCAATCCGGTACGTACAACCTGCTGCCATGGGATTGATGAGTGGCATAATAGGCGGATGTGCTTACCAATGCACGACCACTGCCGCCGAACTATATACATATACTTAAAGACTATCATGAATGTTGTTATACGTACTTGTATTTCTTCTCTTGTTTCTCACTTTCAGCTGCATCGCCTAACGCCTTATTGGACGAGGGCAATTTTTGTTGCAACATTTTCAATAACTCTGACCAACATTCATTAGCATCTTGTTGGCGGTACGTTCCATTTTCACCAGTCTGTGAAAATTGCGGAAAGGCACGATGTAAAGTTCCTAGCAAAACGAATGGTGTCACTGTACTACCGGTACGCTCCATTTGTTTAAACAAAAATTTCATGGCCGATGTGATGGCTAATGGCATAGAATCAGCGTCAGCACTCTCCCCACGGAAAGAGTCAAGAGCCTCACGTAGTTCTGGGACAGCACGTAGGCACTGTAATGTGGCATTCATGTAACATGTATTACCTAAATTCGTGAGACCAGCAGGAACTTCCATCTACAAAAATAAAGTAATGAAAGTTCATATATGGCTTGATCAAATCAAAAGGGAAACTCTTACCGCAGTGGCCATTTCGGCATCGTTCATATCTTCAATGAATTTAACCTGTTCCACTGGCTTTTCGGGCACTTGTTCCTTTGTGCCTAGTAACAATATGGTGGCACCCTACAAGCATAAACAACAACCACAACAATAAAGTCAATGACTCTTTTTTCAATATATAATCTTTGTTGGGACTTGCCTCCTTAACTTGCAAATTCCATTCATCATCCTTTAGTATGCCTCCCTTGCACATAACCTTTTGCCTTTCAGGCTGTACCCCTGTTAAAGCAAACAACTGGGCTTTAAAAAGTATAGGCTGCTCGTCTGTGTTCAGCTCAATGTCAGGAAAGACTTCTCGTCCCCATTTTACTTTTACTGTTGCAGGACAAATGGGAAATGGCAATAAAATGGTAACCACTTGATTTTGCAAATTCGCCGACTATTACTCACCTTTATATTGTGGCATTTTTAGTCTGTATTATATTTATTCTTATATTATTAAGATTATGATTAAAGATTTCTTGACTTTTCAATTCTGCAATTCTATTTTTCTGAGTGATACTTGTTCCTATTGTTTGCAAAAATCTTCTCTTCCTAAGCTCGGCAAAATTGAAATTTTTAAAAGTCATTTAATTTTGGCATTCAATGCAATCTAAGGAACGAATGGAAAGGGAAAAGATGACTGGGGGACTCACAGTCAACTTATAAAAAAAGATTTTTGAATTTAAAGCTTTGAATAACATGGTGACATTGGAATAACAGGGTGTCATTGAGTATTTTTTCAGTTTTAAAGCCTGTATGCACTTTGGCGAAATCTTTGCTATGCATTGGTATCCTATGTAGAGCTGACAAAATATCGATGGCACTATCGATATTTAATTTTTTGATTGAATCTCGATTGATATTTTTCCGATGGATACTATCGCAAAAATTAAATTTTTTACTAAACTAAACAACAATGAACACTAAACTAAACAACAATTTCATCCGATTAAACTAAAATTTTGTACAATGATTTCTCTCATTACTTCCAACTGACTTTATTAACCCTTAATAAATATCTATTGGGTTGCCCAAAAAGTAATTGCGGATTTTTTAAAAGAAAGTGAATGCATTTTTAATAAATTTAGAATGAACTTTAATCAAATATACTTTTTTTACACTTTTTTTTCTAAAGCAAGCTAAAAGTAACAGCTAATAACTGACAGAAGAAAGAATGCAATTACAGAGTCACAAGCTGTGAAAAATTTTGTCAACTCCGACTATGTGAAAAATTCGCAATTACTTTTTGGGCAACCCAATATTGTTTATTATGTTTATTGATATTGATTCTCCTGATTTTTATTGGGTTGCCCAAAAAGTAATTGCGGATTTTTTAAAAGAAAGTAAATCCATTTTTAATAAAACTTAGAATGAACTTTAATCAAACATACTTTTTTACACTTTTTTTCTAAAGCAAGCTAAAATAACAGCTGATAACTGATAAAAGAAAGAATGCAGTTACAGTGTCACGAGCTGTGAAAAAATTTGTCAACGCCGACTATATGAAAAATCCGCAATTACTTTTTGGGCAACCCAATATTTCTCATTTTCGTTTGAAATATAGGTGATGGGAAATTAACGATAGTATTGATACTATCGATATTTATTATTAAAACTATCGAAAAATCGAATGTTGCGATTATCGATAGTTCGCCAGCTCTATTCCTAAGCGGCTATTTCGTTACCGATACCGTTATCGAAATTTTCGCTTACAGGTACGCAGCTGAAAAAAATTTTTCTCTGCGTTAGGCTGAGTATTCTGTATAGTTTTTCGAGCGGAATGTTGTCAAACTCCATATAAAAAAGGTAGTATTTGGTTTATAGTGATGAAAATAGTAAAAAACTATCATAGTTGCAACACTTGAAACTATTGCCGGCATCATTTTAGTTTGTTTCATTGGTTTCAATGGTTCGTATATCTTTATTTATTTGAGAAAAAATGTATAAAATAGAGAAAACAATAAGTGCAGATAAAGAAACTTGTTTTTGTATGGAAACAAAAACATTTGATTGTTGTCAAATTTCGCTCGCGAAACAATTACAAATTTCAGTGCCTTTTCCGAAAGCAGAATAGAATATCAACCCTAACAGGGTGACATAATACGCATTGGAGAATTTTTGCTTGAAACTACAAATGGAAATGAATGTTTTTTAATTTCAGTACGGATGTACTTTATTAGCCAAAAATGATAAAAATCGGGCAAAATTATAATGATGTTTGACGCCATCTTGCAGTCTACACAACTATTTTCCAGTGGAGACATTAATGTCTTGGCTGCAACCGAAAATAGTATACACATTTGGCGAAATTTTCGTTTCCATAATAAATGTATTGACATATCCTAAGCGAAATTTTCGGTTTCATACCGTTAAGCTGAGTATTCTGTTCAGCTTTTCAGGCGGAATGCTGTCAAACTCCATATAAAAGAAAACGTTGGCGAAACATTGGAGGAAAATAGGTGAAAAGTAGTACTCTGTTTATAGTGAGGAAAATGGCAAAAAATTGTGTTATTGGATTCAATGGTTCGTTTTATATTCCTGTTATTTTATTTACTTGCGAAAAAATAATAAAACCATAAGTGCAGATAAAATACGCCTATTGGTATGAAAATAAAAACAAACGTAACTGTCAAATTCCGCTCGCGAAATAATTAAAGATTTTCGCGATTATTCCGAAAGCAGAATAGAATACCAACCTTTACCGAAAATTGCGCTAGCAGCTAAAATAAACTTTTTATCAAAAAACATCAAACTTTTTCAAGATTTCTGATGCATCGACTAAAACTAAAAGCTGAAAACTTAATTTTGGTAAATTCTATTTATATATTTTTTAGCTTCCTGAATAAGTTGGTGTTTTTTGTTTTCATGTTATATATTCTACGCGGCAAAACAAAACTCCGGTTGATACAATTAAAACCACGAGCAACCATGGTTTTTTGCAGCAAATAAATATTCAAAGCAGCGGAAAAATATCCATGAGGTAAGTTCTATTTAAATTATTTTATAGTTACTTCAACAAAATGTCTTTTGCTTTTCTTGTTTCTATTTTAGACATTCATGCGACAAAGAAAGCGAAGGTAAATAAAAATAAAACTACAAGCAACCATGGATTTTTGCGGCAGATAAATATGTATCTTAAATGGCTAGAAAAAGTGGTAAAAACGCGTCAAACGATAGGATAATAACGCACATTTAAAATAAATAAATGTTTTCCATAATTTGGGTATGACTACGAATGGAAAGCGAAGTGCATTGTAAATACTTTTATTAAGTTAATAAGGGCAATAAAGTCATGAACAGTCTTGGAGTATAAGAAGGAGATTAACGCCTTCTCTAAGAGTGTCTCTATCCGTATCTTTTGGGTGCTGGCCCATAGCGGAGTAAGGGGGAAGGAAAAAGTAGACAATTTGGTAGTGAAGGCCAGAGGATTGCCGTCAACAAACTTGGTTTACCCGAATGAAGTAAGCAGGTGGTCTGTAAAGCTTTCGGTATCGTAACAGGACCCATCTGCAAAATCGATGCGGCAAGTGATAGCCTCTGTAGGGCATGTGGGGAAGATGATGAGAAGTTGAAGCATTTCCTATGTCACTGCCAAGATGAGAGATGGCCAACAACACTCAATCTTACATATATTCTTATGCCCACGGGCCAACGCCGGGCTCTGCCGAAATTGTTCCGAAAGTTTTTTGCCTGTTAGGGCAAATATTATTAAATAACAATTTTGTTTGTTTCTCTTTCGAGAGAAAGCCTGCTATTCTGAAATTGCAGTATTAATATTCAGCAGACAGTGTTTGCTATTATCAGCAAACTTATTTCTATGAGTGCACCACCATGGATTCTGCTAAAAATTTATACAAAATAAAATTAGTTGAAGGTCATAATTTTATTCTACATACAAACTTTCCGTCAAACCAGAAAAAATTGAACCTTCTAGGAACCGAACAAGGATGATAATTAGACCGCTTTATAGAAGCTATATCAGGTTATGGACTAATTTGGACCGTATTTGGCAAATTTGTTGGAAGTCGTAACAGAACACAGCGTGCAAAATTTCAGCCAAATCGAACAAAAATTGCGGCTTGTGAGGGCTCAAGAAGTCAAATCGGGAGACCGGTTTATATGGGAGCTATATCAGGTAATAGACCGATTCGGGACGTACTTGGCACAGTTGTTGGAAGTCATAACAGAACACTACATGCAAAATGTTCGCCAAATCGGACAAAAACTGCGGCTTGTAAGGGCTCAAGAATTCAAATCGGGAGATAGGTTTATATGGGCGCCATATCACGTAATAGACCGATTCGAACCGTACTTGGCACAGTTGCTGAAAGTCTTAACGGAACATCATATGCAAAATTTCAGGCTCGAGAAATCAAATTGGGAGATAGGTTTATATGGAAGTTGTATCAGGTAATAGACCGATTCGGACCGTATTGGCACAGTTGTTGGAAGTCATAATGGAACACTAAATGCAAAATTTCCGCCAAATCGGAAAAAAATTGCGGCTTATAGGGGCTCCAGATACCAAATCGATAGATCTTTTTATATGGGAGCTTTATCGGTTTATAGATCGATTGATATAACAGAGCATCACATGCAAAATTTCAGCCAAATCGGATGAAAATTGTGACTAGTAAAGACTCAATAAGTCAAATCGAGAGATCGGTTATATGGGATCTATACCTAAATCTGATCTATACCATTTGCAATCCTAAACGACCTACATTAATATTAAGTATCTGTGCACAATTTCCAGCGGCTAGCTTTACACGTTCAACTGCTATCGTGATTTAAACAGACTGATATTGTTAGATCGACTCAGAATGTCAAGACAATCAAGAATACACGTATATATATTTTATGGGGTCTTAGACGAATATTTCGAGGTGTTACAAATGGGTATAAAAAGGAGTCAAAAGCAATAAAAACATGGCCATATGCCCAGCCGGGCATATATGTAAACCATATTTCGTTATAATCCGGATGCATAATTTATGCCCCCATAGCAGCTATATTGAAATATGGTCCGATTTGGATCGAATACGGCACGGACTAATAAGTACAAGTCATTGTTCAGTTTTGAAGAACAAAATGTTGTTTTTTTTTGGTCGCTTAATCCAAATATAGACCGATCTGAACCATATCGAACGTCGATGTCAAAAAGCCTAACATAAATCACGGTGTCAAATTTCAGCGAAATCTGATTACAATTGCGCCTTTTATGGGGCCAAAACTTTAAAATCGCGAGATCGGTCTATATGGCAGCTATATCCAAGTCTGGACCGATCTGGGCCATATTGCAGAAAGATATGGAGGGGCCTAACACAACTCACTGTCCCAGATTTTGGCGACATTGGACAATAAATGCCCCTTTTTTGGGCCCTAAACCTTAAATCGAGAGATCGGGCTATATGACAGCTATATCCAAATCTGAATCGATCTGGGCCAAATTGAAGAAGGATGCCGAGGGCCTTAACACAACTCAATATCTTAAATTTTCGGCGAAATCTAATAATAAAGGCGCCTTTTATGGGCCCAAAACCTTAAATCGAGAGATCGCTCTGTATGGCAGCTATATCCATATTCAGACCGATCTGGGCCAAATTAAAAAGGTTATTGAGCGGCCTAACGCATCTCACTGTCCCAAATTTCAGAAAAATCGGATAAAAAATGTGGTTTTTATGAGCCTAAGACCTTAAATCGGCGGATCGGCCTATATAGGAGCTATATCAAGATATAGTCCGAAATAGCCCATTTTCGAACTTATCCTGCGTATGGACAAAAGAGGAATCTGCGCAAAGTTTTAGCTCAATATCTCTATTTTCAAAGACTGTAGCGTGATTTCAACAGACAGACGGAAGGATATGGCTAGAACGTCTTAGATTTTTACGCTGACCAAGAATATATATACTTTATAGGGTCGGAAATTGATGTTTCGATGAGTTGCAAACGGAATGACAAAATGATAACGACCCTATCCTTCAGTGGTGGATTTAAAAAATCAAATTGATCATTGCCACATCCACATACGCCCGTATATTCCACCCGTGCACTAAAAAATTCGGTGAATTTTGGCAGATGTGTGCAAAACAGCGTGGACAAAATATCCACAATTGGTCAAAGTACCGAAAACTCCTAGCGCCAATTCCACAACATGATTGCATATATGAAGGTTAGGTTAAGACAATCAGCACGTACAGACACATACATATATGTATGTATGTATGTATCATAAAGCCGGCCGAATAATTGTCAATTCAAGCTAACACTCGCTCATTCTGGTGTTTAATAACCATCGGGCGAACAAAAAAATGCCGCACTGAATATACGTACATTAATGTGGGTGCCTATATTCACGGTGCCCCCTAGGTTGGTCACTCAACTCATTACATTCAAAAATCGCATGGTATGGGTATGTGAATCTTCACATATTTTAGACCTGAAAAAAAAATTACACCAATTTGTATAAAATTTTCATTAGGTGCTTATTTTTGTGCCATAGTTATGTGAAAAATACAAAAAAAAAGATCTTTTTGTTTTGAGATGTAAATAAATATTTGGAGTATTTATGACATATTAAAGTCAGATAGCAAGATCGTGTACGGGGGGTCTGATAGGGCAACATAAAATTTAATTTTTTTTATTATAATTTTAAAGTAAACGGATTTCCAAAATTTTTTCACATAAAAGAACGTAATACCGTCCGTATTACGTTCTTTTATGTGAAAAATTTTGGAAATCCGTTTTTTTTACTTATTAAAACAGAGATGCCCTATTGGAAACATAAGAGATTTTTGCAATTAAAACTGCTTTTTTTCGTAAAAATATATCTGGCAGCAATGTTAACTATCAAATAAACATATGTTTCATACATTATTACAAAGTAAACAAATATGCTGAGCAATAATGAAAGGCAAAGCTAAAATGGTATTAATTAAAAAAAAACATGATTTTCACATAAGATTTGATGGTTTTCATATTAAGATGCCTGCTGTAGTTCAACATTAGTACCGAAGCTTTGCCATTGCCACAAAAGCCATAGCTGAAGTCGAGCAAATGATCCAGCAATCGGAATCATGGAGACAGTATCATAAACATTAGCAAAGGTAAGTGGGGTTTTGAATTAATTCTTTCCAAGTGTTAAATTCATACTTCCAAGTCCAGTGAAGTTGCTGCTCTGGTGTCACAGTTCAAGAAAATGGTCTTTATTGTACATATAGAAATCGGTGCCGACAAAACCACTTGCGACAAATGGTGGACAAAAACCTCGCGCTGAGAGAGAATACCAAGTGACTGAAGTAAATGACACTATTTCGTTCCAGGATAAAAATTTTGACTTTGCTCCGAAGTCATCTTTCATATCAAAGACAGGTGAACAATCTGCAAAAATTGGACTTGCATGCAACAAAACTTGTATATCCAATTGCTCTAATAAGGTGAGTTTGTTTCTACAGAAACGTAAATAAAGCTCAAGTCTTTAAAGAGTGACACAACTCAACAAATTGATTCTGCAGAAAATGCATTTTAAGGTTTCAAAATTGTAAGGCGTTTAAGTCATTAACTCCAAAAAAAAATATTTTTTGAGTTTTGTACGTCACTGCTCAAAGAATGAGCGAAGATATTGTTTTGTTCATTTAACAAAACATATTTTTAACAGTTTTTTTTTCTTGTATTGCAATAGTCTTCAACTTATAATGTAATTCAACTTCTTCTTAGGGCGCATACTTCTTCTAGCGAGCGTAGTACTTACGACCTCCACCTGTATCATCGTATCGTTCACTACATATGATGTTCACTAAAATGCTTAGACGATAATGGGAAGACGATGACGACTGATTGTGGGAGTGAGTTGATTACGTTGTCGATATTACTGAGATACATTTGGCAGCACTGTGGGCGTAGAGCTGGCAAAATATCGATGGCACTATCGATATTTAATATTTGACTGAATATCGATTGACATTTTTTCGATATATACTATAGCAAAAGTTAAATATTTTGCAAAACTAAACAAAAATAAGCAATCGGACACTGAATGTATCCTTTAGTATACATTGCGCCTAAAGAGAGCGCAATTTTCATACGATTAGACTAACATTTTGTACAATGATTTCTCTTATGACTTCCAACTAGCTTTATTAACTTTGGTTTATTTGGTCTGTGCGTTGATGTTACTTCTATATAAATTGTCTCCTGATTTTCACTTCTCATTTCCGTTTGAAATATAGGTGATGGGAAACTAACGATAGTATCGATACTATCGATATTTATTATTAAAACTATCGAAAATATCTAATGTAGCGATTATCGATAGTTTGCCCGCTCTATATGGGCTTCCTTGGGTTTGCGCTGCAAATAAAAAAGCAAACAAGCATATTTTTATAAAGTTAGTTTGTAAAAGTAAATAAAGAATAAAAAAGATCAATTTTAATCCTAGAATACACCTGGACATGTCCAACGTTTGACATATAAAATTAAATGTTGCATCGAAGCTAATAATAAACGTACCTTAAAATGTTGCTTCAATGTTTGTTGGATAAGTTATGGATAAAGACTTTGTGTTTGAGGTCGATGTAGTGTCTTTTGTTTTGCTGCTAATGAAATTTTGGACTATTTTTGCGCAATCGTGGCGGCTGTGTTAACATTGTATTGACATCAACTACTTTTCCAAAATCGGAAGTATGCCAATAAAAAATTTTTTGTAAAACGATTGTTACATATTTGGTTACGGTATGCAACCATTTATCTCAGCACGTGTTGCGTAATAAAAACGAATATGGAATATATATTTGACCAAATTTGGCTGATTGTTGGGATGAGCAATTTGTTAAAACCACGCAATTCAAGCGCATAATTTTGCACAATCGGAAATGAAGTTCAGTTTAGGGGGTGCTTTAGGGTGTACCCCCAAAAATCGGCTCCAAAATTGAATATCAAATTCGTTTTCTACTCTCAAATACCTTTCATTTGGGTCACATATTGTCATAATGGGTCAATCAACCTACTCGACTTTTATTTGGAAGCAAAAGCTCCACCTAGCCTTGAACACAAATTTTAATGTCATATTCGTAATCTACTCCACAAATACCTTTCATTTGAGTCCCATATAAACATGGTCGGCTAATATGCCCATTTGGGGGTACTTGGCGGTGCGGCGACCTTCCATTACTTGGACCTAATTTTTGTCGAATACGTTTTATTTGAGGGCCATATTGACATGAACGTCGTATATATCTGTTTAGAGGAGTTTTTGGGTTGGGGATGCTCGCTGGGTACTTGGACTCAAATTTTAATACGACATAAGTTTTCTAGTTTCCAATATCTTTCATTTGAAACCCATATTGTGCCTATCGGTCGACCTTGAGTTTTGGATGGCTTTGTTGGGGTAAGGGGGAGGGACCGCCCCCATCCGATATTTAGAAATTATATAGCCTATGTTTTCTTCCAGACAAACTTACATAATCAGTGAAAATTTTAAGCAAATCGGTTCAGCCGTTTTTGATTCTACGGAACAAACAAAAAAACCGAGTTCCATATAGTCATGATGGGTTATATGCCCATTGGGGGAAGGGTGACCACGATCTGATTTTGTATGCCAGATCGATCTGATTTTGTATATCAGATTAGTAATCTACTCCCGAATACCTTTCATGTGAGGCCCATATTGACATGAACGTCCAATATGTGTGTTTGGGGGGAATTAAGGGGTTGGGGCGTCCCGATGGGTACTTAAACCCAAATTTCAATACTATATTCGTATTCTATTTTCCAATACCTTTCATTTAATACCCATATTGTCACGATAGGTCCACTTTTGATTTTGAGTGGTGTTTTGGATAACGGGGGAGGGTCCGCCCCCAAAAATAATTTATAAAGCCTATTTCTCCTTCCTGATCATATTCGCCATCTACTCCCGATTACCTTTCATTTGAGTCCAATAAACCTATTTTAGGGGTCTATGGGGTTGGTTATATAGCCTACTAGCTGAGTCCGTCCCGCTCCGCTGCCCCGATAATGCTAAGTCGGAAAGGAGTTCTCTAAATGTGGAAATTTCTACCTAATTTCATTTGAAAATGTATTCCAATTTTCCTGTGGATTTTTCTACCCTCAATGCCTCTTATTTAAACCCCATACTGCAATGGTCAGAAAAATTTTGAGCCCTAGATATTTGTTCCCAAAAATGAAAGTCATTTTCGTGCTCTACTCCCAAATATCTGTCATTTAAGATCCATATTGTCATGGTCTGTAAATATGTCAGATTTGAGGGTTTTTTTGGGGATGGGCTGACCCACGAAACACTAAGTCCCACAATTGGATATCGGATTCGTTTCTACTCCCAAAGGCCTTTAATTTTATTCCCATATTGTAGTGATTGGTCTAAAAATCCGTTTGGCGGGTTTTGGGGTTGGGCGGCGCTCCTAGGCACCCCACCCCAAATTTTTGTTTTTCGGTTGGTGTAAGTGTGTAAACAAAATTACGCTTATATCGCCCTACCCATCTACGATATCTGTTTTTTTTTGAAAATTAGGATAAGGGGGATAATTTTCACCACGGGTCCATAATGCACCATCTGTGAAAATTTCAAGAAAATCGGTTCAGGCGTTTTTGAGACTATATGGAACACAAACAAAGAAATCGACAAACAAACAAAGAAAAAATTATTTTTATGCTACCTGGACCGAAGGCCCGCTCCGCTGCGCCTTCTTTTACTTTGTTTGGAACAAAATTTTCCTTGCAATTTTTATTTTCGACAATTAAAGAGGTTTTAGTGAAATACCATGGTACGAAAATAGCATATCGCTTGATAAACAGTTTAACAATGTGGCCCCAAGATTGTTTATCAAATTCGTTTTCTAATCTCAAATACCTTTCATTTGAGCCACATATTGGGATGGCCAATTATTTTAAGGAAGGGGTGATGCCTAAAATACATGGTCCTACATTTGAATATCACATTCGTATTCTACTCCCACATACCTTTATTTGAGCAACATATTACGATGGTCAGAAAAAAATTGCTGTGGGGTATTTTGGGAAAGGGGTAGATCCCCAGAAAATTGGTCCCAAAAGTGGGTAACAACTCTTGCTATACCCCAAAATTCCTTTCATTCAAGCCCCACATTGACATGGTAGGTAAATATGCCCGATTTAGGGGTGTTTTGGGGAGTGGGGTGGTCCCCCAATCACTAAGCCCTGAAACTATATCAGCAACGTGCTCTCATATATTTGAACCCCATATTGCCATTGGCCTCAAAATTGGATATCAAATTCGTTTTCAAATCTCAAATACCATTCACTTAACCCCCTTATTGGAAAAGTCAGCAAAAATTGGGTTGCCCAAAAAGTAATTGCGGATTTTTCATATAGTCGGCGTTGACAAATTTTTTCAACGGCTTGTGACTCTGTAATTGCATTCTTTCTTCTGTCAGTTATGAGCTGTTACTTTTAGCTTGCTTTAGAAAAAAAGTGTAAAAAAGTGTATTTGATTAAAGTTCATTCTAAGTTTTATTAAAAATGCATTTACTTTCTTTTAAAAAATCCGCAATTACTTTTTGGGCAACCCAATATATCCGGTTTAGGGTATGGGCCCTAAAAACTATGAATATCGAGCTCCACTGTCTTGAAGACCCAAATTGTCTTGGTGAGCAAATACGTCCTACTTGGGGGTTGTTATGGTGGGGACCAACTGTTCCCTAGACAGTTGGTCCCGAATGTTGATGTCAGATTCATGGTCTACTCCCAAATACCCTTCATTTGAGCTCCAATTTTTCATAGTCGGCAAACATGTCCGGTTTGGGGCGACCACTCAGTGACTTGACTTTGAAAATATGTATCAGATTCGTGTTCTACTCTAAAATACGTTTTATTTGAGCCTCATATTGCAACATCAGCAAATACTTCCTATTTGGGTGGTGTTATGATTCGTGCTTTACTTTCAAAGACCTTTCATTTAAGTCCCATATTGCTATGGTCGTAAATTTGTCTTCTTTGGGGTATGTTCTCGGGGATGAGCGGTCGCCCAAACACTTTGTTCCAAATTTGGATATCAGATTCGTTTTCTACACTCAAATACCATTTATTTAAGCCCCATATTGCCATGGTCGGTAAATATGTCCGATTTAGGGATGTTTTGGGGATTGGGGTGGTCCCCCAAACACTTGGTCCGTCAATTGGATATCAGATACGTTTTATAATCTTAAATACAATTCATTTGAGTCCCATATTGGCGTGATCGGTGTATATATATATTTGGTAGGTTTTGGGGTGGGGCGCCCTCCCTAGGTACGCCATCCTAAATTTGAGTACCAAATTTTTGCTTGTAGGTTACTATAAGAGAGCACACAAAATTTCGCTTAAATCGCACCACCCATCTCCGAGATCTGGCATTTCTGAAAATTAGGGTACGGGGGAGGGTCCGCTCCCCCTTTAGATATCAAAAAATGTAGTACCCTATTTTTACCACGGGATCATTATGCACCATCAGTGAAAAAAATCGATTCAGCCGTTTCTGAGTCTAAAAAGAACACACAAACAAGCAAACCTACAAACAAACACAATTTGATTTTTATATATTATAAGATGTTTCCTTCCAGACCAACCTACACAATCTATGTAAATTTCAAGAAAATCGGTTCAGACGTTTCTGAGTCTATAATGAACACACAAACAAACTTACAGACAAACGCAAATTGATTTTAGATATAGATCATATTGATTTGGGCGCGAAGGAAGGAAGATAACACATGTGGATCTAGACTTCATGGTATTGCACGCAACTTACTAAGATTGGTATTTATTACGATTCATTTTAAAAATATATGTATATTAATTATATTGTTTATAATACCCTTTACAGAGAGTGTCGCCGACAACGAAGAGAGGCTCAAAATGGAATCGACAATTTTTTCTTTTTTTTAGAAGCCTGGGCCCATTAAAAAAAAACATAAATATTTTTATCCAATATATTTCATGTTTTGGAGGCCACCGTAGCGCAGAGGTTAGCATGTCCGCTTATGATGCCTGGGCTTGAATCCTGGCAGGAACATCAGCAAATTTTTCAGCGTTCGTTATCCCCTCCTAATGCTGGCAACATTTGTGAGGTACTTTGCCGTGTAAAAACTTCTCCCCAAAAGGTGTCGCTCTGCGCCACACCGTTCGGACTCGGCTATAATAGGGAGGTCCCTTATCATTGAGCTTAGAATTGAATTGGACAGCACTCATTGATTTGTGATAAGTTTGCCTCAGTTCCTTAATGGAATGTTCATGGACAAATTTGCATTTGGATATTTCATGTTTTATTCGCAATTTAAATCAATGCAATAAAAAGTTTTTTATATATGTGAACAATATGAATTTTTTTATTTTTATTGCAACAGTAAAAATGTTATTTAAAACAACTTTACATGAATTTTTGAGCTTACCATAAATCCCAATTGCTAAATTGTAAATCAATAATACAAATTCCCTTAAAGGTCCAATTTCAGTAAAATTTTTCAATTGAATGTACAAATTTCTTAATTGAACATAGTTTTTCATTTTTTCTGTGTAGCTACATGTTTCTTTGAGTGTTTCTAAAAACAATATGGAGATTTTAATAGCCAATCAAAACGCAGGTACAAGAAGCCTTACGCGATTGGTTCATTCGAAACCCATGTGGGGTGGATGAATGAAATGAAAAGCATTGTGGGGTTTGTTTATTGAAAATACTGTAGCAATAACAAAAGAAGATATTTCACATTAATGAAAACGTTTGGAATGGATTGAATTTAGTCTTAAAACAAAATGTGTTCGAATACAGACGTGCAACGGATTACGCGATAATCATGAAAAATTAACATAAGTGGAAATAAAAACAAAACATATAAAAATATCAATTTAATCATCAGTTATAAAAAAGATTTAAAAGAAATACAAAGATTTGAAACTAAATAAAAAATGTCTAAATACGAAACGCAAATTTGTCGCGAACCTTCGCCGTTTTATCAAAATGATAATATATTTTATAACAATAGTTATCGTTTAATGGATATGAATGCAATTGAACGTATGTTTTGAAAAATTATTTTAAAATAGAATTAAAACAAAAACAACATTAAATTTTTATGATTTGGATCAAGTAATGTACACCAAGGATAATGGTTTAAGGTGGGAATTAATCATGCATAACACGACAAAAGCAAGATTTTATCAAGAAAACAGTAAAACAAATACAATTATTAAAATATTGGATTATTTTTATTTAAAAAAAAAAAATCCATAATTGATATATTACAAAGTTTTGCCGTATTTTTGGAAAATGCAACAACATGTGCCAAGAAAATAAAGTTTAAATTAAATAACATGTTAAGTTTGAGTACAAATTGGGTTGCCCAAAAAGTAATTGGATTTTTTAAAAGAAAGTAAATGCATTTTTAATAAAACTTAGAATGAACTTTAATCAAATATACTTTTTTTTTTCTAAAGCAAGCTAAAAGTAACAGCTGATAACTGACAGAAGAAAGAATGCAATTACAGAGTCACAAGCTGTGAAAAAATTTGTCAACGCCGACTATATGAAAAATCCGCAATTACTTTTTGGGCAACCCAATATATAAATTTTGGCCCGGCCTTAAATATATCGATGGCTTATTAGTATTGCCATCTGATCTGATCATGTTCTTCATTGGGGGTCTACATTGGGAACCCAAGAACTGAGATCTGTTTTAGAATGCCTGCCCATAATACGGTCCTGCAGGCGGAGATCTGGGCGATCACGGACTGCCTTAAGGGGTGTGGTGCTAACGCAAGGACGTCGAGTGTGAACATCTTTACGGACTGTAAAATGCCAAAAAGGGCAATAACAACCAGGATGGTAAGATCACGAACAATCTTGGAATGTAAGATGGAGATTAACACCTTCTCTGAGGATGGCACAATCCGCATCGTTTGAGTGCCGGGCCATAACGGAGTAAGGGGGAATGAAAGGGCATACGATTTGGCGGTGAAGGCCAGAGAACTGCTGTCAATAAACTTGATTAACCCGAAGCCTTTCGGGTTGACGCATTCCGAGTTAAGGGCGTGGGCGACGAACGCCCTGTGGAACAGCGAAACAGTCGTTAGGACTGCGAAAATCCTATGGGGTGATCCGGATCGTGAGAGGGCAAGGCTATAACTGAAAGGAAGTAAGAAGGACGTCAGTATAGCTATTGGTATCATAACGGGACACATAGGACAGCGAGCTTACTTATGCAAAATCGGTGCGGCAAGTGATAGCATGTGTAGAGCATGTGGGGAAGATGATGAGACGTTGGAGCATTTTCTATATCATTGTCGGCTTTCGCGGCTAAAAGACACCGGTACTTAGGTGTGGACACAATACCAGACATGAACCAACTTAGGAGAGTGGCATGGATTTTGTAAGTAGCACGGAATTCCTAACTTAAAATTTTCTTTTTCGAGGTTACTTTTTAGTTTTTATAGCGCAAAACAAGCCGATTACTGGCTTAGGTGTATGTCCATAGTGGCATGGGGCGGATTAAAATCCGCACTCCCTTTTCAACCTAATCTAACCTAATATATGAAGGGCTACGAGAAGGAAAAAGCTTGACTTAGGCATTTTTTGTTTGAAATCCCTATTAAACTGTTATTTTCATTTGTGTTCCCGATTAATTGAAAAAAGCTATTGTATCTCGACTTTTTGTTACCTTACAGCAGGAGGAAAAAACTTCACCTACTACCACACCACTACTGTGGTACAGGGTATTATAATTTAGTGAATTTGTTTGTAAATGAAGAGAGATAGACCCATTGATAGGTATACGGATGGACTCAGAATCACTTTCTGATTCGATTTAGCTATGTTCGTCTGTATGTCTGTCTGTCTATGTTAAATTGTGTACAAACTACAGGTCGCAATTTTCATCCGATCGTCAAATTTGGTACAGGCATGCTTTTCGGCCTAGAGACGAAGCTTATTGAAATTGGAAATAAATCGGTTCAGATTTGGATATTGCTCCCATATATATGTTCGTCCGATCATTTGTCAACCGATTTTCTCGAAATTTGGCAGGAAGGATTTTCTTATGACTCCCGACATTATAGTCGAATTTCATATAAATCAGTTCAGATTTGGATATATTGTAGCTCCCATATATATCCGTCCGATTAGCCGTAATAATGCAAAAAAATGGTCATTTGTTTCCCGATTCTATCGAAACTTGGCAGGAAGGAGCCACTGCAAGCGCATTTATTGACCAATCTTCCCAAAAGTTTGTACAACGCTTTCCTCGACGACTTCCACAATGTCTATAAAGTTAGCCTAAATCGGTTCAGATTTGGACATAGCTCTCATATATATATATAATCTCGTTCGATTTGCAGTAATAATACAATCAAATGGTCATTTGTTAATCGTTTCTCTCGAAATATGGCCCGATTTTCTCTTGCTTCTCGACATTATAGATGAGTTTTATAGAATTCGGTTCAGATTTACATATAGCTGTCATATATGTATATCCCCCGATTTTCACTTCTAAAACCACTGCAAGAGCATTTTTTGACCAGTCTTGCCAAAAATTTCCACAACGTTTTTCTCGACGAGTGCCACATTATCAAATTTTGTTTAATTTGCAATAATGTTGTCATTTTTGAACCGTAGTTATTACAGTTTGCTCGTAATATGATACGGATTGTTTAATAACCCATCTGAAAACATCCGACGAATTCCATCAAAATTGGCTCATAATTAGATATAGATCCCACTTTGTATCTATAGGATAGGTGTAGGCTATTATAGAGTCGGCACCGCCCGACTTTTGCCTTTCCTTACTGGCTTTGAAATTGTTTTAGGTAAATCTGTCATTCGAATTGTATTGACCTTAAATTGGAAGGCAAAGTGCATCTGACATTTGTCTTCCAGGATAAGCAAAAACTGTCCTTTTTATATTAAGCCATCGATATGTATACTCCAGTGGCGGACAAATGCCCATGGGCTTGGAAATTTTACGCACACTACCACATGTGGCCAACACTAGTATACTCTCTTCAAGGAAAACAAGTAAAAAAGCATTAAGTTCGGCCGGGCCGATCTTTGGATACCCACCATCTCGTGTATATATGTAAGCCCACTTTCGTCACAATCCGGTGAATATTGGATAATTTATGCACCCAAATTCGGCACGGACATTCAATTTTGTAGAACAAAATATTGGTCTTTTTGGCAGCTATATCCAAATGTAATGTCGAAATGCCTACCATAAGTCACTGCGTCAAATTTAAACGAAATCAGACAATAAATGCGCTTTTTATAGGGCCAAGACTTTAAATAGAGAGTTCTTTCTATATGACACCCTTAACCAAATCTGGACCGATGTGGACCAAATTAAACAAGGATATAATAATCGTCCTATTTTATTATAACTCCACTACTATATACGTAGTTATATCTTAATAGAGGCTGGTCTCGATCATATTTTATTCAGGTCCCGAGAACTCATATACAAGAAACATTTTCAGACAATAAGTCTGCTTTTTATGGGATTAAGACCCTAAATTGGAAGATTGGTCTATATGAAAGCTATATTTATATAGTCTGACGTGACCCATATTTAGGGTGGATGTCGGGAGGCTAACTCTAATTTCAGCAAAATTGGGTAGAAATAAAGCTTTTATGGGCTTCAGACCTTTTATCGACAGATCGGTCTATATGACAGCTATATCTAAATATAGGCCGATCTGAACCATATTTCCGATCCGATGTTGAGTGGCTTAAGACTACTCATTGTTTAAAATTTCAAGGAAATCGATTAAAAAATAAAGCTTTTATTAGCTTTAGACCCTTTATCGGCAGATCGGTCTATAGGGCAGCTATATCTAACTATAGTCAGATCTGAATCATATTTGGGTCGAATGTTGAGAGGCCTACATTACTCACTGTTTCAAATTTCAGCGAAATCGGGTAATAAATTTATCGGGAGATCGGTCTATATGACAGCTTTATCTATTTATCTTCCGATCCAAACTATATTTAGGTCAGATATCAGAAGGTTTAAAATAACCCTCTGTTTCAAATTTCAGCGAAATCGGGTAATAAATAAAGCTTTTATGGGCATCATACTCTTTATCGGCAGATCCGTCTTTAAGGCAGCTATATCTATATATAGTCCGATCTGAACCATATTTGAGTCAGATGTTGGGAAGCCATAAACTACTCACAATTTCAAATTTCAGCGAAATCGGATGAAAAATAAAGCATTTATGGGTATTAGACCCTTTATCGGCGGATCGGTCTATATAGCAGCTATATCCAAATATGGTACGATTTGGGTCGTTCAAGAACTAAACCAGCGTGCATCAAAAAGACGTGCTTGTGCAAAATTTGAGCTTAATATCTCAATTTTTGAAGGCTGTAGGGTGATTACAACAGACGGACGGACAGATGGATAGATGGACAGACACACGGACATCATTAAATCGTCGTAGAATTTTACGACGATCCGAAATATATATACTTTGTAGGGTCGGAAATTGATATTTCGATGGGTTGCAAACGGAATGACTAAATTAATATAATATATTAATAATGGGTATAAAAAAATACAAGTAAAAACCCATAAAATTTGGGCGGGTCGAAGTTTGAATATCCCACATTATTGAGGCGGCCTCTGCGCTACGGTGACCTCCGTTAGCGTGTTCGCCTATGACGCTGAACGCTTGGGTTCGAATTCTAGAGAGACCATAAGAAAAAAATGTCAATGGTGGTTTTCCCCTCCTAATGCTGGCAACATTTGTGAGGTTCTATGCCATGTAAAACTTCTATCCAAAGAGGTTTCACACTGCGGCACGCCGTTCGGACTCAGCTATAAAAAGGAGGCCCCTTATCATTGAGCTCAAAACTTTATTCGAACTGCACTCATTGATATGTGAGAAGTTTGCCCCTGTTCCTTAGTGGAATGTTCATGGGCAAAATTTGCATTTGCATGTATACCTACATTATTTAAACTTCCACGAAATTGGATGTAAAAGTCGCTAAAATAAATAAGACTTTATGGGACTCACAAAATAATTAAGACTGTATGAGGCCGAAGTTTTTACATCCAGAGATCGTTCTTATGGCAGCTACGTGATTCGATTTCGCCCGCTAAATAAACTAAAATTCGTTTCTCTATAGTTTCCACCATTAATGATACTTCAGTTTTAGACAAAGGCAGCAAGTTTAGCTTGGTTCACATACTTTTGGAGAGTTCACCGCCCACAATTGGCTACCATCAGTCAATCGTTGCCCTTTGAAGCTTAAGCCTAGTATTAAGTTCATTCGCCACGAAATTTCCTATTAATTTATTGTGAAATCCGACGGACTTTGTTTGACGCCAAAACAAAAATAAAAGTCAAACATTAACGCCAAACAATGGCAACATATGCTGTGTTTTAATTTAGTACTGGATAGACAAGCCGTGAAGGGTACAAATAAAACGAAAAAAGTTTCCAGTGCAAGTCTGATTATTTACCATGAGATGGTAACGCCATCATCAGCGCCAATCTGTCAAAAAACCAGTAAAAAGGGCAAAAGTCGGGTGGTGCCGACTGTATAATACCCTACACCTACCCTATAGGTACAATGTGGGAGCTATATCCAAATCTGAACCAATTTTAATGGACCTCGACGAATGCTTTCAGATGGGTTGTTAAACAATCTGTATCACATTTCGAGCAAATATGTTCAAGCTGTAATACCTACATTATTGCAAATTACTCAAAATCTGACAAACATATCAATGGGAGCTATATCTAAATATGATTTGAGCAAACTCCTTGTCTCCAGCTTTACTCCGGTGGATGAGAGGCTAGTCACAATCCGCATAAAAACCAAATTCTTCAACATCAGCCTTATTTGTGCCCCGACTGAAGACAAAGACGAGTAGACCAAGGATATTTTCTACGAGCGCCCAGAGCACCAGATTTCAACATAAAAATATTCACAAAGCCACATGGCTGTCAACCGCTCAAAACACGAAGAACCAATTTGATCACGTTGTGCTAGATGGAAGGCATTCATGCCGCGTGTTAGATGTACGTTCGATCCGTGGAGCGAATATAGATTCGGATTATTACCTTGCTGCAGCAAAGGTTCGTACCCGTTTGGACATGGCACGGAAAGTACGATCTGACACCGCACGAGATAACGTCCAGCAATGGGTTGAGGCTGATAGATTTCAAAAAAACATGGTAGTTAGTAGCACCAGATTTCAACCTAAATATATTCACAAAGCCACATGGCTGTCAACCGATCAAAACACGAGGAACCAAATTGATCACGTTGTGATAGATGGAAGGCATTCATCCAGCGTGTTAGATGTACGATCGATCCGTAGAGCAAATATAGATTCGGATCATTACCTTGCTGCAGCAAAGGTTCGTACCCGTTTGAACATAGCGAGGAAAGTACGATCTGACACTACGCGGAAGCTGGACATTGAAAAGCTACAAACACAACAAATGGCAGCGACATACTCCACTCGACTGACCCAACTGCTTAATGAAAGCACTCCTTGTTCCGATGATATAATTGCGCAGAGGCAAACTATTGCCTACTCCATGGAAAATGCCTCGAAATCCGTACTTGGGTACCGGAAGCCTTCTCCAAGAAACCCATGGTACGACCAAGAGTGTCGAGATGCTACTGAAGTCAAGAATGCGGCATATAGAGCAACCTTGCAATCAGTAGCAATGCGCCAGACGAAAGAGAGGTATGGGGAGAAAAGGAGAGAGGAGAAACGCCTATTCCCCAAAAAGAAAATGGAAAGACTTGAGTGTGAGCAAATTGAGATGTACAGGAGTCAGAATGGAGTCCGGAAATTCTACCAAAGAATTAAACATTAAACCGATGGCTTTGGTGCAGGCACATCCTCCTGCAGAGACAAAGAAGGAAATCTGGTAACTGACACAGATAACATGCTGAGGATATGGAAAGAACATTTTACCCAACTGCTAGTGCCCGACGTTGGCGGCGAAGAGGATACCGTAGAACCACAAGAAAGGAGACAAGACGGAATGTACCAATTACAGAGGAATAAGTCTCCTCCCCATCGCATACAAGATACTCTCGAGCGTACTGTGTGAAAGATTAAAACCTAAAGAGATAATTGGGCCCTATCTATGCGGCTTTAGACCTGGTAAATCCACCCTGGACCAGACTTTCACACTGCGCCAAATCCTAGAAAAGACCCGAGAAGGACAAATCAGCACCTACCATATCTTTGTTGACTACAAAGCCGCCTTCGATACTCCTTTACGTTCAAAGGTATTTCAAGCCATGTCTGAGTTTGGTATCCCTGCCAAATTAATAAGACTCTGCAGGATGACATTTGCTGATACGCGTTCCTCAGTAAAAATAGAAAAGAATCTCTCGGAACCCTTTAACACCAAACGAGATTTTAGACAAGGAGACAGCTTATAGTGTGATCCCTTTAATATCCTGCTGGAGAAGATTGTACGAGATGCAGATATAGCACGCTTATCACAAGAGAACACATGCTACTCGCCTATGCCGACGACATCGACATCATAGGTCGGTCACTGGAAGTAGTAACTGCTACCTTTGAGAGAATCGAAAGAGAGTCAGTGAAAATGGGTCTGGCAGTAAATGGAGATAAGACGAAATGAATGGTTTCTACTCTCAAAACACCTTGTACAACCGAGCAGATAAAGAAAATGGAGAAAGTTGGGAACCACAACTTTGAGATAGCCAGTAACTTTATCTACCTCGGCACTGCCGTAACCGAAACGAATGACACCAGTTTTGAGATAAAGCGAAGAATAATACTGGCAAACAGATGCTACTTTGGACAAAGTAAGCAGTTTATAAATTGTGTGTCCCATGGCATAAATATAAGGGAGAAAGTGGCACAGGGCACGCCACAGGGGGCCATTTGATCGCCACTCCTATGGGTGACCACCATAAATGACCTATTACGGATGCTGACTGAGGAGGGATTTGAACCCATTGACACACAGTTTAAGTGTGAGGTAGCCCCAGCCGGCTATGAGACTAAAGGCGATGGGAGAATGGATTGAGGATGGGAGCAGCTCATACCATTGCGATATAATCGAGGCGACAATGGGAGATCCGGAAGGAAGGGAAGAGGCTTCCGATCGGATACCTAAGATGAACCTTGAAGTCAAGTGCAAGACACTGCTGCCATCGACACAGTCTTGGATTGACGGAACCCTAGTATTGCCATCTGAAAGATCATGTTACACGGATGGATCAAAGCTAGAGGACAGGGTGGGCCTGGGGGTTTACATTGAGAACCCAGGGACTGAGATCTATTGTAGACTGCCTGACCATAATACGGTCCTGCAGGCGGAGATCCGGGCGATCACGGAATGCGTGATGTCGTGTGGTGCTAACGCGAGGACGTCGAGTATGAACATCTTTACCGACAGTAAAATTGCCGTAAGGGCAATAACAACCAGAACGGTAAGGTCATGAACAGTCTTGCAATGTAAGAAGGAGATTAACGCCTTCTCTGAGGATGGCAAAATCCGCATTGTTTGGGTGCCGGGCCATAACGGAGTAAGGGGAAATGAAAAGGCAGACGATTTGGCGGTGAAGGCCAGAGGACTGTCGTCAATAAACTTGGTTAACCCGAAGCCTTTCGGGTTAATGGATAGAGATGGGTGATGCGTAAATACCCAAAAGGTATTTACCCGGCAAATTGGGTAACCACCCGTATAATTTTGCAGATATCTTGTGTATACAAATATTTTCCAAACATTTTTTGATGATTTCGTATTCTTTGTATATAAACCTGATCTTCTGATCTCATAAAATCGGAATTTATATATATATGGCCGCTATATAGACCAATCTCCAGACTTGAAGTATTGAAGCGATAAATTGGTAATTTTTCGACCGATTTCGATGAGTTTTGATAGGCCCCTACCTATATCTGAGAAGCGTGGACCATATTTGGATATAGCTGCCATATAGATCAATCTCCCGATATAGTGTAATGAGCCTTTAAAAGAAGCATTTTTCATTCTATTTCGATGAAATTTGGATATCGTCCAGATCGTACCATATTTGAATATAGCTGCCATATAGACCGATTTTACGATATAGAGTATTGAGCCCATAAAAGGAGCATTTAATTTTATATCCAAATATGGTCCACGCTTCTCAGATATAGGTATGGGTCTATCAAAACTCACTTTGCAAAATTTCATCGAAATCGGATGAAAAATAACCAATTTCTCACCTCAATACTTTAAGTATGGAGATCAGTCTATATAGCGGCTATATATAACTAAAATCCGATTTTATGAGATCAGAAGATCAGGTCCAATCTGGACCACATTTGAAACGAATGGGTAGAGGTCTACCAGAACACATTGTACCAAATTTCATCGAATTCGGGTAATAAATGGATCTTTTGTGGCTTCAATACCCTATATCGGGAGATCGGGTGGTAGTTCTATAGGGCAACTATATCCAAATATAGTCCGATCTGAACCACACTTCACAGAAATGGGTCTATCAGAACTCACTGTACTAAATTTCATCGAAATCGGATGAAAAATGATCAATTTATTGCCTCAAGACTTTAAGTCTGGATCTATAGCGGCTATATACAACTATTTAAAATCCAATTTTTTAAGATCAGACGGTCAGGTTTATATACAAAGAATATGAAATCATCAAAAAATGTTTTTATACCCAAGATATCTGCAAAATTATAAATACCCAAAAAAGGTATTTATTGGGTATTTACCCGGTAGAAACCCATCTCCACAAATGGGTCGTATCAGTTTAGATTTGAATGTACATGGTAGCTTATGCGAAGCGTTGCCAATTCAAACGATGACATTCTTTTGTGTGAAAATATTTTTAATTATTCAAGTTATTTAAATTTCGAAGTCCTTTTACATTTGCTCGATATGACCATCTTTTGTCTTGACTTGTCTTGACCTGAGTCGATCAAAAAGCGAGTTACAAGCTACACGAATGCAATCTCGATGAAAACTATTAGGGAGTTTTTTTTTGGACCACCATCATGGCGTTTGGCAACCAGTATCATGGCTACAATGGTAGGTTACATAAACATTATTTTTAGGTGTTTGAGTTCGCCAACTATTGCCTATTGTAATTTTTTAGCCAAACATAAAGCAATAACACTATTACGCTTGAACTCCATTACGAAGAACTTAATTTTTTTTCAAAACTAGAGGACAGAATGGATGTGTTCTATATTGAGGACCCAAGAACTGGGACCTGTCTTCGACTGTCTGACCGTAATAAGGTCCTGGATGGTAAGGTAACCAACAGTCTTGGAATGTAAGAAGGAGATAAACGCCCTCTCTAAGGACGGCATGATCCGCATCGTTTGGGTGCCGGACCAAAGCAGAATAAGAGGAAATGAAAGAGCAAACGATACGGCAGAGGAGGCCGTAGGGCTGCCATCAAAAAACTTGGTTAACCCGAAGCGTTTCGGGTAGACGCAGTCCGAGTTAAGGGCGTAGGCAACGAACGCCCCATGTTACCCTGTGGAACATCGAAATGGTCGGTAGGACGATGAAAATCCTATGCGGAGATCCGGATCTTGAGAAAACGAGGTTATTACTGAAAAGAAGTATTTGCATAAGTAATATGAAACCGAAAGCTATACTGAAGGAGGTCAGTATAGCTTTCCGTATCATAACGGGGCACATAGGACTATGAGCTCATTTTTGCAAAGTCGGTGCGGCAAGTCATAGCATCAAAAATGATGAGACTTGGAGCATTTCCTATGTCATTGCCCGGCTTTTGCGGCTAACAGACACCGGCACTTAGGTGGGGACACGATACCAGACATGAACCAACTTAGGTATGGAAAAAAATTAGGGATTTTGTAAGTAGCACGGTATTTTTGACTTAGATTTTTTTTTCGATATTACTTCTTAGTATTTATAGCCGCAACAAACCGATTACTGGCAAAGGTGTAATATCCATAGTGGCATAGGGCGGATTAATATCCGCATGCTCTTTTCAACCTAACCTAACCGAGAAGCAAATATTTTTTGTGGCTTGTAAACTTAACGCTATAATGCAAAATTGCAAACTTTCTCACCAACACACAGTGTTGCCATTTCGAACAATCTTGGAAACAATTCTAGAATTTTTGAATGGAAAGAGATATGTATTAGAGATGTGAGTGATTTTTCACTCACGATCACGCATTTTCACGAGACAAAAAAATTATTCACGCACGACTTTTTATATCGTCTCACATTCACGCACGCTCACGAGAGAAAATTTTTACCTACGCACTACTCACGAAAAAATTTCGACTTTCAAAAAAATCCAAACTCACGAAAATCTTGCGAATCACGATTGAAAAAATATTTGTCCATGAGGGGAATAATAATTTTTTTTGCAAACGTCGGCGAAAAGTAATAGACAAATAGGCGAAAAAGTAGTACTCTGCTTATAGTGAGGAAAACGGCAAAAAATATAATAGTATCCCTCGAAACCATTGCCGACATCATTTTTATAGCCTCCACCACATAAAGTGTATGTATTCTTGATCGATGACATTTGAAGTTGATCTAGCCATGTCCGTTTGTCCGTCTGTCGAAAGCACGCTAACTTTCGAAGGAATAAAGCTATACGCTTAAATTTTGCACAAATACTTCTTATTAGTGTAGGTCAGTTAGGATTTTAAATTGACTAAATCGGTCCATGTTTTTACATAGCTACCATATAAACCGATCTTGGGTCTTGATTTCTTGAGCATCTATCTTATCCGATTTGGCTGAGATTTTGCACGTCGTGTTTTGGTATCAATTTCAACAACTGTGCTAAGGATGGTTTAAATCGGTTCATAACCTGATATAGCTGCCATATAAACCGATCTTGGATTTTGACTTTTTGAGCTAATAGAGGCTGCAATTTTCATCCGATTTAGCTGAAAATCAGCATGAAGTTGTTTGCTATGACTTCCAACAACTGTGGCAAATATGGTTTAAATCGGTTCATAACCTGATTTAGCTATCAAAAAACCCGATCTCGGATCTTGACTTCTTAAGCCACTAGAGGGCGCAATTCTTATTCGATTTGACTGAAATTTTGCGTGAAGTATTTTGTTAGGACTTCCTACAGCTGCGATAAATACTGTTCAAATCGGTACATAACCTGATTTAGCTGCTAAATAAACCGATCTGGGATCTTGACTTCTAGAGCCTGTAGAGAGAGCAATTATAATCCGATTTGGCTGAAACTTTGTACAACGGCTTCTCCCATGACCTTCAATATACGTGTACAATATGGTCTTAATCGATCTTTGGCATGATACAGCTCCCATTTTAACCGATCTCCCGATTATGCTTTTGAGCCCCTACAAGGCGCAATTCTTATCCGAATGGACTAAAATATTACCCAATGACTTCTACTATCTTCTTCAACATTCATTTCACTTATGGTCTCCAATAGCATATCCATTTTTCTTTGTTTGCCTAAAAAGAGATATCGCACAAAGAACTCGACAAAAGCAATCCATGGTGGAGATTCGGCCCGGCCGAGCTTAGCACGCTCTTACTTGTTTTTTGTTTTATTGTTTTAAATGGTTAGTATTTTTAATATTTTAATATAATTTCTGAAAAAATAAGTGCAGATAAAAAAACGTGTTTTGGTATGGAAACAAAATCAATGATTGCCGTGAAATTTCGCTCAAGAAATAATTCAAGATTTCAGCCTAACCTGATTAGATTTGAATCCCACTCACGAATCACGTGTGTCACGCGTGACACGACCACTCACGACTCACTTCTAATATGTACACTAAACTTAACATAGTCGTTAAGTATGCAAAATTTAGGGACGCTAGTTTGTCCAGACGCTGTTCCACAGGCTTGAAAATGCTATCATACTCGACACAGATGTCGTGGGGTCAAATACTATATCGAGAGGTCTCTTTATTCCAAATTTTAGCAAGAAAGTGTGTATGATTCGATAATGACTGTAATTGGTACGATTATCAAGGGCTCTAATAAAACTAACTGTTCCAAATGTCCTAAATTTAGGGTAAGAAATGGGTCTTTTTGCATTTGGCGCCTAAAATCGGGTAATCGGTATATGTCAGCTACATAGAAAAATAATCCGATCTGGTCCACGTTTGGTGTGATCGATTTTCAATGGAACTCCATTAACCAAATGTGGTTGTAAAATCGCATTCATGTACTCAAGACCCTAAATCCTCTTGATATCCAAACTGTTGTCGGCGGAAGTCGGGCAAAAAATTTCAACTTTAACATATCGACCATGAGAAATCTTTGAATTTTGCCTATTATTTTCAAAGGCTATGGTTTCGCATGATTTTAGCAGATAGATGAACGGATATGGCAAGATCGCTTATGAATTTTAAGAGGATATATTGTTAAACTTTGCAGAGCTGGAATTTGATAACTCGAAGTGTTGCAAATCGAATGGCGACCAACCTTTCGGTGGTGGGTATAAAAAAACCGCATTTTCTTGCTAATAGACCATTTTCTAGGTTTGGTAGGAATTTTTAAAATTTTGGTAGAAAATAATTTTCTTGAGTGACAACACTGCTTATGCCCTTCAACACCCAAATTAAATGTCGCCCCCATAGGCATATCAATAAATTGGATATAGCCTCCATATTATCTTTTTTGACTTCTTGAGGCCCTACAAGCCTAAATCCTTAAATCCCATATCAATTCAATTTGATTTCTTCAAAATAGCTTATATGTAAACTAATTTAATTTTTAGCAGAACCTGTGGTGGTGGATTCGGGCTGACCAAATTTATCGCCTTTTTACTTGTTATTAATATAAAACTGTGAAACCGACAATCATAACAAATATTATTAACTAGCTGGACAGGGCCCGCTCCGCTGCGCCTTATTTAACTCTCTAATATCTTTTTAGGGTGGGGACACTTCGCCCTGAATGTGGATATCGAATTCGTGCTACTGCAGCCTATGTCCGCCTATGACGCTGAACGCCTGCATTCGAATCCTGGCAAGAACTTCGGACAAAATTTAAAGCGGTCGTTATCCCCTCTTAATGCTGGCGACATATGCGAGGTACCATGCCATAGTCATGCAAAAAATTCTGCCCAAAGAGGCGGCAAGCCGTTCGGACTCGGCTATAAAAAAGGTCAATAATCGTTGATAAATATCTTTCATTTGAATCCCATATAGCCATGGTCGGCTGATATGCCCATTTAGGGGTGGGACGACCTCCCATTACTTGGACCTAATTTTTTATTCCATATTTGTAATCTACTGCTGAATACTTTTCATTTGAGTGCCATATTAATAGAAACGTCGAATATATTTGTTTAGAGGAGAGGAGAAATTGGACCCAAAATTTAATACGATAATCACTTTCTAGTCTCCAACACCTTTCATTTGATACTTATATTGTGCCTATCAGTCAACTTTTAGTTGTGGGTGCCCTTTTTGGGATAAGGGGGAGGGTCAGTCACCATCCGATATCTAAAAACTATGTAACCTATGTTTCCTTTTTTTTATTCTACGGAACAAACAAACAAACCGAGTCTCATACAGACATGATTGGTCATATGCCCTTTTGGGTCGTTTTTGGGGGGTGGGGTGACCCCCTACACTTCGATCTGATTTTGTATGCCAGATTCGTAATCAACTGCCGAATTCCTTTCATTTAAGTCCCATATTAATATGGACCATCAATTTGTCTGCTTTTAGAAGTTTTGGGGTTAGGGCTACTTCCAGGGTACTTGGACCCAATACCATATTCGTATTCTACTCTTCAATACCTTTCATTTGATATCCATATTGTTCTTATCGGTCCGCTTTTGATTTTGGGTGGTGATTTTGGTGTAACGGTGGAGGGTCCGCCATCTTCCAATATTTACAGATTATACATTATTCATTCTTCCTGACTATATTCGTAATCTACTCCCGAATATCTTTCATTTGAGTCCCATATTGTCATGCTCATCCAATAAACCTATTTTTGGGTGTTTTGGGGTTGGGTTACTTAGACCCAATTTTTATTATAAAATTTTTACTCTACTCCTGAATACCTTTCATTTTGATCCAATATTGTCCCGATCGGTTCACTTTTATTTTTGGGTAGAACTGTTGGGGTAAGGGGGAGGGTCCCCCCCAATATCAAAAAATTATAAAGCCTATGTTTCCTTCCAGACCAACCTACACAATCTGTGAAAATTTCAAAATAATCAGTTCAGCCGTTTTTGAGTCTATACGGAACAAACAAACACAAATTCATTTTTATATATAAGATTTTTCTATCCTGCAGATACATGGAATACACCATCTTATTGTGCCGACACTAAACATCATACTTCCCATCACCACAATATCCATCATCATCAGCAATCACCACAGGACTGTTGTCAAAATGTCGCAACGACGACCACAACAACGTGTACGCTGACCGCAAATATCAATGCAAACAATTACTATCGATCGCCCAGTTATTGCCCTGCATCGTCATCGGATCTGGAAGGTAAAGCTAATTACATAGCTAGAAAAGAATGAGATATGTGTATATCCAGCAAAAAAATTTCGCCAATATTCTTTTGTATAATCTAATGCAAGTCTGATAATTGTTTCTTTTGTTTCAAGATGTGGAGAGTCAGTTTCATGATAGTCTTTTCCCGAATGACTCGCCCAAACCCCATACGATTTCTGCCCCTGCACCGGTTCGTGTTGTAAAAAAAAGAAATACAGCAAATAAGAAAGAACGACGACGTACACAAAGCATAAATAATGCATTCTCCTGTTTACGTGATAAAATACCAAATGTTCCTTCGGATACAAAACTATCGAAGGTAAGTTCTCTAATTTATGAACCACAAATAAACAATATTTAAAAAAAATTCCTCAATGCATTTGGGATTGCAGTCGATCTGTGATTATATCTGACCTTGTGCCTTTACAGAGTTAAAACAAAGATATAATTGATTTTCAGATGAGTTCTTCACTCTGAGGTTTTTCTTTAGCACTCGTAAAGCAATTGATGCTGTTCTGTTTCTACTTTTAGAAATGTCAGTTTTGTAGACGCTTTGACCACCAAAAAACTAGAATTTTATTTTAAATTATATCCCTCTGTTTAGCAAGGTCCTATTTGTTATCGTGTGTGCGGCTTAACAATTAAGGCTAACCAGTTTCTGAAAATTTTTCATTTTCGGAATTTGTAATAAAATAGTTTTTTACCAAAACTAACCTTGATAAATAAAAGGCACACTCGGTGTTTTTATGTAGTAAAGTTTCCGAGAAATCGGGGTTGGAAGTAAAGATAGGACAGACTCTATATTTAATATCAAAAACAAGTAAAAGCGTGCTAAGTTCGTCCGGGCCGAATCTTATATACCCTCCACCATGGATCGCATTTGTCGAGTTCTTCTCCCGGCATCTCTTTTTAGGCAAAACAGGATATAAGAAAAGATTTGCTCTGCTATTAGAGCGATATCCAGATATGGTCCGGTTTGGACCATAATTAAATTATATGTTGGAAACCTGTGTAAAATGTCAGAATTGCGCCCTTTGGGGGCTCAAGAAGTAAAATAGAGCGATCGATTTATATGGGAGCTGTTTCGTGCTATAGACCAATTCAGGCCATAATAAACACGTATGTTGATGGCCAATAGAGGATCCGTCGTACAAAATTTGTGCCAAATCGGATGAGAATTGCGCCCTCTTAAGGCTCAAGAAATCAAGACCCAAGATCGGTTTATATGACAGCTATATCAGGTTATAGACCGATTTGAACCATACTTAGCACAGTGGTTGGAAGTGATATCAAAACACTATGTGCGAAATTGCAGTCAAATCGGACAAGAATTGCGCCCTCTAGCGGTTCAAGAAGTTAAGACCCAAGATCGTTTTCTATGGCAGCTATATCAGGTTATGGACCGATTAGGACCATACTTCACATAGTTGTTGGAAGTGATATCAAAACACTATATGCAAAATTTCAGAAAAGAATTGCGCCCTCTAGAGGCTCAAGAAGTCAAGACCCTAGATCGGATTGTATGGCAACTATATCAAAACATTGACCGATTTGGCCCATTTACAATCCCAACCGACCTACACTAATAAGAAATATTTGTGCAAAATTTCAAGCTGCTAGCTCTACTTCTTCAAAAGTTAGTGTGCTTTCGGCAGACAGACGGACGGACATGGCTAGTTCGACTAAAAATGTCACAACGATCAAGAATATATATACATTATGGGGTCTTAGACGCATATTTCGAGGTGTTACAAACACAATGACGAAATTAGTATACACCCATCCTATGGCGGAGGGTATAATACAATTAATAAGTAAAAGCGTGCTAAGATCGGTTTAAGTGGGAGCTATATCAGGTTATAGATCAATTTGGCACACTAGTTGGAAATCATAACAGATCACCGCATGCAAAATTTAAACCTAATCAGACGAAAATTGTGGCTTGTAATGGCTCAAGAAGTCAAATCGGGATATCGGTTTATATGGGAGATATATCAGTTTACAGACCGATTCAATCCGTACTTGACACAGTTGTTGAAAGTCAAAACAGAACTCCGCATGCAAAATTTCAGCCAAATCGGACAAAAATTGCGGCTTCCAGGGGTTCAAGAAGTCAAATCGGGAGATCGGTTTATATGGGAGCTATAACAGGTTATAGACCGTTTTGGATCGTATTTGGCACAGTTGTTGGAAGTCATAACAGATTACCGCATGCAAAATTTAAACCAAATCAGACAAAAATTGCGGCTTGTAAGGGCCCAAGAAGTCAAATCGGGAAATCGGTGTATATGGGAGCTATTTCAGATTACAGACTGATTCGGACCGTAATTGACACAGTTGTGACACAGAAGGAAGAGCTAACAGAACACTATATGGTAAATTTCAGCTTAATCGGACAAAAATTGTGGCTTGTAGCCAAGAAGTTAAATCGGGAGATCGGTTTATATGGGAGCTATATCTAAATCTGAACCGATATGACCCATTTGCAAACCCCAACGACCTACGTAAATAGTTAGTATCTGTGCAAAATTTCAATCGGCTAACTTGACGCGTTCGACTGCTATCGTTATTTCCACAGACGGACGGACGGAAATGGCTAGATAGACTCAGAACGTCGAGACGATCAAGAATATATATACCTTATGAGGTCTTAGACGAATCCCGGACGACACGGGATAAGTTAAGTAAGTTACAATCGGAATGACTAGATTAGTATACCCCCATCCTATGGTGGTGAGTATATAAAGTTATTCCTAATGGTAGTGGCAATCAAAATGGCAACATGTCTGAAAATATGTCGTCACGGATGCAACGTGTGAAGATTCAAAAAAAGTTCGATTCAAAAGACCATAGTAGTTGCAGCGCTTGCACGAACGTGACGAATTTCCGAACCTCGCACGAAAAAAAATATGCCATTTGAGATTTGAAATGGTTAAAGCTGAGGTGTTATCGAGATCACGTGCAAAATGTAAAGGCCCTAGGAGTCCGGGCGCCTCTTAACGGGCCCCTAAATTTGGTCACCTCGGCATTTCGAAAATGGTTCGGGCTGCCGAATCTTCATTTTGGTTCGATTTTAAAAATTTGCTGGGTGGTGCAAAATTGCATTTTTCTGAAACTGAAATGAATGGAGGTATCTTAATATCCCTATTTTGAATTTCGCAGATAAAAGTGTCTTAAAAAAGAAAAAACAAAAAATAAATTTAGCGCCAATTTTTTTGCAACATTTATGGCATATTTTTTTATTAGTTTTTTTCGTTTCTAACCCATCTTATCATGTTTTCTGACGAGAAAAAGTTCCCAATTGAGCAATTCATTAAGTATCAAAACGAAATGCGAGTTTGAGCGTACGAACGGCCACCTGAAGTGATTTGCCATCTTAACTGATGTTATGGCCAGCTGTGGCCGCTGATATCCAATCTCCAATCGTTTTCATCGAGCTTGGCGTCAAAGTAAATCGAACAAATTGTCGGGAAAGAACACTTTGGAGGCGTGGGCACGCAAACATTTCGGTCGTAGATCATTGACGTACCGCCAAGACTCGGTGGTACGTCACATTAAGCGCGTGTAAACCGAGAATGGCTAAAAAAAAACATGTTCCGCACTTCATTTCGTCTACACAGTCGCCGTAGAATTCGCCCGATGCCAATTCCAGGGTCATTTTTGTTTGGAACATTTTAGAGAGCAAGGTTAGATCTCAAACATATGTCAGTCTCGTATGGATGCTCCGAAGACCGCCATTGTATGGGAATGGATCGGGCATACATGGTTTCTGAATTTAGATCGCTTCCACGCGTTTTTGTCTTTTCAATATAATACATACATATATTTCAATTGACCTTAAGCCAAAACGATTACCAACCACAATTTCAAAAAAATAATAAAAAATATTTTCATAAAAAAATGTCGTTTGAATTGGTAACACTTCGTGTCGGCTACCCTGTACATCTTCCATATAAACCAAACGGCTGATTTAGCTTCTCGAATCCCTGAAAATTTTAATTTTTTTAACTAATTTATGTAATGACTAGTTGTATTTTTTTATTAAGTTTCATTCTTTGATTTCAACTATTTGTTTTGACATTTTCAGATAAAAACTTTAAAATTGGCCATACTCTATATACGATATCTAGTCGAAGTTCTGGATGGTGATCAAGATCCAAACAGTGGTTTTCGTGCTGACCTAAAGCCATTGCATCGCAAAAATTCCCACGAAAAGAGAGCGTACATCAGAAATGAAGCAACAAAGGTAGGTGGCATAGTATTTCAATTACAATTGCAGTTTACATTATAAATCACTTTGCCAAATTATCGAACACAAACACATGCCCCAAAGAGTTATGGACCTGTCGGCATTTTGGCCATTGCCATACCCAAATGTGTACACAAATGTTAACGAAGGATTAATGTAATGTGGCACATAAACAAACAAAAGCCACACGAAATTTTTGACAGTGAACAGAGATTATTACAAGTGTTCTGGTCCGTCCCCGCCAGTCACAAGTCATTGGAGGGAGATTCTGCTGGGTTGGCCTAAATAAATGGTGGTGGTGGTTGTTGCAAGTCAGAGTGGATGCTGTGTTCGCAGGAAAAGAAGACGAGATGGCTCATTAAACGACACTTAAGTAAATTGTTTTGTCTAATTTATGTGAGCAATCCCACAAAATGGATATCGACAATAAAAACCGCAAACACTTAAATAATAATTTTCGGGGCTTAAGTAGATAAGTGTGTAATATGTTTCAAACCAAACATTAACGAGTCCTAACATTCATTGCAGTAATGCGATGGGGTGGGTGGTTGGTAGACAATAGTCAAACTAAACAAGCAATGTCTTGTTTGGTCTCTGGTTTTCTCTGTTTGGTGTTTCCCTATCAGGGATGAAAAAAAGAATGCTTTAGTACATTTTTTATATCAAGGAAAAGGACTATAAAGGCACCCTTCCCCAAGTAGAAGGGTAATAAAAGTGCCCATCCCCAAGAGAAATGCTATTAAAATAACTCTAAGCAATGGGAAATGGTATTAAAATTATCCTTATGAAGGGAAGGGGTATTAATAGTACACTTCTCGAAGGGAACTGGTGTTAAAAGTACCCTTCGCGAAGGGAAAAGGTATTAAAAGTACTATTCCCAAAGGGAAAGGGTATTAAAAGTACCATTCTCAAAGAGAAAGGGTATTAAAAGTACCCTCCCCGACCGGTAAGGGTATTAAAAGTATCCTTATCGAAAATAAAGAATTTTAAAAGTACCCTCTATAAGGCAAAGAGTATTAAAAGTACTTTTTCCGAAAGGAAAGGATATAAAGTACCCTTACCAAGGGTGTTTTTAAAAAGAGGGAAAGGATATTAAAAGTTCCCCTCCTGAAGGAAACAGGTATTAAAAGTAAAATTTTCGATGAGAAATGGTATTAAAAATACCCTTCCCTAAGGGAAAGGTTACTTTAAGTACACTTCCCCAAGGAGTAATACCCTTACCGGAAGGAAAGGCAATGAAAAGTACCATTGTCTGAGGGAAAGCGTATCAAAACTACCCTTGCCGGAAGAAAAAGTTATTAAAAGTACCCTTGTTGAAGGGAAAGGGTATTAAAATTACCCTTGCCGAAGGGAAAGGGTATTAAAAGTACCCTTCCGGAGGAGAAGTGCATTAAAAGTTCCCCAAAAAAGGATATTAAAAATACCCTTGACGGAGATAAAATTTATCAAAAGTCCCCTTCCCGAAGGCAAGGGGTATTAATTCTACCCTTCCCAAAGGCAAGGGGTATTAATTCTACGCTTTCCGAAGGGAAAGGACATTAAAATTATTCTTCCCGAAGAGTAAGGTTATTAAAAGTACCCGAGGAAAATGGAATTAAAAATACCCTCGCCGAAGGCAAAAGGTATTAGAAAAACCTTTCCCGAAAGAAAGGGGTTTTAAAAATTACCCTTCCCGGAGGGAAAGGGTATCAAATATACCCTTCCCGAAGGAACTGATATTAAAAGCACCCTTCCCGAAGGGATCTGGTGTTAAAAGTACCCTTGTCGATGGGAAAAGTTATTGAGAGTACCCTTCCTGTTTGCTGGACAGTAAATTAAACTTAAAATCCAACATTTTGGGAAGGGCAAGAAAGGCCACTCTTGCATTATACACCTGCAAGAGAGCCATTGGCAAAAGTTGGGGGTTTGGACCGCGTGTCATGCATTGGATATATACTGCAGTTGTCAGACCTGTAATGCTATATGGTGTTGTGGTCTGGTGGATGGTGCTTCAAAAATCCACTTACTGCTCAATACTTAACCGGGTCCAAAGGATGGCTTGTTTGTGCATCACAACCGCACTGAGGACAACACCATATGATGCACTGAATTTAATGCTACATCTTATGCCTCGGACATTGTGGCTACTCAAATTGCAGCGACCACTGCCGTGAGGTTAAGGGAGTTTTCTCATTGGTCATGTGGCGGCTACGGACACTGTGTTATCCTTGATACAATATCTGATGTTCCTGGCAGTGTGTATTACACCCTGTCTGAGCAGCTTTTTGATAAAAATTACTGTACAACTATTCCTAATAGAACCGATTGGAACTACGATATCCCTGGTAACAGAAGTTATTGTACATAGACTTCTATATGGATGCTTCCAAACTAAACGACCAAGTGGGCTTTGGGATGTACTCTAAAGATCTAGAACTGGTCATATCGAAGAGTTTATCCGACCACTACAATGTGTGTATCAGGCGGAGATCCTTGCAATTAAGGAAGTGGTGGAATGGCTAAGATATAATGTCTTAACGACGATTGGCATAAACATCTTCTCAGACAGCCAAGCAGCCATCAAATCCCTGGAGAACGTATTTCTGAACATAAAAACCGCCCTCGACTGTCGCAGATCCCTCAACGAGATGGCTGAACAGTTCAAAATTCACCTGTTCTGGGTGCCAGGCCACAGTGATATCCCAGGGAATAGACTAGGAACTACCCTACACATTCCAGGGATACTGGAATCTGTTGGTTTGCTTCTAGCGACATGTAAGCTAAGTTTTCAGGACCAGGCCCGAAGGACAGCGAATGATAGATGGTTACAAAGAGGGGACTGAGAGTATTCCAAAACTATTTGGCCTAATCTAGACTTGAAGACGTCATTTGCTTTGCTGTCATTGGCTAGAACAGATGTCTCAGTCATTGTGTCCGTCATGACAGGTCACTGTCTAATCGGAAAACATGCTGACGGACTAAAGGTTGCCAGCAACGACTTTTGCAGAAGCTGTGGGGACATCAAAGAAGAAGAGACTATATAACACCTTCTGTGTGTTAGGTTCTCATTTCTTTGAGAAATTGTCTGATTTAGCGGATGTGAACATTCGCAATTTATTGGGGCTTTTTAAAGCAATCTGGATGGTTCAACGGTAGGAACTAGAAGGTATCTTCTTCTGTTCCTGTGGCATCACAATGGACGAAAACTTCTAAGTTAGTCTGATGGTGGACTGCCACTTAAACCTAACCTAATCTTCCCCAAGCAAAATGGTATTAAAAAGGGTACTAGGGTATTAAAAGTACCCTTTCCGCAGGGACAGGGTACTTCCCCCTTTCCACAGGGGGAAGAGGAAAAGGGTATTAAAAGTACCCTTTCCAAATCTACACTGATAGAAAAATGACGGACATTCTATATCAAAAACATGATAGTCTCTTGTGTGGAAAACGATACTGTGTTGGTGTATTCATATGAAAACCACTTCTCGGAATCAATGGATATGAATCAATTGCTGAATACAAATATTGAGGTTGGTCACGTTGTAACATTACTTTTTGTAATTATTAACATAAATGATCGAAATAAAATTAGATTAAAATTATTTAATTGTTTTTTTTTTTTGGTTCATTAGAGGGTGGAATAATCAACAACGGATTATTTGTACTAAAACCAATCACGGTCTGGTGCTTAAACAAAAAACAGATTGGTATTAAAACCAATATCAGTTTTGTAATAAGGCTTATACCGAACGGTACTAATCATTTTATGTTTTATCCAACCCATCCAGTATTGTTTTTGTACCATACGGTGTTGCTTTACTATCAATACCATGTGGTACTGAAATGAGCACGTTTGGTATCAATTTTTCTTTGGGTGCATTTATGTTTAAATAGATGTAAGTCATATATGAACCTATCTCTCTAATTAACTTCCTAAGTTTTAAATAAAAGGAGATTATTTTTTCTTTGCTGAAATGTTGCATGATGACTTCTATTGAGACCTCCCACATCTATGGCAAGTAGGTTCCGAGAGATCCATGCTTAGTATACGAGTAGCTCCTATAAAAACCTATTTGGCTTCCTAAGCCTCGAAAAAAAGCATATGTATCTTATCATAGTTGGTAAAATTTTGAGCAAAGGTGATAATGATTACATGTATAGTCCGAATATGATTCTTTGTTGTTTTGTTTTTTTTTTTTTGGCTATGCATTCTTAAAATTACCTTTAAGTACTACCAAAAAATTAATGCCATCCCTGTTGGTAATATTCTGTTAATAACTCAATTGCATTGGTTATGACATGCACATCCACAAAAGCCTGAAGGGTGTTTTGTTGCTGGTTTCCATGTCCCATATCCGTGGCCGTGTCTCTGTTAAGTGTTTTTGTTTGTCGGTGGCTTATTGGTGTGGCCAACATCAAGTGGTGCCCGCCCGTAATTCGACTTGATCCGAAGGCAAGTGTTTCCTCCTTCCACAACTCATACCCCTTCAGCCGTCATAATCATAAAAATCCCGCAAAAACATTGGTGTGTAATTGATTCGATATCAGACGAAAAATTATTCAAAGCTAAAAAGCATTTTTATCAACAGCAATTTGGAGAATTGTGCTTGAATTGGCGTCTGTGTTACAAGTGCACAAGTAGACTGTTGGCTTTCGATGAAGAAAACACATGGCCATTGTTGTCTATTAAAAATTATCTCTTCTATGCTATGCGATGCTACAATTAGAGCTATCTCTGCTTTTTTCGGATGTTTTCGTTTTTATGAAACTCCCCCTTTTTGAAGTGATTGGCTTGGTGTTAAATATAAAGCATTAATCTTCGATATATTCGACATCACCGTGGCGTGTGCCTGTTCTAAAATAAGATAGGCTATGCTGTGGGAAATTGTATCATTATTACCATATCTAGTGACAAAGGTTAGGTAATGTGCCTAATTAAGCAGAAAAATGTTTTTTGAAACCCACCACCATAATTTGCCTTATTGTGTTTTGACTATTTAAATCGTCCAAGAGCTAAAAAGGTTAAATAGGAAGGAGTTGATGAACAGCATTTGCTACTGAGTTTATTTAAAACAAGAAAAGCGTGCTAAGTTTGACCGGGCCGAATCTTGGGAAGCCATAGATTCTGTTAAAAATTTATACAAAATAAATTTAGTTGGAGGGCATAATTTTATTGTACATACCAAACTTCAGTCAAACCAGCAAAAATTAAAACTTCTAGGAACCGAACAAGGATGATCGGGAGACAAGGGAGCTATATCAGGTTATAGACTGATTTGGACCGTATTTGACACAGTTGTTGGAAGTCAAAATAGAACACCGCATGCAGATTTCAGACAAATCGTACAAAAATTGCGGCTTGTAAGGGCTCAAAAAATCAAATCGGGAGATCGGTTTATATGCGAGCTATACCAGATTATAGACCGATTCCGATCGTGCTTGACACAATTGATGGAAGTCAAAACAGAACACCGCATACAAAATTTCAGCCAAATCGGACAAAAATGTCGGCTTGTAAGGGTTCAAGAAGTCAAATGGGGTGATCGGTTTATATGGCAGGTATATACACTACATGCAAAATTTCAGTTAAATCGGACAAAAACTGCGGATTGTAAACGCTTAAGAAGTCAAATCGGGAGATCGGTTTATATGGGAGCTATATCAGCTTATAGACCGATTTGATCCCTACTTGACTCAGTTGTTGGAAGCCATAACAGAACGCTACAGGCAAAATTTCAGCTAAATCGGCTTGTAAACGCTCAAGAAGTTAAATCGGAAGATCGGTTTATATTTAAGCTATATCAGGTTATAGACCGATTCGGACCGTACTTGGCACAGTTTTTGAAGGTAAACCCAGAACACTACATGCAAAATTTCACCCAAATCGGAAAATTGCGGCTTCCAGGGACTTAAGAATTTAAATCGGGAGTTCGGTTTATATGGGAGCTATATCTAAATCTGAACCGATATGACCCATTTGCAATCCCCAACGACCTACAACAATAGTAAGTATCTGTACAAAGTTTCAAGCGGCTGGCTTTCGACCGCTATCGTGATTTCGTCAGACGGACGGACGGACATGACTAGGTCCACTCTGAACGTCGAGACGATCAATATTATATATACCTTTTGGGGACTTAGACGAATATTTCGAGGTGTTATAAACGGAATGACTAGATTAGTAGACCCCCATCCAATGGTGGTGGGTATAAAAAGTTTTTCGTGATGGTAGTATTAATCAAAATGGCAACGTGATGAATTTCCAAACATCGCACGGTGGGATAGATACCAAAAAAAAAATAGTAAAAAGATTTGAAATTTGAGATTTGAAATGGTTAAAGCTGAGGTGTTATGGAGATCAAGTGCAAAATTTTAAGGTCCCAAGGGGTCCGGGCGCCTCTTGACCGGCCCCTAAATTTGGTCACCTCGGCATTTCGAAAAATTGTTCGGGCTGCCGAATCGTCATTTTTGCTCCGTTTTTCAAAATTTGCTGAAGTTTTGCTGGGTGGTGCTCACAAAAATCCCTAAGAGCTCCTAGAAAAGGAGTATGACCGCTGTCCCGCCCATGATATTAAAATTGTTCTGGGAAATTTAATTGCGAAAATGGGGAGGGAAAATATCTTTGGCCCAACAGTCGAAAAATTTAGCCCACACGAAGAAACTTCCGATAATGGATTGAGGCTAATGGAATTCGCCGTGGCAATGAACATGGTAGTTAGCAGTACCAAATTCCAACACACGGCCACATGGATGTCGCCGATCAAAACAGGAGAAACCAAATAGATAATGTTGTAATAGATAGAAGGTATTTAACCAGCGTGTTAGATGTACGGTCGATACGAGGGGTGAACATCGATTCGGATCATTACCTGTTGTAAGAAGGTAGGTTCGCACCCGTCTTAGTGATCTGACACTGCACGCAAGTTGGACATAGAAAAGCTGCAAACACAACAGATGGCAACGGCATATTCCACGCGACTGACCCAATTGCTTTATGAAAGCACTCCTTATCTCGATGATATAATGGCGCAGTGGCAATCCATTGACCACTCCATGGAAAATGCCGAGATATCTGTACATGGGTACAGGAAACCTCCCCCAAAGAACCCATGGTACGACCAAGAGTGTCGAAATGCTACTGAAGCCAAGAATGCGACCTTGCAATCAGTAGCAACACGCCAGATAAAGGAGAGCTTTCGGGAGAAAATGATAGAGGAGAAACGTCTATTCCGAAGAGAGAAAAAGAAAATGAAAAGACGTGAGTGTGAGCGAATTGGAATGTACAGGAGTCAGAATGAAGTCCAGAAATTCTGCCAAAGATTTTAACATCAATCCGTTATCATACAGTGTTGCTTTACTATCAATACCGTATGGTACTGAAATAACCACGTTTGGTATCAGATTTTTCCCTGGGTGTATGCGTTCTTCTTCTTTTAGTTTTGTCAATTCGTTTGAATGATGACCCCATGTGTTTTAATAAACTAAGCGAGAAAACCCGCTTACTGTTTAAATAAAACACCACTATTATGTACATGTACGAGAAACAGTGAGCATACGTGTTTACTAGTCCACCACTGGTGTATACGCATGGCACACTATTCACAAAAGGAGACATGCTGCTTACCTTTGCCGGCACATAGTGGGCCAAACGGCGAAAAAATTGGAAATAAATCCATAGATAAACTTTTATCTGTTGATCTGAGCGGTAAAAAATGTTCTAGATAATTGAAAAGAAGGACTAAGGCTTTCAGGAAAACGGCGTTGTTCTATATTTTTAACACAGAGTAAAATACAGGGTGTCAAAGTTGACCACTTCCACTTCTCCTTCCTTTAAGTGCTATGACTTTCGATCTTCTGAACCGATTTGCAAGTCTTAGGGCTTGGCGAAATCTTAAAAACATGTATAATTCATGCCATTGTGTACCGTTAAGGAGGAATGAATAATTTAATTTAAAAAGTCAAAATGTTGCCTTTGTTTTTTTCAGTGTTTTCTTAATAACTCCATAAATTTTACAGAAATAGTGTCAGTATATGTATGCACAAAATAAAAAGGAATCATGTTTCGTGAAAGCCTACGTCCTCCTCTACGATTGCTTCAACATTTTTTATCGCTCAAATCAACAGGTAAAAAGTTGTGGACTTATTTACAATTTTTTCGCCGTTTGGCCTACTGTGCGAAGGCATACATATTATGCATCTGTCATCGGGAGCAGTAACTGCAGCATTTGGAAAGATGGAAGAGGAGTCAGTGTAAAGGGGCCTGGCAGTATATGGAGATATAACGAAGTGGATGGAATCAGCGCTCGATACGACCTGTGAATGCGGGCCGACTGATTTTGAGATAATCAGCACCACCTTTAGCGAAACGGACAACAACAGTTATGAAATAAGACAATGAATATGTTAGTTAATATATGCTTCCTTGGATAGGCATATATTAGATTGGGATATAACGATGTTATTATAGCTGTGAACTTTAATTCCTTTAATACTTCTAATATTTCGCTCTATGACCAAATATCTGCCCCTTGTTTCTCAATACATGATTTGATTTATCTAGCTTTCAATTTCACTGTGTCAAAGACAATAAAGAAGTTTTTGAACCGCGACTTCAAAAATGTTGAACATTCTCCCTTAGAAGAAAGGATTCAGGAAGTCTATTGGAATGGGATACATGATCTTATATCTGGCGATGAGAAATGTAGCTTTCTTCAAAATAACATTGTACGTATCTAAGATGCAACAGTCCCCAATCGGACTAAGATGAAGAAATCAGATACTAAGTCTTGGTTTAATTTCACTATTAGGAATTTTACTCATAACAGGGACCTAGCCTACTCCAGGTGGAAACATTTTAAAACGCCCCAACTTCATGAGGAATTCCGCAGGGTAAGAAATAAAGTTAATGCACTCATTAGTGATGCCAAATTACTATTCATTCAAGTCAAATGCTATTGGTCTTGATAACATTGACCCAAGATTCATTAGAATATTGGGTCCTTACCTTCTACTTTATTTTACTCATCTCTTTAATTCAATTTTAATCACCAGTGCATATCCGACTTATGGGAAAAGATCAAAAATAATCCCAATCCCAAAATCGAATAATGATTTCCGTCCCATTTCTATAATACAATATGTTACCTCTCGAGAAGATTTTGCATAAACAAATGTCCGAATATCTCCATCATGAATCTTTGTTGTCCGATCATGTCCATCATAGTTGCGTTAGTGCATTAGTTGAAGTTTCAGAATCAATTAGAAGCGAAATTGATGATGGCAATGTTAGTTCTCTCGCTCTACCAGATCATGCAAAGGCTTTCGACTCGGTTGATACTTCTATCAAATTGGTTCAATCATATCTTTGTAATCGGCAACAAGGGACTTCCACAAGGCTCAATAATTGATCCGCTTCTTTTTTCGCTCTTCTCAAACGATCTTCCTACTCAGCTGTTTCATAGCCAAATCCTTATGTATGCTAATGACTTTCAGTTATACCTCAGCGGCTCTGTTAATTATATTAGTGAATGTGTTACAACGAGGACCTGTCCTGTGTCTATAAGTGGGCTACAGCAAATGGGTTATTTCTGAATCCCCAGAAATCGAAAGAGATTGTTATTCACAAAAATAAAAGATTTAGTTTGCGAGACCTGGATATCACTATAAATCAATAGAAAATTGATATTGTGTCTAGTGCTAAGAATTAAGGTCTGATGTTTAACAGTTCTTTAACTTCAAATTAAATAAATGCTATAGCCGGGCAGACATATGCAACGCTGCGTGCACTGTGGTATAAAACATGGACTCACTTGGCTACTTCCCTTTATGGCTGTAGCTTCGGCAATCTACTTAGAACTAGATTTCTACTATTCTTACATAAAACCATTTGGAAGCAAACGCCTAAATACCTCTATGACAAATTAATATTTGCCCGATCTAGAAGGGATAGGAAACTCGTCCCTTTTAGAAGAACGAGCTTAGTATCTGAATGGTAGTTTTATACGAGTACCATACGTCTTCGGAATACTTCTCCTCACAATATCCAATATATCAACAACGCGTCAATTAAAAAAGCAACTTTCCATTTTTCTTCGAAATTAGCTGCTTTACAATTTTATTTTGTTTCTTTTAAACAATATTATTTTTTAGCCTATTCTAATTTTTTTTAGCTATTTCACAAAATTCTAAAGTTTATTTTCTATAATGATATTCGAAAATGTTTATTCCTTTAAAAATGTTTTATTATTTTTTAAGAAGGATATATGACTGTCCTATAAGCCTGCACTATAACTATAAGAATCTTGTTGTGTAGGTATTCATAAAATAAATAAGAGTTTTTCAAAAAATAGTAATTGGACAGTCATCTGCAGAGTAATATAAGAATCAACCAGCGATAAAAATTTGGAACGGATTGTCATGTCTGTTAGTAAATAGGAAATTAAATTTGGAGATAGCATCTTTATTTTAAAGTTTTGGTTCTTTGGATCGTTTTCATTGCTAAAATCCTACGAATAAGGAAAAATCTTAAATTTTTGGCCAACAATTTATTCAGTGTATATGGCTGCGAAGCATGCATACTTGTGAGCTAAAGCTTGCGAGTGTTTGAGAGAAAGATAATGCATTGTTGGAGAAACTCGAAGTCGTATGAACAACGATGGTACCACCGTAGCTTAGACGTTAGCATACCCGCTTTGACGCTGTAAGCTTTGGTTTAAATCCCAGCGAGAACATGAGAAAACAATTTTTAACGCTGGTTACTCCACTTGTGAGGCATTTGCCTTAGGTAATCAGCAATGTAAGCTTCTCTACTAAAGTGGTGTCACTCTGCGGCAAGCCGTTCGGTCTCAGCAATAAAAAGGAGGTCTCTTATCATTGAGCTTAAACTTGTATCGGACAGCACTAATTTATATGAGAGAATTATCCTGGCTATTTGTTCATGGACAAATTTGCATGAACAACGAGCTGTATGATGACTTTGACCTATTCAAACATATCAAAATACAACTATTAAGTTGGCTTGTCCATGTTGTCGGAATTAATAGAGAATCCCCAGTGAAGATACGATTTACACGAAAATATTTCTAATATCCACCACCGAAGGATAGCGGTATATTCATTTTGTCATTCCATTTGCAACACATCGAAATATCCATTTCCGACCCTATAAAGTATATATATTCTTGATCAGCGTAAATATCTAAGACGGTCTAGCCAAGTCCGTTCGTCTGTCTGTTGAGTCTTTTAAAAGTCTTTAAAAATAGAGATATTGAGCTGAAACTTTGCACAAATTCTTTTTTTGTCCATAACCAGGTTAAGTTCGAAGATGGGCTATATCGGACTATATCTCGATATAGCCCCCATATAGACCGATTCACCGACCTAGACCTATAAAAGTGTGTTGTGTTAGGCCAGTCGACATTATTCTTCAAATTGGCCCAAATAGGTCCAGATTTGGATATAGCTCCCATATAGACCGATCTCTCGATTTAAGGTCTTTGGCCCATAAAGAGCGCATTTATTGTTCAATTAAGCCATAATTTGGACGGTGAGTTATGTTAGGCCCTTCGACGTCCATCTTCAATTTGGCTCAGATCGGTCCGGTTAGGCCTCTCAACATCTTTCTGCAATATAGTACTGATCGGTGCAGATTTGGATATAGCTGTTATATAAACCGATCCCTCAATTTAAGGTCTTACTTTACTTTTATTTTAATTGGCTATGACAGAATATTTGTTCCACTAGCCGAACGTAGAATAGCGTCCCAAGCGCCTCGATCTTCTGCGCTCATTCTTAGATCTCTGATACCAAGTTTCGAGGTGTCTCCCACCACTTGATCTTTCCATTGGGCTTTTGGTCTTCCCGGTTTCCGTGTATCACCGTGTTTGCCTTCAAAAGACTTCTTTACTGGAGCTTCTTCGTCCATTCCGACAACATGACCTAGCCAACGCAGCCATTGTAATTTGATGCGTGTATCTATGCTATCGCTATTTAAGGTCTTGGGCTCATAAAAAGCGCATTTATTATCCGATTAAGCCATAATTTGGGACAGTGAGTTGTTAGATTTAAGGTCTAAGGTCCATAAAAGGCGCATTTATTGCCCGATTTAGCCAAAATTTGGGACAGTGAGTTGTGTTAGATCCTTAAACATTCGTCTTTAATTTGGCCCATATTTGAATATAGCTGTCATATAGACCGATCTCTCGATTTAAGGTCTACGGTCCATAAAAGGCGCATAAATTGTCCGATTTAGCCAAAATTTGAGGCGATGAGTTGTGTTAGGCCCTTCGACATCCTTCTTCAATTTGGTCCAGATCGGTTTATATTTGGATATATCTGCCATATAGACCGATCTCTAAATTTTAAGGTCTTGGGCCCATAAAAGGCGCAATTATTCTCCGATGCCGCCGATATTTGGAACAGTGAGTTGTGTTATGCCTTTCGATATCTTTTTGCAATATGGCGCAGATCGGTTCAGACTTGGATATAGCTGCCATATAGACCGATCTCTTGATATAAGTTTTTCGGGCCCATAAAAGGCGCATTTATTGTCCGATTTCGCCGAAATTTGGGACAGTAAGCTGCGTTAGGCTCTTCGACAACTTTCTGCAATTTGGCCCAGATTGGTCTAGATTTGGATATAGCTGCCGCATAGACCCATGGCCCCATAAAATTTACATTTATAATCCGATTTCGGTGAAATTTGACACAGCCGTGTCGTATATGGTTCAGATCGGATTTGGATATGGTTACCAAAAATACCAATATTTTGTTCTACAAAATTGAACAATTACATGTACTAATAAGACCACTCAATTCCGTGTAGAATTTGGTCCAAATCGGACCATTTTTCGGTATTACTGCTATGGTGACATAATTTATACATTTTTCACCGGATTATGACGAAAGTTGGTTTACATATATGCCCGAGGTGGTGGGCAACCAAAGTTCGGCCCGGTCGAACTTAATGCCTTTTTACTTGTTTTCTTTCTTGAATACCACACGGCTGAAAGAAACACCTGATACTTCTAATTCAAAGACTTACAATTACCGTATCTTGTTTCTTTTTTAAATGCTCATCTTTAAAACAACTTGTATTTTTTATTATTAAATATTTATGTTTTTAATTTTATTTCAGTCTGCAAATCGTCAAAGTAAAGGAAGAACTGGTTGGCCACAAGATGTTTGGGCTTCCGAACTTATTCCAGAGCAAGAGTAATTAATACATACATACGTCGAAAATTCCCTACAATGGTTCTGATATTGTATACATCTTAAAACCTATGGATTCCTTAATTTATTATTCCTTAAATAAAAAAGAACAAAGTCTCGTAGTTTTAAAACAAATAAACAATTCAAAATACAAGGTGTAAACAATTAAAGCTTAATTCTTGGTAAATTAACGAATTCATTTGAATGAGTCTGTGTAAGTATAGCATTATAAACATTTAACAGGTAAACATTATCCTTTATCTACTATTTAAACAAATTGCAAACATTACAGGAAGAGAAAACGATTATAATTTAGGACTAACCAAATATTATATATCTTTCATAACGGATAGCATAAATATGTAGATTACTTTTTGGAATCAGTTTCTCTATGAGAACAAAATTTTTCGCGAGAGAAAAGCATCGATTGTCAATAAGTCAAATCGGAAAAAAAGATTTATATATGAAGTAGCCTTTCATCCAGCTATGATTCCATATCTGGTATAGATGTTGGAAATCAAAATGGAACTTGGCATGTAAACTTCAAGCCAAATCTAATCATAATAGGTCCTCCATGTTCACTCTTAACCCTCCGATGGTTGAGTCATCCGTTGCATTTTTTCACATATTTTTTTTAGGTTTGATTTATTATTATTCACTAATTATGCATGCATAATGAATGTTAAAAAAAAATTTAATGTTATACATTATTAATTTTTTATGAAAAATTCCTAAAAAACTATTGTTGTGTAGATTGTCCCTCGTCCAACATATTATGCATCGATGCATAAGTGTTGAATGTTTTGTACAATCTGTATTGGTACAGGAATTGCAATAACCCTTGTTTTCCGCTGCCGTCCATACTCAGAACGGCATAGGCGACATGACGATCGGTTCGTTCTAGACGCAAACGACGGTGCAGCTCCTTCTGCCGGTCTTGATAATATCTAAACAGAAAAAAATTATGTAGTTATTCTGCTTTTGAACATTAGAATTGTGTTTTCCTACTTTTAAATGCTTCCATTCCATTCCGTTCCGTATCCTTGGATATGCGGTTATGCAGTTGTTCAGCGCTCGTTCCTCTATATTTGGTAGTACCAATTGTTTTGTTAGCATCAGTAGGAATGACCGTCGTCTGTCACTTCTTTTTATTGGCTTCATCTCGTTGTATGAAATAAATGCAGCAATGTCCACCATATAATAAAACATGACCAATGGCGAGCGGTTTTTTGAGCGCTTGCATGTATATGTATATGCCAGATTCTTGTTTGAACCGTTGTATTGTTATTTTACTCCGACGTATTGTTATTTTACTCCGCAAGAATTTTCCCGTAACTCGTAATAGGTCATTATTTTTGGAAGAAAAATTTAAGTCACTCAAGGATTGCTGAGATAGAGGTATCCATTAGCCGGTTGATGATCTGCGTCTGTTTCCAGTGGAGCGGCAGATCTAGAGCCCGGGAGTAGGCTTAGAATGGACTCCAAAAGGGCGAACAACAGTAAGATGGGTCCAAGAACTTACGCTAATGTTGCCAGGGACAGTTTGGTAATGGCAGTTGTCGACAAGGGAGAAGAACAGGGCTGCATACCTAGAAATTGGAGTGGGGTAGTCTATGGACTGTCATCAGTAAACTCCAGAGTTCTTGCGGAATTTCTTGGGTCTCCTCCAGTTTGTGACGATGCAGGCTGGTATCGAGGTCGATACAGACTAATTGCCTTCGGGGATCAACGCTCAATTGAAATGTATCGTTGTGCGCAAAAAAAGATTGGTGAGAGGTAGGAGGATTTGATGTGCTTCGTATCTAGGAACTATGGGTGTGTGGAGGAATGATTCGTGGACTAAGAATTCCGGGATTTAAACTACTCAAGAGTACGGGGAATGGGTGACACAGAGCCTGTATTCTCGCAGGAGTAGTCTAAATGTTTTTCTTCCCCCACTGAAGATTTAGTAATAGCCAGCCTTGAAATAAAAAAATCTCATTACTGGCTTCCTTCCCTATATATGGCACACGATTCGGTTATGCCGCCTTCAAACCTTAAGTTGCTGATTGAAAACGCTTCTGCAGGGAAGAAGAGCCTCATTGCAGGAAGTGATGCTAATGCACATCACCAGATACATGACAATCCCATGGCAGCCGGTTTTACGTACCAGATTGACCCGATGGAGTTCTTCATCGGCAAGGGCTGCCGCCTCAGTGTATAACACTCTGCTACAACAACAACCAGATATGGGGAAGTTCAGATGTCAACGAAAGAGGTGAGCTGCTTATCGAATATATTATGAGTTGCAATCTGGCGATTTGTAATAAAGGGGATAAACCGACCTTTATTACCAGGAACAGGTAGGAGGTACTAGATATTACCTTTGTATCCGAAGATATAATCTCAAGAATATACGCCTTGGAGAAAATACTGTAGAAGTGGTCCCTCGGCTAAACAGGCGGATTGGGATAAATTTCGGCACAAATTCTGCACGTCTATCCTTTCTAGACCAGAAAAGGAAGTGGGAACTGGGGAGGATATAGATATAATGGTCAAGCGGATCACGAAGGCCCAGAATGACTCGCTTGTGCCAGCATGTCCTAGTGCCAAGTCAAGAGGCACACAGCGACCGCCATGGTGGACCCCAGAGCTAGTTGGTCTAAGGAAGGACTGGAGAAAACTCTTCAACAGAGCGAAAGCCACAAAAGCACCATACGATTGGAGCATTTATAAGGCTGAGCTAAGAAAATATAGGGGCGAGCTGAGAAACGCGCATAACAAATACTGGGTGAAGTTCTGCAGCTCCGTGGGGGGTACATCTGAGGACTCTAGGCTAAGGAAGATTCTGTCCTGTAGACCCATTACGGTGGGGTATATTCAGAAGTCAGAGAATGTATGAACAATGTCTAGTGAGGAAATACCAGAACTACTGCTTGATACATATTTCCCGGGAAATTCTCCAACAGACAACATGGCGCCAGAAGAAGTAGTCACTGGTATGCATTTATCAGAGGTTATTAGGGCAATTGTGTCTGAGCCGAAAATCCCTTGGGCGATAAGAAGTTTCGACTCCTTTAAGTCGCCAGGCCCTAATGATGTATCACCGGTTGAATTACATGCTGTGTCTGATAGACTGGTTCCTCGGCTGAGGGAGATATACTCTGCTTGTATCAGCATGTGGGATAGTGGGACACGAAGGTCATTTTCCTTCCGAAAGCAGGAAAACCTTACCACACGAAGGCGAAAGATTTTCGTCCTATTAGTATGTCATCCTTTATGCTGAAGATTCTTAAGAGGGCAAATTTCCCTGAAGATCGCCTGTCTCGGCAGCAGCATGCATATAGTAAAGGCAAATCCACTGAAACAGCCTTCACGACCTAGTCGACTACATATAAGGTTTTCTCGCTGTCAAGGAATATACAATGGTAGCATTTCTTGACATTGAAGGTGCTTTCAATAATGCAAAACCAATTTCAATCATGAAGGAGTTTCTAAACATTAAAAGATGCATTACGACAGGCTTGGGATCTGTGGATCTAAAAAGATGGGTCAGCAGAGGAGTACCTCAAGGAGGTATACTGTCTCCTTTACTTTGGAAAAATGCCATTAACAATATATTATTGTCTCTGGAAGAAAAAGGTTTAAAAGTTTAGGGGAAAGACTCTAAGGGATATAATTCAGGAAGCTCTACATGCAACAGCGAAGTGGGTTACCAAAAGTGGTCTAGGCGTAAATCCGTGCAAGACAGCAGTAGTTCTTTTCAGCAGGAGATACAAGTTACATACAGAGGCACCTGTCTCCTTGGGAGGAGAGAATTTTTCATTTACAGAAAGCTCGAAATAACTGGCTGTTTTGCTGGACAGGAAATTGAACTTCAAATCCAACATTTTGGAAAGGGCAAAGAAGGCAACGCTTGTCCTGTACATCTGCAAGAGAGCCATTGGCAAAAGTTGCGGGCTTTGACCGCGCGTCATGTACTGGGTATATACTGCAGTTGTCAGACCTATAAAGCTATATGGTGTTGATGTCTGGTGGACGGCGCTTCAAAAGTCCACCTACTGTTCAATAGTTAACCGGATCCAAAGGATGGCTTGTTTGTACATCACATACGTACTGAGGACGACACCATCTGATGCACTGAATTCAATGCTACACCTAATACCTCTGGACATTATGGCTAGACAAATTGCTGCGACTACTGCCGTGAGGCTAAGGGTGCTTTCTCTTCGATCGTGTGGCGGCAACGAACACTGTGTTATCCTTGATAAAATGTCCGATGTTCCAGGTAGTGTAGAGCAGCTTTTTAATAAAATGCACTGTATCACTATTCCTGATAGAACCAATTGGAACTACGATATTCCTGGCAATAAAAGTTACATAGACTTCTATAGGGATTGTTCTGAACCAGGCGACCAGGTGGGCTTTGGGGTTTACTCTAAAGATCTAAAACTGGTCATATCGAAAAGGTTACCCGACCACTGTAGTGTGTATCAAGCGGAGATACTTGCAATTAAGGAAGTGGTGGAATGGCTAAGATATAATGTCTTAACGACGATTGGCATAAATATCTTTTCAGACAGCCAGGCAGCCATTAAATCCCTCGAGAACGTATTTCTGAACACAAAAACCGCCCTCGATTGACCCAGAATTCCCAACGAGATGGCTGGACAGTTCAAAATTCACCTGTTCTGGTTATCGGGCCACAGTGATATTACAAGGAATTGTAAAGCGGACGAGCTCGCGAGACTAGAAACTACACTACAAATTCCAGGGATACTGGTATCTGTGGGTATGCCTCTAGCGATATGTAAGCTAAGTTTTCAGAACCAGGTCCGAAGGACAACGATTGATAAGTGGTCACAAAGAGGGAGCTGTGAGCATTCCAAAACTATGCGGCCTTATCTAAACTAAAAGAGGTCTACTGCTTTGCTGTCATTGGCTAGAACAGACGTCTAAGTTAATGTGTCCGTCATGACAGGTCACTGTCTAATCGGAAAACATGCTGACAGACTGAAGGCTGCCAGCAACAACTTTTGCTGAAGCTCAGAGAACATCGAAGACGAAGAGACTATAGAACACCTTCTGTGTATGTGTACCGCACTAGCAGTCAGAAGAATTTCCACTTTCGGTTCTCATTTCTTTGAGAACCTATCTGATTTAGCGGATATGAACATTCGAAAGTTATTGGGTTTTTTAAAGCGATGTGGATGGTTCAACGGTAGGAACTAGAAGGCATCCTTACCTTCTTCTGTTCCTGTGGTATCACAATGGATGAAAACGTCTAAGTGAGTCTGATGGCAGACTACCACTTAAATTTCAGAAAGTTAACTTTACTATATATTGCAACTGGCGTGAACGGTTTATGTTTTCCAAAACCTTTTGAGCAAAACGAGTCAATGTAGATATTATATTGGGTTGCCCAAAAAGTAATTACGGATTTTTTAAAAGAAAGTAAATGCATTTTTAATAAAACTTAGAATGAACTTTAATCAAATATACTTTTTTTGCACTTTTTTTCTAAAGCAAGCTAAAAGTAACAGCTGATAACTGACAGAAGAAAGAATGCAATTACAGAGTCACAAGCTGTGAAAAAATTTGTCAACGCCGACTATATGAAAAATCCGCAATTACTTTTTGGGCAACCCAATAGAATTTGATCAGACATTTCGGTCAACATTTAATTCTGTTAAAATTTTTAAATTTTCATAAAATATTGAAACATTTTCCTACTCCGAGCCGCAATTAATACTTTTTATTTTCTCTATCATTGGCTCTTGGTGTCTATTGGGATATCATATAAATATCCATAAATAACCATTTGAAAAAACGGCATAGCCTGGTCGTTGAACTACTCATATAAACATTCTTCCTTACTTATGTATACAAATGACACTAATTTCGAAACATTTTTTTTTTTGGTTTAAAAAATTAATTTCGGATCTTTTTGAAATTCTCACACCTTAAATGTTTCCGTTTGACATTAGCGATACGTTTCCGTTAGACTTCCATGATCGTAACATAACACGTACTTAGTTGTGATGAAGTATTTCGCCTTAGAAAAATTCTATGATATCCAGCAGATAAAGTAAACAACGTTTCCGCAATATAATGCGTGCCTTAACTCGCGGCTATGTGTATAAACACATTCTAATTACCAGTGGAGAAAAATACTGATATCACGTGTTTATGTTATTTTTGAACTTCTGTCCTAGGGTTAAGGGCCAACCTTACTTTGGTAGTGTTAACTCTTGTCGATCCAATGTCATCGCTAATGAGTTAGGTTAGTGAGGTTTCGATTTGTGACCCGTGAAGGATGCTCAATGTAAAATGCCACATTAAAACTATATACCCACCACCATGGGATGGGAGTATACTAATCTAGTCATTCCGTTTGTAACAACTCGAAATATTCGTCTAAGACCCCATAAAGTCTAGATATTCTTGATTGTCTTGACGTTCTTAGTCGAACTAGACATGTCCGTCCGCCCGTCCGTCTGTCGAAAGCACGCTAATTTCGAAGGAGTCGAGCTAGCCGCTTGAAATTTTGCACAGATACAGATAGATAGGAAGACAAAGATGAGCAGACCAAGGATATTTTCTACGAGCACCTAGAGAGAGTATGTGACCGCTGCCCTGCCCATGATATTAAAATCGTTTTGGGAGATTTTAATGCGAAGATAGGGAAGGAAGACATTTTTGGTCCAACAGTCGGAAAGTTTAGCCTCTACGAGATAACGTCCAGTAATGGGTTGAGACTGATAGATTTCGCCGCGGCAAAAAACATGGTAGTTAGTTGCACCAGATTTCAACATAAAAATATTCACAAAGCCACTTGGCTGTCACCGTAGCGCAGAAGTTGGCATGTCCGCCTATGACGCTGAACGCATGGGTTCGAATCCTGGCGAGACCATTAGAAAAAATTTTCAGTTTCAATTGTAAGGTACTATGTAAAACTCCTCTGCAAAGAGGTGTCGCACTGCAGCAAGCCGTTCAGACTCGGCTATAAAAAGGAGGTCCCTTATCATTGAGCTTAAACTTGAATCGGACTGCACTCATTGATATGTGAGAAGTTTGCCCCTGTTCCGCAGTGGAATGTTCATGGGCAAAATTTGCATTTACATGGCTGTCACCCGATCAAAACACGAGGAACCAAATTGATCATGTTGCGACATATGGAAGGCATTCATCCAGCGTGTTAGATGTACGATCGATCCGTAGAGCAAATATAGATTCGGATCTTTACCTTGTTGCAGCAAAGGTTCGCACCCGATTGAACATGGCGAGGAAAGTACGATCTGATACTGCACGGAAGCTGGACATTGAAATGCTGCAAACACAACAGATGGCAGCGGCATACTTCACTCGACTGACCCAACTTCTTGTTTCAATGATATAATGGTGCAGTGTCAAACTATTTCCCACTCCATGGAAAATGCAGCGAAATCCGTACTTGGGTAGCGGAAGCCTCCTCCAAGAAACCTATGATACAACCAAGAGTGTCGAGATGCGACTGAAGCCAGAATGCGGCATATAGAGCAACGCTGCAATCAGTAGCAACGTGCCAGATGAAGGAGAGGTATCGGGAGGAAAAGGAGAGAGGAGAAACGTCTATTCCGCAAAAAGTAAAAGGAAATGGAAAGACAGGAGTGTGAGCGAATTGAGATGTGCAGGAGTCAGAATGAAGTCCGGAAATTCTACCAAAGAAGTAAACATCAAACCGATGGCTTTGGTGCAGGCACATCCTCCTGCAGAGACAAAGAAGGAAATCTGGTAACTGACACTGATAGCATGCTGAGGATATGGAAAGAACATTTAACCCATCTGCTAGTGTCCGACGTTGGCGACGAAGATGATACCGCAGAACCAATCAATGATGATGGTATAGAATGTTTACCTCCTAGTCAGAATGAGGTCCAGGTAGAAGTGACCCGACTAAAGAACAACAAGGCAGCTGGAACCGACGGGTTACCCGCTGTACTATTTAAGACCGGAGGCAACACGCTGATAAGGCTTATGCATCAGCTTATCTGCGCAATCTGGCTGGAATAACCCATACCCGATGATTGGAACCTCAGCATACTATGTCCCATACACAAGAAAGGAGACAAGACGGAATTTGCCAATTACAGAGGAATAAGTATCCTCCCCATCGCCTACAAGATACTCTCGAGCATACTGTGTGAAAGATTAAAACCTAAAGTCAATGAGATAATTGGGCCCTATCAATGCGGCCTTAGACCTGGTAAATCCACCCTGGACCAGATATACACCGAGGAGGACAAATCAACACCTACCATCTCTTTGTTGACTGCAAAGCCGCTTTCGATAGCCCTTTACGTTCAAAGGTATTTTAAGCCATGACTGAGTTTGGTATTCCTGAAAAACTAATAAGACTCTGCAGGATGACACTTGCTGATACGCGTTCCTCAGTAAGAATAGGAAAGAATCTCCCCAAACCATATAATACCAAACGAGGTTTCAGACAAGGAGACAGCCTATCGTGTGATCTCTTTAATATCCTGCTGGAGAAGATTGTCCGAGATGCAGATATGACACACTAATCACAAGAGAACAAATGCTACTCGCCTATGCAGATGTCATCGACATCATAGGTCGGTCACCGGAAGTAGTAACTGCAGCCTTTAAAAGAATCGAAAGACAACAGTGAAAATGGGTCTGGCAGTAAATGAAGATAAGACGAAATGAATGGTTTCGAAAACACCTTGCACAACCGAGCAGATAAAGAAAATGGAAAAGTTGGAAACCACAACTTTGAGATAGTCAGTAACTTTATCTACCTCGGCACCGCCGTAACCGAAACGAATGACACCAGTTTTGAGATAAAGTGAAGAATAATACTTGCAAACAGATGCTACTTTGGACTAAGTAAGCAGTTTAGAAACAAGACCACCTCTCGACAGACGAAGATTGCACTATACAAGGCACTGATACTACCCGTGTTGTTATATGGTTCTGAAGCATGGGTACTTGTGAAAGCAGATAAGGCAGTGCTTGGAGTATGTGAGAGAAAGATTCTTCGTAAAATATATGGATCAGTTTGCGTTAATGGAGAATATGGGCGACGTATGAACCACGAGCTGTATGAGCTGTGTGACGACGATAGCATAGTAACATGCATCAAAATACAACGGCTGCGTTGGCTGGGTCATGTTGTCAGAATGGATGAAGAAGCTCCAGCAAAGAAGTCTTTTGAAGGCAAACACGGTGGTACAGGGTGGCTGATGAATATTGCTACAATGATGAATATTGCTACATTTTTTTTTCGGTGTATGGAATACATTTTTCTTTTATTCATGTTAAATTAAATTATTAAATTAATTATTAAATTATTATTAATTAAATTAATTAATTAATTAATTAAATTAATTATTAAATTATTATTATTAAATAGAAAAAAAGTTATTACATTTTTTTTTGGTAGCGGCTTTCATCAGCCACCCTGTACACGCAAACTGGGAAGATGGAATCAAGTGGTGGGAGACACCTCGAAACTTGGTGTCAGAGATTTGAGAATGAGCGCAGAAGATCGAGACGCTTGGAACGCTATTCTACTTTCGTCTAGTGGAACAAATATTCTGTCATAGCCAATTAATTAAACAAACAACACAAACGTTGGGGATTGCAAATGAGCCATAACGGTTCAGATTTAGATATAGCTCCCATATAAACCGATCTCCCGATTTGAGTCCCTGGAAGCCGCAATTTTTGTCCGTGTGGACGAAAATTTGCGTGTGGTGTTCTGTTATGGCTTCCAACAAGTGTGCTAAGTAATCGGTCTATAACCTGATATAGCTCCCATATGAACCTACCTCCCGATTTGACTTCTTGAGCCCTTATAAGCAGCGATTTTTATCCGATTTGACTGAAATTTTACATGTAGTGTTCTGTTATGACTTGAAATTTCGCATGTAGTTTCCGGTTTGGCTGGAATTTCGCATGTAGTGTTCCGTTATAACTTGCAACAACTGTGCCAAGTACGGTCCAAATCGGTCTATAACCTGATATAGCTACCATATAAACCGATCACCCGATTTGACTTCTTGAGTCCTTACAAGCCGCAATTTTTGTCATATTTTGGTGAAATTGAGCATGTAGTGTTTTGTTAGGACTTTCAATAACTATGCCAAGTACGGTTCAGATTGGTCTATAACCTGATATAGCTCCCATATTAACCGATCTCCCGATTTGACTTCTTGAGTCCTTACAAGCCGCAATTTTTGTCTTATTTGGGGCCAAAATTTTGCATGCGGTGTTCTGTTACGACTTCCAACAACTGTGCCAAATATGGTCCAAATCAGCCGCATGTAAAGTGGTTTCTCGATCATCCTTGTTCGGTTCCAAGAAGCTTTCATTTTTGCTGGTTTGACAGAAGTTCGGTTTTGACTTCTTGAGCTTCTAGAGGACGCAATTCTTTTCCGAATTGGCTGAAATTTTGCACGTGGTGTTTTGGTATCACTTCCGACAACAATGTCAGGTATGGTTTAAATCGGTTGATAGTCTGATATAGCTGCCATACAGCCCGACCTTGGGTCTTGACTTCTAGATCTAGCTGAAATTCTTATCCATTTGGCTGAAATTTTGCATGAAGTGTTCTATATAAATATAAACCGATCTTGGGTCTTGACTTCTTGAGCTTCTAGAGGGTGGTATTTTGTTTTGACTTCCAAATCAATCCATATCCTGATATAGCCGCCATATAAACCGATCTCCCGATTAGGCTTCTTGGGCTGCTAGAGGGAGCAATTCTTATGCAATATGGTTGAAATTTTGCATATGTTGTTTTGGTATGGCTTTCAACATCTGCTCCAAGTATGGTATAAATCGGTATATAACCTGATATATATATCGATGGTGGAGGGTATATAAGATTCGGCCCGCCTGAACTTAACACGCTTTTACTTGTTTTTTTTTTTTATTTTTGGTTAAAACACATTTTGCAGAATATATATGAAGCGTTCATTTCACTTGCTACCTTAAAAACAATCAAAAAGACACTCAACTGTTTAGAAACAACATAAAATTCAAAATAAAATTCTTTAAAACTACAGTGAGGTAAAAAAGTTTTCGATATACATACAAGGGCGATACCTTTTTGACATTTTTTCTTAAGAATTATTTCTTGTTGAGCGAGGGAATCATATTTTGCCTATTAATGACTAAAAAAGCGTTTATTCCAATTAAATTAAAAAGTGTTACGCACAAATCATTTGAAATTATATTTTTTTGAAAAAAATTAAATTTTTTCTTTTTGTTTATAGAGATATTGATCGTAAAAATTTGTTAACATGCTTCGTTTTTATTAACAACAAGCCGAACTGGACCCGCTCCGCTGCGCCTTCTGTAACTCTCTCATATCTTTTTAAGGCTGGGACACTTCGCCCCGAATGGGACACTTCGTGCCAATGTAGCTTACGTCCGCTTATAAAGCTGAACGCCTGCATTCAAATCCTGGCGATAACTTTGGACAAAATTTAAAGCGGTGGTGACCCCCTCTTAATGCTGGCGACAGTTGCCATGCATGGTCATGTAAAAAATTCTCCCCAAAGAGGTGTCGCACACGCCATTCGGACTCGGCTATAATAAAATCCCTTATCGTTGATTTTAAACTTGAATCGGAAAGCTTTCATTGATGTGTGAGAAGTGTGCCCCCACTCGGTTCCTGGGTACATTTTTACTCCACTCCCAAATACCTATATTATCGCATTGGTACATATTTCCGGTTTATAGAAACACATACCCTTAATGTAAATATACGCTTCGTGCTCTACTTTTAAATACATTTTCGCTAAATAAATTCTGTTTGAGGGTGCGGTGGACCCCAGGGAATTTGTCCCGAAAATGAGTGTCAATTTCCAGAAAATCAATCAATTTAAACATCAAATAGCTTTTATGTAATGGGGAGGTGTTTTCGGATGGGGCAGTTCCCCAAACACATGGCACTTCAATTTGGATATCGAATTCGTTTTTTTTTCTCAAGCTCCTTTCGTTTTGAAGCTCTTTATTGTTGTGATTTGTCTATACACCCATTTGGGGGGTTTTGGACGGCAGCCAACCCCAACGATAGAAACCATGTTTTGCTTTGACTGTAAGAGTGCCAAAAGATTTCTAACGAATCGCATTACAAATCTCCGAGATCTGGTGTTTTTGAAAATAAGGGTAATGAGAAGTGCTTTTTATTTATATCAAATTCGTGCTGCACTCCCAAATACATTTAATGTGAGCCCCATACCGCCATTTGAACTGTTTGGAGGGTGTTTTGGGGCTGGGGTGGCCACCGGCACTTTGCCCTGAAAATATTTAGATATCAAATTCGCTCTTTACTCCAAAATACCATTGGTTTGAACTCCATATTGCCATAATCGGAAATGAAGTTCAGTTTAGGGAGTGCTTTAGGGCGTACCCTCAAACACTTGGCTCCAAAATTGGATATTAAATTCGTTTTCAACTCTCAAATACCTTTTATTTAAGTCCCATATTATGATAATGGGTCAATCAACCTATTGGACTTATTTTTGGAAGGAAAAGCGCCACCTAGACTTGAACACAAATTCATATTCGTAATCTACTCCCAAATACATTTCATATGAGTCCCATATAGACATGGTCGACTAATATGGCAATTTGGGGTGCTTGGGGTGGGGCTACCTCCCATTACTTGGACCTTATTTTTTATGCCATATTTGTAATCTACTGTCGAATACTTTTCATTTGAGGCCCATATTGTCATGAACGTGGAATATATCAGTTTGGGGGAGTTTTTGGGTTTGGGAGGCCCGCTGGGTACTTGGAACCAAATTTTAATGCGATATTCGTTTTCTAGTCTCCAATATATATATTGTACCCATATTGTGCCTATCGGTCCACTTTTGGTTTTGGATGGCGTAGTTGGGGTAAGTGGGAGGGACCCCCCCCCCATCCTATATCTAAAAATTATATAGCATATGTTTCCTTCCAGACAAACTTACACAATCTGTGAAAATTTTAAGAAAATCGGTTTAGCCGTTTTTGATTCTACGGAACAAAAAAAAAACGAGTGCCATATAGTCATGATGGGTCATACACCCATTAAAGGCGTTTTTTTATGTCATATTCGTAATCTACTCCCGAATACCTTTCATTTGAGGCCCATATTGACATGAACGTCCAATATGACTGTTTGAGGGAATTTTGGGGTTGGGGCCCTGATCGGTCAACTTTTGATTTTGGTTGGTGTTTTTGAGTAAAGTGGGAGGGTCCGCCCCCTTTCGAAATCAACAAACTATAAAGCCTATTTCTCGTTCCTAACGATACTCGCAATCTACTCCCGAATACCTTTCATTTGAGTCCCATATTGTCATGATCGTCCAAAAAAACTATTTTAGTGGGTTTTGGAGTTGGGGCGGCCCCCAGTTACTTGGACCCAATTTTCAATATTACATTCGTACTCTTCTCCTGAATACCTTTCATTTGAATCCCATATTGTCCCGATCGATCCACTTTAATTTTTGGATAGTACTTTTGGGCTAAGGCGAAGGGTCCGCCCCCCTTCCGATATCTATAAATTATATAGCCTATGTTTCCTTCCAGACCAACCAAGATTGGTTTTAATTTAGTTTTGCCATTCACAATAGAGGTATCTCTGCAGGGTGGTCGCACTTACTTGAGAAAAGCATAACTGGCAATCCTGGCGACAGGTTGAGGAGTCGGGCGGGGTGCTCATTTAATCAATTAAAAATAAGACTGAAGTCGGGCATTGTCGACCGTAGACTACAGTGGCGATAGTGCAAGAATTTCAAACAAAGCAAGCGGAAAACAGTTGAATAGGATGTACGTTATATATATCCTATGCAACTGTTTAAAAATAGGCTAGGAGTCATGAACAATGAGTGACATATCAGATCAAAATAGAACAAATAAAAACGTGTTAAGTTTTGCGGTGCCGAACTTTGGATACCCACCACCATGGATATATTAATCATTCTATTTTATTATAACTTCACTACCATATCCCAAAGTTATATCTAAATAGGGGCTGGTCTGATTATTTTTTTATTCAGGTCTCGAGAACTCTTATACAAACGAAATCAGGCAATAAATCCAGTTTTTATGGGATTAAGGAATCGGTCTATATGGCAGCTATGTCTATATAGTCTGATCTGGGTCATATTTGTGTCGGATGTCGGGAGGCTTAAAACAAATCACTATTTCAAATTTCAACGAAATCGGGCGAGAAATAAAGCTTTTATGGGCTTCAGACCCTAAATCAGCAGATCGGTCTATATGGCAGCTATACCCAAATATTTCCGATCTAAACCATCATTAGGTCAGATGTCGGGAGGCTTTGAACAACTCACTGTTTCAAATTTAAGCAAAATCGGGTAATAAATAAAGCTCTTATGGGGTTCAGACCCTTAATTGGCATATCGCTCTAAATGACACCTATATCTAAATATAGCCCGATCTGAACCATATCTGAGTCGGATGCCGGGAGGCTTAAAACAACTCACTTTTTTTCGAAATCGGGTAATAAATGCCGCTTTTGTGGATTTCAGACCTTAAATCGGCAGATCAGTCTATATGGCTGTTTTTAGATATAGTCCGATTTGAACTATATCTAAGACGACTATCGGGAGGTTTAAACAACTCACTGCTTTAAGTTTTTGAGGAGTCAGGTAATAAATTCAGTGTTTTAGACCCTAAATCGGCAGTTCAGTCTTTTTGGCACCTATAAGTAAATATAGTCTGATTTGAACCATATTTGAGTCGAATATCACTGTTAAAATTTCAGCGAAATCGGATAGTAAATGCAGCTTTTATGGGCTTTGGACCCTTAACCGACAGATCGGTCTATATGACAGCTATATCTAAATATAGCCCGATCTGTATCATATGTGTATCAAGAGGCTAAAAACACCTTACTAATTAAAATTTCAGAGAAATTGGGTAATATATATAGCTTTTATGTGCCTCAGATGTCAAGAGGCTAAAAACAACTCACTGATTCAAATATCAGCGAAATCGGGTAATAAATAAAGCTTTTATGGGTTTTAGACCTCAAATTGGCATATCAGTCTATATGACAGTTTATCTAAATATAGTCCGGTCTAAACCATATTTGGGTCAGATGTCGGGAGGCTTAAAACAACTCGTTGTTTCAAATTTCAGCGCAATCGGGTAATAAAAGCAACTTTCATGGGCTTCAGTCCCTTAATCGGCAGATGGATCTATATGCCAGCTGTATCCAAATATTTGTATCAGATGTCGAGAGGCTTTAAACAACTCACTGTTTCAAATTTCAGAAAATCGGGTAATAAATAAAGCTTTTATGGGTTTCAGACCTTAAATTCGCATATCGGGCTATATGGCAGCTATATAGTCCGATTTTAACCATATGTGAGTCGGACGTCGGGAGGCTTAAACAACTCACTGTTTCAAATTTTAGCGAAATCGGGTAATAAAAGCAGCTTTTAAGGTTTCAGACTCTAAATCGGCAGATCATTTTATATGGCAGCTATTGGGTTGCCCAAAAAGTAATTGCGGATTTTTCATATAGTCGGCGTTGACAAATTTTTTCACAGCTTGTGACTCTGTAATTGCATTCCTTCTTCTGTGAGTTATCAGCTGTTACTTTTAGCTTGCTTTAGAAAAAAAGTGTAAAAAAAGTATATTTGATTAAAGTTCATTCTAAGTTTTATTAAAAATGCATTTACTTTCTTTTAAAAAATCCGCAATTACTTTTTGGGCAACCCAATATATACAAATATAGTCCGATCTGAACCATTTTTGAGTCAAATGTTGGGAGGCTCAAAACAACTCACTGTTAACATTTCAGGCAAATCGGATAATAAATGCAGCTTTTATGGGTATCAGACCCTTAATCGGCAGATCGGTCTATATAACAGTTATATCCAAATATGGTCTGATTTGGCCCGTTCAAGAACTTAACCTGCGTGCAGCAAAAATACGTATCTGTGCCTATTTTCAGCTCAATATCTCAATTTTTGAAGGTGGTAGAGTGATTACAACAGACGGATAGAGTGATTACAACAGACGGATAGACATCGTTAAATCGCCTTAGAATTTTACGACGATCTGAAATATAAAGGGTGATTGTTTAAGAGCTATAAGAAAGTTTGTAAAAAAAAATACATAAAATTCATAAAGATGCATGAAGTCTTTAATTTAATCGATAGTACGGTCCATATAATTTAATCTTAAAAGATTATTTTATCCAAATGTTGACCGTCACTGCACCACAAATGGTCCACCCGCTTAGTCCAATTATGGCACACTCTTTCCAACGTTTCGGCCGGTATCTTACGAACAAATGCTGCAATGTTGTCTTCCAATGCGTCAATTGACAAAATTTGCTTTAATGACGGCAATCAGCTGTTAACGCGAGCAGTTCATCTAAATTTAAGCGGTCACGAATATACATGATATTCAGTGTACGCCACTATTTAGGTGCAAGTGCTTATGATATCAGCACTCTCCACCGTAGACTTGGCATGGTGTTAGAAATGCAGGAATTTTGCACTCTCTATAGGCAGCACCATTACAAACGAACACTACACCCGGTGGTGGGGTTAAATTTTTTTTTGGTCAAAAGAACACAAAATTTCGGTTTCAGTGCGATATGTCATCATTAAAATTTTTCGTGAATGAGTGAGTGCGAATCAAGTTTGCTTAGGATATGGAAAGAACATTTCCTTGCCGCTGGCATTCGGTTGTGGCGGCGACGAGGATACTGCAGAACCAATCCCTGATGGTGGTAAGTCTGCATACCGCTTAGTCTGAACGAGGTCCAAGTAGCAGGAACCAGAGCTGAAACAAGGCAACAGCAGCCATTGGATTGCCATATGAACTATTTGGAACCGAAAGAGACACGTTAATGACGCGTATGCAACAGTTCGTCTCCGCGATCTGACTAGGTGAACTCATACCCGGCGATTGGAATCTTAGAATATTTTGTGCCGTACCCAAGAAAGGGAACAAAACAGAATGTGCCAAACACCGAGAAATAAGTCTCTTTCTCGTGGCATATAAGTTCGTCTCCAGCATTTTGTGTGAAAGATTTAAATCTAAATTCAACGAGATAATTGACTTTTGTTCACGACTGACCAGATATTCCCACTGCGCCAAATCCTGGAAAAGATCCGAGACGGACAGATCGACTTCTAAAATTTATTTCATCAAATACTAAGTAGCATTCGATAACCCTATATGTTCAAAGGTATTTCGAGCGATGACTGAGTTTTGTACTTTGGATGTAGCTAGCAGTCCAGAAACAAAACTACCTATCGACAACAATACAATACTCTGAATCTTCCAATGTTATTATTTGTTCCGAAGCCTAAGTTCTTGCGAAAGAAGGTAAGGTAATTCTTGGATTGTTTGAAAAAAAAAAATTTTCGTAGAATTATCGACAAATCTGCGTTGAATATCGGGTATGAACGGAGAATATCGGGTATGAACCAGGGGTTTTATTTAAACGTGTCAAACTACAACGATTGCGTTGGCTGGGTCATGTTTTCAGAATGAAAAAACTCTAGTGGAAAAATCAAATAAAGAAAGACATCTCGAAACTAGGCTCAGAAATTGGAGAATAAACGCCGAAGATCGAGCCGTCCAAAAATGTACTCTGAGTTCGGCTGTTAGAACAAACGGTCTCTGAACCAACTTAGTATATTACCTAACGGGCCTCCGAGTCCGGGGCTGATAAGTCCTGAAAAACAATTTGTTGCCAGTATTCTCTGCAGAATTTGAAAAACGCGATTGATCCTCATAAACCGACCAGTAACTTACTAATTTGATGTCCGGAAATCCAAAACGGATAAACGGTTTTCCTATAACATTGTAGTGAATTATTTGACTTTTGGTTATAAAAAAATCATGCACTGAAGTACTAAACTACCGCAATCACTGGTTTGTGTTCATTTGTTGCATACAAATTTATTTGTGGTTAAAAATTGATTTCAAATTACAACTTGTTTTGAAATGGCGAGGTTATAGAAAAAGTTTCATTTGGACAGCATTTTTCTAATAACGTCAAATAATTTTTGGATCACTGTAGTTTTTGCTCGTAACGTTTTAAATCAATGCTCCATCGCAATCAATATTGAAAAACCGCTCGGGAATGATGGCACAATGCACGAGTTGATCTAATATAAACAAAAGAAATTTCAAAGTATTTTTAAACATTTACACATTCTTGTTTCACAAATTTAGAAATAAAATTACACTAAATATTTTTTGAAGCGTGGTAGTGAATACCTACCCATTAAGGAATGAAGTTGTTTAATTGGAAAACGAAGAATAACAATGATCTGAAACAATAAAGACTTCAATGTTTATATTCAAATACTATTTTACACCTTCCATGCGACTACGACTTCGAGCGTGCATGGATATGTCTTTGGGTATTTTTAGCGGAGATTCATTTACATCTTTTACACAAAAGGGAAAGGTAAAACTCACTAAAAAATCTATTGGGAAGGTAGAAGTGTAAACATTTGGAAATTCACAACAAAATCAACATAGAAGGGGAAAATACTAACAAATTTGCTCTTTAAAAACATACGAGGGCTGCTATGTAAGTTTCCGACCTAGGCAATGCCAAGTGCTGCTAGGTGCGATTTGACATTTCCATTGAAAAGTGTGACATTTTCTAGCATTATCGTACTTAGAGCGATTTGAGGTACGACCATCGTTTGTCATGTTTACAGTGACATGAAAAAATTAATTTGAAACAAGTAAGGACGGGCTAAAGTCGGGCGAAGGCGACCTTTTGATACCCTACACCACATTGTATATGTAGGCTAAGTCATCGAATTTCAAATTTGATTAAATTTTATATGTAGAATTTCGATCAAAATCCGTACATATTGTAGGAGCCACAGAGTAAATCTTTATGCAACTTTTTGAGAAGATCGATTAATAAATGGATAAGCAAAGGCCTTAAAAGTGAAAATAGAAAGGTACATATATGAGAGCTATATCTAAAACTGAACAAATTTCTATGAAATTCATCAGTCATCAGAAGAGTTATGGGAGAAACACTTGTGCCAAATTTTGTGAAGTTCGGTTAAAAAATTACTAAATTATTGAGTATTATTTAAAATCGGTCGAAATTATATATCGGAGCTATATCTAAATCTGAACCGATTTCTATTAAATTCAATAGCATTTGCGGGAGTCATAAGGGAATCCTTTGTGCTAATTTTTGTGTGAATCGGTAAACAAATGACAAAATTATTTCAATACTAGTCCAAGTCGGACGACTATATATATGGGAGCTATATCTAAATTTAAGCCGATTTCTATAAAATTTACCAATAAGGTCGAGACTTGGTGCAAAATTACGTGAGAATCGGTTTACAAATGACGATAAATTGCAATTTTAGTCCAAATCGGACGAACATATATATAGGAGCTATTTCAAATCTTAACCGATTTTTTTACAATTTCAATACGCTTCGTTTCTAGGTCCAAGAAAATACTTGTGCCAAAATTTAAGACGATCGGATGAAAATTGCGACCTGTACTTTGTACACAAATTAACATGGACAGATGGAAAAACAGACCGGCAGACGTACAGACAGACAGACAGGCATCGCTAAATCGAACCGAAAAGTGATTCTGAGTCGAATTTCCTGAGAATCGGTTCACAAATGACGATATAATTGCCATTTTAGTCCAAATCGGACGAACATATAAATTGGAGCTAAATCTAAATCCGAACCGATTTCTATAAAAATCACCAATAATGTCGAGAGCTATAAGAGAATCATGAGAAACATATATATGGGAGCTATATCTAAGTCTGATCTGATTTCTACGAAATTCACCAATAATGTCGAGATTTATAAGAGAACCCCTCGAACAAAATTTCAATGAGAATAATTAAAATTTTAGTTCAAAATAATACGAACAAATATATGGGAGCTATATCCAAATCTGAACCGATTTTTCCAATTTCAATAGACTTCGTCTATAGGCCCGTGAAGATTTTCGTGCGACCATTTTCACTACTTTCGGCGTGGATTATAACGACAAAAGTACACGGAAGAACTTAAATCATTATATGGCGATGAAGTAGTGATAGTGATAATTCGATTGTTGATAGATATATACCTCTAGGAAGCATAGTTTGGAAGATACAGCCAGTTTAAAATTTCGATAGTGAAAATTAGATTTTTGATGGATTTTCAATGAAATTTTGAATTTTTGGGTGGACTCACGACTTAAGGCCCATTTCCGTAAAAGTTAAAATTTCCATGGTGAAAATTCGATTTTTAATTAAAAGTGATTAAATGAATTCAGTCCTGGCCGACGCTCGCACAAATTCAGTGAAGGTCGTTCAAAAATGGTCGTTATACCAGAGAACATTGATACCATGCGAGAAATTATAATGCAAGATTGTCATGAGACATACCGTGAGAAAGAGGCATCGTTGGGCATCTCATCCACAAGCATACATTCGATATTGCATGAATACTTGCCATGAAAAAGGTTTGTTCTCGTTAGATCTTGCACAATTTGACAATCGCTCAAAAAGACTCGTGTCGATTAGTGCGAGAAATGTTGAAAAAATACGATTGTGGTGCTTGAAAATACTATTATAAGATCGTCACTAGTGGCGAATCGTGGATCTTTGTGTATGAGCCCGCAACAAAACAACAAATGACCGTGTAGGTCTTCGAACACGATCCAAATTCAACGAATGTTGTTCGTGGAAGAAGCATTTCGAAGCAACTGGTCACCTGTTTCTTCGGTAAAACTGGTCATGTGGCTACTGTTTTGCTTGAGTAAGGTAGGACGCTCAATTCTGAGTTGTACATTACTATTGAAATCCAAACCAGCGCCTTTTGGACCGACCAAAACGTCGAATTACTGGGTCATCCGCCGTGCAGCCCTGACTTGACAATAAATGAATTCTTTTTACTCCCGCATCTTAAGATAAAAATGAGTGATCAATGATTTTCTACGCCGGAAAATGCTGTTGAAGCGTTCAATAATCATGCTTGGAGGTGTTTTGAAAGTGCTTCGACAATTGGTTTGAGTGTATGAAAAAGTGTATAAATCATGATGGAGGATACTTTGAAAAACAATAAAAACCTTTTTTGATGATGAAAAATTGCATTTTCATTACTAGGCCAGCAATTTATATAGCAGCCCTCGTATAAATACAGTTGGATAAGTGAACAGTACATGGAGTTGAGCTTTAACGATGTTGCGAGTTAATCTTTTTCTTTGCAGAGATTATTGCAAAATTTTCCCGTTATGAATAAATTATTCTTATTATATGTCGGATGTATGAAGCTGCTATTACACGATAAGACATATCATAAGTTGTTTCAAAAAAACTCTGAAAGCAGAAAATAATAATTTTGAAAAAAAACAACTTTGATTGAAAAATCGACGACGAAATTTGTTAATATTCCTGCAACATTCTGCATTGTACTTCTTTAATAAAGGGTGATTTTTTTGAGGTTAGGATTTTCATGCATTAGTATTTGACAGATCACGTGGGATTTCAGACATGGTGTCAAAGAGAAAGATGCTCAGTATGCTTTGACATTTCATCATGAATAGACTTACTAACGAGCAACGCTTGCAAATCATTGAATTTTATTACCAAAATCAGTGTTCGGTTCGAAATGTGTTCATTCACCGTAACGTTGCGTCCAACAGCATCTTTGAAAAAATACGGTCCAATGATTCCACCAGCGTACAAACCACACCAAACAGTGCATTTTTCGGGATGCATGGGCAGTTCTTGAACGGCTTCTGGTTGCTCTTCACTCCAAATGCGGCAATTTTGCTTATTTACGTAGCCATTCAACCAGAAATGAGCCTCATCGCTGAACAAAATTTGTCAAAATTTGAACACATTTCGAACCGAACACTGATTTTGGTAATAAAATTCAATGATTTGCAAGCGTTGCTCGTTAGTAAGTCTATTCATGATGAAATGTCAAAGCATACTGAGCATCTTTCTCTTTGACACCATGTCTGAAATCCCACGTGATCTGTCAAATACTAATGCATGAAAATCCTAACCTCAAAAAAATCACCCTTTACATCCGCCAGTGCGTATACTGCACCATCTCTATAGAGAGTGCGGACATTTCAGGTGCAGAACTGCAAATCATGGTCTTTTTTTTCGTTTGCGTGGGTTGCAACGTTAGGGGGTCCGATTTTAGTATTCTTTTGTTTCTAAGAGTGATAAAAAAAAGTAAAGAGTGATTTTTTTTACCTATCACCTTTTTGGCAACCCTGATTTAAACAGTGCACGCACGTTTTGAGTGCTGTTTCACTATCAAACAGCTTCAGTTTGGTCTATGATATAACCACGAATCGCCTTACAAACGAACAACGCTTGCAAATTATTGAATTTTATTATCAAAATCCATGCTCTCTTAAGAAAGTTCAACGCGCGCTTCTTTCATTTCATCGACAAAGCTCATTTTTGGTGCAATGTGCAATGGTTCTTAATTAAAATACACACACACAACCAAAACTCGTTGAGGAATAGTGCACTTTATAACTTGTTTTATACTAATTTTCACTTGGTGGTTTTATCTGCTGGCAACTCAACTGTATTCGAGTTGCAAACCATAATCGACCCATTAATTTTTGGCAGTACTTGGCATGGAGGATGTCAACTGGTTCCCTTTTTACATTCATTCTTTGTTTACGTTTTCTCCTATATGATGACATTTTCAATCGACAGATTTGAGATCCTGAATGATGTTCATGGAGAAGAAACCAAACCAGGATTCACTGAATAAGGTTAAGCCAAGCGATCAGCCGATATACTTTTTTTTAATATTTGACAGTACTTGGCATTGAGGATGTCAACTTGTTCTCTTTTTACATTCATTCTTTGTTTACGTTTTCTCCTATATGATGACATTTTCAATCGTCAGATTTGACATCCTTAATGATGTTTATGGGGCCTATCCACTTTATGTTTTTACATGTGACCTAACCTTCTATTAGTGAATCCTGAAACCAAACAATACTCCGAAAAATACTTGACAAAGCTAAGCAACCATCCTAATCTATTAGCGCTCTACACTCCTCATTACAAGGCTATAATTAGCTGATTGATAAAGGGAAAACAGATGATCGAGCCATTAAATCCGCATTTAAAGAGCAGTTTAAACGGGGTTTAAGATTTGTCCTATATATGTTATATACGAACAGAACGCGCTCTAATCGGCATGTATTTTACTTTTTGTATAGTCATGTGTCTACATGTACATATATGCGATGATATAAAAGCTTGATTCAATCGAAAAAGTTGCGTACTTATATCAAAATCTATTTGTAATATTCAATTTTTCGTACGTATAACACGATGTGTACAGCTTTCAGAATTGTTATTTTTGAAATTACAAATGACATGTCTGATCGTGTAATGGAAGCTTAAATACTATCAAATGGATACGTTTGGCGTAGCGCGCACATTTTGTTGGCTGCTGGAATATCAAAGTTACCAGATCGAAATATGTACATTTACAAAGTAATAATACAAAACAGAAATAATTGTGCAAAATAAATTGGTAAAAGTTCAGAAACTATTGCCAAAATCCTTCAAGGGTACTTCCAGAAACGCGAATAAAGCGACCAATGGCAATAAAAAGGAGAAGCCAGGCAAGGAAGTTAATGTGAAATCAAAGAAGACAGAACAAAGTTAATAGAGCAAGTTGTTCAAGAAAAGCAGTTGGGTCAAACCAAATCCACGAAAAAATATGTCGCAAAGGAACAAAAATATAGATAGAAAAACATACAGATATTTTCTGAATGTCAGCAGTTATAAAACTCCCAACCGTCCTAAGCGTATGGTCAAACTGTAAGTAAAAACCATTTAATATGTGGTGTATAACATTCGAATTGTATTTTTTTTTTTGGGTAGGAATGTGGATCTCTTTAGTAGATCCAAAAGATGACGATGTCGTTAGGAATGTAAATCATTTTAGTGGATCCAAAAGATGACAATGCTGTTATTATTATACCCGACTTAACGTGATGCTAAATTGGATCATAAACCTACTGTACAACACTATGAAGATGTGTTTTGAGAGGCCGGGGTCTCGAATCTTAAGATTGCAATCAAATACAAAAAGAAGATCTCATTTCTATACCTGGAGGTAATCATCGCTATAGTATCGAACATTTGGCCGAAAATGTGCAAATGGTGGTTGAACAATTGAAGACATTCTTTCCCGGAGGTTTGGGAAATATTCGCCAAATAAATATGAAAATTGACATTACTGGCACATTCTCTCTGCCATTGTATGTTAATTTGGCTGGTGCTCCTGCTGAGACAAAACATTGTGGGTTTACGGGATCAACGTATGCTTATATTGAAGAAGAAGCTAATTGCAGTTGTAGTAGCCACATTTTCATGTGGAGGTGGCGATCCTCGTCAAGCTCCTGTGTAAGCACGCTCGTTCCGGTCGAAAGAACCGATCGCTGCGGGAACAAGGTGGCCATTGGTTATTTAATGCCGCCAATAACTCGCCTCGTCATTTCGAGCATCATAGGCACTCAGTATTTGTGGAAGACCCAGTGCCTCCCGGCCAACGCTGATTATCCGCGACTGCCGTTGCACCTACTACGCATGGAGCATTCCACTATCGACAACCTGTGGACGCGCCCGGTAGCTCGGAAGCTAATGGTGTTTTGGAACAATTTAATCTCCTTAAATTGCTTGTTAAGCTAGATATGACACAAGTGGAACGCAAACGCCAAATCAAACAGGCTCGGCAAACATTGTTCACTGGTCAATCACCATGGGCCCGATGGAGTCTTTCATCGGCAAGAGCTGCCGCCTCAGTTTTCAACACACTGCTACAACAACTGTTGAAGCGGAAAATGAAGAAACGCCTTCTAAAAAAACCAAGAAAGATCACGAAGAGGAGAGTTAAAACGATGATTCGAAAAAAAAAACGAAGAAGCAGAGGATGATGATGAGGATCAAGACGGCGAAGATGACGGTGATGGTGAACAAAATGAGGGGATGATGAATAAGTAGTTTTATTAAGATTAAGTTTATTACACAATAGATCCCGCCCTATATATTTATTATGTTTGTGAACCTAAAACAAAATCTAAAATAATGAAAAATAATATTGAAATTTGTAAATGAGCACTTACGATACATTTGGTGTTATTATCTTTAAATTCCAATACAACTTTCTCTTTAAAAGTAAAATTCAAATAAAATTTTACTTTGATATTTATGAATTTATGTTTAAAGACAACATATTAATAAAATTTTGCGAATATGATATGACATTGGAGATACATCAGATTATGGACACAGACCATTGGTTTGAATGTTGGAAGCAGACCTTACTAGAAGTCATTGTGCAAAATTCAATTCATTGTGCAATATGAAATAAATCTTATTTTAACGCATTTAATTCTTTCAAATCAAAAGCGGTTTTCATTTGGCAGCGTTTTAAAATGTATGATGTAAGGCGAATGTTCAAGGCACGCAATTATAATTTTCAGTAATTAGGTCCACAACTATTACAGCTTCTAATCGGAATGCAAAGCGAATCTTTGTTAGATTTTGCTAAGACCATCAATCATTATTATCACATTAGTTTTAATCTATTTACCTTGCCTTTCATTGGAATCCCATATTGTCGTAATTGGTCTATATATCCATTTGGCGGGTTTTTTTAGGCACCCCACCGGAATAATGAATACCATTTTTTTTGGTTATAAAAGAATGCAAAAAAATATACATCGGACCAACCCTCTGACGTTTGGGGTTGTTATTCGACCCCCAAACATTTGGCCCCAAAATTGGATAACTGATTCGTTTTCTTCTCTCATATTGACACCTACTTTAGTTGATTTTAGGAGACAAAGCGCCACCTAGATACTTGGATATAAATTTTAAAATCATATTCGTAATCTACCTCTAACTATCTTTCATTTGAGTCCAATATAGCCTTGATCTGCTAATATGCCCATTTGGGGGGATTTTTGGAGGTGGGGTACCCCCCATTACTTGAACTGCATTTTTGCCATATTCGCAAACTACTCCTCAATACCTCTCATTTGAGCCCTATATTGGCATGACCGTCCAATATGTCTTTCTGGAGAAGTTTTGGGGGTGGAGCGGCCCCTGGGTTCTTTTTTTAACTTCATATTCTACTCTCCAATACCTCTTATTTGTTACCTATATTGTCACGATCGGTCCACTTTTGATTTTAGGGGTTTTTACTTTCTTTCCAAAAATAACTCGAAATGGAGCGTTTTAAGCTCCATTTCGAGTTATTTTTGGTATTCTTCCCATAAATATGACTTGTAACTTTTGCAACCATAGTAAAAATTAAATTTTCTTTTTTCGGTTTTTTCGACTTTTCAAAAATTTTCGACTTTAAATTCGATTATTCAACTCATGGTTGAATTAAGAATTTGCCCAACAACAACGAAATCAAAGACACGGAAAAAAATAAAAATTAGTTTCAATCACGCAAATGATAATATCAATCACCGCTTTGAAAAAGTAAGTAAATTTTTTTTTTTTCAATTAAAAAAATTGCATATTTAATTAAGACAATGAATGATATTTTCAATTAATTTTTTAATTGGATTCATTAAAAAATCATTGAAATTTTCAGTTAATTTCAATTTCTAATTAATTTCTATATTTTCTACACAGATGTGTACCTGGAACATGAACTTTAGGTGCTTTGTTTGGGCAAAGGTGCGGCGGGCCACCGTATGAAAAAAATTACCCGCGGGTTCTCCAAAAAATTTAGGTTGTCGGGTACGGGTGCCCTATGATTTATTGTTGTAGTCATAGCCGTGTGTTGTGCACTGAGGCGGCAGCCCTCGGCCGATGAAGGACTTCATCGGGTTAGTCTGGCATGTGAACCAGCTGCCATGCTTTAGATTTGTCGAATTACTGGACATATGGGTCATTGAATTTTTTTTGGTTTTTACTGTTCTGTTAGCTGTTTTTAATGAACTGGTGAACGAATCGACTGACAGATAGAAAAAAATTTAAACTTAGGCCGTTATTATTTAATTAAAAAAGATCAAATTTACAACCACATTTATATTAAAATTTTTTTAGATTCAATCAAAAAAATTATTGAATTAAGAAATTTTTTAATTGAAAATTTCAAAATATTGTTGAATCAATTAACTTTTTAATTGAAAACGACAAAAAATGCAATCACAATCGTAACTGAGAAAAGTTCAGATTAAATTAAAAGAATTATTGATTGAATTACTTTTGAATTGAAAACATTCTTATTTTCAATTGAAAAAATTATGCTGATTGCCTTTTCTGTGTACAACCTTGTGGGGATGGTGGCTCGAACAGCCTCTGAACACTTTCCAATTGAAATTCTAGTTTTCATTTGTATTATCATGTGCGACAGCCACAAGAATAAAAGATTTATGACTTTAAAGTATAAATTATAAAATAAAACAATTAAAATGTGAAAAAAGGAACAAAATCTGAAAAAAATTTTAAATTCCAAACAGAGCATTTGACATTCTAGTGGGATTTGGATACAACTATGGAATTGGAAAATTTAATCAGCTGGGCAAGTGACCTATCCTTCTTTAGTGAACCCTGATTCAATGTTCGTATCCAGTGAAAGTCGACTTCGACTTTTTTACACAAAAAGTCGATTAAACGATTAGTCGACTTTTAGATCCCTACCATATACACACATCAATCTCTTGCGCGAGCAAACTAAAAATAAATGTTATAGGAACTTCCAGCTTATAAAATTTAAATATTTTTTTTTACATAATCGAGTTGTTCATATAAAGCCACGAGAATGTATTTATTACGATTATTAGCAAATATGTATGATATGGATTTTGAAGAACGTTTATAAAACACAAAGTGTTTGGAAGAGTGGTAACGCAAAAGAAAGAAAAAGTGACCCTAACAAAGTACAGTAGTACAGTGTTTTCTCGATTCACATCACGACGAAGGCACGAAAATAAACTGATAGCTCATTTGTTTATATTAAACAAAGGCACTAAATTATTTACCACGAACAACAAAGTATCTTTCAATTGTGAAAATTTGTGAAACTTTATCGCGTGACGATAGTGAATCCCATTGTAAATCTGAAAGGTGACGCCATTTTGAAAAGCCACCACCAACACAATCGCCGCCGCTAGCCTTTAGCAGACGAAGAAACGAGATTTTCCAAAGCAGAAGAATTTGTGTTAGATCTATTCCGGTATAATCGGGTTTGTTGTATTAGTGTAATGTTTACTCAGCAACAAAAACTCAGACTACAACAACAGGCAGCCAACAAAATTTACAGCATAAACAGAGCCGGAGTGAAGAAGAGAATCCTTGTCCATCCCTCTACCATGTTCAGAAATTTCAATTGCCAATTGACGAAACCAGTAGCCACCACAATAACGAAAAGAACAACAACGGCAATGAACTCGACCTGTGCCCTCAGACAAAGAGTCGTCATCTGTCAGCAACCGTGTCTCATATGCCTCCTTCAAGCTTAAGAAGTGTGACAGCGACCTTAAACTTCAAGTCCAATTGAAATTTAAACGTAATATCCAAGAAATATTATCAACCTTAAAAAAAGGTCGTCTTGTCCCCTCTTAACTTATATTTGTTAAGTTATATGCATCGTTAAAACAAACGTGATTTCAAACAACTACACTAGTGTTATTATATATTTAAAACACAAATTAGTTACCATAGCCAGCCAAACGAAAGGAAAATAACAAGGAAATATCCATAATACAATAAATCAATAGACATACCAAACATACACACACAACCTTTAAACTCTTCTTGGCGGCTTAAGGATATTTACCTGGAACGTAAATTTCCTAAAAATTTGGATATTACAGAAATCTCTAAAGCATCACAGTATAAAAAATCTATAAATATTCGCCATGAAACTATTGGAGAGTTCGCGCTTTGAAGCGATCAATAATGCTTTGTCCATAGGTTCGGGCAGTAGCACCATATTTGGACGCATTGAATCTTACTCATGCAAAATGGTTGCTGCCGACAAGACGTTGTATAAACGCTTCACCGCTGAAACCCATGGCTATGGACCACACGATCTACAGGCCCTTTCGCCACCACAGACCTTGGCTGATCTCTCGCCAAATTTTCATCGAAATAATAGCCAGTCAGGTGATGAGGGCGTCATTTTATGTGATACCATTTCACGTAAGACCCTCTTTCATTTGATTGCTACGCTAAATGCTTCGTTCGAGCCGGACTATGACTTTTCGGAGGCAAAGGTAAGAATAAGCTTTTTTATCGCTTAAGCTTCTATCAGATGATATGTATTTTCGGTGATATCAACTCTGAAAGTTGCACACATCGTGTGATACGCACGAAAAATTTAGTATAAAAAAGGGGTTTTGGAATAAATATGCACATTTCAACCGAGATACATGTAGACACATGTCTGCAAGAAAAGTACAATACATATGAGAATATACGCCGATTATAATGAGCTCATGTTCGATGTACATGGGGAAAGTCTTCAGGATACAGAAAGTGACAACACATATGTAAAGCACATATCGTAATAAAAAAGTAGGATTATGTGTTAAGAATAATTGAAGATTTATGAATTAACTCAGTTCAATTGGCGGTTAATATTCCCAATTTTGGAGGGTCTAATCAATTATTTATTTAAATTGGTTTGAAATTCACATCTGTAGATTGATAGGATTGATATGGATGTCCTTTTTGTATGGAGTTACACACATAGACAACTAATATTGGAAACAAAGAGGTCACCAGGCCTGACTACAGAAGCATGCGAACTACCTGTCGCCCCTTCTTGCCAATACATTATTGGCAGGAGGCAAGGCTAGTATCGACCTATAAACGTAGAAACGCTTCTGGGGGTGGCCTAAGCGCCCAAGATTAGTTCTAGCCCACTTCAGAATTTTTAAAACTACGTCGTTGTCGATTAAATTTGTTTTCTCGGCAAAGGCTGGGCGATGAAGACCACGTCTACCACGGTACGGGAGATAACCTCCACTGCGGCTATGAGAGGGTAGGAGCAGATCATACCATTACGGAATAAACAAGGCGACCATTGTTGTTGTTGTGGCCACATTTGTTTGTGGAGGTAGCGAGTCTCGTCAAGCTCTTTAGGTGAGCAAACTCTTTTCGTCCTATAGGAGCGATTGCCTCGGGAAATTGATGGCCATTGGCTATTTAAAGGCGCCAATAACTCACCTTATCTTATCGAGTATTACAGGCGCTAAGTATTTAAGCAAAAGGCGGTGTCGGTCGACTTTTCAATGAGACTCTCCATTCGATGCCGCTGGTTGTCCGCTACAGCAGTTGTTGATATTCCTTATATGGAGTTTTCCACTATTTGAAACCTGTGGACGTGCCCGGTAGCTATCAGTTGAGGTTCTTGTGATGATCACCACCCGGTACGGGATAGGTGGCAGCACCACACAGGCCGGAAAATGGAGGTCCGATCTGTGTGGTGTTCAATGCTATCTCGAGAATCATAGCTGTGAGCTACCGGGCGCGTCCACAGGTTGCGGATAGTGGAATGCTCCATACGAAGGAGCTGCAACGGCGGTCGCGGACAATCATCGGTATCGAGCTCCGAGTCGCAGTGAGAGGTCGGGCAGAACCGCCTCTTGCACAAATACTGAGTGCCCATGATGCTCGATATGACGGCGATCGGTTCTTTGGATTGGAACGAGCTTGCTCACCTACAGGGTCTTGACGAGGATCGACACCTCCACATGAAAATGTGGCTACAACAAGAACAACAACAACGATGAACAGCACCACACAAATCGGAGCTCAGAGCTCCAACCCGTGGTCATGGTCACACCGTGCCGATACTCGGAAGATTTCTGTATAGAACTTTAAGAAAAGTTGATCGTTGAAAACTATTGAGTTCACAAAAACTTAAAACTTTTATCTGCCCACCCTATTATACATGTTAACAATTTAATTAATATTTTACATGTCTTTAATATTAATACTTTTTTAATAATTTTTGTTGCGTAAGGTAAATACTAAAACGCCTTTTTTATTTACACAAACGTCAAAAAGTCTAAAACAAATTTTAAATGTGCTATCAATACAAAGAAAGCAAAGAATTTCAAGTAAACATATCTCGAAAATAATAAAAATAAAGGCTGATTACTTTATATGTGGTTAAGTTAAAGCACAAAAAGATAAGACATGGGATTGAGAAAACAACATTGAAAATTTGAAATATGAGTGCATGTTCATACGTGAGTTTAATATTAATTTATCAGCCAAACATGAGTCATATTCCAATGTGGAACAATGAACCTAAATTCACACTTAGCCTATTTCGAAAAGGTATTGTACAGTACTATCAGTAACCAATGGTTAAAATCACTAGTCAACAATATAACATTGACTGCAGTTTCCCCCTGTTAGTTTATATTTCGAAATCTATTTTGTTCGTAAGAGCCACATGATGCTTATATAAAAAGATACATAATGATCTACTACTTACCTTTTGGAGAGAAAAAAAAAGTTTTCTGCCAAATCTGGCAAAAATTATAGCTATTAGGAACCGAAGAAGAGAAATTGGGATATCGGTTTATATAGGAGACATATCAGGTTATAGATCGATTTGGACAATACTTACCACGGATGTTCATAGCAAAACACTACGTGCCAGCCAAATCGAGCAACAATTGTGGCTTCTTTATCGCTTAAGCTTCTATCAGACGATATGTATTTTCGAAGATAGCAACTCTGAAAGTTGCACACATCGTGTCATACGCACGAAAAATTTTGTATGAAAAATGGGTTTTGGAATAAATATGCACATTTCAACCGAGATACATGTAGACACATGTCTGCAATAAAAGTACAATACATATGAGAATTCACGCCGATTATAGCGAGCTCGTGTTCGACGTACGTGGGGAAAGGTCACCAGGCCTGACTACAAAAGCATACGAACTACCTGTCACCACTTCTTGCCAATACATTTATGGCAGGAGGCAAGGCTAGTATCGAGCTATAAACGTAGAAACGCTTCTACGGTGGCCTAAGCGCCCAAGATTAGTTCTAGCCCACTTCAGAATTTTTAAAACTACGTCGTTGTCGATCAAATTTGTTTTCTCGGCAAAGGCTGGGCGATGAAGACCACGTCTACTACGGTACGGGAGATAACCTCCACTGCGGCTATGATAGGGAAAGAGGGTAGGAGCAGATCATACCATTACGGAACGAGACGACCATTGTTGTTGTTGTGGCCACATTTGTTTATGGAGGTAGCGAGTCCCATCAAACTCTATAGGTGAGCAAACTCTTTTCGTTCTATAGGACCGATTGCCTCGGGAAATTGATGGCCATTGGCTATTTAAAGGCGCCAATAACTCGCCTTATCATATCGAGTATTACAGGCGCTAAGTATTTAAGCAAAAGCCGGTGTTTGTCGACTTTTAAATTAGACTCTCAATTCGATGCCGCTGGTTGTCCGCTACAGCAGTTGTTGATATTCCTTATATTGAGTATTCCACTATTCGGAACCTGTGGACGTGCCCGGTAGCTATCAGTTGAGGTTCTGATGAAGGTTGTGATGAACACCACCCGGTACGGGTAGGTCCGATCTGTGTGGTGTTCAATGCTATCTCGAGAATCATAGCTGTGAGCTACCGGGCGCGTCCATAGGTTGCGGATAGTGGAATGCTCCATACGAAGGAGCTGCAACGGCGATCGCGGACAATCAGCGATATCGAGCGTAGAGTCTCAGTGAGATGTCGGGCGGAACCGGCTCTTGCACAAATACTGAGTGCCCATGATGCTCGATATGACAAGGCGAGTTAATGGCGCCTTTAAATAATCAATGGCCACCCTGTTCCTGCGGCGATCGGTCCTTTGGACTGGAACGAGCTTGCACACCTACAGGATCTTGACGAGGATCGCCACCTCCTACGCCACCGCTACAACAAGAACAACAACAACGATGAACAGCACTACACAAATCGGAGCTCAGAGCTCCAACCCGTGGTCTTAGTAAAACCGTGCCGGTACTCGGAAGATTTACTGTATAGAACTTTAAGAAAAGTTGATCGTTGAAAACTATTGAGTTCACAAAAACTTAAAACTTTTATCTGCCCACCCTATTATACATGCTAACAATTTTATTAATATTTTACATGTCTTTAATATTAATACTTTTTTAATAATTTTTGTTGCGTCAGGTAAATACTAAAACGCCTTTTTTATTTAAACAAACGTCAAAAAGTCTAAAACAAATTTTAAATGTACTATCAATACAAAGAAAGCAAAGAATTTCAAGTAAACATATCTCGAAAATAATAAAAATAAAGGCTGATTACTTTATATGTGGTTAAGTTAAAGCACAAAAAGATAAGACATGGGATTGAGAAAACAACATTGAAAGTTTAAAATATGAGTGCATGTTCATACGTGAGTTTAATATTAATTTATCAGCCAAACATGAGTCATATTCCAATGTGGAACAATGAACCTAAATTCACACTTAGCCTATTTCGAAAAGGGATTGTACAGTACTATCAGTAACCAATGGTTAAAATCACTAGTCAACAATATAACATTGACTGCAGTTTCCCCCTGTTAGTTTATATTTCGAAATCTATTTTGTTCGTAAGAGCCACATGATGCTTATATAAAAAGATACATAATGATCTACTACTTACCTTTTGGAGAGAAAAAAAAGTTTTCTGCCAAATCTGGCAAAAATTATAGCTATTAGGAACCGAAGAAGAGAAATTGGGATATCGGTTTATATACGAGACATATCAGGTTATAGATCGATTTGGACAATACTTACCACGGATGTTCATAGCAAAACACTACGTGCCAGCCAAATCGAGCAACAATTGTGGCTTCTAGGGACCAAGATGTCAAATCGGAAGATGCTATATCAGGATATGGAAACTATATCGGAGTATATACGAAGTTGAAACGTATTTGGCACGGTTGTTGAAAGTCGTAACAGGCGTGCATAATTTCAATCAAATCGGATGACAATTGAGGCTTCCAGAAGCTCAAAGTGTCAAATTAGAAGATCGAAATATATGGGAGCTATATCAGATTGTAGACCGATTTGGAGAATACATACAGACCATGGATGTTGGATTAAAAACCAAACACAAAGCACAAAATTTCAGCCAAATCGGACAACAATTTCGGCTTCTATGGGAGCAAGAAGTCAAATCGAAGGAATATTTACATGGAGTGTATATCTAAATACGAGTCGATGTGGTCCATAAGCAATCCCCAATGATGGAGGTCATTGCGCCTCCCATTGCATCTGAAGAAATTGACCTCCCCCGGCAAACCAGAGTAGTTCTGGCTCAATTATGATCCGGCAGATGAAGCCGCCTAAACTCCTCAGAGCAAGGAATGATGCCAAAGTGCAGGATGTGTGTACCGATTGTGACCTGGCACACATACGACACACGTTCCAGTGTTACTGCCCAGCCAGACCCACTCGTTTTAGACCCAGATCACTCTGGAGGCACCCCACCTTAGTCGCAGAGTCTCTGGATCTCGATACTCGACTGAGTCAAGCGGACGAGAGATGGAACACGATACACTGCTACAACAACAACAGCAACAACCTACGTCAATAAGTATATGTGCAAAATTACAAGCGTATAGGTTTACACATTCGACTGTTATTGTGATTTCCTCAGACGGACGGAGACAAGGAAGGATGGAGGGCGACAGACAGACGACGGTCATGGCTAGATCAAGGAATTCCTTGCTATGCTCAAAGTTCCTTATTGTTCTCTATTTCACATCCTTAATGTGGTTTAAGTCGGCTATTGTGTCCCCAACTAAGTACGATGGTCTGTTAGCTGCAAAGGACGGGAAATGATGCAATAAATGGTTAGCTCGGATTATGTCCTCCCGAAAACGCTCGGATTAACCAAGACGGCATTCCTCTGGCATTCGCGGCCAAATCGTCCGATGAGCGTTTCATCCTCAGAGAAGGCGTTAATGACCTTACACTCCAAGACTGTTCGTGACCTTATCATCCTGTCTGTTAATGCCCTAATGGACGGTTTATTGTCCGAAAGGATGTTCCCACTCAACGTCCTCGCATTAACATTATACTACCTCATGCATTCCATGATCGCCCGGATATTTGCCTACAGGACAGTATTATGGTCAGACAATCGGAAACATATCTCAGTTCCTGGTTCCTCTATTTAGGCTCCCTGGCCCACTATGTTCTCTAACATTGATCTATTCTTGTATCACTACCTTCTAGATGGTAATATCAGAGTTTTGTCAATCTGGGACTACTGCTGACAGTATTGTCTCGCACTCGACCTCAAGTGCCGTCATTTTACACATCCTGTTAATTCCTGCCCCTCGGATATTGAAATCGTTCTGTTGAGGAAACGTGGTGCGTCAAATTGATCCACCTTGTCTTCCACGTGAACAGGCAGATTTCATTCTTCTCTGGCTTAACATTAAGACCCCTTGGTCTAGCCCAGTCGTATACCATCTTCAAGACCCTTTCGGCCTTCCTGCATTGCTGTTTCGATCCATGACCCTTAGAAGTATTATAAGATGGTCTACGTAACAGACGTATGCAAATCCCTCTTCAGTCAGGATCCGTTTGTGCTAAATGTATTGTTCCTTTTTGGTGTTCAAAAAGTCGAATCTAGAAATGGATATATATCCAGTCTGCTACAGACTTTGTTGTTGTCGTAGCCACATTTTCATGTGGACGTGGACTCATTATGGTCCATAAGATGGATCGCCGTGTCAACGGCCAATGGTTATTTAAAGTAGTCAATAAATCACTTTGTCATATCGAGCATAATAGGCACTCAGTATTTAAGCAAGAGTCAGTGTCGCCCGGCTATTCACTGGGACTCTCCACTCACAGACTATGTTGTTGTCGTAGCCATATTTTCATGTGGACGCGGATTCATTCCGGTCCATAAGACCGATCGCCGCGTGAACGTGATGGCCAATGGTTATTTAAAAAAGCCAATAAATCACCTTGTCATATCGAGCACAATAGGCACTCAGTATTTAAGCAAGAGTCGGTGTCGCCCGGCTATTCACTGAGACTCTCCATTCGATACCACTGATTGTCCGCGACTGCAATTACAATTACTCCATATGGAGCATTCCACAGGCTGTGTATTCGCGGCCCCCAACTAACACCACACAGATCGGAGCTCAAATATCCAGCCTGTGTGGGATTCATGGCTAAAATCCGTGCCGGCCCTATACAGACTTTACTAAGCATGTATGATAGGCAGGTTTATACTTTAGTGAACATATGAAGGCTTTGTATATTACTTGACATCCGTTTTTTCCTTTAATTTTTTTGTTCAAAGATAAACAGCAACAAGTATTTTTAAGGCGATGTAATATGATTTGATAAGAGCCGTTTTCTATATCACAATAACACTCGCAAGCGGTATATTTAACTTTCGTACAATATTATCTAACAATACATATTGTGTCCGCTACACTTAAGAAAAATATATTTTCATCAATTCAAAGTTGCACCATCGATTGCGTAATCTGAAGATTCATCTTGGGGTTATTGCTTCAATTACTGAGGAAATATAATAGAAAGTATTTCGTTTAACAAAACAATCCGCTAAAAGTGACAACAGTTTAAAAAAACCAGAAAAAAAAACAAAAATGGCATTTAAAAACAAACATATATTTGCACAACCACAAGCGTAGTAAATAACTTTTAGAATACCTATTTGTTTTCAAAACAAGCCGTTTGGGTTGTGAGGTTGCCAAAAAAAACCCAAACAAAAATACAAAAACAAAAAATACAAATACATATACAAATGAACGTAGGAGTTCTTGTTGTTGCTTAGCTCTTTCATTTCGTGTGTTCTTTATACATATTTTCAATGTCGTGATATAAGAAGCTCTTGTACGCATACTATGTAGTGTGTAGTATTGTTTGTATACGTATACTATGTACTCGTAGTATGTGCGCATAAACTTAGTACATTACCCGAAAATCATAATATTATTTGTTTTTAAATTTAATGTATGTATAGATTTATTGTATACGATGTGTTGTTCAACCTATTCTCCCTCTATATAGTATTTAGATTTTTGTTTATAAAAATAAGCGGTAAACAGTTTATAAATTATTTGAATTGAGAGAAAAACATATTAACCTATATAAATGTCTAGGGATGCAAGAGTTAATTGCGTTTTAAAAACTAATTTGTATAGTTGAAAATGAAATAAATATACGAAAAGTTGGAAAATGGCCATGTTATATACAGCGATATATCCATACATTAAACAGGATGAATAGTTTGTTTTTTTTTTTCTACCAAACTATAGATTCCCATTATTAGTTTTTATCCCATACAATAACTCAAAAGATATGGAAATATATTGTCTCTAAATTTTTATCCTATAAAATAAATAAAAAAGACAAAACAAAACAGCGTTAAGTTCGCCTGGGTCGAGTTTTATACATAAATCTTCTGTCATGGATTACAATTGCTAAAATTTATATTTAAAAACAAAGACTAAGAACCTTAAAAAAACAACTAAAAGTGTGCTAAGTTCGGCCGAACTTTGGATACCCACCACTATGGACATATTAATTATCCTATTTTAATATAACTCCACTACCATGTAAATGCAAAAATGCACTTCTCACACATCAATGAGTGTTGTCCGAATTAAGTTTAAGCTCAATGATAAGGGATCTCCTTTTTTATAGCCGAGCTGGAACGACACGCTGCAGTGCGACACCTCTGTGAGGTACTTTACCACGTTAGTTGTAACGTAAGTATCTCACAAATGTCGCCAGCATTAGGAGGGAATATCCACCGCTGAACATTTTGTCTGATGTTCTCACCAGGACCATAGTTATATCTAAATAGGGACTGGTCTGGATCATATTTGATTCAGGTCCCTAGAACAGTTTTAGCGAAATCAAGCAATAAATCCGCTTTTATGGGATCTCAATATAGTTTGATATGTATCATATTCCGATCGGTTGACGGGGAGATTAATACAAGTCACTGTCAAATTTCAGCAAAATCGGATAATAAATGCTTCTTATACGGGATTTAGACACTATGTTGGCATATCGATCTATATGACAGCTATATCCAAATATAGTCCAAATTGGCTCGATCAAGAACTGCGTGCAGCAAAAAGACGTGTGTGTGCCAAATTTCAGCTCAATTTCTCAATTTTTGGAGGCTGTAGCGTGATTTCAACACAAGGACGGACAGACACGCGGACATCGTTAAACCGCCTTAGAATTTTACGACGATCCGAAATATATATACCTTGTAGGGTCGGAAATGGATACTTCGATATATAAGAAACGGAATGACTAAATGAATATACCCCTTATCCTATAGTGGTGGATATAATAATGGGGTGTTTAGTTTGTCTTTATTTTGGATGGTACTTGCAAAATCCTTTAGACAATTTCCATTTATAAGCAAAAACTAAAAATTTTAGCCAAATCAAATTAGATTTGCGCCATCAACCAGAGTGATATATCATATCAAATGATCGTTTTATATGGCTACTTTGTTTTATGACCGATTTGTGTCCTCAAGAGGCTCAAAAAGTTAAATCGGGAAATTAGTTTGTATGGGAACTACATTCGAACATAGACCAACTTAAGCTAGTTTGGAAGGCAAGCGGCTAATAACCTCTTTGCCATCCGCGTCACTCGGTGTCCTTAGGTTTCTATGTCGTTATACCCACATTTTCATGTGGAGGTGGCGATCCTCGTCAAGCTCTTGTAGGTGAGCAAGCTCGTTCCGGCCCAAAGAACACATCCAAGGCCATGAGGATTGCGAAAACTTCAGCCTGAAAAACACTGCAACCAACCAGTTTCCCGGTTTCCCTCCCAGCGCTGTACATAGTCCTTCGCATCTCCACTCCGCAGAACAACTGAATGCCCGAAATTCTAAGAGCACCATGACCCTGAATTCCTCTGTCTGAGGGTAGTCTTCAACTCCGCGCAGTCCAAGTATAAGTGCAAATGTTTCAGATCAAGTATCGCATTCAGCTCTACTCTCAGAGCAATCCTACACGCAGCCGATATCAGCACCGCTGCAATACCCTGCAACTTCTCCAACATTTTGCGAAAACACCTCGAGAGCCCGGTGCCATACCAGGCACTCAAAGGTGAGGATCAGCCGAACCACAACAGTGAAAATTCAATGGACCGTACTCGGCCTAAGTCTCCGAATCGACATGAGTAGAGCGTTTTTAGTTTGATTCTCTCCTCAACGTTTCTTCTCCAGTTCAATTTCTGGTCAAGAATAACGCCTAAGTGTTAAGCCCCTAAGAAAATGGCGGCTCCACTCCATCGTGAACACTGTTTTGCTCGAGTTTATGCCAAGCCCATTGGCTTTCGCCCAATCTTGAAGACGACAGACTGATCGAACTAAAGTTCTTGGGCGGGAAGTGACCCGGTTTCGCAGCCTTGGAAAGAAAACTACCCCCTAACATCCCGCTACGCAGTCGGCAGAAAGCCCTAAAAATCCCCTGTAGGAGACTCATGGCCTACGCTCTCGCTCTTTGCAGCATGACAGGCGATATCCCATCCTGCCCGATTAATTTGTAGGGCTCAAACGAATTAATCGTCCGGACTATACTTCCCTCCGTTATCATCCTCTCAACAACCGATAGCGCCTCGGCATTGCTATGTTTCTATGAGACATCCATAACGTCGGAAGTCACCGGTCCACTGGCACATCTAAGGACCTCGGAGAGTGGGCTGTGACCAGGAGTTCGAGAGTTTCGGAACTAAACTCCGTCCAAGTTTCGCCACTCCCGAGGTCTTTCCGGTCCTTATATGACGCTCTCCGAAACTTAAAAGACTTTTTCATCCCCATCACCCACTCAGAAAGGCCGATCCATGAGACCCTCTTAGTAGAGCTGGCAAACTATCGATAATCGCAACATTCGATATTTTCGATTCTTTTAATAATAAATATCGATAGTGTATGTACTATCGATACTATCGTTAATTTCCCATCACCTATATTTCAAACGAAAATGAGAAAATAAAAATCAGGAGATCGATTTATATAGAAACAATATCAATGGACAGACCAAAAAAACCAAGGATAATAAAGTCAGGTGGAAGTCGAGAGAGAAATCGTTGTAAAAAATGTTAGTCTACTCAGACGAAAATTGCGCCCTCCATAGGCGCAATGTACCTAAAAGGATACATTTAGTGTCGGATTGCTTACTTTGTTTAGTTTTGCAAAAAATTTAACTTTTGCGATAGTATTCATCGGAAAAATATCAATCGATATTCAGTCAAAAAATTAATATCGATAGTGCCATTGATATTTTGCCAGCTCTACCTCTTAGTCGATCATACCTCTCCCTCGTACCAGATTAGGGACTCCATATAAATGTCCAATTCAATACCTAGCATGGTATGCCTGGGCTTGTTGTACAGCCTCCTCGTAGTCCGCCCTAGTTTCCTCTGAACCACATTCCATCAAACAGTCTGCGAGAGAGGGCAGGTAAATGAGAGTGCAGTTCTACTCAAAGCTGCTCACCAGGCTGCTGTACCATCAAGCACAGTGCTAAAGGTTCGAAGCTTTACATAGCCACGCTCGACATACGGCACCAGTTCTGTTAGGATTTATAAATGATGGATTATTGTTCGTGGACAAAAACAGATTGCAATAGATATATTTATGGTTTGGGTAGGAGGCCTCCTTGGACCCTCCAATTCGTCAAAACAGTATTATCGAGACTGGTCAACGTTATGTATATCACCTCTGATCTATTATTTATCTTCAATCCCATGGCAGGTGGTTTGTACGTACCGGATTGTCCCGATGGATTCCTTGTTGGTGTTGTAGCCATGTCTATATGTGGAGGTGGCGATCCTCGTCTAGCTCCTATAGGTGAGCAAGACCGATCGCCGTGGGAACATAATGGCCATTGGTTTTTCAAATGCGCCAATAACTCGCCTTGTGATATCATCATAGGCACTCAGTATATATGCAACAGCCAATGCAGCCCTGCGTCTCACTGAGACTCCACTTGATATCGCTGATTTTCCGCGACTGCAGTTGCAGCTACTCCGTATGGAGCATTCAACTATTCACACACAGATCGAAGCTCGAAGTTCCAGCCTGTGTGGTGCTTATAGTCATCCCGTGCCGGGCCGATGGAGTCCTTCGACAAGGACTGTTGCCTCAGTGTACTTAACACTGCTACAACAACAACAACATTCTTTATTCTCAGAACAGAATAAAATCGTAAATCGACTCCTTTTTTATTGATAATGAACTCCTCCATTTGAGTGGGGCGCGTTCGCATCGCAATGAAGATCAGGCGAGTACTATTCTCGCGCACAAACCTACGCACAGCCTCATTCGGCTGGTCCGTTTCCTCATAGGGCAGATATATAAACGAAAAGTCTCAGGGGTTGGAGTTTCTCCTATCTAATCTCAACTTTGTCAGATCGCCATTTCTGTTTGAAGGATTAGATTTAAGTTCTCCTTTCCTACAAAAATGTCCTCACCTTGTCACCCGTGTACTTCGCATTGCTCAACCCAGAGATCTATTTCTCACGATGTAAGGTTTCTGAATCAAAGCTAATTTTCCCATGAACATTCCATAAACTTCTCACATATCAATCAGTGCTGTCTAATTCAAGTTTTAGGCTGGACACTATCCACAGAAAGGTTGAGGACCTTAGTCAGGTACTCGACTCCCGTTTCATTCAGATTCTCCAGAGTCTGATTCTGGGAACAGTATGGTTAGAGCGCCCAACCCCATCACACTCGTCTGCGAGTTACGCTGCCTGCACCGGGAAATTGGCCTCAACTGTCGTATTAAACCGTCTGTTACGTGTGATTCCGCCAGTCTGTCTGTTGACTTAATTTTGATTCCAATTAATATATGTATATACAGCGGTCAAAAAAAGTATTCATCATTAGCAAAATTGATAATAAATTCACTTATTTTGGGTAATTGAAGAAAATTTAAAGTAAACAAATAATGCAGTTTTATGCAATAGTTTATTTTTCGTAATATGTTTTAAAATAAATTCAAAAAATAAATTTAATTAGCGCAAAAAATGCAATTTTATATAATAACACCAAAAACAGAACAAAAAAAGTATTCATCATTGATGTGCTATCATCAAAGTCAAATTCAAATATTATTTGGGAATCCCCCTTTTCTGTTTTATTTAGTAAAGGAGGCTTTGCCCTTGACAGCAAATATTTAATTTCATTGAAAATATAGTTTTTGTCAAAATGGGTCGTAAGCAAAACGAGGTTTCTGATGAGGTAAAAGTTTTGATAATAAAACACCACAGGAATGGTTTAACTCAAAAAACTATCAGTGAAATATTAAATAGATCTACTATACAATCTACTATACAATCCATCATCAGAAAGTGGACAGAAACGAAAACTGTTGACAATAAACCAAGATCTGGTCGACCAAAAGCACTTTCAGTTGGAGATGTGCGTTGGCTAGTGCGGCAAGTTCAGAAAACTCCGAAGACAAATGCGACCATTCTTCGTAAAAACACTATGGAATATTTAGGGAAGGAAGTTACTACACAAACAATTCGAAATACACTCAAAAGGCATAGTTACAGAGGAAGAACTGCACGTAAGAAGCCCTTTATAAATAAAATAAACCGAGTGAAAAGGCTAAACTTCGCAAAAATGTATGTAAAACAGCCCGAATCATTTTGGAAAACAGTCATTTTTGCAGACGAGAGCAAGTTTAATCTTTTTGGGTGCGATGGAAAGGTCATAGTGTACAGAAAACCAAATACAGAGCTTGAAGAACGAAACACAGTTGCTACTGTAAAACATGGTGGAGGTGGTTTAATGGTTTGGGGGTGTATGGCGGCTTCAGGAGCGGGAAATCTTGAAATTATTAATGGAGTAATGGATCATAAGTATTACATTGACATTTTAAAGAGGAATTTAAAAGATAGTGCTGTAAAACTTGGGCTTGGTAATAACTTTCAATATTATCAAGATAATGACCCCAAACATTCTGCTTTAAATACCAAGATGTGGATGCTGTATAACTGCCCCAAAGTCATTAAAACTCCTCCTCAAAGTCCCGACTTGAACCCAATTGAACATCTTTGGGAACATCTCGAACGCAAATTGAGAACGCGCAATTTTTCGAGCAAGAGTCAAATGCAACAGGTGATAATGGAGGAATGGACTAATATAGACCAAAATATAACCGCTAAATTAGTCCAATCGATGTCAAACCGTTTAAAAGAAGTTATAAGACGCGGTGGTCGAATAACAAAGTATTAATTTTTTTAAATTATGTTATTTATTTTTTTGTTTTTTTGCAATGATGAATACTTTTTTTGTTTAATTTTTTGTGTTCAGCTGTAAAATGGCCCTTTTTGTTCCAATAAATACTATTTTTTTCTTTAAAAACAATGAAATTGTGTACATATATATCACACAAGCACTACTGCATCATTAGTTTAATATGTTTTTATTCCAATTGTCTTTTGTAGACTTATTAAAAAAAAAAAACATTGAATGATGAATACTTTTTTTGACCGCTGTATATCAATCATTATCAATTAATATCTGAATGTCACATTTAAAGAACACAAAAAGCAAACTGTTAATATATTTTAATCAAATATTGACCTAAAGTACTGGATAACAGCACTTGCTTGGTTATAGCCAGTGGGAATGGTGACCTCACAACAGTTTAAACGAATACTTAACAATGTGCTATGACTTTTACATATGCATTAGGGTGTCAAATTCGATTATTATATTGGAAGGAAGGAAACTGTATCCTCTAAAAAAAATAATAATTTTTGGTCACGATAAATTTGTTGATTTTTCAAAAAAATAATTTCTATTTATTCAGTGCATTGTTTTGTCAAATGGTTGGTTTGAAATCGGTAGGGAAGATTATATTTGATTTAACACTGAAACAACAGAAAACAGTTTGTAAAACCTGCCCTTTCAATCGTTCATATGTATGTATGTAGGTATGTTAAACAATTATTCGTTCGTATAATGCTGTATACGATGTTTGTATATGTGCGTATCCATTCATGTACGTACAATACGATTTGCGTTGGCTAGAGTTGTTCTCTATTTTATGAATTGCCCTAACAGAGGTTATTGACATTCTCTTGATGGATAAAAATAAGTGAGATCTCTCTTTTGTGAAACACTGTAGTTGAGAGCAAAACTTACTTGTATGAAAAGAGTTTTTTTTTTCTATTTACATATGTGTCCACGGCTATACTTTCTTGCTGCCTGTTGCATAATTTGGCTCCCATGAAAATCTTGTAAAATAGAATTTTTTTCTATTCCTTCATAATACAAAATTATGGTTGATTTTACAAAAGATTATGATTATGGGTATTAGTTTTGTAATGAAATATATTAAACGACTCAACAAATTAAGACAAAAATCGAAAATATCGGTCCACATAATGCCAATCATACCCAAAACAATTGAGCGAAACATTATAAATATCTGTTGAAAAATGCGCTTGCTTTGACTCAAAGAGTTGTTGTAGCAGTGTGTTGTACACTGAGGCGGCAGCCCTTGCCGATGAAGGACTTCATCGGGTCAATCCGGTACGTACAACCGGCTGCCATGGGATTGACTCAAAGAGTGAAAATTGGCAGTGACATACATACATATATGTATATACAGTGTCGTGCAAAACAAAAGCAGAGCTTTTCATATTGATGAGAAAAAAAAACCTACAATTCGGTTAATGCATTATGTGCATATAACGCCTTCCCTGAGAATGGCACGATCCGCATCGTTTGGTTGCCGGGTCATAGCGGAGTAACGGAGAAGCCTTTCGGGCCGACCCAGTCCAAGTTAAGGGCGTGGGCAACGAATGCGCATACAGCCCTGTAGAACAGCGAAACGGTCGATAGGACGGCGAAAATCCTATGGGGAGACTCAGATCGTGAGAAGACGAGTCTACTACTGAAACGAGGTCAGTAAAGCTTTTCCCACCCCCTTACCCTAATGTTTAGAAATGCCAGATTTCGGAGTCAATGGTCACAAGGCGGTCTTAAGCTTGATTTGTGGGGAGGAGTCATAGATGGTTGAGCACCTATTGTGAGACTGCCCTGGAATTGCGAGAGTAAATGCAGGTTTATGGCTACACAAAAACCTATTTCCCTGTCTAAATTGTTTTCATGCAACAGTCCTTTTGACATTTTGGGCTATTATAGCTTTAAATTCTATACAGAAGGAGCTTCTCCAGACTGCCTGGTCGTTTTGTCATCTATGTTGGCTCCTAATCTTCTTCATTTTAATGCCTGACATTGTACTGACGTAAATTTTATCAGTGTTCTTCTTTCGAGGGCGACAAAATAGACCTAAGTTCGAGTTTGCTAGACGCGTGCCTAAGTTTAAAAACATAACAGCAGCAAACACAATTTATAAGATAATTATTTTGAAGTTTATATTTTGGTACAATCCAAAAATGAGTTGACATATCAAATTTTCTCAGCTGGGTTGATGCGGCCACCTGATAAATACGCCCTGCTCCAAAGGCTAACCCACAAAACCATCAAAGAAGGCAAAGTTTTCACAAGGTTATTATAGCGGTGGATAGCTACCAAGTGAAGCTGATGTTTAATACTGCAGCGTAGTTCTAGCAAAGGGCTCAAAAATAAAGATTTTAACTAGAGGGGTTTTATATGACTTTTTGAAGCTCTTGGATATTTTTGGGATTTTCAGGATAGTTAAAGTTTGTTGGCTACGAGGATGACGTTGTCTTTACGGTGTGTGGCCGTGTGGCAAGATTGACCAATGTGCGTGATGTATCCCATGAAAGATAAAGTTGGTGCTATTCACCAATTTGAGGGAATTTGATGTGTTCGGACTTTGTCAGGACTTTGACGTCGCGCCGGACATATGACGGACTTACAATTGATTTGTGGGGATGAGGATGAATTATAGACTGTTGAGCACCTATTGTTTCATTGCCCAGAAATTGCGGGAGTAAGTGCAGGATTATGGCCAAACGAACACCTTTTATATGTCTAAATTTTCTTCAGGCACATAGTCCTTTAGCCATTCTTGACAACTAAAGCTTTAAATGGTAGACAAGAGGAAGGAACACTCCAGCCCGCATTTTTTTCATACATGTTGTCCTCCTTATTCTAATGTCTGACATTGTACTGTCGTAAACTTTATCTATGTTTTTCTGCGCTCTAATTCTTTCAAAAGTCAATTCAAAAAAAAATATTTATTTTGAAATTTATATTTTTGTAAGGCGAAATAAAAAACGAATTGACATATCACGTTCTATCAGCTGGGTTGATGCGCCACCTGATAAATACGCCTTGACCATATGTAAATTTTTCTAATCTCCAAAGAACTTAGTTGATTTGTTTCCTTTACTTATGAAAATATCTTTTAATTTTTTTCAGAGCCACGAATTCAGTAAGGAACCCTCATTGCAATGGGTTATGAATTCAGTACACTCGAACTTATCGGCTTTGGCTGGTGATCAATATCAGGGCTTACGTCAGCCATTATGGTCAGCTATTGATGATGAAATCAATTTACAGGAATGTGACATTTACAGCTACAATCCAGATTTGAGTTCGGATCCCTTTGGTGAACCAGGCTGTCTCTGGTCATTTAACTATTTCTTCTACAATAAGAAATTGAAGCGTATCGTATTCTTTACATGCCGTGCCGTAAAGTAAGTTTTTACATTGAATTTTAAACACAAAGACATTTAACCATTAGTTTAAATTGGGTCATATAATTTTTAATTGATAATGCATATCGATGGCTTAATATTGGGTTTTCCTATAAGGACTTGACCCCGAGACACCGTAAAGTGTATATATTCTTGATCAGCGTAAAAATCTAAGACAATCTAGCCATGTCCGTCCGTCTGTCTGTTGAAATCATGAAATCACGGACTATATCTTGATATAACCCCCATATAAAAAGATCCGCCGATTTAGGGTCATATAGCCACATTTAATATCCGATTTTGCTGAAATTTGGAACATTGAGTTGTGTTAGGCCAGTCGACTTCTTTCTTCAGTTTGGCCCAGTTCGGTTCAGATTTGGATATAGCAGCCATATATTGGGTTGCCCAAAAGGTAATTGCGGATTTTTCATATAGTCGGCGTTAACAAAGTTTTTTACAGCTTGTGACTCCGTAATTGCATTCTTTCTTCTGTCAGTTATCAGCTGTTACTTTTAGCTTGCTTTAGAAAAAAGGTGTAAAAAAGTATATTTGATTAAAGTTCATTCTAAGTTTTATTAAAAATGCATTTACTTTCTTTTACTTTTTGGGCAACCCAATAGATCGATCTCTCTATTTAAAGTCTTGGCCCCATAAAAGGCACATTTATAATACGAATTCGCTAAATTTTAAATAGTGAATTATGATAGACTTCTCGACAGCCGTGTCGTATATGCTTCAGATCGATCTATATTTGGATATGGCTACCAAAAAGACCAATATTTTGTTCTACAAAATTGAACAATGACTTGTACTTATTATACCACTTAATATCCGCGTCGAATTTGGTCCAAGTCGGACCATATTTCGATAAAGCTGCTATGGGGGCAAATTATGCATTTTTCACCGGATAATGACGAAAGGTGGTTTACACATATACCCGAGGTGGTGGGTATCCAAAGTTCGACCGAACTTAACGCCTTTTTTACTTGTTATACCCTCCATCATAGGATGGGGGTATACTAATTTCGTCATTCTATTTGAAACACTTCTAGCCATGTCCGTCCGTCTGTCTGTCGAAAGCACGCTAACCTTCGAAGGAGTAAAGCTAGCCGCTTAAAAATTTGCACGCAATTCCTATTCGATTTGGCTGACATTTTGCATGGGGTGTTTTGTTATGACTTCCAACAACTATGCTTAGTATGGTTCAGTAATTATAAGATCATTGTTATCTTGTTGTATGTGAAAACGAACAAATAAATCTAATCTAAATCTAAATCGGTTCATAACCGGATATAGCTGCCATAAAAACCGATCCTGAATCTTGACTCCTTAAGCCACTAGAGAGCGCAATTCTTATCCGATTTGCTAGAATTGTTTTGTTCTGACTTCCAAAAAATTTGCCAAATATGGTTTTAATTGGTCCATAACATGATATAGCTGCCGTATAAACCGATCTGGGATCTTGACTTCTTGAGCCTCTATAGTTTGCAATTATTATCCGATTTGGCTGAAATGTTGTACAACGACTTCACTCATGACCTTCAACAAACGGTATATAGCCTGATACAGCTCCCATATAAACTTTTTTACTTCTTGAGCCCCTAAAGGGAGCAAATTTTATGCGAATTGGCTGAAATTTTACACAACTTCTACTATGGTTTACAACATTCATTTCAAGTATAGTTCGAATTCGAAGATAACTTGATATAGCCCCAATAGCTCCGCGGTCAAGTTTGGAACTGTCAATACGTTGGACACAATTTTCGATGATTCGGCCTCACATTTCAGCCGAAACGGTCGCTATTTCCCGTTGTTGGCTTAGACCAATGAATTGACGTAGCCCCAAAGATAAAAGTCTAGAAGCGTCAAACCAGAGTCACATGTCGTCCACGTCCATATCTTCCAATTCAGGCCAAAAATATTCAATGAGCACAGGCACCCCGGTAGCCAAGTTTGTAGCGTGCTAAGATTACCAGTGCAGGGGTCGTGGTTCGATTCCCGCCAGAAGCCTTCGTCTGTCGCTACTGTGGTATCACAATGGACTTAAAATTGTCTAAGTGAGACTGTAAAGCAATGCCACTCTTACCTAACCTAACCTATGGTGCTGTAGCGTTGTCCATTCATGGTAACGTGACGATTGGCATCGTCGGTGAAGAAGTATGGCCCAATGTCGGCGCCGGCATGCTTACCGCACCAAACAGTTTTTTTGTGTTGATGAGGTGTCACGCACATGTGGACTTTCACCGGACCAATAACGCTTATTTTGCTTTCCGATGAACCCATTAAGCCAAAAATGAATTGAGACCAAGAATTGGAGTTGGCGCTCTTTAAATAGCGGTCACCGACTCCGCATTTTGGTAGTAAATTATTATGATTTGCAGACGTTGTTCGTTCGTGTAGAACAGTGGCAGTTCGATGAATAGTGTAAAAGTGCGTTCACAAATTAAATTCAAAACTTTCAAGTTAAGCTCTATGATAAAGGGCCTCCTTTTTATAGCCGAGTTCGAACAGAGTGCCGTTTTGTGACATCTCTTTCAAGAGAAATTTTACATGGCATAGTACCTCACAAATGTTGCCAGCGTTGGGAGGGGAAAACCACCGCTAAATTTTTTTCTGATCGTTTCGCCAGTATTGGAACCCAGTCGTTCAGCGCCGTAGGCGGACATGCTAACCTCTTCGCTACGGTGGCCCCTATTGGAAAAATCTTTATAAAAAGCTCGGGTTTTTTTTTTAAATCATTGTTAATCTGTCATTTGAACTTTTATCCACACGAAATTAGGAGCCAAGGTGTATTTGACATTTGAAAAAATTGAATTAGGAAAATTGAAAAAAGAAAAAAATAAAATTGAATTAAAAAAATTGAATTAAGTCATTGTTATGCACGTACTATATTTTTTTTTATTCGCATTCAAAAATGTCTTCATTTCCTTTAATTTCAGTTCATTGTACGCTGGAGACACCTCGGATTTTTCCATGGAAGAAGAAGTTTATTAAATCAATAAAATCAAGGAACTTCACAACAATAATCTATGCATGTCGTCAATGTATGGCTGAACTTCATTGTTTTTGCTCGTGCGTGCGTGCCACCGCTTGGTCATGACCATGCATCATCACATATTGTCTAGAATTATTTGCTCAGATAACGCAAATTTCTGCTCCTTAACAAAATCAATCAAATGAATGAAAATAATCCCATATGTTTGAAATCTTTAATTTGTTTGTGTATTTATGGGGCCCGAAGGCAGGTGAGAGCTGCGGTGTGAGAATTCGTGCCTCTAAGTACACGCGATGCCCATTGAATTATTATTCAATATATTACACACTATGTATAAAAAAAATAATGTTAGTTTTAAAAATTTATTACTGTTTTAATATTTTTCACTCACTCCTAAGAAAAATCACTTATATAAATGTAGTTTTAGAGAACATTTTTTTTTCTGCTTATAGCTAAAACGCGTTGACATTTTTGGGTTTTGCTAACCATTGTACTAATTATAAAAAAAAATAGAGGATATCATTATTGTACGGATGTTATACCGACAGCTCTTGCACATAAGCAACTTATAAATGCCTCTGTGTTTGAACACCAAGAAAGAAATGCAATGAAAATATTCTTTAATTGGATGAAAGTTTCAATATCGCTTATATGGAGTACATCAACTATCCGTTTTGTCAGTTTTTGAATTTCGTATAAACGATTTTGAAATGTATCTACTGTGTTTACTGCATACTTAAATAGTTGCATATTATTAATCACAAAGTTTTTAACATTTAACAATAAAACTAGAAAACGATAAAGTTCTTGTTTACTTTACTTTATTTCCTCAAATTATAAATATCTAATACTTCAACTAATTTCATTTTGTTTTTAATTTAGTCGTACCCAAGTTCTATTATCTATATATCACCTTTTTCCTTATGATATAAGCATAAACAATTTTTGAAATTTTTTTAAATCATACTTTTAAGCAAAATCAACCCCCTTCATTTGTCTTCTTTGTTGTAGAGCAAATATTAAAATTACAACAAATCAGCACATTACCGAACAATGTCGTATTTTTAAATAACATTATTGAAATATGTAAAAACAAAAATGCTTAAAATAAAAAAAGTAGTTTTATTTCAAAAAATTCATTAGTTTCATTTCCATTTTGGGTATTTCCAACTTAGTGCCCTGAACTATATTTATGGATGAAGTACGGGAACGGCGATACATTTTTATACGGAAATTGTTCAAAAAGACCAACGGCCTTATTTACAAAACTTAATGAAGCCTTACAGCCCAATTCTAAAAACACCCTGGGAGTTTATTTCTCCTCGAATAAAATCCTCTTATTCTGATTGAATGGGGAGAGAAAAAATATGGGAGAATAACAGCTGCTTTATTTTGGCTTAACATTTGACTGTTATTTTTTGGAAAAAAGAACATAAAATGGAAAAAAATAAGTTGTAACGATTGCTAAAAAAGTTTACAAACAAGTTAAGTGTTGCTTGTGTAATGTTTGTTTTGATTTTTGTATTTTAATAGAGCACAATAATGGTCTACAGCTTCTCACCATATTTCTGTCTTCATCCAACAATCGTTGTCTAAATTAGATGCTTCCGGAGTGTTTTGATGGATAGATAAATAGATTAATTGTGTCGTTTTGTCCCTGGTTTCATGCGGGGCAAACATCCTGCATGTTGGCGTTTTCCCTTGCCAAAAGGAATTAAGGAGGCTGAATCGTAATATAGAGGTTTGCTTCCCCTTCGGCCTCATAATTGCTGTGGTGGTCTGTCTGATGTGCCGCTTTATCTAAAGGCCTACTTTTATGGAGCTGGAACTTGAAGATCTAATCGACCTTTCTGGGCGGCCGCTTTTCTTGGTGGTTGGAACGGCTGCTGGACATAATACTGCCGAAAAGCGGCTTGTGGATTTATTCTTACTCCTGTGAAGTGCCGCCCGATTCTACTTTAAGCTAGCGATAAGGGACCTCCTTTTAGTATCCGACTCGGAACCGAGTGCCAATAAAATTGAAAAACTTTAAACCGGAAGAACCCAACAAAATTTTGATGAAAAAGTGAAAAATAATTTCCATACATTTTAAATTGTTCGTGACTCATAAGAAGTGGTACCATTTTTTTTTATATAAACAATAAAATTCATAATTTTTTATCCTAACTCCCTTTCTTTTGTTTGTGGGATTTTTTTTTCCAAGTCTTATCGTCTCATTCTCCCTTTTATATCGATTCAGAATAGCTAACTTTTTCCCTGGGAGAGATTTCCCTTCTTCGAAGTTTGTTTAAAATAAGGGAAAAGGGATTAGGGAAAAAACTCCAGTAAATTGTTATTCGGAATAGGGGAAAAGGCAGTAGGGAATGAACTCCCAGGTAATTGTTATTGAGAATAGGGCTGTTAAAGTAGGTTTATTTGAAATTTCAATGGAGGAAATCTGTCAAAGAAAACCCTATTTCAAATGTACATTAAGTTTTGTAAATACCGGTGTAAGTCTTTTTATACAAGAAATAATGGAAAAATACATTGAGGCATACCTACCAGAGCACATATTGCTACCATTCGCTTTTATAACGCATTCATAATTTCGCTGCTTTTAACTTGCCTTCATTCAACAATAGTATGTAACACTGTTGCTTTCAAATGTATTAATTTTTTGATGATTGCTTTTCTATGCATTTGTATGCCCGCCACCATAGGATGGGGGTATACTAATCTAGTCATTTCGTTTCTAACACCTCGAAATATTCAACTAGGACCCCATATTCGAACTAGCCATGTGCCGCTTTATCTAAAGGCCTACTTTTATGGAGCTGGAACTTGAAGATCTAATCGACCTTTCTGGGCGGCCGCTTTTCTTGGTGGTTGGAACGGCTGCTGGACATAATACTGCCGAAAAGCGGCTTGTGGATTTATTCCTACTCCTGTGAAGTGCCGCCCGATTCTACTTTAAGCTAGCGATAAGGGACCTCCTTTTAGTATCCGACTCGGAACCGAGTGCCAATAAAATTGAAAAACTTTAAACCGGAAGAACCCAACAAAATTTTGATGAAAAAGTGAAAAATAATTTCCATACATTTTAAATTGTTCGGGACTCATAAGAAGTGGTACCATTTTTTTTATATAAACAATAAAATTCATAATTTTTTATCCTAACTCCCTTTCTTTTGTTTGTGGGATTTTTTTTCCAAGTTTTATCGTCTCATTCTCCCTTTTATATCGATTCAGAATAGCTAACTTTTTCCCTGGGAGAGATTTCCCTTCTTCGAAGTTTGTTTAAAATAAGGGAAAAGGGATTAGGGAAAAAACTCCAGTAAATTGTTATTCAGAATAGGGGAAAAGGGAGTAGGGAATGAACTCCCAGGGAATTGTTATTGAGAATACGGGTGTTAAAGTAGGTTTATTCAAAGAAAAACCTATTTCAAATGTACATTAAGTTTTGTAAATACCGGTGTAAGTCTTTTTATACAAGAAATAATGGAAAAATACGTTGAGGCATACCTACCACAGCACAGATTGCTAACATTCGCTTTTATAACGCATTCATAATTTCGCTGATTTTAACTTGCCTTCATTCAACAATAGTAAGTAATACTGTTGCTTTCAAATGCATTAATTTTTTGATGATTGCTTTTCTATGCATTTGTATGCCCACCACCATAGGATGGGAATATACTAATCTAGTCATTTCGTTTGTAACACCTCGAAATATTCAGCTAGGACACCATATTCGAACTAGCCATGTCCGTCCGTCCGTCTGTCGAAATCACGATAGTGGTCGAACGCGAAGAGCTAACCCCTTGAAATTTTGCACAGATACTTTATATTGATGTAGGTGGTAGGGGATTGCAAATGGACCATATCGGTTCAGATTATAATAAAGCTCCCATAAAAACCGATCTCCCTATGGAAGACACAATTTTCATCTGATTTGGCACATGGTGTTCTGTTGTAACTTCCAACAACTGTGCCAAGTACGGCCCAAATCGGTCTATAACCTGATATAGCTTCCATATAAACCTATCTCCCGATTTGGCTTCTTGAGCCCTTACAAGCCGCGATTTTTTAACGATTTGGCTGAAATTTTGCATATGGTGTTCTGTAATGACTCTCAACAACTGCACCAAGTGCGGTCCAATTCGGTCTTTAACTAGATAGAGCTCCCATATTTTAGCAGAATCCATGGTGGTGGGTTCCCAAGATTCGGCCCGGCCGAATTTAGCACGCTTTTACTTGTTTTTTATTGCCGTTACACCACAAGCAACAACTGAAAGGTGAAACACTAATAATAAAAGATGATTCGCACCATTCGCTCAGTATTTGTTGTCGTTTTGGTGTGGCGCGAAACATGGAGTTACAAATTGCAAACAAAATTAAAACTACCTTAACCGAACTGCACCGTCCAAAATCAAAAGTAGACCGATCGGGACAATATGGATCTCAAATGAAAGGTTTTTTCAGAGTAAATTACTTATATCATAGTAAAAATTGGGTCCAAGTATCTAGGGGGCCGGCCCAAGCCCAAAACTGCTTCAAACCTAAAACCGCTATAAATAGGCATTTTGGACGAACATGCCAATATGGGACACAAATGAAAGGTATCTGGTAGTAGAATTCGAATATGAGCCAGACACTTGATCCTGGAAATAGATATCAGTTTCGTGCTCTCAAATACTTTCCATTTAAGTCTCATATTGAATGCCCGGTCTGTATGCCTATTTTAATGAGGTTTTTGGAGAATGTCGGCCCCCACATAATTTGACACAAATTTTAATACCATATTCATGTTCTACTCACCAAAAATTTTTATTAGAGTCACATATTGCCATTATCCGCCACTATGGGCTTTTAAAGGGTGGTTTAGGATATAAAGGCTGTCTAAATTTGCAAATTTTGCCCATGAACATTTCACTAAGGGGCCTCCTTTTTATAGCCGAGTCCGAACGGCGTGCCGCAGTGCGACACCTCTTTGGAGAGAAGTTTTACATGGCATAGTACCTCACAAATGTTGCCAACATTAGGAGGGGAAAACCACCGCTGAAAATTATTTCTGATGATCTCGCCAGGATTCGAACCCAGGCGTTCAGCGTCATAGGCGGACATTCTAACCTCTGCGCTGCGGTGGCTGTCTAAATACTTTGGCCCAATATTTAATACCAAATTTGTGCTTTACTCCTCAATATCTTTCATTTGAGTCTCATATTGTCCCAATCGGTCCAATTTTATTTTTGGTCTGTGTTTTTGTGGTAAAGTGGAGGGTCCGCTTCCGATATCAACAAATTGTATATCGTATTGCTCCATCCCATGGGAGCCGTTTGTGCGTACTGAATTGACCCGATGGAGTCCTTCATCGGCAAGGGCTGCCGCCTCAGTGTATAACACTGCTACAACAACAACAACAACAATGTATAGCGTATTGCTCCTTCCAGATTGTAATCGTAATCTACTCTTGAATACCTTTCACTTGAGTTGTAGTTGGGGCGACTTCCTAGGTACTTAGACCCAATTTTTAATATCAAAATCGTACTCTACTCCCCTACTCTACTTTTGGGTGTTGTTTTCGTGGTAAGGGGTAGAGTCCGACCCCTTTCAGATATCAACAAATTATATAATCTATTACTCCTTTTAGATCAACCTACACAATCTGTGAAAATTTCAAGAAAATCGCTTAAGCTGTTTTGAGCTATACTGAACAAACAAATTTATAAACTCTGGCGGAAATTTTGCAGTGTTCTGTTATGACTTTCAACAACTGCGTCAAGTACGATCCAAATCAGTCTATAACCTGATATAGCTCCCATATAGACCGATCTCCTGATTTGACTTCTTAGGTCCTTACAAGCCGCAATTTTTGTCCGATTTGGCTGAACTTGTGCATGTAGTGTTCTGCTATGACATTAAACAACTTTGTCAAGTACCGTCCAAATTGGTCTATAACTTAATATATTGGGTTGCCCAAAAAGTAATTGCGGATTTTTCAAATAGTCGGCGTTGACAAATTTTTTCACAGCTTGTGACTCTGTAATTGCATTCTTTCTTCTGTCAGTTATCAGCTGTTTCTTTTAGCTTGCTTTAGAAAAAAAGTGTAAAAAAGTATATTTGATTAAAGTTCATTCTAAGTTTTATTAAAAATGCATTTACTTTCTTTTAAAAAATCCGCAATTACTTTTTGGGCAACCCAATAGTTCCCATATAAACCGATCTTCCGATTTGACTTCTTTAGTTCTTACAAGCCGCAATTTATGTCCGATTTGGCTGAAATTTTGGATGTGGTGTTCTGTTGCGACTTCCATCAAATGTGCCTAATACGGACCAAATCAGTCTGTAACCCGATATAGTTCTCATATATCGAGTCTCTCGATCATCCTTTTTCGGTTCCTAGAAGCTTTAATTTTTGCTGGTTTAATTGAAGTTTGATATGTAGAATAAAATTCTGCCCTTCAACTAAATTTCTTTTGCATCAATTTTTAGCAGAATCCATGGTGGTGGGTCCCCACTTGTTTACTTTAAAATTATAAATCAATAAATTATATTTTATGGAGAAATAAAATAAACTACAATTTCTATTTTTATACCCTCCATCATAGGATGGGGGTATTTTAATTGCGTCATTCCGTTTGTAACATCTCTCGTCTAAGACCCCATAAAGTTTATTTATACTTGATCGTCATGACATTTTTGGTCGATCTAGCCATGTCCGTCCGTCCGCGTGTCTGTCGAAAGCCCGCTAACTTTCGAAGGAGTAAAGCTAGACGCTTGAAATTTTGCACAAATACTTTTTATTAGTGTACATCGGTTGGTCCAAATCGGTGCATATTTCGATATAGCTGCCATATAAACATATCTTGGGTCTTGACTTCTTGAGTTTCTAGAGGGCTCAACTCTTATCCGAAATTTGGCTGAAATTTTGAACGTGGTGTTTTGTATAATTGTACCAAGTATGGTTAAAATCGGTCTATAACCTTAAATAGCTGCCATATAAACCGGGGGATCGTTTAGATTTATCGAGCTTCTAGAGGGCGCAATTTTTATATGATTTGTCTGAAATGTTGCACATGTCGTTTTGGTACGACTCTCAACAACCGTGCCAAGTATGGTCTAAATCAATTCATTACCTGATATAAACCGATCTCCCGATTTGACTTCTTGAGCCTCTGGACGGCGCAATTCTTATCCAATTTGGCAATTTTGTACATGTCGTTTGGAAATTAACAACTATGCCAAATATGATTTAAATCGGATCATAACCTGATATAGATGTCATATAAACCGATTTTTCAATTTGAATTTCTGAGCCACTGAAGGGCGCAATTATTATTCGATTTGCCCGAAATTTTGGAGGTGGTATTTTTCTATAACTTTTAACAGCCATGAAAACTATGGTCTATATTGGTCAATAACTTAGTATAGCTAATATATACTTGAAGAAATCATACAAAGAACTTGTCACACGCGTTTCATGGTGGAGGGGACATAAGATTCGGCACGGCCGAACTGATCAAATTTTCCAATTTCAGAGTTGTACCCAAATCCCACTAGAACGTCAAATGTTTTGTTTGAATTTTAAAGGTATTTTACATTTTGTTTCTTTTTTCACATTTTGATCGTTTGAATTTATAATTTACACGTTTATAATCATACTCTTTTGATCTTGCGACTGATACACATGCTAATGCAAATAAAAATTAGAATGTCAATTTGACAGTGTAAAGAAGTTTGACAGCCTAGTGGGAATTTGCGCCACCAAACCCACAGGGTTGTCCCATTGATTTCGTTGTTGTTGGGCTTATGACTTTACCTTCTAATTGTACCAAGGAGCCAACCTTCTTAATTCAACTATGTTTACATTGATACATTTTGGAAGTCAGCCAAAGTACGCGAACAACCTAAAGTAACAATTTGTGCAAATTGTTACTGTAAGTTGTCCGAAGACTCAGACGAAGAAAACTAAAAACCAGAAATCTGCCATTAGCTCAAGCAATTGAAGCAAGGCAGTTGTTCTTACGCGAACAACTGTAACCAGCCGGCCAGGTTTGACGGTATAAAGATGTCAGTTTTTTTTTTTTTTTGAATTCTCTTTGTTGTTATCTTTGCTCATGCACGCACACGTATGCATACACGCACATAAATTTCTTTGTGTGTGTTGGCAAAAGTTCGATGACAAGATGGCGGATTGCACCATATGATTTGTGGTTGTTGTACAAATAAGACCACCCTTAATAGTTTTGCGATGCAATAGAAGCATACAGTTTGTTGTTGTTGTTGGTGTTGTAGCAGTTTGTTGTGTTCTATCTTTCTTCTGCTTGATTCTGTTGAGTGTCAAGACCCAGAAACTCTGCGACTAAGATTGGGTGCGTCCACAAGGATCTGGGTCTGAGTCGAGTGGGTCTGGCTGGGCAGTTAAACAGGTAATGTGTATCGTGCGGTCCCTGGTTACAATCGGACATACATCTCGCACGTCGGCATCAATCCTTGCTCTGTAGGAGTTGAGGCAGCTGCATCTGCTGGAACGTAATTGAGCCAGAACTACTCTGGTTAGCCAAAGCTACCAACCGGCGGTATGTACACGTTGTATAGCTCTATCCCGGCAGTACCGGACCTGACTGCTATCCCCATGCACTCCATGTAGGGGTCACTAGCGCCAGTCGCAGGCGAGATGGGTCTATATTGCACGGAATTTTGTATCACTAAGGCCATAGTCACATAGTCCGACGTCGAGGACCCAGAAGGCGAGAACGACGCTTGTAACCCACTGCTGTCTATGTTAGCACAGCACCTTGCAACATATTCAGAATGACTATACTCCCGTAGTGATGTGAGGCCAGAGCAAGATCGGAAATGTACCCAGTAGAGGCGGTTCTGGCAAACCAAAGAGAAGCATACCTAAGTACTTATAATATTAAGTACTTATAATATTTTTGTAATCTTTTGTTTTCAGTTTTCCTTGCTCGGTCCCGAGCGAACCGGGTAATCGATGTTCAACTGTACTCTGTTTTAATTTTTGATATTACTGAGGAGGAATTTTTATAAAAATCGGTTAAAATTACACTTACACCGGTATTCACAAAACTTTATGTAGCTTTGAAATAGATTTATTTGACATATTTCCTTTATAGTATTGGGTTGCCCAAAAAGTAATTGCGGATTTTTTAAAAGATAGTAAATGCATTTTTAATAAAACTTAGAATGAACTTTAATCAAATATACTTTTTTTACACTTTTTTCTTAAGCAAGCTAAAAGTAACAGCTGATAACTGACAGAAGAAAGAAAGCAATTACAGAGTCACAAGCTGTGAAAAAATTTGTCAACGCCGACTATATGAAAAATCCCCAATTACTTTTTGGGCAACCCAATATATTTGTTCGAACTATGGCTTGATGTAAACATACAAGATAGATAGTGTGCAGTAGTTTAAATTTTTCCCTTTTTTTGTTTTATTTACAAAAATCATTTATTTTTTTACATATGTAATTTAAAACTCCAATAAAACTTGTCTTTTGCTTTTAAAAAGAGTAAATATCGGCTATTGAAACAGAAAATGTTGACTGTACAAAAATTTCCTTGAGAAATATACAATTTTAAATCTGATTTACAAGACAGAATTCACTTTATAAATAAAAAACCTTCTCTTTATTCAAATTACTTCATTTTGTTTTGGGCTAAATTGAGTACATCTTTTCAAAACACTAGCTCCATCATCTACATTAAGCAGCATATACATAAATGAATTGAATTGTTCCTGGTCTGTTTGTGCTAAACACATTGCACCATACTGTGAAATAAGAGATCAAAAATATATGCATGTTAGTATATGTGTTTATAGGGTAAGTAAAGGGGTTTTCTATATACAGTCGAATTTTTTATAACGTAGCAATTGGGGACCGACTACGTTATAGAGAAACTGACCAAAATTATGTTTAATAAACAAACAATCTGGGAATCAAAAAAAAGCAAAAAAAAAAACTGCCGTTTGAGAAAGGGTAGAGATAACTCCTTGAAATTTGTCATGCTAATAGCTGAGGTGTTATCGAGATTATGCACAGAATTTGAATTTGGCCCCTAAATCAAATCTTCATTTGTGGTCCGATTTTCAAAATGTTCAATTTTCTGAAAACAAAAAAGTTTTGAACTTTGCAGATAAAACTGTCCTTAAAACAAAAAATAAAAGTTACCTAAACTTTTTTTCATTAGAAAGCCTGCCTCGTCAAGAATTAAAAGTCGAAAATCGCCGAGACCAGAAGAGATATTGTAGACCTCAAGCGAACTTTTTTGTCGGGATTTTTGAGCACTTTCCAGAAACAATTTGGAAATTGGACCACAAATTAAAATTTGCTAGCCTGAAATTTTTTTCGAAATGCCGAGGAGACCAATTTTAGTGGTGTGATGAGGGGCGCCCGAACGAATTACGGCCTTGAAACTTTGCATACAATCCCGTTAACCTCTACCGTTCTCATTTTTTTTGTCAGTCTTCCGATCACTACATAACTTATTATACCCACCACCGTAGGATAGGAGGTATATTAATTTAGTCATTCCGCTTGCAACACATCGAAATATCAGTTTCCGAACCAACAAAGTATATATATTTTGGATCGTCGTATAATTCTAAGACGATTTAACGATGTCCGTGTGTATGTCCGTCCCTCTGTTGTAACCACTCTACAGCCTTCAAAAATTGAGATATTGAAATTTGGCACAGATACGTCCTTTTGATGCAGTCTGGTTAAGTTTTTGAACGGGCCAAATCTGGCCATATTTGTATCTAGCTGCTATATAGGCCGATCTGACGATAAAGGGTCTAATACCCATAGATGCTTCAATTTTATCCGATTTTGCTGAAATTTTAAACAGTGGGTAGTTTTTGGTCTCCCAGCAGCCGCTCCAAATATGGTTCGGATCGGATTATATTTAGATATAGCTGCCATACAGACCGATCTCCTCATAAAGAGTATGAAGCCCATAAAAGCTTTATTTTTTATCCGATTTCGTTGAAATTTAAAACTATAAATAGTTTTAGGCCACCCGCCATCTGATCCAAATATAGTAAAGATCTGACTGTTTTTAAATATAGCTGTCGTTTAGACCGATATGCCGATTAAGGGCCTGAAGCTCATAAAAGCTTTATCTATTACCCGATTTTGTTGAAATTTGAAATACAAAATTCAACAGTGACTTTAGACCACTTTATTAGACCACTCAATATCCGTGCCGAATTTAGGTTTCATAAGTTATCCAATTTTCACTGGATTGTGACGAAAGGGGGTTTACATATATACCCGAGGTGGTGGGTATCCAAAATTCGGCCGGCCGAACTTAATGTCTTTTTACTTGTTTTAAACCGGTATTTTTCCTTTTTCGTTCGTAACTTTCTAATCAGTCGTCAGGCCACCACAAAATTTATTTTAAACCTATACCATTTAACACACCACTGTTTGTTTTTGAACACGTAGAGCAAAAACAAAGCCTTGTTGGGTACGTACGAGAAATTAAGCACAATATTCCATGGAAACGTAACGTATTTTACAGCAGCTTTTTATTTTGTGGCTGTCTATAATAAGTGAGTTAACGATCAACATTGAATGTGTTTCGTTTTGTTCCACCATTTTTGTTTTTGTATAAACAGCATTAAAAAGTTTGCTAAAAAATAGAGAGATTTATTTGTGCGCTTTAAAAACAATTTTTTATGGAGAAGTGGTTGGAAAAAGACGATTTTTCAATTTTTTCGTCATAGAGAACATTTCGGTATAGTGAAATCCGTTATAGAGAAGTTCGACTGTATATCAATTAGTTGATAATGTTTTTACTCACCTTTGCTAATGCCGGATAGTAGGTTGCTTTACCTAAAGTGTTCACCTTCGATGACAAACACAAAATTTTAGCTAAATTTGTAAAATCCCTGCGCAATAAAAATTGCCGGGCACATTTTAACTTTAATGCCATGTCAGCATTGTGTAGTCGGATAAAATGCCCGTAACGATGAATTGACGGAAGGCATGAGGTGTTTCTTTCCTCCCACATTTGATGATCCATTTCATTTAGCAGCGTTAACGTATTCTCAAGGCGTTCCCTTGGTATTTGTCGGATGGCTAAATTGGTTATTTTTGCCTTGGGTCTATGTTTATCATTATTATTTTTTGGTGTTTCTACCTTTTGGGAAGAACTTTTTGGTCGTCTAAGGGGACGACCTCTTTTACTCGTTAGGACTAGGTTTTCGACATTGTTTTGAATGTCTCCATCAATATGTTGAATTTCATGATTTTTGATGTTTTGTAGGGGATCTTCAATACCATCTGGTGAATTGTGTTGAGCTTGATTTTCTGTAGTATTTCGAATGGAAGGCGAGATTTTGTAGGTATTGTCGATATAAGCTTCAGACTTTTTTGGCCTACCTCTTGGTCTTTTCTTACTAGTCGCCGCTATATTTTGTAATATTGGAGTCTTTCTGGGCCGACCCTTTTGCTTCTGCTTCTGTGCTAAAAAATGGTCTTTATCTACTACTTCTGAGAATATGTTTGGCCTTGTTTTTAGTGAAGCTGCTCTTTTCTTCAAGACAGGAACATTGGTAGTGATTTTGGCTTTTATATTATGTTCACCTGGATTTTCAATTATTCCACAATCTTTATCTGCAGTGTTTTCATTCTTGGAATCAATTATATTGTTTTGAGAATCATCAGATTTTTTTGGCCTACCTCTTTTCCTTTTCAAAGGATTGCGTATATCTTCTTCACTTACTCGAGGTCTTTTTCTTGCATTATTATCAATATGAAAGTTACATGGCCCAGCATCAGCAGAATTTATGCTCTCTGCAGAATTTATGTAAAATTTACCTAAACTTTCTATGCCACATATGGTTTTTCTTCTTTGCCTAGTCATAGGTTTTATTAGTTCAAGCTCATGTTCGTCCTTGCTATTGGATTCCGATTGATGTTTTGATATCGGCTGCCGCCCCCTTACAGGCCTCATCCTTTCATTATCGTCATTGTGAATACATGGTGGATCAACACAAGCTGTATTTATGCTCTCTCCAGAATTTATATTACAATTATCTAAACTTTCAATGCCACATATGGTTTTTCTTCTTTGCCTTGTCATTGGTTTCATTAGTTCAAGCTCATTTGCTGCAGGGAAAGCATTAAAGGATCTTTGTTCGTCCTTGTCACCGGTATGACATTTGTTTTTTGATCCCAGCGGCCGCCCTCTTGCTGACGGTTTTTGAATTTCATCTATTTTGGTCAAATGTTCAAATAAAGTCAAATTCACTTCATATATCTTTGCCCCGCCTCGAGGTTTCTTATTCATATTTTCTTTTGCTGCGACTTGTTCAGAGATCAGTTCCATTCTCCCGTTAGATAAGTTAGTGGTCTACAAATTTAAAATATTTATATATTTGTGGCTCATAGCATAGATTTATATAAGTATAACAAAATATTCTAAAATCATTCTTCCCGGCAAAAGATTTACCATTTCCTCTTCACCTACTCGAGACCACTTCGTGTCTTCTTTGTCAATGGGAATATTACATGATTTGACATCATTTGCATTTTTACACTCTTCAGAAAATGTTTTGCAATTATCTAAACTTTCTATGCCGCATAATGTTTTTCTTCTTCTCCTGGTCATTGGTCGCATTTTACTTGTTTTCAAAAGGAAGCTCCCAAAGGTGTTGCTACTACTAGTGCTCGATAAACAAAACAACTTTTTTTTTGGTAGCTATGGGCAAATGGCTATGGGCTGTTTTGTTTAGTACTATAAAGTACAAGGGACTTGTTATCGATTTTGTTACTTTCGATTAGACAGCACGACAATAATCAAGACAAATTTACCTAGGTAGTGTACAGCAAACCACTCAGAATAATTTTTTCTGTCGGAGTACACTATCTGCCATGGCGAAACAATTATAGTTGGTCTCATTTGTACAAAAACCATAAATCATATGGTTCAACCCGCCATTTTGCCATCATACGTGTGTGTAAACGTGTACGTACATGAGCAGAGAATATGCGAAAAAGAGATGATAGCTAAGAGAATGCAAATCACATGGTGCAATCCGCCATCTTGCCATCAAGCTGATTGACGGTTTGTCAACACACACAAAGAAATTTGTGTGCGTGTGTAAAAACGTGTGCGTACATGAGCAGAGAATATGCGAAAAGAAAATGACAACAAAGAGAATGCAAACAAAAATCTGACACCTAAATACCGTCAAACCTTGCGGGCTGTTAACAGCTGTTTGCTTGAGACCACCTTGTTAAATCCGCCTTTACTATCTGTCGAGATTTTATAACGTTCGGTTGTGTGTGCGCTTTAAAACCCGTTTACACTGCTCATTAAATCAGGATATAAGGCTCTCGTCAGCTGATTTTATAAAGGGGAAATAGATGATCGAGCCATTAAATCCGGGTATAAAGCGAAGTGTAAACGGGGTTTTATAGTTAAGAACCATAGCACACACGAGCAAAAAAGTAACATACTAAAAATCAGAGTTGCACTAATCACTGATTTTGGCAGATAGTGCACTCGATTTTTTATTTTTGGCCAACTGCTCCTACCTGTTATCTTGGCATTAATAACGTTTTATCGGGAAATATGATAATTTTTAACAAAAATATATGACCACCATCCAGGTAAGACAGCTGTTAACAGGCGACAAGGTTTGACGGTATTAAGATGTAAAACCATGTTTCCACTAGACCCTAAATCCACTTGATTTGAGATAATCTCCAAAACCCGTTTCCTCTACGATTTATGGGGTATTTATTTGTTTGTCAACAGCGATCTTTTTGACAGCGTTTTTATTGTGATTAGCATTTTTATTGTGTTCAGAATATATATTTCGGCCAGCAATTAAGTTTGTGAAATGATTTTATTTAATTACTATTAAATTTTATATTGGGTTGCCCAAAAAGTAATTGCGGATTTTTTAAAAGAAAGTAAATGCATTTTTAATAAAACTTAGAATGAACTTTAATCAAATATACTTTTTTTACACTTTTTTTCTAAAGCATGCTAAAAGTAACAGCTGACAACTGACAGAAGAAAGAATGCAATTACAGAGTCACAAGCTGTGAAAAAATTTGTCAACGCCGACTATATGAAAACTCCGCAATTACTTTTTGGGCAACCCAATACTTTCACATTTCAATTTACGGCATTTGCCACACAAGGTAGTTTCATTGGGGGTAGAATTTTGTTGTTGTGCTAATGATTCTACCTCTTGCACCCTGAAAAATCCATAAATTCGGATTTAATTGCCAATGTAAAAGTACTTTTACCATACAAAAATAAATCCCATTTTTGCAGGATTTTTTTTTTAAATCCCAAATAAAACCAATTTCATGAATAACCGATAAAAGTACAAAAAAATATGCAACTGTTTTCAAGAATTGTGTATGGTGTGTATGATATGCACATTCATGTATATGCATGTAGGCTTGTGTATGTCACTTAAATCCCCAAAAACGCAGTGTAAACGGACAGGTTTTGATTTTGGATTTAGTTAAATTCCGCTTTAAAAAATTCTATAATTGGACGATTACATTGAAATTTAAATATAAATCCTGCAAAAATTAGATTTATATTTGTATGGTTAACCTGCAAAAAAACACAGGATTTAGCACTTAAATCTTGGAAAGGCCATAAATCCGTATTTTAAATGTACTTTTGCAAATATGATGTCGATAACTCGTCAGTAAAATTTTTCACTGATATTCTAACCAGAATATCTGAATTGCGCCTGGTAGGACTAAAATTAAACCAACAAATAATAACCGATTGACCGTGATTTTTTCTGTATATGACCAAAATAACAAAATAAAATACATCAAATATGGGCTTAGTTGGTGGCGCACCAATAGCAATGTCGAAAAATATCAATTGTAAAAACGAAATGGCATACGGCAACACTATTCATACAAAACCAAAAAAAGCCCTGGTATGATTAATGAAATTCTTGGAACGTACTTACTTTCTTTCTTATCGATATTCTTAGCGATAAGCAATTTATCGTCGGTATTACCAAGTAACGTAAAATATTTATTTTGCAGGTATGAAGAGGGGACGTAATATTTTGCCTTTACATATCTTCATACAAATAATATATTACTAATAAGTGAAAAGATTGTAATTTAAATAAGATTTTCAAGCTCATTTGTGCAAAGGTACCGCAATTTTTGAGATACATCACTGAACTTTTTTCTAAACGGAATATGAAAGGAGAATTTTAGAAAGACATGTAATCAATAAAATATTAGTGATGGCAACACTGAAGTTTTATTTTCTTTATTGTCGAGAAAATATATATTTTTTTAGGTGCCAAGTGGATTTTTCTATATTATTGGAATATTGCGCTTGAAAAAATTGTTGCTGATTTAATCGAAATGATTCGAAGTAGATATTTGGAAGAAATATAAAGGTAATACACGTAGCCAATTAAAATATGTAATTTTCTTCGAGAGAAATGATCACACAAAACTATGTCTACAATCTAAACAAATCAGTTGCTGCACATAGTCTGTGCAGCAACTCCATGGTGGTAGGTGAAGCCAGTGCTAACGATGCTTGGACATTGACTATAAGAATACATTTTCGGTGAAATTACTTACGGCAAATAATTGCAATTATTGATACGATACTGATAATGTTGTATTTTCAGAATCCGTAGATGAAATTCAACAGAATTAACCATAGAAACCATGGAGGAGCAAGCGGAAACTAATAATTTAGATTTGGCTCTTAGTTTGGATGTACAAAGTTCTATAAGCTGCCTCAATCCATTCGATAGACCACCCAATATAATGGATGACGAATTAAATAGTGTTACCCAAGAGGAATTGGAAGCAAATCTCTCCACAGACTGTCCCATTACAAAAAATACTGAAAGTGCGCCAACCAGTTGGGAGCAATTAATACAGAGCGTTTTTCTTGAAGATAATTCAACACAAGACGCGGTAGATCATCAGTCAGAGGTGTGCGAGACACAAGATAAAGATGTCGTCGAATCAGTGATCACAGAGCAGGCAGATATTGATGCTTTGAAATTGTTGAAAGATGAAATTAAAGAAATCGAAGATGGTGGTATGGAATGGGGTCCAGGGACAGGCTCTCAGACTGATCAAAAGGAAATGCCTATGGAAACAGAGGAAAGAGTTGATAGAAACCCAGAGATAACGTCTGAGGATACTGAAGAAATTGAGAAAGACATGGATCAAGACAAATGTGCTGATCAGCCTGACACTTCCAGTGATCAAGGTTTATCACCTAAGACGGAAATATCAATTCATAGCACAACCTTACTGTCACAAGATGAAGACATGTTCAACTGCTTTTACGATGAAACTACGAATGATGTTGATAATGAGTTGTGCCAGGTGGAAATCTATTCCTCAAACTCTAATGAAAATTTAAATTTGATTGTGCCCAAATCCCCAGGGTTCGTGGAAAATAATAAAATGCCCATCAAGGAAGAGTTGCCGGAAGATAATGACGACATTCTAAGCGATGCCTCATCACTATCAATTGGACACATTGAGGAATCTGTAAATCTGCAAGAAAATCCTGCGCGAAATGGAAATGTACAGTTATCGATTATAAACAGCGATCATTGTTATTCCCAGGAAAAAATTACACTAAATGAAAGAGAAACACTAAAACAAAACCTTATAAATTATGTCATACAACAATATCCAACAAAAGACCACGAGAGAATTAGCGATTTGGTGGACAAATTATTTATTGGCTTAGATAATCACAAAGTAGATTTCATATTGGAGTCAATGGAGAAGCAGGAAGATGTGCATGAAGAGCAAGTGGGACTCATTGCAGAAGGGAAGGAGGAGGAGAAGGAGAAAGACCAAGAAGGAATCGTAGAAGCGGAGGGAAATCAAGTAAAAACAGAAGAAGAACAATCAAATGGCAATAGTCAAACTATAGGGCTGACAGTTGATGAAGCCGTTCCAACCAAAGTTGAGACAGAATTTTCGACTGATAGCCAAGAACTGGGTTTAGATGAGCCAATTACAAATGAAGAGAATAAAAATTCTATAAATTTGCCTAAAGCAAATGAAGTAGAAAACGAATCTTATGAAGAAAATGTAAATCAAGCCTGTTCGGAGAATACGGAAATGTTGGAAACAAATGAATCATACAAAGGTGAAGCTGGTGGGAATGTTAATTTGGAGGAAACGGAAGCAAAAGACAATGAAACAAGTGACAATGCTAATGACGAAAAATCTCTTGAAAGTTCTTGCAAGGATATCACTGAATCGAAACAACTCAATGAAACATTGGTGGATAATTGTTCTGAGCCACTAGAACACCATATGTTTGAGGAAGAATTTGAAGCGCTGTGCAAATCCGGTAAACTGAAATTAGAAAACTATAGGCAAATCCATTCAGCTGGCCTTTTGGAAAAACTTAATGATTTTGCCACAAACATTCAAAGAGATTGCAGATATTTTTCTTCAGCTTCAACCAACATTGATCAAAAATTAAACGATTATATCCAGCAGCAGTATAAACATTTTCAAGAACAATTCAGTGCATATTGTATAGTCTCAGATGCTAATAAGAAAATCACAGTGGAAACACAAACTGATTTTAAAAAAATAACCAAACGTCACAGACGTAAACTTAACTTAGAATCGAAAAGTAATCTTATGAAGACCTCGGATAAATCTTCACAATACGATTCGTCCTCTTCTTCATCTCTTTCGGGGGATGAAAAAGGAAGCAGGAACAGTATATTGGAAACAACTAAGCGGAAGAAACGATCCCCGAAAAAAACATCCATTAAAAACGAGAATAATTCTTCAGACCCCGAAAATGCATTACCAAACGAAGCAAAGCAGTCGCAAACAAATCCTTTTCAAGAATATGATGATGGCATTAATTTATCTCAGTACGTTCAGTCTGAAATATTCGATATAGAATCCCAACAAACTCCAGTGCCATCATCCGTCGAGGATAGTGACGCTTCGGAGAAAGAAGTCGAAGGCGAGGGTGTTTCGAATAATTATTTGCCAGACGATGGCAATGACAGTGATTCCACAATATTCTTCAAACCTAAAAAGAATAAGAAATCAAGCTTAGATGATACAAAGTCATTGAGCACGGACACGAAAAAATCTCGTACCAATCGAGGTGATAATATGTCGTCGCCAAATAGTGAAAGCGATAAAGAAAATCAAATTGTCTGTTCAGAAAGATCAGAAAGAAAGTCAATGGATGAGGATGAAAAGAATGACAAGGAAATAGAACGGTGAGCAAGCAAATGCTAGGCCAAAAGTGGCATGTCTTTACATAATATTTTCCACATTACTTTCAGACTGATCAACATTGATGGCCTTGCCAAAAGAAGTGTAGCTAATACGAGCACTTCTGTGAAAAGTAATGACAAGAGCAAGGCTAAGGCAACAGTTGCAAAAAATGTCGACGATGGCTTGGGTTTCATGGATATGGACGGCTTATCCGATGATGAGGTGAAAAGTGATGTGAGTATGTAGCTAAAAAGATGCATTGCAAATATGTATTAAAGGTAGAAAACAATTTCTGATGACTTTTGTCTACTAATTTCCTATTCTTTCGTTTACTTCTTTTCAACCGAATATAGACCGAAGAGGAAGTTATTACAGAAAAACAGTTTCTCGAACGTTGTAATGAGGACATCAAAAGACAAATGTTGGACGAGTCTAGTACTGATTCTGAGGAATTAGAAGCAGAAGATGATGAATTCCTCCAAGGTGAATCTGATGAGGATGATGAGGACGGCAAAAACTCCCCATTAGTGGATAAATTCCTAAAAACTTATGTTGTAGACGATAGTGACAACGAAGTGCTGGATGAGGATGACGATATAGATTTGGATAGTGATAAGGAGCCTGGTGAAGCAGGAGCTCCACCCTCGACTAAAGAAGTCAGCAATGAGGACGAGCCTGCCGATTTGTCTATTAAAGAGAAAGAATTGGATGAATCAAAAATATCGGATGCAAACAATGTCAATGAAGAACAGGAGGGTGCCCATTCGGCGTCTGAAATTGAACTTTTAAATGACAATCTGTTGTTTCGAAAACGTGGTAGTAGTCGTCCTCAAAAGTTGGACAAAATGTTATCAGACGCAGAAAAACGTAAAAGAATCAGCAAAATCGATGAAGAGCTTATAAGCCTAAGTTCAGAGAGTGAAAATTCCGATGTAGAAGAAATCGGCGTTGAATCTAATCAAGCAGCAAAGCCACGTGCAATCAAACCTATGCTCAGACAGGATCAATTAGCTGGCGAAACTTTAAAAGCTCAAAAACATGAAAATGAACGCATTTCCCGTTTGGAAAAGAAACATAATATGCTAGATAAAGCCCTCAAAGAGCAAAATGAAGTGGACAAAAACAAAGATCTTGTCCTTGATTACATTAAGGAAACGAAAACATTTATCAAAGTTCATCCTGGTATTGTCAAATACCTCAAGCCACATCAATTCGATGGCGTTCGTTTTATGTACGACTCCTGCTATGGCGGAGTGGATTCTTTGAAGAAAAGTCCTGGTTCTGGTTGTATATTAGCGCATTGCATGGGTCTTGGGAAGACACTTCAATTAATAGCGCTTTTGCATACTGTGATATCTTATAAGGAGTTAAAAACTACTAAAGTTTTAGTTTTATGCCCCAAGAGTACCGTTATGAATTGGGCCGATGAGATTGTAAGGTGGTTGGGTCCATTACGGCAAAAAAATTTAAAAGTTTACACATTTAATGATACATCAGATATCTATGAAAAATTGAGCATCTTAAAAGAATGGTCTCAATCAAATCAAGCTCGAGCAGGTTGTTTGTTAATTGGCTATGAAGCGTTTCGAACGTTAGTCTTTTATCATTCCTATAAAAATCGTGGCAATGTGAGTGCACATCGCCTGGAGGAAATACGTAAAAATGTCAACACATACCTTTTGCAGCCAGGTAATACATGTTGTGAAGAAATCAAAACCCCTCTTTTATAATGCCGCTAATTATAAATGATATTGTTTTATCCTAATAGGTTCTGACTTAGTAATATGCGACGAAGGACATATAATTAAAAATAGCAAATCGGCCATTAGCATGGCTGTGGCACAGATTGTAACGCCGCGACGTATTGTTTTAACGGGCACTCCCATACAAAATAATCTTAAAGAATGTAGGTTTATTTATTTAAAAGTTAGTTAAATTGTTTACAATCTCCATTAATGACCATACAATTTTTTCCGTAATTCTTTTATAGACTACAGTATGGTAAATTTTATAAAACCTCTGTTTTTGGGTACGGAAAAAGAATTTGCTAATCTTTATGCAAATCCCATCAAAAATGGTCAACACAAGGATTCTGGCAAAACCGATATAAAAATAATGAAACAAAGATCATTTGTGTTACACAAGAAGTTATCGAAATTTGTTCAGGTAAGTCAAAATATTCAGCTTATATTGATGTAACATCTTCCCCATAAAACAACAAGAACGAAGTTCTTTTCTTTAGTGTAAATATTGGGTTGCCCAAAAAGTAATTGCGGATTTTTTAAATGCATTTTTAAAAAAACTTAGAATGAACTTTAATCAAATATACTTTTTTTTACATTTTTTTCTAAAGCAAGCTTAAAGTAACAGCTCATAACTGACAGAAGAAAGAATGCAATTACAGAGTCACAAGCTGTGAAAAAATTTGTCAACGCCGACTATATGAAAAATCCGCAATTACTTTTTGGGCAACCCAATAGATTATTTATATTTTTCAATTTTTGCCATGGCTAGAGCTTAAGACTAAACGGACGTAGCTAGACATATACATTTATAAAGCATTTGGTTATAAGTCTGGAGTTTTGCAATTTTTTCCGCAATTCGAAGTTTTTTCAAAAAACAAAAAGCAAATAAATTACTCCTGTTAATGAAATTCAACATGTTAATTATTGTAGATTGTGGACTCAATCTTTGGACAAAAATAAATAAACCCAATTAAGATAGCACAATTTGTATGTATTTTTAAGTTGAAATTTAGGTCCACACCTTTTGAAAATCTAAATTCTAGGACAATATTTTTTTGGTAATTAATTTATTTTTTATTTTTATTTATTTCCTATTAGTAATACATAATACATTTATTTTATCTTACAAACAAAAAATTAAAAAAAAATTGGGAATATCCCCTGGTAAATAAGTTACACAGCTTCTGGCATTCAGCAGAATTTGAATGTATGGAAACGATGCTTACTTGATGACTAAAATATTTTTGCTAAAATTCAAATATTATCCCATGCCATCTTTGGCTTAACAAATTTTAATAACGCACACCCACGCACAACCTTTGTCTGTTGACTAGCATTCACGCACAATAACGAAGCAAATATTTTACTCACTCACGACGCATTTGTGTGTTAGGTTAGGTAAAGGACACGAGCCTGACAACCACAGTTGCCAACCACTTCGCTCGGCCTCGGTTTTGGCAACCCTAAAGCGTACAAAGCTAGCCCACGCCGAGTCAGCATATTCGTCACCATCGGTATCGCAATCTCTAGAGTCCATCCAAACCTGTCCAGCTCGTCAGCCGTTTGGTTATCCGTCACCCCTTCATTGCCTGGACCCAGCACAATCTGACAGCAGCACCAGTCGCTCCTTGCGTCTCCTGATAAGCCTCGATCTGACGTGACCCGTAGTTAGGGCCTTCAGCGCCGTCTGACAGACGGGACTGAGAGGGCCACCACATCTAAGGCATTGTGTATGGCAAAACCTCTGACTGAAAGACACTACATCCATCAAGAAGTCTATTTGACTCCTTACTTCCTAGGAATTTAAAAACGCCCTGCCCCGATGCCTCATCCATGTAGACAGAGGGATCCAAGAATCGCGCGACGCCCTCAGACCAAAGATTTTTCCCGAGAAGACAACCTTCAGATCGCCATCGAAGAAGGATGCACATAGTCTATCGTGTCGCTAATGTCACGTAGTCGTTCCGCCATAGTGGCCTTTCGCAGAAGAAACGAATGCCCGAAGTCCAAAGATCGCCCTTCCTCTCTAATTTTGAAGGCAGTTTTCAACGCCGCGCACTCCACGAAAAATTGCAAAGGTTTCAGATCAAAAATTGTATTCAGCGCTGCTCTCGAAGAACTTCTCTTCGTCCCCGATAGACGTTCCACCGTAATACCCTGTATACCACAAAGATCCGGTGCCACACCAGGCACCCATAAATCCAGTGGACCGTACGCGGCCTTAGTTCCCAACTCCTGTCCACCGAGTTGCGACATGTATAAAGCGAATTCAGCCCCCGTTTGACTCTCTCCAAAACCTTTCACTTCCAGTTCGTATTTAGCCTCCAAAGATAGCAGCAGCTCAACTCCATCAAGAACCGGTCGCCCGAACTCGCCGTATCTCCTCCTTCTCGAGAACAACCCCAGCTCTGTTTTCTTGGGATTTATGCCAAGCCCATTGGCTTTCGCCTATCTTTTCAGCTTCCTCAGCGCGCCCCAAAGGATATGCGTGACAGTAGAGGGAACGCGACCACCACCCAAACTAACAACGTCATCATCATAGGCAACTACTTTGCAATCTTTCCTCCTTGAATTGATAACCCATTGTTGTTGTTGTAGCAGTATGTTGTACAATGATGCGGCAGCCCTTGGCGATGAAGGACCCCATCGGGTCTATCCGGTACGTACAAACGGCTGTCATGGGACTGTGACAACCCATTGATAACCAAAAGCCACAAGAGGGTGATAAAACCCCCTGATCACAATCTTCTTCACCGAACTCTCAGCCAGTAATGCATTGATAATTCTGCCCTTGAGCATAACGTCAATTCAGTTCAGCAGAAGAGGGGGCACGCCCATCTCAATCAAAGAACGTCGAATGGATCCCAAATGCCTTCTATATCCAAGAAGGTCGCAAAAGTGTCTGTTCCCGCGTCGTGGAAAGCAATTTCAACTCATCGACCTTTGGTGTAGGCATGCTGGTAGCCGCTAACCAACGATGGGTCAAGAAGATCCCTGATTTACGCATCCAACAGCCTCTCAAGTGTCTTCAAGACGAAAGACCACAAACTGATCGGCCTAAAGTCCTTGGGCCGGGAGTGAACTGGTTTGCACGCCTTGGGAGTGAAAACGGCCCAAACATCCCGCCGCGCAGTTGGCACAAAGCCAAGCAAAATAAAAACCTTAAAATTCTTCTAAAAGACTCATGGCATACGGCCCCGCTCTATACGGCATGCGGCCAGCATTATATGCGACATCGCATAGGGGCCGGTTGATTTGTGGAGCTCAAACGGATTGATCGCCAGGATTATCCTCCTCTCGTTATTATCATTCTCTCAACAACTGACAGTGCCTCAGCACTGCTTTGTATCCGAGAGACATCCAGCCCACTGGCCACATCCGAGCACCCCGGAAAGGGCGTTGCAGTCAGGAGTTTGAGAGTTTCGGAACTAGACTCCGTCCAAGTTCCGTCAGATTACACACAAACCTAGAGGTGAACACCTCTTTCACTGATTCACAGAAGCCGACCCATAAGGCCCTCGTAAGCGATGCCATCTCGCCCTTGTACGGGTTCAGGGACTCTTTATAGAGGTCCTACTCAGTACCTAGCCTGGTACGCCTGGCCTTGTTGTACAGCCTTCTCGTATTCCGCCACAGTTTCCTCAGCTCCCATTCCATCAAGCAGGCTGCGACCTCTTACCTTAAAGCTGTTCACCATGGCCCCTTTTAACGCGTTCGTCGTCAACTCAAGATCCGCTGTACCATCAAGCACAGTGCTAATGGTTCGAAGTTCGATTCTTAAATGGTGGATTTTTGTCCATGGACAAAGACAAATTGATATGTCTATGATAAGATAAGGGGGCCTCCTCGGACGCTCCAATCCGTCAAAACAGTATCATGGAGACTCGTCAGATTTATGTCCATCACCTCTGATCTATTTTTTATACTCAGGCCAAGATCTAGGATAAAATCATTAATCAACTCACCTCTTTTATTGATACCCAAACTCTTCCCTTGTGAGTGGTGTACTTCACATTGCTAAACCCAAAGACCCAATATCTCACGATGTAAGGTTCCTAAATCAAAACAATGTCTACCGAGGTGTTAGAGATTGCAAGAATAATGCACAACTCTTAGCTTTCTCGCTCGAACCCTTTTTTACTTCGAGAACCGGTCACGGCTAAACCGAATTGCGGTCCTTAGTCTGCACTCTATCCCTCAGGTAGCGTTCCGATTCCTCGTCAATAGCCGGCTTCAGAATCAGACAACCGCAACAGGGTTTTGTGGAAAGATTGCGGCTGAAGGAGCAATTCAGTCATCAATACAACCTTGAGCTTCGCCCCTGGTCATTTGGGCACAATGTTCTCAATTGTCTAGCACAAGAAATCCGCCGGCACAATCAATTATCATCTTTTCAATTGTTCCCATAAAAGATTATATCGTCGCTGCTTTAATTATCTGAAAGCATCAACTTATCCCGGTTTCCTACTGCTTACAGTGGGTTGGTCTGACCTTATCGTCAGCTTCCGCACTTTCCATAATGGTCTCCCTCTGGCTCATAGGACCTGTCCGCCTCGCCCCAGCCTGTCGACCAACAGGTACCGTGCGTGTTTTGGGCCTTTTCCTTGTAGTAACATCCCCAGTTGTACGTACCGGATTGAACCCATGGAGTCCTTCATCGGCAAGGACTGCTGCCTCAGTGTACAACACACTACTACAACAACTATCATAGCCCACTGTGACTACTACTATTTTTATTATTCGGTTACAACAATCTCTTGCTTTCTTGGCCTTCGGCTTCGGTTTACTTGGCGGGGTATTCTCACTCGAACTGGATGGATCCTCCTAGCTGGCTATTCAGCGTCTCAAGGTCCTCTTTCACGGCTAACCTATCTCCTTGCGCCTCACTCATTCCGAGATCGAGTGAAATCGGATTCACATTATATAACGCACGATCCGCGGGTCGGGTAGGGAGTGATCCATCAAACCTATGCTTGGTGGAAGGACTAGTCGGACGTACAGAATCCACCTTGGTGTTCTCACCAGCACCGATCAACCCATGGCAGCCGGCTGTACGTACCGGATTGACCCGATAGACTGCCGCCTCAGTGTATAACACACCACTACAACAACAACAACGGGGATGGTCCTATAAGTGAGGAAGATCCAATTAAATTCCTTGTAGGAGAGGATGTAAGGTCACAACGTTTGTTCTTCCTTTTTCGCCGTCATAAGTCGGACCGTGGATGGAAGGCCACACAACAAGCAGAAATCCACCACCACCGTCAGAGTTCCAAGCGGCAACTACTCCTCGGCAGATGAATTAATATGCCGTATGATTTGACTAATGCAATAAATTGTTTTGGGCGTGACACAAAAATATTTGTCACCGTAAGTAGGGATTTCCCCCCAGCGATCGGGAATCCGAACGATCAGGTCCAGGTTCGCGTCAACAGCTTGTGGGTCGTTACTTTTTCTTGATTTTTGTATTAGTCGTGATTTTTTTGTGAGTCGTAATTTTTCTCGTCAGTCGTGACTATTGTTATGGGCTCTCATACTATACGAAGTATATTTCGTATATTTCTCAACAACTACGTGACTCACGCATGACACCACTACTCACGTGCAAACCTTTAAAAAGGTTTAAGTGCCTGGAGAGAGCTCAAAGACAGAAAGAGATGTTCAACTATAATCAAGCCAAAATCATGCTTTATCAACTCAGTATGCCTTGTTTGCATTGCAACCCACATCATCAGCCAATGCCTCATTGGTGTGATTGTTGTTGTTGTAGCCGCAGTAGTATGTAGAGGTAGCGATACTCGTCAAGCTTCAAGGCGAGCAAGCTCGTTCCCGTCCATCGGAGCGTTCGCTGCGGGAACGTTATGACAATTGATTGTTTAAAGGCGTCATATGGAGTATCATAAGCACTCAGTATTTAAGAAACAGCCGGTTCCGCCCGGCCTCTCACTGAGATTATCCACTCGAAATTGCTGATTGCCCGCAATTGCAGCTACTCCGTATATGAAGCATTTCAGTATCCGCAACCTCAGAACTCGGCCGGTAGCTCCCAGCTGAGCTTCTCGTAATGATGATGACTACCACACAAATCGGAGCTTAGAGTCCCAACCCGTACCAGGACATTTGTGTGGTCATCTTAGAAAGCGTCTATCCTTGCAAGCTCAGCTTATCAACGATCTATGCTTAGCCAATTCGTCGGTGTCTATATTTCCATCACTCTTGGCGGCCCAAGAACAAGCCGAGCTGCCTAATAGGCCTCCACATGGTTCCAAGAAGCTGCTTCCATCACCTATCCAGGCTCGACTGCACGTGGCCCAACAGCCTTCAGCGCCGCTTGACCATCCACATATATTGTGACAACCGTTCTCCATCGCTGCGGTACCACGTCTTAACATGCTATCTGGGTTTCTTATGGGAAGTTTCTTCTGTTAAATTTGGGCATGTGGCGAATCCATCCATCTATCTTTAAGGTCGATGAAGAGGTAGACAGTTGTTGTTGTTTCAATCACGAAATTAATTGATCCATTTAATTATTTAATTGAAACTGCTTCAATATCGAAAATGATAATATCAATCACCGTTTTTGAAAAAATATTCAATAAAAAAATGCATATTTAAGTAAAACCAGTAAGGAAAGGCAAATGTCGGGCGGAGCCGACTATATAACACCCTACACTTACTCTACAATTGTAAATTCGGGCATATACAAATATATATGTATATGAGAGCTATATATCTAAATCTGAACCGACTTTCAAACAAATCGTTTGAAAATGGTTGTTACTACGGCCATATTAATGCAAATCCGGCGATAAAAATGTATGGGTGCTACATCCGATTTTAATGAAATCTCGCAGATATGTTGAGATCAGTAACAAGATCAAACAAATCAGGAGGCCACCATAACGCAGAGGTTAGCATGTCCGCCTATGACGCTGAACGCCTGGGTTCGAATACTGGCGAGATCATCAGAAAAAATTTTCAGCGGTGGTTTTCCCCTCCTAATGCTGGCAACATTTGTGAGGTACTATGCCATGTAAAACTTCTCTCCAAAGAAGTGTCGCACTGCGGCACGCCGTTCGGACTCGGCTATAAAAAGGAGGTTCCTTATCGTTGAGCTTATACTTGAATCGGACAGCACTCATTGATATGTGAGAAGTTTGCCCCTGTTCCTTAGTGGAGTGTTAATGGGCAAAATTTGCATTTGCAGTAACAAAACAGTCTGTGCCAAATTTTTTGCAGATCTGTTGAAAATTGTAGTTACTACAGCCATTTAAGTGCAAATCGGCGAAACATATATATGGGAGCTATATCTAAATCTTCTCCGCGTTTTACCAAAATCAATAGCGTTCATCCTTAGATCAAAGAAGTGATGTGTGCAAAATTTCGTGATGATTTGACAACAAATACAAACTGCACTTTGATTACAAGAATACATGGACTCACAGACGGACAGACAGACGGACATGGCTAAATCGAAACAGAAAGTGATTCTGAGTCGATCGGTGTACTTATTAATGGGTCTAGCACTTCTTCTTATTAGCGTTGCAAACAAATGCACAAACTTATAATACCTTATACCCCAGTGGTGGTGTATGGTATAAAAAGGATTGAAATTTTCAATTAATTTTCCAAATGATCCAATTAAAACATTGAAATCTAAAAAGTTGGTCGCACGTTGGAACAACTGTTAACAGCCGGCCAGGTTTGACGATATTAAGATGACAGATTTTTGTTTGCATTCTCTTTTTTGTTATCTTCTTTCTCGCATATTCTCTGCTCACACACGCACACGTAAAAACACACGCACACAAATTTCTTTGTGTGTGTTGGCAAAACGTCGATCAGCTTGATGACAACATGGCGGATATAATTTGTGGTTGTTGTACAAATGAGGCCATGGTTGTTGTACAAATGCGACCACCTTTAATTGTTTCGCCATGATTTAGTACACAGATTTTTACCTCTTGGAACATTAACTTAAGGTGCGTTGATTCAGCAAAAGGCCGTGGGCATCCGTTCAAAAAAAAAAAAAAACTTCCCTGTGGGGGCTCGTCAAAAAATTTCGGGTAAGGGTCCCCTATAGAGTTGTTGTTGTTGTCGTCGCAGTGTGTTGTGCACTGAGGCGGCAGTTGCCATGGCATTGCTATAGATTTGTCGAAATGTGGGACGTATGGGTGAGTCTTTGAAATCTCCTTCCCTTTATATTGTAGGGGACAAAATATGCTTTAATCGAATTTACTTAAGCACAGTATTTGAAAAGTTTTTAAGATTAATTTAAAAAAAATTATTGTATCAATTAATTTTTTAATTGAAACTTCCAAAATTTTCAATCACGATTGTGATAAATAAAAATTCAGATTGAATTAAAAAATTGATTGAATCAATTAATGTTTTAATTAAAAATTGCAAATATAGTTGAAAAAAAAAATCAAATTCAATTAAAAAATGATAAAATCAATTAATTATTTAATTGAAAACGATTTTATTTTTAATAAATATTTTAATTGAAAATTGGTTTGCTATTTTTCTTTCTGTATAGTAGACACATATTTACATGTGGAGATAGCGATCTTTGTCAAGCTCCAATGGGTGAGCAAGCTCGTTCCGCTGGGAGTTATTCGTTAAATTTGGAAAAGAGCACAGTTGTTGTAGCAACTGTGCTCGTTTCACAGTGTTATGTAGCTGCTCCTCATGTTAAAGAACTACAGGTTAACGGACACTACAAACAAACTGAGCGCATAAGTGTGGATATCAAGGAGGACATGCTTTTTTTCAATATTATTATGGGTTAAATTCTTCTGTATTCAATTTAAAAACATTTATCTTTTTAGCGCAAGGAAGCTGAACTTTTAAAAACATTCTTGCCACAAAAGTTTGAATATGTATTGTTTATTCCAATGACTGAAGTACAGAATAATCTGTATCAACACATATTGAGTGCTATAACTAATCGAGATGAAAATTATCGGGGCAAGGGTCTTATAACTGATTACACTTGCCTTCGTAAGGTAATTTTTTTAACATAGAGAGATGTGTTGACGATGATGAAGTTACTTTCTTGTTTTTAAATTTTTTCAGATTTGGACACATCCTAAAGTCTTAGAGGATGCTTGGAAGAATGCTGTTAATGTACGTATAAAATAGTTTAATTTGTAATATATCCTAATCATTCTTACTTTTTTGTTTGCCAACAGCAACGCAATAAAAAGGAAATACGTCAAAAACAGAAAGATCACAACTCGGATGATGACCAACCAGATGATATCTACGACAGCCAGACGGGTCAGATGTCAGTTACAAATGATTGGTGGCGCAGTTTGCTCACTGAAAGAGATTTAGAATCTATAATGCCCAGTAACAAACTGAGGACAATGTTTAAAATTTTGCAAATGTGCGAAGAAAAAGGGGAGAAATGGTATGTCAAACGAAAAAATAACATTTGCAGAAAGAAATAATAATTTTTTATCCATTCATCCTAGCCTGATATTTTCTGCATTTGTCGCAGTCCTAAACGTTGTAGAATATTTCTTTAGGAAAATAACCGAAAATGATGAAACCGTTCGAAAGGAACTAGGTATGTAATTTATAATCACATATAAAAAAAAACAATAACATTTAAATTTATTAATACATAGGCATCAATAGCTCATCTCAGTGGATTCTTGGTAAAGATTATTATCGTTTGGATGGCAAGACTCCGAAATCCATACGCCATGCTATGATAAATGAATTTAATAATGTCCTAAATAAGACAGCCAGAGTGTTTTTGATATCAGCAAAGGCTGGAGGCCAAGGCATCAATTTGATTGGAGCAAATCGTGTTATAATCTTGGATACATCTTGGAATCCTTCCAATGATCAACAGAATATCTTTCGCGTTTTTCGCTTGGGCCAAAAGAGAAATTGTTATATATATCGATTATTGGCCATGGTAAGTTCGCGACTATAACTTCCAATAGGTAGCTTAACATAATACATTTTTGTACAAATTTTTCAGGGCACCATGGAGGAGAAGGTATATTCTCGTTCTGTTACCAAACAAGCTATGAGTTTTAGAGTGGTGGATGAACAACAAATTGATCGGCATTATAATATGGCTGAGCTAGCAGAATTATATATGTATGTATTGTTTTCTTTTTGTTAAAGAACAGAAGTTTTCGTGCTAATTATCTTATGTTTTGTTCCAGTTTAACAATACCCGATCACAGTAATCGACCCACGCCGATTTTACCGCAAGACAGCATACTGGCAAGATTATTGCGCTCTTTCCCCGATTTGGTGTATAAATATCATGAGCACGATAGTTTGTTAGAAAACAAAGTAGAACAAGAACTAAGTGAACAGGAAAAGAATGAGGCATGGACTGCTTACGAGAGAGACCTGCAAATGAATTCGGAAATAAACGAAAAGCAAAATATTGAAGAGTAAGTTTTATGACATACATATACAACATCGTATTTATTTCATTCATCTTTAATGAGTTAGAAATTAGTTATTTCTGCTTTCATAACATTTCATTGGTTACTCTAAGATCTAACTCTCTTATTTGCAGTTTACAAAATAAATTCAATGCGCCCAACTTAGCCAATTATCTATCGCCATTTTCTGGTTTAGACGTGAGTACATCTAATACAAATAACAATAATACTGGTAAAAACGTGAGTATTTTTTTGTTTTTAGTTTTGTTTTTAGTTTCTTAAGTTATTAATTATTATTAATATTTGTATCTTCATTTTTATTAAACCATAAGAAAAGAGAAAAAAATCTTCATATATAACTAAAATGTGGTTCATAAAAAAGGATGCAAATGCAAATTTGCCCATAAACATTCCTCCATGAAAAAGAGGCACACTTGTTACATATCAACGAGTGCTGTCCGAACCGCCAAGTTTAAGCTCAATGATAAGAAATCTCCTTTTTATGGCCGAGTCCGAACGGCGTGCCGCAGTGCCACACCTCTTTGGGGAGAAGTTTTTACATGGCTGTTTCAGCAAAAATTACAAAATAGGGCTGCTGTTTTAGCAAACATTTCCATCTGCTATTTAAAACAAAAAATATGTGCTGTTTTAAATACAAAATTCTGCTGAAATATTAAAAACGTATTACTGCTGAAATGGCCAAAATATGTTGCTTTATGTTGTTGTTGTCTCCACATGTCACTATGTGGAGGTGGCAATAACTCACCTTGTCATATCGAGCTCATATGTAATCAGTATTTATGCATGAGCCGCTCGGCCTCTCACTGAGCCTCTCCGCTCGATACCGCTGATTGTCCGCGACTGTAGTTGCAGCTTCTCCGTATGGAGCATTCCACTATCCGCAACCTATGGATGCTCCCGGTAGCTCCCAGTAGCTCTCAGCTAAGCTTCTCGTAACAGCAATGATAACCACACTGATCGGAGCTCAAAGTTACAGCCTGTGTGATACTCATAGTTCCACAAACGACTGGCGACCACACAGATAATTCGCGACCCAACGTTTTAGACCTGGCTGGAGGGACATATTGGCGATGTCCTCAAATAGTTTGGCACGGCTGACCGTGTTGAACGCCTTCGATAGGTCCAGTGCAACGAGGACCATCCTATCACATGGTCTGGGCTGGTTGAAGCCACGGCAAATGTGTGCGGTGATGGCATGCAAAGCTGTTGTTGTGCTATGCAGTCTTCGAAATCCATGTTGATGCTCGGCGAATGGAAATTCTCCTACGAAGCTCGGGAGGAGTAATGCCTCAAGCGTCTTTGCTACTAGTGAGAAAAGGGAGATCGGTCTGTACGACTCCCCCGAACTCGGGTCCTTTCCAGGCTTCAGTAGTGGGATCACTCTGCCTAAGTTACATTGCTCCAAATGTTCCAGTCACAAATTCCGCTTATGTTCGTTGACTAGCCTGTTTATTTCCAGATTCAGCTCGCTGATTCTGGGTTTAGTGGTGTCCATACTGGGGTTAGTGTCCCCCCTAGGTAACGACCAGCGGGGCATAGTTTTGGCAGATCAGATTGAAGGCTCCACGTTTTGCACGGTGAATGAGGATGCCCCCACTAGGATTTCGAGGAGGTGTAGCAGCTCGCCAGACATTTCCATTGCATCCCCTGATCTCCTAAGTGACGTATCCCGACAAGCCGTCATCTCTTTGGGGTCAGACCACCTCCTCATAATTCTCACCATCGACCGACCACCCGACTTCATAACCTCTGAGCGCCGAACGTTTATCAATCAGAAGAAGGCCGATTTTGCTGGCTTCAGAGAGTATACCAATCGCCGCTTCAGTGAACTGCCACCCCCTCGGACGTGCTAGTGGCCGAGAGGAAATTCCGAGACATCATTAACGTAGCAGCCGCTCGCTTTATACCAGCCGGTTGAATACCTCAAGTGCGGCCTAATTTCCCGGCGCATCGTGATGGGATTCCTTGTACGGACCCCACTAACCCCAGAATCAGCGAGCGGAATCTGGAAATAAACAGGGTAGTATAAGAACATAAGCAGAATTTGTATAGCTTTCGGTTTTTTAACGGGACACATAGAACTACGAGCGCACTATGAAGAATACGTTCGGCAGGACATGAGAAGAAAATGATGAGACGATGGAGCATTTCCAGACCTGAAGAGAGGGGGCTAGGAATGGAGAACAATCAGAGATTTTGTCAGTAGCACGGAATTCCTGACTTTTTATTTTTTGAGGTTACTTTTTAGTATTTAGAGCGCACAACCGATTACTGACTTAGACCCGGTGCGGGATAGCTATGAACACCACACAGGCCTGGAATATTGAGGTCCAACCTGTGTGGTGTTCATTGCAGTCGCGAGAAGCTTAGCTGCGAGCTACCGGGCGCGTCCATAGATTTCGTATAGTGGAGAGCTCCATACGTAGTAGCAGCAACGGCAGTCGCGGACAATCAGCGGTATCGAGCAGAGTCTCAGTGAGAGGTCGGATGGAATTGGCTCTTGCGCAAATGCTGAGTGCCTATAAGGCTCGATATGACAAGACAAGTTATTGGCGCCTTTAAATAATCAATGGCCACCCTGTTCCTGCGGCGATCGGTCCTTTCGACCGGGACGAGTTTGTTCACCTACAGGACCTTGACGAGGATCTCCACCTCCACATGAAAAAGTTGTTACAACAACAACAACAGGCTTAGGTGTGTGCCCATAGTGGCATGGGTCGGTTTAATATTCGCACCTTCTTTTCAACCTATCCAATCTTAATATGCATTTTCCATGAATATTCCATCAATGATTGCTGATAAAAGTTTAAGGTCAACGATTAATAATAATATAATTATAAAAATAGGTTATAAACAAAACCATACATACTTATTTTCAATAACACCATAAACGTAGATAAGTAGCAGATATAATTGTCGTAACTATACTATAGACGGTCATTGTAAGTACGCGTTGAGTTCAATTTAAGGCCGTACAATGCAACAGTGTTTTAACGTCAAGTAAAATGGACACTATCAGTATGCTATTACTACTTAATGAGGTGCATGGTAAAGTTTCCCCCAAGGCCTTGGTAAGACGAATTTTCCATGAATTTGAGTGATTCCCATCAATTAAATAGAAATGCTGTTTTTATTTATTTTTATAATTTTATTTAAATTTTTTATTTGCATATTTTTATTTTATAAAAAACATATACAATTTTTTTTTGTAACTATATGCAATATGTATCCAAAATGACAATAAAATTTGTATAAACACTTGTTTTACCCAAATGCATAAGACTAATTTACAATTAACATATTTGTAATAATTGATTACATTATAATCATATATTTGTATATGTTAATATATGTAAATGTAAAAAAAAATTTAATTTTTTTGAAAATGGTTATTTTTGAGATCTATTGCAAAAACTTTAAGTTGTATACTCTAAAAAAATATATTTAGCAAAAACTTTTTTATACCCACTACCATACGATGACAATATATCAATCTTGACTTTCTCTTAAGCGATCTGAGACCCCCTTATGGTCTTGACTTGTTTTTGTTCGTAACTCTGGGATTGGAAAATTCCATCAGCTGGGCAAGTGACTTATCGTTCTTAATTCAATCGTGTATCTACCCTTTCTCGAACTTGTTTGAGTAGTTCATGTATGTGACAAAATAAAAATGTATTCAGAATCTATCCATGCCGTTCGAGTTGTGAGTACTGTATAAATGTTCCAAATTGGAATTCAGTAAGAGTATTTGACATACACAAAATCTTTGTGATATATCCGAGTACACTTTTTGAAAGAGTACACATTGTCATTCCAATCTACCAACACGGCCCTTGAAGCCTCACACTTAAAAGTATCCGATGCGACCTCCTGGCTTCACCGACCTTCTGGCTTTACTTGTTCACTGCAAAAAATGAGTTCCATTATGATGTCTTCCATATAAGTCATGTAAAGGGTGGTTTTTTTGAGGTTAGGATTTTCATGCATTAGTATTTGAGAGATCACGTGGGATTTCAGACATGGTGTCAAAGAGAAAGATGCTCAGTATGCTTTGACATTTCATCATGAATAGACTTACTAACGAGCAACGCTTGCAAATCATTGAATTTTATTACCAAAATCAGTGTTCGGTTCGAAATGTGTTCATTCACCGTAACGTTGCGTCCAACAGCATCTTTGAAAAAATACGGTCCAATGATTCCACCAGCGTACAAACCACACCAAACAGTACATTTTTCGGGATGCATGGGCAGTTCTTGAACGGCTTCTGGTTGCTCTTCACTCCAAATGCGGCAATTTTGCTTATTTACGTAGCCATTCAACCAGAAATGAGCCTCATCGCTGAACAAAATTTGTCAAAATTTGAACACATTTCGAACCGAACACTGATTTTGGTAATAAAATTCAATGATTTGCAAGCGTTGCTCGTTAGTAAGTCTATTCATGATGAAATGTCAAAGCATACTGAGCATCTTTCTCTTTGACACCATGTCTGAAATCCCACGTGATCTGTCAAATACTAATGCATGAAAATCCTAACCTCAAAAAAATCACCCTTTACAAGTATAAACTGAGATAACAAAGATTATTTTATAACAAAATCCATGGTAGTGGATACTCTAAAATTTGGCCCGGCCGAATTTAGCACATTTAATCTTGTTTTTCTTTTATCAAATGACTTTTTTTTTACCTTAAATACAGATGTCAAGTTTGTTTGGTTCCCGAGGTTTTAATCAACCACTTCTTCAGTCGTTGTTGGGACCAAATAGTACACCGTCTACTACACAACAATATTTGGATATGCTTGCTTATTACAAAAATTTTAACGCCTATGCTGATCTCAATTCATATTCAACGCTTTCCGGCATTGGAGCCGGTAGAATGCCAGTGGGACCATCAACATCTTCTGCTGCAAATCCGCTAGCAGCGCTGGGCGATCTAAGTATGTACGGCTTACCTTCTTCAGCATTACAAGGTTTGGGGGCAACTTCAGCTGCGACCAGTATGAGTTTAGCCAATAGTGTTTTGGCGGGAGCATTACCTCCAATGCCATCCGTTGTATCCTCTGCTGCACCAGCTCCAATGTACACATCACCAGCGCCCTCTTCTGTTGCCAATGTTGCACTTTCCTCTGCAGGTTTGACAAATACCACCAACACTTCGGCAGCATTGAATGCATTTGAACAGTATCAACAATCGTTAAGGAACACATTTCCAAACATGTACAGTTATGCGGGCGATTTTGGTATAGGCTCGTCGGGTTCTACAATTTTAGATAAATCGAAATCGGGCAAAAATTCGAAACACTCAAATAGTAGCGGTAATAAAAACACAATAAATTTACCAGGTGGATCTAAAGTGAACCCAATGGGCATGTTTCCAGGATCCGCTATGTATATGCCACAGCATCAGCAACAACCGCAGCAGCAGCAGCAGCAGCAGCAACAGCATCAATCAAGGCCCAGTTCAAGAAATACTCCTACAGAATTATCCAACAAATCAAAGGCTCAAACACCTTCATCATCATCCTCCTTAGTCGCTTACCCGCCAACATCTAATTCGACATCAACAGTTAACTTAACGTCAGCGGTCAATACTTCATCCGCAAGTACAATGTCAATATCACAAGTCATATCGAATGCATCAAAATCTAATACCAGTGACACGTCAAACAGTCTAATAAACTACCGTCGTTCTGAGCCTAACAGCAATAGTTCAGGACACACAAAAACTGTGCAGCAAACTTCAAATTCATCTACGGGACTGGGTTCTAAACGAACAAATGCCGATCAAACTAATAATAGCACTTCCAACATAAGAACATCAGCCTCCAGCAACAGCAACAGCACACCAAATTCTAGACAGTTGTCCTCTAAAACCCTGAATCCGTCGACTCCTGTACAACAACAACAACAACAATCACATGCGTCAAAACCTGTGCAATCTTCGAATCCTGTGCCGCAACAAAATTCTTCTTCTAATCAAAGATCCTCACAAAAGTCCTCTCACACAAACCAAGCTTCAAGCAATATGACTGCAAAGAATTCCTCTAATTCTGACAATGGTCGATCGACTTCGAATATAGGCATTCTGTACCCCAACTCTAAGGGGCACGAAAAAACTGGAGCCTCCAAACCAAATTCCCCCATGAATATGGGAATTGTGTATCCGAGATCCTCATCGAAAAACTCTAATTCTGAAATGCAAATTATACCCACCTCCTCACCACCGGGAACCACTAGCATAGCAAAGCAATTAAATGATTTGTCGCCGAGCATTTCATTAACGGCTGTCAAGAATTCTGGCCCCAACAACAAAAATGTCAATTCAAGTGCAAAACCAAATGCAGCCACACAAAATATGCAACTAAATAAAGTTCTTCAAAATAATACAACAATAAGGCGAACCACCAGTCCCGTTGCTATGTCTGGAGTAAACTCCTCGAAACCACCGTCTAATGGTAATACCAATAGCAACAGTTCTTCAACTACGCCGACATCTACGCAAAATCACAGCAACATTCTGGCGAGATTTAAGGCCGCAAATAGCAAGACATCCACAAATAATGGCAATAACATTAACAACCCGCCCCCTTTGCACAGAGCGAATACAACATTTGGCATGACTAAGAGCTCCACAGTGAATATTTCTGCGAAGCCATCGTCAGGTTTAACAATAACCAATATTAAGTCTGGCATAAAGCCCTCGCAAAATATTCAAAGCAAACAGCAATTAGGCAATAGTGGTGCTAATCAGGCTTCGACACTAGCTGCAAAACAGCAGGCAGCAGCATCGGTAGCTAAATCAAGCATTCAACGAACTTCTACATCTTCTTCAGGTGTTAACAATCCTTCGACACCTCACACTTCTAACTTACAAAGATCCTCTACGTCATCGTCTTTATCTGGAATTTCATCTATAAAGAGAGCTATTATTAAACGAACCCCACCCAATACACCCAGTGCAACTACCAGCAATAAATTACCCGCCGCCCTATCCTCACCCTCAGTAACCGTAACGTCGAGCAATAAGTTACCCATTATAAGTAGCGTAAAATCGATGTCCCCCGCAATGGCCACCATAACCAAAACAAGCGTTACCAAAAGCAATCAGCCAGCAGTGGCACAGAGTAAACAAAATATAAATTCTGTGTCCAATGTTTCCAAAGCACTTGCCCAAATGCAAAAACGTCTGCCGTCATCGTTGACGGCAACAGCATCGAATCCATCATCAACATCGTCATCGACAAGCGCCTCTAATTCACTGCGAAATACTGTAAATATTCGACCAGTGGATAATAAGCTGAATTCTACAGCCATGGGTGGTGGAGTGTATATTATAGAAACAAATATCAATGATAAGAAAGTTGCAATAGGAGCGCCCACAAAAAGGTGAGTACTTAAATCAATAATAATGTGAGTTAAAATTCAAACATTTGCATATGTTCCCACGAACACCGTATTAAAGCAAAAATAAGAGACTAAGCCAGAGCATTGTACCCAAAAGTGACAACTCTACATAACAAAGTTTTTTGTTGTGTCTCTGTAACTGCAAATCATACAATGGTTCATGGTTTTCTTATCTGCTACAGGTGCAAACAAAGTATTGTACATTAGCCGACCATTTTTTTTTTAATCTACTGAAATCATTTTCCTATGAAGTTTTTTATAGAAATAAACTCTTCAACTTTCTCTTCCTCCAAATACTTTAAATATGATACCAAAAATGTCCCAATAGTTGAACATATCCTGTTGAGGGGGTTTTTGGGACATAGGGCGGCCGCCATACACCTGGGGCCATATTTTTACATTGGATTTCAAGTCTACTTTCACAAACCTTTCATGACACGTTTATATTCAAAGTTAATAATTCATTTTTACTGTAGTTATTTATAAAAAGTTTAATGGTAAAGTTGGATTGAACGGTTTCACTCGGAGGCCAGTTTGGACCTTTGTGTTACCCGAGAAAGAAAGAAAAAAGAAAAAAAAATGTGAAACATCGGACCACATTCACAGGTTATACAGGAACAAAAGAAACAGGAAGAATGGAGAACCTGAGCTGAGGGTGAAACGCCTATTCTTCATGCAAGCACGAATTTGCCTTCGTCGGATCTTATCGCAACCTCCGTCGGAACCATCCCGTCTCGTCCACAAATTTCAAAAGCCCTCCCAGAGGTATGTTCGCAAGATCCCCAGATGACGAAGAACGCCTGCTTAGAAAGAAGAGCCTGCGTCCCTGCAGACCCGGCCGGAATGGACCAAGTGCTCAATAGTCTCTTCTTCAACTTCTGCAGAAGTCGTAATACTGTATTCCCTAGCGCGACGCAGTGCGGCTTATGTCACAGTGTCCGGATATGACCCTTGTCAACTTGCTCAGCAACCTCTTATCGAACGCCAATAACTCCTTCGTCCTCCTCCGGTCGATGACAGGCTATGGAGGTCCGGCAACCATCTCGCTACCCATCCCGCTTTGTCCATCTCATCTACTATGTTCAGTAGCTCGACAAATGACAAGTAGGCAAGACCGGAAGACAAACCTTCCAGGCGCATTCGTCCGCCCATTCATTTCCTGGAACCCCTTAATGTTTGGAAACCCATACCGGAGTCACATCGTGAACCCGGAATCTATCCATAGACTTCAAACAATCAGGCATCCCAAGGCTTTGGGCACTATCATACTGTTCACATAAATTCTGAGTTTTGAAGAGGTATACCCTTTACCAGAATTTCTCTTGTAACGTTGAGTGCGTCGGAATCCCCCGTCGGAAACCCCTGAATCCTTGACTCTATCTTGGAACCATCAGTGAATATCGAGATCTCATCCTCCTCAAACACAGCATTCGCCCCCTCCATACATCCCAAATCCCAATCGGTACCGGTGCAAAATAGTTGGGGATTTTGCACAGTCTACCCTCCGCTTCCATATCATACAAAATGAAACTGTGGCCGCTTCTGTCCTTCTTCAGCAAACCGAGCTCCCTCGGCCGAAGCGCGAACTTGCCGGCGAAGTTTCGGATAAAGGCCTTAATGGGCAGACCTGTGTGCGGGGCGGATCTTAGTGCCCCTGCGACTCCGACGCAGGCCTCTCTCTGGATCTTCTCGAACTCCCTAGTACGAGTCCTCTTATCAACGGCCCTCTACCATACCAGAGCCTCATAAGTCAGTACTGGTCGCACAATGGCAGAATACATCCAATAAATCATCTTGGGGGTTACCCGCACTTCCTTCCAAACATCTTCCTGCAGGTGTAAAAAGCGTACAGTGCCTTACGGATTCTTACCTCCGTATTCCTCTTCTAAGACAGCTTCAAATCGAGGCCTATGCCTAAGTACTTCGATTCCTTCGATAACCGCAGGGACCCGTCCAAAGACGGAAGTCTAAACTCTGGTATCTTGTATCTGCATGGGAAGAGCACTTTTTTCGTCTTCTTTGGCTTGGTCCTCAACCCATTTCTGGGAGCCCATCGCGACAATTTCCTTAGTGACCCTTCTATGATCTCGCTAATGGTCGATAGAAACCAGCCTCGGACCAGCAGCACGACATCATCCGCATAAGCGATTATCTTCGTGCCAACTCCGCCCAGATCCTAAATTTTCATTAATTACAAGAGCCACAGATTTGGGGAGAATACCCCTCCTTTGGGCGTTCCTCTTGTCACCCGACTTCTGACCACTCCTAGGTTCGCATTAATAATCCTGCCACAAAGCATATTACTACTCCATTGTGAGATAATAAGGTTGATCCTCGTACGGCGACTGTTGATCCTATCTCCACGTTATTGAAGGACCCCTTAATATTCAAAAAGGGCGCCATAGTGTCCCTCTTCGGTGAAGAAACGTCTCGTACCACTCCGTGAAGTGCCTTCTCGACCGACCAGCCTTTTAGGAATACATGTTGAGCGCCACTGAAGTTCTCCGGCTTCAGTCCCTCTCTCACCATCAGTTCTGCCAGTCTTTCCAGCGTTTAATAATAATAATCCTTCGTCGTGCTGTGGTTTATTTTTCCCGCCTTGGGAATAAAGACCACACTGACCCTTGGTATGTAAGACAATGCCAAGCCGCTCAGAAAATCCGCTCTAGCTTGGGCAGATTGACTCTAAGGGACTCCTGTTGTGATGTTAATGGGCGGAAAGTACAGACTACCAGTCATATGCCAAGGCCGCATAGGTGGGTATTGCGATATCTTGACCGTCGATTGCATCCTGAACAGGAACACCTCTACTCCTTCTTCTTGAACTTGCCAGGACCTCACGATATTCGTCCCAGCTCCCTGGCGTGTTCTTTCTCTTGGCTTTATTTAAAAGCCTCCTGCTTTCCTCCTGAGTACCTTTAGTTTCGGTGACCACCACGAATGAGTGGTTTAATGCGGCGCTCGGGACATGCCTTCAAAAATGCCACTTTCAGGCCTCTCGTGACAAGATCCACTGCGGCCTCCAGTTTCCTTGTGTCCTCCAGGCCCATTTTCTGCATCTGTTCCTGAACTTCGCCCAGTAGGTCCTCAGATTTCTGTATGTCTCGTCACTATATCGTGCTCGACCTGAAAACATCTTATAGTGATCCCAAAACGGAGCACTTGGTGGTGACGTTCCAGCCCAAGACATTCACCGAGTGGCTGTATGCCACAAGCGTTATATCTGAAACCTGTTCAAACCAGGCAATGCCTCAAAAATTTACTCACCCCTATTGCAGGTATCGTGCTTCCCCAGAGAATGTGGTGTGCTTCGGCTCATCTGTGGCTGCCTCTGAGTGGCAGAGCTGGCAAAATATCCATGCCATTATCGATATTTTATTATTTGTCTGAATATAGATTGTTATTTTTCCTATCGATACTATAGGCAAAGTTAAGTTTTTTGCAAATGGAACAAAAATAAGTGTTTGATACTGAATGTATCCTTTGAACTAACGGGACCAGGGCTATCTTTATGCCTGGCCAAATGAAATTAAATTTGAACTCGGAATCTAATAATTTTTTCTCGTCTTGACTTATAAAATGTGGGGTTTATTTCAATATATCGACAATAGTGATATTGTTTTTCTCAAATATCAAATATTTATAAGCCTAGATAAACTCCATTAAAAATCAAATTAAAATTAAATCTCATAATTCATAGCGTTTTGTTTAATAAAATTGCCCTCAACAATAAGATCGCGATTGCAACTATTGAATGGCTTTAGCTTTTGCATAGATTGGGTATTGCAATCATGTTTCAGACGGAATCTCTACACTGATGCTGAAGAATCTGGATCTGCCTGGAGTCGATTATCTTACAACTGTCCTCAGCCTATCTGAACACTATTATAGTACCCGATGTTTGGAAGATGGGCAGTATGATCCCGCTATTAAAACCGGGAACGGACTCGAGCAAGGGGAAGTGGTACAGACTGATCTTATTTTTCTCATCAGTAGCCAAGACGCATGATGGACTACTTCTCCGATCCTCTCGTTGGACAATTTCCATTTGTTTTAACATCAGCATGCATTTCGAAAGCTGCATATGACCACAACTGATTTTCATGCCATCACCGTACACAAATGTAGAAACACGTATTCAAGTCCTTTGTCGACAAAGAAACCTTGGACTAATGCTTATGGATATTGTGGCTAGACAAATTGCTGCGACCACCTATGTTAGGATAAGGGAGCTTTCTATTTGGTCAAGTGGTGGCTACGGACACTGTGTTATCATTGAAGATATCTGTATCCATTCACAATTGGCCGTCTAATTTTCAATATTTTTTTTTTTTTCTAATTCCACTGTGCGTCACTTGTTTAACTGCCCAGCTAGATTCATGGCAACATCTTCCCTTCTTAACAAATTCAAAGGAACGGTGTTGATTTTATCGTAGCTCTCCGATGAGGATGATTCCATCAAAATACTTAAGAAACCGGTAATTGATCTTTTCTTGGTGTGTGGAAGGATACAATGTTTTAATTTTTCAAGTTTTTCCAAATAATTCCGCAAATTTTGCACTTACCTTCTAATGTAGAACAACTGACTTGAGGTAAAATTGCAACTTCATTTGTCGAGTTTTCTGTACCTGAACACTAGCTGCTGCCATGAATCTTCATTAAAAGTAAATAAAAATGAAACAAATATAAAAATTACCAATGAACAATATTTATATTTTCTACTTACCTCTGCCTTTTTGATCCATTTTGCCGTTAGCTTTTGTATTTACATGTAACGGCTGCTTTTCATAAAACAGCTGACCTTACAACACATGTGCTTAAAGTCGCAAATTTCTGCTGGCAAAAAAAGTCTCAGTAGAAATTTGCATGTTCTCTATTTACTAACTGTCAAAATTTGCTCTCTCTCGCTCTTTCTTCTGCTGGCAAATAAAGTACGCGAACGACTTCCAGTAAAAATTTGTGCAAATTTGGACAAATTTTTTAGTTTCCGAACACAGCTAATAAATAAAAAAACGCTGTCAAAAACATCCCTGTTGACAAATGCAAATAACTTGAATCGTAGTGCAAACGGGTTTGGGAGATTATCTCTGGATTTGGACTTTAATGTAAACATGATTTTGCTTGTTTGACTTTCAAATGTGTTTTTCTTTTTCTACTTTCTTTTAGTGGCGGTGGCACAACTGTTACCAAAGTTCCCCTTCAAAATCCAAATAAACGGAAGAATACAGATCCTTTGTCAAAGGACACTAGCATTGACAGTAAACGTATGAAAAATTAGATAACTTTTTTTGAATGTTTTTGTTTTTTTTTGTTTATTAAGATCGATTATTTATTTTGATTTTCAATTATCGTGTATTTAATTCTCAAGTCTCGTGTATTTAATTTTCATTAATCGGATTTAAAAATTAAGAACAAAAAAAATATTAATATTGGAGTTTATAATTTATTTTTCTATATTGGATGATCATAATGTATATAAATATATGTTAAGATATTTTTTTAACATTTCAAATACATTAAAAAAATTAGCCAATAATTATTTTTTTACGTCGAGATATGTTGTAATTTAAATATCTCTAATATACTTACTATTATGTATACATATTTGTAAACATATTTTCTCGTTAATATACATCCGTATACTAAACTTCGTTTATAGTTATATCATTTTTATTAATTCCAACATTTTCTAAAACTTTTAATGATAGTTTAAAAACTAATACTTTATGTAAAATAAGTTGTGTGCAAATATTAAATATAATAAAATGTGTGAAAGCATTATTACTGAAATGTAATTTTTAATGGTATTTACTTTAAATGGAAATAAACATAACATAAAAAATAAATGAAGCCTTTTTGAATTTGGTACATAAATATGTCTTCTCCGAAGAAGCTGATATAACAATACCCCTTTATCTTCCTGCACATTACAGTGCATGTTTAGGTTGCAATATTGAAAGAGAGGAAGATTCGTCATCATACATAGTAGCGTGTAAACATTTTTACCAGCTGTCAGGAGGCTCTTCTAATGTCAAGCACTAATATCCCTGCAACAAAACACGTTGTGGACTGTAGCGAAAAAGTTCGTTTGTCAAGAAGTTCAAGAGAAGTCTGTATTATCGCATGCGTGATCGAGTACGTTTTCTCAACGACATTCCGCAACAACCTGCCCAAAGCAGTAAGGAAACCTTGTAGAATACCTCAACTTATTAGGCAATATAAGGAAACCTGGTGGATTGGGAAAGGTATTGGATCGGATGCATACGGAAAAGGTGTCGGATCGTATTTATGAAACGTCACTTGAGTTTTAGTGCAAGGCACTGGTGCCAGCGTCGCAGTCTTGGTTTGACGGAATTCTGGTATTTTTTTTATATTATTAACAAAGAAGCTAACAAAATATAGTAAAAGCAAATTAAAATACACAATTATTAATAATTTACTATTTGATTGTTGGTTGAAGATTGAAGGCTCCACCTTTTGCATGGTGAATGTTTTGCAGCACGCCATACATTTCCATTGCATCCCCTGATCTCCTGAGTGACGTAGTCTTGCAAGCCGTCATTTTTTTTGGGATCAGACCATAATACTCATCAATGACGGACCATCCGACTGGGTCGGTTTCAGAGAGTACACCAATCGTCGTTGGGAGGAAATTCCGAGACATCATTTACGCAGAAGCCGCTCGCTTTATACCAGCCGGTCAAATACCCCAAGTGTGTTCTAATTACCCGGTGCAGGCAGTGGTACTCGCAAACGAGAGTAATGGGTGATTCATTGCGAGCTGAATCTGGAAATAAACATGGTAGTTACAGCACATAAGCGGAATTTGCGGTTGGAACACTTAGAGCAAGGTAATTTAAGTGCCGGCGTAGGCAAGCTGTAGTCTACTATTTAGTCACCCGGTTACTACTAACCCCGGTAGACGGGATGATAAGAATAAGTCACTTTTGCTGACGTTACGGTGACTGACCCGAAGAGATGCTCCAGGTTGTTTAACCGTCAATTTATTGAGTATCCCGAGTTTGACAAAGCAGGGAGGAGAGCCATTAGCCGTATCCGTGGTCTCCGAGCCGATTGACAGCCAGTACAATTTACTGTGGGCGAAGTCACGAATGTCATCCGTCTTGCCAAATCACCAAGGCGTTGGCCCCCGACGGAATCTCCACACTGATGCTGAAGAGTCTGGATCTACCTGGAGTCGAGTACCTTAAAACTGTCCTCAACTTGTCTTTGATCATAATGTATCTTTTATAATACTCGATGTCTGGAAGACGGGCAGAGTGATCCCGGTACTGAAGTCTGGTAAGGTCGAAGCGCTGTAGAGTGAAACAGGGTGTTCGACAAGGCGGGATGATATCTCCGACACTAGGTGTGTTTATTTATCCATTAAGCGAATTTTCTCGCTTAGTTTGTATGGAGAAAAATGATATCCCCGTTTAACTAAACAATAAAAGGTGGTCTCATTTGTACAACAACCACAAATCATATGGTGCAATCTACCATCTTGCCATCAAGCTGATCGACGTTTTACCTACACACACCAAAATTTTGTGTGCGTGTGTGTATACATGTGTGTACATAGAGAATATCCGAGAAAGAAGATGACAACGAAGAGAATGCAATCAAAAATCTGACATCTTACATACCGTCAAACCTGGCCGGCTTTTAACAGCTGTTCACGTGAGACCACCTTTTTAAATCCGCCTTGGATGACACCATAGGTTTTAGTAAACGCCGATAAGATTATTCGCTTAGCTAATCGGGGATAGCACTTCTCCATACAAACTAAGCGAGAAAATCCGCTTTTTGGAGAAATAAAATACGGCAAATGTTGACATAGCGTCGTTGCACGTTTTCATTGAAATTTTTATGATCTGGATTTAACTAAATCCAAAAACAAATCCTGTTTGTTTACATTGCATTTCTGGGAATTTAAGTGAAATACGCAAACGTTACGCATGTACGTTTGTGTATTTTACTGAATGAGCATATCACACACATCCATACACAATTCTTGAAAACAGGTGCATATTTTGGTACTTTTTTCGATTATTCAGCCATGAAATCGGGGTATTCGGGATTTGAAAATAAATCCTTCCATGGTAAAACCTGCAAAAAAACAGGGTTTGGCACTTAAGGTTTGGTATTTTATTCTGCATTCGGAATAGTCGCGGACATTTTTAATTGTTCCGCCAGCGGAATTTGACAGCAGCTAAATGTTTTTGTTTCCATGCCAAAACACTTTTTATCTGCACTTATTGTTTTCTCTACTTAATTTTGTTTTTCGCAAATAACGATTGGTAATTTATTCCGCTTCGGAATAGCCGCTGAAATTTTCAAATTTTTCGCGTGCGAAAATTGACAGCTGAAATGTGTTTGCTTCCATAACAAAGCACGTTTCTTCATTGTTTTCTCTATTTTATAAACTTTTTCTCAAACAAATAAAGAAAAACGAACCACTGAAACCAACAAAACAAACAAAACTGTGTGTTAGCACACCGTCGATCAGCTTGATGGCGGATTGATTTGCGGTTGTTTTAAAAATGAGACCACCTTAAATTGTTTCGCCATGCCATATTCCCCACTATAAACAGAGTACTACTTATCAGCCTATTTTTAGCAAACGTTTCGCCGACTTTTGTTATATGCATTTTGACAGCATTTTGACAGCATTCTTCTTGAAAAGCTGAACGGAATACTCAGCTTCAGTCTCGAAAAGACTATAAATCAGAATTTAGTAGCCAATGTAAACGTACTTTAAATGGTAAATAAAACACCTCTATTAAGAAAAATCAAATGAAAGTCGACTTCGGCTTTTCGACTTTCTACGCAAAAAGTCGATTAATCGATTGGTCGAAAGTGGACTTTACATCTCTAGCCTAGCCATTGCAAATGAAACGTCAACAAAAATAAAGGCAATAATTAAAAACAAAAAACAAGAAAGTTAAACTTTACTAAATAAAATAAAATAAATAAATAAAATAAAATAAATCCTTCCATGGTAAAACCTGCAAAAAAACAGGGTTTGGCACTTAAGGTTTGGTATTTTATTCTGCATTCGGAATAGTCGCGGACATTTTTAATTGTTCCGCCAGCGGAATTTGACAGCAGCTAAATGTTTTTGTTTCCATGCCAAAACACTTTTTATCTGCACTTATTGTTTTCTCTATTTAATTTTGTTCTTTGCAAATAACGATTGGTATTCTATTCTGCTTCGGAATAGTCGCTGAAATTTTCAAATTTTTCGCGAGCGAAATTTGACAGCTGTCAAATGTGTTTGCTTCCATAACAAAGCACGTTTCTTTATTGTTTTCTCTATTTTTCTTTTTCTCAAAATTTTCGCGAGCGAAATTTGACAGCTGTCAAATGTGTTTGCTTCCATAACAAAGCACGTTTCTTTATTGTTTTCTCTATTTTTCTTTTTCTCAAAGAAAAACGAACCACTGAAACCAACAAAACAAACAGCTTGATGGCGGATTGATTTGCGGTTGTTTTAAAAATGAGGCCACCTTTAATTGTTTCGCCATGCCATATTCCCCAATATAAACAGAGTACTACTTTCAGTCTTTTTATAGCCAACGTTTCGCCGACTTTTTTATATGAATTTTGACAGCATTCTTCTTGAAAAGCTGAACAGAATACTCAGCTTCAATCTCGAAAAGACTATAAATCAGAATTTAGTAGCCAATGTAAACGTACTTTAAATGGTAAATAAAACTCCTCTATTAAGAAAAATCAAATGAAAGTCGACTTCGGCTTTTCGACTTTCTACGCAAAAAGTCGATTAATCGATTAGTCGAAAGTGGACTTTACATCTCTAGCCTAGCCATTGCAAATGAAACGTCAACAAAAATAAAGGCAATAATTAAAAACAAAAAACAAGAAAGTTAAACTTTACTTTTGCGGTCACAAATGCTGTTAAAAAGGAATTAAGAAGGTGATAAGCTTTTATTGAACATAAATCCAAGTCAGTATCAGTATATAAATATATATATATATATACAATACAATTTCGTTAAATTATGAATGTTTATTTGTGTATTCCATAGCTACGAGATACGCGCAACCGGTGGGTCGGGACTGACTACAAGTTGAAACCACAAGACAAACACAGCAGTCTTTTTGTTTAATTGCATTGCATATATTTTATTACTGTTGAATTCTAGACGTGATCCGTCGTCCGTTGTAAACCGCATTTCATTTGCCTACAAAATGTCGCAGCAACCTGTTGCCTTTCTAACCCGCAAAGAAACCTTTAGTGCATGTCATCGTCTACACAGGTAAGTGAGTGTAGGGGGAGATTATATTGTGTTTTCTTTAAGCAAGAGCCACATCAAAGTTTTACATAAAAAAGTAAAATATTGTTTCACACTGATGTTAAATGTCTATGCTTTGTTTGTAGTATTTTCTGTATGTGTCACTGTAATACAGAAAAAGCGATATGCAAACATATTCACCTTGTGTATAAAATTTCCGGGGTTTCTTTGTGCATTTAGAGACTTTCACCTAATATTTATAATGCTTATAAAAATATAGTTGTATCATTGCGTTTCTGTAGATTTTATAATTTCTATCCAATTACTGTTGCAGCAAACATTTAAGTGATGCTGAAAATATAGAAATATATGGTAAATGCAATAACCCAAACGGCCATGGACACAATTATACGGGTGAGTGTGAACATAGAAAATTTAACCAACAAGCACAACAAATTATTGTTGTATACATGCATCGTTGTTTGTTTATGCTGGAGTTTTTAGTATCGCATCATTGGCATAGCAAAGAAATTATACTGTTTGTGACTTGTGTACTGTAAAACTCTCCCGGTGGACTAATTTTATCAAAATTGGATTTATTTATTTTAACTTCTTTCAGTAATTAAAAGCCAACAAGGCAAATACAACTATATTACATAGTTATTAGTATGCGAAAAAAATCGTAGTTCATAGAGCAGTCTATTCCAATAGCGAGCTATTCTTAGTACATACGATGATTCTTGTTTGAACCGTTGAGTGGAGCGGACGTATTGTTACTTCACTCCGCAAGAATTTTCGTGTAACTCGTAATAGGTCATTACTTTTAGAAGAATGATGATCTGCGTTTGTTTCCAGTGGAGCGGCAGATCTAGAGTCCGGGAGTAGGCTTAGAATGGACTCCAAAGTTCCAACAGCTGCTGGTGGTATCAGGCCGTAGCATGTTGTCTGCTACTGAAACCTCGACTGGTGGAGCGGCTGCTCCAACCAAGCCAACACGCTCTTTAAGAAGTTGGAATAATAGAAGACGCATGGCTCCCAGGTTTAATGAGAGGCTTGGTGCGAATGATCCTAAGACTCTCACTGATAGGGAGATAGATTTCCTAAATTAGGCGACCACAGGTTGTGGATAGTAGAATGCTACGTACGGAGTAGCAGTAACTGCAGTCGCGGACAATCAGCAGTATCGAGTGGGGAGTTTCAGTAAGAGACCGGGTGACACTGTATCTTGCACAAATACTGAGCGCAAACATCATTGATATGACAATGCGAGTTGTGGCGCCTTTAAATAACCATGTCCTTGCAGCGATCGGTTTTTTTGGACCGGAACGAGCTAGCTCACCTACAGGAGCTTGACGGGGATTGCCACTTCCACATGAAAATGAAGTTACAACAACAACGATCTTTAATAATATTATAATAGAAAATTAAAGATCGGAAACTCACATAATTCTCAAAAGTACATCCCAAAAACCGTTGAACATAACCTGAAATGTGTTGTCTACGTCGAACGTTGTACGCAAAACGGACAATTAAATTCACAACTCGATCTAATTTAGTGAAATGAACTCCAATAGTACAAGATACAATTTCAAGGCCTTTTTAGTGTCCCAAAATATTTTTGTTTCACATTTGACAGCTTTCACACATTTCATTTGAAACTTGTTGGGTAACATCGCGTTTTATCTTCGTCTTTGATTTGCCTGCGGGTTTTTAAAGTTTACATAACTAGCAAATCTGCATCTTTGATGGGCTGCGAAGTAGTTGGTTTGGGAGACTCAGCTCTCCCTACTGACAGGGTTGTCCACATCCCCCAGTTGTGGAACTATTGAGAGATAAAGGGTCACATATCCATATGATATATGTGAAGTAAATATGTTTGATAAGAGCGTTGTCTGTCCCGTGTCAAGCACGGAAGACAAATTAATTCGTACTGTCAGACGCGTTCAAGCTTTGGTTCGACGGTATCTGTTAATCTAATCTAGTTGGTTTGGGAGTAGTAGGTATGGTTGGACAGATGAACTGGTGATGTGTGATCCGTGATTACAAGTGGGATTTACATATAGCCCAGCAGAAATTGCGTTGACTCCATTCATAACGTAGTTGGTCCACAACTACTCTGGTTTGCTGGTTCTGGTTAACTTATGGGCGTTCGATGGTCCTTAAGTACGGAACTTACTCGGTAGCTATTTACCGTTTCCGCTGCCATATCCTCGTTAAGGCTATTTTGACCCGCCTTAAACGCTGCTAAGTCTAGAGACTCTCTCTTAGTGCTGAACCTCGCTCTAAATCATGAGAATCGAATTTGAAATGTCTGGGCGGTGGTTGGGGTGGCTGCAGTGAAAACGGACCGGCATGAAAATTGTGAAGACAGTCCGAAGAGTAGCATTCTGGCAGTTCCGGATCTCTGTTCACTTTGTGCCAAGTACAATCTGGCACACTGAAGCTTTTTTATATGTAGTCTAAAAAGTCTCTTGGCCTGGACTCCAAGTGCTGCCGGCAAGTGACTTAGACCCGTAGAGACTGTCATATGTGACACCAAGTATTTTAAGATAGGTGGAATCGTGCACTTCAAGTGCTGCCGGCAAGTAACTTGGGGACATTGTTTCTACCGTTGACCTTATTGCAAATTGATGTGAGTGTGTGCAAGCGCTCCCAAATGAAGCATGCAAGTGTTTTGGGGCACTTGATGGTCGGAAACGTTACTCCATCGATTTTCTCATTCAGCTCGTTATTCACCTCTCCCGTATTTGTAGCGAACAATGTGGCTGAAGATTGGGCCTCCACAGTAAATTTAACAAAAAATGCCGACTTTGAAACCATATTTTTGTAAAAAATCGGGGAGAATTTGTTTTTGTTAAACACAATTTTGTCTGCAAAACTCAGAAAAAACTCATGGTAGAATTCGTCCTGGCACGGCATAACTATGAGCACCACACAGGCTGGAACTTTGAGCTCCGATCTGTGTGGTATTCATTGTTATCACGAGAAGCTTTGCTGCGAGGTACCGTGCGCGTCCACAGGTTGCGGATAGTGGTTGATAGTGTCATTTACGGATTTGATGCAATGACAGTCTCGGACAATCTGCGGTATCGAGCGAAGAGTCTCAGTGGGAGGCCGGGCGACCCCGGCTCTTGCACAAATTCTGAGTGCCTATGATGCTCGATATGACAAGGCGAGTTGTTGGCGCATTTAAATAATCAATGGCCATGATGTTCCCTGGGCGATCGGTCCTTTGGAGCGGAACGACTTGCTCACCTATGGGAACTAGATGAGGATCGCCACCTCCAAATAGAGACATGTGGCTACAACAACAACATAGTATAATTCGTCACCATTTGGTGTTGTTGTGATGCCATTCCCTGTCCATCGCACTTCCTGTAAGGAGGTAATATCTGCCTTGTACTTCTCCAACACATCCAACACAATAACGTTTGGGCAGTCCGTTACTGGCCCACTGCACCGGGTATAGTCCCGCTTAAGAACCATTCCATTCTTGTGTCTCTCTAAAATAGAAAAGTAAAAAAAAATCATTTTTATTGCAGTTGAAGTCACTGTGCGTGGACCCATTGATGTACGCACTGGCATGGTTATGAATATTACGGACTTGAAAATTGCCATGGATGGAGTCATATTTAAACAACTTGATCATAAAAATCTCGATAAGGATGTTGAATTTTTTAATAACACAGTAAGTAAAAAAGGGATATTTTCTAATTTAAGAGGAGGAGTGGCAATCTAGAAATCTCGATCTAGTGCCAAGTGCTTTAAAAAGCACGCAGTTTGTTTATATTTTTAAAAAGTTTTTTGTTGTTGTATCAACAAATTTCTTATCATGTATTCCAGCCCAGTACCACGGAAAATTTGACAGTTTTCATTTGGGATAACGTTCGTCAAGCCTTAAAGCGTCCCGAGCTTTTGTATGAAGTTAAAATCTATGAGACCGATAAAAATTCTGTTACCTATCGTGGACCCTATCTACAAAATGGTCACAATATGAACAATAAGCGTGCAGGCAAAACGAGTTGCACCAACATTTCCTCTGATTCCGATTAAGCTAAAGGCGTACAAAAACCTTAGAAACTGGTGCGGGATTTATTCATATAACACTGGAATTTCGCGAAAGCTTTAATCTCAGAATATAGATTTCCTCCATTTTTATATTGAACTATTATCTATACATATATTGTTGATATTATATATACATAAAAGTTGCTGAATATTTCTCAATGTCTGCATGTGATTTATTTGTGGTAGAAACAATTTGTGTAAAATTATATGTAGCATTTAATGATTGTATACGCGAGTCGGTGACACTATTTTCAAAACAGTTTATATTCCTTTAACCGTAGCTTTTTTTTTTAAATAAAGATATGAGTACTTTATAGATCATGTAAAATAAAGAATATTCTGCAAATTACTTTTTTTAAGAAAAAAAAAAAATAAAATTTGTTTTTTAATTTTCAAGTTTTTGCCCGTTAGGGCGAAGTTCATTAAATTTCACAATTTTTGTGTTTCTCTTTCGAGACGAGCTCAATGATCGGAGATTTTCTTTGCAAATGGAAAAGGAAAGCCAGAGATCGCAACACACCAACCACTGTGGGACGCGTTACGTCTTTGGTTAGAAGACTTTTCAACCGTATTATGTGTGATGGCTTCAAGGGCCGTGTGATGGTATGTTGTATTTGAATCGTATTTATTGCGAAAACGCCTCTATGATATAAATACCGCTTTTCCCAATGCATGTGTTTTCTGTTTGTTGGTTTTTATTCGATGGGTATTTGTTAGGTCCATGGGAAGGATGATACCGCCAAGGCATGTTGGGCTCGGATGAGTTGATCATCACGCCGGACCATTTTTAAACGCCTCATAATAGGCGACCACTCCATCGCTCACAGTTTCGTCTCGGAGTATCATGTATAACTCAATGTGCGAAGATGTCGAACGCTATAGCGGTTCGATTCTCATCAACGAGTAATATTGGCACTCCGGATCCGCGGAGGTCTCTTTCCTAGCACGCCTAAGATAACGCTGGCAAATTCGTATAACCAACGCATTCCGCTTAGATCGTAAACGTCTAAGCTGTCGTTGCCGTATAATAAGGGTTCGACGGAGTAAGATTATGTTGAAGAGCTCGCGTTTCATGAAGACCATAGATCTTTTCTTTTTGCTCTATAAGCAAAATACACAGTTCGTGCCAAGAATGAAAAAGTGAACTAAATGGTAAATACAACAGGTGCAAGACCAACCGCAGCGCTTCTACTAGCCCTCATTGGCTTTAATTTCTTTCCGCCAGCCATTTCGGTCCCCTAGAGTAGCCCAGAGTAATAGACGTCAATGCTACCTCATCACACAGACCAAATACAGTCCTTGGCGGACGCCTGACATTCAATGCCGATGACTAGAAAGTCCTGCCTATGAAGACCAGAACTACTCTGGCCCAATTGAGATCGTATGCTCGTGCATGCAACACAGGACTGCATGCCCAGCGAAACGGAATAACCTAACTGCTGAGTCACTGGGGAACGCTTCAATTGAAGCAATCAGATTCCTGGAACATAATCTCAGCATGAATTTTCCCGGCACGGGACAACTATTAGCACCACACAGGCTGGACCTTCGAGCTCCGACCTGTGTGGTGTTCATTGTTATCACGGCCAGCAATCTAGTGGCAGCCGGTTGTACGTACCGGATTGGCCCGATGGAGTCTTTCATCGGCAAGGGCTGCCGCCTCAGTGTACAACACACTGCGACAACAACAACGCGCGTTCACAAATTGGAATATTCCATACGGAGCAGCTGCAATTGCAATCATAGGCAATCAGCGGTATCGAGCGGAGAGTCTCAGTGAAAGGGCGGATGGCACCGGGTCTTGCACAAATGCTGAGTGCTTATAAAGCTCGATATGACATGTCAAGTTATTGGCTTCTTTAAATAACCAATAGCTAGAGATGGGCGATGGGTAAATACCCAAAAGGTATTTACCCTGTAAATTGGGTTAATATCCGGGTATTAACCCATTTATACCCAAAAGCTGGGTATTTAAAAATCTGCAGATATCTTGGGTTTTAAAACTTTTTCCAACAATTTTATATGATATCGTATTCTTTGTGTATAAACCTGACCTTCTGATCTCATAAAATCGGATTTTAGATCGATCTTCAGACTTAAAGTCTAGAGACAATAATTTGGTAATTTGTCATCCGATTTAAATACGAATGTAGACCCGTACCCATTTTTGTGAAGTGTGGTTCAGATCGGACTATATTTGGATATAGCTGACCTATAGACCGACCACACGATCTCCCGAAATAGGGCATAAAAGATCCATTTATTACCTGAATTAGATGAAATTTGGCACAGCGTATTTTGGTAGACCCCTAATAACTCCTGTTAAATGTGGTCCAGATCGTACCATATTTGGATATAGCAGCCATTTAGACCGATCTCTCGATATAGCGTAATGATCTTATAAAAGGAGCATTTTTCATCTTATTTCGATGAAATTTGGCACAGCGAGTTCCGGTAAACCTTTTTGTTGAATATTGTCCAAATCGGACCATATTTGGATATAGCTGCTATATAGACCGATCTCCCGATATAGAGCATGATCCCATAAAAGGAGCATTTTTTGATGAAATTAGAAACAATTAGTTTTGATTGACCATTGTGTCAAACATCGTCCAGATCGGACCTTATTTGGATATAGCTGCCATATAGATCGATCTCTCGATATAGAGTGTTGAGCCCATAAAAGGAGCATTTTTCTTCCGATTTTGAGGAAATTTTAAACAGTGTGTTTTGGCATGTGGCACTGACTCGGCGACAAGGCGAGTTATTGGCGCCTTCAATTAACCAATGGCGGCTGAAGACGATCGTCGGATCTTAATGCAAGCTGCTCGCTACATCGAGGAATACTGTGCGATCCTACATGTAAAGATTACTCTGAGAGGCAAAAGAATTTTAAAAAAGGACTCCCCTAAACAGTTTCCCCAAAAAGGATCATGACCTACGGATCTATATCTGGAATGTCCGTACTCTTTATAAACAAGGTGCGGTGCACTGGCGGATGTATTCGAAAAGTACATGGCAGATATAACCGCCTTGCACAATGGATTGGGAAAGAACTATACTATAGCTACAATGACACGAGTCATTAATTTTGGCTGTGGATTTTACACTTTGTATTCAGGTTTACTTTGATGGATGAGACTAGCCATACTCCGTTCGATGGCGGCGAAGAAGAACCAATCCCTGATGATGGTATATAATGTTTACATCCTAGTCAGATATAAACAGCAGTGATGCGACTTACGAACAACAAGGCATCAGGAGCCCATGGATTGCTGACAGAACTACTTAATACCGAAACCGACACGCTGTTAAGACGTATGAATCAGCTCATCTGCGCGATCCGGCTAGAAGAACGCATAACCGATGATTGAAGCCATGTGTCGCATACGAGAAAGAAAAATATAACAACCTAGATGCGGCTGTGACCATAGACTGCGCCAAATCCCTGAAAAGGCCTGAGAAAGACCAGATGGTAAAAGTTGACCTATCTTTCTTCGTTGAATACAAAGCCGCTTTCGCAGCCCTATTCATTCAAATGTACTTCAAGGCATTCCTGAATTTTGTATCCCCGCAAAATTAATAAGACTCAGCAGGAATAGGTTATACGAGATGCAGATATGAAAATATATGGCACACTACTCATAAGCAAACACATGTCACTCGCCTATGTTGACGACATCGATATCATGGATAGGTCACCAGAAGACATAACTGAAGCATTTGAAAAATTGAAAGAGAATTAGCCAAGTGGGTCTGGCAGTAAATTGAGATAAGACGAAATTAATGGTAACAACAACTCCTACAATGTCTTGTACAGAAAGAAAATGGATAAAGTTGGGATCCACAACTCTGAGATAGTCAGCAACTTTATCTACCTCGGTACCGCCGTAACCGAAACGAATGACACCAGTTTTGAAATAAGACGGAGAATACTATTGGTAAAGAGATGCTACTTTGGATTAAGCAAGCAGTTTAGAAACAAGACCACATCTCGACAGACGAAAATTACACTATACATGACACTGATACTATCCGTGTTGTTATATGGTTCCGAGGCTGGGTACTTGTGAAAATAGCCGAGGCAGCGCTTGGAGTGTTTGAGAGAGAGATTATTTTTAAAATATATAGACCAAATTGTATGACGACATTAGCATAGTCTTGCTTTCAGAATAATGAAAAAGTTTCAGCCAAGAAGTCTTTTGCAAGTGGCGGCCAAAACTCCTATAGAGGTGGGCTTTGGGTGTATTCAGAAGGACCGGATAGGGTTACCCGACAACTGTAGTGTGTATTAAGCGGAGATCCTTGCAATTAACGAAATGGTGAGAAGGCTAAGATATAATGTCATAACAACGATTGGCATAACTGTCTTCTCCGGTAGCCATTAAATCTGCTGCCACTGATCTCTCAACGAAATGCCTGAAAAATCCAAAATTCACCTATTCTGGGTTCCAGACCGCAGAGACATCCTAGGGAATTGAGGAGCAGAAATGTTTGAGAGATTAGGAACTGCCTTACACATTCCAGGAGAACTGGTATACAGGGTGGCTGATGAAAGCCGCTACCAAAAAAAAATGTAATAACTTTTTTTCTATTTAATAATAATAATTTAATAATTAATTTAATTAATTAATTAATTAATTTAATTAATAATAATTTAATAATTAATTTAATAATTTAATTTAACATGAATAAAAGAAAAATGTATTCCATACACCGAAAAAAAAATGTAGCAATATTCATCATTGTAGCAATATTCATCAGCCACCCTGTATGACGGTATGTCTCTAGCGACATGTAAGCTAAGTTTTCAGGATCAGCCATGAAGGGCAACGAATGACAGATGGTCACAAAGTGTGTCCCAATCTAGACTTGAAGAGGTCTACTCTGGCTTGCTGCCACTGGCTAGAACAGGCGTCTCAGACATTGTGTCCGTCCTGAAAGGTCACTGTCTGTTCGGAAAACATGCTGATAGTTTGAAGGTTGCTAGTAACGACTCTTGCCGAAGCTGCGAGGACGTCGAAGAAGAGAAAACTATAGAAATACTGCTGTTTGTGTTCCACTTTAGGTTCTCCTTTTTTTGAGAATTTGCCTGATTTAGCGGATGATAAAATTCACAAGTTGTTGCGCGTTTTAAGGGGATCTGGATGGATCTACGGTAGTATAGGGCATATTCCTTTTGTTATTCTTGTGGTATCACTTAAATCTAACCTAACCTATATACAAATATGGTCTGATATGAACAATCTTTTGTTTATAATACTTTCTTACTCTGATAGAAAAATTACGGTACTATGGTAATACCGCCAGGTATTATTTTGTTCGCGTCATTGGCAAAGATTTTTAATACCATTCGGTATCAACTCGATACCAGACAGAGGAGGCTATTAAGGAATAATCAATTGCGGTTGGTACTAAAACCAATAACGGTCTGGTGCTAAAACTAATAACAGATTGGTATTAAAACCAATACCAGTTCGGTAATAAGGCTGTTACCAAACGGTACTAATCATTTAATGTTTCATCCATACTATCCGGTATTGTTTTTGTACCATACGGTGTTGCTTTACTATCAATACCGTATGGTATTGAAATGAGCACAGGTATCAACTTTTCTCTGGGTGTGCAAATGCAAATTTGCCCATTAAGGAACTGGGGCAAACTGCCCACAAATCAATGAGTGCTGTCCGATTCAATTCTAAGCTCAATAGGTGTAAATTCACTATTTTCACAAAACTCTTTTACTGACCCAATAAATACGATCAAAGTGCATCTCTATCCCAAATTTCGTTGCTCTATCTCAATCCGTAAAAAAGTACAATTTTGTACGCTTTTAGTAGCCAAATGTACGAATTTTACAAAAACCTCCTAGTCGCAGAATATATATAAAGGGTGATTTTTTTGAGGTTAGGATTTTCATGCATTAGTATTTGACAGATCACGTGGGATTTCAGACATGGTGTCAAAGAGAAAGATGCTCAGTATGCTTTGACATTTCATCATGAATAGACTTACTAACGAGCAACGCTTGCAAATCATTGAATTTTATTACCAAAATCAGTGTTCGGTTCGAAATGTGTTCATTCCAACAGGCCAACAGACCCAATCAATGATTCGTTTGTATACACTGATGTAGATTTTCCGGCTATTAATTCGAAGAGGCCTAAATTGGTACGCTTGAATAGACCCCGGAAAAGAAGAGGTCAGACGAAAACACTGGTTAATGATACTAGCATGTGGGAGGAAGACAACAATGCCTCTGAATCAGAGGTGGTGACTCCTGACGAGAGACCAACTGTAATACCAGATATATCACCAACAGAACTTTCAACTGAGGATGTCAGTTCACTTAATTTGCCAGAAGACGCCGACGGGATTATTATGGAACCGATCGGAACTTCAACATGTGAAGATATTGTTATCACGGAGGAAGTGATTAACGAAAAAACAAACATTACTAAGACGACGCTCAACGACGAGCCAATAACATCAAGTGTCAAACCCAAAACCAGCAATACAACATCAACCACCAATTGTAACACAACGTCTTTACAAGATCCCTTTCAAAAATTCCAACAATCTGTTCCTATTGAAGAAAACTACCAAATCCCTAATGGGGATCAGGACTTACGTTTTACACAATATAAAGATAAGTGCTAGATGAAGTTAATTCAAATAAATCTCACTAGTATCAGGAACAAGAAATCACAACTTATGGAATTTTTGAGGGAGCACGAAATTGATGTAGCATGTCTTTCTGAGACATTCTTAGACCCGGATGAGGCTTTTACAATACCTGGATATGACATGATAAGATGGGACAGAACCACCAATGGCGGAGGTGTTGCCATCTTATTACGAAGAACACTGACATACAGGGCTATCCCGATCATAACTACTAACAACAGATTGGAAATTGCCGCGTGCAAACTGGAGACTCATTTTGGCAACATCGTAATTATGTCGGCATACATACCACCATCTGCCACTTTTAACAAGAACGATCTTAGCCACATGTTGTCTTTGGTTAATAGTGATGATCACTATATAATTTGCGGAGATTTCAACAGCCATCACCAGATATGGGGTAATCGTAATATTGACGACAAAGGTTCGATGATGGTCGAATTCATAGAGGACAACGATATAGTACTGCTGAATGATGGATCTAAAACGTTTTTTGGTTGCGCAAATCCTACCGCGATTGACCTTACATTATGCAACCCATCGTTGGCTCTGATTGCAACATGGACAGCCATGAATGAAACCTTAGGTAGCGGGCATTGTGTGATAAGGGTATCACTTCAATTAAGACCTAAGGTCCAACAAAAGATCTCTTATGGTGTCCCTCGTTTTATCCCTAAAGACACCTTAAACCAGGGTGTTTGGGGCATACTTCAGAGCGACACTTTTAGGATGACACAAGAGGGTGAGAAATTTGATGTGTTTTCTAGACTTTTTTATGAAAAGTTTAAGGCAAGGACTGATATGAAAAATCACCCTGACACGCCATGGTGGAACTTAAATTGCAAGAGGACTAAGGCTAAACAAATTCGAGCTGTTTGCGAATTCAGGAAGAGGCCATCGAGGGAGAATTTTAAGAGATTTGCTTTATCCAAAAAAGAGTACTTTTACACTATCAGGTCCGAGAAAAGGCGTGGCTGGAAGTTGACATGTGAGGGTATAGACTCAGAGATAACACCTACTGAACTTTGGAAGATCATTAAGAGATTTAGAGGCATGCACGTTCCCAAATCACCCTCAATACCTGATTCATGTATAGATCCATTTTGTGATACACTTGCCGGTCCTCAGGGCCCTATTTTTATTTCTCCATGCTATGAAGATGAGGTTCCCGACGCCGCGTTCTCAATGCCAGAGTTGGAAATGGTAATTGCTACCTCTCGGGATACCACACCCGGCTTCGATGGCATTCGCAATGGCCATATCAAGGAATTTGATGGTGATATTAGGAATGCACTCCTTGACTTATTTAACGATGTGTGGAGAAGCAGACGAATTCCAGTCTCATGGATGCAATATAGGATAACACCGATACATAAAAGAGGTAAGCCTAATGATCAACCTGATTCATATAGGTCCATAGCCGTCCTGTCCTGTTTACGTAAGTTGTTCGAAAAAATGATTTGTCACAGAGTCGAGCACCATTTGGAATATGAAACCAGGATGAATAACTCACAATTTGGATTTAGGCGCGGAAGATCTACCTACGACAATGTTGTGACCCTCTGGTCGGCAGCCCAGGTTGCAAGGAAGGAGGGCAAATTTACAATTTGTTTATTTCTCGATATTAAAAGCGCCTTTGAGAATGTGAACATTGACTTATTGATATCCAGATATAGGACACTTGGAATTAGCGGACATACATGCGAGGTGCTATACAACCTACTACGATATAAAGACCTTTTTATGGAGAGGAACGGTAAGACCTATCGGAGGAGGTCATTTACCGGAACACCACAAGGCTCGGTAATCAGTCCTTTAAGCTTTAATGTTTACATAAATGATCTTTTTGGCAACTTGGAATCTGAGATTTTGGGATACGCCGATGATGTAGCTGTGTTTTACTCTGACTCGTCATTGGAGAGGTGTATTGAGAAAGTACAGCACGACGTATTTATTTTGGAGAATAGATTGAGCGAGTTGCAGCTTTCACTCTCTCCAAGTAAATCGAAGGCTATGCTGATATTACCCGGCAGGAGGCGCTTGGGCCCATTGAATCCATGTTTGTTGATTGGAGGTTCCTCAGTCGAATTCGTCAGTACATTCTGTTTTCTTGGTTACATACTGGATCCACACCTTAAACTTGACAGACACGTCAAATATGTCAAGAAAAACTGTTTTGCGTTCATGAATATCTTAAGAGCATTGTGTGGCGTTACGTGGGGTGCAGATCCGCAAAATTTATTACTACTCTACAAGGGAGTGGTAAGACCCAGAATGGAATACATGGCTCCGTTGTTAATGGATTGCTCTCCCGCCGAGTCTCTTATTTTACAAAGAGTACAATTCAAGGCCATAAGGGTCGCTCTGGGAGCGATGATCTCTACTCACACCCTTGCGTTGGAACAGCAAGCTAAAATCATGCCAGTGCCGGAGAGAATTGGACTTTTGGCGAATAATTACATCAACAAGATCATCTCTAACAGAACACATCCAGCAAGAAAATATATAATGAGATATATCAACAACGGTTTCTCGGGATCTGTGTTCATGTCCGAATATGGAAAGAAAATTCGTGAGTTTAAGATCGAGGACTACGAAAAGATACCTAGATATCAACACCCTTTCGACAGTGTTACGTATAGACCTAAGGTGGAATTTATGGATGTTCGAAAGGGATGCACAGATGAGAAGATCGTGTTGCAGCAATTTAACCAGATCATTGAAGATAGATGGAGACAATATACCAGGATATACACAGACGGATCTAAGACTCGAGAAAGGACTGGCCTTGCATTTTGGGTTCCAGATATGGACATAGAGGCTTCCTTCTCGATACACCCAGTTAATACAATATTCTCTGCAGAGGTGTACGCAATAGTCGAGTCGCTAAAATTCATAAAGGTGAATGATATTGGTCAATACATTATTATCTCAGACAGCAGGTCGGTGTTATCGGCCTTGGATACATTTGGAAACAACAGGACACATCCACACATATGGTCAATAAAACACCTCTTACATCAATTGGCCGTGGCTGGCTACACGATAATTTTTCTATGGGTACCCAGTCATATGGGTATACCAGGAAATGAGTACGTTGACTCTGTTGCAGTGAATCATGAGGATGCCACGGACCATCCTGCGATACCCCATATGGAGATAAAATCATATGACAAGGCTAATGCTATCTGTCGATGGCAACAAAAATGGGACGACAGCCCTCACGGCCGCAGACTCTACTCTCTATCCTGTACGGTGAATACTACGCCATGGTTTAAAGATCGGAAATTACCTAGGGGTGTAATAACCCTCATTTGCAGACTCAGATTTGGACATACACTAGCCAGAGAGCATCTGAAAAGAATTAACATAGTCGATACCGACTTATGTGAGTGTGGCTCTATTCAGTCTATAGACCATCTCACATTTGAATGCCCCAACATGGATTTAGACGCCAGAGACCTACTGATTGACAGGGCCAGAAGAATCGGAATCAACCGAACTAGCTGTCTGGAAATATTGCAGAAGGACGACTGCAATCTGTACATGGCAATTTATAAATTTTATAAACGTTCCAACAAATTACTTTAAAAATTTCAACAATCAACCCTATCAAACAATCAAACAACATTAAATTTCAACAATGCAACCCGGCAATTTACTATAATCCCCAACTATAGATCCCAGGAAAGGTGGCATCATAGATCTGGTGTCTCAGTCACCTTTTATTAAATGTTTCATATGCGCAGCATATGAAACCAAGAAGAAGAAGAAGAAGACAATAAGTACGTTTCTTTCCACGTCTGGTACGACTTGTATTCCCGTTCGCTGTAGTCGAAGATAAACTATTTTGTAACATTTTGGTACTAAAATGTATGAATTTTGAATAAATCATTTAGTTACCCATTATATATTTCCTATTAGCCCCTACATTCCAAATTTCAGCCGCATCTGTGAATATATCATATAGAAAACCATCATATATTTCCTGTAGCTCCATTTGTAAAGAAGTTACCAAATGGTACTAATATTGGCAAAAAAAATCACGAATTGTGAAAAAAATCATTTATACTCATCATATATTTCCTAGTTGTACCTACATGCCAAATATAAGATCTCTAGCTCCATCTGTAAAGAAAGTACAAATAGTACCAATTGTGGTACTAAACGTACGTTTTCTCCCCTTACAGGTAGTATTTTTCCATTTTTTTTTATACCCTCCTCTGTAGGATGGAGGTATACTAGTTTCGTCATTCTATTTGTAACTACTCGAAATATTCATCTGAGACCCACTAAAGTATATATGTATATTCTTGATCGTCATGACATTTTTTGTCGAGCTAGCCATTTCTGTCCATCTCTCCGCCAGTCCGTCCTTCTGTCTGTCGAAAGCACGCTTACTTTCGCAGGAGTTAAGCTAGCCGCTTGAAAATTTGCACAAATACTTCGAATAAGTGTAGGTCTGTTGAGATTATAAATGGGCCATATCGGTCTATGTTTTCATATAGCTGCCATATAAACTGATCTTGGATCTTGACTTCTTGAGCTTTTAGAGGGCCCAATACCTATCCGATTTGGCAGAAATTTTGCACGACGTGTTTCGCTGTCTTCCAACAATTGTGCTAAGTATGGTTCAAATACAACAGGTTCAGAGAAGATGTTGCCTTGGCATAGGCGGAACGATGAGGACCACGCCCACTAGGGCACTGGAGACTATTCTAGATATCCGACCCATTGACATACAGATTAAGTGTGACGCAGCCACTGCGGCTATGAGACTTAAGGCGATGAGAGAATGGATTGAGGATGGGAGCAGCTCATACCATCTCGGTATAAACGAGGCGACGATAGGAAACCTGGGAGGAAGGGAAGAGGTTTCCGATCGGATACCTGAGAGGAACCTTGAAGTCGAGTGCGAGGCACTGCTGCCATCGGCACTGTCTTGGATTGACGGAACCCTAGTATTCCCATCTGGAAGCTCATGTTACACGGATGGATCAAAGCTAGAGGACAGAGTGGGCCTGGAGTTTACATTGAGGACCCAGGAGCAGAGATCTGTTTTAGACTGCCTGCCAATAATACGGTCCTTCATGCGGAGATCCGGGCGATCACGGAATGCGTGAAGTGGTGTGGTGCTAATGCGAGGACGTCGAGTGTGAACATCTTTACCGACAGTAAAATTGCCATAAGGGCAATAACAACCAGGACGGTAAGGTCACGAACAGTCTTGCAGTCTAAGAAGGAGATTAACGCCTTCTCTGAAGATGGCAAAATCCGTGTCGTTTGGGTGCCGGGCTATAACGGAGTGAGGGGAAATGAAAGGGCAGACGATTTGACGGCGAAGGCCAGAGGACTTCCGTCAATAAACTTGATTAACCCGAAGACTTTTGGGTCGACGCAGTCCGAGTTAAGGGAGAGGGCGACGAATGTGCACGCAACATTGTAGAACAGCGAAACGGTCGGTAGGACGGCGAAAATCCTATGGGAGATCCAGATCGTGAGAAGACGAGGCTATTACTGAAAGGAAATAAGAAGGAGGTCAGTATAGCTATTGGTATCGTAACGGGACACACAGGACTACGAGCTCACTTATATAAAATCGGTGCGGCAAGTGATAGCATATGTAAGGCATGCGGGAAAGATGATGAGACGTTCGAGCATTTCCTTTGTTATTTCCCGGCTTTCGCGTCTAACAGATACCGGCTCTTAGGTGGAGACACAATACCAGACATGAACCAACGTAGGGGAGTGGTATTGAAAACAATTAAGGATTTTGTAAGTAGCACGGAATTCCTAAATTGAAATTTTTTTTTCGAGGTTAATTTTTAGTTTTTAGAGCGCACAACAAGCCGATTACTGGCTTAGGTGTATATCCATAGTGGCATGGTGCGGATTAATATCTGCACTCTCTTTCCAACCTAACCTAACCTATATAAGATTCGGCCGGCCGAACTCAGCACGCTTTTACTTGTTCCTTTTCACTGTCATTATTTTTAAACATATGTCTTTTACGTCAAACTTCAAAATTCTAGATCTATCCATCCGCCCTGTTTAAAGTTCATCCATTTCGTACATTTTTGGTACTTTTTTGTACCTAAATGGAAAAAATTCCAAAAACTCATACAGTCACCTCATTAAGGTCGCCAAGGTGTACCTAAGTTCCAAAACTTAGAGCTCTAGCTCAATCCGTAAAAAAGGACCAATTTCCCACTTTCGGTATGATTTAAAAAATTTTCTTCAGAACTAATTTTTTCGAGACGCTCTTTAATTTGAGCCCAAGAACATTCTTCTAGCCCTATCCGTTCGCCACAGGCAAACCCATTACCCATTTTCGTACTATTTAGTACCTTAACATACGAATATCAGCAAACCCGGTGTTATATCGTGCCTCCGACCCAAGACCAACGTTCGTGCAAAATTAAAAAAAAAATTCTTCAGGACTTATGTTTCGTGACACTCTTTAATTTGAGCCCAAGAACATTCTCCTAGCCCTATCCGTTCGCCCTGGGCAAATAGTACCCATTTTCGTACTATTTGGTTATATTTAGTACCTTAACGTACGAAACCCAGCCTTATCTCGTGCCTCCGACCCAAGACCAATATTCGCGCAATTTACATAATTCTAGCTGTGGCTGTTTGGGCTGGCCAGTCAGCCATATATAACGCTACTCCGTTATATATGGTAATTGAAACAAATTGACGTTTACATTTCGAATCTATCAAAATTTATTTGGTCCGGCCATCCGACCAAGTTCCCAAAATTTAAGTTTTATCAATTTTGGCAGAAAAGGACCAAGACGGGAACATTGATCGGCACCGCCCTACTTTAGCCTTACCTTACCTGTTTTAATATTTTTTCATGAAAATAGAATAACACGTAGTTGATTTTTTTTATTAAATAAAATATATTTAGAATTTTATAGTATTTAAAGAAATAATTATTATATTAATTGTAATTTGTAAGATATTTTCTTTCGTATAATAAGTTATAGGTTGTTTAACATTTTTAAAGCTATTACTTTGCTTGTATAATTCTACTATATTACTACTAAATAGTGTTTTATATTTGATATATGACTATTTTGTTTGCATTTTTATTTTTGTTTTTGGTTTTACGTTTTTTTTTTGTGAGTTCAAAGATAATTACAAAAAAATCTAAATGATCTATTTTTGGGTCTAACATAAGAGAGCATAATTTAACAACAGTCCAAGAGAGTTTTTTTTATATTAATTAGCTATTAAATGTTTTTTGTTTGTTTCAATTTTAAAAATAAAATATAATTTATTATGGTTTATTCGTAAGTATTTAAAAATTACAACCTTTAACAATAAAGTATTGATTACTAAAGTTTTGTATGTCTTTTGTCGATTAAAAAATAAAATCTTGCTTTTTCGTTGGAAGTTCAAGTGGATATTTAAGTATGTTAATCAATTGTATTGTTTATATATGTTTTTATTTTTTTTTGTATTTTATATAATCTCTTCCTTAAACATTTCTATTAATATATTTATCTAATATAACAAACACTGTGAACACATTATTTTGTTTCGGTTTTAACCCACCCATTAGAGCATGTATCAAAACTGATCTTTTCAAATAATATGGAATCTTTTAAAGGAAATATTATTCTAAATCAGCCTGCATTTGACCCGATTGAAGATTGTGTGTGAAAGTTAGTAATTTTTGTTTCCTATTATAATATTAAATAACATTGGCATAGTAGACAAGAGTAAAAATTCAGCATAGAGGCGTCCTACTGTGTCCAGCAAATTTTTGAGAGAGCAAATTTTGACAGTTCGAAAATAGAGAACCTGCAAATTTCTATCGGGACTTTTTTTGCCAGCAGAAATTTGCAACTTTGAGCGTGTGCCGTGTGGATAGCAATCTCGAATGGTGAGATGTAAATATGAAGTAGGGGGTTGATTTTTACACTGGTGATTGCTGTGCAAATCCAATATATATTCATTTACAGGTAGTGGCAGTTGCCTAACAACAAGATATTGAGTGAACTATCCGTCAAAATCAGTGATTAGTGCAACTCTGATTTTGTGTATGTTACTAGTTCGCGCCATTTTTCGTTGTTTGTGTGTGCATGGTTCTTAACTATAATACACACACCCAACCAGATGTGTTTGACAGATAGTGCACTTCGCGAGAAAAAATTGTATCCAGATGGTAACGGTACACTACCTGGTAATTACAATGTGTCATGTGCTAATAAACCATTTTTTCATAAATCAAAAGTAAACAAGATGCGCGCGCCGCATACAGGAAAAAACCAGAAAATAATGATTATTTGCGAAATGAATATTTTTCAAAAATATTTTCCATTACTGCTAGCAGTTTTATTCCAAATGCGATCGTGGCAAAATGGGGCTATGGATATGGAGATGTTTACATGAAAAGGATAAACGAAACTCATGCCAAGTAAACAAACTATTGACGCCGTCGTAGAAAAATCACTAAACGGCGGCGCCATCATTTCAAAAATCTACAAACACAAAACTGTTGTTTTGTCCATTATTGTTTAATAACAACCGCATCAACCCAGCTGATAGAACTTGATATGTCAATTAAATTTTGAATTCGTTTTACAAAAATATAGACTTCAAAATAAATATTTTTTAAATTGATTTTTGTGTTTTCTGCTATTATAGTTCTGAAACATAGGCACGGATCCATTGTGTCGCCCCAAAAAGATTAAAAAAAAACAAAAGAATGTAGATAAAATTTACGTCAGTACAATGTCAGACATTAGAATCTGTCATTTAAAGCTATAGGAGTCAATAATGGCGCAAGGACTATGTACCTGAAGATAATTTATGCATTAAAAAAGTGTTCGCTTAGCCATATTCTTGCAAATAACGTCGCAATTTCAGGGCAGTACCACAATAGGTAAGTAAGTCAGTCATTTGTCCAGCGCGATGTCAAAGTCCTGACATTGTAATGAGAACGATGGCTTCACCATCTAGGAGAGATCCCCTGTGAACACACTAAGTTATCTCATATTGGGGAATAGAACAAACGTTATATTTCGGGGGATACATCAAGCCCATTGACCAGTATTCGCGCACGGGCATACACCATAACATCATACTCGTAGCCAAGAAACTTTAACTGCCCTCTTCAAATTACCTGATTGGTCTCTAGTCACAATCTTCCTATTTGAGTCTTTTGATCATATTCAGTTGGTAGATATCTACCTCTACAATAACCTGGTGAAAACAATTTAAACCTTCCATCTTGATGGTTTTTGTGGGTTAAGCCATTGGAGCTAATGGGAATTTTGTACTTTTTCAAATTTGTTTTTTCTTACTTGACACTTCAAAATAAATAAACTTCTTGCTCTGATTGATCGAAGCAAATTTGCCCAAAATTTGAAATGTCACGGCGAATTGAATTTATTCGCCTTGCTTAGAAATTTTGTCTCAAGTTCCCAAAAAAATATGCTTTGTTGTAGCAATTCGCCGATGCGGCCACCTTATTAAATACGCCTAGATAACAACCTTTTAGAATCCCGTTGCCAATGATAATAAACAATAATTTTACTTATTTTATGCCAAATAAGTCGTTCAAATTTAGTTACGTCTGCCCACAATGTAGGCGGCTAAGTTATGCCGCACGCAAATTGGTTACCAAAACACAAATGAATTTACAGTTACTGACTGGGACTCTGCTCAATGAAATGTCAAAATTTGCTGTGCTGTAAAAAATCTTACTAGCCCCCATGACATAATTACCAGGTAGTGTACGTAAACAGCTGAATACAATTTTTTCTCGCGAAGTGCACATCTGTCAAAGAATTTTGGTTTTGGAACCATAACACACAAACAAGGAAAAATGGCGCGAACTAGTAACATACACAAAATCAGAGTTGTACTAATCACTGATTTCGGCAGATAGTGCACTCAATATTTTGTTGTTGGGCAACTGTAAATGAATATTTCTTGCTAGCCCCTGGGCTACTCAAAAATTATTCACTACACTTAACGTCATATTTTTACTATCCCTACAACTTTGCTACCATTCGATACAAAGCCTTTGAACAAATGTTTTGTAAAGGTCAACTGTTTTATGAAAAGCAGATGTTACATGAAATACAAAATCTAACACCAAAATGGATCAAAAAGGCAGAGGTACGTAAAACCTAAAAATATTGTTTATTGGTATTTATTAAATTTGTTTAATTTTTATTTACTTTAATGAAGAATCAAAGGAGCAGCCAGTGTTCAGGTACAGAAAACTCGCCAAATTAAGTTTTTTACCTCAAGTCGTTTGTTCTACATAAGAAGGTAAGTGGGGAATTATTTGGAAAAAATTTGAAAAATTAAAACATTGTACATATACTTCCTGACACCAAAAAAAGAGCAATGAGTGGTTTCTTCTATTTTGATGCAATCATCCTCATCAAAGAGCTACTATGAAACCAACACAGTTAATTTAAATTTTTTAAGGGGGAAGATGCTGCCATCGGATTGAGGCTGATGCTCGGAAGTGGAAAAAATAAAAATTTTCCAACGGGAGGAGTTGTCCCTCATGCATCTTGGCTACTGATAAGAGAATGGAAATCGGAATGTGCGACTCCTTCTTGCTCGTGTCCTTTCCAAGTTTCAGTAGCAGGATCACACTTCCCATCTTCCAGATGATCGGGTACTCTAGTAATGTTCAGACATGCTGAGGACAGTTGTAAGGTACTCGACTTCAGGCAGATCCAGATTCTACGGCTCCTTCTTGCTCGTGTCCTTTCCAAGTTTCAGCAGCAGGATCACACTTCCCATCTTCCAAATAATCGGGTACTATAGTAGTGTTCAGACAGGCTGAGGACAGTTGTAAGGTACTCGACTCCAGGCAGAACCAGATTCTTCACCATCAGTGTAGAGATTCCGTCTGGGACCATCGTCTTGCACGACTTGGTGCCACGGATGACATTTATAGCATGGTGCACGCAAAATTGTGATGGCTGTCCAGCGGCACACAGATCACGGGTACGACGAATGACTCCCCTTGTAGCCATGTCACTCTCGGGTCAATAAATTGACCTTTATCTAAGGAAATACCTCACAAGTATCACCAATTGTTTTTCTGCAAATTTCGCCCATGAATATTCCACTAAGGAACAGGGGAAAACATCTCACATATTAATGAGTGCAGTCCGATTCAAGTTTAAGCTCAATGATAAGGGGCCTCCTTTTTTTTTATAGCCGAGTCCGGACGGCGTGCCGCAGTGCGACACCTCTTTAGAGAGAAGTTTTACATGGCATAGTATCTCACAAATGTTGCCAGCATGAGGAGGGGAAAACCACCGCTGAAAATTTTTTCTGAAGGTCTCGCCAGGATTCGAACCCAGGGGTTCAGCGTCATAGGCGGACATGCTAACCTCTGCGCTATGGTGGCCTCCTAAGCAAGCAAATAAATCAGCTGTTGTTCTGCAAATTTTCACTGAAAGTTATTCGCGTACTTTTGATTGCAAATTTTTTACAGAGAGTAAAATGGCTCGCGAACATACCTCATATTGTTGAAAATAAAGGTGTATGCATGACATAATTACCAGGTAGTGTACCGTAAACAGCTGAGTAAATTTTTTTTCGCGAAGTGCACTATCTATTAACAAGTTTTATTTGTGTGTGTGGGTGTGTATATAGTTAAGAGCCATACACACAAACGACGAAAAAAGGAGCAAACTAGTAACATACTCAAAATCAGAGTTGCACTAGTCACTGATTTTGACAGATAGTGCATTCAATATTTTTTTGTTGGGCAACTGTTACTACCTTTAAATGAATGTATCTTGGGTGTATGCGTCGCATGTTCACATAACCATCAGTCATGGCTGAAAAATCCAAATCATTTGATTTTTTTCGTTGATTGGCGTCTATCGATTATCGCTTACTCATAAATGTTTAATCATTACTAGACAGATATTGAAAAACACATTCTATCCAAAACAATGTTATAACAAGAGAAAAAGTATGGGAAATAAAATCAAAGAAAAGGAAAACCCGATGTATCGATTTTGGCAAAAGCTCTAATCAACACGAACGCACGATGAGTACGACCATGATGTACCGTATAAAGGCCTATTAAAGACAATGCGCACAGAGAAATAAGATGGAAAAACCTTATTAAAAAATCTGCCGTTTGAGAATGGGTATAGTTAACTCTTTAAGATTTTGAATAGTTAGAGTTGAGGACTCTCTTTGTTTTGTCAGCAATCCCAATCGCTAATCAGAATGAGGATTGAACCACATATCGCAAAATATGAAGGCGGCATCGGCCAAAATGCCAAAAAAGAAAAATTAAAAGTCTCCAACACCAGAAGTGATATTAGAAATTGGACCAGATCGGCTTCGGCTCCGATCTATGTGATGTTTTTCGTTATTACGAGAGACTTAGCTAGGAGCCCGGGCGCGTCCACAGGTTGCATTTTTTGGTAAAAAAAAACTATTTTCATCGTCAGGACCCCCACTTGATTGTGATAACACCTAACCTCTTAACATGCAGAATTTTAAAGAGATATCCCCACCCGTTCTCAAATGGTAGATCTTTTCTTGTTTTTTTCGATTTTATCCCACTGGACTGCCAGAACTTCTATCAGCAGTCCTAGGTTATGTTCCCTTAGCCTCAATCCATTATCGGAAGTTTGTTCGTGTAGGCTAAATTTTCCGACTGTTGGGCCAAAGATATGTTCCTTCCCTATTTTCGCATTAAAATTTTCCAGAACGATTTTAATATCATGGGCGGGACATAGGCTAGCTTCTCATCATGTCTCGTTTCATAGCAGCGATAATATAGGGGGTCACCTCTCGGTGTTATTGTGGAGGCCTTCCCGAGGCATCGGACTTCCTGTATGGCAGTAATGTCTGCCCTATAATTCTCCACTAACCCGAGGTCCCAACCCATCTTTTTATCGTTCTATAGGTGAACTCCTGGCACATTTTAGCCATGGGTTCCTACCTTTACCATTCGGAACCCAAGTGGCACCGCGGGGAGGTTTGTGTCCACTGAACTTTTTAAGACCAGAGGCGACACGTTAATAAGCCGTATGCATCAGCTCGTTTGCGCTATCTGGCTAGAAGAACGCATAACCGACGATTGGAACCTCAGCATACTATGTCCCATACACAAGAAAGGGGACAAGACAGTATGTGCCAACTACAGAGGAATAAGGAAGAAATAATAAGTCTAAGGAAGGAATGATAAGTCTCCTCCTCATCGCATACAAGAAACTATCGAGCGTACAGTGTGAACGATTAAAATCTAAATTCAACGAATTAATTGAGCCCTATCAGTGTGGCTTTAGACCTGGTAAATCCTCCATAGGCCAGATATTAACATTACGCCAAATCCTGTAAAAGACCCGAGAAAAACAAAACAACACCTACCATCTTTTCGTTGACCACAAAGCTGCCTTCGACAGCCCTATATGTTCAAAAATATTTCAAACCATATCTGAGTTTGCTATCACTGCAATACTGATACGAATTTGCAGGATGACGCTTGCTGATACGCGCTCCTCAGTTAAAATAGGAAAGAACCGTTCCGAACCGTTCAATACCAAACGAGGTTTCAAGCAGAGAGAGAGCCTATCGCGTGATCTCTTTAATATTCTACTGGAGAAGATTGTACGAGATGCAGGTGTGAATAAACATGGCACACTTTTCACAAGAGAACATATGCTTCTTGCCTATGCCTATGCCAATGACATCGATATTATTGGTCGGTCACCGAAAGAAGCAATTTCAGCCTTTGAAAGTATCGAAAGAGAATCAACGAAAATACCTTTAGCAGTTAATGGAGATAAGACAAAGTGGATGACGTCAACTATCATAAACTCCTGTAAACCCGAGCAGGTAAAGAAAATGGGAAAAATTGGGCATTACAACTTTGTTAGCCGTATCTACCTTGGTACCGCCGTAACCGAAACAAATGACTCCAGTTTCGAAAAAGCAACGAAGCTGAGGAGCAAAGCCATCTCTCGACAGGCGAAAATTACGTTACACAAGACACAGATACTACCGGTGCTGTTGAAGCATGAATGACTCTCTCTCTCTCTCACAAACTCCTGTAAATCCGAGCAGATAAAGAAAATTAAGAAAGTTGGGAACTACATCTATGAGATAGTCAGCAAATTTATCTACCTCGGAACCGCCGTAACCGAAACAAATGACTTCAGTTTTGAAATAAAAAGAAGGATAATATTGTCTAACAGATGCTGCTTTGGATTGTGCAAGTAGCTGAGGAGCAAAGCCACCTCTGGACAAACGAAAATTGCACTATACAAGACACTGATACTACCGGTGCAGTTGTATGGCTCCGTAGCATGGGTACTTGCGAAAGCAGATGAGACAGTATTTGGAGTGTTTAAAAGAAAAATTCTTCCTAAAGTATATGGACCAGTTTGCGTTAATGGAGAATATAAGCGTATAAGCCACGAGAAGTATGACGACGTAGCATAGTTGCGTTGTCTAGGTCATGTTGTCAAAATGGATGAAGAAGCCCCAGTAAAGAAGTCTTTTGAAGGCGATCATGGTGGTACACGCAAATCGGGACCACCAAGAGCCCGATGGAGGAATCAAGTGGTCAGAGATTTTAGAAGGAGAGCTTGGAACGCTATTCTACGTTCGGCTAATGGGATACATATTTAAATTGATCAAGTCAATCCCCCAGAACATCTCTAACAGATTTTAACGAATTTGTTTCTTTTCCAATTAATGATCGCAGGTGTACACAGCAACTCCAACTCTGCGACCGAGACGCTGTGTTTATTCCTCTTTGTTGCTTACCTTCATTGATACTCACTAGAGTCAGACTTCAAATATAATCTAATCAATTGCAAATGATATAAAGTCCTCTTCATTCATATACACCTTTGAGCATGGACATGGGATAGCTGTGAGCACCACACAGGCTGGAACATTGAGGTCAGATCTGTGTGGTGTTCATTGCTGTCCCGAGAAGCTTAGCTGCGAGCTACCGGGCGAGTCCACAGGTTGCGGATAGTGGAATGCTCCATTCGGAGTAGCTCCAATGGCAGTCGCGGACAATCAGCGGTATCGAGCGGAGAGTCTCAGTAAGAGATAGGGCGGCATCGGTTCTTGCACAAATACTGAGTGCCTATGATGCTCGATATAACAAGGCGAGTTATTGGCGCCTTTAAATAACCAATGGCCACCCTGTCCCCGCGGCGAACGGTCCTTTGGACCGGAACGAGTTTGCTCACCTACAGGAGCTTGACAAGCATCGCCACCTTCACATGAAAATGGGGCTACAACACCAACAACACCATGGGCACAGTGTTTAAAATATTTCCAACATAAGACTCAAAAGACTCTTATCTATGACTACTAACTGGCGATCTTCCTTAGAATAGTCACCACAAACACAACGAATTCAAATGCTTTTGATGTTCTCAATATGAAGGAACAATGAGAATGATAGTTAGGCAAAGAATTATTAAGTCTTTAGGTAATGAATTTGATTGGAGACAGTAGAATATGCTTTTATGGAGTCATTGACATTTTTTTTGTTTTTTATCTAAGCACTACAGTATGTAAGTATGCTTAATGAGGCACTTCTACTGTCTTAAATCTTGTAGTTTGCTCATTATAACAACCTCTATAACTTTATAAAAAAAAAACCCTGGGTATTATTCAAAATTTATATGACCTTTGTTCGATATTTCCCACAATGTGTAGGACATTAGGAAAAATATATATATATATATATTTATAATTAATATTTTAAAACTACTTAAGCATTGCATTTACATAACCTATGCAATTAATATTTGGTTATTGTTTTAATTAAAATCTAATACTGCTCAATATTTGTGTATAACAATTAATATTGATTTTTCGCTAATTGTGCGAATTTTCTTCACAATAATTTATCACTTTTAATAACGTTTCGTTAGTTTTCTTTTTGGTTTTTAATAATTTTGCATACGATTTTAGCTATGGTAATAAATCGCAGGACGACGGAATATTTTGGTTCTTGGAATTTTTCTAAAAAACATTTGTTTTTTACTACCAGCGGTTTTGCTAAACTAAAATTTTTTTTTTTTTGATTATTAATTAACATTGTTTTGTGTTTCCCTATTCCTGAATATATCACGTTTGGTTTTTGGTTTTTGTTTATTGTGATATCTACCACTAATGGGTAAAATTTAAATTGAATTTTTAAACTCTTTACCGGGATTGCGTATGGATATGAATGGTATGCCAAATTCGAATTCGTTGACTGGCCAATATTTGAGCAATGGTTGGCGCTGTGGCAGTTCACTCTCCACATATAAGTAAGCGTAGACTACCAGTAAGGTGTAGGCGGCGATGAAGATGAATACATGCCAAAATCCATGTAAATATGGGAAACTTATCGCTGACCAAATATCACAGAAGAGGCGGTCATTTACCCAGCAAAAGACGGCAATACCCCAAACAGCAGTTGAACGTAATCCCAAACGATAGACCCTTTGGTCTTGAACTCTGAAAAAGGGAGAAGAGAGTGGATTAAGGTTTCAATTACAAATGGAAGTGTGGGGTTGTAATAATCAAGCCTGTTCCGGTTTTCAAATTTGCAAAACGTAAAGAATTTCCTTACGTATGCTTTCCGAACTTAATACTTTTGAAGTCACTTAAGGTTCCTCTTACTGGAGAGACATTTGATTAAGGTAAGCACTCGAACTTTTATGTGGCAAGATTGGAGAAAAATATAGTCAAAGAAGATCTTTCGTTTTGAGTTTTCGAAAGCCGGAACAGGCCTGAATGTATATATGTTATATTATGTTTTGTGATAAGCTGATACTGACTTACTGATTGACTGATTGTACCCAAGCCCATGATTTTTGCCATAGAGATTTTATATGAGCTTGTCATTCAGAAGTCTATAGTGACATTGTCGATAGTAAGTAATTAGGGAATATATAGACACATTGTGGGGAATTGTAAACAGTATGTCAGTAGGGACATTTTTAATAATTTACTCCATAATTTTTTTGAGTGAAAAGTTACTCAATAGCTGAATAAGGCATAACATTAGTTTAAACTTATATTTATATATTTGCTTAAAATATATATTTAGTAAAGAAAAAACTTTTATAAAAAGAAATTCTTTGGATAGCTGCCAAATAATCCGTCAAAAATTGCTGTCTCCAAATACCTGATGTCGGTTCGGTTCAGCATTATTACCAAGAATTGTCTTCTTCTGTTGTGTTTATTAAGTACGAACAAGAAGTTTAAAATGGTTTCTAGAATTTGAACTACAATAAGGTAATATACTTACACTAGGGTTTTTTTTTGGAAAAGATTTATGAACAAGCAAAATTATTTTCACCAAAACAATTGAGAAAACGATTAAAAAACAAGTAAAAAGGCATTTAGCTCGTCCGGGCCGAACTTTGGATACCCACCACTTAGGATATACATTTCCGGTTTTCTTTCATTACAATCCGGTGAAAACTGGATAACTTATGCACTCAAATTCGGCACGGACATTGAGTGGTCTAATAAATATAAGCCACTGTTAATTTTTGTAGACCAAAATATTGGTCTTTTTGGCAGCTATATTCAAATATAAACCGATCTGAACCATATAGGACACGGATGTCGAAAAGCCTAACATAATTCAATGCGTCAAATTTCACCGATATCGGACAATAAATGCGCTTTTTATATGGCCAAGATTATAAATCGAGAGATCGTTTTATATGGCACCAATAACCAAATCTGGACTGATCTGGACCAAATTATACAAGGATATAGTAATCATCCTATTTTATTATAACTACACTACCATATCCGAAATTACATCTTAATAGGGGCTGGTGTCGATCATATATTATTCAGGTCCCGAGAACTCATATACAAGTAACATTTTCAGACAATAAATCTACTTTTTATGGGACTAAGACCCTAAATTGGAAGATCTGTCTATATGACAGCATGTGGGTCGGATATCGGGAAGCTTGAACCAACTCACTATTTCAAATTTCAGGGTAATTGAATAATAAATAAAGCTTTTATGAGCTTCAGTCCCTTAATCGTCATATCGGTCTATATGACAGCTATATCTAAATACAGTTCGATCTTTACCATATTTGGGTCAGATGGCGCTCAGATTAAAAGAACTCACTAAATCAAATTTCAGAGAAATTGGGTAAGCTTTTATGTGTTCGAGACCCTTAAACGGAGGATCGGTCTATATGCCAGCTATGTAAATATAGTTCGATCTGAAACATATTTGGGGGGATTTCGGGTGGCTTTAAACAACTCACCGTTTAAAATTTCAGCGAAATCGGATACAAAATAAAGCTTTTATGGGCTTCAGACCCTTTATCTGGAGATCGGTCTGTATGGCAGCTTTACCTAAATATAGTCCGATTTAATCCATTATTAGGTCAGATGTCAGGAGTCTTAAAATAACTCATTTTAATGAAATCGGGTGGTAATTGCAGTTTTTATGGGTTCCAGACCCTTAAACGGCAGACCGGCCTATATGGGAGCTATATCAAAATATAGTTGGGGCGGATGTTAAGAGGCTTAAAACTACTCACTGTTCAAAAATTTGGCGAAATCGGTTAAAAATTTTACCTTTTATGGGCTTCAGACCCTTTATCGGCAGATCGATCTATATATGGCAGCTATGTCTAAATATAGTCCGATTTGAACAATATTAGGGTCGAATGTTGGGAGGCTTAAAATAACTCACTGTATCAAATTTCGGCGAAATCAGGAAATAAATGCAGCTTTTATGGGCCTTAGACCCTTAACCGGCAGCTATATCTAAATATGGTCCGATCTGGACCATATTTACGGCAGATGTCAGAAGGTTTTTTATAATTCACCGTTTCAAATTTCAGTGTAATCGGGTAACAAATAAAGTTTTAATGGGCTTCAGACCCTTTATCGGCAGATCGGTTTATATGGCAGCTATATCTAAATATAGTCCGATCTAAACTATATTTGGGTCCTATGTTGGGTGGCCAGCGTGCATCAATTTTTGAAGGCTGTAGAGTGATTACAACAGACGAACGGACAGACACTCCGACATCGTTAAATCGTCTTAGAAATTTACGATGATCCGAAATATATATAATTTGTAGGGTCGGAAATTGATATTTCGATGTGTTGCAAACGGAATAAAATTACCCCCTATCCTATGGTGGTTTATATATATATATATATAGTTTGTCAACTGTCAATAAAAACAATGTAGACAAGATTGTAGGCAATTTGGTGACAATGTCATATACATAGTAGACAAAAGTGCTGACTTTGGGACACTTAACCTCATACTTTCTGACAACCCTGTATGTCAGAAATTTTGTCGAAAGAGTATGGAACCTACTTTTATATTATTTTTTTTTAATTTACCACAACATTTTTCTATTATAAAACTGTCGAAGGCGAATAAGTTGGGGAATACCACGAAATTTGAAATTCGCTTTCGACTACGGCTGCTGTCGATTTTAGCCTTCGACATTGGCATTTTCAATTAATCTTGAACAAATAAATAATAATAAACAAAACCTGGAGCTCAATTCTCTTTCCATGACATAATTACCAGGTAGTGTGCCGTAAACAGTTGAGTAAAATTTTTTCTCGCGAAGTGCACTATCTGTCAAAGAGTTTTGGTTGTGTGTGTGTGTATTATATTGGGTTGCCCAAAAAGTGATTGTCGGTAATATGGTAGTAATATAGTCGGCGTTGACAAATTTTTTCAACGGCTTGTGACTCTGTAATTGCATTCTTTCTTCTGTCAGTTATCAGCTGTTACTTTTAGCTTGCTTTAGAAAAAAAGTGCGCGAAATTTTGTTTACATTTCTTTGTTTGGCGTCAATTTTAATATGGATACCACATGTATTGAAAGAAATTCATATAATAAACCGAATCAACGCTTGTGATATGCACCTTAAACGCAATGAATTTGATCCGTTTTTAAAACGAATCATAACTGGAGATGAAAAATGGATTGTTTACAACAACGTTAGTCGAAAACGATCATTGTCCAAGCATGGTGAACCAGCTCAAACCACTTCAAAGGCTGATATCCACCAAAAGAAGGTTATGCTGTCTGTTTGGTGGGATTGGAATGGTGTGGTATATTTTGAGCTGCTTCCAAGGAACCAAACGATTAATTCGAATGTTTACTGTCAACAATTGGACAAATTAAATACAGCCATCAAGGAGAAGCGACCAGAATTGGTCAATCGTAAAGATGTCATATTCCACCAGGACAACGCTAGACCGCACACATCTTTGGTCACTCGCCAAAAACTGAGTGAGCTTGGCTGGGAACTTTTGATGCATCCACCATATAGCCCTGACCTTGCACCATCAGACTACCATTTATTTCGATCTTTGCAGAACTCCTTAAATGGTAAAACTTTCGGCAATGATAAGGCTATAAAATCGCACTTGGTTCAGTTTTTTTGCAGATAAAGGCCAGAAGTTCTATGAGCGTGGAATACTAAATTTGCCAGAAAGATGGCAAAAGGTTATCGAACAAAATGACAATTATATATTTGATTAAAGTTCATTCTAAGTTTTATTAAAAATGCATTTACTTGCTTTTAAAAAATCCGCAATTACTTTTTAGGCAACCCAATAGTTAAGAACCACACGCACATAAACAACGAGAAATTTTGATTGACAGTGCACTTAATATTTTGCTGGGCAACTGCCACTACCTGTAAATGAATATATCTTGTCTCTTTCTATCCCGGGTTCCCTGAAATTCCGGGTAATTTTTGTTCTTCCATTTCTATAAACATAAAAACTGAATGGAAGTTGAACAAAATCGTATTTACGTGTAAGTCCAGGTTTTTGGTCTCAAAAATCATATTAAATCATATTACACCTGAATTTGTAACGACGTTTTTGACGATTATTTTTAGTATTTAATATTTGGAACATAGACTATTTTAAAAACAATAAACGCCTCCTTGTTATAATGCACTTTTCCCTCGTCATACACATGTAATATTACACCATTATGTAAATTTCGCCCTTATAAAACTGTAAGCATTCAAAATTGTCAGAGTAATTCGACTAAAGGTTGAGAAAGGAAAACCATTTCCATTTCACCATTGCTGCTAAATTTTACAGCCGAAACCATCTGAAATACGCGAAATACGGCGTACTTAGCTGAATTAAAAGATATGTAGGCCGCATATTGAAGGAATATCCATTGTTAAAAATTATGGGCTTTCCACTAAAATCTTACATTGAGTGCTCAACTTGAAAAGGCGTTTGGGATTCCGTTTTTATTTCACGGAAGCCAATTTCCTTCAAATTATTTTCGGTTGTTTCCAAACGTGCATTGGGTAGTGATATACTAACTTCAATACTCTGTTTGTAAGATTCGGCTGTTGGAAGGACGCATCTGACGAACGTATAAAACTCTCCATTCCAAATTTAGCCCAAATAAAGGGTGATTTTTAAGAGCTATAGCAAGTTTTTCAAAAAAAAAAACATAAAATTCAGAAAAATGCATGAAATCTTAGTTCCAAAATTCAGCCCAATCGGAATAAATACTCATTTTATAAGTTTTAGATGTTTAATTTGGAGACTAATCTTTATGGCAGCTATATCAAAATGTGGACCAATTAATAACAGATTTTCCAAATTTTGGAGTCCTAAATCATGTAAATCGATTCAGTAGATTAAAAGTTATAGCCCGTTGACGGTTGGAGAAGTAGAAAGTGGTCAACTTTAACACCATGTATCACAACTTGTATTAAAGATATAGACTAACAACATCATTTAGTAATTAAAGCGCACAATAAGCCGATTACTGGCTTAGGTGTATGCCCATAGTGGCATGGGGCGAATTAATATCCGCACCCTCTTTGCAACCTAACCTAACAACACAATTTTCCTCAAATCCTATGTCCCCCTCTATAAATGTCTAAAACATTTGTTAGCCCTCAGATCAACAGATAAGAAGTTGTGTGTGCCGTTTGACCCACTGTACATTGGCAAATATGTCAATAAAATCGATGGACTCAAAATAAATTACTGCAATCCGAACGTATGCTAAGAAACGTCATTTATCTTTTTTTTAACGTTTACGGCTATCTATCATTTTATGTGAATGAACACCTGTCAAAGTGGATTTTTTTTTAATTGGTGTTGGTTCCAGATATGCGAATGAATGCATGTTACTCAGGTAACAAAGACCCTTTAATTAATTTATGTGTATGGTAAACAATTTATACTTTTAAAACACCATGTATTAACACCTAAAATTATGTTTTCAGGTTTTTGTTATCACTCCTTTGATTTCTCCCACGACCCTAGTTATCTTATCCGTGTTAATACGAAACTTTGCCATTTCAATATTTTTTCTATTTATCGAATATAAATTCTGTTATCTTGGTCATGTTCTCAACTCGTCATAGATCGAGCGACTTTGTTTATCTGGTTCATTAATTTTATTGGTTTGCGTTGAACCCCTGTCAATTTCTTATGGATTTGTCATTCCTTTCAAAAACCCAACAAAGAATAAATAATAAAAATATTTGTGTAGACATACATCATTTTTTTTATCGTTTTGGCAGTAGAATTTTTATCAGTGGAATTTGACCTCTTTGTTTTTTAATGAGAATTATTTACACTCTATAAAAGCATTTTCTAGTTGCATCAAAATCGAAATCTATCGATGTTATCCAAGCATCGGAATCGTATAACAATACGGATAGTACTAGTAGCTGGTATAGTGCAATTTTTGTCTGTCCAGATGTGGCTTGTTTCCTTAATCCAAAGTAGCATAAACGGACCCCCCCAACGTTGACGACCCGCGCAAACGAAAAAAGGGCCAAGATTTGCGGATTTGCACATGGAATGTCCGCACTGTCTGTAGAGCAGGTACAGCGGATGGCACCGGGTCTTGCACAAATGCTGAGTGCTTATAAAGCTCGATATGTCATGCCAAGTTATTGGCTTCTTTAAATAACCAATAGCTAGAGATGGGCGATTGGTAATTACCCAAAAGGTATTTACCCTGTAAATCCGGGTATTAACCCATTTATACCCAAAAGCTGGGTATTTAAAAATCTGCAGATATCTTGGGTTTTAAAACTTTTTCCAACAATTTTATATGATATCGTATTCTTTGTGTATAAACCTGACCTTCTGATCTCATAAAATCGGATTTTAGATCGATCTTCAGACTTAAAGTCTAGAGACAATAATTTGGTAATTTGTCATCCGATTTAAATCCGAAATGTATCGGACTATATTTGGATATAGCTGACCTATAGACCGACCGCACGATCTCCCGAAATAGGGCATAAAAGATCCATTTATTACCTGAATTAGATGAAATTTGGCACAGCGTATTTTGGTAGACCCCTACAAACTCCTGTTAAATGTGGTCCAGATCGTACCATATTTGGATATAGCAGCCATTTAGACCGATCTCTCGATATAGCGTAATGATCTTATAGAAGGAGCATTTTTCATCTAATTTCGATGAAATTTGGCACAGCGAGTTCCGGTAAACCTTTTTCTTGAATATTGTCCAAATCGGACCATATTTGGATATAGCTGCTATATAGACCGATCTCCCGATATAGAACATGAGCCCATAAAAGGAGCATTTTTTGATGAAATTAGAAACAATTAGTTTTGATTGACCATTGTGTCAAACATCGCCAGATCGGACCTTATTTGGATATAGCTGCCATATAGATCGATCTCTCGATATAGAGAGTTGAGCCCATAAAAGGAGCATTTTTCTTCCGATTTTGAGGAAATTTTAAACAGTGTGTTTTGGCATGTGGCACTGACTCGGCGACAAGGCGAGTTATTGGCGCCTTCAATTAACCAATGGCGGCTGAAGACGATCGTCGGATCTTAATGCAAGCTGCTCGCCACATCGAGGAATACTGTGCGATCCTACATGTAAAGATTACTCTGAGAGGCAAAAGAATTGTAAAAAAGGACTCCCCTAAACAGTTTCCCCAAAAAGGATCATGACCTACGGATCTATATCTGGAATGTCCGTACTCTTTATTAACAAGGTGCGGTGCACTGGCGGATGTATTCGAAAAGTACATGGCAGATATAACCGCCTTGCACAATGGATTTTGAAAGAACTATGACAATGACACGAGTCATTAATTTTGGCTGTGGATTTTACACTTTGTATCCAGGTTTACTTTGATGGATGAGACTAGCCATACTCCGTTCGATGGCGGCGAAGAGGATACCGAAGAACCAATCCCTGATGATGGTATATATATAATGTTTACATCCTAGTCAGATATAAACAGCAGTGATGCGACTTACGAACAACAAGACATCAGGAGCCCATGGATTGCTGACTGATCTACTTAATACAGAAACCGACACGCTGTTAAGGCGTATGAATCAGCTCAACTGCGCGATCTGGCTAGAAGAACGCATAAAACGAACGCAAAGGAAAATATAACAACCTAAATGCGGCTGTGACCATAGACTGCGCCAAATCCCTGAAAAGGCCTGAGAAAGACCAGATGGTAAAAGTTGACCTATCTTTCTTCGTTGAATGCCAAGCCGCTTTCGCAGCCCTATTCATTCAAATGTACTTCAAGGCATGCCTGAATTTTGTATCCCCGCAAAATTAATAAGACTCAGCAGGAATAGGTTATACGAGATGCAGATATGAAAATATATGGCACACTACTCATAAGCAAACACATGTCACTCGCCTATGTTGACGACATCGATATCATGGATAGGTCACCAGAAGACGTAACTGAAGCATTTGAAAAAATTGAAAGAGAATTGGGATCCACAACTCTGAGATAGTCACCGCCATAACCGAAACGAATTACACCAGTTTTGAAATAAGACGGAGAATACTATTGGTAAAGAGATGCTACTTTGGATTAAGCAAGCAGTTTAGAAACAAGACCACATCTTGCATAGCATAGTCTTGCTTTCAGAATTATGAAAAAGCTTCAGCGAAGATGTCTTTTGCAAGTGGCGGCCAAAACTCCTATAGAGGTGGGCTTTGGGGTGTATTCAGAAGGACCGGATAGGGTTACCCGACAACTGTAGTGTGTATCAAGCGGAGATCCTTGCAATTAACGAAATGGTGAGAAGGCTAAGATATAATGTCATAACAACTATTGGCATAACTGTCTTCTCTGGCAGCCATTAAATCTGCTGCCACAGATCTCCCAACGAGATGCCTGATAAATCCAAAATTCACCTATTCTGGGTTCCAGACCGCAGAGACATCCTAGGGAATTGAGGAGCAGAAGAGTTTGAGAGATTAGGAACAGCCGTACACGTCTCAGACATTGTGTCCGTCCTGAAAGGTCACTGTCTGTTCGGAAAACATACTGATAGTTTGAAGGTTGCTAGTAACGACTCTTACCGAAGCTGTGAGGACGTCGAAGAAGAGAAGACTATAGAAATACTGCTGTGTGTGTTCCACTATGAGTTCTCATTTTTTTTAGAATTTGTCTGATTTAGCGGATGATAAAATTCACAAGTTGTTGCGCGTTTTAAGGGGATCTGGATGGTTCAACGGTAAAAAATGTAGGGCATATTCCTTTTGCTATTCCTGTGGTATCAGACTGACACTTAAACCTAACCTAACCTAACCTATATCCAAATATAGTCTGATATGAACAATCTCTTGTTTACTATACTCTTTCAGGCCATGCCCACGGCAATGAGGAGCGGTTCATAATGGAAACGACAACTTGTCTCCTTTTCTTATATATTGCTGGACAGGGCCCGCTCCGCTGCTTCTTTTTATACCCTCTTATTTTATCTGACCCCTATACTGGCACGGTCAGGAAATAAGTCCGTTTTGGGAGTGCTTCCATTTGAGCCCTCTATTGATACTCCGATAGAAAATGACGGTACTATGCAAATACCCCCTGGTATTATTTTGTTCGCGCCATTGGCAAAGATTTTTAATAACATTCGGTATCAACTCAATACCAGACAGAGGAGGCTATTAGGTAAGAATCAATTGCGGTTTGGTACTAAAACCAATAACGGTATGGTGCTAACTAATAACAGATTGATATTAAAACCAATACCAGTTCGGTAATAAGGACAATTAAGTACCTAAATGGGCAAATTTACAAAAAAAAAATATTTTAGTCGCCCAGTATATATTTTTTAGGTGCACCTGTTATCCATATACAAAAGCTCTAGCTTAATCTGTAAAGAAAGTACTATTTTGTACAGATTAGTACCTTAATGTACGAATTTTCAAAAATTCTTCTAGTCGCCCGGTATATACTTTCAAGGTGTACCTATATTCTCAATTTCAGAGCTCTAGCTCAATCCATAAGGAAAATTACCATTTTGTACGTTTTAGTACCTTAATGTACGAATTTCAAAAAGATTCTTTAGTCGCCTTGTATATACTCTCAAATTGTAACTGCATCCCAATTTTGAAAGATTTGGATCAATATATTAAGAAATTACGATTTTGTACGCTTTGTACGAATTTCCAAAAAATCTTTTATTTGCCCTGGCGTATCTGCATCCCACATTTCAGAGCTTTAGATCAAATTGCAAAGAAAGTACCATCTTGTACATTTAATGTACGAATTTCAAAAAAATTGTCTTGTCGCCCAATGTATTCTTTCAAGGTATCAATTATACCACAATAAGTACGTTTCTTTCCACGTCTGGTACGACTTCTATTCCCGTTCGCTGTAGTCGAAGATAAACTATTTTGTAACATTTTGAACTTTTTGGTACTAAAATGTATGAATTTTGAATAAATCATTTAGTAACCCATTATATATTTCCTATTTGCCCCTACATGCCAAATTTCAGCCGCATCAGTGAATATATCATATAGAAAACCATCATATATTTCCTAGTTGTACATAAATAACATATTTTAGACCTGTAGCTCCATTTGTAAAGAAGTTACCAAATGGTACTAATTTTGGTAAAAAAATCACGAATTGTGAAAAAAATCATTTATACTCATCATATATTTCCTAGTTGCACCTACATGCCAAATATAAGATCTCTAGCTCCATCTGTAAAGAAAGTACAAATAGTACCAATTGTGGTACTTAACGTACGTTTTCTCCCCTTACCGGTAGTATTTTTCTTTTTTTTTATACCCTCCCCTGTATCATTGTGGTATACTAGTTTCGTCATTCTGTTTGTAACTACTCGAAATATTCATCTGAGACCCCCTAAAGTATATATATTCTTGATCGTCATGACATTTTTTGTCGAGCTAGCCGTTTCTGTCCATCTCTCCGCCAGTCCGTCCTTCTGTCTGTCGAAAGCACGCTTACTTTCGAAGGAGTTAAGCTAGCCGCTTGAAAATTTGCACAAATACTTCGAATTAGTGTAGGTCGGTTGAGATTATAAATGGGCCATATCGGTCCATGTTTTCATATAGCTGTCATATAAACTGATCTTGGATCTTGACTTCTTGAGCTTCTAGATGGCGCAATTCCTATCCGATTTGGCAGAAATTTTGCACGACGTGTTTCGCTATGACTTCCAACAAATGTGCTAAGTATGGTTCAAATACAACAGGTTCAGAGAAGATGTTGCCTTGGCGTAGGCGGAGCGATGAGGACCACGCCCACTAGGGCACTGGAGACTATTTTAGATATCCGACCCATTGACATACAGATTAAGTGTGATGCAGCCACTGCGGCTATGAGACTTAAGGCGATGGGAGAATGGATTGAGGATGGGAGCAGCTCATACCATCGCGGTATAAACGAGGCGACGATAGGAAACCTGGAAGGAAGGGGAGAGGTTTCCGATCGGATACCTGAGATGAACCTTGAAGTCGAGTGCGAGGCACTGCTGCCATCGGCACAGTCTTGGATTGACGGAACCCTAGTATTCCCATCTGGAAGCTCATGTTACACGGATGGATCAAAGCTAGAGGACAGAGTGGGCCTGGAATTTACATTGAGGACCCAGGAACAGAGATCTGTTTTAGACTGCCTGACCATAATACGGTCCTGCAGGCGGAGATCCGGGCGATCACGGAATGCGTGAAGTGGTGTGGTGCTAATGCGAGGACGTCGAGTGTGAACATCTTTACCGACAGTAAAATTGCCATAAGGGCAATAACAACCAGGACGGTAAGGTGACGAACAGTCTTGCAGTCTAAGAAGGAGATTAACGCCTTCTCTGAGGATGGCAAAATCCGCGTCGTTTGGGTGCCGGGCTATAACGGAGTGAGGGGAAATGAAAGGGCAGACGATTTGGCGGCGAAGGCCAGAGGACTGCCGTCAATAAACTTGGTTAACCCGAAGCCTTTTGGGTCGACGCAGTCCGAGTTAAGGGAGTGGGCGACGAATGCGCACGCAACATTGTAGAACAGCCAAACGGTCGGTAGGACGGCGAAAATCATATGGGAGATCCAGATCGTGAGAAGACGAGGCTATTACTGAAAGGAAATAAGAAGGAGGTCAGTATAGCATTTGGTATCATAACGGGACACACAGGACTACGAGCTTACTTATATAAAATCGGTGCGGTATGTGATAGCATATGTAAGGCATGCGGGAAAGATGATGAGACGTTGGAGCATTTTCTTTAGCATTTCCCGGCTTTCGCGTCTAACAAATACCGGCTCTTAGGTGGAGACACAATACCAGACATGAGCCGATTTAGGAGAGTGGTATTGAAAACAATTATGGAGTTTGTAAGAAGCACGGAATTCATAACTTGACATTTTTTTCGAGGTTAATTTGTAGTTTTTAGAGCGCACAACAAGCCGATTACTGGGCTTCTAGCCATATATAACGCTACTCCGTTATATATGGCGATTGAAACAAATCGACGTTTACATTTCGAATCTATCAAAATTTATTTGGTCCGGCCATCCGACCAAGTTCCCAAAATTTAAGTTTTATCAATTTTGGCAGAAAAGGACCAAGACGGCAACATTGATCGGCACCGCCCTACTTTAGCCTTACCTTACCTGTTTTAATATTTTTTCATGAAAATATTTAGAATAACACGTAGTTGATTTTTTTATTAAATAAAATATATTTATAATTTTATAGTATTTAAAGAAATAATTATTATGTATATTAATTGTAATTTGTAAGATATTTTCTTTCGTATAATAAGTTATAGGTTGTTTAACATTTTTAAAGCTATTACTTTGCTTGTATAATTCTACTATATTACTACTAAATAGTGTTTTATATTTGATATATGACTATTTTGTTTGCATTTTTATTTTTGTTTTTGGTTTTACGTTTTTTTTTGTGAGTTCAAAGATAATTACAAAAAAATCTAAATGATCTATTTTTGGGTCTAACATAAGAGAGCATAATTTAACAACAGTCCAAGAGAGTTTTTTTTATATTAATTAGCTATTAAATGTTTTTTGTTTGTTTCAATTTTAAAAATAAAATATAATTTATTATGGTTTATTCGTAAGTATTTATAAATTACAACCTTTAACAATAAAGTATTGATTACTAAAGTTTTGTATGTCTTTTGTCGATTAAAAAATAAAATCTTGCTTTTTCGTTGGAAGTTCAAGTGGATATTTAAGTATGTTAATCAATTGTATTGTTTATATGTGTTTTTATTTTTTATTTTTTTTGTATTTTATATAATCTCTTTCTTAAACATTTCTATTAATATATTTATCTAATATAACAAACACTGTGAACACATTATTTTGTTTCGGTTTTAACCCACCCATTACAGCATGTATCAAAACTGATTCTTTCAAATAATATGGAATCTTTTAAAGGAAATATTATTCTAGATCAGCCTGCATTTGACCCGATTGAAGATTGTGTGTGAAAGTTAGTAATTTTTGTTTCCTATTATAATATTAAATAACATTGGCATAGTAGACAAGAGTAAAAATTCAGCATAGAGGCGTCCTACTATGTCCAGCAAATTTTGACAGTTCGAAAATAGAGAACCTGCAAATTTCTATCGGGACTTTTTTTGCCAGCAGAAATTTGCAACTTTGAGCGTGTGTCGTGTGGATATCAATCTCGAATGGTGGGATGTAAATATGAAGTAGGGGGTTGATTTTTACACTGGTGATTGCTGTGCAAATCCAATATATGTATATTCATTTACAGGTAGTGGCAGTTGCCTAACAACAAGATATTGAGTGAACTATCCGTCAAAATCAGTGATTAGTGCAACTCTGATTTTGTGTATGTTACTAGTTCGCGCCATTTTTCGTTGTTTGTGTGTGCATGGTTCTTAACTATAATACACACACACACAACCAGATGTGTTTGACAGATAGTGCACTTCGCGAGAAAAAATTGTATTCAGATGGTAACGGTACACTACCTGGTAATTACAATGTGTCATGTGCTAATAAACCATTTTTTCATAAATCAAAAGTAAACAAGATGCGCGCGCCGCATAATAATACAGGAAAAAACCAGAAAATAATGATTATTTGCGAAATGAATATTTTTCAAAAATATTTTCCATTACTGCTAACAGTTTTATTCCAAATGCGATCGTGGCAAAATGGGGCTATGGATAAGGAGATGTTTACATGAAAAGGATAAACGAAACTCATGCCAGGTAAACAAACTATTGACGCCGTCGTAGAAAAATCACTAAACGGCGGCGCCATCATTTCAAAAATCTACAAATCTACAACCGCATCAACCCAGCTGATAGAACTTGATATGTCAATTAAATTTTGAATTCGTTTTACAAAAATATAGACTTCAAAATAAATATATATTAAATTGATTTTTGTGTTTTCTGCTATTATGGTTCTGAAACATAGGCACGGATCCATTGTGTCGCCCCAAAAAGATTAAAAAAAAGGCAAAAGAACGTAGATAAAATTTACGTCAGTACAATGTCAGACATTAGAATGAAGAAGGAGCCGACATACATGACAAAACGGCGGCGAGGCGGGCTGAAGAATTTCCTCCAATCTGTCATTTAAAGCTATAGGAGTCAATAATGGCGCAAGGACTATGTACCTGAAGATAATTTATGCATTAAAAAAGTGTTCGCTTAGCCATATTCTTGCAAATAACGTAGCAATTTCGGGGCAGTACCACAATAGGTAAGTAAGTCAGTCATTTGTCCAGCGCGATGTCAAAGTCCTGACATTGTAATGAGAACGATGGCTTCACCATCTAGGAGAGATCCCCTGTGAACACACTAAGTTATCTCATATTGGGGAATAGAACAAACGTTATATTTCGGGGGATACATCAAGCCCATTGACCAGTATTCGCGCACGGGCATACACCATAACTTCATACTCGTAGCCAAGAAACTTTAACTGCCCTCTTCAAATTACCTGATTGGTCTCTAGTCACAATCTTCCTATTTGAGTCTTTTGATCATATTCAGTTGGTAGATATCTACCTCTACAATAACCTGGTGAAAACAATTTAAACCTTCCATCTTGGTGGTTTTTGTGGGTTAAGCCATTGGAGCTAATGCGAATTTTGTACTTTTTCAAATTTGTTTTTACTTACTTGACACTTCAAAATAAATAAACTTCTTGCTCTGATTGATCGAAGCAAATTTGCCCAAAATTTGAAATGTCACGGCGAATTGAATTTATTCGCCTTGCTTAGAAATTTTGTCTCAAGTTCCCAAAAAATATGCTTTGTTGTAGCAATTCGCCGATGCGGCCACCTTATTAAATACGCCTAGATAACAACCTTTTAGAATCCCGTTGCCAATGATAATAAACAATAATTTTACTTATTTTATGCCAAATAAGTCGTTTAAATTTAGTTACGTCTGCCCACAATGTAGGCGGCTAAGTTATGCCGCACGCAAATTGGTTACCAAAACACAAATGAATTTACAGTTACTGACTGGGACTCTGCTCAATGAAATGTCAAAATTTGCTGTGTTGTCAAAAATCTTACTAGCCCCCATGACATAATTACCAGGTAGCGTACGTAAACAGCTGAATACAATTTTTTCTCGCGAAGTGCACATCTGTCAAAGAATTTTGGTTTTGGAACCATAACACACAAACAAGGAAAAATGGCGCGAACTAGTAACATACACAAAATCAGAGTTGTACTAATCACTGATTTCGGCAGATAGTGCACTCAATATTTTGTTGTTGGGCAACTGTAAATGAATATATCTTGCTAGCCCCTGGGCTACTCAAAAATTATTCACTACACTTAACGTCATATTTTTACTATCCCTACAACTTTGCTACCATTCGATACAAAGCCTTTGAACAAATGTTTTGTAAAGGTCAACTGTTTTATGAAAAGCAGATGTTACATGAAATACAAAATCTAACACCAAAATGGATCAAAAAGGCAGAGGTACGTAAAACCTAAAAATATTGTTTATTGGTATTTATTAAATTTGTTTAATTTTTATTTACTTTAATGAAGAATCAAAGGAGCAGCCAGTGTTCAGGTACAGAAAACTCGCCAAATTAAGTTTTTTACCTCAAGTCGTTTGTTCTATATAAGAAGGTAAGTGGGGAATTATTTGGAAAAAATTTGAAAAATTAAAACATTGTATACTTCCTGACACCAAAAAAAGAGCAATGAGTGGTTTCTTCTATTTTGATGCAATCATCCTCATCAAAGAGCTACTATGAAACCAACACAGTTAATTTAAATTTTTTAAGGGGGAAGATGCTGCCATCGGATTGAGGCTGATGCTCGGAAGTGGAAAAAATAAAAATTTTCCAACGGGAGGAGTTGTCCCTCATGCATCTTGGCTACTGATAAGAGAATGGAAATCGGAATGTGCGACTCCTTCTTGCTCGTGTCCTTTCCAAGTTTCAGTAGCAGGATCACACTTCCCATCTTCCAGATGATCGGGTACTCTAGTAATGTTCAGACATGCTGAGGACAGTTGTAAGGTACTCGACTTCAGGCAGATCCAGATTCTACGGCTCCTTCTTGCTCGTGTCCTTTCCAAGTTTCAGCAGCAGGATCACACTTCCCATCTTCCAAATAATCGGGTACTATAGTAGTGTTCAGACAGGCTGAGGACAGTTGTAAGGTACTCGACTCCAGGCAGAACCAGATTCTTCACCATCAGTGTAGAGATTCCGTCTGGGACCATCGTCTTGCACGACTTGGTGCCACGGATGACATTTATAGCATGGTGCACGCAAAATTGTGATGGCTGTCCAGCGGCACACAGATCACGGGTACGACGAATGACTCCCCTTGTAGCCATGTCACTCTCGGGTCAATAAATTGACCTTTATCTAAGGAAATACCTCATAAGTATCACCAATTGTTTTTCTGCAAATTTCGCCCATGAATATTCCACTAAGGAACAGGGGAAAACATCTCACATATTAATGAGTGCAGTCCGATTCAAGTTTAAGCTCAATGATAAGGGGCTTCCTTTTTTTTATAGCCGAGTCCGGACGGCGTGCCGCAGTGCGACACCTCCTTAGAGAGAAGTTTTACATGGCATAGTATCTCACAAATGTTGCCAGCATGAGGAGGGGAAAACCACCGCTTTTTTCTGAAGGTCTCGCCAGGATTCGAACCCAGGGGTTCAGCGTCATAGGCGGACATGCTAACCTCTGCGCTACGGTGGCCTCCTAAGCAAGCAAATAAAAAATCAGCTGTTGTTCTGCAAATTTTCACTGAAAGTTGTTCGCGTACTTTTGATTGCAAATTTTTTACAGAGAGTAAAATGGCTCGCGAACATACCTCATATTGTTGAAAATAAAGGTGTATGCATGACATAATTACCAGGTAGTGTACCGTAAACAGCTGAGTAAATTTTTTTTCGCGAAGTGCACTATCTATTAACAAGTTTTATTTGTGTGTGTATATAGTTAAGAGCCATACACACAAACGACGAAAAAAGGAGCGAACTAGTAACATACTCAAAATCAGAGTTGCACTAGTCACTGATTTTGACAGATAGTGCACTCAATATTTTTTTGTTGGGCAACTGTTACTACGTTTAAATGAATGTATCTTGGGTGTATGCGTCGCATGTTCACATAACCATCAGTCATGGCTGAAAAATCCAAATCATTTGATTTTTTTCGTTGATTGGCGTCTATCGATTATCGCTTACTCATAAATGTTTAATCATTACTAGACAGATATTGAAAAACACATTCTATCCAAAACAATGTTATAACAAGAGAAGAAGTATGGGAAATAAAATCAAAGAAAAGGAAAACCCGATGTATCGTTTTTGGCAAAAGCTCTAATCAACACGAACGCACGATGAGTACGACCATGATGTACCGTATAAAGGCCTATTAAAGACAATGCGCACAGAGAAATAAGATGGAAAAACCTTATTAAAAAATCTGCCGTTTGAGAATGGGTATAGTTAACTCTTTAAGATTTTGAATAGTTAGAGTTGAGGACTCTCTTTGTTTTGTCAGCAATCCCAATCGCTAATCAGAATGAGGATTGAACCACATATCGCAAAATATGAAGGCGGCATCGGCCAAAATGCCAAAAAAGAAAAATTAAAAGTCTCCAACACCAGAAGTGATATTAGAAATTGGACCAGATCGGCTTCGGCTCCGATCTGTGTGATGTTTTTCGTTATTACGAGAGACTTAGCTAGGAGCCCGGGCGCGTCCACAGGTTGCATTTTTTGGTAAAAAAAAACTATTTTAATCGTCAGGACGCCCCATGCACTTGATTGTGATAACACCTAACCTCTTAACATGCAGAATTTTAAAGAGATATCCCCACCCGTTCTCAAATGGTAGATCTTTTCTTGTTCTTTTCGATTTTATCCCACTGGACTGCCAGAACTTCTATCAGCAGTCCTAGGTTATGTTCCCTTAGCCTCAATCCATTATCGGAAGTTTGTTCGTGTAGGCTAAATTTTCCGACTGTTGGGCCAAAGATATGTTCCTTCCCTATTTTCGCATTAAAATTTTCCAGAACGATTTTAATATCATGGGCGGGACATAGGCTAGCTTCTCATCATGTCTCGTTTCATAGCAGCGATAATATAGGGGGTCACCTCTCGGTGTTATTGTGGAGGCCTTCCCGAGGCATCGGACTTCCTGTATGGCAGTAATGTCTGCCCTATAATTCTCCACTAACCCGAGGTCCCAACCCATCTTTTTATCGTTCTATAGGTGAACTCCTGGCACATTTTAGCCATGGGTTCCTACCTTTACCATTCGGAACCCAAGTGGCACCGCGGGGAGGTTTGTGTCCACTGAACTTTTTAAGACCAGAGGCGACACGTTAATAAGCCGTATGCATCAGCTCGTTTGCGCTATCTGGCTAGAAGAACGCATAACCGACGATTGGAACCTCAGCATACTATGTCCCATACACAAGAAAGGGGACAAGACAGTATGTGCCAACTACAGAGGAATAAGGAGAAATAATAAGTCTAAGGAAGGAATGATAAGTCTCCTCCTCATAGCATACAAGAAACTATCGAGCGTACAGTGTGAACGATTAAAATCTAAATTCAACGAATTAATTGAGCCCTATCAGTGTGGCTTTAGACCTGGTAAATCCTCCATAGGCCAGATATTAACATTACGCCAAATCCTGTAAAAGACCCGAGAAAAACAAAACAACACCTACCATCTTTTCGTTGACCACAAAGCTGCCTTCGACAGCCCTATATGTTCAAAAATATTTCAAACCATATCTGAGTTTGCTATCACTGCAATACTGATACGAATTTGCAGGATGACGCTTGCTGATACGCGCTCCTCAGTTAAAATAGGAAAGAACCGTTCCGAACCGTTCAATACCAAACGAGGTTTCAAGCAGAGAGAGAGCCTATCGCGTGATCTCTTTAATATTCTACTGGAGAAGATTGTACGAGATGCAGGTGTGAATAAACATGGCACACTTTTCACAAGAGAACATATGCTTCTTGCCTATGCCTATGCCAATGACATCGATATTATTGGTCGGTCACCGAAAGAAGCAATTTCAGCCTTTGAAAGTATCGAAAGAGAATCAACGAAAATACCTTTAGCAGTTAATGGAGATAAGACAAAGTGGATGACGTCAACTATCATAAACTCCTGTAAACCCGAGCAGGTAAAGAAAATGGGAAAAATTGGGCATTACAACTTTGTTAGCCGTATCTACCTTGGTACCGCCGTAACCGAAACAAATGACTCCAGTTTCGAAAAAGCAACGAAGCTGAGGAGCAAAGCCATCTCTCGACAGGCGAAAATTACGTTACACAAGACACAGATACTACCGGTGCTGTCGAAGCATGAATGACGTCAACTCTCACAAACTCCTGTAAACCCGAGCAGATAAAGAAAATTAAGAAAGTTGGGAACTACATCTATGAAATAGTCAGCAACTTTATCTTCCTCGACACCGCCGTAGGCGAAACCAATAACTCCAATTTTAAAATAAAACGAAGGATAATATTGTCTAATGGATGCTACTTTGAATTGTGCAAGTAGCTGAGGAGCAAAGCCACCTCTGGATAATCGAAAATTGCACTATTCAAGACACAGATACTACCGGTGCTGTTGTATGGCTCCGTAGCATGAGTACTTGCGAAAGCAGATGAGAAAGTATTTGGAGTATTTGAGAGAAAAATTCTTCGTAAAGTATATGGACCGGTTTGTGTTAATGGAGAATATAAGCGCCGTATGAACCACGAGCTGTATGACGACGATAGCATAGTTGCGTTGTCTAGGTCATGTTGTCAAAATGGATGAAGAAGCCCCAGCAAAGAAGTCTTTTGAAGGCGATCATGGTGGTACACGCAAATCGGGACCACCAAGAGCCCGATGGAAAGATCAAGTGGTCAGAGATTTTAGAAGGAGCGCTTGGAACGCTATTCTACGTTCGGCTAATGGGATACATATTTAAATTGAACTCAAGTAATCCCCCAGAACATCTCTAACAGATTTTAACGAATTTGTTTCTTTTCCAATTAATGATCGCAGGTGTACACAGCAACTCCAACTCTGCGACCGAGACGCTGTGTTTATTCCTCTTTGTTGCTTACCTTCATTGATAGTCACTAGAGTCAGACTTCAAATATAATCTAATCAATTGCAAATGATAGAAAGTCTTCTTCATTCATATACACCTTTGAGCATGGACATGGGATAGCAGTGAGCACCACACAGGCTGGAACATTGAGGTCAGATCTGTGTGGTGTTCATTGCTGTCCCGAGAAGCTTAGCTGCGAGCTACCGGGCTAGTCCACAGGTTGCGGATAGTGGAATGCTCCATTCGGAGTAGCTCCAATGGCAGTCGCGGACAATCAGCGGTATCGAGCGGAGAGTCTCAGTAAGAGATAGGGCGGCATCGGTTCTTGCACAAATACTGAGTGCCTATGATGCTCGATATAACAAGGCGAGTTATTGGCGCCTTTAAATAACCAATGGCCACCCTGTCCCCGCGGCGAACGGTCCTTTGGACCGGAACGAGTTTGCTCACCTACAGGAGCTTGACAAGCATCGCCACCTTCACATGAAAATGGGGCTACAACACCAACAACACCATGGGCACAGTGTTTAAAATATTTCCAACATAAGACTCAAAAGACTCTTATCTATGACTACTAACTGGCGATCTTCCTTAGAATAGTCACCACAAACACAACGAATTCAAATGCTTTTGATGTTCTCAATATGAAGGAACAATGAGAATGATAGTTAGGCAAAGAATTATTAAGTCTTTAGGTAATGAATTTGATTGGAGACAGTAGAATATGCTTGTATGGAGTCATTGACATTTTTTTTGTTTTTTATCTAAGCACTACAGTATGTAAGTATGCTTAATGAGGCACTTCTACTGTCTTAAATCTTGTAGTTTGCTCATTATAACAACCTCTATAACTTTATAAAAAAAAAACCCTGGGTATTATTCAAAATTTATATGACCTTTGTTCGATATTTCCCACAATGTGTAGGACATTAGGAAAAATATATATATATATATCTATTTATAATTAATATTTTAAAACTACTTAAGCATTGCATTTACATAACCTATGCAATTAATATTTGGTTATTGTTTTAATTAAAATCTAATACTGCTCAATATTTGTGTATAACAATTAATATTGATTTTTCGCTAATTGTGCGAATTTTCTTCACAATAATTTATCACTTTTAATAACGTTTCGTTAGTTTTCTTTTTGGTTTTTAATAATTTTGCATACGATTTTAGCTATGGTAATAAATCGCAGGACGACGGAATATTTTGGTTCTTGGAATTTTTCTAAAAAACATTTGTTTTTTACTACCAGCGGTTTTGCTAAACTAAAATTTTCTTTTTTTTTTTTTTTTGATTATTAATTAACATTGTTTTGTGTTTCCCTATTCCTGAATATATCACGTTTGGTTTTTGGTTTTTGTTTATTGTGATATCTACCACTAATGGGTAAAATTTAAATTGAATTTTTAAACTCTTTACCGGGATTGCGTATGGATATGAATGGTATGCCAAATTCGAATTCGTTGACTGGCCAATATTTGAGCAATGGTTGGCGCTGTGGCAGTTCACTCTCCACATATAAGTAAGCGTAGACCACCAGTAAGGTGTAGGCAGCGATGAAGATGAATACATGCCAAAATCCATGTAAATATGGGAAACTTATCGCTGACCAAATATCACAGAAGAGGCGGTCATTTACCCAGCAAAAGACGGCAATACCCCAAACAGCAGTTGAACGTAATCCCAAACGATAGACCCTTTGGTCTTGAACTCTGAAAAAGGGAGAAGAGAGTGGATTAAGGTTTCAATTACAAATGGAAGTGTGGGGTTGTAATAATCAAGCCTGTTCCGGTTTTCAAATTTGCAAAACGTAAAGAATTTCCTTACGTATGCTTTCCGAACTTAATACTTTTGAAGTCACTTAAGGTTCCTCTTACTGGATAGACATTTGATTAAGGTAAGCACTCGAACTTTAATGTGGCAAGATTGGAGAAAAATAAAGCCAAAGAAAATCTTTCGTTTTGAGTTTTCGAAAGCAGGAACAGGTCTGAATGTACATATGTTATATTATGGTTTGTGATAAGCTTCCCTGTAGGAAATGTCAATAGTATATCTGTACTGACTTGCTGATTGACTGATTGGACCCAGGCCCATGAATTTTGCTATAGACATTTTACATGCGCTTGTCATTCAGAAGTCAATAGTGACATTGTGACTCCAAAGCTAAATAAGGCATAATATTAGTTTAAACTTTTTTTTTATTTGTCTTAAGTCAATAGATTACAAAATCCTTACAGACTAAATTAACTGCTAAATATACATATATGTAAGAATTCAGAGGTTTAAATACTATATATGATTCAAGTATAAAATTAACTTCCCTTTTATCGAATCACGACTTTCTGATACACCAATTAGATTATAAAATTTTTTGAATTCAAGGAAGAGGCGGCGCAAGGGGCCATTATTTTCATAATTGGTGGTATAATAATTTATTTGAAGTAGTTGATAATGACGAGTTGGTCTGATTGGAACATTTATTTAAAGTCTGTCTAAAATAAAATCTGAGAATATTTTACCATGAATAATGTTTATTAGAAAATTTATATTCAGCATAACGCGGCGACTTTTCAAAGTTGGTAATTTAATTAGATTCAATCTATAATTGTAGCTAGTAAAATCCTACTGTTTCCATCCACGATTCCTGAGGCAACATAATAAAAATTGTTTCTGAACCGATTCAATTGTATTGGAATGAATACGGTAAACTGGGTCCCATACTACAGAGCCATACTCTAAAATACAACGCACAAAAGAAATATACAACTGCTTAGTAACTATTGGATCTGAGAATGCCTGTTAGTAATTACAGAAATATGCTCGCGGAAGTCTAGTCGGTGAACCAAAAGGATCCCAAGATCGGTCATAGATGAAGACAGATTCAATTAAGCGGCCATCAAAATAATGCCTTGATTGTATACTGCCTAGTCTAAAAAAGGTCATATGCTTACATACATGTTTAGTTCCAGTAGATTATTTTTGCACCAGTCAAAAAAAAAACTGTTAAGATCAGATTGCAGTAAACTTTAATACATCTCGAGATTATACGACAGAAATATTTTGACATCGTCCGCATACATAAGAAATTTGGGGTGACGTACTACATTCGGCAAGTCATTAATGAACAAAGTAAAAAGTACAGCGCCAATGTCTCCCTTGTTGAACCCCAGAACTCACATCCATTTTGGACACTGCATTACCAAATGTCACCATTTGTAATCTGCCAAAAAGGTACGACTTTATCCAATTTAATAACGAAGGACCAAATTTCATGTAATGCAACTTGGTTAATAACAATCTATGATTTATCTTATCGAATGCCTTACTGAAATCAGTGTAAATACAGTTCGTCTGGCATTTCATTCTAAATCCATCGTTCACAACCGTTGTGAGCTCTATAATATTCGTTAATGTCGAGCGATGTTTTCGAAAACCATGCTGGTATTTTGATAAAATAGACGATATTTGGAATGATACTGAATCTGTTACAAGTTTCTCAAATAATTATGGTATAGCATTAAACTTCACGATACCTCTTTAATTGGAAACGTCAGTTCTCTTACCCGACTCAAATAAAGGAACATTGTAAGACTCCTTCCACATTTCAGAAAAAAACCCAGAATATAAAGATTTGTTGAAGAGTATGCAAAGAGGAAGAGCAAGATTTTACGCACAATGTTTCAGTATGTTTGCTGGGATTTCATCTGGCCCAGGAGCTGTCATACTTTTGAGGAATCTTAAGTTTTCCAATAAAGTAGAAATATCAAAACTATGGACATCTATGGTATAGATGAGAATTCAGAAATCGGGTATGGATATCGAAAAGTGTCCTCGTGCGATTTGGTGGAATAAGTGGTTCTAAAAAATGATGCAAAGATATTTGAGATTCCAATATCATCATCCGTAACTGTAACTTGTCCAAATTGCAAACTCTTTTGGAAACCATTACATCGACGTTTATTGTTAATAAAACCGTAAAAGGATTTAGGATTCGACATCATCTCATTTTTCATCTTTGTTATGTACTTGCCATACAGTTCTTTATTCATAATCGTGTATTTCGACCTTGCTACTGAATAATTCGTATAATCAAAATTTGAACCACATCGTTGGAATTTTCTATAGAGTTTATTCTTTCTGTTCTTCAATTTCGACAACGTAGGAATATTCCACGGAGGACCAATATTCGTAAAGGGTAATCTCATTGAAACAGTTTCTGGTACATAGTATCTTAGGGCACTATGGAACACTTCTAGCATTTCACCTAAAGAATTCATTGAATGGAGAATATTCCAGTTCATTGAACTCAGAAGTGAATTCAATTTAACGTAATCTGCCTTTGAGAAGCAATATACAGAATTATTTTGATATGATTTCCTATGGCATGTAGAAAAGAAAGATAGAGGTATCTGAAGGTTTATAGTTGGGTGATATTTATCCTCTGGACGGGTAACAGGGTTAAAAGGAAAAAGCAATATATCGCAGGGATGACTTACGAATATGAGGTCAAGGAGTCTTGCACATGAGTTATAGACCTTATTTATTTGCGATAGACCCAAACTTATTAACGGACCAATGCATTTTTCAGTACTCTCATTCATTTCGGTGGGTAACAAATCATTAATATTAAGACTCTCTCCATTAAATATCTGGCAGATTAATGCCACCACGAGTGATTAATATATCGTTTGACCTTGCAGACTGGAAGGCATGTCGAAAAAATGAAATGTGTTTCATGTACATATGTTTCAACGCTTGAAGACCGAGGAATATTTGAACAGGTAATAAGTATGGATAAATATCTTAGACAGATCTTAACAGCGACAATTTCAATACCAACCGGTGTGAGAAAGAAAATTTCTTCAGTAGGTAATTCAGAAAACTGGAATATAAATTGTTAATTTCCAGGGTTCCGGGAAATTTCCGATAATTTTTGTTCTTCCATTTCTATAAACATAAAAACTGAATGGAAGTTGAACAAAATCGTATTTATGTGTAAGTCAAAGTTTTTTGTCTAAAAAATTATATTAATTCATATTACTCCCGAATTTTTTAACGACGATGTTGACGATTATTTTTAGGATTTAATATTTGGAACATAGACATATTTTTAAAACAATAAACGCCTCCTTGTTATAATGCACTTTTCTCTTGACATAAACATGCAACATTACACCATTACGTAAATTTCGCCGTTATAAAACTCTAAGCATTCAAAACTGTCAAGAGTAATTTGACTAAAGGTTGAGAAAGGATTGCTGCTAAATTTTACAGCCAAAACCATCTGAAATACGGCTTACTTAGCTGTATTAAAAGATATGTAGGCCGCATATTGAAGGAATATCCATTATTAAAAATTATGGGCTTTCCACTAAAATCTTACATTGAGTGTCCAACTTGAAAAGGCGTTTGGGATTCCGTTTTTATTTCACGGAATCCAATTTCCTTCAAATTATTTTCGGTCGTTTCCAAACGTGCATTGGGTAATGATATACTAACTTCAATACTCTGTTCGTAAGATTCGGCTGTTGGAAGGTCGCATCTGTCGAACGAATAAAGCTCCTCATTCCAAATTTAGCCCAAATAAAGGGTGATTTTTAAGAGCTATAGGAAAGTTTTCTTCAAAAAAAAAAACACAAAAAATTCAGAAAAATGCATGAAATCTTAGTTCCAAATTTCAGCCTAATTGGATAAAAAATACTCATTTTATAAGCTTTAGATGTTTAATTTGGAGACTGATCTTTATGGCAGCTATATCAAAATGTGGACCAATTAATAATAAATTTTCCAAATTTTGGAGTCCTTAATCATGTAAATCGATTCAGTAGATCAAAAGTTATAGCCCGTTGACGGTTGGAGAAGTGGAAAGTGGTCAACTTTAACACCATGTATCACAACTTGTATTAAAGATATAGACTAACGGCTTCATTTAGTAATTAAAGCGCACAATAAGCCGATTACTGGCTTATGTGTATGCCCATTAATGGGACGAATTAATATCCGCACCCTCTTTGCAAGCTAACCTAACAACACAATTTTCCTCAAATCCTTTGTTCCCCTCTATAAATGTCTAAAACATTTGTTAGCCCTCAGATCAACAGATAAGAAGTTGTGTGTGCCGTTTGACCCACTGTACATTGGCAAATATGTCAATAAAATCGATGGACTCAATATAAATTACTGCAATCCGAACGTATGCTAAGAAACGTCATTTATCTTTTTTTTAACGTTTACGGCTATCTATCATTTTATGTGAATGAACACCTGTCAAAGTGGATTTTTTTTTAATTGGTGTTGGTTCCAGATATGCGAATGAATGCATGTTACTCAGGTAACAAAACCCTTTAATTAATTTATGTGTATGGTAAACAATTTATTCTTTTAAAACACCATGTATTAACACCTAAAATTTTGTTTTCAGGTTTTTGTTATCACTTCTTTGATTTCTCCCACGACCCTAGTTATCTTATCCGTGTTAATACGAAACTTTGCCATTTCAATATTTTTTCTATTTATCGAATATAAATTCTGTTATCTTGGTCATGTTCTCAACTCGTCATAGATCGAGCGACTTTGTTTATCTGGCTCATTAATTTTATTGGTTTGCGTTGAACCCCTGTCAATTTCTTATGGATTTGTCATTCCTTTCAAAAACCCAACAAAGAATAAATATTAAAAATATTTGTGTAGACATACATCATTTTTTATCGTTTTGGCAGTAGAATTTTTATCAGTGGAATTTGACCTCTTTGTTTTTTAATGAGAATTATTTACACTCTATAAAAGCATTTTCTAGTTGCATCAAAATCGAAATCTATCGATGTTACCCAAGCATCGGAATCGCATAACAATACGGATAGTAGCTGGTATAGTGCAATTTTTGTCTGTCCAGAGGTGGCTTGTTTCCTTAATCCAAAGTAGCATAAACGGACCCCCCCAACGTTGACGACCCGCGCAAACGAAAAAAAGGCCAAGATTTGCGGATTTGCACATAGAATGTCCGCACTGTCTATAGAGAAGGTACAGTATACGCGCTGGCGGATGTATTAGCGAAGTACAAGACAGATATTGACGCCTTATAGGTAGTGTGATGGACTGGTAATGGCGTCACTACAACACCAAACGTGGTGGATTTGTGGTTAGTCTGAGACTGAAACACCTTGTCTCCAGCTTTATTCCGGTGGATGAGAGGCTAGCCACAATCCGAGACAAAGACGAGCAGACCAAGGATATTTTCTACGAGAGAGAATATGACCTCTGCCCCGCCCATGATATTAAAATCGTTCTGGGAGTTTTTAATGCGAAGATAGGGAAGGAAGACATTTTTGGTCCAACAGTCGGAAAGTTTGGCCTCCACGAGATAACGTCCAGTAATGGGTTGAGGCTGATAGATTTCGCCGCGGAAAAAAACATGGTAGTTAGTAACACCAGATTTCAACATAAAAATATTCACAAAGCCAAATGGCTGTAACCCGATCAAAACACGAGGAACCAAATTGATCACGTTGTGATAGATGGAAGGCATTCATCCAGCGAATATAGATTGGGATCATTACCTTGTTGCTGCAAAGGTTCGCACCCGTTTGAACATGGCGAGGAAAGTACGATCTGACACTGCACGGAAGCTGGACATTGAAAAGCTGCAATCACAACAGATGGCAGCAACATACTCCACTCGACTGACCCAACTGCTTGATGAAAGCACTCCTTGTTCCGATGATATAATGGCGCAGTGGCAAACTATTGCCCACTCCATGGAAAATGGCGCGAAACCCGTACTTGAAGCCTCCTCCAAGAAACCCATGGTACGACCAAGAGTGTCGAGATGTTATTGAAGTCAAGAATGCTGCATATAGAACAAAGCTGCAATCAGTAGCAACGCGCCAGATGAAGGAGAGGTATTGGGAGAAAAGGAGAGAGGAGAAACGTCTATTCCGCAGAAAGAAAAGGGAATGGAAAGACGTGAGTGTGAGCTAAGATGTACAGGAGTCTGAATGAAGTCCAGAAATTCTACCAAAGAATTAATCATCAAACCGATGGCTTTGGTGCAGGCACATCCTCCTGCAGAGACAAAGAAGTAAATTTGGCAACTGGCACAGATAGCATGCTGAGGACATACGTCGGACACGTTGGCGGCGAAGAGGATACCGCAGAACCAATCAATGATGATGGTATAGAATGTTTGCCTCCTAGTCAGAATGAGGTCCAAGTAACAGTGACCCGACTAAAGAACAACAAGGCAGCAGGAGCCGACGGGTTACCCGCTGAACTATTTAAGACCGGAGGCGACACGCTGATAAGGCGTTTGCATCAGCTTATCTGCGCAATATGGCTAGAAGAACGTATACCCGATGACTGGAACCTCAGCATACTATGTCCCGTACACAAGAAAGGAGACAAGACAAGAGGTTCCTAACAAGGAAACAGCCTACAGTGTAATCTCTTTAATATCCTGTTGAAGAAGATTATGCGAGATGCAAATGTGAATAAATATGACACACTACTCACAAGAGAACACATGCTACTCGAATATACCGTCGACATCGACATCATAGGTCGGTCACCGAAAGAAATAGTTGCTGCCTTTGAAAGAATCGAAAAATTATTCTTTTGAAGGCAAACACGGTGGTACACGCAAACCGTGAAGACCAAAAGCCCGATGGAAAGATCAAGTGGTGGGAGACACCTCGAAACTTGGTGTCAAAGATTTAGAATGAGAATGGGCTAGTGGAACAAATGTTCTTTCATAGCCAATTAATGTAAAGTAAGTATGTAAGTAAAGTATCATATGTTAGCGAATATTATTAATCGTCTTATATCAAAACTGCTGTCGTTTGTTTCGTTTAGTGCTCTACCGTGGTAGATAAATTAAGTATTCACTAATCTTACACCGGTATTGACAAAACTTAATGTAGATATGAAATAGGTTTATTTGACAGATTCCCTTTATAAAACTGTCCAATAAAACCTATTTGAAGGTTTTATTAAGTTTTGTGGATAAGGTCGTTAATGTAAGTTTGAAATATACACCCAGAAAAATTAGTCTGCTGATATCAGCAAACACGGTCTGCTGATATTAAATTAAAAATTTTGAACTTTTGAATAAATCCTTTCAAATATTTTGAACTTCGAAACAACAGTTGAGGCATTTTTTATATAGTAGTAAAAAAATTAGGCAATTTTGGTCGTACATTTTTTTAAAAGTATATATTAAAAATTAGTAGTTATTTTGACTGCTGTTATATAAATTCAATAAAAAAATGAGCAAATTAGAGAAAATTTTAGAGATAAAATTTCAGTTATATGCTTGAAAAATTGAAAAATATGATGAAATATAATTTTTTTTTTAATATTTACATTTTTGAGCTTTTTTAACTTTTCAAAATTTGAAAACAGCAGGCTTAAAAGATGTTCAACGCTCGTCGTCTTTGCTACAAGCGTGTTGTCGTCGACATAGCAGATCGTGACAAAAGAATTATATAAACCTCTTCAAAGCAGAGGTGTGCACGTGAGTCGTCGCTTTATTCGTGAGTGAAATCCAAATGCAATCACGTGATCGTGTGTGACCGTGCATTCAACCAAATTTTTTATACAAAACAGCAAAAATATTTGCTTAAACAGCAGTTTTTACATAAGTGAGCTCGTAGTCCTATGTTTCCCGTTATGGTGTTATGGTATGCGTCGACCCGAAAGGGGTTGGGTTAACCAAGTTAATTGACGAAAGTCCTCTGACCTTCACCTCCAAATCGGCTGCCCTTTCATTTCTCCTTACACCGTTATGGCCCTGCACCCAAACGATGCGGATTTTGCCATCCTCAGAGAAGGCGTTAATCTCCTTCTTACACTTCAAGACTGTTCGTGCCCAAACCGTCCTGGTTGTTATTGCCCTTATGTCAATTTCACTGTCGGTAAAGATGGTCACACTCGACGTCCTCGCGTTAGAACCACACCACTTCACGCATTACGTGATCGCTCAGATCTCCGCCTGAAGGACCGTATTATGGACGGGCAGTCTTAAACAGATCTCAGTCCCTGGGTTCTCAATGAAGACCCCCAGGCCCACTCTATCCCCTAGCTTTGATCTATCCGTGTAACATGATCTTCCAGTTGGCAATACTAGCCGTGCCTTGCACTCGATTTCGAGATTCATTTCAGGTATCCGATCGGAAACCTCTTCCCTTCCTTATACCGCGATGGTATGAGCTTCTCCCATCCTCAATCCATTCTCCCATCGCCTTAGGTCTCATAGCCACAGTGGCTGCCTCACACTTGTCAATGGGTCGTATATCTAGAATAGTCTCCAGTGCCCTAGTGGGCGTGGTCCTCATCGCTCCGCCTATGCCAACTACTGCTGTAATAGCAGAACTAATGCTACAAAGCAGGAAAGTTAACTACTAATATTCAGCAGACAGTGTTTGTTATTTTCAGCTAACTTTTTTCTTTGGTGTAATCTCAAATCATACGGTATTTCAACGTTCGAATCTGTCTACAGATGCATAAAAACGAAAAGAGCAAATAATTGGTTATGCAGGACGGAAACACTATATACATTAATATTCGTACGTTCAAATTCATGTATGAGACGCATGGAAAAAAATATCCTCTTCATTGAAAAATATTTGTTCAAGCATGACTCGTGAGTGTTGATTGTCTCAGGAATCGTGAGTATCTCATGAGTCGTGATTGTCTCGTGAGACGTGAGTGTTTCGTGATTTTCAAGTGATTCGTGCGTGAGTAAAGATTTTGTCTCGTGAGCGTGAGTAGAAAATAACTCACTCGCACATCTCTACTTCAAAGTGTTACTATCACAAATGTTTTTGTGATTTGGTTCGTACGTTCAAATGCTGTATTATTTGAGACTCATGGAAAAAAAATATTCGATTCATTGAAAAATATTTTTTCAACCATGACTCGTGAATCGTGAGTGTCTCGTGTGGTCCCGTGAGCGTGAGTAGACAATAACTCACGTGCACATCTTTACTTCAAAGTTCAAAATGTTACTTTTAAAACGTTTTTGTAAATTGGTTTTGTCTGTCTCAGTTTTCGAAATACACTTTCCATTTCTAATATCAAACCATTTTTATACCCACCACCGAAGGATAGGGGTATATTCATTTTGTTATTCCGTTTGTAACACATCGATATATCCATTTCCGACCATATAAAGTATATATATTCTTGATCAGCGTAAACATCTAAGACGATCTAGCCATGTCCGTCCGTCTGTTCGTTGAAATCACGGTACAGTCTTTTAAAATAGAGATATTGAGCTGAAACTTTGCACAGATTTTTTTTTGTCAATAAGCAAGTTAAGTTCGAAGATGGGCTATATCGGACTATATCTTGATATAGCCCCCATATAGACCGATCCGCCTATTTAGGGTTTTAGGCCCATAAAAGCCAAATTTATTATCCGATATTGCTGAAATTCCGGATAGTGAGTTGTATTAGGCCCTTCAATATCCTTCGTCAATTTGGCCCAGATCGGTTCAGATTTGGATATAGCTGCCATATAGACCGATCTCACGATTTAAGGTTTTGGGCCCATAAAAGGCGCATTTATTGTTTGATGCCACCGAAATTTGGGACAATGAGTTAAGTTAGGCCCCTTGACATCTTTCTGCAATTTAGACCAGATCGGTCCCATTTTGGATATAGCTGCCATATAGACCGATCTCTCGATTTAAGGTTTTGGTCCCAAAAAAGGCGCATTTATTGTCCGATGTAGCCGAAATTTGGAACAGTAAGTTAAGTTAAGCCCCTCGACATACTTCTGCAATATGGCACAGATCGGTTCAGATTTGGATATAGCTGCCATATAGTCCGATCTCTTGATTTAAGGTTTTGGGCCCACAAAAGGCGCATTTATTGTCCAATGTCGCCGAAATTTGGGACAGTGTGTTAAGTAAACCCCCTCGGCATATTTCTGTAATTTGGTCCAGATCGATTAAGATTTACATATAGCTGCCATATGGACCGATCTCACGATTTAAGGTTTTGGGCCCATAAAAGGCGCATTTATTGTCCGATGTCGCCGAAATTTGGGACAGTGAGTTGTGTTAAGCTCTTCGACATTCTTCTTCAATTTGGTCCAGATTTGGATATAGTTGCCATATAGACCGATATCTCGATTTAAAGTCTTGGCCCCATAAAAGGTGCATTTATAATCCGATTTCACTGAAATTTGACACAGTGACTCATGTTAGGATTTTCGAAATCCGCGTCGTATATGGCTCAGATCGGTTTATTTTTAGATATAGCTACTAGAAGACCAATGTTTTGTTATACACAACTGAACAATGGCTTGTACAATTAGTATTTGCATTTTTCACCGCATTTTGATGAAAGGTGGTTTACATATATACCCGAGGTGGTGGGTATCCAAAGTTCGGCCCGGCCGAACCTAACGCTTTTTTATTTGTTGATTTTCACATAGTCTAAAGCACATATTATCCCTCTTAAGTTAACACAAATGGTCTTTATTAATAAGTTGTGATTACATGACCACAACAACACAATTATCGAAAATTATATGTCAGCACATAAATAATATATGAGTATGGAAAGTGTAGAAACATAACTTACGGCTGTTTTTTTTACAGGTAAAATCTCTAATTTAAAAAAAATATAAATCGAATATGAATTCATAAAATGGGTTGGGAAATTATATACCGCTAGCCTTTTCGTAATCTAAAATTCCAATTTTTACACTTTTGTAATAGTTTTTCTTGATTTTTCGGATGAATTTGTTTAGTATTTATTTCCAACCCTTCAACTACAATGTTATTATTTTTTTTAGTTTAGTTTCGAGTTTAAGTTCTGTCACTCTATAGAAAAACACCCTACACAATCAATGAAGTATTTATTGTGTACGGCTAATTATATTAATGGGTAGCCTTAATGGCTTTACAAACTAAAATTATCCTACATACCTTTTGAGTTCAGTGTATAACATAACCATAGTTGGAACTCCCATTGCCATTAGAACAAACGCATTAACAATCGGCTTCCATACGGATAGTCCTGTTGCAATTATTGCACATGTAAACATCAATAAACCAAATGTTCGCCTATAATGTAAATAGAATATATTACTTAATATCATTACATTATTAATGATTAATTACATTAGGGATATAAATATTAAAACAATAGATAATGAACATACATAACTCAACTAAAATTTCTAAGAAGGAAAACGACACATTTTGTGCCCACTACAGAGGAATAAGTCTCTTTTCTCTCTCATACAAGATATTATTGAATGTATTGTATCTAGATCTAGACTCTATAGGGTAAAACAACAAACTACAGATTGACATCTTCTGCCTATTTGTGGATTATATGGCAGTTTTTTACGTTCAAACGTACTTAGGAGCCATTACTGAGCGGAGTATATCTGTAGATTAGAGAACAGATTCATTTAGACATTTTCATTCTATTGGGATAGCCAGCAGTGACAGACCAGGCTTGTGGTGGGAAACAAACACATGACCCCTGCACTGGTAATCACGAGGGTAACAGGCTCGCTTTATAGGAAATGGAACAGTAGTAATAGTTTCTGCTATTTTTTGACAGCAAAATTTTGATTTTAGCCTCAAAATGTCGAAAATACTGCAAACATTTTTGTGTTTATTACATCTTGTCATTGAGTGCTAAAGGTTTAATTACTTAACTTTACTTTAATTGGCCATTACAGAAAATGTATTCCTCTATTGGAACGAAGAATAGAAGTACAAGCACCTTGTTCTACAGCCATAATAGGCCATATTGGATGAAAGGTATATATGGAAGCTATATCTAAAACTGAACCGATTTTGATGAAATTTTGCGGACAAGTTGAAACGAACACACAAACACCTCATCAAATATATATGGGAGCTATATCTAATGGAGGCCACTGTGGCGCAGAGGTTAGCATTACCGCCTTTGACGCCGAGCGCCTGGGTTCAAATCCCGGCGCGAACATCAGAAAAATTTTCAGCGGCAGTTATCCCCCTGCCATGTGAGATATCCTGCCATGTTAGAACTTTTCTACCAAGTGGTGTTGCTTTGTGGCGATCCGTTCGGACTCGGCATAAAAATGGAGGCCTCTTATCATTGATATGAGGGAAGTATCCCCTGTTGTTTAATGGGATTTTCACGGGAAATTAAGTATTAATATATCTAAACCTGGACCGATTTGTAAGAATCGGACGAAAACTGTGGCTGCTATATTAATAATACCTCACATCGGATAAATTGTTTTGGTATTAATTCACTATCAATTTTTCGTTCGGTGTATCCAGCTTTTGTTTTCGAAAGTGACGCAATTATCCGATTTTGACCATATTTGGCATGGGTGTTGAGGGGTCTTGCATTAATCTGTGCTGAAAAAGTTAAATGGGACACTCGATTAATATGGGGACTAATCAAAATATAATCCATCTTCGAATTAAACCTGCATATAGCATAATAACTGTGCAAAGTTTCAGCGCAGTATCTTCATTTTTAAAGACTGTAACCCAATTTCAACAGACAGATTGACGCATATGGCTGAGTTGTTTTATTGTAGAATTTTACGATGATCACGCATTTTTATATTGGAGGCCGCAATGGCGCAGAGGTTAGCATGAAGCCGAACGCCTGGGTTCAAATTCCGGCGGGAAAATCAGAAAAAAATTTCAGCGGTGGTAATACCCTCACTAATGCTGGCTACATTTGTGAGGTATCCTGCCATGTCAAAATTTCTCTATCAAGTGGTGCCACTATGCAGAACGCATACGCACTTTGCTGTTTTTGAAGCTAAACGTCGACAAAATGCCGAAAAATCGGCAACTCCGGCAGCGCTGCAAAGAATTTCGAGATGTCGCCAATTAGTCACTCCATCGGAGTTTTGCTTTTCCCCTTTTGCATTTTCTTTTATGGTCGCCTTCAAAAACTTATTTGCTGGAGATTCTCATCTATTCTAAAAACATGACCTAGCCAGCGCAACCGTTGTATTTTGATGCGTTTAACTATGCTATCGTCGTCATACAGCTAGTGGTTCATACCACGCCTATATTCTCCATTAACGCAGACTTGTCCATATATTTTGCGAAGGATTTTTCTCTCTTGAATACACTCCAAGCACCGCAAGGGCCACTTGGTCGTCTAATCTACCAAAGATATTGTATGACCAAAGAGAAAACTCCCTTAGCCTCACAGCAGTGGTCGCAGCAGTTTGTCTAGCCACAATGTCCACAGACATTACATGTAGCATTCAATTCTGTGCATCAGATGGTGTCGTCCCAAATGCGGCTGTGATGCACAAAGAAACCATCCTTTGGATACGGCTGACTATTGAACAGTAGGTGAACATTTGAAGCGCCGTCTACCAGACTACAACACCATATAGCATCGTAGGTCTGACAACTGCATTGCCAGTGCATGACACGAGGTTTAAACCCCCAACTTTTGCCAATGACTCTTGCTGGTGTAGGCCAAGAATTACCTTTCCAAATTATTGATTTAAAATTCAATTTCCTGCAAAACACTCAGGTATTTGGCGCTTTCAATAAATGGAACACTCTCTCCTACCAAGGAGATAGGTGCCACCTTAGGTAATAGGTGCCACCCTGTATCACGCGTCACCCAACTGATATCATTGCTTCCACTCTTTATTTGGTCTGCTCGACATCATCAGTGCCTGTTGACTTTAAGGAGTCCCCAATAACGGACGACGATTGCAGACCAGTGACAACCTCTTCTTCAAGTTGTCCGTTGAAGAGTTTCCCGGTAAATGTAGTGTTTCTTCCCCAGACATTGTCAATGCATTTTCTGACTTTTGAATATATCCCACCTTTATAGGTTTTGAGGATAAGATCTTCCGTAGCCTGGAGGTCCCAGTGGTATTCTACACGGAGCTGCATAATTCTCTTGTGGCTTTCGCCCCGTTAAAAAGTTTTCTGTAGTCCTTCTTTAGACCAACCAGTTCTGGGGTCCACCATGGCGGTCACTGCCCCTTGACTTGGCACTAGGGCATTCTGACACAAGCGAGTCATTCAGGGCCTTCGTGATCCGCTTGACACAATCTCCAGTTTCGATCTTGGCAGGGGGATTTTCAGAGTCTCCTGCAATCCGCCAGACTTTAGAGATGTGGTCGACAGTTCCTCAAACAAGTGTTCAGCAACAACTGATGAGTCGTCTCCTGATTCCCCAACTTCAACGCTTCTATAGTCCTTCAGTTTCAATACTTCAGTTGAATCCGTAGGATACACCTCCTGATATCACCAAATTAATTTTTCTGGAAGTAAAAGCGAGCTAATATCCTCCACCGTGTTTCGCATTTGCCGAGTTCTTTGCCCGGTATCTCCGGTAAAGGTAAACATAGGATACTGGATAAGAATTGCTATGATATTGACGTTTTTTTCAAGTTATGGACCGATTCTGGCCATACTTGGTTTGGATGTTAGAGATCATATTAAAAGTCATTGTGCAAATTTCAGCCAAATCAAATAAGAAAATAGAATTAGGACTGTTTCAGAGAATATTTGACACGAATGTTGAAGGCCATAGGAAAAGTCATTGAACAAAATTTCATCCACATCGGATAAGAACTGTGCCCTAAAGGGGCTCGAAAGTGGAATCGGGAGATCGGTTTATATGGAGGCTACATCAGATTTTAGACCGATTCGGACCTTCCATCCTCCTTTGATGTAGGGTATAACAAGGAAAAACACCATGGATATATTCATCATTTGATTTAATTATAACTCCGCTACCATATACATAGTTATATCTAAATAAAGGCTGGTATGGATCATATTTGATGCAGATGCCGAAAACTATTATTCAAGTCACAGTTTCAACGAAATTGGGCAATAAATCCGCTTTGTATTGGATTAGTACGGTAAATTGCAAGATCGGTCTATATGAAAGATATATTTAAATAGGGTCCGATCTGGACCATAATCCGATCTGTACCATATTTGGTTCGGATCTTGGGAGTGTTAATATAACTCACTATTTCAAATTCCAGCGAAATCAGATAACTACTGCGTCTTTTATGGGCTTTAGACCCTATATCGGTAGATTGGCCTATGTTCAACTATATCAAAATATGTTCCGATGTAAACCATTCCAATTCAAATAACGGGAGGCCAAGTCCACCTCACTGTTTTCAATTGTAGTGAAATCGGGTAAGAAAGGAGACTTTTATGGGCTTACGACCCTACATCCAAATATGGCCTGATATGTACCATTTTTCGGTCAGATGGCAGGAGGCTTATAACATCTGACTTTTTGAAATTTCAGCAAAATCAGGTCAAAAATGTGGCTTATATAAGCTTAAGAACCTAAATAGGCAGATGGTTCTATATGGCAAATATCAAAATGTGGTCCAATATGGACCATAAACAAATCGGATGTCGAGAGGATTAGTGGAACTCACTGTTCCAAACTTCAGCGAAATCGGTTAATAAATGCAACCGTTTTGGGCTTAAGACCCCAAATCGGCAGATCAGGCAATATGACAGCAACACAAATGGTACCAAAATGTACGACTTGTGTATAGGTTATTAAGTCACCCATCATATATTTCTAAGTTGTACCTACTTGCCAAATTCCTGACCTCTAAGTCCATCTGTAAAGAAAGTACCAAATGGTACAACTATACACTATACAACTACACATACATCCAAGTACATGCAGGTACAACTATGAAAAATATGATGGGTGACTATGATCTTTTTACAATTCGTACATTTTAGTACCAATATTGGTACCATTTGGCAATTTCTGTCCAAATGGACAGAAATATATGATGGGTGACAAAATAATTTTTTCACAATTCCAACATTTTGGTACCAAAATTGGTACTTCTTTATAGATGGAGCCAGAGGTCTGAAATTTGGCATGTAAGAAATAAATGATGGATGATTAAATGATCTTTTTAAAATTTTTACACTTTTGTACCAAAATTGGTACCATTTGGTACTTTCTGTTCAGATGGAGCTAGAGGTCTGGAATTTGATATGTTGGTACAACTAAGAAATATATGTTGGGTGGCTAAATGATCTATTCACTATTCCCACATTTTAGTATTTTTTGGCATGTAGTTACAACTAAGAAATATATGATAGGTGACTAAATTATCTATTCAAATTTCATACATTTTGGTACCAATTGGTACTCTCTTTGCCGATGGAGCTAAAGGGTCTGAAATTTGGCTTGCAAGTATAACTAGGAATAATAAGATGGGTGACAAAATAATCTTTTCACAATTGTACATTTTGGTACCACTTGGTACTTTCTTTACAGATGGAGCTAGAGGTCTGAAATTTGGCATGTAGGTACAAGAAGGAAATATATGATGGGTGACTAAATGATATTAATAAAAATATTACGAAATAGCTTATTTGATTTGACAAACATTATCGCAGTTTGACAAAAATACGAAATGTGGAAAAAAACATTCTTATTGCAATTGCAATTTCAAGGTGCAATTGGTACCTTGAAAAAAAACCTACAAAATGGTACATTCTTTACGAATTTAGCCAAAACATTCAAATTGGGATTAATTTATACCTTGACAATATATATTGGGCAACTTTATGATTTTACCGATGGTTTGTTATTCTTTGTGCTTTCTTTGCAGAGGGGACATATATCTGAAATTTTATTATTACAAAACGTCATAATCTTATAAACTGAGTGACTACTTAGGTTTTTGGAAGTCCTATACCAAAAAGGGGGTACCAAAAACGGGGGTAGCGAAGCAAATGGCCAGGATGCTAGTGTCTTTATATATTGAACGCGAAAGAAGCACATGAATCAAAAGATGGGTATTGTGTCCGTGTTCCGACTACACTTTCGAAGCAATCTTTCTCTTTTGTCGCTCACTTCAATCGCTAAAACCAACATATAGACGACCTATTTTCCTTACAACATCGCTATCTATTACTTTAATGATCGCTATCTATTACTTTAAATACTCGTTTTATAGGAGACGACTTTTTTCCGTTTCCAACTGATTACATTGATGGGTTTTGGATTATTCTCCAACCAAAACATAAAAATATCTAAATTTTTGAGTTTTACGCCACATGAAATCAAATTTTTATAAGAAGGCGAGGATGGGCAATGGTACATATTTATTTTGTTTTTTCACGGATACACCCCGATACCGAAAGTTCAACAGAAGGAAACGTTTGCCAAAACCGCAGCCCTTTGTTTGCTGATTTTCCCATTTTCAGCAGACAAAAACTATAGTTGTAGCAATCATTTTGAATAATAAATTTCGTTGAGTGTATACATATTAAAAATTGTCGAATAAGTATTTAGAATATGTTGGGCACTAAGTTACAGTACTTCTACGAAAATAAATTGCACAGGTTTGAGGGGGATTATATATGTATTTGCATGTAATTTCGCATATAATATTTTACTCTTATATTTTATTTTTTTATTTAAGTTTATTTTATTTTATTTGACTCTCCTCCTTAAAACCCCTTCAAAATGGAGCAGCATATTGATTTTTGAGCATTTTTGTTGTTTTGAAATTAGAAACAGTTTGCTATGACAGCAGAACTACTGCTGTAATAGCAACAAAATCAACAGAGTATAAGTTTATTGATTTAACAAAATATACTAGTAGACTTTCATTCCCCTCTTGTTCCAGATGTATTACAATTACTATAACCCACCCTAGACATATATAAGCTTTATATTAAACCGAAATTAAATACTTATATTGATGTTAAGTGAAAACCGAAATATGATTTAATTGCTACTCAAGTTTAGAATACGTACCTGTTACTTCGACAGAATTTCGGAAAATATTTCTTTGGGCAAAATAGAGAATATGCCGCCATGAATACCCATAGAATGGCCAATTCATCCAACAATTGACCAATCAAACTGAGTGTCGCATGAAAATACATCGAACTAAGTCCAACAATTATCAATAGGGCCCAGAGTAAGTGTATGCCTTGGGTAACGAAGCGCCCATATTCTTTGAACAGATACATCAGCACCGGCGGAAATAACAAAAACAAGAAATTGCTTATCTGTAAAATAGCAAAAAGAAAAAAAACAACCAACTATAAATTAGACAAACCTCCAATGGAATGTTTAACCTTTAATACATTCTTTCATTAAAAAATGTTAGCCTAATTGTTTTGTACATTATCAAAGTTTGGTGATTTAAAAATATTTATATGTATAACTTGTGTACATAAATTTGTATAAAAAAAATATTAAGTAAGACTCATCTTATCTGTTTAAAACAGACAATTATTAATAAAAAAGATAATTATTTTAGTTTAAAGCATTTAAGATGTTCTGGCTTTATATATTTTCCCCCAAAAATAAATAATTATTCTCATTATTCACAGCAGTTTAAGAATGCTTTTAAACACTTACAAATTAAAATAAATGTAGCGAAATTATTCAGTGAATGTATACTAAATCAACAAAAATTATTCAGCAACAATAAATTTTGATTGAACTCTAAAATTAGTCACAATTTGGACATATTAATACATTAGGCTGTTAAACTCTAAAATTAGTCACAATTTTGAACATATTAATACATTAGGCTGCTAAGAATTACACATATTAAAGAACAAAACGAGGAAAGCGTTGTGCAAAATTTTAACAAGATTGCGCTTGTAGCAGCTCTGAAAATCTGGCGATATACATATATGACAGCTATATCTAAATCTGGGTCGATTTCTATGAAATTCACCAGAAATATCGAGAATCATAAGAAAATCCTTTCTGCAAAATTTCGAGAGAATCGGTTAAAAAATGAGCACTTTCTTACAATATTTCTCAAAATCAGTCAAACATATATCTAAATCTGAACTGATTTCGAGCAAACTTCCAAGATACTGTGGGCGTCGACGATGAAAGCGTTTTGCAAAATTTTGGCAAGATGGGTCAATAAATGCGCTTGCAGTGGCTCTAGGAGTGAAAATCGGGCGATGTATATATATGAGAGCTTTATCTAAATCTGAACCGATTTCGATGAAATTCGCCAGAGATGTCGGGAATCATAAGAAAATCCTTCCTTCAAAATTTCGAGAGAATCGGTTAACAAGTGACAATTTTATTGCAATATTACTCCAAATCGGACTACCATATATATGGGAGCTATATCTAAGTCTGAACCGGTTTCGAGCAAACTTTATAGACATTGTGGAAGTCGTGGAGGAAATCGTTGTACAAAGTTTTGGGAAGATTGGTCAATAAATGCGCTTGCAGTGGCTCTAGGCGCAAATGCAAATCGGACTAACATATATATATAGGAGCTATATCTAAGTCTGAACCGATTTCGAACAAACTTTATAGACATTGTGGAAGTCGTGGAGGAAACCGTTGTACAAAGTTTTGGGAAGATTGGTCAATAAATGCGCTTGCAGTGGCTCTAGGCGATGTATATATAGGAGAGCTATATCTAAATCTGAACCAATTTCCATGAAATTCGCCAGTAATGTCGAGAATCATAAGAAAATACTCCCTACAAAATTTCGAGAAAATCGGTTTACAAATGACTATTTTTATGCATTATTACTGAAAATCGGACGAACATATATATGGGAGCTATATCCAAATCTGAACCGATTTTTTCCAATTTCAGACAGACGGACATAGCTAAATCGAATCAGAAAGTGATTCTGAGTCGATCGGTATACTTATCAATAGGTCTTTCTCTCTTGCTTCTGGGTGTTACAAACAAACGCACTAAGTTATAATACCCTGTAGTTATTTTGTCTGCTGTTATTTAAATACGATCAAAAATAAGCAAATTGTATAAATTTGAAAAAATATTTACGCTATATGCTTGTAAAAATGAAAGATAAGTTGGGATACAATTTTTTTAAATATTTATGGCATTTTAGAAATTTTTTTAAATTTTTGGTTAAAGCATTTCTTGACAGGAAAGAAACTACGCCTATGGTTAAACTATCACGAAACTTTTCTGCAGCATAGAAGTCTGCATCAGAGGAAGATACTTACAGGGGCTATATCTAGGTTAGGTTAGCTGTCAGCAATCATGTAGGTTCTATATCAAGTATAGTCTAATGTGATACTATACACTCAACCAAATTTGCTATTCAAAATTGCATAAAAGTTGGCTTCAAAAGCCCAACAATTCTGTACCTCAACAAATTTTGTACCTCAAACAATTTTGTACCTTAACAATTTTATTCATTTCATTTTAAATGAACTAAATTTAAGCAGTGTGGAATTTTACATAGTGCTAAAAAATTATATGGTCGTTTTGTGTTCAACAATTTCTTAACAGCTACGAAATTGTACTTGTACTAGTTCACTTTGAACTCCCACAGGTAAAATATGAACTTACAAGCATTGAAACTAAAACGAATGCTATTAAAAAATAGCCATTTCCAAACGCTTTGGAGGGACAATTGGAGATTGGCGGACACATCCACAATACATTTAGTTCCCCGTGTCTCTCACCCCCAAGCTGTCAATCGCTCAGCTACATTGAAGAAGACAAATTTATGTATAAGTATTGGGTTGCCCAAAAAGTAATTGTCGGTAATATAGTAGTAATATAGTCGGCGTTGACAAAATTTTTCAACGGCTTGTGACTCTGTAATTGCATTCTTTCTTCTGTCAGTTATCAGCTGTTACTTTTAGCTTCCTTTAGAAAAAAGTGCGCGAAATTTGGTTTACATTTGTTTGTTTGGCGTCAATTTTAAAATGGGTACAACATGTATTGAAAGAAATTCATTTAACAAACCGAATCAACGCTTGTGATATGCACCTTAAACGCAATGAATTTGATCCGTTTTTAAAACGAATCATAACTGGAGATGAAAAATGAATTGTTTACAACAACGTTAGTCGAAAACGATCATGGTCCAAGCATGGTGAACCAGCTCAAACCACTTCAAAGGCTGATATCCACCAAAAGAAGGTTATGCTGTCTGTTTGGTGGGATTGGAATGGTGTGGTATATTTTGAGCTGCTTCCAAGGAACCAAACGATTAATTCGGATGTTAACTGTCAACAATTGGACAAATTGAATACAGCCATCAAGGAGAAGCGACCAGAATTGGTCAATCGTAAAGATGTCATATTCCACCAGGACAACGCTAGACCGCACACGTCTTTGGTCACTCGCCAAAAACTGAGTGAGCTTGGCTGGGAACTTTTGATGCCCTGACCTCAGACTACCATTTATTTCGATCTTTGCAGAACTCCTTAAATGGTAAAACTTTCGGCAATGATGAGGCTATTAAATCGCACTTGGTTCAGTTTTTTGCAGAGAAAGGCCAGAAGTTCTATGAGCGTGGAATACTAAATTTGCCAGGAAGATGGCAAAATGTTATCGAACAAAATGGCAATTATATATTTGATTAAAGTTCATTCTAAGTTTTATTAAAAATGCATTTACTTTCTTTTAAAAAATCCGCCCAAAAATAAAACTTTACTTTTTGCCGCAGTTGACAGTTGAACCAGGGACCTTCTGTTCTGTTTTGTTTGAATTTGACACTATTTTCCACATTCAATATTTGCTAATAACACAAAATCAATATATTTTCTAACTCTTTTTCATAAAAGATGTTCAAGCTTTTTTGTTTACGTTAGGCATGCTTTTTTGGACGCAATGTCTCACCATTAGGATTAAATTTATTAGATTGTTCTTAGTTTCAAGCACGTTTTTGTGAATTCCATAAATTGTAGTTATATTGCACTAACAATACAAAAAAAATATAAATTTTTTTTTTAGTAGTTCAGAGAAGGTACCGTCAACGATGAGATGCTTTTACCCATGTTAAGTAAAGTTCTCGCTTTTTCTCAAAATAATCGTTAAACTCTTCCGAAGTTGTAAGCTATTTTATGTATACTCATTAGTAGTTAGTTTTAATTAAACAAAGTTAATTTTCAAACTGCTTCAGAATGTTTGTTTAATAATGAACAAATATCATGAAATAACTTGTACTATGTAATTGACTTATAGTTACAATAAGCATTTTTCGGATTGCAAATATGACTGCGGTATTTGCAAACGTATAACTTTTGTTTTGGCTCTGCTATTTTAACTAACAACATCTGTTGTTTCAATCATGAAAGCTGAACCGACAATCCACATTGCAACGATAGCAAACAAATCGTTCTGCTATTAGAGCATAAATTCTTTCTGCTGACTGTTAGTAGTCAATTTTGCTTTTATTGCATCAGTATTTCTGCAATTTCAGAACAGCAGGCAGGCAGACTGCTGAAAAGTCAATTGTTTGCTAAAAATGACTGCTGTTTATTTATGATGGGTTTGCAGAAGAAATAAAATGAAAAAGAAGATTTTTGGAAAGCAAAAATGATTGATGTTATCCTTTTGTTGTAGTTTATTGTGCATGCCGTTTGAGTTCAGGCGCCTGTGCGCGACGTTGTAATACAGTAAAAGGGGTCATCGTTATCATAAACAATACACAGCACACATGCGTCATAAGCAGCTAGTAGGTATGAAGCACTTATGCGCCATTTCCCTGTTTAAAATGCCTTTGCACTGTTGTTGCTTTACTTTACTGAACACTAGAGATGGATTGTTGTTGTTGTGTTAAAAAGCAAAACCGTCAGAACAACCAAACAAATAGTATTCCTCGCAGAAAAGGAAAGTAAGAAGGGACAATACGTATACAGATTTAAGTATGTTACTTGAATGAGATATTGACCAGTGGCACAATGGAGATTTGTGTTTCAGTGGCTATTTACATTCCGTATAGAATTTTTTACATAAAATCTATATACGTAGAAATGAGCTATAAATCCAGTGGCCTCGACAGTGTGGGCATTAGTAGAGCAATAAATTGACGAGAGATTTTGTGCCACCTTTCGAAATGTATTGTATATGGGTACACTCATTGAAAAAAGTTTGCTGAAAATAGTAAACACTGCTGACTATTAGTTGTTGTTGTAGCCCCATTTTCATGTGGAGTGGCGATCCTCGTAAAGCTCCTGCACGTTCAGGTCCCAAGGACCGATCGCCGCAGGAACTGGGTGGCCATTGGTTGTTTAAGGCACCAACAACCCGCCTTGTCATATCGAGCATCATAGACACTCACTGAGATTCTCCGCTTGATACCGCTGATTGTCCGCGACTGCCATAGCAGCTATTCCGTATTGAGCAGGCTTACTGCTGAAAAGTCTGTTGTTGATGAAGAGGATGTTAGAAGAAAAAAAATACAAATGTAAATGTGTGTCTCAGTGGATATTTATAATCTCAGTGGATCTTTATAATCACCAATTTAGATACAAGAGCAATAACAAAAACTGCAAGTGAGCACATCCACAATTCGAAATGTATACCAATGAATGGAGCAGGTAGCTTTTTATAAAAATATTCCGCAAATTTAAATAGTCTCTTCGAACAAAATTTCTAAAAAAAATTTCAAAAGTATTCAAAACAAGTAACAGGCAAACATAAAAAATAGCACACATTTTTTCAGCAGATTTTTGTACTTAAAGCAGCATATTTCACTTGCAGGTTTTGCGGACCGAAATATTTGCTAATACAGCAGCACTATGATTGCTGAAACACCAGTTATGTCTGTTTTCTAATTTTAAGCAGGCAAAGAATGCTGTTTTAGAAAACATTTTTGGTGTTTTGAGTAACAAATTTGGTTCAGTATTCAAAGGATCTATTGATCACGTAATTTGTTTTATTAACATTCTTCAAATAAATATCTTTTGTTTCTCTCTCCAGACGAACCTAATGATCGGAAATTCTTTGCAATGGAAAAGGAAAGCCAGAGATCACAACACACCAAGCACTATGGAATGCGTTTCATCTTTTCTTCCAACATAATTTATGATGGTCATTAGCTCGACTCCCTTTGTTAAAAATGCAGAAAGCAATTACCGGCCGTAAAATGCAAACATAAAAAATAGCATAAAATTAAAACCAAAAAATGTTTCAGATTTTTTTTTAATATTTTAGCAGATTTTTGTATTTAAAACAGCAGATTTTGTTAGCTGAAATTGCTGTACGAAATATTTGCTAAAACAGCACCAATACGTTTGCTGAAACACCAGCACTATGTTTGCTGAAACGGGAGTCATGTCTGCTTTCCCTTTTTCAGCAAACAAAAACGGTTGTTTTAGCAAACATTTTTGCTATTTTGAATATCAAATTTGGTTAAGTGTACACTACGCACTGCATTGGGAGCCACCGTAGTGCATAGGTAAGCATGCCCGCCTTTCGTGCGCAAACATCAGCGTTAAACCAGATTTTCTGGCCGATTATTAATGAAACATCAGGCAGTGCAATGACAGAAATCTCAATGCAGCCTAACGAACAGCTCATTTTTTAAGATTTGGGGGACTAGGATAGGCAAAGATCCTAATATTGCAACATCAGGCAGTGCAGCACGGGAAACTTAATACATCCTAACGAACAGGGACCCGATAACGAAACCATTACCGACATTATGACGATTTGTAAGACTAGGATAGCCAAAGAACCTAACACTGAAATATCAGACAGTGCAGTGACAGAAAACCCAATGCAGCCTAAAGAACAGGAGCAGACAACAGCGGGCCAAGCCCTGGCAGAATTCTTGAATACTAACGACCTAATAACGTGGTATTACCAATATTAGTAATACCGATACCTTTGTTAATAGGATTAGGAAGGAAGTTTTAAATGTGACAATATGTTCAGAAAAGCACGGCCAGCGCCCGTAATAAATTGAAAAACAACTGTACAAAATTCGAAAGACTACTCAGAAGAAGACTTGGTCAAGATAGTTTAGATTTTCCAAGCATACAAAGACATTGACGAAAATTTCAAGAGGATTACGACTGCACTGATGGGTCCTTCAAAGATAGTTGTTCTCTGCGGGAAAAGAAATCAGCCCAAGAAAAACCCTGGATGAACCGGGAAGATTCGCAATATTGGGAATGAGGTCTGCAGACTTTATAATAGAGCGCATCGTAAAAAAGTGGAAGTTTATTAACAGGGCTCACGGAATACAATAAGATTATCAGAGCGGCAAAATGTGCCTTCCGGAAGCTTTTCTGCTAACAGGTCGATAGAGTTAATGACGCCGCCAAGATGAAGAATTTTCTCTCAAAAACCCATGTCCAAACTGAAACGTTAGTAGACGACATGGGTGTGAGCGCAGAAACAACGGAGGACGTGTTGAGGCTTTTGATAAAAACGTATTTTTCACAGGATACGACGGGACTCACGGAGACATCGGAATCTTGGAATAATGAGGTTGATCGAAGGCTTATCATTACAGAATTTATGGTGAAGGAATCCTTGAGGTGCTTCAAAGCACTTAAGTCACCCTTAAGTAACATTTCCGGCGCTATCACAGAAGGAGGCAGACTATTTGGCGACCCACATGGTCAATATTTTCACAGCGTGCCTACGACTTGCGTATACTTCGAAAGCCTGGCAAAAGGCAAGGGTTGTATTTATACCTAAGACCAGCAAGGCGAGTTATGCGACACTAAAGGCCTTGAGCCTATAAGCCTTACGTCCTTTCCAGTAGAATATCGAGCAAATTGCTCATAAACAAACAGCATACCTATGTCAAGGGAAGGTCGGTTGAGACTGCCCTGCATGAGGTTGGGCATTAATTAGAAGAATCCTTCGATACCAAGGCGTACACATTGGCGGTATGTATTGACATCGAGGGGGCTTTTAACAATGTTCGGACCGACACATTGATTCAATCCTTAGACCAGTACCGGTTGAACCGGGTACTTAGAGACTGGATAAACCATATGCTAAGGAACAAGTGGATAAATTGTGTGTCCCATTACATAAATATCAGGATTCACTAATAGAAGGTTAGGTCACATGCAAAAACACAAAGTGGATAGGCCCCATAAACATCATTAAGGATGTCAAATCTGACGATTGAAAATGTCATCATATAGGAGAAAACGTAAACAAAGAATGAATGTAAAAAGAGAACAAGTTGACATCCTCAATGCCAAGTACTGCCAAATATTAAAAAAAAAGTATATCGGCTGATCGCTTGGCTTAACCTTATTCAGTGAATCCTGCATAAATATAAGGGAGAAACTGGGACGGGGCACGCCACTGCTATGGGTGACCACTATAAATAACCTATTAGGCATGCTGTCTGAGGAGGGATTTGAACTCGTCTGCGTAGCAGGTAAGGATCCGAACCAGCTATGGGCTACTGGGCTAGACCCAGGGGTTTCAATGTTAACTTTCTCGTCAACAGACTGAAATCTGTTTGTTGGCGAGAAAGACGAAGTTGGGCCAATTTAACACACCACGTTTCCTCAATAGAACGATATATATATCTGACATTGTGAAATACTTAGAAGTAATCTTGAATAGGAAACTGAATTGAAAGTGTCACATTCAAGAGCATACCGAGAAGCTTCACAGTTGCTGGGCACTATGTAGACGGGCCGTAGGCTCAAAATGGGGGCTGAATCCGAGGGTAGTCCACTGGCTCTACAGAAGCGTGATTAGACCAATACTTACTTACGCCTCTGTAGTTTGGTGGACTGCGGTGGAGAAAAAGGAAAACGTGTAGACGGAGCGATGAGGACCACACCCACTACGGCACGGGAGACTATTATAGATATCTGACCCATTGACATAGAGATTGAGTGTGAGGCAGCCTCTGCGGCTATAAGACTTAAGGCGATGGGAGGATGGATAGAGGATAAGAGCAGGTCACACCATCGCGGTATAATCAAGGCGACGATAGGAAACGTGGAAGGAATGGAAGAGGTTTCAGAGGACAGTCTTCAATAAACTTGGTTAATCCGAAGGCTTTCGGGGCGAAACAATCCGAGTTAAGGACGTGGGCGACGAACGCATGTAACACTGTGGAACAGAGAAATGGTCAGTAGGACGACGAAAATCCTATGGGGAGATTCGGATCTCGAAAAGCCGAGGCTAACTGAAAGGAAATAAAAAGAAGGTATATAGCCTTCGGTATCATAACGGGATATATATTGGGTTGCCCAAAAAGTAATTGCGGATTTTTTAAAAGAAAGTAAATGCTTTTTTAATAAAACTTAGAATGAACTTTAATCACATATACTTTTTTTACACTTTTTTTCTAAAGCAAGTTAAAAGTAACAGCTGATAACTGACAGAAGAAAGAATGCAATTACAGAGTCACAAGCTGTGAAAAAATTTGTCAACGCCGACTATATGAAAAATCGGCAATTACTTTTTGGGCAACCCAATAGGACTACGAGCCCACTCATGTAAAATAGGTGTGGCAAGTGATAGCATGTGGGAAGATAATGGGACGTTGGAGCATTTCTTATGTCATTGCCCGGCTTTCGCCGTTAACATAGACCGGCACTAAGGTGGGGACACAATACCAGACATGAACCGACTTAGAGCGTGGCATAGATTTTGTTAGTAGCACTGAATTATTGACTTAGATTTTCTTTTTCAAAATTACTTTTTAGTATTGAGAGCGTAAAACAAGCAGATTACTGGCTTAGGTGTATGTCCACGGTGGCATTGGGCGGATCAATATTCGCACCCTCTTTTCAACCCAACCTATAGCAGATAACCCATAGCAGATAAAACGATTTCCAATAGGGTTTTGACAACTTTGAATTTAATTGGGAAATGCACTGTTAAACAAATCATTGAACTGTCACTGTCAATTTATTAGTAAACTCAACATTTTCATCGTCGTAAAATACACGAACGAACAACGTCTGCAAATCAGTTCCTTAATGGAATGTTCATGGGCAATTTTGCATTTGCAAGTTTGATGAACGTGTCGCCTCAAGAAATGTCCCAGTCTATTTGCCGCCTTGGTTGTTTGATTTGGCGCTTCTGGACTATTTTCTTTGGGCGACGTTGGCAGAGATCAGAGCCAACACTGAACGGGAAATAGCGACCGTTTCGGTTGGAATGTGTGGCCGAATCTTCGAAAATTGGGTCGAAGGTATTGACAGATACAAACGTGCTATCGGTGGCCAAATAAATGAAGTTTTGAAAAATCTCAAAAGGTTTTCATTTTATCAAGTCCTTATTGGAAAACCGGATATATCGTTACACGGTACGGACGTTGATGTGTCTAATAAAACTTACTCAGGATATGTAAGGGTCTAAGACAACTGATTGCACCAAATTTCAGCTAAATTGAGTAATAAATGAGTTAAAGTACGGATGTCGTGGATGGTAACAAAACTCACTTCGCTAGATTTCAGCGAAATCTGGTAATAAATGCGCTTTTGGACCTAAGACCTTCAATCGGGATCGATATATATGGCAGCTATATCCAAATATAGGCTGATTTCCTCCATACACCGTACGGATGCCGGGTCTTAATACAACTCGAAAATTTCGTTGACAATAACCCCTATATTGGCATGTAATACAGTCAGGACAATATGAGCGTCAAATCAAAGTCATTTTGGAAATATACGAATCTGACATCCAAATTTGAGCCAAGTATTTGTGCATAATACCTTAAAACGGAAGAAGGTCGATATGGCCCAATAAAGCCCTACTTCGAACTTAAACTGCCCATTGGCAAAAAAAAATCTGTGCAAAATTTCAGCTTGTTATATTAATCGACGGACATGGCTAAATCGTCTTGGATTTTTACAACTTAAGGTACGTTCAGATTTGTCAAATATTTGACCCAGCTTGTTTAATCATTTTCACACAAAATATGTCAAATTCGTTTATTCTTGATTTTTTATTCACACTGCAAATTGCAAATTTTGCCCATGAACATTCCACTAAGGAACAGGGGGAAAAAGGGGAAAGGGGAGCATTAGGAGTGGAAAACCACCGCTGAAATTTTTTTTTTGATGGCCTCGCCAGGATTCGAACCCAGGCGTTCAGCGTAAAAGGCGGACATGCTATTCCGCTATGAACATGCCACTCTGCGCTACGGTGGCCTCCAATAGAGTCATTATTTTGAAACGTTTTGTTTGTCCAAAAACAAAACCAATAACGTTAATCATAAGTTCAAAAAATGCCTTTTATTTGCCCTACTTTCGATTGCATGTCAAATTTGTGCTTCCTTGTTTGATTGAACAAAAAAATTGTAATACCAAACAAGTTAAAGTGTGCTAAGTTCGGCCGAGCCGAATCTTGGGAAACCACCAACATGGATTCCGCTAAAAATTTATACAAAATAAATTAAGTTGAAAAGCATAATTTTATTCTACACACCAAACTTCTGTCAATCCAGCAAAAATTAAAGCTTTTAGGAACCGGAACAGGATAATCGAGAGACCGGATAACATGGGAGCTTTACCAGGTTATATACCAGGTTATTGGACAGTACTTGAAGCAGTTGTTTGAAGTCATAACAGAACACTGTATGCGATGTTAAATCGGTCCAAATCGATTTGGGCCGTACTTAGCACAGTGTTGAAAGTCATAACAGAATACTATTTCGGCTTGTAAGGGCTCAAGAACTCAAATCGTGAAATCGGTCTATATGTGCACAGTTGTTGGACGTCAAAACAGAACACTTTGTGCAAATTTTCAGCCAAATCGCTCAAAAATTTCGGCTCAAGAAGTCAAATCAGGATATCGGTTTATATGGGAGCTATATTCAAATCTGAACCGATATGGTCCATTTCCAATCCCCAACCACCTACATCAATGTTAAGCATCTGTGCAAAATTTCAAGCTGCTAGCTTTACGCGTTCGACCGCTATCGCTAATTCGACAGACGGACGAACGAACGTGGGACGATCGGATGATCAAGAATATATGTACTTTGCGGGGTCTTAGATCAATATTTCGAGGTGTTACAAACGGAATGAGTAGATTAGTATACCCCCATCCTATGGTTGTGGGTATAAAAAGGCTTTTATTTGAAAAATGTTTCATCGGTGGTTATCTCCTCTTAATGCAGCAGCACTCTTTGATATATTAGAAATTTGTATTGAAATGGGTAAATTCGCATTTGCAGTACCATTCCATCAAAACTTTTTTTTACAATTTACAAATCCCAAATCTGTAGACTAACCACAACGATTTAATTGAACATTTTAAATAAGCCTTATTCCATGCATCGCCTAGTATGTGTGGCATTCGAATTGAAAACTCAAATTCTAATCGTATAAATTAATTAACAAACTCATTTGCTAACTTTCAGACTAACCCTCGTCTTTGGTTATATTTTTCAAAATAATTTATTATAATCTGCATGCTATTTTTCACATGTATTCATTACATAAACATTGCATGAGCATTATCGCGCTACTTAAACCATTGGAACGTTGACTCTTGTGCCTCGCCAAACCGATTAAGTCCAATTGAAAGAGTTGATTAGAAACCAACGCCAAAAATAGCATATTTTTAATAACTGGTAACAATTATAACAAGAACAATTTACAGTAAGACAATTTGGATGACTTACTTACTTTTTGAAAAATAGGACATAGTCTATTTTACAAAATATTGTTTTATGTATGTTAGTTTTTAATTTTACATGTAAAAAGGTCGTTCCAACAAACACACAGCCCAAATGTACAAATGAATTAAATGGAACTAACAGCAACAATGGATGTGTGTGTAGGATTTCAATTATTATTGCAAATTATAGTGTTTTGGAGTGATAAACTTTAACATACGATGATTAAGTTCTTTGTTGTGTTAAACAACCATAACTTTTGATTATATTTGCTTAATTGTAATGTACAACTTAGTAAAAAAAATTGTGTTAAATAATTTCCCTCAATGAAACGTTCTTTTAAAAGCAATATTCAACAACATTTTCATCACTCCACTTCAGCATAGAGTGGATTTACAGAAGGCCACCATAGCGCAGAGGTTAGCTGGTCCGTCTATGACGCCTAACGCCTGGGTTCAAATCCTGGCGAGACCATCAGAACATTTTTTTAGCGTGTTGCCTCCTAATGCTGGCAACATTTGTGAGGTACTATGCCATGTAAAATTTTTCTCCAAAGAGGTGTCGTACTTATGCACGCCGTTCGGACTCGGCTATAAAAAGGAGGCCCCTTATCATTTAGCTTAAAGTTTGTCCTGTTCCTTTGTGAAATGTTCATGGTCAAAATTTGCATTTTTGGAGGGTTTACATTTTATTCCGTTTGTAACACCTCGAACTATTGTTCTAATACCCCATAATGCTTATATTCTTGATCATCATGACATTTTAATTCGATGTTTCCATGTCCGTCCGTCTGTCGAAAGCACGCTGACTTTTGAACGAGTAAAGCTAATCGCTCGAAATTTTGCACAAATACTTCTCATTGATGTAGGTCGGTTGGAATTGTAAACGACCAAATATATATAGATCTCACAGAAACCGATCTTCCGATTATACTTCTTGAGCCTCTAGAAATCCGATTTCTTATGACCTCCAACATCTGTGTCAAGTATAATTCGAATAGTTTCAAAGAAAGACAAAAGGTCTATGTCAAGTTAGATCTAAATCGGTCCATAGCTTAATATAGCCCCCATATAAACCGATTTCTCGCTTTGATTGTGATCACCTTATAAAAAGTATACTGATTGAATTTGCCAATACCGGCTGGTATTATTTTATTCGCGTTATTGTCTAATTTTTTTAATACCATTTGGTATCAATTTAAGAAGACGAAGGAGGCTATTAAGAATTGATGGCGTCAAATTTGTTTTCTTTTCACCGCGTCAAAAGTGTTATTTAGCTTTGAATTTAAAGTAATGATGCCATTATAAAATATATATTTTAATACAATTAGTGTGCGTGAAAACGTGTTCAAATAGTCGACAGCGGCGAAAATGACAATAGTACAAACTCTAAGGTTGTTATCTTTATCAACATAATGAAGTCTCTTGCGTGTTAAACGATGCTGTGTTGGTGTATTCATATAAAAACCACTTCTGGGAATCAATGGATATGAAATCAATTGCTGAATACAAAGAATCGAGGTGTACCATTACATTTGTAATTATTTAATACCAAATACGTAGACGACATATTTTGTGTATTGCAAAGAACGGAAGTGGAAAATACTCTACAAGTTCTTAATTCCTTCCACTAACAAGTCCAGTTCACAATGGAATGTGAATCAAACAACAAATTGCGCTATCTTGGCACTGTCGTCCACCGCCATCAAAATAAGTTAAAATTAAATTGGCATCAAAAAGATACAGCAACTGGTAGACTCATAAATTATCATTCTAATCATCCGAGAAGAATAAAAATAAATACGGCTAATAATTTCATCGACAGAGTACTAAAAATCAGTGACAAAATCAGTGATATCACCAAGAAAATGAAAGGAAAATTCAAGAAATACTTCGAATTAATGACTTCTCAAACAACACTATTTAGGACCTTATAAAATTCGTCAAGAATAGAAAAGAGAACAACGAAATGGAACCAACACCAAAAATCTCCAAGAAAACGACTTATTTGCCAGGGTTTTCGAAAAGGCTTACCAGTTCTAATATATACAACAGGGGAAAATAACAGCTTGCCTTAAAAAGTCACAACACATTAAATAGTCTATTCAGCAGGACTAAATCAAAAATGAAAAAGGAGGATAAATCAAATGTAATTTTTAAGATTAAATGTAATAGGGATGAACCAAATTTATGTCCAATGACATATTATATAGAACAACCAAAACGAAATTAAAAAACAGTTTTTCATCTCACAAATCTGACCAGACTCAAAAACTGCACTAGCATTACATTGCACTTTAACAGAGCATACACCAAATTTTAAAGACGTAGACATACTAGCAAAAGAATCCAATCAGAAAAGACGATTTACTTTAGAATTGTTACACTTCTACAAACAAACGCATGAACTTCAAGAACGACACAGACCATTGTATACAAATTTATCGGAATTTGGTGCAAAAATACAGACAAAAATGAGAGAGCTTTAATCAAACTTGTGCGCTGTAAAGGAAAAGTCGATTGTTTCGGTTCAAAATGTAATTATTTTCAAATCTACAAATGCTTTTTTTTATTTTTGTAATATGATACCAGCGGTGATCGAAATATTGGTGAAAATGACAAATAAAACAATTGAATAAAACACCAACACCTGTTTTTGTAAATTGTACGATGACCTCGAGCCAAACCAAGAAGACAAAGTTATTATTTAATACTAATAACATAAATAATCGAAATAAAATAAGAATGAAGTTATTTTCAATGGTTTTTCGGTTTGGTTATTAGGGAGTGAAATATTCAATAACGGGTTGGTACTAAAACAGCAACAGATAAGTATTGAAACCAATACTAGTTCGGTAATAAAGCTAGTATCAAACGGTATTATTCATTTTATATTTCATCCATACCATCCGTTATTGCTTAGTTACCATATGGCATGGTACTGAAATGAGCACGTTTGGTAACAACTTTTTCAATATATTTATAAATACTAGCTGGACAAGGCCCGCTCCGCTGTGCCTTCTTCGCCCATCCATCTCCGAGATCTGGCCCATTTGAAAATTTTGGTTTTTGGTGATGGGTTGGATATGTCCAGTTTGAGGGGTAAGTAGGGTGGGGCGGCCACCCACACACTTAGCCCTGAAAATATATCAGCATCGTGCTCTACTGTTAAATTACTTTTATTTGAGCCGCAATTCCAATTGGTTTAGGGGGAGTATATGGGGTGAGACGACCCCAAACACTTGGCCCCTTATTGCCATAGTAGGCCAACATGCTGGTTTAAAGTATGTTGATCGGCCTTCATTTATTATTTTAAATCCTTTTTTGGTAGGTGATTGCCCTCTGACACGTCCTTTCATTTGAATACAATATATTCGCGGTCGTCCTACATGACAGTTTGGAGTTGTTTTTATTGGGAGGAGGGTCGGTCCCCCTCACGCTAAGACACAAAAGACAATTTATTTGAGTCCTTTAATGTCGAGATCTACATGTAATGCTGAACGGCAGGACGTGACCCAGACACTTGAATCCTTATATCAAAATTAGATTCGAACTCGACTGCCAAAGACCTTTCGTTTAATTCCCATATATTCCCGATCGAACTACACCTCTTATTGAAGCGTATTAAGTGGTCCCAGACTCTGACCCAAATGTGTAAATCAGATTCGTAGTCAACTCTCAAAAACCTTTCATTTTATACCCATTTTGTGACGTTGGACATTCATGCCCGTTCCCTCAGGCACCAAGAAATACATTTTTATGTCAGATTTGTACTCTACTTTCAAATATCTTTCATTTGACACCCATATTGCCCAAAGCGATAAAGGTGTACTGTTGGTTGTTTTTTTTTTTTTTTTTTTTGAAGTGGGGAACCCCCAACACTTAGGGTGACATTTAAGTGCCAAGTAGATACTCGACTCTTAAATACCTCTCATTTGATACCCATATTGCCCAAAGCGGTAAAAGTGTCCTGTTGGGTGGTGCTTTTGTGGGTGGGAGACCCCCGACACTTAGGGTGAAATTTTCATACCAAGTTCGTACTCTACTCTTAAATACCTTTCATTTAATACCCATATTTTCCCAGTAGGCAAACATGTCCGTTGAGGTGGGTTTTGAGATGGGGCGCCCCCCAGGCTAGTTCACCCCAAAATTTTATACCAATTTCGTGTTTTTGGGGTACCATGAGGTGGGATGGAAAATTTCGCTCAAATTGGTTCACGCATCTCCGAGATCTGTTGTTTTTGGAAATTGGGGTAAGGGAGATGGTCCTTCGGTCTATACGGAACAGAAAAACAAACAAACAAAGCGCAACAATTTCATTTTTATGTAATAGAAGATTTATGGTCGAATCCAACCCATGATATCCACCAGATGCTTTAGCTTGCGCAACTGTGCTATGACAATGGACAAACATTGTCTAAGAGTATCCGACTTCAGATTGTCACTATAACCCTACTTATTGTACACCTAAAATCCGAACCTAGCAAAAATCTGGAGTCAAGTTAACTGGGGGAACCCCCCACTGACAAATAATACAGTCAGAAAAACATCAAAGACATTTGAAAATAGAATACTAATCTGACACTCAAAGTTGGGCCAAGTGGTTGACCAAAAACTTCCAAAGCGTACATGTTTCGCGATCGGAACAATACGGAGCTCAAATAAGTTATATATGACAGTATAGTCCGAAGCTGACATCTCAATTTCGGACCAAGTAACTGCGATTCCGCCTACATCCAAAACACCCCAATTGGATATATTTATATCTCAACAAGGACTTTATAGAACTTAAGTAAAACCCACTTGGGAATACAGTACGAATCTCAAATTTTAGTTTGGGGGAGTCAAATTCCTGGAAGAAACCATTCAACCTTTATAATAGGGGAATGTGGAAACGGACTATAAATCTTATATCCAAATAAAAGTAAAGTGAACCGCGGGATCGCAATTATCGGACCTAAACCCTATTAAAAACCTTTGGGGCGTTAAAGAAGAAAAGATTTCACATTTTCTTTATGGCTTTTACACGATTTTTTTAAATTTTGTAATCAATTTGTTCTCTTCTTTAGTTGTGTGAAATCCGCGAATATTAGGGTTAATGATATAATTTACGAAACGAATATTGCAATAAAGCATGTGAATGAGTATTAAACATTTCTTTTCTCTGCTTTTAGGTTTTAAGTTACAAATAAAAGACAATTCATGATTAATTACAACGTTTTGATAAGTGGCCCTATTATTTTTTCCAAGTGAATTCACCGAAAAAGTTAACGAGCATCTGTTAATTAAATAAGGTTTAATATCATATTTAAGGCCACCGATCAAAAATTAGAAGGTCTACGAATAATTAGGTCCAGTCTTTTACTGAGGTAACCATGTTTCTCACTATTTTAGTTCAATGCCACCACTGTATATAGGAGCTAAATATTCAACTAAAGGAATTTTGATAAATTTTACTACAAATGTCAACTGTCATAAGATAATATACGTAAATTTGTCTGAGGATCGGCTGAAAAAGGAACATATTATTGTAATATTATTTAAAGTCGGACAAACATAAATATGCGAGCTATATCTAAATATGTACTGATTTCAACTAATATCCGTACACATAGTCAAAATCCGTACACAAGTCAAAGATGAAATTGTGCAAAATTTTGAGAAGATCGGTTGTTAAATGAGATAACAAAAGCTCTGGAGTGAAAATCGGGCAATAAATATGTATGTGAGCTATATCAAAATCTGAACCGATTTCGACCATAGTCCAGGAGCCGAATTTACGCTTACATGGACATTCAAAATCTCTCTATTGTGAATTATGCATTTCATTATTGAACGAAGATTTTTGAAATTTAAGATCGCAAATGTTTAAATCGATCATAATTCGTAAAAATTTAACATTAAATAAAAAAAAATTTATATTAAAATGTCTATAAAAGTGGTATAACATCCATTAAATACGAGTGGAAGTTTCATTAGATACGAAAGCACAATCCAACACTTATGCGGTAATTCGGCCCCGGATATATTGTGGTAGTCATACAGAAAATTGTTGTGCAGAATTTGGAAAATATCGGTTGATGTATTCACTTGCAAAGGATCTAGCAGGAGAAATTAGCGATACATGTACGAGGCTGCTTTATAAGGTTCTGGCCTAATAATGAAAATGCAAAAATTTGTCATCAAAAATGATTTTATTGTTTTTCAAAGTATTCTCCAGCATTATTTATTCACTTTTGCATGCGCTCAAACCAATTGTCGAAGCACTCTTTTCACTCCGATTGAGACACCTTCAAAATCGGGTTCATCGGCCGTTTTTGGACGACTTTCACGGTTTTTCGACGACGACGACAACCAGTTTTTCATAGTGCCATAAGGTGGTGCCACCGTAGCGAAGAGGTTACCATGTCCGCCTATGACGCTGAACGCCTGGGTTCGAATCCAGGCAAGACCATTAGAAAAAAATTTCAGCGGTGGTTTTCCCCTCCTAATGCTGGCAACATTTGTGAGATACTATGCCATGTAAAACTTCTCTCCAAAGAGGTGTCGCACTGCGGCATGCCGTTCGAACTCGGCTATAAAAAAGAGGCCTTGAGGCATTGAGCTTAAAACTTAAAACTTAAACCTGTTCCTTAGTGGAATGTTCATCGGCAAAATTTGTATTTGTTTTTTTTTTGTATAAGTCTGTGCTTCATCGTTGTACAAAGATTTAAGTTTGTCATTGTACTCTTGTCATGATAATCCACGTCGAAAGATCACAAGTTAATAAAATTTTTTTGCCAGAATAATTTTGGCAAATGATGGTCGAAAATGAAAATGTTCTGACTACGATTATACAATTAAATTTCAATCTTTCGAATGAAAATTTCAAATTGTGCCTAGTATATGTTGCCAGTTAGGTTTGTCAAACGGGCTTTTATCGATCTGTGAATCCAAATGCCACGAAAAAGGATTACGCACCGTATACATTGGACCCTCAGATGGTTGATAAAGCTCCTATGCCAATTATCTTGGAGACTTTTGGTAATAAGATATCAATTTACCGCTTATTATTTTTACGACTTTTTCATTACCGGTTGATGTTTGGTCTTAACGCTCTATGGAAAGTTCCAGGAAACTATTTATGGTGCTAATTATTCTTCTATACTGAATCTAGAGTTTTGAAAAAGGTATGTTCTAAGACTATTAAGCTTAAGACTATTAAGCTTAGATCGTCGATTTGAGATGATAGTGGACCAGGAATTTGTATGATGTTCGCATGGACAGTCTAAGACTTTCGTTAAGTAGCTAGTTGATAATGCTAAGAATCAGGTAAGACCAAGGCCAGCATTATCTTAGATACCTTGTTTTAAGAGATTATCTAGGAGGGAAGAGAGGTCGGCCGTTTTGATTGGTGTTTTTAATCGTTTCCTTTAGAGCGAGTTATAATTGTCAATAGCGATAATATTGAATTCCTCGCAATTGCAAAATATTGCCAAATTGACACCGCTGTCCGGTTCTCTGGTGAAATGGGTGCCTGAGTAATTGATGTACTCTTGCGAATAGTTTCTGTAGGATAATAGAGCATTTTATTGTACAATATGTCCAACAGTTAGAGCCTCCTTGCAATCCTCCCTTTTTAACTCTGAGTAATTACGTTTGAAGAATTAGAAACTTCAAGAAATCGGGTGAAATTCGGATTATTGCAAATATTAATAGTAAGAGCTCAATATTATGTTCAACTTAATAGTAATTAAAAACTGTATATGAACAAGTAAAAGCGTGCTATGTTCGGTCGAGCCGAATCTTATATACCATCCACCATGGATTAAATTTGTCATGTTCTTTGTCCGGTATCTCTTTATAGGCAAACAAAGACATTATCCTTTCTGTGAATGAATTGCTCAATAATAGCAATTCAGGAGCTATATCAGATGGTGGATTTAAGTCATAATTGGTTTGGATGTCGAAGTATATATATATATATATATATATATATATATATATATATATATATATATATATATATATATATATATATATATAAGAATCGGATAAGAATTGCGCCCTATGAGGGCAATAGAATTAATTGGCCGATTCAGATCATACTCGGCACTGATATTGGATATCAGAACCCAAGTCCTTGTGCCAAATTTCAGCTCAAGAAGCTATATCCAAATCTGAATCGATATGGCCCATTTTCAATCCCCAACGACCTACATCGATTAGAAGTATCTGTGCTAAATTTCAAGCGGATATCTTTATATGTTCGAACGCTATCGTGATTTCGACAGACGGGCGTCCATGGCTAGATCGGCTCAGAATGTCAAGACGATCAAGAATATATATAATTTATGAGGTCTCAGGAATGACGAAAATAGTATACCCCTTCCTAATTTAATATAGCCCCATAAAAATAAATTTTCTATCAAGCCTTGAAATAGGCATGGTGAATTTTGTGGCGATCAGCAAATTTCTGATGATTTTTCTAATGGTTTTTCTACATTACCCGTCATTCTTACGGAACTGTTACAATACTTCAGGCAGTATTTGTAGTACTTGACATTACATCAATAAGAAGTATCTTTGCAAACTTTCAAGCGGCTAGCTTTACGCGTTCGACCGCTATCATGATTTCCACAGACGGACGGACGGACATGGCTAGATTGACTTAGAATGTCAAGATAATCAAGAATGTCAATACTTTAGGGGGTCGTAGATCAGAGTTTTGAGGTGTTACAAAAGAAATTATTAGATTAGTTTGCATTTTTATATTTTCAGAATTCCATAACAATATCAATCAACCCAAATTAGATAACCCTTTCTATGAATATATGCACATTAAAGTTTATGTAGGAATAAAATCACAGCGCTCTACCAAGTTGAGTTGATCAAAGAACAAAATAGTTTTAATAACTTTTAAGACTTTGGAGGTCAAGGTTTAACAAGGTAAATTCGAATATGAGTGCGTATATCATGGAGAGTGGCAAGAATGTGCACAAGAGAAACACGATTTCACTCATGAAAAATCAACGTACAATGAACTCACCACAAATTAAATTAAGAGAATATCTATTAATTTAAGAAGGAAACACGTATGAATGAATTCAAAATTTTTTGGATTACGTTGAAAACAAACAAAAAAGAATAAACGACGCAAAATTCGTTAAATGCGCTTCACTAAAGCGTATGACAGATTTCTACGGAGTCATTTTTAAACTTATGGCTTGAAATTTGTCAGTTTCAGAATCTGTTTTTTCTTCTGCATCATACAGTTGAAGCTTAGTAATATCCAAGTCCATAAACTAGGTTTTGAGATAACAATATAAACTATACTATTATTCATTTTATCCCCGATATACCCTAATGAAATTTACAGTATTTATTGCTTACTCATTCTGCAATGTTAAACTTGTGATGCAAAATATGAACAATATTTGTACATACACAAATGTACATGTACATAACATAAATGACTTTAACGTCTTTGTTTTAAAATTTTAACATTTCTTTGTTATGTCTTTTTGTTGTTGCTATTTTATCGCTTGCAATAATTATTAAAGAAAATTAAAAATTTCCACACGTACTTTTGGCCAAGAATAAGTTTTTCAGATAAAAATAATTAAATTATTACTTCTACTTTTTGGGAATAGCGGAATCGTGATGAACGTTATTCAGAATATAACATTAAGTTAGAAAATAACAATCAGTTGAATGTTAATATGTTGACTCATTGCAATCGTTGTGGATGATGTATGTATATGAACTTTTGGAGGGTTTTCGAAATTCATAATACGGACATGAGAAAGATACGAACATATATATTAACACTAAAAGTAGTTAGATTAGCAATTTTTAGTTAAATTCTCAAAGAAAGTAGAAATCCAGTAGTTCAAAAACAAAAATTCGTGCTTTAATTATCTTATTAATCTGTCAATTTCTCGAAATACATTTCGCATATTTTACATTTTTATTTAGACTCAAAGTAACTCATTAACCAAAAAACACGTAAAAAGGCGTTAAGTTCGGCCGGGCCGAACTTTGGATACCCACCTCCTCGGTTATACCAACTTTCGACATAATCCGTTGAAAAATGTATAATTTATGCCCCCATAGCAGTTATACCGAAAAATGGTCTGATTGGACTCGGACATTGAGTTGTCTAATAAGTACAAGTCATTGTTAAATTTTGTGGAACAAAATTTTGGTAGCTATATTCAAATATAGACCGATCTGAACCATATACGACCCGGTTGTCGAAAAGGCTAACATAAGTCACTGTGTCAAATTTCAATGAAATCGGTTTATAAATGCTACTTTTATGGGGCCAAGACTTTAAATCGAGATATCGGTCTATATGGCAGCTATATACAAATCTGGAACGATTTGGGCCAAGTTGCAGTAAAAAGTCGAAGAGCCTAACACAACTCACTGTCCCAAACTTCGGCGACATCGGACAATAATTGCGCCTTTTATGGACCCACAACCTTAAATCGAGAGATCAGTCTATATGGCAGCTATATCAAAATCTGGACCGATCTGGGCAAAATTGCAGAAAGTTGTCAAAGAGCCTAACACAACACACTGTCCCAAATTTTGGCCACATCCGACAATAAATGCGCCTTTTATGGGCCCAGAAGCTTTAATCGAGATATCGGTCTATTTGGCAGCTATATCCAAATCTGGACCGATTTGTGCCATATTGCAGAAAGATCTCGAAGGGCATAACACAACCCACTGTCCTAAATTTCGGCGACATCAGACAATAAATGCGCCTTTTATGGACCCAAAACCTTAAATCAAGAGATCGGTCCATATGGTAGCTTTATCCAAATCTGAACCGATCTGGGCCAAATTGAAGAAGAATATCGCAGGTCCTTACCGTCTCACTGTTCCAAATTTCGGCGACATCGGACAATAAATGCGTCTTTCAATTATTGTCCGATCGGCCCAGAAGCTTAAATCGAGAGATCGGTCTATATGGCAGCTATATCCAAATCTGAACCGATCTGGGTCAAATTGAAGAGAAATGTCGACTGGCCTAACACAACTCACTGTCCCAAATTTTAGCAAAATCGGATAATAAATGTGGCTTTTATAGGCCTAAGACCCTAAATCGGCGGATCGGTCTATGTGGGGGCTATATCAAGATACAGTCCTGCTTATGGACAAAAAAGAATCTGTGCAAAGTTTCAACTTAATATCTCTATTTTTAATCACTGTAGTGTGATTTCAACAGACAGACGGATACGGCTAGATCGTCTTAGATTTTTACGCTGATTAAGGATATATATAATTAAGGATATTATAGGGTCGGAAATGGATATTTCGATGTGTTGCAAACAGAATGACAAAATGAATATACCCCCATCCTTTGTTTGTGGGTATAATAAAATAATACTTATTTTCTGTCGAAAAGCTAATGTGACGAGTGTTTTATTTAAATGTGACTGTTAATCACAACGAATTAAAAAACCAATGACAACGACATTCAGGATGAAAGGAAAACTAAAATCGGAACAGAGAACGTATACTAATAGAAAAACGACGCTGCAAAATCATGCACGATGCGTTGTTTGAAATATTGTTAACAAGCGTGAATGATTTTGTGAACACCCTTACATCAATATCAGCCTTACATCAATATTAAGTTTAATTGACATTGTATGTAGATAGCCGACTGTGGTGCAATGTTGTAAAGGGTTTGTAAACATTCAATGGGATGGATGGAAGACAGGTTCGATACTTAGCAGCACACAAAAAACTGCACTAGCATAGACGTTAGTCAATGTGAACGGATGGGGACGTTTCATTCACAAGAACTGTTGTTGGTTTTTGAACATTTGTGGTTGATATGATAACATCTATGTATTGATTTACTTTTATGAACAAATGTGATCACTTTGTCAACGCCATACTTGAGTTTTTCTCTGAGTGCACGATTGGAAGTAATATTTATCATACACTTTTTGATAAAAAAAAGTGTATGATAAATTTTTTCCTTTCATAATAATTAATAACAATAAAAATGGATCAAAGGTGCATGTTTCCACTGCTAAATTCGTGTAACTATTTTACATGGAAATTTAAGATGCAATTGCAATTAATTCTAGGGGATTTTTGGGACATCGTGGAAAAGGGTGTGCCGAATCCAGGAACACCAGAATCAATCAAGCAGGATGAAAAGGCTGGAGCAACGATTGCAAAATGTACGGAAAATTACATTTGCTGAGAAAATTGTATGATTTGAGCGCATGCAAATGTGTATAAATAATGATGATGGGGGATAATTTGAAAAACAATAAAACCATTTTTTTTTTGTTGTCACTAATATGCATGCATCGGGAATTTTTGAGGGAATTGTGTGGAAAGTTTATAACAAACTACAGCATATCTGCTGTGTTGGTTTTCCGCACTTGCAAGCAGAAGAGTTCCACTTAAACTTCATATTATTTTAAAGACTAGCGGATGTGAACCTCTGTACAATAGGTTAGGTTAGGTTTAAGTGGCAGTCTGCCATTAAACTCATTTAAACGTTTTTCTCCATTGTGATACCACAGGAACAGAAGAAGGAAAATGCCTTCTAGTTACTACCGTTGAGTTCTCAAAGAGTTGAGAACCTAAAGCGGAACTCCTTCTAACTGCTAGTGCGGGACACACACACAGATGGTGTTCTATAGTCTCTTCTTCCTCGATGTCCCTACAGCTTCTGCAAAAGTCGTTGCTGGCAACCTTCTGTCTGTCAGCATGTTTTCCAATTAGACAGTGACCTATCATGACGGACACAATGATTGAGACGTCTATTCTAGCCAATGACAGCAAAGCATTAGACCTCTTCAAGTCTAGATGAGGCCACATAGTTTTGGAATGCTCACAGCCCCCTCTTTGTGACCATCTATCATTCGTTGGCCTTCAGGTCTGGTTCTACAAACTTAGCTTACATATCGCTAAAGGCATACTCACAGATTCCAGTATCCCTGGAATGTGTAAGGTAGTTCCTAGTCTCGCAAGCTCGTCTGCTTTAAAATTCCCTGGGATATTTCTGTGGCCCGGCTCCCAGAAAAGGTGAATTTTGAACTGTTCAGCCATCTCGTTGAGAGATCTGCGACAGTCGATGGCGGTTTTTGTGTTCAGAAATACGTTCTCGAGAGATTTAATTGCTGCCTGGCTGTCTGAGAAGATATTTATGCCAATCGTCGTTATGACATTATATCTTAGCCATTCCACCACTTCGTTAATTGCAAGGATATCTGCTTGATACACACTGCAGTGGTCGCGTAACCTTTTCGATATGACCAGTTCTAGATCTTTAGAGTACACCCCAAAGCCCACCTGGTCGTTTAGTTTGGAACCATCCATATATAAGTCTATGAACCTTTGTAAGTTTATATCCATTTTAAAGCGATCTGGCTTTTTTGACGTCAAGAACTAGAAGGCATCTTTATTGCCCTGATCTTGTGGAATAAAATGTTTTAAGTGAGTCTGATTCCAGACTGTCACTCAAAACCTAACTTAGTATCTCGTTTTCGGCAGTGTTTCTGTTGTTAGAGCAAACTTATTTACTATATTCACCAACAAATTTCTTTAAGTGTACAAATTGCTGTACAATGAAGAACACACCCAACAATTTTTGAATGTATATATATAATTGTGCCAGTTAAATTCTTCCATTAAAGTTCAAGTGTTGTTGGTATCTCTACTTAAGCCGGCCTAGTACTCAATGTTACATTCATATACTGGTTATGGCCAAAAAATTTACTAAGATTGTATGTGTACAACACATACATACTTGTACATACATTTTGACATATCATGTTTACTGTGCCAATTTTCGAGCATGTGTTTAAAAAATAAAATAATGCATTGAGAACAAGTACAAATGCGATAAGTTCCGCCGGGCGGAATCTAATGTATTATATATGGACTGATTTGGATACTAAAGTCATAGCATAGCATAACTTAAAATACAAAATATTAGCTAACAGATGTTGGTTTTTACTCGGTTAATATGAGGATATGAACCAATTTAGACCATTCATGAAGAGGATGTTGGCAGTCATAACATAAACCAACATGCACCTGCTCAAAAAGCCAAATAGGGACTCTGATTTATATGACGAATATATAAGGATGTGGCCATACTTGACATGGATGTTTTCACAGCAGAACATCGCATTCAAAATTTTAACCAAATCGGATTAGTAATGCAAGTTAAAAGTCCTCAAGGCGGGTAAGTCTATACCCGTCATGTATGTATGTATGTATCAGGGACGTATCCAGGTCTCGGGCCCGATACCCCCTCCCCCCAAAAAATTATTTTGTCAAAGATACAAATTTAAATTAAATTTATTCTAAACACAACATTTTCAGTGAAATCTTCTTTAATGAAAAAATTTTATGTTTATACGATAATATTCTATAAAGACAAATTTCAACTCAGGCCAGAGCCGCCTCAAAATTATTATGCTTCAGAACAAAATTGAAATGAAATTCTTTCTAAAAACCAAATTTCAATGAAATTTTTCTAGGAAAATTTCAATTTTAATTTTTCAATTAATTTTCTTTTCTGAAAGCAAATTTTCAGCATACATTTCTCCAACGATAAATCTTTTGCCAGGGCCGGACGCCTTGAAATAATTTTTTTAAATGCGAAATTTCATTACAATTTTTTCCAAAGACAAAATTTTTCTTACGGACAAAATCTTAATCTAAAGACAAAATTTAAGTAAAGTTTCTTCTAAAAACAAAATTATAATAATTTTTTTCTAAAGACTAAATTTCAATGAAAAAATTTATGAATATAAAACTTTTCCACCGTAGCGCAAAGGTTAGCATGTCCGCATATGAAGCTGAACGGCTGGGTTCGAATCCTGGCGAGACCAAAACCACTGCTGAAACCATTTTCAGCGGTGGTTTTCTCCTCCTAATGCTGGCAACATTTGTGAGGTACTATGCCATGTAAAACTTCTCTGCAAAGAGGTGTCGTACTGCGGCACGCCGTTCGGAGTCGACTATAAAAAGGAGGCCCCTTATCATTGAGCTCAAACTTGAATCGGACTGCACTCATTAGTGTGTGAGAAGTTTGCCTCTGTTCCTTAGTATTGTAGAATGTTCATTGGCAAAATTTGCAATTTGCATAACTTTGCCCTCGAAATTATTTTTTTGCTCAATGAATTTTCCGGCACTACATTTTGCCTAAACTTCTTTAAAGTTTTTTATTTTACATTTCTATTCTAAATAAAAACAAAAACAAAACCCATTGGTCCAATCTAGACATCATTCAAAAAAAATTCGATGTTAAGATTTAACTTCAAAGTAATTTTTTCTAAAGACTAAATTTTAATGAAATTTTTTGTAGACTAAATTTCAATAAATTTTTTTCAAAATGTCTATAAAATTTTTTCTAAAGATTCTTCAAAATTAAGTTTTCTAAAAGAACGAATTCAGTCAACAATTTCAATAACATATTTTCAAAAATTTTCTAAAAATATTTTTAAAGAAAAATTTTTATTAAATTTTCTTTAAAGACCGAATTGTAACCAAAAAAAATTAAAAAATTCTTTAAGTCAAAATGAAAGATCACCCTGATCTTTCATTTTCTTTCATTTCATTCAGTCAATAGCAAGCATCGCTGATTCTGGTAGATTTAGAGGTAGATCGTAGATTTGGGCACAGTACAATATATATTAAAAAATGTTCAACATTTACCAGGGCTGAAGAGTCGAGTTTTTGAGGCGGAGTCGGAGTTTGGTTCGGAGTTGAGCACCTTAGTCCCGACTCCGAACCGCTCTCCGACTTTGGCTTAACACTCCGACTCCGACTTAGAGGGCTAAACTACGCAGACCTGAAATTTACTTTTTGAATTTTTCGATTTTCTGCCTAGAAAATCTTTTTACAATGAAAAGATTTTGCAATTATTGATTTGCTTAAGTGTTATGTACGAAAAACTTTAATGAAATTTAATTAGTCAAAATCCAGGTTTCTATGAGAGCTTGTGTTTGCAATTGTTACATTATAATTTCTGTTAGTGAACAAAAAACATTGGAGTGATGTTGGTGCAAAAAGTGAAGTAATAGAAAGTCTTATTATTAAAGTTTTCCAAAGATCGAAAATATTATCAAATTACATAAAAAATGTGTAGTAAAAGAAACAGCTTTTGTTGTATGTGTGGATTGTATGTGGATAAAGGACGTAAAATAGAAGTGGCGGTAAAGAAGCATATTATTTCACTCAATGAAGAACTAGCTGGATAGGGCCCGCCCCGCTGCGCCTTCTTTAACTCTCTAATATCTGTGGATATCGTCCTACTGTAGCCTATGTCTGCTATGATGCCGACGCCTGTGTTCGAATCCTGGCGGAACGAGTTTTCAATTCAATTTTTAATTGAAAAATGTATCATGATATTTTTTTCTGTCTACGATAGGGCTTATATTCATTTAGTCATTCCGTTTGTCGTCGTAACTCCTATCGTAAAATTTTCGTTGTAAAAATCTAAGACGATTTAACGATGTCCAAGTGCCTGTTCGTCAGTTGTAATCACTCTACAGTCTTTAAAATGGGCTAAATCGGACTATATTTGTATATAGCAGCCATATAGACCGATTTGAAATTTAATACAGGAAGGTGTACTACCTAATATGACCCATATAGATCGATATGCCGGTTTAAAGTTTTAAGCCCATATCAGGCGCATTTATTTATATATAGAACCAGCGAGTTGTTTTAAGCCACCCGATATCCGACTTAAATATGGTTAAAATCGGGCAATATTAAGATATTGCTGTCATATAGACCGATCTGCTGATTTAGGGTCTAAAGCCCATAAAAGACTAAATTAATATCCGATTTCACTGAAATTTTAGATAGTGAGTTGACCAAAGCCTCCCGATAACCGACTTTAATATGGTTAGGATTGATCTGTATTCAGATATAGCTGAATAGGGTTGTGATCGCACAATATTTAGATATTGCTGTCATATAGACCGATCTGCTGATTTAGGGTCTTAGATCCGTCTATTATCCGATTTCGCTGAAATTTTAAATAGTAAGTTGACCAAAGCCTTCCGATAACTGACATAAATATGGTTAAGATCGGTCTATAGTCAGATATACCAGCCATATAGAGCGAGCTGCATTTATAACCCGATTTCTCTGAAACTTAAAAGAGTTAAGGCTTCCGTCATCACACCTATATATGGTTCAGATAGGACAATATAGACCGATCTGCCGATTGAGGGTCTTAAGACCATAAAAGCCGCAACTATTATCCGATTTCCCCAAAATGTTTAATAGTGAGTTGTTTTAAGCCTCTAGACATCCGAATCAAATATGGTTCAGATCAATCTTTTTTCAGATATAGCTTTCCTATAGACCGATATGCCAATTAAGGGTTTTAAGCCCATAAAAGCTGAATTTTTTACCCGATTTCGCTGGAATTTGGCACAGTGACTTATATTAAGCCTCCCGTCATCCGACAAGCATATGGTTCAGATCAGACTATATTTAGATATAGCTGCCATATAGACCGATCTTCCATTTTGGCGTCTTAATCCTATAAAAAGCCGATTTGTTGCCCGATTTCGCTGAAACTATGACTTGTATAAGAGTTCTCGGAACCTGAATCATATATGATCCAGACCAATCCCTATTTGCATATTACTACGGGTATGGTAGTCGAGTTGTTATAAAAGTGAATGGTTAATTTATCCATGGTAGTGGGTATCCAAAGTTCAGCAAGGCCGAACTTAACACCTTTGTGCTTGTTTTTAAATAAACTCAGAAAATTCTTTTGGTAACTTGTAAACGTTATAATGAACTGTCAATAAAACAATTATCATGTAGCCATGTCATGTCATTTCTTGTTTGACAGATATACCATTGTGAACTTTGTACCAGCTACCCTGTACTAAATCAGAAACCTTACATTTGTGTTCTGTATTGTTAAAATAGACCCACATGCATATTTATTTTTACTGCTAGGTAAAGGGTTTTGGGTTATACCTACATACATACATATGCGTGTAGGCAGTGACAAAATTTGTAAAACAATAGAACAATTTTAAATTTTTTCAATTCCTTTTATAATTGCAAATTTCCTTTTATAATTGCACATAAACATCCAAGCTTATCGAAATTTGAATTTTTCTTACGTTTATCAGATGCACAACTGACGCACTGATTTTTTGTTTTGAGTGTAATATATAGATTTTCTTTGAGCATCTTATACATGGCCTATATATTAATGTATGTACGTATATAACAACGATTAAGATACATGTGTATGTATGTATGTATACATAGTTTGCTTTTTAACTTACCGTGTTAACAAATTCGGCAATATTCCCCGATATTAAATAATTTCCTTCGCACCAATCAACGGGAGAACTGCCGGGTCGAAAATGCTCCCATGCCAATGTGTACAAATCTAGCGTGGCCATTTGAATTTGTTGTTATTATTTATTTATTACTTTCTTCTAGCCAAACAATGGGCCACAATATACACAAGGAACTAATTGCACTCACTGCAATTATAATTATGTATTTTATTTACACACACATACATGCACACACTTTGTCGGCCGTCACTCAGTCTCAGAAACAAAACAACACACCAACGAACTCACGCACAACACACGTTGTAATATTGCTCTCTCGCTTGGCTTTGTTTGTTATAACCGCTGCCTCGGATTAAAAACAACATAACAACATATATGTATCAAAATCGCAATGACATCGACCTCCAACACAAATGTTTTTAAGTATTTTAGATCCGCCCGTGTCTGTTTTTGGTTGAAAATTTGTTTTGGTTCTTTGGTCGCGGTCGGCCGTCCGTCCGTCCTTTATTCGTGTGTCAGATTTTGTTTGTGCAAATTCTTGAGTTTGCTGTTGCCGAAGATTTTCTTTTATATCTTATATGTATAAAGCCCTTCTGTGGTATTTATATTCACTGTTTTTTCCGTTTTTTGGTTTTGCAACACACACCAAAATCTTTTATTTTATTATGTAATTAAAAAAACGTTAAAATTCCTGCCAAAATTGATATGCTAATTCTATAACTATCCCTCGTCTATGTTTGTTTGAATGTGAGTTGAGCTTATTTACATGCACAAAACAACGCCGCTATTTAAATGTTTATTTTGATAATACCTGACGCGTATTTATTGCACTATTTTATTGTTATTACTAATATCTATTGCTAAACTGGACTACGGACATACGAACAAACTACTGTGGTTTGTGGTCGTTTTGTGCCGTTATTATTGTTCTACCGTTGCGATGTATCCCGACATCTGCTCGCCTTTGACTAAAAATGTCACGTTCAAAAAAGACTTTATTGATGGTACTTTGCTTTTGTTCTCGTTCTCTGTTATTGTTGTGATGAGAATCGATTCAAATTTTTGTTTTGCAAAGAGCAAATAAATGTTTTTATTGAGTAAAAAGGTTAACGCACATGTTCTAGCTCTCTCAATCAGCACTCAACTCAACAACAGAGGCATGCAATCACAGGCCTTGTGTTTAGTAACTGAATTTGTTTTCCCCCAACCAGAGAGGCCATTCAAATCAATGGTTCAAATGCTAATTTATATAAATTTTCATTATTCATATGAAACAAAAAAAAATTTTGTAATTTGCTTTTACTTTGCTTCGATTAGTATATACAAATTCAAACTAAAAAGGCCTTTTGAGAGGCTTATCTTACCTTTGCGGTTGTAGCATTAGTAAAGAATACAGGGTTGAAAATGACCGTTGCACAAATAGGTCAGAGTATACAAAAAGGAAGTGGAAAGAGTGTAAAAACGGCAATATTGAGAATGAGCTGTCAAATTAAACTGTTTTCCATTAAGGGCTCTTTACACTAAATGATGGTATTAAGAAACAAATTTTGAAAATTTTACACTAATTAAATGATACAACAGCGACCACTACTTAATTTGACAAATAAATCAACAAATACAGGTGATGTCAATCAGCCTAAATCTACGTATATACTGCAAAGAAAATTATTTCGATTTACACTACATTTTGGTTAGCGACGTTCAGCTGATGTGTGTTTACACATGCCGTGTTTACTTCTACTCATTGCAAGTCAAATGTACCGGATAGAATTTCAGTGCAAAGTTGTACAGTATAGTTATCGTTCTAGTTATTTGCTTGCACTGTATAGTACGAAAACAAAACACATCAATAGATGCAGACGTTGTTGATGTAGTCACATTCGTATATGGAGGTAACGATCCTCTTCAAGCCCAATAGGTGAGCAAGCGCGTTCCAGTGCATAAGATCGATCCCGGCAGGAACGTTATTGGTTATTTAAAGGCACCATATCGAGGTACTCAGCCGGCCTCTCTCTAAGATTCTCCACTCGATCGCCGATAGTTCACGTCTGAAGTTGCAGAGCTGAGCATTCAACTATCCGCATCCTGTGGATCGAGCGGTAACTCTGAGCTAAGCTTTGATGAACACAAATCGGATGAATTCGTCGATGAACACCACACATTATGCACTTATAGAGTGAGGATGTGCGAACAGCTCTGTACAACTTCTTTTTTTGTTTTGATTTTCCAATAACTCTAAATGTCAAATGCTTGTTAATGCTTTCTCTAAAATCTTAAAGCAATGTTTTTGTTTTTGTTCCGTCCAGTTTAAGTCAGTTGAATTGGGTAGTACTCCAGTGCATTGTTGGATTGGTATCGTTATCATTATAAAAAAATTGTGACGAAGAATATGGGAACACATCCCCTTGAAGTGGTACTGAGTTCTATAAATAAAATAGTAGCGACATGTCGCTGTGCCAACACAAATTTCGCTTCAAATCATTACCAATGTAATGGGTTATTGTTTGACTTTTGTTTGTATTCTGGCAAAGAATAAAGTCCGTCGGATTTCGCAATAATTTAATAGGCATTTTCACTGAGAATGAAGTCAGCAAAATATATTCATTTACAGGTAGTGGCCGTTACCCAACAACAAAATATTGAGTGCACTATCTGTCAAAATCAGTGATTTGTGCAACTCTGATTTTGAGTATATTACTAGTTCTTTCGTTGTTTGTGTGTATTATGGTTCTAAACTATAATACACACACACAACCAAAACTCGTTGACAGATAGTACACTTCGTGAGAAAAAATTTTACTCATCTGTTTACCGTACACTATCTGGTAATTATATCATGGAAGTCAGTACTAAGCTTAAGGACGGTATCCACCTCATACGAAATTTTCGTTACAACAAGAAATGCAAAGCGAAATTTTTGGTTTGCTTTGTGTTACAGGGTGATATTGACAGCATTGGAAATTTGTTGGTTTCATTGAAAGAAAACTATTGCCTTGACTATTTTTTGCACCACGTTATTTATTTATTTATACAAATTAACGTACAGTATCAGCAAAAAAACGTGTGGCAGATTGGCCAAACGAATGCACAAAAGCATTTTACTTACTTAATTTTAATTAGCCGTGACAGAACTTTTGTTCCACTAGCCAAACTTAGAATAGCGTTTCAAGCGTATCGATCTTCTGCGCTCATTCTAAAATCTCCACAAAAAGTTTTGAGGTGTCTCCCACCACTTGATCCTGTGTACCACCGTGTTTGCCTTCAAAACAAACAACAAAGAGAATGCAAACAAAAATATGACATCTTAATACCATAAAACCTGGCCGGCCGTTAACAGCTGTTTGTGTGAGACCACCTTTTTAAATCCGCCTTGTCTTTGCCAGAACACAAACCAAAGTCAACAACACACAATAAGAATAACATCATTGAAACAGAGTTGATTGGTGACCATTTCATTAGCATTTAATTATATTGACAACAAATTGAAGCAACATTTTTTTGGCGCAACGACATGTCGCTACAATTTACCTTATAGAACTCTACGGAATTTTTTATAATGCGTTTTGACAGTTGTTCGGGCTAAAAGTCGAAATTAGTACTAGGCTTTAAGCGCAGTGTGCACATCTGGTGAAGTTTTCGTCAAAATAACAGGATTTACTGAATAACAGTTGGTACTCTATTTTACTTTCGGAATAGCCGCTGAAATTTTTAATTGTTTCGCGAGCGAAATTTGACAGCAATCAAGTGTTTTTCTTTCCATACCAAAACACGTTTCATTATCTGCACTTATTGTTTTCTCTATTTTTAAAAAAATTTTTTCAAAGAAATGAAGAAAAACGAGCCATTGAAACCAATAAAACAAACTTAAATGAAGCCGACAATAGTTTCAAGTGGTGCCACTATAGTAGTAGTAGCATTCCGCTCGAAAAACTGAACAAAATACTCAGCTTAAGGTTAAGCCAAGCGATCAGCTGACACACAATTTTTGTAATTTTTGCCAGTACTTGCCATTAAGAATGTCATCTTGTTCTCTTTTTTCCAATAAAAAGACATGTCCATATGTCCCCATCATATGTTTTACCACCAGCATTATTTTGGTAAATTTTGTTATTTACGTAGTGTTATCACAAAAAATAAAAGTGAAAGAGCTATATTTGCTGACAATTGTTATATATATAAAAGGAAATGAACGGAAATGCAAAGCTAATGCGACGACAATTAATTTTTTATCATGTTGGCCCAAGTTAAAAAACATTTCGTCCACGCTTTTAATGAATGTCACATTTTCCCTCAATAAAGAACCACAAATGAAATTGTTTTCACATATTTTTCACTATTTTTTCATATGGAGTTTTACTGTGAAAACTGAAGTTAATACCCACCTTTAGTCAAAAATGATTGAAAATTGGCAAAAATTATAAATCGATGCTTGTCGCTATCTTGTATTCCAAACAACTATTTTCAATGGCGATATAAATGTCTTGGCTGCAACCGAACATTTCGCTAGGGGTGCATACTCAGCTTTAAGCTTTAAGCCCAACAACAAAATATTTGGTGCACTATCTTTCAATATCAGTCATTAGTGCAACTCGGATTTTGTGTATATAACTAGTTCGCGCCACTTCTCTTTGCTTGTGGTTATTATGGTTCTGAACTCGGAGGCCGCTGGACGCCTGGGTTCGAATCCTGGCGAGACCATCAGAAAAAAATTTTTCAGCGGTGGTTTTCCCCTCCTAATGCTGGCAACATTTGTGAGGTACTATGCCATGTAAAACTTCTCTCCAAAGAGGTGTCGCACTGCGGGACGTCGTTCGGACTAGTCTATAAAAAGGAGGCCCCTTATCATTGTGCTTAAAACTTGAATCGGACTGCACTCATTCATATATGAGAAGCTTGGCCCTGTTCCTTAGTGGAATGTTCATGGGCAAAATTTGCAACTATAGTACACGCACACAACAAAAATTCGTTGACAGATAGTGCACTTCGCGAGAAAAAATTTTACTCAGCTGTTTACGGTACACTACCTGGTAATTATGTCATGCTTCCTAGTACACTTCGATTCCGTAGAATTGGTACTGAGTTCTATGAGCAAAATAGTAGCGATATGTCGCTGCGCCAATATAATTTTATAAATCAAATTCTCACGAAATGGGCACCAATCAACTCTCCTTAAATGTTGTTTGACTTTTGTTTGTGTTTTAGCCATGGCGAAACAATTAAAGGTGATCTCATTTATACAACAACCACAAATCATATGGTGTAATCTGCCATCTTGTCATAAAGCGGATCGATGTTTTGCCAACGCAAACAAAGAAATTTGTGCGTGTGTGTGCAAACGTGTCCCTACATGAGCAGAGAATATGCGAGAAAGAAGATAACTCAAAGAGAATGCAAAAAACATTCTTATATCTTAATGCCGTCAAGCCTGGCCGGCTGTTAATAGCTTTTCACTTGAGGCAACCTTTTTAAACTGCCTTGTGTTTTGGCAAAGAAAAGAGTCCGTCGGATTTTGCAATAATTTAATAGGCATTTTCGGTGCGAATGAAGTCAGCACTAGGCTTTAGCAGGATGCACTTATAAGGTGAGATCATGCGAACAGCTGAGTACAATTTTTTTTTATTTTAGTTTTGATTTTGTAGTAAATCTAAATGTCAAAGGCTTGATAACACAGCTGTGATTTTTTTCTAAAATCTTAAAAATATGTTCTTTTTGACCCGATATTCAACACATAAGCAAAAAACAGTGTTAAAATGATAAAAATACAAATTGAAAAGCATTTGAAGAAGTTTAGTTGTATAGTCCAGTACTGACTTTATCCATAGCGAAAATACCTGTAAATTATTGCGAAATCCGACGTACTCTTTTCTCTGTCAGAACATAAACAAAACTCAAATAACAACTATACTAAATCGAAAGTGGATGTAACAAAAAAGGCAACAGTATTGAAGCAGAAATGATTCGGTGGATTTCGTGAGCTTTTAATTGCATTTGCAATTAAAATTTTGCGAAATTTATGCTGATGCAGCGACATGTCCCTACTATTTTTCTCATAGAACTCAGTACTACTTGTACGAAATGTGTTCGTAATATCTTCCTCACCATTTTTTAAAGTGCGTTAAGACAGTGGTTCGTGTGAAAAGTAGAAGTCAGCGCTAGCATTAAAACAAACTCTATACCGAAAACAGCTTTGACATTTCAGTTTACGGTAGTTTCGTTGAGTGTAGATTTTTGTTGTTGTGCTTATGACCCTACCTCTTAATTTTGCCATAAGGTTTTAGACAATAAAATACATTTAAAACCACTTGACGCTGAATCTTGACTCTTTGATTGGGTTTAAACACTAAAAGCATGAAAATCAACTTGACGCTGACGCTTGGCTCTTTGATTGGGTTTAGACTCTTATATACACCATTTCACTAGCATCAAAATTCGTCAAAATCAATTAAAACTACAATAAGAAAACAAACCAAAATGTCCTCTGCTATATATTTGGAAAACTATTTGGATGGTAAGTTTATAAATTGGAAACATAAAATTTTCGAAACTGCTACACATTCAGTTCCCTTTTCCCCATCATGTAAAAATATTGAACAATTCTCTTTCCAATAACATATCGACACTCATCATCACCAACAACCAATTTCCACCAAAACATCCATTCCATCACCAACAAAATGTTTTAACTACAAAAATCACAATCCAATGAAAACACATAAAATCACCAATTGTTACCAATTGAAGTATTATCCAATATAGGATTAGAGTCCTTACCCACTGAGTTAGAAAGGAATTTTAAGCTAATGCGAAAACTGGATGATCGAGCACAAACTGCCATGAAAAGCATCGACAGCCATGCCAAAGAGTTCATGAGGAAATTGGCCGAAGGTTCTAATCAAATGAGCGAAGAGGAACGAAAAGAACGCCTGGCAGACATACAGCAGTTATTCATAAAGGCCAAGGAGTACAGCGATGACAAAGTTCAATTGGCCATACAAACATATGAGTTGGTGGATAAGCAAATCAGACGCCTGGATAACGATTTGGCCAGGTTTGAGGGAGAAATCCAGGAAAAGGCTTCATCTACGCGTGGCAAATCCGAAGAAGCTCAAGTTAAAAGTATGTTAATTACACCTGGGTATATGTATAAAGTTTTTTGTTGGTATCAAATTTAACAAATCTTTACAGAGGGACGCAAGAAAGCCAAAGACTCGAAAGCCACTGGGAAAAAGAAACGCATCACATCTTCGGATGATGAGGCCAATAATAACACAGCTATTGCGGCCTCTTCGAACGCTGGCCAAGGTGGTAAAAAGAAAAAGCAGAAGGTAAATCAAGAAAAAGAAACACGCAAGGGGGGTCAAAAGGTAATTCATCTCATTCATTCATATTTCATATATTTTAAAACTTGGTGGTTATTTGTTTTTACCTACATTATTTCGTATTTTGACAAGTTATTTCGTTTCTTTACTCATACTATACTGATAATTCAAAAGAAAAAAAAATAGCGAAAAGCAAACAAATAATTTACTGTAGTAGCTTACGGTAATAGAAAAATATATTGAAATAGAGTACTCATAAATAGTTATTTGGAACTAATATATTCTAGATCAAAATAGTGTGCCTTTGCTTTTTCTTATATACATAACTTTATACTGGCGCCGCTTTGTATGGGTGTGTTTAGGAAACTTTAATTGTTTCGTTGACAAGAAGTTCATTTTTACTTCAATTGCTTTCGCAAATTGGAGCCATTAGGTTTCCTTAAGGCAATCAAATTGTTTCTATCTCTGAAGTGATTTTTGTATAGGCATAATCATTTATACATTAAGCACCGCAATAAATAAATGACCTGCCTTATAATCGTTCACTAATTTAACAATTTTGCTAGAAAGTCCGTAATGCCACTTTGTACAGAACAATATATCATACATATCGAATAGAATCTCATACTTCCCGTAGTTCACTACCATCCATTTCAAGATGATATATAAAAATAAGTGTTTCCACATAAATAATAATGAACCTTTTATATATATGTATGTCGATTTTGATCGTTTGCAAGCATCATCCATTACAAAAAACTATCACCTCACATAATACCAATTATATATGAACTTGAATTTGTGACAGTAGAAGTAAGTGTGGTGCAGACTGTATATCAGCATGCACTACTACTATTTGTTTGTTATTTAAGAATCATATATAATCATATAAGAATGTTTCGTTTAAGAAAAATTATTGGAATTATTCACCATTTTTTTGAAAATAATTATAAGCCTTGAAATTTTACTCGTAATTTATCCTTGTTTTTTCTCATATATCACTCATTTCTACACCCATTAAGAATGCATGTTTATATAAATGAACAATTTTGATTATTTTTTTTTTGTTCTTAATTTTTAATTTATGGTATAATTTTTTATCCCCATATAAAGCAGAAAAATATTGACTTGGATGATTCTGAAAAGGAATCCTGCCATACGGCCGCAACCCATCCCAGCGATGTATTGGATATGCCAGTGGATCCAAATGAACCGACATATTGTCTGTGTCATCAAGTCTCGTACGGAGAAATGATAGGATGTGATAATCCAGATGTAAGTTCTAACTGTTTCTGTCGCCTCTATTAAAGAAAGCATATTATATTTATTTCGTATATTTCAGTGTCCGATTGAATGGTTCCACTTTGCTTGCGTTGGCCTCACTACAAAACCCAAAGGCAAATGGTTTTGTCCGAAATGTACGCAGGATCGAAAAAAGAAATAATCTCATTACTTCGCGGGAGTTTTTTTTTGTAAGTTAAGTGCTAAAATAATGTTTAGATATTAAAACTTTTATACCATACATATAAGTGTTTTTTCTTTAAATAAAATTATGATTTATAGTAAATTCTATTATAAATAAAAACATATATACAGTGGTGGAAAAAATAATAGGGACCACAGTTACAAAGAATAATATTGCACAAAAAGAGTAAGAAATCATGATTATTTCTGTATAAGGCTGAACCTGAACTTTTTGGTAGCATTTTAGGCTTAACGGCGAACTTAAATTTGATATTAAATCTCATATAATATTCGTGAATGAAGAAGATATCCGTTATGAAGATTTTTTTCGGTAAATTCACATCAAAACGTTCTAATTACCTATGACGCACCCCGTATTAATCGCAGAGCTCCCGGATCTGGATACTCAACAGAATCAAGCAGACGAACGATAGAACGCAATAAACTGCCGCAACAATAACAATATGAACACTTATCAAAACACTGTAATTACGAAACCCAAATGGTTATCAATCATTCACATGCTTTATTGCAATATTCACTTCGAGTGGGTCTGGTTGGGCAATTAAAGAGGTGACGTGTGTCGTGTTGTCCCTGGTTACAATCGGGAAATATGTCCTGCACGGTGGCATCAATCCCTGCTCTGTAGGAGTTGAGACGACTGCATCTGCCGGATCGTAATTCAGGCAGAATTAATGGTTTGTCGGGGGAGATTAATTTCTTCAGTTTCCTTCTCCAAGCACTACATCTACATTTACCGAATCTGCTGCGTGTTTGCATGAATTTTGCCTGGACCCGCTTATTAGAGTTTCTCTTTTGTAGCGCTGAACCCCTTGCTCTAAATCAAGTAGATCTACCTTAAGGCTTTTGGGCGGTGAATACCTATCCACAAGATGATTATTTGTATGTTCTCTGCGATAACAGCCCAAAGGGAATTGCTTAGGATGTAGTTATGTCTTCGCACTGGTAGGATCTTTGTCTCCTCAGAAGAACTGAGGATACAGCCCGTCACAGTTCGAAAGAAGGCATTCTGACAGATCTGAATATTATTCCACTGCGTGTTACAATGTTGACGAAACTACCCCGGCGCTGTATAACTTTCGACTTGCTTTGTACGTGGTCAACAAGGTTTCTTTGTCTGCACCCCAAGTGCTGCCAGCAAGTGACTTGAGGACCTTTTTCTACTTTTGACTTTATCGCAAATTGCTGTGGCATGTGGGGAGAATGTGTAAGAGCTGTCAAATGTGACGCCAAGTATTTTGGGACACTTGATGGTCGGAATCGTTTCTCCATCGACCATCACAGTCAGCTCCTTATTTACCTCACGCGTATTTGTAGTGAACAATGTGGCTGAAGATTTTGTGGCATGTATCTTCAGATTTCTTGCACCGAAATATGAGGCAAGTTCGTTGAAGTAGATTCAATCTATCGCAGATGTCATATGCGTACAATCGTATATTATACGATCTCTATACGTCTGGTACCTTCGTCTCATGGCCAAAAAAGATGCCTGTTATAAATTTTTACACAAAATAAAATTAACAGAAAGACAAGGATTAATACCGGCTGTTTGTCTCCATTGTGACCGGGGACCACAAGACACACTTCACCTGTTTAACTGCCCAGCAAGACCAACTCGTCTCAGACCCAGATCCCTCTGGACGCACCCCAACTTAATCGTAGAGTTCCTGGATCTGGATACTCAAGAGAATCAAGGAGACGAAAGATAGAACACAACATATTGCTACAACAACAACAGATGGACAAACACACAGACAGAAAGACGGATATATAGCTAAATTGAATCAAAACGTGATTCTGTGTTGATCGGTATATCTGTTAAGGGGACTACGACAGTAGAGGTGTAGGTTATAAACATATTAAAAAACATGCACCCTTTTTTTGAATAAGCTTAGTTTTTGAAAAGTTTGAAAGTCCGTAGTACAAAACAATTTTTAAGTACATTAAAATTGTTTATTATCTTTTTTGGTTTGTTTGGCTTTAGTATTTCGAGTTGACGCAGTCCGAGTTAAGGTCGTGGGCGACAAATGCGCATGCAACCCTGTGGAACAGCGAAACGGTCGGTAGGGCGGCGAAAATCCTATGGGGGATCCAGATCGTGAGAAGACAAGACTATTACTGAAAGGATGTAAGAAGGTTCTCAGTATAGCTTTTGGTGTCATAACGGGAAACAGGGCTACGAGCTCACTTATGAAAAAAAATCGGTCGGCAAGTGATGGCATGTGTAGGGCATGTGGAGAAGATGATGAGACGTTGAAACATTTCCTTTGTCATTGCTCGGCATACACGTCTAACAGATGCCGCCAATAAGGTGGAGACACAATACCAGACATGAACCTACTTAGGGGAGTGGCATGGAAAACAATTAAGGATTTTGTAAGTAGCACGGAATTCCTATAGATATTCTTTTTCGAGGTTACTTTTTGTATTTAGAGCGCACAACAAGCGGATTACTGGCTTACGTGTATGTCCATAGTGGCATGGGGCGGATTAATATCTTCACACCCTTTTCAACCTAACCTAACCTTGGCTTTAGTATTATTAACTAAAAATAGTCTGGACCAAACAACCCCTTTGCAAAGGCCAACAACCTACATCAATTAGAAGTATATATGAAAAATGTAATGCGGATAGCCTCACTCTTTCAAACGTAACCACAATTCGGTTATCTGTTGAACAGATAGACGAATGTGGGTAGGCTGACTTAACCTATTAACGACGAATGGGTAGAAAAATACCCAAGAATAGAACTGTCTTAGAAAAAATCTATCTCAAATTAGTTAAGAATTGGCGTAAATTGGATAAAAGAAACTAGTAAAAAAATTCCCGTCATATAAGGTCAAGTTTAGGGAGAAATTTGATTTGTCAAAAATCAAAATTCTTAGGATTGAGATTTCTGGAAACCGTTTAAGAGTCTTGTTGCATTTTGGTGGTTTCAATATTAAAAAAAAAAAAAATAAATAAATTTTGATAAGCCTTCTAACTACCCTTGAATGCATGTGCGGTTTCAAATCAATGGCATTAAAATCCACTTTTCTTCGCTAAATGGTCATTAAATATTAAGAAAATTCTTTTTTTTATAAAAGCATATTGGCTTAGGAAATAAAGTTTTTTTAATTAAATTAAAGGGTGATTTTTTTGAGGTTAGGATTTTCATGCATTAGTATTTGACAGATCACGTGGGATTTCAGACATGGTGTCAAAGAGAAAGATGCTCAGTATGCTTTGACATTTCATCATGAATAGACTTACTAACGAGCAACGCTTGCAAATCATTGAATTTTATTACCAAAATCAGTGTTCGGTTCGAAATGTGTTCATTCACCGTAACGTTGCGTCCAACAGCATCTTTGAAAAAATACGGTCCAATGATTCCACCAGCGTACAAACCACACCAAACAGTGCATTTTTCGGGATGCATGGGCAGTTCTTGAACGGCTTCTGGTTGCTCTTCACTCCAAATGCGGCAATTTTGCTTATTTACGTAGCCATTCAACCAGAAATGAGCCTCATCGCTGAACAAAATTTGTCAAAATTTCGAACCGAACACTGATTTTGGTAATAAAATTCAATAATTTGCAAGCGTTGCTCGTTAGTAAGTCTATTCATGATGAAATGTCAAAGCATACTGAGCATCTTTCTCTTTGACACCATGTCTGAAATCCCACGTGATCTGTCAAATACTAATGCATGAAAATCCTAACCTCAAAAAAATCACCCTTTATTTAGTGCTTGAAGTCGATTCCGGAGTCGTTGTTGGACTCGAGCAATCTTCCCGGAGTCGAGTAAAAATTGCTCGACCGTGGCGCAAAAGTTAGCATGTCCGCATATGACGCTGAACGCCTGGGTTCGAATCCTGACGAGACCCCACCTTATGCTGGCAACATTTGTGAAGTACTATGCCATGTAAAACTTCTCTCCAAAAAGGTGTCGCACTGCGACAGGCCGTTCGGACTCGGCTATAAAAAGGAGGCCCCTTATTATTGAGCTTAAACTTAGACTCTGTTCCTTAATGGAATGTACATGGGTAAAATTTGCATTTGTATATATAAGATTCAATAATTTTTTAATAGAATTTAAAAAAATTTTATGTATAAAATGTATTGAAAAGTTCATCTATTTTAATTAAACAATAACGACCAAGATCACTAACTTTTTCTTTTTGTCTCTTAATTCGTCCGCCAATTCATTGACAATAGCTGATTTTATAGAGGGAAAACAATAGTTTTCATTGAATTGGTGAACGAATCGAGTGACAAAAAGAATCAATCTTTTTATTTTTAATGGAAGCAGAATCTTTTTTACACCCAGCACCAAAAGACTAGCCGCTCAACATTTTTTTTTTGAATTCTTTCTATATATGATGATAAAACTTAGCCAACGTTTTTTATATGGAGCATTCCGCTTGAAAAGCTGAAGAGAATACTCAGCTTTAGCCAAAAACATCATTTAGGTTTAATTGAAAAATTTTTTTGTTGGTAAACAGTTTATGAGATCTTTCCATATATAAGTTGTATTCCCTTTTCGGCCTAATGTTATCCATAGGGATCTTTAGAAGTTCTGAATATGTAATGTAATGAATATGTCAATTATGGTTTGAAACTCGACTTTAGTTGCGTTGACATGCGATAAAAACTCGAACGGTTTGTCAGATTAATTCAATTTAAATGTTTAGTAGTAAAAAAGTTTGCAATTCAATACATAATTCTAAAACAAGCAGCTGGCAACTGAAGTTGCAATCCAAAATTGACCCATATTTTTACACCGCTAATTAAATGAAAGTCCATATATTTGAATGCTTCTTTCGACACTTCGAATCAAATTTTGATCAAAGAGTATCACATTGTACCTTCATGCCCAAAACATCAAGATATCAATAACGTTGAAATTGTATATTTTATTTTATTTCTAAATTTTGTATTGTGAAAGCCTACAGTAGGGCTTTCCACTCAATAAAATTACCATATTGAAGATTGCAATTGGAAAGCAAGCAGCGCCGAACCCTTCATATATTAAAATCTGTTTCATTTCATACGACCCCACTGGGGAATGGCCGTAATCCGCGACAGAATGTTGCATCCATAATCCGCTTAATGTCAGCAATCTCACATGTATCACAGGTTTCAGTAAACGGCGAGTGAGTAGATGGGATTTAAAATCAATTGTGTATGAGCTTTACAAAAATAAGAAATGGAGAGGGAGAAAAATGAGCCCTGTTCGTGTATGTATGGCACAAGGCTCAGGTTATAAGCTTACTAATATAATGTCCAACATATGTTTTAATAAAAATACCTTTTTATGTGCTCCCTAAATTCTTTATTTGTGTCTTTTAGTCCAAAATAAAACACATTTTGAATTCGATACAATTTCAACAGTTTTTTTTATTTCAATGTTAGCGTTATTCAGATTGATGAATTTGGCATATATAGAAAATCTAACATATTAATTATCTTTCTTAAATTCTCCATTCGATTTTTCGCAGAACAATGTGAGATCAGAATAAAAAACTATATGTTAAATTTCCAACAAAAAAGAAACATTTTTTTTGTAACAAAATTATAAGTATGATGGCATTTTTAAAATGCATATACTTTATCGATAAAATGCTAATATATTGCACGAATCTTAATTGGGATGTGTAGCATTTAGCAGTAGCATTCGCTGCTTCCATGGCATAACAACACATTTCCGTTTCATTTTCTCCATAGACATATGCTGTTATGGGTTGTGCCCACATACGGGAGTAAAAATTTGTATTAAAAAGAAAAGAAAAATCCTATATGTATTTTGTTTCCATGGAGAACTAAGAATATACGATGATTATACTTTTCAGTATTATTCATATGCTAATGTGAGTAGGATGTTAGATTTAATAAGAAGAAGGAAGAAATTGAGTATTCTAATGCTTTCTTTTTTTTAGACTTAGCTTTTTGGTTTTCTTTTCTAGTTTAAACTTTCATTCTATGTACTATAATGCGAAATTTTTCAACTCAAGGCAAGTTTACATTTCCCTTGCTTAAAGGATACCCAAATTAGTGCATAAATGCTTTCACCCATCAACTATAAAGTTCTTCGTGAAAGTCATAAGTAGTACCTAGTTTAGAGATAGAAGAGAAACTTGATTTAGAAGAAAGGGAGGATATTTGACGAGTCCTGTTTAGGAGATAATACCTGCTTTGGTTTTCAATTTTCATGTCCTTTAATTTTAAGTCGAATTTCAAAAGCCTAATTGTAAGGGAAACGACGACAGCATCCATCAAAATGAATTTTGTTTTCTCTTAGCCATTTTATAGCTATTTTGACTTTTCCAATTATCTTGTTATAACTTCACAATCATAAACTATCGGATAATTTCTTTTTTAACTTTGTCTTGTAATTAATGTTGATTTCATTATATTTGCATAGCTGCATCCATTATGCATTTCTATGTGTTATTTCATTTGCAGATTGCATATATTTCATTTTCAATTTTCCTTCTCGCTTAAAGTGTTGTTATTACTATGTCGCAGTAGGAATTTTTTGAACCAATTTTCTCGTGACTTATTGCCCATATATTCATTGTCGTCTTTTGCTGTGAAGTTAGTGAAAGCATCCTTCATGGCTCTTGCCTTTCGATATGAATAGTTCTTTGTTGCATGATACATATTACGTAAAACGTCAGGCATTTGCTTTTGAGCAACCCAGGATTTGACACTTTGTGGTATGGGCAGACCTGGATCGTCGTAATAAGTCAACACATAATGCACACCGGGCTCTTGAAAGCTACGAAACGGTTTTATTACCATAAAACTCCAATAGTCGGTGACGCGCACTTTGTTCGCATATTGGGGGTAATTTGGATGTGTTGTACCACGATTGGCCACCATCATAAGCTTGCGCTTTTCATCGCATATAAAACGGCGACAGTAGACGTAATCGCGATTGTTGAATAGTTTTGGCCATTGCATTTCCCAGTAGATTAAATGTGAGTTGGTGCCAGGCAAGGGGTCCTCCTCAATCATGTTTAATGCCACAGCGGTATTATCCCATTCCTTTCTATAGTCTAAATCGACTTGCACGTGCATTAGGTCGGCAGCTGATATATCATTAAATCGAGCATATACTTTATAAGAGTACATTGCAGTGCGTTCTTCTCGCCTCCAAATTGAAAATTGATCTTTGCTTATATATGGCTCCCATGGTTGTTCTTCGGCGCTGCGTATCAACGCCTTACCATAAACCGATTCGCCCTCTACTCCATCCTTGCTTATATTGAATATGTGTTTCGGCATGCCTTTTGTTGACCTTCCGCCGCCTCGGGGCGTTGTCATGTTTTTCTTATTGCCCACAAGACAATAGCAGTATTTCATTTTGTACTCTTTGCATAGGTCGCATAGTTTATTCTGCGACAGAGTATTAATGAATTCCACATCGCCTTGGCAACTTTCAAAGTTAGTCAAACTTAGGCGTTCCTTCGACCAGTCGAAACCGGAACCAGCATTTACGGTTAATCCCATCGCCCCCACGGCACTAAGAACCAAATTTTTACCTTTGAATTGAGGCAGTTGACGGTGATAAGAACGTATTAGTAGCCTAAGGCCCTGCGGTCCATAGACCCGATGATAAAATGTAAAAAGCTGCTGCAGTCTACGCGAACGTTGGGCCAGTATGGATTCGCATTGGTAGCACCATGCTTGTAATGTAGCATTGGAACTACGCTTTATATTCAACACGATACGCTTAAACACCATTTTCTAGAGCAACTTTTTCGCTTATTACATTCATTAAAATGAGATGAAGTAAATTGTAATGTTTTTTATTGCTTGCATAACATTGCCCCTTTCACCATCTTCCGACCTTACCACTTACGGTCTGAAATGTAAAACATTTACTGGTGGTGGTTTCTGCCAAACAGTTTTATTATATTATTTATAAATGTTTGTTTATTCTTTATCGTTTTTAAAAATTGTTGTTTTTTCTGCAAAAAACAACTTGCCGAATTTGTCCTTACCAAAGACAATGTTTACATTTAATGACAATGTTCTATTGCCTAACCTCACAATAATATATCACCTTTTTAAAAAGCGGTGCAAGTTTGCTTAACCCATTGTAGCCATGTGGTGCGTTTTCTCATCTGTGATTTGGCCAACATTTGCATGCTACACAGAAAGAAAAATGTTCATGATATTAATGTTTTTGTTATAACATCTGTTGGCTTGAGACAGATGGTCTCAGGATTTGACACTTTGGTCTCACGCGGGGTCGTGCGAACATCTGAGCACATTTTTTTCATATGTGTTTCGATTTTGCAATAAAGGCTGCTACTACGTTTTTTTGCGGGAAAATTTCCCTAAATCATTCTTTCAGTTGGTTTCTTTGCCCAAAATGTTGGCATTTACATTTAAAAAAAATATGGCACCAACCAATTTATCAGCTGCTTACGTACATGCTTACACACAAATGTGAGTGTGTGAACCGTACTCAAATTCATATATGTTGTTGCAATTTCAACCAAAACCCACCCTTCAAAATTAATAAATAATGAAACACAAAACTATTTAAAAAGGAACACTTTCAGCTTTTATTTGTAAAAATAATAAAATTTTGTAGTATTTTCGTATGTATTAGTTAAATAAACACAACTTTCCAAAAACCTTTGCCAACATCGTCCACTTGTTTAAAAATAATGTTAATAGCAAGACCAAAAGACTTTCACACATTTTCTCTCACAATCGTTATTACTTCGTACAGATTTATTACAATAGCTTTTAATGAAAGAAACATTAATTTTTTATTTATTTTAGAAGTATATTTATTAATATTTTTATACAAATAGTTTTTTATTTATGCATCCACAAATATTTTTTTTTTCCACCCCGAGTAAATACATGTGAGCAAGATCACTAACACTAACAAACACTTAGTTACAATTAACAATTTGGCGATCGCGTTTATTTTACGTAAGAAAACGACTTGTTGCGCAGCGACAGGGGTTGTGCTCTTTTTAAGCGTCGTGAAATGTAAATCTAGATGATTCTCTAGATGAAAAATTTTTTATATATGGAATTTCACCGCGAAAACCGAATATAGTACCAACCTTAAGTCAAATGTTAATTGCTTGTTGGCATTTTTTTCTAAAATCCTAGAACGATGTTTTATTTGATCCGATATGCCGCACATAATGGTTTTAATCTATTCGACTTTTCACATGACCAAATGTCAAATTCCATATAAAAGCCTTTAAGCTAAAACATGCGAAATAAATAAAAGCCTTTTTTTAAATTTATGTCTTAAAAGAAGGACTTAATAAGAATGTAAGTTTGAGTTAGCACAAAAAATTGCATGTTATTATGTTAAAAAAAAATATGATATTTTGTAAAAGTTTTTATCAACAAATCCGAAAGTTGAACAGAATGCTCTGCTTTAGGGTTGGTATTCTATTCTGCTTTCGGAATAGTGGCGGAATCTTTTAATTGTTCCGCAAGCGGAATTTGACAGCAGTAAAATCTTTTTGTTTCCATTCCAAAACACGTTTTTTTATCTGCAATTTTGTTTTCTTTATTTAATTTAGTTTTTTTTCGCAAATAAATAAGGAAAAACAAACCAAAAATACATACACAAATAATGCTGGCAATGGTTTAAGTGTTGCCACTTTGATATTTTTTTGCCGTTTTCCTCACTACAAACCATGACATAACTATCATGACATGACATAAAATATCATAAACGCTTCATGTTTACATTTTCATGTTTTTCTTTCAGCAGGTGTTATCTTGCATTTATCTTGTTGAGTGCATTTTATTGAAAGGAAAAACAATGCAAACTAAAAATAATTTCAACTAAGTATTACAGGCAAATGTTTGTGAGAAAAGTGTGTTGTTATACAATGTTAATATTCTTTTTACTCTTTTCAGATTATTAACGTCACAAATCAGAAGACAACGTAATTTAGCCTTCAATTGCCGCCAACCCGTTAGAAGACTTTTGATTAAAGAAACCCAACCTAGGTGTCCTTCCGCAGAAGTTGAATTTCATATCCTTCAAGAGGTGGTTGTTGTTGTAGCAGTGTGGTGTTTTATCTTTCCGACTGGCAAGCACGTACATAGAGGTGGTAGCCTTAGGTCGATTAAGGACTGCATCGGTACAATCCGGTACGTAGAACCGGCTGTCATGGGATTGTCTTGGTTCGAGTCTTGACGAAAATTCATAAATATTATCTCGTTGAAGGCCGCCGAGGTTTGCATATCCGCCTATGAAGCCGAAAGCCTGGGTTGAAATACCGGCGTAAACATCAGAAAAAAATTTCAGCGGTGGTTATCCTGAGATACTTTGCCATGTAAAACTTCTCTCTTCAAAGAGGTGTCGCACTACTGCACGCCGTGCGGACTCAGCTACAAAAATGAGGCCCATTATCAGTGAGCTTATACTGGAATCGGATTGCACTCATTGATATGTGTAAAGTTTGCCCCTATTCCTTAGTGGGCATGGGCAAAATATGCATTTTTTGCATCTGTTTGGTTTATTAGTACACAAATGTTCGGTTTTCATAAAAAGATGTTTTTCAACATCTGTGTGTGAAATGTCAGAGATTATAGCAAATATTAGCAAATGTAACACTTAGTTATGTTATGTAGCTCAATCTGTAAAGAATGTACCAAATGTCATCAATTGAAGCAGAAAGTACCAAATGTTGAACTGACGTACAGTTTCTTCCGCTTGATTTTTAGCCAACGTTTCGCCTACGTTTTGTTATATGGAGGTTGACAGCATTCCGCTTGAAAAGCTGAATAGCGTACTCAGATTAAGCAACAAAACAGTGTCAACTGATGAAAATACATATATAACACATTTGAAGAAAATAGGTTGTAAAACAAATTTTATTTCTAAAACCGCTTAGACATTTAAAGTTATGACATTTGCCAATCAAGATAGCTTCGTTGGGGGTGGATTTTTGTTGTTACGAAAAGAACGCGCTATAATCGGCATGTGTTCTTATGTTTTATATGCTTTTCATAGACATGTTTCTACAGGTATGTTCGATGAAATAAGTGCTCACTTTGGGCTGGTACGACGTTCGCTTTTCGCTATTTTAAAGCGAAAAAGTAGCTGATTTCATTCAGTAAGAAATTTCTTCATTATTATGGTAAATTTTTAATAAAATTGTAATTTTATCATTGATATTTGTGTAGTGTTTCAAAAAAGTAATCGCGAACAGCTGTTAACAGCCGGTCAGGTTTGACGGTGTTAAGATGTCAGATATTTGTTTGCATTCTCTTTGTTGTTATCTGCTACTTGCATATTCTCTGCTCATGCACGCACACAGGATTCACTAATAGAAGGTTAGGTCACATGCAAAACACAAAGTGGATAGGCCGCATAAACATCATTAAGGATGTCAAATCTGACGATTGAAAATGTCATCATATAGGAGAAAACGTAAACAAAGAATGAATGTAAAAAGAGAACAAGTTGACATCCTCAATGCCAAGTACTGCCAAATATTAAAAAAAAAGTATATCGGCTGATCGCTTGGCTTAACCCTATTCAGTGAATCCTGGCACACACACGTATACATACACGCAAACAAATTTATTTGTGTGTGTTGGCAAATCGTTGCTCAGCCTGATGACAAGATGGCGGATTGGACATATGATTTGTGGTTGTTGTCAAGATATATTCATTTAAAGGTAGTGGCAGTTGCTCAACAACAAAATATTGAGAGAAAAAATTATACTCAGCTGTCTGCGGTACACTACCTGGTAATTATGTCATGGTTGTTGTAAAAATTAAACACACTTTAATTGTTTCGCCATGTGTGTTATGAAGCCTTCGCCAATTAGATGTACTGCAATATCGAAAAAAAAATTAAAAATTAAAAAAAATGTACTTTGCTGTTCGCATGACCCCACCTTATAAGTGCATCTAGATAAACTAGAGCAATGCACAGTTCGTCCCCAGCCTTTAAGTAAAGGTGGTGTTTCCGACTCGGATTCAGACAGCGACGGCGTCAATGAAACAGTTATCGCAGACGAATCGAGAGATTAGGGCAGCGGGATGACGGCAGAAAAAAGCAAAGGCTTTGCTAAGGTCACAAGCAGACCGAGAAAGCGATCCGGATCACGAACAAAGAGACAGAGGAATATGTACCGGCAGCGCCGGGCGAAAGTGCAGGATGCTGGAAGGGATAGAACTGACATTCCAAGCACTTCTACGGAAGCTGGAAAAAGAATCAGATCTCCCGAAGAGCATTACACTGCTAAAATGCTGAAGAAGAAAAGTACGCTTGGAAAACCAAGCCAGCCATCCCCCGATGGAGACTACAGACAGTGTCCTGCGGAGGTAGACAAAGTTGGAACAGGAATGAAGGAAGCGCACACGACCCTGAGTATTCATGGAGGACTGTGACTTCCAATAGGAATGCGATATGTTCGGAAAATCTAATCGATGAGGTTCAGGATTGGATGGTCTCCATGGAACACTATTTCTCTGACCATCGCTACATTAGGTTTAGAATAGCATGGCCAGCGTCGAATCTGATAAGCTTCCGGAATAAGTTGAAAACCAACTGGACAAAATTCGGAAGGCTACTTTGAAGAAAACTTGGGCAAAATAATTTAGATTCTCCAAGCATAGAAGACATTGACGAAAATGTCAACAGAATTATCTTTGGAAGGTAGTTCTCCTCACCGGGAAAGGAAATCAGCCCAAGAAAAATCCTGGAAGAAAGGGGAGATTCGCAATATTGAGAAAGTGGTCCGCTGTTTTTTTAACAGAGCACGTCATACACACGGCTCAAGGAATACAATAAGATAACCAGAGCGACAAAACGTGTCTTCTGGAAACTTTTATGAGAACTGGTCGATAGGGTTAATGACGCCGCCAAGATAAAAAGTTTCTCTCAAAAACCCATGTCGAAAGTGAAACTTTAGTAGACGACATGGGAGTGAGAACAGAGACAACGGAGGACAATGTGAGGCTTTTGATAAAAACGTATTTTCCACAGGATACGACGACTCACGGAGACACCGGAATCTTGGAATAATGAGGTTGATCGAAAGTTTATAATTTCGGAATTTATGGTAAAGGAATCCTTGAAAAGCTTTAAAACATTTAAGTCACCCAGACCTGATGGAATATTTCCGGCGTTAATAAAGAAGGAGGCAGACAATCGACGTCCCACATGGCCAATATTTTCACAGCGTGCCTGGACATGCATATACTCCGAAAGCCTGACAGAAGGCAAGAGTGGTATTTATACCCAAGCCCGACAAGGCAAGTTATGTGACACCAAAGGCCTTCGGACCTATAAGCCTTAGGTCTGAAGGTCACCATGATAAAGAGTAGGACATACAGCAAACTGCTCAAATACAAACAGCATGCCTATGTCAAAGGAAAGTCGGTGGAGACTGCCCTGCGCGAGATTGTGCATAAAACATACACACTGGCGGTATGCTTTGACATTGAGAGGGCTTTCAACAATGTGCGGACCTTATCCTTAGACCAATACTGGTTGGACCAGGTTCTTAGAGACTAGATAATCCATATACTAAGCAACAGGTGTATAAATTGTGTGTCTCATGATATAAAAATAAGGGAGAAAGTGGCACAAAGCACGCCACCGGGGGGCATTTTATCGCCACTCCTTTGGGTGACCACCATTAATGACCTATTACGGATTCTGACTGAGGAGGAATTTGCACCCGTCTGCTACCAGACGATGTTAAAATACTTCTTAGGGGTAAGGATCTTCTGCATAACCAGTTATGCAGAAGAGCCAAAAGGGTCTTGCATATGGCATATGACTGGGCTAGACCCAGATCTCTCAGAGACTTAAGGCGATGGGAGAATGGATAGGGGATAGGAACAGCTCATACCCTCGCTTTATAATAATGGTGACGATAATAATGGTGTATCAGGATAAATTTCGCACAATTTTAATTGCAAATGTAATGGTCCGAATCAACATTGTTTCTATACTGTGGTCTTTGTTGTTGTTGTTGTAGCAGTTTATTGTGTACTATCTTTCGTCTGCTTGATTCTGTTGAGTGTCAAGACCCAGGAACTCCGCGACTAAGATGGGGTGCGTCCACAGGGATCTGGGTCTGAGTCGAGTGGGTCTGGCCGGGCAGTTAAACAGGTGACGTGTATCGTGCGGTCCCTGGTTACAGTCGGGACATACATCTTGCACGTCGGCATCAATCCTAGCTCTGTGGGAATTGAGGCGGCTGCATCTGCCGGAACGTAATTGAGCCAGAATCACTCTGGTTTGCCGGGGGAGGTCGATTTCTTCGGGTGCAATGGGTGGCGGTCGTACTCCAAGGACTACATTCACCCGGTAGCCAGTTAACGCGTCTGCTACCGTGTCTGCATGAATGTTGTTCAGACCCGCTTGATATGCCGCTTGATCTAGAGGTTCTCTCTTATAGCGCTGGACCTCACGCTCTAGATCATGTAGATCTACCTTAAGGCTTCTGGGCGGTGGGTATCTATCCACAAGATGATGATTTGGATGATTTCTGCGATAACAGCCCAAAAGGTATTGCTTAGACAGCATGTAGTTATGTCTTCGCACTGGTAGGATCTTTGTCTCCTGGTGGAGGTGGTCCACATGAGAACTAAGGAGGCAGCCCGTCGCAGTTCGGAGGGCGGCATTCTGACAGATCTGAATATTATTCCACTGCGTGTCACAAAGCTGACGTGACCACACTGGCGCTGCATAACTTACCACAGACCGGCCAATTGCTTTGTACGTGGTCAACAAGGTTTCTTTGTCTGCACCCCAAGTGCTGCCAGCGAGTGACTTGAGGACCTTGTTTCTACTTTTGACTTTATTGCAGATTGCTGTGGCATGTGGGGAGAAAGTGTAGGAGCTGTCAAATGTGACGCCAAGTATTTTGGGACACTTGATGGTCGGAATCAATTCTCCATCGACCATCACAGTCAGCTCAGAATTCACCTCACGCGTATTTGTAGTGAACAGTGTGGCTGAAGATTTGGTGGCGGATATCTTCAGATTTCTTGCAGCGAAATATGAGGCAAGCTCGTTGAGGTAGACGTTCAACCTGTCGCAGATGTCATCAATGGGTGGGGGGCCTGATGCCAGGATCGTACAGTCGTCCGCATATGATACGATCTCTATGCCGTCTGGAGGAGGTGGGATGGAGGAAAGGTAGAGGTTAAACAGAGCCGGAGATATCACCCCGCCTTGGGGAACTCCCTGTTTCACTCTACGGTGTTTTGACTTCTTATCCCTAAATTCCACAAATGACTGGCGGCCACACAGATAATTCGCGACCCAACGTTTAAGGCCTGGCTGGAGGGACGTGTTGGCGATGTCCTCAAATAATTTGGCATGGCTGACCGTGTCGAATGCCTTCGATAGGTCCAATGCCACGAGGACCGTCCTATCACATGGCCTGGGTTGATTGAAGCCACGGCAAATGTGTGTGGTGATGGCATGCAAAGCTGTTGTTGTGCTGTGCAGTCTCCGAAATCCGTGTTGATGCTCGGCGAATGGAAATTCTCCTACGAGGCTCGGGAGGAGTAATGCCTCAAGCGTCTTAGCCACTGGTGAGAGAAGGGAGATCGGTCTGTACGACTCCCCCAAACTCGGGTCTTTACCAGGCTTCAGTAGCGGGATCACTCTGCCCATTTTCCAGACATCGGGAACTATAAGAGTGTTCAATGACAGGTTAAGGACAGTGGTAAGGTACTCAACTCCAGGTAAATCCAGATTCTTCAGCATCAATGTAGAGATTCCGTCGGGGCCCAACGCCTTGGAAGATTTGGCGCCACGGATGACATTCGTAACTTCGCCCACGGTGAATTGTGATGGCTGTTCATCGGCTCGGAGACCACGAATACGGCGAATGGCTCTCCTCCTTGCCCTGTCTCTCTCGGGATGCACGATAAATTGACGGTTGAACAACCTGGCGCATCTCTTCGGATCAGTCACGGTTAACTCGCCAAAAGTGACTGAGGTCCTGTCGTCCCGTCTACCGGGGTTCGAGAGAGACTTAACAGTGGCCCACAATTTGCCTGCACCGGTGCCTAAGTTACATTGCTCCAAGTGTTCCAGCCACAAATTCCGCTTATGTTCGTTGACTACCCTGTTTATTTCCAGATTCAGCTCGCTGATTCTGGGGTTAGCGGGGTCCATAGCACGAATCCCATCACGCTCGTCTGCGAGTACCACTGCTTGCGCCGGGAAATTGGGTCGCACTTGCGGTATTCGACCGGCTGGTATAAAGCGAGCGGCTGCTGCGTTGATGATGTCTCGGAATTTCCTCTCGGCCACAAGCACATCAGAGGGGGGTGGCAGTTCATTGAAGCGGCGATTGGTATACTCTCTGAAGCCAGTCCAATTGGCCTTCTTATAGTTGATGAACGTTCGGCGCTCAGAGGTTATGAAGTCGGGTGGTCGGTCGATGGTGAGGATTATGGGGAGGTGGTCTGACCCCAAAGAGACGACGGCTTGCCAGGATACGTCACTCAGGAGATCAGGGGATGCGATTGAGATGTCTGGCGAGCTGCTGCACCTCCTCGTAATCCTAGTGGGGGCATCCTCATTCACCGTGCAAAACGTGGAGCTATCTATCTGCTCTGCCAAAGCTATGCCACGCTGGTCGTTGCCTAGGGGAGAATGCCATGACGAGTGATGTGCATTGAAATCCCCCAGAACCAGACGACTATGGCCAGATAGCAACCCACTTATGTCGGGGCTGTAGGCCTGGCCATTAATCGGGACACAGCTGCCAACCGGCGGTATATACACGTTGTATATCTCTATCTCGGCAGTACCAGACTTGACTGCTACCCCCATACATTCCATGTATGGGTCACTAGCGTCAAGCGCAGGCGAGATAGGTCTATACTGCACGGAATGGTGTATAACGAAGGCCAATCCCCCACCTCCATTCCTTGAGCGATCCTTACGTAGCACATTGTAGCCGTGACAACTGTGCAAGCTGCAGGTGTTAGTCAGCTTTGTCTCCTGGATCGCTGCGACCGATATGCTCTTCCGACTCATAAAATCCACAATCTCATCAATCTTGCCTCGCAGTCCATTGCAGTTTAACTGCAGGAACGATACATTTCCCGACACTGGCCTGGCAATAGTAGGGCTAGGGTGCTGTCTTTGCATAAATTGCCGTACGGGAGAGGTCGGGGGGGTCACATAGTCCGACGACGAGGACGCCGAAGGCGACGACGGCGACGCTTGTGACCCACTGCTGGCTGTGTTCGCACAGCACCTAGCGACATAGCCAGTATGACTATACTCCCGTAGCGAAGTTAGGCCAGAGCAAGAACGGAAATGTACCCACTCCAAGCACCTGTTACACCTCACCGACACTGACCGATGATGAAGGCGGTTCTGGCAAACGGAACAGAACCAGGGTCCGGGGTTCTTTTCAATCCCGGCACGGACCAAAAGCATACGGAGAAGGCACTCCGGGATGTGTCTCTCCCATGACGAAAAAAGACGAACACGTACACTGAGGGGGCAGCCCTTGCCGATGACGATTCCATCGGGTCAATCCGGTACGTACAACCGGCTGCCATGGGATTGCTGTGGTCTTTGTTGTGTGTCGTTGTTTGACTTTTGTTTGTGTTCTGACAAAGAAAAGAGTCAGTCGGATTTCGCAATAATTTAATAGGCATTTTTGCTGTGAATGAAGGCAGTACTAGTTTTTAATGGGTAAATAAAACACTCCTAAAGTCACACAACAAGAGCAACTATGATGAAATAGAGTTTCTTGGGCTCCGTTCCTGAGTGTTTAATAACATATGGAATTAATTGAAGCGAAATTGCATTGGCGCAGCGACATGTCGCTGGTACTTTTCTCAAAGAACTCAGTATTACTTCTGCGAAATGTGTTCGCATTTTTCTCGTCATCATTTTTTTTATAATGCGTTTCGACAGTTGTTCGAGCGAAAAGTCGAACATGCCAATCTATAGCGGATAAATAAAACAACCCTTTTTACGCTAAATAGGGTAACACTTATACCCCAAGTTGCTTAAAAGAGTATAATGTCACGTTAGTGCTCTATAGACACCCGATTTAAATTTTGGAGAAATGGCAACACTACGTTCCTTGTCTCGTGGTTGTCCGTCTTGTTTTTATTTTGGTAATCTGATACCAACAATTGCGTGATTATCCTAAAGTTTGCGAAATATATCTACAATTCAATGAAAACTTAAACAGTTTCTTTTAAAAAAGTTTCAAAATGGCTATGCGAAGACCACGAATAAAAGCACAAGCTAATATACAACTTAACTCTAAACGTAAATCGAAAACTGCGGATGAGAAAGCGAAGATTAGTGAAAGTCATAAAGACGACACCAATAGTTCATTGGACGTTTCAACTGAATTAGGGGTGCAGGGTAGTGAAAAATCTAAAATTCAGGAAAATGAAACTAATTTCATAACTGATAATGGTCCTACGGATGAAAATGTCTCTGGTGGAAAAGAGGTTATTTCTTCTCAACCACAATGCATGGCTAGTGACACGAATGCAAGTGATAACATATGCAATAGCAATGTAAACGCTAGCACTATCGATTTGAAGTGTGGGGTTACCCACAATGATGAATCTATAAATAACCCAAAAACTGGAAATAACCCAAAGAGAAAAGAAGAAAAGAATGAGACAGCATTCAAATGTCCGCCAAAGGTAGAGCAGCGGTTAATAAACAATGGTATACCAAACCCAGGCACCGACGATGTTTTCTATTCAGACATTGAGGAAAATATCTTACAAATGGATCTTCAGAAATCTCCAAGTGATGTCCCCTCATCGCCCTCTAAAAACCAGCAAGCAGCAAGGCAACGTATAAAGGCCACTCCTATTTTCGGTCAAAGGCGAAACAGTTTTGTGGGATCCTCTCCATCCCCTCACAGCGCTGGAGGAGATGAATGCAATGACTTCGTTGTGCCAACTCAACGGAGGGAACGGCATATCTCCAGTTCAATGAGTACAAATTCTAATTCCAGTTCATCATCTCAACTGCACCACACTCAGCATAAATATCTGCCAAATGGTGTAGCAAATGCAAACACTGGGCGCGTTCGCACAGAGTCAGTATGTTCGGCAATGTCCGACACTGTTGCTAACAACCACAAAGTCCGTAAAACCGATGATCACAAGCAAAACTTGAAAAGAGACTTTGAAGCACGTTTCAGTAATGGTGTGCCAGATAAGTCAGCTTTGAAAATGTCTGATTTAATATTTTACAATCCAGCCACTAATCCCATGGAACAGAAACCAAATCCTAATATGAAAGTGGAAAACTGCGAAAAGTCATCAAATGCCTCAGATATGAAGCCTTTTAAGCAAAAGAAGGAAAAAGATAGCGAAAACGATGGAGAGTCAGTGCCTGTGCCGCAGCTTAAACTCAATTCAAATGGTGAATTGATTTTAGATGATAAATCTTTGGTAATAGAGACAACGGCAGAACAAGAAGCTCGCAAAGTATTGGCGAATTCATCGTTAATATACTTGGACGAGAATACTGGCATGAATGGTTTCTATTCACGCCAAAAAAGAACTCGTGATTGGCCTTCCACTGAGACAATAAAATTTTACCGTTGTCTTCAAACCGTGGGTACGGATTTCTCTCTTATGGTTCCACTATTTCCAAATAGAACGCGGCGTGATTTAAAACTTAAATTTAAAAAAGAAGAACGTATTAATGGCCATTTAATAAACAAGGCTTTACTTTATCCGAAAACATTTAATGTTGAAGAATTGAAACAACAAATGGATGAGGAAGATAAAATACGAGCAGAAGAAGCCGAGAGAATCAAGCAACTTAAAGAGGCAGTAGCTAAGGGAGTCAGAAAGGTAAGGTCAATCGCTGTTAATATTTCTTGCGTTTAAATTGCTCGTTGTTACAAATATGAAAGTTAAAAAAATTTTTTCTCGCCTTAAAATGACACCAAGAACATGCATTTTTGTCTTTTTGGGTCGTGCATCCGTGGGTAATAAAAAATGTAAATTTTACCCATGAACATTCCATTAAGGAACAGGGGCAAACTTCTCACATATCAATGAGCGCAGTCTGATTCAAGTTTAAGCTCAATGATAAGGGGCCTCCTTTTTATAGCCGAGTCCGAACGGCGTGCCGCAGTGCGACACCTCTTTGGAGAGAAGTTTTACATGGCCTGTGGGTAATAACAACTCTCAATCAATATATAGCATTGAATGCGGAGAATATGAAAGTTTTATAGCAGAAACTAGTCTGCAAGTTTCTTTGCATTAATAATATGTAGGAAATTTGTGCCAGCAACATGCACATCTGAGGGAGGCGATAGCTTAATTCTGTTTGATAAACGACCGGCGTTCAGAAGTTGTGAAATCGGGTGGGCGATTAATGAAGGTTTGTTATTGTTATTGCAGTGTGTTGTACACTGATGCGGCAGCCCTTGGCGATGTAGGACATCATCGGGTCCATCTGGATCGTACAACCAACCGGCTGCCATGGGATTGAACAGTATTGGGTATTATGGGGAGGGGATCGATCCCAATGAAATGATGGGAGTCAGGAAACGTCAGACCAGGTGACCTAATGGCGATGTCTTTGCTTTTCTGATGATTTTCTTTTTCCTACAGATGTTGGTAGAAGTAGCAGTTTAGGTTTGAATTTGGCATCTCCGAGTTGTGTGCATGTAGGGGAAAGCTGGCCAGTAATGCAAATGCAAATTTACCGATGAATATTCCATTAAAGAGCAGGAACACACTTCTCACATATTATAGAGCGCTGTCCGATTAACAACAAATGTACAAAAATTTTACCCGTGAACATTTCACTAAGGAACAGGGGATAACTTCTCACATATCAATGAGTCAGTCCGATTCAAGATTTAAGCTCCGAACGGCGTGCCGCAATGCGACACCTCTTTGGAGAGAAATTTTACATGGCATATGTTGCCAGCATTAGAAGGGGAAAACCACCGTTAAAAATATTTCTGATGGTCTCGCCAGGATTAGAACCCAGTCGTTTGGCGTCATAGGCGCACATGCTAACTTCTGCGCTACGGTGGCCTCCAACGATTTAAGTTTTTTAGCTCATTTTTATAGCCGACTCCGAACGGCATGCCACAGAGCGACATTACTTTTTGTCTCTTCATTTTATTCAGATAATGCAACTTGAAGCCACTGATTCAGACCATACTTGGCGCAGTTCTTGGTTAATTCCTCAACGATACGTGCAAAATCGGATAAGAACTGCGTCCTCTACAAGCTGAAGAAGTCTTATCGAGAGCTAGGTTTATATGGCGGCTATATCAGGTTATAGACTGATTTAGACCAATCTGGGCATAGTTGTTAAAAGTCATACTAAAACGCTTCACGCATCCAAATCGAATAAGAATTGCGCCCTCTAGAAGTTGAAGAAGTCGAGATTCGTTAATATGGGAGCTATATCAGATTATGGACCGATTTGAACCATACTTAGCAAAGTTGTTGGAAGTGATACCAAAACACAACGTGCAAAATGTCAGCGTCCCTTAGAAGCCCAAGAATTCAAGACCCAAGGTCGGTTTATATGGCATCTTTAACAACACATGACCGATTTGGCCCATTTACAATCCCCACCGATCTACACTAATAAGAAGTATTTGTCAAACTTTCAAGCTGCTAGCTTTACTCCTTTGAAAGTTTGCATTTGACAGACAGACGAAATATATATACGGGTCTTAGACGTATATTTCGAGGTGTTACAAACAGAATGACGAAATTAGTACACCCCATCCTATGGTGGAGGTTAGGCTAGGTTAGAGTGGCAGTCCTTTACAGACTCACTTAGACAATTTTAAGTCCATTAGATACCACAGTAGCGACAGACCAAGGCTTCTGGCGGGAGTCGAACACACGACCCCTGCACTGGTAATCCAAGCACGCTACCAACTCGGCTACCGAAGTTGAAATTATCAACACAGCCAAACTACTAAAAAGGAATTCCCGTTATGTAGGTGTTGCAAAATAGCGGAGTAATCTTTTTCAATGGGTGTTATCTGATATCGAGAAATTTTATGTTATTTGGAAGACAGTTGTATAATCTGGCAATTCTTAAATGAAATGATTTTTTTGTTCATATATCTGGCTATAGGATGATTATTTGATTTCGTCGCGTACGACCAAAACTAAATGACTATGAAGAAACGGGGTAATTGCGCTTTGGATATTTTGTGGAAACATGTCAGACATCTGAAATCAATAACTTTAAGAAGGAAGATATAAAACATCGTTTAATATAAGGAGAAACATCGGTATTGCGGCGAACCGAATAAAGACAACAGACTACTCTATTTACAGCAAATTTAAGACCTCTAAGGTTAAGTGCAGGGGAGTAAGAACAGCCTTTACTCTCTTTTGCTTTTTATTTGAAATCAACAGCTGAATTTTAGAAAAAAAGTTGATATGGCAAGATCCAAATATATCTGGCATGAGATATAATTAAGAATAGGAGTTATTAATCTCTTACTTTTTTACCGTTTTTCAATATTAGTGCTTACTTGCTTTAATTGGCTATGACAGAATATTTCTTCCACTAGCCGAACGTAGAATAGCGTTCCAAGCGCCTCCATCTTCTGCGCTCATTCTAAAATCTCTGACACCAAGTTTCGAGGTGTCTCCCACAACTTGATCTTTCCATCGGGCTTTTGGTCTTCCCGGTTTGCGTGTACCACCGTGTTTGCCTTCAAAAGCTTCTTTGCTGGAGCTTCTTTATCCTTTCTGACAACATGACCTAGCCAACGCAGCCGTTGTATTTTGATGCGTGTAACTATGCAATCGTCGTCATACAGCTCATACAGCTCGTGGTTCATACGACGCCTAATTCTCCGTTAAAGGAAACTGGTCCATATATTTTACGAAGAATCTTTCTCTCAAATACTCCAAGCTCTGCCTCGTCTGCTTTCACAAGTACCCATGCTTCAGAACCATATAACAGCACGGGTAATATCAGTGTCTTGTAAAGTGTAATCTTCGTCTGTCGTGAGGTGGCCTTGTTTATTCTTCGCTTAATCTCAAAACTGGTGTCATTCGTTTCGGTTACGGCGGTCCAAAGGTAGATAAAGTTACTGACTGTCTCAAAGTTGTGGTTCCCAACTTTATCCATTTTCTTTATCTGCTCGGTTGTGCAAGGCTTTTTGGGAGTTGAAACCATTCACATCGTCTTATCTCCATTTAGTGCCAGACCCATTTTCACTGACTCTTTCGATTCTTTCAAAGGCTGCAGTTACTACTTCCGGCGACCGACCTATGATATCGATGTCGTCGGCATAGGCGAGTAGCATGTGTTCTCTTGTGATTAGTGTGCCATATCTATTCACATCTGCATTTCGTATAATCTTCTCCAACAGGATATTGGAGTGATCACACTATAGGCTGGCTCCTTGTCTGAACCTCGTTTGGTATTAAATGGCTCGGAGAGATTCTTTATTATTCTCACTGAGGAACGCGTATCAGCAAGTCTCATCCTGCAGAGTCTTATTATTGTAGTTTTACAGGGATACCAAACTCAGACATGGCTTGAAATACCTTTGAACGTAAAGGAGTATCAAAGGCGGCTTTGTAGTCAACAAAGAGATGGTAGGTGTTGACTCGTCCTTCTCGGGTCTTTACCAGGATTTGGCACAGTGTGAATATCTGGTCCAGGGTGTATTTACCAGGTCTAAAGCCGCGTTGATAGGGCCCAATTATCTCACTGACTTTAGGTTTTAATCTTTCACACAGTACGCTCGAGAGTATCTTGTATGCGATGGGGAGGAGACTTATTCCTCTGTAGTAGGCACATTCCATCTTGTCTCCTTTCTTGTGTACGGGACATAGTATGCTAAGGTTCCAATCATCGGGTATGCGTTCTTCTAGTCAGATTGCGCAGATAAGCTGACGTATACGCCTTATCAGCGTGTCGCCTCCGGTCTTAAATGGTTCAGCGAGTTACCCGACGGCTCCTGCTGCCTTGTTGTTTTTTAGTCGGGTCACTGCTACTTGGACCTTATTCTGACTAGGAGGTAAACATTCTATACCATCATCAGGGATTGCTTTTGCGGTTTCCTCTTCACATGTGTGCCAACATCGGACACTAGCAGTTGGGTAAAATGTTCTTTCAATATCCTCAGCATGTTATTTGTGTCAGTTACCAAATTTCTTTCTTTGTCTCTGCAGGAGGATGTGTCTGCACCAAAGCCATCGGTTTGATGTTTAACTCTTTGGTAGAATTTTCGGACTTCATTCTGACTCCTGTACATCTCAATTCGCTCACACTCACGTCTTTTCATTTCCTTTTTCTTTCTGCGGAATAGACGTTTCTCCTCTCTCCTTTTCTCCCGATACCTCTCCTTCATCTGGCGCATTGCTACTGATTCCAGGGTTGCTCTATATGCCGCATTCTTGGCTTCAGTAGCATCTCGACACTTTTGTTCGTACCATGGGTTTCTTGGAGAAGGCTTCCGGTACCCAACTACGGATTTCGCGGCATTTTCCATGGAGTGGGCAATGGTTTGCCGCGGTGAAATCTATCAGCATCAACCCATTACTGGACATTTTCTCGTGAAGGCTAAACATTCCGACTGTTGGACCAGTCTCCGACCAACCACAAATCCGCAGCGAAATTCATGCCTCGTGTTATGGCAGCTATAGTATAATTCGTCACCGTTTGGTGTTGTAGTGACGCCATTCCCAGTCCATCGCACTTCCTGTAAGGCGGTAATATCTGCCTTGTACTTCTCTACACACATTTATAATAAAGAAAAACAATAAATAAAATGTAAAATATTGAAGCGAAAAATTGAAAACTAATACCACAGAGCGTGATATTTCTGGGTTCTTTAGAGATGTGACTGAAGTTCCTCAGAAAAGTCTTCAGCAACGTCTTCTGAGGCATCCCCTGACATATACTAAAAATATTATTAATTAAAAAAAATAACTTCAAATTTAAAATAAAATCCATATCCTTTTTATTTCAGAGAAAAAATGTACGAAGCCATGCTGATGGTGCTTTGAACGGTGCTAATGTTTACGAAAATGAGATTGAACAAAAACCAAATAAGGCTCGTAAGACGCAGCCAAAACCAGCGGAGAAAAGTGTTGCACCACCACCACCACCAACATTAACAAAAACAACTGCAGTAAATATTGAGTCCCAGTTAGCCGTTGATACCGTAGATGTACAAATAAATCCTATCACAACTTCTTGTACAGAACAAAAAGTTGATATCACAATTTCAAAAAGCAAAATAAAAACCGAGAACAATAAATTCAAACGACGGCGAAAGAGAATTCCAAACATAAAAAAGGAGAGTACACAAAAAGTGGAAGAACCCACTCAGGCCGAGGATCCCATATCACCATTCTCGATATCTTCTCCCACATATTCATCCCCATCCCCTCATCCGGCGCCAATAAAAGATGAAATAATTAAAAATGAACCCATACAAGGTCCACTATTTATAACTAAAACCGAAGTGAGCGATGACGATGAACAATTGGAAGAAGTTGTGGAAGATTTTCTACATTCCGATGTACTTGAAGACAATGACAATAGTATGCCTTTACCGACATGTACAACATCCTCACAATCAACCACGTCGGCACCAATTGCCGAATCGGTCATAAGTACTGATTCTTGCGCGCTTTATATACATGAAGACGAATATTGCGAGGATTCAATGGAAGCGGATATACATTGCGAAGGTCGGACATTTGTCAATTTAGACGATGGCTCGGTTACAACCATAAGTGATGTGAATAATATGCCACAGACTGCCACATCCGATGCTGTCTATGAAAAACAGGCCGCAATAAATCAGCCAACCCCGTCACCTTCGCCACCATCTTTACCGACACCATCGCCTGCGTTAGCTCCACAATATCATTATCCTACGCAAACAGTACACAATTCACCACCTACCATCCAGCCACCTGATCTCATATGTAATGACACCAGTTCGTCGTTAGCGTCTGAACGTGAATTAAACGAGCAAGATATTGAGCACATATTAACAGAACTTGCAGAAGGATCTTTAGTTCTTGTATCAACACTAGACCCAGATGATCCGGATAAAGTTCTAAATGAAATATTTATGGTAGACAAAAATACGGGAGACTTGTGCGACGAGCCATTGAATATACCCGATAATATAGTGCAGTGCATTTTATCTGTGATGAGCTAGGACCGCAAATGCCAACGCCAACCACTCTGATATTCGGACTATCTGTCCGATTCATATGTCTTCTGCTTAGCTTGAAAGGTCTACATTCTACTTTATATATTTACGTTATTGCTTTTCCTCTCTGGTATACCTTTTAACATAGGGTAACATCTGGTGAGATTGTTATTTTTTTTATATTTGATGCATATTTTTGCTGTATGCTTTATCAAATAATGTTACATATTAAACTTTTTCTATTTCATAAGTCTACGAGAAAGAGAATTATGCGTTCGTACATATTTCATTTGTAATATTTATTTTTTAAATAAACTTCATTGTTTCATAGAAATGTTTCATATTATATGTTAAAAAGTCCAGTGAGCTCACATAACAAGAAAATAAAAGAGCTACGAAATTTATAAATAATCGACAAAGCAAGAAACGTTTTTCATTTTCAATAAATGAACCAAACCTAAAATAGAAGATGGTATTTCGAATATCATCAGGAAGGTAAAATCGGGAAATCGAATAAATGACCTAAATATATGTGTGTGCCATTTTATCATGCGCCAGGGGCTTATAAAACCTTGTACAATCCCATGGCATCCGGTTGTACGTACCAGATTGACCCGATGGATTCCTTCATCGACAATGGCTGCCGCCACAGTGTAAACACACTGCTACAACAACAACAACAAAACCTTGTATTCTGAATGCCGAGGAAATTGTTAGAAAAATGCCTCTTTTGCGCCCTCAAGAAGCAAATTCAGGATACTGGTTTATATGGGTGTAAGGCCATCAGGGATGCGAATTACAGAAGATTCAAACGAGGCTGCTGACGAACTGACAAGGTGTGGATCGCTGATGAGTGCCGATAATGCTAATCAGTGAACCCTCCCCGGTGCGTGCTTTTATGTAGGGTGGACGCTTTCTATCGTAATCGCGCAAATGAGGCGTGGGCTACGTGCGTGCATTGTTATGGTTTGAGCCACATACTTGCATGTGAGGAAAGCGATCCTGGGCAAGTTCCCTTTGTAGAGCAAAGTGCATAGACCCAATCGCTGGGGGAACTGTATTCAAGTAGTATGTTTTTCGCGGGACTGAAAGTAGCTTGTCCCTGCGCTGAGAAAGCATGACTGCAAATGGGGTCCTAACTGTTTCTTGTAAAGTAAGGTCTTTATGGTCGCGCTGGACACTCGTCATTCTGGACTGCTTTAGAATCCGGAAGTGGGTGACAGTACAAAGATGTCATCTATGACAGCTGTTTTCCTGCCACGGGATAGTTATTAACAACACAAAGGCTAGAACTATGAGCTCCGATGCATATGGTGTTCTTCATTATCAGCTGAGAGCAATCTCTGGACGCGCCCTGTAGCTCACAGCTAAGCTTCTCATGACGGCAATGAATACCAGAAGATCGGACCTCAATGTTCCAGCCTTGTGGTGCTCACAGCTATCCCGTGCCGGGGCTGCTTTCTGGTCTACCTGGCTTCCTTCGTTTTTGTCTTGTAAGTTGCTTCGTACTATTTAATTATCTCTTCTAGAAAGAATAAAATGGCCAACAAATGTCTTCAAATGAAGAGACTAGCAACTGAAGTTTCTAGTCACGTACCCTGTAACCCAACCTAACCCACTAAAATCAAATGATCACTCCAAAAGATCCCACTATAACGGCACGCCAAACCGCACAAGGTTTTGTGAGGTTAGGTTGAGGAAAGGGCATGGGACTTAACCCGTCCCATGTCCTTACGTTCTTACTCCTAAGGCAGTAATAGGCTTTTTGTGCCCTCTACCACTTCTAAAAATAAATATCAAAAGGACTTAACCCGTCCCATGTCCTTGCGTTTTTACTCCTAAGCCAGTAATCGGCTTTTTGTGCCCTCTACCACTTCTAAAAATAAATATCAAAAGGCCAATGTCAGCAATTCTGTACTTTTTACATATTTCCTAAACTGCTTTGTATCATTTGATTCCACACGGTGATACCTTTCCCTTTTGAAAGTTTCGCCGCTCCACTTCATATGCCCTGCATACAGCCCCGCTAACTCATGTGAAAGCCGAAGGCCGTATCTTGTATTGTCCCGGTATGGATCCACATAGGACTTTTGTTTTCCTTTCGAGACCCTATTTGTCACTACGTGTCACAGGTGCGTCCATTTCTAATTTTTTAATTCAGATCACAGATCCACCGAATGTTTCGTGTTTTATATGTTTATCGCTGAAAAACTCCTGGCGCTACTAGCAGGTTGTCCACTAAGTGCATCGGTCCCCACGTTGTTAAAGGCGTCCCCTCAATCTTAAAACACACACTGTTCATTCTTTCATCGATGGCGTCGCGGCGCTTATGTATAAAAACCTTTTTGCAAAAAGAATAATAAAAAGGAACCCATACTTTTTGTGCTTCTTTAATTTTATAAGAACTAAGTTCATATATTACTTTTTCTTTAAAATGTATCATGATATACTATTACTAAAATTACAACGTTTATCCGCATTATACACTTGTAAATTCTTAGATTATAGCCTTCGTCCTTTAGGAAAGCCTATGTTTTTACCTAAATTGAATTATATACATATATGGTAGTTTAAATAAAAAATTAAAAAAATTAGTTATTTTTATATTATATGACTTCTTAATTTCCCTTCGAAACCCACGGTTAAGAATTCGGCCGCCGAAAGCCAAGCTCCATCCCTTATAAAGTTTTGTGTCTCATTATTTTCATAGAATATAGATTTGTTTGATGATTTCGCTATTTTAACTACATTTGAATCTGAGATAACTGCAATGTTGTCTCTGCAATATCAAAAATTGATATAAATATGAGAAAATATATTTTTAAATTTGATCATTATCACACGTTTACGTACCCATTTGGCATAATTTTCCTTATAGGTCTTTCAAAATATTTTGTTTGCTTTTGAATTTGTTTGGGCTGTCGTATATCTATAACTAAAATGCAGCCCGATTCGTCTCCTAAGTATATAATATTTTCATTATCAGACTCGACGGCATAACAGACATGTTTCAACTGGACGCTATGATTTTCATAAAGAGCTGAGGAAGAAAAAAATCATATGATTTGGTACCAAAATGAATTAAATCTTTATATATACCTATAGCAGGACGAGTTTCCCGATCATCCCAATAAAGGCAAGATTTATCCAAGGAACAAGTGGTAAAAATATTTTGATTTGACCTATGGGCAGCTAAAGCTGTTATTGCATCGGTATGGGCGAAACGAAAACCTCCTTTGGAAATGAGATCAGCTGTACCCAAATCCCAAATCTAAATTTAAAAAAAAAACAAAAAATTAGGCCATACAAGTTGAAACAAATATATACCATGCCTACTTTCCTTAATTGCACCATCTTTACTACCGGTGGCTACTTTATTTGGGTTGGCTTTAAACACCGCCAGAGATGTAATCGGTTTCATGTGTTCAATTTTTTCTCCAATTTTAAATAAACAATATGGATTGTGGGATTTGCGTACTTCTGAGTGCGTGGACCACACTTGGAGGGATCCATTATTAAAAGCTAACAACAACTATAAGTTCATAATTATAAAAATATACAGAAGTATACGCCATAATTGTCTTACAATGTCCAGAGTGGCATATTCCAAGCAATTTATAACAGCAGGACACTGCAGTTTGTAGCAGGCTAATTCAGGTAGAATTGACTCTTTATTTCGGACAATTTCTGCCTTTTCGAAACCCCATAACGCGCCCGTCCATTCACGCCCGTTTAATTTATTACAACAAATTGCAATATTACCACGTTCATCGGAACAGGGCGTATTGATCGATATACATTCCCAAGCCTCATGCATACGGACTGTATGATTTAAGGGACGTCTAGCATAATCGCGTGAATTCAAGTTGGGATAGTCAGTGTCGTCAGCCAAATCCGTCTCCTCGGGCGGTTTATGATCGTCAGGGGTTTGGTATATATTGCCGTAACTAAGGGGCAACATATTTTTAAATTCTATTTACTTAATAATAAATTTAATTTGTTTATCCTCTTGTAGCACTATGAGTATTTTTAGGTTATAGTGAATACCGGTACATGGTTGCAAATATTATTAGTAGTTACTGTTTACTAAGGACAAGGTAGATAAAAAGAAGGTAAAGAGAAACTGATGAAATTGAGTTGTGTTCGCATAGAGTTAGTACTTTATTCGGCTTTTTACGTGAAGAACTGTCAAACTCCATAAAAAACGTATAAGCGAACACCGGTATTTTGTTTTATTTGACAGTTCTATAAAGGAAGTCTATCAAAAAAGCCAACATACTTTAAGTTTTATGAATACGGGCATAATACTATATTCAGACCAAAGCTGTTTTGAGCAAACGACTCGTTTTCCCTTTATAATGCTCTGGAAACGATTCGTTTCTCCTTTACCATTTATAAGGTCAAAACGATTCGTTTGCCACAGAAATAAGTCATTTAAAGTATGTGAGCCCAAATAATTGCCTAAATTGTGCTAAATAACCACAGCCCTGAATAATGTCAAAAATTAAAAATTTTATTTAAAAAAAAAAATAATAAAATAAATAAAATAATCAAGTATTTACAGATAAAGCAAGAAAAAATAAATCTTATCAAAAGTGCATCATGATATTTATGTTGGAGTGTAGTCAAATGCAAATTCCAAAACATCTCAACCAGTGTGAACGGTTGAGATATTTTCAAAACGAAGTAAGCAAAACGAGTCAATGTAGACATAGCATAAAAACATGAAATAAATAAATGCCTTTTTTACGCTAATGTTTTAAGCCATTGGCATAAAAAATAATAAAAATAAATTTTGCATACATACATTTATTAATTCCAGGAGAATAAGACCGTTCCTTCATCTTGTGTTACTTGCTTGAATCAGTGCAGCTGTACTTAAGGCCTTAACAGAATGGGCGTTGAGGAGCTTCGCGTTAAAAGATGCAACTTTGGAAACAGATGTTAAAAAAGCAACTCGAAAAAGTTAAACAATTTTTAACTTTGACGACCAAAAACACATCTTCACGTATGGCAACATAGAATGACGCTCGCTTTCAAGCGTCAAAGTTGAAAATTTTTTAACTTATCCGCGTTAGGTTAGGTTAGGGTTAATGGGTCGCCCACCAAAGATGAGTTCACTCGGACGCCAGTTTGGCCCATTGTAGTACCCTAGAGAGAGAAAGGGAAGAAAAAGGAACGTGTGAGACCTCGTACTAGAGGTTATACACTAATAAAGATAAAAAGAACGAAGACAGGAGGAGTGGAGAAAACCCGAGCTGGAGGTGAAGAACCGCCCTTCGCTACCTACGCAAGCACGGACCTACCCATGACGGAGGTTGTGTGGGACCATCTTGTTCCCTCAGCAAATCTCAGGAGAGATACCAGAGGTACGTTCGTAAGTTCACCTAGATCACAGAAGAAACGGCTCCCCAGAAAGGAAAGCCTACGTCTCTGCAGACCCGAACAGGAACAAAGCAAGTTCTTAATAGTCTCCTCCTCATCGAGGCAACTCTTACAGAAGTCATTGTGCGGTATCCCCATGTGCGCCGCTATGCGACCTATGGCACAGTGTCCGGTTATGAACCCTGTCAAAGTACTCATCGAACTCTTATCGAAGTCCAGCAATTCCCTTGTCCTCGGCTGGTCGATGACGGGCCATAGCGCCTTCACAGTCCGGCAACCATCCTTCTTATCCGTGTCTTGCCACCGACGCCGCCCCGGCCATCCCCTCTCCTGTGTTCAGTAGCTTGACAAATGGCACGTAGGCAAGACGGATGACTGGTCCGCCCGGCGGAGACGAATCCCTCCTGGCGCTCTCGTCCGCCCTCACATTCCCTGGAATCCCAACATACTCAGAAATCCATGTCAGCGTCACATCGCCGCCACATAAATTCTGAGTTTCGAGGGCGGTAGGCCCCCTACCAGCATTTCTCTTGCGGCTACTGCAATGGCACAAACCTCTGCCTGGAAGACCGTACACTCGTCCGGCAGTGTCAGAGACATACTGATATTGAGTGCATCAGAGTAAACCCCCAATCTAGTCCCTCTCAAAATAAACCCCCAATCCAAGCTCTCTCAGCGTAAGCGCGACCCTGGCGGCTCAGTTCCAAATATAGGCCCCAATGGGCTGCACATCCAGCATCGCCTCCACGTCTGCTTGAGGTGCGGATCTCTGCGCTCCTGTGATCCCGACGCAGGTCAGTCTCTGGACCTTCTCGAACTCCTTTGCACACGTCATCTTCCCTACGGCGTCCCACCATACCAGTGCTCCATAGGCCAGTACTGGTCTCACGATGGCCGTATGCATCCAATAAATCATCTTGGGAGTCACCCCCACTTCCTACCAAGAATCCTCCTGCAGGAGTAAAAAGCGCACAGTGCCTTACGGCTACTTTCCTCGGTGGTCCTCTTCCAGTAAAGTTTTGAATCGAGGATTATGCCTAGGTACTTCGCCACCTTCGACAGCCTCAGGGTGACCCCGTCCAAGCACTCCGATATCTTATATCAACGCATAAATAGTACTAGCTCCTTCTTCCCTGGGTTGGTCCTCAACCTATTTCTGGTAGCCCATCGCGACAATCTCCTCAGTGACCCTTCCATGATCTCGCTGATCGTTGACAGAAACTTGCCTCGGACCAGCAGCACATCGTCGTTCGCAAAAGCGATAATCCTCATGCCGTCTCCACCGAAATCCCTCAGGATTTCATTAACCACGAGGATCCACATCATCTTTGGGGGGACACCTCTCCTTGGGGCGTTCCTTTGGTCACCCGCCTTCTGACCACACAATCTCCCAGGTGTGCATTAATAACCCTGCCATTTGTCCATTGGGAGATTAAGGGGTGAATCGTCCCAGCCCTCTGTAGTGTTCTCCCTTTTCGACTGCGGTCTCCAGTTCCCTTGCGTCCTCCACCGTCCTCCTGTTCCCCGAACTTCTCCCAGTCAGTCCTTCTAGTGCTCGACCCGAAAACATATCCTATAGTGATCCGAAAAGGAGCACACGGTGCAAACGTTTCAGTCCAACATCTACACCGATTCACTATTCGTCACAAGCGTTATATCTATAACCTGTTCCCTGAACCTGTTGTAGAAAATAGGGGCGTTTCCTCTATTGCATAAAACTAGGCCCGTGGATAAAATGTAATCCAAAAGTGACTACCCTCTTTCATTGGTATCCGTGCTTCCCCAGAGACTGTGCTTAGCATTGGCGTCGCCACAGGTTTGTGCACATCGTATGGTAGGTACATGGAGGCCAGGACCAGTAATAGTTTGTGGGGTCTCTCCAAAGCCACTACCGTTAGGTCTTCATTGCTGAAATGACAAATCAGAGTAAGGTTCAAATCTCTACTGGCCACGATACAGCTTCCAATCTCATCTTCTTTGGGAGGGGGAGATGAGATCCAGATTTCGTGATCTGAGTCCGCGAACATTGTTACCTCGTAACCACGGTTTTTGAACGAGGGCCACATCAGTCCCCATAGCTCGCAGCAGCTCATCCGTGGCTGCCTCCCAGTGATGCAGGCTAATCTGCACTAGCTTCAGCAGCCCATGCCCCTAGTACCCTGAGTGGCGTCGTCTTCTCGGCGGGCAGGACCATTCTCACATGGTTTAAGCCGAACTTGACCTCTCCTAGCGAGGACTTCAGGAGTGACAAGGATTCTAAACCAACCCTGATCGAGAGGTCCTTGCCGTTACCTATATCACACGCTCGTCCCCTAATAATTGTCCAGCTCCGCTAACAGATGCTAATTCTGCCCTTTAAGCAGCCTGAGTATGGCATCGTCTTCAATACTGGAGGGGGAATCCAAATTCGCAGTGTTGTCCATCGGGGGATCTGATCAATCGGGACCAGCTCTATCTTCATACCAGGCCAAAGGGGGTCAAGGCCACCGATGTAGGTCGAAAGAAAATCCAGAGCTTTCTTATTACCGCATCCGATGACCTTAACGCCCTTCTGCCACTTGGCACCATCGAAGGCCGCGAACGAGTCATCCTCGCCTTTTCTGATGGCTTTCGATAGAGCTCGTAGAATCTTCTCTTCGACTAGTAACCATCTCTCAGTCGATAGCCGGTCTTCAGAATTGCTCCGGTCAAGAATATCCACTTGTTATTCAGGCGCTGATGACAGGCTGACCAATTTCTTGGCTCTTTTATCATCAGGCGCCTGTGCATCGCCAGATCGCTGCCCTTTGTTCTCTGGATTGGGCTTGTCATTTGAGTGACATACTCTTGTTGAGAGAACACTCTCCTGACCACCCTTCCTGGCTCTAGCGGCAGGATCAACGAAAGGCCTCGGCTTAACAGTTTTGTCCTTTTCTGAGCCTGGTATTTTTCACGCGGCGCTTCCGCTAGCGGTCTCGGTATTGTTTGTAGCGTCTGTTGTAGTGTGTGCATCAGTGTCAGTTCCAGTATCATCCGATGTAGCAGGGGGCAGCATACGTTCCACGACAGTAGTATTCATTATAGACGCTTACTTCCTGACGTGGAACCTATGCCTGCGCATCAAGCGCTTGTCACGGTTCCTTAGAGTGGATGGCTCTATACCCTCCATCTTCCTCAGATACCGTAACGAGCCGTTATAGCCTTTTTCCCGTTTCTGCTAGTCCGTCTTCTGTAATTTCCGCCTGTCCCCCTGCGAGGTTCACGCCACTCCATCAGGAGTTGATGTTCCGGCTGCTGTCGGCTCTGAGGAGATCATTTGGGCGTCCTCTTCATCCGTTTCATAAAGCTGGATCGCTCCAACTTCCGAGAGTCGCAGGAGTCCTCGCAAGGGACCTTTTAGTTCAGGTTGAATCCAACGTCACCGCATTCACCTGGGAAACCATGGCGCCCTTGGCCATTACGATTTCCCAGATGAATGCACCGACCCTAGATTCAACCCATAAGCCCCCGCATCGCAACAAGATTGTTACCCCGCGCGAGGTGGAATTTGTGTGCAGAGTTGCATTTTTGCTACGCGACGCTCAAAACAGGAGCTCTACGCTCATTCTGTTTTGGCCTTTGGTTGGCCATCACAAACATTTTTTTCCATTATCCGAATATGTTTTCATATACTTTACTCTTCTGGATGAGGGCTCACTCAGAATAATTTTAAACCCCGTTTACACTGCTCTTTAAAAGACGCCTCTTTTCCAAACCAAGACCTAAAATATCTCCATATTGCAACGTTCGCATTTGCAATATAACTGCTAGGAGTAATGGAAAATATTATTTCGCAAATAAATATTATTTTATGCCTTTTTCCTGTATTATTATGTGGCGCGCACATTTTGTTTACTGTTGATTTTTGACAAACATCAAAATTTGTCAGTGTTAAAAATAATGGTCTATTGGCACAGCAAAATTATATTTTTTTTCTCACTAGTGTTAAAAACCAACCCCCTACGCAATTTTTGCATCTCACCATAGGAAATTGCTTTCAATCGACACACTCTCCAAAACGCAAATGAATTTACAATTACTGACATGGGAATTTGCTCAATGAAACGTCAAAATTTGCTGTGCTGTCAAAAATCTTACTAGCCCCTGGGATACTCAAAAATAATTCGCCACATTTATCGTCATATTTTTACTATCCCTACAATCTTGCTACCATTCGACACAGCATTATCAAGAAAATTTTGCAAATTTTTTGACAAAAAATTGACTTATGCCATTTTGATAATTGTCGAAAAGTCGACTTTTCGTCCCAACTTGAGATCCCTTTTCTGATCAACGACTGAAAGAAAGAGAATAAGAATATGTGACTTGCCATCAACGCTACCGTAAAGGGCTGCGCACAGCGTTACCGTCGTGCCACTTTAGTATCAAATTTGACACTTTTTTTCGACGATGATACTAGTGTGCCGCTTTTTTATTGTGCTACTAAATACCATACTTTTTGAGGTTTTGGGCCACTTTTCCACTCCTCTGTGCCACTTTTCAAAAATCATGAAATAACCGTGGTACATAGTTCGAATCTTGACGTAAGTATCTGAAGTTTTTTCCAGAGGTGGTACTCCCATCACCATTGATTCAATAAAAGATTTTTAGGAAGAGGTGTCGCTTAGAGGACTTGTTCAAACTTGACTACATATATTTTGAGGGTCCCCTTTTATTGGATTCAATCATGAATGTTCATAGGAAAACTTTCATTTTCAACTGTTCATACCCACCCATTGGGGTCATTCTCATTTCATAATTGAGCTTGTAGCTAATCGAAATAGTGATCGTGTATATATTATGTCGATCGTTCTGGGTAATCTTAGCGGCGTCAGTTCGTCCGTCAATATCTCGAAACTCGAGTAAGGCTGCTCGAGAATTTGCACTCATTGTAATATGAGAAGCTTGCTCTCCATTGCTTGATGCAAATTTTCATTTTACATTCTTGCCGAATATGGTCGAAAAAACAAATCCATTTAGAAATTTTGTTGTCCGTCCGTATCTTAAAAGCTGTTTCCCGAAACTGCATCAATTTTTATACTCACCACCATAGTATAGTCATTCCATTTATAACAACTTGTAATATTAATCTGCGACCCCATAAAATGTTCTGTCTTGACATTCTGAGTCTATCTTGCCATGCAACTGAGCTATATCGGTTCAGATTTGGATATAAACCGATCCCCGGATTTGACTTCTTGAGTCCTTTGAAGCCTCAATTTTCGTCCGATTTGATTGAAATTTGGAACAAAGACTTGAGTTATGACTTTCACCATCCATGCCAAGTATGATCCGAATAGGTCTATAAACACATTTAGCCCCTATATAAACCGTTCCCTGATTTCACTTCTTCAGCCCCTAGAAGCCTCAATTTTTCCGATTTGGCTGAATATGGAACAAAGACTTGAGTTGTAACTTTCAACATCCATGCCAAATATGATCCTAATCGGTCTATAAACAGATATAGCTCCGATATAAACCAATCCCCGTATTTGAATTTTTGAGCCCTTAGAAGCCTCAATTTTCATCCGATTTGGCTGAAATTTGGCGCAAAACCCTATCATATGACTCACAACATCAGTACCAAGTTTTACACGAATCGGTCAATATGGTGATATAGGTCCCCTAAGTACCGATATCCCGATATGACCTTTTGAGACTAACATAAATACAATACAAACTCAGTTAACAAGGGTAAATTTTTAGCGGAATCCATGGTGGTGGGTACCCAAGATTTGGCCCGTCCGAACTAGCAAACTTTTACTTATTCCCATTCAAATTTATTTTATTGATTTAAATTCATCTTTGGTTTAAGTCTTGAGACCCTAGAGAGCAAAGGACAGCAAATTCTTATTAAATTTGCGTGAAATTGTCCATATGGTGTACTACTATGGCCTTCAATAATGCTCTCCAGAGTGAGAGAAATCGTCCGGAAACCTTGCAATGCATAGTCGAGGACGCATACGAATCGACTTAACCAAACTTTATGCCTATATAGGTGTGCCAACTTTTTAGAAAAATTGTGCTACTTTTTCCAAAGAATGCTACTTGTGTGCCCCTTTTTGAAATTTGCCAACGGTAACGCTGGCTGGGCATCGCTGTTCTACAAAACGCTATACTAAAGGGTGATTTTTTTGAGGTTAGGGTTTTCATGCATTAGTATTTGACAGATCACGTGGGATTTCAGACATGGTGTCAAAGAGAAAGATGCTCAGTATGCTTTGACATTTCATCATGAATAGACTTACTAACGAGCAACGCTTGCAAATCATTGAATTTTATTACCAAAATCAGTGTTCGGTTCGAAATGTGTTCAAATTTTGACAAATTTTGTTCAGCGATGAGGCTCATTTCTGGTTGAATGGCTACGTAAATAAGCAAAATTGCCGCATTTGGAGTGAAGAGCAACCAGAAGCCGTTCAAGAACTGCCCATGCATCCCGAAAAATGCACTGTTTGGTGTGGTTTGTACGCTGGTGGAATCATTGGACCGTATTTTTTCAAAGATGCTGTTGGACGCAACGTTACGGTGAATGAACACATTTCGAACCGAACACTGATTTTGGTAATAAAATTCAATGATTTGCAAGCGTTGCTCGTTAAAAAATCACCCTTTACAAAACGTTTTGTGAAAAAAATCCACTGGTGAACGAACTTTATACCCACCTTTAGATGAAATCATTTCCAAAGCCATGTAGACGTTTTGCACATCAATTTATATATTTATTTAAATATTTTTCTTTTCAAATATTTTTTAGTGTGTCCTTTTATTGCAATGCGAAAACATTTACATTACAAATTTTAATTTCAGAAACAAATTTCAAATGTAATACAAAGCTGATAATTTCAATATAAAAAAAGAAATAAAAATAGATGACAATTTGTATGAGGTGTCCTTTTTTTAGGTTGGTTTTCTAATACATTTAAATTCTGTTTCAAAAACTAATACAATAAGGGGGGTTTTGGATAGAGTTTTCTTATGTATATATAACACTGAAACGGATTTCATATTAGCTGAATTTATGGGGATTTCATATTTATTTTAAAGTATTTTTAAATTTCAGCAAGATGCTGGAAACCCCAATGAAACCATAATCAGTGCTAATATAAGAAGTAATATAGTGTGTTTATTACACATTTATTGTTTTTTGTTTTTTTTTTAATGTGTACAACCTCTACACTTTGCACTAAAATAATGTAAGAATTTTCCGAGATATATCTGTATATCTAGTTTTTTTTTTAAGAAATAGAAATCATATTTTTATAATTCTTTGCGTGAGTGAGTTAAAATGAAATGTCAAAGAAATTTGTTTTTGCGTTGTTGGAGAATTTTGTTTTAATTGAATTAATGTATGCATCAAAATGTGTATGTTATTTTATGCTTTTATGCGTTTTATATTATTTGCGGGAAATTTATCATTCATTAGGTCCATGCAAAGTATAGCTTGTATGGTGTTTAAAATCCCTACAGCTTGCAGCAACTATAGGTTTTAAACGGGACGTAGTATGTTCTTGTTGGTTTGCATGTTTTGTTTTTTTGAGTTGTGTTAAGAATATCTATAATTGGCAGTTGATTTCGCCATTAGAAATCCATTCTCTTTTGCATTCCTCTTGTTTGGTTTTTGGAAAATTTAGGTTTTGTTTTTCATGAGTTTTTTTCTTCAGTTTACATTATAATATTTAAGCTGTGTGCTTGCTTTCTTCCAACATTCTGTAGATGATTGAACTAGTTACATAAATAACTATAAGTTAAAATATAAATTTTCCATTTGGTTCTTTCTTAGCTTCCCTTTCAAACAACATTTTCGCCACATTCTACGTTAATATTCAATTCTGTTTTTACTCACATTGGCCTCGTAGTCTTTGTTTTTGAATGTTAGTAAGCATGTTAATTTTTTTCTTTAAATTGTATTTTTTTTTTAGATTTTCTTAATAAAAGTAGATAATTGCAAAATGCATATTTTATATATTAGTTATTTATGTATTTAGTTGAATAATATATATTTTTGTTTTCATATATTTTTTTTAATTTAATTCAATGCATGCAGCTGTTCGGCAGCAATGTCGAATATATTGAAAATAAATAAAATTCAGTTATGTTATGAAATTAAAATTTTCTGCTACCACAATAGGGTAAAAACCTCCACCGCATTGATATGGAAATAAAATGTTACATACGTTTAGTTTTCCATTTAAAATACGCACAACAAAACAAACACGAAAAACTATACGCATTTCATATAAAACATATAAGATTGAAAATTTTGGTGGTTATATTTATAAAAAATAATAAACGCTTTCAAAAAAAATATTTCCTTAAAAAAAAAGATTAAACATAAAAAACAAAACCATATTTTCCGAATCGGCTTATGAAATTCTTTTCAAATGGGGTTTTCTTTTGAGTCGACGACAGCTGCAATACAGACTAAAAATGTAAAGGGATATTCAATGCACCCCCAGTTTTCCTACTGCACTCAATGGCATTATGACATTTATTTCTTGGTCATAATTTTCAAATATTCCAAAGCATTAAGAGCTGCCATTTTCTGGGCATCACCTGGTGTAGGTCCTGAGCCGTGACAAACCCCAACTGGATAAGATGAGAGTTGAACCAAACATTGAAATTGTTCGGTAAATGTCTTCTCTTCTATGTCAACGTATGTAACTTCAAATTGATTTTCATTGGCTATTTCAGCCAAAAGTTTTATATAATCAATTTTGGGACTTTTCAGGCAAGTTTTCTGAAAGAAAGAGTAATAAAAAATATTATTTAATAAAATTATTTATAGCTACTAAATAAATCCATTTTTGCCAAAAATAAGGGTAGTGTGTGTGTTGCTTAGCATAACTACGATAGAGAAAAGTAGAATTGCGGTTTACTTGTCGTTAAATATATCGTTGATGAATCGATTCACACAATTTATTCGTGGATGAATTAACATGGCGAAACTATTAAAGGTGGTCTCATTTATACAACAACCACAAATCATATGGTGCAATCCGCCATCTTGCCATCAAGCTGATCGACGTTTTGTCAACACACACAAAGAAATTTGTGTGTCTATACGTGTGCGTACATGAGCAGATAATATGCGAAAAAGAAGATGACAACAAAAAGAATGCGAACAAAAATCTGACACCTTAATACCGTCAAACCTGGCCGGCTGTTAACAGTTGTTCGCGTGAGACCACCTCTTTAAATCCGCCTTGATGAAGGTTGGCTCACTTGCCCAACAACAACGAAATCAACGATACAACTCTGTGGCGATGGTGGCGCAAATTCCCACTAGGCTGTCAGATTTCTGGACACTTCCTTATTAACATTCTAGTTTTTATTTTCATTATCACGTGTAGCAGCCACAAGATCAATATATATATATATATATATATATTTTTTTTTTTATAGAAAAACATGTAAATATCATAGCTAAAATAGTTCTATTGTAAATTGTATAAGTACACAAATTTTTGATCACTCACGTTAAGAAAATACAACACAAAAACTTAAATCTATAGTAGTCGTACTACCATCATCGAAAGTTTATATTGCACTGTTTGTTTGGTTAAAGCCTTTGTTTGTTTGTTTTACTCTCTTTTCTTTCTCTATCAAGCCTAGTACTGATTTCTTCTTTTCGCCCGAAGAACTGTCAAAACGCATTAACAAATTGGTGACGAAGAAAATGAGAGCACATTCCGTAGAAGAGATACTGAGTTCTATGAGCGAAATACTAGCGACATGTCGGTGCGTCAGCATAAATTTCGCTTCAACTAATTACAAATTGTTCCAATCCCATGGCAGCCGGTTGTACGCACCGGATTGACCCGATGGAATCTTCATCGGCAAGGGCTGCCGCCTCAGTGTACGTGTTCGTCTTTTTTCGTCATGGGAGAGGCACATCCCGGAGTGCCTTCTCCGTATGCTTTTGGTCCGTGCCGGGATTGAAAAGAACCCCGGACCCTGGTTCTGTTCCGTTTGCCAGAACCGCCTTCATCATCGGTCAGTGTCGGTGAGGTGTAACAGGTGCTTGGAGTGGGTACATTTCCGTTCTTGCTCTGGCCTAACTTCGCTACGGGAGTATAGTCATACTGGCTATGTCGCTAGGTGCTGTGCGAACATAGCCAGCAGTGGGTCACAAGCGTCGCCGTCGTCGTCTTCGGCGTCCTCGTCGTCGGACTATGTGACCCCCCCGACCTCTCCCGTACGGCAATTTATGCAAAGGCAGCACCCTAGCCCTACTATTGCCAGGCCAGTGTCGGGAAATGCATCGTTCCTGCAGTTAAACTGCAATGGACTGCGAGGCAAGATTGATGAGATTGTAGATTTTATGAGTCGGAAGAGCATATCGGTCGCAGCGATCCAGGAGACAAAGCTGACTAACACCTGCAGCTTGCACAGTTGTCACGGCTACAATGTGCTACGTAAGGATCGCTCAAGGAGTGGAGGTGGGGGATTGGCCTTCGTTATACACCATTCCGTGCAGTATAGACCTATCTCGCCTGCGCTTGACGCTAGTGACCCATACATCGAATGTATGGGGGTAGCAGTCAGGTCTGGTACTGCCGAGATAGAGATATACAACGTGTATATACCGCCGGTTGGCAGCTGTGTCCCGATTAATGGCCAGGCCTACAGCCCCGACAGAGCAGATAGATAGCTCCACGTTTTGCACGGTGAATGAGGATGCCCCCACTAGGATTACGAGGAGGTGCAGCAGCTCGCCAGACATCTCAATCGCATCCCCTGATCTCCTGAGTGACGTATCCTGGCAAGCCGTCATCTCTTTGGGGTCAGACCACCTCCCCATAATCCTCACCATCGACCGACCACCCGACTTCATAACCTCTGAGCGCCGAACGTTCATCAACTACAAGAAGGCCAATTGGACTGGCTTCAGAGAGTATACCAATCGCCGCTTCAATGAACTGCCACCCCCCTCTGATGTGCTTGTGGCCGAGAGGAAATTCCGAGACATCATCAACGCAGCAGCCGCTCGCTTTACACCAGCCGGTCGAATACCGCAAGTGCGACCCAATTTCCCGGCGCAAGCAGTGGTACTCGCAGACGAGCGTGATGGGATTCGTGCTATGGACCCCGCTAACCCCAGAATCAGCGAGCTGAATCTGGAAATAAACAGGGTAGTCAACGAACATAAGCGGAATTTGTGGCTGGAACACTTGGAGCAATGTAACTTAGGCACCGGTGCAGGCAAATTGTGGGCCACTGTTAAGTCTCTCTCGAACCCCGGTAGACGGGACGACAGGACCTCAGTCACTTTTGGCGAGTTAACCGTGACTGATCCGAAGAGATGCGCCAGGTTGTTCAACCGTCAATTTATCGTGCATCCCGAGAGAGACAGGGCAAGGAGGAGAGCCATTCGCCGTATTCGTGGTCTCCGAGCCGATGAACAGCCATCACAATTTACCGTGGGCGAAGTTACGAATGTCATCCGTTGCGCCAAATCTTCCAAGGCGTTGGGCCCCGACGGAATCTCTACATTGATGCTGAAGAATCTGGATTTACCTGGAGTTGAGTACCTTACCACTGTCCTTAACCTGTCATTGAACACTCTTATAGTTCCCGATGTCTGGAAAATGGGCAGAGTGATCCCGCTACTGAAGCCTGGTAAAGACCCGAGTTTGGGGGAGTCGTACAGACCGATCTCCCTTCTCTCACCAGTGGCTAAGACGCTTGAGGCATTACTCCTCCCGAGCCTCGTAGGAGAATTTCCATTCGCCGAGCATCAACACGGATTTCGGAGACTGCACAGCACAACAACAGCTTTGCATGCCATCACCACACACATTTGCCGTGGCTTCAATCAACCCAGGCCATGTGATAGGACGGTCCTCGTGGCATTGGACCTATCGAAGGCATTCGACACGGTCAGCCATGCCAAATTATTTGAGGACATCGCCAACACGTCCCTCCAGCCAGGCCTTAAACGTTGGGTCGCGAATTATCTGTGTGGCCGCCAGTCATTTGTGGAATTTAGGGATAAGAAGTCAAAACACCGTAGAGTGAAACAGGGAGTTCCCCAAGGCGGGGTGATATCTCCGGCTCTGTTTAACCTCTACCTATCCTCCATCCCACCTCCTCCAGACGGCATAGAGATCGTATCATATGCGGACGACTGTACGATCTTGGCATCAGGCCCCCCACCCATTGATGACATCTGCGATAGGTTGAACGTCTACCTCAACGAGCTTGCCTCATATTTCGCTGCAAGAAATCTGAAGATATCCGCCACCAAATCTTCAGCCACACTGTTCACTACAAATACGCGTGAGGTGAATTCTGAGCTGACTGTGATGGTCGATGGAGAATTGATTCCGACCATCAAGTGTCCCAAAATACTTGGCGTCACATTTGACAGCTCCTACACTTTCTCCCCACATGCCACAGCAATCTGCAATAAAGTCAAAAGTAGAAACAAGGTCCTCAAGTCACTCGCTGGCAGCACTTGGGGTGCAGACAAAGAAACCTTGTTGACCACGTACAAAGCAATTGGCCGGTCTGTGGTAAGTTATGCAGCGCCAGTGTGGTCACGTCAGCTTTGTGACACGCAGTGGAATAATATTCAGATCTGTCAGAATGCCGCCCTCCGAACTGCGACGGGCTGCCTCCTTAGTTCTCATGTGGACCACCTCCACCAGGAGACAAAGATCCTACCAGTGCGAAGACATAACTACATGCTGTCTAAGCAATACCTTTTGGGCTGTTATCGCAGAAATCATCCAAATCATCATCTTGTGGATAGATACCCACCGCCCAGAAGCCTTAAGGTAGATCTACATGATCTAGAGCGTGAGGTCCAGCGCTACAAGAGAGAACCTCTAGATCAAGCGGCATATCAAGCGGGTCTGAACAACATTCATGCAGACACGGTAGCAGACGCGTTAACTGGCTACCGGGTGAATGTAGTCCTTGGAGAACGACCGCCACCCATTGCACCCGAAGAAATCGACCTCCCTCCGCAAACCAGAGTGATTCTGGCTCAATTACGTTCCGGCAGATGCAGCCGCCTCAATTCTCACAGAGCTAGGATTGATGCCGACGTGCAAGATGTATGTCCCGACTGTAACCAGGGACCGCACGATACACGTCACCTGTTTAACTGCCCGGCCAGACCCACTCGACTCAGACCCAGATCCCTGTGGACGCACCCCATCTTAGTCGCGGAGTTCCTGGGTCTTGACACTCAACAGAATCAAGCAGACGAAAGATAGTACACAATAAACTGCTACAACAACAACAACAACAACAACAAATTGTTCGCGAAATGGGTACAAATCAACTCTACTGGCGAAAAATAGAGTCAGACGGACTCAGTAAAGCCTAGTATTGACATTCGCAGCGAAAATTACTTTTAAATTATTGCGAAATCGGATCGATAATATTCCTAGCCAGAAAACAAACAAAAGTCAAACAATAACAAAGACACAGCATTGAAGCAGTTGATTTGAGCCCACTTCGTGAGCATTTAATTGCATTTGCCATTAATTGAAGCGAAATTTTTACTGTTAACATGTCGCTGCGTCTATATACAATAAATGTTCACTTCAATTAATTGCAAATGCAATTAAATACTCACGAAATGGGCACCAATAACTCTGCTTCAATGCTGTTGTCTTTGTTGTGTGTTGTTGTTTGACTTTTGTTTGTGCTCTGTGGAAGAATATAGACCGTCGGATTTATATAGGCATTTTCGCTGCAAATGAAGTTTGTACTAGGCTTAAACCCTTTTCGTTCGCCCATGCGTGCGTTTTGTGTTTGCTTTAGAGAACACTACTGTTTTCACAAATAATCCCCTCGGCTTAGTTTTATTTTATTTAGTGTAGTCGTATTTTTATCCGTTTTCGTTGAAGTTTGACACGATGCTATGCATTGTCTTCTACCATATCAATGCTAAGTATGGACCACATAAATCGAGCCTTTGGTACGCCCAGAAGAAATTTTGCTGATATCAGCAAACATCAGCGCAAAACATTCTTGCTATATGCGAGGGTGACCTATTATATTTCGGGATTGGACAACCCTTGTGTTGCAATCTGCCAACTGACAGCTCTATCGTAAAGCTTGGCATTTTTGAGGTTATACGTACTCAGAACGTTTTGACATACGAGCGCTATTTGTGTTGTTTACAATAACTTTAAAGATTCACCTAGCCAAAAAAATGGAACATTTTCATTAGATTATTTTTTACAACTTTCGACGTGGATTAACTCAACAACAGTGCATCGATGAACTTAATTTAAATTTTGGTGATGACGCTGTATCAAGGACCAGTGTTTATCGGTGGTATGGTGAATTCAACTGAGGTCGTAGTTCACTCCAAGACGTATTTCATGAAGGTCGTCCAAAATCAATTGTTGTTCCAAAAACCATTTATGCTGTGCACCAACTGATATTGCAAGATCGTCATGTGACCTGTCGTGAGATTGAGACAACCTTAGGCATTAGTGGGACCAGCATACAATGAATATTGCATAAACATTTGACCGTCAAAAAGATTTGTTTGCGTTGGATCCCACACAATTTGTCAATCGCTCAAAAAAAGGCTCGTATCGATTGGTCGAAAGAAATGCTCCAAAAATACGAAACAACCACATTTCTGTACACTCAAAATATCGATTTGATAAGTCGTCCGCCGTATAGCAGATAACAATATAGCGGATAACAAAAGACGAACAAAAAGTGGCCTGGTAACTAATTTAAACTCGTCGTTTAACATTATAAATATATTTAACAATTATTTGAAAGTTTTTTACCTAGATATTTAATAAAAATAAACTACATATTGCATAGCCATAGTTGCTTTGTTTCGATACTTTGCATGCGTACGAAATTTAAACACTGCAGGAGAACGGTGTTTACTTCGACATTCCGTTTGTATGGTCTAGATCCTATAAAGTATACATATTTTATATCTATGGCGCTTGAAATTTTGCACAAATATTTCCTATTAGCTTCGGTCGGTTGGGATTGTAAATGGGCTATCTGTACATGTTTTGATATAGCTTCAATATGAACCGATCTCAAGCTTGTACTTCTTGAGCCTTAAGAGAGCGAACTTCTTATCCGATTTAACCTAAAATTTTCTATAGCTAACAATCGTGCAGTGTATTTTTCAAATGGGTTCAAAACCTGATATAGATCTCATATAAATCGATTTCTCGATTATATTTTTTAAGCATCTAGAGGATTCATTTCTTATTCAATTTGTCTGAAATTTTGCATAAAGATTTCTCTAACATCCAAACGAAGTATGGCACGAATCCTTCCACAACCTTATGTAGCTCGATTAGCATAGCAATTTTAATTCATTATCCTTAGATTGCCTATCAAGAGTTGTTGTTTTTACTTCTTTGTTTATTGTTTTGTATTTATTTTTCGTAGTTTCCACGTAGTTTTTTTACATTTTTCATTTTTATTCCCTTCGAAGTCGATCTGATAAATGATGTCGTGCTTTTTACCTTCTAAATCACAGGTTTTGTATTAGTGAATAGATTTTTAAGAGTAATTTTCTAGGTGAGCAAGCTCCGAACCGATCGCCTCGGGAACAGGGTGGCCATTGGTTATTTAAAGACGCTAATAACTCGCCTTATCATATCAAGCATCATAGGCACTCAGTAATTGTGCAAAAGCCGCTGCCGCCCGGCCTCTCACTGAAACTCTCCGCTCGATACCGCTGATTGTCCCCGACTGCTATTGCAGCTACTGCGTATGGAGCATTCCACTATCCGGAACCTGTGGACGCGACCGGTAGCTCGCAGCTAAGCTTCTCGTGACAGCAATGAACAACACACAAATTGGACCTCAATGTTTTAGCCTGTGTGGTGCTCACAGCTATCCCGTGCCGGGCAATTTTGTATTTTCCTTGTTGTTTTTGCTTATATATTTTTAGTTCCTTGTTGCGCAGTTCCTCCTCTCTAATGCCTTTTCTAATATCGCCTATCAAATTTTTAATTATTTAGTTTGTTTGGGAAATTATTTTTAATCAATACTTCTTTCAGTGATGCCAACTCAGTGCTTTTCGCAATAGATTTGGTGCTTTTTAGGTCACCAAAATCAAGAAAAAGAAAACACCCAGTACTAAACAAAAAAACGCACCAAATGGACGATTTTAGCATTTCTTTAGTCCTTTTATCCTTTTTGTAAGTTGAGTTTTTTTTTATTGAAATCACAATTTTGTTGTCTATTTTGTCACGGGAATGTCGTACTGCTTAACTGTACCTCTTCGCACAAAAGTCTTAGATGGCAGAATGCATTACTAATGTTGGCAGCATTAATGCAGATATAGGTTAGGTTGAAAAGAGCGTGCGGATATAAATCCGACCCATGGCACTATATGGACATACACCCAAGCCAGTAATTGGCTTGTTGTACGCTCTCAATACTAAAAAGAAATCTCGAAAAAGAAAATCCAATTTAGGAGTTCCGTTTTACTTACAAAATACTTAATTGTTTTCCATACCATGCCCCTGAGTTGGTTCATGTCTGGTATTGTGTCCTCACCTAAGTACCGGTGTCTATTAGCCGCGGAAGCCGGGAAATTACATAGGAAATATTCTAACGTCTCATGATCTTCCCCACATGCCCTACACATAAGCTGTCACTTATCGCACCTATCTTTCATAAGTGAACCTTTAGTCCTGTATGACCCCTAATGATATTAAGAACCTTTCTACTTCCTGTCAGTAATAGCCTCGACTTCTCACCCCATAGGGTTTTTGACGTCCTATCGACCGTTTCTCTGTTGTTGTTGTAGCAGTGCGTTGTGGTCCACATAGGGTTTTGTCGTCCTATCGACCGCTTCTCTGTTGTTGTTGTAGCTGTGTGTTGTATTCCATCTTTCGTCTGCTTGATTCTGTTGATGATTCAGTTCAAGGAACTCTGCGAATAAGATGGGGTGCGTCCATCTGAGTCGAGTGGATCCGGCTGGGCATTTAAACAGGTGACGTGTGTCATGTGATAGGCATTAATACTTGTTCTGTAGGAGTTGATGCAGCTGCATCTGCCGGATCGTATTTGAGCCAGAACTACTCTGATTTGCCGGGGGAGTTCAATTTCTTCAGGTGCAATGGGAGGTGGGCGTTCTCCAAGGACCACATTTACCCGGTAGCTATTCACCGCAACTGCTACCGTGTCTGTATGAATGTTGTCTAAACCCGCTTGATATGCCGTTTGTAGCATTGAACCTCACGCTCAGTGTACCGTTTCCTTGTTCCACATTGGAACATGTTCATTCGTTTGCCCACATCCTTAACATGGACTGCGTCGGCAGTGCCCTGGCTCTTATGGCCAACTCGTCGGCCGTTTCGTTCCCCCTCACTCCGCAGTGGGGTGGCAGCCAAACGATGCTGATCCTGTCATCCTCAGAGAAGGGGTTAATCTCCACCTTACACTCCAAGACTGAGCGTGACCTAACCGTCTTGGTTGTTACAGCCCTGGTGTGCAATTTTATTGGGTTGCCCAAAAAGTAATTGCGGATTTTTTAAAAGAAAGTAAATGCTTTTTTAATAAAACTTAGAATGAACTTTAATCAAATACACTTTTTTACTCTTTTTTTCTAAAGCAAGCTAAAAGTAACAGCTGATAACTGACAGAAAAAAGAATGCAATTATAGAGTCACAAGCTGTGAAAAAATTTGTCAACGCCGACTATATGAAAAATCCGCAATTACTTTTTGGGCAACCCAATAGTTGCCATAAAATTTTTGACCCTCAACGTCTTCGTGTTAACATCATACCACTTCGTGGCTAACTTTGATCCATTCGTGTGGCATGAGTTTCAAGTTCTCTGAACTAGTTGTAAATGCTTTAGTTCTAAACATATATGGACAGAAGTTTAGTCAAACTTTTTGAGCCCGAAAAAATGCAAACAATCACAAATTAAAACACACACTTTTGATGGTTGGGTTACCGTTGTGCATTCATAACCTCTTAAAACCGTTCGCATATCAGTCAGAAGAAATCCGATTGAGACGGCTTCAGAGAGTTACAAGTCGCCGCTTCAGTAAACTACCAACGATGGAGTCTTTTATCGGCAAGGACTGCCCCCTCAGCGTACAACATACTAATACAACAACAACTATCTTTTTCTGATGAACTCGCCAAGCACATGCCAACTTCGATGGGCATCCAAACGTTAAATATCGATAAATAAATATTTGTCAAATGCAAACTTTTGATAACAGACAGAGATCTGCAGTGGGTATTTTTGTTGTAGCAGTGTGTAGTACCATCGGGACAATCCGGTACGTACAACCGGCTGCCATGGGATTTATCTGCAGTGGTGTATCCCATTTGCGGTGCACCGCAAAAATCGCAATTTTTTTTTTTTAAGACATAAACGCAAACAGGAACGAAATTAAATATTAGCAAAATTAAAATATATTTTTGTTAAAATAAAAAAGCGGGTTTAAAATCACTGCATGTGCATTCTCAAATGACGTGTTGTCTGTTCAACACGGAAATCTTAATTGCATGAAAAAACTATTATGAAATATATTTTATTGTGGTGGTTGTCGTCCCACCAATATTTCGATTACAACACAACACTCATGCATTAATATGATTTTAAGGATTTCATCTCAACATATTATCAGACAACTTGCTAACTTTTCTTCTTCTTTGTATCAATTTGTTGTAACAATATAAACTTATCAAAACGGTATTTCAACATACTAAGAACATTTGTAGTAACATATATATTAATCTGTTTTGATATTGTTGACAAAGTATCATGTTAATACATGTGAATATTTTCTCACCTGCAATTTGTGAAGTTTTTTACCCGTTGAATTCTTAAGTGTCTTATGAAATTGAGAAACTTTAGCACTATGCTGACCGGTAATGGTTGGAATAGTAATATCTTTCAAATCACTATAATAATTGGCCTTCTGGAAGGAGAAAGAAGGTAAACGGGTATTATCATAACTATCTCTACTTGTTGATAGACGTATTGAAAAATCAATTATCAAAAATCATAGACATAATATAAATGCAACCATTAGAGAGGTGATTTGAGATAAAATCATATTGAGGGGGCTCATAAATGCTCCAATAAAAACGGCCCGGCTTATACATACATGTACAAGAAAAGCGTTAAACATTTGAAACAAAAAAAAAACAAGAAAACCCCTAACCCTACCCTTATATTGGTATTCAGACAACAACCACCAAATAAAATGGTAACATATTATTCTTAAACATTGAAAGTGTAACAACCTTGAATACTTACATCGCCAGCCAGATCAGTGCCCATGGTTTCAGCCAATTGATTATTGTCAAGAGGGGTTTCTTGCAAACGTGTCCACATCTTATGAGCTGCTGTGCGCTTAGCAAGCTTCTTGCTTTTTCCCTTACCCACTTCACGGAAATTCAATATGGTACATGCAATTGTAAAGAGGCGTTCATGGGGCAAACCGACTTCAGTCTCAGTCTCGTAGCTTGGTGGTGGCCAACGCCGTGACATGCACATTTCTTGGAGCCAACCAATTGGATTACCCACAATTTTATCGGCCGCACTATAAATATGAATATTATATATACAACTTAAATACTTTTAATTATAAAAGGGGTGTAAAAGCTTACTCTCCACTACCAGTAGTATTTGCATTGTTGTCAACTCCAGCCGTTGCAGAGGCAGCACTTGTATTAGTGTTTTGTGTCTCAGGCAGTTGTACACCTGTCAACTTATCGATTAAAGCACGTGCTGCCGAATGTTTAGCCTCCTTTTTGGAACGTCCTGCCCCCATTGCTGTAAATGGTACTTCCTTGTCATTGAATGATACGCGATAACGGAAAGTTGGTTCATGTATAGCACCCTCAATTTGAACTAGTTCGTAACTTGGTGTTATGCCACGTCGGCTTAAAAGTTCTTGCAACAATGACACTGGGGTTTTCATAGCTATTCCATTAGCATCAGTCTAAAATGAGAAAAAGAAAAAACAAAGTAGTCGTTTAATAAGGAATGCAATGAAATCAAACTTTTTTTAACTAAACTAATTCTTTTTTTCCACAATATGAATATTTTGCCACCTCCTCCCTTAAAATCTCTGAACGCGCCTGTTTTCCAAGAGGACAAAAAAGTATAACCACAAATAACCACAGATAGTCTGACTTGTGTAAAGAACATTTTATAAACTTGGTTCTGGGCAAGACCTATGTGTCTTTAAGGCTCTTCATTGCATCACTGGATCAGTTAAAAGACGTGTGCTGGCAACCCGTAATTCTATTGGGATCAGACTACCTCAACTTAGTGCCTGTATTGGTAAGCTGTGGCTTATTGTTAATTGACTCTCGAACCCCGGTAAAAGGAACAGGACCGCAGTTACTTTCGCCGACGTAGCAGTGATTGATACGAAGAGATGCGATAACCATCACAATTAGCCGAGGACGAAGTTACGAATCTCATACGCAGTGGCAAGTTGTCAAAAGCGTTGAGCAACGACAAAATCTGCAAAATAGGCAGTGATTCGAGTAGCCTAGACGATTGAGACACTATCAATAACCAATCTTATTATTTGTGTAGTCGCCAGTTATTTGTGGTCACAAATCAAAGACCCCTAGAGTGAAACAGACAGTTACTCTATCCAGCACTGGCATCGAAACATTGTTGTAGCCACATTTTCATGTGGAGGTGGCGATCCTCGTCAAGCTGCTGTATGTGAGCAAGCTCCTTCCGGTCCAAACGACCATTGGCCGCGGGAACAAAGTGGTCATTGGTTATTAAACGGCGCCAATAACTCGCCTTATTATATCGAGCATCATAGACACTCAGTATTGGTTCAAGGGCCGGTGCCGCCCAACCTCTCACTGAGATTCTCCCCTCGATACCGCTGATTGTCCGCGACTGCCGTTGCAGATACTCCCTATGGAGCATTCTAATATCCCCAACCTGTGGACGCGCCCGGTAGCTCGCAGCTAAGCTCTCGTGAAAGAAATGAACATCTCACAGATCAGACCTCAATGTTCCAGTGGTCTGACCAAAAAGTTAACCTTATTTTCAAATTTCGTGTTCTCTCCATGATTCGAACACTCACGTACAGAGTCATAGGCGGACAGGTTAACCCCACGCCAATCTGGTTACTATAGTTATTATTGAGTAGGCATTTCAGTCGTATAACAAGGCTTCTCTTTGCTCCGCGTACTTCGGGGGCGCTTATAAAACGTAATCAGCTTTTTCATTTAGAAAAACTAAAAACTATTTGCAAAATCGAGCTTTTTCTGTCTTTTATGCCATATTATAACATTTTTCGATGTAACGGTTTTACAAACATATATGTATCTTGTAAAGAAGCTGACCTGAAGAAAACATCATTTTAATAGTTCAACGTATGGAAATTAATATGTCAATACAATAAATATTCTTATTGAGGCTACAATCAATTGATTATTCCAATTAACTTAAAAAACTAAACATAATCTCAATATTCTTTCCGCTCACTTATGACCCACATGCTAATTTTCCACCCCCATTTTCATATATACATACATTTTGATTTTGTGTACCTACCAATTTTAGAGACTCTTCATTGGCCAATTTACCGGCTGAAGTTGTTAGTTCTGCGATCTTCTCCTTTTTGACTTTGGGACGTTGTAGTATGGTTGGGGTCCCAGACGCTTGTCCTTGGCCGTTAGCCACATTAGCAGCTGGTACCCCTGCTCCAGCCGGGCCATCATATGCACGGCGTGGAGCAAAACCAGTCTGCTGTTGATTTTCAAGATTAGTTGGTGCTGACGCCATATTTCTCTTAATAGTTTTCAGCTGAACAACAAGAGGCTTTTAAAAGAAATAAAATGTTATTTTTTTAAGCTAAAACTATCATCATATATATATTATGTATATACACACAATTTTGGTCCCGGAAAATCAATAATCACACGACTATTTCCATCGCCGTTACTTCACACGAAATATTAAAGTTATATTCCACTTACCTTTTAAAAGTGATTAGAACGAAACCTAGAGACCCTGGGACGCTTGATTATACCTCAATTTGGTGGATGTCTTCCATTAGTTTTATAAGTAAATAACACCGACCGAGTCTAGACAAACTAATTTTACGAAGGACCGAGTTAATCAGTCCTTTTATATGAGTAATCGATTACTCATCCAACAAATACCCAAGACATATTAACACAGGTAATGTAAAGCAAACAGCTGAGTATTACGTTTTCTTTCCAAGTACACTATATATCCACGAGTTTTATTAACTGTCGGTTGTATGTGCGTGCCAAGGCGAATTTAAAAATGTGGTCTCACCCGAATGTTGTACAAATGAGTCAAACTTTAAATAATTCATGCATTTATGTGTGAATTATAGTTAAGAACTATAATGGACGGTACCATGGCGGAACAATTACAGGTGGTCTCATTTATATAACAATCACAAATCATATGGAGCAATTCGCCATCTTGTCATCAAGACGGTCGACGTTTTGTCAACACTCGCAAAGAAATTTGTGTGCGTGTGTGTATACGTATGCGTACATGAGCCAAGTTGGATTTAAAAGGTGGTCTCAAGCGAACAGCCGTTAGCAGCCTGCCAGGTTTGACGGTATAATATGTCAGATTTTTGTTTGCATTCTCTTTGTTGTTATCTTGTGATCTTCTTTCTCTCATATTCTCGGCTCATGTACGCACACGTATACACACACGCACACAAACTTGTTTGCGTGTGTTGGCAAAAAGTCGATCAGCTTGATGACAAGATGGAAGATTGCGCCATATGATTTGTGGTTGTTGTAAAAATGCGACCACCTTTAATTGTTTCGCCATGGGTAATCACAAAGACCTACGCCTGGAAGATGCTGCAATCGTCACTCATCCAATAAGAGACATCCAATCATAGTTCATCGCAGTGTATTTTACAACCAATTCCACTATCCATCTGTAAAGATATTTAAATCCTCTAGCCAAACCCGCCCTTTCTGCCACTCCACCAAGCATGGTGAAACAATTAAAGGTGGTCTCATTTGTACAACAACCACAAATCATATGGTGCAATCCGCCATCTTGCCATCAAGGTGGCACGGCTGAGCCGAGAATATGAGAGAAAGAAGATAACAACAAAGAGAATGCAAACAAAAATCTGACATATTAATACCGTCAAACCTGGCAGGCTGTTAACAGCTGTTCGCATGAAACCACCTTTTTAAATCCGCCTTGGTGATTACCAGTGCCGCGGAGTTAGAATTGTCAATGAACATAGACCAGTCGGATATGTCTGGTATCACCCTAATTCAACCTAACCTATGTGAGCAACTATTGTTAGAATAAATATGTATATATATTTTATTGATTAGCAGGCACATCTGAATAAAAAAATTACCATACGACAAATACATGCCAATTATAGGGCGCTTTATTCTCATTTGTCATACAAAATGGAAGTCAAATGGATACAGAAAGTAACATGTTACATAAAGTCTGATAAGAACTTAAGTTGTTTTCAACATACAAAAGTTATAGCTACAACACTTGCCCGGTATTGGGTAACTGTGGTCTTCTTCCAAGTAACTCTCGAAACCCGGTCGATGAGATGGTATGACCTCAGTCACTTTTGGCGACATAAGGCTGGCACAATTTCGCCTCTCGCGTTGAACACAAATATATTTACTCATTTACTAAAACTAAATATAAATTTTCAACGCGAAACCCGAATAAGTACCAGCCTTAATACAGTTAGCATCCTCAATATCTGAACAATCCCATGGCAGCCGGTTGTACACACCGGATTGACCCGCGGAATTTCTTCATCGGCTGGGGCTGCTGCCTCAGTATACTACACAGTGCTGCAACAACAATATCCAAAAGGCGATGTGCTCCGGTGGAATAACTACACAGATGCTGAGTGTACCGGGATTCGAGTACCGGGTGTACCGGGATTCGCCAACACGTTTTCCGGTCAGGCCTAAAACGTTGAATCGCGAATTACTTGCGCGTTTGCCAGTCGTATGTGAAATCTAGGGATAAGGAATCGGTAGGGTGAAAAAAAATGAAATAACTAAACAAGATTTTGCTTAATGACATATTTATTATAATAAAATAATAATTAATTACATATTTTTCGTTAAAGTAGTTTCATATAGTTGAAAAAAAAAAAATAACATATTTGAAAAATGCTAGTGTTCCCTTCTTTAATAAAATAATAACTACAAGGGAGATTTGTTGCACTACATGTTAAATGGGTTGATTCTCTTTTTAAAAGTTCGATTTCGACAGAAATAGATGGATTTTCCCCAAAGTAAGAAATACACACATACATATAGATGAGTAGGTCCTAGACCTTCTGATCTGACAAACATAGAAAAATGGAGGGGAAACAGGGAATTTTGTATATAGTATTACAATGGGAAAATAACTTAATCATCACTTAAAAAATCATCGTCTAGGTTAACATCTGTTGTGTCAATATTATCATCCAATGTTATGCCATCAATTTCCAAGTCCAAGTCATCATCATCCTCGGTGGAAGGCGGCACTGTTGCTGAAGACGGTAGAGCCGAAGCAAATGCTGACGATGTCGGTGGGCCACTTTTAAGTGCGCTTGTAACAGAAGCTGATGATACTGGATAATCGTCACTCTTCTTGTAGTCTTGGACACCGACTTTGGCATTACTTTCATATATACCCTTTTGCTGAGCCAGTTGCATTTCTTCCAAAGGATTGCGATCAATATTTAATGGCAACGTCGCCGCAGCGTGAGCTGGCAATGTTTGTCGATCTTTTTGTTTCAAATATTCCTCAACTTGCAAGGCATCGCCAAGTCCGGGAAAGAGATTTTCATATTTTTCTGGATCAGCCAATGACTGGCCAGCTTTCTCGTTGAATTTTGTCAGTTCTTCACGCCAGAGCTCAACTATGCGTGACATTTGACTGGGAATGTATGTGCGGGCAAAGAAAGCCGCTTCTGGCAAACGATTCGTTTCGATAAGTATTTCAAGGCAACGCTCAACGTCCGAACGCAAGAATGCCGACAGGAATGAAATATTATGCCTGCCTTGGGCGGAACCATTCTCTCCCAGTTCCTTCAGCATATTTTGGTCGCCGGAAGCCGTGGCTAACAGCAATAATCCGCTGAAGTCATTTGCCTTTTGCATGCATTCTTTAACTAAGGCCATATTATTCTTTCGTGAGGCCACATCGGCCAATTGGGACCATTTTTGGGGATTTTCTGCTTCACGCGCCAATTTAACGGCTATGTCCAATTCTCCAATTTGCAAAGCCAAGTCAAATTTATGATCTGGATCGGTGGAGACCTGTAAAGCTTGCGATTTGAATCCTTGCTTTTCCAGGAAATGGGCCACGCGTGTGCGATGTTCTTTGGGAATGGTAGGCAACACCAAGTCGGCACGCTCAAAGTCACGACGCATAACAGCTGTCTGATATTCCAAGACGGAAAGTTGCAGTTGGAAAGATATAACATTTAATTCTTTATCGCCCAAGTAAAGACGATTGTCCTTGGGAACATAGCCCAATAAATACATGGTGCGATCCAAATGGGAAATTGTTACAATTTCACCACCCACATAGTAGTTAATGCGGTTTACAGAATTGGTATAGATAAAGCAATCGCCTACCCAAAGTCCTGTTTTTACGATTTCATTAATTTCGCCTAAATTGAGAACACGAATTAGATTAACGCAAAAATAAATGCACAAAGTTATAGAGAGTGCTACGTACCCAAAACATCAAATGCACTCTCGATGCCATCATCTTCTAAGTCCTGCTTAGTCTCTAAAACGGTAGATATGGCTCCAGTGTCTACGGATAATATGAAGAAAGACTCTTCTGTAGCCAAACACACCAAAGTGCCAGCCTCATTCCAGAAAACATGGCGTGGCTGCACCTCAATTCGGCGAACAAGTGTAAGTGTTTCCCAGTCGTAAAGGGCCAAACCTGAAGATGTCTTTACACCAAACAAATAACCTCCATAGATATTTTCTGCTCCATACTCAGGAGTGAAACTTTTTCGTTCTTTAAAGTTGCGGAACAAGCGTACGGTCCCACTGCTTTCGCGAATCGCATACTCATTGCTCTCCAAGGCCCAGACAAATTCTTGGGCCGAACCAAAAGCCTTATTACGCAAGGCCATGGATGTGTATATAATATATTCTCCATCACCACATACGACCACGAAACGGCCGTTGGGATTGTGAGCTATTGTTTGGGGATAAATTTCGCAGGCTCCCATATCTTTAACGGCAACTGGTAGACGCTCGCCATCCTTTATCTCAGTGCCATCGGCCAAGGCTTTCAAATTCACCTACAAAAATGAAAGGTTAATTTAATTATCAACAAAACAAATTCGCAAACAAACCTGTTGCATTTCTGAATGTTTTGCCCAAATTATTTTGCTGCCGATCACATCCATGGACATGGCTGGTTCTTCTCTACCTACTTTGATGATTATGGAACCTTCATCATAACCCAAGGCTACGTTGTTAGTGCCACGCATACAAGCAATTGTCCATACACGTTCATAACCATAATTCAAGCAGGTCTCCAAACGATAAGTGCCCGAATGCCAAATACGTACTGTACCATCTTCGGAACCAGTCAATACAATAGGTAATTCCGGATGGAAACACACAGCCGATATGTTTTGAGCGTGTCCCTCCAATGTTTGTACACATGTCTTATTTTGGTAGTCCCAAATTTTAACAAAACGGTCATCTGCACCCGATATCAAGTAAGGTTTATCACCTCCATGGTAGTAGTCAACGCAGTTCACACCTTTCTCGTGCCCTTCCAATGTGAAATTGGCAAAGTTCGATCCCAATTGCCAGACTTTGACGGTACGATCTAATGATGCTGAAGCAAAGGTATTGTTATCTTTGGGGTTAAATACGATTTGCATAACATAGTGGGTGTGTCCTTCAAAAACACGCTGACAAGCCCACATTTTCTCCCAGTTCCACAATTTGATAAGCATGTCATCTAAAAAGAATATATGGAGAAAAATTCATATATTTAGTAATAATTTTTTTTTAGCAAAAGACATTATATGCACATCCATAGTACTATTGGGTTGCCCAAAAAGTAATTGCGGATTTTTTAAAAGAAAGTAAATGCATTTTTAATAAAACTTAGAATGAACTTTAATCAAATATACTTTTTTTTACACTTTTTTTCTAAAGCAAGCTAAAAGTCACAGCTGATACCTGACAGAAGAAAGAATGCAATTACAGAGTCACAAGCTGTGAAAAAATTTGTCAACGCCGACTATATGAAAAATCCGCAATTACTTTTTGGGCAACCCAATATAATAAATAGAGGTATAGAAGAAGAAATGCCGAATCTGATCGTGATATATGAAAACAAGATATAAAAGCATTCAGTCTATTATATAAAAATAAAAGTGTTGCGCCTTGTTTGTTTGTTTTTTAGTTTGATTGTCCATTTCCGTTTAGTCTCAAAAACGCCTGAACCTATTTTCAAGGGTATTTTATAGTAGAGAACGAACTTCCAGTGTCGGAGGTCGCCCCACCTCCAACTGGACATGTACACCGATTGCGACAATATGTGCACAAAATGAAAGTTATTTGAAAGTAGAGTACAAATCTGATATAAATAGTTTGTCCAAGGCGTATGGGGGCCCCCTACACTTCCAAAAAGCCTCCCCAGCAACTCATATTTACCGATGTTTGACATGAAATGAAAGGTCTATGACAGTAGAGTACGAAACTGATATTAATACAAGAACCCAATTATCTGGGTCATGTCCAACCCTCCAACAGGACATGTAAATCGCGAAAATAAAGAACACAAATAAAAGGTTGCTGGCATTTTATTTAGGTCCAAGTGTCAGAGGGAACGACCCCTCCTCCCACTAAAAACAGAACTTTGTATTCAATTGAAAGGACAAGTGTACAAGAGCTCCCAACCCCACAAAGAATCTAAATTAAAAAAATTACATGTATTTTTCGGCCGTTCGGTACAGAATAGAACACCAATGAAAGTACTTTGGTAGTAGAGTACAAATTTGTCCTAATTTTAGGTTGACACAGGAAATACCTGTCGATTTTTGAAAATGTTGTATCCCATGCGGCACCTTGAAATATGATTTTGAAAGTAGATAACCAATAGAATAGACAAATCAACTAGTGTGTTTCTGAAATAGACCCATAGCCCGGAATTTCTGAGGAAAAAATTACTTACAAATCCAATTTATAGGTAAAACCAACGGCTACATACGTAAGCCTAGTCCAACGAAAAAGACATTTGAATCAAATCAAAAACCTTTGACGAAACTTCGACGAATATAGTAATAGTCTTGTTGAAAAACACAAGAATATTTTCTTGTTGACGTTCCAAAGTTCAAAGCCAAAAGAAACGGTCGATGGTATGCATTCATAGGAAATAAGGGCCTGCAAATGGCACATTTTTCTCTATTAATGCCATCTGTCGAAAACAAATGCATTGCAACGATGTGGGATCATCAACGCACAACAATATTCCAGTCCTGTGCTTCAATGCCAAGACACACCATGCCATATACTGTTATTGCAGCAACACGGCATACCTGTAATGCATCGTCAACACTATTGACAACACAGAAAATTCCAAAGAAATCTGTTTTCCTGTGATATGATGGCATCAAATGAAATTTGACAAATGGATGAAGGCGTCATAAAACCGTTATTTCTGTTTTGTAATTAAGAATTTTTAATGGTTTTTTTATGGTGCTGCAAACAGTTTTTGAAAAACAATTACAGATTTTTACGGTATTTACGGTACTTGTTATGATCCATATTTTAATAGAATGTGTGTGAATTTTCATCTATTACAACAAGCCATGTATTTAAAAAACTATAGCAATTTTTTTAGTTTTGTTATTGTATTTTTAAGTATGCTCAAGGTTAGCCTCTGTTTAAATAAATTGATTTAAAATGAAAAAAATATTGAACCCAATATCCCAATTTTCATAGTTTTGCTATTCAAGGCATTTATAGCGACGTAGTATTTTTTTAATTATTGTTTTGACATAAAATCGTAAATAGTGGGATTATACCCATACCAATATTTTTTTAAAGGAAGAATTAAAAGCTACTGAAAGAGTTTTTCCTCCAAACGTGACATTATGCACATATATTGTAAAAAAAAAATAAATTCTTCACTAAGAAATTCTCTTAAATATATAAAATGTATTTTCTTCACCATTTATTTCTTTTTTGAAATATGCATTTCTCACTTCCATGCAACCGTTTCTTTGTTGCTGTTGTTATAGGAGTGAGTAGTACAGTGAGGCGGCAGCCCTGTCGGTAATGGAATCCATCGGGTTAATCCGGTATATACAACCGGCTGCCATGGAATTGCTAGTGCTTTCCAGCTGCGCCATGGGCGACGGGTCGTCTACAAAAGAGCTAGACTTCTTTTAAAAGCTTGGATACGCTCTCTCGTGACGAAGAATCGTTTTCTTGTTGAGCTTAATGAGCTCTCTCTGCACTGTGTATGGTCGATCTCACTCTTGTCGACGTATTTTTGTAGATAAAATGCATGTTTTGCTTTCTTGGCCTTCGGCTACTTACTTGACGGGGGAAATCAACTTGGTGGTCTCACCAGCACAATGTGCTTTCCCTCGGTGAATATATCATCTCCGGTGTGGTTGTTGTTATTGTTTCTATTGTCTTTATTCGTTTTGGGTTCCACGAATGTAGGATAAAGGAAGTCCACCACATCATAGCCCAATGTAGTAAGGCTAGAACTTGGCAGAAAACCATCTGATCAGGGTGCTGGTTAAAGAACAATTGCCCGGAATTGTAGAGCAGACACGCTTTCAAGAACAGAAACTACTGAGATTTGTGAGTGTCTTTAGCGCTATGAAAGCTATCTCATCGACATAAAGACAAATGGAAAACGGACGGCAGATAGACACAAATTGGCGGTTGTGAACGTTCATTGATTATGTGGCTCAATCAAAATTTGAAGAGTTTTATCATTTTGATGTAATTGCATTAAGCAGAAGTCTAACTGCGCCTATATTGTCAGTGACGATTTCCGAAGAAGATGTAAGGAGGCCATTACGGAGGAACCTAGATAATATTTTTTTGTGTAGTTCTGCACTGACAAGCAGAAGAAATCTCCCATTAGGTTATTTTCTTGAAGCCTTGTGTGAATTAGCGGACGTGAACATTCAACGGCAGGAAATATAAGACCTTTTTCACTTTTTCTGTGGTATCACAGTGGACATTTTAGGCCACCGTAGCGCAGAGTTTAGAATATCCCTTATAATGTTGGCGACATTTAGAAGGTACTATGTCATGTCAAAACTTCTCCCCAAAAAGGTGTCGTATTGCGGCACGCATTTCGGCCTCGGCTTTAAAAAGCCTAAACTTGAATCAGACAGCGCTATTTGATATGTGAGAAGTTGCCCCTGTTCCTTAATGGAATGTTCATGATCAAATTTATGTTTGCATAAGTGACTTAATGCATTGAAAATGCATTGAATTAGATGTAGTTTCCTCACGTTTCCTCAATCAGACGTTTTCTATATCTGACAAGGTCAAATACTTAGGTGTGATCTTGGACAGGAAACTGAATTGGAAGTGGCACATTCAGGAGCGTACTGAGAAGGCTCGAACTGGGGCCTGAATCCGAGGATAGTCCAATGGCTCTACAGAAGCGTGATTAGACCAATACTTACTTAGGAGAAAAGTAAGTATTGGCAAAATCCGCATTTTCTTTTTAGAGGTTACTTTAAAGTTTTTAGAGCGCACAACATGCCGATTATTGGTTTAGGTATATGTCCATAGTGGCATGGGGCGGATTAATATCTGAACCCTCTTTTCAACCTAACCTAACTGTAGTTACTTTGCCAGTATATAGAACCATGAAATAGCAATTATTAAAATGGTGGATATTTTTGACACATTTATTCAATATCAGTGCTTTTAATTATCAGCTATTTTAAAAAAGTATGCAATTCAATACAGCAATGGAATTTTCTATAAAAACAATTGTCTATTGGCAACGCAACTGAAGTTGGATTGCAATCCATAATCGACCTATGAATATCTTTGATTTCCACGAACATTTCATTAAGAAACTGAGGGGGAGAATTCATTCATATCAATAAGTACTGCTCGATTCCAGTTTAGCTCAATGATAAGGAAACTTGTTTTTCACACAGTAGTGACGTGGTCAGAGAATCTATGTAACTTTTATAACGGGATCTAATTTAACATGTTAAAACTTCACCCTGAAGAGGTGTCGCACTGCGGCACGCCGTTCGGACTAGGCTATAAAAGGGAGGCCACTTTTCATAGAGCTTAATATTTGAATTGGACAGCACTCAGTGATTTGTGAGAAGTTTGCCCAGTTCCTTAGTGGAATGTTCATGGGCAAATTTGCATTTGCATAGAATACATGATATACATTTTCTAATTTTTTTTTTTAGAATTAGTAGTATGTCAATAAGGGCATGGTTAAATACTGTACACACTTCTTGAACCTAAACTACCTTTACGTGCATAGTTTTTCTATTTTATTAATGCAGTTCCGCTGCGTCCAATGCCAGTATTCAGATTCAGTATTTCGAAATCAATTTTGAAAATAAATCGATAATTGCTCGCGAATATCCCAGCCAAACATTTAGCACAGCTGGTAGAATTCCCTTCAGTTAATGAGTGCTGTTCGGTGTCATATTTTTGCCCAATAAAAAGGGATTTCTTATTTATAGCCAAGTCCGAATGTAGAGAGAGAGAGAGAGACTATTTACATGGCTATTAGTAATTGCCTGGTAGTAATTGCCAAGATAACAGTGTGGAAGGGTCGTGGGTTCGATTACTACCAGAGGCCTGGTCTGTGCTACATTGGTATTACAATGGACTGAAATTCTCTATGTGAGTCTGCTTAAAAATAGACTGACAACTCTAAGCTAATATAACCTATTAGAAACCATTGCTGAGTACATTTGGTGTCCTCGACAGGATTTGGACCCAGGAGTTTACCACGTTGTTGTTGTAGCAGTGCGTTGTACACTGAGGCGGCATCCTTTGCCGATGAAGGACTTCATCGGGTCAACGTACGTTCAACCGGCTGCTTAGGGATTGAGGGATTGGGTATATAAAATATCACTTCAATATTTTCTATTAAGTCGAACGAAGGCCAGTTTTTGCAGTCGGACTCGAACTATTGCCCCGACTCCGCAGCCATGATTATAGCAATCGTCATTTTTAACCGGAACTCACTGTCAACGCATGAATCCTTATTTTAAAAGTGAAAGAACGAATTTTAAAAAATTTGTATTAGATGTGTATTGCAAGCGTTGAAATTGAATTTTTGAAAAATATATATTTATATACATATATATTGGACCTATAGAAAATTTTTAAACTATTAATTTTAAACTGAAGGTCATGCCTGCTTTTTCACCAGTTTTTGTTATAGCCACGACTGGAGATTGAAATTTGAAGCCAGAGTCGAATCGTAGTCCGGTTCAGAGTTGAGAAAGTTTGCCCCGAATTCAAACCGCAGTCGGACACCGACTAAATATTTTGAGGTTTAGTCTCCGCAGCCCTGACTATAGTTGTCATATTTTTAAGTCTGCAATCCATTGCCAACGCATCTTTCCTTATCTTACAACGTTGTTTTCAACAAATAAATTAAATGATGAAATGTCTTCATAAACTAACATCAATTGTTTTTACACTGAACGTCCATTCCTAATTAACAAGGCAACGTTCGTTATTTTATGTGTTCTCTATTCGTTCTTTATTTTGTTTATCTTGTCTTTTCTTTATGTTACTCACCGCTGCTCGTCAATATAAGCGGCTGTGTTGGATGAACGGCAATGCAGCGAATATAATCAGAATGTGCCTCAAATGAGTGAACTTTTTCGAGGGTGTTGTAATTGAAAACACGGATCTGCATGTCATCGGAACCAGTAATAAGCCAGTTTTTTCTGGCCACAAATCTTCCGGAACGAACGGGGACATCACATACTTCGAAATCTTTGACCAATTGTTGGTTCTCATAATTCATGATGTGTACGTGGCCATTGTATAGGGCACACAACATCCATGGTTCTGTTGGATGTATGTCGACACACTTAACACGGTCAGAACGTGAAGTTAAGCGACGTTTAATGTCTAGTTTCAAAGGCATTTTGATGTTTTATCACTTCTGTCTCAACTTCAACTGATATAATTTAATTATATGCACTTTTATTTTATGAAAAACAATTTTTACGGCGTGAAAATACCGTCCGTGTTTTACTTGCTCATATCAAGAAAATCGAACGTCACCCAAATGTCAAATGGTACGATTGCCAATGTTGCCACTTGAAAATAAAACACAGATGACAGCTGCTCTCTGACGCCCACTTTGCAGGTTGTAGGAATGCATTTATATCCGCCAAACCGAAGTAATCGGTTTTTTGTCGGAATAGCAGCGGAAATTTTTAATTGTTTCGCAAGCGAAATTTGACGACAATTGTTGTTAACTTCAAAAACTTCATTTTTAAGTAATTTTTGCTGCTTCAATAAAAATAAATAATTGATATTTTTTATATAAATAAAAAAAACTTTTTATTTCCTGCTCTTTAAAGATTATTATAAACGAATTAACTTACACTGAACAAATTAAAAACTATTTTCAACTAAGAAATTTGTACATTCAATTAAAAAGTTTGCTGAATTTTTATTATTGGTAGATTTTTTGCAATGACTGCGGAACAATTTTGAGGGTACGGCACAGATTGTTTAAACCTACAATTAACATAAATTTGCATTCTCCATTTCACTTTTACGCTGCAAGAGACTACTGAATTGTTCTGTATTAGTAGTTAGTTTTATATGAAGCAAAACTTCTTTTAACTCATTAACTTCCGAGCATACGGATTCAATTTTACTAACTTTCTGCTAAAGAGTGTTCACTTCTTCATTGATAGCTTAAATTTTTAATTTGATTATTTCTAAGACTCTGTGTTCACTTTCTTTGATCGTGTATGGACTTAGCTAGGATTTGGTTTTCATTATTAATAATATTGGGTTGCCCAAAAAGTAATTGCGGATTTTTTAAAATAAAGTAAATGCATTTTTTATAAAACTTAGAATAAACTTTAATCAAATATACTTTTTTACACTTTTTTCTAAAGCAAGCTAAAAGTAACAGCTGATAACTGAAGAATGCAATTACAGAGTCACAAGCTGTGAAAAAATTTGTCAACGCCGACTATATGAAAAATCCGCAATTACTTTTTGGGCAACCCAATAGATTGTATGGAATTAGGCTGGGTTTTTGGTTTATTGTTTGTTATAGTAATCAGTTTTTGATTAGGCGATTCAGAGCTGTTTATTTTAAGCGTATCCGTTACATTATTCAGGAGTGGATTTTTTACAATTCTTTTAGATGTTTGCTTATCCATGGTTAATGCGATGGATTTTGCTATTCGAATTATTAAAGTTTTAATTAAAACTGGGTATGCACCTCTTGCGAAATTTTCGGTTGCAGCCAAGACATTTATGTCGCCACTGAAAAATAGTTGAGTATAATACAAGATGGTGACGACCATCGAATTATAATTTTGGTAGAATTTTAATAATTTTTGGCCAATGAAGTATATATGTGCTGTAATTGATCGATATTTTTTGCAAATATCTTAATTTCATATTGCATGGGCCTGTCAAAACATACATTTTCATTCGTAATTGCATGAAATTCTCCAATACTTATTATGTCACCCTGGAACGAATTTGTGGTAACGGTACCGGTAACGAAAATTTCGTTTAGGATTTGTCAATGCATTTCTTTTGGTAACGAAAATTTCGACAGAGGTGCAAACTGCGCTTTACAAAAAACAAAAAAAAATTACGTATATGTTGAGGCATACAATTATTAAAACGTTTAAAGCTCTTATTGTGGTTTGGGTAATGGCTTTCAGTGAACATTGAAAGGTGTAAGTTGGGAAGAACGTTTATTTAGCGGTTAAGCTTTCTTTCACTTAGCTGTATTTTATTTATATATACTTGCTCACCAAAGAGGGTGAGAAATAGACGAGAGGGTCTTCCCAAAACTATAAAGAAACCAAAGAGGGTGAGAAATAGAAGAGAGGGTTTCTGCTTAGTCTTTCCAATACCATAAACAAACAAGCGTTAAAGACACAAGATGTTCCAAGTATTCCAATTGGATTCACATTGCAGGTTGCAACATTTTCGGGGTTTTCTATTTTGATTCGGGCATTTGTTCGAACATTTTTTCGTATTTTGCTTTGATTCTTTGTAACAAAATTTTGCACAAATACTACTTATTAGTGTAGTAGTGTCGGTTGGGATGGTAAATGAGGCAAATCGGTCCATATTTTAATATAGCTGTCATATAAACCGATCTTGGGTTTTGACTTCTTAAGCCTCTAAAGGACGCAATTCTCGTCCGATTTGAAATTTTGCACTTAGTGTTTTGATATCACTTCCAAAAACTGTGCTACGTATGGTTCAAATCGGTTCATAACCTGACATAGCTGCCATATAAAACCGATCTGGGGTCTTGAGATCTTGAGCTTTTAGAAGGTGCAATTCTTATCCGATTATGCTGTAATTATGCACGTGGTGTTTTGGTATCACTTCCAATATTTGTTCGAAGTATGGTCCAAATCGATTCATTACCTGGAATAGGTACCATATAAACCGATTTTGGATCTTGATTTCTTGAGCCGCTGGAGGAAGCAATTCTCATCTGATTTAGCTAAAATTTTGCATGAAGTTTTTTGATATGACTTTCAAAAACTGTGATGAGTATGGCGCAAATCGGTACAAAACCTGATATAGCTATCATATAAACGGATCTGGGATCTTGACTTCTTAAGCCTCTAGAGAGCGCAATTCTTATCCTGTAAATATGCACGCGGTGTTTTGGTATCAATTCCAAAATGTGTTCGAAGTATGGTCCAAATCGGTTTATAACCTGGTATAGGTGCCATATAAACCGATCTTGGATCTTGACTTCTTGAGCCTCTTGAGGGCGCAATTCTCAACAGATTTAGCTGAATATGCACGCGGTGTTTTGGTATCAATTCCAAAATGTGTTCGAAGTATGGTCCAAATCGGTTTATAACCTGGTATAGGTGCCATATAAATTGGATCTTGACTTCTTGAGCCTCTTGAGGGCGCAATTCTCAACAGATTTAGCTGAAATTTTGCATGAGGTGTTTTGTTATGGCTTCCAACAACTGTGCTTAGTATGGCGCAATTCGATATATAACCTAATATAGCTGCCATATAGAACGATCTGTGATCTTGAGTTCTTGAGCCTCTAGAGGGCGCAATTCTCATCAGTTTTGGCAGAAATTTTGTACAACGACTTCACCCATGACCTTCAACATACGTGAGCAATATGGTCTGAATCGATCTATAGCTTGATACAGCTTCCATATAAACCGATCTCCCGATTTTTCTTCTTGAGCCCCTTCAATTCGCAATTCTTATCCGAATGGACTGACATATTACACAATGACTTCTACAATGTTCAGTATTCAATTCATTTACGGTCCAAATCGGACTATAACGTGATATACCATAACAGTTCTTATTCATTATTCCTTGTTTGCCTAGAAAGAGATACTGCGCAAAGAACTCGACAAATGCGACTCATGGTGGAGGGTATATAAGATTCGGCCCGGCCGAACTTAGCACGTTTATTATAACATTACTTGTTGGTTATAACAACAAACTTACTTGTTTGTTATAACATTATTATTTAAATGAATTTGTTGAACGATAATCTGACTTTTTTTTATTAAAATGAGTTTAAATGTAATTATTGAATTATTTTATAAGATAAAGCCTACTTTAAACGAAGTGCCTTTCTGTCATTCCCCATTTATCTCTTTAATTTAAAAAAATAATTAATTAAAAACACAATTTTTTCAATGGTTTCACTTAAACGTTAATGAAGTTGTTTCATAGCATCAATGAAATAGTTTCATTAAAAAAGGTAATGTATCATAACATTAATGAATGAGTTTCATAATACTAGTATTAGGGGTTCATTACATGAATGAAATTGTTTTATAGCATCAATGAAATGATAACATTAAAATAATGATATCGTTCCATAACACTAATGAAATAGATTCATTCATCTAAAGAAATCATTTTTGTATATTAATGAAACATTTTTCATTGCATCAACAACAGTTATCTCTCCATTAACGACCATCTTCATTAAATTTATTGTCCATTGATTTTATGAAACTTTTTTCATTAATGTAATGAAGTTCTATAATGACAAATTTCATTGCATTGCAAAAGTAAAGAAATTTGAAATAATGTTAAAAAAAAGTAATAAAGTAAGTAAATAATCATTGAAGACGAAAATGAAATCCGAAGCTAGCATCCATTTATTCGATTTAAATTTAAAGATATGGTTATTTTGAACTTTTGTTTCTTTGTCTCCAAGTCATTCCTTCCATCAAAGAAAAGATTCTTTATTTACTCGTGATTTTTCGAATATTTTCTGTGTGTGATATTTTTGGAAATCTTGTGAAACAAAAATGTTATAGAAAATGTTTTTTTAAATTTTAACGTAATGGGCCTGTATTTGGACAACTTGAAGATATAGTACGTATAACAACAAAATTGCTCAAAAAATAACTCTCTGTCGTAGTCATTCTAAACTGGTTCTGATTGTGGCCATTTTACTATCAACTTACGATGTATGTTAAGACAATAATAATATATGTAAATCCAAAAAGTATTTTAAGCTAGCTAAATAATTTTCGCATTTGCATATAGACCCCTCGATCGTTTAGCTATTATTTTAAAGTTTGTTTATAAAATAAATAAGAACATTTATTTTTTTGACTTAGTCGCAGACAAACCGTGCGCGGAAGATTGTAGTCATTTTTAAAGCACCGATTTATTTTTTTTTTTTGAGTTTGTAGATAAGGTGCACAATCGCCCTAAGTGTTGAAAAGAGATTTCTTTGAAAACAAATGTAAAACGCAAGTTTAACGTATCATAAATATTTGAATTTAAAAATTAGAAGTGTAAAAAAAGAGAGAAATTAAAAAATATGATAAAATAATATAATAAACACAAAAGTCCACATGGGATGATTTAAACACCATCATTAAGAGAAAAAATAATCTATATATAAATGTCATAAAGTGGAAATAAAAAATATTTGTTCCATAGTGTCATACACATCTAAAAACATATGACAAAATATTATAGAAATATTTGATTAGGTTGGGAACGTGTTCGGACTACCAGTGAAGGGATCCTGTGTGCGATTCCCACAAGTAGATTGACCTGTCGCTACTTTGGTATCACAATGGACTAAAATGGTATGAGTGAGCAGTGTGCCATTTGGGATTTTTCTACAAAAATTTTAGGATTTGGTTGGATGTCGATGTTGGTAGATTCTGAACATAGTCGTAATAAACATAATAAATTATTATTGAAATTGCGTATTTTTCAAAAAAGAAAGGATCAATAAATTAGTTTTGGGAATGAGGAGATGGTTGTAGGTCATGGCGAAACAATTAAAGGTGGTCTCATTTGTACAACAACCACAAATCATATGGTGGAATCCGCCATCTTGCAATCAAGCTGATCGTCGTTTTGCCAACACACGCAAATAAATTTGTGTGTGTACACGTGTGTGTACATGAGCAGACAATATGCGAGAAAGAAGATAACAACAAAGAGAATGCAAACAAAAATCTGACATCTTAATACTGTCAAACCTGGCTGGCTGTTAACAGCTGCTCGCATGAGACCACCTTATTAAATCCGCCTTAGTTGTAGGTATTGTTTATTTGTCGAACGGAGGTGTTGATGCCTTGGAAAGGGATATTTTTGATGATTTTCATTGATTTTCTTGGCATTGAAGATGTCAACTTGTTCTCTTTTTACATTCATTCTTTGTTTACATTATCCCCTATATGATGACATTTTCAATCGGCAGATTTGACATTCTTAATGATGTTAACGGGGCCTATCCACTTTATGTTTTCGAATGTGACCTTACCTTCTATTAGTGAATTCTGGTTGGCAACATTAATACATATTCGAAATCATCAAATATAAACAAAAAAAATTAATTTTAATTTTAAATAAATGTTTCTCGGAGTTCATAAATGTGGTTTTTATAAAATTCTAAAGATGCCATAGCATTACAAGTTTTTGTCTTATGACATGTCAAATTTTGCTAATGTTAAAGTTGCAGACATAGTGACGAACCCTCCCCCATACACCAATTTTTATGAACGCCAGATCTTGGAGATGCGTGCATGGATTTAAGCGAAATTTTGTATGCCACCTATGGTACCCCAAAAACACGAAATTGGTATAAAATTTTTGGGTCAAATAACTTGCGGGGACGGTTCATCCCAAAACCCATCCGGACTGACATGTTTATCGATAGAAACAATATGGGTATCAAATGAAAGGTATTTGAGAGTAGAGTACGAACTTGGTATACAAATTTCGCTCAAAGTATTCGGGGGGATCCTCCACCCCCTCAAAAAACCCCCAACAGAATTCTTTCATCGCTTGAGGCAATATGTGTATCAAATGAAAGGTATTTAAAAGTAGAGTACAAATCTGACATACAAATGTATTCCTTGGTATCTGAAGCGCCTCCCCACCCCTAAAAAACCCTCTCAGCAGGGCTTATTAACCAATTGGGACCATATGGATACCAACCGAAAAGTGTTTAGAAGTTGAGTACACATCTGTTATAAGAATTTCGTCAAAGGCGTCTACGGGGCCTCCCCAACCCCAAAACCCCTTAAACGTGCATGAATGTCCAACGTCATAAAATGGGTATCAAATGAAAGGTCTTTGGGAGTTGACTACGAATCTGGTATACATATTTGGGATAGAGTCTGGGATTGGCCGACCCACTAAATATCCTTCAATAGTACGTTTAGTTCGAGCGGGATAATATGCAAGTTAAAGGAAAGGCCTATGTCAGTAGTGTTTGAATCTATTGTTGATATAAGGATTCAAGAATATGGGTTACGTCCAGCCGTCCTGCCATTCAACAGGACATGTATATCTCGACAATAAAGACTGAAATAAATTGTCTTTTGAGTCTTAGCGTCGGGGGGAGCGACACTCTCCTCCCAATGAAAACAACACCAAACTGTTATGTAGTACGACCGAGAATATATTGTACTCAATTGAAAGGATGTGTTAGAGTGCAACCCATCTACCCCTGTCCAACCCAAAAAAAAAAAGAAATTAAAAATAAAATATAAAGGCCGATCAGATAGAATAGGAAAGCAATTAAAGGCCTTTGGTAGTAGAGTACACTTTTTACCCTCAAAATGGAATAGACACAGGAGGACCTACTGTTCTTTAAAAATGGGGTACCCCAAGTGGTAGTTTTGAAATATGATTATGAAAGTAGATAACCAAAACAAAAAAAATAATAAGTGTGGATTTGAACGAGATCCGTTGCCCTAAATTTGACACGTAGAGTAAAATTATGCTTTGCAACTAATTTTATTTTGTCAATTTAACGCAGAGGGTTACTCTCCCTCCACCATCGTGGAGGGTTTCAAAGATTCGGCCCGGCCGAACTGAGCACGTTTTTACTTGTTTATTTTCAGTTACCGAATTTATATAAAATGTCATTCACGCTTTTACTGCTAATGACAACGGCTTTAATGTTCTGGACTGGCTGGTTATGGTCCAGGCGCAAATTTTACAGTCTCTACACAAAACTACCAGGTCCTCTTGGCCTGCCATTAATTGGAATTTGTGGAAAAATGATGAATACCGAAAGTAAGTATTTCGTTTTTTTTTGGTAAATATTGTTCTCATTGTCCACTGAGATATGTAACCGGTTTGGAGATTAAGTCACTTGAATGAATTGCTATAAAAATTGATCTATAGAAATTAAGCCATTGAATAAACATAAGTTTTGTCTGCTCATTTAAAGATCAATATTTGTTTAACTATCGATAACATATTTACAAAATTAATCTAATGATTTATTGATGTGAAGTCGAAACTAAGCATTCCTTCAGAAGAAACATTTGGAAAATGATTTGGAGAGAATGATGGAATTATTCTAATATATGCTCACATGAAAAGAAAAATTTTACGATCTTTCGAAAAGGTAGAAATACACACAAACCCCCTTGAGCGGGAGCTTTTATTCCGTACACAGAAAAAAATAAAAATCGATATTAATCACGAAATTAATTGATCCAAATAATTTTTTAATTGAAACTGCTTCAATCACGAAAATGATAATATCAATCGCAGCTTTTTTAAAAGGTGATTGAAAAAAATTTCATTTAAAAATATTGCATATTCAATTAAAAAAATTATTGAAAATTTTAGAAATTTCCATTTAATTTTTGTAATTGATACAATTAAAAAAAGGTTGAATTTTTAAAAATTTTCAATTAATTTTTTTAAAATATTTCAATTTTTTTTTAATATTGAAATTTTCGAAATGTCCAATTAATTTTTTATTTTGACAAATTAATTTAAAACGAAAAAAGCGCTGTATAGGGCACACCCTCGATTTTGATGAAACATGGTTCACATGTGTGAAACTCCTGGAAGACGAATTTGAGAGTCCATGATCACTCCAAAAATTAAACGAAAAATATTGTTTTCCGAATTATAAAAGAAAGAGTAGCTATTTAGTGACTTTATGAATTACATGCATTCGGGAAGAAAACCCAACAGAAAAATATTTATCTAGTATATGCTATAATTATATTGATTCTATAGAAGCCGTTATGCCATTAATATGCAGAGATTAATATGTCTAGAAATTTAAAAAGGTGGTCGAAAGACTGTTTGTGGGAGAGTTTTATGTTCAATATATAGAAAATATTTATAAAAATTTTAGTCAACTAGACTTCTTCAAAAATGGATGGTCATGACATTTCATTCCATTAAAAAATGATTGAAATAATTTACTGCCTAGACCATTAACATTTTTTTCTTTTTGTCACGCGATTCGTTCACCAATTCATCGAAAACATGTGTTTTCCCTCTACAAAATCAGCTGTTTTCAATGACTTGGCGAACGGAGTGAGTGACAAAAAGAAAAAAAAAGTTAGTGGTCTTGGTCGTTATTGTTTAATTGAAAAAGATTAAATTTTTAGTTACTTTTTATATATTAACTTTTTTTTGGGTTCCATTTATAATAATTGAAAATTTCAATCACGATCGTAATTGAAAAAAGTTCAGATTCAATTAAAAACAAGTAAAAAGGCGGTAAGTTCTGCGGGCCGAACTTTGGATACCCACCACCTCGGGTATATATGTAAAGCACCTCTCGTCATAATCCGGTGAAAAATGTATAATTTATGCCCCCAAATTTACGGATCAAATTCGGCGCGGACTTTGATTGGTCTAATAAGTATTGTTCAATTTTGTAGAACAATATATTAGTTTTTTTGGTAGCTATATCCAAATATAGACCGACTTGTACCATAAACTATACGGATGTCGAAAAGCCTAAGATAAGTCACTGTGTCAAATTTCGGCGAAATCGGATTATAAAAGCGCCTTTTATGATCAAGGCTTTAAATCGATCTCGGCCAAATTGGAGAAAGATATAAAAGAACCTAACACAACTCACTGTCCCAAATTTTGGCGATATCGGATAATAAATGCGCCTTTTATGGCCCCAAAACCTTAAATCGAGAGATCGGTCTATATGGCAGCTATATCCAAATCTGGACCGATCTGGGCCAAATTAAAGGAAGATCTCGAGGGACCTAATACAACTCACTGTGCCAAATTTCGGTAAAATTGGACAATAAATACGCTTTTTATGGGCCCAAGGCCTTAAATCGAGATATCAGTTTTATGACAGCTATGTCCAAATCTGGACCGATCTGGGCCAAATTACAGAAAGATGTCTAAGGGCCTAACACAACTCACAGTCCCAAATTTCTATGAAATCGGACAATAAATGCGCCTTTTATGGGTCCAAGACCTTAAATCGAGAGTTCGGTCTATATGGCAGCTATATCCAAATCTATCCCGATCGGGGCCAAACTCAAGAAGGATGTCGAGTGACTTAACACAACTCACTGTTCCAAATTTCAGCAAAATCGGATAAGAAATGTGGTTTTTATGGGCCTAAGACCTTAAATCGGCGGATCAGTCTATATGAGGGCAATATCAAGATATAGTCCATCTTCGAACTTAACCTGCTTATGGACAAAAAAAGAATCTGTGCAAAGTTTCAGCTCAATATCTCTATTTTTAAAGACTGTAGCGTGATTCCAACAGACATATGGACAGACGGACGGCCATGGCTAGATTGTCTTAGACTTTTACGACGATCAAGAATATATATATACTTTATAGGGTCGCAAATGGATATTTCGATGTGTTGCAAACGGAATAACAAAATGAATATAACCCCATCCTTTGGTAGTGGATATAAAAATGAATGAATCAATTAATTTTTTAACTGAAATGATAAAAATTTCAATCAAGATTGTAATCGAAAAAAATTCCACATGAAAAATGACAAAATTTTAAATCACCATCGTAATTGAAAAAAAATCCGGATTCAGTTAAAAAATGATTGATTCAATTAAGTTTTTAATTGAAAACATTATCATTTTCAATAAAATTTTTAATTGAAAAAAAATTTCGTGATATTTTTTCTGTGTACATGACAATACGTATGGGATGATGGATACCAAGTGAGTGCCTTTAAACTGCCAAAGTGCAGGCCAATATTGGTTTCCCCTTCATCTCAATTATGGACTCTGACCTCCCTGTGCTGTCATCTGGGGTAGCTATCTTTAACATCGCTTAAAGATAGTGTCCCTACATGTGCAGCGAACTCCACTTGGTTTGTACGCTTCACCATCGAAAAAAACTAGTAAAAAATATACCTTTGGAGAACGGAAATTTGAAATGGTTTGAGCTGAGGTGGTATCGACATCATACCCAAATTTTCAAGGCCCTAGGTGGTCTGGGCGCCTCTTCAGCTTTATAGCTGCCAACCAAATCTTCATTTGCGGTCCGATTTCCAAAACTCTTTTTTCGCTGGAACTCAAACCCTGCCAAAAAAAAGGCCGGTTGATGTATGCATTATCAAAGCCGTTGAACAAATATTTTTTTTTTGCATTTTTTGGTCAAAAAATTTTTTTCTTTTTCTTAAGTGAAGTGTTTTAAGTGAAATTTGCACAAGATATGTCAATCTAAACGGGAGTTATATGTACCTCGAAATAGGCAATTTTTATTAAAAAATTGGAAATATACCCACATAAATACCCATTTTGGTCAAAGATAGTTTCTTAATCGGCATTTTTAGTAAATTTTCTGTAGAGGCTACAAATATTGTTTGGTAAAAACAAATTTCCTTGGGTTTAGGGGACATATGAAGCAAAAATATATAATCCCAAATGGGAGATCTGGGCTTTGTGTTTTGAGAACAAACAACAAAAAATAATAGTCGAATATTCTCGAAACCGATAGAGATATTGTAGACCTCAAGCTGACGTTTATGCAGGGATTTTTGAGCACTTTTCAGCAAAAACTTTTGGAAATCGGACCATAAAGGAAGGTTTGGCACCACGAACAATTTTTCGAAATACCGGAGTTAACAAATTTAGGGCCCTGCCAAAAGGTGCCCGGAACACCTTGGGCCTTAATATTTTGCACTTGATCTCAATTTTTTGAATATTTTTCTAAAGTTTTTTTTTATTCTATCCCACTGCGTGTGACATTTTAAGTAAATTTAGCTATGTCCGTCCGTCTACAAAAATCACGATAGAGCTTTATTTAATTAAGCAAATTGCTTGAAATGTTGCACTGCAAATGGCCCAATGATTGTAAATGGGTAGAAATGGGTTTCCACCGGGTAAATACCCAATGCTTGGGTATCTATTGGGTAAATACCCAATGCTTGGGTATTTATTGGGTAAATACCCAATGCTTGGGTATTTATTGGGTAAATACCCAATGTTTGGGTATTTATTGGGTAAATACCCAATGTTTGGGTATTTATTGGGTAAATACCCAAAACATTCCTTTTTTGTATATAAACCTTTTCTTCTGATTTCATAAAATCGGAATTTAGTTATATATAGCCGCTATATAGACCGATCTCCAGACTAAAAGCCTTGAGGCAATAATATGGTAATTTTTCGTCCGATTTCGATGCAATTTGGCACAGTGAGTTCTGGTAGACCTCTATTTTTTATCCTATATCCAAATGTGGTCCAGATAGGACCATATTTGGATATAGCTGCCCTATAGACCGACCGCCCGATCTCCCGATAAAGGGTATTAGGACCATAAATGATCCATTTATTAACCGATTTTGATGAAAATAGGCACAGTGAATTCTGGTAGATCTCAACCCATTCCTTTAAATGTGGTCCAGAACGGACAATATTTGGAAAAGCTGCCATATAGACTGATCTCCCGATATAGTGTATTGAGCCTATAAAAGGAGCATTTTTCATACGATTTCGATGAAATTTGGCACATTGAGTTCTAGTAAACCCTATACCTATTTGTTGAATGTGGTCAAAATCGGACCATATTTGGATATAGCTGCCATATAGACCGCTCTTCCGATATAAAATAGCATTTTTTATCCGATTTCGATGAAATTTGGCGCAGTGAGTTTTGGTAGACCTCTACAACTTTTTGTTGAATATCGTGCCGATCGGACCATATTAAGGTATAGCTGCCATATAGACCGATCCCCGATATAGAGTATTTAGCCTATAAAAGGAGCATTTTTCATCCGATTTCGATGAAATTTGAAACAGTGAGCTTTGGTACACTTATTTGTTGAAAATCATCCAGATCGGATCATATGTGGATTTAGCTGCTATATAGACTGATTCCCCGATATAGAGTATTGAGCCTATAAACTGATCATTTTTCTTCCGATGTTGATGAATTTTAAAATAGTGAGTTTTGATAGACCTCTACACCTTTTTGTTGAATATCGCCTAGATCGGACCATATTTGGATATAGACGATACTCAACTAAAATCTCTAGAGGTCTATCAAAGCTAACTGTTTCAAATTTTATCAAAATCGGGAGATTGGCCTGTATGGCAGCTATATCGAAATAATGTCCGATCTGGACCACATGAAAAGTATGCGGGAGTAGATAACGAATCTGGCATACAAATTCATGTCGAAGTATAGGGGGTCACCCCACCCCCACAAAAACGCCCAAAATGGGCACATTAGCCAATCACGATTGGTTTGTTCCGTATAGACTGAAAAACATCAGAACCGATTTTCTCGAAATTTGGTCATATTTTGTAGGTTGGTGTGGAAGGAAACATAGGCTTTATAATTTTTCGGTATCGGAAGGGGGAGGGTCCCCTTATGCCAAGAAACACAACCCAAAATCAAAAGTGAACCGATCGGGACAATACAGGTATCAAATGAAAGGTATTAGAGAGTATAATACGAATATGGTATTAAAAGTTGAATCTAAGTACCTGTCCGTAAGTACCGGTCCGCCCCAACCCCAAAACACCCTTAAACAGACATATTGGACGCTCATATAGCGGCTCAAATGAAAGGTATTCGGCTGTAGATTTCGAATCTGGTATACAAAATTTGATCGAAGTATAGGGGGTCACGCCACACCTCAAAAACGCCATTAGACCCATTATGGCTATATGATACTTGGCTGAACCGATTTTCTTAAAATGTTCATAGATTGTGTACTTTTGTCTGGAAGGAACCATAGGCTATATAATTTTTAGATATCGGGTGGAGGCGAACCCTCCCCCTTACCCCAAAAAAGCCATATCCGAAAGTGGTTCGATGGGCACAATAAGGGTATCAAATGAAAGGTATTGGAGATCAGAAAACGAATATGGTATTAAAATTTGGGTCCAAGTAACCAGCGGCCCCCCAATCCCAAAACTTCTCTAAACAGATATATTCGAAGTTAATGTGAATATACGACTCAAATTAAAAGTATTAGGCAGTAGAATACAAACATGGCATAAAACATTAGGTCCAAGTAATAGGAGGTCGTCCACCGCCAAATACCCCCAAATGGGGATATTATCCGACCATGGCTATATGGGACTCAAATGAAAGTTATTAGGGAGTAGATTACTAATATGACATTAAAATTTGCGTTCAACTCTAGATGGCGCTTTTCCTCCTTAAGATACGTCAAATGGGTTATTTGACCCATTATGAAAGGTATTTGAGAGTAGAAAATGAATTTGATATCCAATTTTGGAGCCCAGTGTTTTGGGTTATGCACTAAAGCACCCCCTAAATTGAACTTCACTCCTTTGACAATAAAGAACGTCTTTGATATCTATTTTCATTTCATATTTACCGGCCCTGGCAATATGGGGCTCTATTTAAAGGGATTTGGAAGTGCGACACGAATTTGCTATTCATATTTGAGTCCAAATGTCTGAGGTGCTATCCCTCCACTAATGAGAACATTACCCTAAGGAATAACATTACCATCAGGAACCAAGAAGGGGCAAATTCTCTCACATCAATGAGTGCTTTCCGATTCAAGTTTAAACTCAATGATAAGGGACTTTTTTTTATAGCCGAGTCCGAACGGCGTCCCACAGTGCGACACCTTTTTGGGAAACATTTTTTAAATGACCATGCAGGCATTGTACCTCGCAAATGTCGGCAACATTAAGAGGGGATAAACACCACTTTTTCCGGTGTTCTCGCCAGGATTCGCACACGTTCAGCGTTCGAACAATGGCACGAATTCGATATCCGCAGGGTGAAGTGTCCTTACCCAAAAAATATATTAGAGAGTGTATTAGAAAGTAAAAGTTTTTATATTTGACCCATTAACGCTCGACTCTCGATTTCCTTGTCCGATTTCGATGAAATTGTATATCATCACTATTTAGAGCATTTATGTCGAAAAAAAAAATTTTGAAAAAAATTAAGAAAGAAAAATGTCTTTTCTTTTCCCACAACCACTATTTTTTACAAAAAAAAATCATAATTTTTGACCATTTCGAGAAGAAAACTGAATTTTAATGACTTTGACATAAATTACTCGTAACTCCTAAGAATTTTGAGAACATTTTTGTTTGACAAACCACTTTCCTTACAATATTAACTATTAGACCGGAATTTTTTTTAATATATTTCCCTTTTGCGCCAATCAAAATTTCATTAGGATACTTATTTTCTAGCTCAAGCTAGAATTTTTTCTAAGACCGCTGTATTCTTGGGTATTGTTTTACCAATTCGTCGTTAATGGCTTAAAATTCAATTTTTTATATATGTAAATTTTGACAATGAAACTAAATTGCCGATTAAAAATTTTCACCTTTTTTACAAATTTGGTTCTTTCCAGGATTCCTTAAAACTCTGGAGGAGATCTCAGTGGTATATAAATCGCCATGTACAACTTGGTTGGGTACCGATTGCATCGTGTATATAAGCGACCCGGAAACAGTTGAAAAAATATTTCAATCATCGGTTTGCACAAATAAGGGACATCCCTACGATTTCTTGACCACAGTGATTGGCGAAGGACTGTTCACTTCAAAATGTAAGTATTGACATTACCAATACTAATCTCATTATTCAGTTTCTAACATCTCAAAACAGTGGCCGTAAAAAGCATATACATATTCTTGTCTAAGGATATAGTGGTCGAAAAAAACAGATATGTACTCGTATACGCATAAAATTTGTCACAGATACTTCTTATTGATAGTCAGATTTGAATAAAAATTCGGGTTTTAGTCTATTGTGATACCGCAGTAACGACATATCAAAACCTCTGCAAGAAATCGGTCTAACTATTAGGAAGACACCTTTTTATTTTTTTTGGCTGTATGCTTAGGGTCTCCGTCTTGTAAAAATACTAATTCGTGCTTTGGGTAAACACTTGTGTACACAAAATTTGCAATATTACTTTGTAAAATAAGACACCTTAAATAAAATATGACACCATTAATGAATTGAAAGCTGAACATTGTAGAAGAAATTGCGCCTTGTAGGGGCTCAAAAAGCAAATTCGGGAGATCGGTTTATATGGGAGCTGTATCAAGCTATATATCGATTCAGACCATATTGGACACGTATGATGGAAGTCATGTGAGAAGTCGTTGTACAAAATTTCTGCTAAATCTGATGACAATTACGCCCTCTAGATGCTCAAGAAGTCAAGATCACTGATCGGTCTATATGGCAGCTATATCAGGTTATGTTTCGATTTGCGCCATACTAAGCACAGTTGTTGGAAGTCATAACAAAATACACCATGCAAAATTTCAGCCAAATCGGGTGAGAATTGCGCCCTCTTGAGGCTCAAGATCTAATATCGGTTTATATGGCAGCTACACCAGATTATGAACCGATTTGAACCATACTTAGCAAAGTTTTTGAAAGTGATACCGAAACACCACTGTAAAATTTCAGTCAAATCGGACGAGAATTGCGCCCTCTATAGGGTCAAGAAGTCAAGACCCAAGATCGGATATGGCAGCTATATCAAAACATGAACCGATTTGGCCCATTTACAATCCCAACCGAACCACTCTAATAAAAAGTACTTGAACATTAATCTATCAGCTTTAATTTTTTACCAATTTGGCTATGAATTTAAGCGTTAAAATCTACACGAAATGTTGCCCAGATGTGTCTATAAATAGATATAACCTCCATATGATTTGAAATGATAATTTAAATTGATTTGTTGAGGATATAAAAACCTTATTCATAGCCACACAGAAAAAATGTAAAACTAGGCTCAATTAAGAAATTTGCACATTCGATTAAAAAATTAGCTGAAGGAATTTCTAGTATTGATTAAGAATTTTGAAAATTTGGATTTATGATAAGCTAAAAAATCGAATTGAAGTGGTTTTTGGGTCTATAAACTAATTATTTGAAAGTTGCCCCTTTTTATACCCACCACCAAAGGATGGGGGTATATTCATTTTGTCATTCCGTTTGCAACACATCGAATATTCCATTTCCGACCCTATAAAGTATATATATTCTTGACCAGCGTAAAAATCTAAGACGATCTAGACATGTCCGTCCGTCTGTTTGTTGAAATCACGCTACAGTCTTTAAAAATAGAGATATTGAGCTGAAATTTTGCACAGATTCCATTTTTTGTCCATAAGCTGGTTAAGTTCGAAGATGGTCTATATCGGACTATATCTTGATATAGTCCCCATATAGACCGATCCGCAGATTTAGGGTCTTAGGCCCATAAAAGCCACATTTATTATCCGATTTTGCTGAAATTTGAGACAGTGAGTTGTGTTAGGCTCTTCGACATCCTTAGTCAATTTGACTCAGATCGGTCCAGATTTGGATATAGCTGCCATATAGACCGATCCTTCGATTTAGGGTCTTAGGCCCATAAAAGCCACATTTATTATCCGATTTTGCTGAAATTTGGGACAGTGAGTGTTGTGTTCGTCAGTTTGGCCCAAATCGGTCCAGATTTGGATATAGCTGCCATATAAACCGATCCTTCGATTTAGGGTCTTAGGCCCATAAAAGCCACATTTATTATCCGATTTTGCTGAAATTTGGTACAGTGCGTTGTGTTAGACTCTTCGACATTTTTCTTCAATTTGACGCTGATCGGTACAGATTTGGATATAGCTGCCGTATAGACCGAACTCTCGATTGAAGGTTTTGGGCGGATGAAAGGCGCATTTACTGCCCGATGTCGCCGAAATTTGGGACAGTGAGTTAAGTTATGCCCCTTGACATACTTCTGCAATATGGTGCAGATCGGTCCAGATTTGGATTTAGCTGCTATATAGGCCGATCTCTCGGTTTTTGTTTTTTTGTCCGATTTCGCTTAAATTTGGGACAGTGCGTTGTGTTAGACTCTTCGATATTTTTCTGCAACTTAGCCCAAATCGGTGCAAAATTGGATATAGCTGCCATGAAGACTGATCTCTCGATTTAAAGTCTTGGCCCCATAAAAGACGCATTTATAATCCGATTTCACTGAAATTTGACACAGTGACTTATGTTAGGCTTTTCGACATCTGCTTCGTATATGGTTCAGATCGGTTTATTTTTAGACCAATATTTTGTTGGTGGTGGGTTCCCAAAATTCGGCTCTGATAAACTTTTCACATTCAGTTGCTAAAACTTTTGTTTTTTTTAAACAGCACCACGTTGGAATGCACACAGACGTATGCTGAATCCTGCATTTGGACGTAAAATAATAGAAACTTTTATTCCAATATTCAACAAGGAGTCCAATGTTCTAATAAGGAAATTGTCAGAAATCGATAATAAAACAAAGGATCTTTACGTTATTCTAAAGAAGTGTGTGTTGGAAGCTGCATGTCGTAAGTTTGAACAAAAAATTTTTTTTAATGTTTACCTTTACAACATATTATGTTTATTCTATAAAAATTATTGTAGATGGGACAAATCGGTACAAGTCAAAAAATAGCTCTCATAACCCATTATGTCTTCTTGAGCCACTACACAAAAAAAAAATCATGTATTTTATGAATAGTGTTCATAAAGTGTTGCAAATTTTCGGATTTCCATATTATATGAACACAGTTCATAAAACCATATATTATGGGTAGTTGCAAGAAAAAAAGAATATGGAAATGCGAAAGCGTACATGGTATACATGTACTTCCCAAAAAAAAATGCAAATTTTCCCATAAACATTCCATTAAGGAACTGGACAAACTTCTCACAAATCAATGAGTGCTGTCCGATTCAAGTTTAAGTTCAATGATAAGGCGCCTCCTTTTTATAGCCGAGTCCGTACGGCATGCCACAGTGAGAAACCTCTTTGGAAAGAAGTTTTACATGGCATAGTACCTTACAAATGTAGCCAGCATTTGGAGGGGATAACCACCGCTGTAAAATTTTCTGATGTCCTTGCCAGGAACCCAGGCGTTCAGCGTCATAGGCGGGTAAAATATGAACTGATTCGGGCATGTAAGAAAGTCAATTGTGCGTAACATGAAAGATTTACAATTATTCCAGAAGTTTTTCCTGTTCAAATAAAACTCGTTTTATATAAAAAACCCAATATGAATGTATTTATTTAAAAACATCTAAAAACGTGCTAAGTTCGGCCGGGCCGAATCTTATATACCCTCCACCATTGATCGCATTTATCAAGTTCTTTGAATGACCTTTTTCAATATAAATATGAGCAACATCATCGTTGACCGTTAGAATCCAAAATTTTAGGCAAATTCAGGCTATATCATGCTATCAACCGACCATACTTGTTGGAAGTCATACCAAAAAACCACGTGCAAAATTTCAGCCATATCGGATAAGAATTGCGCTCTCTAGAAGCTCAAGAAGCCCAATCGGGAGATCGGTGTATATGGCAGCTATATCAGGTTATGGACAGATTTAGACCATACTTCGCACAGTTGTTAATCATGCTAATCACGCCCCACCCAACTTCGTGTAGTACTACTAAATTTTCCAAGACCATTCCACTTAAGGAACAGGGAATACGTCTCTCATCAAAGCGTGCAGTCCAATTGGAGTTTAAGCGCAATGATAATGGGCCTCCTTTTTATGCCGAATCGCAACGGCGTGCCGCATAGCGACACCACTTAGTAAATGTAGCCAGCATTAGTAAAATTAGCAAATTTTGCCCATGGACATTCCACTATGGAACAGAGGCAAACTACTCACAATTATAACCGAGTCCGAACGGCGTGCCGCAGTGCGACACCTCTTTGGAGAGAAGTTTTACATGGCATAGTACCTAACAAATGTTGCCAGCATTAGGAGGGAAAAACCACCGCTGAAAATTTGTTTGATGGTCTCGCCAGGATTCGAACCCAGGCGTTCAGCGTCATAGGGAGATATACTAACCTCTGCGCTACGGTGGCCTCCCATTCCGTTTGTAACACCTCGAAATATTCTTCTAAGACTCCATAAAGTATATATATTCTTGATCGTCTCGATGTTCTGAGTCGATCTAACGGTCGTACGCATAAAACTAGCCGCTTGAAATTTTGCACGAATACTTCTTATTGATCTAGGTCGTTGGGGTTTGCAAATGAGCCATATCGGTTCAGATTTAGATGTAGCTCCCTTATAAACCGATCTCCCGACTTGACTTCTTGCACCCCTGGAAGCCGAAAATTTTTTCCGATTTAGCTTAAATTTTGCACAAAGTATTTTGTTGTGACTTCCAACAACTGTGACAAGTACTTTCCATATCGGTCTATAACGTGGTATAGCACCCATAAAACGGATCTTCCGATTTGATTTCTTGAGTCCTTATAAGCCGCAAGTTTTAACGGATTTGGTTGAAATTTTGCATACGGTGTTCTGTTACGGCTTTCAACAACTGTCCCATACGCGGAGCGATGAGGACCACGCCCACTAGGGCACTGGAGACTATTCTAGATATCCGACCCATTGACATTATGAGGCAGCCACTGCGGCTATGAGACTTAAGGCGATGGGAGCAGCTCATACCATCGCGAGATAATCGAGGCGACGATACGAAACCTGGAAGGAAGGGAAGAGGTTACCGATCGGATACCAGAGATGAACCTTGAAGTCGAGTGCTGCCATCGGCACAGTCTTGGATTGACGGAACCCTAGTATTGCCATCTGGAAGATCACATGGATGGATCAAAGCTAGGGGACAGAGTGGGCCTGGAGGTTTACATTGAGAACCCAGTGATTGAGAGTTGAGTTTTAGACTGCCTGACCATAATACGGTCCTGCAGGTGGAGATCCGGGCGATCACGGAATACGTGAAGAGGTGTGGTACTAACGCGAAGATTTTCACAATCGACGTCCTCGCGTTAGCACCACACCACAGTGTAAGAAGGAGATTAACGCCTTCTCTGAGGATGGCAAAAGCCGCATCGTTTGGGTGCCGGGCCATAACGGAGTAAGGGGAAATGAAACGCAGACGATTTGGCGTCGAAGGCCAGAGGACTGCCGTCAATAAACTTGGTTAAACCGAAGCCTTTCGGGTCGATGCAGTCCGAGTTAAGGGAGTGGGCGACGAATGCGCATGCAACATTGTGGAACAGCGAAATGGTCACTAGGACGGCGAAAATTCTATGGGGGGATCCAGATCGTGAGAAGACGAGGCTATTACTGAAAGGAAGCAAGAAGGAGGTCAGTATAGCTATTGGTATCATAACGGGACACATAGGACTACGAGCTCACTTATGTAAAATCGGTGCGGCAAGTGATAGCATGTGTAGAGCATGCAGGGAAGATGATGAGTCGTTGGAGCATTTCCTTTGTCATTGCCCGGCTTTCGCGTCTAACAGATACCGGCACTTAGGTGGAGACACAATACCAGACATGAACCAACTTAGGGGAGTGGTATCGAAAACAATTAAAGATTTTGTAAGTAGCACGGAGTTCCCAGCTTAAAATTTTCTTTTTAGAGGTTACTTTATAGTTTCTAGAGCGCACAATAAGCCGATTACTGGCTTAGGCGTATGTCCATAGTGGAATGGGGCGGATCTGCTTAGGCGTATGTCCATAGTGGAATGGGGCGGATTAATATCTGCAACCCTCTTTTGAACCTAACCTAAGGTGCAAATGAGTCTATAACCTCATATTGCTCCCATAAAAACCGGTCTCTCGATTATGCTTGTTCGGTTCCTAGAAGCTTTAATTTTTGCTGGTTAGATAGAAGTTTGGTATGTAAACTAAAATTATGCCCTTTAACTAAATTTATATTGTAAATTTTTTCAGCAGAATCCATGGCGGTGGTTTCCCAAGATTCGGCCCGGGCGACCTTAGCACGCTTTGACTTGATTATGTTCACGCCGATATTTGATCCCAAGCGTTTGGATCAAACCGACCTCTGCGCCACGGTGGCCTGATGTCAAAAAACGATTTTTGGTGCAAACGACATACATATTTGGCCTCAAAGAAATTCTGAATTTTCGCTCTGAAAGAGCCATCTTTTGCCGCAAATGAAGTTCCGCAACTCGAATCACCCTGAAACTTTTTTGTTATTTTCTATTTTAACATTAGGTTGAAAGACGCACCTGGCAAAAATATCTAAACTTGCTTCATAATGTCAAACCGTTGAATTTTTATAGTTGAAAAATTATAAAAACTCATTAAAATTTTTGAGTTACCATACGGCAACACTAGGGCGATTCGGGTTAAGGTTTTAAAATAAACAATGTGACTGTTACATAAAAAATTAGCACATTCGCGACTAACGTTCAATAAGGATAGATTCGTTTGTCTCAAAGATATTCAATAAGTAAAAGCGTGCTAAGTTCGGCTGGGCTGGGTCTTGGAAATCCACCACCATGGATTCCGCTAAAAAGTTACCCTTTTTAACTGAGTTTGTATTTGAATTATTTTTGTCTTAAGAATTCATATCGGGATATCGATTCGGATGAAACCGGGTACTGATGTTATTAGTCATAAGATATGTTTTTGGGCCAAATTTCAGCCAAATCAGGTGAAAACTTAGGCTTCTAAGGGCTGAAAAGTCAATTACAGGGATCGGTTTATATGGGGGCAATGACTGTTTATAGACCGATTCAGATCATATTGGGTTGCCCAAAAGGTAATTGCGGATTTTTTAAAAGGAAGTAAATGCATTTTTAATAAAACTTAGAATGAACTTTAATCAAATATATAATTGCCATTTTGTTCGATAACCTTTTGCCATCTTCTGGCCTTTATCTGCAAAAAACTGAACCAAGTGCGATTTTATAGCCTCATCATTGCCGAAAGTTTTACCATTTAAGGAGTTCTGCAAAGATCGAAATAAATGGTTGTCTGATGGTGCAAGGTCAGGGCTATATGGTGGATGCATCAAAAGTTCCCAGCCAAGCTCACTCAGTTTTTGGCGAGTGACCAAAGATGTGTGCGGTCTATCATTGTCCTGGTGGAATATGACACCTTTACGATGGACCAATTCTGGTTGCTTCTCCTTGATGGGTGTATTCAATTTGTCTGATTGTTGACAGTAAACATCCGAATTATTCGTTTGGCTCCTTGGAAGCAGCTCAAAATATACCACACCCTTCCAATCCCACCAAACAGACAGCATAACCTTCTTTTGGAGGATATCATCCTTTGAAGTGGTTTGAGCTGGTTCACCATGCTTGGACCATCGTTTTCGACTAACGTTGTTGTAAACAATCCATTTTTCATCTCCAGTTATGATTCGTTTTAAAAACGGATCGAATTTATTGCGTTTAAGGTGCATATTACAAGCGTTGATTCGGTTTGTTAAATGAATTTCTTTCAATGCATGTGGTACCCAAATGTCAAGCTTTTTCACCAGTCCAAGACTTTTTATGTGATAATGAACGGTTGATTTTGGTATATTTAACTTCTCTCCTATCTCACGCTCAGTTACATGACGATCCAATTCGATTAATGCTTTGATTTGGTCATCATCAACTTCATTTGGCCGACCTGAACGTGGCTCATCTTTAAGTGAAAAATCTCCAGAACGGAATTTGCGAAACCAATTTTGACACTGTCTTCCTTTTAAGGCTTTATCACCATACACATCTCGTAACTTTTTAGCAACCTGCTCCGCGTTTTTTCCTTTACGGAAATAATAAAGTAAAATATGACGAAAATGCTCCTTTGTGGGCTCCATATTAAAATTGACGCCAAACAAACAAATGTAAACAAAATTTCGCGCACTTTTTTTCTAAAGCAAGCTAAAAGTGACAGCTGATAACTGACAGAAGAAAGAATGCAATTACAGAGTCACAAGCCGTTGAAAAAATTTGTCAACGCCGACTATATGAAAAATCCGCAATTACTTTTTGAGCAACCCAATACTTGGCCTGGCAGATGAAAACTTAGGTTTGTAAGGACTGAAAAGTCAAATACGGTGATCGGTTTATATAGGGCAATGACTGTTTATAGACCAATTCAGATCATACTTGGCCTGGATGTTGTGAAGTCTTTTTTCCAAATTTCAGCCAAATCGGATGAAAATTGAAGATTCTAAGAGCATAAAAAGTCAAATCCGGGGATCGGTTTATATGAGGCTATATCTGTTTATAGATCGATTCGGATCATACTTGGCATAGATGTTGAAAGTCATAAGTCAAGTCTGTGTTCCAAATTTTAGCCAAATCGGATGAAAATTGAGGTTTCTAAGAAGTCAAATAGAGAGATCGGTTTATATGAGGCTATATCTGATTATAGACCGACTAGGATCATACTTGACATGGATGTTGGATACGGATTAGCCAAATCTGTATCCGATATGGCCCATTTGCAATCCTCAACACCTACATCAATTAGAAGCATCTATGCAAAATTTCAAGCGACTAGCGTACGCGTTCGACCGCTATAGTGTTTTCGGCCAACGGATGGACGGACATGGCTAGATTGACTCAGAATGCCTAGACTATCCAGAATATATATACTTTATGGGGTCGCAGAACAATTTTTCTGAATGATTAGATTAGTATACCCCCTTCCTATAGTGGTGAGTTTATTGCGTGTACGCTTATGGTCTCTAGTCAATTTGATAAAGAAATTGTAATTAAAGGAGCAGTAGGTATCTCGCATGGATTAAAATTATTGGCTTTGCTGTACATTTGTTTTTTGGTTTGAAGTCATTGACCGATTCATGCTTAATCAGCCAGTTATAAAATGTCGTATTTAAAATATATAAACAAAATTTTGTTTTTTATGCACACACCTAATCTTTTTTTTACAATTTTTTCTTTGTCACATCAACAGCATTAATAGATTCTTGAAACGCAGGACAGACATACATACTCTTCGTTTCCATAACTATAAGATGGGTTCTGCGACCCTGTAAAGTAGTAAATTTCGTCGATCACAACAGAGTTCGAACGAATGTAGCTTTTGTTGGGGATTGAAAATGAGTCATAAGGGTTAGATTTGGATATAGCTCCAATATAAACTTATTTTTCGATTTTAATACTTGAGTCATAAACGCCTCAATTATTTTTTGGTGTAAAAGTCACTTCGTTTATGATATAACCTTTAGGGATTTAGTCTTGTTAAGTAACCGTTGAGTGGAGCGGACGTGTTTTCATTTCGCTCCTCGAGAAAAAAAAAATCCGTATCTCGGAATAGGTACCTATTACGAAAAATTTAAAGCTTTTCAGGAGTAGGCTCAAAATTGACTCCAAAGACCAACAGCTGTGGTGTTGGCATCAGACCGTTGCATGTTGTCCTCCCTTCCTTTAGGTGTGCGTGTGCCTTGGCACCTGTAGTCGAGAGTATTGCTCCAAGAAGAGACCACCTTCCTTTATGTAAAGGAAGGTGGTGTTTCCGATGGCAAACAACGACAGTGTCAACGAAACAGCCATCGCAGCCGAATCGAGAGATGAGGATAGCGGGATAACGTCAGAAGTGAGCGATGGTTTTGCTAAGCTTACAGGCAGCTCGAGAAAGCGATCCAGTGCACGACGAACGAGGGCACCGTAGCGCAGCGCAATCGGGCGAAAGCGCAGTATGCTGGAAGTGATAGAACTGACATTCCAGGCACTTCTACTAAAGCTGGAACGAAATTCAAATCTTCCGTAAAGCAGATCTTTCAAATACTCTGGGAAAACCAAGCCAGCCCCCCTGCAATGGAGACTCCAGACAGTGTCCTGCGGAGGAAGACAAAGTCGGAACAGCAACGAAGGAAGCGCGCACGGCCCCTGAGTCTTCATTCATGGAAGACTGTGACTTCCAAAAGTATGCCACAGCTATCACGGAAGGGGAAAATGGTCGCAGAGAAAGGTAAGGAGCCGACCTCTTACGCCGGAGTGGCAAGGAAGCACAACAGAGATGTGATGAGTTATGCAGTCATCAATATCGGCAGTGCATCCGGTAGGATTCCACCAGATCGTCGGTCCCAGGTGTGGTATTTGGTAAACGAACGGCTTTTCGAACATGTGTTGAACTCTGAAGGGGGTCCACACATACGAATTATGAGCTGCGTATATAGTGGGGACATCTTTATGCTTCGCTTTATGTAAAAATTCAAAAGCCAAAATTTTCGATAACACAATTCACAATTTTTATTTTCGCTCTGCTTCGCTCCACGCTCCTTTACTTTTAAATTGACTATTTATTTTTAAATGTTTTTCTAATACACACCGTGCCCTATGAAGTAAAATATTAATCTTTTCATTACGTTTACAACATCAAGCAATATTCAACTCCGATTATATGTATTCTTAATCGCCGTTTATATCGGGCCATATGCTTCTAAAGCCCCATATAAACCGATCCCCTGGATTGATTTGTGGAACCTCTAGAGGGCGCGATTCCGATTTGGCTAAAATTTTGCTAACCGGTTTCTTTAATGTCCTCCAACATTTTTTTAACGCACAGTCTCAATCGGTCCATAACCGAATTATAAGCAGATCTTAGTTGGTAATTCGAACTCTTTCAGAAAATTTTTGGAATTATTTCGATGTTAAAAGACACAATTATATTCGAAGCCTTCTATTTGCTCACAACTCCATTATGGTTTTGTATTATGATCTGCTGTATTCGTTATGCTGTAAATAAAACAAAAAATATCTATGGGAGTTGTTGTTTTCGCATATTTAAATATCAACTTTGTGGTGGATATTTCTTTATCGCGCAAATGTTACCAAACCATGTACATATGTGACTTAGAAATTTTTGTTTTTGTATTCTTGTACTTGGCAGCCATTTGTGTGTTGCTCCAATGATTTTTGTCATTGTACATACCAGCATTATTATACCGAAACTTTAAAAATTGTCACTATCCGAGTTTACCACCCGCACTCGTCTGAGCTGCTCATTATACTGACTGCTCTGTGCTTAGTCGAAACAAAAAAGGAAAAGATGTTGTGTGTGATTGCAATTATTTGCAAGCCCATGGGACATCTTGGGATTATTTTCTTGTATACGTACAAAGTAATGTGCAATAGTATGAGTATTTTTGCCAATCACTGGTCCATACACTCAAATACTCACCCTTTCTCTGTAGTAGGAGAGACACAAGAGAATAATTATTGGTCCGGTACATGAATGATCGTTTGCGGCTATCGAAGTACTTTTGCAATTAAACTGTTTTTGGTTTTACAACAGATTGAAGGTCCTTTTACCGTAGACGAAGCTGTTAATAAAAGTAGAGTCTTGTTTGAACCGATGAGTGTAGTGGACGTTTTTTTATTTCGCTCCGCAAGAATTTTTTGTAACTTGTAATAGGTGATTATTTTTGGAAGAAAAATTTAAGATACTCAAGGATATCTACGATAGTGATATCCATTAGGCGGTTGATGATCTGCGTCTGCTACCAGTAGAGCGGCAAAAGGTTGCGGTCATCTGGAGGGCATCCCATGTTAAAAAGAACGAAGGCGAACAATAGTAAAATGTGTCCAAGAACCTTTTCTAATGTCGCTAGGGACAATTTGGTGATGGCAATTGTCGACAAGGGAGAAAAACAGGGCTGCATACCTAGCAACAATTGGAGTGGGATAGTCAATGGACTGTCATCACTATACTCCAATGTTCTTCCGGAATTTCCTTCAGTTTATGGCGATGCAGGGTGGTGTCGGGGCCGATATTGAAATGTCCAATTGAAATGTTTCGTTGTGCACTAAAAAAGATTGGTGCGATCTGTCCAGGTACAACACTAGATTAAGTCAAGAAGGAAGATAATTGCTGTTAGGGGAAACTTTTCCAGCACTCAAAGAGATATACCGTGCAAGACATAAATAGTTCCTTTCAGCAGGAGATACAAGTTGCCTAGAGAGGCACCTGTCTCCTTGGTAGGAGGGAAAGTTCCATTTACAGAAAGCGCAAAATATCTGGGTGTTTTACTGGTCAGGAAATTGAACTTCAATCCAACATTCCTGTTAATGGCAAAAGTTTGGGGGTAAGATCGCGGGTCATGCATTAGGTATATACTGCAGTTGTCTGACCTATAATGCCATTTGGTGTTATGGTCTGGTGGACGGCGCTTCAAAAGTCCACCTACTGTTCAATACTTAACCGAATCCAAAGGATGGCTTGTTTGTGCATCACAGCCGCACTGAGGACGACACCAGCTAATGCACTCAATTGAATGCTACATCTAAAGCCTCTGGACATTGTGGCAAGACAAATTGCAGCGACCACTGCCGTGAGGTGAAGGGAACTTTCTCTTTGGTTATGCGGTGGCTACGAACACTGTGCTATCCTTGATACAATGTCCGATGTTTCAGGCAGTGTGGATTACATCCTACCTGAGCCGCTTTTTGATAAAAGGTACTGTACCACTATTCCTGTTAGAACCGTTTGGAACTACAATATCCCTGGTAATAGAAGTTACACACATCTATGCGGATGGTTCCAAACTATACGACCAGGTGGGCTTTGGGGTGTACTCTAAAGATCTAGAATTGGTCATATACCGACCACTGTAGTGTGTATCAAGCGAAGATCCTTGCAATTAAGGAAGTGTTTAAATGGCTAAGATATAATGTCATAACGACGATTGGCATAAATGTCTTCTCAGACAGCCAGGCAGCCATTCAATCTCTGGAGAAATTATTTCTGAACACAAAAACCGACCTCGACGTCTCAATCAATGTGTCCGTCATGACAGTTCACTGTCTAATCGGAAAGCATGACAGACTGAAGGTTGCCAGACACGACTTTTGCAGAAGCTGTGATGTCTTACAAAAAGGAGAGACTATAGAACACCTTCTGTGTGTGTGTTCCGCACTGGCAGTCAGAAGGAGTATCACTTTACTCGCCTTGTAATATCGAGCATCATAGGCGGTGCCGCCCGACCTCTCACTGAGACTCTCCGCTCGATACCGTTGATTGTCCGTGACTGCCGTTACAGCTACTCCATGAGAAGCATTCCACTATCCGGTGGCGCGAACCTGTGGACGCGCCCGGTGGCTCGCAACCAAGCGTCTCGTTACACCAATAAACATCAAACAGATTGGACCTCAATGTTCCAGCCTGCGTAGTGCTCACAGCTTTCCCGTGTCGGAATTGATGTAGGTCGCTGGGGATTGCAAATGAGTCATATCGGTTCAGATTTAAATATAGCTCCCATATAAACCAATTTCCCGATTTGACTTCTTGAGCCCCCGGAACCCGCACATTTTGTCCGATTTGGCTGAAGTTTTGCGCGGTGTTCTGTTATGACTTCCAACAACTGCGTCAACTACGGTCAAAATCGGTTTATAGCCTTGTATAGCTCCCATATAAACCGATCTCCCGATTTGACGAAATTTTTGTCCGATTTGGCTAAAATTTTGTACAAAGTGTTTTGTTATGACTTTCAACAACTGTGCCAAGTACGATCCATTTCGGTCAATAATCTGATATAGCTTCCATATAAACCGAACTCCCAATTTGACTTCTTGAGCCCTTACAAGCCGCAATTTTTGTCCGATTTGGCTGATATTTTGCACGCAATGTTCGTTTATGACTGCCAACAACTGCGTCAAGTACGGTCCACATCGGTCTATAAGCTGATATGGCTCCCATATAAACCGATTTGGCTGTAATTTTGCATGCGATGGTCTGTTACGACTTTCAACAACTGTGCCAAGTACGGTCCAAATCAGTCTATAACCTAATATAGCTCCTATATAAACCGGTCTCTTGATCATCCTTGTTCGGTTACTAGAAGCTTTAATTTTTGATGGTTTGACAGAAGTTTTGTATGTAGCATAAAGTTATGCACTTCAACTAATTTTTTTTTATACAACCTGGTATAGCTCCCATATAAACCGATCTCCCGATTTGATATCTTGAGCCCCTTAAGGCCGCATTTGTTATCGGATTGAGCTGACATTTTGCACGTAGGGGTTTGTTACGACTTCCAACAATCGTGTCACGTACGGTCCAAATCCTTTGTGTAAACTTTTAGCAGAATCCAAGGTAGTGGGTTCTCAAGATTCGGCCCGGCCGAACTTGACACGCTTTTACTTGTTTATATTTATTGTTTTACACTATAGTAATAATATTTTGCTTTCAACCTTAATTTAGAAACAACGTTGGGACAAAAAATGGATTTCCAAGATGATGGATCGAAAGAGATAATAAATGCTTATACCTGGTAAGTAAAGTCGTCATTTATTGGGCTGAAATTTTGCATGTTCTGTTACGACTTTCAATATTTGTACCGAGTTTAGTCTTATAGGATAACCTGCAATGGCTCCCTATTCCCCGATTTGACTTCTTGCACCTCTTTAGGGCGTAAAGTATAGCCGTTTTAGTTGGAATTTTGAATGTGGAGTTCTATTCTGACTTCCAAAAAATTGTTACTAAATCGATCTATAACCTAGTCTAGCTTCCATATAAACCGTTTCTCTGTGCTGACTTCTTGAGTACCTTGAGTACAGCATAAATTTGTAGCATTTGCAGCCCAAATTTCTGACCATGTGTTATTCGATGCTCTTCGTGCGTTATCTCATAGTTTCTAGTTACACACTCATAGATTCTAGTTCCCCTGTAAGAAAAAAAATTTAAATTTGTCCATGATTATTCCATTAAGGAACAGCGGGGATACTTCCCTCATATCAATGCTGCTGCCCGAGGCAAGTTTAAGCTCTATTATAAGGGACCTCTTTTTATTGCCGAATGGCATGCCGAGAGCGACACCAATTAGTAGAAAAGACAGGTATTTGAAAATAAAATACGAATCTCACAAACATTTAAATTTGGGAGACGCCCTACCTCTTACACTCGGGAATCGAAGAGGCCGAAAAATTATCTATTATATAAAAATGAAATTGTTGCGCTTTGTTTGTTAGTTTGTTTGTCTGCTCCGTATAGACTCAAGAACGGCTGAAATTTTCACAGATGGTAGAGTGTGAGCCGCCGGTGAAAATGGTATTCAAATTTCGCCAAAGTGTTCGGGGGGTCCCCCACCCAAGGACAAAAAACCCCCCAAAAGGACTCTCATCGCTTTGGGCGATCAAACGAAAGGTATTTAAAAGTAGAGTGCAAATATGACATTAAAATAGTATTCCTTGATGTCTGAGGGGCCGGAACCATATGGGACTCCAATAAAAGTTATTCGAGAGTAGAGTACGAATATGACTATCGAATATTAAAAATTTAATGTAATTTCCAAGAGGGCCGCCCCAAAACCAAAACCGTCCGAAGTGGGCATATTAGACCATCATGAAAGGTCTACGGATTCTAAGGATTCAAGTACCCCGGTCTCGTCCTGCAGTTCAGCAGGGCATGTATTTAAAAGAAAGTAAATGCATTTTTAATAAAACTTAGAATGAACTTTAATCAAATATACTTTTTTCACACTTTTTTTCTAAAGCAAGCTAAAAGTAGCAGCTGATTACTGACAGAAGAAAGAATGCAATTACAGAGTCACAAGCTGTGAAAAAATTTGTCAACGCCGACTATATGAAAAATCCGCAATTACTTTTTGGGCAACCCAATAGATCGCGACAATAAACGACTCAAATAAATTGCCTTGTGGGTCTTAGCATCATGTAGGACGACAGTGAATGTACTCAAATGAAAGGATGTATCAGAGGACAATCCCCCTCTCCCTATTCTACCCAAAAAAAGGAATTACAAACAATATATTAAGGCCGATCAGGATAGAATAGAACAGCAATAATAAGTCTTTGGTAGTAGAGTGCACTTTTTGCAATCAAATTAGGATAGACGCAGGAGGACCCGCGGATCTTTAAGGATCTAAGCTACCCAATAAGAGGTAGCTTATAAATACGATTTTGAATTTAGATAACCAATACAAAAAAAATTGATTAGCCCTGAATATCTTGATAGCCACCTTCAAAATGCTTACCTTTATGAGGCTCAAACAAAATCGTTTTTTAGCACTATGCAGATATTATTTCAGGGTCCGCCGCCTAAACTCCCTTCAAACCGGGTTATGGCAATAAATAATAAGTATTTGATAGTAGAAAACGAATTTAATATCCGATTTTGAGGCCAAGTGTTTGGTGGTCGTCTCACCCCATAAAATACCCCTAAACCAATGGCAATTGGTGGTCAAACGAAAGAAATTTGAGAGTAGACCACGATGCTGATATTTTTTCAGGGCTAAGTCCCTGGGTGGCCGCCCACCCTACATACCCAAACTGGACATATTTGTGGATTATGGCAAAAAAGGGCTCAAATCTGATATCTGGTTAATGGTCAAGTGGTTGAGGGACGACTGACCTCAGAAATTCCCCCTAAACCACACATATATACCGACTATAGCAGTATGAAGTTTAAATGTGGTTTTGGAAGTATAGTATGAATCTGATATCCACTTTCGGCGCAACAAAGAGAATGAAGTAGATCTAACATCCAAACTTTTTGGGCGGACCCTCATAACCTATTTTCAAAAACGCCACATCTCGGAGATGGGTGGGGCGATTCAAGAGAAATTTAGTTTGTTTTTAATAACTCAAAAAAGGAAATTTGTATCTTTATTAAGTGTGGGATATCCAGGGGGGGGGGGCCCACCCCCAAAGCCCGCCAAATGGAAATATAAACTAATAATGACAATATGGGGTTAAAATTAAAGGAATTTCAGACTAGATCACGAATCTGATATATGGGGGTCTACCTTAGTCCCAAAAATACCACCATACCAGACATATTTACCGACCATTGCAACCTATATCTGAAAGGCCCTAACAGCACCTCCAAACAGGACTTATTTCCTGACCGTGCCAGTATAGTGCTCAGATAAACTAAAAGTAAGTAAAAGTTAGTTACCCATTGCTCAGAGTGTTTTGAATCTCTGCGCATCAGCCTCAAAATATTTAAGAACATCTCTATTTACCATGATTTTTTTTTTTATGTCCACCGTCACACAGTTATATGCTTAGGTTTAAGTGACAGTCTGCCATAAAACTCACTTAGACGTTTTTGTTCCTTTGTGGTACTATAAGGAAGTTCCTTACTTCTAATTCCTACTGTTGAACCATTCAGACCTCTTTCAAAAGCCCAACAATTTCTCAAAGAAAGGAGAACCTAAAGTGAAACTGCTTCTGACTGCCAATGCGGGACACACATACTATATGTGATGTTCTATAGTCTCTTCTTCTTCAACGTTCCCACAGCTTCTACAAATATCTTCACTTGCAAGCTTAAGTCTGTCAGCATGTTTTTCGATCAGACAGTGACCTGTCATGACGGACACGATGACTGAGACATCTGTTCTAGCCAGCGACAGCAAAGCGGTAGACCTCTTTATGCCTAGATTAGGCCACATAATTAAGGAATATTCCTTAATTAGACTTATCTTACATGTCGCTAGAGGTATACTAACAGATTCCAGTTCCTCTGGAACTTGTAAGGTAGTTCTTAGTTTCACGAAATCGTCTGCTCTACAATTCTTTGGGATACCTCTGTGGCCCGGCACCCATAACAGGTGAATTTTTAACTGTTCAGCCAACTCGTTGAGAGATCTGCGACTATCGAGGGCGGTTTTTGAATTCAAAAATGCGTTTTCTAGGGGTTTAATAGCTGTCTGAGAAGATATTTATGCCATTCGTCGTTACATCTTAGCGATTCCACCACTTTTTTAATAACAAGAATCCCCGCTTTATACACTACACTACAGTGGTCGGGTAACCTTCTCGATATGACCAGATCTTCAGAACACACCTTGTATTAGAAAAAAAAAAACCTAAATAATAAAAACACATGATCGGTAGTAACAGGCAAACATAAATAATAGTCCAACATTTCACAGATCACGCATGGTGTGCGAAACAAAAATATTCAAATATGATCAAAAATAGCAAAGAATAAAAAAGGTGTTCAAATTACAAACAACAACATCCAATAAAATAGAAATAAAAAGGGTTTTGAAATAAAAAACAACAACATCCAACCGCAGGGGATAGAAAGCAAGAGACAAAACGTTGTTGTTGCCTTCCACACAATTGCTGTTGTTGTACTTATTACCAGGGGACAGCAAGGAACAAATGATGTCGTGGTAGGTAAAATGAGAAGGGAGCCAGATTTAAGGAAGTTTCATGAATGGAATATTTACCAGTATGCAAATGGAGATTTGTATGTGTCAGCAGCAATGCAGCATAGTCCAATAAAACAATAAATGTGCCAGAAGGTAGATTTAAGAAAGTTTAATGACTGAGTTGCTGCCCAGTAGAACAATGGAAAGTGTATCTCAGTGGATGCTTGAAAATGCAAATTTGCCTATGAACATTCCATTAAGGAACAGGCCAATCACAGATTGTGTAGGTTGGCCTGGAAAGAAACATAGGCTATATAATTTTTGGATATCGGAAGGGGGGCGGACCCTCCTCTTTACCCTCAATGTACTACCCAAAAAAAGTGTATCGATGGGGAAAGTATGGGATTCAAATAAAAGGTTTTTGGAGTAGAGTAGAAGTTAGTATTAAAAAAAATTGGGTCCCAGTAATTGGGGGGCCGCCCAAAATCAAAAACCCCCTAAAATAGGTTTATTGGACAACCATGGCAATATGGGACTGAAATGAAAGGTATTCCGGAGTAGAGTGCGGATATGGACAGGAGGGAGGAACAGGCTTTATAATTTGTTGATATCGGAAGGGGCCGACCCTTTCCCGTTACGCTAAAAACACCACCCAAAATCTAAAGTAGACCGATAATGACAATATGGGTATCAAATGATTAAAGTATTAAAGAGTACAATGCGAATATGTTCCAAGTACCCAGGAAGTCGCCATAACCCCAAAACTCCTCCAAGCAGAAAATTAAATGAAATGTATTCGGGAGTAGATCACAATATCAAATTGAAGTATAGGGGGTCACACTAACCCCCCGAAAATGCCCAAATTGGGTATATTAAACAATTGTGACTATATGGGACTCGGTTTGTTTGTTTGTTCGGAAAACGGCTGAACCGATTTTCTTAAAAGTTCCACAGATTGTGTAGGTTGGTCTGGAAGGAAATAAAGCCTACATAATTGTTTGGTATCGGATGGGGCGGACCCTCCCCCATACCCCAAAAACACCACCCCAAATCAAAAGTTGGCCGATAGGCACAATATGGGTATCAAATGAAAGGTATTCGAGACTCGAAAACGAATATCGTATTATAATTTTGGGTCCAAGTACCCAGTCACCTAAAACAAAGCGTGGTTTCTATTTTTGGGGTCGGGTGCCTCGGGAGCCTCCCAAAACCCGGTAAATGGATATATAAACCAATCACGACAATATAGGGCTCAAACAAAAGGAGCTTGAGTGAAAAAACGAATTTGATGTCCAATTTAAGAGCCATGTGTTTGGGGGTCGTCCCACCCCAAAATACCTTAATAATTGGACGTATTTACCGACCATTGCAAAAGGTGACTTTTATAAAAGCTATTTGGGAGTAGAGTACGAAATTGATACTTATTTTTAGGTCAGAGAGCCTGGGGGCCAACTCCATCCTCAAAAACAGAACTTATTTACCATCTTGCCAATATGGGGCTCATATAAAATATATTTGAAAGTGGTGCACGAAGCTTATATTAACTTTATGAGCGAAGTGTCTAGATGGCCGCCCCACCCCCGAAATATCCCGTAAACAGGAAATATTTACCAAAGTACCGTCCACCAGACTACAACACCTTATAGCATTATAGGTCTGACAACTGCAGTATATACCCAGTGAATGTCACGCTGTTTAAACTACAACATTTGCCACTAGCCCTCTGGCTGGTGTATGGGGCAAGAGTTGTCTTTCTTGCCCCTTCCAAAATTTTGGATTTGAAGTTCAATTTCTTGTCAAGCAAAACAACCAGGGATTTTGCGCTTTCAGTAAATGAAACATTCTCTCCTCCCAAGGAGACAGGTGCCACTGTAGTTAACTTGTATCTACTGCTGAAAAGAACTACTCCTGTCCTGCATCCATTAAGGCTTAGACCACTTTCAGTAGCCCACTTCCCTGTTGAACGTAGATCTTCTTGAAATATATATCTAAGAGTGCTGGGAATCTTTCCCCTGACCGCAGTTGCCATGTGATCAGCATACACGATCACTTTTACACCTTTTTCTTCCAGAGACAATAGCATATTGTTAATGGGTATATTCCAAAGTAGAGGAGACAGTACACCTCCTTGACGTGTTCCTCTGCTGATCCATCTAATTCATCTTTTAGTAAGTAAGTTATTAATTATCTTTCTTGCGGTAGTGTTGATGCCTAGAAACCCTTCATGATTGATGTCGGTTTTACATCATTGAAATCACCTTCAATGTCAAGAAATGCTACCATTATATATTCCTTGACAGCGAGAGAACCTTCTATGCAGGCGACTAGGTCGTGAAGCGCTTCTTCAGTGGACTTGCCCTTACTAAGCGCATGCCGTTGCCGAGACTGGCGATCTCCAGGGATCTTTTATTTATATGTTTCTATCAACCTCTCTAGAATTAGAGTCTTCAGCAAAAATGATGACAGACAAATAGAACGAAAATCGTTCGCGCTCGCGTGGTAAGGTTTTCCTGCCGCGGAATGAAAATGACTTTTGACATGACATGCTGATACATACACAGTATATCTCCTTAAGCCAAGGAGCCAGTCTGGCGAACACAGCTTGTATTTCAACCAGTGATACATCATCAGGACCTGGCGACTTAAAGGAGTCTTCTTATCGCCCAAAGAATTTTCGACTCAGAAACAATTTCCCTAATAACCTCCGATGACTGCTTATCGTGACAACCTCTTCTAGAGCCACGTGGTTCGCTGGATAGTTCCCGGGAAATGTGTGTCAACGAGTAGTTCTAGTGTTTCCTTACTAGAAGTTGTCCATGCATTCTCTGACTTCTGAATATATACCATCGTAATAGGTCTCGATGATAGGATCTTAATTAGCCTAGAGGCCTCATACATATCCTCCAGGGAACGGCAGAATTCCACCCAGGATTTGTTCAAGCTTTTCTCAGATCGCCCAATAATTTTTTAGCTCAGTCTTATAGCCGTCCTCTGTTGAATAGTTTTCTGTAGTCCTTTCTTAGACCAACCAGCTCTGTTGTCCACCATGGCGGTCACTGTTTGCCTCTTGGCTTGGCACTAGGATATGCTGACACAAGCGAGTCATTCAGGGCCTTCGTGATCCGCTTGACCATTATGTCTATATCCTCTGCAGTTTCCACTTACTTTTCTGGTCAAGAAGGGATAGACGTGCAGAATTTGTGCCGAAATTTATCCCAATCCCCCTTTTTTCTGTTAAGCCGAGGGACCACTTCTGCAGTATTTTCTCCAAGGCTGAAACTAATATAACGGTGATCAGAGGAGCTGTGGTCAACCAACACATCCCAGTCACATATTCTTCCACTTATATCTTCCGATACAAAGGTAATATCTAGTACCTCCTACCTGTTAAAACACGGTACATTCCCTATATTACAAATCGCCAGATTGCCACTTATAATATATTCGATAAGCAGCTCACCCCAGGCTCTGTGTCTCCCATTCCCCCCGTACCCTTGAGTAGTTTAAATCCCTGAATTCTTAGTCTACGTTCCGTTCCCCCACGCACCCATGGTCCCTGGATAAGAACCACGACAAATCCCCCTGCTATCAGGAGGATTTTAGTGCCGCCGAACAATGGTGTGGGTTCATCTCCAGAAACCGGACCATAGTCAAGATTCAGAACTTTCACCACTGTTGGGTTAGCCTCATCTTCTGATTCCACCAGGAGTTCATCCTCACAAGATTCGTTAGATCTTGTCATGATGAGCTTCCTAACGCATCTAGGGGCAGGTGAGAAAGCTGTGTAACCACTCTTCCTCTTGACAAATGCGATGTGGACGATTCCTTCTTAGATGTTTTACTAGCTGCTGCTGTCGAAGTACTTTTTGAGTTCCGTCCTTCCCCGCTGGCGTACACTCAAGCCCAACTGGATGACCCACCCACACAGGGCTCGTCGGGTCCCGTTTCCATACCTTCCCCTCCTGTTTCGATCGTGGCAGGGGGATTTTCAGGGTTCTGCAATCCGCCAGTCTGTAGCGATGTGATCGATAGTTCCTCAAGTAAATTTTCAGCAACAACTGCTGAGTTGTCTCCTGATTCCCGAACCCCACCGCTTTAATATATCTTCAGTATCAGCTTGTTGAATCCGTAGCATACAACTGCATCTTTTGAGGTCTGCGAGCCAGCCGGGGTTTAGTACCAATACTACGGTCACCATCAGCCTCATCCAATCTTCCAATCGATGGTTGAAAGATTTGGATTACAATCCCTTAGTCTCCAAAGTATGCATTCAGGATCGGATGGAATCCTTGGAATTCTCTAAGCATGCTCCATTGGTTGAGATGGAATATCTTCCTTCTTGACTAAATATAGTTCCGCAACTTTCCAGATCTCACCAATCTTTTTTAGCGCACAACGATACACATCAATTGAGCGTTGATCCCCGAAGGCAATTAGTCTATATCGGCCCCGGTACCAGCCTGAATCGCCACAAACTGGAGAAAGCCCTGGCAATTCCGCAAGGACATATGAGTATACAGATGACAGTCTATTGACTATCCCACTCCAATTGTTCCTAGGTATGCAAACCTGTTATTTTCCCATGTCGACATCTACCATCACCAAGCTGTTCTTAACGACATTAGCAAAGGTTCTTGGACCCATATTACTATTGGTAATGGGATGCCCTCCAGGTGACCGAATCGTTTTGGCTGACTGCGGTGCCGTTTCCAAACCTAGACGTGTAGCCTGCGCGGAGAATCTTCGAGCCAAATTAAGGGAGTCCCGCTCCTTATCGGTGAGAGTTGTAGGATCATACGCACCAAGCCTCTCAATAAACCTGAAAGCTATGCGCCTTTTATTGTTCCAACCTATTAAAGAGCGTAATGGTTTGCCAGAAGAGGATGATGGCTTAGGCAAATTATATGCATGCCAAGATAAAATAAGTTCGGCCTGTCCTTAAGACTCGAACCAGGTGCCTTCGGCACAAGCCATACCAGTCGTCTGTTGGCTAGTGGAGCCTGGCGCAGTCACACCACCAGTCGAGGTCTCAGTAGCAGACAACATTCTACGGCCTGTTACCACCACCGCCGCTGTTGGGCCGAGGTCAGCATACAAGATTTTTGACTTCTAAGGAGGAATTTTTCACCTGAAAATTAAACCACAAATGCGTTCATTAATCGCACAAAACAAAGCCGGTTTCGGGCAAAATTCCAAAAATTAAAAGTCTAATATTCACGATACCAGGAGAGATATTGTAGACCTTAAGCGGATTTTTTGTAGGGATTTTTGAGCACTATTCAGTCAAGAAAGGAAATGAAAACAAAGATTTCGCAGCCCGAAAAATTTTTTGAAATGCCGTGGTGACCAACTGTAGGGCCCTGTCAAGAGGCATCCCACTGTTGTGCCTAACTGAACATCAAAATTTAGGCAGGTCATGTTAACTATAATCAGTAGAGATTTTCGAATTGTCTGTTACATGTTTCTCTATTTTTAGTGTTCTCGAAACAGTGATTGGAAGAATATTATCTCCCTGGATACATCCTGATGCTTTATATTCAGTTACGTCATCCTGCAAATTACAACAGAAAGCGAAGAATATCTTAAACGACTTCATTGGAAATGTAAGACAACATGTATAAAAATATTTTATACCTTACCTTATATACACACTCAAAAAAAAGTGACCCCAATGGTTCAGTTAAAATAAACAAATTTTCAATAAAATTGAACTTCATCTAGCGCTAAAGACATATTTAGTTGATTTTAGTTTATGTTGTTTTTAAAAATAGATAAAACTTATGAACTTCTGGTTAGTTTAACGATGACTTGACCAAATTATTTTTGGTATAAAATGTTTAAAATTTTTACTATGAACAAATTTAACTGTGAAAATATATAGTTTTGGATCAATTTAAACTATATCACAAGATATAATTTGTTATTTGTAGCATATGACAAACAATGGCGTACGAAAATTTTAACTCACTTGAAACTAATGGTTGGAACGAAATTTTTTAATACACTTTAACAAATATATATTAAAAAACAATAATAATAAAAATTTCCTATTTCAGCTGTCACTTTATTTGTAAATTGGCATTCAAATATACAAAGCTTAATATGTACAATAGTTTGCTATACAATTCTCATTGAATTTAAGCAATGTTGCAATTTGCAGATAAATCCTAGAGGATTATAAACGTTACCACCATATTAAAAAGTTCCATACAGTGTCAATTTGATTTAGATTATCAAAGTTCACACTATGGACCGATATGGGCCACTTACAATCCCAACCGACCTACACTAATAAGAATTATTCGGGCAAAATTTCAAGCAGCTAGCTTTACTCCTTCGAAAGTTAGCGTGCTTTCGACAGACAGACGGACGGACGGAATGGCTAGATCGACTTTAAATGACATGACGATTAAAAATAAATATACTTTATGGGGTCTCAGAGGAATATTTCGAGGAGTTACAAACAGAATGACGAAATTAGTATACATCTATCCTATGGTGGAGGGTATAAAAAGAACAACATTATGTTGTTATTCTTGTTTTGAACTTTAGAATTGGTTTTTTCTTACCTTTACATCAAAAGCATCCATTGAGTTCCATATCCTTGGATATGCGGTTGTTCCTTAATGTTTTGTAGTGCCAATTGTTGTCAGCATCAGTAGGAATGACCGTCGTCCATCTCTTCCTTTCATTGGCTTCATCTCGTTGTATGAAATAAATGCAGCAATGTTCACTATATTATAAAACATGGCCAATTGCGAGCGGTTTGTTGAGCGCTTGGATGTATATGTGCCAAGCATCTACACCATTGCATCAACGCCCGATTTGTTGGCGTTGTTATCCAATATAGTAAACGGTTTCTTCTTTTCAGTTTGCATGTCCACACCGCAAGTATAACGTTATCTCAACAGCAAAATTACCGCTTTGTTCTTCTTGGACGCCTATGGACACTGTGCTATATCGCCTTCGTTGAAGTCAAACAATGTACTGTTGACAGGACGCGTATGATTTTTATACCCTCCACCATAAGATGGGGGGTATACTAATTTCGTCATTCTGTTTGTAACTACTCGAAATATTCGTCTGAGACCCCATAAAGTATATATATTCTTGATCGTCGTGACATTTTATTTCGATCTAGCCATGCCCGTCCGTCTGTCCGTCCGTCCGTCCGTCCGTCTGTCTGTCGAAAGCACGCTAACTTCCGAAGGAGTATAGCTAGCCGCTTGAAATTTTGCACAAATACTTCTTATTAGTGTAGGTCGGTTGGTATTGTAAATGGGCCATATCGGTCCATGTTTTGATATAGCTGCCATATAAACCGATCTTGGGTCTTGACTTCTTGAGCCTCTAGAGTGCGCAATTCTTATCCGATTTAAACGAAATTTTGCACGACGTGTTTTGCTATGATATCCAACAACTGTGCCAAGTACGGTTCAAATCGGCCCATAACCTGATATAGCTGCCATATAAACCGATCTTGGGTCTTGACTTCTTGAGCCTCTAGAGGGCGCAATTCTTATCCGAATGGAATGGAATTTCGCACGACGTGTTTTGTTATGATACCCAACAACTGTGCCTAGTATGGTTTAAATCGGTCCATAACCTGATATAGCTGCCATATAAACCGATCTTGGGTCTTGACTTCTTGAGCCTCTAGAGTGCGCAATTCTTATCCGATTTGGCTGAAATTTTGCGTGACGTATTCTATTTTTACTTTCAACAACTGTGTCAAATAAGGTTCAAATCAGTTCATAACCTGATATAGCTGCCATATAAACCGATCTGGGATCTTGACTTCTTGACCCCTAGAAGTCGCAATTATTATCCGATATGCCTGAAATTTTGTACGACGGATCCTCTCATGACCATCAACAAACGTGTTTATTATGGTCTGAATCGGTCTATAGCCCGATACAGATCCCATAAAAATCGTTCTCTCTATTTTACTTCGTGAGCCCCAATGGGCGCAATTCTTATACGAATTGGCTGAAATTTTACACAGGTCTCCAACATATAATTTAATTGTGGTCCGAACCGGACCATATCTTGATATCGTTTTAATACCAGAGCAACTCTTTTCTTATATCCTTTTTTGCCTAAGAAGAGATGCCGGGAAAAGAACTCGACAAATGCGATCCATGGTGGAGGGTATATAAGATTCGGCCCGGCCGAACTTAGCACGCTTTTACTTGTTTGTAATTCCCGAGGCACTCATGTCTTATTTGTGCGCACTGTTCCAACATATGCGGTTTCCTTTAAATAACATCTCTCCGAAAGTTGAAGTAAATAAACATCTCTCCGAAAGTTGAAGTACAACAATCTGCCCTTGATTCATCTCTCGTGCCTAGCCAGGCAATTTCCCTGGGTAAATCATTCCATTGACAGGATAAAATGATTTTGAGTCGCACAACCACCATATCTTTATACCGCACTTGGCAGGCTTCCAATGAATGTATTGTGGGAAGCAGAAACGGTCTCTGAATGGGAATAAATGCTCATCAACGGTCACTGCATCATGCGGAGCGTAAGCTGCTGCCAAGTTAGACTGCAATATTTGCCAAATATCATCAATAGCCGCAGTTTTGCTGTTGATTAGTCGCTGCTGTCGCGTATTTTCACTGTCGACTCTGAGGCATTGACATATGCACTTCATACGATCTAATTATTGGGTTGCCTAAAAAGTAATTGCGGATTTTTTAAAAGAAAGTAAATGCATTTTTAATAAAACTTAGAATGAACTTTAATCAAATATATAATTGCCATTTTGTTCGAAAACCTTTTGCCATCATCCTGGCAAATTTAGTATTCCACGCTCATAGAACTTCTGGCCTTTATCTGCAAAAAACTGAACCAAGTGCGATTTTATAGCCTCATCATTGCCGAAAGTTTTACCATTTAAGGAGTTCTGCAAAGATTGAAATAAACGGTAGTCTGATGGTGCAAGGTCAGGGCTATATGGTGGATGCATCAAAAGCTCCCAGCCAAGCTCACTCAGTTTTTGGCGAGTGACCAAAGATGTGTGCGGTCTAGCGTTGTCCTGGTGGAATATAACACCTTTACGATTGACCAATTCTGGACGCTTCTCCTTGATGGCTGTATTCAATTTGTCCAATTGTTGACAGTAAACATCCGAATTAATGGTTTGGTTCCTTGGAAGCAGCTCAAAATATACCACACCCTTCCAATCCTACCAAACAGACAGCATAACCTTCTTTTGGCGGATATCAGACTTTGAAGTGGTTTGAGCTGGTTCACCATGCTTGGATCATGATCGTTTTCGACTAACGTTGTCGTAAACAATCCATTTTTCATCTCCAGTTATGATTCGTTTTAAAAACGGATCGAATTCATTGCGTTTAAGGTGCATATCACAAGCGTTGATTTGGTTTGTTAAATGAATTTCTTTCAATACATGTGGTACCCATATTAAAATTGACGCCAAACAAACAAATGTAAACAAAATTTCGCGCACTTTTTTTCTAAAGCAAGCTAAAAGTAACAGCTGATAACTGACAGACGAAATAATGCAATTACAGAGTCACAAGCCGTTGAAAAAATTTGTCAACGCCGACTATATTACTACTATATTAACGACAGTTACTTTTTGGGCAACCCAATATAATGTCCTTTTTGTATAATGGAAAGCGCGTTGAGCCCCATAACTCTTCAAGAGGTTCACTATTCGATTTTGTGAGTCCAGCATACAAAATAAAAGCCAAAAAACCTCGAACTCTTTCAAAGTGATTGGTTTCCATACCTTTGTGTTAGTTATATTTGCCAAATTCCATGCAGCGTTCACCTCCCTACCTTTCCTCTTTGATTCGCGTATTCTGATGTACGCCATGTCTTCGGTGATGAGCGAGCGGAATATGGTTAGGAGATCATATGTGGCTCCTACTAGACCCGGCAAACAAGCCAAAATACATTTATTAGAACATACATTTATTAACTACTTCTTGAAATTTCAGTGCCAGCGGACTATGTACGCTTTGAGATATTTTTAAACGATTTTAGATAAAATTTCCTTCGAATACATGTGGGGGTCGGGCATACTTCCGATAGACCATCAAGGAGTAATTTTAGCTTGAAAAAGGGACCCCAGGGACCTTCTGAAAACTGCTGCGAATACTTGGTATTGTAAGTTTTAATGCACAGTGAACTGATAAATAATGATAATCATTATATCCAATTTCTTCTATTGTTGTTCTTGGATTAAAAATAAGAAAAAATGTTTTGAAAAGGATGGGAGTCATCACTTACGGAATTTAAAGCTAATTTTTGTATATATTCTGTTTACTCTTATTAATTCGAATTAAAAAATTTATTAAAATTTTTTTTCATCTATGAACGGACATATAAATATATGTCCGTTCACTTCCGCGATCAAAACTGAAATAATTTGTTTTTGAAGTTACAGCAGAATAATAATTGGCGTAATAGATCAATGTTTACTTTAATTTTTTTTTGTCAAATATTTTGAACCTAACTTAATTTGTTTTTTTTTATTCTGTCTGCATACAGTTTGAAAGATCATTAAATTTTCTTTCTATTAAAATATTATTTTGTATAAACTGATCTCTATTTGCCCATTTTAAGCCCAAACAAAATATTTTGCAATAAAAACCGTACTAGGTACTTTATCCGTTTTTCGCTCCATATTATTTCTATTTTGAATAAAAGCTGCGTAATGTTAAACGATTACACAAAACAAAGTGTTAATCTGAACTAAAGCTGGGTATGCACGTATAGCGAAATTTTCGGTTGCAGCCAAGACATACATATATGTCGACAAACATCGATTAACAATTTTGTCCGAAGTTTAATCATTTTTGGCTAACAAAGCACATATGTACTAAAATTAATCGTTTTTATTTGTAATTAAGTTAATTTCATGTTGTATGCGCCTATCAAAACATACTGCTTCATTCGTAATTGCAAAAAAATTCCCCAATGCCTATTGTGTCGCCCTGTTATGCAAAGAAAATTTCAATTGAGCTACATACCTGCACGCGAAATTTTCGGCAACGGTATCGGTAAAGAAAGTTTCGCTTAGGATATGTCAATGCGTTTCGTATGAAGTTGCACCAAACTTTTCAAATCTAGGAAATTTTATGGACTAATTTTTTACAAATTTATATTCAACTTGAAGAAAATAGATTTTGCGGATCGTTGAATTGAAAACAATGAAACTTTTATCATGAGCTAATACAAGCGTTGTCCACCAAAGGAATATTTTACTTTTTCAATAGAATTTTAGTTAAGCATGAATTCAAGTTAATGAACTGTTTAAATCTAACTAAAATTGTGTAAAATTTATTTATTAATAACGCTTGCAATTTTTCCTTTTTAAATTGCCTTACTTAATTGAAATAAGTTTCTTAATTAATTCTATGAACCACTTTTTTCTGAGTGCATTATGTTCAGATGAACCAAATTATCGATACCCACCACCAGTGGAGTTAATTTTATTGTATTTAATTATATTATAAAAATAACTCTCAAATAATTTGCTCTTTCATTCCTCCTTATTCCGTTATGGTCTGGCACCCAAACAATGCGGATCATGCCATCCCCATAGAAGGCGTCTTCTTGCTTTGATCGATCTGTGTAGCATGAAATTCCAGGTGATAATACCAGAGTTTGGTCAATCTGAACTTGTTATATCATCCTTACGTTGCGTAGTTACGCTTTTGTAAAGCCAGTGTACTATCCTCTGATGCAGGCTCTATTTCGAGCCTACTGCCCGTGTACATAGTGCCCAACATCTGTGAGCCTTCCCGGTACACTTCTGAATGTGACACTTCCAATTCAGTTTCTTGTCCAAGATCATTCCTAAGTATTTAAACTTATCAGATATGGAATTCGTTCTATTAAGGAAATATGGTGCTTCACATTGGCCCACCTTCGACTTCCTAATTAACCGGCAGATTTCCGTCTTCTCTGGGTAAACACTAACACCCCTAGGTCTAGCTTAGTCGTATGCAATCTCCAGATCCCGTACATTATTTCTATATAGCTGATTCGGATCCTTATCCCTTAGAAGTATTATTACATTGTCGTCGAAAAATATACCTTTTATGAACCTAAGGCCCTACCTGAATTTACTTTTTATGGGCTTAAGTTCTAAAATCGATATATCGATCACTGTTTCAAATTTCGAAATCGGGTAATTTAATTTTACTATGTGATCTTCGGTCAGCTGCCTGGATGCCTAAAATGGTCATTCCGCCACAAATCTCGACCTCATGATCCTCACATGATTACCAATTTGATCCCACGTTTTTGGACGTGTTCACCTCTTTGGTTAGGAGCGGAGTATTACCTTAAACTTCTTCCGATCTATGTGTCACGACACCCGGTTAAAAACGCAACTCCTCGTCGAGCTTTTGCTCTACCCGCGATTTGGTTACAAACCACAGTCATCACGTTGCTCCCCACTAGGGCCTCACCATTATCAGGCTGGAACTCAAGACTTCGTATCCTTAAAAGACTACTACCAGTCTAACCCCAAACAGTTATGGACTGGTCACCAGGGAGAAAGAAATCGCCCTAAGGCGTCCTATAGCCAGAATACAAGGGTATGCACCAAAAAAACATACATCAGGTCGATATACGCAAACACAAACAGGACACGGCAGCCCTCACGGGCAGCATATCCGCTATTACATGGCACTCAACAATCAACGCTGCCAACCTCACGGATGACCGTACACGACCACAAAAACTACGGAAAACAACGATGGGCAAACATCACAGCATCAAAATTGACAGGCCAGGTGCCAGGCTGTGTCATGCGCAGCACCAAATTACTCGGTCGCATCGGTACAGCAACACCTCGTCATGGATAGCTAGCGTGTATTCATGCCTCCATCTCCTAATAAATACCTCCGGGGAACAGGTGGCCAGCCTTGCAACAGTCGTCTCGTCTTCAAGGGCCCTACTGAAATTCCACACCGCCTCGGTAATCTCCATCGCACATAAATCTCTAATGTCTGCATAGAACGGACATTCCATCAGCACATCCCTCCAGTCCTCAAGTCTCAAACTGTCGCAGAGATCAGTCGCGGACAAGTTCCTCTGATGCTAAAATGCATTAAATGTACCATGTCCCGTCAGACGAAGCCAAAGTCCGGGTGGTCACGTAGGAACGTCACGAATAAACTCGTAAGTCACCCGACCATTGTTACTGTTCGTTCATCTAGCTCTCCACCTATCATCAAGACACTCCAAAAGGAGCACCTTGAGCCGCCTAACATCACCATCTGCCAGCTCAGAAGCAGTGAGCCAATCCTCACGCACCTTTTTCACACAATACAGAACAGCTATGTAACTCACGAGTAAATCAAGCGGGGGCGCGTCAAGCAATACCTGTAGTGCATCTGTCGAAACAGTCCTACATACAGGCAAGCAAGCCAGCATTGGAGCGTAAATGGACTCCTGAGGGCAGTCACCATTATCCTCTCCAATACTTTTGCAAGCACGGGAAGGAGACAGATGCTCCCATACGATCTTGGATTGCTCCTCATTCGATCGGGCGATTTCAAAAGGGTTGCGACTCGAGCACATTTCCATGTAGGAAGGAAATAGCCTACTTCGACACATCGTGTGAGGATCCACTCGACATGGTCAGGTATAACCTTCCGCTTCTAAGACGGAAGACACTGTTCATTTTCTCGACCCTTTCCAGACTTGGAGGAGGCACGATCATCTCCATACTGGGAGCCTGTTCGTGCTCAACAACATCGGGAAAGAACGTTCCCATTAACACCCTAGCACACTCGTTCCAAAAAGTCAACACATTGTCCCACACCCTAAAAACGCCCAGGTCAGCCTGACTAGAACCGTGTTGCCCACCGCGTCGGCACACGCGATATACCTTGCTCCATGTATCATCTCTGTTTTCCATTTGCAGCCGTAACGTCAATGTCACTAACGCCTGAAGGCCCATTAAAGGTATACTTCTCTCTCCGTATGTTCAACACATCTACGTCATTAGAAGTCAACCATTCGCTAAGCAACTGACAAGAACATCTTACCACACCGCCCTTCTGCATAAACACAGACTCCCCACCGGCTATAGCCAACTACCGTACAGTACATGTCTCTGTCATCTACAATTATCGCAGAGTCACCCCCGCTGTCAGTAAAGACTTGCATTCCCCCGGCAATCTTACAACACTACCTTCCACTACACACGGTTCCTGTTCCAGCACGACCGTGCAACCAGTGCTGCGCATGACAAGACCTAACTCCTGCGTCACCGTTCTAGACCGCTCGCAATTAAATTGATTAAATTTAATCCCCATGACAATTTTTAATGCTTAGCGTTCACAGGCCGCGGAGATCATCATGTGATCCGCAGGCAACGACTTAAACGAACAATTCCTACAATGAACGGGGTTCGGGCATATGTCCGCCCATCCGCAACGCCGACAGACATCACCCTTCACGCGGCAATCCCGTATCCTATGGTCGAACGGTGATATATGAAGACTGCATTCTGCATACGGGCGGTGAAGCGGAACCACTTCACATACGCCTCCTCGCACAACTTATCCGCTACTCTCAGAGAACACTCCAGGGCGACGTTGACAGCGCGTTCGTCGGGCTACCAAGGCGTAGAAGCCAATCGGTCCAACCGACGGAAAACGTCCTCACTCATCGACTCCTTCAAGTTGAGGGAGTACAGCTCTGCCATAAACTCATCAGGAGTTACAACAGCATTCACTGCCCTCAACCCATGTCACCGCCTTCGCCGTGACCGACCATCACCGATCACGTCTCCATGGGCTTGGCAACCGGAACGGAATGGCAGTGACAACGACAACAAACGTATCAGTGCGTGCGTTGACAGTGGGGGCAACTCGCACCGACTACGAAACAGCCGGACGCCCACCCACGCTACCTACACCCATTAACGCGCCTCGAGCACCCATCGACTCATGCGTTCACAACTTCAACGCCTCGTTATCCAGCATAAGACGCATGAGGAGCTTCCTCAAGGTTGCAAATACCCGCCTGCGAGCCCTACTCTCTCGCTCTGCCCTCCTCGAAGTCGAAACCCCATCATTAGCCTTGGCAACGCCACCAACCGCAACACCGCCACCAACCACCGCTCTGGCACTACCACCAGCGCAATCAACCACACCAGCTGACTTCCCATCAGCTGCTCCACCAACAGCCGCAACTCACCACCTGACACATTCTCCTTCGCAACCGTTACACCAGGCGAACCCAGCTTCAGGCGTTTGCCATCCTCCCCCTCACTGAAGTACAACTCCACCGACTCCTTCCTCATCCTACCACCAGCTTCCCGTACAGCACGGGCCACTGACGAATCGTTTCTCATCGCACCGCCCGACGTCCCCCTGCTACATTCCCCTTCTTCCCTTTCGACCATCACTTTTGAGATTCTCCTCTCCAGAATCAAACACTCCTCTGTCTAACCTGTCTCAACTGGTCCAAACAAATACTCCAAGTAAATCACTTCAATTTCACCATCACTTTTGCCATAACACTCTACTCACTCTATCCAGTCGCTATAACCTCACTGTAAGCCTAGTACTAACTTTTCGTCTGCTTTCGTAAGGGTCTTACCTTCGACCTCACTGTTCTCGAATACAAGGCCTTGGCACCGCCAAATTGTCCACATTTATGCTGAGATTGGTTCATAAACCTTACGAAAAATCTTTTTTCCAAACACGCCAAGTGCCACCTCTTCTTACCTTTGACCTCGCTATCGTCGAATCCAAGGCCTTGAGCACTGCCATTTGGTCCGTAAACCTTAAGAATCTTTCCCTCAAACACACCAAGTACCCTCTAGTCAGGGTTGGAACTCAGAGCTTCAGTTTGTGTGGCGATGAACAGTCTTCACGAGAAGATTAGCTCACAACTGAATGGCACCGGCTCTTGCGTTAAACTGTACCTGTCAGGCACAGGCTTCGAACGCAAGACAACGGCAACAGCTTTTGCTGCTGCTCCGTGTGCCCAGGTTCGAATCCCGGCCGGGCGCTGACGAATGTTTATGCCAACACCTATAGGATATGTGTATACTTATCTAGTCATTCCGTCTGTAACACCTAGAAGTATTCGTCTAAGACCCCATAAAGTATATATATTCTTGATCGTCTCGACGTTCTAAGTCGATCTAGCCATGTCCTTCAATCCTACCGTCTGTCGACATCACGATAGCGGTCGAACGCGTAAAGCTAGCAGCTTGACATTTTGCAGATACTTAATATTGATGTAGATTGTTGGGGACTGCAATTGGGCCATATCGGTTCATATTTAGATATAGCTCCCATATAAACTGATCTCCCGCTTTGAATTCTTGAGCCCCTGGAAGCCGCAATTTTTGTCCGATTTGGCTGAAATTTTGTATGTAGTGTTCTGTTATGACTTACAACAACTATGCTAAGTACGGTTCGAATCGGGGTACAACCTGATATAGCTCCCATATAAACCGATCTCTCGATGTGACTTCTTGAGCCCTTACAAGGCGCAATTTTTGTCTAATTTGGCTGAAATTTTTATGTAGAGTTCCGCTGTGACTTCCAACAACTATGCCTAGTACAGTCTAAATCGGACATATAACCTGATATAGCTCCCATATAAATCGGTCTTTCCATTATCCTTGTTCGGTTCCTAGAAGCTATAATTTTTGCTGGTTTGACAGAAGTTTTATTTATTTTGTATACATTTTTAGCAGAATCCATGGTGGTGGGTTTCCAAGATTTGGCCCGGCCGAACTACTCACGTTTTTACTTGTTTTATTTTCAAGTTTTTTTGCCTGTTAAGGCGAATATCATTAAATTTTAAAATTTTTGTTTGTTTCTCTTTCGAGACGAGCTCAATGATCGGAGATTTTCTTTGCAAATGGAAAAGGAAAGCCAGATATCGCAACACACACCAACCACTTTGGGAAGTGTTTCGTCTTAGGTTAGAAGACTTTTCAACCATATTAGGTGTGACGGCTTCAAGGGCCGTACGTTTGTATGTTGCATTTGTATCGTATTTATTGCAAAAACGCCTCTATGATACAAATACCACATTAAACACGCTCGACAACCCTGTCTATTAGCTGGACTATTACCAATGCATGGGTTTTCGTGTAATGGTAGATTTTTTGTCTACAACAAATTACCCTACTCTAATGGTACGCACATGATTTTGTACATCTGTTGGAAGTTGTATTGATGTCTTCGAACGCTAGACAACGGCAACGGTTCTTGCTGTTGCTATGTCACATAGTATGGTTAAAAAGTTTTCTAACCAAAGACGAAACGCGCCCCATAGTGATTGGTGCGTGTTGCGATCTCTGGCTTTCCTTCTCAATTTGCAAAGAAAATCTCCGAGGTCGTCTCGAAAGAGAGTCAAACAAAAATTTGTATTTTTTGTTATTTTTATTATTTGGGAGTAATTATAATATCTTTGTATGTTAAAATTGTACTTCTAAAATAGGCCGAATGGCTTCCATTATATGTTTGAATAAATAAATCCAAATCTTAAAGTAGACCGATGGGGACTGCAAGGGACGTTATAATTTTTGCGCTCTTTCGAAGAAAATAAAAACATAATTTTCCTAAAATCCAACATTTATATCATGCGGTTATTTAGTTGTTTTATTGAAAACATTTTTATTACTCAGTAAGCCTAAAATTATTTATCTAACAGTTCTATGCACTTTTAAAAATTTTAATTTACAGACTATTTGTAGTATACATTAAATTCTGTTTTTCACTTTTTTCTGATAATAAGACCACTGCTCCTTGACCAACCACAAATTACAATTACTACGATAAAAAATCAGAAATTGTAAGATGCGGAATGTAAAGAAGAAAAAGTCTTATAAAAAAAATCTTGTATAAACACAAAACCTACTGTGTAATATTTTTTTGGAGAAATATATGGAATTTTTACATAGTGTAGTGTAAAAAAAAACAAAAAAAAAGGAAAATCCATGGAAAGAAAACTTATTTTTTTTTAATGTTCATACATGTCTGCAGTCAAATGGAAGCAAAAACAAAACAGTAACAAATGTATAGTGACCATGAAAAGCTATTTTCCAAAAGCCGTCCGCAAATGGTGGAATTTGATACAGATTTCGATGATTCGAAAGAATTAAACAAATGTGTATAGGTCTAAGAAATTGCTATCCGTATTGGATTTAATATCTGTCCATTGCGATAATGTGAAAATATATGAAGCAAGACAATTCATTCAAAAATCGTATTAGATCCAAAACGTATCAATAATGACGTAGAAGCTAAAAGTATAACATTAGAACAAATTTGAGTTTTTTAAGAAAATCAAATATCTATTAAGCAAACAATTTGATTTTATAGTAGAAAAATTTTCCCATTTCCAATGGAAAATTATATTCACATAACTTGCTCTTGTATTAAAGGTGGCCATTATATGACTGGCTGTTTTGAAAAAGGAAGAAGAATGTTTTCAAGCTACTATATTACAATAGAGAAATAAAAGGCAACAGAGCATATATATATGTGTGTGTGTGTGTGTGAGTGTGTAAGTATAAAATAATAGGAGAGTGATGGTTTACTAAAAGTTACAATCCTAAGTTATCACTACAATTCTTTTTCCGGCTTGGTTTTCTTGGCCGTTTTTGTCGATGTGGAGGACGATGTGGAGGACGATGTGGAGGACGATGTTTCGGTTGTGGTTTCGTTCGCTTTAGCCTCTTTGGCTAGTTGCCATCGTTTGAACTCAATCATTTGCATAATACGCACTCTCAAATGTGGTTTACGCAGCATCACAGTCGATAGCTTGGCGAATTCTTGCGAGTACATAAATACTACGGGAATGGTAACGTCGTTGATGCCATCACCAGACATTGCAAACATGGGTTGCGTTTCTCCCGAAGACCCGGGTACATTATCACAGACGATTAAAGCTAATGCGCCGGCTTTTTGAGCCAATCGAGCCTTGCTGACAAATGTACAATCGCCACGTTCGGCCACAAGTATTTTATTTTGAACCTTTTCTGCATTCACAAGATGATCCTCACAAGCCCTCGATGGTTCGGCAAGTATAATTTCACTTTCGACAAATTCGTCTTCGGTTAGTTCAGGACTAAAATGGGATGGACCGGCCATTAATGCTGTCCACTCACTGCCTTTGTCATCAACAGTGTACGCAACGGCCTGTAAGTTGGAAAAAGAAATATAAAAAGAAAAAAAAATTAATAAATGTACATACCTTTTTTGATAAAACTTAAAGAGGATATTAGCAAGCAAGAACTTAAAAAGGCGGTTATTATATTTCCTACCCTAGGTAAGCTTACTAGGTAGTCTCCCTGTCATATAATCGCCAAAAAGCAAACAGCAAATATGATTTACAAAATTATTGTCAATCCCATGACAGCCGGTTATACGCACCGGATTAGCCCGATGGAACCCTCATCGGCAAGGGCCGCCGCCTCAGTGTACGTGTTCGTCTTTTTTCGTCATGGGAGAGGCATATCCCGGAGTGCCTTGTCCGCACGCTTCTGGTCCGTGCCGGGATTGAAAAGAACCCCGGACCCTAGTTCTGTTCGGTTTGCCAGAACCGCCTCCATCATCGGTCGGTGTCGGTGAGGTGTAACCGGTGCATGGAGTGGGTACATTTCCGATCTTGCTATGGCCTCACTTCACTACGGGAGTATAGTCATACTGGATATGTTTCAATGTGCTGTGCGAACATAGCCAGCAGTGGGTCACAAGCGTCGACGTCGTCGCCTTCTGCGTACTCGTCGTCGGACTATGTGACCCGCCGACCTCTCCCGTGCGGCAATATACGCAACAGCAGCATCCCAGCCCCAATATTGCCAGGACAGTGCCGGGAAATGTATCATTTTTGCAACTAAACTGCAACGGTCTCCGTGGCAAGATCGATGAGATTGTGGATTTCATGAGTCGGAAAAATATATTAGTCGCAGCGATCCAGGTGACAAAGCTGACCAACACCTGCAGCTTTCGCAGTAGTCACGGATACAATGTGCTAGGTAAGGGTCGCTCAAGGAATGAAGGTTAGGGATTGGCCTTCATGATACACCATTCCGTGCAATATAGACCCATCTCAACTGCGCCTGGCGCCAGTGACCCCTACATGGAGTGCATGGGGATAGCAGTCAGGTCCGGTTGGTAGCTGTGTCCCAATTAATGGCTAAGCTTACAACCCCGACATAAGTGGGTTACTATCTGGCCATAATCGTCTGGTTTTAGGGGACTTTAAAGCGCATCACACTTCATGTCATTCTCCCCTAGGTAACGACCAGGCAGAGCAGTTTGAAGGCTCCACGTTTTGCACGGTGGTGCAGCAGCCAGGCATTTCCATTCCATCCCCTGATCTCCTGAGTGACGTATCCTGGCAAAACATCATCTCATTGGGGTCAGACCACCTCCCCATAATCCTCACCATCGATCGACCACCCGACTTCATAAGGCGTTGGGCCCGACGGAATCTCAACATACATGTTGAAGAATCTGAATCAGACTGTTTGGTAACATCGCCAACACGTCCCTCCAGCCAGGCCTGAAACGCTGGATCGCCAATTATCTGTTTGGTTGCAAGTCATTTGTGGAATTTATGGATAAGAAGTCGAAGCGCCGTAGAGTGAAACAGGGAGTTTCCCAAGGTGGGGTGATATCTCCGGCACTGTTTAACCTCTACCCATCCATTTTTTTCCGACTCCTACAGAGCAAGATCGGCTTTGAAATTGTTTAACCCAATTTATCATGTCAATCCGTTTAAACAGCAATTCTTTGAACTCAATGTTATATGGGGCTGTTAGCCTATATAACAGGAATACATATAGTCCAATGTGGGCTGTATTTTTCGTAGGTTCCACGGGTTTATACGACTAGCGGACCCTAAATTAGGTTTCTGTATTCTAACAAGACATGGTTTCAAATTTTACCGAATCTAGGACACCGTAGTGCAGAGGTTAGCATGTCCGCACAATCAACGTCTTGTGCCTGGCTTTCGAGTCCTGGTGAGAACCAATGTTGGCACTGAAAAATATTATTTCCTAACAAAATATAAGAAAAATTCTACCAAACTCTACCAAAACCTACCAAATATTCAACAAACATAAAAAGCGGTATGTGCTCTTACACTCACCATCGAATAGTTGGTCCTTTTGTTATTCCATTTGCACCACGTTGAATCATATATGTATACATTTTCAACCCTACAAAGTATACATACATATCCTCCGTCTGTCTGTTGAAATCAGTCTACAGTCCATAAAAATAACGGACATAAAGGGTGTTTTATAGCTATTATCTTTTTGGCACTCTTCTTTTTTGTTTCACTGTCAAACATCTTCAGTTTGGTCTATAATTTAACCATAAATCGTCTTACAAACGAACAACCATCACCAAATTATTGAATTTTATTATCAAAATGCGTGCTCTGTTAAGAAAGTTCATCGCGCGCTTCTTCCATTTTATGGATGAAGCTTATTTTTGGTTCAATGGGTACGTAAATAAACAGAATTGTCGATTTTGGAGTGAAGATCAGCCAGAAGCATTGCAAGAGCTGCCAATGCATCCAGAAAAAGTCACAATTTGGTGCGGTTTATGGGCTGGTGGCATCATTGGACCGTACTTCTTCAAAGATGATGTGAATCGTAATTGTGAATGGTGAGCGCTACCAAAAAGCAAGAGCTTGACCTGCATGTAATGTGGTTTCAACAAAACGGTGCCACAATGGACTTATTGAGAGGGGTGTTCAGTGAACATTTTATTACACTTTCGAGACCGCTCCACTGGCAGCCTAGATCGTGCGATTTAACGCTTTAACGTTAGACAAATTTTTTTGGGGCTTTGTTAAAGCTCATGTCTATGCAAACGGGCCCCTTCGATTGACGTATTGGAAGACAACATTGAAGCATTATTCGTGAGATACCAGCCGAAATGTTGGAAAGAGTTTGCCAAAATTGGACTAAGTTGATGGACCATTTAAGGTGCAGTCACGGTCAACATTTGCATGAAATAATCTACAAACATTAAATTATATGGACCATACCATCGATTCAAATAAAGATTTCATGCATTTTTCTGAATTTTATCTTTTTTTTTGGGAAAAACTTTCTTATAGCTCTTTAAAAATCACCTTTTAGTTCAAAGATAGGCTATATCATGATAAAACACTCATGTATGCCGATCTCCCATTAAGAACTTTTTAGTTCATAAACGTCGTATTTTTTGTTATCTCCTCCATATGCTGGCGACATTTGTGAGGTACTTTGCCATGTAAAAACTTTTCCCCAAAGAAAAAAAGGAGGTTCCTTATCATTGAACTAAAACTTGACTCGGACAGCACAAATTGATATGTGAGAAGTTTGTCCCTGGTCCTTAATGGAATGTTCATGGGCAATTCTGCAATTTACCCATATTACGATGAACGAGTATGTATCATATATTGGAGAGGGAGGCTTGGTCTACAAGCACAACCGGAGGTCATTCTTTGTCACGGCTTGGTTGCAGTTTCCCGAAGGACTGTAAACACTCTGTCCTTTTCTGGACGCTTGGTATACACGAGCGGATTTCAGAGGAGAGTCTTTATTGAGTTCTTAGAATATAGATGCCCATACGAACGCCTTGTAAAATGAAGCAATTTTGAGACGCAGTTCTACGACATCTTTCAAGTTCTACATGCCGGATTTGCCAATTTTTAGCTTCGAAAATATTTAGCAAAATGCCGATTTGTCAATTTTTACTCCAAAACTGCAGATTTTTTTAACATTTTGAAAAATTTTTAAAAATGTTTGCTGGCAATTTTCAATACATCGAACTTCTATTTCCGAAACTAAAAATTATAAATTTCTTATTCGTAGTAAAATTTTAAGAGAATCTAGCTATGTCCGTCTGTTGAAATGAAGGTAGGTCTTTAAACATGTATTCATTGACCGGAAGCTTCGCAAAATTGTTTTATATCCTACACCACCACTGTGTACAGGGTATTATAACTTTGTGCATTTTTTTGCAACGATAAGAAGGAGAAGAGCAAGACCCATCGATAAATATAGCGATCGGCTTAGAATCACTTCCTAATTCGATTTAGCTATGTCTGTCTGTCCATGTATTCTTGTAATCAAGGTACATGTTGCATTTGTTGTCCGATTTGCACAAAATTTTGCATAAGTCTCTTTTTTTGGTCCAAGGAAGAACGCTATTGATCAGTCCACATTTAGATAGCTCCCATATATATCTTTCATCCGATGTGCCCTTTTAAAGCTGTTGAAGCCACAACTTTTGGTCCGATCCTTACAAAATTTGGCACAAAGTTTTTTTTTTGACGTCGCAATATGTTTGCAAAATTTCATCAGATAGCTCCCATATATATCTTTCATCCGATTTGACCTATTTAGTCTGTAGAAGCCACAATTTTCGTCCGATCTTTACCAAATATGTAATGAAGTGGTTTTTGTGACGTCAAAATATATGTGCTTATTTAGATATAGCTGTCATATATATCTTTCATCCGATATGGCTTCTAAGTCTTTAGTATCCACAATTTTGGTCAGATTTTGATATAGCTCCCATATGTATCTTTCATCCGATTTGACCTATTAAGACTGTAGAAGCCACAACTTCCCAATATTTGTGCAAAATTTCATCAAAATCGGATCAGATGAAGATTTAGCTTCCATATATATCTTTTATCCGATATGGGTTTTTAAGCTGGAGAAGCTACAATTTTGGTCTGATCTTTACCAAATTCGCAATATTTGTGCATTATTTCATCAGATTCGGATCAGGTTTAGATATATCTTCCATATGTATCTTTCAGCTGATATGGCTTTTAAGGCTGTAGAAACTGCAATTTTGTTCCGATCTTTACAAACTTTTGCAAGAGATATTTTATTTAGCGCTCCAATACGATTGCAAAATTTCATTAAAATCGGGTCAGATTTAGATATTGCCCCATATATATCTTTCAACCAATATGGCATTTTAAGACTGTAAAAGCCACAGTTTTGGTCCGATATTTACATAATTTTGCATGATGTGTTTTATCTATGTTTTTATGAAAATTGGTTCATATTGAGATGTGGGTTCCATATATATATTTCATCCCATATGGCCTGTTACGGCTGTAGTCGACACAATTTTGGTCCGAACTTTATAAAAGTTAACGTGAGGTGTTTAATGTCCTAGCATTTTTGTTCTAAATTTCATTAAAGTTGGCCTAGATTTAGATATATATCCGATATATCTTTCATCCGATAAGGCCCTTAAAGTCGGTATGTATGTTGACTCGGTAGAGTAGGGAATTATATAGCCGACTCCGCCCGACTTATGCCTTTCCTTATTGGTCTGCTATAGGCAAATTCAGTTGATATAACCCCCATATTAACCGATCGTACGTTTTAAATTCTTCAGTCCATAAAAGGCGTAAATGTTACATTGTTATATCACCCTTGACCTCATGCCAAAATATTTAGTTCTAGTTGCCATAAAGACAGGCAATCCTATTTCCGGCCCTATTTGTTATGGGAGATTTACTATACCGCTTGATAGTCGTGCCGACTACACTCCAAATCGGAAGTAATTGGGACATACGTGGCATTTGGATCGATCGATTAGATTTCTTAAGCTCATTGTAGATATATTTTGTATTAATTTGTTAAAATTTTGTGTATAGAGTGATATAACATCTGACAACCATGCGAAATTCGGTCTAAATCGAACCATATCCCGATGTATCTGTCACGAATGACGTATTTTTTTATGATTTCGCCCATAAATTTGGAAGATTGAGCTTTATTAAACTCCTCTACTTCACATAAGGCGTATTTTTTACCCTCGTCAAAATATATTTATATAATGTTTTTTTAGAATTATGCGTTTTATAGTTAAAATATATGTTCCGACTTTGTGTCGTTTTTTATACCCACCACCATAGGATGGGGGTATACTAATCTAGTCATTCCGTTTGTAAATAAAGCAAATTTTGCCAATGAACATTCCACTTAGGAACAGGGGCAAACTTCTAACATATCAATGAGTGCAGTCCGATTTAAGTTTAAGCTCAATGATAAGGGGCCTTCTTTAGCCGTCCGCCATGCGACACCTCTTTGGAGAGAAGTTTTACATGGCATAGTACCTCACAAATGTTGCCAGCATTAGGTGGGGAAAACCACCGCTGAAATTTTGCATGTAGTGTTTTCTTACGACTTCTAATAACTGTACTGGGTACGGTCCGAATCGGTTTATAACCTGATAAAGCTCCATATAAACCGATCTCCCGGTTTGACTTCTTGCGCCCTTACAAGCCCCAATTTTGGTCGAATTTGACTGAAATTTAGCAAGTAGTGTTTTGTTATGACTTCCAACAACTCTGCCTACTACGATCCAAACTGGTCTATAACCTGATATAGCTCTCATATAAACCCATGTTCGATTTGGCTGAAATTTTGTATGTGGTGTTTCGTTACGACATCCAACTACTGCGGCAAACACGGGCCAAATCAGTCTATAACCCTTTATAGCTCCCATATAAAGCGGTCTCTCGATCATCTTTGTTCGGTTCTTAGAAGCTGTAATTTTTGCTGATTTGACAGAAGTTTGGTATGTAATAGAATAAAATTATGCTCTTCAACCGATTTTATTTTGTATAAATTTTTTGCAGAATCTATGGTAGTGGGTTCCCAAAATTCGGCCCGACCGAACTTAGCACGCTTTTACTTGGTTTGATTGAAATGCCGAAATTGCCGATAGTTTTCTTTAAAATTGCTGATTTGTGCTATATGACGTGAACATAAAGCCGGCACGGAATTCTCCAGCCCTGGGTTATGTAAGTCTTTTTGATGATACAATAAGCATCTGCGGATCATGGGGAGGGTTGTCAAAATTTAGGAGATCACGAATGGACGTGGCCCATGCTACGAAATTATCCCGGCACGGGATAACTATGATCACCACAACATTTGGAACTTTGATGTCTGTGTTACTCGATATTATAAGGCGAGTTATGGCGCCTTTAAATAACCAATGGCCATCATGTTCCCGTGGCGATCGGTCCTGTGAACCGGAACGAGCTTGCTATCTCCACATGCAAATATAATAAATATAAATAAAGGCGCCAATAACTTGTCATTCGAACATAATAGACACTAAGTATTTGTGCAAAAGACGGTCCCACCCGGCCTCTCACTGAGACTCTCCGCTCGATACCTATGATTGTCCGCGACTGCTGTTGTAGCAACTCTATATAGAGCATTCCACTATCCGCAACCTGTGGACGCGCTTGGTAGGTCGCAGCTATGCTTCTCGTGACAGAAATGAACACCACATAGATCGGACCTCAATGTTCCAGCCTATGTGGTGCTCACAGCCATCCCGTACCGGGCTGTTGCTGGCATAAGATGGGAGCGTGCCATTCGCTACTAGATCATCATTTATATTTGAAGTGGCTTGCTGCTATTCTCTGTTAAGCACTTTTTTTGTCTGAATTGTCTTCAGACACTTAATCTTCTTGTTATCTTAGACTACTGGAGGCCACCGTAGCGCAGAGGTTAGCATGTCCGGCTATAACGCTGAACGCCTGGGTTCGAATCCTGGCGAGACCATCAGAAAAAATTTTGTGCGGTGGTTTTCCCCTCCTAATGGTGGCAACATTTGTGAGGTACTATACCATGTAAAATTTCTCTCCAAAGAGGTGTCGCTCTGCGGCACGCCGTTCGGACTATAAAAAGAAGGCACCTTATCATTGAGCTTAAACTTGAATCGGACTGCACTTATTGTTATGTGAGAAGTTTGCCCCTGTTACTTAGTGGAGTGTTCATGGGTAAAATTTTTAAATTTGCATTACTGCTCTAACAGTAAGTGGCCGATCAGAGGATGACATTTATTTAGTTAATCCTTAAACTATTGTTATAGTTATATGATTAAACACCAATCTTTATAAACTTAGTCCCCTTTGCTTAATTGTATAGATTCAGAATTATGACTAAACATCTGTTTTTTTGTCTAGGTTATCTTTACAAATTAAGTCCTCTTGTCAATCTCTACTACTGTAGGTGCCTTAAGTGGATATTTAGATGGAAATATCGGATGGATCTAAGGTCTTCCACATGGAAGTATGTCTTTACAACAACAAAGGCAAACGGTGTTCCCCCCTCTGCTCTTATATATACGAAAGCAGCCAACCGTTATAAACTATTGGGTTGCCCAAAAAGTAATTGCGGATTTTTCATATAGTCGGCGTTGACAAATTTTTTCACAGCTTGTGACTCTGTAATTGCATTCTTTTTTCTGTCAGTTCCCAGCTGTTACTTTTAGCTTGCTTTAGAAAAGTGTAAAAAAAGTATATTTGATTAAAGTTCATTCTAAGTTTTATTAAAAATGCATTTACTTTCTTTTAAAAAATCCGCAATTACTTTTTGGGCAACCCAATATATACCAATATATTGCCAAATTACTTTTTTTTACTTTTTGTTCAATAAAATCTTTGACAGATCTTTATAGTGTGTTTGTAAGCAGTTTACCTGTAGTTGCGCCAGTTGATTTAAAGATTGCAATTTTGTTAACTCCAGCATTTCTTGCATGAATTGCAGACCCATTTCCCCTTCTTCAGGAGATTTTGCCTACAAAAGAAAAAGAAATCATATAACAAATCAAAATTTTTGCATTCGTATTCATTTACAACAATGCCAAGCAAAACCAATAAGACATACATACAGAAATGCACAAAAAGGAGAGAGAAACGAAAACAAATTAAAGAAAACGATAACTCACATTATAAAAACTATGAAACAGTCGCACCTTGCCATCGCCTAACGAAACCATTGTGATACCCATGTCGTATACAGCTCGTAAATGATCTGCATTGCTTGCTTGAAAGTCCAGGGCTCGTAAACGTTTTGTTGCAGGCGTGCGCGGGCACGAGCCGGTAATGAAGTTGCGTAAAGGCTTGCGTACTTTCTCAGGAAAAAGCTTGTTCGATGAGGGACATGTGCGCATAAAGTCTAACACGTTATGCTCCTCGGATTGTCGGAAGTCTGCAAAAAAACAAGGAAAAAATTATTTGGTTTCGATGTTTTAATTTGTACAGTAAACTTACTATATGTGGAGTTGCCCAATTGGGCCAAAGAAAGTGGCAGTAAATGGGCTTCGGTGGTGAACACAAACTCGTCAATATTCAAAATTAAATCTTGAGGTTCTGTAAACAATAGATACAAGTATTTAAATGTTTCCGATAGAACAAACGAATCCATGCGATCTTCGTGTTTTCCAGTGCGCACATCATTTACCGCAGCATAGCCACAGGGGACTTTGGCGTACTGCTGCAATGCTTTAAGAGCCTTTTTGCCAACCTGCAAGTAGTGGTGATCACCGGTAGCACGATATAAGAAGTAAGTAGACTCTATAAACTCGGGGCGTAAATGGTGTTGGCCCCAGTGTATTTGGAAATCAATGGTAAAGGCTTCTGGTATGAAAGTATGCATTTGCATAACCTGATAGAGCATCTCATGAGTTTGCACAGCGGGTTTCAAATCACCCGACAAGACTTGTAGGCCGGGCCAAAAAGCGAGAAGAGCATCCATGAAATTACGAGACTTTGCATGTGGACGATGCATGAGAACATCCAACAGCATAGGACCTTCGCTGACATATTTCATAACTGCATTATAATGGCGATTAAATCGGGCCAAATATTTGTCGTCGCCCAATAGCACGTAAGATTTGAAGAGATATTCGTAATAGGAATCAATGCCAGCACCGACACCAGAATCACGACGCACCCAATCACCGGAATGAACATTCAAAACGGTACCCATTAAGTCGGACCCTCGGTGGCGCAGTTTCCACAAAGCATCCATGGCAGCATGAGCACGAGCCTCGAATATAGGATCGCCTAAAAGCGATAAATATAACAAATGATTGAAAAGTAATGCAATGCAAAATATTCCGTAAGAAATTACTAAAGCAAAAAGTTACTTTATTTATTAGGGGGTTAGATGTTACACTGCTTGTTGCTTACCTGTTAATCTTGACAAAGCTGCAAATTCCAATAGAATTGTCCCCGCACAAGCTGTACAAGTTTCTCGGGATTTTTTTAAGAGTTCATCCTTCATGCCGTACCGCAAATTAACTCTGGCATGTGGTATGCCTGTTGATGTATTAAATGCAGGCAATAGGCGATACCCTAAATCACGGGCCATTTCCAAAAGCTCACCCTTATACCAGGGCATTACCTGAGCATTTTTACGTATATATTCGGCTAATATATGTGCTGACAACAAACCACCCATCATACGAATGTTGGTCTCGAAGACTGATACAATTATGTCACTGTCAAATTGTACATCACGTATCACCAATTTGACAGCATGCTCAAATTCAGCAAAATCACCAAGAATAACTAATGTATCCAGAGTATCCACTAAGGTCATAGAAAAACTGGAAACATAAGTGACAACAAATAGCCAGTATTAATATTTTCAAATGATAAAACGTCCTTATAATAGAGTCTCCCAAGAGTGCTCAAGGCGTTGAAAGAATCATTTACCTATACATTACGTACGTATTTCTCATAGTATTCCACTGAGGAATAGGGAAAAACAAGCCATAAAGTATAGAAAGCGCTCAATTTTATTGATGCTTTTTTATAAGAAATATTTTTTAGAGAATATGCCGCACCGCGTGCCCCTTGAGCGACATGACCATAACACACACTTTAGTTGCCACCACCGAAAAAGTGTTTGTCATTGGTATAAAAGCTCCGCTGATTCCATAGTATTTTCCCTGTGGAAATAACTTATGCTTGATGCAGTTGTCGCCGAGGTGATAATCACTGGCTTGGGCCGTTCCGAAACTAGGAAAGGAAAACTGTGATTGTTGTTCTTACCATTTGTTTTGAAACACAGCGTCTAAATAGATGCTACATGGTTAAAAAGAACGCTACATAAACACCAACGATTGTTGAACATATTTGCGAAAGCGTTAAAAAAAAAAAAACAAAAACAGATTAAGAGCAAAATGGTTAGGTTAATTTAAGCACCATTCACAAGTGTGTCTTTTAATGTTGTTAGGAAATACTTAGTCATAATTTTGTAGTGTTTTAATATTTTTCAAGTACACTGATAACATTAGATTTTCAGATTTTTTGATCCGGAAACCCCAAAACCTTCAACTCCAAGACCATTTCACACAACTCTATTGATATCCATAAAATCAGTTTAGATATTCGGAAGTAAGCTATATCTGAGTATGAAACGATTTACCTATAAAATTCATGAATAATGTCAGTAATCAACAGAAAATTTTAACGCAATATTAAGTCGAACTTTTTTTTCATGTAACCAAAACGCAGGGGATGTCCCCTATATACAGTGCATTGCGTTGGCAACTAGCAGCAATCCCATGGCAGCCGGTTGTACGCACCGGATTGACCCGATGGAATCCTCGTCGGCAAGGGCTGCCGCCTCAGTGTACGTGTTCGTCTTTTTTCGTCATGGGAGAGGCACATCCCGGAGTGCCTTCTCCGCACACTTCTGGTCCGTGCCGGGATTGAAAAGAACCCCGGACCCTAGTTCTGTCCGGTTTGCCAGAACCGCCTTCATCATCGGTCGGTGTCGGTGAGGTGTAACCGGTGCATGGAGTGGGTACATTTCCGTTCTTGCTCTGGCCTAACTTCACTACGGGAGTATAGTCATACTGGCTATGTCGCTAGGTGCTGTGCGAACATAGCCAGCAGTGGGTCACAAGCGTCGCCGTCGTCGCCTTCGGCGTCCTCGTCGTCGGACTTTGTGACCCCCCCGACCTCTCCGTTACGGCAATTTATGCAACGACAGCATCCTAGCCCTAATATTGCCAGGCCAGTGCCGGGAAGTGTATCGTTCTTGCAGTTAAACTGCAATGGACTGCGTGGCAAAATCGATGAGATCGTAGACTTTATGAGTCGGAAGAGCATATCGGTCGCAGCGATCCAGGAGACAAAGCTGACCAACACCTGCAGCTTGCACAGTTGTCACGGTTACAATGTGCTACGTAAGGATCGCTCAAGGAATGGAGGTGGGGGATTGGCCTTCGTTATACACCATTCCGTGCAGTATAGACCTATCTCGTCTGCGCTTGACGCTAGTGACCCATACATGGAATGTATGGGGGTAGCAGTCAGGTCTGGTACTGCCGAGATAGAGATATACAACGTGTATACACCGCCGGTTGGTAGCTGTGTCCCGATTAATGGCCAGGCTTAAAACCCCGACATAAGTGGGTTGCTATCTGGCCATAATCGTCTGGTTCTGGGGGATTTTAATGCGCATCACACGTCGTGGCATTCTCCCCTAGGTAACGACCAGCGTGGCATAGCTTTGGCAGAGCAGATAGATAGCTCCACGTTTTGCACGGTGAATGAGGATGCCCCCACTAGAATTACGAGGACGTGCAGCAGCTCGCCAGACATCTCAATTGCATCTCCTGATCTCCTGAGTGACGTCTCCTGGCAAGCCGTCATCTCTTTGGGGTCAGACCACCTCCCCATATTTCTCACCATCGACCGACCACCCGACTTCATAACCTCTGAGCGTCGGACGTTCTGCAATTATAAAAAGGCCGATTGGATGGCTTCAGAGAGTATACCAATCGCCGCTTCAGTGAACTGCCACCCCCCCTCTGATGTGCTCGTGGCCGAGAGGAAATTCCGAGACATCATCAACGCAGCAGCTGCTCGCTTTATACCAGCCGGTCGAATACCACAAGTGCGACCCAATTTCCCGGCGCAAGCAGTGGTACTCGCAGACGAGCGTGATGGGATTCGTGCTATGGACCCCGCTAACCCCAGAATCAGCGAGCTGAATCTGGAAATAAACAGGGTAGTCAACGAACATAGGCGGAATTTGTGGCTGGAACACTTGGAGCAATGTAACTTAGGCACCGGTGCAGGCAAACTGTGGGCCACTGTTAAGTCTCTCTCGAACCCCGGTAGACGGGACGACAGGACCTCGGTCACTTTTGGCGAGATAACCGTGACTGATCCGAAGAGATGCGCCAGGTTGTTCAACCGTCAATTTATTGTGCATCCCGAGAGAGACAGGGCAAGGAGGAGAGCCATTCGCCGTCTTCGTGGTCTCCGAGCCGACGAACAGCCATCACAATTTACCGTGGGCGAAGTTACGAATGTCATCCGTGGCGCCAAATCTTCAAAGGCGTTGGGCCCCGACGGAATCTCTACATTGATGCTGAAGAATCTGGATTCACCTGGAGTTGAGTACCTTACCACTGTCCTTAACCTGTCATTGAACACTCTTATAGTTCCCGATGTCTGGAAAATGGACAGAGTGATCCCGGTACTGAAGCCTGGAAAAGACCCGAGTTTGGGGGAGTCGTACAGACCGATCTCCCTTCTCTACCCAGTGGCAAAGACGCTTGAGGCATTACTCCTCCCGATCCTAGAAGCCGATACCCACCGCCCAGAAGCCTTAAGGTAGATCTACACGATCTAGAGCGTGAGGTTCAGCGCTACAAGAGAGAACCTCTAGATCAAGCGGCATATCAAGCGGGTCTGAACAACATTCATGCAGACACGATAGCAGGCGCGGTAATTGGCTACCGGGTGAATGTAGTCCTTGGAGAACGACCGCCACCCATTGCACCCGAAGAAATCGACCTCCCCCGGCAAACCAGAGTGGTTCTGGCTCAATTACGTTCCGGCAGATGCAGCCGCCTCAATTCCGCAGAGCTAGGATTGTTGCCGACGTGCAAGATGTATGTCCCGATTGTAACCAGGGACCGCACGATACACGTCACCTGTTTAATTGCCCAGCCAGACCCACTCGACTTAGACCCAGATCCCTGTGGACGCACCCCATCTTAGTCGCAGAGTTCCTGGGTCTTGACACTCAACAGAATCAAGCAGACGAAAGATAGAACACAATAAACTGCTACAACAACAACAACTAGAAAAGCTAAGGGTTGGAGGGGGGAAAGAGGCAGTAGTGTTTATTGATATTCGTCTTAAACTTCTGAACGTCAATGTCGGTGGGAAAGACATTAGCCGGAAGTCGATTCCACATACGAATGGTTCGGGCGAAAAATGTATTTGCTCGGTAATGCATGGTTCGGTCGACTGGCCAATCAATTACAAACGGGTGTGAGTTCCTGGCAAGTCTTGTATTCCTAGTGAACGTCCTAGCATCAGGGATAAGAAGACGAGTATCCCTGGAACACACGCCATGAAAATAACTATAGAGCACTACAACGGTCCCCACATTCCGACGACGTTCAAGAGTAGCAATAGAGTTGGATACTCTACTGTCCCCATCGCTCTCCGTTGAACCCGGTCAAGTAACACCAAGGATGATTTTGGAGTTTCTACCCATATATGAGAGTTATATTCTTCCATCCTTGGCCTTATGTAGGTAGTATAGATATTGAGAAGATTGGAAGAGGTGAAATATTTCTTGCACCGCTTAAGAAAGCCCAAACATTTGAATGCTTCTTTTGACACTTCGAATACGTGTTTTGACCAACGGACATCACATTGTATCTTCATGCCCAGAACATCAAGAGCATCTTACTGCTCAATGTCTATACCGTCGATAGATATCAACGATTGTAGGGGGTCAGTGAATCGCTTGAGACAAGAAACAGTACTGCGTCTTCTGCGCGTTAAAACTCTGTTCATTCTACACCACTCGGAAATTGCCAACAAATCCTGAGAGAGCGTCTCATCCATAATGCGCCTCCTGTCCACAATTTTTTGAGGACTGGACCTATGGTCGAATGAATATGAATGACACAGACTACTGTCAGCGGAAAATGAGTCGACTGGATTCGAAGCCTGACCCCATAGATCGTCAATGAAAATAAGAAAAAGGGAAGAGGAAAGAGGAAAGAACAGAGCCTTGTGGCACACCTGCGGTCAATGTATACTCATCGGATGAGAACCCATCTACAACAACTCGTATAGTCCGATCTCTGAGAAAGCTCGATATAAATCGAACAAAGTTATTACCGACTCCAAAAGCGGCAAACTTTGATAAAAGTGCACCGTTTCATAACCTATCAAATGCCTTGGAGATATCCAGAGCCACGACCTTACTCTCACCAAACAGGTGGATAGAGCGACTCCATCGTTCGGACAAAAATGCCATTAGGTCTCCCGTAGAGCGATTTCTGCGGAAACCATACTGTCTATCGCTAAGAAGGCCATTGGACTCTAAGTATCTGACAAAATTATGATTAACCATAGTCGCCATAACCTAGGAGAGAGCGGAGCATATCGCAATTGGCCGGTAATTCGCAGGGTTGTTCGCCCCACCATTTTTGGGATGGGCTGAACGTTCACAACCTTCCAACGCGCCGGGAAAACTCCCGCACGGTAAGCAAGGTTGAAAAGGTTGCGTAGTGTACGAGCAAGCGTCGAAGAACACTTACAAAGGACAAGTGTTGATATACCGTCCGGGCCCGGAGATTTATTAACGTCGTGATACGCAAGGACCCTTTTAACTCCACGTTTTCGAAAGAATATCTGAGCCATCGAACTAGGTACACTATCAATCACGGGGAGTGGTTGATTGCTAAACGGCAAGAAAGAATTTCCTGCAAACGTTTCAGCCAGTAGATTAGCTTTATCAACCGGGTCAGTAAATACCTGGTCATCCTTAACAAGAGTTGGGATTACCGATGGGTTGCCCTTTACTCTTTTTACGAATGACCAAAGGCTCTTGCTTCCCCTCGGAGAAGCAATAACTTTGGCACGAACACGCTGTTCGTAAAGAAACTTTTCGTGTCTAAGTACACTGGCACACGAAGTTCTTGCCTGTATGCGCAGCATTTCGATAGTGGAATTTTTGTTCAGACGCCAAGTCCTAAATACATTCGCTTTTGATCTGACAGCAAATTTTATTCTTTGTTTTACCCGATAAATTCTTAGTCGGAATGAACGATCTCATTCCTATTAATAACACTTCCTGCACCATTTCGACAGCAGCATTTACGTCTTTCGTATACAAAAATTGACCGCTTTGGGGCTGGGGAAGAGGCGGCGCGAAGAGCAGAAGGACGCTGAAGTGGTGATCGGAATTACCAAGAGGCGCAAGGACATTAACTTCATACTTCTCAGGGTGCGAAGTTAAAATTAGGTCAAGAGTGTTATGTTGGCGCCCTTCGACACATGAAATGTGTGTCGGTTCATTCACTAGTTGCATCAGTCCATTCGTCGCGGCGAAAAGCTCGGCGTATTGACCCTCTGGAATCGTATGTCCCGAATGATAAAGTCAAGAGGAGTTGTGGACACTAAAATCGCCAGCAACAACGATTTCACTGTCCGGAAAATCCTCTAAGATTGTAGTAATTGAGTCAGAAAGGGAGTCAAAGCCGCTTAAGGAAATCCCCCTTTCCGAGTTTGGACTTCTATATATAAATCCGATGTAAAGTACGTGTGTTCCAATCCTACAATTATCCCAAATGGTATTAAATTCCGGATCTTGTGAGCCCAAGTGTTGCTGCCTATGGAACACTATATCATTACGTACATATAGCACAAGGCCTCTTTGGGGGATGAAGAGATAGAGTGTTATACCCTGGAATGTGAAAATCCTGTGGATCAGAATCCTCATCCAACTGGGTTTTAAATAAAGCAAGGACATCCGGTCGATGATAATGAACATGGGAATATACCGCGAAAAAATTCGAACGTAACCCTCGTATGTTGGCAAAATGTATTCTTAGCTCACCAAACATTGTGTTTTACATTATTTATATAAAAGTGGTACAGTGATCACACCCGCTCACGTTGCAAAACCGAAATCTTGTGATGACTTTTATAACGCAGTCCAAGAATAGTTTAGAAACCACTAGGTGGCCCACCCTTTATACCCTCCACTATATGAATAAAATTGAAAAATTTGCCCAAGAACATTCCATTAGGGAACAGCAATCCTATGGCAGCCGGTTCTGTTTGCCGGATTGACTCGATGGAACCCTTCATCGGCCAGGAGCTGACGCCTCAGTTTTCGTCCTTTTCATATCCCGGACACAAAAAACTGATACAACAACAACAACAACATGCAATGTATTGCAATAGCAGTCAGGTCTGGTACTGCCGGTATGTACAACGTGTACATACCGCCGGTTGGTAGTTGTGTCTCAGATAATAGCCAAGTTTATTGGCCCGACATTATTGGCCTACTGTCTGGCCATAATCGACTGGTTCTAGGAGACTTTAATGTGCATCACGTTTCATGACATTCTCCCCAAAGTAACGGCCAACGGGGCATAAATTTGGTAGAGGAGAAGAGAAACGAACTTGCTCACTTTTATCAGCTAGACTAGGATCGCCACCTACACGTATAGACATGTAGTTACAACAACAACAACGAAGAGGTGCAGCAGCTCGCTAGACATTTCGATTGCATCCCCTGAACTCCTGAGTTACATATCCTGGCAAGCCGTCATTTCTTTGGGATCAGATGACCTCCCCATAGTTCTTCCCATCGACCATGCGGTCGGTCTGCGGACTTTATAGCCTCTGAGCGCCGAACGTTTATTAATCAGAAGGCCGATTGGGTCGGCTTCACAGAGTACACCAATCGCAGCTTTTGTGAACTGGCACCCCACTGAAATGTGATAGTTGCCGAAAGGAAATTCATTAACGCAGCAACCACTCGCTCTACACCAGCCGGTCAAATACCCCTAGTGCGGCCCAATTTCCAGGCGCAGGCAGTGGTCCTCGCAGACAAGCGTGATGGGATGCGTTGCCACGACGCCACTAACCCCAGAATCAGCGAGCTGACAGGGTAGTCAACGAATATAAGCGGAACACTTGGGTAGCGGTTAAGGCAAGCTGTGATCTACTGTTAAATCACTCTCGAACCCCGGAAGAAGGAATGACAAGACCCCTCAGTCACTTCTGACGACGTAACTTGAGTGCCCCAAAGAGATACGCCTGGTAGTTCAACTATCAATTTATTGAGTCTACCGAGAGTGACAAGGCTAAAAGGTCAGCCATTTGTCGTATTCGCGATCTCCGAACCTAAGGGCAGTCATCACAATTTACTGTGGAAATAGTTATGAATGGTATCCGTGGCGCCAAGTCATCCAAGGCGTCAGGCCCGATGGAATCTCTACACTTATGCTAAAGAATCTGGATCTACCTGGAGTCGAGTGCCTTACAATTGTCCTGAACCTGTCTCTGAACACTCTTATAATCCCCGAGTTTGGGGAGTAGTACCGATCGATCTCCCTTCTCTCACCAGTAGGTAAGAGTCTTGAGGGACTACTCTTCCCGAACGTTGTTGGATAATTTCCATTCACCGAGCATCAGCATGGATTTGAAAAACTGTAATGCGTCATCGCACATATTTTCCCGAACGTCGTTGGATAATTTCCATTCACCGAGCATCAGCATGGATTTGAAAAACTGTAATGCGTCATCGCACACATTTGTCGTGGCTTTAATCATGGCACTGGACCTATCGAAGACGTTCGACACGGTCAGCCATGCCAAACTATTTGAGGACATAGCCAATTCGTCCCTCCAGCCAAGCCTGAAACGCTGGGTCTCGAATTATCTATCGCCAGTTATTTGTGGAATTTAGCGATAAGAAGTCGAAGCAGCGTATAGTAAAACAGGGAGTTCCCCCAGGGCGGGGTAATATCTCCGGCACTGCTTAACATCTACCTATCCTCCATTTCACCCCCTCCATACGGCATAGACATGCCTCTTATTTCGCTGCAAGAGATCTGAAGATATCTGCCACCAAATCTTCAGCCACATGGTCAACTACAAATACGCGTGATGTGAATAATGAGCTGAATGTGATGACCGATGAAGAAATGATTCCGACCATCAAGTGTTCCAAAATACTTGGCTTCACATTTGACAGCTCTTGCACATTCTCCCCACATGCCACAGTAATTTGCGATAGTCAAAAGTAGAAACAAAGTCCTTAAGTCACTTGCCGGCAGCACTGACAAAGAAACCTTGTTGACCACGTGCAAAGCAATTGGCCGGTCAGTGGTAAGTTGTGTGGCGCCAGTGTGGTCTCACCAGAAATGGGACACGCAGTGGAATTATATGCAGATCTATCAGAATGTCGCTCGTCGAACTCCGACAGGCTGTCTCCACAGTTCTCAGGAGACAAAGACCGTACCCGCAGCAATACCTTCTGGACTGTTATCACAGGGACCATCCAAATAATCAGCTAATGGGTGGTGAATACCTATATATATCCACCGCCCAAGTCTTTTGAATGGAAGTCTTTTGATGGATGTAAATGATCTGGAGCTAGAGGTTCAGCCGTTTTACTAATCCATAAGCTAGCGAATACGCTAGACTGGTAAATAAAACACAGCAAATGAGTGAAATTATTCGAAAAATGCCTTTTTTTACCCATTAAGCAGATTTTCTCGCTTAGTTTGTATGGAGAAAAATGCTATTTTAAACACTACAAAACTCTCAATGATAACATAATACTTTTATGAAAATTTTTTCATAAGTATTGAGGGAATGTCCTACTGAATGAAATCAGCAAGTTTTTTTGATTCAAAATCTATTATCTGAAAAAAGTAATCGTGAAAAAATGTCGATAAATGCGAATATATAGTTGCAGTTGCCCAACAACAAAATATTGAATGCACTATATCTCAAAATCAGTGATTAGAGCAACTCTGATTTTGTGAATGTTCCTAGTTCGCGCCATTTTTCGTTGGTGTGTGTTATCGTTCTTAACTAAAATGCACACACACAATCAAAACTTATTGACAGATAATGCACTTCGAGAGAAAAAATTGCACTCAGCTGTTAACGGTACACTACCTGGTAAGCTGCTAATCTTATTGCCGTTTATTAGAACAAATTGTGTCATCATTCAATCTGAATGACAAAACAAAAAGAGGAAGAACGCAACATATTTATTCAATGATTATACGTTTTGGAATGCAAAAATTGCTTAAGATTTTAATAAAATCACATTTATGATCTCGGAGAAACATTTATTTAAAATTAAAATGCCTTATTTTGTTTGTTTTGATATTTAATTATTTTGGATGTGTGTCAGTGTTACCAACGTTGAAGCGGGAAGAGCGTTTTATTTATCCATAAGCGAATACGCCAGACTGGTAAATAAAACGACCAAAAAGTAGTTCCATTAAATTTTGATTAGCGAAACGTTCAGAATGTTTCAATAGGCCTGCGGTGACAATTGTCTGTCGCGAGCACGTGGTTTTGATTGGTCGAGAACGAGTTGATGACGCACCACGTAGAACACGGCCATTAACATCATATCATGATCAACATGTCAATAAAATCAAGGAATTAGTATTAAAGAATCGACGATTAATAGTCAGAAACCTAACTGATATCGTTGAAATTTCGGAGGGATCGGTGAAAACTATTTTAAAAGATCTTTTGAGCCTAAGCAAAGTGAAATCACGATTGGTTCCAAAATCAGGCAAAACTAGTTTTAACCCCAGGAACCCGAATATGGACTCGGGCCCGAAAAACCCCCTTCATATTCGGGTTCCTGATCCCTCCGAAATGGGGCGAAGTAGTCCAACCTGGCAATATGGGTATCAAATAAAAGGTATTGTTTAGTAGATTACGAATATACAATCAATTGTCCAAGTGTTCCGGGAAGGATCTATGGGTCTTGAAAATTTTGACTCCTATTTGGAAAATTTACGAAATTATTATTGTTATTTTAAATAAAACTAAATTTGCCTTTCAAAGTTGGAAAAATTTGTTACTCCTCCATATGTCCAACAGTGGGAAATAGACAAAAGTATTTAAAATAAAACTCTATTTGCCTACCAAAGTTGGACAAATTAGCCAGCCTTTGGCCGGGTTTGAGATTTTCTCCTCCTCCATATGTCCAACAGTGGGAAATAGCAAAAGTATTTTAAATAAAACTATTTACCTTTCAATATTTTTTATAAAAAAAGGCGCGTTTTTTTTGAAAATGTTTTAATGTTTGCAATTCGTAATCTACTCGTTCATATTAAGAGGGTTCCAAATTCTCAATACACCGTAGGTCCTTCCCGAGTCAAAATTTTGGACCTTTGTTTTTATATTCGTAATTTACTAATCAATACCTTTCATTTGATACTCATATTGCCTAGGTTGGACTACATGCCCCCAAGGGGGGTTTTTTGAACCCCTGGGGGGGGTCCACGGCCCCGTGACCCAAAAACGGACTTCATATTCGGGTTAGGGGATAGGCAAAAAATATGATTATTTTGCGAACTACTCCGTAAAATACAGTTCAGCCCAAAATCACTAAATTTTCTTTAAAAAAAAATAGCGTCGCATATCGCATTGAGATTTTCGCCAAAAATTCAACCAACATCGTTCCGTTTACCGTTTTGGAGTTGTTGTAGCCACATTGCAATCCTCGTCAAGCTCTTGTAGGTAAGCAAGCTCGTCCCGGTGCATAGGACTCGCCTTGTCATATCGCATTGCATAGCATTATGCAAGAGCCAGTGCCGCCCGGCCTCTTATTGAGACTCTCCTCTCGATACCGCTGATTTTCCGCAATTGCATTGCAGCTACTCCGTATGGTGGAATGTTCCATACGGAGTAGCTGCAACGGCAGTCGCGGATACGCCCGGTAACTCGCAGCTAAGCTTCTCGTGACAGCTTTGAACACCATACACATCGGACCTCAAAACTCCAATCTTTGTAGTGTTCACAGCTATCCCGTTCCGGATGACGTATAACTTCTGTCTATTCAGCAAATTCAAGTGACCAACCGTTTTGAGTAAATTGAAGATATTAAATGTGAATCGCTACGCACATGAAGGCTATTCTTGAAATTTACTTTAGCATCTGTTACGAGAACTAGAAAAACACATTGTTGTTGTTGTTGTAGCAGTGTTTTGTACACTGAGGCGGCAGCCATTGCCGTTGAAGGATCTCAACGGGTCAATCCAGTACGTACAACCGGTTGCCATGGGATTGTTGACATAAGTGTGCTGTTGCCAGGCTATTAATTTGAGGGGGACGAAATAGATTTGCCAGAATATGTAAAGTATTTTGAAATAACGAACAAAGTATTACTATATTTTGACCACAGTAGAACATATTAAAAAATTGGCCACAATTCGCGAAGCGGGAGACCCCATGGTGAGTCTCCCCTTTCCCCTATTGGCATTTGTACGTATTGAAAGTATATACTCCCATTCTACGAAATTTTAAAATTCGAAAAATAGGTTCTGTCTCATTTTCGTGGAGGTACGCCCCATAAAGTAAATTTTCCCCGCTAACTGTGGTATGGCAATCGACAAACGATTGCCTAATAGAGTTTGAATGCAGCCTAGACCTTTTTAAAGAAGAGATACAAAAATTCTGATCTCATTAAGAAATTTGAAACTCAGATAATGTTAAAAGTTCACTACCCTTAAGTTTCCAGGGACTTATTTGCGAGATTTCAAAGTTGGTCACATCGCCCTACAAAACATTTTTTAGACTAGAAAAGAAATGTATTTGTGGTTCGATATTTAAACGTAAATTTCAAACCACTGAGAAACCAATAATTAGTTTGTTAGACATCGCCTGTATATTTATTTTAATTTTGTTCATGTATCAGTTGATCTTTCCACTCTCTGATGTACAAAATCAATTAAATGATCAGAAGCAAATTATACGCCAATTGTAGCTTGAAACACGCTTATAAATACAGGTTACCATTTGTTAATAACGTATCTTTTTAATCATCATTAATAACGAACAATTTTCCTCGCTTTTATTTTAATGGAAATGAACTTTAACAGTTTTTCTATAATTAATAATGTTTGTTTTTATACCCTCCACCATTGGATGGGGGTATACTAATTTCGTCATTCTGTTTGTAACACCTAGAAATTTGCCTCTAAGACCCTATAAAGTATATATATTCTTGATCGTCATGATATTTTAAGTCGATCTAGCCATGTCCGTCCGTCCGTCTGTCTGTCGAAAGCACGCACTTTCGAAGGAGTAGGGCTTGAAATTTTGCACAAATACTTTTTATTAGTTTAGGTCGGTTGGGATTATAAATGGGCCAAATCGGTCCATGTTTTGATATAGCTGCCGTGTAAACCAATCTTGGGTCTTGACTTCTTGAGCTTTTAGAGGGCGCAATTCTTATCCGATTTGGCTGTAATTTTGGACTTGGTGTTTTGGTATCACTTCCAACAACTGTGCTGAGTATGATTTAAAGCGCTTCATAACTTGGTATAGCTGCCATATAAACCGATCTTGGATCTTGACTTCTTCAGCCGCTAGAGGGCGCAATTCTCACCCGATTTGGCTGAAATTTAGCATGAGATGTTTTATTATGACTTCCAACAACTGTGCATAGTACGGCACAAATCGGACATAACCTGATATAGCTGCCATATAAACAGATCTGGGATCTTCACTTCTTGAGCGTGTAGAGGGCGCAATTCACGTCCGATTTGGCAGAAATTTTGTACAACAGCTTCTCCCATGACCTTCAATATACGTGTCCAATATGGTCTGAATCGATCTATAGCCTGATACAGCTTCCTATAAAACGATCTCCCGATTTTGAGCCCCTACATGGCGCAATTCTTATCTGAATGGACTTAAATATTACACAATGACTTCTACAATGTTCAGCATTCAATTCATTTATGGTCCGAATCGGGCCATAACTTGATATAGCTTCAATAGCAGAACAGTTCTTATTCATTATTCTTTGTTTGCCTAAAAGGAGATACCGCGAAAAGAAATCGACAAATGGTGGAGGGTATATACGATTCGGGCCGGCCGAGCTTGTTCATATCAATAACGTCACCAAGGGGTCGAAATACGCCAAATCATGGTTGGTATGGTGTATCTCCTTAATTTTCCCATTGCATATAGAAATTAACACACCATTAGAGAAAAATTATCCTCGCTTCAACGGGCAAAACAAACATTTAAATATGTTCTTAACTTTTGCCCTTCCTTAGCAACTAACATTTTTACAGAGCATAGTAAAAGTTTAGTAAACTCGAATGAAGAATCAAATACTAAAAAGTTCCCAAAAGGGAAATTACACTCCCAAATTACACAACAAAAATCTCAGGAGGATAATAAATGAAAGTATCTTAACAAAAATATTAATTCGATTAGATAGCCTTGTATAAAGGAATTAGACGATGACTTCCTTAAACTAGAGGTGGAAACGCGTCATACCATGGTTGTTGTTGTGTTGTCTTCGTGCTTTCCTTTCTTCAATCATTATGCTCCTCTCTAGAGAGAAATAAAACGAATCATTGAAGTCTATTTCCTTTAGGATGGCTGTCAGATGAACCTAACTACAAACATAAAATATCGCACCAACATCAAGAATCGGGATTAATGCAGTACAAAATAAAAACCAAGTCGTTTAATATTTTCCAAATCGCAAAATCGATCTAAAACCAAACTATTTTTCACTTACATACATAAAATATCATAATATCATCCCGGCCGACACGGGGTAACTAGGCTGGAACTTTGAGCTGCGACTTGTGTGGTGTCCATTGTTACCACGGGAAGCTTAGCTGAAAGCTCCGTTTTTATGCGGAGAATCTCAATGAGGAGTCAGATGGCACTGGCTCTTAATTAAATACTGAGTGCCAATGATACTCGAGATGACAATGCGAGTTCTTGGCGCCTTCAAATAACCAATGGCCAACATCAGAATCTGTTCCCAGATTAGAGGGCGGCTGGAGGCGAACATCAGATCTTGCAGCAAGCAGCTCGCGACAACAAGGGATACATGTGCAATTCCACAAAAACCATACGGTTAGGGCGCAGGACCAGAAACCCGCGGTCGAAAGACTATGAGAAACAAAGGAATAGTAAAAACGAACACCCCTAACGTTGACGACCCACGTAAACAAAAAAAAAGGACCATGATTTGCGGATCTGCACGTGAAATGTATGCAATCTCTATAGAGAAGGGGCAATATACGCGATGGCGGATATATTAGAGAAGTACAAGGCAGATATTACCGCCTTACAAGAAGTGCGAAAGAAGAAATAGTAAAAACGGACACCCCTAACGTTGACGACCCACGAAAGGGACCATGATTTGCGAATCTACACCTGGAATGTCCGCACTCTCAATAAAGAAGGCGCAGCATACGCGCTGGCGGATGTCTTAGAGAAGTGCAAAGCAGATATTACTGCCTTACAGGAAATGCGATGGACTGGGAATGGCGGCGCTACAACACCAAACGGTGACGAACTATACAATAGCTGCCATGACACGAAGCATGAATTTGGCTGTGGATTTGTTGTTTGTCGGAGACTAAAACACCTTGTCTCCAGCTTTACTCCGGTGGATGAGAGCCTATCCACAATCCGCATAAAAGCCAAATTCTTTAAAATCAGCCCCACGGAAGACATGACCGAGAAACCAAGGATATTCTATATGAACGCCTAGAGAGAGAATATAACCCCTGCCCCGCCCATGATATTAAAATCATTATCGGAGATTTTAATGCGAAGATAGAGAAGGAAACATCTTTGGTACAGCAATCGGAAAGTTTAGCCTCCACGAGATAATGGGATGAGGCTGATCGATGCAAAGGTTCGCACCCGTTTGAACATGGCGAGGAAAGTACGATCTGACACTACACGGAAGCTCGACATTGAAAAAATGCAAAGCCAACTGCTTGATGAAAGCACTTCTTGTTCGGATGATGTAATAACGCAGTCCATGGAAAATGCCGCTGAATCCGTACTTGAGTACCGGAAACCTCCCCCAAGAAACCCATGGTACCAAGAGTGTAGAGATGTTACTGAATCCAAGAATGCGGCACATTGAGCAACCCTGCAATCAGTAGCAACGCGCGAGATGAAGGGAGAAAAGGAGAGAGGAGAAACGTCTATTCCGCAAAAAGAAAAAGGAAATGGAAAGACGTGAGTGTGAGCGAATTAAGATGTACAGGAGTCAGAATGAAGTACGGATATTATACCAAAGAATCAAACATCAAACCGATAGCTTTAGTACAGGCACATCCTCCTGCAGAGACAAAGACGGAAATCTAGTAACTGACACAGATAGCATGCTGAGGATATGGAAAGAACATTTTACCTTACTTCGCCGCAACGTCGGACACTAGCAGTACCAATTCCGCAAAACCAATCCCTGATGATGGTACAGAATGTTTACATCCTAGTCAACGTGAGGTGCAAGTAGCAGTGACCCGACTGAAGGACAACAAGGTAGCAGAAGTCGACGCTGAATTATTAGACCGCAGGCGACACGCTGGCTAGAGCAACGCATACCTGATGATTGGAAACTCAGCATACTATGTCCCGTACACAAGAAAGGAGACAAGACGGAATGTGCCAACTACAGAGAAATAAGTCTCCTCCCCATCGCATACAAGATACTCTCGAGCGTACTGTGTGAAAGATTAAAACCAAAAGTCAATCAGATAATTAGGCCCGACATCATAGGTCGGTCACCGGCAGCCTTTCAAAGAATCAAAGGAGAGTCAGTGAAAATGGGCCTGACAGTAAATGGAGATAAGACGAAATGAATGGTTTCAACTTCCAAAACGTCTTGTACAACCGAGCAGATAAAGAAAATGGAGAAAGTTGGGAACCACAACTTTGAGATAGTTAGTAACGTTATCTACCTCGGCACCGTCGAAGCGAAGAATAATACTGGCAAACAGATGCTACTTTAGACTATGTAAGCAGTTTGGAAACAATGCCACCTCTTGACAGACGAAGTTTACACTATATAAGACACTGCTACTAACCGTGTTGTTATATGGTTCTGATGCATGGGTATAGATGAGGCAGTGCTTGGAGTATTTGAGAGAAAGATTCCTCGTAAAATATAAAGGGTGATTTTTTTGAGGTTAGGATTTTCATGCATTAGTATTTGACAGATCACGTGGGATTTCAGACATGGTGTCAAAGAGAAAGATGCTCAGTATGCTTTGACATTTCATCATGAATAGACTTACTAACGAGCAACGCTTGCAAATCATTGAATTTTATTACCAAAATCAGTGTTCGGTTCGAAATGTGTTCATTCACCGTTCAGCGATGAGGCTCATTTCTGGTTGAATGGCTACGTAAATAAGCAAAATTGCCGCATTTGGAGTGAAGAGCAACCAGAAGCCGTTCAAGAACTGCCCATGCATCCCGAAAAATGCACTGTTTGGTGTGGTTTGTACGCTGGTGGAATCATTGGACCGTATTTTTTCAAAGATGCTGTTGGACGCAACGTTACGGTGAATGAACACATTTCGAACCGAACACTGATTTTGGTAATAAAATTCAATGATTTGCAAGCGTTGCTCGTTAGTAAGTCTATTCATGATGAAATGTCAAAGCATACTGAGCATCTTTCTCTTTGACACCATGTCTGAAATCCCACGTGATCTGTCAAATACTAATGCATGAAAATCCTAACCTCAAAAAAATCACCCTTTATATGGACCAGTTTGCGTTAATGGAAAGTATAGGCGACGCATGAACCACGAGCTGTATGAGCTGTATGACGACGATAGCGTGGCATCAAAATACAACGGCTTAGTTGCCCTGGTAATGTTGTCAGAATGGATGAAGAAGCTCCAGCAAATAAGTCTTTTGAAGGCAAACACTTTGGCACGCGCAATACGAGACTATCAAAAGCACGATGGAAAGATCAAGTGGTGGGAGTCACCTCAAAACATGGTGTCAGAGATTTTAGAATGAGCGCAGAAGATCGAGGCGCTTGTAACGCTATTATACGTTCGGCTAGTGGAACAAATGTTCTGTCATAGCCAATTAAAGTAAGTAATATAAAATATCACTCCTTCGTTCACCAAATTATTGAAAACATCTGAATGGGAAATGGCTGTTCTCATTGAATTTGCGAACGAATCGAGTGAGTTCTTTCAATCATTATTTAATTAAATTGGAAACTTTTTTAGTCTCAACAGCACTGTTATGACTGTCCGTTTTTGAAAAAGTCTAGCCGCTCGAAATTTTGATAAATACGTTCACACAACAGTTTTGACTACCTTTTTAAATTTCTAGACGCACTATTAATCTTATTTATGATCAAAATATGAATATTAATGGTATAACTTAAATGTGTTTCTGTTGGGTTTACTTCCCCAATGGATGTAATTCACAAAGTTTGTAATAAAAATATGCATTAATGACTGTTAGTCTTTGTCGGTAGCTAAACATAAACCCGACACGCTAATCCTTCTTTTATAATTCGGGAATCAATTTTTTCCATTGCATTTTAGGAAGTGATCATGGATCCAAACAAAAACCTCAAATTCGTGTTCCAGGAGTTTTACATATGTTTTACACCTAACCTAAACTAACCTTACATTTCATATATTCAATTAAATTTTAAATTGATCCAATTAAAAAATATTTCGGAAATTTCAACAATTTTTTTAATTGGATTGATCAAAATATTAATCAATAATTTTTTTCAATTAAAAAATTAGTTAAAAATTTTAAAAAATTGCAATAATTTTTTAATTGAATGTGCAGTTTTTTTAATTGAAAAATTTTTTATCATTTTTTTCAAAAACTTTGGTTGATATTATCATTTTCATGATTGAAGCAGTTTCAATTAAAAATTAATCGGGTCAATTAAGTTCGTAATTGAAATCAATTTTTATTTTTTTTTGTGTGTATTAGATTGCATGCAAGAGTGTTCTGTTTTCTGCCAACCAAAAATTTTCTTATCTTATGAAACAACTCATTTTTATTAACAACACACTTGTTTTTGGTGATAAGAATTCCCGTTTGTTTGAATATATCACTAAAATATATGAATATGTGACATAACTCAATCACTAATAATAAAAAGATAATGATCATTGGATACAATGAATATATAGTTCTTCCCTCGATAAAATTTAGGTAATTTTTAGATTCTTTTATTTTAATTAGATCTTTTATTTCAATCTATTGAAAAATTTTTTGTTTTCAATGGTAAATCAAACTGAAGAAACATTTCAGAAGGTATACATTCCATACAACAATGGATAAAACACGTAGATTACCATGTTTCCTTAATCTCGCCACTAGGTAGTTAAAGGAAGTTTGGCAAATAAAACACAATAGGCTATTCAAAGTATTGGTATGTATCTAGAGCAGACCATTTATACAATCCTACTCTAAAACAAATAAAAATGGCAATGAATCGCATGAATCGCATTTGTCAAATTCTTTGCTTTAAAGGTAGAAACTAATAAAGGATAATATTAGATCCAGCAATAAATTCCATGGAATTTTAAATATTTTTCGATAAAACTGTTTTCTCTAGATGCTTAAGACGTTGCTGCTAGAAATAAAATCTTCTGTAGAAGTTTCAATAATGTGAGTAAAGTAGAAACTGGGAAGCATCTATTCTGTTAATGCAAGACATCATAATATGCCAATGTACAAAATAATACTTAATACTGACTAAAATCTACTTAATTTCTTATGAACATTCCACCAAGGAATAGGAGATACTTCTCGCATAATCAATGGCCTGCGTGTATAAAATCTAAATTATTAATTATTCTTATTAGATTACAAATGAAATTGGTTTTGAAGGCTCTGCAGCCAATTAACAAATAAATTTGCTCGCAGTCATTCGGAACCGGAAAAACTTCCCCCATATCAGAAGATTAATGATAAATATCCTAATACGTGAATACAAAATAGGATTGAGATTCGGGCTTTTAGGTGGTGTTTTAAGATATTTCGGGCAGTTATAAAGGATCCAAAGTCTGGAATCTAGCGCGTTATATTTGGGATCATTATCATGTTGGAAGATAAAGTTGCGTGACACATCACTCCATCACTAAGCCTCTACCATGCTTGAATGTGAGAATTAGATTATGGCGAGGTAAGCTTGTTTAAAATTTATCTTAAGCTCTTTAGACCTTAGTTCCGTAAACAAAAACTCCTTTTTATTTAATTTGTCCCAACGTTTCGTCAATTTTTGTTGACATCTTCAGGGGATACGTAATAAGTTAGGATATATTCACAAGAATTTTTTTCGTCAAAAGAACATTCATTAACAACACGTCAATTATATTAGAGACAACTTAAATTTTATTATCACAGATCTTTATATTGCAACACGATAACTTATGTAAGCTTGTGTTCTTCTATCGCCAAATTTGTTCGCGTCCATCGGATACTTTTATATTAAATTTGAACTCATCCGTAAAAATAACTCTTTTCCAGAAGTTATAGCCTTTGTTTTGTAACTTCTTGAAAAATGCAATCCGCTTATGCTTATTAACCCTGCTGATAAATGGTTTTCTGACAGCATATCGACTTTGAAATCCAATTTTTTGATATCATTTCTCACTACCTAAGGGATAACGCGAATTCCAAAGTTTTGTTCGAAACTTACAGCCCCACTTACCTAAGGTATGAACAGTGTCTTTTTGATAGCTTGGACCGGTTCACATTGCATCGCGCTTTTTATACCCTATACCACTACTGCGGTATTAGTGAAATTGTTACACCCAAAAGGAAGAGAGACCCATTGATAAGTATACCGATCGACTCAGAATCACTTTAGCTATATCCATCTGTACAAACTACAGGTCGCAATTTTCATCCGATCGTCTTCAAATTTGGTACAGGTATGTTTTTCGGCCCAGAGACGAAGCCTATTGAAATTGGAAAAATCGATTTAGATTTGGATATAGCTCCCATTTATATGTTAGACCGATTTGCAGTAATAATGCAATAAAATGGTCATTTGTTAACCGATTCTTTCGAAATTTGACAGTAGGGATTTTCTTATGACTACCGATATTACAGTTGAATCTTAAAGAAATCGGTTCAGATTTGTATATAGTTCCATATACATGTTCGTCCGATTTGCAGTAATACTGCAATAAAGTGGTCATTTGTTAACCGATTCTCTCGAAATTTGGCACGAAGGATTTTCTTGTGACTCTCAACGTTATAGATAAATTTTATAGCAATCGATGCAGATTTAGATGTAGCTCTCATATATATATATCGCCCTATTTTGACTCTTGGAGCCACTGCAAGCGCATTTTTTGACGAATCTTCCCAAAACTTTGCACAACGCTTTCCTTGACGACTTCCACAATATCTATAAAATTTAGTCGATTTAGATATATATTCAGATTTAGATATGGCTCCCATTACAGAAATAATGAAATAAAATGGCCATTTGTTACCCGATTAGGCAGGAAGGATTTTCTTATGACTCTCGACATTAATGGTGAATTTCGTAGAAATCGGTTCAGATTTAGATATAGCCGTCATATATGCATATCGTCCGATTTTCACTTCTAGAGCCACTGCAAGCTTATTTTTTGATCAATCAATCTTTGATCAAAATTTTACACAACGTTTTTCTCGACAAGCACCACATTATCTGAGAAGTTTGCTCGAAATCGGTTTCGAATTGTTTCAGAATTAGACATTGCTTTCACTTTGTACCAATAGGGTAGGTCTAGGGTATTATAAAGTCGGCACCGCCCGACTTTTGCCTTTCCTTATAGGTTCATATTGACAACTCTTTTTTGTATTTTAATATGCGGAGGCCACCGTAGCGCAGAGGTTAGTATGTCCGCATATGACGCTGAACGTCTGGGTTCGAATCCTGGCGAGACCATCAGAAAAAATTTTTCAGCGGGGGTTTTCTCCTCCTAATGCTGGCAAAATTTGTGAGGTACTATGTCATGTAAAACTTCTCTCCAAAGAGGTGTCGCACTGCGGCACGCCGTTCGGACTCGGCTATAAAAAGGAGGCCCCGTTATCATTGAGCTTAATCTGGAATCGGACTGCACTCATTAATATGTGAGAAGTTTCCCCCTCTTCCTTAGTGGAATGTTCATGAGCAAAATTTGCAATATGCTATATTGTATTGTAGAATTATTTTAGCGATCTCACGCAAGGATTTCCCATCCACATGCAGATCAACTGCAATTTTTCGTTGCAAGTCCGAAAGTTCACATGATTTTTTACACATATCGAATTTACCGCAATACTAGTATAAACAAAACTAAATTTGATACAATCCTCACAAGCATAAAGGGGAATCAATAGGACAGTTGGGATTGTAAATGGGCCATGTCGGTCTATGTTTTGATAAAGCTGCAATATAAACCGACTCTGATATAGCTCCCCATCTCGGATCATGACTTCTTGAGCCGCTAGAGGGAACAATCATTATCCGATTTGGCTGAAATTTTGCAGGAAGTGTTTTGTTGACTTCCAACAACTTTTCCCTGCATGGTTCAAATCGGTTCATTACCTGACATAGCTCCCATATAAACCGATCTCCCGATTACACAATGACTTCTACTTTAGTCTCCAACAGCCAAACCAAAGCATGGCGCCAATCGGTGCATACCTTGCTGTAGCTCCAACGGCATATCAATTCTTATCCATTATCCTTTGTTTGCCTATAAAGAGGTATCGGACAAAGAGCTTGAAAAATGCGATCTATGGTGGAGGGCATATCAGATTCGGCCCGGGCGAACTTAGCACGTTTTTACTTGTTAATTCTTTATTTGAATTTATTCCTATTATAAGAAGGCGATTATGTGCCCTAAGGACAATTGGATTGATTTGAATAGGATTTCGCTAGCAATTTCTTTGCGGAATTTATCATTTGCAGCTTTTCAATTGGAACGTTCAGAGGCAAACTGGCGAACATATTGCCATCTTCGTAAAGGAGAAATTATTTTTCAAGACTTTTGTTTTTAAGATTCATCTGGGTTATGGAAAGTTTTAAAAGATTCTGGAAGTGTAGGTGCTGAAAACGATAGACCTTGACTCCATTACATTAGAGTAGATGGAACACTAATTCATTTTATTACACTTATCTGTCCATACATTTCCTGGTTCATATTAGATATATTTAATCATAACTTCCCGACATTATATTTTCCTCGGGATTGGAAAATTGAGGGGGTTGTCCCTATTCCAAAAGCCCAAAATAGTAAGTTCCCTTGATGATATTCGGCCTGTTTCCATCCTTCATGCCTTGGCTAAAGTTGTAGAACACATCATAAAGTAGCCAGCATGGAATAGCTGTGAGCACCACACAGGCCGAAACATTGAGTTGCGATCTGTTTGGTGTTCATTGGTGTCATGAGAAGCTTAGCTGCGAGCGTCCAAACGTTGCGGATAGTATAATGCTTCATACGTACGCGGTATCGAGCGGAGAGTCTCAGTGAGGGCGGCACCGTCTCTTGCACAAACACTGTATACCTACAATGCTCGATATGACAAGGCGAGTTATTGGCGCTTAAACGCGGCGATCGGTCCTTTGGACCGGAACGAGCTTGCTTACCTACAGAAGCTTGACGAGAATCGTCACCTCCACATGAAAATGTGGCTACAACAACAATATCATAAAGTACCAGATGCTAGGTGCCAAAATGGTTAGTTTATATCATTCCCAATATGCTTTTCGAAAAGGTCATAGTACTACCAGTCTACTTCTCCAACTAACTGATCCGTTCGGGATAATGTAAACAAGGATAAGTTAAGTGTCTTGGTTTCTCCAGATCTATCCAAGGCATTTAATTCAATAAACCATTGCAAATTGATTAATAAACTCAAATGTGAATTCAGCTTTTCTAGAAAGGCTTGCAAACTTGGTTTTTCCTACTTAAATGAGAGATCTCAGTTTGATATTGTCAACGGAGAAGATTCTCGCAAGCTTTCACAGCACTATGGTGTTTCGCAATAAGCCGTTTTGGGTCTTCTTTATTTTGCTTTGTATTGATGACCTACCAATTATAACCAACTCGAGGAGTTGCAAAACACTCATACAATGCTGATGATGTTTTACTTAATGTAAGCTGTTTTAATGCTGATTTTCTTCAAGATATTATAAATAATTGCTTGAGTAACCTCTTGGATTGGTCCATTGCTAATTCAATATCTGTTAACGCTTTGAAGACTAAGGCCATAATGTTAGTTTATCATTCGGCAATGTAGCCATTGAACTCGTTGGGCGACTTGGATTTGGTTCTGGATAAGAATTTGTCATTTAGAAATCATATTGACGCACTTGCTGGTAGGTCCGGGCTTCTTTATATACAGAATATACTTTTCGTGTAAGGCACACAATTGCAAGCTTGGTTTTAATGTCGCAGGTATAATACCTGTCTAGAAATAGTATCTGGCACCATTGGACTCTTTTTAATAAACTAAAACGAGTGGTGAATTCAATTATCAGCTTTGTTTACCATGTTTGAAGTAGAAAACACATATCTGTCTATGTTTAACGGGTTTTCGGATGCAAAATTGAAAATTTTGCCCATGAACATTCCACTAAGAAACAGGGGCACTCTTCTCACATATCAATGAGTGCAGTCCGATTCAAGTTTTAAGCTCAATGATAAGGGGCCTCCTTTTTATAGCCGAGTCCGAACGGCGTGCCGCAGTGCGACACCTCTTTGGAGAGAATTTTACACGGCATAGTACCTCACAAATGTTGCCAGCATTAGGAGAGGAAAACCAACGCTGAAAATTTTTTCTGATGGTCTCGCCAGGATTCGAACCCAGGCGTTCAGCGTCATAGACGAACATGCTAACCTCTGCGCTACGGTGGCCTCTTTATGTTTTTGGGATGCACTTTTGAAAAAATTTTTAAGTCTTCCCACTTCCCCACCTCCATTCCTTAAGCGATTCTTACGCAGCACATTGTATATTCGTGTTGTTGTCATAACCTATGAACGCCGGACGTTTAACAATCAGAATAAAGCCGAATGGCCCGGTTTCAGAGAGTACACCAAATGCCGTTTCGGTGAACTGACACCCCCCTCGAATTTGCTAGTTGCCGAGAGGAAATTCCGAGACATCATTAACGCAGCAGTCGCTCGTTTCATTTCATACTAGCCGGTCGAATACCCCAATTGCGGCCCAATGGCGCAGGCAGTGATACTCGCAGACGAGCGTAATGGAGTTCGTTGTACAGACCCCACTAATCCCAGAATCAGCGAGCTGAATCTGGAAATAAACAGGGTAGTCAACGAATATAGGCGGAATACGGAATACTGGAATACTTGGAGCAATGTAACTTAGGCACCGGTTTATTCAAGCTGTGGCCTACTGTTAAGTCACCCTCGAACTCTGGTAGACGGGATGATAGGATCTCATTCATTCTTGGCGAAGTAACCGTGACTGATCCGAAGAGATGCCCCAGGTTGTTCAACCGTACACGTGCCAATGGACAGCTATCACAATTTGCCGCGGGCGAAGTTACAAATGTCATCCTCTACATTAATGTTGAAGAATCTGGATTTACCTGTGTTGAGTACCTTACTACTGTCCTCAACCTGTCTTTGAAAACGCTTATAGTTTCCGATGTCTGGAAAATGGGCAGAGTGATCCCTCTACTGAAGCCTGAAAGGACCCGAGTTTGGGGGAGTCGTACAGACCGATCTCCCTTCTCTCACCAGTAGCAAAGACGCTTGAGTCATTACTCCTCCCGAGCCTCATAGGAGAATTTGCATTCGCCGAACATCAACATGGATTTCGAAGACTCCATAGCACAACAACAACTGCTTTGCATGCCATCACGGCACAGATTTGCCGTGGCTTCAATCAGCCTAGGCCATGTGATAGGTCCTCGAGGCACTGGACCTATCGAAGGCATTCGACACCGTTAGCCATGCCAAACTATTTGAGGACATCACCAACACGTCCCTCCAATCAGGCCTGAAACGCTGGGTCGCCAATAATCTGTGTGGTCGTCAGTCATTCCTGGAATTTAGGGATAAGTAGTCGAAGCACCGTAGAGTGAAACAGGGAGCGTGAGGTGATATCTCCGGCACTGCTTAACATCTACCTCTCCCCCATTCTACACCCTCCAGACGGCATAGAGATCGTATCATATGCGGACGATTGTACGATCATGGCATCAAACTCCCCACCCATTGATGACATCTGCGATATGCTGAACGTCTACCTCAACGAACTTGCCTCATATTTCGCTGCAAGAAATCTGAGGATATCTGCCACCAAATCTTCAGCTACAAATATGCGTAGGTGAATACTGTGCAGACTGTGATGGTCGATGGAAAAATGATTCCGACCATTACATCAAGTGTCCCGAAATACTTGGCGTCACATTTGGCAGCTCTTACACATTCTCCACACATGCCACAGTAATTTGCGATAAAGTCAAAAGTAGAAACAAGGTTCTCAAGTCACTTGCTGGCAGCACTTGGTATGCAGACAAAGAAACCTTGTTGACCACGTACAAAGCAAGTGGAAAGTTATACAGCGCCAGTGTAGTTTCGTCAGCTTCGTGACGCGCAGTGAAATAATATTCAAATCTGTCAGAATGCCGACCTCTGAACTGCGATAGGCTGTCTCCTCCATTCTCATGTGGACCACCTCCATCAGGAGACATAGATCCTACCAACGCGAAGACGTAACTACATGCTGTCTAAGCAATACTTTTTGGGGTGCTATCGTAGAGACCATACAAATCATCATCTTTGGATGTGTGTGAAGATAAATTCCGAATTTAACTAGCAGAGACACAAACCGCTTTGTTAACAGAGTGCGAGAGAGAGTAACAGAAGTATTAACAGAGATCCACTGAGGGGTTAGCAGAGCTCTGTAAATACTTAACACAACCAAAAAACAAGAGAAATTAATTAAATTTCTTACTTTTTATCAATTTTTGCAAATATTTGTAAAAAAAAAAGTAAAACCATAACAAAATTTGGAGTAAAATATCAATGCTTTGAATCAAAAACACCAAATTAAAAATATCTATTACCGTAGTACTGAGAAAAATGAAAAATTTATAAAAAAAATATTCTGGGCAGGATTATGACCAATGGTCCTGGAGGACATCTAAGAATTCTACAAGGTACTACCATACATCGTTGGAAAGGTCACGACAGGAGCTTTCCAAAACATGTCCTTATTCGAAAATCGAGCAGTTGGTTTTTTCAAATTCCTGTCTTTTTTTAAGAATTTCTCGAAAAAAAATCTGGACAGGATTATGGCCAACGCTCCTGGAGGACATCTAAGAATTCTACAAGGTACTACCATATATCGTTGAAAAGGTGACTATGTGTGCTTTCCAAAACATGTCTTTATTCGAAAATCGAGCAGTTGGTTTTTTCAAATTCCTGTCTTTTTTAAAAAAAATCTGGACAGGATAATGTCCAATGCTCCTGGAGGACATCTAAGAATTCTACAAGGTACTACCATACATCGTTGGAAAGGTCACGATGTGTGCTTTCCAAAACATGTCCTTATTCGAAAATCGAGCAGTTGGTTTTTTCAAATTCCTGTCTTTTTTAAAAAAATTCTGGAAAAAAAATCGGGACAGGATAATGGCCAATGCTCCTGGAGGACATCTAAGAATTCTACAAGGTACTACCATACATCGTTGGAAAGGTGACGATGTGTGCTTTCCAAAACATGCTCTTATTCGAAAATCGAGCAGTTGGTTTTTTCAAATTCCTGTCTTTTTTAAAAAAATTCTCGAAAAAAAATCTGGACAGGATAATGGCCAATGCTCCTGGAGGACATCTAAGAATTCTACAAGGTACTACCATATATCGTTGAAAAGGTGACTATGTGTGCTTTCCAAAACATGTCTTTATTCGAAAATCGAGCAGTTGGTTTTTTCAAATTCCTGTCTTTTTTTAAGAATTTCTCGAAAAAAAATCTGGACAGGATTATGGCCAACGCTCCTGGAGGACATCTAAGAATTCTACAAGGTACTACCATATATCGTTGAAAAGGTGACTATGTGTGCTTTCCAAAACATGTCTTTATTCGAAAATCGAGCAGTTGGTTTTTTCAAATTCCTGTCTTTTTTAAAAAAAATCTGGACAGGATAATGTCCAATGCTCCTGGAGGACATCTAAGAATTCTACAAGGTACTACCATACATCGTTGGAAAGGTCACGATGTGTGCTTTCCAAAACATGTCCTTATTCGAAAATCGAGCAGTTGATTTTTTCAAATTCCTGTCTTTTTTAAAAAAATTCTGGAAAAAAAATCTGGACAGGATAATGTCCAATGCTCCTAGAGGATATCTAAGAATTCTACAAGGTACTACCATACATCGTTGGAAAGGTGACGATGTGTGCTTTCCAAAACATGTCCTTATTCGAAAATCGAGCAGTTGGTTTTTTCAAATTCCTGTCTTTTTTAAAAAAATTCTGGAAAAAAAATCGGGACAGGATAATGGCCAATGCTCCTGGAGGACATCTAAGAATTCTACAAGGTACTACCATACATCGTTGGAAAGGTGACGATGTGTGCTTTCCAAAACATGCTCTTATTCGAAAATCGAGCAGTTGGTTTTTTCAAATTCCTGTCTTTTTTAAAAAAATTCTCGAAAAAAAATCTGGACAGGATAATGGCCAATGCTCCTGGAGGACATCTAAGAATTCTACAAGGTACTACCATACATCGTTGGAAAGGTGACGATGTGTGCTTTCCAAAACATGCCCTTATTCGAAAATCGAGCAGTTGGTTTTTTCAAATTCCTGTCTTTTTTAAAAAAATTCTGGAAAAAAAATCGGGACAGGATAATGTCCAATGCTCCTGGAGGATATCTAAGAATTCTACAAGGTACTACCATACATCGTTGGAAAGGTGACGATGTGTGCTTTCCAAAACATGTCCTTATTCGAAAATCGAGCAGTTGGTTTTTTCAAATTCCTGTCTTTTTTAAAAAAATTCTGGAAAAAAAATCGGGACAGGATAATGTCCAATGCTCCTGGAGGACATCTAAGAATTCTACAAGGTACTACCATACATCGTTGGAAAGGTGACGATGTGTGCTTTCCAAAACATGCCCTTATTCGAAAATCGAGCAGTTGGTTTTTTCAAATTCCTGTCTTTTTTAAAAAAATTCTCGAAAAAAAATCTGGACAGGATAATGGCCAATGCTCCTGGAGGACATCTAAGAATTCTACAAGGTACTACCATACATCGTTGGAAAGGTGACGATGTGTGCTTTCCAAAACATGCCCTTATTCGAAAATCGAGCAGTTGGTTTTTTCAAATTCCTGTCTTTTTTAAAAAAATTCTCGAAAAAAAATCGGGACAGGATAATGGCCAATGCTCCTGGAGGACATCTAAGAATTCTACAAGGTACTACCATATATCGTTGGAAAGGTGACGATGTGTGCTTTCCAAAACATGTCCTTATTCGAAAATCGAGCAGTTGGTTTTTTCAAATTCCTGTCTTTTTTAAAAAAATTCTCGAAAAAAAATCGGGACAGGATAATGGCCAATGCTCCTGGAGGACATCTAAGAATTCTACATGGTACTACCATACATCGTTGGAAAGGTGACGATGTGTGCTTTCCAAAACATGTCTTTATTCGAAAATCGAGCAGTTGGTTTTTTCATATTCCTGCCCTTTTTGAAAATGTATCGAAAAAAAATTTTTTTGAGAGAGTTACAGAGAGAGTTACTTTTCAGTTACAAACATTGAATGTTAGAGCTTTCTGTAAAAATGTTAATTACATATAATCATATACATGGGAATGTATACTTTTCAACTCTATAAAATAGTTCATAAGTTTTCCCATATTGAGCAAATTTTTTATTGAGCAAATGTTTCATTACAATTTGAACATGACTGTGTTTGCTTCCAAATTAAGCATCTCCAAAAGATGTCTGGTAAGGAACAAATTGAGTTTTCATTCATTCGTCGTTATTTGTGTTTATGTTGCCTGATCAGTAATTAATAATGTACGTAGTTTGTTTCTATTTCAACGTCTATAAAGAGAGCTAGTATCCACCAAACGAGAATAAGCTGCTAAGTGCAAATGCTAGGCCAGCGAGGGCCAAATCAGTACCCTGTGGTTTTTCTCTCAGCAGAGAAGTTTTTTTTTTGTTACGAGCGAGCTCTCTTTCCACAAGCAGAAATTAAAACAAACCAAGAACATTCGGTGAATAATATTGCAGGTTAGGCAATTTGCAATTTTATTTCGCATGTAGACAAAACAATTGTACTCACGCAAACATAGCCAAATAATTGGGCCCACCGCTGTCATAGTCTATAACAGGCATTGGCACTGCTTTTTGCCTATTTGTGCGTGAGTACAATTGTTCATTCAGAGTTTGAAATAATTCTCTAACTGTAGTAGATGCAATGTAAGCAAGACCATTGGTCGTGAGTGAGAGTGCAAAATTACTCTCTGTCTGCTAAATGTTTATTGGCGATCGTTCGACAAATGCTCCATTCGCCAGCCGGTAATCAAAACAACTCTTTCTCTCTCTCTCTCTCTCTCTCTCTGATCTGTCAGTGCAGAACATGGGGAAATGTTGGAGCGTAGCAAATTTCTCTTGCAGCTTTCCAATTGCAAAAGATGCTTTATGGCTACACGGATGGTACAGTTTATTCATCGAAATGAAGCACCATTAGCTTCTTTGAACTGCGACATGCGTAAGACAACGTAAGAGCTGTTAGAAAAAATAACAAGTAAAAAGGCGTTAAGTTCGGCCGGGCCGAACTTTGGATACCCTCCACCATGGATCTCATTTGTCGAGTTCTTTTTGCGGCATCTCTTCTTAGGCAAAACAAGTATGTTGATGGTCATGAGAGAATCCGTCGTACAAAATTTCAGGCAAATCGGATAATAATTGCGACCTCTAGAGGCTCAAGAAGTCAAGATCCCAGATTTGTTTATATGGCAGCTATATCAGGTTATGAACCGATTTGAACCTTATTTGACACAGATGTTGAAAGTAAGAATAAAATACGTCTTGCAAAATTTCAGCCAAATCGGATAGGTATTGCGTCATATAGAAACTCAAGAAGTCAAGTCCCCATATCTGTTTATATGGCAGCTATATCAGGTTATGAACCGATTTGAACCATACTTGGCACAGTTATTGGATATCATAATAAAATACTTCGTGCAAAAATTCATTCAAAGCGGATAAGAATTGCGCACTCTAGAGGCTCAAGAAGTCAAGACCCAAGATAGGTTTATATGGCAGCTGTATCAAAACATGGACCGATGTGGCCCTTTACAATACCAACCGACCTACACTAATAAAAAGTATTTGTGCAAAATTTCAAGCGGCTAGCTTTACTCCTTCGGAAGTTAGCGTGCTTTCGACAGACAGACGGACGGATATGGCTAAATCGACATAAAATGTCGCGACGATCAAGAATATATATACTTTATGGGGTTTCAGACGAATATTTCGAGCAGTTACAAACAGAATGACGAAATTAGTATACCCCCCATTCTATGGTGGAGGGTAAAAAAAAGAAATATAAAGGTTGCCCAAAAAGTAATTGTGGATTTTTTAAAAGAAAGTAAATGCATTTTTAATAAAACATAGAATTAACTTTAATCAAATATACTTTTTTTAAACTTTTTTTCTAAAGCAAGCTAAAAGTAACAGCTGATAACTGACAGAAGAAAGCATGCAATTACAGAGTCACAAGCTGTGAAAAATTTGTCAACGCCGACTATATGAAAAATCCGCAATTACTTTTTGGGCAACCCAATAGAATCATTCTAGTGAAAGCATTCGTCAAGTTAGGTTGCATTATGGAGCAAAAAAAAAAAACTTTTTCGCCTTAGTGCGAAACTATTTTATATGGATTTAAAAGAGAAAAAAAAAGTTTCTATAAAACAATTTTTAAATATCGAAAAAAGGTGTTTTATACGAAGACTATATTAAAAAAAATTATAACTTTCATTATATTAAAACTCTACACAATTTTATCGGAAATACACAAATGAAATTGTAGCTGTATGGATTGTTTAAATATACCGTATGTATTGTAACAATCGTCTGGAAAAAATGTTTTACACAATTTTATTTGGTTGTGAACAAAAATAAAAAAGTTTGCCTCGTCGGTGGATGGTCTCATGTTGTAATCTAACAACAGGTCGAAAAATAGTTTTATGATTTCAAGAGTAGAATGTCCAGCATTAGATGCAATGGTTTTGCTTTACCCACCACCACTCAATAGAATAAAATCGAAAAAAATAGTAAAAAATCTACCGTTTATGAATGATTAAATATAGCTCACTGAACTTTTAATGGTTAGAGGTAAGATGTTAGCGAGATCATGTGCATAATTTCATGGCCCTAGGTGGTCATTAAGCCCCCTTAAGTTGGTTGATTAGGCTTGGTTTTTGGTCCGATTTTAAAAACTTTACTGGATAGTGCTCAAAATTCCCTATATAAAAGTCCGCTTTAGGTCTACAGAAGTTTAGTTGCTTGACTATGGAAAGCCAAAGGAAAAAGTCAAAGCTAAAGAAAAAAATCCATTCATGTTGCTTTGATAGTGTGTAGATGCTTAAACTGAGTGCTTAGGAAGTCAAGTAAAGTTATTTTGATTTTTTTGGTTGCTTTTGCTGTTACGTTGCTTGTTTCTTTTTCGTAGTCCTAGCTAAAAGCATGCCATTCTCTACATGTTTATTATTAGCATTTATTTTTGTGGTGGCACGCTGCTGTTCTCTGGCACACACATATGTTTCACATAATTTTTCTACGTCGCTTTCTCGCGCGTAGTGAGATTGCAAAATTACTCTCTGTCTGCTAAATGCTTATTGGTTATCGTTCGACAAATGCTCAATCAGCTTAGAAATATATATTTTTAAAGCTTAGAAATATATATTTTCATAACAATTTGTTCTACATATTTTGTAAGAAACCAACATTTAAAAATCTACTATTCATTAAGTTTTAAACATGAAAGACTGAACTTTTATAAAAAACACGGTTTACATAGTAAACCAAAAAAGAGAGAAGTATATACAATTTTTTAATAAGAAAATTTTTGTTAAGTTTAAAAGGTTTACATTCTAGTGCATTTTATCAAACAATAAAAAAATATAAGATACAATGTTACACAGTGGATTTTGGCATTGGTTGCTTTGAAGTTTTATTTCGCGTGTAGAGCAAACAAAAATATATGTCCATGCCCGGCCTACACAAAGTAAAGTATAGACACCTCACACTATGTTCAAAAGTTCAAAAAAGCTTGTAACAGAAGTGGAATAAGTAAACAGCGCAGACGCAATATGCGAGTACGCTAATAACACAAGCGACCTCTATGGGAAAACTTATTAGTTATTTTATAGAGTTGAAAAGTATACATTCCCATGTATATGTTTACATGTAATTAACATTTTTACAGAAAGCTTAATATCTAACATTCAATGTTTGTAACTGAAAAGAGCGACATAGAGTACACAACAGAACGGCTAGACAACTACATTCTCTCTCAAAAAAAGACAGGAATTTGAAAAAACCAACTGCTCGATTTTCGAATAAGGACATGTTTTGGAAAGCACACATCGTCACCTTTCCAACGATGTATGGTAGTACCTTGTAGAATTCTTAGATGTCCTCCAGGAGCATTGGCCATTATCCTGTCCAGAATTTCTTCGAGAATTTTTTTAAAAAAGACAGGAATTTGAAAAAACCAACTGCTCGATTTTCGAATAAGGACATGTTTTGGAAAGCACACATCGTCACCTTTCCAACGATGTATGGTAGTACCTTGTAGAATTCTTAGATGTCCTCCAGGAGCATTGGCCATTATCCTGTCAACATTTTTTTTCCAGAATTTTTTTAAAAAAGGCAGGAATTTGAAAAAACCAACTGCTCGATTTTCGAATAAGGACATGTTTTGGAAAGCACACATCGTCACCTTTCCAACGATGTATGGTAGTACCTTGTGGAATTCTTAGATATCCTCTAGGAGCATTGGACATTATCCTGTCCCGATTTTTTTTCCAGAATTTTTTTAAAAAAGACAGGAATTTGAAAAAACCAACTGCTCGATTTTCGAATAAGGGCATGTTTTGGAAAGCACACATCGTCACCTTTCCAACGATGTATGGTAGTACCTTGTAGAATTCTTAGATGTCCTCCAGGAGCATTGGCCATTATCCTGTCAACATTTTTTTTCCAGAATTTTTTTAAAAAAGGCAGGAATTTGAAAAAACCAACTGCTCGATTTTCGAATAAGGACATGTTTTGGAAAGCACACATCGTCACCTTTCCAACGATGTATGGTAGTACCTTGTAGAATTCTTAGATGTCCTCCAGGAGCATTGGCCATTATCCTGTCCCGATTTTTTTTCGAGAATTTTTTTAAAAAAGACAGGAATTTGAAAAAACCAACTGCTCGATTTTCGAATAAGGACATGTTTTGGAAAGCACACATCGTCACCTTTCCAACGATGTATGGTAGTACCTTGTAGAATTCTTAGATGTCCTCCAGGAGCATTGGCCATTATCCTGTCCAGATTTTTTTTCGAGAATTTTTTTATAAAAGACAGGATTTTGAAAAAACCAACTGCTCGATTTTCAAATAAGGGCATGTTTTGGAAAGCACACATCGTCACCTTTCCAACGATGTATGGTAGTACCTTGTAGAATTCTTAGATGTCCTCCAGGAGCATTGGCCATTATCCTGTCCAGATTTTTTTTCGAGAATTTTTTTAAAAAAGACAGGAATTTGAAAAAACCAACTGCTCGATTTTCAAATAAGGGCATGTTTTGGAAAGCACACATCGTCACCTTTCCAACGATGTATGGTAGTACCTTGTAGAATTCTTAGATGTCCTCCAGGAGCATTGGACATTATCCTGTCCCGATATTTTTTCCAGAATTTTTTTAAAAAAGACAGGAATTTGAAAAAACCAACTGCTCGATTTTCGAATAAGGGCATGTTTTGGAAAGCACACATCGTCACCTTTCCAACGATGTATGGTAGTACCTTGTAGAATTCTTAGATGTCCTCCAGGAGCATTGGACATTATCCTGTCCCGATTTTTTTTCGAGAATTTTTTTAAAAAAGACAGGAATTTGAAAAAACCAACTGCTCGATTTTCGAATAAGGGCATGTTTTGGAAAGCACACATCGTCACCTTTCCAACGATGTATGGTAGTACCTTGTAGAATTCTTAGATGTCCTCCAGGAGCATTGGCCATTATCCTGTCCAGATTTTTTTTCGAGAATTTTTTTAAAAAAGACAGGAATTTGAAAAAACCAACTGCTCGATTTTCGAATAAGGGCATGTTTTGGAAAGCACACATCGTCACCTTTCCAACGATGTATGGTAGTACCTTGTAGAATTCTTAGATGTCCTCCAGGAGCATTGGCCATTATCCTGTCCCGATTTTTCTTCGAGAATTTTTTTAAAAAAGACAGGAATTTGAAAAAACCAACTGCTCGATTTTCGAATAAGGACATGTTTTGGAAAGCACACATAGTCACCTTTTCAACGATGTATGGTAGTACCTTGTAGAATTCTTAGATGTCCTCCAGGAGCGTTGGCCATAATCCTGTCCAGATTTTTTTTCGAGAAATTCTTAAAAAAAGACAGGAATTTGAAAAAACCAACTGCTCGATTTTCGAATAAGGACATGTTTTGGAAAGCTCCTGTCGTGACCTTTCCAACGATGTATGGTAGTACCTTGTAGAATTCTTAGATGTCCTCCAGGACCATTGGTCATAATCCTGCCCAGAATATTTTTTTTATAAATTTTTCATTTTTCTCAGTACTACGGTAATAGATATTTTTAATTTGGTGTTTTTGATTCAAAGCATTGATATTTTACTCCAAATTTTGTTATGGTTTTACTTTTTTTTTACAAATATTTGCAAAAATTGATAAAAAGTAAGAAATTTAATTAATTTCTCTTGTTTTTTGGTTGTGTTAAGTATTTACAGAGCTCTGCTAACCCCTCAGTGGATCTCTGTTAATACTTCTGTTACTCTCTCTCGCACTCTGTTAACAAAGCGGTTTGTGTCTCTGCTAGTTAAATTCGGAATTTATCTTCACACACATCATCTTTGGATAGATATCCACCGCCCAGAAGCCTTAAGGTGGATCTACATGATGTAGAGCGTGAGGTTCAGCGCTACAGAGAACCTCTAGATCAAGAGGCATATCAAGCAGGTCTAGACAACATACATGCAAACACGGTAGCAGATGCGGTAAATGGCTACCAGGTGAATGGTCCTTGGAGAATGAGCGCCTTCCATTGCACCTGAAGGAATTGACCACCCCCGGCAAACCAGATTAGTTCTGGCTCAATTACGTTCTGGCAGATACAGCCGCCTCAACTGCTACAGAGCAAGGATTGATGGCAATGTCCCGATTGTAGCCAGGGACCGCACGATACACGTTACCTGTTTAACTGCCCAACCAGACCCACTCGACTCAGACCCAGATCCCTGTGGACGCAACCCATCTTAGTCGCAGAGTTCCTGGGCGTTGACACTTAACAAAATCAAGCAGACGAAAGATAGATAGACAAACTGCTACAACAACAACAACGATGATTGAAATTTTTTTAAAGGGTGATTTTTTTGAGGTTAGGATTTTCATGCATTAGTATTTGACAGATCACGTGGGATTTCAGACATGGTGTCAAAGAGAAAGATGCTCAGTATGCTTTGACATTTCATCATGAATAGACTTACTAACGAGCAACGCTTGCAAATCATTGAATTTTATTACCAAAATCAGTGTTCGGTTCGAAATGTGTTCAAATTTTGACAAATTTTGTTCAGCGATGAGGCTCATTTCTGGTTGAATGGCTACGTAAATAAGCAAAATTGCCGCATTTGGAGTGAAGAGCAACCAGAAGCCGTTCAAGAACTGCCCATGCATCCCGAAAAATGCACTGTTTGGTGTGGTTTGTACGCTGGTGAAATCATTGGACCGTATTTTTTCAAAGATCCTGTTGGACGCAACGTTACGGTGAATGAACACATTTCGAACCGAACACTGATTTTGGTAATAAAATTCAATGATTTGCAAGCGTTGCTCGTTAGTAAGTCTATTCATGATGAAATGTCAAAGCATACTGAGCATCTTTCTCTTTGACACCATGTCTGAAATCCCACGTGATCTGTCAAATACTAATGCATGAAAATCCTAACCTCAAAAAAATCAATTAAATAACCTCAATCAATTCAATTAAAAAATTAACTGATTCAATTATTTATTAAGTATCTTATTCAATTAAATAATAACGGCGTGGAACACTAGCTTTTTTTCTTTCGTCACTCGATTCGTTCGCCAATTTTATGAATTCGCCAATTGAACAGCTGTTTCTCTCTATAAAATCAGCTGTTTTCAATGAATTGACGAACGAATCGAGTAACAAAAAGAAAAAATGTTAGTGGTCCAGGCAGTAAGTATTTCCAATTAATTTTTAATGGAAGTATAGTACTTTTTTGGACCCACCAGCACTGTTGTATTGTTGTTGTTGAAGCCACATTTTCATGTGGTGGTGGCCATTCCCGTCTAGCTCTAACCAAGCTCGTATCGGTCCAAGGACCCGATTGCCGCGGGACCAAGGTGGCCATTGGTTATTTAAACGCGCCTTGTCATTTCGAGCATCATAGCCACTCAGTATTTGTGCAAGAGCCGGTGCCTTCCGCCCCTCACTGAGACTCTCCGCTTATTACCGCTGATTGTCCGCGACTGTCGATGCAGCTACTCCGTACGGAGTATTCTATTATCCACCACCTGTGCACGCGCCCGGTATCTCGCAGCTAAGCTTCTCATCACAGCAATGAACACCACACAGATCGGACCTCACAGATTGGCCGGCTCACAGCACCCCGCAGTGTTGGTGCTAGGGTGCTACTGTTGCGTATATTGCCGCACGGGAGTGGTCGGAGGTGTCATACACCGACGACGACGACGCCCACCCACTGCTAACCCACTGCTATGTTCGCACAGCACCTTGCAACATATTCATTTCGACTTTACTCCCGTAATGAAGTAAGGCCAGTGCAAGATCGGAAATTTACCGACTCCATGCACCAGTTACACCTCACCGACCAATGATGAAGGCGGTTCTGGCGAAACGAAAAGAACCAGGGCCCGGCTCGAATCAGAAGCGTGCGGAAAAGGCACTCCGGGATGTGCCTCTCCGATGACGAAAAAAGGACGAAGCCTTTCACTGAAGCCCTTGCCGATTGAAGACTCCATTGAGTCTATGCAGTGCGTACAACCGGCTGTCCCACTGCTGTCGCAATTATGCTGTTTATCGATTAGCTAAGTTCAACTTCCTAATTCGATTGAGTTATGTCCGTTTGTCTGTGTTCAAATCGCCTATTTTGTATTTATTTATTTCTAAGAGACATAGTATACAAAAGTTTTGTAAATGTTGCCTTTGTCAACATTTGCTTTTTCAAAGAGCTTTGAGATCACACGTTTTACGATAAATTTATTCCGTCTTGAAATAATTCATACAATCCGCTATTGTCCGGTTGCAGATGTGGGCTTCTCTATGTCTATTACAAATATCCGATTCTGTGTGCTTTGCGATTTTTATGAAGAATTGTTTATAGCACATATTTCCTACGGTGAAACGCGTTTTTGTAATTTTAACTTACTTTCCCAGTATGTCGTCCATATCACCACGTGATGGAGTCACACCTCGATATCTGCCCTTGCACGATAACGGCATTAGTTCATCAGCAGGATATGCATTATCCATATAAGCATGGTAGGCATGATAAAACATATCTCTGGATTCCTCTCTAAAACGTAGTAGAAAAAAATTAGTCAGACATATAGTAATGCTTTTCTATTCTGTAAGATTTGAAATACCTTAAAGCTTCACGTTCCTTGTTTGACATATTCTGGGTGGGAATTGAATCGCTGCTTGCCAGAACGGTAAAAAGGCACAAGGCCAATATTAGTGATAGCGAAAACGTCATATTTTTGGGTTTATTTAACGATGATATGTTAGTTGTTACTCCACTTGTTGTGTTTAGGAAGCATTGAGAAGTTCTCTTGATTTTTGGCATTTTGTTTGTTTGTTTTGGGGGAAATGTGATTTTTTGCACTTGTTTTTTTCTATCACCAGGAGTTGCAGTCTTCTTTGTTTAATATATATTCTAAGACTTCTGGTGTATTTCGTTAGATTATGGTTTTATTGACCTTCACTGTGCGAACCTGTTATTTCTCACCGTGTTTCGTTAACATCTCTCGGCCACTTTCAGTATGTTGCTTTGGCATAGGGTCTTAGCAAGTTTCTTCTTAAATTTACTCATTTTCTTATGTTTTACTACACTTGTAATTATAATGTTGTCGTCGATCCACTACCACTGTTTTTTAAAGAATAATTAATATACAATACAAAAAAAAACTTCTCAAAATAAGATCAAGGTGAATGTTAAGGCAAATTATAATTTATCGCACTGTGTACATCTACACATTATATCTCGCTAATTTTTTTCATTGTTGTAAACGTTGCAGTGTTTGAACACGTCAAATATTCGTTATTATTATCGAATAATTAAAACTATATTTTTATACACATACACTTCATGCAGCCCGTTTGCGGTCATGTTTTCGTTTTATGGCCAAAATCCCGATGTGTGCTTTATTTTCTTTTTATGAAATGTGTCAATTTTTAACTGGTTAATGTTTGGTCGGTGGGGAATGATAATATCAATTGCATAAAGATAATTTTGTTCTACAACAAAGTACTACAACTGCATTAATTTCCTAATATATTTGCAATATTAAGAGAATGACTGTTTTATCTTCTATTTATTTACACTTAAATGCTTAATTTTCACATTCCCAATTTATATTCTTTTTCACATAGGAGACGGCCCCCTTTTCTGAATGACAACTGACAACTCAGCGGCCAATGTTTTCAATATTTTACAACAAAAAAAACACCAAATTAAGACATATGTCAAGTGTGCAAATTTTTATGTGAACCTAAACAAAAACGCAAAATGATAGCCATCATGGGCAATTTATGTTTGAACATTATTAAGACAATTTTTGCAATTTTGTCAACTTGTATTCTAAAATTGCTATAGTACAAATGTTTTCTCAAATAAAAAAGTTGTACAGATCGTCTGGGACATGTGAAACTGACAATACCACCTTAATGGGTACTTTACATGGCACATCATGAATCGTAGTCATTGTAATAGTATTGGTGAAAATGATGTTGCATGCTTCACATCATGGCGAAACAATTAAAGGGGGTCTCATTTGTACAACAACCACAAATTATATGGTGCAATCCTCTATCTTGTTGTCAAGCTGATCGGCGTTTTGCCAACAAACACAAAGAAATTTTTATACGTGTGCAGAAAGTTTCCGTAGATGAGCAAAGAATATACGAGAAAGAAGATAACTACAAGAGAATGCAATGCAAAGAGAATGCAAATCTGTCATCTTAATACCGTCAAACCTGGCCGACTGTTTACAGCTGTTCGCGTGAGACCGCCTTATTAAATCCGCCTTGGCTTCACATGTACACGCAATTATCAGTCATGGCAGACAAATCAAAATCATTTTATTTTCTCGATGATTGGCGTATATCCATTACCGTTTAAGCCTAGTATTGACTACGACTTTTCACACGAACACGTACAAGTGGTACTGAGTTCTATGAGCAAAATAGTAGAAACATCAGGATAAATTTCGCACAATTTTGATTGCAAATGTAATTAAATGCTCACGAAATGAGCCGAATCAACTTTGCTTCAATACTGTTATATTTGTTCTGTGCTCTTGTTTGACTTTTGTGGTCTGACAAAGAAAAGGGTCATTCGGATTTCGCAAATATTTAATAAGCATCTTCGCTGTGAATGAAGTCAGTATTAGGCTTTACACAGAAATGTATAGTCAATACTTGACAGATATTGAAAAAATACGTTCTGTCCAAATCAAGGTTTATAACAAGAGAAGAAAACTATGGAATATTAAAAAAAAAAAACAAAGAAAAGAAATAATCGATGTACCGTTTTTGGTAAAAGTTCTGCACCGGTATTCACAAAACTTAAAACATCTTTATAGTAGATTTATTTGACAGTTCCAAAAGGAAATCTTTCAAATAAGCCCACATTAACACTACTATAAATTTTGTGAATATGGACACTAATCAACACGGAAATACAGTGAGTATTATCATGATGTGCCGCATCATCTGGCTATAAGGCTGTTGTTACTATTTTTTTGGGAAAAATTTCCGAAAAATCGTAATTTCCGTGGTTTGACCCGGTTACCACATATGATTTTTTTTTTTTTTGTTTGTTTGGCCAGAATGTTGCCATTTACATATAAAAAATATTATGGCACTAATAAATTTATTAGCTGCTTAAAGGTTGGTACAGGATTCACTGAATAAGGTTAAGCCAAGCGATCAGCCGATATACTTTTTTTTAAATATTTGGCAGTACTTGGCATTGAGGATGTCAACTTGTTCTCTTTTTACATTCATTCTTTGTTTACGTTTTCTCCTATATGATGACATTTTCAATCGTCAGATTTGACATCCTTAATGATGTTTATGGGGCCTATCCACTTTGTGTTTTGCATGTGACCTAACCTTCTATTAGTGAATCCTGAGGTTGGTACTATAATCGGTTTTCGTGATGAAACTCCATATAAAAAATTAGCGGAAAATATTGACTAAAAGTGTTCGTTTCGCTATAACTTGTTTTTTCATCTAGTGAAAATTTACATTTCACGACGCCCAAGAAGAGCACAATCACAGTTGCTGCGCAACAAGTCGTTTTCCTATGTAAAATAAATCGATCGCCTAACTTCTGATTGTAACTAAGTGTTTGTTAGTGTTAGTGATCTTTCTCACATGTACTTACTTGGGATGGAAAAAATTTTGTTTGTGGATGCATAAATAAAAAACTATTAGTATATAAATATAAAAATTGTAATAAACAGCTGAGTACAAGCTGAGTTTTTCTCGCAAACGAGTTTTGGTTGAGTGTGTGCATGATAGTTAAGAACCATAGCACACACAATCATCAAAAAATGGTGCAAATTAGTAATATACCCAAAATCAGAGCACTCAATATTTTGTTGCTGGATAATTGCCGCTACCTGTTAACGAATATATTATGTGATCTATATTCCTTGCTTTAAGCAGTTAAAGGCGACTTCGACAAACGAATTCGATTAATCGATTAGTCGTAAGTCGACTTTTAGATTCCTAAATGTCTATGCTGTAAACATACATTTTTGTCAAAAGCGGGCCTTTTCAAAAATACTAAATAAATAAACAATGGTAATTCACCCATAACATAAATTAAAAATAAATTACATTGAAATATATTTTATTTCGCATTGCATAAAATGAAATAAATAAAAAAAAATAAAAATATATTTTATCGTGTTTTTTGCTTTTAGCGTCGAAGTTTAGCACCTAGCCAAAAACAGTCTTCTAAAAGCAATTTAAATTTCATCACACCATTTATAAATAAGCGCAAGCGAACATGTGAACAGCAAAAAGTACAAATCCAGCGATTCCCCCTATCACAGAGGCAAACGCAGTTAATATCACTTCCACCCACACAATATGAACAGTTAATCGCCAAAGTTCTTTCACAGCCATTCAAGGTACCCATAGCGGACTATGTGCCAGAATATAACAGCAATCGTAGTTTGGGCTTAAGAAGAACATCTGTAAGAAAAGCTTTACATGATCCTTATGCTTGCAATGCATTGGTCCTATATACACCTCCTAACTACACAGAGCATGAACGTGCAACCATGGATCCTACCAAGATTTTGGTTCATGTTGTAGTCGATCCAATATTGAGTAACATTTTGCGACCTCATCAGCGAGAGGGGGTAACTTTTATGTACGAATGTGTTGAAGGCAAAAAAGGGCCATTTAATGGATGCATTATGGCCGACGAAATGGGTTTAGGCAAGACATTGCAATGCGTTACCTTGACTTGGACATTGTTGCGTCAAAGTCCAGAATGTAAACCAGCCATATCGAAAGTAATCATTGTTTGCCCCTCCTCACTGGTTAAAAACTGGGAGAAAGAATTTCATAAGTGGCTGCACGGCCGGCTACATTGCCTGCCTATGGAGGGCGGTTCCAAAGAAGACAATATACGAGCGTTAGAGCAGTTTGCCTACAACACCAGCCAACGATGTGGCACACCGGTCTTGGTGATAAGTTATGAATCATTTCGTATATATGCTGATATATTGTGTCGAAATGAAATTGGTATGGTTATATGCGATGAAGGCCACCGTCTTAAAAACAGTGACAACTTGACTTATCAAGCCCTAATGGGTCTCAAGACAAAGCGGCGTGTTCTGCTCTCTGGTACGCCCATACAAAATGATCTCACAGAGTATTTTAGTTTGGTAAATTTTGTTAATCCTGAAATGTTGGGAACAGCCTCGATATTTAAGCGCAATTTTGAAAATGCGATTTTGCGGGGACAAAACGCCGATTCAAGTGATAAGGAACGACAAAGGGCTGTAGAAAAAACTCAAGAATTGATTGGCATAGTGAACCAATGTATAATTAGACGCACTAATCAAATACTGACAAAGTATTTGCCAATCAAATTCGAGATGGTGATATGCGCCAAAATGACTCCCCTCCAAGTAGCTTTGTATTGCAATTTTCTTAAGTCTGATAAGGTGAAGCAAAACTTGCAAGGTAGGTAGTTTTTCTGAAAAAAAAGAGTTCAGTGATGTTACAATTTGACTACTCTTCTCTCTTGGCAGACTGCAATGAACGAACTCCCTCCCTGACTGCATTGGCAGATATAACCAACTTGAAAAAATTATGTAGTCATCCCGATTTGATATACGATAAAGTTCTGGCTCGTGAAAATGGCTTCGAAAATGCTCATACCATATTTCCCGCCAATCATAGCACAAAGTAAGCAACAGAAGTTGGAACTTATAACATAAAGTACTTAAAATCCATTGTATTTCAGGGAATTAAATCCAGAACTAAGCGGTAAACTTATGTTGTTGGATATTATGCTTGCTACAATTCGAACTAACAGTGATGACAAAGTTGTACTAATTTCAAACTATACACAGACTTTGGATTTGTTTGAACAATTGGCTAGAAAGAGGTAATTTACTAAATATCCCCCAATAAATTAAATAAATTAATTTTTGAAAAAAATTGTTTCAGGAAATACCCATTTGTTCGTTTAGATGGCACCATGACCATTAAAAAACGGAGTAAAGTTGTTGACCGTTTTAATGATCCCAGCACCGATTGTTTTCTGTTTATGCTCAGCTCTAAGGCTGGTGGTTGCGGTTTAAATTTAATTGGCGCGAATCGTTTGTTTATGTTTGATCCTGATTGGAATCCAGCAAACGATGAGCAAGCAATGGCTCGCATTTGGAGAGATGGGCAAAAGAAACCTTGCTTCATATACAGATTAGTGGCGGTATGTACAAGAGACTGTACAAGTTGTTTTCTAAATTCAAATTTACTTATTTGGAGGTTGATATATACATGGAGTTTATGGCTCTTGAAAGGTTGTGAAAAATTTCTTTTAATTTGAGTACCATGTTGAACATGGGGTTGAGGCCCCGAGGAAATATAGGGAACCCCAGAATAAAACTATTTATTAAGTCATTATTTTTCAATCAAGACATATTAATGAAATATAATGTTATGTGTGCTTTTTGTTACCTACTTGTTTTAGACTGGTTCAATCGAAGAAAAAATTCTGCAGCGACAAACACACAAAAAGTCTTTATCGAGCACCATTATCGATAATAACGAATGCGACGAAAAACATTTTACGAGAGACGATTTGAAGGATCTTTTTAGTTATGATCCCAATATAATATCTGATACTCACAACAAGTAATACATTCATAGGTTTTCATTAACAATATTCTTTTAAAACTACATTTTCTTTTTTAGGCTAAAATGTAAACGTTGTGTCAATAATATCCAAACTGAGCCACCTGCTGAAAATACAGATTGCACTTCACATCTATCACAGTGGTATCATTGTTCCAATAATCGAGGACTACCAGATAGTCATTTAGCCGAAGCTTGGCGTACCGGCAAATGTATATCTTTTGTCTTTCATCATCGTTCGCAGGGCGAAGTGAAAAAAAGCGAAGACGAATCGTCGGAGTCATGTAAGAGAAAAGACGAATCATTGGATCCGGAAAAAAGCAAAACATATAAATCTTCGAAACGTATTACATCTGACGATGAAGATAGCTACTCTGAACGTGATGATAGCAAAGATAGTGATTTTGAATAAAGGAAATTGTCTATACAAAACGCATGCAGGTACATATCTTTTTTTTTGTGATCACCGCATTTATTTTCTCGCGAATAAAAGAATAATTGATTTAAACGTTACGCTGCCATTGGCAATATAGGTATTTTTTAAGTTGTGTACATATTTACCCATGAACATTCCGTTAAAGAACAGGGGCAAACTTCTCACAGATCAATGAGGGCTGTCGGATTCAAGATTAAGCTCAATGATAAGGGGCCTCCTTTTTATAGCCGAGACCGAACGGTGTGCCGTAGTGCGACATCTCTTTGGGGAGTTTTTACATGGCGAAGTACTTTACAAATGTCGCCAAATTAGGAATTAGGAGGAGATAACCAACGATGAAAAAAATTTTCTGATGTTCACGCCAGGATTCTATGGACATGCTAATCTCTGCGCTAAGGTGGCCCAAACTAATTTGTGAAAAATGTACCATAGCAACACTAAAAGTAAAAGGATGACATAGCTATCCAGAACTTTGTTGCAAAAATACCCGTTATTTTCATAAAGAAGTCTATACAAATAGGAAAAACAATCAAATATGAGAGAGCTCGCAATCTTAGTTGACTTCCAAACTGTGTCTATGCATAGTTTGTATACAGTACTACCGAGGTGTTTAGATTTCGTACACTTGCAAAGTAACAAAACAAACAATCCCATGGCACCCAACCCGGCTCGGTATACCAGTGTGCCCCACACAGGCTGGAACTTTGAGGTCCGATCTGTGTGATGTTCTTTGCTGTCACGAGAAACTTAGCTTTGAGATATCCACAGGTTGCGGATAGTGGAATGCTCCATACGGAGTAGCTGCAACGGCGGTCGCGGAAAATCAGGTAGCACCGGCTCTTGCACAAATACTAAGTGCCTATGATGCTCCTCGATATGACAAGGAGAGTTGTTGGCGCCTTTAAATAACCAATGACCACTCTGTTCTAGCGGTGATTGGTCCTTTGGACCGGAACGAGCTTGCTCACCTACAAGTTACAACAACAACAACAACCCAACCGGTTGTACGTACCGGATGGACCCGATGGAGTCCTTCATCGGCAAGTGCTTCAACCTCAGTGTACGCTTTTGGTCCGTGCTAGGATTGAAGAAAACCCCGGACCCTGGTTCCGTTCGGTTTGCCAGATCCGCCTCCACTATTGGTGGGTGTCGGCGAGGTGTCATCGGTCCATGGAGTGGGTGCATTTCCGATCCTGCTTTGGCCAGAACCGCCTCCATCATTGGTCGGTGAGGTGTAACCCGTGCATGGAGTGGATGCATTTCTGATATTGCTCTGGCCTTACGTCACTATGGGAGTATAGTCGCACCGACTATGTTGCAAGGTGTTGTGCAGTAGTGGGCAGCAGTGAGTCACAAGAGTTTTTGTTGTTGCTTTTGTTGCAGTGTGTTATACACTGAGGCGGCAGGCCGTGATGATGAAGGACTTCATCGGGCCAATCCGGTACGTAAAACCCGGCTGCCATGGGATTGAATTCTCGTTGTTGCCTTCGTCGTTGCACTATATGACTCCTTCAAATTCTCCCGTGCGGCAATATACGCAAGAGCAGTGCCGGGAAGTGTATCTCTCTTGCAATTCAATTGCAATAGTCTCTGAGGCAAGATCATTTCGTCGATCTCGTTGAGTAGTTTGGTTGTAGCTGGTCACAAGCGTCGTAGTCGTCGCAATCGAGGTCCTCGTCCCGTGAGGCAAATATACGCAACAGCAGCACCCAAGCACTAATATTGTCGGCCCAGTGCCGGGAAGTGTATCTTTCTTGCAATTTAATTGCACTAGATCGACGAAATAGTAGATTTTATGAGTCGGAAGGTAATATTGGATGCAGCGATTCAGGAGACAACACCTGTAGCCTGCACAGTTGTCACGGACACAATTTTCTAGGTAAGGATCGCTTTAAGAATGGGGTATTGGCGTGACACCATTCCGTGCAGTATAGGCCCATCTCGCCTGAGCCTGGCGATATTGACCCCTATATCCAAGGTATGGGGATAACAGTCAAGTCCGGTAATGCCAAGAGAGAGCTATACAACGTGTACACGCCGGTTGGTAGCTGTGATCGAGTTAATGGCAAAGTTTACATGCCCGACATTAGTGGCCTACAGTATGGCCATTATCGCCTGGTTCTAGGGGGCTCTATTGCGCATCACGTTCCATGGTATTTCCCCTAGGTAACGACCAGCGGGGCATAGCTACGGCAGAGCAGATTGAAGGCTCTATGTTCTGAGTGAGGTTCCCCACATTAGGATTACGAGGAGGTGAGCTCTTGATGCCCTAGAAGCATCAATGTAGAGATAGGTTTATATGAGAGCTAAATCATGTTATGGATCGATTCAGGTCATACTTGGCTTGGATATTGGAGGTAATAGTGCAATTGCCGTGCAAAATTTTGCGTGGATGCTGGCGATAATGAGAGAGGTCAGTATTAAAAATTGTATGATAATTGCGCCCGGAAAGAGCTAAAAAAAATCCACTTAAAGGAGGTTAATTCAATGCCCACCACTAAGAGTAAGTGCGGCATAGATCATATAGGCTTCAACTTTTGTGACAAAATAAAGTAACACTTATAGTGTTGCCACTCAAGAAAATTATTTCCTAAAAAATTGAACAAAAATCGTACTAAAACCTATCAAATGTTCCGCAAGCCAAAAATGGGGTGTACGTTTTTATACCCACCACCGAGAGTTGGCCATTCCATGGCAACACATTAAATTATACATTTTCAACGCTACAAAGTACTAGATCGTCGTTATTCGTATAAGTTCTAGACATTTCCGTAGATTTGTTTGTTGAAATTTTGATATAACACCCTTTATACCGATCTCCCGATAAGAAATCTTGAGTTCATAAAGTCGTATTTTTGCCCCGATTTCTATGAACAACCGTGCCGAGTTTGGACAAAGCGACTTACCGATTTAAGTGTTTGAGACCAGAAATGCGTTTTTACTTCCCATTTTTGCTGTAATGATGCATGTACTCCTCAGCATTTGCGTATAGACCAGATTTGGCCATCGTTATATGCAGCTGCCACATGTTTTCCGATTAAAGGCGTTGAACGCACAAAAGCCGCATTCCTTATCTAGAATTTATGAAGTTTGTAAGAGATCTCTTGAAACTCGTACCAGCAGTTACGGTCAATATCAGAACTTACGCCCTTTTTCTTGAAATTTGAAGCAATGAGACCCTTTGCAACTTCTTGGTCTCTCGCTTGGCTAAATTCTGCACTCTTAAAGAGAAAACAGAAACGACAGGAAGTGAATTAAGTTTGAGTCATTTTCAGTAATTAACTTAGTATTTATTTGCTGGGAAAACCTACCAAAAATTGATTTCAGCCTACCAACCTACAAAGAGAATAAAAACCTACCAATTTTGGTAGGAACCTACCAAAAACGGCAACACTGAACACTTCTCTAATAAATTTTATAAAAAATTAAACACAAACAAAAAATTAAAAATTAATTAAACACTAAACAAACTTTAACATTTATTACAAAGTTACTCCCCCTTTGTTATTTATGACTTCTCTCAATCTTTTCGGCATACTTAAAGTAAGGTTATTCAAACTATTTGTTGGAATTGCCCTCCATTCACTTTGCATTTTTTCCCAAAATGTTTGAAGATTTGATCTGGATTCTATCGGGATTTTATCATCTAGGATAGCCCAAATATGCTCTATGGGGTTTAGATCAGGGCTTTGAGGAGGCCATTCTAATTTGTCAACGTTATTTTCTTCAAAATATTTTTTAGCGACCTTACTTGTGTGAACGAAAGAGTTTAAAAATTTCAAATGTTTATGGAAATAATTGAGAGCCTCCAACAAATAACGGGACAATAAACAACAGTAAATAATACACGGAGATAGAAGAAGCCTTAAAATGGATCTAAATGATCTAAAGCGAGAGGTTCAGCGCTACAAGAAAGAACCTCTAGATCGAGCGGGTCTAGACAACATTCATGCAGACACGGCAGTAGATGTGGTGAATGTGGTTCTTGGAGAACGACCGCCTGCCATTGCACATGAAGAAAGTGACCACGCCCTGCAAAACAGTGTAGTTCTGGCTCAATTACGACCCGGCAAATGCAGGAGACTCAACTCCTACAGAGCAAGAATTGATGCCTCCGCACTGGATAGCTGGGAGCCCCCACAGGCTGGAACATTGATCTATAATTTGTGTGATGTTCATTGCTGTCACGAAAAGCTTAGCTGCGAGCTACCGGGCGCGCCTACAGGTTGCCGATAGTGAAATGATCCATACGCAGTAGCTGCAACGGCAGTCGCGGACAATCAGCGGTATCGAGCGTAGAGTCTCAGTGAGAAGCAGAGATCTGCAGCGGTCGAAAGCAACTCATGCCACAACGCCTTATTTTTGGAATTACTCAAACTGAATATTTCTGTTTTGAAACATCGCCGCTTCAATAAAAACACAAACACATGACGTTTAAGGTGGTGGGGTTTTTTTATGTTACCGCATGTTGCTTGTGAGTGGCGTTGATTTTGCTTTTTTGCCTTTTTGGATGTCGAGTACATGATTCTTAGTGCGAGTTAAAAAAATGATGAAACAACCAAACCAACGCTAAATTGTCATAAAATCTTATGTTGCATGTACTCGTAGAGGGTAAGCCGAAAGTTGTCATAAAAATCTTAGTTTTCATGAACTCATAAACGGATAAACCGATTTTCTTAAATATTTTGCAGATATAGAATGATACCACGGTAAAAAAATGGTAATAAATTTTTTGTAATTATGCCCTTTTAAATTGCCACTGGGTAAAGCGATTCAAGCGAGCTTTTCGGATGGATCGATTTTCTAACCCAAAAAAAATTATTCAAAATTAATATGTGGTCATGTATTTGAAAGGCCGGCCAACTCACATATTATCCTAACCTAAATAAAAGTATTTATAACCGTTTTTTAACCGATTTCCCTAAAATTTAGCAAAATTAGTTGTATTATGCTCTTTGACATTCGTAACGAGTATGGTCAAAACATCTTTCGAAGTAGTGTTACCGTTGTGCGACTAATGTCGGAATTTCCATTTTTTAGAGTCAAAGACATTTAGTTTAACCTTTTAAAACTGACAACTTTTCTGTGATACTTTCTGCAAAAGTGCGACTTAGAAATTCTTACAAGACCCTGTCTACTATGTTTTGAGAAAAAGTTTTTTTTTACAATTCTCAACGGTAACCCTGTTTTAAACTATCAACAAAACAACCAAGATAACAATTTTCCATCCCTGACCGTTTCTAAAGCAACACTGCAGCTTCATCACCATTGCGAAACAATTAAAGGTGATCTCATTTGTACAACAACCACAAATCATATGTTGCAATCCGCTATCTTGCCATCAAGCTGATCGTCGTTTTGCCAACACACGCAAACAAATTTATGTGCGTGTGTGTATACGTGTGCGTGCATGAGCGAAAGAAGATAACAACAAAGAGAATGCAAACAAAAATCTGTCATTTTAATACCGTCAAACCTGGCCTGCTGTTAAAAGCTGTTCGCGTGAGACCACTTTTTTAAATCCGCCTTGCATCATCACTATGATTTGATTGAATGTTTATACTTTTTTGTGCCATTTCAGGTGTTAGTTGTCTCTTTTTTACTTTCGTTCTTTTATACATAACAACGCCTTCTCTATTCTTAAATCTTTAACACCAAGTTTCTAGGTGTCTCCCATCACTTGATCTTTCCATCGGGCTTTTGGTCTTCCCGGTTTGCGTGTACCACCGTGTTTGCCTTCAAAAGACTTCTTTGCTAGAGCTTCTTCATCCATTCTGACAACATGACCTAGCCAACGCAGCCGTTGTATTTTGATGCGTGTAACTATGCTATCGTCGTCATACAGCTCGTGGTTCCTACGTCGCCTATATTCTCCATTAACTCAAACTGGTCCATATATTTTACGAGGAATCTTTCTCTGAAATACTCCAAGCACTGCCTCATCTGCATTCACAAGTACCCATGCCTCAGAACCATATAACAACACGGGTAGTATCAGTGTCTTGTACGAGGGCGGTTCGGAAACTTCTTAGCCTAGCACAAAAAGCGCAGTATAAACAGAAAAAAGTTGAGTGTTTTGGAAACTTCCATCTCTGCTATGAACACATGTTAAATTTTGTTTCGATCTGGCAACTCCTTCATATAGAAACATGTGTTCACAAAAGATGCATCTGCGATTTTTTACAATGGAAAAATTTGAAATGCGTGGTATCATTAAATATTTACATAAAAAAGGTTTATCTGGACAAGAAATTCATAATGATATGGTGAATGTGTTTGATGAAAGTGCTCCTTCAAATGCAACAGTAAAAAATTAGGTTGCTGAATTTAAACGTGGTCGTACAAGCATTAAAGATGAACCACGTAGTGGACGTCCAAAAACAGCAACAACAACAGAAATTGTAGCCAAAGTGCATGCTATGGTATTTAATGATCGACGAATAAAAGTGTGTGAAATAGCTAATCTCAAATGATCGAGCCCATTTAATTTTGCAGGAAGAACTACAGATGAAAAAGCTTTCTGCAAGATTGGTGCCGCATTTGTTAATAGTCGACCAGAATCGCATAAGAATGAACATTTCTCAAGCTTGTTTGGATCGTTTTAAGCGAAATAAAATGGATTTTAAGCGTCGTTTCATAACTGTTGATGAGACATGGATCTACCAGTAAACCACTTTCCGAACCGACCTCGTTAGTGTAAACTTCGTCTCATGACATAATTACCAGGTAGTGTACCGTAAACAGATGAGTACAATTTTTTCTCGCGAACTGCACTATCTGTCAACGAGTTTTGGTTGTGTGTGTGTGTATTATAGTTGAGAACTATACACACAAACAACGAAAAAAGCGCGAACTGGTAACATACTCAAAATCAAAGTTGCACTTATCTCTGATTTTGACAGATAGTGCCACTACCTATAAATGAACATATCTTGCTTCGTCTGTCGAGAGGCAGAATAGAAATCAGGGATGGTATTGTCTAATCTCAATCGATAGCTGTTTAAACTGCTACACCATCCAGACCTCTATTCCAAGATTGCGAACAAATCTTTGAGGTTCCCATCTTTTTCGCAGCGTTGTGCTCCATGGTTTGCAAACACCATGTGTCCAATTCTTAGTAATTCGTTATCTTACATGAATTATTAGATTAATTACATTTTTTGTAGGACTCCCTTAGATCTCAAAGCAGTTCATAATGCATAAAGTCTAAGCATGACAACGGGTTTTCTTAACTTTAACACCTATCAGTTAACGGAAATTCATTACACAAACATATTTCATAACAGTTTTTTTATTAATTGCAGTTTAAGTATGTTATAATTGCTTTTAGTTGGTTGATTTAATGCTAGTTTATTAAAACTCCTCGATTAACAATATCCCTATATATATGCATGTAAATGTAATCGTATCTATATACATTTGTTTAAAGCTGTTGATTCAAATACAACTGTCGTAATTTTATTTTTGTATTTCCCACAGCCTCTCTCAAACATAATTCGAAATTTGGTTTTTACAACGGAAATTTTTTGTCTAAATTATAACAATATTCTCCTTTTGGCAGTTGAAACAAATCAAGCATAGTGAGTGCATTACTGAGTTATAGATTAATATATATATATAGTTTGTAGATAATAGAATACATGGTATTTTTGTATTTCATAGGAAGAGAAAGTTGTAAGAGGATAAAACCTATGTTGTAAGAATAAAATTGTATCTAAATTTTATTTAGTTTTTGGTTTAATCTTTAATAAATTCTACGAATAATATTTAAAAGTTACATTATAAAAACAAGCAACAAACTTTACAAAGACACAGGTTTAAAATGCAATACTTCTGAATGAAATTAAAAAAAAATATATATGATGGTGGATGGATGAGCATGTAATAAAAAAAAAGTAATTTAAAATAGGGTAGTTAGAAGCCCGGGACATTTATACATCTTGAATTTCATTCCAAACGTTACTCTTTTCTGGGGGTTTTTCCAAAGGTGGCACAATATTTTGACATTCGTTGAGAAACGTTTTAAGGCCTTGGTAGTAACTGAAATAAAAAAAATAAAACTTAATTCTTAAAAATTAAAATTATTACAATTACAGAGTGCAACAGTTAATTTTGGTGTGGAAAATTCCGAGATAAGGCAAATGGTATTAAGTCAGTAGAGCAAAATCCCTTAAGTGTTTGGGGTTATAAGGTCAATCAGTACAAGAATTACCTTCGTTTACATTAAATTGTAGTCCTTTCCCGATCTCTCGATTTAAGACATAAGACATAAGAGACAGCCCAATTCTGAAAACCCTCTGGGTGTTTATTTCCAGAGAATTAGCTTCTCCCTCGAATAAAATTCTCCTATTCTGATTGAATGGCAAGAAAATTGGGAGAGGGAATTCTGAATTTTCGAAAACAGCTGTTTTGCTTCAGCTGTTTCAAGGAACTATTTTTCTTTAATTGACTATTCCCTTGCTGGTGATCCCGCCGCTATTACTAGTGCAAATGCAAATTTTGCCCATGAAACTTCTCACATTTCAACGAATGCAGTCCGATTCAAGTTTAAGCTCAATGATAAGGGGCCTGCTTTTTACAGCCGAGTCCGAACGGCGTGCCGCAGTGCGACACTTCTTTGGAGAGAAGTTTTACATGGCAAAATTTTTTTCTGATGGTCTCGCCATGATTCGAACCCAGGCGTTCAGTGTCATAGGCGGACATGCTAACCTCTGCGCTACGCTATTACTAGTAGCAACTAATTTAACTTTGCTGCACTAAAATCAAACCATGCTTTTATGCTGGTGCCATATCTATTACCTCATGATATACCTTAATATAGGCATTTTCGCGATTACGAGTCTGTTAACATTGAAAGATTATTTACCGACTTGTCTTATGAGGACTTTGGGTCAATTTACGAAACTAACGACACCGATTCGCAACTGCAACTTTCCAATAATATTATACATAGGTTGTTTCTTGAACATGTTCTAAAAGAACAAATTTGATTATATATGATAGATCGGTGTAATCGGTGATTACAAACCGAGATTCAGCTTACAAGGCCTATATATAAACCGACTAGCTGGAAAGGATCCGCGCCGCTGTGCCTTCTTTCATTCTCATATTTTTTCTGAGCCCTATACTGGGACGGTCAGGAAAAAGTCCTGTTTGGGGGTACTGGTACGGCCTTTCAGATATTTCGCCCCAATGTGGATATCATATTGGTGCTCTACTCCCAAATTTCTTTCCATTGAGCCTTATATTGCTATGGTCGGAAAAAATGTCTGGAAATACTTGGCTTTAAAACAGATATCAGATTTGAGCCCCCTTTATGCCATAATCCACCAATATGTCTAGTTTAAGCGGTATGTGGGGTGGGGCGGCCATCCACTAACTTAGCCCTGAAAAAATATCAGCATCGTGCTCTTATGTAAAATTCCTTTTATTTGAGGCGCAATTGCAATTGGTTTAGGGGGAGTTTTTGGGTTGAGATTACCCCCAAACACTTGGCCTCAAAATTCGATACTAAATTTGTATTCTACCATCAAATACCTTATTGCCATAGTAGGCACACATGGCCGGTTTGAAGGGAGTTGAGGGGACGGGTAGCATAGGGGGAGGGGGACACATCCTTTCATTTGAGTACAATATATTCTCGGTTGTCCTACATGACAGTTTGGTGTTGCTTTTATTGGGATGAGAGGGTCACTCCCCCCCACGCTAAGACCCAAAAGACAATTTATTTTAGTCCTTTATGGTTGTTATATACATTTCCTGCTGAAAGGCAGGACGGCTGGACGTGACCCAGATTCTTGAATACTTATATCAACATTAGATTAGAACTTGACTGTCGTAGACCCCTCTTTTAAATCACATATTATCCCGCTCGAACTACACGTCGCATTGAAGGGTATTTAGTGGGTCGGCCGATCCCAGACTCTATCCCAAATATGTATACCAGATTCGTAGTCAACTCCCAAAGACCTTTCACATGCCTGTTTAAGGGTTTTTGGGGTTGAGGAGGTCCCGTAGACACCTTGGACTAAGTTCTTATTACAGATGTTTACTCAACTTCCAAACACCTTTCATTTGATATCCATATTGTCCGAATTGGTAAATATGGCCTGTTGAGGCATTTTGGGAGGTGGGGAGGCCCCTTAGACACCAAGGAATAAATTTTGTATGTCAGATTTGTACTCTACTTTTAAATTTTTATTTATTGCCAAAAGCGTCGAAAGAGCCCTGTTGGAGGGTGGGGGACCCCCCGAACACTTTGGGCGAAATTTGTTTGCCAAGTTCGTACTCTACTCTTAAATACCTTTCATTTGATACCCATATTGTCCCAATCGGTAAACATGGCCGTCCGGTGGGTTTTGGGATGGGGCGTCCCCCCAGGTTATTCAACCTAAAAATTGTATACCTACTTCGTGTTTTTAGGGTACCATAAGGTGGCATACAAAATTTCGCTTAAATCGGTGTACGCATCTCCGAAATCTGGCTTTTTTGAAAATTGAGGTACGGCGGAGGGTCCGCCCTCCCTCTTGGATATCAAAAAAATTGGTACCTTATTTTCACCGGGGGTAAAAACTCTGCCATCTGTGAAAATTTCATGAAAATCGGTCCAGCCATTTTTGAGTCTATACGGAACAGACAAACAAACTCACAAACAAACAAAACGCAACAATTTAATTTTTATATAATAGATAATTTTCACAACAAATATTTACGATCGTGGATTACAATTTGAAAAGCTCTTGGAGTAGTCGAAATAGCCCAAAATATCACAACCAGGTTATGAATGGAAGCATAATAGCGGGGCATGGCCCATGAATGTTTTCGCTTTTATTTCATTTCTATCGTTTTTGCTGACACATCCGAACGCCTGGGTTCAAATCCCGGCTCGAACATCAAGAAAAATGATCAGGGGTGGTTTTCCCCATCACCAATATCACTGTCATACATCTTCAGTTTGGTCTATAATTTAACCATGAATTGTCTTCAATTTTATTATCAAAATGCGTGCTCTGTTAAAAAAGTTCATCGAGAGCTTCTTCCATTGATCGACAAGCTTATTTTTGGCTCAATGGGTACTTAAATAAGCAGAAAAAGTCACAGTTTGGGGCGGTTTATGGGCTGGTGGCATCATTGGACGGTACTTCTTCAAAGATGATGCGAATCGTTACGTAATTGTGAAATGCAAGAGCTTGACTTGCATCACATGTGGTTTCAACAAAACGGTGCCACATGCCACACAGCAAGCGTAAAAATGGACTTATTGGGAGGCGAGTCCGGTGAACATTTTATTTTACGTTCAGGACCGGTCAATTGGCCGCCTAGATCGTGCGATTTAACGCCTTTAGACAGTTTTTTGTGGGACTATGTTAAAGCTCATGTCTATACATGACATAATTACCAGTTAGCGTACCGTAAACAGCTGAGTACAATTTTTTCTCGCGAAGTGCACCATCTGTCAACGAGTTTTGGTTGTATGTGCGCAATATAGTTAAGAACCATACACACAACGAAAAGTGGCGCGAACTAGTAATACACACAAAATCAGAGTTGCACTAATCACTGATTTTGACAGGTAGTGTACTCAAAAATTTGTTGTTGGGCAACTGACACTACCCGTAAATGAATATATTGCCCAAAAAGTAATTGCGAATTTTTCATATAGTCGGCGTTGACAAATTTTTTCACAGCTTGTGACTCTGTAATTGCATTCTTTCTTCTGTCAGTTATCTGATGTTACTTTTAGCTTGCTTAAGAACAAAAAAAATTTAAAAAAAAGTATATTTGATTAAAGTTCATTCTAAGTTTTATTAAAAATGCATTTACTTTCTTTTAAAAAATCCGCAATTACTTTTTGGGCAACCCAATATCTTGTGTCTATACATGACATAATTACCAGGTAGTGTACCGTAAACAGCTGAGTACAAATTTTTCTCCCGAAGTGCACCATCTGTCAACGAGTTTTGGTTGTGTGTATTATATTTAAGAACCATGACACACACAAACAACGAAAAATGGAGCGAACTAGTAACATATACAAAACCAGAGTTGCACTAATTACTGATATTGACAGATAGTGTACTCAATATTTTGTTATTGGACAACTGCCACTATCTGTACATGAATATATCTTGTGTCTATACATGACATAATTACCAGGTAGTGTGCCGAAAACAGCTGAGCACAATTTTTTCTAGCGAAGTGCACTATATTTCAACGAGTTTTGGTTGTGTGTGTATTATAGTTAAGAACTATAACATACACAAACAACGAAAAATGGCGCGAACTAGTAACATACACAAAATCAGAGTTGTACTAAATGAATATATCTTGTTTCTATACAGACAATCTCGATTCAATTGACGCATTTGAAGACAACATTGAAGCATTTATTCGTGAGATACCAGCCGAAATGTTGGAAGTAGTATGCCAAAATTGGATTAAGCGGATGGACCATTTGAGGCGCAGTCACGGTCAACATTTGCATTAAAAAATCTTCAACCATTAAATTATATGGACCGTACTATCGAGTCCAATAATGATTTCATGCATTTTTCTGAATTATGTTTTTTTTTTTTTATTTTAAACTTTCCTATAGCTCATAAAATGACTCGTTTGTTATTACATACTGTTATATGCGTTATATATTTAATCGTAGATATATTTAATCGTAATAAAGAAAAAGCGGAGTATGGTCTAAATAAGCCTATAACTATATATATATAGCTCCCATATAACCCAATCTCCCAATTTAACTGCTTGAGCCTCCAGAGGGCGCAATTATTACCATATTTGTCTGCACGGCTTCTCACTGAGACTCTACGCTCGATGTCGCTCATTGTTCGCGACTGCCGTTGCAGCCACTCTATATGGAGCATTCCACTACCCGCGACTTGTGGATGCGCCCGGTAGCTCGCAGCTTAGCATTTCGCGACAGCTATGAACACCACACAGATTGGACTCCAATGCACCAGCCTGCGTGGTGCTCACAGCTGTCTCGTGTCTCAACAACTACCACAAGAATGGTCCAAATCGGTCTATAAGGTGATATAGATATTAATCCCCCCATGCCATTTTTTCATAAGCCTATACAACAAAAAAATTTGTTTCTTTATATTTTATGACCATTTAGCAAAGAACGATGGATTTAATGATTTCAGCATAAAATCGCAACTGTTGTCAAAAGAAATAGGCTTATTGCCATAAATTTATTTTTTATACCACCACCATAGGATGGGGGTATATTAATCTAGTCATTCCGTTTGTTCACCGAGAAATATTCATCTAAGACCCCATAAAGTGTATATATTCTTGATTATCTCAACGTTCTGAGTCGATCTAGGCATGTCCGTCCGTCTGTCAAAATCACCATAGAAGTCGAACGCGTAAGCTAGCCGCTTGAAATGTTGAACAGATACTTAATATCGATGTAGGTCGTTGGGGATTGCGAATGAGCCATGTGGGTTCAGATTTAGATGTAGCTCCCATATAAACCGATCTCCCGATTTGACTTCTTGAGCCCCTGGAAGTCGCAATTTTGACCGATTTGGCTGACATTTTGCATGTAGTGTTCTGTCATGACTTTTAAAAACTGTCCAAAGTACGGCCCGAATTGTTCTACAACCTGATATAACTCCCATATAAACCGATCTCCCGATTTGACTTCGTTAGCCCCTAGAAGAAGCAATTTTTGTCCGATTTGGCTGAAATTTTGCATGTAGTGTACTGGTATGATTTCCAACAACTTTGCCAAGTACGGTCCAAATCGGTCTATAACCTGATATAGCTCCCATATAAACCGATCGCCCGATTTGACTTCTTGAGCACCTGGAAGCCGCAATTTTTGCCCGATTTGGCTGAAATTTTGAATGTAGTGCTCTATTATGACTTTCAACAACTGTGCCTAGTACGGTCCAAATCGTAAAAATTCGGCTCTTAAAAGCCGAATTTTTTGTCCGGTAAGGCTGAAATTTGGTATGCGGTGGTCTGTTACGACTTCCAATAACTGTGCCAAAAACGATCCAAATCAGTTTATAACCTGATATTGCTCCCATGTAAACCGGTCTCTTGATTATCCATGTTCGTTTCCGGAAGCTTTAATTTTTGCTGGTTTGACAGAAGCTTGGTATAAAAAGAATACAATTACGCCATTCAACTACATTTATTTTGTATACATTTTTAGCAGATTCCATGATGTTGGGTTCCCAAGATTTGGCTCGGCCGAATTTAACATGCTGTTACTTGTTTAATATAGAAACCACCAACTGCAAGAAGACATTAAAATCTCACTTCTAAGAATTTTGAGAAATTTTTTCTTTTAATTTTTGGGATATAACAAATTGCAGATTTTCGACAAGCCAAATTTCCCCCAAAACATGACGTGAAAAATTGTTGTAACTGGTTTCAGCCTCCTCGATACCTCTTTCTTAACTCGAGATGGAACTTTTCTAAGGCAGCTCTATTCTTGGGTAATTTTTGTCGTTTATTGGTTAATGCAATATTTTTAAAGGCCGAATCGCAATATGATTAAGCCCAAAAGATTGCTATAAAATTACATTAAAACACAAACTGAAACACTTTTGTAAATTAATGTACTTCTAATGAAATCATCAACTTTGCCACTTGCCTCTTTTATGCCTAACGGCGCTGAGGCGTTTATCAAAATGAATTGTAAGTTTTATAACGTACAAATAAAATAAAAAATCCTTGAAAAAATCATAACAATATTAATTTTTGGATTTTTTCCACCCTGGGCAATATTGTGCGGCGTATACAGCCTATTATGGGTCTGCTGCCAGAAGATCGACTGCGGGCATACGTTGTCTCATTTTTTTACACTGGGTCCCACGAAAAACAATGGATCGCTTTATTTACTTGCCTGACGACATGCGCGGCCCACCTTGAGGTAGTACGGCCAGAGACCTTGATTGGCCTGTTAAACGAGTGCGAGAATATGGTGAACAGTGGAATACTTAGACATCTGCCAGTAGCCTCAGAAGAGCCTGATCCATTGACGCCTAATCATTACATCCTGGTTTGTCCGAACTCTACACAGAAACAGGAACCTACAAAATTGAAGAATGGGTTGAGGAAGCGGTGGATGGTCGAATACCTTCCGGAGTTGACCAGGGGAACCCAATGGAATCTTTCTAGCCAAACCAATGACACTTGTTTTTAATTTGTGAATCGGTCTAAGTTGAGGAGAGGACGAGTATTGAGCCTTGAATGAGACGTAATGGTGTGACGAGATATGTTGGAGTACGTACTCTTTCAGGTACGCTGCGACGACCAGTTTGACTTTTTCACATATAAAGGCATTTCGGTCATCTTTTTCTTGTGTTCTTTGGTTGTTGTTGTTTTTGTTGTTATAGCCACTTTTTCATGCGATCCTCGTCAAGCTCTTGTGAGTAAGCAAGCTCGATCTGGTCCAAAAGACCTATTGTGAATTGGTATTTAGTCATGTTGAACTATTGTTTTTCAAACAACAAGTAATTAGCTAAAATAATTGTGTTCGATAAGTTTAAATTAATGTATTTTTTGGAGTTTTTAGTCTTTAACTACGACAAGACGAAAACATTGCCTTTTAAGAGAAATCAAATCCCATCACATATTATAGATTAACCGCACTCCTAACTAGGTTGCTAAAACGCTTGAGGCCCTAGAAATCAGATTATCAGCACGGATTCCGTAAAATGCACAGCACCTCGCTATAGAGATGACGAGGACTATCCAATCACTCCAAGTTGATTTTCTACAACAAGACTCTGAAGGAGTAGGAGATCAAACATCTTAGCTACTGACGAGAGAAGTGGAATCTATCTGTACGTTTCTCCGTTACTCCAATCCTGGCTTTAGTAGTGAGATCACTCGGCCATTTCCCAGACATCTAGACTACTATATTTCCCCTGAACATTCCATTAAGGAACATGCGATACTTCTCTCGTATCAATGAGCTAAGGGGCTTCTTTTTTTATGCCGAGTTAGAACGGCGTGCAACATAGCGACACCACTTAGTAGAGAAGATTTAACATAGCAGGATACCTCCCAATTTCCAGAAAAAGTTTGAAGATCATAGCTGGGTACTCGACTCGTGGTACATCCAATATTGTCGGCGTCTGTGTAAAAATTCCCTAGGGGCCTGTCGTCTTGAATGATTTGGCGCTGCGGATGACGTTTGTAAATTCGTTGTTTTTGTAGTAGTGTGTAACATACCTAGGCGGCAGCCCTTGCCGATGAAGAATTCCATCGGGCCAATCCGGTACGTAAAACCGGCTGCCATGTCCGCGGCAACTGTGATAGCTATTAAAATGGATACAAAATTGTCCACATTATTGTTTACCCTATGAGGGTATGTTTTTAAGTCCCAACCTAATTATTCCTACTTCTGATTACATGCACTGACTTTCTATATTACAATGACCACAAGATCATATCTATTCATGGGACTATACATCGATATTGATTGCAAACGAGTGGCCTTTGCAAAAAGGGAATAAAAAATAGTTTTCACGCTATTTCGCTTACCCATCAACTATCCATGTGTCGTTGTGTGAACCACCAACAAATTCCAAAATCCGTTTTCTTTCGCTTCCGCATGCCGTATATAAGGCACGCATCATACGAGGTGGTACTAAATTATCGCTTAACCCGCTGACAAAGAGAAATGGCACTGAGCATTTTGAAATTTTCGAAATAGAATCAAACTTGAAAGAAAGAATAAAAAACACACGACAATGGTCAACTACTAGAAGATATTTACAAGCATTATGAGATTTTACCTTATTCTTATACAATATATGAGGTACATATTTGACAGATGGATGAACCAATTCCACTGCCATTTCCGGTATGCTAGAAAATGTATTTTCTACAATGGCACACATTATTTTCTGGCCGTAGATCGTATCAGCTGCTACATCTATAGCAACTGCTCCTCCCAGTGAACGACCAAACACCACAATCTGAGTGTGATCCAAATCATGGCGTGTGTACAAATAATCTATAGCCGCTCTGGCATCTGTAACAAGTCCTTTTTCGCTTGGGGCACCCGTGGAAAGACCATATCCACGATATTCCACCATTAGAATGTTGCAGTTTAATGTGTAGAAAATACCCCATACATTTTGCATGCGGTGGCCCATATTTCCGGCGTTTCCATGAAAATACACAAATGTTGGTACACTTTTTGAACGTTCCTCTGGCTGTCTCACCCAGAAAGCATGAAGTGTTATTTTATCAGGCGTCCGAATACTAACCGTTTCATGAGGTAGATTGTGCATTGTGGGAATGGGTATGTAAATTCGTGAGTTTGCTGGCAAATCGGGATGATAAAGTAGAACGTCTTGCGCATAATAAAATATACCTGTAAAGGCCAAATAATAAGGATTAAATGTGTTGTACTTATGTTATGGCTTTGCACTAACTTACCCAAGAATACTAGACTGATCAAACCAATAGTTAAATAACCACCGTAGAAGTAGTAAAATATAAAACATAAAAGAAAGGAGGCTATTGTTATGGCCCAAACACTACGCGATTGTGGCAACTTGACCACCGCCATTTCTTTGATCAAGGCCATTTTTTAATATTTAAAACTAATCTTTTTCAATATTTATGACATTATTAGCACAATTTTCTTATTAACTGGTTCAATAATCTATTATTTTAAATTTTCTTTGGATTTTCCTCAGCAATTTTTGAATCCATTTAATTGTTATCAGAAGACCTTTTAGATATACACTTTAATTCTAAAATTTATTTAAGAAAATGATAATTCATAAATTGTCCTACATGTAGTAAGTATAAAAACCGTTTTTAATAACTGATTAATTAGCAATTACGGGGAGAATCTGTTAATTGTTATTTTTATTTACAGGAAGAAAACTGAGACAGCTGTTTAGAGTGACGTTCTAATTGGCTAAGATTAAATCAAAGGCGCTCCACGATAACGAAGGTGTTGCCACACTGTCAATTTGGCTCTTATTGTGCACAAAGCCAAGTTGTCGCAGGATGCACTTATAAGGTCAAGGTGGATTTTAAAAGGTGGTCTCACGCGAATAGTCGTTAACAGCTGTCCAGGTTTGACGGTATTAAGATGACAGATTTTTGTTCGCATTCTCTTTGTTATTATCTTCTTTCTCTGCTCATGAACGCACTCGTATAATCGCACGTACACAAATTTCTTTGCGTTGTTGGTAAAACGTCGATCAGCTTGATGACAAGATTGCAGCATATAATTTTTGATTGTCGTACAAATGGGACCACCTTTGATTGTTTCGCCATGATAACACAACGTGATTTTTCGCTGCGAAACTTTATATAAAAAAATAGGCTAAAAAAATGTAACAAAAGTATTCGTTTCACTATAACCTATAACGCTGAACGCCTGGGTTCGAATGCTGGCGAGACTATCAGAAAAAAATTTCAGCGGTGGATTTCCCCTCCTAATGCTGGCAACATTTGTGAGGTACTATGCCATGTTAAACTTCTCTCCAAAGAGGTGTCGCACTGCGGCACGCCGTTCGGATTCGGCTATAAAAACGAGGCCCTTTACCACTGAGCTTAAACTTGAATTGGACTGCACTCGTTGATATGTGAGAAGTTTGCCCTGTTCCTTAGTGGAATGTTCATGGGCAAAATTTGCAATTTGCAATAACTTTTTTCATCTAGGGAAAATCATGACATAATTACCAAGTAGTGTACCGTAAACTGCAGCGTACAATTTTTTCTCACGAAGTGCAAAATCTGTTTGGTTGTGTGTGTATTATAACACACAAACAAAGAAAAATGGAGCGAATTAGTTATATTCACAAAATTAGAGTTGCACTAATCACTGATTTTGACAAATAGTGCACTCAATATTTTGTTGTCGGGCAGCTGCTACTACCTGTAAATGAATATACCTTGGGGAAAGTTTGGATTTCACGATGCCTGAAAAGAGCACAATCACAGTTGCTGCGCAACAAGTCGTAACTAAATGTTTGTTTGTGTTAGTGATCTTACCCACATGTACTTACTCAGGGTGGAAAACAATTTGTTATTTGCGGATGCATAAATAGAAAGAATTTTTTTAAATAAATATGCTTTTAAATAAATAAAACATTTTTTCTTTCGCAACAAGTTATTGCAATAAATCTGTACGAAGTAATAACGATTGCGAAAGTTAGTGTTGTGCTCATGGCCTTGCAATTACAACATTATTTTGATAAAAATGGAAGATGCTCGCAAAGGCTTTTGGAAAGTTGTGCTTATTTAACTTATACCAACTTTAACTTATTTAACTCACACTCATGGTACAAGAACAGAAAGGTATGGTCATGCAAACAGCTGAGTACAATTTTTTTAATTTAACAAATTTCCTAATGTCAAACATTGATGTGTGTGCTTTGATGTGTATGTGAGTTGTTACATAAAACACGAGTTACATAGAAACAAACTACTTGGGAAACGAAATACTGAGCATTTTTACATATTAAAAAAGTTTCGAGAAATTGAAAAAAGAAAATATGCGCATGTGTTCAATTTGCCACAAAATTATGACTATTTGAGTGGTCCGTTTTTCCGTGTACCAAAGGATAATGGCAAACGAAATCAATGGAGTGAAGCATGCTACTGAGCACGGAATTTATTTGTCAAGATCATTCTTTGACCAGCGACATTGCAGGCGGTAGATGCAGGGTTTTGCTTCCACATAATTTGCCATTTTTGATGTGGTGTCTCGTTTATAAAAGGAAATGCTGGTCTACGTTTTTCACTCAACATTGAATTTGGCTCTCATCGGTGGGTGAAAAAAACAATAACTTATGAATTTTTCTGGGTCAGAGAAATAGTTAAACTTTTTCTTTTCTAACTTTGGCAGACATATTGCTGCCCAGCCATGGCGAAACAATTAAAGGTGGTCACATTTGTACAGCAATCACAAATCATATGGCGCAATCCCCCATCTTGCCACCAAGGTGGTCGACGTTTTGCCAACACACACAAAGAAATTTGTGTGCGTATGTGTATGCGAGAAAGAAGACGACAACAAAGAGAATGTAAACAAAATCTGGTATCTTAATACCATCAAACCTGGCCGGCTGTTAACAGCTGTTCGCGTGAGACCACCTTTTTCAATCCGCCTTGCTGCCCAACCGGCATTTGACATTACGAGTTGTAAACAATCCACCAGGGTTGCATTGTTTTTGTTCGGAAAATGGCCATACCTTCTAAGTTCTTGTACCATGCACACACTATCTTAATTTCATTGTTATAATAGTTAATTCTAATTTTTAAATTAAATCGTTAGCCAGAATGGCGTTTTATATATAAAAAAAAAAATATCTAAAATTAATAAAATATGTATTGATGCATTTATTGGGCCACCCTATTACATGTATAAGCGGTCTGGCATTATTAAAATCAATTCCATTTTTCGCAATGGCATTCTTATGACAAGGCTCTGGCAACCCTCGGAAATATATCGAACAAAATGGCTGCATAGTTGAAAGTCGAAACAAGCATATTCGCAGAATTAATAAATAAAATAACTTAGAGAACGCAAAACTATCAACTGAAAATCTAGTTATTGTGAAAATCCAAGAAAATTCTATGCGAATGTGAATAAATATGAGTGGAACAGTGGTCGTAATTTCAATGTGATTGAAAATTAAACTTTAGCTGAGCAAGTGTGAGAAAGAAAGAATGCGAGAATACCATATATGAGCGTAAAGTTCGAAAACCTAACGAAGCTGTGACCCCCAAATAAAATATTTTCAAATTGGCAACGCTGTCGCAAAACAAAATGGCGATTTTCGACAAATGACTTGTGAATGGAAAGCGAAGACGACGTGAAAATTTTGTGTGCTGCGTTGGAGAAAAAATTTTTTCAATACCTGTGAAAATAAAATTTTAATAAAGTGAATTTTTTTTGCAAATATTTTACAATATCGTAGCAAATTAATAATTAATGTCAGCTATAAGAACAAATCATATGAGGAGCATAGAATATCATGAGCCAGGTGAGTGAAATTGGATGTAGCGGTGATCTTATGAATTTTGTATATTTTGGCGCTTAAAAATATAAATATTTTGAATATTTTTATAAAAATCAATACAGCAGAGTCTATTTTCTTCAATTCAATAGTTTTCAAGTGTTCCGATCGCTGGGCGTGGCTGCAATTTTACTGTAAAATATGGAGTCTCATTTGAGACACCTCAAGGGGAAATCGCTAATAACTCTATGATATAAGAGATGTTTTTAGAAATTTGCAAATTATTTTATGAAAACTCAATTGTTTCACTATTTTCTTTACGGATTTGGAATCTAGACGAATCTAGGATTCAGCAAATGTACATTTTTTAAAAATCCATTGGGGACCCATTTTAGCAATTTTAACTTAAAATGCAATATTTTGGTTTGTTTTTACTCAATTCTATGAGAAAATGCCGAAAAACCAGTGTCCTTTTTGTTAAAAATGCCTAAATTTCAAAAATTTCCTTTGATTACGTAATCACTTTCCGTATGGAAAATTTTTCAAATGTTGTCTTTAGTGGATTTTTAAGGAATTTTTGGAAATTTAAGAAGGTTTAGTGAGTTTTTAGGGTGATCCTTATTAAATTGTAGTTGATTTTGTCAAATTTTAATGGAACATTTATGAATTTTTCTTTTTTTAAGTGTTTTTAATGCTTTTTTCAAGAATTAACTTTAGAAACTGTTAAATTATGGCCAATTTTTAACTATATGGATCTATTTTCTTTAAATTTGCCATATTTTTTACTATATTTAAAGATAAATGTCCTTCTCCGTGCTCCTACCTGGCAAAGGTATTGTCTTCCCGCGTTAGATTGCTTTCTATTTTGAAGAAATATTCTAAATTTGTTAGAAAACTAGGCGTCCGATCGTAGCTGAAAAGGATATTTGTAAAATATTAATTGTATTTTAAATAATAATTTTCTTAAACCAATAGTTAACCTATGTTTTTATTTTTTTCGGAAATATATCAGAAAAGAAGTGACCCATACTGGAGTACCAACACATTTTTGGATAATGCAAGGATTTTTATCAAATTTTAAAAGTGATCCTTACAAGATCACACTTAATTTTGTTTAATTTTGGGCTGTTTATATTTTATATTAAGTTTTTGAAAGAAAAATCATCAAGACTATCTTTAATTTTTTAATTGTGTGGAACAAATATCTTTAAAATTGTATTTTAAAACTTTTCCTTTATTGTCCTTATAAATTTCCATAAATTTTCTCTCGGTACAAATGTATTGAAATATTAAAAATCTGTGTTCATTTGAAGATGAGATTCTTAAAACATATTTGAAGTAAAGATTATTTTATTTGAAAATTAATTTTATTCAACTTTTTGATATCCCCCCTATAAAGAGGTTTAACTATAGTTAAAAAGTTATAGTCAAATAGCAGGAGTATCAAAAAGAATACATCAATTTTATGCTGATTTTTGAAAACTCGAAAGACACTTATGCAAGATAACACTGGATAACTTTTTGATATGGATTTCTAAAGCTTGTGGTAGAGATCCTGACTTGAAAATAAATTATTGTTCAGTGTTGATTATATCCTCACAAATGTTGGGTATTTGAGCACCGCAGATCTTCTTGATTGAAAGTTTTCATTCTGCTGATCGTTACCCTGATAATAAATCACCTTTGATTGAGCTTTACTTGAAGCGGCCGGTACTTACAGATATTGATATGAAGTTCCCTGGTTGATCCTTTTTATTTTGAACTGCGTCTCTATTGCTTAATTTAGGATGTTCTTGGAAAGTACATTAAAGTAGATTGGAAAGTATATTACATGCAAAATATTTTGGATGAAAGATTTAACTCTTTTTTAAACGTCTTCCCTACTTTTCAATATGTAAATAGAAAGAACCCTTTGGCTAAGCTAAGGTTGAGGGGGATAGAACTTTGGATATTAATATGAAGTTTCTGCTTTTTTATTTTGATGAGCATCTCTAGCCCTTCATGGGATAGATGTTCGTGGACAATTTCGCTCTTCTGAATGTCCTTGAGATTCGTTATTAAATAATAAGACCATTTTGATTGATATACATTTAAGCAGGCAACGTTTTTGGATATTACCTTGAAGTGGAGGACACCTTAGAGGTTAGTATGTACGCCTATGACGCTAAACACCCGGGTTCAAATCCCGGGGTGAACATCAGATCCTTAAATTTCCTGCGGTGTTTATCCCCTTACTAATCTGTTACCTTTGTGACCTATCCTGACATTGAAAAACTTCTCAACTAAGTGGTTTCGCTATACGGCATGACTTTCTGGACGCACCCCATCTTTGTCGTAGAGTTCCTCTATTTGGTCACTTAACAGAATCAAGCAGGCGAAAGACAACACAAGAAACTGCGACAACAACAACAACTACTTTCGGACTCGGCATAAAAAGGAGGCCTTTTATCATTGAGCTTTAACCTTCGTTGATATTAGAAAAGTACCTTATGTTCCTTAATGGAATGTTCATTGGAAATTTAGTTAGTAGTAGATATGAAGTTCCTTCGCTGATCCTTTGTCTTTATTTTGTTTCATAGCTGAAAACAAAATAAATAATATGAAAATAATATTGGCTTAGTATTGCAATGAATGAAAAAATGAATAAAAAAAAATAAAATATGTTGGTTTTTAATAAAATAATATCAAAGCTTTAACATACATTAAAAATCAGTGCCATGGCAGCTGGGTGTACGTACCAGATTGACCCGAGGAAGTCCTTTATCGGCAAGGGCTACAGAAAACTACAAATGCCATTTCGCATAAACGATGTCAGAAAGCCCAAAAACTTTTTTTTGGAATGACGGAAAGCCCTAATGAATGTCACAAAATTTTGGATTTGGATGTTGTGACATTTTAAAATTCCAATATGCCCAACTTGATAAATGGCAACCCACCCAAATCGAGAAAATATCATAATACCCAAAGGCTATACACAGAATTTTTTGGGCTAGTTGACATTTTCTTAAACGTAAAGTTTGTTACAAAATTTAGAAAAAGTCGAAGATATATGAACTGATTTTAGAGAACTTTTTGCTTGCACCATTAAGGGTACTCCAAAGCACGAATCTGGTAAATAAATATTTGATCAAGCTATTGGTAGAACGCCACATTGCAAACTGACTCAGACAGTTCAGGTCAATTTGTGGCTCAAGTGAAAGGTCTGATTATCAGTTTTTGAACCATAAGGACAATTTGAATATGGCTGCGATATAGACCGATCTCCCGATGAAAGGTCTTGGATATATAAATGACACATTTATTAATTATTTTCGTAGAAATTTTAAACAGTGACTTATATTAACACCCTCAAGATCGGTGTCAAATTTGGTACTGACCGGACTATGTTTGGATACAACGCTCATTACGGGATTTCGATGAAATTTTGTCTGCATTAGGTTATGTTTGGATAAAGCTGCTATATAGACAGATCTCCCGATTTAATTTTTTTGATACATATAAAGTTCATTTTTTACTCAATTTGTGTGAAATGTACAACACTGGGAGTTGAGAGGACTTAAAACTTGCTGCTCCAAACTTTAGCAAAATCGGGAACAATGCAAAATATTCAGTTTAAAAAGTGATTGACCAAGCATAAGTCTTCTTTCTAATTCAAACGAAATCAAGCAATAAATGCGACTTTTATGGGCTTAAGACCTTAAATCGGAAGATTGGTCTATATGGGGGTTGTATGAAGATATCGACCGATCTGGACCATATTCGCATGTGCATATCGAGTGCATATGATGCTCGATATGACAAGGCAAGTTATAGGCGCCTTTAAACAACCAAAGGCCACAGTGTTCCTGCGCGATCGGTTCTTTGGACCGGAACGACTTTGCTCACCTAAAGGAGCTTGAAGAGGATCGCCACATCCACATGAAAATGTGGCTACAACAACAACATATAACCCCTTATAAACCGATCCTCATTATGATTCTTTAGGTACCAGTGGTCTTAAGCAATGTTGTTGTTGTAGCAGTTTGTTGTGTTCTATCTTTCGTTTGATTGATTCTGTTGACTGTCAAGACCCAGGAACTTTGCGACTAAGATGGGGTGCACCCACAGGAATCTGGGTGTAATTCGAGTGGTTTGTTGTTGTTGTAGCAGTTTGTTGCGTTCTATTATTCGCCTGCTTGATTCTGTTGAGTGTCAAGACGCAGGAACTCTGCAACTAAGATGGGGTGCGTCCACCGGGATCTGGGTCTGGCTGGGCAGTTAAACAGGTGACGTGTATCGTGCGGTCTCTGGTTACAATCGGGACATACATCTTGCACGTCGACATCAATCCTTGCTCTGTAGGAGTTGCGGAGGCTGCATCTGCCGAAACGTAATTGAGCCAGAACTACTCTGGTTAGTCGGGGGAGGTCAATTTCTTCAGGTGCAATGGGAGGCGGCCGTTCCCCAAGGACTACATTCACCCGGTAGCCATTTACCGCATCTGCTACCGTGTCTGCATGAATGTTGTCTAGACCTATTTGATATGCGGCTTGATCTAGAGGTTCTCTCTAGCGCTGAACCTCACGCTCTAGATCATGTAGATCTACCTTAAGGCTTCTGGGCAGTGTATATCTATCAACAACATGATGATTTGGCTGGTCTCTGCGATAACAGCCCAAAAGGTATTGCTTAGACAGCACGTAGTTATGTCTTCGCACTGGTAGGATCTTTGTCTCCTGAGACCACACTAGCGCTGCATAACTTACCACAGACCGGCTAATTGCTTTGTACGTGGTGAAGAAGGTTGCTTTGTCTGCATCACAAGTGTTGCCGGCAAGTGACTTGAGGACCTTGTTTCTACTTTTGACTTTATCGCAAATTGCTTTGGCATGTGGGGAGAATGTGTAAGAGCTGCCAAATGTCACGCCAAGTACTTTGGGACACTTAATGGTCGGAATCATTTCTCCATCGACCATTACAGTCAGCTCGATATTCACCTCACGCGTATTTGTAGTGAACAATGTGGCTGAATATTTGTTGGCAGATATCTTCAGATTTCTTGCAGTGAAATAAGAGGCAAGTTCGTTGAGGTAGACGTTCAGCCAATCGCAGATGTCAACAATGGGAGGGGGCCTGATTCCATGATTGTACAAAGGTAGAGGTTAAACAGTGCCGGAGATGTCACCTCAACTTGGGGAACTCCCTGTTTTACTCTACGGTGCTTCGACTTCTTATCGCTAGATTCCACAAATGATTGGCGATCACACAGACAATTCGCGACGCAGCGTTTCAGGACTGGCTGGAGGGACGTGTTGGCGATGTCCTCAAATAGTTTGGCATGTCTTTCGAATGCTTTCGATAGGTCCCGTGCCACGAGGACGTCCTATCACATGGCCTGGGCTGATTGAAGCCACGGCAAATGCAATGCAGTCTTCGAAATCCATGTTGATGCTCGGCAAATGGAAACTCTCCTACGAGGGTCGGGAGGAGTAATGCCTCATGCGACTTTGCTACTGGTGAGAGAAGGGAGATCGGTCTGTACGACTCCCCCAAACTCGGAACCTTTCCAGGTTTCAGTAGCGGGATCACTCTGCCCATTTTTCAAAGACCGGTTGAGGACAGTAGTCAGGTACTCAACTCCAGGATCAGTCAGGGCTACTTCGCCAAAAGTGATTGAAGTCCTGTCATCCCGTCTACCGGAGTTCGAGAGTGTCTTAACAGTTGACCACAGCTTGCCTAAGTTACATTGCTCCAAGTGTTCCAGCCGCAAATTCCGCCTATGTTCGTTGACTACCCTGTTTATTTCCAGATTCAGCTCGCTGATTCTGGGGTTGTGGGGCCATACATCGATTCCCATCACGCTCGTCTGCGAGTACCACTGCCTGCGCCGGGAAATTGGGTCGCACTTGGGGTATTCGACCGGCTGGTATAAAGCGAGAGGCTGCTGCGTTAATGATGTCTCGGAATTTCCTCTCGGCAACTAGCACAACCGAGGGGGATGGCAGTTCACTGAAACGGCGATTGGTATACTCTCTGAAGCCAGTCCTAACGGCTTTCTTCTGATTGATAAACGTCTGGCGCTCAGAGGTTATGAAGTCGGGTCGGTCGATGGTGAGAATTATGAGGAGGTGGTCTGACACCAAAGATATGACGGCTTGCCGGTATACGTCACTCAGGAGATCAGGGAATTAATGGAAATGTCTGGCGAGCTTCTGCACCTCCTTGTAATCCTAGTGGGGGCATCTTGATTCACCGTGCAAAACGTGGAGCCTTCAATTTGCTCTGCAAAAGCCATGCCACGCTGGTTGTTACCTAAGGGAGAATGCCATGAAATGTGAGAATTATGAGGAGGTGGTCTGACACCAAAGATATGACGGCTTGCCGGTATACGTCACTCAGGAGATCAGGGAATTAATGGAAATGTCTGGCGAGCTTCTGCACCTCCTTGTAATCCTAGTGGGGGCATCTTGATTCACCGTGCAAAACGTGGAGCCTTCAATTTGCTCTGCAAAAGCCATGCCACGCTGGTTGTTACCTAAGGGAGAATGCCATGAAATGTGATGTGCATTAAAGTGCCCCAGAACCAGACGATTATGGCCAGATAGTAACGCACTTATGTCGCGGTTGTAAGCTTGGCCATAAATTGGGACACAGCTACCAACCGGCGGTATGTACACGTTGTATAGCTCTATCTCGGCAGTACTGGACCTGACTGCTATCCCCATGCATTCCATGTAGGGATCACTAGCGCCAGGCGCCGGCTAGATGGGGTCTATATTGCACGGAATGATGTATCACAAAGGCCAATCCCCCACCTTCAATCCTTGAGCGATCCTTACGTATCACATTGTATCCGTGACAACTGGGCAAGCTGCAGGTGTTGGACAGCTTTGTCCCCTGAAACGCTGCGACCCATATGTTCTTCCGACTCATAAAATCCACATTCTCATCGATTTTGCCCGTTGCAGTTTAGTTTCAAAAATGAATGACGACTAGGACGCAGAAGGCAACGATGCTTGTGACCCACTGTTGCAACATATTCAGTATGACAATACTCCCGTAGTGAAGACAGGCCAGAGCAAGATCGGAAATGAACGCACTCCATGCACCGGTTACACCTCACCGACACCGACCGATGATGGCAAACCGAACAGAACCAGGTTCCGGGGTTCTTTCCAATACCGGCACGGACCAGAAGCGTGCGGAGAAGGGACTCCGGGATGTGCCTCTGTGAAGAAAGAAAGAAAGACGACCACGTACACTAAGGTGGTAGCCCTTGCCGATGAAGGGCTAATCCGGTGCGTACAACTGGCTGCCATGGAATTGACCCAAACTCGTCAGTTGGAGTTGTCAAAAAGGCATGTTTTCTAGGTTGAAAATATGCACTTAAGAGTTTTTTCATTTGTAGCGCAACAAGATGTATTTCTACCTTTATCGCCAGTTTCAAATTCTTTAACGACTTGTTATTGTTGTTGTTGTAGCAATGTGTTGTACACTGAGGTGGCAGCCCTTGCCGATGGAGAACTCCATCGGGTAAATCCGGTACGTACAACCGGCTTTCATGGCATTGCACGACTTGTTCGTCTTGTATTTTGCAAAAACCTTTGCACATAGTGTGCCCCAGAGATCTTCAATGTGTTTCACTTCCCGAAACATCATAAGGGATCATTGGCCAGGGCTTTGGTTGCACCACTCTCTTCGAGGGTACTGAGAATCCTCCCAATATTATTTATGATAAATCGGATCCATCAATATTTAAGTTTATTTCGTCACAAATTATACAAATCCAGTTCCACTATTTATTTAGTAGCTGTTAATCAGCCATTCCCAAAAAAATATAAATCTATTTCCATTTCTATTAAAATGTAGGTTGAGTTTCATCAACTGATATATATTTCACTGTAATCACTTTTTAGCCCCCAAAAATTAATTTTTTTCTAATGCATTTTTTTTTGCATATATAATTATTTGACTGGGGTATTTTGTATTCGAAAAATTGAATATTGTTATGTTTTGTTTTTTTTTTACACAAAATTTTACTCGCATAACTGCTCTGTTCGTATCACTTTATTCAACATATAAAATTTGATAGCCCAGTAAAATAAATTGATAAAATCGCTATCTGCATTTGTAGGGTTGCATTTAACCATATACTGCACCTAAGATAAGGGCATCGAAGGTGCCCCTAGTTTCGAGCCGCAAAAATCGTTTAATTTGCCATTAAGTTTATGATTGTTGATGTTTGCAAAAAAATGTTTGAAATTACGTTTCTTCCGAAACGTAATTATTTGCACAAAGTACGCTTCACGCATATTCTGTCTTTGTAGTCATTTTAACTATAAAAACAAACCAAAATGACCCAGCAAACAAAAATTCTGTATCAGACAATTCTGAATAATGTCTGAATTCTTCCGGCATGCTCTTACCGAGCTCATTTCATATTGTGTTCAAATTTTCCCACTAAAATTTTCTGGACTGCACATTTGACGGATTTTACGTTCTGTGCGATTTCTTTTTTTCAATAAGCATTTCCTCTCTATTTGTTATCGTTATTAAATTTTTTTTTCATTTTAATTTCTTGTTTTAGGAACACAATGAATCCTTAAATAGCATAGGATCGGAAGAAAACGACGATACCCGCGAAGATGAACACAACAATGGCTCAGGAAGTGGCAGCGGTAGTTCGTCAGAATCCGACTCCGATTCAGACAGTTCATCGTCATCATCTAATTCAAGTGGTGGAGGACGTTCATCACCTGAACCACCCGATCGAGATGAAGAGGATGATAATGCCCGCGATGGACATAACAGTCAACAACAACAACAACACGATTCTAATTATCGTCTTGAACAAGAAGAGAAACAAAAACAATTTGCAGAAGCTGGACTTCCACCCTCGGCCATTGAAGCTCAAGATGACACAAAAACAAATACAAATGGCTATTCAGACGATAACGACAGCGGCAGTGAGAGCGGCAGCAATTCTGATTCTAATTCATCGAACGATGATGATGACGATGATGAGAAAGCATCTCAACAGAATGACGTTAGAGGAAGAGACGACCAGGGCAATCATGATGCAGAACATAAACAACAAAACACTACCCATAATACAACAGGAACATCGTTTACCTCGGCCACAACCGATAACAATACCTCACACACGACAAACGATGAAGATGATTCCAATGATTCAAATGATTCCGAAGATTCCAATAGCGATAATGAGGAGACGCAAACAAGCCAGCCCATGGTTACAGATGAGACGACGACGCCGCCAACGACAGCGTCTGAAGCAATAAAGCAACAACACAACAGCGATGAAAACGAAGATGAAGCTTCTGATTCTGCTGAATCTGCAAAATCATCAAATTCTTCTGCGCATTCCGCTACAGAGTCCAATAGCAGCAGCAGCAGCAGCAGTGTATGCCCTTTCAGCATCTATATTAAATGTTTGTTTAATCTTTTTTTTTCCTTCGTAGGAGGACACCGAAGAAGACTATCAACCCAAACGTTCTGCCCGCCAAGCTCGAAAGCCACAACCTGCCGCTGAAAAATCCAAAAAGCCTTTGAAAAAGAAGAAGAGAAGTCAAAAGTACTTTTTTTGTTCAAAATTGTTTGTCTAAACTTAGCTGATAAGAGTTGTTTTTGCAAATATTTTAGCTGGAATTCTGACGAGAGTGATGAAAGCGATGAGGAAAGTGAAGACTCAGCGCCCCCACCGAGACGTAAGCCTCCAGCAAAACAAAACAAAGCGCAGAAAAGAAATAAAAAATCTTCTGCAAGTACAGACGAAAGTGGGGAGGACAGCAAAAGGTAAATTTATCAGAAAATAATAATAGGAAAAAATTCAATGATGATATAGATATCCCAAAACTTCACTAAACCTGTGTGTGTGTGTGTTTTTTTTCCTCCCAAATTACAATAATAATTTGTTTAGGTTTGGTACTCGTCGAGCTGCTGCCACTGTTAGCTATAAGGAAGACACAGATAAGACCGATTCGGACGATCTGGTAGAAATCGAATACGATGAAAGTCAAGCAGAAGCGGCGGCTTTGGCAGCCGAAGAAGATGAAAAATGTGAGACCATAGAAAGAATTTTATATAAGCGACAGGGTAAAAAAGGTTGCACTGGCAATCAAACCACCATATATGCCATCGAAGAGAGTGGCTGTGATCCCAATGATGGCGTTGACGAAAACGATTTGGAAAACACTGAAGTACAATATCTTATCAAATGGAAGGGCTGGTCTTATATCCACAACACATGGGAATCGGATGCCACGTTGAAAGAACAAAAAGTCAAGGGCATGAAAAAGTTGGATAATTTCATCAAGAAAGAGCTGGAGCAGGTATATTGGATGCGTCATGCCGGTCCCGAAGATATCGACTACTACGAATGCCAAAAGGAACTGCAAAACGATTTGATCAAATCCTACAACAATGTCGATCGTATTATAGCTCGTAATGTGAAACCAGAAGGTCCAGTGGAATATCTTTGTAAATGGCAATCGCTGCCCTACGCAGAGGCTACATGGGAAGATGGGGCATTAGTTATGCGCAAATGGAAGCGTTGTGTCGAACAATTTGAGGAACGTGAAAACTCTAAATGTACACCATCACGTCACTGTAAAGTGTTAAAGAATCGCCCCAAATTCTACAAGATCAAAAATCAGCCAGAATTTCTCAGCGAAGGCTTGGTGCTTCGTGACTATCAAATGGATGGTCTTAACTGGATGCTGCATTCGTGGTGTAAAGAAAATTCCGTGATATTGGCCGATGAGATGGGTTTGGGCAAAACCATTCAAACCATATGTTTTTTGTATTCCTTATTTAAAGTGCATCATCTGTATGGCCCATTTTTGTGTGTGGTTCCACTATCAACAATGACTGCGTGGCAGCGTGAATTCGATCTCTGGGGGCCAGACATGAATGTCGTCACATATTTGGGTGATGTCAAGTCACGTGAAATGATACGTCAGTACGAGTGGACGTTTGATGGTTCGAAAAGACTGAAATTTAATTGCATTCTCACAACATATGAGATTGTTTTGAAGGTAAGTGAAGATATAGGTAGAGAGAGTGGTTATTTTTTCCGATTGATTTTAAGTAGACAAAAAAATCGAAGTCCAAAAGGTAAAGCTTTCAAAATATTTGTAAGTCGAAGTCAGATTCGAAGTATTTACTCGAAGTTAGAGTTCGGTGGTTTGTAGTTGAGTAAGCTTGCTCCGACATTTAACGGGACTTTGGCTAAATACTACGACTGAAGGTTGGATAAGACTCCTCAGGTCTACTCTGGATATCGCTCTCCACAAATATACAAATCATTAGCAATGCTTTTAAGGTTGGAAAAATGTTCTCAATGAATATTTGGAGAAATATCGCATGTAGCATAAGTTCAGATTTAATCTTGGGCTTGCTGTTCAACAAATAAACGAAAAAATCCAACAAAAATAATGGTGGACCGTGCAAACAAGACGATAATGAAATTTCGTCGTGTGCTGTTCCATGTGTTGAGGATGAACCCAATTTGAGTTTCAAGGGTAAGCAGCACCCCCAGGAGGGTTCGTATAGTCCTAGCGGATTTCTGTGCGGAAAGTAAATCCCAGGTCTATGTGGAGGCAAAGAAGTGGCGCAGACAAACTGGCAGAATCTGAAAAATAGAAATCGGGCTGTGCGGTGATTTTAAAATATATTTTTAAATGTAGCGCGGCTTTTTTAAAGAACTTTTGGATTTTATTTTTTTAACGCATTGCAGTCGAAAAATATTTAAAAAATTCTCGCAATTTTTTTATTTCAATTTTGTAAAAAATGTAATAAATAAAAAAAAATTCGCATGTAAAAAATGTTTCCAAAAATTGCGTGATTTTTTGAAAAAATTTTCCATTTTTTCAAAAATTTAAATTTATTAGAAAATATTTTTCAGTTTTTAGAAAGAAGCAAACGCATTGCATGTGGAAAATATAAACTGTCACTTTTTTTTTGCTATTTTAAAAAAAAAACTTGAAACTAATTTGTGGCTTAAAAAAAACAACAAAAAATCACGCGATTTTTTGAAAATACTTGAATTTTTTTAGAAAGAAATAAAAAGCGCCGCTGACGAAATAACACTTTAGTAAATTTCAAACAATCCATTTTTTGAAGTATATTGAACATTAGCGATATCTTATTGATATTGGTTTGCCCAAAAAGTAATTGCGGATTTTTTAAAAGAAAGTAAATGCATTTTTAATAAAACTTAGAATGAACTTTAATCAAATATACTTTTTTTACACTTTTTTCTAAAGCAAGCTAAAAGTAACAGCTGATAACTGACAGAAGGAAAGAATGTAATTACAGAGTCACAAGCTGTGAAAAAATTTGTCAACGCCGACTATATGAAAAATCCGCAATTACTTTTTGGGCAACCCAATAGAAAAAAGCTTCTGTTTGAATAATTTATCAAAACTAGAACGAAAGCGGTCCGTTTACTTGATTATTGTTATGATCTTGGGGTGGTGACGAAAGTGGTTGTTGTGGCACCAGACCAGACCGAAATTTGATACAGCACTTAAACGAAAGTAGACAAAAGTATGAAAATGATATTTAATAAATGGGATATGAGTACTTGAAAAGTTTTGAACTCCCATCGTTTCTTCTTTTATAATATTTCGTATTAATGCTTCGGAAAAGGTTTTTTTTTTGTAAAAGTGAATGAACTTTGATATTTTTTTCGAAAGAATGTGTTTTGGATAAAAAGAGATTTTTACTAAAATTTTTAAGCAGTAATTTTAGATTTGTTATAAATTTTCACTCTCTTCATAATTTTTGTTTTTATTACGTTTATTAGGACAAACTGTTCCTGGGTACCTTGCAATGGGCAGCATTGCTTGTCGACGAGGCTCATCGTTTGAAAAATGATGATTCTCTTCTATATAAATCGCTCAAAGAGTTTGAAACCAATCACAGATTACTTATAACGGGAACGCCCCTTCAAAACTCGCTCAAAGAACTTTGGGCGCTTTTGCATTTTATTATGCCCGAAAAATTTGTCACATGGGAAGATTTTGAATTGGAACATGGCAATGCGGCTGATAAAGGCTACACAAAGTTGCATCAACAGCTTGAGCCCTACATATTGAGGCGTGTGAAAAAAGATGTTGAAAAATCGCTACCGGCCAAAGTTGAGCAGATATTGCGCGTGGAAATGACATCACTACAAAAACAATACTACAAATGGATATTAACAAAAAATTTCGATGCCTTGCGAAAGGGTAAGAAGGGATCGACGTCCACATTTTTAAATATTGTCATAGAGCTGAAAAAGTGCTGCAATCATGCCGCCCTCATACGCCCTTCGGAATTCGAATTGATGGGCATGCCCCAAGATGAAGCTCTGCAAACGCTTTTAAAGGGTTCGGGAAAACTAGTGCTTTTAGATAAGTTATTGTGCCGCCTCAAGGAAACCGGTCATAGGGTGTTGATATTCTCGCAAATGGTTCGCATGTTGGATATATTGGCAGATTATTTACAAAAACGGCATTTTTCATTTCAACGTTTGGATGGCAGCATCAAGGGAGAAATAAGACGGCAGGCTTTGGATCATTTCAATGCCGAAGGCTCACAGGACTTTTGTTTTTTACTCTCAACCAGAGCCGGAGGTTTGGGCATTAACCTGGCGACGGCAGATACGGTTATCATTTTTGATTCGGATTGGAATCCCCAAAATGATTTGCAAGCGCAAGCAAGAGCCCATCGTATTGGTCAAAAGAATCAGGTGAACATTTATCGTCTCGTTACCGCCCGCTCGGTGGAGGAACAAATTGTGGAGAGGGCCAAACAGAAAATGGTTTTGGACCACTTGGTCATTCAACGTATGGACACCACCGGTCGCACCGTCTTGGATAGAGGCAGCTCAGGGCCTTCCAATCATACTCCGTTCAACAAAGATGATCTCTCGGCCATTTTGAAATTCGGAGCCGAAGAATTGTTCAAAGACGAACAGGAAAACGATGAAGAATTAGTATGTGATATAGATGAGATATTAAGGAGAGCTGAAACTCGCAATGAGGATCCCGAGATGCCGGGAGATGATTTACTATCGGCATTTAAAGTGGCAAGTATTGCTGCCTTCGAAGAGGAACCAGATGCTGCCACCAAGGAGAACGAGGCCAATAGCCAAGCGGCCGATGAAGATGACACTAAGGATTGGGATGATATTATTCCGGAAAATTTTCGTAAGATCGTTGAAAACGAAGAAAAATCTAAGGAAATGGAAGACTTATATCTACCGCCCAGAAGGAAAACCACCGCAAATCAAGGCGATAAAAAGAGTAAAAAAGGACAAGCCGATGACAGCAACGATTCGGACTACGATGGAGGCTCCGATGGCAGCAACGATGCTGATGGCAAATCGAAGAGACGCGGCAGACCAGCTATGAAGGAGAAGATTGTAGGCTTCAATGATGCCGAGTTAAGACGTTTCATTAGGTCATACAAGAAATTTCCTGCACCTCTTGAACGTTTAGAAGCTATAGCATGCGATGCAGAGCTTCAAGAGAAGCCTTTGGCGGAGTTAAAGCGTATTGGACAGATGTTGCATGATCGTTGTGTTCAATTTTTAGAGGAACACAAGGATGATGTCCCTCCTGCCGCTCCTGCAAAGAAACCTCCAAATGATCCTAATGCTGCTCCCGAGGATGCCGCTGCAGCAAAGCAAAAGCGTAGTCGTGCCACCTACTCAGTGAAATTAGGCGGAGTTTCCTTCAATGCCAAAACCCTACTTTCGTGCGAAGAGGAATTGAAGCCGCTAAACAGTGTTATACCTGCCACAATTAATGAAAGACTTGCCTGGTCTTTAGACGTAAAGACAAGACCTGCCAATTTCGATGTTGAATGGGGTGTGATTGAAGACTCAAAGTTGCTATGTGGAATTTATCAGTATGGAATTGGCTCGTGGGAACAAATGAAAATGGATCCTAGTCTAAATCTTACCGAAAAAATCCTACACAACGATGATCGCAAGCCACAGGCGAAGCATTTGCAATCAAGAGCCGAGTATCTTTTAAAAATTATAAAGAAGAATCTTGAAACCAAGAAGAAGGGTGCAGAGACTAAGAAGAGGAAACCCAGAAAGCAAAAAGAACCCAAAACAGCTGCTGCTGTAGGATCCGCAGCGGCGCATAGTGCCACACCCGAGCGAAAATCACGCAATGTATCGGAGGGTGATGAACTTTCTCAAACAGGTGCCGATAGCACACCGGCACCCACAGAAAAGAAGACGCGTAAGGAACGTAAAGAAAGTTCAACCAAGGCGACGGTGGATCCCGTAGACGAGGCAGCTTCAAATGATGTGGACGCATCAAACACTTCCGCAACCACTGCAACCGCCAAGAAGAAAAACAAAACATCGTCCAAAGAGAAAGATGGAACTCCCAAGTCGTCAGCGAAATCAAAAAAATCTGCCACCTCTGATTCTACAAACAAACCAATGCATTTTACGGCGAATAACGAGCCGAGAGCTTTGGAAGTTCTGGGCGACTTAGATCCCAACATTTTCAATGAGTGCAAAGAAAAGATGCGACCAGTAAAGAAGGCTCTCAAAGCTTTAGATCGTCCGGATACCAGCCTCTCAAGCCAGGAGCAAATAAAGAACACCCGCGAGAGTCTAATGGCTATAGGCAAGCAAATAGATGTTTGTCTGGAAGCATACAGCAAGGATTCCGAAAAGAAGGAATGGCGGTCGAATTTGTGGTACTTTGTTTCAAAGTTTACAGGTAATTAATAAATCGGCCTTAAATCCGTGGAATACTTTCTTCAACATTTTCTTTTTTTTTTTTTTGTTTTGTTTTGGCAGAATTCGATGCCAAAAAGCTTTTTAAAATGTACAAGCAAATGCTGAAAACGTCCGAAGGAGAGGCTAAACAAAAATCACCTCCCGTTGCTAAAGCAAAATCAAATTCCGCATCTCCACAGAAACGGCCAAAAGATGACTCATTAAACCAAAATGGCAGTGATGAGAAAAATAAGTCTGCAGCTAAAAAGAAGAAAAAAGACAAGGAGAAGGAGAAGGAAAAAGATGTCGAAAAAGTGAAGGATAAGACTCGAGATACTCCAAAATCGGATAGGTTTACTAAAATCGGTAATGCCAATAAGCCTCCAGCAGCGGGTGGTGCTGCCATGCATATGAACAAAAATAAAAGGCCACAGCAAGCTGGAGGTGTTAACAATTCGCCTATGAAACGTAAGCGTGAAGACAATGAAAGCGGTGCAGTTGGTGGCATTCCCAATGCTGCGGGTGGAAGTGATTTGAAGTCGATGTCATTCAAACGTCTCAACATGGATGAACAGGGAAGGTGAGTCTTTTTTTTAAGAGTTTAAATTTAACAAGCAAATTTATGAAACAATTTCCTGTTATTCTATAGAAACCGGGACGATCGTAAAAATCGCCATCGAGATGATTATTATGGCAGTGGCAACAGTCACGATGGCTTAAACACAAGTCGGGGTAGCATAGGAAGTGGCAATGGCGATCGTCACAGTTCCATGAATTCACCCTCTACCCCCAATAATAGAATGCATCCCAGTAATTCACGTTTACTGCCAGGCAACAATCCATCACCGTATGGCGATAGCAATAGCGGCGGCGGAGGTGGTGGTGATCGATGGGGTCACAACCGGGACAGGTAAGATGGTATTATTGATGCTGTTGTTGTAGACGAATTTGCTAGAGCTGGCAAAATATCGATATTTTTTTTGTATGAATATCGAAATGGTATATTTTCTATCGATTTTAATTCTAATTTGACATAAAATTTATAACGATTATAGTTATGATTTAATTTTTATCTCTGTGAACATTTTATTGATTTCTTTTGCTTCAGGCATTTTTAGTTTTTTTATGGCTCAAATTCATTACGAATTAGGTTTTCGGTAATTCAAGGCATTTATTAAATATTTTCCGAGCTGTGTGAAATTGTTTCCATTAAGTATCATATAGAACTCATCTAGAGTCAGTGAGTTTTTCCAAAACATTCTTTTGTTTTATAAGCATATATAGGGCATATGCCTATAAAGTGATAAGTTGTTGTTGTAGTAGTAGCAGTGTGTGGTACACTGAGGCGGCAGCCCTTGCCGATGAAGGAATTCATCGGGTCAATCCGGTACATACAACCGGTTGCCATGGGATAGGGTGATAAGTTGTCTCAGGTACTTGTAAATTGCAAATGGAGCAGTTTCCGTCTGTGTTATCTTTGAAAGCTCGTGTATTTAGGTTAAGGAGACCGCCTCTGGCTCGAAAAACCAGACTTATTAGTCTCTGGGAATCCATATCAAGGAAATATAGAGGAATATTATACTGAAGGTGTGGGTAGGGGTCATGGAATTGAGACGCTAGTGCTCCATTTTCGTCAAGGATTCTCTCCCGTCTAACAAGATCGCATAGTATAGTATCGTGTATTCTACTTAATTCCCTTAACCCTAAGGTCGAAATTGATACTACTACTTAGTTCGGTGAATAATTCAATCCAATTTCTAGTCCAAGAAACACCTGTTCCAATAGTCTCCTCTGCAAGCTCGCGAGGCAATCTGTTATTCGGTAAGGAAAGAATCTTATTAATATAGCCGAAGTGCAGTCTTGGCGTCTCCGAATACATACTGGGAAGCCCAGTTTCAATATGTAACATATAGTTGGGTGTTAGGGTTGCTGGGTAGGTAAAGTAGTTTCTTGATAAAAAAAAAACCTGAAAAGCTTCTCCACCTGGTCATACCGTTCATGCCCCCATACTTGAGCCCCGTAAAATAGGATTGCCTTGCGGCTGCGTTAAATATTTGCATCTTATTAGAAATCTGGATTCTTCCGTTGTGAATGTAGTGGAACCACGTGGAGTTTATTGCAATTTTCGCTGACTGAAGCTTGTCCGAGATATGTTTCTTGAAAGACAGGTTATAAGCGAGACTTACACCTAGATATTTATACTAATTGACAACTTCTATGGGACCAGTACCATAATATTATGCCAATTCTACCCTTTCTGAAGATGGCAATTTTAGATTTCGTTAAGTTTAGACTTAGTCCCCAAAGAGAGCAATATTCCCATAGCGCATCAGTCATCGACTGTAATTCCACAGGGGAGTCCGATAAAAGGACTTTATCATCCGCATACATCAACAGCCTAATTTCGACATCCCCAATTCGAACACCCGTGGGTAAAACATCTTGTAGATCATTTAAATACAGTGCGAAGAAAACTGGGCTCAGTAACACCCTTGCCTAACCCCCTGAGTGACCTCAAAAGGCTCAGATAATGATGAGCCGTCCCATATCTGACTCGTAGCGTCGCTATATATAAGTCGCAATATATTTATGACCTTCGTAGGAAGTTCCATTCTGGATAGTTTATAAAACAATGAGTTTCGCGGTATCATGCCAAAAGCGGCAGAGAAGTTAACAAAGGAAGCGTATTATCCAGTTCCAATGGATAATACTGGTAAGATTGGATATGTTGTCGTTCGTCGAATAACTACTTCTAAGCCCTGCCTGATATTCATTTAAAATCTGATTCTACTCTATCCACCAATTAATACGGTTCAACACTACACCAGTAAATATCTTATCAAGCGTATCCAGTAAAGAAACTCAGATGATCGGAAATTAACGTTAGTATCGATATAAACGATATTTATTATTAAACAAGTAAAAGCGTGCTAAGTTCGGCCGGGCCGAATCTTATATACCCTCCACCGTGGATCGCATGTGTTGAGTTCTTTTTCCGGCATCTCTTCTCAGGCAAAAAAATGATAAAAGAAAAGATTTCATTTCATTTTTCATTTCAGATTTCCTCTGCTATTAGAGCGATATCAAGATATGGTCCGGTTTGAACAACAATTAAATTATATATATGCGCCCTTTGGGGACCAAGAAGTAAAATAGAGAGATCGATTTATATGGGAGCTGTATCGGGCTATAGACCGATTCAGACCATAATAAACACGTATGTTGATGGTCATGAGAGAATACGTCGTACAAAATTTCAGCCAAATCGGATAATAATTGCGACCTCTAGAGGCTCAAGAAGTCTAGATCCCAGATCGGTTTATATGACAGCTTTATCAGGTTATGAACCGATTTGAACCTTATTTGACACAGTTGTTGAAAGTAAGAATAAAATACGTCATGCAAAATTTCAGCCAAATCGGAAAGGAATTGTGACCTCTCGAAGCTCAAGAAGTCAAGTCCCTATATCTGTTTATATGACAGCTATATCAGGCTATGAACCGATTTGAACCATACTTGGCACAGTTGTTGGATATCATAACAAAATATTTCGTGCCAAAAAAAATACTACGTGTCAAATCGGATAAGAATTGCGCCCTCTAGAAGCTCACGAAGTCAAGACCTAAGATCGGTTTATATGACAGCTATATCAGGTTATGGACCGATTTGAACCATACTTAGCACAGTTGTTGGATATCATAACAAAACACGTCGTGCAAAATTTCATTCCAATCGGATAAGAATTGCGCACTCTAGATGCTCAAGAAGTCAAGACCCAAGATCGGTTTATATGGCAGCTATATCTGGTCAAAAACCGATTTGGACCATACTTAGCATAATTGTTGGATATCATAACAAAATACTATGTGCCAAAATTCATTCAAATTGGATAAGAATTGCGCCCTCTAGAGGCTCAAGAAGTCAAGACCCAAGATCGGTTTATATGACAGCTATATCAGGTTATGGACCGATTTGAACCATACTTGACACAGTTGTTGGATATCGTAACAAAACACGTCGTGCAAAATTTCATTCCAATCGGATAAGAATTGCGCACTCTAGAGGCTAAAGAAGTCAAGACCCAAGATCGGTTTATATGGCAGCTATATGAGGTTATGAACCGATTTGAACCATACATAGCACAGTTGTTGGATATCATAACAAAATACGTCGTGCAAAATTTCATCCCAATCGGATAAGACTTGCGCACTCTAGGGGCTCAAGAAGTCAAGACCCAAGATCGGTTTATATGGCAGCTATATCAAAACATGGACCGATATGGCCCATTTACAATACCAAACGACCTACACTAATAAGAAGTATTTGTGCAAAATTTCAAGCGGCTAGCTTTACTCCTTCGTAAGTTAGCGTGCTTTCGACAGACAGACGGACGGACGGACAGACGGACGGACGGACATGGCTAGATCGACATAAAATTTCACGACGATCAAGAATATATATACTTTATGGGGTCTCAGACGAATATTTCGAGTAGTTACAATCAGAATGACGAAATTAGTATACCCCCCATCTTATGGTGGAGGGTATAAAAATACCGAGTGCTTCGATTATCGATAGTTTGCCAGCTCTTACATTTGAACGTGGAGGTAACGAGCCCCGTCAGGCTACTATAGGAGAGCTATCCCGTTCCGGTCCATAAGACCATTCGCCGAGGAAACAAGAAGCGCCATTTACTCGCCCACCTTGACGAATCTCGAGCATCATAGGCAATTAGTATTTAAGCAAGAGCTGGTGCCGCCTGGCCTCTCACTGAGGTTCTCCACTCGATACAGCTTATTGTCCGCATCTGCAATTGCAGCTACTCCATAAGGAGCATTCCACTTTCCGCAATCTCGTGATAAAGATGAACACCAAACAGATCGGAGCTCAAAGTTCCAGCCTGTGTGGTGCTCACAGCTATCCCGTACCGGGTGGTATTATTATTCATATTGTGTAGACGAAATGAGCAACAGTTACTCAATACATAATAAGAAGGAATGATGTGTATAAACAACTTTTTTTTGAATGTTTCTTATTATTGTTTTTTTTTAGGTATGGCGGTGGCAACAACGATTACAACAAACGGGAACGTTATGATGGCTATAACAATCGTCCTGGTGGCTATCATCGGGATCATAAAGATCGCGATAGAGACAGACGATTTGACAAAAGACGGTAAGTCTTTATAAAATAATGAACATGTTTTTTAAAAAAATATACCATTGTAAATTTAGTTGTGGAGTTGAAATTAATTCGTTATCTGGTTTAAGAGACATAAAAATTAATTTTTAGCTTAGCAACATTTTGCTGCATGCAATGAAGAATAAAAACCTAATTTTATATATTTTTTCATGATTTTCTTATAGATATCCTCCCTCGCATCCGCCACAACACGGTTATGGAAATCACTATATGGGCCCCAATTATTATATGCCACCAAATGGAGGTGTACCGCCTGGTATGGGAGGAGGGCCACATGGTGGTTATAGTGGAGCTGGGCGGGGTGGTGATCCTCGTTATAATCACCCAGCTGAGTGGCCGCGTGAGTATCCTCCCGATTCCTACAGACGAGGCGCGGGTGGAGGACCATCGGGAGCTGTCGGCGGCGGTGGTGGTCAATCCGGACCGCCCATCCCTTCGTCGAACAGTGGTGATCGTCGACCACCACTACCACCAACTTCTCAAACATAATACTTACCAAAACATCAACAAGACTAGACTTTTACAAAGAAAAAAAAAACAAAAACTAACAGAAATAGGAAAAAATCATCATTAGCTATGATAGATACTGCTATCCTACCTTAGACGATCTTCTATCGTTTTCAGAAATTTCGAAAACATTTCTCATACTCATATACTCATTAAACGTTGCGGTCATTTATTGCCAAGATTTTTGTTTCTTATGGCAATCATTACACATCATATACATATTTATTGTATTTAATTATACGTATATATATATATATAGATATACACATTAATATAACTTGTATGTTTGATAGCATATACTATATATGGGAATACAAGAATATAATTGCTAGCCAATCTTAAGAATATCATATTCACAAAGAGAGTTTTATGGTATATGTGTATATATATCCCATTGCAGTTTCCTTCCTTATGAGTAGTTTAACCTCACATGTAACTAAAAGTTTTAATTTAATCGATTGAGAAAACTCACATTTCACACTCTTCTTTTTTTTTTATTTTACATACAACATTATCTGTTAATGGATTACTTTAATTGCATATATGTATACATATGTAGATGGTAGATTTCTTTTTTTTTTTATTATTATTATTTTTTATTAAATTACATACTTGTCTTTTATATATATATAAATACACATACATTTACGCAAAACAAAAACTCTTACAAATAATGTATAAAGTATATTTTAAGTTAATTTAAGATTTCGACCTAAACCACTACTATATATAAATATATAATACGGCAAACAAACCCATTTATTTATAAAATTATTAAAAAGTAAATTCCAAATTGGAATTTTTAATTTAAAATGCTTAGTAATAAAAAAGAAAATACAGTTAAAACAGACAAACACACAAAATAAAGAAATATCAATTTGGGATTATCCATGGAAATATTGTGTTTAGTACTTATTGCGTTTGAAGGTGATGCGCTGTATACAAGAGTTTGGTAAAGAGTAAAAATATACTAATAAACACATTAAAGGTCTGTAAAAGTCATCTTGCAATCCATTACAGAGTTTATGTGTTATCTCAAGGGATGTGTGACAATTTTTCAGCAGCTTCAACATAAAGATAAATCAATTGCGTGAGATATATATACTGGCGGCTAGAGGAAATAATAGAAATACCTAATTTTTCCTGGATTTCTCCAAAATGAGTGTTTGTTCATGATGCATAGGTTAAAATGTTCAACTATCCCTCTAAGCTCATTAGACTTCTTGAGCTTCTAGAGGGCGCAATTCATATCCAATTTGGTTGAAATTTTGCGTATGTCGTTTTGGTATGACTTTCAACAACTGTGCCAACCGATCTCCCAATTTGACATTCTGAGCCACTGGAGGGCGCAATTTTTACACGATTTCCTTGAAATTTTGGGTTGATATTTTTCCATGACTTCTAACAGCCATGACAAGTACGGTCCATATCGGTCAATAACTTGATGTAGCTCACAAAGGGTTTGAAAAAGTCATTCAAAGAACTTGACGAATTCGATCCATGCTGGAGGGTATATAAGATTCGGCCCGGCCGAACTTAGCACGCTTGCATCATTAATTTGTTCGCTTTAATGCTGTAACATCGTTTGCCTACATCCATTTCGTCAATGGCGTTGTTGAAGATAAAAGAATGAGGGCAATAGAAAGACAACAAACATCTGAAATACACGATACACGTCAGCTGTTTAACTGCTCGGCCAGACCCACTCGACTCAGACCCAGATCCCTGTGGACGCACCCCATCTTAGTCGCGGAGTTCCTGGGTCTTGACACTCAACAGAATCAAGCAGACGAAAGATAGAACACAATAAGCTGCTACAACAACAACAACAAACATCTGAAATGACACAAAAGGGCAGAAACATTTAATCAAATCATAGTGATGTTGTTGTCGTTGTAGCAGTATATTGTGTTCTATCTTTCGTCAGCTTGATTCTGTTGAATATGCAGATGCAGGAACTCTGCGACTTAGGTGGGGTGCGTCCAGAGGGATCTGGTTCTGGGTCGAGTGGGTCTGGCTGGACAGTTAAACAGGTGTCGTGTGACATAAGGCCCCAGGTCACAATCGGAACTCAGCGCTGAACCTCTCGCTCTAGATCATGTAGAGTCATCTTAAGGCGGTGGATATGGATGATTTGGTATCCACCACTCTGCGATTATAAGTCCAGAAGGTATCGCATGTAATTATGTCTTCGCACGGGTACACAGAGAGAATTTTCCTTCATTAATGTAATGATCGGGTTTCATAACCTTTATGATCGTTTATGTATAGAGGTGGGTTTCTACCGGGTAAATACTCAACGCTTGGGTATTTATTGGGTAAATAGCCAATAAATAAATTTTTTGTGTATTTATAATTTGGCAGATATCTTGCAAACAATTGTTGATGATTTCGTATTCTTTGTATACAAACCTGATCTTCGGATCTCATAAAATCGAATTTTAGTTATATATAGCCGCTATATAGACCGACCTCCAAACTTAAAGTCTTGAGGCAATAAATTGTTCATTTCTTATCCGATTTCGTTGAAATTTGGCACAGTGAGTTCCATTTCTGTGAAGTTTGTTTGTTTGTTTGTTTGTTTGTTTATTGAGTGTAACACCAGCACAACAAGATTATATCTTATATGTTAATGTGCTGATTCGCAATAGAGTATATAAAATAATGATTATTCTTTTTAAAAGGATATTAACTAATCTTAACATTTTAAATTATAGTAGTAAATATTAAGGACATTTAAAGAAAAATAATTCGTAGTTCATTTAAAAAATTTAAATAGCTCATTTTTGAATGAAGTTGCATTGCTTATGCTCTGTATGTTGGGAGGTAGGTTGTTCCAGAGACGCGTACTATGTACAATGTACTGTCGTTCAGAGGTTTGTGTGGCAAATCGTGGTTGAATGAGTTTTAGGCCACGGTTGGATCTGGCGAATTTCAGATGTTTGTGTAGGTATTCAGGTTCTTTTGTGTAGATTACCTTGTGCAGAAGAAGTAGACATCTGACATTCAGTAAGTTTGAAAAAGTTAAGTTAAATATTTGGTATGTAAATTGTGATATACGAGCTTGTCGACTTTTGTTAAACACATATCTTGCAATATCATTGTAAGCAACATTAAGCTTTCTACTGGTGTCTGCATCACAATTCGCAAATATCTCGCATCCATATAACAGTGTGGGAATTAAATAACTTTTTGCAAGTAACATTCGGATGTGAAAAGGAGTTGACAAGCGAACAGTCCATAAATTTCGCAGCATCCCACGTACTTTGCCAACTGTTGCATTAATGTGATTTGTCCACGTTAGGGTTGAATTAAAAGTCAATCCTAAATTTGTGGCTACTTGTACAAGATTCACTACAGAGTTACCAATTTTCACAACGAGATCATCAGTTATTGTCACATTTCTTTTACTTATCAGAATCAGTTTGGTTTTGGATGGATTTAAACATAATGCATTATTAACAGCCCAACAATGTATTAAGTCTAAATCAATATTTATGTTAGACACACAGGTTTGGATATCTTTCAGTTTGCAGTATGTGTAAAGTTGGACATCGTCAGCATACATTTGGATTTTAGATGTTGCAGGCACATCAGGCAGATCATTTATATACATGGAAAATAAAAGAGGGCCAAGGATAGAACCTTGAGGTACTCCTTTAAGGACATTCAGAGAGTTAGACCAACTATTGTTATAAAAAACAGACTGCGATTTTTGCGTCAAATATGATGATATCAGCTTGCAAGACGTCTCGGAGAAATTAAATAATTTCATAAGTTTTAGGACAAGAATATTATGGTTTACAGTGTCAAAGGCCTTACTGTGATCCAAAAGAAGGAGAAAGGATATCATTCCGTTATCCATACTTTGACGAAGGTTTTCAATTACATCAATCAGAACAGTGGTACAACTTCTTTTCTTTCTAAATCCAGATTGCCAGTTAGATAACAAATTTTCAGATTTCAGAAAATGCTCAATTTGGTTAGCCATTATGCGTTCCAGTGCTTTAGACAGGTATGGTAAAATGGCGATGGGACGGTACTCATTTTTTGATTTGCGAATAGGTACAATTTTTGCATGTTTCCATTCAAGCGGAAAAGTGGATTTAGTTAGAACAGTGTTAAATATATATGTTAAATATGGCAGAATCTTTGGCACAATTATTTTAATAAATCGTGGATTTATTTCATCAGTTCCGATCGCATTAGATTTAATGGACAGAATGCTGTGTAGAACCTCAGTTTCATTTACACAGCGAAAGGAAAAAGGATTTTCAACAGCTACCATGCACATATTTTCATATATATTTTCAGTAGGATAGACAGTGTTTATTGAAACAAAATTCTCATTTAGTTCATTTATGTTCATGTTGGGTTCCAGCTGAGTATTGCGTTTTTCTCCAACGCCAATTTTTCGTATCTCATTCCATTTAGAGCGACTATTAACAGCATTCTGAAATTTATTATGAAAATACAATGTCTTTGCCTCAGTTATACACTTTCCAACAGCTCTTCTAGCATTTTTAAAATGTTCATGTAGTTGTGAGGTTCTAAAACGTTTCCAACGTCTATATGAAAAGTTTCTTTCATCAATCAAAGTTTTTATTCGCTGGTTAAACCAAGGTGGTTGTGAATATTTAATTGTTATTGTTTTCTCTGGAACACATCGATTGTATATTGAACAGATATGATTTTGAACAAATGATATTTGTTCATCCACAGAGTCAAAATGATAAATTGAGTCCCACGGTACTTCATCAGTAAGGTGATTCAGTAAATTGTAGTTTATTTTCTTAAAATCGCGGTAGGTAATTCTGTTGTCTTGATAGGTCATGACGTAGTTATATGTTAGAAACAGTAGGTCATGTTTAGAAAAACCAGGTGCAGCAAGTTGGTCATAAAACAAAACATTTGCAACATTGTTAACAAAAAATATATCCAGAATGCTGGATGAATGACTCGTAAAATGGGTGGGCACAGAAGTGTTAGTTGGTACTAAGCCCAACAGCTCCATCGAACTGGAAAAATGAGATTCAGACAATATATTGCTATTAAAGTCACCAGCTATAGCTATATTGTTGTAAGAAAACGAGATTGTTTCGATACAAGATAGGAGCATGTCATATGGTATATTGTTGTGGGGCCTGTAAACACAGCCAATCAGCATCTTCTCATTTGAATAACAGTTTATTTCTAGAAATAGGTATTCAATGCTGTCACCTTGTGATGACATACATTTAACAGTCGCATGTAGTCCAGATTTCAAAAATATAGCAACACCGCCACCATGACTTTGCCTATCGGCTCTAAATATGTTATATCCTGGTAAGGTATATATATTATCGCATATATCCGGGCGAAACCAAGTTTCAGATACACATATGGCATCTATAGCAGAATTCACAAAAGTATCTCGAAATTCATCCATTTTATTGTTCAAACTTTGTGCATTTATATGAACAATTGTAAGCCCAGGCATTTGGTTCTTAAAAATCTTCAGCATCAATTTGAGATTATCTCTGGAACCGCAAGAAGTGTCACTTGACATATGTAATACGCATAAGCAATGCTAACAGTATGAATAGTTGACTTAAGTGCTGAGCTGTATTAAGGAAATTCGATTTAAATAGAGGCAAAACATATATATGATAACATAGAAAAAGGCATAGTAAAGCGAATATATAGTAACATACAATTAAAATTATTATATTAAATTTAATATGACACCAAAATATTTCAGGACTCAATATGAGCAACTGGTCTTTCAGGTGTTTCACGAAAGAGATTGGTAAGTTGCTCTATGTTTTCAACAAGCGTAGGGGAATCAGATCCAGGCCGTCTTACATAAACAAGGCCACGAAGCGAAAAAACAGACTCCAGATGTTTTTGTCGCTTAAGCTTCAGTGCATTTTGAAAAATTTTGTAATTATGGTTTGTCAGGTTCTCATTTATATAGAACGGTTTATTAGAGTCAAAACCTGCATGACTCAATACCAGGTTTGAATTAATTGATTTTCTAAACCTCGCAATATTTTTTAAGACAAAGTTTTTGTCAAATGGCGTTGCTAAATGAACCATAATTACAGAGTCTGAAGAGTTATTCTGGTTACGAACGTTGTCCAGACGGTACATAGCTCTAATCGTTGGGATCGCTATGTTAATTGTGTCACAAATATTTGCAAAAATTTGGTACAGGTTCTCCCCATTTTCGGAAGGTATGCCATTTATTCTCAGATCGCAAGCCACTTGGTTGTTTTCAAATTTTTGCTGATTTGCTTTCAGTAATTGAATTTGATTTTTCATTTCAGTCATTGTATTTTCCATACCATCAATTTTGTCCACGACTGTTGTTACTTTGTCAACCCTTTCATTGAGTTTCACATATTTTTCATTTAATTTAGATATCTCGCACTTGATGTCGGCCATACTCTTATCTATGACAGCTAAGAGACGCGACTCAGTTTCAGATAAAAGAGATTTTAAAAGCTCTGTTTGCTTCTCAAATCTCTTATCGATTAACATAAGCATTCGGTGTGGAGAGTCATAATTTGAAAGCCGCGGAGTTTTGTTGACACTTTCCTCACTTATGCTCATCCCCTCTCTCATTCGTTTTGGCGCCAACAACAGAGACTCTCCAGGAGAAATATTGTTGTTGGATGAAGATATTATTTTCACTGATGGCACTTCAGACATGATGAGTTAACTTTAATGTTTCTCAGGGTTAATTGTTGTTGTTGTTGTTTTAGTTCTTCACTTTTTTCTAGTTTAGCACTTTGATATGTGGTTTTGTTTTGTTTTGAATTTGTATTTGAAGCCTGTGTTGTATTCTTTTTTGTAAATAACACGACGGTGATTTGCCAAGCAAACAGTATGAACAAAAATTAAACTTTGTCAGTTAAAAAACACTTTTAAACATTTGAAATAATTTATTTTTGAGGAGCGTTTTAAAAACACGTCTGTACGCAAAGAGAGTACACAATGACTGAGGTGTGGTTCAGATCGGACTATATTTGGATATAGCTGCCCTATAGACCGCTCTCCCGATATATTGTAATGAGCCAATAAAATGAGCATTTTTCATCCTATTTCGATGAAATTTGTCGCAGCGAATTCTGGTACCCCCTTTCCAAGTCAAGTCCAAGTAAAATACATAATGTATACTTGGAATAGGTTCAGTATTATGTCATTATTTCTCGTTTGTTTGTTGTCCGATCTCCCTCCTCTCACCAGCAGCCGCTTGAGGGACTACTCGCGAGCCTCGATGGAGAATTTCCATTTGCCGAGCATCAGCATGGATATGGAAGACTACATAGCACAAAAACTGCTTTGCATGCCATCAAATGTAAAATTTGCTCATGAACATTCCACTAAGGAACAGGGGCAAACTTCACACATATCAATGAGTGCAGTCCGATTCAGGTTTAAGCTGAATGATAAGGGCCCTCCTTTGTATAGCCGAGTCCAAACGGCGTGCCGCAGTGCGACATCTCTTTGGAGAAAAGTTTTACATGGCATAGTACCTCACAAATGTTGCCAGCATTGGGAGGGGAAAACCACCGCTGAAAATTTTTTTTGATGGTCTCACCAGCATTCGAACTCAGGCGTTCTGCTTCATAGGCGGACATGCTAACCTCTGCGCAACGGTGGCCTCTGGTGGTCTTTGCATGCCATCACCGCACACATTTGCCGTGGCTTCAATCAGCCCAGGCCATGTGATAGGACGGTCCTCGTGGCACTGGTTCTATCGAAGTTAATCGACATGGTCAGCTATGCCAAACTATTTGCGGATATCGCCAACACATCCCTCCAGTCAGGCCTGAAACGCTGGGTCGCGAATTATATGTGTCATTTGAGGAATTTTGAGGGATAGGTAATCGAAACACCGTAGAGTAAAACAGAGAGTTCCCCTAGGCAGGCTGATATCTCCGGCACTGTTTAACCTCTACATATCCTATATTCTAGGATCTGCTAACAAATATTCAGCCACATTATTCACTATAAATAAGCTTGAGATGAATAATGAGCTGAATGTGATGGTTGATGGAAAAATGATTCCGACCATTACATCAAGTGTCCCGAAATACTTGGCGTCACATTTGACAGCTCTTACACATTCTCCACACATGCCACAGTAATTTGCGATAAAGTCAAAAGTAGAAAAAAGGTCCTCAAGTCACTTGCCGGCAGGATTTGGGGTGCTGACAAAGAAACCTTGTTGACCACGTACAAAGCAATTAGCCACTCCATGGTAAGTTATGCAGCGCCAGTGCGGTCTCGTCAGCTATGTGACACGCTGTGGAATAATATACAGATCTGTCAGAATGTGAACCGCCTCCATCCATCAGAATACAAAGATTCTAGCCATGTGAAAACATACCTACATGCTGTCTAACCAATACCTTCTGAGTTTTTTTCGCGGAGACCATCCAAATCATCATCTAGTGAATAGGTATCCGCCGCCCATAAACCTTAAGGTGCATATATCTACTCGATGTAGAGCGCGAGGTTCAGCGCTACAAAAGAGAACCTGTAGATTAGGCAGTATATCAAGTGGCTCTAAGCAACATTCATGCAGACTCGGTAGCAGATGCGGTGAATAGCCACCGGGTGAATGTGGTCCTTGAAGAACGACCACTTCCTATTGTACCTGAAGAAATTAACCTCCCCCGGCAGATCAGAGTAGTTCTGACTCAATTACGATCCGGCAGATGTAGTCGCCTCAACTCCTACAGATCCAGGATGGATGTCAACATGCAGAATGTGTGTTCCGATTGTGATCTGGAATCGCACGACATATGTCACCTGTTTAACTGCCCAGCCACATTCACTTGTCTTAGACCCAGATCCCTGTGGACGCACCTCACATTAGTCTCAGAGTTCCTGGATCTGGATACTCAACAGAATCAAGCAGGCGAAAGATTGAACACAACACACGGCCGGATTGGCCGTATGGAGTCTTACATCGGCAAGGCCTGCCGCCTCAGTGTACAACATACTGTTACAACAACAACTCCCGGCCCTGAATAGCTGTGAGCACCACACAGGCTGGAACATTGAGCTCCAATTTGTGTGGTGTACATTGCTGTCACGGGAAGCTTAACTGCGAGCTAACGGACGCGTCCACAGGTTGGGTATAGTGGAATGCTCCATACGGAGTAGCTGCAACGGTCATCGCGGACAATCAGCGGTATCGAGCGGAGAGTCTCAGTGGGAGGCTGGGTGGCACCGTCTCTTGCACAAATACTGAGTGCCTATGATGCTCGATATGACAAGGCGAATTATAGGCTCCTTTAAACAACCAATGGCCACCCTGTTCTCGCGGCGACCGGTGTTTTGGACCGGAAAGAGCTTGTTTTTCATCTACAGGAGCTTGACGAGGACCACCACCTCCACATGAAAATGTGGCTACAACAACAACAACCACGCTGTATAGGAATAAACCTACGGGCACGGTATTCATGCGGGCAGCGCGAAGAACCAAGCAATGGATATCAATACATACGCTTCTTTCTATGTTGATAAGAGGCGGGGAAGTTACAAAGATGGAGGCTTAATTAAGCAGAAAAACTGGAAAAATACAAGAGCCTAAAGAAGATCGAAGACAAACATCAGTGAGACTGATCCCTGAAGCAGGAGCCAGAGCCTAGCCACGTCGCAGGTAAGTCAGATCGGTGCTAACTGGAAAAATTCTATATGTGCTAAGTAATCGAATAAGTGGACTTTTACTGAATGCCTTCCCGGGATAAGCTTGAAGATTGTCTGCTCCAGACAAAATCAAAATGGCCTATCGCAAAGAAAAGCTTGGAATCAATTTTGTTGTCAAAAAAACCAAGAGTTATGATTTCAAACAAGTCTTTATTATTTAAACAAGTTGTGCATTTATATAGTTTATGAGAAAGAAAATAAAATGTGCAACGCACAAGTCACATATAAAAAGAAATATAACGAAATAAATGAAAAATTCGAGTTAGATACGATTGGAGGTTATAATTTAGTTATAGCAATCAATAAAATTTCATGCAAAATACACATGTGTTAGGTTTTGTCACTGGTGATAAAGGAAATGATCATATTGAGTATTTTATTACTCTGGCTGACCCTTCTTGGCCGACCAATGTAAATAATTGGGTTGGGTAGCCGCTTCATACTCCTGTACCAAACAGTCGACGACATCACGGGAGTCATCAAGTTCCGAAAGATCATCTTTGAAGATATCTTCGCGACGAAATTGATCCAAAAAGGCTCCACGTTTCTTAAGTTTATCATATTGCCCTAAGGCACGTTCGAATAAGGTGCAAATACTGGTATGGTTGGCCAACATAAGGCCAGAGACACGATGACTGCTCTGTACATAGGGCGAGGAGCGGGATAATGCTACTTGAATACTAGCTGGTCCCCAGGGTATAAATTGCGCCAGTTTACGTTCGCGTATGCGCTGCAATGATTTATGAACTTGCGTTGGATCAACTTCGCCTTGTATGATGTTTAAAATCGATATGTAACAGTGATGATTGGTCTTGTCGGGGCCAGTTGATACCATCATATTTTTCGGTTGTAGCAGGCGACGCATTACATCAAGAACTGTAGTTTTACGAACATTGACAGTTTGCTGCAAAAAAAAAGTAAAAATATATGATGTATTGAACGTATTTTAAAATGTGTTTTTTTCCTTTAAAAAGTATGATGGATGGTAGATGTTGTTGTTGTAGTGAATTCAGAATTCAAAAAAAGCTTGTTTTTTCACATATTTATTTGTTTGAAATGTTAGGAATTTTTGTTTCGACAGTTCTGTTGGAATTCGGAACGAATTCTGAAGTCTGTGTTGGATTTCTTTTGTCTTTTTTGTGCTTGTTTTTCTAACAGGATTTTTTCACCGGTAGAAAGTTTTTCCCGACAGTTCGGAAGGAATTCTAAACGATGTCTGAACTCATTATCGAATATTTTTGCCATTTTAAGTGCATGTTTTTTTCTTTATTTTTGTTGGAGGTCACCATAGCTCAGAGTCATAGGCGAACATGCGCCTGAAAAAGAAGATCCTTGGTGGAATGTTTAAGAAAAGATTTGCAATTTGAACTGTCGCAAAACACATTCAAATTCTATAAGAATTCGGTTGCAATTCGAAAAGACAAGTCGGAATTCTACAAAATTTTATTCCAGAATTGGGTCAGAAATCGATAAAAACAAGTCAGAAAATACATCTGTATTCATTAAGACTCGACATTAGAAATCTTTCAGAAGTCGTAACGATAACTCCAATTCTCTTGCGAGTTTTCCATAATTTTGGTTTAGAATTCTGATAGCATTCTGTCACAAACATCCGATTTCCCTCCGACATTTCGTTCCGAAATAGTGTCAATCATCCATATATTTCTCGTTAAGATTTCGGACAGACTTTCGGATAGATTGAAGTGGGATCATACGCGATTTTTTTTTTTTCAAGAATAATAATAGAAAAGACTGCGAGCTGTACTACAAAGGATAAAAAAGTTGAGAGAAAGGAAAGGAAAAGATAAATTTTCGTGTTAACGGAGAAAAAGAAAAGAATTTGTTCTACAAGAGAATTTGTTATACATCTGTAGAAGAAAAAGAGACATTATTTCTCTACCTGTTGGAGGAATTGTTTGGTGCATTGCATTGGAAGATTTCAAATATACACGGTGAGATACACACCTTGGCACAAGGAGTGAGGTGATTTTGCAGTTATCGACTTGAACCTGCGGACGACAGAGGGGTGTGTCCGAGTGAGGGTGTCTTGTAATTAAGAATTCACGGGATTGACAAATTTATTTTAGTAAAAATTAATTTGAAGATTTATTAAATTCTTAATTACAAGAGGTTATGGGCGAAATCAAGGAAGTTCATGGAATTCCCCAGTTTAACGGCCAGGGATTTGATGATTGGCAATTTAGAGTGAAAATTCATTTGGACTCTCTGGATCTGTTGGAAGTTCTCACCGGCGACCCTCCAGATGATGCAACTAAAAAAGTTGAGTTCAAGAAAAAGGACAAAAAGGCAATGGACAGAATAGTGAGTTTCCTACATGCGGATTGCATTAGTTTTGTGCGTGACAAAGAAACAGCAAAGGCTATGTGGCAAAGCCTTCAATCTGTTTTCGCGAAGAAGTCTGTAACGAATCAAGTTCTAATCAGAAAACAATTGGCCAAGATGAAAATGAATGATGGAGACTCAATTGTAAGTCATGTAATGGCATTTGAAAATTTAATACGGAAGCTGAAATTGTCCGGAGCTTGTGTGGAAGAAAGTGACGTTTTAGCACAACTGTTCTTGACGTTGCCCGATAAATATGACCCCCTGGTTACAGCTATGCAAAATATTGAAAATGGGCAATTGACATTTAACATCGTGAAAGAGAGACTCATTTCTGAAGAAGCAAAGTTCTTGGATCGTGATCAAGCTAATGTGGAAGAAAAAGCTGCGTTTTCAAGTAAGAAGAATGCTTTTCGAAAAGCCAAACCCCGATTTAATGGAAAATGTTTTAAATGCGACAAGTTTGGGCATAAATCTAAAGACTGTTGGCAAAGAGAAGCACGATCTGCAAAGACAAATACGAAAGCAGTCGCGTTTATGGCGTACAGGAATAGAACCAGAGCAGAGTGGCGCAGTGGAAGCGTGCTGGGCCCATAACCTCTTGTAATTAAGAATTCACGGGATTGACAAATTTATTTTTAGTAAAAATTAATTTGAAGATTTATTAAACGAACAGAATTCAAAGGTGGGTTAATTTTTGACTGACAAAAAAAAAATATTTCTATACACCAATGCAAGGAAAACAAAACGTACTTCATTAAAATAATATATGTATAGGAAAAGCATACTTGATTAGAATAATAAATAAACAAGTAAATATCGATTGGAGTATTTCTACAACAGGCTGGTAGCATGTGAGATGCAAAGTGGTGACAAAAGTGATGAGGACGGCATATGAGCGAGGGTGCAGAACAACGAATCGTAGATGTGAACATTTATGTCGATGTCAAAGACACCGATTGAAATGAAAGCAATGGTGGGACAAATGAGTCTTCGAAGCAACGAATGTGGCCATACATAGACAACGATCGGCAGTGTTGGTATAAAAAATGAGCGAAAACAAAGTACAGTTGTTGGTGGCGTGCCGTAAGCCAGTTCACGACAATAGTAATGCGGACGGCATGCCGAACCCGTCAAACAAAAGCGCAGGATAGCGGGCGGCTGTGTCAGAGCAGGTGACTGAAACGAAAATTCATGGCGATAAAACTATTGGCGGAGGCATAACAAATGCAAATTGCGAAAAAAAACGAACGCAACAAAATAACGAATGAACGCATACGAACGATAATAGGTGGTGGATTGAAAAATGAACGAGCTCAAAGAACGTTGGTAGAGGAGTGGCATATAAATGCATACGAAAAGCGGTGTTGCAGTAAAAAATGAGTGCACTGGTTGCGAGGCAACAAATGAAAGCCTACAAACAACTATCGACGGCGCTGGTATGGCAAATGAGCAAACACAACGTAAGGTTGGCACCCATACAATGATCGGTGGTGGTGGCGCGATGTATTGTAAATAAAAAACAAGTTAAAAGGTCGGGCCAAACTTTGGATACCCTCCGCCTCACGTATATATGTAAACCACCTTTCATCATAATCCGGTGGAAAATTCATAATATTACACCTATATTGAAATATGGTCCGATTTAGACCAAATGCGGCAATACGGATATTGAGTGGTCTAATAAATAAAGGGTGATTTTTTTGAGGTTAGGATTTTCATGCATTAGTATTTGACAGATCACGTGGGATTTCAGACATGGTGTCAAAGAGAAAGATGCTCAGTATGCTTTGACATTTCATCATGAATAGACTTACTAACGAGCAAGGCTTGCAAATCATTGAATTTTATTACCAAAATCAGTGTTCGGTTCGAAATGTGTTCAAATTTTGACAAATTTTGTTCAGCGATGAGGCTCATTTCTGGTTGAATGGCTACGTAAATAAGCAAAATTGCCGCATTTGGAGTGAAGAGCAACCAGAAGCCGTTCAAGAACTGCCCATGCATCCCGAAAAATGCACTGGTTGGTGTGGTTTGTACGCTGGTGGAATCATTGGACCGTATTTTTTCAAAGATGCTGTTGGACGCAACGTTACGGTGAATGAACACATTTCGAACCGAACACTGATTTTGGTAATAAAATTCAATGATTTGCAAGCGTTGCTCGTTAGTAAGTCTATTCATGATGAAATGTCAAAGCACACTGAGCATCTTTCTCTTTGACACCATGTCTGAAATCCCACGTGATCTGTCAAATACTAATGCATGAAAATCCTAACCTCAAAAAAATCACCCTTTACAAGTTACTGTTCAATTTTGTGGAACAAAATATTGGTCTTTTAGGCCGCTATATCCAAATATAGACCGATCGGAACTCTATAGGACAAGGATGTCGAAAAGCCTAACATAAGTAACTGTGTCAAATTTCGGATAATAAATGCGCCATTTATGGGCCCAAAACTTTAAATCGAGAGAAGGCAGCTATATCTAAATATGAACCGATCTGAACCAAATTGAAAAAGGATGTCGAAGGGCTTAGCACAACTAACTGTCCCAAATTGCAGCTAAATCAGGCAATAAATGCGTCATTTATGGGCCCAAGACCTTATATCGGCAGATCGGTATATATCGCAGCTATATTCAAGTCTGGACTGATCTGAACCAAATTGAAAAATGTCTAACACAACTCACGAAATCGGATAATAAATGCTCCCTTTAATCGAGAGACCTTAAATAGAGAGTTCGGTCTATATGGAGGCTATTACCAACTTTGGACCGATCTGGGCCAAAATTGTTATAGCTGCCATATAGAAAATGAGTTGGCAATCCCATGGCAGCCGGTTGCGCGTACCGGATTGACCCGATGGAGTCCTTCATCGGCAAGGGCTGCCGCCTCAGTGTACAATTTACTGCTACAAAAACAACAAAATGAGTTGATACAGAGGGGAACAACTTTAGGTAAATGCGATAGTTTTCAATGCGACCAAGGACACATATCTAGGGACTGGGAAGGTTGACCTTTTACTATTTCCCTGATAAGACTCCGAACTGGTCATTGCAACTATATGTCTTTGACGTCGTTGTTATTGTATGTTGTTGTTGTATCAGTGCGTTGTACATTGAGCCGTCGTGATAGATACAAGAGAAGGCGGTTTTTTGCAGGGTCTGTGGTGATAAGGAGGAGTTGGGTAATTGTCGAGTAACTTTTTTTATCGGCAAAATTCTTTTTCTGTGGCTGGATTCCCTTTCTCAATTGGCTAAAATTTTGCACAAAGTCTTCTCGTACGTGCCATATATAGTCTGAATCGGTCCATAACCTGATATAGCTCCCATACCCAAAACGATCTCCCGATTATAGCCTTTAAAGATGGTAGTTGTTATCCGATTGGGCTGAAACTTTGCAATGTAAACCGATCTCCCGGTTTTACTTCTTAATCCCATATAAGAAGTATTTCTTATCCGGGTTTGCTGACATTTTTTAACAACGATATCTAATATGGGAAGCAATGATTTCTATTTATTTTTAAACTTTCAAGTAATTTATTTTCGTTTTTTTTAGATTTTTTTTTTCATTATTTATTAGTATTATTTTATTTTTTATTTTAATTTTTATATTATTTTCTGCATTCTGTAATTTCAAAGATCCATAAGACGACTTTAATAAAATTAAAAATTGGGAGTATTTATATATAATTATTACATATAAATATTATAATAGTATTTATAATATTTGTATGTAATTATATATAATTTTTAAATGGAACGAATGCCTTCGATTACATATCTAAAATCTTAATCTATGGTATCCAACATTCAAACCAAGTGTGGCCCAAATCGGGTTATATCCTGATATATTCAGGGTCATTAGCATAGCAACACTTATACATAATTCTTCGTTTGCCTATAAAGGCATAATGGGCAAAGAACTTGAACGCAATCCATGGTGGAGGCTATATAAGATTCGGCCCGGCCGAACTCAGTGCTTTTTGACTTGTTTCTCTTCTAGAGCGAACACAATGGACCAAAGCAAGTTTTGACCTAACCTGGTAGTTTTTTCAAATGTAATTCCAATTCTGCTTTTTAGGTACTGAAAAACTTAAATCGGAAGTCCGTTTAAAATAGAAGCTACATATGCCGTATAATGGAACCATTTGGACTTTTCTTGGAGGAAGAAAATAGTATATGGAATAGAAAGGGAGAAATTAGTTTGTATAACTGGCGTCAAACCAATTATTAAAAACAGGGTGTTGATTTGTGAGAAGCTAGGATTTTGTATATGTGACTTATATCGAACAACTCATTTCATGTTGTAGCAAAAGATTTGCGCAAGGGGAGCATTAACTTAGATACCATTTTCTAAATAATAAAACTTCTTTGATACTTACATCACTGTCTGTAGTTAATGGAGTATAACCTGTCATCAAAAAATGCAGTTGTGGCGTTGGTATAAGTGGTGCCGTCAAACCAATTAGATTGTTATTCATATATGAAGGATAACGAAGAGTCGTTGTGCTTACTGACATTATGGTTGATACCAGGGTGTTGATTTGTGAAAAACTGGGATTTTGTATATGCAAACGATCTGTGGCAATTCGATTCAAAGCTGTATTATCTAGAACAACAACACAATCAGCACAACTGGTCAGGCGACGAAGGGTAAGTAAAGAATTGTAGGGTTGTACAACGACATCACTGATTTCATCTTGATTTGGAAAAACGCTATAAGTTTGTATAAGTTTTTTGGGAAAACGATCAGACAAACGTTCCATAATGTAAGAACCCATTCCGGAGCCGGTACCACCGGCAATGGAGTGGCACAAAACAAATCCCTCCAAAGAATCACTGCCGTCGGCTTCACGATCTATAATATCAAACACTTCTTCTTGTAGTTTCTCGCCTTGGCTATAGCCAGATGCCCAATTATTACCGGCACCACCGCCATGCTTGGAGAGATAAACATTTTCGGGGTTGTAAAGCTGAAACATAAATTAGGGAGAAAAAAACATAACCTTATACACATACTAACACACAGAAAACAACCAACCTTGGCATAAGGAGAAGTCATAATTGTGTGTATAACTCTGGGCTCCAAATCGAGCAGCACCGCCCGTGGTATATAGTGGTCATCGTCGGCCTGATAGAAAAACACATCCTTCCGATCGATGCCATCAGTGGCAAAGTCTTCCAAAACACCATTGGGGGAAATTCCATGCTCCAAACATAGTCGTTTCCAAAACTCGAAACCAACTACATACGTTAAAAGATATTTTAGAAACAATATTGAAAAAAAACATTGTTTTTTTTCAGTTTTGAGCTCCAAAAAGGTTAGTTTTTAATGCATACTTACTTTGATTACCGCATTGCCCCAATTGGAGCGTAATTATTTCACTCGGCATGTTTTGCTTGCGTTGTCCAACTTTTTAAAGGAATTCCTTCACAAATTTATTTTACATTTGTCGGTTTGTTTGGTGGCGAATAGCGCTGGTGTCCAGTTTACAACAAAAAAATTTAAAAACAAACGACAGTTGTTGTTGTTTTCGCTTTTATTTTGACCAAAAGAATTAAATTGGCATTTTTTAGTGATTGCATGACTAGCGGGTACTGATTGAAAATGGGGTGCTTACAGTGTTGCCACTATTGAAAAAAGCGAAAGACTATTCAAATCACAAGCCGGCAGTTGGAAAATTTCTTTCATGAACTGCCATGAAATGTACTGTTATCTGTTTATTTTAAACTCATTTCCATATTGATTTTATTATTTAATATTCAAATTCATTCATTTAGAAAATTTTCCATGTCTAATTCTTTGATGAGGTTATGAAGTGTAAAGCGTGCATTAACAAGTGACTCATATTTGGTTATTCGAATAACCAACAATTTAAGCCCAAACCCAACAATAATTTGTTTATTCAACTCTGGCAGGAGAGGAGAAGTAATTGTTTACTATTGTGAAGATCGAGGTTTTTTGTGTCTCGACTAAGCAGACGTCTTTTTTTTACTGCAAAAATTTTATAATTTTTTACTAACGGACTGAGAATAAACTGAAACCCTCCAGGCATCCAATTGCGTATTTTGCAACCGTGATGCCGGGATCCTCACCACCCGACATGGATTATGATGTCGTGGAAGTAGTGGCCTCATCGTCTAATGCACAAAAGGCGGCGAATACATTACCAAGCTCCTACGAGCGCGAAACAACTGAGAACGAACGCAAGAGACTAAGGCATGATGACTCCATTTTACCGCAAAATGTCGACATTTCCCAGCTTAATAAAGCCATTTCAGCTAACAACATTAATGATCAAAACAGATTCTCCTTACTGGGTGTGCTAGGCGATTTGGAAATAAAATCCGTCAAGCAGGCAAGTACAAACGATACACAACGTACCTCTGAGTCCAAGATGGTTCCTGAACCGAAAAAGAAAAATTGGTGCCCACCAATTTTTCTTTATAATGTTAACATAAAAGAGTTGGTGGATGATCTGCGCTCGAAGATACCAGACAGCTCTTTTAAAGTTAAAAACGTCAATAGAAATAAAAGTAAGTTGTACTTCGCCGATGTCAATACGCATACTTCTATGATGACAATTCTTCGATCGAAAAACATAAAATCTCACTCCTTCACTCCTAAAGAGTTGAGACAAGATTCTGTTATCATCCGTGGCCTACATTCCAATACTGATGTGGAACAAATTAAAGCCGAACTAGATGTCCTGGCTCCAGAGACTATAGATACTATTTCCAAATTTAAAACTTCTACATCAATAAAGAACAATATTGACACTGGTCTGTTTATTATTTCCTTGAAGCCTAGCAAGACGATTGGTGACGTTTCCAGCATTCGGGGGATTCTTAATCAAATTGTTTCCTGGGAGAAACCGAAGAGAAGGAGCGATTTACAATGCCATCGATGCCAAAGATGGGGACATATTTCACGCAATTGTAATTCGGCGTATACTTGCGTTAAATGTGATAAGCAACACGAACCTGGAGCCTGCGACCGTGTAAAAACTGATACCTCCGATCCATTTTGCGCTAACTGCAAAGAATCTGGCCATCCAGCAAACTGGAAAGGTTGCCCCATCTACAAAAAATACGCTGCCGCGCGTAAGGAAAGAATAAATAAAGCCATCCAAAACAATGCTACCGCAAAAAACAATGTAAGTAAAGCCATTAATGTTACAACTAATTTCACCGAAAAATCTTTCGCAAACCTATTCCATCAAACTACCCCAAAAAAATCATCAATTATTGAACAATTTCTGAATCTTGCCAAATTATTCTTGGAGCCTGAGGAGCTCACAACTGAGCAAGAGATCAGTATATTCCTCATGGAATATCAGACTATGTCAAAGACAGAGGCAAAGGCAGAATTTTTGCGTCTTCTAAGAAAAGTAAAATCTAATGATCCATAGATCAATAAATGTACTTACCTTCAACGTTAGATCTCTTTTTGATCTAAGTCGCCAAATTGACCTGCGTAACACCCTGATAAACAACAAAATAGATATTGGACTTATCCAAGAATGTCATCTCCGTAGGAGACGAAACTTAAAAATTGATGGCTACAACTTTGTTTATGATGGTTCACCCTTAGGGGTAGCAATTTTGATAAAAAACAACATCGAATACAATAGAATTGTATTCACCGACATTGGTCTGAACTCAACTTTCGTTCAGATAAATACATCGTTCAACAACACCCAAAAAAGAATCTTAGTTGGCTCTATTTATATCCCTTGCAGTTATGCAGTGCAAAGACTTCAAAGTGATCTTGACAGGCTGTTAGACCTGCTTGCTAGATTCGATGGCTTTATTGTTGGTGGCGACTTGAATGCCAGAAGCCTCTCATGGGGTGACAGTTCCGAAAACTTAAACGGCAAAACACTGCAGGCCTGGCTGCTAGATCACGCGTTGGACGTTGTCCGACTCTGTGACTCTTCGCCTTCCTACCCAAATGGCCCATCTTTTCTTGATCATTTCCTCGTCAGCCCAAATCTTTTGAATACTATAGAAGCAAACTTTAGAATTTCAAGCCTATCTACCTTCTCGGATCATTATCCAATAAAATTGGAACTGAATCTTCACTCCTCTGAAGTTGTCACGAAAGCACCCCAATCTTATACATCTTACAAAGACACCAATTGGATAAATTTTCGAAATGATCTGGATTCTGCTTCCTTGAGCCTTATGCCTCCTCCAAATAGAAATTTGGAAGTCAATGAAATTGACATCTTCATAGACCGATTCAACAACATTGTCACCTCCGTACACGATGCCCATTCCCGCAAAATTATAGTCCATCAGGACAAGCTTCCACTTTCTGAGAAAGTGAAGCGATTTTTTAGAATAAAACACAGTTGGCAGAAAGACCTTAAAAAGATCTTTCACAGAACAGGCAACAGGCGAAGTCAGGAATATATTATTCTCTCGAAGCAGATCCAGCTGCTCAAAACGATAATTAAGGAAACTATAAATATTGAAAACACACAACATTTCAACAAAAAACTGCAAAACATCAGACCGGGGCCATCAGCATTCAGGCAGGTCTATAATATAGTGGGGAAAAGCAAGTCCTCTCTTTGTCACAGCATAATGCACAACGACTCCGAACTGTTCAACAAAGCGGAGATTGCCGAGCAATTCCAAGTGACGTATGAGAGAACATTCAGCCAAAGAACACCAATAAACCCAGTTAGTGACTATGATTCAAGAGTGGCAGATTTTCTAACGCCGCTGCCACACCAAATTTATAATTTTAGTGAAAACTTCCCGGCCATACAGAATCCCGATACTTTCCACTTTACCAGCACTGACACTATCCGAAACATCATCTGCAATATAAATAATAAGAAGTCTAGCGGTGCTGATAAAATTTCAAACTTCATACTGAAACACTTACCACAATCTTCACTACAAATTCTTGAATGTATCTTCAACAACTGCACAAACCTTGGGTACTTTCCGTTGGAGTGGAAAAAGGCCATCATAATACCAATCAAGAAAAAGCCAAGTAGCAAGACTGTAGCTGAATATCGTCCAATTTCTTTGCTCTCCAACGTTGGCAAAATCTATGAACAAATCCTAAAAGAAAAGATTGAGAATGAGTTCATTGTAAATCCTATCTCCGATTATCAGTTTGGGTTTAAAAAAAGCCACTCAACACAACATGCACTGTTGAAATTCCACACGGATATTATCCAGAATCTCAGAATCCAATCCTGTACCGTCGCCATTGCGCTTGACATTGAAAAAGCCTTTGACTCTGCGTGCCACAAGGGAATCCTGTATAAAATGGTAGAGATTGGAGTAGACCCTTACTTGATAAAGATATTGAATAGTTTTTTTACGAACTGTTTTTTCACTGTGAAGATTCAAGATACGATTTCATCTCCGGGCAGCGTCGGTAGTGGAGTTCCTCAGGGGAGTGTTTTAGCGCCTTTTCTATTTAACATTCTTTTGTACGATTTTCCTCACACCAGCCGAGACTCGCAGGCAGTCTTGTATGCCGACGACTGCTTGATATATGGACATCATCCTTCTCCTCAGCTGGCTCTCCGCAATGCATCCGCTCATCTCAAGTTGATAAATGATTTCTACAAGAAATGGGGGATTAGAATTAATGCTCTGAAATCTGAAGCCATCTGCATCAGAAATGCTTCAGGGAAATGCCCAAGAAATGTAGTCCCTGAGAGCAAACTTCTTCAACTTTCACTGGATGGTGTCGACATTCCATTCAGAAATACAATTAAATACTTAGGCATTAATTTCAACAACTTGATGAAATTTAATTCACATGCGAGAGCCACACTACAGAAAGCAAAGAAAATAGCAGCCTCATTTGCGTTTCTATTTAATAACAAATACTTACCGCAAAGCACTAAACTATTGCTGTATAAAGTTGCAATCAGGTCATTACTGCTGTATGGATTTCCTATCTGGTTCTCAATTTCTCCTGTAGTAGTCTCCGAACTTGAAATTTTTGAACGCAAAATCATTAGAAAATGCGTAAACAAACACTTTGAAACTCCAATCAAAAGATTTTCCAATAACATCATATATGACGCCGCAAATGTCCAGCCACTATGTAAATACGCCATGCACCATCAAAAGATATTTAGCGAGAGACTACAAAACCACGAAAATTCACTTTTGTATGATATTTTTAACGCTGAGAAGAACTTACGATGGTCGGATTCGGCCTATTTTTCTCCTATTGCCATACTCAGCGAAATTACTGACAACGACTCCGGCCTCCTACCTCAATTCTACACAAAGGCAACAACCGGCTCTCATAGGGGCTAAAATCCTAGAGATAAACATATATATCAACTTTATTCTTTTTTATTCATTTCTTTTATATTATAAACCCAACTCACCTTAAATGTGCAATCAAAACTTTATACATATGTACCTGGAAAAATTACAAAGAAAAAGACTTTAATAATCGTAAAAAGACTTTAATAATTATCAATCTTATTATCCTCACCTTCTGTGATATCGTGCTTCGCACGCGTTCATTCATTAAATCATATGTTAATGTTTCATATATACACCCAAACACACGCCGCTGCCACTGAGTGTGCAGAATCGTTTTGTTTTTATTTTGTAAGTGTTATGTAGTTGTAGTAGTGTATTTATTTTAGCAGACCACTTAGCTCTGTATACATCTGTAAAGGCCGAGAGCAAGCCTTGTCTCATTCATTCCCATTGAATGTTCCACATATCAACCCTATCACATAGCATGTAGCGTATTGTACTACACATATGTATTAGAACAAGACATGTATAGTTCTAAGGTTTAAATGTTAACCATTCGTTAAGCATGTACTGTAATGAAATTGAAAGAAGAAGTCTCAATAAAACATACTTACTTACTTACTTTACTATTGTGAAATTATATTATGGAAAGTGGCTGTGAAACAAATAACAATATTAAAACTCTCGCAGTTATCGATTTAGAAACAAATGGTCTACCATGGGAACAATTCAATGTCTGCTCAATAACTGAATTGAGTGTTTATGCATTTTCTGCCCAATGTTTGACGGACAAGGCAGCGGAGAACCATGCAAACAAAAATGCGAAGTCGTCTTGTGGGGGCATGGATGGAATTGCAGATTTGTCCAAGGAAATCCCAGATTTACCTAGAGTTTTACACAAACTAACACTCATGGTTAATCCTCAAAGGATGATACATCCAGAATCGGAAAGAATAACAGGTAAACAACAGGTGAGATGGCCTTATGGTAATTGGAGTAGCTTAAAGGAGGTTGGGTTAGGTTCTCCTTTTGCAGTTGTTACCATCGCCAGAGCGCTTATTTTATTTTTGGAAAATGGCCGTTGTTCACGATTCACTATAAGTGAATCTAAGTGGTTCTTATGAATTTCTTTTATAGTGTCAATATACGACGTGTGATCCTGATCCCTGACTACAAGTGATGCACGTTGGCATCAATTCTAGGTAAAAAGAAAGTTGTTGTTATAGCTACGGCGTTTTGTAAGTATACATTGTATACAATAACCCGTTCTGTATGGGGACATTGTAAGGGGATCGGTGACGGGTTCTCGAATCCCATCTCGCTGGTACTAACGAAAGAAAAGGATGCAATGTGCTACGTAACGATTGCTTAGATGGATGAGGTGGGGGATTGGCCTTCGTGATACACCATTCTGTGCAGTATAGACCCTTCTCGCCTGCTCCTTGTGACCCTAAATGGAGTGTATGGGGATAGCATTCAAATCCGATACGATATACCAGACGGTCGAATACCCCAATTACGGCCCAATTTCCCAGCACATGCAGATAGGCGTGATGGGATTCGTTGCACAGACCCCACTAATCCAAGAATCAACGAGCTGAATCTGGAGATAAACAGGATAGTCAACTAACATAAGCGGATTTTATGGCTGGAACACTTAGAATAATGTAACTTAGGTATCGTTGTAGTCAAGCTGTGGTCTTCTGTTATGTCGGTTTCAAAACCCGGTAGAAGGGGTGACAGGATCTCAGTCACTTTTGGCGACTTAACTGAGATTCATCCGAAGAGATGCGCCAAGTCTAGTGACTTGCCTGCAGTTGCTTACAAAGAAACCTTGACGGTTCTCAAATGGTCCACCTCCATCAGAAGACAAAGAACTTACCAGTGCGAAAACAAAACCACGTGCTGTCTAAGCAATACCTTCTGCGCTGTTATCGCAGAGAGCATCTAAATCATCTTGTGGCTAGGTATCCACCGCCCAAAAGCCTCCTTGGTCCTTGGGGAACGACCGCTTACTATTTCACCTGAAGAAATTGATTGATGCCAACGTGCGGGATGTGTGTCCCGATTGTGACGTGGGACTACGCAACACTCGTCGCCTGTTCGACTGCCTAGCCAGAAACACTCGTCTCAAATCCCTCAAATCGCCAAATCCCTCTGGGCGCACTCCATGTTAGTCGCAAAGTTTCTGGATCTGGATATTCGACAGAATCAAGTAGATGAAACCAGTGAGTGGAAATTCGGTAAATCAGCTGATTTCATTATATTGATGAGAGAATCGAGCCACAAAAACTTTGTGATTCTGGCGGTTACTATCGGAATATTTTGTCCATCGTCTTTGATTTCATGATCAATTTAAACCTCATTTGTCCATGTAGATAGATTTTCAATTTGCGACTACTAAAAACTTCCACTAGATCTTGGAGATAAATGTTTACGAGTATTTGGTCAACCTCGTGTGGCTCCGTTCGGCTGCCTCTTTTTCAAAGCTATTTCATTTAGTTGATGATTGCTGATGCTCACATAAACACAGTTTGGTCCTGTGAACCATGTTAGTGTGACTGTTCTAAACTCTACGAATGATTTACGACAGACATATTGTTCACAATCCACCTTTTCGGCGAGTAAGGGAGATCAGTCTCGATGAAACCATCTTGAATACTTGCGTATAAGGTTGATATCCTTGGTCTGCGCGAAGGCTGGTTCCTTCCGTAATATCGATTTGATCGCTGTCATTGAATAGTGTTGTGTGACTGGTCGTATCAGATGCCTTTTGGTGCATGCCGTGGCTGATGTGTGTTGTTGTTGTAGCAGTGTGTAGTACACTGAGGCGGCAACCCTTGCCGATGAGGGAATTCATCGGATCAATCAGGTATGTATTGGGTTGCCCAAAAAGTAATTGCCAAAAAAGTAATTGTGCAAGAGCCTATGCCGCCCGTCCTCTCCGCTCGATACCGCTGATTGTCCGCGACTGCCTTTGCAGCTACTCCGTATAGACCATTCCACTATACACAATCTGTGGACACGCCCGGCAGCTAACAACTAAGCTTCTCGTCACAGCAATGAACACCAAACAGATCGGACCTCCATGTTTCAGCCTGTGTGGTGTTCACAGCTATCCCGTGCGGGGTAAAATATCGATAGCACTCATAAGTGCAGAAAGACCTCTGGGGGTAGGCTAAGCACCATTTCATTGTTTTCGATCGAATTATCTCTTTTTTATCCCTTTTCAAAGGACTTTAGCCCCCCAGATATCTGGCCAGGCTTTGCTAATGATGGCACTGTCGATATATCATTGTTTGTCTCATTGTCGATTTATATTTTCCTATCGATATTACCAGCAAAGTTAATTTTGTTTTTTTTTTTTCAAAAATTTTACGAAAATAAGCAATCCGACACTGAATGTATCCTACAAGATGGGTCCAATTTTCACCCGATTAGGGTAAACTTTTGTACAAAGATTTCTCTCATTACTTCCAACCGACTTTATTAAAAATTTGGTATTAGTCGGTCTGTGCATTGTTATCGATTCTAAATAAATCCATCTACATTCTCATTTTCGTGTATTTATTATTAGGAATATTGAATAAATCGAATTTTGCCATTATCGATAGTTTGCCAGCTCCATTGGAGGCCCCAAATTACAATTTGAAAGTTTTGTTGTTGTAGCCACATTTGCGTGTGGTGGTCGCGATCTTCGTCAAGCTCTTATAGGAGAGCTAGCTCGATCTCGTCTGTACGACCGATCGCCGCGGAACAGAATGGCCTTTGGTTATTTAAAGACGCTAATAACTCGCCTTGTCATATCGAGCACCATAGGCACTCAGTATTTAAGCAAGAGCCGGTACCGCCTGGCCTTACTGAGATTCTCCACGCGATACCTGCAGTTATGTAGCATTCCAGTATCCGTATGTAGCATTCCACTATCCGCAACCTTTGGAAGCACTCGGTAGCTCCCAGCTAAGCTTTTCGCGATAACGAAGAACACAAAGTTCTAGTCTGTGTGGTGCTTATAGTTATCCCGTGTCGGGTGAAAGTTTTGTACCTTATATTTGTTTTTCCGGAATGCAAGCAAGCGCATCTATTTACTTAATTCAATTATTATTTATATTTCTTCTAGGTCTTTGCAATGAAATGTTGTGCAACGAAGCATCTTTTGATATCAACACTGCCAATTGTTTATTAGGCTTTTTGGAACGCCTTGAGAAACCAATTTGTTTTGTGGCCCATAATGGTTGGTCATTTGACTATCCTGTAATAAGACATGTCTTTGAAAAAATAAATATGGTAAGTTTAGCTTTATTCCTCGTCAAATAAAAATAATAATGAGTCGTTAATTCGATGCAGACTGTTCCTTCTACCATTTACTGTGTGGACTCTTTAAAAGCTTTTATTGAAATGGATGAAAAACAATATGAAATGGCTAATATTGCCAAAACATTAATGGAAAGTCCAAAAAGTGATGAAGATATATCTAAAGCCTGTAGCGAAGAGATAACGAAAATTGCCACAAAGGATCCTTTGGAGGATAATGCCGCCATCGATTGGCGAAAAGTCAATGAAACTACTCCTCATCGCAAAACAAAAGTCGAGAAGAGAAAGCGTGAAGTTGAAACCACACCTTGTAAAAATCAAGTCAAGCGCACCACAGGTCTAAAAGTACGAAGAGAATTGTTCTCCAAACCATTTCAACCGCAATCAAAGTACCCTCCAAAGGGTAAATATCAATTGGGCAATATTTATGAGCGCGTTTTCAGCAAACCCTGCGATAATCTTCACCGTGCTGAGTCAGATGTTTTGATATTGACTAAATTGATTCTACATTATGGTTTGGATTTTTTGGCTTACGCAGAAGAGCGTAAAATAACATTTGACCAAGTGAAAAAATTGGGAAAATTTTAATAGCTTTTAGCCTTGTGTTTAATTTAAATTTTTTATAAGTCCAGTGACATGATTTTGTGCTTGTATTATTGTGCATGATTTTTATTATAAAGTAATTTAAAAGATTTTTCCATTTTTAAGGAATTTTTGTGATTATTTAAGAATTTTTACCCTTTTAATATATCTTGTAAACCCAAATTGCTTTATCTAATAAATTTTTTTAAAATATTAACCCTTTTATTTAAAATTTTCACTATATGTTATCTGGTACGTCCAAAACTTAGATGAACTCTTCACAAGAAAAACTCAAAAAAAAAAAAAATTAAATGTGTATTTGTGGTCTCATTTGTACAACAACCACAAATCATATGGCACAATCCGCCATATTGCCATCAAGCTGATCGTCGTTTTGCCAACACACACAAAGAAATTTGTGTGCGTGTTAGTATATATGTGCGTACATGAGCAGAGAAAATGGGAGAAAGAAGACAACAAAAAAGATAATGCAAACAAAAATCTGTCATCTTAATACCGTCAACCCTGGCCGAAGAAGAAGCTAACAACAAAGAGATTTTTGTTTGCATTATCTTTGTTGCCATCTTCTTCCTCGCATATTCTCTGCTCATTGTTTTAAAATAAAAAATGCCTGCAATTTATTGACCCGAGAGTGAAAAGGCTAGAAGGGAAGCCATTCGTCATATCCTTGATCTCCGTGCCACTGGACAGTCATCACAATTTACCGTGCACGAAGCTACGAATGTCATCCGTGGCGACAAGTCATGCAAGGCGCTGGTCCCACACGGAATCCCTACACAGATGCTGAAGATTCTGAATCTGCCTGGAGTCGAGTACCATACAACTGTCCTAAGCCTATCTGAATACTATTATAGTACCCGATATTAGGAAGATAGGCAGTGTGATCCCGCTACTCAAACCTGGAAAGGACACGAGCAAGAGGAGTTGTCCAGATCGATCACCCTTTTCTCATCGGTAGGCAAGACGCATAGTGACTACTCCTCCCAATACTTCCGTTGGACAATTTCCATTCGCCAGCAGCAGCATGCATTCCGAAGGCTGCATAGGACTACAACTGCTACAACGTTCTCAAGTCCCTTGTCGTCAGAACTTGGTGTGCTGAAAAAGAAACCTTGGACTAATCACCTAATTCTTCTGGATATTGTGGCAAGACAAATTGCTGCGACCACTGATGTGAGGCTAAGGTAGCTTTCCATTTGGTTATGTGTTATCATTGAAGATATCTGTATCCGTTCACAATTGGCAGACTAATTTGTACTAATTTCTTCTAAACCCACTGTCACTTGTTTAACTGTCCAGCCAGACCCACTCAATCCCATGCCAGCATGTTGCCTCCTTAACAAATTTAAAGGAAGGGTGTTGGTTTCATCGTAGCTCTCCGATGAGGATGAAACCGACAATTGATCTTTTCTTGGTGTCTGGAAGGATACAACGTTCTAATTTTTCAAGATTTTCCAAATTCCGCAAATTTTACACTTACTTTTCTGTAACTGAACACTGGCGGCTGCCTTGAAACTTCATTAAAAGTAAATAAATATTAAACAAATTTAATAATTACCAATAAAAATATATTTTTTTTACCTACCTCTGTCTTTTTAATCCATTTTGGTGTTAGCTTTTGTATTTTCATGTAACAGCTGCTTTTCATAAAACAGCTGACCTTTACAAAACATCTGTTCAAAGTTGAAATTGGCAAATTTTCTATTTTAGAACTGTCAAAATCTGCCTCTCTCGTGCTCTCTTCTGCTGGCAAATAAAGTACGACGACTTCCAATAAAAATGGCCATTCTTACTCTCCTGCAAAGTACGCGAACAGGTCAAATGTTCAACGAATATTTGCCCACCTTATACAAACTCTTGTGCTTTCCTACATGTACCCTCGACAATGTTGCTTAGTGTAAACGTCCGGTAGTGTCGCTTTGTACAAACCATGAGAACCTTCCTAATGCATACAGGTCGTTGCCACATTGTTGGTTTTCTCAATCACTTGGCAATTTCGAATTGTAACGGTAGTTGGTGTTTATCACTTTACACATGTTGTGCAGAGCAATCATAGCAAAAAATTAATTGTTTTATTTGTTTATTGGTAAAAAATGCCCAGTGAAATTATTACTCTGCAATTGGGACAATGTGGAAATCAAAGTAAGTTTTTTGTGTTAGCGTAATTTTATACTTTAGTGTTGTTGTTCTCAGTTGGCTTCGAATTTTGGAAACGCCTGTGTCTGGAACACGGCATTTCACCCACTGGCATGTTGGAGGAATTTACCACAGATGGTCTAGACCGCAAAGATGTGTTCTTTTACCAGGCCGATGATAATCATTATATACCAAGAGCAGTTTTGCTCGACTTGGAGCCTAGAGTAATACACACAATTATGACCTCCACATATGCCAAGGTTGGTATTATAGCTGCAAGTATCAAAAAGCATTCATTGGCTCAAGTTTTTTTTAGCTTTATAACCCCGAAAATGTTTATCTTTCCAAACATGGTGGTGGTGCTGGCAACAACTGGGCTTCAGGATTTAGCCAAGGAGAAAAACTCCAGGAAGAAGTATTTGATATTATCGATCGTGAAGCAGATGGCAGTGATTCGTTAGAGGGATTCGTTTTGTGTCACTCCATAGCTGGGGGCACTGGTTCCGGTATGGGTTCTTATATGCTGGAACGTTTGTCAGATCGTTTTCCTAAGAAACTTTTGCAAACCTACAGCGTCTTTCCAAATCAAGATGAGATTAGTGATGTTGTTGTCCAGCCCTATAACTCTTTGCTAACGTTGAAACGCTTGACCAATTGTGCTGATTGTGTTGTAGTTTTGGATAATACAGCTTTAAATCGCATAGCTTCGGATCGTTTGCATATTGAAAATCCTACTTTCACACAAATTAATACTTTGGTGTCGACAATAATGTCTGTTAGTACGACCACTCTGAGATATCCATCGTATATGAATAACAATTTGATTGGCTTGACGGCTCCGCTGATACCAACACCTCAGTTACATTTTCTGATGACGGGATATACACCGCTGACAACAGATAATGATGTAAGTTCGGAAAAATACTCTTCTTATTCTAAGTTTGGAGATGCCAACAGTTATGCTTGAGTATTTCTTCCTGTGGCCACCATCAGCAACCGCAGAAAAATTGAACACTTTTTTTAGCATTTGTTTTATTCTTACAGACCAATGTAAATGTTCGCAAAACCACGGTTTTAGATGTCATGCGCCGCCTTTTACAGCCCAAAAATATGATGGTTTCGTCGGGTCCGGATAAAACAAATCATCATTGCTACATCTCTATACTGAATATCATACAGGTATGTTTTTCATAATTGTTGTTCCATTTAAAAGATTTTATTTGCTTTCACTTTCCTCTAGGGCGAAGTTGATCCCACCCAAGTTCACAAGTCTTTGCAGCGTATTCGTGAGCGAAAACTTGCCCAATTCATTCCATGGGGACCGGCTAGCATACAAGTGGCCTTATCACGTTCCTCACCCTATGTCCAGAGTAATCATAAAGTTTCTGGCCTCATGATGGCCAATCATACTGGCATAACATCTTTATTTAATCGTGCATTGGCCCAGTATGATAAGTTGAGAAAACGTGGTGCATTTTTGGATCAATTTCGTCGCGAAGACATGTTTAAAGAGGATCTCACAGAATTGGATAACTCGCGAGATGTAATCGATTGTTTGGCCCAGGAATATGAGGCTGCAACGCAAAGTAATTACTTGCAATGGGTGCCAAGAAGTCGTGGTGAATAAGTTGCCTGCATTTAAATATTAGGATATAAGGAAAATTTATAAATAACATATGAAAGTAAATATACTAAGCATATAAAATCAAGGAGTATTTATTAAATACACCTTGATACGAGGTATACAACAATGACATTTAATTTGGCCTACTGGGAGGCATGATTAACAAACAACAGATGTAAATTGCCTTCAAAAGACTCATGAAATCAAGAATTTGATCCTACCACCACGTATTCGTCACATTGTAACGCAATCGGGTATAATTGGGGGCATATTGGATCTTAAGAAGTCTAATTGAGGGATAAGTTTTAACGGAAGATATTGCTATTTACAGATCTATCTGGGATTATTTAGTATTACAACTGGAAATATATATTACCCAACACCTGGTGTTTTCTAACATTCACTTTCCCTTTCACCCCTTGAAGCACTTTGATATGACGCGAATGAAGTGTCAAAACATAACCCGCATAACTTTTGACTGAAGAATCGGATTTCAAAACATGATACAGCGAAATGATTGTAAATTTTGTAGGCCATCTGAATCTGTCTATAAGTTAAAAATTGGTTTACAAATGTCTTTGAAAAATAAACAAGTAAAAGCGTGCTAATTTCGGCCGGGCCGAATCTTATAGACCCTCCACCATGGATCGCATTTCTCGAGTTCTTTTCCCGGCATCTCTTCTTAGGCAAAACAGGATATAAGGAAAGATTTGCTCTGCTATTAGAGCGATATCAAGATATGGTCCGGTTTGGACCAAAATTAAATTATATGTTGGAGACCTGTGTAAAATGTCAGCCAATTCGAATAAGAATTGCGCCCTTTGGGGGCTCAAGATGTAAAATAGAGAGACCGATTTATATGGGAGGTGTATCGAGCTATACACCGATTCAGACCATAATACACACGTATGTTGATGGTCATGACAGAATCTGTCGTACAAAATTTCAGGCAAATCGGATAATAATTGCAACCTCTAGAGGCTCAAGAAGTCCAGATCCAAGATCGGTTTATATGACAGTTATATCAGGTTATGAACCGATTTGAACCTTATTTGACACAGTTGTTGAAAGTAAGAATAAAATACGTCATGCAAAATTTCAGCCAAATCGGATAGGAATTGCGCCCACAAGAAGCTCAAAAAGTCAAGACCCCAGATCTCTTTCTATGACAGCTATACCAGGTTATGGACCGATTTGAACCATACTTGGCACAGTTATTGAATATCATAACAAAATACTACGTGCAAAAATTCATTCAAATCGGATAAGAATTTCGCCCTCTAGAGGATCGCCCTCAAGACCCAAGATCGGTTTATATGACAGCTATATAAGGTTAGGGACCGATTTAAACCATACTTGGCACAGTTGTTGGATATCATAATAAAACACGTCGTGCAAAATTTCATTCCAATCGGATAAGAATTGCGCACTCTAGAGGCTCAAGAAGTCAAGACCCAAGATCGGTTTATATGGCAGCTATATCAGGTTATGAACCAGCAGCTATATCAAAACATGGACCGATATGGCCCATTTACTATACCAACCGACCTACACTAATAAGAAGTATTTGTGCAAAATTTCAAGCCCGTGGCAGCCGGTTGTACGCACCGGGCTGACCCGATGGAATCCTCATCGGCAAGGGCTGCCGCCTCAGTGTACGTGTTCGTCTTTTTTCGTCATGGGAGAGGCACATCCCGGAGTGCCTTCTCCGCACGCTTCTAGTCCGTGTCGGGATTGAAAAGAACCCCGGACCCTGGTTCTGTTCGGTTTGCCAGAACCGCCTTCATCATCGGTCGGTGTCGGTGAGGTGTAACCGGTGCATGGAGTGGGTACATTTCCGATCTTGCTCTGGCCTCACTTCACTACGGGAGTATAGTCATACTGGCTATGTCGCAAGCTGCAGTGCGAACATAGCCAGCAGTGGGTCACAAGCGTCGTCGTCGTCGCCTTCTGCATCCTCGTCGTCGGACTATGTGACCCCCCCGACCTCTCCCGTACGGCAATTTACGCAACGGCAGCATCCTAGCTCTAATATTGGCAGGCCAGTGCCGGGAAGTGTATCGTTCTTGCAGTTAAACTGCAACGGACTTCGTGTCAAAATCGATGAGATCGTGGACTTTATGAGTCGGAAGAGCATATTGGTCGCAGCTATCCAGGAGACAAAGCTGACCAACACCTGCATCTTGCACAGTTGTCACGGTTACAATGTGCTACGTAAGGATCGTTCAAGAAATGGAGGTGGGGGATTGGCCTTCGTAATACACCATTCCGTGCAGTATAGACCTATCTCGCCTGCGCTTGACGCTAGTGACCCCTACATGGAATGCATGGGAATAGCAGTCAGGTCTGGTACTGCCGAGATAGAGCTATACAATGTGTATATACCGCCGGTTGGTAGCTGTGTCCCGATTAATGGCCAGGCTTACAATCCCGACATAAGTGGGTTGCTATCTGGCCATAATCGTCTGGTTCTGGGGGATTTTAATGCGCATCACACGTCATGGCATTCTCCCCTAGGTAACGACCAGAGTGGCATAGCTTTGGCAGAGCAGATAGATAGCTCCACGTTTTGCACGGTGAATGACCCCACTAGGATTACGAGGAGGTGCAGCAGCTCGCCAGACATCTCAATTGCATCTCCTGATCTCCTGAGTGACGTATCCTGGCAAGCCGTCATCTCTATGGGGTCAGACCACCTTCCCATAATTCTCACCATCGACCGACAACTTGACTTCATAACCTCTGAGCGCCGGACGTTTATCAATTATAAGAAGGCCGATTGGACTGACTTCAGAGAGTATACCAATCGCCGTGCCCCTCTGATGTGCTTGTGGCCGAGAGGAAATTCCGAGACATCATTAACGCAGCAGCCGCTCGCTTTATACTAGCCGGTCAAATACCCCAAGTGCGACCCAATTTCCCGGCGCAAGCAGTGGTACTCGCAGACGAGCGTGATGAGATTCGTGCTATGGACCCCGCTAAACCCAGAATCAGAGAGCTGAATCTCGAAATAAACAGTGTAGTCAACGAATATAAGCGGAATTTGTGGTTGGAACACTTGGAGCAATGTAACTTTGGCACCGGTGTAGGCAAACTGTGGTCTACTGTTAAGTCACTCTCGAACCCCGGTAGACGGGATGACCGGACCTCAGTTACTTTTGGCGAAATAACCGTGACTGATCGGAAGAGATGTGCCAGGTTGTTCAACCGACAATTTATTGTGCATCCCGAGAGTGACAGGGCTAGGAGGAGAGCCATTCGCCGTCTTCGTGGTCTCCGAGCCGATGAACAGCCATCACAATTTACCGTGGGCGAAGTTACGAATGTCATCCGTGGCGCCAAATCATCTAAGGCGTTGGGCCCCGACGGAATCTTTACATTGATGTTGAAGAATCTGGATTCACTTGGAATTGAGTAGCTTACCACTGTCCTCAATCTGTCTTTGAACACGCTTATAGTTCCCGATGTCTGAAAAATGGGCAGAGTGATCCCGCTACTGAAGCCTGGAAAAGACCCGAGTTTGGGGGAGTCGTACAGATCGAACTCCCTTCTCTCACCAGTGGCAAAGATGCTTGAGGCATTACTCCTCCCGAGGGTCGTAGGAGAATTTCCATTCGCCGAGCATCAACATGGATTTCGAAGACAGCACAGCACAACAAGAGCTTTGCATGCCATCACCACAAACATTTACCGTGGCTTCAATCAGCCCAGGCCATGTGATAGGACGGTCCTCGTCGCACTGGACCTATCGAAGGCATTCGACACGGTTAGCCATGCCAAATTATTTGAGGACATCGCCAACACGTCCCTCCAGCCAGGCCTGAAACGATGGGTCGCGAATTATCTGTGTGGTCGCCAGTCATTTGTGGAATTTAGGGAAAAGAAGTCGAAGCACCGTAGAGTGAAACAGGGAGTTCCCCGAGGTGGGGTGATATCTCCGGCACTATTTAACCTCTACCTATCCTCCATTCCACCCGCTCCAGACGGCATAGAGATCGTATCATATGCGGACGATTGTACGATTATGGCATCTGGCCCCCACTCATTGATGACATCTGCGATAGGTTGAACGTCTACCTCAACGAACTTGCCTCATATTTCGCTGTAAGAAATCTGAAGATATCCGCCACTAAATCTTCAGCCACATACTGAGCTGACTGTGATGGTCGATGGAGAAATGATTCCGACCATCAAGTGTCCCAAAATACTTGGCGTTACATTTGACAGCTCTTACACATTCTCCCCACATGTCACAGCAATCTGCGATAAAGTCAATAGTAGAAACAAGGTCCTCAAGTCACTTGCTGGCAGCACTTGGGGTGCAGACAAAGAAACCTTGTTGACCACGTACAAAGCAATTGGCCGGTCTGTGGTAAGTCATGCAGCGCCAGTGTGGTCTCGTCAACATTGTGACACGCAGTAGAATAATATTCAGATCTGTCAGAATGCCGCCCTCCGAACTGCGACGGGCTGTCTCCTCAGTTCTCATGTGGACCACCTCCATCAGTAGACAAAGATCCTACCAGTGCGAAGACATAACTACATGCTGTGTAAACAATACCTTTTGGGCTGTTATCGCAGAGACCATCCAAATCATTATCTTGTGGATAGATATTCACCGCCCAGAAGCCTTAAGGTAGATCTACATGATCTAGAGCGTGAGGTTCAGCGCTACAAGAGAGAACCTCTATATCAAGCGGCATAACAAGCAGGTCTAAACAACATTTATGCAGACACGGTAGCAGATGCGGTAATTGGCTACAGGGTGAATGTAGTCCTTGGAGAACGCCCGCCACCCATTGCACCTGAAGAAATCGACCTCCCCCGGCATACCAGAGTAGTTCTGGCTCAATTCCTACAGAGCTAGGATTGATGGCGATAGGCAAGATGTATGTCCCGATTGTAACCAGGGACACACGATACACGTCACCTGTTTAACTACTCGACTCAGACCCAGAACCCTGTGGACGCACCCCATCTTAGTCGCAGAGTTCCTGGGTCTTGACACTCAACAGAATCAAGCAGACGAAAGTTAGAACACAATAAACTGTTACAACAACAACATCAACATCAACCTAAGTACCGGTATCTGTTAGACGCGAAAGCCGTGCAATGACAAAGGAAATGCTCCAAAGTCTCATCATCTTCCCCGCATGTCCTATCCATGCTATCACTTGCCGCACCGATTTTACATAAGTGATCTCGTAGTCCTATGTATCCCGTTATGATACCAATAGCTAAACTGACCTCCTTCTTACTTCCTTTCAGTAATAACCTCGTCTTCTCACGGTCAGGATCACCTCATAGGATTTTCGCCGTCCTACCGACTGTTTCGCTGTTCCACAGGGTTGTATGGGCATTCTTCGCCCACTCCCTTAACTTGGACTGCGTCGACCAGAAATGCTTTGGGTTAACTAAGTTTATTAACGGTAGTCCTCTGGCCTTCACCGCTTAATCGTCTGCCCTTTTATTTCCCGTTACTCCGTTATGGCTCGGCACCTAAACGATCCAGATTTTGCCATCCTCAGAGAAGGCACTAATCTCCTTTTACACTGCAAGACTGTACGTGATCTCTCTGTCCTGCTTGTTATTGCCCTTATGGCCATTTTACTGTCCGTTAAGATGTTCACACTCGATGTCCTCGCGTTAATACCACACCACCTCACTCATTCCGTGATCGCCTGGATCTCCGCTTGCAGGACCGTATTATGGTCAGGCAGTCTAAAATAGATCTCAGTCTCTGGGCTCTCAATGTAGACCTCCAGGGCCACCCTGTCCTCTAGCTTTGATATTATCCGTGTAACATGATCTTCCAGATGGCAATACTAGGGTTCCGTCAATCCAAGGCTGTGCCGCTGGCAGCAGTGCCTCGCACTCGACCTCAAGGTTCATCTCATGTATCCGATCGGAAACCTCTTCCCTTCCTTCCAGGTTTCTTATCGTCACCTCGATTGTACCGCGGTGGTATAAGCTGCTCCCATCCTCAATCCATTCTCCCATCGTCTTAAGTTTCATAGCCGCAGTGGTTACTACCTCACACTTAATCTGTATGTCAATGAGTCGGATATCTAGAATAGTTTCCACTGTCCTAGTGGGCGTGGTCCTAATCCTCTTCCCTTCCTTCCAGGTTTCCTATCGTCACCTCGATTGTACCGCGATAGTATGAGCTGCTCCCACCCAATCCATTCTCCCATCGTCTTAAGTTTCATAGCCGCAGTGGTTACTACCTCACACTTAATCTGTATGTCAATGGGTCGGATATCTAGAATAGTCTCCAATGTCCCTAGTAAGCGTGGTCCTAATCGCTCCGCCTATGCCAAGACAACATGTTCTCTGAACCTGTTGTATGGTCCTTATGTTGCACTTTTTCTCCATAGCAGTCCACCAAACTACTAAGGCGTAAGTAAGTATTGGTCTATCCTATCTAAGGCGTAAGTAAGGAGCGTATCCTGTAGAGCCAGTGGACTATCCTAGGATTCAGGCCCCATTTCGAGTCTACGGCCCGTCTACATAGTGCCCAAAATCGGTGAGCCTTCTCAGTACGCTCCTGAATGTGACAATTCCAATTCTGTTTCCTATTCAAGATCACACCTAAAGATTTGACCTTGTAAGATATCGAAATCGTCTTATTGAGGAAACGTGGTGCGTTAAATTGGCCCACCTTCGTCTTCCTCGTGAACAGGCATATTTCAGTCTTCTCTGGGTTAACATTGAGACCTCTGGGTCTAGCCCAGTCATATGCCATATGCAAGACCCTTTCGGCCCTTCTGCATAGCACGTTCGGACCCTTACCCCTTAGAAGTACTATAGCATTGTCTGCGTAGCAGACGGATTCAAATCCCTCCTCAGTCAGCATCCGTAATAGGTCATTTATGGTGGTCACCCATAGGAGTGGCTTTAAAATGCCCCCCCTGTGGCGTGCCCTGCACCACTTTCTCCCTTATATGTATGTCATGGGAGACACACAATTTATCCACCTGTTCCTTAGTGTATGGTTTATCCAGTCTCTAAGGACCGGGTCTGATCCGGTACTGATCTAAGGATTGGATCAGTGTGTCGGTCCTCACATTGTTAAAAGCCCCCTTGATGTCAATGCATACTGCCGGTGTGTACGTTTTGGCATCTTACGATTCTTCCATTTTATGCACAACCTCGTGCAGGGCAGTCTCCCACCAACCTTCCCTTGACATAGGCATGCGGTTTTTATTTGAGCAGTTCGCTGGATGTTCTACTCTTTATCATGGTGTCCACAATACGTTTCATGGTTTTGAGTAGAAAAGACGTCTGTAGGCCTTTGAGACGGTCTGTAGGACTTTGGTGTCGCATAACTTGCCTTGCTGGGCTTGGGCATAAATACCACTCTTGCCTCCGGCCAGGCTTTCGAAGTATATGCAAGTCCAATGCACGCTGTGAAAATATTGGCCAGGTGGGGAACCAGATAGTCTGCCTTCTTCTGTAGTAGGTTAGGTGTAGTAAACAATTTTAGGTCCATTGAGATACCACAGTAGCGACAGACCAAGGCTTCTGGCGGGAATCGAACCCAAGACCCCTGCTTTGGTATCCAAGCACGCTACCAACTCGGCTACCGGGGCGCCCTTCTTTTGTAACGCCGGAAATATTCCATCAGGTCCGAGTGACTTAAATGGTTCGAAGCTCCTTATGGATTCCTTCACCATAAATTCCGCAATTATAAACCTTCGATCAACATCATTATACCAATATATCGGTGTCTCTGTGAGTCCCGTCGTATCCTGTGGAAAATGGGCTTCATCAAAAGTCTCAACGTGTCCTCAATATGGCTGCTCTCACCCCTAAAGTTTCAGTTTGGACATGGGTTTTTGAGAGAAACTTTTTCATCTTGGCGGCGCCAATAACTTATCTGCTAGTTCGCAGAAAAGTTCCAAAGTTCCCCGGTCATCCAGGGTTTTTCTTGAGCTGATTTCCTTTCCATCGTAGCGCAGAGGTTAGCATGTGCGCCTATGACGCTGAACGACTGGGTTCGAATCCTGGCGAGACCATCAGAAAACATTTTCAGCGGTGGTTTTCCCATCCTAATGCTGGCAACATTTGTGTGGTACTATGCCATGTAAAACTTCTCTACGCCACGCCGTTCGGACTCGGCTATAAAAAGGAGGCCATTATCATTGAGCTTAAACTTGAATCGTACTGCACTCATTGATATGTGAAAAGTTTGCCCCTGTTACTTAGTGGAATGTTCATGGGCAAAATTTGCAATTTTGATTTCCTTTCTCGAAGAGGACAACTATGTTCGAAGGACCCCACCAGTGCAGTCGTAGTCCTGTTGACATTTTCGTCAATGTCGTCTATGCTTGGACATTCTAAATTATCTTGCCCAAGTCTTCTTCTGAGTAGCCTTTCGAATTTTGTACAGTTGGTTTTCAAATTATTCCGGAAGCTTATCAGATTCGGCGCTGGCCGTACTATTCTAAACCTAATGTAGCGATGGTCAGAGAAAGAGTGTTCCATGGAGACCCTCCACTCCTGAACTTCATCGATTAGATTTTCCGAACATATCGTCACATCACATACCTCCTCCCTAATCCTATTAACCAAGGTAGCGGTGTTACCAATATTTAGTGTTATTAGGTCGTTAGTATTCAAGAACTCTGCCAGATCTTGGCGCCGCTTATTAGTATTGGTACTACCCCAGGAAATTTGGTGAGAGTTTACATTGCAACGCACCCTATTAGTACCTCGTTTCCCATCTGTTTTGCTTTCCTTATCAGCCGTTGCCGCTCCGAGGTGGGTAGCGGTGGCGGAGGGTCGAAATGCAGATGCCAGTTATTCTCACCACTGTTGCATCCGACGTTGACAACTCTGGGGAATAGATATATAATTCAAATTTGTATGGCAAACTAGCTGACCCGGGCCCGCTCCGCTGCGCCTTCTTTTACTTTATATGGAACAAAAGTTTCTTAGGAATATTTATTTTCGACAATTAAAGAGCTTTTAGTGAAATACAATGCTACGAAAATAGTATATCGCTTGTTTATCAATATAAGTGCCTTTTTCCGAATCCCATATGATCTTTATTGCTCTACGAATTTAAGTTTGGATGTAAGGTCCATTCTCCATTCTTAAAATACTTTATTTCAGCCCGCTACTCTCATGATAACTAATTTAGGGGTGTTTTCGGGGGTGAGGTAGTCCCCCAGGCACTTGGCCCTGAAAAAATATCAGCATTGTGCTCTTCTTTCAAAAACCATTTATTTAAACCCCATATTGCCATTGGATTAGGGGAGTTTACACGATGAGGCGTCCCCCAAACACATGCCCCTAAAATAGGTTATCAAATTCGTTTTCTAATCCTCAATACTACATATTGGCACGGTCGAAAAATGTTTACCCTTTGAGGGGTGTTTTGGGGAAGGGGTGATACATGGTCCTAAATTTGGATATCAAATTTGTATTCTACTCCCAAATACCTTTATTTGAGCCCCATTTTGCGATGGTCACTAAAAAATTGCTGCTTGTTGGGTATTTTGGGAAAGGGGTTGACCCCCAAAAAATTGGTCCCGAAAGTGGGTATCAATTTTTGCTCTACTCCCCAATACCTTTCATTTAAGCTCCACATTGACATGGTCGGTATATATGGCCGATTTAGGGGTGTTTTTGGGGATTGGGGTGGTCCCCCAAACACTAAGCCCGGAAAATATATCAGCATCGTGCTCTATTCTCATATATCTACATATCATTTATTTAAACCCCATATTGCCATTGGCCTCAAAATTGGATATCAAATTCGTTTTCAAATCTCATTTAAACTCCTTATTGCAAAAGTCAGCAAATATGTCCGGTTTGGGGTATTGAACCTTAAAAACTATAAATATTTAGTTCCACTCTCTTTACGACCCAAATTGTCTTGGTGAGCAAATTCGTCCTATTTGGGGGTTGTTATGGTGGTGGGACGTCCCCAAGACAGTTGGTCCCTAATGTTGATATTAGATACGTGGTCTACTCCCAAATACCTTTAATTTGAGCCCCATTGGCCTTGAAAATATATATCGGATTCGTGTTCTACTCTAAAAACCCCCTTATTTGAGCCTCATATTGCAAAAGTCAGCAAATACTTTTTTATACTATTTGGGTGGTGTTGTGAGGGTGGGTTGGCCCCATAGACACTTTTCCCAAATATTGATATCAGATTCGTGCTTTACTCCCAAAGACCTTTCATTTGAGTCCCATATGGCTATGGTCCTAAATTTGTACTCTTCGGGGGATGTTTTTGGGGAGAGGCGGCCCCCCAAACACTTGGTCCCATATTTGGATATCAGATTCTAATTCAACACTCAAATACCTTTTATTTAAGCCCCATATTCATAGGTCAGTAAATAAGTCCTGTTTGGGGGTGTTTTGGGGAAGGGGTGGACCCCCAGAAACGTTGTCCCACATTTGGATATCAGATTCTTATTCTACTCGCAAATACCTTTCATTTGAGTCACATATTGCCATGATCGGTAAATATGTTCGGTTTAGGGGTGTTTTGGGGGATGGGTGGTGTTGTGGGGGTGGGGTGGCCCCATAGACACTTTTTCCGAATATTGATAACAGATTTGTGCTTTACTTCCAAAGACTTTCATTTGAGCCCCATGTGGCTATTTGAACCCCATGTGGCTATAAATGTGTCCACTTTGGGGGAGGTTTTTGGGGAGAGGCGGCCCCCCAAACACTTGGTCTCATATTTGGATATCAGATTCTAATTCTACACTAAAATACCTTTTATTTAAGCCCCATATTCCCATGGTCAGTAAATAAGTCCTGTTTGGGGGGAGTTTTGGGGAAGGGGTAGACTCCCAGAAACGTGGTCTCATATTTGGATATCAGATTCGTATTCTACTCCCAAAGACCTTTCATTTGAGTTCCATATTGCAATGGTCGGTAAATATGTCCGATTTAAGGGTGTTTTGGGGTTTGGGTGGTCCCCCTAGCACTTGGTTCGACAAATGGGTAACAGATACGTTTTCTTATCCTAAATACCTTTCATTTGAGTCCCATATTGTCGTGATTGGTCTAAATATATATTTGGTAGGTTTTAGGTTGGGGAGGCCCCCCTAGGTACCCCATCCGAAATTTGGATACCATATTTTTATTTTTAGGGTACTGTATGAGAGCATACAAAATTTCGCTTAAATCGCACCACCCATCTCCGAGATCTGGCGTTTCTAAAAATTAGGGTAAAGGGGAGGGTCCGCCCCCCTTTCAGATATCAAAAAATGTAGTACCCTATTTTCACCACGAGATCATTATGCACCCTTTGTGAAAATTTCAAGAAAATCAGTTCAGCAGTTTCTGAGTCTATAAGGAACACACAAACATTCAAACAAACAAACAAACAAACAAACACAAATTGATTTTATACCCTCCACCATAGGATGGGGTATACTAGTTTCGTCATTCTGTTTGTAACTACTCGAAATGTTCGTCTGAGACCCCATAAAGTATATATATTCTTGATCTTCGCGACATTTTATGTCGATCTAGCCATGTCCGTCCGTCCGTCTGTCTGTCGAAAGCACGCTAACTTTCGAAGGAGTAAAGCTAGCCGCTTGAAATTTTGCACAAATACTTCTTATTAGTGTAGGTCGGTTGGTATTGTAAATGGGCCATATCGGTCCATGTTTTGATATAGCTGCATATAAACCGATCTTGGGTCTTGACTTCTTGAGCCTTTAGAGTGCGCAATTCTTATCGGATTGGAATGAATTTTTTTCAGGACGTGCTTTGTTGTGATATCCAACAATTTTGCCAAGTATAGTTCAAATCGGTCCATAACCTAATAAAGCTGCCATATAAACCGATCTTGGGTCTTGATTTCTTGAGCCTTTAGAGTGCGCAATTCTTATTCGATTGGAATGAAATTTTGCACAACGTGTTTTGTTATAATATCCAACAACAGTGCCAAGTATGGTTCAAATCGGTCCATAACCTGATATAGCTGCCATATAAACCGATCTTGGTTCTTGACTTCTTGAGCCTCTAGAAGGCGCAATTCTTATTCGATTTGAATGAATTTTTGCACGTAGTATTTTGTTACGATACCCAACAATTGTGTTAAGTATGGTTCAAATCGGCTCAAGACGTGATATAGCTGTCATAGAAACAGATCTGGGGACTTGACTTCTTGAGCGTCTAGAGGGCGCAATTCCCATCTGATTTGGCTGAAATTTTGTATGACGTATTTTATTCATACCTTCAACAACTGTGCTGGGTATGGTTCAAATCGGTTCATAACCTGATATAGCTGCCATATAAACCGATCTGGGATTTTGTCTTCTTAAGCCTCTAGAGGTCGCAATTACTATCCGATATGCCTGAAATTTGTACGACGGATCCACTTACGACCATCAACATACGTGTTTATTATGGTCTGTATCGGTCTATAGCCTGATACAGCTCCCATATAAATCGATCTCTCTATTTTACTTCTTGAGCCCCCAAAGGGGGCAACTCTTATTCGAATTGGCTGACATTTTACACAGGTCTCCAACATATAATTTAATTGTGGTCCAAACCGGACCATATCTTGATATCGCTCTAATAGCAGAGCAAATCTTTTCTTATATCCTTGTTTGCCTAAGAAGAGATGACGGGAAAAAACTCGACAAATGCGATCCATGGTGGAGGGTATATAAGATTCGGGCCGGCCGAATTAAGCACGCTTTTACTTGTTATATATAAGATACGCAGGTCTTCGGCCGAGTACCAGTGTAAAAATAATTGGTAGTTGATATGGTTCAGTTCAGCAACTTTGTTCTGGGTCGTCCATGGCTCTTGAATTAAGGCAATATATATGCCCTTGCTGATTTTCTCCATCAGAGCTTGTCTTGCAATCTCGCTCCGGTGGAGGTTTATCTGGGTAACCTCAATCATTGGTCCTCCAGTAAATGGGCATCCTGCTTCATGTTCTTTAGACAGCATTGATTTTGCTGTCACTGCAGTCTACAGAACAATTGTGAGTGAAAGATCGAAAATCTTACAGCACTCTAAATCAAATGCCGTAAGACTACCCACATTTCGGTTTCGTTCATCTTAGTCCCATAAGTCAAGGAGGTGATTTTGTGTTACAACAGTTAAATGAACTTTTGTGCAAAACGAAAGACTTAAGAAACAAACCTTAGACTAATACATTTTTAATTAACACATTCTACAGCTAAACCATTTGTATTTGTTAAATAAAAACAACAAAAAAAAACTAAACCAAATTAACTCTAAATCAATTGAACGCCCTCACACCATTTGCCAAATCGACCGAGTAGGCAAAAAATTCAAGAGTACGAGTATGAAGAAAAAAAAACTAATGACAGCAAATAATTTTAAAATACAAATGTGTCTCTCGCTGGTCTGTCCGTCCACACGTGCCGCAAATGGCCAATAATTATAAATAAGCTTCCTGATAACAATCTCCCCTGCCAAAATAATACAAAATGCATGAGAGAAAATGCTTCAATGTTTCATGATTAAAATCTGGCTGAACATAAATTCTTGACAATTATGCTAATGAATTTGTTCATTTGGCATCATCAACGATGTGTTCATATTTACAAACAAACACACATCATGTCAATATTGCTACGAATCTGCTGCTAGTGCAAAAACACAATCCAAACAAAAGAATAGTCAAAATTTTCCTATACTTAAGGTGATGATTTTTCGCCCTAAATGGAAACTTGATTTTTGGAAAAAAACTAAATTTTTTTAGTCTTATTTCTAATGAAGTGGTACAGTGATGACATGAAAGAAAAAATTTGTTCTTGTATGACGCTCAAATTATTACGAAATTTTCTAAGAAAATACAATGTTGACTGTATTTGACAGGTAAATCTAATTTCTCCTTCAATTACATGCTACAAAGTACGATTAAGACCGTACTTGGCTCAGATGTTGAGAGATCTAATACCACCGACTGTTCCAATCTTTAGTGAAATCGGATCAAAAATACGCCCTTAAGCTCATGTAGCTTAATCGAAAGTTTGGTTAATATGTGTCCTTTATAATTTTAGACCTATCCTGCCTATGGTAAACAAGTAAAAGCGTGCTAAGTTCGGCCGGGCCGAATCTTATATACCCTCCACCATGGATCGCATTTGTCGAGTTCTTTTCCCGGCATCTCTTCTTAGGCAAAAAAAAGGATATAAGAAAAGATTTGCTCTGCTATTAGAGCGATATCAAGATATGGTCCGGTTTGGACCACAATTAAATTATATGTTGGAGATCTGTGTAAAATGTCAGCCAATTCGAATAAGAATTGCGCCCTTTGGGGGCTCAAGAAGTAAAATAGAGAGATCGATTTATATGGGAGCTGTATCGGCCTATAGACCGATTCAGACCTTAATAAACACGTATATTAATGGTCATGAGAGAATCCGTCGTACAAAATTTCATTCCAATCGGATAATAATTGCGATCTCTAGAGCCTCAAGAAGTCAAGATCCCAGATCGGTTTATATGGCAGCTATATCAGGTTATGAACCGACTTGTACTTTATTTGACATAGTTGTTGAAAGTAACAATAAAAAACGTCTTGCGAAATTTCAGCCAAATCGGATAGAAATTGAGCCCTCTAGAAGCTCAAGAAGTCAAGTCCCCAGATCTGTTTATATGACAGCTATATCAGGTTATGAACCGATTTGAACCATACTTGGCACAGTTGTTCGATATCATAACAAAATACTACGTGCCAAAATTCATTCAAATTGGATAAGAATTGCGCCCTCTAGAGGCTCAAGAAGTCAAGACCCAAGATCGGTTTATATGACAGCTATATAAGGTTATGGACCGATTTGAACTATACTTGGCACAGTTGTTGGATATCGTCACAAAACACGTCGTGCAAAATTTTCTGTCCAATCGGATAGAATTGCGCACTCTAGAGGCTCAATAAGTCAAGATCCAAGATCGGTTTATATGGCAGCTATATCAAAACATGGACCGATATGGCCCATTTACAATACCAACCGACCTACACTAATAAGAAGTATTTGTGCAAAATTTCAAGCGGCTAGCTTTACTCCTTCGGAAGTTAGCGTGCTTTCGACAGACAGACGGACGGACGGACAGACGGACGGACATGGCTAGATCGACATAAAATTTTACGACGATCAAGAATATATAAACTTTATGGGGTCTCAGACGAATATTTCGAGTAGTTACAATCAGAATGAAGAAATTAGTATACCCCCCATCTTATGGTGGAGGGTATAAAAATGTTAATTGCCAAGTTTCTACAAGACATTAAACAAGTAACAGTGTGATAAGTTAGACCAGGCCGAATCTTGGGAACCCACCACCATGGATTCTGCCTAACATTTATGAAGGGCATAATTTTATTCTACATACCAAACTTCCATCATATCAGCAAAAATTAAAGCTTCTAGAACCAAGGATAATATAGGGAGACCGGTTTATATGGGAGCTATACCACGTAACACCAGGAAATAGACCTATTTGGATCGTACTTGGCACAGCTGTTGGACCCATTATGTGCAACATTTTAACTAAATCGGACAAAAATTGCGGCTTCCAGAGGCTTAAGCTGCCAAATCGCGAGAGGGAGCTACATCAGGTTATTAGAAACGTCTATTTCGCAGAAGGAACAAGAAAAAAGGCGTTAAGTTCGGCCGGGCCGAACTTTGGATACCCACCACCTCGGGTGAATATGTAAAACACCTTCCATCAAAATCAGGTGAAAAATGCATTCCTTACGCCCCAAAGCAGCTATATCGAAATATGTTCCGATTTGGACCAAATAGCAATAGGTACAAGTCATTGTTCAATTGTGTATAACAAAATATTGGTCTTTTTAGTAGCTATACCTAAAAATAAACCAATCTGAACCATATACGACACGGATGTCGAAAAGCCTAACATAAGTCACTTTGTCAAATTTCAGTGAAATCGGATTATAAATGCGCCTTTTATGGGGCTAAGACTTAAAATCGAGATATTGGTCTATATGGCAGCTAGATCCAAATCTGGACTAATTTGGGCCAAGTTGCAGAAAAATGTCGAAGAGCCTATCACAACTCACTGTCCCAAATTTCGGCGACATCGGACAATAAATGCGCCTTTTATGGTCCCAAAACCTTAAATCGAGAGATCGGTCGATATGGCAGCTATATTAAAATCTGAACCGATCTAGACCAAATTGAGGAAGAATGTTAAATTTCCTAACACAACTCACTGTCCCAAATTTCGGCGACATAGGACAATAAATGCGCCTTTAATGGGCTTAATACCTTAGATCGGCGGATCGGTCTATATGGCAGCTATATCCAAATATAGACCGATCTGTGCCATATTGCAGGAGTATGTCGAGGGGCTTAACTTAACTCACTATCACAAATTTCGGCAACATCGGACGCCAAATGCGCCTTTTATGGGCTCAATACCTTAAATCGAGAGATCGGTGTATATGGCAGCTATATCCAAATCTGGACCGATCTGGGCCAATTTAAAAAAGGATGTCGAAGGGCCAAGCACAACTCACTGTACGAAATTTTAGCTCGGATAATAAATGTGGCTTTGGGCCTAAGACCCTAAATCGGCGGAACGGTCTATATGACAGCTATATCCAAATCTGGACTAATCTGGTCCAAATTGTAAAACGATGTCGAAAAGCCTAACGCAGCTCACTGTCACAAATTTCAGCAAAATCGGATAATAAGTGTGGCTTTTATGGGCTCTATACCATAAATCGAGAGATCGGTGTATATGGCAGATATATCCAAATCTGGACCGATTTAGGCCATATTGAAGATAGATGTCGAAAGGCCTAACACAACTCACTGTCCCAAATTTCAGCAAAATCGGATAACTTATGCGCCTTTTAATGGGCCCAAGACCTCAAATTAAGAGATCGGTCTATATGGCAGCTATATCCAAATCTGGACCGATCTGGACCAAATAAAAGAAGGATGTCGAAGGTCCTAGCACAACTCACTGTCCCAAATTTCACCAAAATCGGACAACAAATGCGCCCTTAATGGGCGCAGGACCCTAAATCGGCGGATCGCTCTATATGACAGCTATATCCAAATCTGGATCGATCTGGACCAAATTAAAGAAGGATGTCGAAGGTCCTAACACAACTCACGGTCCAAGTAGCAGTGATCCGACTGAAGAACAACAAGGCTGCAGGAGCCAACGGGTTACCCGCTGAATTATTTGAGACAGATGTCGACACGCTGATAAGGCGTATGCATCAGCTTATCTGCGCTATCTGGCTAGAAGAACGCATACCAGATGATTGGAACCTCAGCATACTACAATATGTCCTCAGCATACTATGATAAGGCGTGTGCATCAGCTTATCTGAGCTATCTGGGTAGAATATCGCATAACCGATGATTGGAACCTCAACGTACTATGTCCCGTACACAAGAAAAGAGACAAGACGGAATGTGCCAACTACAGAGGAATAAGTCTCTTCCCCATCGCATACAAGATACTCTCGAGCTTACTGTATGAAAGTTTAAAACCTTAAGTCAATGAGATAATTGGGCCCTATCAATGTTGTTTTAGACCTGGTAAATCCACCCTGGACCAGATATTCACACTGCGCCAAATGCTGGAAAAGACCAAAGAAGGACAAATCAACACGTACCATCTCTTTGTTGACTACAAAGCTGCTTTCGAAGCCCTATACATCCGCGCTGGCGGATGTATTAGAGAAGTACAAGGCAGATATAACCGCCATACAGGAAGTGCGATGGACTGGGAATGGCGTCACTACAACACCAAACGGTGACGAACTATACTATAGCTGCCATAACACGAGGCATGAATTTGGCTGTGGATTTGTGGTTAGTCGAAGACTGAAACACCTAGTCTCCAGCTTAATCCGCATAAAAGCCAAATTCTTCAACATCAGCCTTATTTGTGCCCATGCCCCGACGGAAGACAAAGACGAGCAGACCAAGGATATTTGCTACGAGCGCCTAGAGAGAGAATATGACCGCTGCCCCGCCCATGATATTAAAATCGTTCTGGGAGATTTTAATGCGAAAATAGGGAAGGAAGACATTTTTGGTCCAACAGTCGGAAAGTTTAGCCTCCACGAGATAACGTCCAGTAATGGGTTGACGCTGATGGAAAGAACATTTTACCCAACTGCTAGTGTCCGATGTTGGCGGCGAAGAGGATTCCGCAGAACCAATCCCTGATGATGGTATAGAATGTATACCTCCTAGTCAGAATGAGGTCCAGAATAGCAGTGACCCGACTGAAGAACAACAAGGCTGCAGGAGCCAACGGGTTACCTGCTGAGTTATTTAAGACCGGAGGCGACACGCTTATAAGACGTATGCATCAGGTTATCTGCGCTATTTGGCTAGAAGAACGCATACCCAATGATTGGAAACTCGGCATACTATGTCCCGTACACAAGAAAAGAGACAAGACGGAATGTGCCAACTACAGGGGAATAAGTCTCTTCCCCATCGAATACATGATACTCACGAGCGTACTGTGTGAAAGATTTAAACCTAAAGTCAATGAGATAATTGGGCCCTATCAATGCGGCTTTAGACCTGGTAAATCCACCTTGGACCAGATATTCACACAGCGCCAAATCCTGGAAAAGACCCGGAAAGGACAAATCAAATCCTACCATCTCTGTGTTGACTACAAAGCCGCCTTCGATACTCCTTTACGTTCAAAGATATTTCAAGCCATGTCTGAGTTTGGTATCTCTGAAAAATTAATAAGACTCTGGAGGATGAGACTTGCTGATACGCGTTCATCAGTAAGAATAGGAAAGAATCCTTCGGAACCATTCAATACGAAACGAGGTTTCAGACAAGGTGACAGTCTATCGTGTGATCTCTTTATATCCTGCTAGAAAAGATTATACGAGATGCAGATGTGAATAGATATGGCATACTAATCACAAGAGAACACATGCTACTCGCCTATGCCGACGACAACGATATCATAGGTCGGTCACCGGAAGTAGTAACTGCAGCCTTTGAAAGAACCGAAAGAGAGTCAGTGAAAATGGGCCTGGCAGTAAATGCAGATAAGACGAAATGGATGGTTTCAACTCCCAAAACACCTTGTACAACGGAGCAGATAAGGAAAATGGAAAAAGTTGTGAGATAGTCAGTAACTTTATCCACCTCGGCACCGCCGTAACCGAAACCAATGACACCAGTTTTGAGATAAAGCGACGAATAATACTGGCAAACAGATGCTACTTCGGACAAAGTAAGCAGTTTGGAAACAAGGCCACCTCTCGACAGACGAAGATTACACTATACAAGACAATGATACTACCCGTGTTGCTATATGGTTCTATAGCATGAATACTTGTGAAAGCAGATTAGGCAGTGCTTGGAGTATTTGAGAGAAAGTTTCTTCGTAAAATATATGGACCAGTTTGCGTTAATGGAAAATATAGGCGACGAGCTGTATGACGATAGCATAGTTACACGCATCAAAATACAACGGATGCGTTGGCTAGGTCATGTTGTCAGAATGGATGAAGAAGCTCACGCAAACCAGGAAGACCAAAAGTTCGATGGAAAGATTAAGTGGTGGGAGAATCCTCGAAATTTAGTGTCAGATATTTTAAAATGAGCGCAGAAAATCGCTATTTTACGTTCGGTTAGTGGAACAAATGTTCTGTCATAGTAAAGTCATAAAGTAAAGTAAGACGAATATTTCGAGGTGTTACAAACGGAATGACTAGATAAGTATACTCCCATCCTATGGTGGTGGGTATAAAAATCAATTCCATCACTGTGCCACCGCGCACACATGCACACACACATGTGCATTGGCTTTAGCGTCATCAACATCATGCGGTCAAAAGACAGCATGCTGGAGTTGACTTTAAGCCATTAGATGACTACCCGGTTGTCTGGCTCAATGGTTAATAGAATAATTTCGAACTGCAGACTTTATCTCAAAAAAACTCCCCATACTTCACTCTGTGTACTGGTGACACTTACGTTCAACCCACGCATCTTAATTAACTTTGATGATGGGGTTTTTTGTCATGATACATTGGCTTGTCGTCTGTATTTCACATGCGCCAATAGAGTAAATGAAGGCGAGCAGGGATGTGTGGGGGCTGTCGGAGGAGAATTGACTGCGATGCCAATGTAACACTCTTGTATAATGTGTGCGCATGAATTTTTTTTGCAAGTGACTCTTTTTAAATTTATGGCTGGGGTTGGTGTTTTTTTTATACAATTTTGGCTAAAACCACCTTTAGGCAAATTTATCATAATAACAATTAATCAATAGCACAATGTAAGGTTTTCATTTGCTGGCCGTATTTCACTTTTTGTTTTTTTTGCCAATAGTGTAGTGGCGTGTACATAAATTTGTTGGTTAAAGAATAATGACCATTTTGCTCCTGAAATATGTACGAAGTGTCAAAGAGGGATTTTTTTCATTTAGATTTATAAGGCAATTGTTCAATTGTCAACCATGTGTGTTGCCATGAAATCAAAGGCCAGGCCAAAGAAACTTGGTTAAGGAGGACCCCGCCAGTTTTGATATGAATTTACAGTTTATTATTTAACTCTAGCATGGGTGAACATTTGAGCAGACGTGGTCAGGCCAGACTTACTTTAACTTTACTTTAATTGGCTATGACAGAACGTTTGTCCCATTAACCAAACTTGAAATAGCCATTCAAGCGCCTCGATCTTCTTTGCTCCTTCTATAATCTATGACACCAAGTTTCTTTCCATTGGACTTTTGGTCGTCCTGGTTTGCGTGTATCACCGTGTTTGCCTTCAAAAGACTTCTTTGCTGGAGCTTTTTCATCCATTCTGACAACATGACCTAGCCAACGCAGCCGTTGTATTTTGATGCGTGTAACTATGCTATCGTCATCATACAGCTCGTCGCCTATATTTTCCTTTAACGCAAACTGGTCAAACATATTTTACGAAGAATCTTTCTCTCAAACACTACAAGCACTGCCTCATCTGCTTTCACAAGTACCCATGCTTCAGAATCATATAACAGCACGGGTAGTATCAGTGTCTTGTATAGTATAATCTTCGTCTGTCGAGAGGTGGCCTTGTTTCTAAACTGACAACATGACCTAGCCAACGCAGCCGTTGTATTTTGATGCGTGTAACTATACTATCATTGTCATACAGCTCGTGGTTCATATGACACCTATATTCTCCATTAACGCAAACTGGTCCATATATTTTACGAAGAATCTTTCTCTCAAACACTCCAAGCACTGCCTCGTCTGCTTTCACAAGCACCCATGCCTCAGAACCATAAAACAACACCGGTAGTATAAGTGTCTGTATAGGGTAATTTTCGACTGTTGAGAGGTGGCCTTGTTTCTAAACTGCCTACTTAATCTAAAGTAGCATATGTTTGTCAGTATTATTATTCGCTTTATTTCAAAACTGGTGGCATAAGTTTCGTTTACGGTGGTGCTGAGGTAGATAAAGTTGCTAGCTATCTCAAACTTGTTGTTCCAAACTTTCTACATTTTCTTTATCTGCTCGGTTGTACAAGGCGTTTTGGGAGTTGAATCCATCCATTTCGTCTTATCTCCATTTACTGCCAGACCCATTTTCACTGACTCCCTTTCGATTTTTTCAAAGGCTGCAGTTACCACTTGCGGTGACCGACCTTTGATGTCGACGTCGTCTGCATAGGCGAGTGGCGTGTGTTTTCTTGTGAGTAATGTGCCATATCTATTTACATCTGCATCCCGTATAATCTTCTTCAGCAGAATATTAAAGAGATCACACTATAAGTTGTCTTTTGTATGAAACCTCGTTTAGTATTGAATGGTTCGGAGAGATTCTTTCCCATTTTTCTAAGGATAGTGTATCAGCAAGTGTCATCCTGCAAAGTTTTATTAATTTTGCAGGGATACCAAACTTAGAGATGGCTTGAAATACCCTTGAACATATAGGGCTGTCGAAAGCGACAAAGAGATGGTAGGTGTTGATTTGTCCTTTTCGGGTCTTTTCCAGGATTTGGCGAAGTGTGAATATCTGGTCCAGGGTGGATTTACCAGGTCTAAAACAGCATTCAAAGGACCCAATTATCTCATTGACTTTATATTTTAATCTTTCACACAGTACGCTTGAGAGTTTATTGTATGCAATGAGAAGAAGTCTTATTCCTCTGTAGTTGGCACATTCCGGCTTGTCTCCTTTCTTGTGAACGGGACATAGTATGATGATGTTCCAATCATCGGGTATGCGTTCTTCTAGCCAGATTGCGCAGATAAGCTGATGCATACGCCTTATAAGCGTGTCGCCTCCGGTCTTGAATAGTTCAGCGGGTAACCCGTCGGCTCCTGCTGCCTTGTGGTTCTTTAGTCGCGTTACTGCTACTTGGACCTCATTCTGACTAGGAGGTAAACATTCTATACCACCATCATTGATTGGTTCTGCGGTATCCACTTCACCGCCAACGTTCGACACTAGCAGTTGGGTAAAATCTTCATTCCATATCCTCAGCGCACTCTGTATCAGATACCAGTTTTCCTTCTTTGTCTCTGCAGGAGGATGTGCCTGTACCAAATCCATCGGTTTAACGTTTGATTTTTTGGTGGAATTTCCGTACTTCATTTTGACTCCTGTACATCCCAATTCGCTTACACTCACGTTTTTTCATTTCCTTATTCTGTCAACGGAAAAGACGTTTCTCCTCTCTTCTTTTCTCCCGATACCTCTCCTTCAGTTGGCGTGTTGCTTCTTATTGCAGGGTTGCTCTATATGCCGCATTCTTGGTTTCAGTAGCATCTCGACACTCTTGGTCGTACCATGGGTTTTTTGGAGCAGGCTTTCGGTACCCAAGTACGGATTTCGCGGCATTTTCCATCGAGTGGGCAATGGTTTGCCACTGCGCCATTATATCATCGGAACAAGGAGTGCTTTCATCAAGCAGTTGGGTCAGTCGAGTGGAGTATGCCGCTGCCATTTGTTGTGTCTGCAGCTTTTCAATGTCCAGCTTCCGTGCAGTGTCAGATCGTACTTTCCTCGCCATGTTCAAACGGGTGCGAACCTTTGCTGCAACAAGGTAATGATCCGAATCTATATTCGCTCCACGGATCGATCGTACATCTAACACGCTGGATGAATGCCTTCAATCTATCACAACGTGATCAATTTGGTTTCTCGTGTTTTGATCGGGTGACAGCCATGTGGCTTTGTGGATATTTTTATGTTGAAATCTGATGCTACTAACTACCATGTTTTTTGCCGCGGCGAAATCTATCAGCTTCAACCCATTACTGGACGTTATCTCGTGGAGGCTAAACTTTCCGACTGTTGGACCAAAAATGTCTTCCTTCCCTATTTTCGCATTAAAATCTCCCAGAACGATTTTAATATCATGGGCGGGGCAGCGGTCATATTCTCTCTCTAGGCGCTCGTAGAAAATATCCTTGGTCTGCTCGTCTTTGTCTTCCGTCGGGGCATGGGCACAAATAAGACTGATGTTGAAGAATTTGGCTTTTATGCGGATTGTGGCTAGCCTCTCATCCACCGGAGTAAAGCTGGAGACTAGGTGTTTCAGTCTTCGACTAACCACATTGAGCTTCTAGAGGGCGTAATTATTAACCGATTTGGATGAAATTTTTTACAACAGCTTCTCCGTTCGCCTTCAACAAACCTGTCAAATATGGTCCAAATCGGTCTTTAGCCTGATACAGCTCCCATATAAACCGATCTCCCTATTTTACTTCTTTTGGGGCTCAAGGGCGTAATTCTTCATCGAATTGGCTGAAATTTTACACAATGACTTCTACTATGGTCTCCAACATTCAATTCAGTCCGATTCGGACCATAACTTGATATAGATCCAATACCATAGCAATTCTTTTCTTTTATCCTTTGTTTGCCTAAGAAGAGATGCCGGGTAACCCCAAATCGGTTTATATTGGCTGAAATTTTATACAACGGCTTCTCCGTTGGCCTTCAACAAACCTGTCAAATATGGTCCAAATCGGTCTTTAGCATGATACAGCTCCCATATAAACCGATCATCCTATTTTACTTCTTGTAGGGGCTCAAGGGCGCAATTCTTCATCGAATTGGCTGAAATGTTATACAATGACTTCTACTATGGTCTCCAACATTCAATTCAGTCAAATTCGGACCATTACTTGGTATAACTTTGTTTGCCTAAAAAGAGATACCGGGAGAAGAACTTGACAAATGCGATCCATGATGGAGGTTATATAAGATTTGGGCCGGGCGAACTTAGCACGATTTTACTTGTTTGGTTTTATTTTTGCTCTCCATCCAACAACCCCAAAGCTTAGCAGCAGTTATTTTCACCAAACAACATATTTTTCAGCAGTTATACCGTTGTTCCGAAATTGCAAACATTTCTCTATAAAAGCAGAACAACTGCTATAATAGCAGTAAAATTAACTATACAGGCAGCAGACAGAGTTTGCTACTATCAGCAGATTTTTATACCCTCCACCATAAGATGGGGGGTATACTAATTTCGTCATTCTGTTTGTAACTTCTCAAAATATTCATCTGAGACCCCATAAAGTATATATATTCTTGATCGTCGTGACATTTTATGTCGATCTAGCCATGTCCGTCCGTCTGTCCGTCCGTCCGTCCGTCCGTCCGTCCGTCTGTCTGTCGAAAGCACGCTAACTACCGAAGGAGTAAAGCTAGCCGCTTGAAATTTTGCACAAATACTTCTTATTAGTGTAGGTAGGTTGGTATTGTAAAAGGGCCATATCGGTCCATGTTTTGATATAGCTGCCATATAAACCGATCTTGGGTCTTGACTTCTTGAGCCTCTAGCGTGCGCAATTCTTATCCGATCAGAATGAAATTATGCACGATGTGTTTTGTTATTATATCCAACAACTGTGCCAAGTATGGTTCTAGTCGGTTCATAACCTGATATAACTGCCATATAAACCGATCTTGGGTCTTGACTTCTTGAGCCTCTAGAGTGCGCAATTCTTATCCGATTGAAATGAAATTTTGCACGAAGTATTTCGTTATGATATCCAACAACTGTACCAAATATGGCTGAAATCGGTCCATAACCTGATATAGCTGTCATATAAACAGATCTGGGGATTTGACTTCGTGAGCTTTTAGAGGGCGTAATTCCTATCCGATTTGGCTGAAATTTTGCATGACGTATTTTATTTTTACTTTCAACAACTTCAAATCGGTTCATAACCTGATATAGCTGCCATATAAACCGATCTAGGATCTTGACTTCTTGTTTTTTTTATGACTGTATACTTTGTAGGGTTGTAATTGGATATTTTGATGTGTTGCAAACAAAATTAATATACTCCCATCCTGCGGTGGTGGGTAAAAATACATTCTCTAAATAATAAAGTTCAGCCAACTTTTGCGAGACATCCGATATACCCAAAGCGTTTCATTGATCTCTTTTGGAAATTTCACGAAAAAGGAACATTGTTATTAGTTTATAAGGTGACCAACAAAATGGTAAAAATTCCCAAACACTAGATGTACCACCCTGCATTTTTATGGGCAAAATTGTTCCTCTTACATGTAAGGCTTCGGCAAAAAAGTTTTTTTGGTCTTACAAAAAATACTTCCTTAATTCCTGTTTCATGCCTTCGGAGTTTGCCTTTGTTACATGCGTTTATGACACAATGACTCTAATACTCTCTAAGTGTTTAACAATTTCCTTTACTCATGCAGACACCGTATCCAAATCAAACAAAAGAGTTTGGCGCACGTGCACCCTTTATGTTCACAATTTTCAAAAAGTTTAAAACTTAAAAGAAAAAAACTTTAACACTTAAGGTTTTATAGCTGTTTTGTATGGAGGAACAAAGAGTTGTTGTAGTTTGTGAGTTGAATAAAGCGAAAGGAGGAGGTAATAAGGGAAACTCGAAATCATTGTTTGTATAATGTATTTTTACATATATGTTAATACATTATTCCAACTTGGTTCAACCACATCCAAAATTTCGCACAGCTCCCATACAATTTGAATCCAAATTGGTGTAGTTTCGGTTACTTGGCATCGCGTGATGGGATTTTATATTAATATTCAACATTAATTGCCGTTAACCCACAAAATCCTTTGAATTAATAGCTCGAAATTTTATTAGTGAAATATTCCCATCTCAAATGAACATACATAAATAATGTCAAACCCCCCTCATCAATTAAAAAAAGTGGCACACACAATTCTATAGCTACATGCACTATAACCCATTGATAAATGTCCCACTCTACGCTGATTGACATTTAACAAAACTAATAGATTTTCTTGACCCCAACCTAACCCTCCTTAAAAAAAAAAAAACAAAAATAAAATAAACATAGAATCCACTTTATTTGTTGCTATGGCAAATGATGTATTTGGACTTACATATAGGTCAATAAAACAATGTTCATATGTCAAATCTGTCTATGTGTTCTAAGAAAGAGGAGTGTAGTCTTTGCAATATTTTTATCTACAGTTTGTAACATTTGTAACATTTGCAACATTTCCAACTGGCACATGGGTTTGTGTCTTAAGTCTTTTGTTTTGCTGGATAGCTCAGCGCACATTGTGGTTACCGGCTAGTGGATGGTGGCTCTCTCGGTGACGAGACGCAGACACAAACGACAACCTTTATTTAAATATCAGATTATTGTTTTGCTCCAGCACACAGAGATAGACTCGCACACACACACACACACACCCCAATGAAATGTTAACAACATTTAATTAAATAATCGATGGCATGATAATCCAAATGACAAAACAAATAAATTTATATTGAAACAAAGCAATTTGTGGCTACCGTTAGAATGTCTTATTCAAAAACCAATAAAAAATAAATCATTTGTTGTTATCTCTTTGCTTTTGACACCAACATGTTTCAAAAAAAAACAATGTTGGAATTAGTTTTAACTTTCCCCCTCTCCATTTGTGAGTTCTCCCAAGAAGTCTATATGACTTGAAATGCACCAAACCAACACATCCAAACTGGTTCCAATGGGTACGGATGATATTTTGTAGAATTCTCTGTTCAAATAAATAAAATAACTATCAACATAAATTACAGCAAATTTAAGAAGCAATAACAGCACTAACAAATGACTCACGTACTACCTACAAACATATCACACGTGATGCAGTCATTTGGAATTAATTTTTGTCTGCTGGCCATTCGTTGCTTAAAAGTGTGCTGAAATTATTGTCTTTTGCTTGTGAATGGCAGAATATCGGTCACTTGGCACACGTTTGGGTATTATATTGGCCCGAAGCCATTTGTTGGAGGATTGCATTCGTTTGCTTTGTGTTAAGTTCATTTGGTTAAATGCAAATTAAATGAAATAATTGTATGCCACTATACAACGAGTTTGACTGATAATAACTGTAAATTGATTTGTGTGAGGTCTTTGCAGTTTGGACATATTTGAAGAATTTTGCTGAATAAAAGATTAATGAATTATGGAGGTACTCGCTATTCTTACCATGATGTACATGAGATTAAGATCGCGTATTTGGCTTTTACATCGAATAATTAAAGTCCAATATCTCGTTTATTCTTTTTGGCGAACCATTGAATGCTTTTGTGAATGCCTCGGAGCAATATGCTATGTTCGGCCAGGCCGAATCTTATATACCCTCCACAATGGATCGCATTTGTCGAGTTCTTTGCGCGGTATCTCTTTTTAGGCAAACAAAGAATATTGAATAAGAACTGTTATGCTACTGGAGGTTTATCAAGTTATAGTCCGATTGGGACCATAAACGAATTGAATTCTGAACATTGTAGATGTCATTGTGTAATATTTCAGTTCATTCGGATAAGAATTGCGCCTTGTAGGGGCTCAAGAAGCAAAATCGGGAGATAGGTTTATATGGGAGCTGTATCAAGCTATTGATCGATTCAGACTATATTAGATACGTATGTTGAAGGTCATGAGAGAAGCCGTTGTACAAAATTTCTGCCAAATCGGATGAGAATTGCGCGCTCTATTGGCTCAAGAAATCAAGACCCCAGATCGGTTTATATGGCAGTTATATCAGGTTATGTACCGATTTGCGCCATACTTAGCAAAGTTATTGTAAGTCAAAATACCTCATGCAAAATTTCAGCCAAATCGGATGAGATTTGTGCCCTCTAGAGGCTCAAGAAGTCAAGACCCAAGATCGGTTTATATGGCAGCTATATCAGTGGAGGGTATACAAATTATAACTAAAATTGATTTAATTAATCAAAACGGTAAAGCCAGAAAAAATTAATTCACAGAATCGCAAATTGAAAACAACCTGTTATTAAATTAAAAAAAAAAAAAAAAACAATAAATCGTAGCAGACCATCTAATTGAAATTGAAAATTCAAAACAGAAAATGAAAATAATAAATAAATCATAATTTACGCACTTCATGACTACTGGTCTTGACCTTTATATGGTTGGTGAGTGAGTGAGCGAGGAGTTGGGCTATTATTATAGCAGTAACATATTGATTGTTGACTGCATCGTCTCTTAATATTTTTCAATTAAAATTTTTTTATTCAATTTTCGATTTCGTTTTCATTTTGTTTTCCTTTTTGTTTCTCGAAATTGTAGTAATTTATTGGCATTGCTGATTTTATTGAAATTTGCCAGCAATTTATATTGGAGTTGTATTAACTTCATCGTCAATATTGATTACATTTCGCACGCACGCACTTCTGGGCCATAAAAATGCTTTGGTTGTAGTTCGATTTTTTTAATGGTTTTCAGTTTCGCTTTTGGAGGCTACATCCGATTGGAGGCTACTAAACCAAATAAACATCTGTGAAATTAATCAAGTGAAAAATTTAGTTTCATTGAAATATTAATTTTTCATTTCAAGTTCAATGTTAATTATACACATACGAATATTTCCTATTAAGACAATATTATTGTCAAGGACTTATAAAGGGAAACGATTTTTTTTTTTTAAATTTTGGTTTTATTCTTTTGGTGATTATAAGATGAAAATTGTAATATGTTAACACTACGAGAAATTTTTAAACAATTGTATTAAAATTTTTTTTGGGTTAAGATGGGAAAAAGCTTTACTGCTAGAGCTGGAGAAATATCGATGAAACTAACGATACTTTACTTATTTACTTTACTTTAATTGGCTATGACAGAACATTTGTTCCACTAGCGTTCAAGCGCCAAGCGATCTTCTGCGCTCATTCTAAAATCTCTGACACCAAGTTTCGAGGTGTCTCCCACCACTTGATCTTTCCATCCGACTTTTGGTCTTCCCGGTTTGCGTGTACCACCGTGTTTGCCTTCAAAAGATTTCTTTGCTGGAGCTTCTTCATCCATTCTGACAACATGATATAGCCAACGCAGCCATTGTATTTTGATGCGTGTAACTATGCTATCGTTGTCATACAGCTTGTCGCCTATATTTTTCTTTAACGCAAACTGGTCCACATATTTTACGAAGAATCTTTCTCTCAAATACTCCCAGCACTGCCTCATCTGCTTTCACAAGTACCCTTGCTTCAGAATCATATAACAGCACGGGTAGTATCAGTGTCTTGTATAGTGTAATCTTCGTCTGTCGAGAGGTGGCCTTGTTTCTAAACTGACAACATGACTTAGCCAACGTAGCCGTTGTATTTTGATACGTATAACTATGCTATCGTCGTCATACAGCTCGTGGTTCATACCTCGCCTATATTCTCAAACTGGTCTATATATTTTACGAAGAATTTTTCTCTCAAATACTCCAAGAACTGCCTCATCTGCTTTCACAAGTACCCATGCCTCAGAACCAGTGTCTTGTATTGAGTAATTTTCGTCAGTCGAGAGGTGGCCTTGTTTCTAAACTGCTTACTTAATCCAAAGTAGCATCTGTTTGCCATTATTATTCTTCGCTTTATCTCAGAACTGGTGGCATTCGTTTCGGTTACGAAGGTGCCGAGGTATATAAAGTTGCTGACCATCTCAAAGTTGTGGTTCCCAACTTTCTCCATTTTCTTTATCTGCTCGGTTGTACAAAGCGCTTTGGGAGTTGAAACCATCCATTTCGCATTATCATTTACTGCCAAACCCATTTTGACTGACTCTCTTTCGATTCTATCAAAGGCTGCAGTTACTACTTCCGGTGACCGACCTATGATGTCGATGTCGTCAGCATAGGCGAGTAGCCTATGTGTCTCTTGTGATTAGTGTGCCATATCTATTCACATCGGCATCTCGTATAATCTTCTCCAGCAGGATATTAAAGAGATCACACGATAGGCTGTCTCCTTGTCTGAAACCTCGTTTAAATGGTTCCTAGTGTCTTTCCTATTCTTACTGAGGAACGCGTATCAGCAAGTGTCATCCTGCAGAGTCTTATTAATTTTGCAGGTATACCAAAATCAGGGATTTCTTGAAATACCTTTGAACGTAAAGGGGTAACGAAAGCGGCTTTGAAGTCAACAAAGAGATGTTAGGTATTGATTTGTTCTTCTCTGGTCTTTCCCAGGATTTGGCCCAGTGTGAATATTTGGTCCAGGATGGATTTACCAGGTCTAAAGTCGCATTGATAGAGCCCAAGTATTTCATTGACTTTAGGTTTTAATCTTTCACACAGTACGCTCGAGAGTATGTTGTATGCGATGGGGAGGAGACTTATTTCTCTGTAGTTGGCACATTCCGTCTTGTCTCCTTTCTTGTGTACGGCACATAGCATGCTGAGGTTCCAACCATCGGGTATGCGTGCTCCTAGCCAGATTGTGTAGATAAGCTGATGCATACGCTTTATCAACGTCATCCTTCGGGTCAGGTCACTGCTACTTGGACCTCATTCTGACTAGAAGGTAAGCTTTCTATACCATCATCATTGATTGGTTCTGCGGTATCCTTTTCGCCGCCAACATCAGACACTAGCAGTTGGGTAAAATGTTCTTTCCCAACCCTAAACATACTAACTGTGTCAGTTAGCAGATTTCCTTCTTTGTCTCTGAAGGAGAATGTGCCTGCACCAAAGTCATCGGTTTGATGTTTAATTCTATCGATGTTTATTAATTGGCTGAATATCGAGTGATATTTTTTCGATCGATACTATCAGCAAAGGGAGGCCACCGTAGCGCAGAGGTTAGCATGGCCGCCTATGACGCTGAACGCCTGTGTTCGAATCCTGGAAAGACCATCAGAATAAATGTTCAGCGATGGTTTTCCCCTCTTAATGCTGGCACCTTTGTGATGTACTATGCCATGTAAATTTGTTCTCGCCGTTCGGACTCGCCTATTAAAGGGAGGCCCCTTATCATTGACCTTAAACTTGATTCGGACTGAACTCATTAATATGTGAGAAGTTTACCCCCGTTTCTTAGAGGAATGTTCATGGGCAAAATTTGCAATTTACTATCAACAAAGTTAATTTTTCCTATACTAAATACATCGTAAAAGACACATTGGGCCTATACAGCCCGCAATTTTCATCCGATTGGACTTACATTTTGTACTATGATATCTCTCATGACTCCCAGCTGACTTTATTAAGTTTGGTTTTTTCAGGCCTGTGCATTGATATTGCTTCTATATAAATCTCATTTTCGCTTGAAAAAAAGGTGATGGGAAATTAACGATAGTATCGATACTATCGATATTTATTAAAATAAATATTGAAAATATCGAATGTTGCGATTATCGACAGTTTGCCATCTCTAGTTGCTGCATGCACATTAGTTTTCACTTATGTGTAATGTAGAGCTGGCAGTCCGCCATACGCAATAAAAACCCATCTTATCACCGCTGAGAGTCAAATCCAACTCGGCACCGCTTTGGCATTACTTCGAGATGGCTCTCAAGTCGAACCTTTCACCCTCGTCCATTCCATCTCTTGCGTCCAAGCTCCCATCATTGAGATCACTTATGCCACGATGTGATCAGTTTTCTTTCGCCTTAGGACTTTTTCGCATTATCTTGCTGCTGCAGTCCAGTTGTCAATACTTCCAACCGTTTGGTCAAAGAAAATATTCTGCAGTTATTGACCCTATCTGGCTTCAATGGGCGAGCGTGCTTCCTCCAGTCGTGTGCAGTGAAAGAAAGTATGTTCAGCGTCATCCAGATGTCTATTCATCATCGTAGAGGAAACAAGTAAAAGCTTGCTAAGTTCGCCCGGGCCGAATCTTGGGTACCCACCACCTTTATTAACTGAGTTTGTATTTGAATTATTTTGGTCTCAAGAAGTCATATCGGAATATCGATACTAAGGGGGGCCTATATTATCATATTGACTGATTAGGATAAAACTTGGCACTGATGTTGTAAGTCATAAGATAGGTTTGTGGGCCAAAGTTCCGCAAAATCAGTTGAAAATTTAGTCCTATAGGGGCTGAAGAAGTCAAACCCGGGGATCGGTTTATATCGGGGCTGTATCTGTTTACAGGCCGATTGGAATCATACTTGGTAAGGATGTTGGAAGTCATAATTCAAGTTTTTGTTCCAAATTTTAGCCAAACCGGATGAAAATTGAGACTTCTAAGGACTCAAGGATTCAAATCCGAGGATATGTTTAAATGAGGGCTATATCTGTTAATAGGCCGATTTCGATCATACTTAGCATGGATGATGGAATTTACAATTCAAGTCTTTGTTCCAAATTTCAGCCATAACGGGCCAAATTGAGCTTCTAAGGGCTCAAGAATTCAAATACGGGGATCGGTTTGTATGGGGTCCATATCCAAATCTAAGCCGATATGGCCTATTTGCAATCCCCAACGACCAACATCAATAACAAGTATCTATCAAGTATAGGGGTATATTAATCTAGACATTCCGTTTGTAACACCTCGAAATATTGATTTGCGATCCCATAAAGTGTATATATTGTATTTTGGGTCGTCTCGACAGTCTGAGTCGAACTAGCCATGTCCGTCCATGTTCGACATTAGAAAAAATCGGATCAGATTTTGATTTAGCTCGCATTTGAACTAATACTGCTATTCATAGAAATCGGTTCAGATTGAGATTTAAAAAAAAAAACACAACATTTTTTAAGGCAATACTTCACAAAAATACATGCATGGGAACAAGTACAGCTAATAGAGAGGGTTGTCGAGCGTGGTTAATGTGGTAATTGCATCATAGATGCGTTTTCGCTATTAATACGATTTTAATACAACAGACCAACGCACGGCTCTGAAGCCATCACACCTAATATGGTTGAAAAGTCTGCTAACCAAAGACGAAACGCGTCCCATTGTGATTGGTGTGTGTTGCTGTCTTTGGCTTTTCTTTTCCATTTGCATCTCCGATCATTGAGCTCGCCTCGAAAGAGAAACAAACGAAAATTGTAACATTTAATGATATTCGCCCTAACAGGCAAAAACTTGGGAAAATGGATAAATTTTTAAAGACAAAATTTTATTGACGTTTTGCTTAAAATATTCCAAAGACAACATTTCAATGCAGTTTGCTCCAAAAACAAAATTTTAATGAGATTTTTTCTAAAACAAAGTTTTAATGACATTTCTTTAAGACAAAATTTTTATTATATTTTTTCGTAACATTTAACATAACATAACATAATTAACATAACATTTTTTCGAAAATTTTCAAGAAATTTTTCTTAAGACAAAATTTTTTTAATTTTTTTTATTTCTTTTAAATTTCAATGATATTTTTGTAAAGAAAATTATTCATGGTCGGGGTGTTTCTGTTTTTATACCCTCCATCATAGGATGGGGCTAAACTAATTTCGTTATTCCGTTTGTAACACCTCGAAATTTTGATCTGAGACCACATAAAGGATAAATGTTCCCTAGCGTTTTAACATTCTGAGTCGATTTAGACAAATCCGTCTGTCTGTCTATCTGTCCGTTCGTGTTGGTCGGTTTTCTTATTAGTGTAGGTTGTTGGGATTGTAAATGGGCCATATCGGTCCATAGTTTGATAGAGCTTTCTTATAAAACGATATCAGATCTTGATTTCTTGAGCCTCTAATGGACGTAATTTTTATCCGATTACGATAAAATCTTGAAAGTAGTGTTTTGTCTTGCCTTTCAATAACTACGCCAATTATGGTCAGAATCTGGAATTCTAAGGCAGATGAGCTTGCGAGACTAGGAAATACCTTACACACTCCAGGGATACTGGAATCTGTGGGTATGCCTCTAGCGACATGTAAGCTAAGTTTTCAGGACCAGGCCCGAACGTGTGGCCAACGAATGACAGATGGTCACAAAGTGGGGGCTGTGAGCATTCTAAAACTATGTGGTCTCATCTAGACTTGAAGAGATCTACTGCTTTGCTGTCATTGGCTAGAAGAGACGTCTCAGTCATTGTGTCCGTCATTACAGGTCACTGTCTAATTTGAAAACATGCTGACAGACTGAAGGTTGCCAGCAACGACTTTTGCAGAAGCTCGATGTCCCGAGGAAGAAGAGACTATAGAAGGTTCTATTTTTAAGTTTTCATTTCTTTGAAAACCTGTCTGATTTAGCGGATGTGAACATTCGCAAGTTATTGGGCTTTTTAAAGCGATCTGGATGGTTCAACGGTAGGAACTAGAAGGCATCTTCCTTCTGAGTCTGATGGCAGACTGCCACTTAAACCTAACCTAACCATGGTCAGAATCGGTTCATAACCTGCTACAGCTTTCTTGTGCCTCAAGTGGGCGAAATTATTATCCAATTTGGCTGAACTGCTAAAATCGTCTCTAATATACAAACCAAGTATGGCCCGATTCGGTCTATAACCTGATATATAATAGCAACTCTAATGCATTATTTTCCAATATCAAAGCAATTCTTAACCATTATCCTTTGTTAGCCTAAAAGAGATACCGTTGAAAGTACTTGGCAAATGCGATCCATGGTAGAGGGTATATAAGATTCGGGCAGACCGAACTAAGCACACTTTTTCTTGTATTATTAAGTTTATGTATCAATATTTCAATACAATGCATTTTCAAGATATGACATATACAAGAGTGCAGTCCGATTTGTGCAGCCCGATTCAAGTTTAAACTCAATGAAAAGGGGCCTTCTTTTTGTAGGCGATTGCAAACGGCGTGCCACAGTGCGATACCACTTTGGAGGGAAGTTTTTACGTGGCATTGTACCTCACAAATGGTGCCAGTAGTAGGAGGGGAATACCACCGCTGAAAATTGTTTTTAATGGTTTCACCAGGATTCGAAACCAGGCGTTCAGCGTCATAGGCGGACCTGCTAACCTCTGCGTTGCGATGGCCTCCTGTTCGCCCCTGTTATGTTAATGGGCAAAATTTGCAATTTAAATAAAAAACAAAAAGACTTCGAGCTTGAATTCGAAAACATTGAAATTGAATACAACAGTCTAGTATAAGAATAACAATATTTTATTTTTTATACCCACCACCGAAGGAAGGGGGTATATTCATGTTGTCATTCCGTTTGTAACACACCGAAATATCCATTTGTGACCCTATAAAGTATACACATGTAGACCGATCCGCCGATTTAGGGTTTTAGGCCCATAACGGCCACATTTATCATCCGAGTTTGCTGAAATTTGGGATAGTAAGTTGTGTAAGGTCAGTCGACATCATTTTTTAATTTGGCTCAGATCAGTTCAGATTTGGATATAGCTGCCACATAGACCGATCCGCCCATTTAGGGTCTTTCGCCCATAACAGCCACATTTATTATCCGATTTTGCTGAAATTTAGTACAGTGAGTTGTGTTTGGTCTATCGACATTCTTTTTCAATTTGGGCCAGATCGGTCCAGATTTTGATATAGCTACCATATAGAAAGATCTCTCGATTTAAGGTTTTGGGCCCATAAAAGACGCATTTATTGCTCGATTTTGCCAATATTTGGGACAGTAAGTTGTGTTGGGTCCTTCGACATCTTTCTACAGTTTGGTCCTTATCGGTTCAGATTTGGATATAGCTGTTATATGGACCTATCTCTCGATTTAAGGTTTTCGACCCATAAAAAGCGCATTTATTGTCCGATGTAGCCGAAATTTGGGAGAGTGAGTTAAGTTAGACTCCCCGACATCTTTCTATAATATGGCCTAGATCGGTTCAGATTTTGATATTGCTGCCGTATAGTCCGATATCTCGATTTAAGTTCTTGGGCCCATAAAAAGCGCATTTATTGTCCGATTGTCCCGAAATTCGGGACAGAGAGTTGTGTTAGGCCAGTCGACAACCTTCTTTAATTTGGCTCAGATCGGTTCAAATTTGGATATAGCTGCCATATAGACCGATCCGCCGATTTCGGGTTTTAGGCCCATAAAAACCACATTTAATATCCGATTTTGCTGAAATTTGGTACAGCGAGTTGTGTTAGGCCTTTTTACATTATTCTTTAATTTGGCTCAGATCGGTCCAGATTTAGATATAGCTGCAATATAGACCGTTCTCTCGATTTAAGGTTTTGGGCCCATAAAAGACGCATATATTGTCCGATTTCGCTGAAATTTCGAACAGTGAATTGTGTAAGGTCATCCCTCTTAATTTGGCCCAGATTGGTTCAGATTTTGATTTTACTGCCGTATAGACCGATCTCTCGATTAAAGTCTTGGTCCCATTAAAGGCACATTTATAATCCGATTTCACTGAAATTTGACTCAGTGTAATGTAATGCTTTTATGTAAGGCTTTTTTGACGTCCGTATCGTATATGGTTCAAGTCGGTCGTTATTTGGATATGGCTACCAAAAAAAAGTATTTGTTCCACAAAATTGTACTCATTAGACCACTTAATGTCCGTTTCGATTTTGATCCAAATCGGATCATATTTCGATATAGCTGCTATGGGGGCATAAATTATGCACTTTTTCCCGGATTATGACGAAGGGTGGTTTAAGTATATACCCGAGGTGGCGCCTTTTTACTTGTTTAATTCTAAAAACTTTTTAGAATTTAATTTTTTTTGTTGAAACATTTTTTGCTACTTTGTCCAGAGTCGGAGTTGAGTTTATTTTCTCCACTCCGACTCCGTCATGGGGTCTTACACCATTATTGCGATGAGTTACAAACGGAATACCGAAGCTAGTATACCCCCATCCCTTGGTGGAGGGTATAAAAATATAACCTTAATTAACTCTCCTAGTTTATGACACCTTCCATAGAGTTATTTAAATTTTGTGAAGCTCTTAAGAAATTGCCTCATTTCTCTTCAAACATGCATAAGCTTGGTCATAATGTCAGCTTATTATGGTTTTAATACGATCACAATGACAATTAAAAGACACATTAATATAGTGCCTTTTTTCAAAACGAGTAGTCAAATGAATACCAGTACAGAGCCCGCTAAAGGCTTAGCAACAAAAAATACCTTAAGTAAAGAACTAAAACATTTCAACTCACTCAAAACTTTTGCCATTACCTATAGCTATAAACAACCAGGTGACTTAACTCCATTCCATATGATTTTTTCAAATTTAAAATTTTGCCCATGAACATGCCACTAAGGAACAGGGGCAAATCTTTCCACATGATGGTGGAGAGTAAGTTCGAAACTTAGTCAGATATGACAAAATAAATTAAACTTCATTAACACAGAAACAAAAAAAAGAACCGAAAAAGTATTGCAACATGTAAAACCATTCTTCACATGTTTGTGTTTGCAATCAACATGGATAAATTTAAAACAAAGAATCACAAGAAAAAACAAGTAAAAGCGTGCTAAGTTCGGCCGGGCCGAATCTTTCATACCCTCCACCATGGATCGCATTTGTCGAGTTCTTTTTCCGGCATCTCTTCTTAGGCAAAAAAAAAGGATATAAGAAAAGATTTGCTCTGGTATTAGAGCGATATCAAGATATGGTCCGGTTTGGACCACCATTAAATTGGAGACCTGTGTAAAATGTCAGCCAATTCGAATAAGAATTGCGCCCTTTGGGGGCTCAAGAAGTAAATAGAGAGATCGATTTATATGGGAGCTGTATCGGGCTATAGACCGGTTCAGACCATAATAAACACGTATGTTGATGGTCATGAGAGAATCCGTCGTACAAAATTTCAGGTTAATCGGATAATAATTGCTACCTCTAGAGGCTCAAGAAGTCAAGATCCCAGATCTGTTTATATGACAGCTATATCAGGTTATGAACCGATTTGAACCGTACTTGGCACAGTTGTTGGATATCAAAACAAAACACGTCGTGCAAAATTTAATCCTAATCGGATAAGAATTGCGCACTCTAGAGGCTGAAGAAGTCAAGACCCAAGATCGGTTTATATGACAGCTATATCAGGTTATGGACCGATTTGAACCATACTTGGCACAATTGTTGGATATCATAACAAAACACGTCGTGCAAAATTTAATCCTAATCGGATAAGAATTGCGCACTCTAGAGGCTCAAGAAGTCAAGACCCAAGAAGTCAAGACCCAAGATCGGTTTATATGACGGCTATATCAGGTTATGGACCGATTTGAACCATACTTGGCAAAATTGTTGGATATCATAACAAAACACGTCGTGCAAAATTTCATTCCAATCGGATAAGAATTGCGCATTCTAGAGGCTCAAGAAGTCAAGACCCAAGATCGGTTTATATGACAGCTATATCAGGTTATGGACCGACTTGAACCATACTTGGCATAGTTATTGTATATCATACCAAAACACGTCGTGCAAAAATTAATCCTAATCGGATAAGAATTGCGCACTCTAGAAGCTCAAGAAGTCAAGACCCAAGATCGGTTTATATGACAGATACATCAGGTTATGGACCGATTTGAACAATACTTGGCACAATTGTTGGATGTTATAATAAAACACGCCGTGAAAAATTTCAGCCCAATCGGATAAGAATTCTCTAGAGACTCAAGAAGTCAAGACCCAAGATCGGTTTATATGGCAGCTATATCAAAACATGAACCGATATGTCCCATTTACAATACCAACCGACCTACACTAATAATAAGTATTTGTGCAAAATTTCAAGCGGCTAGCTTTACTCCTTGGTAAGTTAGCGTGCTTTCGACAGACAGACGGACATGGCTAGATCGACATAAAATGTCGCGACGATCAAGAATATATATATTTTTTGGGGTCTCAGACGAATATTTCGAGTAGTTACAAACAGAATGACGAAATTAGTATACCTCCATCCTATGGTGGAGGGTATAAAAAAATAACTCAGTATTTGTTCTTACTTCTGTTGTAGTTGTGACAAAATAATTTATGTCAATACCACTGGAAAAAATAAATTTTAAATGATCGTTAACACACACACACATTAAAATTTATGGCCTCAAATTGAAAGTCATATATACAGGGTGGCTGATGAAAGCCGCTACCAAAAAAAAATGTAATAACTTTTTTTCTATTTAATAATAATAATTTAATAATTAATTTAATTAATTAATTAATTAATTTAATTAATAATAATTTAATAATTAATTTAATAATTTAATTTAACATGAATAAAAGAAAAATGTATTCCATACACCGAAAAAAAAATGTAGCAATATTCATCATTGTAGCAATATTCATCAGCCACCCTGTATGCCCCTGCTTAAAAAAATGGCCTATAGAGTGAAACATTTATAAACAGATCTTAATGATTAACCAAGGATATAAAGTACAAAGTTGGAAAACGAAAGACTTATGGCACAAGCACAAACTCAGGGCAGGCATAGTTAATAAGAGCACAACTGACAGTTAAAAGAATGGAAATGATTCAAACACTTGAATACACATTTTGGCATAATATTGGAAGCAAGAAAAGCTGGCCCAACATCTCCTCTTATGATTGAATATATAAAACCTGACAAAAATTTCTTTGCATATTAGCTAAATTCATAATCTATTTCAATTTTCACTTCCAAAACTCATCTCTCTCTCGAATGAGACTTTGATGGTGATTTCATTGCAATTAGCAGTAGTCCCTCGCCTTAATTTCAAAAAACATTTATGGCTCCATTGAGTCTGCTAAATTTGATGAAAAGTGATGTCATGAGATATAATGTCTGCACACCTCTGAAATTTCCCATTCGGCTTTAATGTCACATTTTACACTTGATTGTGTGCTCACTCATCCATTCAGTCATAAGTGTTGCACAGCACTTAAAATGCCATCAATTTACGCCCATCCTCACAATTTTCGAAGAATAGATGGCTTATAAAATCAAACACCAATTGATATGTTTTATTTCATCGTAGCTATAATATCTTACAATTTTATTGTCTGTATTTCCCCATATGAGATTTAAAAGTAAATAATAAATGCAATCGAGAGGCACTAATTTGTGTCATAGGAAATGAGGCGGGTGGCATGTGTTTACAAATTTGTAGCAACAATTAAAAACAATGAGAAATTATAATGAACCCACACCCCAAGACAATTAGAAATGTTGAGGAAATTTGTGGAAGGAAATGAAATATTAAAAATGTTTGTGGGTAAATGTTAACTGAAATGGAATTTACTATAGGTTAGGTTAGGTTTAAGTGGCAATATGCAATCAGACTCACTTAGACGCTTTCGTCCCTTGTGATATCACAGGAACAGAAGAAGGAAGATGCCTTCCATCCCGATCGTTTTAAAAAGCCCAATAACTTGCGAATGTTCACATCCGCTAAATCAGACAGGTTCTGAAAGAAATGAAAACCTTAAGTGGAACTCCTTCTGACTGCTAGTGCGGGACACACACACAGAAGGCGATCTCCTCTTCTTCGATGTCCTCAAAGCTTCTGCAAAAGTAGTTGCTGGCGACCATCAGTCTGCCAGTATGACATTGACCTGCCATGACGGACACATTGACTGAGACGTCTGTTCTAGCCAATGAGAGCAATGTGGTAGACCTCTTCAAGTCTTGATTAGTCCACATAGTTTTGGAATGCTCACAGCCCCCTTGTTGTGACCATCGATCATTCGTTGTCCTTCGGGCTTGGTCCTGAAAACCTAGCTTACATGTCGCTAGAGGCATACCCACAGATTCTAGTGTCCCTGGAATGTGTAGGGTAGTTCCAAGTCTCGCAAGCTCATCAGCTTTACAATTCCCTGGGATATCTCTGTAGCCCGGCACCCAGAACAGGTGAATTTTGAACTGTTCAGCCATCTCGTTGAGAGATCTGCGACAGTTGAGTGCGGTTTTTGTGTTCAGCTGCTTGGCTGTCTGAGAAGATATAAATGCCACTCGTCGTAATGACATTATATCTTATCTCCGCCTGATACACACTGCAGTGGTCGGGTAACCTCTTCGATATGACCAGTTCTAGATCTCTAGAGTACATCCCAAAGCCCACCTGGACGTTGAGTTTGGAACCATCCGTATAAAAATCTATTTAACTTCTGTTACCAGGGATACGTAGTTCCAATCTGTGCTACTAGGAATAGTGGTACAGTAATTTTCAACAAGTAAAAAGGCGTTAAGTTCGGCCGGCCGAACTTTAGATACCAACCACCTCGGGTATATATGTAAACCACCATTCATCAAAATTCGTTGAAAATTTCATACCTTATGTCCCATATCAGTTATATCAAAATATGTCCCGATTTGGACCAAATACTAATAAGTACAGTAGCTATATCTAAAAATAAACCGATCTTAACTATATACGACACGGATGTCGAAAAGCCTAACATATGTCACTGTGTCAAATTTTAGTGAAATCGGATTATAAATGTCCTTATTATGGGACAAAGACTTAAATCGAGGAATCGGTCTACATGGCAGCTATATCCAAATCAGGACCGATTTGGGCCAAGTTGCATAAAAATGTCGAAGAGCCTAACACAAAGCACTGTCCCAAATTTCGGCGAAATCGGAAAATAAATGCCTCTTTTATGGGCCCAAGACCCTAAATCGAGAGATCGGTCTATATGGCAGCTATATTCAAATCTAGACCGATCTGGGCAAAATTGAAGAAAGACGTCGAAGAGCCTAACTAAACTCACTGTCTCAAATTTCACCGACATCGGACAATAAATGCGTCCTTTATGGCCCCAAAACCTAAAACCTAGATATCGGTCTATATGGCAGCTATATCCAAATCTGAACCGATCTAGGCCAAATTGACGAAGGATGTGGAAGGGCCTAAGAAAACTCACTGTCCCAAATTTCAGCAAAATCGGATAATAAATGTGGCTTTTATGGGCCTAAGACCCTAAATCGAAGGATCGGTCTATATGGCAGCTATATCCAAATCTGGACAGATTTAGGCCAAATTGACGAAAGATGTCGAAGGGCCTAACACAACTCACTGTCCCAAATTTCAGCGAAATCGGATAATAAATGTGGCTTTTATAGGCCTAAGACCCTAAATCGGCGGATCGGTCTATATGGGGGCTATATCAAGATATAGTCCGATATAGCCCATCTTCGAACTTAACCTGCTTATGTACAGCGCAGTATCTCTATTTTTAAAGACTGTAGCGTGATTTTAACATACAGACGGACGGACATGTCTAGATCGTCTTAGATTTTTACGCTGATCAAGAATATATATACTTTATAGGGTCGGAATGGATATTTCGATGTGTTGCAAACGGAATGACAAAATGGTGGTGGGTATAAAAAAGGTTACCTCGAAAAAGAAAATCTTAGTTGGGAATTCTGTGCCACTTACAAAATCCTTAATTGTTTTCCATGCCACATCCCTAAGTTGGTTCATGTCTGGTATAGTGTCGCCACCTAAGTGCCGGTTTCTCTTAGACGCGAAAGCCGTGCAATGACAAAGGAAATGCTCCAACGTCCCATCATCTTCTTCGCATGCCCTACACATGCTATCACTTGCGCACCGATTTTTCATAAGTGAGCTCGTAGTCCTATGTGTCCCGTCATAATACCAATTGCTATACTGACCTCCTTCTTACTTCCTTTTAGTAATAGTCTCGTCTTCTCACTATCTGGATCACCCCATAGGATTTTGGCCAATCTACTAACCTGTTCGCTGTTCCACAATGTTGCATGCGCATTCGTCGCCCACTACCGAAATGCTTCGGGTTAACCAAGTGTATTGACTACAGTTCTCTGGCCTTCACCGCCAAATCGTCTGGCCTTTCATTGCCCCTTACTCCGTTAGGGCCCGGCGCCGAAACGATGCGGATTTTGCCATCCCCAAAGAAGTCGTTAATTTCCTTCTTACAATGCAAGACTGTTCGTGACCTTACCATCCTGGTTGTTATTGCCCTTATGGCAATTTTACTGTCGGTAAAGATGTTCACACTCGAAGTCCTCGCGTTAGCACCACACCACTTTACGCATTCCGTGATCGCCTGGATCTCCGCCTGCAGGATCGTATTATGGTCAGACAGTCTAAAACAGATTTTAGTCCCTGGTTGCTCAATGTAGACCCCCGGGCCCACACTGTCCTCTAGCTATGATCCATCCGTATAAAATGATCTTCCAGATGACAATACTAGGGTTTCGTTTATATAGTTCCCATATAAACCGATCTCCCGATTTGACTTTTTGAGCCCCTGGAAGCTGCAATTTGTATCCGATTTGGCTGAAATTGCATGTAGTGTTCTGTTATTACTTCCAACAATTGTGGCAAGTACGGTCCAAATCGGTCTATAACCTGATAAAGTTTCCATATAAACCAATCTCCCGATTTGACTTCTTGAGCCCTTACAGGCCGCAATTTTGGTCAGATTTTGCTGAAATTTAGCGTGTAGTGTTTTGTTATGACTTCCAACAACTCTGCCTAGTACGGTTTAAATCGGTCTATAACCTGATATAGCCCCTATATAAACCGATCTCTCGATTTGACTTCTTGAGTCCTTAAAAGCCGTAATTTTTGTCCGATTTGACTGAAATTTTGCATGCGGTGTTCTATTACGACTTCCAACAACAACAAATAAGTCTATGACCTTATATAGCTCCCATGTAAACCGGTCTTTCGATCATCTTTTGTTCGGTTCCCAGAAGCTTTAATTTTTGCTGTTTTGGCAGAAATTTGGTATGTAGAATAAAATTATGCCCTTCAAATAATTTTATTTTGCATAAATTTTTAGCAGATTCCATGGTGGTAGGTTCCCAAGAATCGGCCCAGGTGAACTTAGCTTGCTTTTACTTGTTTAGTTTTCACCTTGATTTCGAAAATGTCCCAAATAGAAAAGTCTATCGAATTAGTATCGGGCGAATTAGACAGTTACTGTGTGATCAAAATGAAATGCGGAATATGATTTTTTTTTAGCCATTCTTGGTAGGGCTGCGGAGTCTGATCCTTGCCGGAGTCGCCTTGCCTTGCACTCCTCTTCTTGCAGTCTTTGTGTTGACACGTGCCCTGCTAGCTTTTTTTCCGACTCAGCTGTCTTCAATATCGCCGATTGCTACAAGCGATATCCAGGAGTTCCTATAGTTCAGAGATTCCGTTTTGAATGTCCTTGCTGATGCTATTATATCTTCCTCTGTCACTCTTCTTCGAGCCTTTTTGCACTTTCCTAGTGCTTCCTCTTCGAAGAACCTCATCATCAATATGAACTCCTGCCAAGTCATGCTACACGACTCAGCAGCCTTATGTGCGATGTAAGTGGCAGTTTCGCGAGGTGTTCGTATATCTTCTCCTGCAGCAATACCAAAGGTGGACACCGAGGATCTCAGTGTTTCCATCAGTGCAATTTGGTCCCAACTTGAAGCCGTTCTGTGTGGTGTCGCCCTTTGTGTTGATCCCGATGGTTCCTTTGTATGCAGTGAGGTTCTCGCGAGGGTCCTTATTGCTGCTTGAGTTCAGAGTTCCCCAAGCTCTGTCATGGTTAAAGGGATGGAGGCAACGGTGGAATTAGCCTGAATGTCGGGTCGTGGGGGATGTCACACTCCTACTTAGGTAACAGAATACCACAGTTCGTAGCATCAATCTAAATCCGTTATCAAAATCATATTCAATTGTATGCGCTAGAGTCAAGATCCCCCGATTGGGGAGTCTACGTGAGCATTACTCCACAGACTGCATCTATTTGTAGAGGCACCCCTGTGGGTGGCTACTTAGGTAATTGGCGGCATCCATTCGCCATGTCGCGAAGATGTCTTCGGGTACAAATGTCCTTTTGTAGCATGTTCTTGGTCGGGGGTTGCTTATTTTTCACAGCTAATCTATAGGTTGTTCAGCTACCCGCCACCTGCTGACCCTAGTAGTAGCCTGAGTTCAGCCCGAAGAGTGTCCCCATACTCCCTAAACTCGAACATGAATCGATCAGGACAATATTGGCCTTAACAAGTTAAAAGGCGATAAGTTGGGCCGGGTCGAACTTTGAATACCCACCACCTCGGATATATATGCAAACATAATCCGGCGAAAAATGCATAATTTATGCCCCCATAGCAGCTTTATCGAAATATGTTTCGATTTGGACCAAATTCAGCACGGACATTGAGTGGTCTAATAAGTACAAGTCATTGTTGAATTTTGTAAAACAAAATATTGTTTTTTTTGGTAGCTATATCCAAATATAGAACGATCTGAACAATATACGACACGGATGTCGAAAAGCCTGACATAAGTCACTGTGTTTTGACACGTTTCAGCGAAATCGAATTATAAATCCGACTTTTAGAGGGCCAAGATTTTAAATCGAGATATCGGTCTATATGGCAGCTATATCCAAATCTGAACTGAACTAGACCAAATTGACGAAGGATGTCGAAGGCCCTAACACAACTCACTGTCCCAAATTTCGTCAACATCGGATAATAAAAGCGCCTTTTATAAATCCAAAACCATGAATCCAGAGATCGGTCTATATGGCAGCCATATCCAAATATGAACTAATCGTAAAATAAATATGGCTTTTATGGGCCTAAGACCCTAAATCTGCCGATCGGTCTATATGAGGGCTACATCAAGATATAGTCCGATGTAGCTCATTTTCGAACCTTCAGCTTAATATCCCATTTATAAAAAGACTGCAGCGTGATTCCAACAGACGGACGGACAAGTCTAGATCGTCTTAGATTTTTACGCTGATCAAGAATATATATCTTTATAGGGTCGTAAATGGAAATTTTGATGTGTTGCAAACGGAATGACAAAATGAATGGACGTTTTTGGCTTGAAGTATAAATCTTATATAAAACATTAGAATTAAGTGTTGGAAATGATACCTTACTCCCTTTCGTTTAATATTTCTGTGACCATTGATAAGCCTTATGATGATTCGAATATCGACTTCATTATCGCTTGTTATGGAATTAAGGTGTTTGCTTTATAACTTAAGTGTTATGTTACTTTATGTTTAAAGAAACAAAAGACTTAGGAAACGAACTTCTAAATATGTTCAGTTTAGCAATATGATGTATTAATTATATGACAAAAATGACAATTTTTTACAAAAAAATTTTATGGTAAACTATAAAACGTATTTGAAGGTTAAGAAACTCTCTCAAACGCCCTCTCTTGAGTTGTGACAAGAAAAAAAAACAAATAATTTTACAATACTAAATGAAGCCGAGAACTGTATTTGTATTCATTATGAATTTTTAATTAATAAATATTCACATGGTAATACTTCATTTCACATCGTATGAGTGACTGACTGACTACATTAGATTAAGACATCCATGTGAAGTGATGTGGTTCGCCAGAAGAACTAATAATAAAAGAAAAAAATTGTATATTTAACAATTTCCTCAAACGCCTACAATAAATGGCAATTTAATTAAGGGGATTCTTTTTATACCCTCCACCATAAGATGGGGGGTATACTAATTTCGTCATTCTGTTTGTAACTACTCGAAATATTCGTCTGAGACCCTATAAAGTATATATATTCTTGATCGTCGTGAAATTTTATGTCGATCTAGCCATGTCCGTCCGTCTGTCCGTCCGTCCGTCCGTCCGTCCGTCTGTCTGTCGAAAGCACGCTAACTTCCGAAGGAGTAAAGCTAGCCGCTTGAAATTTTGCACAAACACTTCCTATTAGTGTAGGTCGGTTGGTATTGTAAATGGGCCATATCGGTCCATGTTTTGATATAGCTGCCATATAAACCGATCTTGGGTCTTGACTTCCTGAGCCTCTAGAGTGCGCAATTCTTATCCGATTGGAATGAAATTTTGCACGACGTGTTTTGTTATGATATCCAACATTTGTGCCAAGTATGGTTCAAATCGGTTCATAATCTGATATAGCTGCCATATAAACCGATCTTGGGTCTTGACTTCTTGAGCCTCTAGAGGGCGCAATTCTTAATCGATTGGAATGAAATTTTGCACGACGTGTTTTTTTATGATATCCAACAATTGTGCCAAGTATGGTTTAAATCGGTCCATAACCTGATATAGCTGCCATATAAACCGATCTTAGGTCTTGACTTCTTGAGCCTCTAGGGGGCATAATTCTTATCCGATTTGAATGAAATTTTGCACGACGTGTTTTGTTATGATACCCAACAACTGTGCCAAGTATGGTTCAAATCGGTCCATAACCTGATATAGCTGCCATATAAACCGATCTTGGGTCTTGAATTTTTGAGCCTCTTATCCAATTTGAATGAATTTTTGCACGAAGTATTTGGTTATGATATCCAACAAATGTGCCAAGTATGGTTGAAATCGGTCCATAACCTGATATAGCTGTCATATAAACAGATCTGGGGATTTGACTTCTTGAGCTTCTAGAGGGCGCAATTCCTATCCGATTTGAATGAATTTTTGCACGAAGTATTTGGTTATGATATCCAACAAATGTGCCAAGTATGGTTGAAATCGGTCCATAACCTGATATAGCTGTCATATAAACAGATCTGGGGATTTGACTTCTTGAGCTTCTAGAGGGCCCAATTCCTATCCGATTTGGCTGAAATTTTGCATGACGTTTTTTATTTTTACTTTCAACAACTGTGTCAAATAAGGTTTAAATCGGTTCATAACCTGATATAGCTGCCATATAAACCGATCTGGGATCTTGACTTCTTGACCCCTAGAGGTCGCAATTATTATCCGATATGCCTGAAATTTTGTACGACGGATCCTCTCATGACCATCAACAAACGTGTTTATTATGGTCTGAATCGGTCTATAGCCCGATACAGATCCCATATATATCGTTCTCTCTATTTTACTTCGTGTGCCCCAATGGGCGTAATTCTTATACGAATTGGCTGAAATTTTACACAGGTCTCCAACATATAATTTATTTGTGGTCCGAACCGGACCATATCTTGATATCGTTTTAATAGCAGAGCAACTCTTTTCTTATATCCTTTTTTGCCTAAGAAGAGATGCCGGAAAAAGGACTCGACATATGTAATCCATGGTGGAGGGTATATAAGATTCGGCCCGGCCGAACTTAGCACGCTTTTACTTGTTTGTTTTATTATCAAATAGATAATGTACGATTGTTTCGCTTGATTTATAACAATACACGATATAGAGGAAAACGATATCGTTTTGGATATAAATGCTTGCAAATGTTTTGTACTGACATAAAATGCGGAATAGTACTAGAAGTTGTCATTTGTTAATTATATGTATACAATTTTTAAAAATTACTAAATTATGTTTGGCATGCACATTGAAAATAACAGTACAAAATATGCAAATTATCAAGAAGTGAAATGGGTTTATATTTGCACCATTATTGGGAAATGATAGAGTCAAAAAAGGGTTAGATTAGGTTTGAGTACTTATGCCGCGCTTGCCGCACCTATTCCGTATAAATGCGTTGGTAGTTCTATGTGTCCCATAATGATGCCGAAAGACATACTGATCTCCTTCTTACTTCCCTTCAGTATTAGTCTCGTTTTGTCACGATCCAGATGTCTCTATCGGATCTCCGTCGTCCTTCCGACAAAGGTTCCACACGTGATTTTGTCGCCCAAGTTTGTGTCGTTTTGAAAGGCTTCGCATTTACCAAGAATATTGATTGCAGCCCTCTGAACCACATATCAGCCTGCAGAATCGTGTTATGATTATATGCAAATTATCAAGAAGTGAAATGGGTTTATATTTGCACCATTATTGGGAAATGATAGAGTCAAAAGAGAGTTAGATTAGGTTTGAGTACTTATGTCGCGCTTGCCGCACCTATTCCCTATAAATGTGTTGGTAGTTCTATGTGTCCCATAATGATGCCGAAAGACATACTGATCTCCTTCTTACTTCCCTTCAGTATTAGCCTCGTTTTGTCATGATCCAGATGTCTCTATCGGATCTCCGTCGTCCTTGCGACAAAGGTTCCACACGTGATTTTGTCGCCCAATTTTGTGTCGTTTTGAAACTCTTCGCATTTACCAAGAATATTGATTGCAGCCCTCTGAACCACATATCAGCCTGCAGAATCGTGTTATGATTAGGCAGACGGAAACAGAACTAGATCTTTGTGCCTTCAATGCAGAACCAGACCCGCTCCCTCCTCCAGATTTGATCCATACGTGTAACATGCAATACCAGGTATCCGATCTTAGCGATTATACAGCGATTGTATGACTTATCTTTTACACGCTCTCCCATTGCCGTAAGACTCATAACCGCAGTTCAGCCTAATTTACTTACTTTGGTGTTCATTACAAAACATTTGTTCCACTAGCTGAAAGTAGAAAAGATTACCAAGCGCATCGCTGTTATGCGCATCTTCACCAATCTCTGACATTAAATATCGAGAAGTCTTTCTATCGGATTTTTGGTCTTTCCCTTTTGCGTATCTCCTTCAAACGACTTCTAAGGTGGAGTTTTTTCATTCCTTCTCACGACAGGACCTAGCCAAATCAAGTATTGTATTTGGATGCGTTTAATAATGTGAACATCGCACAGTGGGCCATACGGCAAATAAATTGGAAATAAGTCCACAGCTTTTTATCTGTTGATCTGAGCGGTAAAAAATGTTCCAGACATTTGTGGAGGAGGACATTGGCTTTCAGGAAAAGCCTGGGTGAGATATAGAATGTCAAAGTTTATCCCCTTTTCCAACATTTAAGGGAATATATACCGAATAGATTGCACGATTTAGGACTCCGGAGAAAGCTTAACGAGATCAAAGGGATATATCTACCCTTTCTCACACTGCATTTTTTTTTACTATTTTTTTTTTGATTTTCACCCACTGTGCAACGGTACTTTACGCCCTTGTTTTTAGATCACGTCAAGTTATTTCTCCACAGTCCTAAGTCATGCAAATCGTTTATGTAGATAGAAAGTTATTACCCCTTAAAGGTTGGAGAAGGGGGAAAGTGGTCAACTTTGACATCCTGTTTCTCAACTTGTATTAAAGATATTCACCTACAATGTCATTTTCCTGAAAGAATGTGTCTTCCTCTACAAATGCCTAGAACATATTTTACCGTTGTGGACTCATTTCCAATCGTTTCGCCGTTTGGCCCACTGTGCGTCGTCATACAGCATATGCAGCTCAGGGTTCATACGACGACCCGACTGGTCCATATATTTTATCAAAGATCTTTCTCTCAAACATTCCAAGATCTTTATGATCTGCTTTCGCATTTAGCCATGCTTCGGGGCTATACAGCTGCACGGGTAGTACCAGTGTTTTGTATGGTGTGATTTTTGTCTGTCGAGAAATGGCTCTCACCTGAACTGACTGCTTGTATAGTTCAAAGTAGCATCTGTTTGGCTTTATGACCCTTCGGTTGATTTCAAAACTGGTATCATTTGTTTCGTTCGTGGCGGCGTCGAGGTAGGTAAATATAATTGCTGACTACCTTAAAGTTGTAGATTCCAGTTTTCTCCATTTTCTTCATCTGCTCGGGTGTACAGGTATTTGGGGTAGTCCACTTGTTTTATCTCTATTTAGTGCCAGACCCACTTACAATGGGCCTCTTTCAATCTATAGCTCTTTTCAAAGGCTGCAGTAACTACTTGCTTTGACAGGCCCATAATATCGATATTGTTGGCATATGCGAGTATCATATGTTGTCTTGTGAGTAGTATGTCGTTTACACCTGTATCTCGTATAATCTTCTCCAGCAGTATAGTAAAGAGATCAAACGATAAGCTGACTGCCTGTCTGAAACATGGTTTGTTATTGAACGGTTCGTGGAGGTTGGTTTCTATTTCAATTGCTGAACATGTTTCAACGAGCGTCATTCTGAAGAGCCTCACCAATTTTGCAGAAATACCAATCTTAGACATGGCTTGAAATACCTTTGATAGTATAGGGCTATCGAAGGCAGTTTCATTCTTTCGCTTAGCCAAATCGCGCAGACGAACAGATGCAAACGCCTTCTCTGCGTGCCACCTCCAGTGTTAAATAGTTTAGTTGGCAACCCATCGGCTACTGTTGCCTTGTTGTTTTTCAGTCTGTTCACTGCTATTTGACCCTCATTCTGACTATGCGGTATAAATTATTTGTCATATACCGCTATTATCGTATACAAGCAGATACGAAAGTTGTTACCATATCTTATGCACACTACCTGTGTCTTTTCCCAGATTTTCTTCTTTGTCTGTTCAGGAGAATGTACAGGCAATAGCTTTTTATGCGGATTATGACTACTCTCTTATCCATCGGAGTAAATCTGAAGACAGGTAAGTCTCCGACTTACCACATATCCAACCATGGTTCTTAATTCGTTTGCGGGCTTCGTCAATGTTAAGCGAGATCGTTTCTATCTTTCTTTCCTTTATACCCTCCACCATAGGATGGGGGTATACTAATGTCGTCATTCCATTTGCAACACCTCGGAATATGCGTATAAGACCCCATAAAGTATATATATTTTTGATCGTCATGACATTTTCAGTCGATCTGTCCGTCCGTCTGTCTGTCGAAAGTGCGCTAACTTTCGAAGAAGTAAAGCTAGGGCTTAAAATTTTGAAAAAATACTTCTTATTAGTGTAGGCCAGTTTGGATTGTAAATGGGCCAAATCGGTCCATGTTTTGATATAGCTGTCATATAAACCGATCTTGGGTCTTGACTTCTTGAGCTTCCAGAGGGCGCAATTCTTATCCGATTTGGCTGAAATTTTGCACATATCTTTGAGAAATGACTTCTAACAACTGTGCCAAGTATGGTTTATACGGGTCCATAACATGATATAACTCCCATATAAACCAATCTCCCGATTAGACTCCTTGAGCTTCTAGAGGGCGCAATTCTTATCCAATTTGGTTGAAATTTTGCATATGTCGTTTCCGTATGACTTCCAACAATTGTGCCAAATATGGTCTAAATCGGTTGATAACCTGATATAGGTGCCTTATAAACCGATTTCCCACTCTGAGCCACTGGAGGGTGCCATCTTTACCCGATTTGCCTGAAATTTTGGAGGTGGTATTTTTTTATGACTTCTAACAGCCATGACAATATGATCCATATCAGGGAACAACTTGATGTAGCTCATATCATATATTGAAAAAGTCATTTAAAGAACTTGACAAATGCGATCCATGGTAGAGGGTATATAAGATTCGGCCCAGCCGAACTTCGCACGCCTTTATGTGTTTTAGCGTAAGCTATAAGATGTTCATGATTTTTTGAACATCTTATAGCTTGAGATTATATTCAATGCGTTCTATTCAACGAATAGCATAATAAAAAATATATAAAAGTTGAGCAAGTGTGTGTTATTATTCAAAACAAATTGACTGGCTGGATGGATCACGATTTTTAATACGCAATGTATCTTCATCCTTTGTCAAATTGATTAAGGTGACCTACATACCCAAAGACTATTGAGTATGGTGTAGAGCACGCTTTTGTTTTGAAACCGGGCTCTATAAGTCCTCTAACTCTTCTTAGCGCAGCAAAAGAGAAGAAAGCCTTAATTTCCACTATTCCGATACAAACTAATCATCAATGCTAAGACTAAAAAAATAAAAGAGCGCAAACAGATAATCCAAACGAACCAGTCCGTCGCAACGAATGTTCAAGCGTACAGCAAAAAGAGTTTGGCAATGTTGATGCGTTTGATGTTCTAAGCATTGATGTTTACTTTGTATCGGAATAGTGGAAGAAAGGATTTCTATCTCTTATTGCGCTAAGGAGAGTTAGCGGACTTTATGAGTCCTGTTTTAAAACAAAAGCGTACTCTACCGTACTTAATAGTCTTTGGATATGTAGGGCACCTTAATCAATTTGAGAAAAGGGTTTATAAAGATACTTGGTGTATCAGAAATCATGATCCATCAAGCCAGTTAAAGTGTTTTGAATAATAACACACACTTGCTTAACTTTTATAAGTTCTTTGCAAGCTAGTAGATGTTCGAAAAATCACGAAAAGATTTTAAGATCAAAATAAAAAAGCGCAAACAGACAAACCAAACGAACTGGTATCTGATTTTATTTCACGAGTGGCGATTAAAAGCCCAGCAAGGGTAGATTTTGAAAAAGGTAAGAAATTTTTTGTCCTCTCAAGATAAATCCCATTGGCCTATTGGAATAATGCAAATCATTTAAACTTCCAGATAACGACCACTGTAGCATTAGCTATGCGCTAATGAAACGTAGACTTAGAGCTCATCCGTTCCATCCCGCAAGAGGCCTTACTCCTAAAATTACTAACATCACTCCCAAATTACAACAATGTGATTTTGCTTTATTTCGGATATCAAAAATTTTAAAATTTTACTATCTTTGACTTTCAGCACAAAAATAATCAGGAAACACTCACCGCCGTTTTCACAAAATTTAATAAAGATTTAAAAAAGGTTTATTTTACAGTTCTATAAAGGAAATCTGTCAAATAAACCTATTTCAAATCTACATTAAGTTTTGTGAATAAGGCCGTCAGTTTTTTTATTTTCAGTCAAAACCCGTTGATTAAAAATATTAACCCCCAACAACAAAAATTTTAAATTGCTCATTTGAACTTAAGCCACTTTTGGGCATTAACCATTTTTGGTCAAAAAGCAATTATATCTACATTGACCCTAATAAATAAAAATATGAACTACATCATAACAAGATATGAATAAAAACAAAGAAAATAAACAAAAACAACAACAACCTAATAAATATTTCATTTCAGTAAAAAACAAACAAAAAAAAAAATTAAATTTTATAACCATAAAAATATCGCTGATTACCAAATCAATTCCAAGTAATGAGAAAACTCTAAGAACTCCCGCTGATATATTTTTCAGAAATGCTTTGAAGAAATTTATATGTTTTTGCAATCATTTCTGTAGGTAGACCGCGTGTCTTTGCAGCATACAAAAGATCTCTCCTTATCTGAAGAATGAAAACAAAAAAAGTAATAAAATCAAAAAAGAAACCCAAACATCAAAACATTTGTTTGCTTCCATATGGAGAAATTGCAAAATTAACGACTAACAAGCGCTAATCATGCTCTGGGCAAAACAATGTTGGGTGTTAAGTAAACATAAACCAAATAACATTCAAATATTCTTCAGAATGAGGAAAGTGAAGAAATAAAATAGTTTTGTTGTAAGGGATGATAGATGGAACGACCGATTACCATAGGAGCTATGTTTGAATGTGGAATTTTTAAAGGATTTTCTAAAGGCCAAATATTGCTGTGAATTATGGTGTTTGTTTACTATAAGGTATCCCCAATAAGCAATTTTTTCCAATCTTTTACGACTTTTGTCGTATGTATAGCGGATGTTTAATGACATTTGAATCTTAGAAATTTCCCAAATAGATTTCGCAAAAGGAAATATAAGGTTGTTGCCTATTGCATACGATAAAGCGAAATGATGGTAAAGATTTTTTGACCTACACAAGACATAAGCAGGCTAGTGTGACGACTTTCTGAGTTTTTTATACCCTCCACCATAGGATGGAATTATACTTATTTCGACATTCTGTTTGTAACACCTCGAAATATGCGTCTAAGACCCCATAAAGTATATATATTCTTGATCGTCATGACATTTTAAGTCGATCTAGCTATGTCCGTCCGTCTGTCCGTCGAAAGCGCGCTAACTTTTGAAGGAGTTAGATGCTAGACGCTTGAAATTTTGCACAAATACTTTTTATTAGGGTAGGTCGGTTGAGATTGTAAATGGGCCAAACCGTTCATGTTTTGATATAGCTGCCATATAAACCGATCTTGGGTTTTGACTTCTTGAGCCTCTAGAGGGCGCAATTCTCGTCTGATTTGATTGAAATTTTGCATAAGGAGCTTTGTTATGACTTCCAACAACTGTCCTAAGTTTGGTTTAAATCGGTTCATAACCTGATATAGCTGCCATTCAAGCCAATTTTGGGTCTTGACTTCTTCAACTTTTAGAGGGCGCAAATCTTATCCGATTTGGCTGTAATGGTGTTTTGGTATCACTTCCAACAACTATGCTAAGTATGGCGCAAGTCGATACATAACCTGATATAGCTACCATATAAACCGATCTTGGATCTTGACTTCTTGAGCCCCTATAGGTCGCAATTCTCATCCGATTTGGCTGAAATTTTGCGTGAGGTGTTTCGTTATGGCATCCAACAACTGCTAAGTATGGCCCAAATCGGTACATATACTGATATAGCTGCTATATAAACCGGTCTGGGATCTTGACTCCTTGAGCCTCTAGAGGGCACAATTCTCATCCGATTTGGCAGAAATTTTGTACAACGGCTTCTCCCATGACCTTCAACATACGTGTCCACTTTGGTCTGAATGGATTTATAGCTTGATACAGCTCCCATATAAACTGACCTCCTGATTTTGCTTCTTGAGCCCCTACAAGACTCAATTCTTATCCGAGGGGACTGAAATATTACACAATGACTTCTACAGTGTTCAGAATTCAATTCATTTATGGTCCGAATCGGACTATAACTTGATATAGCTCCAATAGCATAACAGTTCTTATTCATTATTCTTTGTTTGCCTAAAAAGAGATACTGCGCAAAGAACTCGACAAATGCGATCCATGGTGGAGGGTATATAAGATTCGGCTTGGCCGAACTAAGCACGCTCTTACTTGTTTTTTTCTAAAATTTTTTCCTGTTGCACGAATGAATGAACTTTTGCCTATTAATAACTAAAATAAACATTATTCCATTTACATATTGAAAGATCAATCATCCTCCTTCAGCATGCCGAGCTCTCTCATCCTAAGCGCGACCCTGTCGGCGCAGTTCCAAATATAGGTTCAAATGGGGTGCACATCCTCCGGGCCTGCCTGCGGTGTGAATCTAAGCTCCCCTCTGATCCCGATGTAGGTCAGTCTCTGGACCTACTCGAACTCCTTCGCACGCGTCCTCTTCCCTACGGCGTCCCACCATACCAGTGCTCCATAAACCAGTACTGGTCTCACAATGGCCGTATACATCTTTCTGTAAGAGTTAAAAGCGCACAATGCCTTAAGGTATCTTTCCTCGGTGCTCTTCTTCCAAGACAGTTTCGAATCGAGGATTATGCCTAGGTACTTCGCCTCCTTCGACAGCCGCAGTGTGGCCCCGTCCAAGGACGGGAGTCTGAACTGCGGTATCTTATATCTACGCGTAAAGAGCACCAGCTCTGTCTTCCCTGGGTTGGTCCTCAACCCATTTCTGGTAGCCCATCGCAACAACCTGCTCAGTAATCCTTCCATGATCTCGCTGATCGTCGACAGGAACTTCCCTCGGACCAGCAGCATAACGTCGTCCTCATAAGCGATAATCCTCGTGCCGTCCCTACCGAGATCCATCAGGATTTCATTAGTCACGAGGTTCCCTCCTTGGGGCGTTCAAAAAATAAATTTAATTGTAGTTTTATTCTACATAACAAACTTCTGTCAAAGCAGGAAAAATTAAAGCTTCTAGGAACCGAACCAGGATGAGCGAGAGACCGGTTTACATAAAACTATTTCAGGTTATAGACTGATTTTGGTCGGTATAATAATTATGAAATAAAGTTAGTGTTTCAACCATGAACCGAGAGGATATGTCATATTCCTTGCATATGGTATTAGGCATAGTGGCACATTGAATAAAAATGCCTTAGGGACTCGTATTGACGTACATATTAATCAAATATTGAATACAATTTCTTTCTTACTGTAGAGAATGACTGTAGAAAGAACATCTTATATATAAATATCAATTTGTGTTTGTTTGTTTGTATGTTTGTGTGTTCCTTATAGACTCAGAATTGGCTGAATCGATTTTCTTGAAATTTTCACAGATGGTTCATATTGACCCCGGGGTGAAAATAGGGTACTACATTTTTGATACCTGAAGGGGGGGGGGGGGGGGCGGACCCTCCCCCTTACCTTACTTTTCAGAAACGCCATATCTCGGAGATGAGTGGTGCGAAATTTTGTGTGCTCTCATATAGTAAACCAAAAATAAAAATTTGGTATCCAAATTTCGGATGGGGTACCTAGGGGGGCCGCCCTACCCTAAAACCTACCAAACATATATTTAGACCAATCACGGCAATACGGGACTCAAATGAAAGGTATTTAGGATAAGAAAACGTATCTGATATCCATTTGTCGAACCAAGTGCTAGGGGCACCACCCCAAGCCCCAAAACACCCCTAAATCGGACATATTTACCGACCATAGAAATATGGACTCAAATGAAAGGTATTTGCGAGTAGAATACGAATCTGATATTTAAATGTGGGACCACGTTTCTGGGGATCCACCCCTTCCCCAATACAATCCCCAAACAGGACTTATTTACTGACCATGGCAATATGGGGCTTAAATAAAAGGTATTTGAATGCAGAATACGAATCTGATATCCAAATATGGAACCAAGTGTTTAGGGGGCCGCCCTCAAAAAAACATCCCCCAAAGGGGACACATTTACGACCATAGCAATATGGAGCTCAAATGAAAGGTCTTTGGGAGTAAAACACGAATTTGATATCAATATTCGGGAAAAGTGTCTATGGGACCACCCCACCCCCACAACTCCACCCAAATAGTAAGTATTTTCTGACTTTTGCAATATGAGTCTCAAACAAGAGGGTTTTTAAAGTGGAACACGAATCCGATATATATCACTGAGTGGCCGCCCATCCCCCAAGCCGGTCATGTTTGCCGTTATTGAAATATGGGGCTCAAATTAAAGGTACGTGGGAGTAGACCACGTATCTGATATCAAAATTAGGGGCCAACTATCTAGCGGACGTCCCACCACCATAACAACCCCCAAATAGGACGTATTTGCACACCAAGACAATTTGGGTCTTAAAGAGAATGGAACTAAATATTTATAGTTTTTATGGCCAATATCCCAAATTGGACATATTTGCTCACTTTTGCAATAAGGAGTTTAAATGAGATTAGAAAACGAATTTGATAACCTATTTTGGGGCCATATGTTTGGGGGACGTCTCATCCTGTGAACTCCTCTTCAGCCAATGGCAATATGGAGTTTAAATAAATGGTATTTGAGACAAGAGTACGATGCTGATATTTTTTAAGGGCAAGTATCTGGGGGACCACCTCTCCCCCGAAATCACCACTAAATAAGACATCATGAGAATATCGGGCTGAAATGACGTATTTTAAGAATGGAGTACACCTTACATCCAAACTTAAATTCGTAGACCAATAAAGATCTTATGGGATTTATTTAGATAAAAGCACTTATATTGTTAAACTCTTAGTCAAGCGATATACTATTTTCGTACCATGGTATTTCACTAAAAGATCTGTAATTGTCGAAAATAAATATTCCAAGGAAATTTTTTTTCCATATAAAGTTAAAGAAGGCGCAGCGGAGCGGGCCCGGGTCAGCTAGTAAACAATAAAAAAGTTTTTAGTCCCAAGCTCCAGTCTCCCGGTCCCTTCATGTTTATATATCTGAAAGCATTTACATGGATTTCAATCGCACTAAAACCGCATACATTATCCAAAAAGCCCCTTGGTGTTATGCCATATGTAAATAGTCACTCCAAAATTAAGCTAAGCTTCGTAGCCTGTCTAATCACTATTTAAATTATAAATCTCCCTTTTGTTAAGGTGTTAGTTGTTATGGACTTTTTCCATAACTCTTTACTGCCTCCTAAAATGTAATTACCTAAACGTGTTGTTAAATATCTTATTGGGTAATAAATTGTGAGAAGTAAAAATTCACAAAAGAAAATGAGGCAATTCACCAAACAAAGCTGCATTATTTCAAGGCATAAAAGTCAAGTTAAAGTCGAAGTTGAATGTGTACGAATATGCACACCTATGATCTGAGCTTATGGTGCGTCATACAGTCATACAGTGGCCATAATTAACTTCCCTCCAAGAAGTGGCGATATATGTGTAGAGAGGGAGAGATAGGGAGGGGCTCAAAAAGTGTAGCATTGTAACTCGCATCTCGATTTCAATGAAAACTACGATTTTATGATACAATACAATGGTGATTTTGAAATGTCAAAACTTCAGCAATTGTGCGTGTGCATAAGATGCACTGAAAAGCAAAAAACAATTGTTGAAGCTAATGAGTAGCCATGATGTGAATAGAAGACAATAACTATAAACCTGCTTTATGGACTGGTAACAATTGTACCAACGTTTTCCATCTAGATAGCATGCATACATTAGATTTTGATATATTGAAGATAATTTCGAAACAGTTAACATTCTTAGGCAACTCAAAATGTACGGTTGGAGATTCTTTACAACACTTGGAATAAGAATAGTTCAGTTTCTTAGAAATGTCATGGCCCCAACGGGGACAGTTTGGAAATCGAGTTGTTCAGCTGAAATTCGTAGGGGCGATAGTCAATATGCTCTCGGGTACCCCACCCCAAATTTGTATACCAAAATTTTGTTTTAAGGTTACTTTGACAGTACAAACAAATCTTTTGCTTGAATCTCCCCACAAATTTCTAAGATGTGGCGTATTGTGAAAATCAAAGAAATCAGGAAAGGCAAAAGTCGGGCGACGATGAAATTTGGGCATAATATACAATTCTGACCCGATTTGGATGGGTTATTAAATAATCTGCATCAAATTTCTAGCGAATCATTTTAAAAATTGTAATGATTATGGCTCTTAAATCATAAAAGTATTGTATGTTCCAATTTTCGCAAGGGTCGGTTGAAAATTATAACATTACATGAGAGCTCTATCCGAATCTGAACCGATTTCGACCAAAATTCGTATACATAGTTGAAGTCATTGAAAAAGACATTGTGCAACTTTTTGAAAAATCGGATAACACAAGTAAATACACTTCCAAAGGCTCCCGAATTGAAAATCGGACGATACATATATGTGGAAGCTATATCTAAAACCCAACCAATGTCGATGAAATGTACCACTTATGGCGAGAGTCAAATTTCGTGAGAATCGGATAACAAATGACACCATCATTGAAATATTAGTCCAAACGGCCAAGCATATATATGAGAAATATATCAACATCTCAGCCGATTTCACCTATAAATAACCTATATATTACCCGATATTGCTAAATTTTGGAAGAGTAAGCATGTCCGTGCTGTATTTGGCTTAGATCGAATCATATTCCACTATAGATGCTACAGGTTCAAAATTGGTACATTTTATCGAATTTTGTCCAAATGTGTTTAATAAACAATATATTAAACACACCGAACTAAATGCCTTTTTACATGTTATATATAAGACAAGCTGGCACAATATGCTTCGCTGCACCATAAAGTTGCTTTTTAAACTAAAGATTTATTTTTATGTTTTGGAGTCGCTGCCCAGAACCATGGACCTTATTCATTCAATTTCCGATACATTAGTTTTAACCTTCGAAAGTTCAAAACTCACCAGGATTTCCAACATCAACAGCTCAGCGAATTTTTATCAAATCAAAAATAGCTTGGAACTCAGTTGCTAAATTTCTTTGATTTCCTTGATTTACCTAAACTACAATATTGTTTTTAATATTTTTCGATTTTTTTATGTCGTAGCCTAAAACCCACCACCTTCATTTAAATGTTATAAACATTCCTTTATGGACAAAATTTCAATAAAATGTTGATTAAAGGCAAACTTTCAGAATGATGGGTTATATAAATGAAATGTAATAAAAATTTCGTTTTTTTTCACAGACCTGTAAATATGAATAAATTATATATGACTGACAAAGAACAATTTACAATACATCTTAAAAACAAGTGGGCCTTTTTTGGTTCAAAAATCGACGCAGTAAAAACCAGACTGCATTACTATATAAGAAAAAAATGTCACCATATTCTTCAATATCGACCTGATGTCCATAATTATTATTGCACACGTATGAAGGCCATGGGAGGAGCCGTTGTACAAAATTTCAGCCAAATCGGATGATAATTGCTCTCTCTAGAGGCTCAAGAAGTCAAAATCCCAGATCGGTTTATATGGCAGCCATATCAGGTTATATACCGATTTGTGCCATACTCTTGACAGTTTTTGGAAGTCATATCAAAACACCTCATACAAATTTCAGCTATTTTGGGTGGGAATTGCGCCCTCTAGAGGCTCAAGAAGTCAAGACCCAAGATCGGTTTATATGGCAGGTATATCAAAACATGGACCGATTTGGTCCACTTTGGTCCAATAAGAAGTATTTGTGTAAAATTTCAAGCGGCTAGCTTTACTCCTTCAAAAGTTAGCGTGCTATCAACAGACAGACGGAGGGACGGACATGGCTAGTTCGACTTAAAATGTCACGACGATCAAAAATATATATACTTTATAGGGTCTTAGTATACCCCAATCCTATGGTGGAGTAAAAGCGTGCTAAGTTCGGCTGAGCCGAATCTTATATACCATCCACCATGGATCGCATTTGTCAAGTTCTATAAATATCTCTATCAAATAAAGAAACACCATTCATAGAACAACACCTCCTCCAAGATTTCAGACAAATCGAGTTATAATTGTCCCCTCCAGAGACTCAAAAAGTCAAACTGGGAAATCAGTTTATATGACACCTATATCGGGCTATATACTCACACTTAGCACAGTTGTTGGGAGTCATACTTGAACACTTTATGCAAAATTTCAGCCAAATCGGATAAGAATTGCTCCCTCTAGAAGCTCTAGAAGTCAAGACCCAAGGTCGGTTTATATGGGAGCTATATCAAAACATGGACCGATTTGGCCTATTTACAAACCCAACCGCCCTACACTAATAAAAAGTATTGGGTTGCCCAAAAAGTAATTGCGGATTTTTCATATAGTCGGCATTGACAAATTTTTTCAAACGGTTTGTGACTCTGTAATTGCATTCTTTCTTCTGTCAGTTATCAGCTGTTATTTTTAGCTTGCTTTAGAAAAAAGTGTTAATAAAAGTATATTTGATTAAAGTTCATTCTAAGTTTTATTAAAAATGCATTTACTTTCTTTTAAAAAATCCGCAATTACTTCTTGGGCAACCCAATATTTGTGCAACATTTCAAGTGCATAGCTTTACTCCCTCGAAAGTTAGCGTGCTTTCGAGAGACGGACGGACATGGCAAGATCGACTTAAAATGTCATGACGATCAAGAATATATGTACTTTATGGGGTCTTAGATGCATGTTTCGAGGTGTTACAAACGGAATGACGAAATTAATATACCCCCATCCAATGGTGGAGGGTAAAAAAAAAGTCGTCAAAACGTAAAGAGATTTAAATCAGAAATCGTAAAGCGTCAAAAGGCCAAATTTTGTCCAACAAATATCGTCAAGATGACGTAAAATCGTCACGCCTCGAGCCCTGTATAACATATAATATACGCTTTTAGTCTCTTCTCCCTCGACGTTCTCACATCTTCTGCAATTGTCGTTATTTGCTGCCTTCAGTGTAATAACATGTTTTCCGATCAGGGACTGGCTTGTGACCTGTTATTACGTGCACATTGACTGAGTCCTTTGTTCTAGGCAACGACAGCAAAGCAGTAAACCTCTCTTCGCCATCTCGTTGAGTGATCTGCGACAGTCTAGAGGTTTTTGTTTCCCGAATAAGTTCTTCATAGATTTAACGTCTGCCTGGATGTCTGAGTAGATGTTTATGCCAATCGTAGTCATGACATTATATCTTATCTATTCCACTACTTTTATATATTTGTAAGGACCGCTTGATACACACTAAAGTGGTCCTAGTTTTCCAGAGTACACCTCAAAGCCCACCTTGTCGTATAATCTGGGACAGCCCATTTAGAAGTCTATGCACCCTTTAAAGACAATTTTGTAAGTGCAATTTTTGTACCCACCACTATAGGATGGGGGTATACAAATCTAGTCTTTACGTTTGTAACACCTCAAAAATTTTGATCCGTGACCCCATAAAGTATATATATTTTTTATTGTCTCGGCATTCTGTGTCGATCTAGCTCTGTCCGTTCGTCCGTCTGTCCAAATAACGAAAGCCGCCAAAGGCGTAAAATTAGCCGCTTGAAATTTTGCACAGATTCTTCTTCTTATTGATGTAGGTCGTTGGGGATTGCAAAGGGGCCATATCGGTTCAGATTTGGATATAACTCCCATATAAACCAATTTCTAGATTTGACATGTTGAGCCCCTTGAAGCCTCAAATTTTGTCCGATTTGGCTGAAATTTTGCATGTAGTGTTCTGCTACTACGTCCAACAACTTTTCCACGTACGTTCCAAATAGATCTATAGCCTGATATAGCTCCCATATAAACCGATCTCCCGATTTGACATTTGAGCCCCTTGTAGCTGCAAATTTTTCCGATTTGGCTTAAATTTTTTGTTTTAAAATCCAAAAAGATAGTAAAGTTTGTATCAAATATTCAAAATTTTTATTGAAAACGATAAACTGGTCTTTCACAGTTACTTTTTGTACCCTTTACCATTGAATGGAGGTAAACTAATTTCGTCTTTCTATTTGTAACTCATCGAAATATTAATCTGAGACCCTACAAAATACATATATTCTTGATCATCTTGACATTATAAGTCGATTTAGCCAAGCCGGCTCTGCCTGTCGAAATCCCCCAACTTTTAAGGGAGTAGGTAGGTGCCTGCAATTTTGCTCAAATACTTTTTATTAGAGCAGGTCGGTTGGAATTGTAAATGGGGCAGATCGGTAAATGTTTTGGTATAGCTGCCATATAAACCAATCTCGAATCTTGGCTTCTTAAGCCTCTAGAGGGCGCACTTGATAAGATTTGGCTGAAATTTTAGCAGGTAGCATTTTCTTATGACCTCCAACTACAGTGCAAGAAAGGTCTAAATTGGTCCATAACCTGATGTAGCTCCCATCTAAACCGATCTTCCGATTTGACTTCTTGAGCCCCTGGAGGGCGCGATTCTTATCCGATTTGACTGAATTTTGCCCAACGACATATCCTATGACCATCAACCTACGCTCCAAAAATTGCCTGAATCGGTCCATATTCTTCTTTAGGTCCCAGACAAACCGATATGCCGATTATATTTCTTAAACAACTACAGCTCTACCCTGAAAGTTTGCACACTGACTTCTACCATGGTCTTCATCATCCAAATCATCATCAGGTCCATAAAGTGATATAGCTCTAGTAGCATAGCAATTCTTTTCCATTATCCTTTGTTTGCCTTTAAAAAGATACCGAGAAAAGAACATAACAAATGAGATCCATGGTGGAGGGTATATAAGATTAGGCACGGCCGAACTTAGCCCGCTTTTGCTAGTTAAAAATAACTTCATGTAAATGTTGTCTGCGGCTTCTGTTCAAATGGTCCGCTCGTAAAGTCTATTCCAAGTGGTTGTATAACACATGCCCAAAGGCGACCAAACTGACATTTCACTAGCGTCGTTAACATTGGTCGCTACTGCTGTAATTTTCTCTTCGGTACGTAGTCTGCGAACACGAGTCGGTGGTTAAATGTCCAACAAAATAAATTTGGTGCTAATAGCACTAACTTTTGATTCACTAGGTCGATGGTGACGACCATAAAAAGGTCGTAACAAACAAAAGACATTTGCCTCATTGTCACAGAGTACGAATTCGGCCATAAACTTCAACATTTGCAGTCGTAGATCTTTATGATGAATTGGCAGAGTATAGTGAACACTTTTAACTTTTACAGATGATGTTTGTACATGATTACCAACCAATGCTGTCATCCCGAAAAACTAACTCTTAAAAAGACAACCTTTATTACCAGGGATATTGTTTTTGCAATCGGCTCTATAAGGTATAGAGGTACAATAATTTTTGCCAGATAGCGACTCTACCAGGGATAATTGGCATATCTAACACAGTTCGCGTGGCCGCTGCTTAACCATATGGAAAGCTCTTTTAATATCACACTAGCAGCAACTTGTGCCGCAACAATGACCAGAGGCTTTAGGTGTACATCCGATGGAGTCGTTCTTAGTGCAGCTGTGATGCATAAATAATCTGTCATTTGGATCCAGCTGAGTATGCAAAAGTAGGACTTTTGAAGCGCCGTACAGCAGACCACAACACCACTTAGCATTATAGGTCTAACAACTACAATGAACCCCCAGGACATGATACGCGGCTTAAATTCCACAAATATTGCCAATGGCCTTCTTGTTGTTGTATAGGAAAGGAGTTGCCTTGCACTATACACCTTTTAGGGTCTATAGACTGTAAAAGACGCATTTATTTTCGATTTCGCCGAAATTTGGCACAGAGAATTGTATTAAGCCTAACGGCATCCGACCAGCATATGGTCCAGATCAGACTATATTTAGATATAACTGTCATATAGACCGATCTTCCAATTTAGAATTTTAATTCCATAAAAGTTTAGCCCGATTTTGGTAAAACTGAAATGTGTATAAGAGTTCTAGAGACCTAAATCAAATATGATTTCGACCAGTCCATATTTGGATATAACTATGGGTATGGTAGTGCAGTTATAATAAATTATCCATAGTGGTGGGTATCAAAAGTTCGGCATAGCCTTAATTTAATAAGTTTTTACTTGCTTTTGTTTCACTAGTTTTCCAAAATGTTGGAAATTTCCAGAATTTTGGAAATGAAATATCCATCATAACACCAAGTATTTTGGGCTTTTAGTAAATGGAACATTTACCCTTTTAAAGGTGGCATCTTGGGTACCTTTTAACTGCTGCAGCAATTTGTAGGCATTCAGTGTGGTATGGAATCGACACCAGACTACATTATCATTTCGCATTATAGGTCTAACAAATGTGGTATGGCCCGCTCCTAATCCCATGGCAGCCGGTTGTACGCACTGGATTGACCCGATGGAATCATTCATCGGCAAGGGCTGGCGCCCCAGTATACGTGTTTGCCTTTTTTTCGTCATGGGAGAGAAACATCCCGGAGCGTCTTCTCCGCACGCTGTTGGTCCGTGCCCGGATTGAGAAGAACCCTGAACAGCAGCATCCCAGCCCCAATATTGGCAGGCCAGTACCAGGAAGTGTATCTTGAAATTTAATCAATTGTCTGAGAGGCAAAATCAACGAGATTGTAGATTTTATGAGTCAGAAGAACATATTGGTTGCGGCAATCTGGGCTGCGGCAAGAAGGGCTATTGGCTCTTCTTCAGAGAGTACATCAATCGCAGTTTCAGTGAACTGACATCCCCCTCGAATTTGCTAGTTGCCGAGAGGAAATTCCGAGACATCGTTAACGCAACACCAATAGCCTTCTCTCACCAAAAGCCAAGACGCTTGAGGGATTACTCCTCTCGAGCCTCGTTGGAGAATTTCCATTCACCGAGCATCAGCATGGATTTCGAAGACTGCCTAGAACAACAACTGCTTTGCATGCCATTCCCGCACACATTTGCCGTGGCTTCAATCAGCACAGGCCATGATAGAATGGTCCTCGTGGCACTGGTCCTATCGAAGGCATTCAATACAATACGGTCAGCAAGGCTAAACTATTTGAGGACATCGCCACCACGTCCCTCAAGCCATGCCTGAAGTGCTGGGTCACGAATTATCTGTGTGGTCGCAAGGGTCGAATTGAGGGGTAAGAAATTGAAACACCGTAGAGTGAAACAGGAAGTTCCCCAACGTTGGGTGATATCTCCGGCACTGTTTAACCTCTGCCTATTTTCCATTCCACCCCTAGACTAGACGGCCTAGAAATCGTATCATATGCGGACGATTGTACTATCACGGCATCAGGCCCCACTCTTTGATGACTTCTGCGATAGGTTAAACCTCTTACTCAACGAACTTGCCTCATATTTCGCTGCCAGAACTCTGAAGATATCCACCACCCAATCTTCAGCCACATTGTTCACTACATACACGCATGAGGTGCATAGGGAGCTGACTGTGATGGTCGACGGGGTAAAAATTCCATTACCATCAAGTGTCCCAAAATACTTGATGTCACCTTTGATAGCTCCTACAAATTCTCTTTGCTGTGGTATGCCAGGTCTAAGGTAGACACAAGGTCCTCAAGTCACTTGCCGGCAGCACTTGTGGTTCTGACAAAGAAGCCATGTACAAAGCAATTGGCCGGTCTGTGGTTAGTCTAGTAGGGTCGGTCTAGTTCCCTAACTACAGGGTGTCTAAGCAATACCTTCTGGGCTGTTATCGCAGAGACCATCCAAATCATTATCATCCAGAAACCTTAAAGTAGATCTACATGATCTATAGCGCGAAGTCCAGCGCTACAGTAGAGAACCTCTAGATCAAGCGGCATATCATGCAGACATGGTAGCAGATGCGGTGAATAACTACCAGATGAATGTGGTCCTTGGAGAACGACCGTCTTGCTTTGCACCTGTAGAAATTGACCTCTCCCGGGCAAACCAGAGAAGTCCAGCAGATGCAGCCACCTCAATTCCTACAACATGCGTAATGTATGTCCCGATTTTGACCAGGGACCACACGCACACGTGACCTGTTTAACTTCCCAGCCAGACCCAATCGTCTCAGACCCAGTTCCCTGTGGACGCACCCCAATTTAGTTGCAGAGTTTCATGTTCTGGATACTCAACAGTATCAACCAGACGAAAGATAGAACACAACACGCTGCTATAACAACAACAATGACCAGATTGTAGGTGTATAGACCAAGAGTTGCATTTTTCGTCCTTTCCAAAATTGGGGATTTGAAGTTAAATTTGTAGCCCAATAAAACACCAATATTTTGCACTTTCAATAAAATGCAAAAAAAAAAAGCCTTGCAGAACCGAGCAGATAAAGAAAATGGAGAAAGTTGGGAGCCACAACTTTGAGATAGTCAGTCTCTTTATCTACCACGGCACCGCCGTAACCGAAACGACTGACACCAGTTTTGAGATAAAGCGAAGAATAATACTGGCAAACAGATGCTACTTTGGACTAAGTAAGCAGTTTAGAAACAAGGCCACCTCTCGACAGACGAAGACTATACTTTACAAGACACTGATACTACCCGTGCTGTTATATGATTCTGAAGCATGGGTACTTGTGAAAGCAGATGAGGCAGTGCTTGGAGTATTTGAGAGAAAGATTCTTAGTAAAATATATGGACCAGTTTGCGTTAACGGAGAATATAGGCGACGTATGAACCACGAGCTGTATGACGACAATAGCATAGTTACACGCATCAAAATACAATGGCAGCGTTGGCTAGGTCATTTTGTCAGAATGGATGAAGAAGCTCCAGTAAAGAAGTCTTTTCAAGGCAAACACGGTGGTACACGCAAACCGGGAAGACCAAAAGCCCGATGGAAAGATCAAGTTGTGGGAGACACCTCGAAACTTGGTGTCCGAGATCGAGGCGCTTGAAACGCTATTCTACGTTCGGCTAGGGGAACAAATATTCTGTCATAGCCAATTAAAGTAAAGTAAGTAATAAAATGCACATTCTCACCTTCCAAGGAGAATGGTGCCACCTTGGGTACCTTGTATCTCCTGCTCAAAGTAGAATTAATGTCTAGACTTCCTTTGGCCGTCCACTTTGCTGTCTTGTAATTTCATAAACTCGGGCTTCATCAAAGATGTTTTAAAATGCTGCGACACCGCCTTTGATCTATACTTGCAAATTTAATGTTATACGCAGCCTATATTATGTTTGCTGAAGTTAAATTTTTGGTCCAATAAAACACTAATTTTTTGCACTTTCAGTAAATGGCTCATTCTCATCTCCCAAAGAGAATGGTGCTACCTTGGGAATCTTGTATCTCCTGCTGAAAGTACAACTTCCATCTTCGAAGGATTTATGCCCAGACCTTCTTTGGCAGTCCATTTTGCTGATTTGTAATACTGTAAAACCAGGCTTCATCAAAGATGTTTTAAAATGCTGCTACACCGCCTTTGATCTAAACTCACAAATTTAATGTTATATACAGCCTATATCAGGTAAGCTTAGTTTAACAAATGCTTATCAATCTAAATTGCTGTGAGATCGTATAACAACCCTGTAAACCACCCATCCCAATCAAAAGACTTAAGACGCAAACTTCATCATTCAATGCAAGTTCTTCAAGAATTATGGCAATAAATACCAAATCGATTAATATGCATCATAACGCCTGGCTACTGCATTTAACGCAATAAATTTTGCTTTTCTACAGAAACATTCACTTTTATTTCATTGTTGCTGCCTGCGCTGCTGATATTAATGATGATAGTCGAAATCATCAATTTATTGGTTAAGCACAAACAAACTTAACACAGAGATAACAATCATAACAATACGTGATTGCGCATTTATTATTTCATTCTAATCTGGAAACATAAATCAAAGAAAAAAAAAACTTCCCCTAGAAAATCTCAAAAAAAAGAGTACAAAACCTGGATGAAGACCATCAAAGAGCCAAGCCGCTGACCACTTATTCGTTGGACAGAAATCACAACTTGTGGTATCTCTGTTTTTTGTTTGTTTTTCTCTTTTGGCATTACTGCTATGAAAAGGCTAATGTGTGTACGTGTAATGCAATCTTAAGCGAAAAGAATCAAATAAATAAAATACAATAAATCCATATAAAGACAACGGCCACTTACCATGCTGTCTGGAAATAGATGATGAATTAATTATGTTTTGGTTAAGCGTAAACATCACTCGGCCACAGAACCAAATGCAAAAAAGCGCCACTTCCTTAAACAGCCAATCTCCAGCAATGGTCAAAGAAACGAATTGAAGTGAATGAGCACATAAGGTTCTTGGAAAGATTTAAGGAGTTTGCGGATTCTTTTCATTTTGTTATTAATGATCTAATTGGGTTGATTTTTGAAAAAAGAGAGCTTTTGTCAGCTTTTTTTTTGTGGCCAAGCAAATGGATGAACAGACATGCGAATGGATGAAAACACAACCTAAAGTACTTAAAGAGACAGACGTTAAAAATAATGAACTTTCCGCTCAACACCTGGGAGGAATAGAAGGTTGGATAGACTGACAGATTGGCTTTAAGATGGTGGGATTTAAATGATCTGCTTATTTATTTCCACTAGGAAATTCCTTCTTATTAGAAACAAGTTTTTAAGCTTAAGCTTTGGCAGAGGACTGCAGTTTGAAGTTCACTGAAATCGATTTTGTGTATAATAAGCGAATTCGCATATACTGAAGATAAGGGTGTACATTTATACCCAACATCACAACTATGGTACAGGGTATTGTAACTTATTGCATTTGTTTGTAATACTCGGATGTAAGAAGGACTCAGAGTCTATTTCTGTTTCGATTTAGCTATGTTTGTCCGTCCGTCTGTCTATCCATGTTAATTGGTGTAAAAATTACAGGTCGCAATTTTCACCCGATCATCTTCCAATTCGGCACAAATATTTTTTTAGCCAAAATGGATATATCTTCCATATATGTTCGTCCGATTTATACTAATTTTGCTATAACATCTTCATTTGTTAACCGACACACTGTGGTTTGAAACCGAAAATTACTCAAAATTCTTCTGTAACTGTAAGTAAAAAGGATAAACAAGTAAAAGCGTGCTAAGTTCGGCCGGGCCGAATCTTGGGAACCCACCACCATTCATTCTGCTAAAATTATGGGAGCTATATCGACTTATAGACCGAATGATACCGTTCTTGGCGTAGTTGTTGAGAGTCATAACAGAACACTATATGCAAATTTTCAGTCAAATCGGAAAAAAATTGCGGCTTGTAAGAGCTCAAGAAGTCAGTTCGGGAGATTGGTTTATTTGGGAGCTATATCATGTTCTAGACCAATTTGAACCGTACTTGACGCGGTTGTTGGAAGTCATAACAGAACACCATTTACAAAATTTCAACCAAATCGGATAAAAATTGCGGCTTCCAGGGGCTCAAGAAGTCAAATCGGGAGATCGGTTTATATGGGATCTATATCAGGTTATACACAGATTTAAACCGTACTAGGCACAGTGAATGAAAGTCAAAATCAAACACTATGTGCAAAATTTCAGCCAAATCTGTCAAAAATTGTGGCTTCCAGGGGTTCAGGAAGTCAAATCGGGAGATCGGTTTATATGGGAGCTATATCAGGTTATAGACTTATTTGGATAGTACTTGGCACAATTGTTGAAAGTCATAGCAAAACACTATGTGCAAAATTTCACCCAAATCGGATGAAAATTGAGGCTTCCAGGGGCTCAAGAAGACAAATCGGGATATCGGTTTATGTGGGATCTATATCAGGGTCTTCACCGATTTGAACCGTACTTGGCACAGTTGTTGGAAGTCATAATAGAACACTAAAATTGCGGCTTGTAAGGGCTCAAGAAGTCAAATCGGGCGATCGGTTTATATGGGAGCTATATCCAAATCTGGGCCCATATGGCGCATTTGCAATCCACAACGATCTATATCAATATAAAGTATCTGTACAAAATTTCAAGCAGTAAGCGTTCGACCGCTATCGTGATTTTGACAGACGGACGGACATGGCTCGTTCGACTCAGAATGTCGAGACGATCAAGAATATATATACTTAATGGGGTCCTAGATCAATATTTCGAGGTGTAACAATCGGAATGACTAGTTTAGTAAACCCCATCCTAGTTTAGTAAACCCCATCCTATGGTTCGGCCGGCCGAACTTAATGCTTTGTATACCCACCACCATAGGATGGGGGTATACTTATCTAGTCATTCCGTTCGTAATACCTCTAAATGTTGATCTAGGAGCCTATAAAGTGCATATATTCTTGATCGTCTTGAAATTCTGATTCGAACTAGCCACGTCCGTCCGTCCGACCATTTGTCGAAATCACTTTAACGGACGAACGTGTAGAGCTAGTTCCTGATTTAACTTTTTGAGCCCTTACAAGCCTTAATTTTCATTCAATTTGTCCGAAATTTTGCATACAGTGTTCTGTTATGACTCTCAACAACAGCACCAAGTGCAGTCCAATTCGGTCTATAACTATATATAGTCCCCATATTTTAGCAGAATCCATGGGGTGGTTTCCCAAGATTCGGCCCAGCCGAACCTAGCACCCTTTTACTTGTTACTTGTTATCGTTCTACAGGAACTCGTGGCAGTGGCACACATTAGCTCACTATCTTTTACAATTGTACAAGAAAGCTACCCAGGTGACACTGCGGGAAGTTTTGTGTACACATTTGAGATAAAGGAAGGTCAAGAAAAGTCTGAATATTGCCAAGTTAAAACCAATCTGAACCATTGCTTGGTTTCCAATAGTCCCATGTGGCCATAAAAAAGCATTTATCACCCAATTGCGCTGAAATTTTGGCACAGTGAGTTGTTTTGTTACCCTCGACATCCATACCGTAGATGGTTCATATCGGACAGTATCTTCATATAGCCCCCATATAGACAGATCTCTCCGATTTTAGGTCTCACACCCAAAGATGCAGCATTTAAAGCTCGATTTCGTTGAAATTTGACGCAATAAGTTTTCTTAAGACCCTCGACAATATCCTTAAATAGCTCTCATATAGACCGATCTCCCAATTCAAGGTCTAAGACCCCATAAACCGCATTTATTATCCGCTGAAATTTGACAGTTTCGTTGTCCGTGCAGATTATGGTTACCATCGGACCATGTTTGGATATAGCTGCCATATACACCGATCTCCCGCTTTTAGGTCTAAGTCCCAAAGACACCGCTTTAATGCCTGTTTTGTTTGAAATTTAACAAAATGATTTTTCTTAGGACCCTCGAAATCCATATGCTTCGGATTGGAATGTATCTTGATATAACCCCCATATAGACCGATCTCCCCATGCAAGATCTAAGGCCCATAGAAGCCGCATTTATCCGACTTCGCTGAAATTTGGCACTAAAAGCTGTGTTAGGCCTTTCGTCGTCCGTGCAGAGTGTGGTTCAGATCGGACCATATTTGGATATAGGTGACATATACACCGACCTCCCGATTTAATGTCTAAGACCCAAAGACGCCGCATTTAATGTCCTATTTCTTTTAAATTTAACCCAATGAGTTTTCTTAGGACCCTTGAAATCCGTATGTTTTGGATTGGAAAATATCTTAATATAGCCCCCATATTGATCGGTCTGCCAATATAAGATCTTATCCGATTTAGCACTAAGAGCAGTAGGCCACCGTATCGCAGAGGTAAACATGTCCGCCTATGACGCTGAACGCCTGGGTTCAAACCATAAAATTTTCGGCGGTGGTTTTCCCCTCCTAATGTTGACGACATTCGTGAGGTACTATGCCATGTAAAAACTTCTCCTCAAAAGAGGTGTCGCACTGCGGCACGCCGTCCGGACTCGGCTATAAAAAGGAGGTTCCTTATCAATGAGCCTAAACTTGAATCGGACTGCACTCATTGATATGTGAGAAGTTTGCCCCTGTTCCTTAATGGAATGTTCATCGGCAAATTTGCATTTGCACTAAGGGCTGTGTAAGGCCTTTCGTCGTCTGTGCAGAGTATGGTTTGGATCGCATCATCGGATCTCGAAATCCGCATGCTTTGGATCGGAAAATATCTTGATATAGCCAACATAGATCGATATTCCGATGTAAGGTCTAAGGGCCATAGAAGCCACATTTATTACCCGATTTCGCTGAAATTTGCCATTGAGAGCTGGGTTTATTACCCGATTCCCATGAATTTTGGCCTGTATAAGACCATAATTCGATATAACTGCTGCGGATTCATAAAAGGTTAATTATACCCTCCACCAGAGGATGGGGGATATACTAATCTCGTCATTCTGTTTGTAACTACTCGAAATATTCGTCGTTGACCCCATAAGGTATATAAATTTTTGATCGTCGCGACATTTTATGTCGATCTAGCCATGTCCGTCCGTCTATCCGTCTGTCTGTCGAAAGCACGCTAACTTACGAAGGAGTAAAGCTAGCCGCTTGAAATTTGAAATACTTCTTATTAAAGTAGGTCAGTTGGTATTGTAAATGGGCCATATCGGTCCATGTTTTGATATAGCTGCCATATAAACCGATCTTGGGTCTTTACTTCTTGAGCCTCTAGAGTGCGCAATTATTATCCGATTGGAATGAAGTTTTGCACGACATGTTTTGTTATGATATCCAACAACTGTGCGAAGTATGGTTTAAATCGGTCAATAACCTGATATAGCTGCCATATAAACCGATCTTGGGTCTTGACTTCTTGAGCCTCTAGAGTGCGCAATTCTTACCCGATTGGAATGAAATTTTGCAAAACGTGTTTTGTTATGATATCCAATAACTGTGCCAAGTATGGTTAAAATCGGTTCATAACCTGATATAGCTGCCATATAAACCGATCTTGGGTCTTGACTTCTTGAGCCTCTAGAGTGCGCAATTATTATCCGATTGCAATGAAATTTTGCACGACGTATTTTGTTATGATTTCCAACAACTGTGCCAAGTATGGTTCAAATTGGTACATAACCTGATATAGCTGTCATATAAACCGATCTTGGGTCTTGACTTCTTGAGCCTCTAGAGTGCGCAATTCTTATCCGAGTTGAACGAATTTTTGCACGATGTATTTTGTTATGATATCCAACAACTGTGTCAAGTATGGTTCAAATCGGTTCATAACCTGATATAGCTGCCATATAAACCGATCTTGGGTCTTGACTTCTAGAGCCTCTAGAATGCGCAATTATTATCCGATTGGATTGAAATTTTGGTCGACGCATTTTGTTATGATATCCAACAACTGTGCCAAGTATGGTCCAAATTGCTCCATAACCTGATATAGCTGCCATATAAACCGATCTTCGGTCTTGAATTCTTGAGCCTCTAGAGGGCGCAATTCTTATCCGATTTGAATGAGTTTTTGCACGAAGTATTTTGTTATGATATCCAACAACTGTGCCAAGTATGGTTCAAATCGGTTCATAATCTGATATAGCTGTCATATAAACCGATCTTGACTTCTTGAGCCTCTAGAGGTCTCAATTATTATCCGATTTGCTTGAAATTTTGTACGACGGATCCTCTCATGACCATCAACATACGATCCATGGTGGAGGGTATATAAGATTCGGCCCGGCCGAACTTAGCACGCTCTCACTTGTTTTCTTTAATATATATACATGAGGTGGCGGGTATCCAAAGTTCGGCCCAGCCAAACTAAATGCCTTTTTATTCATTTAAGCTAAAATGTAATTTCTTCATGTTGTCTACATCTTGTTGTTGTCACTAATGATTTGTAAAACATGCTGACTGTTGTTTGGTGGTGTCATTCATTGTTCATGGCTGAAGAACCGAAAGCTGTGACTCGCATTAGAAAAAAAAAATTGCCAACGACGATGGGAAGGTGCGGTTGAGAATTCACAATTACTACACTAAGAAGTCTAGAAATAAGAAAAAAAAATTGCGATATATTTCGTATTCGCCAAATGAGTTTATTCACCTCAATTTCAGCTGATGCTGATTGCCACAAGTCAGAATTTTTTGGTTCTGTTCTTCATTATTTTTTTTTTTGCTACGCGCAAAATCTTTGCAAAGTTTTGAGCTGTTGTGTTTTTTGCTGTTATTGTCGGCTCTAATTGGTAATAGGCTTAGCCCCAAGAATAGAGTAACAATTGATTTCAATTCTGTTTTCGGTCATTTTGGCGAAGGGATTTCAATTATCAACCAAAATGATGTCATTGATGTTAAGATCCCCGAAATGAAACAGTATTTAATAGAATTTTTATTCTCATTAATTATCCGCTGTGAGAGATTGTATCATCGAAAATATTGGTTCATTTTATTATTGTTTATCTTTTTTTTTTGTTTCTTATTTTTCTTAACGCTAAAGGCATTGATGTTTCAATTCGTTTGTGTAGGCTTATTTTATGAGAACTTTTTTGATTGAAAAATATTGAATTTCATTGGTTATTACTTCTCTTTGGAAATTTAATGTGTCTGAAACTAGCTGGATAAAGATATTGTTCTACATGCTTTTGTTGGTAAATTTTTTTTTATCCTCTATTCTAGGCATGACCCTGGCCGTACACCACGTGCTGATAGCTGTAGTATTCTGTTACCTGAGTAGGAAAGAGTGACATCCCTCACCACATGGCTTTCAAGCTAATGCCACCGTTGCCTCCGTCCCGTTTAACGTGGCAGGGCTTAGAGAACGCTCTGTGCCTCGTAACCATTGAGTTGGTAATGTAGATTCTGTTAATATGATATCCATACTAATGCCCAAACTGGCTCTGAACATGAGCCTCCATAAGGTTTTGTGTTAACCCTAGCGAGAACCTTACTGCATGCAAAGGGACCTTCGTGGTCAACACAAAGGGCGACTAAATTTTCGGATACATATAATGGCTTCAAGTTTGGATCATAGTGCACTGATGGAAACACCAAAAAACGAACTATGTCCGTCTTTAATAGCTGAAGGAAGACCTTGCGTTTACCTGTGAAAACACCGAGATACTCGGAGTCCACCCTACGCAGATAAGGCTGCTGAGTCGTGCAGCTCACTTCGGCAGGGGTTCATATTGAAGATGATGTTATACGAAGAGACAACAATGCAAATGTAAATTTGCCCATGTACATTCCATTAAGGAACAGGGGCAAATTTCTCCCATATCAATGAGTGCTGTCCGACTCATGTTAGACGAGTCCAAGGCCCATAGAAGCCGCATTTATTCGACTTCGCTGAAATTTGGCACTAAAATCTGTGTTAGGCCTTTCGTCGTCCGTGCAGAGTATGGTTCATATCGGACCATATTTGGATATAGTTGACCTGTACACCGACCTCCCGATTTAAAGTCTAAGACCCAAACGAGGTGCCGCAGTTTGACCCCTCTTTTGGGATAGGTTTTTATATGGCTTCTATGCATGGCATAGTACCTCAAAAATGTCGCCAGCATTAGGAGGGGGTAACCACAACTGAAAAATTATTTTGGATGTTCTCGCCAGGGTTCCGGACATGCTAACCTCTGCGCAACGTCTCTTGGATGAGACAGGCCAAGGAAAGGCAGACAAACATCAGCATGGACGTCCAAAACAGAATTTGTATTTGTGAGGTACTATGCCATGTAAAACTTATCATTGAGCTTAAACTTGAATCGGACTGCACTCATTGATATGTGAGAAGTTTGTCCCTGTTCCTTAATGGAATGTTCATGGCAAAATTTGCATTTTTACCGACCGTTTCGCTATTCCACAGTGCTACATGCCCACGTCCTTATCTCGCACTGGATCGACCCGAAAAGCTTCGGGTTAACCTAGTTTATTGAGGGGAGTCCTCCTGTCAAAACGTCTGCTATTTCATTCCCCCTTACTCCGCTATGGCCCGGCCCCAAACGATGAGTTTTGTGCCATTCTCAGAGAAGGCGTTTATCTCCTTCTAACACTCCAAGATTGTTCGTGACCTTATCGTCCTGATTGTTATTGTCCTGATGGTCAGGACTCGACGTCCTCGCGTGATCTCCACACTACCTCCTGATAGTGGGTTCTCAGTGCAGACCCCCAGGCTCACTCTGTCCTTTAGCTTTTATCCATCTGCATAACATGATCTCCCAGATGGCAATACCAGAGATCCATCAATCCAAGACTGTGCCGATGGAAGCAGTGTCTCGCACTCGACCTTCAGTGGCATCTCAGGTATCCGATCGGAAACCTCTTCTAATCTATTTAGGTTTCCTGCTATCGCCTTGATTATACCTCGATGGTATGACCTGCTCCTATCCTCTATCCGCACGGTAATAGGTGCGTCCTTATATAAAATGTCTGTGCACCTGACGGCCATATGCAGCACGGAACAACGAAGGGTTTTCGTCTCCTTACGGGTAACAGCAGCCAAGGAGCTCCTTAAGACAAGCAGGATAAACATCGCTATGACGAACTTTTGTATACGCTAATAGAGAAATCGCCCACGGGCTCTGGATCGAAATCTAGACTATAACTACTGCTATATGGATTACAACCAGCAGTACTATTCTTCAGCCGATAAAGGGTGGAGGGGGTACGGGATAAGTGTGGGTAAAGCTAAAAGGCATAACGGTGTTTAATTGTTACCTTACCCCATTGGGGCTATTTACGAATTCCAGTCCAACCTTGACGCTATAGTCGTAGAGTGGGTCATGCAATCGACCAACTCAACTCAACAGTGAGAGGCCGGGCCCGACATAACGCTTGTGTTTGAGAAAATCGTTGAGCTCCAATCTGGGTGGTATTTTCGTTATCACGAGAAGCTTAGCTGGGAGTCACCGGGCACGTCCACAGGATGCAGATAGTGGAATGCTCCATACGGAGCAGCTGGAACTGCAGTCGCGAACAATCAGCGGTATCGAGTAGAAAGTCTCAGTGAGAGGCCGGATAGCACCGGGTTTTGCATAAGTACTGAGTGCCTATGATACTCGAAACGATAAGGCGCTATACTGGCGCCTTTAAATAACCAATGACCATCATGTTACCGCGGCGTTCGGTCGTATAGACCGGAACGAGCTTGCTCGCCTATGACAGCTTGACGACGATCGCCACCTCCATATGCAAATGTGGCTACAACAACAACAAGAATCGCGGATAGGATCGACAAGTGGCAGGTATTGGAGACATACACTCCAAGTGATCACCAGTACATCGACTTCTCTTTTTGGCACAGAGATGTAATGCAAGTGAAAAGCACGAAGGCAAGCACACGCAAATTGAATGCGAACAAGCTAGAACCATCCCTGCTCCTAGCCGAAATCGACCGACAAATTCAGGAATCGGAATACTGCGGAAATGTCTCAATAGCAGCGAATCGCATCATGTTCATGATTGCTAAGGGATGTGATAAGGCAATGCCTAGGGTTAAGGACCGTGAACAAACAGAGCCGCAGTACACTGGTGGAATGACTAAATCGATGAGAATACCCAATATAAGGAGGCAAAAAGGCGCTCGGGAGCGCCATTACCAAAAGCAAAAGAGAGAAATTTAAAGAACTAAGAAAAGACCTCAACTAACACCCCTGGGGAATTGGATGCAAAGTCTTAATGAAAAGCATGGAATCAAAAGCCCAAATACCGAGGTGGATGATAAAACCCCCGATTCCTTGAACACGATCCAAGACCAAACGATGAAAATGTTGGAGTAGCCACACAAACTCTCCCGTTCACCCTTAAAGAATTCCAAATCTTTAAACCGAGCCTTCAAAGCGGAAAGGCGTTCGTCCCCGACGGAGTCCCAGTAGAAGTCATGAAGATAATGGCCGAGAAACGACCAGAAATGACTCTAAACATCTATAAAAGATGCCTGTCAGAAGCAATATTCCCAGATGCATGGGAACAATAAAGGCTGGTTTTTATCGGAAAGAGGAAAATGATCCAGAATCGCCATGATCTTACAGATCACTGTGTATACTGGACACATCGGGCAAGCTGTTGGAGTGTTTCATGAAGACTAGACTCGCGGAGGCAATCGCCGCAGGAGGACGCAAAATAGCTTCCACCCATGGAAGTCGACAATAGGGGCCCAAAGGACGTAGTTGAGGTTGTGGAAAAAGGCCAACGGCTGAACCCCCGTAAAAGACCCATCATTCTATTAGCAACGCTGGACGTCAAAAACGCCTTTAACAGCCCCAGAACCCTATCTGAGGGTTCTGGTGCTCTTCTACCTATCCACGTAGGTATGAGGAGATATGATGTTATGTCGTCCACTGCACAAGGTTCCATACTTAGGCCCGACTTCTGGAACGTCAGCTACGACGGAATACTGAGAATGGAGATGCCAGTAAACACATTTCTGGCAGACGACATTGTCACTGTCATCACAGCAAGTAAAACGGACGGGGCGCAACGAAGACTTAAGCAGGTTATGATCAGAACAGAAATTGAGCATGTAGTGTTCTGTTATGACTTTCCACAACTGTGGCAAATACGGTTCGTATCGATCCATAACCTGATATAGCTCCCATATAAACCGATCTCCCGATTTGACTTCTTGATCCCCTACAAGAAGCAATTTTTATCCGATTTGACTGAAATTTTGCATGTATTGTTCTGGTATGACTTTCAACAACTGAGCCAAGTATGGTCCGGTTCGGACTATAACCCGATATAGCTCCCATATAAACTGATCTCCCGATTTGACTTCCGGAAGACGCAATTTTTGTCCGATTTAGCTGAAATTGTGCACAAAGTGTTCTGTTGTGACTTTTAGTAACTGTGTTAAGTACGGTCCAAATCGGTCAAGAACCTGATATAGCTCCTATATAAACCGATCTCCGAATTTGACTTCTTGAGTCTGTAGTAACTACAATTTTCAACAAATCTGCACAAAATTTGGCACAGATTGTTTTGTTACTGATATAAACATATATCCAAGATTTCATTAAAATCAGTTCAGATTTGGATATAGCTCCCATATATGCATATGCCCGATTAGCACTTAAATGACCGTAGTAACCATAATTTTCAAAGATCCTTTCGAAAAAAAATTCGGTTCAGATTTAGTTATAGCTTTCATATACATATATCTATTGCCCGAATTTATAATTGTGGGGTAGGTGTAGGGTATTATATAGTCCGCACCGACTAACTTAAGCCTTATTTACTGGTTTTTTATACCCAGCACCGAAGGATGGGGGTATATTCATTTTGTCATTCCGTTTGCAACACATCGAAATATCCATTTCCGACACTATAAAGTATATATATTCTTGATCAGCGTAAAAATCTAAGACGATCTAGACATGTCCGTCCGTCTGTCTGTTGAAATTACGCTACAATCTTTAAAAATAAAGATATTGAGCTGAAACCTGGCACAGATTCGTTTTTTGTCCATGAGCAGGATAAGTTCGAAGATGGGCTATATCGGACTATATCTTGATATAGCCCCCATATAGACCGATCCGCCGATTTAGGGTCTTAGGCCCATAAAAGCCACATTTATTGTCCGATTTTGCTGAAATTTGGGACAGTGAGTTGTGTTAGACTCTTCGACATCCTTCGTCGCTTTGGCCCAGATCGGTCTAGATTTGGATATAGCTGTCATATAGACCGATCCTCCGATTTAGGGTCTTTGGCCCATAAAAGCCACGTTTTTTATCCGATTTTGCTGAAATTTTGGACAGTGAGTTGTGTTAGACTCGTCGACAACCTTCGTTGATTTGGCCCAGATCGGTCTAGATTTGGATATAGCTGTCATATAGACCGATCCTCCGATTTAAGGTCTTAGGCCCATAAAAGCCACATTTATTATCCGATTTCGCTGAAATTTGGGACAGTGAGTTGTGTTAGGCCCTTCGACATTATTCGTCAATTTGGTTCAGATCGGTCCAGATTTGGATATAGCCGCCATGTAGACCGATCATCCGATTTAGGGTCTTAGACCCATAAAAGGCGCATTTATTGTCCGATGTCGCCGAAATTTGGGACAATGAGTTAAGTTAAACCCCTTGACATACTTCTGCATTATGGCACAGATCGGTCCAGATTTGGATATAGCTGCCATATAGACCGATCTCTCGGTTTAGGTTTTGGGGCCATAAAAAGCGCATTTATTGTCCGATGTTGCCGAAATTTGGGACAGTGAGTTAAATTAAGCCCCTCCACATATTTCTGCAATTTGGTCTAGATCGATCAAGATTTGCTTTTAGCTGCCATATAGACCGATATCTCGATTTAAAGTCTTGGCTCCAAAACAGGCGCATTTATAATCCGATTTAACTGAAATTTCACACATTGACTTATGTTAGTCTTTTCGACATCCATGTTGTAAATGGTTCAGATCGGTTTATTTTTAGATATAGCTACTAAACAGATAAATATTTTGTTATACATAATTGAACAATGACAAGTACTTATTAGTATTTGGTCCAAATCGAATCACATTTCGATATATATTGCTATGGGACAGAAGGTATGCAATTTTCACCGGATTTTGATGAAAGGTGGTTTACATATATACTCGAGGTGGTGGGTATCCAAAGTTCGGCCCGGCCGAACTTAACGCCTTTTTACTTGCTTTTTGTTAATATTTACGTCTGAGGTAGAGGGTTACCAAAGCTTGGCACTGCCAAACATAATGTCTTTAAACTTGTTTAGAGCCTAATTTTGTCTTCCCCTTTAAATAAACACATAATTTAAGGTAGGGTTCAATATATATTTCACAATAATTCGTTTCTCAAATCAAATTCACGACCCTTAACCTCCATGTGGTGATGGTTTTGCTGCCAAAGTTGCCGTTGTTTGCTATTGATATTGAGCAGCCAGCCAATCATCAGCAATCTATAGCAGTTTGGAAAATGATCTGATAGCCACAATGAGATGAGAAGTGATGCGATGATGAAATGAAGTGTCGGCTCAATATGGGTTCAAGCTGTTCCTCGTTTTGACTTGGCTTGTGTTCCCAAAACCAAGTGCCGTTATTTGCCATTACAGAAGTCTACGGTGCTATTGTGTTTTGGCGTTAAGTTAAAAACAATTTTGGCTTCGAACAAGAAAACCACATTTAAGCGGCCGTATGATGGATGGTGTGTTGTAGTAACGTTTTCATTGCCATTTTTGGTGTCAACGTTAAACGTGATACTATTGTAATCGTTGGCAGCAACACCACTGCTGGTGGAGTGCTCTTTTTTTTTTTTTGGTGGAAAACCAAAATAAAATGTAGAAAAAATACCCAACAAATATTAAGCAATTAAGCATAAGGAAAATGCTTAGCCCAAGACATGCAGACAAGGCATGAACAATTTCAAAAATATGTGTTCAAGTCGCTGCAGTTGATGGTGATTTTTATGTTTTTTTTTCTTCTCTCTAATCTTCAAATCTGCACTTCATTTAAAACAATTACAATTTTGTCATTGTGACACTTAGGCTATCATAGCAGCCGACACTTATGTCGTTGAGGACCCAAATCTTGAAGTTTACAAGTTTGGGGTTTTGTCTTGTTGGAATTTTCGGCTGCACCTTTTGAAATTAAGCCCCAAACCAGATAGCAATGTTTATTTTTGCCAGATAAAGGCTAACAAACTATGAATATTTTCATGCATCTGCGACAAATGCGGTTTCCAAGGCGGATGTGGTTTTCTTTGTTTAACACGTAGTCTGCATCGGTTTTGAGGTAAGGGCTACGTGATTTTATTTTATTGAGGAAGAAGTTGTGTTTGTAAGACTATTTAAAAATGGATACATAAACTGGTAGTGATTTTCATTTTTGCAGAATTATTTGCTTGGTTTTTTGACTATGGTTTATATTTAAACTAGCTGACCCGGGCCCGCACCGCTGCACCTTCTTTTACCTTTTATGGAACAAAAGTTTCCTTGGAACATTTATTTTCGACAATTAAAGAACTTTTAGTGAAATACCATGCTACGAATATAGTATATCGCTTGACTAATTGTTTAACAATATAAGTGCCTTTGTCCGAATCCCATATGATCTTTATTGGTCTACGAATTTTAGTTTGGATGTAAGGTGTACTCAATTCTTAAAATACTTTATTTCAGCCCGCTGATATCTGATTTAGGGGTGTTTTCGAGGGTGAGGTGGTTCCCCAGGCACTTGGCCTTAAAAAAATATCAGCATCATGCTCTTCTTTCAAAAACGATTTATTTAAACCCCATATTGCCATTGGTTTAGGGGGATTTACACGATGAGGCGTCCCCCAAACACATGACCCCAAAATAGGTTATCAATTCGTTTTCTAATCTCAAATACCTTTCATTTGAGACACATATTGGCATGGTCGGACAATTTTTTTCCTTTGGGGATATCTTGGGAAAGGGGTGATGCCCTAAATACATGGTCCTACATTTGGATATCAAATTCGTATTCGTACCTCATATTGCGATGGTCACTTGTGGGGTATTTTGGGAAAGGGGTAGAACCCCAGAAAATTGGTCCCGAAAATGGGTAGAGCAATTCTTGCTCTACCCCCCAATTCCTTTCATTTAAGCTCCACATTGATATGGTCGGTAAATATGCCCGATTTAGGGGTATTTTGGGGATTGGGGTGGTCCCCCAAACACTAAGCCCGGAAAATATATCAGCAACGTGCTCTATTCTCATATATCTATATATCATTTAATTGAACCCCATAATGCCATTGCAAAATTGGATCAAATTCGTTTGGGATATTGGCCCTAAAAACTATGAATATTTAGTTCCACTCTCTTTAAGACCCAAATTGTCTTGGTGAGCAAATATGTCCTATTTGGGGGATGTTATGGTGTTGATATCAGATACGTGGTCTACTCCCACATACCTTTAATTTGAGCCCCATATTTCCATAGTCAGCAAACATGACCGGCTTGGGGGGTGTTTCGGGGGATGGGCGGCAACTCAATGAATTGGCCTTGAAAAACCCTCTTATTTGAGCCTCATATTGCAATAGTCAGCAAATACTTCCAATTTGGTTGGTGTTGTGGGGGTGGGGTGTATTAGAGTACGCGTTAGAGCAATTTACAAAACAATCTTCAACGAAGCTTTTATTATTAGACAACTGAAAAAATTATTTCTGTATTGTACAAATGTCTACCAATAATAATTCAATGCATACATGTGAATATAAAAATATTTAGACAAAGTACAAATTGTGTTCAGTATAAATTTAACTCTAACACCCTTCCTCAATTTGAACTCCAGCCTCCTCTCGGAATTTTGTTAGTTTGATAGTTGAAAGTGGTTTGGTCATCATATCAGCAATCATTGTTTCTGTTGGACAATACGTACAAACGATTTGATTTTTCTTTACATAGTCCTTGACAAAATAGATTTTGGTATCAATGTGCTTTGTCCTATTGCTAAGTTTCTCATCTTTTATCATACGCAAAACACTTTGATTATCCTCAAAAATTGTTGTCGGTTGACATTGTTTAAGCATCATATCGCTTAAAAGTGATCGTAGCCAAATTGCTTCTTTGCATGCTTCCGATAGAGATACAAACTCTGCCTCAGTTGATGAGAGAGATACACAAGTTTGCTTTCTACATGACCAGTTAATTGAACCACCGTTAATTTTGAAAATAAATCCAGAATTAGATTTTCGGTCGATTCTATCCTCGGCCCAATTTGCGTCGGCAAAACCAATAAGAACATTTTTATTTGCAACGCATTTATTACTAAGGTGTAAGGTGTGATTAACTGTGCCTTTCAAGTATTTTAATACACGCTTTAATTCATTCCAATCTTCTTGAGTTGGACAACTGACTTTTTGCGCCAAAATTGAAACACTTGCTGCTATATCAGGTCTTGAATTTACACTGATGTACAGCAGTGAGCCAATAAGTTGTTGATATTTATTGTTATTTAGTAAGAGTTCGGATGAACTTTTACCATACCCAGGATCAAGTGGATATTTTGAAATTTTTGAATCCTGCATTCCAAATTCTTGCAATAAGTTTTCAATAAAGAGTTTTTGGCTAACGCAGTAATTAGATTCTTTATCCTGCGTAACTTCCAAACCAAGATAATGATGTACTTTGCCAAGATTGGTTATGTCAAATTTTTCTTTCAGTAACTTCTCCACTTCACAGATGTTGTTTTGCTTTTTGCTTGCAACCAAAATATCATCAACGTAGATTAATATATATACTAACCCTTCCTCGTTGGTGTATTTTGTGTATAAACATCGATCTGCATTACTTTGCTTGAAGCCGCCAGACACTAGGACCTCATGAAGTGTTTTATTCCAGACATTCGCAGCTTGCTTCAATCCATACAAACTTTTTCGAAGTTTACAGACAAAATTATTATTCCCTTCCTCAAACCCTGGTGGCTGTTTCATATATATAACTTCTTCAAGCTCACCGTTGAGAAAAGCTGACTTTACATCAAAATGAACAACTGACATACCATTTACACCAGCGACAGACAATAATGTTCGAAGCGTAGCTTGTCGAACAACAGGAGCAAATACTTCGTCATAATCAAAACCAAATTTTTGACTAAAACCTTGAGCTACTAGGCGGGCTTTGAAACGTTGTATTTTTCCAGTAATATCTCGTTTAATTTTGAAAGTCCATTTGCATCCCACAATATTTGCATTGTCAGGTTTGTCAACAATATCCCAAGTCTTATTTGCCTTTAAAGATGACATCTCCTCATTCATAGCTTGAATCCATTCGTTGCGATGTACCGATGAAATCGCTTCCTTATACGTCTTTGGTTCAGCAATGCTCGAAACATTAGAGCTTATATACGTCAACCTCTCTGGTGGTTTTCCCTTAGTAATGCGGTTTGAACATCTAAGTGAATTTTTATCTCTTTCAAAAACTTCGCATGGAACTGAGTTATCGCTTGAGATCATCGTGTTCATTGTAGATGTAACTAATTCTTCAGAATCAACTGCATTATGTTCTTCCAGGCTATAAAAAGATTCCCCATCAGATGAAATTTGATCTGATATAACTTGAATGAAGTCATTTGAAGTACGTTGATTATTAATTTTTTCAATAGATATTTCACTGTGATCGGTCTCTTTAGATTCTTTTCCGGTTTCATGTAAATCAACATCTATGAATTTAACATCTCTGCTAATTACGACCTTATTTGTTCTAAGATCAGCCAATCTGTAACCCTTTGAATGCTCATCATATCCAACGAAAGTCAATATCTTGGTCTTACTATCCCACTTTTTCCGTTTTACCTCAGGAGTAAGAACATGAGCTTTCGACCCAAATATGCGCAAATGTTCAATAGATGGCTTTTTCTTTTCCCATAGTTCAAATGGTGTTGATACAATTGTCTTGCTTACCAACCGATTTTGCAAATAATTCGCGGTCATAATTGCTTCTCCCCAATATTTATTTCCAATACTTGCTTCCTTTAGCAAACATCTTCCCATTTCGACCAAACTTCGGTTTTTACGTTCTGATACTCCATTTTGCTGGGGTGAGTAAGGAACAGTATATTGGTATTGAACACCTTTTGATTCCAGATAACTTTGGACGTGTTTCGATACATACTCCCCTCCATTATCTGATCTGAGGATATTAGGGTATTTGCCGAATTTATTTTTCACCATTTCCATATAGTTTTGAATCTTCTCGTAAACCTCAGCTTTGTTATTTAAAAGATAAACTATTGTATAACGACTAAAATCGTCAATAAACGTGACAAAGTACTTCTTTTTTCCAGGAGTTTCAGTTTGCATAGGCCCGCAAACATCCGAGTGAACTAAATCCATAACTGCGTTCGATTGTGTTTCTGAAACTTTGTGAAATGGCGTTTTCGTCATCTTACAACAGACACATACCTCGCACGTTTGCGTTATACCACAATCAACAATTTTAAAATCACTCATTGCTTTATTTGTTTGCATCTCCTTTACAGCATTGACGCTTCTATGTCCGAAAACCTTATGCCAATAATGTATGCAGTTTCGAGAACTACATTTGGCTAACATTGCCTGGTTAGTCCTTTGTCTGAGACAAAACAATCCATTATGCATATCTGCGACACCAATTTCTTTGCCATTTGCAGATTTAATTTTACACTGCTTATTTTGAAATTCAACCTTAAAACCGTTTCTCATAATTCTTGAGATAGATATCAAATTCCCGTGAAATGACGGTATGTACAAAACATCTTCCATGGTAACTTCTGACTTGACATTTTTAAAATTATACATTACCAATTTACAAGATCCTTTACCACTAGCCACTACGGCAGTCCCATTGGCAACTGAAACAGATTCACATACACTGCCATCAAACGTGATAAAATCCTCCCGTCTTGTGCTAATGTGGCAAGTAGCCCCAGAATCTACAATCCAATGCGATTTGTCACCAGCAGAATAAAAAATATAATTTTCTTTATTCTCAACGTTATTAGCTTGCTGTTTGGATTCATTGATGTTTCTTTCCTTTTTGAATTTCCAACAGTTCTTCTTGAGATGACCCTTTATTTTGCAAAAGTGACACCGCTTTCCATTAGCATCATCCTGACTTGACTTGACTTGAGGAATTTTGAATGTTTTCATCACGGAATTTGGTTCGACGTTCTTTGATTGACGTTGATATTCTTCCAGCAATTTGTTTTCGACAACGTGTACCGTTAACTCTTCTATTTTTCGAGCTTCCAATGCCGTCACCAACGTGTCATATGAAGGTGGTAAACTGCTTAGTAACATAGCAATTACCCATCGTTCAGAAAATGTCTCGCCAACCGCTTCCAGCTTTTCAAAGAGAATTTTCATATTCGCGATGTGATCAGCCATGGTATTCTCCATACTAAATTTCATTCCACATATCTTACGCATTATTTGTACACTACTTCCAAGAGTGTTCTTTTCATGATGTGCCTTCAGGATATTCCAAGATTCTTTTGCAGATTTAGCTTTCCTGATAAGTAAGAGCTGATTGTCCTCCACAGATAATCCAATCAAAATCAAAGCATTTTCATTATTTTTCATCCATGACTCATCTGGTACGTCTGGAGCAGATTCCACAACACACTTCCAAGCTCCTTCCCTTCGTAAAATCAATTCCATCTTATACTTCCAAAGATGATAATTATCCGCGTTAAGCTTCGTAAACGACGTCTTAACTAAATCCATGGTGGCCCAATAACCTATTAGAGTACGCGTTAGAGCAATTTACAAAACAATCTTCAACGAAGCTTTTATTATTAGACAACTGAAAAAAATATTTCTGTATTGTACAAATGTCTACTAATAATAATTCAATGCATACATGTGAATATAAAAATATTTAGACAAAGTACAAATTGTGTTCAGTATAAATTTAACTCTAACAGGGTGGCCCCATAGATACTCCCGAATATTGATATCAAATTCGTGCTTAACTCCCGAAGATCTTTCATTTGAGCCCCATATTGCTATGGTCGTAAATTTGTCCCCTTTGGGGGATGGTTTTGTTGAGAGACGGCCCCCTAAACACTTGGTCCCATATTTGGATATCAGATTCGTATTCGTATTCTGGGGCGGCCCCCTTAGGTATACCATCCGAAATTTGAATACCAAATTTTTATTTTTAGGGTTCTATATGAGAGCACACAAAATTTCGCTTAAATCGCACTACCCATCTCCGAGATCTGGCGTTTCTGAAAATTAGGGTAAGGGGGAGGGTCCGAAAAAAATTTCAAGCGGCTAGCTTTACTCCTTCGAAAGTTATCGTGCTTTCAACAGACAGACGGACGCCAAGTATGGTTCATAACCTCATAGAGCTCCCATATTAAATGATTACACCTCTCGAGCCTATAGAGGGCGGAATTCTTATCCGATTTGACGGAAATTTTCGATGACCTTCATCATGCTTGCCATATATGCTCTGAATTCGTCTATATGTGATATAGCGTTCATATAAACCGATCTCCCGATATTACTTCTTGAGCTCTTATAGAGCACAATTCTTATCGGATTGGCTGAAATTTGAAATTTGAAAATTGGAATAATTTCCACAATGTGTCATATTGCCACATTTTTCTAGAACTGCTCAAATGCCCCCCCCCCCCCCATTAAGGTTGGCGAAAAACGTAGCAGTATTGACTGCTACGTTTTAAAAATGTTTATTTATTTTAATAGCTTCATAAAAAAATCCACTCGATAATTTGCCACAATTGATCTCATTATTTATGGCAATTTTAAATCGCATTTTTCACCCGATATAGACATGTTCATAGTGTTTCACATCATCTTAACTGATGCTCTTAGATATTTAAATGAGGTAGTTTTTGCCATTAGCGCATGCGCACCATTAGAAAGATTTATGGTTTTGATTATTTAAATTATTGTAACATTTTGTTGAACATCATCCTGTGGGTTTGCTCGCATCTATCGCTTGAGAGATGATGAGTGTACGAAAAACGTTCGAGATGACACCTAAATAGGGTATACACGTACATCATGATGTGGGCAAATATGGATGCTATAGTTTAGCCAAACGAAAACTTAAGTCCAATTTATGATGAATAAATAATACTAAATAGTACTTTGGGACATATTTAAGTTGTCCTAATGGGCGGGAAATAAATATGGATTGGAAATGTTTATATCTACAAATTGAAATTGATACTGAAAAATTGGAATTTTTAACAGCATGTTCTAAGTCATTAAAGACAAGGTATAGAGAGAATAGAAATGAATGAAATCAATATGTTTAGGAATGAGAATCAAATCCGAAATTGTGCAAAAAAATTAAAAAAACAAAGCGACAGACAAGTCTTTCGGCGGAGAAAAATAATTAAAACAGGTAAGAGGTACAAATATTGTGTTTCAGAAAACAGCAGTTGATATCCAATAGTTGCTGCGGCGAATATACCAATACCTGATTAGGGCATTGCAGGTATATCGCCTTAGTAAGAATGGGGACAGCGTAGCAGAAGAACAGCAAGCCTGCTGTAGCCGATGGACTAAACTATTTAAGGCCGAAGGAGACTCGCTTATGAGGCATATACATCAGCTCGTCTGCTCAATCTGGATAGGACAACTCGTACTCTATGACTAAAACCTCAGCATACTATATCCCATACTATTACAGCGAGATCGACTTCAGAGAGAGGAAGAAGAGTGAGCTAATTAAAAATATACATCAAAAGAAATCGAGCCCACGTACACTTTCTCTCCTTGGACGATCATGGGCCTACACCCATCCATTTGAGTTCATGAAAATTCTGACAGAAAAAAGTCGCGGTTCCTCCACCATCATGGATTTTAGGACTATGTCGCCGAACTTGCTTTCTGTTTAGAAGTCTTCTTTTAAAAAAGGTCGATGGTTTAGAAGAATAATGTTGCGATAAATGTACCTGGACCAGCCAAAATAGTTATGCCACCAGCCGTAGCAGGTAAAGAAATCTTAACGTGGACCACAGTCTAACCCTTTCATACTTAAGGAAAATCTTGCATCAGTCTGAGGGAGCCTCTGAAACTCTTAGAGGGGTCAATTAAATGAGAAAGCCGGTGGCTGGTCTTGATCATATTTTTAGCGAAATCAGGCAATAAATCCGCTTTGTATGGGACTAAGACCCAAAATTGGCAGATCGGTCTATTTGGCAGATATATTTAAATATAGTACGATCTTAACCATATTTGAGTAGAAGGTCGAGAGGCTTAAAACAGTAAACTGTTTCAAATTTCAGCGAAATCAAGCAACAAATCCGTTTTCTATGGGATTCAGACCCTTAATTGGCAGATCAGTTGATGTAGGGAGGCTTAAAACAATTCACTATTTAAAATTTCAGCGAAATTGGATAATAAATGTAGCTTTAATGAGCTGTAGGAGGCCACCGTAGCTCAGAGGTTAGCATGTCCGCCTATGACGCTGAACGCATGGGTTCGAATCCTAGCAAGACCATCAGAGAAGACCTAATGCTGGCAACTATGCCATGTAAAAACTTCTCTCCAAAGAGGTGTCGCACTGCGATATGCCGTTCGGACTCGGCTATAAAAAGGAGGCCCCTTATCATTGAGCTTAAACCAGAATCGGACTGCACTCATTGATATGTGAGAAGTTTTCCTCAGTTCCTTCGTGGAATGTTCATGGGCAAAATTTGAAAAAAAGTATGCTTCAGACCCTTAACCGGCAGATCGGTCTATATGACAGCTATATCTACAAATAGTCCGATCTTAATCATATTTCGGGCGAATGTCAAGAGGCTCACAAAAAATTGCTGTTTGAATTGCAGTGAAACCGTGTAATAAATAAAGCTTTTATGGGCTTCAGGACCTTAATTGTCGGATTGGTCTATATGGCAGCTATATCCAAATATGGTCCGATTTGGCTTGTTCAAGAACTAAGCTTGCGTGCAGCCAAAAGACGTATCTTATGCAAGTTTCAGTTCAATATCTCAAGTTTTGAAGGCTATAGACTGATTACAACATACGGACGGACAGACACACGGACATCATTAAATCGTGTTTTGGTTTAACCATCAATAAGTGTGCCAAGTATGGCTTAAATCGGTGCATAACCTAATCACTCTACCATATAAACCGATTTCGGATCTTTATTTCTTGAGGGACAGTTGTATTTTTCCTTTAGAAGTTGGAAAATTTATCTTCCTTAAATTAATGTTGCTAATCATTGGCTCGAAAATTAGAACAAAAATTTTTTCAGTATCCATATCAATGAGAGAGGACCGATTTAAGTTTAATGCTCAATGATTAGGGATTTTTTATAGCCGTGCCCGAATGGCATTCTACAGCGAGAAACAAACAAGTTCAAGCGTTTTGCAAGGGCGAATAACTCACACATCTTGCCAGCATAAGTGAGGGGATGTCTACCGCTGAAAATTTGGTCTTAGTTCTTGTGAATTGAACCTCTGAAAGGGGGTGCAAAGGACATCACTTATCCTAGAGCTGAGGAAATATAACCTCAGACTTCCGATGGGAGCCATTGCAACATCAGCTCTTTGAGGTGGCACTATACTCAAAGTCTGCTTGGTTTGTGGTGATGAGAAGAAGTTGCAGTGAATGTCGAACACCTTTTTAGTAGATACAGAATGCTGATTTCCAAACGCAAATGAGAAGTATGATGATTCTGGGACTTGCGTGGTGCACATAGCCCTGTGCCCGAGTATTTCACGAAACACAATATCACTTATCATGCATCTGAGAAAATATGACCTCGCACCGCTGTTAAGAGTCCTGACCTGTTGCTGCAACATCAGGTTAGCACTTTGCGTAAGAAATAAAACGTTTTGGGACGTTTTTACAATAAACAAAATACTTTTATTATGAAGTTTTTCTTTTATTGTAACTGTGAAACGTTTCTCTACAACGTGTGAAAAGTAAGCGACAAAAGTGGCATTGTTGAACGTAAGTAACTTTGTTTATTGTAAACCTTTTAGGGGCATCACACATGGTAAAAGAACCTTTCCTTTGTTGTAAAACCAAAAACTATTTAATGGATAATGTGCTTCGAAAGCTGCGAATGCCGGACCATTAATTTTTCTCATGTGTCTCATCTAATGGAGAGGAACGTTGAGTATTTGAGCGTATAGAACATTGATGGACAAAAATACTCATATTGCTACAGAGTACGTACACAAGAAAATAATCCCAAGCATATTCATAGACTTGCACATAATTACAGTTGTGTGCTCGTAACACACAACATTTTTCATTTATTTCGAATGCGTATGTTGGGCAGCTCGATCGAATGCGGATGATAAAATCAGTAATGACAAAGCATCGCCTTAGATACAAAAATGCTGTTGTGTCCAAAAACAAAAATAATTAAAGCAACATACAAATAGCTGCCAGGTACAAGAAAACAACACGAATTTGAAGTGCATACAAATTGTTTTGAAAATAAAGGGTAATTTTTTAAAAGCTATAAGACAGTTTTTCTAAAAAGAAAAAAAAAAACACATAAAATTCAGAAAAATGCATGAAATCTATATTTGAATCTATAATACGGTCCATATAATTTAATGTTTAAAGACTATTGCATGCAAATGTTGACCGAGACTGCGCTTCAAATGGTCCATCCGCTTAGTTCAATTTTGACATACTCTTTCCAACATTTCGGCCCGTATCTCACGAATAAATGCTTAAATGTTGTCTTCCAATGCGTCAATTCAATCTGGCTTGTCTGTATAGACATGAGCTTTAACATAGACCCACAAAAATAGTCTAAAGGCGTTAAATCGCACGATTTAGGCGGCCAATTGACCGGCCCCGAACGTAAAATAAAATGTTCACCTAACTCGCCTCTCAATAAGTCCATTGTTACGCGTGCTGTTTGGCATGTTGAAATCACATGACATGCAAGTCAAGCTTTTGCATTTTGGCCAAAAACAAGTTGGATATCATCTCACGGTAGCGCTCACGTCATGTTTCTCGACTATGCGAATATGGGGCTCAAATGAAAGATATTTAGGAGTAGACCACGAATCTGATATCAACGTTCGTGATCAACTTTCACAACCCCCAAATAGGACTTATTTGCTCACCATGACAATTTGGGTTTTAAAGTGAGTGGAGTTCGATGTTGACAGTTTTTAGGGCCCACAGACCAAACCGGACATATTTGCTGACTTTTGCAATAAGGGGTTTTAATAAAAGGTATTTGAGACTAGAAAACGAATTTGATATCTAATTTTGAAGCCAATGGCAATATGATATTTGAGATTAGAGCACGATGATGATATATATTTCGAGCTTAGTGTTTGTGGGACCACCCCACTCCCCAAAACACACCTAAATCGGACATATTTAACAATCATGTCAATGTGGAGCTCAAATGAAAAGTGTTCAAAATAGCTCCAAATAAATATTAATTAAACTGATTGTTTTATTATATAAATTCCACTTGTTTGTGTTTATTTATTAATAAAAATTACTGTTGTGCAGTGTATACTAGATATTGTTGGAATATTCATCTGGTTTGTGAACAAAACAAAAAACAAAAACGAAAGAAATTTTAACCAAGCAAAGTAAAACAGATAAAAGCTAAATACCATACAACAACAACAAGGTAATAGAAATATTGATCATGTCTGAAATGCCACTCATAACCATTACAACTGAAAACAACAACAATGCATCTCCTCAAGAGATGTTGTTGATGGCGCCAAAAAGAATGAGAGAGGGAGTAAGCATAAGTGAGGGTAACCTCAACAAAACTCCGCGACTCTCTCAATACGACTCCCCTCAGCGCATAATTCATCTGATTGACAAGAGATTTGAGAAACAAACAGAGCTTCTTAAATCTCTGTTAAAAGAGAGTGAATCTCGTCTCTTAAGTGTCATTGATAAGAGTATGGTTGACATAAAAGAAGAGATTGGCAAACTGAATGAAAAATATGTCAAACTGGATATTAGACAAAATATGGACAACAAGATGGTATCTTTTCTCCTTCTATTGGATCACAGTAAAGCATTTGATACTGTAAACCATCAAATTCTTGTAGTCAAGCTCTCAAAACTATTTAATTTTTCCCGAACTGCCTGTCAACTGATATCATCGTACCTGTCTCAAAGATCTCAGTCCGTATATTGTAATGATATCTGGTCAAATACGCTTCATCTTCCAAATGGTGTGCCCCAAGGCTCAATCTTGGGCCCATTGTTATTCACCATGTACATTAATGATCTGCCCGATGTACCTTTAACATGTAAGATACAAATGTATGCTGATGACGTTCAACTGTATACCTGCACGAAACTGAATGACTTTCAAACATGTATTTCTAATGTAAATAATAATTTGAATTTAATATATTGTTGGGCTGTTAATAATGCCTTACGTTTAAATCCTACCAAATCTAAGCTGATCATCATACACAAAAGAAGTGTAACAATCCCTGACCAAGTTGAAGTAAAGATTGAGAACACGATTGTAAACCGTGTTCAAGCAGCAACAAACTTGGGTTTAACATTCAACTCTACCTTAACTTGGACGAATCATATAAATGCAGCTGTGGGAAAAGTTCGTGGTATGCTGCGGAATATGTGGGCAGCTCGTCTGTCAACTCCTTTCGAAATTCGTATGCTTCTTGCTAAATCTTACTTAATCCCAACTCTTCTATATAATTGTGAATTATTTGCAAGTTGCAGTGCTGATGACAATAGGAAAATCAAAGTTGCCTACAATGATATTGCACGATATATATACAACAGACCACGGTATGACCACATATCACAATTTGCTTATCAGATTTTTGATCTTTCAGTTGAAAATTTACTAAATGTTAAATGCTTGCAATTACTACATAAGGTTATTTATAACAAACAACCTGAATATCTTTACAAACACCTACAATTTGCTAGATCAAATCGAGGGCGCAAACTGATTCAACCTAGATTTGAATCTCAAATCACTGAAAGGCAATTTATTGTAAACAGTATTCGTCTCTGGAACACCCTCCCATCATATATACAACTCATAAGCAATGCTATTGAATTCAAAAAGGAGCTACATGATTATTATAAGTAGAAATTGTATGTAGTCTAGTAGTATAAGTTATAATTAAATTATTTATTTATTTTTTTATAAGTTATAGTTTATAATGGAATTAATTGATGAAACTGCACTGTTGTGAACCAGCACAGTAAAATATAAGAAATAATCTTGTTGTGCTTGGTGTTAAATAAATGAAATGAAATGAAATGAAATGAAATGAAGAGCATGAAATTGATACCCATTTTCGGGACAAATTTTCTGGGGGTCTACCCCTTCCCAAAAACACCCCACAAACAGGAATTATTTACTGGCCATCGTAATATGGGTCTCAAGTAAAGATACAATATTTAGGAGTAGAATACGAATCTGATATCCAAATGTGGGACCATGTATTTGGGCACCGCCCCTTCCCATATTGGGACCAAGTGTTTGGGGTATGCCTCATCTCATAAACTTGCCTCTAACCAATGGCAATATGGGGTTAAAATAAATGGTATTTGGGGGACCCACACACCTCTAAATCGGGCATATTTACCGATCATGTCAATGTGGGGCTCAAATGAAAGGTATTGAGGAGTAGAGCACGAAATTGATACCCACTTTTGGGACCAACATTCTGGGGGATTTTACCCTTCCCCAAAACACCCCAGAAGCAGGATTATTTCTTGACCATCGCAATATGGGGCTCTAATAAAGGTATTAGGGAGTAGAATACGAATCTGATGGACGCCTTTTGGGGGATGTCTCATTCTTTAAACTCGCCTTAAACCAATGGCAATATGGGGTTTAAATAAATGGTACTTAAGAGAAGAGCATGATGCTGATTTTTTTTCAGGACCATGTGTCTGGGAGACCACCTCAACCCCCGTAAACATCTAAAATCGGACATCATGAGAATATCGGGCTCAAATAAAGTCTTTTAAGAATGGTGTACATCTATCATCCAAACTTAAATGTCTCTAAAGCTTCCGAGCGAATTTATAGACCCATAAAGATCATGTGGGATTCAGATAAAGGCATTTATATTTTTAAACTGTTAGTCCAAAAAGCTATGCTAAAAGCTCTTTAACTGTCGACAGAAATATTCGAAGGATAATTTTGTTCCATATAAATAACAGAAGGCGCAGCGATGCGGGATCGGTACAGTTAGTAATAGAAAAAAATTATTGAATTCTTATACCTACCATAGGATAGGGGATATATTCATTTAGTCATTCCGCTTCCATCACATAGAAATATTCAACTAAATTTAGTTGAAGGGCATTCTACATACCAAACTTCTGTCGAACCAACAAAAACTAAAGTTTTTAGGAACCGAACACGGATTATTGAGGGACAGGTTTACATGGGAGTTTTACCAGGTTATTGACTGATTTGGACCGTATTTGGCACAGTTGTTGAAAGTCCTAACAGAACACCGCATGCAAAATTTTAGCTAAATCGTATGAAAATTGCGGCTTGTAAGACTGAAAAAGTCAAATCGGAGGGTCGATTCATAAGGGAGCTATATCAGGTTATGGACCGATTCGGACCGTCTGGCACAGTCATAACGGAACACTACGTGCAAAATTTCAGCCAAATCGGACAAAAATTGCGACTTCCAGGTGCTCAAGAAGTCAAATCGGGAGATCGATTTATATGGGAGCAATATCTAAAACTGATCCGATATAGTCCATTTGCAATCCCCTATGACCTACATTAATATTAGGTGCGAAATTTCAAGCGGCTAGCTTTTTACGTTCGACCGCTATCGTGATTTCGACAGACGGACGAACGGACATGGACAGAATACTTTATGGGGTCTCAGACGAATATTTCGAGGTGTTACAAACTAAATGACTACATTAGTATACCCCCATCATATGGTAGTGGGTATAATAATTGATATATTGAGCAGTAATTTGGCATAGGCCCGTATGTCTTCTATGCTCGCTTAAGTTCATGAATGAGTCAAATCGGACAATATTTGGATATAGCTGCCATATAGCCGCATTTATTACTCGATTTCGATGAAATTTGAAACACTGAGTTTTATTATGGCCCTCGATATAGACCGATTTGTCGATTAGGGGTCTTAAACCTATAACAGTCGCATTTATTATCGGATTTCGGCGAAACTTAGAACAGTGAGTTTTATTAGACCCGTCGACATTTCAATCGAATATGGTTCAGATCGGTCCATACTTGGATGAACATAGTTGCTATATAGGCCGATCTATCTATTATAGGCCGATCTATCTATTAAGGATCTTAAGCCGATAAATGGCGAATTTATTATACGATTTCGCTTAAATTTAGATCCGTGAGTTGCACTGGGGCAACTGATATCCTACCGAGTATGGTCTGATGTGACCATATTTAGATATAGCTGTCATATAGACCTATCTGGCAATTTACGGCCTTAAGCCCATAAAAGCCGCATTAATTACTCCATTTCGCTGACATTTAGAACAGTGAGTTGGACTATGCCCTTCTTTGTCCGAACTGGAGATGAACGAGATCGGACCATATTTGGATATAGCTGCCACATAGACCGATTTAGGGTCTTAAGCCATAAAAGTTGCATTTATAATCCGATTTGTTTGAAGTTTGGAATAGCGAAATATTGGGTTGCCCAAAAAGTAATTGCGGATTTTTTAAAAGAAAGTAAATGCATTTTTAATAAAACTTAGAATGAACTTTAATCAAATATACTTCTTTTACACTTTTTTTCTAAAGCAAGCTAAAAGTAACAGCTGATAACTGACAGAAGAAAGAATGCAATTACAGAGTCACAAGCTGTGAAAAAATTTGTCAACGCCGACTATATGAAAAATCCTCAATTACTTTTTGGGCAACCCTATATATACTAGGCCCAGCGATATTCTAGCCTTATATGATCACTATCTGATCTAATGCAGAGATACCTGCTATGTAGAGCGATCTTCGGATGTCAGGTTTTAATCTCATATGTAAGGGATTCATTTCTTGATTTCGCTGCAATTTGAAACTGTGGCACATGTAAGGCCTCTCTTTACCCAAAATTAATATGATCCAGTTTGGCTCATATTTGGATATAACTAAGAATATGTTTGTAGTAAATACTCTTAAAGTCAAATTTAATAGGATATTAAATATGTTCCTGATGGTGGGTATCCAAAGTTCGGCCCGGTCGAACATAATGCATTTTTACTTAGCTTTTAGTTAAAATAAAACAAAAGACTTAAGACACAAACGTTTTCATATCAAATTGTCGCTAAGCGTTTGCTTAACTCCACACTGCCCTCCATTTGGCGCAAAGATAAATGTGTGAATTTCCTAACGATTTACTTTATTTCAATGTAAATTAATTTCAGTAATAGTTGTTAAATTATACAATTAAATAGAAAATGGCAGTAGCAAGAGCAAGAGTAATGGCTGCAGTAATAAAGAAAAAAAGTTTCATGACATTGCAACATCATCATCACCATCATCGCCATCATGTGGTACACTACATCTTAGGCTGACAAAGTTGTTTGTGTACATTTAAGGAAATTTACTTGGAATGTTAGAAAAAAAAAAAAGTAAAGTCCCAGCACAACAGAAACAGCAGCATTCAAACACTGACTTGAAATGTGAGGCAGAAAACAGAAACTGGTGTTGGCGCAAATCGAATGCTGAATGTATTTTTTAATTTTTTTGTCATCATTGCTGATGCTGCTGTTGATCAGATGTAATGTCACCTCGAATGGCAAAGAGTCTAGAAAACTACGCCACCATAGGCCATTATAGTCGCCATGCCTCCAACCGTCATTGCATTTCAAGACATCCTCAATTAGGAAAGATTTATTTTCAGATTGCAACAATCATCAGCTATCAGCTACAAACGCCAACAATGAAACGAAACCCAATGACTTACATTTTGAAATTGGAGATGTTATTGCAAAACTTTAGCTGTTCGTTGTAGATGCGTTTGGTTGGCGGATAATGGGTTTATGGTTTCATTTCAAAGAGAGAGAGAGAGAGAAAATTCATTTTTAATTAATTTTGTTTTGTTATCCAATTGCTGTAATGAGAGTTTAAGGCGTCTAAATGAAATATTTTCAGTTTTTGTTTCACAATTCCCAATGATTGTTGCAATTGGTAATAGAGATATTTTAACAATTATTTTTTTCTTGTTATTACATTTCAATGGTCTTGCAGCACAAAATGTATTGTGGTGGTAATTAATGGCATTATTGAACTCATAGAGAATAATGTCGAATTCCCCAGGGCACCTTGTAAGTGTAGATGTAATTAAGTTAACTTGGTACAAAGTGGATTAAAATCTGGTGATGTAGAAAAAGATAGCGATAGGACTTTAATACGCAGTAATTTTCCAATCTTTTATAACCAACGTCAAAGGATGAAGGATTACCGATTTCGCTCGTTCCTTTTATAACACCGTTGGAGAAGGTGAAGAAGCTTATATATGAATCGAACAGCGCTTATTGATATAAGAGAAGTTTGCCTCTGTTCCCTAATGGAATGTATTTGGGATAAAATGCAATTGCAACGCCAAATTGGAGTCTTTGGTCTTTATCCTGTTGAACTTGTTTGGTATGGTAGTAGAGGAATGTCGTATACTACGACTTTCAGCTCAGCCAGTTCCGTCTAGAAAGAAAGAGTGAAAGTCTCAGCATATACATATGAGCTTTATACCATGATGGCTAGGCGTTTTCTCTCTAACATCACGGACCACGTCCTATCCATTACGAAGGGAAATGGGTTGGCATAAATCTCAGAATGGCTGAGCGTTTTCTCTCTAAAATCACGGGCCACCTCCAATCCATTACGTAGGCCAATGGGCTTGGCATAAAGCTCTTTCTCGACGAAACTGGGTGAGCTGAAAGTCGTGGTATACGAGGAGTTTATCTCTAAATCTTGTATATAAAAATTTATTTGTGTTTATTTGTAGGTCTGTTTGTTTGTTTGGTTGTTTGTATATGTGTGTGTGTGCCTTATAGACTCAGAAACGGCTGAATCGATTTTCTTGAAATTTTCACAGATGGTACATATTGACCCCGTGGTGAAGATAAGGTACTACATTTTTTGATATCTGAAGGGAGGCGGACCCTCCCCCTTAGCCTAATTTTCAGAAACGCCAGATCTCGGAGATGAGTGGTGCGATTTAAGCGAAATTTTGTGTGCTCTCATATAGTATCCTTAAATAAAAATTTGGTATCCAAATTTCGGATGGGGTACCCAGGGGGGCTGCCCCAACTTTAAACCTACCAAACATATATTTACACCAATCACGACAATATGGGACTCAAATGAAAGGTATTAAGGATAAGAAAACGTATCTGATATCCAATTGTCAGATCACGTGTTTGGGGAACCACCCATAGCAATGTGGGGCTCAAATGAAAGGTCTTTGGGAGTAAAGCACGAATTTGATAACAATATTCAAGAAAAGTGTCTATGGGGCCACCCCACCACCACAACACCACCCAAACAGTAAGTATTTGCTGACTATTGCAATATGAGGCTCAAATAAGAGGGTTTTAGAGTAGAACACGAATCCGATATATATTTTCAAGGTCAACTCACTGAGTGGCCGCCCATCCCCCAAAACAACCCCCAAGCCGGTCATGTTTGCCGACTATGGAAATATGGGGCTCAAATTAAAGGTATGTGGGAGTAGACCACGTATCTGATATCAACATTAGGAGCCAGCTGTCTAGCGGATGTCCCACCACCATAACAACCCCTGAATAGGACGTATTTGCTCATCAAGACAATTTGGGTCTTAAAGGGAGTGGAACTAAATATTCATAGTTTTTAGGGCCAATACCCCAAACCGGAAATATTTGCTGACTTTTGCAATAAGGAGTTTAAATGAGATTATAAAACGAATTTGATATATGGGGTTCAAATAAATGGTATGTAGATATATGAGAATAGAGCACGTTGCTGATATATTTTCAGGGCTTAGAATTTAGGGGACCACCCCAGTCCCATAAAAACCCCTAAATCGAGCATATTTACCGACCATGACAATGTGGGGCTTAAATGAAAGGTATTGGGGGGTAGGGCAAGAATTGATACCCATTTTCGGGACCAATTTTCTGGGGGTCTACCCCTTTCCCAAAATACCCCACAAACAGCAATTTTTTAGCGACCATCGCAATATGGGGTATTTGGGTATTTGGGAGTGGAATTCGAATTTGATATCCGAATGTAGGACCATGTATTTGGGGCATCACCCCTTTCACAAAACACTCACAAAGGGATACATTTTTCTACTATGCCAATATGTGGCTCAAATGAAAGGTATTTGAGATTAGAAAAGGAATTTGATAACCTATTGTGGGACCATGTGTTTGGGGGACGCCCCATTCTGTAAGCTTCTTTTCAGCCAATGGCAATATGGGGTTTAAATAAATGGTATTGGAGACGAGAGTGCGATGCTGATATTTTTCAGGGCCAAGTATCTGGGGGACCACCTCTCCTCCAAAAACACAACTAAATCAGACATCGCGAGAATATCGGGCTGAAATGAAGTATTTTAAGAATGGAGTACACCTTACATCCAAACTTAAATTCGTAGACCAATAAAGATCATATAGGATTCAGATAAAGGCACTTATGTTGTTAAAATCTTAGTCAAGTTAGCATGGTATTTCACTAAAAGATCTTCGTAAAATAAATATTCCAAGGAAACTTTTTTTCCATATAAAGTAAAACAAGGCGCAGCGGAGCGGACATGGGTCAGCTAGTAGGGTATAAAGTTTAAGTTCAGGGTTGGTATTTTTGCCGGAATACGTAACCTGAGCGTTTTCAGGGGATCTGTACTGAATGGGTTAGAGTTGGGTTGGCCAGAAACTGAAATAGAGAAGGAGAATAAAGAAAGGGTCACGAATGGACTGAATACGCATTACTCCTGTCAAAACTTAATAGGATGGAGTTGGGGACTTAAGCCGGGGATGGTTCATGTTTACGGCGGTTGTTTGAACGATCCTAATCTATGGGTGTTTAGTATGGCATATGGCTCTGAATAGCTGTGCCCGCCTCTAGAGGGCATATCTATTCATAAGCGAGAAGGAATTCCCTGAGAGGAGCTTTGAATGCAATGTCTTTGTTTCGCTTTTAGTCTAAGGCATCTGGCTTTTATCATACCGCGGTCATTCTTCGTATCTTCTGGGTGATGACAATGTGGACTGGCAATGAGGACTCCTTTCCTGTTGGTGTTCTAAATGTTGTCTTCCGGAAGGAATCTCTGCGCTGGAGTACCCTGCTTTCCCCATGATGCTCTATGTAGTACACGATTGAGTCTAAGTTGGATAGGCTCATCAGGGCGGGAGTTTCTTGGTATGAGGGAATTAAATAGGCTTTTGGACGGATGTAGCGTCTATCAGGTTACGGTCTTCATAGACTCTGGAGACGGGAGCGGATGTCCGATTGGATTACCACCAAATAAGTAGACGGGTAAAGAGAGTGCAAATGAATGGTTTTTCGCTCACGCTCGCGAACAAAAAAAACAAGTAAAAAGGCGTTAAGTTCGGCCGGGCCGAACTTTGGATACCCACCACTTCAGGTATATATGTAAACCACCTTTCATCAAAATTCGGTGAAAATTTCATACCTTATACTCATATACCTCATACCGATCTGAACTATATACGACACGGATGTCGAAAAGCCGAACATAAGTCACTGTGTCAAATTTCAGTGAAATCGGATTATAAATGCGCCTTTTATGGGGCCAAGACTTTAAACTGAGATATCGGTCTACATGGCAGCTATATCCAAATCTGGACCGATTTGGGCCAAGTTGCATAAACATGTCGAAGAGCCTAACACTAAGCACTGTCCCAAATTTCGGCGAAATCGGACAATATATGCCTCTTTTATGGGCCCTAAACCTTAAATCAAGAGATCGGTTTATATGGCAGCTATATTCAAATCTGGACCGATCTGGGCAAAATTGAAGAAGGACGTCGAAGAGCCTAACCAAACTCACTGTCTCAAATTTCAGCGAGATCGGACAATAAATGCGTCTTTTATGGCCCCAAAACCTAAAACCAAGATATCGGTCTATATGGCAGCTATATCCAAACCTGGACCGATCTGCGCGATATTGCAGAAGTATGTCAAGGGGCTTAACTAAACTCACTGTTCCAAATTTTGGCGACATCGGGCAATAAATGAGCATTTTATGGGGCCAAAACCATAAATCAAGAAATCGGTCTATATGGCAGCTATATCCAAATTTTAACCGATCTGGACCAAATTGAAGAAATATATCAAAGGGCCTAACACAACTCACTGTCCCAAATTTCAGTAAAATCGGATAATGAATGTGGCTATTATGGGCCTTACACCATAAATCGGAGGATCGGTCTATATGGCAGCTATATCCAATTCTGAACCGATCTGGACCAAATTAAAGAAACATGTCAAAGGGACTAAGACAACTCACTGTCCCAAATTACAGCAAAATCGGACCATAAATGTGGCTTTAATGGGCCTTAGACCCTAAATCGGATGATCGGTCTATATGGCAGCTATATCCAAATCTGAACCGATCGGAGCCAAATTGACAAAGGATGTCGAAGGGCCTAACACAACTCACTGTCCCAAATTTCAACAAAATTGGATAATAAATGTGGCTTTTATAGGCCTAAGACCCTAAATCGGCGGATCGGTCTATATGGGGGCTATATCAAGATATAGTCCGATATAGCCCATCTTCGAACTTAACCTGCTTATGGACAAAAAAAGAATCTGTGCAAAATTTCAGCTCAATATCTCTATTTTTAAAGACTGTAGCGTGATTTCAACAGACAGACGGACAGACGGACGGACATGGCTAGATCGTCTTAGATTTTTACGCTGATCAAGAATATATATACTTTATAGGGTCGGAAATGGATATTTCGATGTGTTGCAAACGGAATGACAAAATGAATATACCCCCATCCTTCGGTGGTGGGTATAACAAGTAAGATCGTGCTAAGTTCGGCCGCGCCGAATCTTGGGAACCCACCACCAGTGCATAACTTTACTCTACAGAACAAACTTCTGTTAAACCAGCAAAAATTACAACTCTAGGAATCGAACAAGGAAAATCGAGAGACCGGTTTTTCATGGGAGCTATATAAGGTTATATACCGATTTGGACCGTACTAGGCACAATTGATGGAAGCCATAACAGAACACTATACACAAAATTTCAGCCAAATCTGACAAAAATTGCGGCTTCCATGGGCTCAAGAAGTCAAATCGCGAGATCGGTTGATATGGTTGCTATGTCAGGTTACCGACTGATTCAAAGTTGTTGTAATTCATAAAAGAACACTACATACAAAATTTCAGCCAAATTGGATGAAAACTAAGACTTCCAGGAGCTCAAGAATTCAAATCAAGAGATTGGTTTATATGGGATCTATATCAGGTTCTAGACCGATTCGGACCGTACTTGATACAGTTCTTGAAAGTCAGAACAGAACACTATGTGCAAAATGTCAGGGCTCAAGAAGTCAAATCGGGAGATCGGTTTATATGATTACCGATTATTAGCACAAATGTTGGAAGTCATAACAGAACACTATGTGCGAAATTCAGCCAAATCCGACAAAAATTGCGGCTTGTAAGGGCTCAAGAAGTCAAATCGGGAGATCGGTTTTTATGAGAGCTATATCCAAATCTGAATCGATATGGCATTTGCAGTCCCCAACGACCTACATCAATATTAAGTATCTGTGCAAAATTTCAAGTGGCTAGCTTTACGTGTTCGACCCCTATCGTGATTTCGACAGACGGACGGACGGACATGGCTAAATCGACTCAGAATGTCGAGACAATCAAGAATTTATATACTTTATGGGATCCTATATCAATATTTCGAAGTGTTACAAACGGCACGACAAGGTTATTATACCACCATCCTAAGGTGGTGGGTATAAAAATGTGCTATTTGAGATCGGATAGAGATAACTCTTTGAAATTTGCAATGGTTAAAGATAAGGTATTATCGAGATCATGTGAAAAATCATCATGTGTGTAGGCAGGCCCCAAAAGTTGGTCACCTTGGCACTTCAAAAAATTGTTCGGGCTGCTAAATTTTCATTTGTGGCCCTATTTTTCAAATATAGTTCTCAAAAGTCCCTACAAGAAAGTCTCAATTGCTTTCGGGAACATTCGGTTCTCAATTTTAATTTTTTGAAATTTTGGCCGAGTTGGGCTTCGTATTTTGAGATTTACGAAGGCATTTGTGGTTTGTTTTTCATTTTGATGCATGATTTGATGACAAAATTTACAATGACTTTGAAGCAGGATGCTTTAGCGAACGATAATTCAGTTAAAAGTTATAAAATTTATATATAAAAATGTATGAAATAAGTGGATTTTTGGAATTTTTCCAACCTACATCAAGGTCGTTGGCGATTGCAAGTGGGCCATATCGGTTCAGAGCAATTTTTCGATTTGAGTGAAATTTTGAACTCAGTGTTCTGTTATGACTTCCAACATCTATACCAAGTAAGGTCCAAATCGGTTTGTAACCTGCTGTAGCTGCCATACAAACTGATCTACCTTTTGATTTCTTGAGCTTTTACAAGCCACAATTTGTGTTCGATTTGACGGAAATTTTGCATGGGGTTTTCCATTATGATTTTCAATAACTATGCCAAATACGGTTCTAACCGGTCTATAAACTGATGTATTGTAGATCCCATATAAACCGATCTCCCGATTTGACTTCTTGGCCCCTTACAAGCCGCAATTTTTGTCCGATTTGACTGAAATTTTGCATGCGGTGTTCTGTTATGACTTCCAACAACTGTGCAATGTAAACCGGGCACTCGATCATCCTTTTTTGGTTCCTATAAACTTTAATTTTTGCTGGTTTGACATTTATTTTGTACAAATTTTATTTTGTATACATTTTATGCAGAATCCATGGTGGTGGGTTCCCAAGTTTCGGTACAGTCATGTTTTCCGGCCTGGAGATGACGCCTATTGAAATTGGAAAAAATAGGTTCAGATTTGGATATAGCTCCCATATATATGTTCGTCCGATTTGCAGTAATAATGCAATAAAATGGTCATTTGTTAACCGATTCTCTCGAAATTTGACATGAAGAATTCTTCAGTGATTCTCTTTCGTGGTTTCATGAAAATCGGTTCGATTTAGATATAGCTCTCATATATATATATATCGCCGGATTTTAACTTTTAGAGTCATAGCAAGCGCATTTATTGACCAACCTTGCCAACATTTTGTACAACGCTATCCACGACGGCTTCCACAATATCCATAAAGTTTGGTCAAAAATGGTCATTTACTAACCGATTCTCTCGAAATTTGGCGAGAGGTATTTTCTACTCTCGGCATTACTGGTGAATTGCATAGAAATCGACCCAGATTTAGATATAGCAGTCATATATGTAAATCGGCCGATTTGCCCTCCAAGAGCCACTGCAAGCGCATTTATTGGACAATATTGCCATAATTTTGTACAACACTTTCCTCGAAGACTACCACAATATCTGAGAGTTTGCTCGTAATCGGTTTAGATTTAGATATAGCTCCCATATATATGTTCGTCAGTATTCGGGTAATTTACTGTCTATAATGCTGTCATATGTCAACCGTAATTTTTACAATTTGAACATATTTGTTCGAAATTTGATTCGAAATGTTTAATAACCCATCTGAAAATATCCGCCGAGGTCCATCAAAATTGGTTCAGAATTGGATATAGCTCCCACATTGTACTTATAGGGTAGGTGTGGGGCATTATACAGTCGGCACCGCCCGACTTTTCCCTTCCTTACTGGTTTCAATTTTCTTTTTGTGTAGTATCTCTGATAGTTAAACATTATTTGCTGATCTTTACTCGATGTTTAGATGTAGCCCGCTTTTAACGCCAAATCAATGAAGCAAAACGGAAAAATCTTACATCTTTTAGAAACAAAACGAAAGGTAAAAAATAAAAAAGCAAACAGCAACAATGTATGAAAGTCTATGCTTTTTATGGCAAGTTAAATGCCAATGAAGTTGCCTGAAAACTGCCGCCAGATTTGTGTGAGAAAATAGCTCAGAAGAAGTGCAATTGTTTGTAGTGGCAATTGCCCTCATAGCAATGGCCTGGTCTACTTTCATTCAATGCGAAAATAGCGCTCCTCCGAGCAACTAAAGCATAGATATGTCGGGGTGTAAATGTTACATCGTGAAAACACGCAAACCATGTATTTGCTTTTCTTGCTGGAGATAGTCAGAGAAGGAAAATGTTGTTAACAATTTCATTTAGCGTCTGGGCTATTTATTTTTTTGTATTGTTGACGAAACTTAGTTGGGCTATTTGATGCATCCGTTGCAATGTTTAGGGATTTTTTAATTGATTGAAATTGTGGGAAAAAGGAAATCGAAATTGATTTGCTAGAAGATAGTTCAAGACTACAAAGAAAAAATGAAAATCTATGCTCAATTAAGACATTTGTACATTCAATTAAAACTTTCAACGAAATCGGGTCTTTAAACGAATTAAAAGCTAACAAGTAAAACAAGTAAAAGCGTGCTAAGTTCGGCCGGGCCGAATCTTATATACCCTCCACCATGGATCGCATTTGTCGAGTTCTTTTCCCGGCATCTCTTCTTAGGCAAAAAAGGATATAAGAAAAGAGTTGCTCTGCTATTAAAACGATATCAAGATATGGTCCGGTTCGGACCACAATTAAATTATATATTGGAGACCTGTGTAAAATTTCAGCCAATTCGTATGAGAATTGCGCCCATTGGGGCTCACGAAGTAAAATAGAGAGAACAATTTATATGGGATCTGTATCGGGCTATAGACCGATTCAGACCATAATAAACACGTTTGTTGATGGTCATGAGAGGATCCATCGTACAAAATTTCAGGCATATCGGATAATAATTGCGACTTCTAGGGGTCAAGAAGTCAAGATCCCAGATCGGTTAATATGGCAGCTATATCAGGTTATGAACCGATTTGAACCTTATTTGACACAGTTGTTGAAAGTAAAAATAAAATACGTCATGCAAAATTTCAGCCAAATCGGATAGGAATTGCGCCCTGTAGAAGCTCAAGAAGTCAAATCCCCAGATCTGTTTATATGACAGCTATATCAGGTTATGGACCGATTTCAACCATACTTGGCACAGTTGTTGGATATCATAACGAAATACTTGGTGCCAAAAATTCATTCCAATCGGATAAGAATTGCGCACTCTAGAGGCTCAAGAAATCAAGACCCAAGATCGGTTTATATGGCAGCTATATCAGGTTATGGACCGATTTAAACCATACTTGGCACAGTTGTTGGGTATTATAACAAAACACGTCGTGCGAAATTCCATTTCAATCGGATAAGAATTGCGCACTCTAGAGGCTCAAGAAGTCAAGACCCAAGATCGGTTTATATGGCAGCTATATCAGGTTATGAACCTATTTAAACCATACTTGGCACAGTTGTTGGATATAATAACAAAACACGTTGGATATAATAACAAAACACGTCGTGCAAAATTTCATTTCAATCGGATAAGAATTGCGCACTCTAGAGGCTCAAGAAGTCAAGACCCAAGATCGGTTTATATGGCAGCTATATCAGGTTATGGACCGATTTAAACCATACTTGGCACAGTTGTTGGATATCATAACAAAACACGTCGTGCAAAATTTCATTTCAATCGGATAAGAATTGCGCACTCTAGAGGCTCAAGAAATCAAGACCCAAGATCGGTTTATATGGCAGCTATATCAGGTTATAGACCGATTTAAACCATACTTGGCACAGTTGTTGGATATAATAACAAAACACGTTGGATATAATAACAAAACACGTCGTGCAAAATTTCATTTCAATCGGATAAGAATTGCGCACTCTAGAGGCTCAAGAAGTCAAGACCCAAGATCGGTTTATATGGCAGCTATATCAGGTTATGGACCGATTTAAACCATACTTGGCACAGTTGTTGGATATCATAACAAAACACGTCGTGCAAAATTTCATTTCAATCGGATAAGAATTGCGCACTCTAGAGGCTCAAGAAATCAAGACCCAAGATCGGTTTATATGGCAGCTATATCAGGTTATGGACCGATTTAAACCATACTTGGCACAGTTGTTGGATATCATAACGAAATACTTGGTGCCAAAAATTCATTCCAATCGGATAAGAATTGCGCACTCTAGAGGCTCAAGAAGTCAAGACCCAAGATCGGTTTACATGGCAGCTATATCAAAACATGGACCGATATGGCCCATTTACAATACCAACCGACCTACACTAATAAGAAGTATTTGTGCAAAATTTCAAGCGGCTAGCTTTACTCCTTCGGAAGTTAGAGTGCTTTCGATAGACAGACGGACGGACGGACGGACAGACGGACGGACATGGCTGGATCGACATAAAATGTCACGACGATCAAGAATATATATTCTTTATGGGGTCTCAGACGAATATTTCAAGTAGTTACAAACAGAATGACGAAATTAGTATACCCCCCATCTTATGGTGGAGGGTATAAAAAAGGCGGATACCCACCACCTCGGAAATATACGTAAACCACCTTTCATCAAAATCCGGTGAAAATTGTATACCTTTTGTCCCATAGCAGTTAATCAAAATGTGTGCCGATTTGGACAACAGAATTACCGATATCCGCCGATTTAGGGTCTTAGGCCCATAAAAGCCACATTTATTATCCGATTTTGCTGAAATTTGGGACAGTGAGTTGTATTAGGCCCTTCGACATCATTTGTCAATTTGGCCTAGATCGGTCCAGATTTGAACATAGCTGCCATATAGACCGATCCTCCGATTTAGTGTCTTAGGCCCATAAAAGCCACATTTATTATCCGATTTTGCTGAAATTTGGGAAAGTGAGTTGTGTTAGACCCTTCGACATCCTTCGTCAATTTGGCTCAGATCGGTTCAGATTTGGATATAGCTGCCATATAGACCGATACTTCGATTTAGTGTCTTAGTCCCGTAAAAGCCACATTATTTATCCGATTTTACTGAAATTTAAGACAGTGAGTTGTGTTAAGCCCTTCGACATCCTTCGTCAATTTGGTCCAGATCGGTCCAGATTTGGTTATAGCTGCCATATAGACCGATCCCTCGATTTATGGTCTTAGGCCCATTAAAGCCACATTTAATATCCGATTTTGCTGAAATTTGGGACAGTGAGTTGTCTTAGGCCCTTCGACAATTTTCTCCAATTTGACCCTGATCGGTTCAGATTTGGATATAGCTGCCATATAGACCGAACTCTCGATTTAAGGTTTTGGGCCCATGAAAAGCGCATTTATTGACCGATGTGGCCGAAATTTGGGACAGTGAGTCAAGTTATGCTTCTTGACATACTTCTGCAATATGGCACAGATCGGTCCAGATTTGGAAATAGCTGCCATATAGACCGATCCCTCGGTTTTAGGTTTTGGGGCCATAAAAGGCGCATTTATTGTCCGATTTCGTGTTAGACTCTTCGACATACTTCTGCAATTTGGCTCAAATCGGTGCAGATTTGGATATAGCTGCCATGTAGATTGATCTCTCGATTTAAAGTCTTGGCCCCATAAAAGGCGCATTTTTAATCCGATTTCACTGAAATTTGACACACTGACTTATGTTATGCTTTTCGATATCCGTGTCGTATATAGTTCAGATCGGTTTATTTTTAGATATAAATACTAAAAAGACCAATATTTTGTTATATACAATTGAACAATGACTTTTATTTATTAGTATTTGGTCCAAATCGGAGCATATATTGATATAGCTGCTATGGGACATAAGGTATGCAATTTTCACCGAATTTTGATGGAAGGTGGTTTACATATATACCCGAGGTGGTAGGTATCCAAAGTTCGGCCCGGCCGAACTTAACTCCTTTTTACTTGTTTTGCTCCATATGTTCCCTAAACCCATGCAAAAAGTGTTTTCCACCCTATAATATTTATAGCCTCCACAGAAAATTCACTCAAATTTTGGGGATTTTTGTAAAAAAAACAGACATAATTTATGTTTGGTTTTTTTAAGGACACTTTTGTCTGCAAAACTAAAAAAAAATTATTGAGATATCTCTATTCGGTTTTTTCTTAGAATTTCAAAGGGATATCTCTACCTGTTCTCACACGTCATATTCTTTACTTTTTTTTTTGCCGACAGAACACCTCTGGTTTGAAACCCATATTATCCTGATCGGCTTACACGTCCTATTGCGTGTGGGTTTTGACGGGGGGTGGCCCCTCTGGGACATAACCCTCTTTGGATTTAACAAAACGAGGTACCTTTTTTTCACCGGGGGCCAAACTCTACCACCGGTTCAGCCGTTTTAGAATCTATGTGGAACAAAGAAACGATCCAACAAACTGCAATACTTTAATTTTTATACCCTCCACCATATGATGGAGGTATATTCATTTCGTCATTCTGTTTGTAAAACCTCTAAATATGCGTCTAAGACCCCATTTTGATTGTCATGACATTTAAAATTGATCAAGCCATGTCAGTCCGTCTGTGTGTCGAAAGCAGGGTAACTTTTGAAGTTGTAAGGCTAGGTGCTTGTCATTGTGCACAAGTACTTCCTATTAGTGTAGGTCGGTTGCGATTGTAAATGGGCCAAATCGGTCCATGTTTTGATATAGCTGCCATATAAACCGATCTTGGGTCTTGACTTCTTGAGCCTCTAAAGAGCGCAATTCTCATCCGATTTGACTGAAATTTTGCACGTGGTGTTTTGATATCACTTCCAACAACTATGTGCTATGTATGGTTGCAATTGGTTCATAACCTGATATAGCTGCCATATAAACAAATCTTGGGTCTTAACTTCTTGAGATTCTAGAGGGCGCAATTCTTATCCGATTTAGCTGTTATTTGGCATAAGGTGTTTTGGTTTCACTTTCAATGACTGTGTCAAGTATGGTTCAAATCGGTTCATTACCTGATAAAGCTGCCATATAAACCTATCTGGGATCTTGCGCAAGATTCTTATCCTACTAGGCTGAAATTTGGAATAAAGTATTTTGTTATGACTTCCAATAACTGTGCGAAGCATGATCCAAATCGGTTCATAACCTGGTTTAGCTGCCATATAAACCGATCTTGGATCTTGATTTCTTGAACCGCTAGAGGGCGCAATTCTCATCCGATTTGACTGAAATTTTGCATTAGGAGTTTTGTTATGACTTCCAATAGCTGTGTAAAGTATGGTTTAAATCTGTCCATAACCTAGTATAGCTGCCATATAAACCGATCTTGGATCTTGACTTCATGAGCCTCTAGAGGGCGCACTTCTCATCCGATTTGGCAAAAGTTTTGTACAACAGCTTCTCCCATGACTTTCAACATACGTGTGCAATATGGTCTGAATCGATCTCTAGCTTAATAGACCTCCCATATAAACCGATCTGCCGATTTTGGTTCTTGAGCCCCTACAAGGCGCAATTCTTATCCGAATGGACTGAAATATTACACAATGATATAGCTCCAATAGCATGACAGTCCTTGTTCATTATTCTTTGTTTGCCAAAAAAGAGATACCGCGTAAGGAACTCAACAAGTGCGATCCATGAAGGAGGGTATATAAGATTCGGCCCGACCAAACTTAGCATGTTCTTACTTGTTTATATAGATCTTTTCAGTACTACCTTGAGTTTATGGAAAAGGAAGTTTATGTCTTAAGCCATTAAATTTCCATTGACATATTTCATAATTTTGTTTTCGGTATGATTTCCATGCAAATCGCTTACAATAAACCTTTATAAGCGAGCCTGACAAAATGGGATAGAATTTGTCGAAGGCATAATTCAATGGGTGGGTGCTTGGGCGTTTGTGTCCTAAGTCTTTTGATTTGTAGGCAAAGATTTGCGAATAACAAAGAAACCAAAAAAAAAATTTTGACCTAAATTTTCGCATTGGTCACTGGGTGTTGTGAGCTGATATATTTTCTAAGCCATTGCATATGTGTGAGTCACCCTTTTTTTCAAAAGGTGACGAGTATAAAGAAAATGAAAAAAGAAATATATTCTTTTTGTAGCTTATAATATACAGAAACTTAGTTTTTTTTTCAATTTTTTTTGCAAAAGTTGCAATAGGTATGAAAAATCAAGAAACTATTGCATGCCATGTAAACTTTGACCACAAAATCAAACAAAACCAAAGCAACAACCTTATGGAACTGAAATCAGTTAACTGTAAATATTATTAGGAAGGCTGGAAACACAAAGCCCAGTATGCCAATTGATAGAGGACAAAGACAAAGACAAAGACCGTATTGAGTGCGAAATTGAAATCACAAAACTGAAATAATTTGAAATTCATGTGGTTTATAGATCTGAGGTGGCCCCTTTTGGCTAATAAATCTTAAATTGACCAATCAGTTTGTTATAGATTTCTTTTTTGTAACGTAAAGGTGCTGGTGATGGTGTTGCCTATTTGACTGGCTTACTCACAATCGGTTTGTTGGTGGTGACTGACTGCTTTCGTTAGCTGTGTGTTGTATTTTTTTTTTTTACTGTGCCAATTTCGGGCGCTTTTGCATTGTTTTGGTGTCAAGTTGTTAAAATCGATTTATTACTTTGGCAAATTTTCATTTACAGTTTATTAAAAATCAAACACCAAACAACAAGACAACAATAAGGGACTCCAAATAAGCCACCATTGTTTTAAAGTCCAAAATTATTGAGGTCTGAGGTACATTTGGCCATTTTTTACATGGCAAAAAAAGTTGGTAGATGTTTTCAGCTGGCCATAATATGATAACAATTAATATTGATATTGATTTCTGGATGTCCAGCGGTTGTTGGTTTACTTCGGTTGTTCGCTTGTGTTTATCTTAAACGAAGGGTGGGTGGCGTTTAAGATCATTTATTATCTATAGCAAAGATTAGTGTCTGTTGATAGTCCATTAAAGACATTGAAACAAATCCTAAATCATTCATAAAATGATTTATTTGCTAACCTTGAATTATAAACTTTAGCTGATATCACATATTCGTATAAAAATACAAAGGAACGGTGGCAAGATTTGTATTTAAGAAATTTTCATAGATCTTTCAAGTTTTTTCTGACTTTATTCCTCGTAAATCTTTTGGTAGTATTTTGTTTTTGTTTTGCTAAGCTTTTCTGCCATTAATAGAGTTTTTGTTTGTTCATAAATTTGGTTTGGCGACACATTTGCACACCTCTTTTTTTCTGTGAAATTAAATTTTGTATTCATGTCAAAGCATACCCCCACTCCTGTATCACAATAAGTGTTAGTTGAAGGCACACCCGCTAGTAAATCATCCTCAAGTAGTGGCTTGCCTTTTCTGACATAATAATTTTGTATTTCAATGTATTCGCAAAAAACAAAAAAGTACAACTTGGTCGACAACTTGATTTAACCCTTCTCCTCCTCCCAAAAAAGTCTGCTGGTTCTTGTAAAAAAAAACACATGGAGTTTTGTTTACAGCCCATTACATTTTATGCCATCTTATGATTGTCGATATGCTTAAAATAACCTGTTTGGCTGGTGCGTTCATTCTGCTTGGCATATTACGATGCAGGTTTAGGTTTTTGTTTGAATTTGTTTGGCGAAAAAAAAGGTAAATAAAACCTTCAACTTGACACTTTAAAGTGTCAAGTCACGTTTTTTACATCGTTCATTAACGCCGCAAGGTAAGAAGTTGCCATGGATTTACCCATTGCCACAAGTGGAAGACTTTACATCCATAGTTTTCTTGTTTATACTACAATCGATGATAAGAGGGAGCATCATTCAAACTGTAAACTATGGTCTGATAAGCAAATTGTAATTGGAAAAAAATTAGATTTATTTTCAATGAGGCATAGTTGTTTATTTAAGGAACAGTGGTTTCGAAAATTTTAATTGACCACATGGGACCAATGGTAAAAGTTTGTTTTGGTGGCCCTATGCAGAGGTTTATTTAACAGTTCTATAAAGGAAATCTGTCAAATCATGTGTAAAATGTTGACATTAAACTATTGAATCTATAATCGCACTTATAACACACTAGCTGGAAAGGGGGCCCGCTCCGCTGCGCCTTCACTCACTCCCCTATTATATCTGAGCCCTATACAGACACGGTCCTGTTTAAAGGGTATTGGTACGGCCTTTCAGCCCTAACTGCCGTTTCTGATATTTCGCCCCAATGTGGATATCATATTGGTGCTCTACTCTTAAATACCTTTGATTTGAGCATTATATTACTATGGTCGGTAAATAAGTCCGCTATGGGGTATATTTGGGGGTGACGTGGACCATCATACATCAAATTCCATCTCTAGTCTTAAATATCTTTTATTTGAGACCCATATTGCCATTATTAGTTCGTATTTCTATTTAGAAAACAAGTAAAAAGGTGTTAAGTTCGGCCGGGCCGAACTTTGGATACCCACCACCTCGGGTAAATATTGGGTTGCCCAAAAAGTTATTGCGGATTTTTCATATAGTCGGCGTTGACAAATTTTTTCACAGTATGTGACTCTGTAATTGCATTCTTTCTTCTGTCAGTTATCAGCTGTTACTTTTAGCTTGCTTTAGAAAAAAAGTGTAAAAAAAGTATATTTGATTAAAGTTCATTCTAAGTTTTATTAAAAATGCATTTACTTTCTTTTAAAAAATCAGCAATTACTTTTTGGGCAACCCAATATGTTAACCACCTTTCATCAAAATTCGGTGAAAATTGCATACCTTACATCCCATAGCAGTTATATCGAAATATGTTCCGATTTGGACCAAATACTAATAAGTACAAGTACTTATTCAATTGTGTATAACAAAATATTGGTCTTTTTAGTAGCATTGTCTAAAAATAAACCGATGTGAGCTACATACGACACGGATGTCGAAAAGCATAAAAAATTTCAGTGAAATCCGATTATAAATGAGCCTTTTATGGGGCCAAGAATTTAAATCGAGAGATCGTCTATATGGCAGCTATATCCAAATCTGAACCGTTCAGGGCCAAATTGAAGAAGGGTATTGAGGGGCCTAAGACAACTCACTGTTCCAAATTTCAGCAAAATCGGATAATAAATGCGGCCTTGATGGGCCTAAGACCCTAAATCGGAGGATCGGTCTATATGGCAGCTATATCCAAATCTGCACCGATCTGGGCCAATTTGACGAAGGATGTCGAAAGGTCTAACACAACTCATTGTCCCAAATTTCAGCAAAATCGGATAACAAATCTGCCTTTAATGGGCCTAAGACCCTAAATCGGAGGATCGGTTTATATGGCAGCTATATCCAAATCTGGACCGATCTGGGCAAAATTGACCAAGGATGTCGAAGTGCTTAACACAATTCACTGTCCCAAATTTCAGCAAAATCGGATAATAAATGTGGCTTTTATGGGCCTAAGACCCTAAATCGGCGGATCGGTCTACATGGCAGCTATATTCCAATCTGGACCGATCTGGGCCAAATTGACAAATGATGTCGAAGGGCCTAAGACAACTCACTGTTCCAAATTTCAGCAAAATCTGATAATAAATGCGGCTTTTATGGGCCCAGAACCCTAAATCGGCTTATATGGCAGCTATAATCAAATCTGCACCGATCTGGGCCAATTTGACGAAGGATGTCGAAAGGTCTAACACAACTCATTGTCCCAAATTTTAGCAAAATCGGATAATAAATATGGCTTTTATCGGCCTAAGACCCTAAATCGGCGGATCGGTCTATATGGGGGTTATATCAATATATAGTCCGATATAGCCCATCTTCGAACTTAACCTGCTTATGGACAAAAAAAAAATCTGTGCAAAGTTTCTGCTCAATATCTCCATTTTTGAAGACTGAAGCGTGATTTAAACAGACAGACGGACGGACATGTCTAGATGGTCAAAGATTTTTACGCTGATTAAGAATATATTGGGTTGCCCAAAAAGTAATTGCGGATTTTTTAAAAGAAAGTAAATGCATTTTTAATAAAACTTGGAATAAACTTTAATCAAATATACTTTTTTTACACTTTTTTTCTAAAGCAAGCTAAAAGTAACAGCTGATAACTGACAGAAGAAAGAATGCAGTTAGAGAGTCACAAGCTGTAAAAAAATTTGTCAACGCCGACTGTATGAAAAATCCGCAATTACTTTTTGGGCAACCCAATATATACTTTAAAGGGTCGGAAATGTATATTTCGATGTGTTGCAAACGGAATGACAAAATGAATATACCCCCATCCTTCGGTAGTGCGTATAATAAGGTAAGGGAGGGGTCCGCCCACTATAGTTTGGATGTTAGATCTACTCCATTCTCTTGGTTTAGGTGGTGGATTGGAATAGTCAAACTCTTTGCCCCAAAAGTTGATATTCATACCCTTCTCCCAAAAATCACATTAGACTACATATTGCTATAGTCGGTGTATATGTGTGGTTTAGGGGGAGTTTAGATGAGGCGTCCCTGAAACACTGGGCCATAAAACAGATATCAGATTTGAGTCCCTTAATGTCATAATCCAAAAATATCAGCCTCGTGGTCTGCTTTCAAATATCTTTTATTTGAGCCTTATAGCCATGGCCGGTTTGAAGGAAGTTTAGGGGGCGGGCCCTGAAATAATATCAGCATTGTGCTAGAGCACGATTTTGTTTGGTCCTGTAATGTCAAGCATTTGAAAGGTGACTATCAAGACATTCATAGCAACGGGTCTCGTTAAGATCCACACTAATAATTTTTTATACCCACCACCGAAGGATGGGGGTATATTCATTTTTATACCCACCACCGAAGGATGGGGGTATATTCATTTTTATACCCACCACCGAAGGATGGGGTATATTCATTTTGTCATTCCGTTTGCAACACATCGAAATATCCATTTCCGACACTATAAAGTATATATATTCTTGATCAGCGTAAAAATCTAAGACGATCTAGACATGTCCGTCCGTCTGTCCGTCTGTCTGTTGAAATCACGCTACAGTCTTTAAAAATAGAGATATTGAGCTGAAATTTTGCACAGATTCTTGTTTTGTCCATAAGCAGGTTAAGTTCGAAGATGGGCTATATCGGACTATATCTTGATATAGCCCCCATATAGACCGATCCGCCGATTAAGGGTCTTAGGCCCATAAAAGCCACATTTATTATGCGATTTTGTTTAAATTTTGGGTAGTGAGTTGTGTTAGGCCCTTCGACTTCCTTCGTCAATTTGGTTCAGATCGGTTCAGATTTGGATATAGCTGCCATATAGACCGATCCTCCTATTTAGAGTCTTAGGCCCATAAAAGCCACATTTATTATCCGATTTCGCTGAAATTTGGGACAGTGAGTTGTCTTAGGCCCTTCGATAAATTGGCTCAGATCGGTTCAGATTTGGATATAGCTGCCATATAGACCGATCCTCCGGTTTAGGGTCTTAGGCCCACAAAAGCCAAATTTATTATCCGATTTTGATGAAATTAGGGACAGTGAATTGTGTAAGGCCCATTGACATCCTTCGTTAATTTGGCTCAGATCGGTCCAGATTTGGATATAGCTGCCATATAGATCGATCCTCCGATTTATGGTGTAAGGCCCATAAAAGCCACATTCATTATCCGATTTTGCTGAAATTTGGGACAGTGAGTTGTGTTAGGCCCTTCGACGTCCTTCTTAAATTTTGCCCAGATCGGTCCAGATTTGAATATAGCTGCCATATAGACCGATCTCTGGATTTAAGGTTTAGGGCCCATAAAAGAGGCATTTATTGTCCGATTTCGCCGAAATTTGTGACAGTTCTTTGTTTTAGGCTCTTCAACATGTTTATGCAACTTGGCCTAAATCGGTCCAGATTTGGATATAGCTGCCATGTAGACCGATATTTCGATTTAAAGTCTTGGCCCCATAAAAGGCGCATTTATAATCCGATTTCACTGAAATTTGACACAGTGACTTATGTTCGGGTTTTCGACATCCGTGTCGTATATAGTTCAGATCGGTATGAGGTATATGAATATAAGTTATGAAATTTTCACCGAATTTTGATGAAAGGTGGTTTACATATATACCCGAGGTGGTGGGTATCCAAAGTTCGGCCCGGCCGAACTTAACGCCTTTTTACTTGTTTTTGTTATGGTTATCTACATTCAAAATCATATTCAAAGACCTTTTATTGCTGTCCTTTTCTACCCTGATCGGCCTACATATATTATTTTTAATTCCTTTTTGGGTAGGATAGGGGGAGGGGGACTTCATTCTGACACATCCTTTCATTTGAGTACAATATATTCTCGGTCGTGCTACATGCCAGTACGGTGTTGTTTTTTTATTGGGAGGAGAGGGCCGCTCCCACCGACGCTAAGACCCAAGCGAAAATTTATTTCAGTCCTTCATTGTCGCGATATACATCTCCTGCTGAATGGCAGGACGACTGGACGACTAAGCCCCTCAGATACCAATGAATACATTTGTATTTCAGATTTATACTCTAGTTTTAAATACCTTTCATTTGATACCCATATTGCCGAAAGCGGGGAAAGAATGCTGTTGGGGGTGGGGGACCCCCGAACACTGGGCGAAATTTGTATGGTAAGTTCGTATTCTACTCTTAAATACCTTTCTTTTGATATCCATATTGTCCCAATTGGAAAATGTACCCTGAAGGGTGGTTTTGGGGGTGGGGAGGCCCCTCAGACACTAAGGAATTAATTATTATGGCAGATTTGTTCTCTACTTTTAAATACCTATCATTTGATACCCATAATGCTCAAAGCGGTGAAAGTGTCCTATTGGGGTTTTTTTTGGGGGGGACCCCCTGGAAACCTTAGGGTGAAATTTGTATACTAAGTTCGTTATTTACTCTGAAATACCTCAAACCAGTAAGGAAAGGCAAAAGTCGAGTGGAACCGAATATATATTATCCTACACCACCTAGTGTATGTAGTACTTTTAATATATAGAACTTATTTCGAAATCGAGTCAGACTTTAATTTGAATACCGATTGAAACATCAATAAGAACCTTGTAAGAGTTTCTTACGATAGGACAAACAAATTTAGATTTCAACATCTTTTAATGGGCATATCTAAACCTGTGCCAATTTTAATGAAATTTTGAACACATACTGGGACGTCAGACAGAATATCTCACGCCCTATATTGTAGAGATTTGGCCAAAATTGTGGCTTTTACTGCCTTAAAAGTCCATATCGGATGAAATATATACATGGGAGCTATATCTAAATCAGGACCGATTTAAATGCAATTTCGCGCACGTATTGGAAGTCAAAAGTCTAGGAAGTTTCATGCAAAATTGGACTAAAATTGTGCCTTCTACATGCTAAAGTCCTTTTCGGATGAAAATTTTTGTAAAGATCGGACAAAAATTTTGGCTGCTACAGCTATAAAATTCCATATCGGATGAAAGTTGTATAAGGGGGCTATATCTTGATCTGAACCGATTTTGACGAAATTTTGCACACATATGAGGACTTTATGTCAAATTTTGTAAATATCAGACCGAAATTTTAGCTTCTATAGCATTAAAAGTCCATATCGGAAGACATCGGACAATAAATGCGACCTGTAACTTGATCACAAGAATACATGGACAGACAGACGGACATAGCTTAATCAAACCAGGTAGTGATTCTCAGCCGATTGGTAACTTATCAATGGGTCTAGCTCTTCTGCTTTTAAGCGTTGCAAACAAATGCACAAAGCTATAAAACCCTGTACCATAGTGGTGGTGTTGGGTATAACAATTTTCACAGATTGCAGAATTTGAGCTCTCGCTGAAAATAGGGTACTTTCAGCGAGGGCTCAAATTCTACAATCTGTGAAAATTTCATGAAAATAAGTTCAGCCGTTTTTGAGTCTTTAGGGAACAGACAAACAAACAAACAAGTAAAAGCGTGCTAAGTTCGTTCGGGCCGAATCGAATTATATAAAATAAACTAGCTAAACCGGGCCCGCTCCGCTTTTCTTGGACCACGAATTCGCTCGGAGGGTTTAATATCATTCTAAAAAGACTTTATTTCCGCACGATATTCTGATGATGTCCGATTGAGGAAAGATTACGGGGGTTAGGTGGTCCCTTAGACACTTGGCCCTGAAATATCAGCATCGTGCTCTTGTCTCAAATACCATTTATTTAAACCCCATATTGTCATTGGTTTAAGTAGAGCATATAGAATGAGGCGTCCCCCAAACACTTGGACCAAAAATTGGTTATCAAATTAGTTTTCCAATCTCAAATACCTTTCATTTGAGCCACATAATGGCATGACCGTAAAATATTTCCCCTTTATACATGGTCCCACATTTCGATTTTCGTATTCAACTCCCAAATACCTTTATTTGAGCCCCATTTTGCGATGGTGAGTAAATATAATAACCCAATAATTGCTGTTTGTGGTCTATTTTGGGAAAGGGGTAGGTAGACCCCCAGAAAATTGGTCCCAAGAGTGGTTATCAATTTTAATATCAGCTACGTGCTCTATTCTGAAAAGATATCAGCTACGTGCTCTGTTCTCATGTATCTATATATCATTTATTTGCATCCCATATTGGTATTGGCCACAAAATTAGATATCAAATTCGTTTTCTAATCTCAAATACCTTTTATTTAAGCTCCTTATTGCAAAAGTCAACAAATATGTCCGGTTTGGGGTATGGACCCCAAAAAACTATCAATGTCGAGCTCAACTGTCTTGAATACCCAAATTGTCTTGGTGAGGACGTCCCCTTGACAGTTGGTCCCGAATGTTGATATCTAATTCGTGGTCTACTCCCAAATATCTTTCATTTGAGCCCCATATTTCCGTAGTCGGCAAACATGACCGGTTTGGGGGATGGGGTGGCCACTCAGTGACTCGGCCTTGAAAATATATATCAGATTCGTGCCCTACTCTAAAATACCTCTTATTTGAGCGCCATATTGCAATGGTCAGCTAATACTTCCTATTTGTGTGGTGTTATGGGGGTGGGGTGGCCCCATAGAAACTTTTTCCTGAATATTGATATCAGATTCGTGCCTAACTCCCAAAGACCTTTCATTTGAGCCCCACATTGATATGGTCGTAAATTTGTCCTCTTTGGGGCATTTTTTGAGGAGGAGCGGCCCCCCAAACACTTGGTCCCATATTTGGATATCAGATTCGTATTTTACACTCAAATAACTTTTATTTAAGTCCCATATTGCCATGGTCAGTAAATAAGTCCTGTTTTTTGGGTGTTTTGGGATGGGGTGGACCCCAAAAATGTGGTCCCAAATTTGGATATTAGATTCGTATTCTACTCGTAAATACTTTTCATTTGAGTCCCATATTGCCATGGTTGGTAAAAATGTCGGATTTAGGGGTGTTTTGGGGGTTGGGGATGTCCCCCAAAAACTTGGTCCGACAATTGGATATGAGATACGTTTATAAAAATGTTTCATTTGAGTCCCATATTGTCGTGATTGGTGTATATATATATATTTGGTAGGTTTTAGGGATGGGTGCCCCCTAGGTACCCCATCGGAAATTTGAATACCAAATTTTTGCTTGCAGGTTACTTTAAGAGAGCACAAAAATTTCGCTTAAATCGTACCACCCATCTCCGAGATCTGGCGTTTCTGAAAATTAGGGTAAGGGGGAGGGTCCGCCCCCTCATCAGATATCAAAAAATTTAGTACCCTATTTTCACCACGGGATCATTATGCACCATCACTGAAAGTTTCAAGAAAATCGGTTCAGCAGTTTCAGAGTCTATAAGGAACACACAAACGATCTAGCCATGTCCGTCCATCCGTCCGTCCGTCTGTCTGTCTTTCGAAAGCACGCTAACTTTCGAAAATTTCAGCCAAATCGGATAAAAAATTGCGTCCTGTAGTGGCTCAAGTAGTCAAGATCCAAGATCAGTTTATATGGCAGCTATATCAAAACATGGACTGATATGGCTCATTTACAATCCCAACCGACCTACACCTATAAGAAGTATTTGTACAAAATTTCAAGCGGCTAGTTTACTCCTGCGACAGACAGACGGACGGACATGTTTAGATCGATATAAAATGTCATGTTGATCTAGAATATATACTTTATGGGGTCTGAAACGAATGTTTCGAGGAGTTACAAACAGAATGACGAAATTAGTATCCTATGGTGGAGGGTATAAAAAGAAAAATTTGAAGTAGGAATTCCGTGCTACTTACAAAATACTTAATTGTTTTCCATACCACTCCCCTAAGTAGGTTTATGTCTGGTATCGTGTCCCCACCTGAGTTCCGGTGTCTGTTAGCCGCCAAAGCATGGCAATGACACATGCCCACATGCCCTACACATGCTATCATATGTCGCACAGATTTTGCATAAGGGAGCTCCAAGTACTATGTGTCCCGTTGTGATACCAATAGCCAATAGCTGACCTACTAACTTTCAGTAGTAGCCTCGTCTTCTCACGATCCGGATCACCCCATAGGATTTTCGCCGTTCTATCGACTGTTTCACTGTTCCACAGCGTTTGTCGCCCACGCCCTTAAAACGAACTGCGTCCATCCGAAAGGCTTCGGTATTAGCCAAGTTTATCGACGGCAGTTCTCTGGCATTCACTGCCAAATTGTCTGCCCTTTCCGGTTTTCATTTGATTTCAACAAAATATTTCCGTGGCGGTAGGTAGCTAAAATTCTCGGAAGAGCTTTATATATTTTTAATTGTTGGACTTCCAATAAACATTGTAAGTTTGATTCAAATCGGTTAATAGCTTTCTAAAGCTCCTTTATAATGAAATTACCTTCAAAGTTTGGAAGATCCTATCGTCATCCAAGACAAATTCACAATCTATTTTTAAAACGAATTCTGTAATTTTTGTGTAGTTAACGCATCAGAAAATCCACAGTGGCAGTTAAGTGAAAAATGTTTTGTTGTTTTTTGATGTTTCTTTTCGTTTTACTTCTTCTCAACCAATGAATTTTAAGAACCTTATGTAAAGTCCAACAGCACCATCAGAATCAAGAACAGCAAAAAAAATGCATGTCATGTCTCGTATGAGTTTTTGTTGTGGTGAGAAGTTCTACCACTAGCATGAAGAACAAGTAAAAAGGCGTTAAGTTCGGCCGGGCCGAACTTTGGATACCCACCACCTCGGGTATATATGTAAACCACCTTCCGTCAAAATCCGGTGCAAAACTCATACCTTATGTCCCATAGCAGAAATATGTGGAGGGGCTTAACTTAACTCACTGTCCCGAATTTCAGCGACATCGGACTATAAATGCGTGTTTTATGGGCCTAAGACCCAAAATCGAAAGATCCGTCTATATGGTAGCTATATCCAAATCTGGACCGATCTGAGCCAAATTGGCGGAGGATATCGAAGGGCCTAACAAAACTCACTGACTCAAATTATAGCAAAATCGGATAATAAATGTGGCTTTTATGGGCCTAAGACCCTAAATTTGAAGATCGGTCTATATGGAGGATGTCGAAGGGCCTAAGATAACTCACTGTCCCATAATAAATGTGGCTTTAATGGGCCTAAAACCCTAAATTGGAGGATCGGTCTATATGGCAGCTATATCCAAATCTGGACCGATCTAAGCCAAATTGACGGAGGATGTCGAAGGGCCTAACACAACTCACTGTCCCAAATTTCACCAAAATCGGATAATAAATGTGGCTTTTATGGGCCTAAGACCCTAAATCGGCGGATCGGTCTATATGGGGACTATATCAAGATATAGTCCGATATAGCCCATCTTCGAACTTAACCTGCTTATGGACAAAAAAAGAATCTGTGCAACGTTTCAGCTCAATATCTCTATTTTTAAAGGCTGTAGCGTGATTTCAACAGACAGACGGACGGACATGTCTAGATCGTCTTAGATTTTTACGCTGATCAAGAATATATATACTTTATAGGGTCGGAAATGGATATTTCGATGTGTTGCAAACGGAATGACAAAATGAATATACCCCCATCCTTCGGTGGTGGGTATAAAAATGTGGCGTTATTCACCAAGTAATGTTCCTGTGAAGAACCAAAAGAGCAGATAACACAAAAAAGAATTTAGAGGGCCAAAATGCTAAAGGAAACAGAAAAGCAAGCAAACAAATTTAAGAAACCACAAACTTCCGCATCACAGAGTTCTGTTAAGTTTTTTTCTTCATAACGAGCAGAAAATAAGTAACACTTAAAATGTAAATATAATTGGTTTTTGGTGTAGCAATAATTTATAGAATTTTTTTTTGAAATTATTTTGCCATTATAATCGTAGTCAAAGAATTGACATGGAGTTGCACTTTCAATTAAATATCTAGGAGACGAATAGTCTGCTCTTCCCTCTCAATTCACCTCTTTCATATGACATAGAATTGACTATTGTCTGAAATGTTTGAAGTTTTGTTGTTGCGATTTTCGCTGCTGTTGCTTTGTTGTGGTATGCCTTGCTTTTAGTTAGAATGTGCCAAAAAATTTATGAATAATTTATTGATTTCATAGAAACTACCAACACGCTCTACACACACACACACAGAGACATAGACACAACTATGTAATTATCTTGATATTAATATCAACACCTTTATGGTGTTTCACCTCTCTCATTGGCTTTTGATGGAAGAGGTGCAGTTGATTTCTGACACTAGTTGTTCAAATGATTGGCAAAATTTTCATTTTTGGCCTTTGCCTTTTTAGCATCTGCTTTGTTTTTTTTTGCTGGGTGGCTGCTGTCAATGTGTTTCGTGGGTCGTCGATTTGTGAGGAGTGAAAAAAGGTGCACAAATTAAAACGAAATAAAAACCAACTGAAGAAATAACTTCCCACATAAAATGTTAATTGAGTTGAAATGTTCGTGTTGCTAGTTTTTGTTGATCTCTTGAAATATTTAGTAAATGGTGTTGATTTAATAAATATTATTAAGCGTTGTTTTTGTTTCTCAGTAAGCAGTGGATAATTTGAAACAATGTTGTGCCCTGACTGTTGTTGCTGAAACGTAAGACCTGAGGCCCATACCAAGTTTTTCCAAAGAAATATTTTCAATTCTTATAGCTTTGAAATGTTTTATCTGGTTTCTGCTTTTGTGGATAAAACAAAAGAGCTGAGACACATAATTGGATAAAGTTTTTTCAAGGAACTTAATTATTTTTTGAATTTAATTCTCAAATTTTTGTTGTTGTTGGTCTTATTCCAACAACAACACCATAAACAATTTGTTGGAAGTTTATCATGACATTATTGTTGGCTTATGCAGTTTCCTACTTCTCAAATATATATAATTCACGAAATATAACTATGGGGTGTTTTTAGATCTGTAGTTTTCCAGAAGCCGTATTATTAAGATAAGGCGTTGCCATGAGCGGCTGCGCCAGCGTCAGATGACTAGTCAGCAGGGCCTTTTGGCGAAGACATTTGGTTCGAGTGTTAAGGACAAGGCCGAACTTTTTTATATCCACCACCATAGGATAGGGAGCAAAGGCCTACACAAAACCATTTATTCTGCTATCAAGGCACACTAACAACCGCAGTATATTTCAAGAACTGAACTCTTCGTTCAAAAATACAACAATGTATGAGACAATTGAGAACTGAGTAAAACAGATAACAAGACACCCAGACAACGAGATGAGTGAAAGAAAAACAAGTAAAAAGGCGTTAAGTTCGGCCGGGCCGAGCATTGGATACCCACCACCTAGGGTATATATGTAAACCACCTTTCATCATAATCCGGTGAAAAATGCATAATTGCCCACATAAAATGCCCACATAGCAGCTTTATCGAAATATGGTCCGATTTGGATCAAATTTGACACGGATATTGACAGGTCTTATAAGTACAAATCATACTGTTTAATTTTGTAGAGCAAAATATTAGTCTTTTTGGAAGCCATATCCAAATATAGACCACATACGACACGGATTTCGAAAAGCCTACAGGGTGGCTGATGAAAGCCGCTACCAAAAAAAAATGTAATAACTTTTTTTCTATTTAATAATAATAATTTAATAATTAATTTAATTAATTAATTAATTAATTTAATTAATAATAATTTAATAATTAATTTAATAATTTAATTTAACATGAATAAAAGAAAAATGTATTCCATACACCGAAAAAAAAATGTAGCAATATTCATCATTGTAGCAATATTCATCAGCCACCCTGTAACATAAGTGACTGTGTCAAATTTGAGCAAAATCAGATTATAAATGTGTCATTTATGGGGCCAAGACTTTAAATCGAGAGGTTGGTCTATATGGCAGGTATATCCAAATCTGAACCGATTTGGGCCAGATTGAAGAGGGCTGTCGTAGAGCCTAACGCACCTCACTGTCCCAAATGCGCCTTTTATGGGTCCAAAACCTTATATCGAGAGATCGGTGTATATGACAGCTATTTTCAAATGTGGACCGATCTGTGCCATATTGCAGAAAGATATCGAGGGGCCTTACCCAACTCTTTGTTCCAAATTTCGACGACATCGGAACATAAATGCATCATTATGGGCCCAAATCCTTAAATCGAGAGATCGGTCTATATGACAGCTATATTCAAATCTGGACCGATCTAAGCCAAATTTAAGAAGGAAGTCGAAGAGCCCAAGACAAGAGACTGTCCCAAATTTCAGCAAAATCGGATAATAAACGCACCTTTTAAAGTCCCAAGACCTTAAATTGAGAGATCGGTCTATATGGCAGCTATATCTAAATCTGGAGCGATCTGGGCCAAATTGAAGAAAGATGTTGAGTGGCCTAACACAACTCACTGTCCCAAATTTAAGCAAAATCGGATAATAAATGTGACTTTTTTGGATATAGCTGTTATATAGATGCCGATCTGCCGATTTAGGATCTGAAACCCATGCAAACTGCGTTTATTACCCGAATTTGATGAAATTTGAAATAGTGAATTGTTGTAAGCTTCTCGACATCCAATCCAAATATGGTTAAGATCGGACTATAACATATAGCTGCATATAGAGCGATCCGCCCATTTAGAGTCTGAAACCCATAAACGCTGAATTTCTTACCCGATTTCATTAAAATTTTAAACTGTCAGTTGTTTTAAGCCTCCTGACATCCGATATAGCTGTCATATAGACCGATCTGCCGATTAAAGGCCTGAATCCTGGTGAGGCCATCAGAAAAAAAAAATTCAACATTGGTTTTCCCCTCCTAATGCTGGCAAAATTTGTGAGGTACTATGCCATGTAAAACTTCTCTCCAAAGAGGTGTCGCACTGCGGCATGCTGTTCGGTCTCGGCTATAAAAAGGAGGCCCCATTGAGCTTAAAACTTGAATCGGGCTACACTCATTTATATGTGAGAAGTTTTCTCCCCCTGTTCCTTAGTGGAATGTTCATGGGCAAAAATTAGCATAGACCGACCTGCCGGTTAAGGCTCTGAAGTCCATAAAAGCTGTTTTTTTTGATTTCCTTTAAATTTGAAAGAGCGAGTTGTTTTAAGCAGCCCGACGTCCGACCCAAAAATGGTCCACTAGCGGTTTAATCCCATAAAAAGCGGATTAATTGCCTGATTCCGCTGAAACTGTGACTTGTATAAAAGTTCTCGGGACCTGAATTAAATATGAACAGCCCCTTTTTATACCCACCACCATAGGATGGAGGTATACTAATCTAGTCATTCCGTTTGTATATTTTTGATCTTCTCGTCGTTCTGAATCCATCTTGGCATGTCCGTCCGCCCGTCCGCCCGTCTGTCAAATCAACGCGTAAAGATAGCCGCTTGAAATTTTACACAGACACTAAATATTGATGTAGATCGTTGGGGATTGCAAATAGGTCATATCGGTTTAGATTCAGATATAGCTGCCATATAAACCGATCTCCAGATTTGACTTCTTGAGCCACTACTACGGTCTACATCGGTCTATAACCTGATATAGCTCCCATATAAAGCAAACTCCCGATTTGACTTCTTGAGTCCTTAAAAGCCACGATTTTTGCAAGTAGTGTTCTGTTATGTTTTCCAACAATTGTGCTTAGTGCGGTCCACCGATCTCCCGATTTGACTTCTTGAGCCCTTACAAGCCGCTATTGTTTTCCGTTTTGGCTGAAATTTTGCAAGTAGTATTCTGTTATGACTGTGCTAAATACGGTCCAAATCGATCTATAACTTGATATAGCTCCCATGTAAATCGTTCTCTTGGTTATTGTTGTTCGGTTTCTAGAAAGTTAAATTTTTGCTGGTTTGACAAAAGTCTGGTATGTGGAATAAAATTATGCGCTTCAACTAAAATTATCTTCTTCTTATATATAAAAATCAATTTGTCTTTGTTTGTAGGTTTGTTTGTTTGTATGTTTGTGTGTTCCTTATAGACTCAGAAACGGCTGAACCGATTTTCTTGAAATTTTTACAGATGGCTTATAATGATCCCGTGGTGAAAATAAGGTACTACATTTTTTGATACCTGAAGGGAGGGCGGATCCTCCCCCTTACCCTAATTTTCAGAAACGCCAGATCTCGGAGATGGGTGGTGCGATTTAAGCGAAATTTTGTGTGTTCTCATATAGTACACTAAAAGTAAAAATTTGGAATCCAAATTTCCTAGGGGGCCCGCCCCACCCTAAAACCTACCGAACATATATTTAAACCAATCATGACAATATGAGACTCAAATGAAAGGTATTTATGATAAGAAAACGTATCTGATATCCATTTGTCGAACCAAGTGCTAGGGGGACCACCCTAACCCCCAAAACAACCCTAAAACGGACATATTTACCGACCATGGCAATATGGGACTCAAATGAAAGGTATTTGCGAGTAGAATACGAATCTGATATCAAAATGTGGGAACGCGTTTCTGAGGGTCCACCCTTTCCCCAAAACACCTCCCAAACAGTACTTATTTACGGACCATGGAAATATGGGGCTTAAATAAAAGGTATTTGCGTGTCTAATTAGAATCTGATATCCAAATATGAGACCAAGTGTTTGGGGGGCCGGCTTTGCCCAAAAACCTTCCCCAAAGGGGACACATTTACGACCATAGCTACATGGGGCTCAAATGAAAGGTCTTTGGGAGTAAAGCACAAATCTGATATCAATATTCGGGAAAAGTGTCTATGGGGCCACCCCACCCCCACAACACCACCCAATCCCCAAAACACCCCTAAATCGAACATATTTACCGATTATGGCAATATGGGACTCAAATGAAAGCTATTTGCGAGTAGATATTCAAATGTGGGACCACCTTTCTGGGGGATGGATCCCTTCCCCAAAACACCACCCAAACATGACTTATTTACTAACCATGGGAACATGGGGCTAAAATAAAAGGTATTTGAGTTTAGAATTAGAATCTGATATCCAAATATGTGACCAAGTATTTGGGGGCCGCCTCTCCCGAAAAACATCCCCCAAAGGGGATACATTTACGACCATAGCCATATGGGGCTCAAATGAAAGGTCTTTGGGAGTAAAGCACGAATTTAATATCAATATTCGGGAAAAGTGTCTATGGGGCCTCCCCACCCCCACAACACCACCCAAATAGTAAGTATTTGCTGACTACTGCAATATGAGGCTCAAATAAGAGGGTTTTTAGTGGCCGACCATCTCTCAAAACACCCCCCAAGCCTGTCATGTTTGCCGACTATGAAAAACTGGGGCTCAAATGAAACCACGTATCTGATATCAAAATTAGGGGCCAACTGTCTAGCGGACGTCCCACCACCATAACAACCCCCAAATAGGACGTATTTGCTCATCAAGACAATTTGGGTCTTAAAGAGAGTGTAACTAAATATTCATAGTTTTTATGGCCAATACCCCAAACCGGACATATTTGCTGACTTTTGCAATGAGAAGTTTAAATGAGATTAGAAAACGAATTTCATATCCAATTTTGAGGGCAATGCCAATATGGGATTCAAATAAATGATATATAGATTTATGAGAATAGAGCACGTTGCTGATATATTTTCCGGGCTTAGTTTTTGGGGGAACATCCCAATCGCCAAAACACTCCTAAATCGAGTATATTTACCGACCATGACAATGTGGGGCATACTATTTTCGTAGCATGGTATTTCACTAAAAGATCTTAAATTGTCGAAAATAAATATTCCAAGGAAACTCTTGTTCCATATAAAGTAAAAGAAGGCGCAGCGGAGCGGGCCCGGGTCAGCTAGTTTAGATATAACTATGGATATGGTAGTGGAGTTGTAATAAAATAGGATGATTGTTATATCCTTGGAGGTGGGTTTGTTTGGTGAGTTTGCTTGCTTGTTTAGGTTAGGTTAAGTTAGGTTGAAAAGAGAGTGCGGATATTAATCCGCCCCATGCTACTATGGACAGTAATCGGTTTGTTGTGCGTTCTAAATACTAAAAGAGTAACCTCGAAAAAGAAAATCTAAGTTAGGAATTCCGTGCTACTTACAAAATTCTTCCCGCATGCCTTACACATACTATCATCTACAGCACCGATTTTACGTACGAGAACTCGTAGTCCTATGCGTCCCGTTACGATACCAATAGCTTTACTGACCTCCTTCATACTACCTTTCAGTAATAGCCTCGTCTTCTCTCGATCTGGACCTCCCCATAGGATTTTCGCCGTCCTACCGACCGTTTCGCTGTTCCAGGGGTTTACATGCGCCTTTAACTCAGATGACATCCAACAGAAAAGCTTCGGGTTAACCAAGTTTATTGACGGCACTTCTCTGGCCTTCACTGCCAGATCGTCTGCTTTCTCATCCCCCCTTACTCCGTAATGGCCCGGCCCAGTTATGGCGCGGCCCCCAGAGAAGGCATTAATTTCTCTTTTACATTTCAAGACTGTGCATGATCTTACCGTCCTAATTGTTATTGCCCTTATGACATGTTTACTCTCCGTAATGATGTTCATATTCGACATCCATTTGTTAAAACAGTGTCTTCTAATTTCTTATTCTAACTACAAAATTCTTTAAATAATTACCCCTTATCAAATGCAAATTACCCCTTAAAGACATATTTGATGGCCAACTCCTAAAGGTGTAAAGTGATTCGGTGCTTTTGTGCATTCAAATCTGATGCATACAAATGAAAACAAAAGACTTAAGACACATACAGCTAATATGCAACATAAAATATTCAGCGGTTATACAGAAAAAGAAATTGGAAACGTAGGCGTTTGCCAACAACAGTTATACGAGTCTATCTATAAAATTGTCAAAATATCTTAATAACATAAAGATTTCTTTTTCAAACCTTTACAACAGTGATGGACATATTAAAACATATGCACACCATTTTCCACCCTATAGGCTTATATTCCTGCGTTCCTCTTAACAGAAATAGTTGGAAAGTGTGTTTGCAGTTGCCCATCGATGCTTTAAAGGGTGAAAAAGATTTGTTGAATTACGGCAAATTGTTGCTAAAAATATATGCTTATCAAATCAATAAATGTTTACAGTAGCCAAAGAACTTGCCCGCTGCTTGATGATCACCCCACCCCTCCCCTCCATTGATCCTAACGCTTTACCCCAGTTCGGTTTTTTATTTCCAATATAAACTTAGTTCCACAGAGCATTAAGCACTTTCAAATCGCAATGGTTGTTATATTGCCCATTGTACTCATGTCAAATAGACTTAAGAGATTAATGTACTTTTGTTAAGAACATTTTGTTAACAATTTTGTACAGATATTGCCAAATGGCTTTAGGCGATATAAAACAATTAAAGTCAATTATTACTTAAGCTTATATGATAGAAAAAGTCAATACAATTTAGAGGGGAGTGGGAAAGGAATAACCTCAAAAGATGGCAGGTGCCATCGAGATGTACTAAAGAAAGCTCAAGTTAATGTTTCTCTTGCTTAGGAGTTTTTTTTTTGTATGTGGCAAAAGCGTCTCAAACTAAGCATAAATATCCAATTTTCAATTATTAACAAACAAGTAGAACTAATTTCTCCAATAATGGAGGAACAGTTATTAGTTTCAATATTCTGTTTGATGTGGGTTCAGTTTTCTACAAAAGAAAAAAAGGCATGCCCAAAAGTTACTAATTTCTCTCATAGTAAATGTACAGTTATGAGTTAAAATATTCTGTTTGATGTGGGCTCAGTTTTTCCCCAAAAGAAAGCTTTGCTCACAAAAATACGTGTATTTTTCTTTTATGGTTATAAGAAGAGTGTTATGTTCTACCATCCCCATAATCAATCATATTTGGTAAGGTTGTTTCAGTTTTGGGAAGAGCTTAATGAAAATTATGAATGATTCTAAATATTTGGATGTTCGGTTAGGAAATGGTCATTTTGAAAGATTACTAATGGGACAGATTTTGTTTAGGGAGAGTAGACTAGCAGACTTCTACCATTATTTTAGCGTTCATATTTCAATTGCTGTTAAATATTAAAAAAAAAAGTAGTTTTTTATGATATGAAAAGAACACATATTTGAAACGATTCCATTGGATTTAGAAATCTACCGACTGTCTTTTTGAACTGATAAAGTTAATTTCATAGAATTTGCGATGAAGACTGCTGAGAGGAGTACCTGGCAAATTTAGACTCTTGAAGCGTCCGGGAGCCTAGTGAAGGAGCCTCAAAGTAGCTCACTCTTAAATTTTAAAACAAGACCATTTTGAAAGAAGTAAAATGGCTTTAAGTTTGGCCGGGCCGAACTTTGGATACCTACCACCTCAGATATATATGTAAATCACCTTTCGTCATAATCCGGTGAAAAATGCATAGTTTATGCACCCATAGTAGCTTTATCGGAATATGGTCCGATTTGGACCAAATTCGATATGGATATTGAAAGGCCTCATAAGTATAAGTCAATGTTCAACTTTGTGGAACAAAATATAGGTGTTTTTGGTAGCCATATCTAAATGTAGACCGATCTGAACCATATACAACATGGATGTCGAAAAGCCACCGTAGGAGGCCACCGTACCGCAGAGGTTAGCATGTCCGCCTATGACGCTGAAAGCCTGGGTTCGAATCCTGGCGAGACCATCAGAAAAAATTTTCAGCTGTGGTTTTCCCCTCCTCATGCTGGCAACATTTGTGAGGTACTATGCCATGTCAAACTTCTCTCCAAAGAGGTGTCGCACTGCGGCACACCGTTCGTACTCGGCTATAAAAAAGGAGGCCCCTTATCAATGAGCTTAAACTTGAATCGGACTGCACTCATTGAAATGTGAGAAGTTTGCCCCTGTTCCTTAGTGGAATGTTCCTGGGCAAAATGTGCAATTTGCAATGTCGAAAAGCCTAACATAAGTCACTGTGTCAAATTCCAGCGAAATCGGATTAAAAATGTGCCTTTAATGGGGCCAAGACTTTAAATCGAGAGATCGGTTTATGTGGCAGCTATATCCAAATATGAATCGATTTGGCCCAAATTAAAGAGGGATATCGAATTCCAGCGAAATCGGACAATAAATGCGCCTTTTATGGGGCCAAAACCTTAAAGCGAGAGATCGGTCTATATAGCGGCTATATCCGAATCTGAACCGTTCTGGGCCATATTGCGGAAAGTTGTCGAAGAGCCTAACGCAACTCACTGTCCCAAATTTCGCTGAAAGCGGACAATAAATGCGCCTTTTATGGGCCCAAAACCTTATATCGAGAGATCTGTCTACATGGCAGCTATATCCAAATCTAGATAGATCTGAGTCAAATTAAAGAAGAATGTTGAAGGGCCTAACCCAACTCATTGTCCCAAATTTTGGCGAAATCGGGCAATTAGTGCGCCTTTTATGGCCCCAAGACCTTAAATCGAGAGATCGGTCTATATGGCAGCTATATCCAAATCTGGACCGATCTGAGTCAAATTAAAGAAGAATGTTGAAGGGCTTAACGCAAATCACTGTCCCAAATTTCAATAAATGCGCCTTTTATGGACCCAAAACCTTATATCGAGATATCGGTCTACATGGCAGCTATCTCCAAATATGAATCGATCTGGCCCAAATTAAAGAGGGATATCGAAGGGCCTAACCCAACTCATTGTCCCAAATTTCGGCGAAATCGGGCAATTAGTGCTCCTTTTATGGTCCCAAGACCTTAAATCGAGAGATCGGTCTATGTGGCAGCTATATCCAAATCTGGACCCATCTGTGCCATATTCCAGGAATATGGCGAGGGGCCTAACTTTATTAACTGTCCCAAATTTCGGCGACATCGGACAATAAATGCGCCTTTTATGGGCCCAAAACCATAAATCGAGAGATATGGCAGCTATATCCAAATCTATACCGATCTGGGCCAAATTGAAGAGGAATGTCGACTGGCTTAACACAACTCACTGTCCCAAATTTCAGCAAAATCGGATAATAAATGTGGCCTTCATGGGCCTAAGACCCTGAATTGGCGGTTTGGTCTATATGGGGCCTATATCAAGATTTAGTCCGATGTAGCTCATCTTTGAACTTAACCTGCTTATGGCCAAAAAAAAAGAATCTGTGCAAAGCTTCAGCTCAATATCTCTATTTTTAAACACTGTAGCGTGATTTCAACAGACAGACGGACGGACATGTCTAGATCGTCTTAGATTTTTACGCTGATCAAGAATACATATACTTTATGGGGTCGGAAATGGATATTTCGATGTGTTGCAAACGGAGTGACAAAAAATTGATATTCCCCCATCCTTCGGTGGTGGGTGTAAAAAGAATTTGCCCACGTATATTTCATTAAGGAACAGAGGGAAAATTTCTAATATTTCCGTGACTGTTGTGAGATTTAGCTCAATTATAATACCCAAACTTTGTATAGAAGATATATGCGCAAGAATATGCGACTGGGAAATGTTGGATGAGCATCGTTATGAAAGGTTCAGCCTTGGAGAAAATACTGTAGAAGTCGTCCCTCGGCTATACCGAAGAAAGGTGGATTGGGTTAATATCGGGACAAATTATGTACGTCTATTTCTTTTAGATCAGGAAAGGAAGTGGGAACTGCGCAGGATATAGATATAATCAAGCAGATCACGAAGGCTCCGAATGACTCTCTTATGTCGCTGGTGTCAAGTCAAGGGGCAAACAACGACCGCCATGGTGAACCCCAGAGCTGGTTGGTCTAAGGAAGGACAGCAGAAAACTCTTCAACAGAGCGAAAATCACAAGAGACTTCTATTGAGCTGAGCTAAGAAAATATAGGGGCGAGCTGAGAAAGGCTCAGATCAAATTCTTGGTAGAATTCTTTAGCTCAATCTCTAGTGAGGAAACCATAGAACTAATCGTTGATACACATTTCCCAGGAAATTCTCCAACTGACAACGTGGCGCCAGAAGAGGTTGTCACTATTATACATTCGTCGGAGGTTATTGGGAAAATTGTGTCTGAGCCGAAAATCCTTTGGGCGATTAGAAGTTTCGACTCCTTTAAGTCGCCAGGCCCCGATGATATATCACCGGCTAAATTGCAAGCTGTGTCTGATAGACTGGTTCCCTGGCTAAGGGGGATATACTCTGCTTGTTTCATGTCCTATATACCTGTGGGATAGAGGGACACAAAGGTCATTTTTATTCCGAAAACAGGAAGACCCTACAACACGAAGGCGAAAGATTTTCTTCCTATTATTCTGTCATCCTTTAGACTTCTGAAGACTCTTGAGAGTTGATAGAAACATATTTTAGGACAAAGAACCCTGCAGATCGCCTGTCGCCGCATGCTGCTGCTGCCATATCCTCAGAAATAGCCCTTCACGACTTAGTCGATCACATAGAGGGTTTTCTCGCAGTCAAGAAATATACAATGGTAGCATTTCTTGACATTGAAGGTGCTTTCAATAATGTAAAACCGACGTCACTCATAAATGAGTTGGAGTTTCTAGGCATCAACACTACCGTAAGAATGTTTGTTATAACTTACTTACTAAAAGGTGCATTGCGGCAGGCTTGGGATTTGTGGATCTAAAAAGATGGGTCAGCAGAGAGAAACACCTCAAGGAGGTGTACCTCTACTTTGGAATATAGCCTTTAACAATAAATTGTTGTCTGTGGAAGTAAATGTTGTAATAATGGTCGCGTATGCTAATGACGTGGCTATTGCGGTTAGGGGAAAGCTTCCCAGCACTCTAAGAGATATACTTCAGGAAGCTCTACGTTCAAGAGCAAAGTGGGCAACCGAAAGTGGTCTAGGAGTAAATCCGTTTAAAACAGAAGTAGTTCTTTTCTGCAGGAGATACAATTTACCTAAAGTGGCACCTATCTCCTTGGTAGAAGAGAATGTTCCATTTAGAGAAAGAGCAAAATACCTGAGTGTTTTGCTAGACAGGAAATGAACTTAAAATTTAATATTATGGAAAGGGCAAGGAAGGCAATTCATGCCCTATAACCTGCAAGAGAGCCATTGACAAAAGTAGGGGGTTTAGACCGCGTGTCATGCATTGGATATATACTGCAGTTATCAGACCTACTGTGCTATATGGTATTGTGGTCTGGTGGACGGCACTTCAAAAGTCCATCTGCTGCTCAATACTTAACCGGATCCAAAGGATGGCTTGTTTGTGCATCAAGGCCGCGCTGAGGACGACACCATCTGATGCACTGAATTTAATGCTACGTTTAATGCCCCTGGACATTGTGGCTACCCAAATTGCAGCGACCACTGCCGCGAGGTAAAGGGAGCTTTCTCATTGGTCATGTGGCGGCTTCGGACACTATTTTATCCTTGATACAATATCCGATGTTCCAGGCAGTCTGGATCAGAACCTACCTGTGCCGTTTTTTGATAAAAGTACTGTACCACTATTCCTGTTAGAACCGATTGGAATTACGATATCCCCGGAGTTACATAGACTTCTATAGGGATGGTGTCAAACAAGACGATAAGGTGGGCTTTGGGGTGTACTCTAAAGATCTGGAACTGGTCATATTGAAAAGGTTACCCCACCACTGCAGTGTATATCAAGCGGAGGTCCTTGCAATTAAGAAAGTGCTGGAATGGCTTAGATATAATGTCATAACAACGACTGACATAAATGTCTTCTGAGACAGCCCGGCAGCCATTAAATTCCTCGCGAAAGTATTTCTGAACAAAAAACCCGCCCTTGACTGTCGTCAACGAGACAACGAGATGGCTGAACAGTTCAAAATTTACCTGTCCTGGATGCCGGACCACAGAGATATCATAGGGAATTGTAAAGCGGACGAACTTGCGGGACTGGGAACTACCCTAAATTCCAAGAAAACTGAAATCTGTGGATATGCCTCTAGTGACATGTAAGCAAAGTTTTCAGGACCAAGGGCCAAAGGGCAATGAATGATAGTTGGTCACAAAGAGGGGACTGTGAGCATTCCAGAACTATATGACCTAATCTAGACTTGAAGAGGTCTACTGCTTTGCTGTCACTGGCTAGAATAGACGTCTCAGTCATTGTGTGTGTGTCTTTCATAACTGTCTAATCGGCAAACATGCTGACAGACTGAAGGTTGCCAGTAACACCTTTTGCCGAATCTTTGAGGACATTGAAGAAGAAGAGACTATAGAACATCTGCTGTGTGTGTCCGCTCTGGCAGTCAGAAGAAGTTCCACTTTAGGTTCTCATTTCTTTGGGAACCTGTCTGATATAGCGGATATGAACATTTGCAAGATACTGGGCTTTTTAAAGCGATCTGGATAGTTCAACGGTAGGAACTGGAAGACATCTTTTATCTTCTGTTCCTGTGGTATCACCATGGACGAAAACGTCTAATTAAGTCTGATGGCAGACTGCCACTTAAACCTTACCCAACCTAACTTAATGCCGCCTGGCGGCACCTCTTTGAGGAGAAGTTTCTACTTGATTTAATAGCTTACAAAGGTCTCTAGCATATGAAGGGGAAAATCATATCAGATTATATCTTCTAATGTTCCCGCCTGGGTTCGAACCCAACCGTTCAGCGCCATATCCAGATATGTAAACCTCATCAATACTCTGGACTCCTTTCTAAAACCATTATTCGAAATATTTGATTCTTGTAAGGAAATGATTGTATCAGCCAGCTTCAGATCGTGTTCGTTGGCATAGCGATTGGTTCTACGTACCGGAACTAATTCCGACCAGGTATCGTAATCTCCACGGCATGTAATCAGCATGTATTGAGATTCAATTTTCTTTTTCCAGTTTTAGAGCTGGGGTATCCGGCTAACCTGCTACGTAATTTACTGGTCCGAACCGGTCTGATGGGATCAATAACCACCCGAGCACGAGCGGCTCCAATATATGCCATCCATCCGACAATAGGAGCAATAGCAGGCTATGAACGAGCCGACCAAGCATCTACAAAATAACAGATCGGGATGATCCCTGAACACGAGTATCTTCACGTCTGTCAAAGTGATATCCGCTCTACCTCGGTCAAATGTTATAGCGGCAGTGGCTGGATCCATACCTGCCCTTCTAACACCTTAACAGCCAAGGTAACACAAATCGCATCGACCAGCAATCATAGCTTAGTAGCCTGTCACCGAAGACCCTATCGAAGCATCAAAATTTGACACTTCACGCCAACTTATCCACCATATGTACCTCACCAACTCCTTCATCTCCCCTACAAACACTGCAACACACATCACCTGCCGCAAGATCAATGTCTGAAAAAAGAGATTCATTGGCACGGTGTCACGGTAGCTACGATCCAAGAAATAAAGTTAAACGACAACTTAAACTTTCTCAGCTGCAATGACTACTATTCGGAGGCCACCTTAGCGTAGACTTTAGCATGTCCGCCTATAAGATGATCGCCTGGGTTCGAATCATTAGCGACGACAGCACAGCTTTCTGGGTGAGCTAAAGATTTTTGAAAAACAATAGAATTAGTAAATCGAAAACAAAGAACATTTTGAAATTCTGAGGGAGGCTACAACTTTTCTGGGGGGCTACACCCTTCCCCCCAGAGGCCTTTCAACGCTTATGGTTCGGATCCTGGCGGGAACATCAGAATACATGTTCAGCGGTTGTTATCATCCTAATACAGTACCAGTTGGTATGGCAGCTTTATAAACGCTTCTCCACAAAGAGATGTCACACCGCGGCAAGCCGTTCGGATTCGGCTATAAAAAGGAGTCCCCTTATCATTGAGCTTAATTTCTAATCGGATAGCACTCATTGATATGTGAGAAATTTGGAGCAATTTTGCATTTGCAATGACTACAGCACCATTTTTATACCCACCACCGAAGGATGGGGGTATATTCATTTTGTCATTCCGTGTGCAACACATCAAAATATCCATTTCCGACCCTATAAAGTATATATATTCTTGATCAGCGTAAAAATCTAAGACGATCTAGACATGTCCGTCCGTCTGTCTGTTGAAATCACGCTACAGTGTTTAAAAATAGAGATATTGAGCTGAAATTTTACACAGATTATTTTTATACCCTCCACCATAAGATGGGGGGTATACTAATTTCGTCATTCTGTTTGTAACTACTCGAAATATTCGTCTGAGACCCCATAAAGTATATATATTCTTGATCGTCGTGAAATTTTATGTCGATCTAGCCATGTCCGTCCGTCTGTCCGTCCGTCCGTCCGTCCGTCCGTCTGTCTGTCGAAAGCACGCTAACTTCCGAAGGAGTAGAGCTAGCCGCTTGAAATTTTGCACAAATACTTCTTATTAGTGTAGGTTGGTTGGTATTGTAAATGGGCCATATCGGTCCATGTTTTGATATAGCTGCCATATAAACCGATCTTGGGTCTTGACTTCTTGAGCCTCTAGAGTGCGCAATTCTTATCCGATTGGAATGAAATTTTGCACGACGTGTTTTGTTATGATATCCAACAACTGTGCCAAGTATGGTTCAAATCGGTATATAACCTGATATAGCTGCCATATAAACCGATCTTGGGTCTTGACTTCTTGAGCCTCTAGAGAGCGAAATTCTTATCCGATTGGAATGAAATTTTGCACCACGTGTTTTGTTATGATATCCAATAACTGTGCCAAGTATGGTTCAAATCGGTCTATAACCTGATATAGCTGTCATATAAACCCATCTTGGGTCTTGACTTCTTGAGCCTCTAGAGGGCGCAATTCTTATCCGATTGGAATGAAATTTTGCACGACGTGTTTTGTTATGATACCCAACAACTGTGCTACGTATGGTTCAAATCGGTCCATGTTTTGATATAGCTGCCATATAAACCGATCTTGGGTCTTGAATTCTTGAGCCTCTAGAGTGCGCAATTCTTATCCGATTGGAATGAAATTTTGCACGACGTGTTTTGTTATGATATCCAACAATTTTAGCAAGTATGGTTCATATCGGTCCATGTTTTGATATAGCTGCCATATAAACCGATCTTGGGTCTTGAATTCTTGAGCCTCTAGAGTGCTCAATTCTTATCCGATTTGAATGAATTTTGGCACGTAGTATTTTGTTATGACATCCAACAACTGTGCCAAGTATGGTTCAAATCGGTCCATAACCTGATATAGCTGTCATATAAACAGATCTGGGGATTTTACTTCTTGAGCTTCTAGAGGGCCCAATTCCTATCCGATTTGGCTGAAATTTTGCATGACGTATTTTATTCTTACTTTCAACAACTTTCATAACGTTCAAATCGGTCCATAACCTGACATAGCTGCCATATAAACCGATCTGTGATCTTGACTTCTTGATCCCTAGAGGTCGCAATTATTATCCGATATGCCTGAAATTTTTTACGACGGATCCTTTCATGACCATCAACAAACGTGTTTATTATGGTCTGAATCGGTCTATTGCCCGATACAGCTCCCATATAAATCGTTCTCTCTATTTAACTTCTTGAGCCCCCAATGAGCACAATTCTTATTCGAATTGGCTGAAATTTTACACAGGTCTCCAACATATAATTTAATTGTGGTCCGAAACGGACCATATCTTGATATCGCTCTTAAAGCAGAGCAAATCTTTTCTTATATCCTTTTTTGCCTAAGAAGAGATGCCGGGAAAAGAACTCGACAAATGCGATCCATGGTGGAGGGTATATAAGATTCGGCCCGGCCAAACTTAGCACGCTTTTACTTGTTTTTTATCCATAAGCAGGTTAAGTTCGAAGATGGGCTATATCGGACTTTATCTTGATATAGCCCCCATATAGAACGATCCTCCGATTAAGACTCTTAGGCCCATAAAAGCCACATTTATTATCCGATTTTGCTGAAATTGGGACAGTGAGTTGTTTTAGGCCCTTCGACATCCTTCGTCAAATTGGCCCAGATCGGTCCAGATTTGGATACAGCTGCCATATATACCGATCCGCCGATTAAGTGTCTTAGGCCCATAAAAGCCACATTTATTATCCGATTTTCCTGAAATTTGAGACAGTGAGTTGTGTTAGGCCCTTCGACATCCTTCGTCAAATTGGCCCAGATCGGTCCAGATTTGAATATAGCTGCCATATAGACCGATCCGCCGATTTAGGGTCTTAGGCCCATAAAAGCCACATTTATTATCCGATTTTCCTGAAATTTGAGACAGTGAGTTGTGTTAGGCCCTTCGACATCCTTCGTCAAATTGGCCCAGATCGGTCCAGATTTGAATATAGCTGCCATATAGACCGATCCGCCGATTTAGGGTCTTAGGCCCATTAAAGCCTTATTTATTATCCGATTTTGCTGAAATTTGGGACAGTGAGTTCTGTTAGGCCCTCCGACATCCTTCGTCAAATTGGCCCAGATCGGTCTAGATTTGGATAAAGCTGCCATATAGACCGATCTCTCGGTTTTAGGTTTTGGGGCCATAAAATACGCATTTATTGTCCGATGTTGCCGAAATTTGAGACAGAGAGTTGTGTTAGGTTCTTGGACGCACATCTTCAATTTGGCTCATATCGGTGCAGATTGGAATATAGCTGCCATATAGACTGATATCTCTGTTTAAGGTTTTGGGCCCATAAAAGGCACTTTTATTGTCCGATCTCGCCGAGATTTGGGATAGTGAGTTGGGTTAGGCCCTTTGACATTCTTCTTTAATTTGGCTCAGATCGGTATAGATTTGGATATAGCTGTCATACAGACCGATTTCTCGATTTAAAGTTTCAGCTCCATAAAAGGCGCATTTAAATCCGATTTCACTGAAATTTGACACAGTGACTTATGATAGGCTTTTCGACATCCGTGTTGTTTATGGTTCAGATCGGTTTATTTTTGGATATAGCTACTAAAAGACCAATATTTTGTTACATACAGTTGAACATTGACTTGTACCGATTAGTATTTGATCCCAATCGAAAAATATTTCGATTTACCTGCTATGGGACATAAGGTATGCAATTTACACCGGATTTTGATGTAAGGTAGTTTACATATATACCCGAGGTGGTGGGTATCCAAAGTTCGGCCCGTCCGAACTTAACGCCTTTTTACTTGTTAAGGTACAGGCACACGATTCAGATGGAATTTTCGCACATCTCCCAATGAGTTGACAGAACAGTTCAACAGTTCACCTGTTTTGGGTTCTGGGCCACAGAGACATCCCTGGGATATCTAGCGACATTTAAGCTTTAAGTCATTTAAGTCTTTAGCATCAGGCCCGAAGGCCATTTCGTCACAAGTTGGATGTTATGAACACTCCAAAATTTTGTGGCCCAATCTAGAATTTAAGAGGTCTACTGCTTTGTTGTTGATTGCTAGAAAAGATGTGTCCGCCATGACTGGTCATTGTCAGATTGGTAAACATGCTGACAGACAGAAGGTAGCAAGTAATGACGTCTGCAGAAGTTGGGAGGACGTCGAGGAAGAAGAGACTACAAAACATCTGCGGTGTGTATGTCGCGCACTGGCAGTTAGGTAGAGCTACACTTAAAGTTCTCATTTCTTTGAGAACTTGTCTAATTTTGTGGATGTGTACTTTTCAACAGTAAAAAATAGAAGGTATCATTATGGACAACAGACTGCCACATAAAGCTTACCTAACTTAACTCATATTCCTAGGCGTTAGACAATATCAACTCTTATATCTGATCTGCAGGCAATACAGGAACCGAACATACCAATTACCTATTTAGAAGAGAAACCAACTTTTCTGACTGCAGAATCACTATGGACCGATCTTATTGAAGCGGCCGGATTCCTGAGGTTGGAATAATCTCAGCATAAATCATTTTGTTCACTTACAGCGAAGTTGGCTATAACAACAACAATATATGTATGATGTTTCACCAAAGGTTTGGTCCGCTAATTTTTTGCCAGTTTATTTTTGATGTCTTACCTTATGATTTCAATTAAATTCTATGGCTTATGTATACCAAAACCCGCATATTCATACCTTATCTTTGGTTTTTATACATTTGATCTTCCTGCCAGTTAATTGTACAAGACATTTTGTTCTTGGTTTGGTTTTTTTTTAATCTTTTGGGTTTTGCTTTGAGGTGTTCACTCAACCAGGAAGTGTGTCAAATATTTGTTTAGCTCTTGTTAATATATATAAAAAATATGTACACGAGCAAACATTTTAATCATAATAATTATTATTATTATTCTCTTTCATTTAATGTTTTGTCTTCGTTCCTATAATAGTCCATTAAATGCAATTAAAAAATGTTGACAGTTTGGAAATGAAATTTGACCTATGTCTGTACACGCACATATGTAGTGAGGTTCGATACTTGATGGTAGTTAGTTGTAGTGTGTCTTAAGTCTTTTGATTTAGCCAAAGTGCTTATTAAAGATGGGGCACTGTACACAATTCTGGAGAGACTTAAAGATTCAAAACTCCCGATAATGAATGATGTATTCTTGACTACCTTATTGGGCATCTCAGCAGAAGTGCAATACAAATAGTAGTGGCAATTTAGAAAACAATCATAAAGCTCTTGTCGAATTGTTTTCTTGGAACTGTTTCATTTATAAGTCCATTCTATATTGGCAAGCAATGATTTGCATTTAAGAACAAAAAATATAATTTTTTTTCCGAAAATATATAAAAAAGGAACAGGGAATACAGGGTCTATATGGCAGCTATATCCAAATCTGATCCGATCTGAGCCAAATTGACGAAGAGTATTGAAGGGCCTAACACAACTCACTGTCCCAAATTTCAGCGAAATCGGATAATAAATGTGGCTTCTATGGCCATATGACCCTAAATCGGAGGATCGGTCTATATGGCAGCTATATCCAAATCTGATCCGATCTGGGCCAAATTGACGAGGAATATTGAAGGGCCTAACATAACTCACTGTCCCAAATTTCAGCAAAATCGGATAATAAATGGGCTTTTATGGCCCTAAGACCCTAAATCTGCGGATCGGTCTATATGGCAGCTATAACCAAATCTGGACCAAATTAACGAAGGATGTCGAAGGGCGTAACACAACTCATTGTCTCAAATTTCAGTGAAATCGGATAATAAATGTGGCCCTAAGACCCTAAATCGGAGGATCGGTCTTTATGGCAGCTATAACCAAATCTGGACCGATCTGGACCAAATTAACGAAGGATGTCGAAGGGCCAAACACAACTCATTGTCTCACATTTCAGCAAAATCGTATAATAAATGTGGCTTTTATGGGCCTAAGACTCTAAATCGGTGGATCGGTCAATATGGCAGCTATATCCAAATCTGAACCAATCTGGACCAAATTACCGTAGGATGTCAAAGGCCCTAAAACAACTCACTGTCCTGAAATTTCGGCAAAATCGGATAATAAATGTAGCTTTTATGGGCCTAAGACCCTTAATCGGCAGATCGGTCTATATGGGAGCTATATCAAGATATAGTCCAATATAGCCCATCTTCGAACTTAAACTGCTTACGAATAAAAAAAGATTCTGTGCAAAGTTTCAGCTCAATATCTCTATTTTTAAAAACTGCAGCGTGATTTCAACAGACAGACGGACGGACATGGCTAGATGGGCTTAGACTTTTACACTGATCAAGAATATATACTTTATAGGGACGCAATGACAAAATGAATATACCCTCATCCTTCTGTGGTGGGTATAAAAGGTAAACCCGAAAAAGAAAATTTTAGTCAGGAATTCCGCAATTTCCATGCCACGCTCCTAAGTTGGTTCATGTCTGGTATTGTGTCCTCACCTAAGTGCCGGTATCTTTTAGTAGCAAAAGCCGGGCACTGATAAAGCAATTGCTCTAACGTCTCATCATCTTCCCCACATGCACTACATATGTTCACCTTTTTTGCATAAGTGCCCCTTAATGATATCAAAAGCTTCGCCTTTTTCCGATCCGGATATCCTTATAGGATTTTCATAATACCATCGACCGCAATTCCACAGTCTTACATGCGTTCGTCGCCCACGCACATAACTCAGACTACGTCGCCTTGTAAAGTCTTCGGGTTAATTAAGTTTAGCAACGGCAGTCCGTTGGCCATTGCTGCCAAATCGTCAGCACTTTCATTCTTCCTTACTCCGCTGGGGCCCGGCATCTAAACGATGCTGAGAAGGCATTAATCTCCTTCTTACACTCCACTAACACTCCTTCTTACTGTTCACATTCGACGTTCTCGCTTTAGTACCACACCACCACACGCATTTCGTGATCGACCGGATCTCTGCCTGCAGGAACGTATTATGGTCAGTCAGTCGAAAAGAGATCTCAGTCCTTGGGTTCTCAATGTAGACCCACCCAGACACACACGGTCTTTTAGTTTAGATTATACCTGTGACCTGCTCCTATCCCGTAGCCATTCTCCCATCGCCTTAAGTCTCATAGCCGCAGTGGCTGCCTCACACTTAATCTGTATGTCTATAGTCTCCAGGGCCCTAGTCTGCTAGTTTCTGAGACCAACTTTACCTCGAGAAACTGCTTTAGAATAAATGGATATTCTACCTATGACCTATGACTGATAGAGTCTGTGTCGGTTCAGGAATCATTGTACGTAACTCAATCAAATATTGGCCATTGCCCGAATACAAAACCAACCACATTCGGGCAACTTCGATCAACATCACCTATAGTAAAACTGTCATATCGGCGATCTACTGTCCTCCTAGAAATAAACATTGATAAAAATCAATTTTTAGAATACTTGTCGACCCGGGGACCAAAATTTATTGCAGCTGGAGACTATAAAGCTAAATACACATTTTGGGGCTCACACCTAATTACATCCGAAGGCAGACAACTCTACAGCACTATAACATCTTCAAAGCTAGACGCTATTTCAAGTAGGCAACGAACTTTTAGGCCCACGGGCATTAACAAAACTCCAGATGTTATTGATTTCGCGGAAGTTGGAAATATAAAAAGCGAAAATATGATAGTTTGTTCATTGTTAGACCTTTCATCTGATCATTCCCTAACGATCTTCACTCTGCTGGGCTCTAGAAGTCAAAATAAAATTTACAATTCGATCACAGACTGGACTAAATATTAGAAATACATTTGCAATCATTTAGGAAATTCCACTGCGATCATAAGATGATATAGAGAAAGCCATAAAAATTATTCACCGACGTTATAACTAACACGACTACGGTAGTTTTCACAAAATTAATGTTACAACAAAACTCCTCTTCAATGCATTCAACCAGTATCAACATCCTTATCAGAGAGAGAAAAGGAACCTCCGAAAAGAATGGCAAAGACATCGATCTCCGAATTTTAAAAGAAGTCTTGGAAGAAGTCGGAGGAAACTAAACGCCGCATTAAAAAAAACTGAAAAACTTGAACTCAAGAACTACTTTCGTATATTGGAAGCATCAGAAGCAAATGACTTCAATCTCTGCTCAATCTATTGCTCATCAATCTCCAGTACGTCTGAAATCTGACTTCTGGGCAAAGAGTGAAGAAGAAAAACTTAACGCTTTTGGAAATTACCTTAAAAAAGTTTTCACACCTAATGATACTCCAAATAGTTTCGTTCTTCCAAACCTTCAAACTAGAGCTTTTGAATCCTCTGCTGTAAATACAGTTAACAGTTAATCCATTGCATTTGATACTTAATGAAATTGAATTATCTATAAATGATTTGAAGTCCAAGAAATCGCCATTTGGTGATGGTATTAACCCAAAACTGATAGATGAACTCCCTCCATCTGCTGTTAGAATACTATTATTATTCTTCTTCAACGGCATATTACATCTTGGATATTTTCCCCAATCTTGGAAACGATCTGAAAAAATTATGATCCAGAAACGCGGCAAGCACCCTACACAAATATAATCCTGTAGACCCATAAGTCTATCTATTAATAATTTTATTAAAATTATTTAAAAAAAATTTTCTGATAAGAATAAGTCCGGCGAATCTTGGGAACCCACCACCATGGATTCTGTTAAAATATGGGAGCTATATCTAGTTATAGGCAGAATTGGACCTAACTTGGCGCAGTTGTTGAGAGTCATAACAGAACATTATATAAAATTATATTCAGCCAAATCGGATAAAAATCGCGGCTTGTAAGGGCTCAAGAAGTCAAATCGGAAAATTGGTTAACATGGTAGCTACATCGGGTTATAGATCGATTTAGACCGTACTTGGCACAGTTGTTGAAAGTCATAACGGAACACCGTACGAAAAATTTTAGCCAAATCGGATGAAAATTTCGGCTTCCAGGAGCTCAATAAGTGAAATCGGGAGATCAGTTTAAATGAGAGCTATATCAAGTTCCTGACCGATTTGGACCGTACTTAACACAGTTGTTGGAAGTCATAACAGAAGACTATGTGCAAAATTTCAGCCTAATCGGACAAAAATTGCGATTTCTAGGAGCTCAAGAAGTCAAATCGAGAGATCGGTTTATATGGAAGATATATTTGCAATCATTTGCAACCCCCACTGACCTAGGAGACCGGGAAGACCAAAAGCTCGATGGAAAGATCAAGTGGTGAGAGACACCTCGAAACTTAGTGTCAGAGATTTTAGAATGAGCGTAGAAGATCTTGGAGCGTGGAACGCTGTTCTACGTTCGGCTAGTGGATCAAATATTCTGTCGTAGCCAATTAAAGTAAGTAAAGCAGTGGGTGAAGGAATTTCCTGTCACTGCACTGCCAATGTTCAAACTTAGGGTCTTTGCTATCATAGTCTTGAGAATTCCTTCAATGAAATTAAAAAAACAAGCAAGAGCGTGCTTAGTTCGGCTGGTCCGAATCTTATATACCCTCCACCATGGATCGCATTTGTTAAGTTCTTTGCGCTGTATCTCTTTTTAGACAAACAAAGAATAATGGAAAAGAATTGTTATGCTAGTGGAGATATACAAAGTCATATTTCGATTCGGACCATAAGTATATTGAATGTTGAAGACCATAGTAGAAGTAATTGGGTAACATTTCAGTCCATTCGGATAAGAATATCGCCGTGTTGGGGCTTAAGAAGCATATTCGGAAGATATTGGGTTGCCCAAAAAGTAATTGCGGATTTTTCATATAGTCGGCGTTGACAATTTTTTTCACAGCTTGTGACTCTGTTATTGCATTCTTTCTTCTGTCAGTTATCAGCTGTTACTTTTAGCTTGCTTTAGAAAAAAACTGTAAAAAAAGTATATTTGATTAAAGTTCATTCAAAGTTTTATAAAAAATGCATTTACTTTCTTTTAAAAAATCCGCAATTACTTTTTGGGCAATTGGAGCCCATATATATATGGGAGCTGTATCAGGCTATAGATCGATTAAGACACGTATATTGAAGGCCGTTGTACAAAATTTCAGCCAAATCGGATAATAATTGCTCCCTCTAGAGTCTTTAGAAGTCAAGATCCTAGATTGGTTTATATGGCAGCTATGTCAGGTTATGTATTGATTTGAACCATATTTGTCGCAGTTGTTGGAAGTCATAACAAAATACTTCATGCTAAATTTCAGCCAAATCGGATAAGAATTGCGCCCTCTATTGGCTCAAGAAGTCAAGATCCCTGATCTGTTTATATCACAACTATATCAGGTTATAGACAGATTTGAGCCATAATTGCCGCAGTTGTTGGAAATCATAACAAACATCTTCATGTAACATTTCAACCAAATCGGATATTAATTGCGTCCTCTAGAGGCTTTAGAAGTCAAGATCCTACATCGGTTTATATGCCTACATCGGTTTATATGGTTGTTGGAGGTCATAGGAAAATATTTCAAGCTAAATTTCAGCCAAATCGGATAAGAGTTGCGCCCTCTAGTAGCTCAAGAGGTCAAGACCCATATCGGTTTATATGGCAGCTATATCAGGTTATAGACCGATTTCAACCATACTTACTTAAATACATACACAGTTGTTGGAAGTTTAACCAAAACACCTCATGCAAAATTTCTACCAAAGCGGATAAGAATTGCGCCCTCTAGTGGCTCAAGAAGTCAAGATTCAAGTTCGGTTTATATGACGACTATATCAAAAATTAACCAATATGGCCCATTTACAATCCCAACCGACCAACACTAATAATGATTATTTGTGCAAAATTTCAAGTAAATAGCTTTACTCCTTCGAAAGGCTAGATCGACTTAAAATGTCATGACGATCAAGAATTTGTATACTTTATGGGGTCTAAGACGCATATTTCGAGGAGTTACAAACAGAGTGACGAAAATAGTATATCCCCATTCTATGGTAGAGGGTAGATATAAATGAAATTTTATTTGCACTCTTAAGGCAACCTTAAAACACAATTTTGGTAAAAAAGTTGAGACCCACCCCATGTTGGTGCACCCGCATGCTATGCTAGTTAATATAAAACTAGCCAATAAAAGAATAACACAGTTTTTTTTTGATAAATGGGCTATTATGGTTAAATTATAAAATTTGTAACCATTTAACACATTATTCAAGGTCGTCAGACATTTACTTCTGTTTTAAATAAAAATGTTTATTAATTTCTCTGTTAACAAGTTCCAATTAAATTAGTTTTTTAGTTTTGCCCCCCGGTCAATGCTAACTGGTTGGTCTTGCTGCGAATATAATTGCAGCCAAAAAAAGAAAAACTCTGACCCTTTTGTATTATAACTCAAATTAAATGGCGAGCAGCATGTGGTGATGTACATGAAGCCTGATTAACCTTAACAAAAACGCAAACATTTAAACAATTGCAGATAACAATGGCTGACTGACTACTGCTCACTATGCGCTCTAAATAATCCGATCACCATCACCATCAACATGACATGAATGAGATGATAAATGCACTCCAAATCAGACTGACAAAACTGCAAAAACATAAAAACTAATTATTTTCCCTTTATTCGTTGTTAGTCATTTTAATCAGACATAAAATAATTACCACTATGCATTAAAAATAATAAGAAATATAAATTGTGAGAAGCATGACGATGTTTGAAAGATCATCAAAATAATAGAAAATGGTACGATCAACATTCAAGATGAAAGAATGTTCAAACATTTCAAAATTTTGAAAACTGCAAATAAAATTGAATTTGTGTTTGTTTGTTTGTCCCGTATAGACTCAAAAACGGTTGAACCGATTGCCTTGATATTTTCACAGATTGTGTAGGTTGGTCTGGATCGGACGGGGGCGGACCCTCCCCCTTCCCCAAATGTACTACCCATTAAGAAAAATAGACCGATCGGGACAATATGGGACTCAAATGAAAGGTAATCAGGAGTAGAGAACGAATTTCATATTAAAAATTGGGTCCAATTAACTGGGGGGCCGCCCCAACCCCAAAACCCCCTAAAATAGGTTTTTCATGACAATCATCATGACAATATGGGACTCAAATGAAAGGTATTCGGGAGTAGATTGCGAATATGGTGAGGAAGGAGAAATAGGTTTTATAGTTTGTTGATTTCGGAAGGGGGCGGACCCTTCCCCTTTACCCAAAAATACCACCCAACGTCAAAAGTGAACCGTTTGAGACAATATGGGTATCAAATGACAAATATTGGAAAAAAGAATACGAATATTGTATTAAAATTTGGATCAAAGTACCCATCGGGCCGCCCAAGCCCTAGAATTCCCCCAAACAGACATATTGGGCGTTCATGTCAATATGGGCCTCATATTATGAATCTGGCATACAAAAAACAGAAACGATGTATAGGCGGTCCCCCTTCCCTCCAAAAACGCTTTAAATGGGCATATGACCCATCATGACTATATGGGACTCGGTTTTTTTGTTAGTTCCGTAGAATCAAAAGCGGCTGAACCGATTTTCTTAAAATTTTCAAAGATTGTGTACGTTTGTCTGGAAGGAAACATAAGCTATATAAAATTTTAAGATATCGGATGGAGGCGTTCCCTCCCCCTTACCACAACAACGCCATCCAAAACCAAAAGTGGACCACTAGGCACAATATGGGTATCAAATGAAAGGTATTGGAGACTAGAAAACGAATATAGTATTATAATTTGGGTCCAAGTACCCAGCGGGCAATCCAATCCATAAACTCCTCTAAACAGATACATTCGACGTTCATGTCAATATGGGACTCAAATGAAGAGTATTCGACAGTAGATTACAAATATGACATAAAAAGTTAGGTCCAAGTAATGGGAGGACGCCCTACCCCCAAGTACCCCCAAATGGGCATATTAGCCGACCATGTCTATATGGGACTCAAATGAAAGGTATTTGGGAGTAGATTACGAAATGCCATTAAAATTTGAGTTCAAGAAGCTTTCTTTCCAAAAATAAGTCAAATTGGTTGATTGACCATTATTTGAGAGTAGAAAACGAATTTTATATCCAATTTTGGTGCCAAGTGTTTAGGGATAGACTCTAAATCGCCCCCTAAACTGAACTTAAGTTCCGATTCTGGCAATATGGAGCTCAAATCAACGGTATTTGGGAGTAAGGAACGAATTTGATATCTATTTTTAGAGCAAAGTGCCGGTGGCCGCCCCAGCCCCAAAACACTTTCCAAACATTTCATATATACTGACCATGGCAATATGGGGCTCAAATTAAATGGATTTGGGAGTGCAGCACGAATTTGATATCCATATTTGAGTCGAAATGTCTGAGTGCCATCCCTAAAGGCACTTCTCATTACCACCAGATCTCGGAGATTGGTAATGCGATTCGTTCGAAATTTTTTTGCACTCTCACAGTCAAAACAAAAAATGGTTGCTCTTGTTGGGGTCGGGTGCCTCGGGGCCGTCCAAAACCCGCCAAATGGGTATATAGACAGATCAAGACAATTTAGAGCTCAAACGAAAGGTGCTTGAGAGAAAAAACGAATTTGATATCCAATTGAAGAGCCATGTGTTTTGGGAACTGCCCCACCCGAAAACACCAACTATTTGATGTTTAAATTGATTGATTTTCGGGAAATTGATACTCATTTTCAAGACAAAGTCCCTAGGACCAATCCCACCCTCAAACAGGATTAATTTACCGATAATGTGATTATGTGGCTCATATAAAATGTATTTGAAAATAGAGCACGAAGCGTATATATAAACATTAAGTGTCAAGTGTCTCTTTAAACCGCAAATATTTACTAATACGATAATACAGGACCCAAAAGAAAGGTATTTGGTAGTGGCGCACTTCTCACACATCAATGAAAGCTTTTCGATTCAAGTTTAAGCTCAATGATAAGGGATTTTTTTTTATAGAAGAAGGCGGTGCCGCAGTGCAACATCTCTTTGGGGAGAATTTTTTACATGACCATGCATGGCAAATGTCGCCAGCATTAAGAGGGGTTCACCACCGATTTAAATTTTGTCTGATGTTATCGCCAGGATTTGAATGCAGGCGTTCAGCGTTATAGGCGGACACAGGTTACCGTGAAACGAATTCGATATACACATTCAGGGCGATGTGTCCCAACCCTAAATGATATTAGAGAGTTAAAGAATGCGCAGCGGAGCGAGCCCGGCTCGGCTAGTATAACCATAAATAACTACATAAATGGATTTAAAGACCGTTGGAACTTTACCCTCTGTAACTTCTCAGAACAAGATATTTGTGAGAAAAATCTACCAAAATGTAAACTAAATTTTTCCTTTTTATTTAAAAGCTTTAACCTCCTGTTTACATACAAATCTATTCGAATTACTTCATAACTTGTTGCTTTGTTTTGTTGTGAAATGTCTATTTTGACATAATGTAATGAGCCATAAATAAATTGCATGCGATTGTTTAATTAAAAAGCCATATTAGTATGGCAAAAACTTAAAGTGTCAACTTTAGTTGCTAATCATATTTTATTTGATATTGGATGTGGGTGGCTATGAGAACATGCACCTCTTACGAATGTAAATATGTTTGGAAAAGACGGAAAGAAAACAACTCTCGCCTATAGCAATAATGTCAAAAACAATAAAAAGCACAACAAAATCTGCCAGACACCCTCATAATTTACAAAACTTAAACAGGTATTTATATAGTAAATGTCTATATTACAAACTAGAAATGAAACTACATTGCGAATAGACACTGCAAATATGACATGTGGTGTTTATTCCGTTCAAACAACGTCATTTAGTGCATAAGCTAATCTTAGGGACAAGATAATTTGAGTTAACTAAAAACTTTTGCTTTGGTTTATATCCGTGAATTTAATAGAAATGGAAATGCGTTGGCGTTTGGTTCATACTATTGATATTTGTAAGATATCGTCTTTATACCCACCACCATATAATGGGGGTATTCTAATCTAGTCATTCCGTTTGTAACACCTCGAAATATTGATCTATGACCCCATTAAGTATATACATTCTTGATCGTCTCGAAATCCTGAGCAGTGTTGTCACTCAAGAAAATTATTTCCTACCAAAATTTAAGAAAAATCGTACCAATCTCGATTAAAACCTACCAAATGATCTACAAGCCGAAAAGTTGGTATTCCATTTGGAACACATCAAACTATACATAAACCGACTCCCCGATTTGAATTCTTGAGCCTTTAGGATAGGTTAGGTTGAAAAGAAGGTGCAGATATTAATCCGCACCATGCCACTATGGACATACACCTAAGCCAGTAATCGGTTTGTTGTACGCTCTAAAAACTATTAAATTAACCTCTAAAAAGAAAATTTGAAGTTAGGAATTCCAAAATCCTTAACTGTTTGCAATGCCACTCCCCTTAGTTGGTTGATGTCTGATATTGTGTCCCCACCTAAGTACCGGTATCTGCTGGACGTGAACGCAGGGCAATGACAAAGGAAATGCTCCAACGTCTCATCATCTTCCCCGCATGCCCTACACATGCTATCACTTGCCGCACCGATTTTATATAAGTGAGCTCGTAGTCCTATGTGTCCCGTTATGATACCAATTGCTAAACAGACCTCATTCTTGCTTCCTTTCAGTAATAGCCTCGTCTTCTCATGATCTGGATCCCCCCATAGGATTTTCGCCGTCCTACCGACTATTTCGCTGTTGCACAATATTGCATGCGCATTCGTCGCTCACTCCCTTAACTCGGACTGCGTCGACCCGAAAGGCTTCGGGTTGACCAAGTTTATTGACGGCATTCCTCTGGCCTTTACCGCCAAATCATCTGTCCTTTCATTTCCCCTTACTCCGTTATGGCCCGGCACCCAAATGATGCGGATTTTCCCATCCTCAGAGAACGCGATATATCCGGACGATCACGGAATGCGTGAAGTGGTGTGGAGCTAACGCGAGGACATCGAGTCTGAACATCTTTAGCGTCAGTAATATTGCCATAAGGGCAATAACAACCAGGACGGTAAGGTCACGAACAGTCTTGCAGTGTAAGAAGAAGATTACACTGTTACACAGACTCGACGTCCTCGCGTTAGCTCCACACCACTTCACGCATTCCGTGATAGACCGGATCTCCGTCTGCAAGACCGTATTATGGTCAGGCAGTCTAAAACCGATGTCAGTCCTTGGGCTTTCAATGTAAACCCCCAGGCCCACTCTGTCCTCTAGCTTTGATCCATCCGTGTAACATGATCTTCCAGATGGCAATACTAGGGTTCCGTCAATCCAAGACTGTGCCGATGGCAGCAGTGCGTCGCACTCGACTTTAAGGTTCCGTCAATCCAAGACTGTGCCGATGGCAGCAGTGCGTCGCACTCGACTTTAAGGTTCATCTCAGGTATCCGATCGAAAACCTCTCTACTTCCTTCCAGGTTTCCTATCGTCGCCTCGATTATACCGCGATGGTATGAGCTGCTTCCATCCTCAATCCATTCTCCCATCGCCTTAAGTCTCATAGCCGTAGTGGCTGTCTCACACTTAATCTGTATTTAAATGGGTCGGATATCTAGAATAGTCTCCAGTGTCTATAGTTCCCTGAGCCCTTAGAAACCTTAATTTTCACATGACTTGACTGAAGTTTGGAACAATGACTTGAGTTATGTTTTTCAACCCGAACTTAGCACGTTTTTAATTGTCAAGGCTACAGTACTAGATGGTCGTTATTCATACAGGATCTAGACATGTCCGTCTCTATATTGGTTGAAATCACTCACAATTTGGCACATAGTGTTCTGTTATGACTTCCAACAACTGTACTAAGTACGGTCCAAATCGGCCAAACCCGATATAGCTCCCATATAAACCAATCTCCCGATTTGACTTCTTGAGCCCCTGCAAGCCGAAATTTTTATCCGATTTGGCTTAAATTTTGCATGCGGTGTTCTGTTATGACTTCCAACAACCGCGGTCAATAACCAGGTTCCCAAGATAGGGTCCGGCCGAACTTAGCACGCTTTTACTTGATTTAAGCTTTGTTTGTTTTTGTTGTTGTAGCAGTTTGTTGTATTCTATCATTCGTCTGCTTGATTCTGTCGACTATCCAGATCAAGGAACTCTGCAACTAAGATGGGGTGCGTCCAGAGGGATCTGGGTCTGAGTCGAGTGGATCTGGCTAGGCAATTAAACAGGTGACGTGTATCGTATGGTACAAACATCTTGCACGTCGGCATCAATCATTGTTCTGTAGGAGTTGAGACGGCTGCATCTGCTGGAACGTAATTGAGCCAGAACTACTCTGATTTGCCGGGGGAGGTCCATTTTTTCAGGTGAAATGGGAAGGGGTCGTCCTCATTCACCCGCAAGTTATTTACCGCATCTGCTACCGTGTTTGCATGAATGTTGTCTAAACCCACTTGATGTGCCGCATCATCTAGAGGCTCTCTCTCTTATAGCGCTGAACCTTACGTTCTAGATTATGTAGATAATTCTTCTGGGCGGTGGACACCTATCCACAAGATGATGATCTGGATGGTCCCTGCGATAACAATCCAGGATCTTCGTTCTGTTAGGATCTTTGTCTCCTGATGGAGGTTGTCCACGTTAGAACTGAAGCGATAGCCTGTCGCAGTTCGAAGGGCGGCATTCTGACAGATCTGAAAATTATTCCACTGCATGTCACTGAGGACGAGACCACATTGGTGCTGCATAATTGCTTTGTACTTGGTCAACAAGGTTTCTTTGTCAGCACTTCAAGTGCTGCCGGCAAGTGAATTGAGGGCCTTGTTTCAACTTTTAACCTTATCGCAAATTGCTGTGGAATGTGAGGAGAATTTGTAAGAGCTGTCAAATGTGACACGAAGTACTTTGCGACCCTTGATGGTCGGAATTGTTACCCCGTCGACCATCACTTTCAGCTCCCTAAGCACCTCAGGCGTGTATGCAGTGAACAATGAGGTTGAAGATTTGGTGACAGATATCTTCAGATTTCTTGCAGTGAAATAAGAGATTGAGGAAGACGTTTAATCTATCGCAGATGTCATGAATGGCTGGGGCCTGATGCCATGATGAAACAATCGTCCGCATATGATACGATCTCTATATCGGACGGGGGATGGAATGAAAAATAGTCAGAGTTTAAACAGTGCCGGAGATATCACACAGCCTTAGGGAACGCCTTGGTTGGCTCTAAGGTGCTTCGACTTCTTATCCCAAAAATTTCACGACCACACAGATATTTTGAGACGCAGCGTTTCAGGCTTGGCTTGAAGGACATGTTGGCTATGTCCACAAATAGTTTGGAACGGCAGACCATGTCTTATGCCTTCGACAGGCTCAATGCCACTAGGACCATCCTATCACATGGCCTGGGCTGATTGAAGCCACTGCAAATGTGTGCGGTGATGGCATGTAAAGCAGTTATGTGCTATGCAGCCCTCAACTTCCATGCTGATGCTCGGCGAATAGAAATTCTTCACCGAGGATCAGGAGGGGTAATGCATCAAGCGTGTTGGCAATTGGTGAGAGAAGGGAGATCGGTCTGTATGACTCCCCTTTACTCAGGTCATTTCCAGGTTTCACTAGTGGGATCACTTTGTCCATCTTCCAGACATTGGGAACTATAAGGGTGTTCAAAGACAAGTTGAGGACAGTTGTAAGGTACTCAACTCCAGGTAGATCTAGATTCTTCAGCATCAGTTTAGAGATTTCGTCCGGCCCCAACGCCTTGAATGATTTACGCCGCGCATGACATTCGTAACTTCGTCTACGGTAAATTATGATGGCTGTCCATCAGCGCGGAGACCACGGATACGTCGAATGGCTCTCCTACTATCCCTGTAACTCTCGAGATGCACAATAAATCGACGGTTGAGCAACCTGGCGCATCTATTCGGATCAGTCGTAGTTACGTCGCCAAAAGTGACCGAGGTCTTGTCATCTCGTTATATTGGGGAAGTACAAGGCGGATATTACCGCCTTACAGGAAATGCGATGGACTGGGAATGGCGTCACAACAACACCAAACGATGACGAACTATACTATAACTGCCATAACATGAGGCATGAATTTGGCTGTGGATTTGTGGTTAGTCGGAGACTGAAACACCTTGCCTCCAGATTTTCTCCGGTGGATGAATAAATTTTTCAACATCTGCCTTATTTGTGCCCATGCCTCGAAGGAAGACAAGTACGAACAGACCAAGGATATTTTCTAGAGAGAGAATACGATCGCTGCCCCGCCCATGTTATTAAAATCCTTCTGGGAGATTTTAATGCGAAAATGGACAGGGAAGATATCTTTAGTCCAAAAGTCGGAAAATTAAACCTCCACGAGATAACGATAACAAGATAATGCGTTGAGATTAAAAGATTTCGCCGCGGCAGAAAACATGGTAGTTAGCAGCACCAGATTTCAACAAAAAATATCACAAAGCAACATGGCTGTCACTCGGTCAAAACACGAGGAACCAAATTGATAATGTCGTAGTAGATGAAAGGCATTCATGCAGCATGTTAGGTGCACGATCGATCCGTGGAGCGAATATAGATTCGGATCATTACCTTGTTGCAGCAAAGGTTCGCACCCGTTTGAACATGGCGAGTAAAGTACGCTCTGCCACTGCACGGGAGCTGGACATTGAAAGCTGCAAAAACAACAGATGGCAACGGCATACTCCACTCGACTGACCCAACTGCTTGATGAAAGCACTCTTTGTTCCGATGATATAATGGCGCTGTGGGAAACCATTGCCCATTCCATGGAAAATATAGCGAAATTCGTACTTGGGTACCGAAAGCGTCCCTCAAGAAACCCATGGTACGACCAAGAGTATTGAATACGGCATACAGAGCAACCCTGCAATCAGTGGTAACGCTGCGGATGAAGGCGTGGTATTGGGAGAAAAGGAGAGTGGGGACGTTTCCCCTTTCGCTGAAATATATAGAAAATGGAAAGACGTGAGTGTAAGCGAATTGAGATGTACGCGGGTCAGAATGAAGTCCAGAAATTCTACAAAAGAATTAAACATGAGACCGACGGCTTTAGTACAGAAACTAAGAAGGAAATCTGATGACTGATAGAGATTGTGTGCTGAGGATAAGGAAAGAACATTTTACCCAGCTGCTGGTGTCCGATGATGGCAGCGAAGAGGCTACCGTAGAACCAATCCCTTACTATGATATAAAATATTTACCTAGTAGTCAGAATGAGGTTCAAGTAGATGTGAACCGACTGAAGAACAACAAAGCAGCAGGAGCCGACGGGTTACCCGCTGAACTATTTAAGACCGGATGCGACACGCTGATAAGGTGTATGCATCGGCTTGTCTGCGCGAACTGGCTAGAAGAACGCGTACCCGATGATTGGTACCTCAGCATACTATGTCCCATACATAAGAAAGAAAGCAAGCCGAAATGTAACAACATCAAAAGAATTAGTCTCCTTCCCATAGCATACCAGATACTCCAGAGCGTTCTTTGTGAAAGATTAAAGCCTAAAGACAATGAGATAATTTGCCCTATCAATGCGGCCTTAGACCTGGTAAATCCACTCTAGACCAGATATTCACACTGCGCCAAATCCTGGAAAAGTCCATGAAGGACAAATCAACCCTTTGTCTTTGTTGACTACAAAGCCCCTTTCGACTACAAAGCCCCTTTCGATACTCCTATAAGTTCAAAGGTATTTCAAGTCATGCTCGAGTTTGGTATTCCTGCTAAATTAATTAGACTCTGCAGGATGACACTTGCTGATACGCGTTCCTCAGTAAGAATACGGAAGAATTTCTCGAAACCATTCAATACCAAACGAGGTTTCAGACAAGGATACAGCTTATCGTGTGATCTCTTTAATATCCTTTTGGAGAGAATATACGAGATGCAGATGTGGAGACACCTGCTGCACGCCTATACCGATGGCATCGATATCATAGGTCTTAGTCAAGCTCTTATACTAATCGCAGCGGAAACGTGATGACTATTGGTTATTTAAAGGTGCCCATAACTCGCCTCGCCATATCGAGCATCATAGGCACTCCGTATTGAAGCAAGAGCCGGTGTTGCCCTCCCCCTAACTGAGACTCTCCACCCGATACCGCTGATTGTCCGCGACGGCAATTGCAGATGCTCCGTTTGCAGAATTCGACTATCCGAAACCTGTGGACACGCCCGGTAGCTCGCAGCTGGTAGAGTAATATCAATGAACTCCACACAGATCGGTGCTCAAGCTTCCAGCCCGTGCGGTGCTCAAAGTTAGTTCGTGCTACTACCTTAACTGATAAAAACCGATTAGACTTTTGTACGGATAGTTCAATACTAGACTAATATGTGGGCTTTGGAGTATACTCTAGGACTCGAGCAGTTTACCTGATCATTTTAGTGAGTATTAAGCGTAGATCCTTACAATTATATAAGTGTTGGAATGGCTAATATAAAGTATCATACCGACGATTGGCATAAATATCATCTCAGACAGTCATGTGCTTTTAAATACTTGAAAAACGTATTTCTTGAGGATAAAAGAATTTCTAATTTGAGTTGATGTCGAGAAAACAAAACTGAAATAGGCTACCGAACAGGATTTCTTGACAAGTCTTATCTTATATATAAAAATCAATTTGTGTTTGTTTGTAGGTTTGTTTGTTTGTATGTATGTTTGTGTGCTCCTCAGAAACGGCTGAACCGATTTTCTTGAAATTTTCACAGATGGTGCATAATGACCCCGTGGTGAAAATAGGGTACTATATATTTTTTGATATCTGGAGGGGGTTGGTGGGCGGACACCCCTCTTACCCTATTTTTCAGAAACGCCAGATCTCGGAGATGGGTGGTGCAATTTAAGAGAAATTTTGTGTGCACTCATATAGCACCCTAAAAATAAAAAGTTGGTATCCAAATTTCGGATACGGTACCTAGAGGGGCCGCCCCACCCTAAAACCTACCAAACATATATTTAGATAAGAAAACGTATCTGATATCCAAATGTCGCACCAAATGTTAGGTGGACCACCCCAACCCCCAAAACACCCCTAAATCGGTTATATTTACCGACCATGGCAATATGGGACTCAAATGAAAGGTATTTGCGAGTAGAATACGAATCTGATACCCAAATGTGGGACCACGTTTCTGGTGGTCCACCCCTTCCCAAAAACACCCCCCAAACTGGACTTATTTACTGACAATGGGAATATGGAGCTTCAATAAAAGGTATTTGAATGTAGAATACGAATGGAATATCCAAATATGGGACCAGGTGTTTGGGGGGCCGCCTCTCCCCAAAAACATCCCCCAAGGGGACAAATGTACGACCATAGCAATATGGGGCTCAAATGGAAGGTCTTTGGGAGTAAAGCACGACTTTTAATATCAATATTCGTGGAAAGTGTCTATGGGGCCACGCCACCCCCACAATACCACCCAAATAATAAGTATCTTCTGACTATTGCAACATGAGGCTCAAATAAGAGGGTTTTTAAAGTGGAACACGAAACCGATATATATTTTCAAGGCGAACTTACTGAGCGGCCGCCAATCCCCCAAAACACTCCAAAGCCGGTCATGTTTGCCGACTAGGAAATATGGGGCTCAAATTAAAGTTATGTGGGAGTAGACCACGTATCTGATATCAACATTAGGGGCCAACTGTCTAGCGGACGTCTCACCACCATACCAACCCCCAAAAAGGAAGTATTTGCTCACCAAGACAATTTGAGTCTTAAAGAAAGTGGAACTAAATATTTATGGTTTTTAGGGCCAATACCCCAAACCTGACATATTTGCTGACTTTTGCAATAAGGAGTTTAAATGCGATTAGAGAACAAATTTCATATTCAATTTCGAGGCCAATGGCAATATGGGGTTCAAATAAATGATATTTAGATATATGAGAATAGAGCACGTTGCTTATATATTTTCCGGGCTTAGTGTTTTGAGGACCACCCCATTCCCCAAAACACCCCTAAATCGGGCATATTTGCCGACCATGTCAATGTGGTGTTTAAATGAAAGGTGTTGGGGGGTAGAGCAAGAATTCATACCCACTTTCGGGACCAATTTTCTGGGGGTCTATCCCTTTCCCAAAATACCCAAAAACAGCAATTTTTAGTGACAATCGCAATATGGGACTCTAATATAGGTATTTGGGAGTAGAATTCGAATTTGATATTCAAATGAAGGACCATGTATTTAGAGCATCACCCCTTCCCCAAAACACCCCCTAAATGGTAAACATTTTTCGACCATGCCAATATGTGGCTCAAATGAAAGGTATTTGAGATTAGAAAACGAATTTGATAACCTATTTTGGGGCCACGTATTTGGGGGACGCCTCATCCTGTAAACTCCCCTAAACCGATGGCAATATGGGGATTAAATAAATGGTATTTGAAAGAAGAGCACGATGCTGATATTTTTTCGGACCCAAGTGCCTGGGGGACCACCTCACCACCGAAAACACCACTAAATCAAATATCATGAGAATATCGGGCTGATATAAAGTATTTTAAGAATGGAGTACACCTTATGTCCAAACTTAATTTCGTAGACCAATAAAGATCATATGGGATTCAGATAAAGGTACTTATATTGTTAAACTATTAGTCAAGCGATATACTATTTTCGTAGCATGGTATTTCACTAAAAGCTATTTAATTGTCTATTTTGCTGAAATTTGGGAGGGTGAGCTGTGTTAGACCCTTCGACATCTTTCCTCAATTTGGATCAGATCGGTGCAGAGTTGGATATAGCTGCCATATAGACCGATCCTCCGATTAAGGGTCTTAGGCCGATAAAATCCACATTTATTATCCGATTATGCTGAAATTTGGGACAGTGAGTTGTGCTAGGCCCTTCGACATCCTTCGTCAATTTGGCTCAGATCGGTCCAGATTTGGATATAGCTGCCATATAGACTGATGCTCCGATTTAGGGTCCTAGGCCCATAAAAGCCACATTTATTATCCGATTTTACTGAAATTTGGGACAGTGAGTTGTGTTAGGCCCTTCGACATTCTTCTTCAATTCGACCCTGATCGGTACAGATTTGGATATAGCTGCCATATAGACCGAACTCTCGATTTAAGGTTTTGGGCCCATGAAAGGCGCTTTTATTGTCCGATGTCGCCTAAATTTGGAACAGTGAGTTAAGTTATGCCTCTTGATATACTTTTGCAATATGGTACAGATTTTTTTTAGATATAGCTACTAAAAAGACCTATATTTTGTTAAACACAATTGAACAATGACTTGTACTTATTAGTATTTGGTCCAAATCGGAACATATTTCGATATAACTGTTATGGGACATAAGGTATGCAATTTTTACTGAATTTTGATGGATGGTGGTTTACATATATACCCGAAGTGGTGGGTATCCAAATTTCGGCCCGGCCGAACTTAACGCCTTTTTACTTGTTTTTATATATATTAGGGTTTATAGAAGAACTTCTGTGTGTTTGTTAAACTCCTTGGTTGGTATACAAACAAAATGTAATAAGTCATTGTTCTCCAAAATAGTTTTTCCCTTCTGCTGTTTTAAATGCAAATTTTTTGTTTTTTGTTCTACCCTGCTAAGGGCAAACCACTTCAACATCGTATGTTTGTGTTGAAAACAAATGTCACTCATGGCGGAAGCTCTTGACAGTCTGATTACAGAATAACAAGCCAAGCTATTAAAATCAACAAAAAATGCTACTTTTTGTGACAGACACATTATCAGCATTGACTTTTCAGCTTAAATTTAAAGCAACCAAGACACAGATGGACAGACAAATAGACAAACAGACATAAATTACTAACTAAATTTTAAACAAATAATAATTTGTTTGTCTAGCAAATAAACTAAAAAAACAAAAAAAAAAATGAGTAGTTAGATGGATGGGTTGATGGTCGAATGAATGTTCAAATGGATGGCCAAAGTGAGGCGTTAAATTTTGTAAATATTTGCTATACAGAAAAAAAAACTTCAAATGAATAATGTGATAGTTTAACACAAAATAATAAAATTATTAGTTTTTATGGTCAAGCTTATTGTTTTATTAAGACTTTTCACATAATAAAAAAGAACTGAAAAACAAAACCCCTAGCAACGAAAACAACAAAACAAACATAAATTTTCTTTGGTATAGGTTAAAAACAATTTCATAGCCATTACCAGTTATTTAGGGCTTGGTTTTATTGCTATCATTTACTATTGAGGTTATAGTTTTTCATTGTTCATTTTATTTGTGTATGTTGATGTTGGAAAACTTTTGTATTTGATTTGGCCACGTTTTTGAACTTAAAGGGTCATAAGCGTGCCGCCCATCTGATTTTAAATTTATGCTGGGGCGAAACTTATGCCGGCAAGATGTATATGCCCATAATATCCATAAAATGTTATAGATTTTTCATTTCATTTCCATTCCATTTTTTTCGTCATACATTTGGTTTTACCTCAGCGCTTTGCTGCTAAGCTGTATACATTTGAAAATTGCAGTTTATTTTGCTCTTGGGGAGTTGCCAGCACATAGGGCGATGAAAGGTAATCGGAAAGATTAATATGGAAATTGAAAGCAAACAAAAGACTTAAGAAACAAACTTTCAGGAAGTTATGTGTTTTACAATACGGTATTGATTGGTGGTATATTAATTCTACCCACCACCGAAAGATGGGGGTATATTCACTTTGTCTCTCCGTTTGCAACACATCGAAATATTCATATCTGACCCTCTACAGTATATATAATCTTGAGCGTCGTTAAAGTCTAAGACGATCTAGCCATGTCTGGCTGTCCGTCTGTTGAAATCACCCTACAGTCTTTAAGAATAGATATAATGAGCTTAAACCTTGCACAAGTTCTATTTTGTTCATAGGCAGTTTAAGTTCGAAGATGGGCTATATCGGACTATACCTTGATATAGCCACCGTAAATACCGATCTGCCGATTTAAGGCCTTAGGCCCTTTAAAGCCACATTTATTATGCGATTTCGCTGAAATTTGAAACAGTGAGTTTTGTATGGTCTTTCGATATTCCTGCTCAATTTGGTCCAAGTCGGTGCAGGTTTAGATATAGCTGCCATATATACCGATCTCTCTTTTTAGGGTCTTGGGCACATAAGAGGCGCATTTATTTTCCGATGCCGCCGTAGCGCAGATGTTAGCAGGTTTAGATATAGCTGCCTTATAGACCGATCTCTCTATTTAGGGTCTTGGGCCCATAAAAGGCGCATTTATTGTCCGATGCCGCCGTAGCGCAGAGGCTAGCATGTCCCCCTATGACGCTGAACACCCAGGTGTTCAGGCGTTCGAATCCTGGCGAGACCATCAAAAAATTTTTTTTCTGCGGTGGTTTTCCCCTCCTAATGCTGGCAACATTTGTGAGGTACTATGCCATGGAAAACTTCTCTCCAAAGAGGTGTCGCACTTCTCTCTGTTCGGGGTCGGCTATAAAAAGGAGGCCCCTTATCAATGAGCTTAAACTTGAATCAGAGTTGATATGTGAGAAATTTGCCCCTGTTCCTTAGTTGAATGTTCATGGGCAAAATTTGCAAATTTGGACAGTGAATTGTGTTAGGCTCTTCGACATCTTTTTGCAGTTTAGCCCAGATCGGTCCAGATGTGGATATACCTGTCATATATACCGATCTCCCGATTTAAGGTTTTACTCCCATAAAAGTGAATTTATTGACCAATTTTGTTGAAATTAGGCACAATGAGATGCGTTAGGCCCCTCGTTGTTCGTACCGAGTATGGTTAAGATCGGTCTATATATCGATATAACTGCCATATGGACCGATCTCTCAATTTAAGGTATCGGGCCAATAACGGGCGTATTTATATTTCGATTTCGCAGAAAAGTATCTCCGACATCCCTGTTTAATACGACCCAGATTGGTCCACATTTGGATGTTGCTGTCATATATACTGATCTTCCTATTTAAGTTTTTAGGTCCATAAAGGGTGAATTTATTAACCGATTTTGCTGAAATTTAGCACAATGAGTTCTGTTATGTCCTTCGACATTTATCCCGCATATGTTCAAGATAGGGCTATATTTGGATACAGCTGTCATATATACCGATCTCCAGATTTAATTTCTTAAGTCAATAAAATCACGTTCATTGCTCGAATTTCGCTGAAATTTGACACAGTGGGCTGTGTCAATATAGTTCAGATCGCTCTATATTTGGATATAGATGTCATACACATATACCGATCTCCGGATTAAAATTCTTAGGCTCATAAAATATTGCTTTGGATCCTTATATAGCCTGAATATGGTGGAGATTGGCCCATATATGGATATAGCTGCTATGGTTTCAGAAATGATGCACTTCACCGCGCCCTTTCACCGCACCCTTTCACTTTTCGTTCCTTTGGCGATATAAATAGATTTAACCTCCATATAAACCGAATTTCCTATGTTTTCTGAGTTTTTAGAAAATTGATTTGGACGATTTGGTTAAAATTTGGTGTGTTATACACTTATCCTCTTCAAACCCCTTATCCACTGACCATCGGATAAAGTCAGGTGGTTTATAAAGTACTTATGCGGTCGCTAGTAATGCGTAGAGTTAAGAAATACGAAGTTGAAGTCCTGTAGAGTTAAAAAGTGATTCGCCAAGGGGGTGTTATCTTCCCGCTCCTGTTTGACCACAAACTTTCTAAGCTCTTTCCACCACTAACCAACTGGTTTGGAGAAAATAACGTACGCGGTTGACTGCTCTGTCCTGACGATAGGGAATTACATCAATTGGGTGAAAGAATAAACTTTTATCTTCTATATTCCATAATTTTTATGGAATCGCAACTCGAAAATTTCTCCCACGAAATCGTCAGACACACTATTTACAACTCGGACGAAAGATTTTTAAATGAAGCTTAAAGTCATAGTCGATGGACAAATAATACCAGCCGAATATAGTCATTGTTGGGTGCCTATCACCCATTGCAGATGATGAGAAATACCAGGGGCCGAATTAGCGCATACGTGAACGAGTAAAATCGTAAAATCGAAAGCTCTCTATTGTGAGTTATGTATATCTTTATTGAACGTGAATTTTTGAAATGTAAGAACGCGAATGTTTAAATTTATCATAATTTATAAAAAACTTAATATTACAATGGGTATAAAAGTGGTATAACATCCATTATATTCGAGATGAAACTTCATTTAATACGAAAGCGCACTCGATCACGATGCGGTAATTAGGCCCCAGAATTAATTGTGTAGCCTACTAAACTTACATCGCTTAATGTTAGATGATACCATTCCCAATATCCGTCTGGCATGCAACACCCATGACAACAATTACCTGTCATCACTCCAATGGACCACTCCGATTGGAGCGGTCAAATTCCTGGAACTAAATCTGGAGACTGTTATGTTAGGTTTATGTGGCAGTTTGTCATTAGACTCACTTAGACGTATTCGTCTATTGTTATACCACAGGAAGAGGATATGCAAGATGCCTTGCAATTCCTACCGTTAAATTATCCAGACTGCTTTAAAAAGTCAAACAACTTGCGAATGTTACTTACTTTTACTTATTAACCTTAATTGACTGTGAAAGAACATTTGTTCCCCTAGCCGAACGTAGAATAGCGTTCCAAGCGCCTCGATCTTCTGCTCTCATCTTATAATCTCTGACACCAAGTTTTGAGGTGTCTCCATCAATTGATCTTTCCATCGGGCTTTTAGTTGTCCCGGTTTGCGTGTACCACCGTGTTTGCCATCAAAAGACTTCTTTGCTGGAGCTTCTTCATCCATTCTGACAACATGACCTAGCCAACGCAGCCGTTGTATTTTGATACTTGTAACTATACAACAATAGCATCATATAGCGCATACAGTTCGTGCTTCATACGACGCCTATATATTTTCCATTAACCCAAACTGGTCCATATATCTTATGAAGAATATTTCTTTCAAATACTCCAAGCACTGCCTCGTCTGCTTTCACAAGTACACATCCCTCAGATAGATAGTATCAGTGTCTTGTATAGTGTAATCATCGTCTATAGAGAGGTGGCCTTGTTTTTAAAATGCGTACTTAACTCAAAGTAGCATATGTTTGCCAGTATTATTCTCCACTTTATGTCAAAATTGGTGTCATTCATTTCGGTTACGGCGGTGCCGAGGTAGATAAAGTTGCAGACTAACTCAAAGTTGTTGTTCTCAACTATCTCCATTTTCTTTATCTGATCGTTTGTACAAAGCATTTTGGGAGTTGAAACCATCCATTTCGTCTTATCTCCATTTACTGTTAGACCCATTTTCATTGACTCTCTCTCTTTCAAAGGCTGCAGTTACTACTTCCGTTGACCGACGTATGATATCGATATCGTCGGCATAGGCAAGTAGCATGTGCTCTCTTGTGATTAGTGTGCCATATCTATTCACTTCTGCATCTCGTATAATCTTCTCCAGCAGGATATTAAAGAGATCACACGATAGGCTGTCTCCTTGTCTGAAACCTCGTTTGGCATTAAATGGTTCGGAGAGATTCTTTCCTATTCTTACTGAGGAACGCGTATCAGCAAGTGTCATCCTGAGTCTTATTAATTTTGCTGGGATACCAAACTCAGACATGGCTTGAAATACCTTTGAACGTAAAGGAGTATCGAAGGCTACTTTGTAGTCAACAAAGAGGTGGTAGGTGTTGATTTGTCCTTCTCGGGTCTTTTCCAGGATTTGGCGCAGTGTGAATATCTGGTCTAGGTTGGATTTACCAGGTCTAAAGCCGCATTGATAGGGCCCAATTATCTCATTGACTTTAGGTTTTAATCTTTCACACAGTACGCTCGAGAGTATCTTGTATGCGATGGGGAGGAGACTTATTCCCAGAGATGGTCCGTAAGACGATTTTTTAGGTTTCCGACTGTCAAAAAGTTGTAAAAGTCGAAAACGTCGTATACTTGTATAAAACGTAGAAAAAGTCGCAAACGTCATAAACCTTAATAACTCAGTGTAAAAGTTTGATTTTTAACAAATATTATTGTCACTTATTTGTTGTATAAAGAAGAGTTTATATGTAAAAAAATTTCACTTGACACTACCTCAGATGTCATTCATTTTATAACATATGTCGTTATCAACAGCTATCAAAAAGCAAATTAAAGCGGGAGAAACAAATAATTTTGCAAAAGGATAAGAAATAATTAATAAATAAAAATGTTGCAACCACCCAATAACTCGCAACAGCCAGAGGGATTTAGCGAAAGTTCTGGCGCTACTGGAGGTAGACCATTTCATTCCCATTGGTATGGCTACTCAAAAAAAAGTGAAAAGGGAAAAACTATTGCTCAATGCATAAAATGCAAGCAATTTATTCGAAACACGGCTATTAAAAGAATGCAATTACATCGGTAAGTCGTTTGTCTTACAAAACTATTGAGTTTTCTATATTGCATTTTATCAACTTTCTAGGAAAAAATGCCACCTTGATCCGGATGACGAAGACTCTGAAGCTCGTATTGCAGAATCGGATGTAAGTATTATAATTTGTAATTATAATTTTTATTAATATTGTATCTTTTAAGGCATCTTCTCCAACGACATCAAACACCCAAACAAAAATTAAACATTTTTTTCGTAAAGTAACAAAGACTGATAAAGAAAGACTTGATATTTGGGCCGCCAGGTTTTTTTCGCTTGCAATGTACCTTTTGTTGCAGCAAGCAATAAATACTTTAAGGAATTTTGTAACGCAATGCAACCAACTCATAAACCACCAAGCAGAAAAAGATTTGCTGGTCCACTCTTGGATGCTGTGCACAAAGAACAAATTGATTTAAATGGAAATTTTTTGAAGGAGAGTGCCCATTCTGTTTTGCTAATTGATGGATGGAAAAATTCTGCATCGAACACAAAAAATGTAGCTGCATTATTGCACAACTGTGATCATAGAATTTTTTTAGAATCCTATGAGGGAATCTTCGGAAAACCTTGCAGAGATGGTAAAGAATGCTGTTGCCTTGGCCAAAGATCGATATAAAGTTGAAGTTTTTGCTGTGGTAACGGACAACGCTGCCAATATGATGTCAATGGGCTGTATTATAGACTTAATTCACACAACGTGTAATGCCCACATTGGAAACTTATTATCCAAGGATTTAATACGCAAATACGGCAGTGGTACAGAATTAAATAATGTTTCTGTAATTAGCCAAAGACGTCACACACGGTTACAGTCTCAACAAATTGATGATTGCTTCGTTATGCAGGAAGACAATCCCGATAATAGCTCAGTTCTTGCAAAGGTGCATAAAATTGTCAATGAATTTAAAAAAGCTAACCTTGAAAAAAAATTAACTATGCTTGGAGGAGCTAAACCAAAATTGCCGTGCGCAACTAGATGGTGCAGCGAACGTGATGGTCTTTTTTGGTTAATTAATAACATAGCCAGAATGAAACAAATAAGTGCAGAAACTAACACCGACGGAAAACCTTACGTAAAACCTTCAGTAAGTGAACTACTTTTTAAGGAAGATTTCATTCACTCGGTTAAGGAGCTACTAGATTTGTTAAATCCTGTTGCTATACTGATAAAAAATTGTCAGAAGTCTGTAAATTCTATTGCGGATGCAACAGAAGAATGGATAAATCTACTTGCTTCAGCAAATCCAAAATTATATGAGGTAGCCACAGAAAGATGCAAAACCAGTAATGTTTTTAATAAATACAGCCTCACAGCTAATATGTTACACCCGCTTTACAAGGGTAGTCAACTGAATGAAATGGTGGAAGACTTTTTGTTGGAAAATCTTGACGAAGATGGGTTGCAGTCACTTTTAGAATACAAAAAGTCTACGGGATTTCTCGCCCTATTAATGGAAAAAACCACAAAGCCTGATTTATTCTGGGATATGGCTGCAAACAGACATAAATCACTGGCAATTTTTGCACAAAAACTTCTTATGATTCCAGCTTCAACAGCTGAACTGGAAGGTATTTTTTCAAACTGGTCGCACGTCCACACTGATTTACGAAATAGGTTGGATGCAGAGCGGTCTAAAAAATTAAAGTTTATTTTTCCTTAAAAATAAATGAAAACAAGGACGACTACTATCGTGCTAACGATGAAACAGATTGTAGCGAAAAAGAAAATTAAAATTTGGTATCTTAATATAAGATAATTTTTAACTTAAATACAAAATAATTTGTATGTTTCAAAACTGAAGTACCTTTTTGTTATTAAACAAATTTTATGATTTAATGCAATATTTTAATATGTATTAGCTTTAAAAAACATATTTTTTTAGCACAAGAAAATACATTAGCATTGTATTTAAAACCTGAATTATTTTTAAGTTCGTTTAAATAAAATGTGATCTCAAAACACCATAACATGTTATTGTTATTGTAATAATAATCAAAATCCAGGGAAATCGGTGCCGACTATATAATACCCTACACCTGAATTATAAATGCAAATTTACCGTTATAATAACATGGATGTAATAATTAATTCTGCACCGATATGGCTGAACTTTGACCTTATAGTTGAAAATCGATCGAAACCTATATACATAAAAGCTATATCGAAATATAAATGTGACAAAAAAAATCAATAATATATTAAATTTTGTCCAAATAGGAAAATTGTCTCTACTACGGATTTATAGTTTTAAACCGGCAATTCGTATATGGATATGGGAGCTATATCCAAGTCTGATTCAATTTAGACCAGATTCCGCATACATAGCGTACCCATCGTGGTACCCATCGATAAAAAGCCTCAATTAGTAAAAATCAGGCAATACATATATATGGGAGCAATATCTAAACCAAAGAAACCGATGTTTATGAATTTCACCTGTATTGTTGAGAATTTTGCGTGTGCCATAATTCGTGAAGATCGGTTAACAAATGACCAGATTATTGCAATATTGGTAAAAATCGTGTAGCTTTTTCTAATTCTGAACCGATTTTTTCCAATTTCAATATTGTTCGTCTCCAGGAGGAAAAAATTACTTATGCCAAAATTTTTAGTTAATCAGATCAAAAATTCGACATATTTTCGTTCGAATTTTTTTTCTGTCAGAAACCTAGTTTTTTGGCTAGGTTTACGACGTTTTCGACGTATGTAATATACGTCGGAAATGTATGTCATATACGTCACTGTTTCTGACAGGCCATCTCTGCTTATTCCTCTGTAGTTGGCACATTCCGTCTTGTCTCCTTTCTTGTGTACGGGACATAGTATGCTGAGGTTCCAATCATCGGGTATGCGTTCTTCTAGCCAGATTGCGCAGATAAGCTGATGCATACGCTTTATCAGCGTGTCCCCTCCTTTCTTAAATAATTCAGCGGGTAACCGTCGGCTTCTGCTACCTTATTGTTCTTCAGTCGGATCACTGCTACTTGGACCTCATTCTGACTAGGAGATAAACATTCTCTACCATCATCAGGGAATGGTTCTGCGGTATCCGCTTCGCCGTCAACGTCGGACACTAGTAGTTGGGTAAAATGTTTTTTCCATATCCACAGCATGTTATCTGTGTCAGTTACCAGATTTCCTTCTTTGCATCTGCAGGAGGATGTGCCTGCACCAAAGCCATCGGTTTGATGTTTAATTCTTTGGTAGAATTTCCGGACTTCATACTGACTCCTGTAAACCTCAATTCGCTCGCACTCACGTCTTTCTATTTCCTTTTTCTTTCTGCGGAATAGACGTTTCTCCTCTCTCCTTTTCTCCCGATACCTCTCCTTCTTCTGGTGCGTTGCTACTGATGGCAGGATTGCTCTATATGCCGCATTCTTGGCTTCAGTAGCATCTCAACACTTTTGGTCGTACCATGGGTTTCCCGGAGGAGGCTTCAGGTACCCAAGTACGGATTTCGCGGCATTTTCCATGGAGTGGGCAATAGTTTGCCACTGCGCCATTATATCATCGGAACAAGGAGTGCTTTCATGAAGCAGTTGGGTTAGTCGAGTGGAGTATGCCGCTGCTATTTGTTGTATTTGCAGCTTTCCAATGTCCAGCTTCCGTGCAGTGTCAGATCGTACTTTCCTCGCCATGTTAAAACGGGTGTGAACCTTTGCTGCAACGAGGTTATGATCCGAATCAATATTCGCTCCACGGATCGATCGTACATCTAACACGCTGGGTGAATGCCTTCCATCTATCACAACGTGATCAATTTGGTTTCTTGTGTTTTGATCGGGTGACAGCCATGTTGATTTGTAAATTTTTTTTGTTGAAATGTGATGCTACTAACTACCATGTTTTTTGCAGCGGCGAAATCTATCAGCCTCAACCCATTACTGGAAATTATCTCGTGGATGCTAAACTTTCCGACTGTTGGACCAAAGATGTCTTCCTTCGCTATTTTCGCATTAAAATCTCCCAGAACGATTTTAATATCATAGGCGGGGCAGCGGTCATATTCTTTCTCTAGGGGCTCGTAGAAAATATCCTTGGTCTGCTCGTCTTTGTCTTCCGTCGGGGCATGGGCACAAATAAGGCTGATGTTGAAAAATTTGGCTTTTATGCGGATTGTGGATAGCCTCTCATCCACCGGAGTAAAGCTGGAGACAAGGTGTTTCAGTCTCCTACTAACCACAAATCCACAGCCAAATTCATGCCTCGTGTTATGGCAGCTATAGTATAGTTCGTCACCGTTTGGTGTTGTAGTGACGCCATTCCCAGTCCATCGCACTTCCTGCAAGGCGATAATAATTGCCTTGTACTTCTGTAATACATCCGACAGCCGAAAAACAGGCCTGTGCCAAATTTGAAGTCGGTCGGATGAAAACTGCGTACTGTAGTGTTTGTACACAAATTAACATGGACAGACGGATGGACAGACAGAAAGACAGACGGACAAATCGAACCAGAAAGTGATTCTGAGTCGATCGGTATACTTATCAATGGGTCTATCTCTCTTCCTTCTAGGTGTTACAAACAAATGCACTAAGTTATAATAAATATGAAATAAAAAGAGATATTGTAGAGAATTTGCAATGATTTTTGAGCACTATACAGGAAAAATGTATAAATCGAACCACAAATGAAGATTTGGCAGCCCTCACAAAGTTTGACATCTCGAGGAGACCAACTGAAATATTTGGACCACCTAGGGCTTTAAAATTTGCACATGATCTGGTTAACACCTCTGACCAGTCACGTCCGTTTGCCCTTCAGACTCGGAAATAAAAAGGAGGACCTTTATCGTTAAGCTTAAACTTGAATCGGACAACAATGATTGATATGTGGGAAGTTTGCTCGCAGTTCCCTAATGGAATGTTAGTAGACCTAGTGGACCACGCGACGCTCTTAAACCAGCCTTTAATTACAACTTGGGCTTGTTAGCCATTTGACATTAGACATTTGTCAGCAATAATATAAAGTTTCAATGATTCCAAGTTAAGCAGTTTTCTTATTGTAAATGTAATTATGCCAAACATAAAGTGATTAGCAATAAAATAAATAAATCTGCAAGAGCCAGAAGTCAAGTTAAACTAGTAATCAAGTTTGTTTCGTAAGTTTTTCGATTGAGGCAATTACTTTGAAGCGTTTACTACCATGAAGATTTCAAAGAATATCTGGCAATTTGGGCATCTTCTAATATACAATAATTATAAAAGAATAATTCTAATCAAATATTGAATAGCATAATGCATTTTTAGTCATTAGTGAAAAAAAAAAAACCAAAATAATTTAAAAGTAATTAAGCAATTCAATTGATAAGCGCTTTGTTCGGGTTTTTAATTGTTAAATACAAATTTATAATAATTGAAGTAAGAATTGAATCAAATTCAATTCAAAACCTCTTAAAAGTTCAAATAACTCTTTATAGCTCTGGTCTCTTATTTCTGGTGTATGTTGGACATCTACTCTCATCTCACGTTTAGTTTAGTTACAAAAAGCCGGCAATTTTCATCAAATGCCAAAACAAGTTTGCCACTCTCTCAACCGGTCTTTTCCATCGCTCAACTAAGAGTTGAATATGGGCAATAATTAAAAAAAGAGCATTATGCTCAAAGTTCTCTTTATAATGATTTTAGTACTATTTTCTCTTTGGTGTTGTGCGTTATGGCTGTTTATGGCTAAACAACATCTGGGAATTTTGCAAGGCAACATTGTAAGCAATATAAACCACTTGTATGTATGGATAGGCCATTTTCCCGTTTTGTGAATTCTAAAGTGGGCTATGAACCAGCAACCATACCCCGGCACCACACCGTTTACAGCGTTCATTAAAGAAGCCTACATGCCACCGTTCAGTTCAAGACAATGTAATCCATCATGGCCCCTATAGATCGGGCACCAATAAATAAATTGCAATATTAACATTGAAGTTAAATAATGTTTGCTGTTGTTGGTTTTTACAAAGTTTTATCGTACGGGCTGATATGTATTGTGAATATTAAATAGGCTTGAAGAAATTGTCAGCTGAAAAAGTTATGTTGTAATAGTATGAAAAGAAAAAAGTGTATTAGGGCAAGAAAATGTAGGTAGTGTTTACATAAATAAATTACCTCAATATAGATGTTACATATATTTACTCATCTGTGAAATGAAATTTTGCATGAATATTGGTCTTGGTTTGTAGGCACGGCATAAGTCTGGATTTGGTGACATTCGTACGTTTAGGTACAAAAGAGTAGGAAATGATACATATTTGGCTAGCGCGAACGGAAAGGGCTAGAATTACCTTCTCGGACTCTAATTAAAAAGCATCTTGAAAAAATAAGATTTGGCAATAGAAAGTTTGGAAAATCGTACCGGAAGTGGGAAAAATAGTTCGTTTAGTACCGAAATTGGTACTTTCTTTGTTAATTGAATTAGAGCTCTAAATTTGGGAACTTAGGAACACTATGGCAACCTTAATTGGTGATTATAAGAGAAGAAGTGGAAAGAAGTAGGTACTAAAAAAAGAAGTAGGTACTAAAAAAAGTACCAAAATTGTACGAACTGGGTCAACTTTGTACAGGGCGGATGGATAGAAGTAGAATTTTGATTTAAAAGACATGTGGAGCAAAAGGATGAGGGTGAAAAGAAACAGGTCATTGTTTAATTTTGCAGAACAAAATATTGGTCTTTTAGATAGCCATATCCAAACATAGACCTGTCTGAACCATATACGACACGGATTTCGAAAAGCCTAACATTAGTCACTGTGTCAAATTTGAGCGAAATCGGATTAGGTTCGGTAAGTTAGGTTGAAAATAGAGTGCAGATATTAATCCGCCCCATGCCACAATGTGGACTTACACCTAAGCCAGTAATCGGCTTGTTGTGAGCTCTAAAAACTATAAAGTAGCCTCTAAAAAGAAAATTTTAAGTTAGGAATTCCGTGCAACTTACAAAATCCTTAATTCTTTTCAATGCCACTCCCCTAAGTTGGTTCATGTCTGATATTGTGTCTCCACCTAAGTACCGGTATCTGTTGGACGCGAAAGCCGGGCAATGACAAAGGAAATGTTCCAATGTCTCATCATCTTCCCCGCATGTCCTACACATGCTATCACTTGCCACACCGATTTTACATAAGTGAGCTCGTAGTCCTGTGTCCCGTTATGATACCAATAGCTTATTGCTTATTGCTTATTGCTTCCTTTCAGTAATAGCCTCGTCTTCTCACGATCTGGATCCCCCCATAGGATTTTCGCCGTCCTACCGACCGTTTCGCTGTTCCACAATGTTGCATGCGCATTCGTCGCCCACTCCCTTAACTCGGACTGTGTCGGCTCGAAAGGCTTCGGGTTAACCAAGTTTATTGACGGCAGTCCTATGGTTTTCACCGCCAAATCGTTTGGCCTTTCATTTCCCTTACTCCGTTATGGGCCGGCACTCCTTCTCTCCACCTAATCTCCCAATCTAATAGGCCCAAAACCTTATATCGAGAGATCGGTCTATATGGTAGCTATATCTAAATCTGAACCGATCTGAGAATTAAATTAAAGAATAATATTGAAGGGCCTAACACAACTCACTGTTTCAAATTTCGGCGACATCGAACAATAAATTCGCCTTTTATGGGCCCAAAACCTTATATCGAGAGATCGGTCTATATGGTCACTGTTTCAAATTTCGGCGACATCGAACAATAAATGCGCCTTTTATGGGCCCAAAACCTTATATCGAGAGATCGGTCTATATGGCAGCTATATCCGAGTCTGAACCGATCTAGGCCAAATTGAAAAAAGATGTGAAGGGGCCCACCACAACTCACTGTCCCAAATTTTGGCGACATCGGACAATAAATGCGCCTTTTATGGGCCCTAACATAAAATCGAGAGATCGGTCTATATGGCACCTATATCCGCATCTGAACCGATCTGGGCCAAATTGCAAAATATGTTAAGGTGCCCAACACAACTCACTGTCCAAAATTTTGGCATAATCGGGCAATAGTTGCGCCTTTTATGGGCCTTAAATCGAGAGATCGGTCTATATGGCTCCTATATCCAAATCTGGACCGATCTGATTAAATTAAAGTGGGATGTTGACTGGCCCAGGACAACTGTAACTGTCCCAAATTTCAGTAAAAACGGGTTAAAAATTTGGCTTTTATGGGCCTAGACCCTCAAGATATTGTCCGATATACCCAATCTCCGAACTAAACCTGTTTATAGACAAAAAAAAAAAAACTGTGTAAAGTTTCAGCTCAATATATCCATTTGTGAAGACTGTAGGGTCATTTCAACAGACAGACGGACGGACATGGCTAGATCGTCTTAGATTTTAACGCTGATCAAGAATATGTATACTTTCTAGGGTCGGAAAGGGATATTTCGATGTGTTGCAAACGGTATGACAAAATGAATATACCCCATCCTTTGGTGGTGGGTATAAAAATGGAAAAAATTTACTGTCAACGGGAGAAAACGTGTGTTTAGTACCGCAATTGGTACCACGTGGTACTTTCTTTACAGATGGAGCTAGAGGTCTGAAATTTGGCACGTAGGTACAACAAGAAATTTATGATGGGTGACTAAATGATCTTTTCATACATATTGGTACCAAAATTGGTACCATTTGGTACTCTCTTTATGGATGGAGCTAGGGGTCTGAAATTTGGCATGCACGTACAACAAGGAAAAGTGGGTGACTATGGTCTTTTTTTAATTCGCACATATTGGTACCAAAATTGGTACCATTTGGTACTCTCTTTATGGATGGAGCTAGGGGTCCGAAATTTGGCATGTACGTAAAACTTAGATATATATGACGGGCGTCTAAATGGCTTTTTCACAATTTGAACATTTTAGTACCAAAATTGGTAGTTTCTTTACAGATGGTGCTTGAGGTTTGAAATTTGTCATGTAGGTACAACTAGGAAATATATGATGGGTGACTAAATGATCTGTTTAAAATTCGTACATTTTGGTACCAAAATTGGTATCATTTTATACTTTCTGTTCAGATGGCTTGAGGTCCGAAATTTGGCATGTAGGTACAACAAAAAATATATGATGGGTGACTAAATGTTTTTTTTTTAAATTCGAACATTTTGGTACCAAAATTGGTATCATTTTGTACTTTCTGTTCAGATGGCGCTTGAGGTCCGAAATTTGGCATGTAGGTACAACTAGGAAATATATGATGGGTGACTAAATGGCTTTTTCACAATTCGAGCATTTTGGTTCCAAAATTGGTACTTTCTTTACAGATGGAGCTAGAGGTCCGAAATTTGGCATATAGGTACAACTAGGAAATATATGATGGTGACTAAATGATCCTATCAAAATTCGGACATTTTGGTACCAAAATCGGTATCATTTTCTTAGGTCGGGTGCGAGAAACTGCTGCCAGATGTACAGTCTTGGATTGACTGCACTTTGGAATTGCCATCTGGAAATTCAAGGTAAACAGATGGATCAAAGCTAGAGGATAGTGTGGGCCTATAGGTTGTCATTGAGAACCCAGGGACTGAGATCTGTTTTCGACTGCTTGCGGTAGTCTGGTGTTAACGCAAGACGTCGAGAGTGAACATAAATTGCAAATTTTACCCATACCACCGCTTAAATTTTTTTCTGATGGTCTTACCAGGACTCGAAACCAGGCGTTCAGCGTCATAGGCGGATATGCTAACCTCTGTGCCACGGTGGCCTTGGATTCGGAGAGTGAACGTATGGATAATAAACTGGCCGCGATCTGTCTTGGAGTTTAGAAAATGAGTGCCGGGCCATAACGGAGTAAAGGGGAATGAAGAGCAGACTGTTTGGCAGTGAAGGCCAGAGGACTACGTTAATAAACTTGGTTAAGCCGAGGCCGGATCGACGCAGTCCAAGTTAAGGGCGTGGGCGACGATTGTCCGAAAAATTTGGTAGGACGACGAAAATTCTATGGCGAGATCTGGGTCTGACTTCAATATCATAATGGAACACATAGGACTGCGAGACCACTTATGCATAATCGGTGCGGCAAGTTATAGCATGTGTAGGACATGGGTGGAAGATGATGAGACGTTGGAGCATTTCCTATAGGATTTAGATGGGGACACAATACCAGACATGAACCTATTTAGTGTCGTAGTATGGAAAACAGTAAGAGATTTTGTAAGTAGCAAGGAGTTCCTGATTTTTCTTTTCGAGGTTGCTTTCTAGTATCTCTTGTACGTGGAATACAAACAGAGCACGCTCTAATCGGCATGTATTCTCATATGTATTGTATCTACATGGATGTTCGATGAAATAAAAGCTCGGTTTAATCGAAAAATTTGCATATTTATTCCAAAATTCATTTGTCATATTAAATTTGGGGTATTTGTGTGTGGGGTATTTTGGGAAAGGGGTAGACAACCAGAAAATTGTTTCCGTAAATGGGTATCAATTCTTACTCTACCCCCCAATACCTTTCATTTAGGCCCACATTGTCATGGTCGGTAAATATGCACGATTTAGGGGTGTTTTGGGGATTGGGGTGGTCGCCCAAACACTAAGCCCGGAAAATATATCAGCAACGTGCTCTATTCTCATATATCTATATATCATTTATTTGAACCCCATATTGCCATTGGCCTCAAAATTGGATATCAAATTCGTTTTCTAATCTCATTTATACTCCTTATTGCAAAAGTCAGCAAATATGTCCGGTTTAAGGTATTGGCCCTAAAAACTATAAATATTTAGTTCCACTCTCTTTAGACCCAAATTATCTTGGTGAGCAAATACGTCCTATTTGGGGGTTGTTATGGTGGTGGGACGTCTGGTAGACAGTTGGCTCCTAATGTTGATATCAGATACGTGGTCGACTCCCACATACCTTTAATTTGAGCCTCATATTTCCATAGTCGGCAAACATGACCGGCATGGGGGGTGTTTTGGGGATGGGCGGCCACTTAGTGAGTTGGCCTTGAAAATATATATCGGATTCGTGTTCCACCTTAAAAACCCTCTTATTTGAGCCTCATATTGCAATAGTCAAAAAATACTTACTATTTGGGTGGTGTTGGGGGGGGGAGGGGGGGGGGGGGTGTTTGCGAGTAGAATACGAATGTGATATCCAAATGTGGGACCACGTTTCTGGGGGACCACCCCTTCCCCAAAACACCCCCAAAAGTGGTCTTATTTACTGACCATGGGAATATGGGGCTTAAATAAAAGGTATTTGAATGTAGAATGTGAATCTGTTATCCAAATATGGGACCAAGTGTTTGGGGGGGCCGCCTCTCCCCAAAAACATCCCCCAAGGGGACAAATTTACGACTATGGAAATATGGGGCTCAAATGAAAGGTCTTTGGGAGTAAAGCACGAATTTGATATCAATGTTCGGGAAAAGTATACCCCACCCCCACAACACCACCCAAATAGTAAGTATTTTCTGACTATTGCAATATGAGGCTCAAATAAGAGGGTTTTAAAGTGGAAAACGAATCCGACATATATTTTCTTCAAGGCCAACTTACTGAGTGACCGCCCATCCCCAAAACACCCCCCAAGTCGTACGTTTTTGCCAACTATGGAATATGGGGCTCAAATTAAAGGTTTGTGCGAGTAGACCACGTATCTGATATCAACAGTAGGGGCCAACTGTCTAGCGGACGTCCCACCACCATAACAACCCCCAAATAGGACGTATTTGCTCACCAAGACAATTTGGGTCATAAAGAGAGTGGATCTAAATATTCATAGTTTTTAGGGCCAATACCCCAAACCGGACATATTTGCTGACTTTTGCAATAAGGAGTTTAAATGAGATTTGAAAACGAATTTGTTATCCAATTTTGAGGGCAATGGCAATATGGGGTTCAAATAAATGATATATAGATATATGAGAATAGAACACATTGCTGATATATTTTCCGGGCTTAGTGTTTGGGGGGCCACCCCAATCCCCAAAACACCCCTAAATCGGTCATATTAACCGCTAAATCGGACTATATCTTGATATAGCTCCCATATAGACCGATCCGCCGATTTAGGGTCTTAGGCCCATAAAAGCCACTTTTACGATCCGATATTGCTGAAATTTGGGTTAGTGATTTGTGTTAGGCCAGTCGACAATCTTCTTCAACTTGGCCTAGATCGGTTCAGATCATTCTGCAATTTAGCCTCGATCGGTTTTGACCAGATTTTGATATAGCTGCCGTATAGACCGATCTCTCGATTTAAGGTTTTGGGTCCTTAAAAGGCACATTAATTGTCCGATTTTTCCGGCATTTGGGGACAGTGAGTTTTGTTAGGCCATTCGTCGGCCCTCTTCAATTTGGCCCAGATCGGCTCAGATTTTGATATAGCTGCAGTATAATCCGATCTCTCGATTTAAAGTCTTGGCCCCATAAAAGGCACATTTAAAATCCGATTTTGCTGAAATTTGATACAGTGACTTATGTTGGGCTTTTCGACATTCATGTCGTATATGGTTTTGATCGGTCTATATTTAGATATGGCTACCAAAAAGACCAATATTTGGTTCTACAAAATTGAACAATGATTTGTACTTAATAGACCACTCAATATCTGTGTCAAATTTGGTCCAAGTCGAACCATATTTCGATAAAGCTGCTATGTGAGCATAAATTATGCATTTTTGACCGGATCATGACGAGAGGTGGTTTGCATATATACCCGAGGTGGTGGGTATCCAAAGTTTGGCCCGGCCGAACTTAACGCCCTTTTACTTGTTTTCAATTTAAATAGGCTTCGTCTCTAACCTAAAAAATGTCTGTATCAAATTTGAAGATGATCGGATGAAAATTTCGAAAAGTACTTTGTAATTGCGAAAATTATGATCTATGACCCTGAAAGCCTCGATTCGAATTCTGGCGAGACCATCAGAAAAAAATCATCATCGGTGGTTTTCCCCTACTAATGCTGGCGACATATGTGAGGTACTGTACCATTTGGCATGGCAGCCATGTGAAAACTTCTCCCTAAAGAAAGGGATATCTTTGATCTCTTTAATTGAGCTTAAAACTTGAATCAGACAGCTCTCCTTGATATATGAGAAGTTTGCCCCTGTACCTTAACATGGACAGACAGGCAGACGGACAGACAGAAGGACAGACAGACAGACGGACGGAAGGACGGACAGACGGACAGACGGACAGACAGACAGACAGACAGACAGACGGACAGACAGACAGACAGACAGACAGACAGACGGACAGACAGACAGACGAACAGACAGACAGACGGACAGACAGACGGACAGACAGACAGACAGACAGACGGACAGACAGACAGACAGACAGACAGACAGACAGACAGACAGACAGACAGACAGACAGACAGACAGACAGACAGACAGACAGACAGACAGACAGACAGACAGACAGACAGACAGACAGACAGACAGACAGACGGACAGACAGACAGACAGACGGACAGACAGACGGATAGACAGACGGACAGACAGACGGGCAGACAGACGGACAGACAGACGGACAGACAGACGGACAGACAGACGGACAGACAGACGGACAGACAGACGGACAGACAGAAGGACAGACAGACGGACAGACAGACGGACAGACAGACGGACAGACAGACGGACAGACAGACGGACAGACAGACGGACAGACAGACGGACTGACAGACGGACAGACAGACGGACAGACAGATCGACAGACAGACAGACAGACAGACAGACAGACGGACAGACGGACAGACGGACAGACGGACAGACAGACAGACGGATAGACGGACAGACAGACGGACAGTGAGACGGACAGACAGACGGACAGACAGACAGACAGACGGACAGACAGACGGACAGACAGACGGACGGACAGACAGACAGACGGACAGACAGACGGACAGACCGGCAGACGGACAGACAGACAGACAGACAGACAGACGGACAGACAGACAGACGGACAGACAGACGGACAGACGGACAGACAGACAGACGGACAGACAGACAGACGGATAGACGGACAGTGAGACGGACAGACAGACCGGCAGACAGACAGACGGTCGGACAGACAGAAAGCGACTCCGATTCGATCCGCATACTTACAAATGGGTCAATCTCCTTTTCTTCTGTGTGTCACAAACAAATGTATTAAGTTATAATCAGGGCTGCGGAGTCTGATCCTTGTCGGTCGGGGTCTAACTCGGAGTCGGTTTATTAAGCCCGTGTCAGACAGCGGTTCGGAGTCGGAGCAAGCGTGCTGAACTCCGAACCGAACTGCGACTCCGGCCCAATAGTCGGACCTCGACTCCAGTCTAAAAATCTCGACTCCGCAGCCCTGGTTACAATAAACCGTACCACAGTGGTGATGTAGGTAATTATCTGTGCAAAGTTTTGGATTAATATCTTCATTTTTAAAGATCGTAGAGTGATTTCAACAGACGGATGGACACTGGTATTACTAGTCCATAGTGATACCTGTTTCCTAGTTGGCTTTAATAACCAATAGGTTAGGTTAGGTTTAAGTGGCTGTCTGCTATCGACTCATTTAGACGATTTCGTCCCTTGTGATACCACAGGAACCGAAGAAGGAAGATGCCTTCTAGTTCCTACCGTTGAACCATCCAGTTCGCTTCAAAAAGCGCAACAACTTGCGAACGTTCACCTCCGCTAAATCAGACAGGTTCTCAAAGAAATAAGAACCTAAAGTGGAACTCCTTGTGGCTGCCAGTGCGGAGCACACACAGAAGGTGTTCTATAGTCTCTTCTCCCTCGATGTCCTCAAAGCTTCTGCAAAAGTCGTTGCTGGCAATCTTAAGTCTGTCAGCATGTTTTCCGAATAGACAATGACCTGTCATGACGGACACAATGACTGACACGTCTTTGCTAGCCAATGACATCAAAGCGGTAGACCTCATAGTTTGGGAATGCTCACAGCCCCCATTTGTGATCATCTATCATTCGTTGTCTTTCGGGCCTGGTTCTGAAAACTTAGCTTACATGTCGCTAGAGGCATATCCACAGATTCCAATATCCCTGGAATGTGTAGGGTAGTTCCTAGTCTCGCAAGCTCGTCCGCTTTACAGTTCCTTGGGATATCTCTTTGGTCCTGCACCCAGAACAGTAGAATTTTGAAATGTTCAGCCATGTCGTTGAGCGATCTGCAACAGTCGAGGGCGGCTTTTGTGTTCAGAAATACGTTTTCCCTGGATTTTATGGCTGCCTGGCTGTCTGAGAATATATTTATGCCAATCTTCGTTATGACATTATATCCGAGCCATTCCACCACTTCCCTAATTGCAAGCATCTCCGCTTGATACACACTGCAGTGGTCAGGCAATCTTCTCGATATGATCACACAATAACGCTGCTTTAAGGCCATTGGACTATCTTTGGATTCAAACCCAACATCTGAACATCTTTTTAGGATGCTCTTCGACACTTTCAGTTCCGTTTTCCACCCAATATCACTTTCAAATACATAATACGCTTTTGTTATTGTATTGTATATTTTAGAATTTTCAAATATTTTTGCTGTCTTTTTTTAAATTATTTAATTTATAATACTATAATCAGAATTTTAATTTCTTCCCAAGAAATAATTTCATTTTTATATTTTTCTTAGCTCTTTTTGTTTACTGTCGAAGAGAGTTTTAGACCAAAATTCTCTTAGCATCAACATCGTCTACTCTGCCAGTGGAGCATGGCTAACGAAGCTGACATCATCGATGAAAACTTATTTAATGGCCACAACAGTGAGCCAACGTTTTTAGTACAGCGTTGGCGGGCTTAAGCGACGGTTTCATAAAGCACACAACTTTAAAAGGCGGTTGAGTGTAAAACTCGTAAAACTCAGCTGCAGAATAGAGACTTGGCCAAATTGAAGAAAAGAAAAAAAAAAAACAAGAAAAAAAGCAAAGAAGCGAAAACGACAAAATAAAACGAAATCCATAAAAACGTATTCCATAAAAAGCAAACAAAACTACCACAAAAGTAAAATAAAGTGAATGTTCATGAAATTAAAAAAAAGTTGATAATAAAAATAAAGTTTTACAAAAAAAAAAAACAAGGCGAAAAGTCATAAAAACTGATTTTTTTTTAGAAAAATCTAAACAGAAAACATTGGCAACAATTTAAGACGCGAGCCATTGCACGAGATGAACGATCGCATCGCTAAAGACGGGGTGTATAACAGTTTTTGAGCTCAAATCTCCGGCAGAACCAGTCCAAACGAGACGACGACAACAAAGACAAAGCAAAAAAACCAAAAAAGAAAAAACGCTGCAAATGATGTCAGTTGTCTAGAGGAGCTAAAACAGCGAACAACCACAAAAAATTCTAAAGCAAAACGCAGGCAAACAAAACAACGGAAAAAATAAACAAATATTACAAAAAAAAAAACAAAACGAAAACGTTTAAAAAGTGAAACAGGAAAGTTCCATACGGTGTGACAAAAAGTGCTAAATTTCATTGTCGACCAGACAAAGGCTTCAAAAGAGAAAAAAATTCACAAAAAACAGCAGCAAGCCCTGTTCAGCTTGAATTGCAAAGAATAAAACAGGCGTTAAATATCGCTCGCCCAAAATAAAAAGTCACCCATATTTCAATTGTTTTTGTGGCGTGTTAATTGCAAGTGAAAATTCAAGCGAGACCAGTGACACCAACAAAAAATAATAAAATTTCATACAAATAACCATCTTTAATAGGGAATTGTAAACGTGGTGGCATTCATCATCACACAAAAAAACGCAAAATAATTGCTCACAGTGATTCTGATGAAAAGTGTAAAAAAAAATTTAAATAAACACACCACAAAAAAGTGTAAAGAGCTTTGCATCTTTTTTTGCTGCAACTTTTTTTGTAACGACTTTTCGCAATAAAAAAAAGCGTATTTCCGGCTCACAGCTAAAACGTTACAGTAAAAAATAACTACAACGACAGAGACACACAACTTAATAGCGGATATTTTGAGGCTGTTCTTGTGAACGCAATTCTGATAAAAGGTAAATTTGTAAATATATTTTAAGGCACATCTCAGGGTGCTTGAATATAGAAATATTCCCAAAGCGAATTAAAACAAGTAAAAAGGCGTTAAGTTCGGCCGGGCCGAACTTTGGATACCCACCATCTCGGGTATATATGTAAACCACATGTCATCAAAATCCGGTGAAAAGTGCATACCTTATGTCCCATAGCAGTTATATCGAAATATGATCCGATTTGGACCAAATACTAATAAGTAAAAGTCATTGTTCAAATGTGTATAACAAAATATTGGTCTTTTTAGTAGCTATACCTTAAAATAAACCGATCTGCAAATTTTCATCGATCTAGACCAAATTGAAGAAATACGTGGAGGGGCTTAACTTAAGTCTCTGTTCCAAATTTCGAAAACATCGGAAAATAAATGCGCCTTTTATGGGCCCAAAACATTAAATTATGAGCTCGGTCTATATTGCAGCTATATCCAAATCTGGACCGATCAGAGTGAAATTGTTGACCCAAATTTCAGTAAAATCGGATAATAAATGTGGCTTTTATGGGCCTAAGACCCTAAATCGGAGGACCGGTCAATATGGCAGCTAAACCCAAATCTGGACCGATCTGGGCCAAATTGACGAAGGATGTCGAAGGGCCTAACACAACTCAATGTCCCAAATTGCGGCGACATCGCACAATAAATGCGCATTTTATGACCCACAAACCTAAAACCGAGAGATCAGTTTATATCCAAATCTGGACCGATCTGAGCCAAATTCAAGAAGGATATCGAAAGGCCTAAGACAACTCACTGTCCCAAATTTCAGCAAAATCGGATAATAAAAGTGGCTTTTATGGGCCTAAGGCCCTAAATCGGAGGATCTGTCTATATGGCAGCTATTTCCAAATCTTTACCGATCTGGGCCAAATTGTCGAATGATGTCGAAGGGCCTAACACAACTCACTGTCCCAAATTTCAGCAAAATCGGATAATAAATGTGGCTTTTATGGGCCTAAGACCCTAAATCGGAAGATCGGTCTATATGGCAGCTATATCCAAATCTGAACCGATCTGAGCCAAATTCAAGAAGTATGTCGAAGGGCCTAAGACAACTCACTATCCCAAATTGCAGCAAAATCGGATAATAAATGTGGCTTTTATGGGCCTAAGACCCGAAATCGGAGGATCGGTCTATATGGCAGCTATATCCAAATTTGGACCGATCTGAGCAAAATTCAAGAAGGATGTCGAAGGGCCTAACACTCCCGAATTTCAAAAAAATCGGATAATAAATGTGGCTTTTACGAGCCTAAGACTCTAAATAGGAGGATCGGTCTATATGACAGCTATATCCAAATCTGGACCGATCTGAGCCAAATTCAAGAATAATGTCGAAGGGCCTAAGACAACTCACTGTCTCAAATTTCAGCAAAATCGGTTAATAAATGTGGCTTTTATTGGCCTAAGACCCTAAATCGGCGGATCTGTCTATATGGGGGCTATATCAAGATATAGTCCGATATAGCCCATCTTCGAACTTAACCTGCTTATGGACAAAAAAAGAATCTGTGCAAAGTTTCAGCTCAATATCTCTATTTTTGAAGACTGTAGCGTGATTTCAACAGACAGACGGACAGACGGACGGACATTTCTAGATCGTCTTAGATTTTTACGCTGGTCAAGAATATAGGGTCAGAAATGGATATTTCGATGTGTTGCAAACGGAATGACAAAATGAATATACCCCCCTCCTTCGGTGGTGGGTATAATAATAACACATTTATTTACCAATTTTGTTGAAATTTGGAACAGAAAGTGGTGTGGTCTAGGTCTGTTGGGATAGATTTAGCTCCCATATAAACCGATCTCCCGAATTTATTTCTTGAGCCAATAGAGGGAAAAATTCTTATCCGATTGGGCTGAAATATTTCACGAGGACCTCTCCTATGATCTTTAACAGATGTGCTGAATATGGTTCCAATCGGTTCAAAACCTGATATAGCTCCTATATAAAATTATCTCCCGATTATATTTCTTGAGCCTATGGAGGGCGCTGTTCTCATCTAATTTAGCCGAAGTTTTGTACAATGACTTCTCCTATGACCATCAAAATGCGTGCCAAGTATTATTATCCGATTTGGCTGAAATGCACAATGACTTCTACTATGGTCTCCAACATCCAAACCAAATATGGTGCGAATCGGTCCCTAACCTGATATGGTTTTTTTTTGTGGAAACATTTTTTATTACTTTGCCCGGAGTTGGAGTGCGATTCCGGGCAAAATTAATCGACTTCAACTTCAACTCCGCAGTTCTGGTTTCAATTTCAACCAAAGTACCGTTTTTCTTAATTTTTGTAGAAGCCTAAAAAACTTTGGGCGGATATTCTAACCTATCTGAAAACCGCCCCCGAGGTCCATTAAAATTGGTCCAGAATTAGATACCGTCCGACTTTTGTCTTTCCTTACTGGTTTGTTTAGCCTTTGATTAATATTGTTGTTGTGGCTTTATAATGGCTTGCAAGGCGAGTGCCTTTCAACAACAAATATGTTCTTTGGGTCGTTGATATTCTAAATAAATTGTTGCAGGAAAATTACCAAATTTCGTCGTTGGTTTTGTGATAAAAGTTATTGTTTTTCAAAACTATTTTTATCGTTGCATCAGGTTATGTACCGTTTTAAACCATACTTGACACAGTAGTTGGAAGTCAGAACAAACAAAATTGTGCCCTCTAGAAGCTCAAGAAATCAAGACCCAATATCGGTTTATATGGCAGCTAAATCAAAACGTGGACCAATTTGACTTATTTGTGCAAAATTTCAAGGACCTAGCTTTACTTCTTCGAAAGTTGGCTTGTTTCTGATAGACAGACGGACTAACAAGGCTAAATCGACTTAAAATGGCGTGACGAACAAGATTGTATATACTTTATGCGGTCTAAGACGAATTTTGCGAGGTGTTACAAACGGTTATTGTGAGGTGTTACAAACAGCCATTATTTCTGAAAACAAAAACCACCCTCGATTGTCGAAGATCTTTCAACGAGATGGCTGAACAGTTCAAAATTCACCTGTTCTGGGTGCCGGGCCACAGAGATATACCAAAGAACTTTAAAGCGGACGAGCTTGCGAGAGTAGGAACTATCCTACATATTCCAGGGATACTGGAATCTGAGGGAATGCCTCTAGCGACATGTAAGCTATGTTTTCAGGACTAGGCCCGAAAAACAACGAATGATAGATGGTCACAAAGAGGGACTGTGAGCAAACCAAAACTATGTGGCCTAATCTAGACTTGAAGAGGTCTACTGTTTTGCTGTCATTAGCTAGAATAGGCGTCTCAGTCATTGTGTCCGTCATGACAGGTCACTGTCTATTAGGAAAACATGATGACAGACTGAAGGTTACGAACAACGACTTTTGCAGAAGCTGTGAGGACTATAGAACACTTTTTGTGTGTGTGTCCCACACTAGCAGTCAGAAGGAGTTCCACTTTAGGTTCTCATAACTTTGAGAACCTGTCTGATTTAGAGGATGTTAACATTCGCAAGTTATTGGGTTTTTAAGAGCGATCTGGATGGTTCAACGGTAGGAGCTAGAAGGCATCTTCCTTCTTCTATTCCTGTGGTATCACAATGGACGAAAACGTCTTAGTGAGTCTGATGGCAGACTGCCGCTTAAACCTAACCTTACCTACTTGTTTAAATAATCTTATAATTTACTTCATATATCAATTTCTGATGACTGACACTGAAGCAGTTTATTTGGCATAGATGTTGATATCTTATCTTTGTAGGTGCTGATGTCGGCATCCATATAAGTTCATTTCATGAAATAACTTTTAAAATAGAGGAAATCCTCTATTGATTGCTTTTGTGTGTTTAGTGCATATAAAATCAATTAAGTTTATATGCTAATGACATGAATGATGTTATATTGTATAATGATTAATAATATGCAATTGCAGAATACGTCTCAAAGTCACCATTAATGTGTAAAATGTATTAAAAGTTTGCAAAAAATAAAAAAATTTTAAATTCTGCAGATTTTAATAAACTTAAAAGTTTTTAAAAAAAAATTTAAAATTTTTACAGGTTTTATCTGTCAAACGTAATTGCCCAAATATTATTTTGTATGAATTGTATTATTATGGTGAGATTAACTTTCCATAGCTTTAACCTATAGAATTCATTTGATATCATGATTAGATAAACTTCTCTCAGCTTAAATCTATTAATTTTCCTTATTGTTATATCTCCTTTGGTGAATCTTCCGAAAGGAAGTTCGAGTTCAATCTTTTTGCATATTCAATGTCAACATTGTCATTGGTTTTGCGGTCTTCCAAAGCGAAATGTATGCTAATATTCTCGTTAAATAATCCAAGTTTATGCTAATGTGCGGGCACGCCTTGCAAAATTCAAAGGCAATAATGTCATTATGCATAACGATTAGCAATAATATCTCACTATGAATGGAACTTTGCTACCACCTACAATTATAATTAAAGAGACAAACACAAATCGGAAAATCAATAAAAAGCAATCAAACTGATTTTAGAACTTCATTAAATAAAAAATTCATTTTTGGAATATTTTAAATAGCCCATGACATATAAAAATAGATTTTGTGTTGGTATAACGAGGATGAAGTCTTAAGAGAAATGCATAATCTATCTGTATATATAACAAATAAAATGGCGTTAAGTTCAGCCGGGCCGAACTTTGGATACCCACCACCTTGGGTATATATGTAAACCCTTTCATTTCGAATCTGGACCGAAGGATGTCGAAGGACTGTCACAAATTTCATCAAAACCGGATAATAAATGTGGCTTTTATGGGCCTAAGACCCTAAATCGGAGGATAGGTCTATATGGCAGCTATATCCAAATCTGAACCGATCTGAGCCAAATTCAAGAAGGATGTCGAAAGGTCTAACTTATCTCACTGTCCCAAATTTCATCAAAATCGGATAATAAATGTGGCTTTTATGGGCCTAAGACCCTTAATCGGAGAATCGGTCTATATGGCAGCTATATCCAAATCTGAACCGATCTGAGCCAAATTCAAGAAGGATGTCGAAAGGTCTAACTTATCTCACTGTCCCAAATTTCAGCAAAATCGGATATTATATGTGGCTTTTATGGGCCTAAGACCCTAAATCGGAGGATCGGTCTATATGGCAGCTATATCCAAATCTTGACCGATCCAAGCCATAATTGACGATGAATGTCGAAGGGCCTAACACAACTCACTGTCCCAAATTTCAGCAAAATCGGATAATAAATGTGGCTTTTATGGGCCTAAGACCCTAAATCGGAGGATCGGTCTATATGGTAGCTATATCCAAATCTGAACCCATTGGGGCCAAGTTGACGAAGTATGTCGAAGGGTCTAACTTATCTTAGTGTTCCAAATTTCTGCAAAATCGGATAATAAATGTGGCTTTTAAGGGCCTAAGTCCCTAAATCAGCGGATCGGTCTATATGGAGGCTATATCAAGATATATTCCTATATAGCCCATCTTTGAACTTAACCTGCTTATGGACAAAAAAAGAATCTGTGCAAAGTTTCAGCTCAATATCTCTATTTTTGAAGACTGTAGCGTGATTTCTACAGACAGACGGACGGACATGTCTAGATCGTCTTAGATTTTTACGCTGATCAAGAATATATATACTTTATAGGGTCGGAAATGGATATTTCGATGTGTTGCAAACGGTGGTAGGTATAAAAATGTAGTTGTGTTTTTATTTGTTTGTTTGTGGGTTTGTAAATTTGTTTGCTCCGTATAGACTCAAAATCGGCTGAACTGATTTTCACATATTGTGGGGAGTGGTCCAGAAGGAGCGATGAGCTATATAAATTTTTGATATATCAAGGGAGGCAGACCCTCCCCTTTACCACTAAAGCATCACCCAAAACTAAAAGTGGACAACTCGGGGCAACATGAGACTCAAATGAAAGGTAATTCGTGAGTACAAACCAAAATCAAAAGGGGACCGATCGTGACTCAATAGGTATCGGATAAAAGGTATTGGAAAATATAATACGAATATGGTATTAAAATTTGGGTCTTATTACCCATCGGGCCGCCCAAACCCCAAAATTTCCCCAAACAGACATATTGGATGTTCATGTCAATATGGGCCTCAAATGAAAGGTATTCGGTATTGTATTACGAATCTGGCATACAAAACCAGATCGAAGTATTGAGGGTCACCCTACGTCCCAAAAACGCCTTACATGGACATATGATCCTTCTTGACTATATGGGACTCGGTTTGTTCCGTGGAATCAAAAAACGGCTGAACCGATTTTCTTAAAATTTTTACAGACTGCGTTAGTTTGTCTGGAAGAAAACATAGGCTATATAATTTTTATATAACGGATAGGTGCGGTGCCTACCACTTAACCTAAAATGGCCATCCAATACCAAAAGTGGACCGATAGGCACAAAATGGATATCAAATGAAACGTATTGGAGACTAGAAAACGAACATCGTATTAAAAATTGGCTCCAAGTAATCAGCGGGTCGCCTCAACCTAAAAACTCTTTTAAAAATATATATTTGACGTTCATGTTAATATGGGTCTCAAAGAAAAAGTATTCGAAAGAAGATTACAAATATGACATAAAAAATTAGGTCCAAGGAATGGGAGGTCGCCCCACCCCAATTACCCCCAAATGGGCATATTAGCCGACCATGTCTATATGGGACTCAAATGAAAGGTATTTGGAAGTAGATTACGAATATGACATTAAAATTTGCGTCCAAGTCTAGGTGGTGCTTTTCCTTCCAAAAATAAGTCAAATAGGTTAATTGACCCATTATTACAATATGGGATTCAAATGAATGGTATTTGAGAATAGAAAACGAATTTGATATCCAATTTAGGAGTCCAAGTGTTTTGGGGATGCTTTAAAGCATCCCCTAAACTGAACTTCATTTCCGATTATGGCAATATGGAGCTCAAATCAACAGTATTTAGGAGTAAAGAACGAATTTGATATCTATTTTAAGGGCAAAGTGCCGGTAGCCGCCCCAGCCCCAAAACACCTTCCAAACAGTTCATATTTACCGACCATGGCAATATAGGGCTCATATTAAATGGATTTGGGAGTGCAGCAAGAATTTGATATCCATATTTGAGGCGAAATGTCTGAGGTGCCATCCCTTCCCTAAAAAGCACATCTCATTACCCTTATTTTCAAAAACTCCAGCTCTCGGAGATTGGTAATGCGATTCGTTTGTATTTTTTTTTTTGCACTCTCACAGTCAAAACAAAACATGGTTTCTATTGTTGGGGTCGGGTGCCTCGGACCTATGGACCTATGGACCAATCACGACAATATAGAGCCCAAACGAAAGGTGCTTCAGAGAAAACAAGTAAAAAGGCTTTAAGTTCGGCCGGGCTGAACTTTGGATACCCACCACCTCAGGTATATATATAAACCACCTTTCGTCAACATCCGATGAAAAATGCATACCAAATGCCCCATAGCAGCTATATCGAAATATGTTCCGATTTGGACCAAACGCTTATAAGTCTGTGCTGTGCCATCTGTGCCATATTGCAGAAGTATATTGAGGGGCTTAACTTAACTCACTGTCCTAAATTTCGGCGACATCGGACAATAAATGTGCCTTTTATGGGCCTAAAACCCTAAATCGGCGGATCGGTCTATATGGCAGCTATATCCAACTCTAAACCGATCTGGGCTAAATTCAAGAAAGATGTCGAAGGGCCTACCACAAATCAGGCCTACCACAATTTATAGACAACTACCACATGATGATTAATGTTATAGACGTTAAGCCACTCCAAGCGAGTTGTAGCACTAACATTTAAGTTAGCGCCATCTACTGGCTGTTTTCAAAGGCTGAAGTCGAATGGATTTAGATGACCCAGTTAAAAGTAGCCTGTAAATGGCGCTAATTTGGAGAGGCCAACATGAACACAAAAAGGAGGCGGAGTGGTAAAAATTGATCATACAGGATTTTTCTTCCTTATGATTTTGTTGCGGTTGTTTGCGGTATTATTTTTTAACTTTCCCACTCTAAGACGGGCCTTAATAATAATTTTGAAAAACACCAGATCTCGAAGATGGGTAGGGCGATTAAAGCGAAATTTGGTTGGCACACTTACATTAGCCAAAAATCAAAAATTTGTTATCAGAATCTGAAGTGGGGTGCCTAGGAGGGCCGCCCAACCCCAAAGCCCCCTAAACGGATTTATAGACCAATCACTACAATATGGATATCAAATTAAAGGTAATTGAGATCAGAAAGCGAATCTGATATCCAATTGTGGAACTAAGTGTTTCGTGGGTCATCCAACCCCTTCAAATGGGATACATTTACCGACCATGGTAGCATATATCTTAAATGAAAGGTCTTTGGGAGTAGAGCACGAAATTTTCTTCCACTTTTGAGACCAAGTTTCAGAAGGATCCACCACACCCTTAAACAGGACTTTTATTTATTGGTATTTGAGAGTAAATTCACAGGAGAATTGGAATACATTTTCAACTGAAATTAGGCAGAAATTTCCAAATTGAGAGTATTTTTCTCCAAAATTGCATTTTCGGGAACAGAAGTACGAGCCGGGCTCGGTTAGTTCAATAATAAAATTGAAGATATTTATTGAATACAAATGGGGTCTAACCCTTAGATGTTTTTAAACGTTACTGCCTGATCATTTAAATTGATTTAATTGTAGAAAGATATCATTCCATAGCCGACATATCGTTCCATAGCCACCAAAAAGATGGATGTGCCAAATTCAAAACTTTACAGGAGAAGGTTTTTATTTAATAAATCACAGCATATCTTAGATTGAAACATGAAAAATGGATATAGTGGTAAACATTGTTGTGCATTTAAATCAAGATAAAGGTATTTTTGGCACTAAGATCTTTTTCGCTGTCACATAAATGGCCTAGTTTTAAGTACTTTAGAGGTAAGTGCAATTGATACCATTGTTTGAAAGTGAGCTGGAAGTCTCACTTTAAATTCAATGCAATTCGGAACAAACAGTCATTTTATACACCTTCACATTTATGCCGACTTTCATTTATACCCGACCCTATTTGTATATAGCTGTCGCATAGACCGATATCCCGATGTAGTGTCTGAAGCTCATAAAAGCTGGATTTATTATCCAACTCCTCTAAATTTTGGAACAGTGAATTGTATAAAGCTTTGTCACACCCGGACCGAATATAATCCAAATCAGACCCAATATATGGTCTTGGGCCCATAATGGGCTCATTTGTTATCCGATTTCGCTGAAATTTAGAACAGAGATTTGTGATAGGGTCCTCAACATACTTTTTAAATAAGGTTCAGCTCGAACTATTTTATATATAGCTGCCGATCTGCGATTAAAGTTAGAAAGAATGGACCAAATTGTACTTAATACCCGATATCAACCAAATTTGGAACTACGAGTTCTTTTTGACACCTCAAAACCCTTGCCTGATATAGTCTAGATCGGAACGTAATATGATATAGATGTATAAATGTATAAAGATTTTCAAAGTCGTTTAATTTAAATCCTATATTTTCCAATCGACCCAAAATTCTGTCTTGGGGAGTTTCTTTGGGTGTCCCCAAATTTGGATATGACCTTCGCACTTACTTCCAAACGCTTTTTATTTGCGTCTCATATTGTCCCCGATGACCAATATGGGTTTATTGGTGACCACTGTACTTCCAAAGGCTTGAATTTTGAGTCCCATATTGTCCTAGCCGGCCCCTATTTCCCTTTGGTTTGGTTTGCTCGAAGCCGGGGCGCTTCACAGGTACATAGCCCTACTTTTAAACAACCGACTCGTACTCTTCATCCAAATATAAAACATTTCATTATGACTTAACTTACCCATTTTATGCAATTATTGCTTAATATGTTTGAGGTACTTGTGTCTGGCGAAAATCGTATAAGTGCCCTTCGCTGTCGCAGAGTTTATCTACCAAAATTGAAATGGCACTTACATTAAAAATGTTTTATCGATACAAAATTGGCGACGATATTGTGTTAAACAAAATACTTAAGAACCAAACTTCAGGTTACAAATACAACTCCTTAGTGAAAGACTACCAAAGACTTAAGACACGTACTTAATAATTCCAAAGACGATGAAAGGTATCGATGGAACGATCAAGTAAGCATATTCTTATAGGCATTCTTTGGAAAAATAATCCTAGAATCATACTGATGGACTTAAAATCTGATAATCAAAATTGGCTGATATTAATTAGGAAACGGTTTTAGCTTCCAATTATATTGTAATTTGTGTACAGCCCCTTCTGCATGTGTACAGCCCTCTCTGAAGGTGTACAGTCCCCTCTGAAGATGAAAACAGTCGTCAGTTCTCAATTCCTACTAAAAACTAAAAATCCCAAAATTTTGTCATTACATCTTTTTGGCGGTAAGGGGACTATATTGTGTTAAACAAAAGACTTAAGAACCAAACTTCAGGTTACAAATACAACTCCTTAGTGAAAGACTACCAAAGAGTAAAGACACGTACTCAATAGTTCCAAAGACTATGAAAGGTAACGATGGCACGATCAGGTAAGCATATTCTTTAAGGTATTCTTTAGGAAAATAACCCTAGAAGCATTCTGACAGACCTAAAATCTGACAATCAAAATTGGCAGAAATAAGTTAAGATACGGTTTAAGCATCCATTTAAATTATAGTTTGTGTACAGCCATCTCTTTAAATAAAAGAAAATAAAAGAATCACATCTCTCCTTTTAAACAATTTCGCCATAGAGAACCTTTGCCCAAAAAAAAATTCATTAAACATTTTTTTTTAAATGCCATTCACAGAACAACTGGCAAGTTTTTTTTGAATTTAAAAATAAAACATCCTGTTTCCTGGTAGCGTTGCTTTAACCTTATGCAAGTACCATACCCTAAATCAGCTTACCCATTAAATTTTACATACCTTTTTCTCCAAGAAATTCATGGCCAATCTACTTTGCGAACAATTATCAAATCACCTCTCATTTCCCACTCGGGTTTTTGGTGTCAGCCCAATGGTAACAAAAACAAGCATTTAAGCAGACATTGAACTAAATTTCAATGCACAACCACATCATGGCAACCAATGGAAATGTGGCCATTTACATGTGTTTAGAATGTTGTAACTCATGCCAGACGCGTCTATAGATCCCCTCCCAAGTGGTTCGCTCGACAATTTTTATACTCGTTTTTGTCGTGGTTTCTGTTTGCCCACCCAGGACAATACGAGTTTTGGAGTGTTTGCATGTTCTATTCTTTTTTTTAATGTAAATTACAGAACAAAATAAACCAAAGAGGGGGGCATGCGATCTAAGGGGTATGGTAACTAAAGATGTATTTTAACAACAACAACAACAACACCAACAACCGTCACCACTAGCAATGTGATATGACAATCTAGCTGAACTTGGCTTAATTAAAGTTAACAAAAAAACCTACACAAAACGTTCGTTCTTGATGTACGAATGACTGAACCGCCGCTGATATAAGAAGAAGGCGAATGTATGTCTGTTTGTTGGTGGCATTTGTTGCCTTTTTTATGAGTTTTAAACAAGACTCAAAATTATCATATTAAGAAGAAAACCCAAAAAAAAAAGAGAAAAAAATATTATTATCATTAAAAACAACACTTATTAAAAATCAAGACTGAATCAGCAAAGCCATGTGCTTATGCCCATAAGTGTGTTGCCTTTAGGCCAAATTTTCAAACCACGCAAAACATTTTAAAATAAATAAAACAAAAACAGACTTTGTCTACACCAACAGACAAAAGCGGCCATAAAGTTTTACATAGTCAGTCATATGGTCTCATATACTCGTACATACAGAAAAGTGTACGAGTACGATATTAAATATTTACATTCAGTTATTCCCCCACACACATTTCGCCAATTGCACTTCATTAACATCTTCAATGCATATGGAGGGTATTTTTGCTTTTCTTCGAAATAGCACTTTGTTTTGCATACTGCAATTTTGGTATATAGATTCCGAAGGCCAAAAGATCAGAGGTGGTTTGGGAAACATAAGTAAAAACGTGCTATGTACGTCAGGGTCGAATCTTAGGAGTCCACCACCAAGGATTCTGCTTAAAATTTCTACAAAACCAAATTTTTGCCAAATGAGGCAAAAATCCAAATTCAATCCAAGCAATTGTCATCATCGTTATCTCCGACAAATTCTAAGAAGTTTTGCCCAAGAAACCATGGGTCTAGAGCAGTGGTGGGCACACTAACATATATGAATACTATTTTAAAGCCCATGGGCTTATATTCTTGTTCACGTACACAATAATGTGTAATAGTGTGTGTGTGTATTTGCCCACTACTGATGTAGATTTTCTAGTTTTTACTACAAAGGTCTGTTTTTGGTCCAAAAACTAATAAAATTTCATATTTTGTCGTTGAAAAATGGAAGTTTCATTTTTTATTTCAGATCCATGTTTTTTTTTTAACTCTTAGAATTTTTCGTAGATTACAACAATAGCAACCGGTAACAATTTACCCACTCTAGTGTACATTCATTATGTTATCTTCGGGCTAAATCTCCACTTCCTACTGACAACTCTTCTGCAATTTCGAATTGAAGACTAGGCCAAAGTATTTCGCCTCCTTCAAAAGAGGAGTTTTAAAAACGGTATCTTTTATCTCCGAGAGAAGAGCACTCGACCTTGCCACAATGACCTTGCCATGATCTCGCCGATCGTTGATAGAAACTTGGCTTGGATCAGTAGAACGAAGTTTGCATATGGGGATAATCTGACGCCATCCTTTTTGAGATCCAATAGGACTTCATTATACCCTACACAACCACTGTGGTACAGTTATACCGATAAGTATACCGATCGACTCAGGATCACTTTCTGATTCGATTCAGCTATGATCGTCTGTCTGACCGTCTGTCTGTCCATGTTAATTTGTGGACAAAGTACAGTTCGTAAAAATACATCCGATCGTCTCCAAATTTGGAACGGCCATCTCCGTCTCCGTTCCAAATTTGGAGACGATCGGATGTTATTTTACGAACTGGACTTTGTCCACAAATAACCATGGACAGACGGTCAGACAGACGATCATAGCTGAATCGAATCAGAAAGTGATTCTGAGTCGAGGCCTATTGAAATTGGGAAAAAATAAGTTCAGATTTATATATGGCTCCCATATATATGTTCGTCCGATTTTCAGTAATAATGCAATAAAATGGTCATTTGTTAACTGATTCTCTCAAAATTTATTACAAAGGATTTTCTCTTGATTGTTAACATTACTGGTGAATTTGATAGATACAGATATGGCTCCCGTATATATCTTTCGCCGAATTCATCTTCCAGAGCTTTTGCAAGCGCATGTATCAACTGAGCTTCGCTTTCTTCAACGACTACTGCAAAACGTGCGGATTTTGGTCGAAATCTGTTCCGATTTTGATATAATTTTCGTATATATATTCGTCGGATTTGGACAAATATTGCAATAACGTGGTCATTTGTTAACCGATTCACATGAAATTTGGATTCCCTTATGACTCACGACATTGCTGTTGAATTCCATAGCAATCGGTTCATATTCAGATATAGCCCCATATATATGTATGATCTGATTCCCACTTTTAGAGCCTTTGTCAGATTTTCTCGCAATTTTGGGCAATGTCTTTTTCTATGACTTTAACTATGTATGGCGATTTTGGTTAGAATCTATTGAGATTAAGATATAGTTCAGATATTTATATTCGTCCGATTTTGACCAATATTGCAATAATTTGGTCATTTGTTAACAGATCCTTATAAAATTTGTTAAAGTAAAGTTTTTTTATGACGTTTCTGATCACTTGTAAATTTCATAGAAACCTGTTCAGATTTAGATATAGCTCCCACATATATGTATCTCCCGATTTTCACTTTTAACGCATTTATCAACCGATCTTCTCAATATTATGCACTACGATTTTTTTTTCTATAACTCCCACAATATGTCCGGATTTTGGTCGAACTTTTCGTTTCAAATTTAGGTGTCGACGACTTAACCTGCATATGCAATGTGGTGTAGGGTATCAAAAGGTTAGTTTCGCCCGACTTTACCCCGTCCTTACTTGTTTATCACAAGGTTACAGACCCTTGTCACCTGTCTGCTGACAGCTAGCAGCGGGCTTTTGGTCGATAGGTAGTTTATTGGATGGCTGAACCATTTAACATTTGCCTATTTTGGCTGCCGGGCCACTGATTTAGTTACTTTTCCATATGATATTTGCATCCATAATATGTAGCATCCGTTCTATATTTTGTAGTATTACATTAATGGAATGTTTGTGGGAAAATTTGTTTTGTACATTCATCATATGGCGTTTGGCATAATATTTGAATTCGAAAAATGTAGCATAAACCTCTATTTTGACGAATTTTGTTTTGAACATTAATTTTTGAGCTATGAAAGCAAAGGAAAAATTCGTTTATGGAAATTTACTAACATGCATACTGTAATTTGGTCATGGCATTGAATTTAAAAGGAATTTCAACACAAGAAACCACCACCCAAAAAAAAAACATGTTTTTATGTGCCGTCAAGGTTACTGAAATTTGAAGGAGGCGCTACAAAATTTGTTAGGCTTGCCGCTACTTACAAATTATCTGAATTGAGCATAACTAAAGTTAGAAATGGAAAATTTCATAAACACAAATTGTAGAAATGACCGTTAATGCCACCGCCACTACTGCCAGTTGTAAATTGATGGTTGAACTAATGTAGGATGGTCTTTCAAGGTTTTGCACATTGAATTTTGGGAAGGTTATCCCCATCTCAACTACTATGTGCCACGGAAGCAATAGCTTCTTATTTCTACCAACAAATGAGATTTTCACTTACTTGCATTTGTTTTTAATTTTCGAAATTAGTAGTGGGTAGGCCTTATTGTTTATTAAAGTTTTGGAATTCATTCACTGTGTCATGATGTTTACATTTATTCGCTTGTTCATTCATTCGTATGTCTTTTTTTAAATAAATTTTGATATCTTTGCACCGTATGTTGCCAATTGCTGGTGGTGTTTGCATTAAAACAAAAGACTTAAGACACAAACTTGAAAATGTATTTATGCTGACTGCTTCAAGCAACAACAAACAACAACAGATTGCACTGCTGCTGCAGCTACTGCCAATTGACTTAATTGTTGTTTTGGTGTATGTGTGTGTATGTTTTGTTTTTATTGTAGCTAATGCTGACGCTGCTGCTGCCGCTGTTCATAAATAGTTCAGTGAAAAGAGAGCAGGGGTGTTATAATTGTTTATCTGCCAGTTGCTTGGCTGGTCGGGGTACTGTTGTTTTTGTTTTTCTATCTGAGCAAAGTAGTTTGAACATATTTTTTTTTCTCGAATTTATTTTTGTAAGTTGGTGTTTTTTTTTGTGGGATTGTGTATTAGTTTTTGCATCGTTTACCTTGAGGTCTAATAACTGTGTGGGTCATAATATATATTTTGTTCATTTTATTTTTCGCCGAGGTTTTTTTTCGCTCTCCGTGTCTCTAAGGCTTTCGAAAGTGTTTCATAAACCAAATTGTGGTATTTTATTTTGTTTCTTTCGAACCGATAATGATATATGTTTGACGAGGCTTATTTATTTGGGTTACAAAACTAATTTTGCAACTTGGATTTCCCAGTGGTGAGTAGAATGAAGTATTGAAAGTGTTTGGGGGGCCTTTGAATGCCCATTTCAAAATGGGTCTCGAATATGTGTGGCAAACTTGGTTTGGTAATTTTTCACAGTATTTGTTTATGGCATACATTTTAAGCTTGCATCCGGTGCAGCGAATAATTTAATAAACCACAAGAATATTGGTCGTTTATGAATTCTCCAATGGCCTGGTGACTTCATCTGTTTATCTAGTTTACCAGTTTCGGCTTGCATTTGAAAGTGTGAAGGTTCCACCGCCTGGCAACACAGATTTAGACATTCTAAAATGCCATTTACTTTTCATGTCTCTTTTATTGCTTTGAAAAATATTAAAACTGTTTTCTTAGTTAATTGTATCAAATGCTGTTGATTTGTACTGAAATTCTCATATGTCACTCAGAAATCTAGCATTTGTTTTTATTTTTTTATTAGATATACTTAAGGGTAAGGCAGGGGAATAAAACAGGGAATGCAATTGACAGACATTTATTTATTCGCTTATCACCATGAAGTACGAGTACTCAAGAAAAGAATATAATAACGTTGAAAAAATATTTGAATCATTTGCTTGTCTAGATTTATAACACCATGTGAATTCTTTCTTAGTACTTAAGGAATCCCTGAAAGATGCTTCTGAATGATCGCTCGGATTAAAGAAAAACACCTACTCATGATGTAGAGTCTGCTCCCCCTGCGAACGCAGGCAAAGCAAGTGCTCGTGTTTCTTCTTCATATTCTCCGATTTATTCTTACTAAGCCGGCCTTTACACTTGTCATATTGTGGGACTCCCATCTCAGCCTGTAGTGGACCAATTACACAGTAAAACAGTGATGACTGTCATGGTGTATGATAACCTATTGCCCGCCTGAATTACCACCTCATTAACCGTCCCATATCATATGCCTAAGATCCCGTTACCATATTGGAGCCCTCAGTGAAGTCCGAGGACTCATCGTTCTCAATAGTCGTCCAATTTTCTCTTTAGGGAAAGTGAATTCTGGCGATCCCTTCTTGAATGGGTCTCAGTGCCAGGTGGTCTGAATTCTTTATCGACCTTCCCACCACATTTATAGCAGCTGCAATAAAAATGTAGTAAACAAGTAAAAAGGCGTTGGATACCCACCACCTCGGGTATATATGTAAACCACCTTCCATCAAAATCCGGCGAAAATTGCATACCTTATGTCCCATAGCAATTATATCGAAATATGTTCCGATTTGGACCAAATACTAATAAGTACAATCATTGTTCATTGGAGGGTATATAAGATTCGGCCCGGCCGAACTTAGCACGCTTTTACTTGTTAAAGACTGTAGCGTGATTTCAACAGACAGACGGACAGACGGACGGACATGTCTAGATCGTCTAAGATTTTTACTCTGATCAAAAATATATATACTCTATAGGGTCGGAAAGGGATATTTCGATGTGTTGCAAACAGAATGACAAAATGAATATACCCCCATCCTTCGGTGGTGGGTATAAAAATACCTAATGGTGACTATTTAATAGGTAGTCTTATAGTCATTTATAGACAACTACCACATGATGATCAATGTTATAAGTGTTAAGCCACTCCAAGCGAGTAGTAGCACTAACATTAAAGTTAGCGCCATCTACTTGCTGTTTTCAAATGAATTTGGTTGATCCAATTGAAAACAGCCATTAATAGCGCTCATTTGGAGAAGCCACCATGAACAGAAAGAGGGCAGAGGGGTCAAAATTGATCATTCAGCATTTATCTTCTTTATGACTTCGTTGCGTTTGTTTGCGGTATTATTTTTTAACTTTCCCAATGACAATATGGGACTCAAATGAAAGGTATTCGGGAGTAGATTACAAATGTAGTCAGGAAGAAGGAATAGGCTTTATAATTTGTTGATATCGGAAGTGGGCGGACCCTCCCCCGTTACCCAAAATCACCGCCCAATATCAAAATACAATCGATACAATATGGGTATCAAATGACAGGTATTGAACGACCCAACCAAAAAATTTTTACATGACATTGTAACTCACAAATGTTGCCAGCATTAGGAGGGGATAACCACAGCTTTAAATTTTATCTGATGTTCTCGCCAGGGTTCGAACGTATCCGTTCAGCACCATAAGCGGACATAGGCTGCAGTGGCACGAATTCTCTCCTTCAGGGAGAAATGTTCCCACCATAAAAAAATATAAGAGAGTTAAAGAGCGAAGCAGGCCCGGTTAGGCTAGTAAGAAATAAAACAGAATAGAACGAAAATAAGATAATATGGCTACAAATGTTTTATAAACTAGTGTTGTTCGCTTTAATTTTTTGGTCAATGAGAGGGACCTGTTTATTATTACTGAGTCCGAAAGGGGGTGTTGCTGAGAGAGACTTCTTTTATGAGATTTTTATATGGCTGCAGGCATCACAAATGTCGCCAATGATAATTGGAGGACAACTACTGCCGATGTTCTTGCAAGAATTGGCACCAAGGCCTTCAGTTTTATTGGCAGACAGTGTAACATGTGTGCTATGCTGGTCCTCATAAGGAATGAATTATTAGAAATGGGTATTGTAGATTTTTGTATTGGATTCCCTAACTCTTTCTACCATAAATGTGTAGTTAAGCAAAAGTCTTAAGAAACAAGCGTGACTTTTTAAATGTTATAGTATTTAAATTTAGCAATGACCATTCATTACCATCTGTTTGTGTTGATTTGACAGGGTGCTTGATGGCTTAATTGCATCGTTTCCTTTATTTTTTGTAATGTTAAAAATGTTTCAACTTGTTACCCCGAACATGGCAAGCCCAAGTAGAGTGGTACAATGACATTGAAATTGGCTAGCACTTCTAGGGCCGTCTCTTACCACTTGGTACATGGTCAAAAGCAACATATATTGGAAAGCTTGTTAGCTGATTCGGTATTCATTATTCTTGATGAAATCGAATTGGATAAAGAATCAAGATGTAGTTATGTTAATGCGTTACGAGAGGCATTTAATTCAACAGTTTTTAGAATGCAATGCAAAGCAGGTTCTTTTGCCTATGAATTAAAATGTATTAAAAAAATGGAATGAAGATATAAATTTAAATAAATAAACTAGAGGCATGCGCAGTTCGTCCCCAGTCTTTAAGCAAAGGTGGGGTTTACGACCCAAATTCAGACAATGACAATGTAATCGCAGCCGAATCGAGAGATAAGGTCAAAGGAATGATAGCAAAAGTGAAACTAGAGATCTTCCACAGTGGACCTGGGGGAGATTTGAAGCCACGACGTACACGGTGCTTTTAGCAATGTGGAGACCAACACACTGATCCAATTCTAAGACAAGTATCGGGTAACGCGGGTCATTAGAGACTGGATGAACCATATGCTAAGGAGCAGGTTGGTAAATCGTGGGCCCAATTAAATAAAGGTAAGGGAGAAAGTGGCACAGGGTAATTTATCGCCATTTCTAAGGGAGACCACCATACATTACCTATAACGGAGACTGACAGAGAAGGAATTTGAATCCATCTGCTATACAGACGATGCTATAATAGACCTGTTTGCGTACTTTTCCAGTAAAAGTTTTACAGTAAAAATTTGCAATAGATTAATGCAAATTATTGCTATTTATTTGAATTGAACAGCTGGTTTTGAAAACATCTCTTCGATGCTGCAAATTTCTGCTCCAAAAAATACTCCAGTAGAAATTTACAAACTCTCATTTATGAAACTCTCAAAATTTATCTAGTTCTAATGCACTCTCTAGCTCTTTTCTGCCTGCCAAGAAAGTATGCGAACGACTTCAAGAATAATTTGTGCAAATTTGCACATGAGGACCTAGCCTGCTAAGGCACTATTCCAGATATCCGACTCATAGACATACAAATTAAGTGTGAGGCAGCCACTGCGGCTAAGGTGATGAGAGAATGGATAGAAGACAGGAGCAGGTCATACCATGGCGGTTAGTACCGTTAGTTTTAAATAAGAGTCAAACATAAAGCAATAATTGTAAATATTGGGTTTCCCAAAAAGTAATTGCGGATTTTTCATATAGTCGGCGTTGACATATTTTTTGAACGGCTTGTGACTCTGTAATTGCATTCTTTCTTCTGTCAGTTATCAGCTGTTATTTTTAGCCTGCTTTAGAAGAAACGTGTAAAAAAGTATATTTGATTAAAGTTCATTCTAAGTTTTATTAAAAATGCATTTACTTTGTTTTAAAAAATCCGCAATTACTTTTTGGGCAACCCAATATTACAAATTTTAGCGGTGTAGATCTAACAAGTAAAAGCGTGCTAAGTTCGGCCGGGCCGAATCTTATATACCCTCCACCATGGATCGCATTTGTCGAGTTTTTGCCTCGGTATCTCTTTTTAGGCAAACAGAGGATAAAAGAAAATAATTGCAATGTTATTGGAACAATATGAAGCAATGGCTCATTTCGGACCATAATTGAACTGAATATTGGAGACCATAGTAGAAGTCATTGTGTAAAATTTCAGCCAAATCTAGTAAGAATTGCGCACTTTAGAGGCTGAAGAAGTAAAATAGGGAGATCGGTTTATAGGGGAACTGTATTAGGCTATAAATCGATTCATGCCATACTCGACAGGTACGTTAACGGTCATGAGAAAAGTCGTTGTACAAAATTTCAGCCAAATCGGGTAATACTTGAGCCCTTTAGAGGCTCAAGAAGTCAAGATCCCATATAGGTTTATATGGTAGCTATATCAGGTTATGGACTGATTTGAACCATTATTAATACAGTTATTGGAAGTGATAACAAAACACATCATACAATATTTCAGCCAAATTGGATAAGAATTTCTCCCTGTAGAGGCTGAAGAAGTCAAGACCCCAGATCGGTTTATATGGCAGCTATATCAGGTTATGGACCGATTTGAACTATTCTTAGCACAGGTCTTGAAAGTCATAACAAAACATCTCATGCAAAATTTCAGCCAAATCAGATAATAATTGCGTCCTCTAGTGGCTCAAGAAGTCAAGACCCCAAACTGGTTTATATGGCAGCAATACCAGGTTATGGACCGATTTCAACCATACTCAGCATAGTTGTTGAAAGTGATACCAAAACACCTCATACTAAATTTCAGCCAAATCAGATAATAATTGCGTCCTCTAGTGGCTCAAGAAGTCAAGACCCCAAACTGGTTTATACGGCAGCAATACCAGGTTATGGACCGATTTCAACCATACTCAGCATAGTTGTTGGAAGTGATACCAAAACACCTCATACAAAATTCAGCCAAATCGGATAATAATTGCGCACTTTAGAGGCTCAAGAAGTCAAGATCCAAGATCGGTATATATGGCAGCTATATCAAAACGTAGACCGATATGACCCATTTACAATACCAACCGACCTACACTAATATAAAGTATTTGTGCAAAATTTCAAGCGGCTAGCTTTACTCCTTCGGAAGTTAGCGTGCTTTCGACAAACAGACGGACGGACAGACGGACGGACATGGCTAGATCGACATAGAATGTCGCGACGATCAAGAATATATATACTTTAGGGGGTCTCAGACGAATATTTCTAGTAGTTACAAACAGAATGACGAAATTAGTATACCCTCCATCCTATGGTGGGGGGTATATTATAAAAATGATGGCAAAATCTACTATAGTCCGCTATGAGCGAACTTAAGCTGAATAGGCTAGAGCGGCTAGACATAGTATGTGGGAAATTGATGAGACCTTAGAGCATTTTCTATGTTATTGCATTGCTTCTGATGCTAAACGACTTAAACACTTTTGTGAGGACACAATACCAGTTTTAAACCGATTTAAGAGCGTTTAAGGAATAACTATTAGGGATTTTGTATTTGCCTGGATTAGATTTTTTCGAGGTTACTTTTTTAGTATTTAGAGCATACAACAAATCTATCACTGGTTTAGATGAAAGTCCATAGTGATATGGAGTGGATATATATCCGCCCTACATCCTCAGATTTGCTGTACTAGTTCATCCACGTCACTTTTCCTTAGGGCGAGGTGGCTTGACACTGCTAATGTCAAGCCACCTCGGTTACTCCTCACAATATCCAAGGCCTACTGTAGCCTAAACCTCCACCCTCACATCACCATTCAATCATTATGAGTCATATCGTCTGACTCATTTATGACAAATAAGCAAAACAAATATTTTGGAATTTTTGAAGATACAGTTCTCTGTCATAATTGGGGTATGCACGTTTTATTTTGGCAAAATATGTATTATTTACCTATATTGCAAAAACCATTCATGGATTTTATTTCCTTTTGTATTGGGTTAAACAAATTAAAATTCCTAGAAGAAAGCCATCACAAATTATCGTTATTGGTGTATGTCAACAACATCGTTAAATTTTAATTGGGCACATTTCACCATTATTATTAACTTATTGTTTATTGAACTGACACCGTTGACACATTTTGATCATCCAGTTGGTGAGGACAATACAATGTCTGCATGAGTTTCGCATGTCCGCACAATATCAATATTTTTAATTACATTTTAATGTTAATCATAACACCTTGTGAGTTTTTTGATGGCTATGGGCAAATTGTTTTTTTTTTATTTTCTCTTTATCTCAGTCGGGGGAAGTCTTTGTGAGGAATGGTAAACAAATTGTTACGTGACCAGACATATCGCTAGACAATGAGCATGTGAGTAAACCCCTATAAAATACATCCACAAAATGTGAGGTGACAATTGACTTTAAACGAAAAATGCATAATTAATTTGTTTTGTTTTTTTCTCCTCGCTGGCAAATAATTAACTTCAATTTTCCTCGTTTGTAAAATACACATAAATGGAAGTTAGTTGCCATATGCCGCCGAACAAAGACCAGCAGCAAACAAAAGACTTAAGACACAAACTTGAACTTACTACTTTTTAAAATCAGCATGCAATCACCGCCACCGCCACCGCTGACATGCCAATGGAGTAAGCATGTTTGCAAGCATAAATGTCTATGCAAATATGTTTGTTATTTAATTAATTAAAAAGATTACCATAACTGGCTGTCAATAGGTAACGAGTCGTATAAGTGGCAAATATTTATACCCTATTGTCCATTTAACTGCATCTTGTTCATGTCTTTAGTTAACGGTTTGTCGCTTAATTAATTAATAAAATATTATTTTTTTCTTAACTAATGTGTGTGACTAAATGTTAGGGATCTTGTTGTTAATAGGTCAGTGAAATGCCTCCAGGTGGGATATCGTCATCTTCGAGTGTTTTGGATAATGTTGGGAAATTCGTGATACAAAGTGGCATAAAAGATGTTATCAGTGTCTTTATTGTGGTCAACTCAAAACAACAGCTAGGTAAATACTCTTTAGGATGGAAACTTAAAGGGGTAACTTTTTGCAAGGCAAGTGTAAAAGTTTTACAAAATTGCTTTGGAATATTTCGGTAGAGAAAAAAATACTGTCTTAGTCAATTTCAAATCAATGATAGGGGACCTTCTTTTTATAGCCGAACCCGAACGACTCCACTTTTTAGAAAAGTTAAACATGGCTGATGTTCTGGAAAATGTCACCAGCATTGGTGAGAAGACAACCTACATGTTCTTATGTTCTCACCAGGATACGAATCCATCTTTTGGTCATAGGCTGACCTCTGAGCAACTTTGGCCTTTGCACCCAAAAATACTTTATTTGTGCATCATATTATCAATAATTCCATGCCCATTTGGGGTTCGCCAACAAATCTTAATTCGAAAAGAAAAACACTTTTTGAGTTCCATACCCATACTAGAAAAGAAAACATTGAAAATGTTTTTAAATACTTTTAAAATTTTCTTGCTAACGGAAGCCGTTTCTTTATTATACCCTCCGCCATAGGATGGGGGGTATACTAATTTCGTCATTCTGTTTGTAACTACTCGAAATATTTGTCTGAGACCCCATAAAGTATATATATTCTTGATCGTCGCGACATTTTTATGTCCGTCCGTCCGTCTGTCTGTCGAAAGCACGCTAACTTCCGAAGGAGTAAAGCTAGCCGCTTGAAATTTTGCACAAATACTTCTTATTAGTGTAGGTCGGTTGGTATTGTAAATGGGCCATATTGGTCAATGTTTTGATGTAGCTGCCATATAAACGGATCTTTGGTCTTGACTTCTTGAGCCTCTAGAGTGCGCAATTCTTATCCGATTGGAATGAAATTTTGCACGACGTGTTTTGTTATGATATCCAACAACTGTGCCAAGTACAATCTCTTGAGCCTCTAGAGTGCGCAATTCTTATCCGATTGGAATGAAATTTTGCACGACGTGTTTTGTTATGATATCCAATAACTGTGCCTAGTATGGTTGAAATCGGTCTATAACCTGATATAGCTGCCATATAAAGAGTTCTTGGGTCTTGACTTCTTGAGCCTCTAGAGGGCGCAATTCTTATCCGATTGGAATGAAATTTTGCAAGACGTATTTTATTCTTACTTTCAACAACTGTGTCAAATAAGGTTCAAATCGGTTCATAACCTGATATAGCTGTCATATAAACCGATCTGGGATCTTGATTTCTTGGGCCTGAAGAGGTCGCAATTATTATCCGATTTGCCTGAAATTTTGTACGACTTATTCTCTTATGACCGTCAACAAACATGTTTATTATGGTCTGAATAGGTCTATAGCCCGATACAGCTACCATATAAATCGATCTCTCTATTTTACTTCTTGAGCCCCCAAAGGGTGCAATTCTTATTCGAATTGGCTGACATTTTACACAGGTCTCCAACATATAATTTAATTGTGGTCCAAACCGGACCATATCTTGATATCGCTCTAATAGCAGAGCAAATCTTTTCTTATATCCTTTTTTTGCCTAAGAAGAGATGCCGGGAAAAGAACTCGACAAATGCGATCCATGGTGGAGGGTATATAAGATTCGGCCCGGCCGAACTTAGCACGCTTTTACTTGTTTTTTTTTCTACATAATGTCCTACAAATAACATTAACAACTCTCAGTATTGTTCGAAAGCTAATTGACACTTTGACAATTGTTTATCACGACGTGTAACAGATACAGTCGCTCTCGGTGAATTCATTAGTGTCAACGAAAGGCATTTGAATGTCATAACTATTCAATATTGTTGTTACATTACATGTCAAAGGGAGAAATTTTTGCTGTCATTTCGAATATAGTGTTACATTAATGGCAATGGTATCATTTTGTGCCAGAAAAATTAAAAAAAAAAATTAAAAAAAATTAAATTAAAACAAAAAACAAGTGCAAATTGCTTATGAGCATTCCATTAGGAACAGAGGCAAAATTCTCACATGTCAACGAGTATTGTTCGATTCAAGTTTTAGCTCAATGATAAGGGATCACTTTTTTATAGCCGAGTCCGCACAGCGTTCCGCAGCACGACACCCTTGGGGAGAAGTTTTTATATAGCATAGTACCTCCCATGTGTTGCCAGCATTAGGAGTACATAACTACCGGTAAAATTTGTTTTTATTGACATACACCTAAGCCTGTAATCAGCTTATTGTGTGCTCTAAATACTAAAAAGATACCGACAGCTATACTGACCTCCTTCTTAGGTTAGGTTAGGTTAAGTTGAAAAGAGGGTGCAGATATTAATCCGCCCCATGCCACTATGGACATTCATAAAAGCCAGTAATCGGCTTGTTTCGCGCTCTAAAAACTATAAAGTAACCTCTAAAAAGAAAATTTTATGTTAATTGTTTTCAATGCCACTCCCCTAAGATGGTTCATGTCTGGTATTGCTATGTTTGTTAGCCGCGTAAGCCTGGCAATGACAAAGGAAATGCTCCAACGTCTCATTATCTTCCCCGCATGCCATACACATGCTATCACTTGCCGCACCGATTTTACATAAGTAAGCTCGTAGTCCTATGTGTCCCATTATGATACCAATAGTTATACTGACCACCTTCTTGCTTCCTTTCAGTAAAATCCTCGTCTTCTCGCGATCTGGATGCCCCCATGGGATCTTCGCTGTCCCACCGACCGTTTCCCTGTTCCAAAATGTTGCATGCGCATTCGTCGCCCACTCCCTTAAATCGGACTGCGTCGATCAGAAAGGCTTCGGGTTAACCAAGTTAATTGACTGCAGTCCTCTGGCCTTCACCGCCAAATCGTCTGCCCTTTCATTTCCCCTTACTCCGTCATGGCATGGAGATGCGGATTTTGCCATCCTTCTTACACTGCAAGACTGTTCGGGACTTTACCGTCCTGGTTGTTATTGCCCTTATGTCAATTTTACTGTCGGTAAAGATGTTTACACTCGACGTCCTCGCGTTAGCACCACACCACCTCACACATTCCGTGATCGCCTGGATCTCCGCCTGCAGGACCGTATTATGGTCAGGCAGTCTAAAACAGATTTCAGTCCCTGGGTTCTCAATGTAAACCTCCAGGCCCACTCTGTGCTCTAGATTTTATCTATCAGTGATCTCTAGATGGCAATACTAGGGTTCCGTCAATCCAAGACTGTGCCGATGGCAGCTCGCACTCGACTTCAAGGTTCATCTCAGTTATCCGATCGGAAACCTCTTCTCTTCCTTCGAGGTTTCCTATCGTCGCCTCGATTATACCTCGATGGTATGAGCTGCTCCCATCCTCTATCCACTCTCACATCGCCTTAAGTCTCATAGCCGCAGTGGCTGCCTCACACTTAATCTGTATGTCAATGGGTTGGATATCAAGAATAGTCTTCAGTGCCCTAACGGGCGTGGTCCTCATAGCTCCGTTCCATATACTCCATTCTTAAAAGACTTTATTTCAGCCTGATATTGTCATGATGTCTAACTTAGGGATGTTTTGGGGGTGAGGGTGTCCCCTAGACATTTGCCCCCAACGTGTCTCGTTCAGATCCACACTAATTAATTTTTTTTTTTTTTTGGTTATCTACATTCAAAATTATATTTCAAATTGTCTATCCCAATTTGAGGGTAAAAAGTGTACTCTTCTACCAAAGACCTTTTATTACTGTCCTGAGGGAGGGGTATTGCCCTCTGACAGATCCTTCCATTTGAGTTTAATATATTCCCGGTCGCCCTATATGACAGTTTGGTGTTTTTTTTTATTGGGAGGAGACGGTCGATCGCCCCAGAGCTAAGACCCAAAAGACAATTTATTTGAGTCCTTTATTGTAGCGATATACATGTCCTGCTTAACGGCAGGACGGCTGGACGTGTCCTTATGTATTTGGTGTTGACTTAAGGAAAAGTCTAGCCGTCCTGCCGTTATGTATATCGCGACAATAAAAGACTCAAATAAATTGTCTTTTGGGTCTTAGCTCAGGGGCGAACGACCGTCTCATCCCAATAAAAAATACAGCAAATTCGAACTCCATTGACACATTTCATACAATTCACATTTTATCCTGCTCGAACTACACGTCTTATTGAAGGGTATTTAGAGTGTGGGCCGGTCCCAAACTCTATAGCAAAAATAAATGTTTATATCAGATTCTTACTCTACTTTTAAATATCTATCAATTGATATCCATACTGCCCAAAGCGGTTCACCCCAAAACACTTTGGGCGAAATTCGTGTACCAAGTTCGTGTTCTACTCTTAAATACCTTTCGTTTGATACCCATATTGTCCGAATCGGTAAACATGTCCGTGCGGCGGGATTTTGGGACGTGGGGAGGCCCCTTCAGATACCAAGGAATACATTTTTATATCAGATTTTTACTATACGTTTAAATACCTTTCATTTGATACCCATATTGCCCAAAGCGGTGAAAGAGTCCTTTTGGGGGGTTTTTTGAGAGTAGGGGACTCCCCGTAACACTTTGTATACCAAGTTCGTACTCCACTCTTAAATACCTTTTGCTTGATACCCGTAATGTCTCAATCGGTAAACATGTCCATGCGGGGGGTTTTGGGAGGTGGGGAGGCCCAAACAAGATACCAAGATACCAAGCAATAAATGTTTATATCAGATTCGTACTCTACTGTTAAATACCTTTCATCTGATACCCATATTGCCCAAAGCGGTTCGCCCCAAAGCACTTTGGGCGAAAATTGTATACCAAGTTCGTACTGTAATCTTAAATTCCTTTCATTTCACACCCATATTGTCCTAATCGGAAAACATGTCCGTCCGGGTGCGTTTTGCGATGGGGCGTCCCCCCAGGTTATTTGACCCAACAATTTTATACCAATTTCGTATTTTAAGGGTACAATAAGGCGGCACGTCAAATTTCACTTAACGGTGTCCTCATCTCCGAGTTTTGGCGTTTTTGAAAATTGTGGTATGGGGGAGGGTTCGCCTCCTCTTTGGATATAAAAAAAATTTAGTACCCTATATTCACCGGGAGCCCAAACTCTATCAACTGAGAAACTTTTATGAAAATCTGTTTATCCGTTTTTGAGTCTATACGGAACAGACAAACAAACAAAGCCCAACAATTCAATTTTTATATAATAGAAGAAGAAGAAGATAATAAAATAAATGTTGTTGTTGATTAAAAGGCCTGTAGTTTAAATATAATTTTTTCTTCTTAATTTACAGGTATGTGTCATCATCTATTCTACCATCAGCTAGGGGAACAAATATTCTGTAATGGCCAACTAAGGTAAACTGTCATTATTTTAAATCTATTTGATTAGGTATGGTAAGGAGTGATAAATAAACAGTTTAAGGTCCTTATTTAAAATATTATTCATGGTTAATTGTGTTCGCTTAATTTTTCGTATATTGATTATTTGGTCATCATAAAGCTTTATGAGGCAAAATTCGGTCGAGAATTGTGCCATGTAAGGATTCCAACCTTTTCCCCATATATATCTTTCATCCGATATGGCCTTTTAATACTATAGTAGCCATAATTTTGGTTCGATCTTTTTAAAAATTTCCACAAGACATTCTATTTAAAGCTCCAATATGTGTGCATAATTTTATCAAAATCGGCAATTTTGCTCGTAATGTTCTGTTATGACCAACAACTGTGCCAAGTACTGTCCAAATCGATCTATAACCAGATAAAGCTCCCATATAGACCGATCTCCCGATTTGATTTCTTGCGCCATTACAAACCGCAATTTTTGTCCGATTTGGGTGAAATTTTGCATGCGATGTTCTGTTAAGACTTTTAACAACTTTGCCAAGTACGATCCAAATCGGTCTATGACCTGTTGTAGCTCCCGTATAGACCGATCTACCGATTTGTCTTCTTGAGCCTCTCGAAGCCGCAATATTTGTCCGATTTGGCTGCAATTTTGCTCGCAATGTTCTGTTATGTCCAACAACTGTGCCAAGTACGGTCCAAATCGGTCTATAACCAGATAAAGCTCACATATAGACCGATCTCACGATTTGACATCTTGAGCCATTACAAGCCGCAATTATTGTCCGATTTGGGTGAAATTTTGCATGCGATGTGCTGTTAAGACTTTAAACAACTTTGCCAAGTACGGTGCAAATCGGTCCATAACTTGATATAGCTGCCATATAAACCGATCTTGAATCCTGATTTCTTGAGCCACTAGAGGGCGCAATTCTTATCCTATTTGGCTGAAATTTCGCACGGCGTGTTTTCTCCTATTTTACTTCTCTCCCTATTTTACTTCTTGAGCCGTTTGGCTGTTTGGCTAAAATTTTACACAATGACTTCTTCTATGGTTTCTAACATTTAATTCAATTATGGTCCGATTCGGACCATAACCTGATATAGCTTCAATATTATAGCAATACTTTTCTTTTGTCCTTTGTTTGCCTAAAAAGAGATATCGGGAAAAGAACTCGACAAATGCGATCCATGGTGGAGGGTATATAAGATTCGGCCCGGCCGAACTTAGCACGCTTTTACGTGTTTTCTTTTAATTTTGGAATTGAAACTTGAAATTTTGTTTGAAATTTGATGAAAGAGAAAAGTGTTTTATCTAGAAAGAAAATTTAATTTAATTAGTTTTATTCGCTCGCTTCAAGCCAATCAACCGTATAGTTGTACCTCAATCCCAACTCAAGCTATAATTTTTATAACACAGCTTTATTTTTGGGTATTTTTCTACCCATTTGTCGTTACTTGATTAAGTCCACTAACATTACATTACATATAATATTTCTGCTGCAGACATTGGGTACAGTAGGAGCCTTTGTGACTCTAGTCTCTATTTTCGCCAAGCCGGAGCACGATGGGAAATGCGCCTACTCCATGCAACGAGTACACCTCTCTGACACCGAATGATTTTGCAGACTGTTCTGGCAAATAACTATGGTCTGCGGTTCTTTTCAATCTTGGAGATGTGCCTCTGCCATGGGGAAGAAAGTGCAAGCGACATCGACATCCCCTGGTTGATAAAAATTCGTCTTCAATTCAAGCTGGCTATCTACCACCGTGGCACTTGTCAGGGATAAAAATATTTTTTTTTTTGTAAAATAGACCAGCATTTGATTTGTTGTGCTAACAGAAGTTTCGATAGCCCTCTTTGAACCCCATCTAACAGATATTTGACCATATTGCCATGAGGTCAGTTAAGATTAATATGTTGTTTAATAATAAGCTGCTTTTGGTACTACTCCAAATATGTAGCATTTTTTTGTTTTTTTTTTTACTTAACTTAGAAAAACCTCATCAGCAACTAAAAACTTAAGACACCAACCTATTTATGGCACTAGTCAATCGATCATTTCATGCATATTATGCATTTTATTTGGTAATTACCACTTTTATGTTTGAAAAACATTTGAAATATTTCGTTCAACTTGACCTTAAAATAAAATAACCTTATTTCACTTGGCCAACAAAAGTAAATATAATAGAGGGATTTATGAACAAATAAAACTAATAAATAAATCGTTAAATATATTTGCATTGAATGAATGAATATTTCGAAAAATACTTGTAAATGAATGATTGCAAATAATTGATCATAGCCAGAGAGATAGAGAGAGATACCGAGAGAAACCTTTAACAAAATGATTATTGCTTGTTTGTTTTAATGTTTTAATGTTTTTTTTTTTTTGTTTTATTTATCAAACAATTGTATGTAGATAAGGTAAGGTACTAAGTACAGTGTACAGTGTAGTGGCAAATCAACATAAATAAGTAATTAACAATGTATGCATTGTTGGCTGAGCAAGAAAAAACCAATACCAAACAATTGATAGCTTGCAGCAATGGGGAATTTTCATTGCAATAAGGTCAATTTAGAAACTGAAATATCATTAGGAATAGCTGAAAATGCCTTAGGTTCACACAAGGCGAGCTTTGGTTATTCATCACCATGTATGTGATTAAAATTCTATCTATACCTTCAATTATGTCTACATTCAAAAGCCTTTTATGAGCCTAAGATGTTGTTGACAGTTAAATCCAATTTTCGGCTAAATGTTTCAACTTTTAGGGAAATCGGATGAAAAATGCGACTGTTATAAGGCAACATCTATATATAGTCTGCTATAGCCCATCTTCAAACTGAACTTGCCAATGGACAAACCAAAGTCTATAGAAAATTTAAGCTTTATGTTAAAATATTTTGTTTTATACCCTCCATCATAAGATGGGGGTATACTAGTCTAGTCATTCCGTTTGTAACACCTCGAAATATTGATCTAGGACCCCATAAAGTATATATAATCTTGACCGTCTCGACATTCAAAGTCGAAATAGCCATGTTCGTCCGCCCGTCTGTCGAAATCACGATAGCGGTAGAATGCGTAAAGCTCGCCGCTTGAAATTTTACACAGATACTTTATATTGATGTGATGTTTGAAGGCCCCGTAGCGCAGAGGTTAGCATGTCCGCCCATGACGCTGAATGCCTGGATTTGAATCCTGGCGAGACCATCAGAAAAAATTTTCAGCGGTGGTTTTTCCCTCCTAATGCTGGCAACTTTTGTGGGGTACTATGTCATGTAAAACTTCTCTCCAAAGAGGTGTCGCACTGCGGCAGGCCGTTCGGGCGCGGCTTTAAAAAGGAGGCCCCTTATCATTGAGCTTGAAGTTGAATCGGACTGCACTCATTGATATGTGAGAAGTTTGCCCCAGTTCCTTAGTGGAATGTTCATGGGCAAAATTTTGCCTTTCCTTACTGGTTTTTTATACCCTCCACCTTAGGATGGATGGAGGCCACCGTAGCGCAGAGGTTAGCATGTCCGCCTATGACGCCGAACGCCTGGGTTCGAATCCTGGCGAGACCATCAGAAAAAAATTTTCATCGGTGGTTTTTCCCTCCTAATGCTGGCAACTTTTGTGGGGTACTATGTCATGTAAAACTTCTCTCCAAAGAGGTGTCGCACTGCGGCACGCCGTTCGGACTCGGCTATAAAAAGGAGGCCCCTTATCATTGAGCTTAAATTTGAATCGGACTGCACTCATTGATATGTGAGAAGTAAGCCCCTGTTCCTTAGTGGAATGTTCGGCAAAATTTGCATTTGCATAGGATGGGGGCATACTAATTTCATCATTCTGTTTGTAACATCTCGAATTAGGCGTCTAAGACCCTATAAAGTGTATATATACTTGATCGTCATGATATTTTAAATCGATCTAGTCATGTCCGTCCGTCTGTCTGTCGAAAGCGCGGTAACTTTCGAAGTGGTAAATCTAGCCTCTTGAAATTTTGCGCAAATACTTTTTATTAGTGTAGGTCGGTTGGGATTGTAAATGGACCAAAGCGGTCCATGTTTTGATATAGCTGCCATATAAACCGATCTTGGGTCTTGACTTCTTAAGCCTCTTGAGGGCGCAATTCTTATCCGATTTTATTAAAATTTTGCACGTATTGTTTTGGTATCACTTCCAAAACCTACGCTAAGTATGGTTTAAATCGGTCCATGTTTTGATATAGCTGCCATATAAATCGATCTTGGGTCTTGACTTCTTGAGCCTCTAGAGGGCGCAATTCTTGTCCGATTTTATTGAAATTTTGCACGTAGCAGTTTGGTAGTACTTCCAACCACTATGGGGCAAGTATGGTTTTAGCCTCTAGATGGCGCAAATCTCGTCCGATTTGACTGAAATTTTGCACGTAGTGTTTTGATATCACTTCCAACAAAGGTGCTATGTATGGTTGAAATCGGTTTATAGCCTGATATAGTTCTCATATAAACCGATATCGGGTCTTGACTTCTTCAGCTGTTATTATTATTATTTTTATTCGATTTGGCTGTAATTTGCATGTGGTGTTTTGGTATAACTTCCAAAAACTGTGATAAGTATGGTTCAAATCGGTTCATAACCTAGTTTAGCTGCCATATAAACCGATCTTTGGATCTTGAGCCTCTAGAGGGCGCAGTTCTCATCCGATTTGGCTGAAATTTTGCATGAGATATTTCGTTATGACTTTCAGCAACTGTGTAGAGTATGGCGCAAATAGCTACATAACCTGATAAAGCTACCGTATTAACCGATCCGGGATCTTGACTTCTTGAGCCTCTGCATCTTTACTTCTTCGGCCTCTAGAGGGCGCAATTCTCATCCGATTTGGCAGACATTTTTTACAACGGCTTCTCTCATGACCTTCAACATACGTGTCTAATATGGTCTGAATCGATCAATAGCTTGATACAGGTCTCATATAAACCTATCTCCCTATTTTGCTTCTTAAGCCCCTACAAAGCTCATTCTCAACCGAATGCACCGAAATATTACACAATGACTTCTACAATGTTCAACATCCAATTCATTTATGGTGACATCCAATTCATTTATGACTTCTACAATGTTCAGCATTCAATTCATTTATGGTCCGTATCGGACTATAACTTGATATAGCTCCAATAGCATATAAGTTCTTATTCAATATTCTTTGTTTGCCTAAAAAGAGATGGCGCGCATAGAACTAGACAAATGCGATCCATGGTGAACTGTATATAAGATTCGGCCCGGCCGAACTTAGCACACTCTTACTTGTTATTCTTACTCATATAGTACCAATGACTAATAATGACAATTGCCATATAGTCAAGCTCTATATATTTATTTTTTGCATATTTTATCCCACAACATTTGGTACACCATAAAATAAGATCTCAAGCAGTTTCTATTTTTTTTTTTTTATTAATTTTTGCCAAAATAAATACATATTTATTAATAGCATGTCTTTACACCGTTATGGCTAAAAACAAAAATAGAGGCTTCCAATGGTTTTACGATCATATTATCGCATCCATACACACCATGGACGTACATCTGCTGTTTGGTTTTTATGTCACGCTTATTTGAGATTAGATAAAATGCTTGCGGCAATAAACTAGAATTTAAATTAGTTTTATCCACAATTTCAATTCAATTTGAATGTCGCCAAAAAACCAGATGTCTTCCAGATAAGCTGATTGAGCAAAGCCATCCAACCAAAAATCAATACAAAATCTATTACGAGTATACATTGAGTGATATCAGGTGTTGGGCGTTGATTAGATGGCTGTTGAAATAAAGGTTAAAGACATCAAAACGGCTACGTTTCTCTTGCCCAGCTGAGATGAACTAATTAGGGTACCGTTAATGAAATACCAGTTTTGAAGAGACCCATTTGAATTTTTCTTATTATTTTAGCAAATAAAAAATTGGACTTAAAATAAATTTTATGTGACGAAGATAACATTGCAATTAGATGCGGTTGTTGTTTAGAAAGTTTTTGGAGAAGGAAAGCGAAAACAAAAAAAAAAAAAAAAAAAATTAAGAGACACACACATATAGGTTGAAGTTTGCATTACCGGTTTGCAGAAGTGTGATTTTAAATTAAACATTATTTACTACTAGCCGAACCGGGCGCGCTCCGCCGCGCCTTCTTCAACTCTCTAATATCATTTAGGGTTGGGACACTTCCCCCTGAATGTGTATATCTAATTCGTACCACGGTAGTCTGTGTCCGTCTATAACGCTGAACGCCTGCGTTCAAATCCTGGCGTTAACATCGGACAAAATTGAAAGCGGCGGTGATCCCCTCTTAATGCTGGCGACATTTGCCATGCATGGTCATGTAAAAAATTCTCCCCAAAGAGATGTCGCACTGCGGCACCGCATTCGGACTCGACTATAAAAAAAGTCCCTTATCATTGAGTTTAAACTTGAATCGAAAAGCTTTCATTGATGTGTGAGAAGTGTGCCCCTTCTCGCTTCCTGGGTAATTTTTACTCCACTCCCAAATACCTTTCTTTTGGGTCCTGTATTATCGTATTAGTAAATATTTGCGGTTAAGAGAGACACTTGGCACCTAATGTTAATATTCGCTTCATGCTCTACTTTTTATATGAACCACATAATGACATGATCGCTAAATAAATTCTGTTTGAGGGTGGGATTCACCCTAGGGACCCAGAAAATGAGTACCAATTTTCCGAAAATCTATCAATTTAAACATCAAATAGCTTTTATAGGTGGTGTTTTCGGGTGGGGCAGTTCCCCAAACACACGGCTCTTCAATTGGATATCAAATTCGTGTTTTTCTCTCAAGCACCTTTCGTTTGAGCACCATGAGGCGTCCCCCAAACATGGGGGACGCCTCATCGTGTAAACTCCCCTTAATCCATGGCAATATGGGGTTTAAATAAATGGTATTTGATAGAAGAACACGATGCTGATATTTTTCAGGGCCAAGGGTCTGGGGAACCACCTCACCTCCGAAAACATCCCTAAATCAGAGAAAACATGAGAATATCGGGCTGAAATAAAGTACAATATTTTAAGAATGGAGTACGCCGTACATCCAAACTTAAATTCGTAGACCAATAAAGATCATATGGGATTTTCGTAGCATGGTATTTCACTAAAAGCTCTTTAATTGTCGAAAATAAATATTCCAAGGAAACTTTTTTTCCATATAAAATAAAAGAAGGCGCAGCGGAGCGGACCCGGTTCAGCTATTTTTATATATAAGAAGATTTCCATTATATTTGTGTATGTAGCTATGTCAAATTTAATTGTTTTTTTAGAAACCCGCGAACACAAATTATGGGAACAAGTTAATTTTCGTCGAAATTCGCGAATACATTAATCTAATTTATTGGTGAATTTGACTTGAATGATCTGAATTTATTTTGATGCAGGTAATATTATTCAATAAAATCTTTATCTTCTCTTGTAATTAAATTCAAATTTATTTCGGCTATAATTTTTTGTGAAAATTCCATTTTGATTGGATATCGCTTAAATTTTGCCTAAACTTAATTTATAACTTTCCTTAGAACCTAATTCATAAGCTTCAAAGAACTGGTTTTGTACAAAACAGTTAGATACAAAATAACGTAAACTAACTGAATTTTCTTTAAAAATTTCGGTCAAATCGTACAATGTTTTATCCCACACACATCAAAAAACATGTCTGTAGAAGTAAGAGAAATCGGATATCATATTTTAATAGTTAATGCGATGCTATGTAGTAACCGCTGAATGAAGCCGAAGAGTTTCATATCGCTACTCGATGAAAAAAAATCCGTATCTAGGAATAGTTACCTTTTACGAAAAATTTTAAAGCCCAAAAGCTGCGGTGGCGGCATCAGATGTTGTCCTCCCCTCCTATAGATGTGGGTGCCTTGGCACCTGTAGTCAAGAGTAATGCTTCAAGCACACAACCAGTCGTCAGACTTAACAAGTAAATGCGAGCTTAGTTCGCCCGGGCCGAATCTTGGGAACCCGCCTCCATGGATTCTGCTAAAACATGGAAGCTGTATCTGGTTATAAACCGACATGGGCAGTATTTGGCACAGTTGTTGAGAGTCATAACACTATATGAAAAATTTCAGCCAAATCGATTAAAAATCAAGTCTTGTAAGGGCTCAAGAAATTAAATCGGGAGATCGGTTTATATGGGAGCTATACCATGTTCTTGACTGAATTGAACCGTACTCGACACAATTGTTGGAAGTCACTACAAAACACCATTTGTAAAATTTCAGCCAAATCGGACAAAAATTGCGGCTTCCAGGGGGCCAAAAAGTCAAATAGGGAGATCGGTTTATATGGTGGCCATGTCTATATATGGGATCTTTATCTATTTAACATAGATTCTGTTAAAATATGGGAGCTATATCTAGTTATAGACCAAATTGGACCGTACTTGGCGCAGTTATTGAGAGTCAAAACAGAGCACTATATGCAAAATTTCAGCCATAACTGATAAAAATCGCGGATTGTAAGGGCTCAAGAAGTCAAATCGGGAGATCGGTTTATATGGGAGCTATATCATGTTCTTGACCGATTTGAACCGTACTTGGCAAAGTTGTTGGGAGTCACAGCAGAACATCATGTATCGAACAAAAATTGCGGCTTCCAGGGTCTCTGGAAGTCAAAACAAGAGATCGGTTTATATGGGAGCTACATTCAAATCTGAACCGACATGACCCAATTGCAGTCTCCAATGACCTACATAAATATAAAGTATCTGTGCAAAATTTCAAGCGGCTAGATTTAGGCGTTCGACCACTATAGTGATTTCGACAAATGGACGGACGAACGGATATGGCTAGTTCGAATCAGAATTTCGAGACATTCAAGAATATATATTCTCTATGGGGTCCTAGATCAATATTTCAAGGTGTTACAAACGGAATGACTAGATTAGTATAACCCATCCTATGTAGGTGGGTATAAAAAAACTACGGCGATTTAGCCATGTTCGCATGTCTCTTTATTACTCTGACTGTTGTAATCCCTCTACTGACTTAAAAATCAAAGACAATATAAATTTGTCTACCAGCTCCTCATTAAGAAACAGGAGTGCTGTCAGATTCAATTTTTGCTCAATGATCAGGGAATTCTCTTTTATAGCATACCACATAAATATAGCTAGAATTCGTAAGGCAATAACCGCAACCGAATTCAAACCAAGGCTTTCAGCAATATAGAAAGACCTCTGCGTAAATATGTCCTTCAAATTAACAAGTAAAATCGAGCTAAGTTCGGCCGGGCCGAATCTTATATACCCTCCACTATGGATCGCATTTGTCAAGTTTTTTGAATGACATTTTCAATATATATATGAACTGCATTAAGTTATTGACTGATATGGACTATACTTGTCCTGGCTATTAGATCTAATAGAAAAATACCATCTCAAAAATTTCAGGCAAATTGAGTAAAAATTGCGCCCTCCAGTGGCTCAGAGTGTCAATTTGGGAGATCGGTTTACATGGCAGCAATATCAGGTTATCAACCGATTTAGACCATACTTGGCAAAGTTGTTGGAAGTCATACCAAAACAACATATGTAATATTTCAACCAAATTGGTTAAGAATTGCGCCTCTAGAAGTTCAAGAAGTCTAATCAGGAGATCGGTTTATATGGCGGCTTTGTCATGTTATCAACCTATTTAGACCATACCTGGCACAATTGATGGAAGTCATTCCTCAATGATATGTGCAAAATTTCAGCCAAAACAGATAAGAATTGCGGCCTCTAAAAGCTCAAGAAGTCTAATCGGGAGATTGGTTTATATGGCAAAATTTCAGCCAAAACCGATGCCTTATAAACTAATCGGGAGATTGGTTTATGAGGCAGCTATATCAGATTATGAATCGCTTTAAGCCATACTTGGTGTTGAAAGTGATACCAAAACACCACGTGCAAAATTTCAGCCAAATCGGATAAGAGTTGCGCCCTATACAGGCTCAAGAAGTCAAGACCCAAGATCGGTTCATATGGCAGCTATATCAAGACATGCACCGATTTGGTCCATTTACTTATTTATTTGTGCAAAATTTCAAGTGCCTAGCCTTACTCCTTCGAAAGTTTGCGTGCTCTCAACAGACGGACGGCCTTCATCTAAATCCTGGGATCTGAATTTCATTTAAATGCTGGGATCGGTTTATATGGGGGTTATGTCTCTCTATGGACCAATCTGCAAGGGTATACCAAATGTCCATTAAATCGAACCTAAATTGGGGCTCATGACGTGAAATCCCGGAATCGCTTAATAAGGGGAACTATAAATGTTAATGGACCTATTTGGGCTGGACTTAGCGCGCTTGTTGGAGAGTACAAACATTTTAGACATACCAAATTACAGCTAAATCGGAGAAAAAATTAGACTTCTAGAAGTTCAATAAGTTAAATCGGGCTATCAGGCGTTCGGTTTGGGTGGAGTCTATATCATCCTATGGATGAATGAATCGGATTTGGTGTGGGTATTGGTAGGCATAAGTGTACATTCCATACCAAATTTTTGCCAAATCGGGAAAAAATTTGCCTATATCCAAATCTAAACCGATATGGTCCATTTGCAATCCGCAATGACCTACATCAGTATGAGATATCTGGACAAAATTGCAAGTGAATGGTTTTATTCATTTGAACGCTATCATGATTTCGACAGCCGGAATGATAGACGGACGGACACGTCTGGATTTGCTTATACTGTCAAGACGACCGAGCATATGTACATATACTTTATTGGGTCGCCTACCAATATTTCGAGGTGTTACAACTAGAATGACTAAATAAGTATACCCTCTATCCTATTCTATCTGGCTCCCCATCTGGCCTGTATTTTCACAGCGTGCCTAGGACTTTCATTTACACCGAAAGCCTGGCGGGAGACAAGGCAAGTTATGCGACAACAAACGTCTACAGGGCTATAAGCGTTACGTCCTTTCTGCTCAAAACCATGTAACGAATTGCGGATACCATGATTAAGAGTAGGACATCCAGCGTACTGATTAATTAGAAACAGCATGCCAATGTCAAGGAAAGGTCGGTGGAGACTGCGCTGCACGAGGTTGAGCATAAAATAGAAAAATCCTTCGATGTCAACACGTACACACTGGCAGTATGCATTGACATCGAGGGGGCTTTTAACAATGTGTGGACCGACACACTGTCCCAATCATTAGACCTGTACCGGGTGAACCAGGTCCTTAGAGATTAGATAAACCATATGCTAAGGAACTGATGGATAAATTTTGGATCCAATGACATAAATCTCAGGGAGAAAATGGCACACGGCACGCCACAGGGGGGGTATTTTAGCCCCACTCCTATGGGTGATTACCATAAATGGCCTATTACAGATGGTGACTGAGGAGGGATTTGAACCCGTCTGTTACGCATGTTGTAATACTTCTAAGAGGTAATGATCCGAACCAGCTATGCAGAAGGGCGGAAAGGGTATTGCAGATGGCATACGACTGGGCTAGAACATGGGTTCTTAATGTTTACCCAGAAAATACCAAAATCTGCCTGTTCAAGAGGACACAGGACAAGGGTAGGCTAATTTAAAGCTAATTTAAATTTCGATATCTGACATGGTAAAATACTTAGGAGTGATCTTGGACAGAAAACTAAATTTGAAATGTCATAATCAGGAGAGTTCCGAAAAGGCTCACACATGTTGGGAACTATGTAGACGGGCTACAGCCTCGAAATGGGGCCTGAATCCGAGGATAGTCTTCTGGCTCTACAGGAGCGTGATAAGACTGATATTTACTTAGTAGTTTGATGGACTGCAACGAAGAACAAGTGCAACGTAAGGATAATACAACAGGTTCAAAGAACATGTTGTCTTGGCATAAGCGGAGCGATGAGTACCACTTCCACTAGGGTACTGGAGAATATTCTAGATATTTAACCTATAGATATATTAAGTGTTAGGCAGCCACTGCGGCTATGAGACTTAAGGCGATAGGGAAATCGATAGAGGCTAAGATCTGGTCGTACCATCGTAGTATAAAGCAGATACCTGAGACACACTGTGGTCGAGTACGAGGCACTGCCACCAGCGGTACAGTCTTGGATTGACGGAACCCTGGTGTTGCCATCTGAAAGATCATGTTACACAGATGGATCAAAGCTAGCGGGCAGAGTGGGCCTGGGGGTCTACATTGTGAACCCAGGGACTGAGATTTGTTTTGAGACTGCCTGACTCTAATAGGGTCCCCAGGAGGAGATCCGGGCTATTAAGGCGTGAGGTGGTGTAGTGTTAATGTGAAGACGTCGATTGTAAATATCTTTACATACAGTAAACTGGTCAACAGGGCAATAACAGCCAGGACGGTAAGGTCAGGTACCGTCTTGGAGTAAAATAAGGGCATTAAGGCCATCTCTGAGGAAGGCACGATCCGCATCATTTGGTTGCCGGGCCATGGCTGAGTAAGGGGTAATGGGAAGGGAGAAAGCAAACGATTTGGCAGTAAAGGGCAGAGGACTGCCGTCAACATACTTGATTAATCCGAAGCCATTCGGCTCAACGAAGTCCGAGATTAGAACGTGGGCTACGAAAGCGCATGTAACACTTTGGAACAGCTAAACGGTCGGTAGGACGGAGAAAATCCTATAGGGAGATCCAGATCGTGAGAAGACTAAGCGATTGCTGAAAGGAAGTAAGCAGGAGGTCAGTAAAGCTTCCGGTATCATAACAGGATACATAGGATTACGAGCCCGCTTATGCAAAATCGGTGCGACAAATGATAGCATATGGGGAAGGTGGTGAGATGTTGGAGCATTTCCTTTGTCATTGCCCGGCTTTCGCTGCTAATAGACACTAGCCCTAAGGTAGGGACACAATACCAGACATAAGCCAGCTAAGAGGCGTGGTATGGAAAGCAATTAGGGTTTTTGTAAGCAGGATGGAATTCCTGACTTAAATTTTCTTTTTCGAGGTTACTTTTTAGTATATGGAGCGCACAACAAGCCGACTACTGGCTTAGACGTATGTCCATAGTGGCATGGGGCGGATTAATATCCGCACGCTCTTTTCAACCTTACCTAACCTAATCCAACCTATACCCCCATAACCTAACCTAGCCTATACCCTCCATTCTATAAAGTGTGATGTTTTATACCCACCATAAAATAGGTGTATACTAATCTAGTCATTCCGTTTGTAAAACCTCAAGATATAGATCTGTTGTACTTTATTCTGTATTCTAAAGATTATAAAGTTTATATATTCTTGATAGTTTTGACACTTTAAGTCGATCTAACAATATCTGTAAGTCGAAATCACGATAGCGGTCGAATGTATAAAGATATCCGCTTGAAATTTTGCCCACGTACTTCTTATAGTTGCAGCTCACTGGGTAATGCAATTAGGCCATATCGGTTAAGATTTAGATATATCTCCGATATAAACCTTTCTCCCGATTTGAGATCCTGAGCCTCTGGAAGCCGAAATTGTTATCGGATTTGGTTGCATATAGTGTTCTGTACCGACTGCCAACATCCTTACCACGGATGTTGGAAGTCGGAAGTCCTTACCACATGTGTCAGTACAGAAGAGCTCCCATATAAATAAATCTCCTGATTAGTCTTCTGCGTCCCCCAGGAGCTTCACTTTTTGGCTGAAGGGCCCATTGGTACATACGGTACACACGTGCCCTTCAACTTAGTTCGTTTTTGTATATTTTTAGTAGAACCCTTGTCTCCAAATGTCATCTGGGGAAGTGAAAAGTCTTCAATATAGTCTGCCATTTCATTATGGGAAAACTGAACAACGGCTGAATCGATTTGCTTCTTTCACAGATGATATAAAATGGTCCAGAAATATACTCGTACTTGGATTGGACAATATAGACCATAGATGAAGTCATTGTACAAAATTTCAGGGTAGCCCTTAATGAACTCAAGATCTAAAATCGGGAAATCGGTTTCTATGGGAGCTTCAACAGATTTTTTACCGATTCAAGGCATACTTGGCACACATGTTGGATATTCCTGTAGCTTTTATACCCTCCACCAAATATATTAATTTCGTTATTCCGTTTGCAACACATCAAAATATTGATCTGATACCTGACATAGTATATATATATTATTGATCATCTTGACATTCTCAGTGAATTTAGCCCTGTCCGCACGCTAACTTTCAAAGGAACAAATTTAGGAGCTTTAAACTTTTTAGTAGAACCCTTGTCTCCAAATGTCATATGTGAAAGTGAAAATTGTTCAGTATAGTCTGTCATTTTATAATGGAGAAACTAAAAAACGGCTGAACCAATTTGCTTCTTTCACAGATTATGTAGAATGGTCCGGAAATATTCTCGTACTTGGCTTGGACAATAGAGACCATAGTAGAAGTCATTGTATAAAATATCTGGGCAGCCATTTATGAACTCAAGAACTCAAATCGGGAAATCTGTTTCTATGAGATTTTTTACCGATGCATGCCATACTTGGCACACATATTGGATGTTCATTTAGCTTTTATACCCTCCACAATAGGATGCCGTGTATATAACTTTCGTCATTCCGTTTGTAACACATCGAAAAATTGATCTGATACCCAACATAGTATATGTATATATTATTGATCATCTTTTAGCCCTGTCTATTTAGCCCTGTCCGTCAATAGGTCTGTCGAAAGCGCGCTAACTTTTAAAGGAATAAGTCTAGGCTCTTAAAATTTTTCACGAATACTTTCTATTAGTCTAGGTAAGTTGAAATTGTAAATGGGCTATATCGGCCCATGTTTTGATATAGCTGCCATGTAAACCGATCTCGGATCGTGACTTCTTGAGCCTCTAGAGGGCGCAATTCTTACCCTATTCGGCTGAAATTTTGCATGAAGTGTTTTGCTTTAACTTCCAACACATGTATGGTCTACATCCGTTGATTACCTGATATAGCTGCCATATAAACCGGTCATGGATTTTGACTTCTTGAGCCTCTAGAGGGCGCAATTCTTTGATTTGGCTGAAATTTTGCATTTTGTTTTAACTTCCAACAACTGTGCTTAGTATGGTTTAAATCGGTTCATAATCTTATATAGCTAACATATAACCCGATCTCAGGTCTTGACTTCATGAGGCCCTAGGGGGCGCATTTATTATCCGATTTGGCTCCAATTTTGCATAGAGTATTTTATTTTAACTTCTAACAACTGTAGAAGCTCCCATATAAATCAATCTCCTGATTATATCTCTTGAGCAACTATAGGGCGCAATTCTTATCAGATTGGGCTGAAATTTTGCTTAATGCAAAGTTTTTGCCCACGAACATTCCACTAAGGAACAGGGGTAAATTTTGTCTAATGACTTATACTTTGGTCTGCAACAGCCAAACTATGTACTGTCCCAATCGGTTCATAACTTGATATAGCCCAAAACGCGTAGCAATTCCTATCTACTACCCTATCCAGTGTTTGCCTATAAATAGTTATCGGCAAAAAACTTGACATTTGCGATTCATGGTGGAGGGTATATATGATTAGGCCGACCGAACTTAGCACGCGTTCACTTGTTTACTTTTAAGAACTTTTTTCTGGCACAACTAATTCGCATTGCATGATTTGGAATCTCTAATTTTTATACCCACCACCGAAGTATGGGGGTATATTCATTTTGTCATTCCGTTTGCAACACCTCGAAATATCCATTTCCAAACGCTATAAAGTATATATATTCTTGATCAGCGTAAAAATCTAAGACGATATAGCCATGTCCGTCGGTCTGACCATCGGCTTATTGAAATCACGTTACAGTTTTTTAAAATTATCGAAGATGGGCTATATCGGACTATATCTTGATATTGCCCCCATATAGACCGATCGGTCGATTTAGGGTATTATGCCCATTAAAGCCATATATAAATATGGCTTTAATAAAGCCGATTTTGCTGAAATTTGGGACACTGAGTTGTGTTTGGCCCTTCGATATCCTCCGTCAATTTGGCTCAGATCGGTTCAGATTTGGATATAGCTGCCATATAGACCGATCCTCCGATTGAGGTCTTAGGCCCATTAAAGCCACCTTTATTATCTGATTTTGCCAAAATTTGGGAGAGAGAATTGTGTTAGGCCCTTCGACATTCTTCGTCAATTTGGCTCAGATCGGTCCAGATTTGGATATAGCTGCTATAAAGACCGATCCTCCGATTTAGGGTCTTAAGCCAATAAAAGCTACATTTATTATCCGATTTTGCTGATATTTGGAACAGTGAGTTGTGTTGGGCCCTTTGTCATCCTTCTACAATTTGACCCTGATCGGTTCAAATTTGGATGAAGCTGCCATATAGACCGATCTCTCGATTTAAGGTTTTGGGCCCTTAAAAGGCGCATTTATTATCCGATGTCGCCGAAATTTGGGACAGTGAGTTAAGTTAAGCCCCTCGACTTACTTCTGCAATATGACATAGATCGGTCCAGATTGGGATATAGCTGCCATATAGACCGATCTCTCGGTTTTAGGTTTTGGGGTCATAAAAGGCGCATTTATTGCCCGATATGGCTGAAATTTGAGACAGTGAGTTGTGTTAGGCTCTTCGTCGTCTTTCTGCAATTTGGTCTAGACCGGTCCAGATTTGAATATAGCTGCCATATAGACCGATCTTTCGATTTAAGATTTTGGGCCCATAAAAGGCGCATTTATTGTCCGATTTTGCCGAAATTTGGGACAGTGCGTTGTGTTAGGCTCTTCGACATTTGTCTGCAACTTGGCCCAAATCGGTCCAGATTTGGATATAGCTGCCATGTAGACAGATATCTCGATTTAAAGTCTTGGCCCATAAAAGGCGCATTTATAATCCGATTTTACTGAAATTTGACATAGTGACTTATGTTAGGCTTTTCGACATCCGTGTCTTATATGGTTCAGATCGGTTTATTTTTAGATATAGCCACTAAAAAGACCAATATTTTGTTATACACAAATGAGCAATGACTTGTACTTATAAGTATTTGGTCCAAATCGGAACATATTTCGATATAACTGCTATGGGACATTAGGTATTAATTTTTCACCGGATTATGAGGAAAGGTGGTTTACATATATATCCGAGGTGGGTATCCAAAGTTCGGCCCGGCCGCACTTAACGCCTTTTTACTTGTTTTAGTCTAACTTAAACCACTGACGTGTGCCACTAATTTTATGTTTTCTAATGTAATGTTAAATATATGCCCCCCATACATTGTGTTTTTTATTATTTTTCAAATAGCTAACACCAAAGCCATGCAAACAGCTATTAAGGTAAAATTGTATGTATTTTAATAAAAAAAAAATGTTAGTGTGCAACTCTAATGTTGTAATACATGCTATAATTATTTCCATATCTAAAGATCTTTTGGTTTGTTACATAAATGTAGACATGAATACCCATGGTATGATGTATTCAACTGGGCCACATTTAACATGCGTTGAATATTCCTACTATGCTTAATAACTCCGCTGAAACTGAATTCTTTGGAAAAATATCAGCGTATTCATATTAAAGCGTTGTTCATCTAAGGTGTCATGGCCTCGAGGGATATTTCCAGGCGTTTTATACAGAGAGAAGTCAACAATTTAAATATACTTCTGGTTCGAGGTAAGAGGTCTGTAAATGGGTTTGAAATATAGGTTAGGTTATGTTAGGTTTAAGTGGCAGTCTACCAAACAGACTCACTTAGATGTTTTCGTCCATTGTGATACTACAGGAACAGAAGAAGGACGATGCCTTCTAGTTCCAACCGTTGAACCATCCAGATCGCTTTAAAAAGCCCAATAACTTAAATCAAACAGGTTCTCAAAGAAATGAGAACCTAAAGTGGAACTCCTTGTAACTGCTAGTGCGGGACACACACACAGATGGTGTTCTATAGTCTCTTCTTCCTCGATGACCCGACAGCTTCTGAAAAAGTCGTTGATGGCAATCTTCAGTCTGTCAGCATGTTTTCAGATTAAACAGTGACCTGTTATGACGGACACAATGACTGAGACGTCTGTTCTATCCAATGACAGTAAAGCAGTAGACCTCTTCAAGTCTTTGTGACCATCTATCATTCGTTGCCCTTCGGGCCTGGTCCTGAAAATTTAGCTTACATGTCGCTAGAGGAATCTGTGGGTAGTGACCCTGGAATGTGTAAGGTAGTTCCTAGTCTCGCAAGCTCGTCCGCTTTACAATTTCCTGGGATATCTCTGTGGCCCGGCACCCAGAACAGGTGAATTTTGAACTGTTCAGTCATCTCGTTGAAAGATATGCGACCATCGTGGGCAGTTTTTGTATTCAGAAATACTTTCCCCAGAAATTTAATGGCTGTCTGGCTGTCTGAGAATATATTTATGCCAATCGTCGCAATGACATTATATCTTAGCCTTTCCACCACTTCCTTAATTACAAGGATCTCTCCTTGATACACACTGCAGTGGTCGGGTAACCTTTTCGATATGTCCAGTTCTAGATCTTTAGAATACACCCCAAAGCCCACCTGGTCGTTTAGTTTGGGATATCGTAGTTCAAATCGGTTCTATCAGGAATAGTGGTACAGTTATTATCAAAAAGCGCCTCTGGTGGGGTGTAATCCACACTGCCTGGAACATCGAATATTGTATCAAGGATAACACAGTGTCTGTAACCGCCACATGACCAATGAGAAAGCTCCCTTAACCTCACGGCAGTGGTCGCTGCAATTTGGGTAGCCACAATGTCCAGAGGCATAAGATGAAGCATTAAATTCAGTGCATCAGATGGTATAGTCTTCAGTATGGCTGTGATGCACAAACAAGCCATCCTCTGGATCCGGTCAAGTATTGAGCTGTAGGTGGATTTTTGAAGCGCCGTCCACCAGACCACAACACCATATAACATAATAGGTCTGACAACTGCAGTATATACCCAATGCATGACACACGGTCTAAATCCTCAACTTTTGCCAGATGTATGGGGCAAGAATGGCCTTTCTTGTTCTTTCCAAAATGTTGGATTTGAAGTTGAACTTCCTGTCCAGCAGAACACCCAGGTATTTTCCGTTTTCTGTAAATGGGACATTTTCTTCACTCAAGGAGACAGGTTCCACTGCAGACAACTTGTATCTCCTGGTGAAAATAACTTTTTCTGTCTTGCACGGATTTATACTCAGGCCACTTTCGGTAGCCCACTTTGTTGTTGCACATGGAGATTCCTGAAGTGCTGGGTTGCCCAAAAAGTAATTGCGGATTTTTTAAAAGAAAGTAAATGCATTTTTAATAAAACTTAGAATGAACTTTAATCAAATATACTTTTTTTACACTTTTTTTCTAAAGCAAGCTAAAAAGTAACAGAGTCACAAGCTGTGAAAAAATTTGTCAACGCCGACTATATGAAAAATCCGCAATTACTATTTGGGCAACCCAATATATCTCTTAGAGTGCTCGAAAACTTTCCCCCAATCGCAATTGCCATGTCATCAGCATATGCGACCACTTTTACCCTTTTTTCTTCCAGAGACAATAATATTTTGTTAATGGCTATATTCCAAAGTAGAGGAGACAGTACACCTCCTCGAGGAGTTCCTCTGCTGGCCCATCTTTCTAGATTCACAGATCCCAAGCCTGCCGTGATGCATCTTTTAGTGAGTAAGCTATTAATAAACTTTCTTATGGTAGAGTTGATGCCTAGGAATTCGAACTCCTTCATGATTGACGTCGGTTTGACATTGAAAGCACCTTCAATGTCAAAAAATGCTATCATTTTATACTCCTTGGCAGCGAGAGAACCCTCTATGTAGCCGACTAGGTCGTGAAGGGCTGTTTCAGTGGATTTGCCTTTATTATATGCATGCTGGTGCCGCGACAGGCTATCTCCAGGGTTCTTTGCCCTAAGATATGTTTCTATCAACCTCTCAGGAGTCTTCAGCATTAAGGATGACAGACTAATAGGACGAAAGTGTTTCGCCTTCGTGTGGTAGGGTTTTCCTGCTTTCGGATGAAAATGACCTTCGTGTCTCTCCATCCCACAGGTATATATGACATTCTGATACAAGCAGAGTATATCTCCCTAAGCCAGGCAACCAGTCTATCAGACACAGCTTTTAATTCAACCGGTGATGCATTATCAGGGCCTGGCGACTTAAAGGAGTCGCCCGAAGAATTTTCGACTTAGACAAAATTTCTCTAATGGCCTCCGACGAATGCATATCAGTGACAACCTCTTCTGGCGCCACGTCGGCCGTTGGAGAATTTCCCGGGAAATGTGTATCAACGAGTAGTTCTAGTGTTTCCTCACTAGACATTGTCCATACATTCTCTAACTTCTGAATATAACCCATCGTAATTGGTCTCGAGGCCAGAATCTTCCTTAGCCTAGAGGCCTCAGATGTATCCTCCACGGAGCTGCAGAATTCTACTCAGGATTTGTTCTAAGCCTTTCTAGGCTCGCCCTTACATTTTCTTAGCTCAGCCTTATACATGGCCCAATCGTGTGGTGCTCTTGTCCCAATCGTGTGGTGCTCGCTGTTTGCCCCTTGGCTTGGCAATAGGGCATGCTGACACAAGCGAGTCATTCAGGGCCTTCATGATCCCCTTGACCACTATGTCTATATTCTCCGTAGTTTCCACTTCCTTTTCTGGTCTAGAAGGGATAGCGGTGCAGAATTTGTGCCGAAATTTATCCCAATCCTCATTTCTTCTGTTTAGCCGAGAGACCACTACTTCATTCTTTTCTCTCAGGCTAAAACTAATACAACAATGATCAGAGAAGCTATGGTCATCCAAGACTTCCCAGTCGCATATTTTTCCAATATTTGATATATAAAATTCAGGACATTTGATTCTCATTGTCTTAGATCTATGGCTGACCTAAACTCTCTTTGGAACTTATACCTATAACAAATTTGTTTGGTTCCCACGCTACCACTTTATAGATCTTCCATTGAACATTAATCCTTTGGAAAAGCTTTACCACTTTTCCTTTAAAATATCCATTAACTTTCACCATTACAATAATATGAATGTTTTTCTTTTGTGGTTTCCTTAAACCAATTCAATTGTCACTCTTGATTGGCAGGCCATGTTCATTGATATTTTTTTCAACTTCAACTTCATGACCACTTTTTTGTTTGTTGTTTGAACAAAAGTGTGGGGCGAAAAAGAAAATGAAACGAATCCATGATTAAATCTATGATTGTTGTTACACATAATTCAAGTGGTTTCCCCCACTATTTCTTTTTGTTTTTGATTTTGTAATCTATAGCGCATTCGTGATCAAGTCGAGTGAAATAATTGTTTTGCGAATACTTTAAATATGATTAACTACTTAGCCAGTTTGTTGCTTAAGTCTTTTGTTTTCCTTGAAGGGTGTGTTGTGAATAAAAGCAAGACAGTTAAGCCAATTGTATTGATAATGAATCAATATCGTGCGCCATGGTGGGAGAGTACAATGAAATTGAAAGTTGAGAGGGATAAGACATAATCCATGACATTTAGCGCAATGCAACGGACATAAGATGTCAGGGAAGTGACAAATTGTTTTTATGTGATAGAAGGAGAAAATTTAAATAAATATTTTTTTTTTATTTTCAAAAAAATTAATTGTTAAACAATTAAATGGTAAAGACAAATTGATTGCCGTTGATGGAAAATTGATATGTGTTTTTATCTAAAACTATACTTTGAAATTTTTTTTGAGCTTTTCAGAGCACACTATTTAGGCTGGAATATTTGTATGTTTTCAATATAGTTTTTTCTGTGGAAAATATGTCATCCTCAAAAGCCACATTTTAATTAACCAAATCTGTAGTTGCAACGAGGTTTTTCAAAATAACGCCCAAAGAGAGTCGTATAATAAATGGTATATCAAGATATAGTCCAATATAGCCCATCTTGGAACTTAATCTGCCTATGGTAAAACAAGTAAAAGAGTGCTAAGTTTGGACAGGACGAATCTTATCTTCTACCACGGATAACATTTGTCAAGTTCTTTGTCCATTATCTTTTTTTAGGCAAACAAAGGATTATGGATAACAACTAAAAAGGCGTTAAGTTCGGCCGGGCCGAACTTTGGATACCCATCACCTCGGATATATATGTAAACCATCTTTCATCAAAATCCAGTGAAAATTTCATACCTTATGTCCCATAGCAGTTATATCGAAATATGATCCGATTCGGACCAAATACTAATAAGTACAAGTCATTGTTCAATTATGTATAACAAAATATTGGTCTTTTTAGTAGCTATATCTAAAAATAAACCGATCTGAACCATATACAACATGGATGTCGAAAAGCCAAACATAAGTTAATTTCAATGAAATCGGATTGTAAATGCACCTTTTTTGGGGACAAGACTATAAATCGAGATATCGGTCTATATGGCAGCTATATCCAAATCTTAATCGATCTAGACCAAATTGTGGAGGGGGTTAACTTAACTCTCTGTCCCAAATTTCGGCATCATCGGATAATAAATGAGCATTTTATGGGCCCAAAACCTTAAATCAAGAAATCGGTCTATATGGCAGCTATATCCAATTTCGAACCGATCTGGGCCAAATTGAAGAAATATGTCGAAGGGCTTAACACAACTCACTGTCCCGAATTTCATTAAAGTTGGATAATAAATTTGGCTTTTGTGGGCCTAAGTCCCTTAATCGTAGGATCGGTCTATATGGCAGCTATATCCAAATCTCCACCGATCAGGCCCAAATTGACGAAGGATGTCGAAGGGCCCAACACAACTCACTGTCCCAAATTTCAGCAAAATCGGATAATAAATGTGGCTTTAATGGGACTAAGACCCTAAATCGGCGGATCGGTCTATATGGGGGCTATACGAAGATATAGTCCGATATAGCCCATCTTCGAACTTAACCTGCTTATGGACAAAAAACAACAGACAGACGGACGGGCATGTCTAGATCGTCTTAGATTTTTACGCTGATCAAGAATATATATACTTTATAGGGTCGGAAGTAGATATTTCGATGTGTTGCAAACGGAATGACAAAATGAATATACCCCCAACCTTCGGTGGTGGGTATAAAAGTTGCTATGCTATTGGAGCTATATCTAGTTTTGGACCGATTTTGGCCATATTTGATACGTAGATTGAAGGTCATAGGAGAATTTGTGTTGTGCAAAGTTCAGCTAGATCTGATAAGAATTGTCCCCTCTAGGGGCTCAAGAAGTAAAATCTTATATGGAGGTCATATTTGGCACGTATGTTGACGGTCATAGAAAAGTCTGCAATAGTTCAGCCAAATCGTATAAGAGTTGCCGCCCTTCAGAGGCTCAAGAAATATAATCGGGAGACATGGACTGAAATGGACTATTAACAATCCAAACGGACCTACACTAACAGGAAATATTTGTGCAAAATTTCAATTTGGCGTGCTTACGACACATAGACGGAGGGACTGAATGTCAAGACGATCAAGAAAAAATATTCTTTGTGGGATCTCAGATCAATATGTTATAAACAGAATGATGAAATTAGTATACCATTCCTCTATGGTGGAGGTTATAAAAAAAACGCTCGAATTTCTAATATCTGAGTAGTAGAAAGCAGTCTGCAACATTCGCAAACTACAGTTGAACCTCGATTATCCGGGTTACCTTTGTTAACAGTCATGACATGCTTTTGGTTTAGCGCCTGTGTTAACCGTGGTTTGCCTCTATTATTCGTGCTCCAAAAATGCTCCCTCTATTAACCGTACTTACCACTATTATCCGTACACCACACACATGATTTTTAAATGTACAATTCAGGGATTCCCCTTTTTAAGTTGAGTAAAAGCTGTATGTCCGTCAATGACGCTGAACGCATGGGTTCGCATCCTGGCGAGAATAACTGAAAAAAATTTTCAGCGGTGTTTTTTTTTTTTTTGATGAGTTTGGTATATTAACATTATAATGCTTTTTGTTTTTCTTTACAGGTATGTGACATCATTTTGATTCTATGTTGATGTAATTCACGAATCATATTTGACATACATAGTTTGAAGGATACTTGAACTGGTGAGTTTTAAAGGGTCCTCGTAAAATCATGACAATTGGATTCATTGTGATGAACAGATTTTTGTCATCAATCCTATGACTAAAATATTTATTTTGTCCAATTCTTACAAAATTTGTTTGAAGTCCCCGTCATGTATCATGTAACAAGCTGCTGGAAGAAGAACCTTCAGAACTGGAAAACTTCTTTAATACCCACCAGAATATGATAAATGTTAGCTAGTTTCGTTTGTACCATATTGAACCATTCATTACTGGCGCTGAATGTTAGACTTAAATGGTAGACTGCAATCAGAATCCTTTAGACATTTAAGTTTAGTGGGATACCATAGAAACAGAAGAAGGAAGATGCCTTCTAGTTCCTTTCCGATAAACTAGCCAGATCGTTTTAAAAATTTCAATAACGTGAGAATGTTCACATCCTCAAAGTCCTCAAAGACATACGAATTTAAAGTGGACACACACAGCAGATGTCCCATTGTTTTCTCTTCTTCGATGACTTGCCAGCTTCTACAGAAATCTTTAGTGTAACCTTTAGTCTATAAACATGTTTTCCACTCAGACAGTGGTCAGTCATGGTGAATTAGACTTCTATTCTGGCCAACAACAGCAAACCGGTTGATCTTTTCAAGTTTAGAATTGGCTATATAATCTTGTAGCGTTCACAGCCTCCAATTCGTGACCAGCTGTAATCTGTTGCCCTTTGGGCATTATCACGAAGTATTAGCTCACATGTTGCTAGAGTCTAAACCACAGCGTACAGTAACCATGTAGTTAATAGCCTTGTCAGCTCATTTTCTTTACAATATTCTGGGATATCTCTGTGGTCCGTTATCCATATCATCCATTTATATGGTCTTCCAGTCTGAAATAAACTGCATAGAAGTCTACATACCAACAAGGTTTTCGTTCTAATCGGTTCTATCCCGCATAGTGGCACAGAACTTTCTATCAAATATCGGCTCAGACAATGTGTACCCCACACTGCATGTCTATATTCTAAAGTTGTGAAGACAGTACAACTCCTTGAGGTGTTACACGACTAAAAGCACCTGTGTAGATCTACCGCTCCAATCTTGGAATTCAACCAGTGGTACATTATCAGGACCTGCCGATATACATATGTAAAGGAGTCGAAACTTTAAGATTAGGTTAGGGTTAGATTGAAAAGAGGGTGCAGATATAAATCCGCCCCATGTCACTATGGACATACATCTTAAAAATTAACCTCGAATAAGAAAATTTTAAGTTAGGAATTCCGTGCTATTTACAAAATCCTTAATTTTTTTCCATATCACTCCCCCAAAATGGTTTATGCCTGGTATTGCGGTATTTGTTGGCCGCGAAAGCTGGGCAATGCCATAGGAAATGCTCCAACGTCTCATCATCTTGAATAATAAATGCACCGTTTATGGGTCCACAATCTTAAATCGAGGGATCGGTCTATATGGCAGCTATTTCCAAATCTATACCGATCGGGGTCAAACTAAAGATAGATTTCTAGGGGACCAACGCAACTTACTGTCTCCAATTTCGCCGATATCGGATAATAAATGTGGCTTTTATTGGTCTAAGACCTTAAATCGGCAGATCGGTCTATATGGCAGCTATATCCAAATCTGCACCGACCTGGCCCAAATTGAAGAAGAATGTCGAAAGACCTAACACAAATCACTGCCCCAAATTTAGTCAAAATCGTATAACAAATGTGGTTTTTATGGGCCTAATATCTTAAATTGGCAGATCGGTCTATATGGGGGCTATATCAAGATATAGTCCGATATAGCTCATCTTCGAACTTAACCTGCCAATGGACAGAAAAAGAATCTGTGCAAGTTTCAGCTCGATATCTCAATTTGTAAAGACTGTAGAGTGATTTCAACAGACAGATGAATGGACATGCCTAAATCGTCCTAGATTTTTAAGACGATCAAGGATATATATACTGAATGGGGTAGGAAATGGATATTTCGATGTGCTGCAAACGGAATGACAAAATGAATATATCCCCATCCTTTGGTGGTGGGTATAAAAATAATGCAACGAGAAAGATATCTTCTGTTTTAATGTCTGTTGACATTCTATTCATGGATAGAACAGGACAGCAATAAAAGGTCTTTAGTAGTAGAGTACACTTTTTACCCTCAAATTGGGATAGACACAGGAGAAACTGCCGATCTTTAAAAATGTGCTTCCCCAAGTGGTAGTTTATAAATATGATTTTGAATGTGGATAACCAATACATTTATGTCGGTCTGTCTGTCGAAAGAACGCTAACTTTTAAAAGATTAAAGCTAACCGCTTGAAATTTTGCAAAACACTTCCTATACGTGGAGGTCAGTTGGAATTGTAAATGGGTCATATCGGCCAATGGTTTCATATAGCTGCCATATAAACTGATCTCGGATCTTGACTACTTGAGTCTCTAGAGGTTGCAATTCTTATTCGGTTGCGACGAAATTTTGCATAAGATTTTTTCTAACATCTGTGCCAAATTTGATCAAATTGGTTTACAAACTGATATAGTTGCCATATAATCTGAACTTCAGATTTGACTTGTTTTTGGCTGAAATTTTGCACGCAAAGTTTTCCTATGACTTCCAGCAGTATGATCCAAATCGGTTAATAACCTTACAACTCGATCGCTCGATTTGCCTTCTTGAGACTATAGAGGGCGCAATTGTTATCCGATTTTTAACGTGCTTTTCTTTTATGTCTTCTAATTATCATGACAAGTATGGACTATTTCGGTCCATTACTTGATATATCTCGTATATTGGATCCAACGGGTTCCATGGTGCATGTAAGTTTCGGCCCGGCCGAAATAAACGCCCTTTTACTTGTAATACCCACCACCGAAGGATGGGAGTATATTCATTTTGTTCTTCCGTTTGCAACACATCGAAATATCCATTTCCGACCCTATAAAGTATATATATTCTTGATCAGCGTAAAAATCTAAGACGATCTATACATGTCCGTCCGTCTGTCTGTTGAAATCACGCTTCAGTCTTCAAAAATTGAGATATTGAGCTGAAATTTTGCACAGATTCTTGTTTTGTCCATAAGCAGGTTAAGTTCGAAGATGGGCTATATCGGACTATATCTTGATATAGCCCCCATATAGACCGATCCTCCGATTTAGGGTCTTAGGCCCATAAAAGTCACATTTATTATCCGATTTTGCTGAAATTTAGGACAGTGAATTGCGTTAGGCCCTTCGACGTCCTTCGTCATTTTGGCTCAGATCGGTCCAGAATTGGATATAGCTGCCATATAGACCGATCCTCCGATTTAGGGTCTTAGGCCCATAAAAGCCACATTTATTATCCGATTTTGCTGAAATTTGGGACAGTGAGTTGTGTTAGGCCCTCCGACATCCTTCGTCAATTTGGCTCAGATCGGTCCAGATTTAGATATAGCTGCCATATAGACCGATCCTCCGATTTAGGGTCTTTGGCCCATAAACGGCGCATTTATTGTCCGATGACGCCGAAATTTGGGACAGGGAGTTAAGTTAAGCCCCTTGACATACTTCTGCATTATGGCACAGATCGGTCCAGATTTGAATATAGCTGCCATATAGACCGATCTCTCGGTTTTAGCTTTTGGGGCCATAAAAAGCGCATTTGTTGTCCGATGTCGCCGCAATTTGGGACAGTGAGTTGTGTTAGGCCCTTCGACATCCTTCTACAATTTCACTCAGATCGGTCCATATTTAGATATAGCTGCATATAGACCGATCTCTCGATTTAATGTTTTCGGTCCATAAAAGACGCATTTATTTTCCGATGTTGCCGAAATTTGGGCCCTTCGACGTCCCTCGTCAATTTGGCTCAGATCGGTCCATATTTGGATATAGCTTCTATATAGACCGATCCTCCGATTTAGGGTCTTAGGCCCATAAAAGCCACATTTATTATCCGATTTTGGTGAAATTTGTGAAAGTGAGTTGTGTTAGGCCCTTCGGCGTCCTTCGTCAATTTGGCTCAGATCGGTCCAGATTTGGATATAGTTTCAGATTGCTTTATTTTTAGATATAGCTACTAAAAAGACCAATATTTTGTTATCCACAATTGAACAGTGACTTGTACTTATTAGTATTTGGTTCAAATCAGATAGTATTTCGATATAACGGCTATGGGGCATTAGGTATGCAATTTTCACCGGATTTTGATGAAGGGTGGTTTGCATATATACTCGAGGTGGTGGGTATTCAAAGTTCGGCCCGACCGATCTTAACGCCTTTTTACTTGTTCCTCTTGAGACTCTAGAGGGCGCAATTTTTATCCGATTTGAATGATATTTGTAACGTGGTATTCTTATGTCTTCTAATTATCATGACAAATATGGACTATTTCGGTCCATTACTTGGTATGTCTCCTATATTCAATCAAACGGGATCCATGTAAGTTCCGCCCCGGCCGAAATAATCGACCTTTTACTTTTTTTTTTAATACGAGTAATCATACAATTATTTTTTGGTTTTTGTTCCGCTTTTATTTGAAAAATGCTGAATTTTTGTACATAATAAACCTTTGAAAGCTATTGATTTGTTGAAATTTTAGCTTAATAGCTATTTAAGTTAAGAATAATAACTCTATACACTTAAGACTTTTTTTTTCATTTATGAGTATTTAGTATGTTATAGTCCATATTCGACTTTGTATTTTAATCAATGCAAGCATAATTGCATCGAAACAATTAAAAATTATTCAATTGCCAACATAAACCGAGACCTTAACTTGACTCAGCATTTTATTTTTAAATGTTGAACCAAAAAGTCAAGAAAGCGTAAAAACCAATACAAAATATTTATATGGCTAAGAAAATTACAAAATATGCCCTTGATGTTTAACCATGTTCACAATGGCCGGTTAGAGAAAAAGAGATATCAACCAAACTGATCTTTAAGTGTCTAAACTCCAAACAATTACAAAATATTAAAGGCATGTTCTATTATGCCACCAAAAACCTTCCCACTTAGCGTAATCTTTCAACCGGATATCTGGACAATGACAAAAATTTCAACACTTAATACAAAATGTGGGTAGGTGGGGTAAGTGAATTTATGTATTTTTTGTTATTAGACTCATTAGGCATCTCGTAAATTGTAGCCAACAAAAATTCCAATAATTTGTGTTGAAGACCAATAAACAAGAACAGCAACAACAACAAAAAGCCACATCTCATAATAAACCTCAACGAGTGGCTATGTCAAACGTCATGCATTGGGCCAGTCGAAAAATCTATCTATAGGAGTGGAATTATCTTTGCCGAAAGTGACAAAGTAAAGCCGATTTTGTGTGGTTGAATTGCAGCCGCATTAAGTCGACAAACAAACCTAAACCTCCTCTCACAAAGTGTATTTTTCATAGCGAAACAAAAGGTGTTGAATGCTTTAAGGTTTTTATGACACAAGCGGTAAAACTGCCCGAGACAGACATCACAGCACGCGCCTCCGCCACTCAGTTATTATTATGGAAAACAACATAAAGTTGGAAATAACTTGACAATACCTGCAACTCAAACAAAATAGAAATGGAATTGAAATTAAAAACCTCAAAATATGAACACACAAAGTCATTAGAACAGCCGGACAAATGGCGAAAAAAATATTTTTGTTTGAAAATTATGACACTTTTTTTTTAAATGCTTGACTACATCCGCTAAACTTCAAATTTGGCTCCTAAGTCTTTCGTTTATATTCACACACCACTGTCAAATATCGAATGTTGGGAGTGCTAATTATATGTTTATTACACGACAACAGTATGCCTACCATAACTTCGAGGCATTCAAGAAAAGTAAGCCAATGAAATTAAAAATCGAAAGTGTTAGAATTAGTTACCAAATCAGGTTTCTAGGTAAACAATGGAACTGAAATTTATGAAAACAGAAATTGTATTTGCTTTTTAAAAACTTAATTTCTCTTTTAAATAAAAGGGGGTGTAAAGCATAGAGCTGGCAAACTATCAATAATCGCAACATTCGATATTTTCGATAGTTTTAATAATAAATATCGTTAATTTTCCATCACCTATAGTTCAAACGAAAATGAGAAGAAAACATCAGGAAATCGATTTATATAGCAGCAATATCAATACACAGACCAAATAAAATCGACGTTAATAAAGTCAGTTGGAAGTCATGAGAGAAATCATTGTACAAAATGTTAGCCTAATCGGATGAAACCTGCGCCCTCTATAGGCGCGATGTATCTATACATTCGGTGTCGGATTGCTTATCATACCCACCGCCGAAGGATGGGGGTATTTTGTCATTCCGTTTGTAACACATGGAAATATCCATTTCCGACCCTATAAAGTAAATAATTTTGATCGGCGTAAAAATCTAAGACGATCTAGCCATGTCCGTCCGTCTGTCTGTTGAAATCACTCTACAGTCTTTACAAATAGAGATATTGAGCTGAAACTTTGCACAGATTCTTCTATTAAAGATGTCCATTAACTATTTATGGACATAGGTTGAAAGATGGGATATATCGGACTATATCTTGATACAGCCCCCATATAGACCGATCCTCCGATTTGGGGTCTTAGGCCCATAAAAGCCACATTTATTATCTGATTTTGTTAAAATTTTGGACAGTGTATATATAATATATATACTCTTCGACACCCTTCCTCAATTTGACCAAGATCGGTCCAGATTTTCCATACAGACCGATCCGCCGATTTATTAAAATCCACGTTTACTATTTGATTTTGCTGTAATTTGGGACAGTGAGTTGTATGCCCTTCGACATCATTCTGCAACTGGGCCCGGATAGGTCCAGATTTGGATATAGCTGTCATATAGACCGGTCTCTCGACTTAAAGTTTTGGGCCTATAAAAGGCGCACTTATTGTCCGTTTTCGTCCAAATTTGGGACGTTGAGTAAAGAAAAGCCCTCCGACATTCTTCTTCAATTTGGTTAAGATCGGTTCAGATTTGGATATAGCTGCCATATAGACCGGTCTCTCGATTTAAGGTTTTGAGCCTATAAAAGGCACATTTATTGTCCGATTTTGCCAAAATTTGGGACAGTGAGTTTTGTTAGGCCTTTCGACATTTTTCTAAAATTTGAAATCACGTTACAGTCTTTAAAAATAGAGATATTGAGCTGAAACTTTGCACAGATTCGTCTTTTATCAATAAGAAGGTTAAGTTCGAAGATTGGCTATATCGGACTATATCTTGATATAGCCCACATATAGACCGATCCGCCGATTTAGGGTCTAAGGTCCATGAAATCCACATTTATTATACTATTTTGCTAAAATTTGGATCAGTATTCGGCTTTAAGACACCCTTCTTCAATTTGGCCCAAATAGGTCCAGATTTGGATATAGCTACCATATAGACCGATCTCTCGATTTAAGGTTTTTGGCCCATAAAAGGCGCATATATTGTCCGATGTTGCCGAAATTTGAAGCAGTCAGTAAGGTTAAACCCCTCAACATACTTCTGCAATATGGCACAGATCAGTTCAGAATTGGATATACCTGCTAAAGTCTTGAGTCCATAAAAGGTGTATTTATTGTCCGATGTCGCCGAAATTTGGAACAGTGAATGGTGTTCGACCCTTCAACATTCTTCTTCAATTTGGCTTAGATCGGTCCAGATTTGAATATAGCTGCCATATAGACCGATCTCTCGATTTAAGGTTTTGGGCCCACAAAAGGCGTATTTAGTGTCCGTTTTCACAGAAATTTGGGATAGTGCGTTGTGTTAGGCTCTTCAACATTTTTCTGAAACTTGACCCAAAATGGTCCAGATTTCGGTTTAGCTGCCATATAGACATTAAAGTCTTGGCCCCATTAAAGGTGCATTTATAATCCGATGTCGCTGAAACTGGACACTGTGACTTATGATAGGCTTTTCGACATCTGTGTCGTATATGGTTCAGATCGGTTTATTTTTTGATATAACTACTAAAAAAACCAATGTTTTGTTATCCACAATTGAACAATGACTTGTACTTAATTGTATTTTGTCCAAATCGGAACATATTTCGATATAGCTGCTTTGGGGCATAAGGTTTGCATTTGTCACCGGATTTTGACGAAAGGTGGTTTACATATATACCCGAGGTGGTGGGTATCCAAAGTTCGGCCCGGCCAAAATTAACGCCTTTTTACTTGTTTTGTTTAGTTTTGCAAAATATTTAACTTTTGTGATAGTTTCCATCGGAAATATATCAATTGATATTCAGTCAAAAAATTAAATGTCGATAGTATGGATAGTGTCACCAGCTCTTGTATAGCAGCCAAGAAATATAGCCGTCAGTTTAGCATTTTAAGAAGTTTCTGTTATTGTATTTTCTTTTTTTTATTTCGATTTTTTTTAATAATAGGCAGGTTATATTTGAAAATAGTCTATATGGGTTTATATTTATAGCCCCATAGAGACCGACCTCAAGCTGTAAGGTCCTAAGCCTATAAAAAACGCACTTATTATCCAGTTTCTCTGAAATTCAGAACAGTGAGCTGCCGAGTATGGTCAAGATAGGAAATTGCTGTCATATGGACAGATATCCCGATTAAACGCCTAGGCCATAAAAAAACCCTCATATGTTATCCGATTTCACTGAAATTTCACTTCTCACTGATCCGTGCTATGTATGGTCAAGGCCGGATATAGCTGCCATATCGATCAATATCTCGATCCAAAGTCGAGGGTCCATAAAACGCACACTTCACACCCTATTTTGCTAAAGTTTGGTACTTAGAATGGTATCCAACCTTTTGCATTCGTGTCGAATATAATCCAATTCAGAAATAGCTGCCATATACACCGATCTCGCGATTATAACTCTTGGGCGCATAAAAGACGTGTATAAAGGATAATTTTTTAGAGTTATAGGAAAAAACATATAAAATGTAGAAAAAATCATGAAATCTTTATTTGAAATGATAGAACGGTCCTTGTAGTTTAATGTTTGAAGATTATTTCATGCAAATGTTGACCGTGACTGAGACTCAAATGGTCCGATTTTGGCACACTCTTTCCAACTTTTCGGCCGGTATGTCACAAATAAATTTTTCAATGTTGTCTTCCAATGCATCAATTGAAGCGGGCTTCTCTGTATAGATATGAGCCTTAACATAGCCCCATAAAATATGGTCTAAAGGCGTTAAATCGCACAATCTAGGTGGCCAATTGACCGGTCCCGAACGTGAAATAAAATGTTCACCGAACTCGCCTCTCAATAAGTCCATTGTTATGCGTGCTGTGTGGCATGTGGCACCGTCTTGTTGAAACCACATGTCATGCAAGTCAAGCTCTTGCATTTCGGGCAAAACAAGTTGGATATCATCTCACGATAGCACTAATCATTCACAGTTACGTTACGATTGGCATCATCTTTGAAGAAGTACGGTCCAATGATGCCACCAGCCCATAAACCGCACCAAACTGTGACTTTCTCTGGATGCATCGATAGCTCTTGCAATGCTTTTGGCTGATCTTCACTTCAAAATCTATAATTCTGCTTATTATCGTACGCAAAAATGAGCTTGGTCGCTGAACACAATTTTTCACATTTCAGAGCACGTATTTTGATAATAAAATTCAAAAATTTGCAAGCGTTGTTCATTTGTAAGACGATTCATGGTTAAACTATAGACCATACTGAAGATGTTTGACAGTAAAACAAAACACGAAACGAGCATAAGCTGTTTAAACCAGTGTTGCCAAAAAGATGATAGCTTAAAAGACACCCTTTAATTCTGCAATTGTAGAACAGCAGGCTAACTGCTGAAAAGTCTGTCGTTTGCTTAAAAATGACTGCTGCTTAATTATGAAAGGGATGTTAGAAGAAACAAGTAAAGCGTGCTAAGTTCACGTTTATCGACCATTGCCAATATGTGGCTCAAATTAAAGGAATTTGGGATCGATATTTGAGTCTAAATGTCTGCGGTGCCATCCCACCCCTAAAAAGCATTTGTCATTACCATAATTTTCAAAAAATCCCGATTTTGGATATTGGTAATGCGATTTGTTCGAAAATTTTTATACCCACCACCGAAGGATGGGGGTATATTCATTTTGTCATTCCGTTTGCAACACATCGAAATATCCATTTGCGACCCTATAAAGTATATATATTCTTGATCAGCGTAAAAATCTAAGACGATCTAGACATGTGCGTCCGTCTGTCTGTTAAAATCACGCTACAGTCTTTAAAAATAGAGATATTGAGCCGAAACTTTGCACAGATTCTTTTTTTGACCATAAGCAGGTTAAGTTCGAAGATGGGCTATATCGGACTTTATATTGATATAGCCCCCATATAGACCGATCCGCCAATTTAGGGTCTCAGGCTCATAAAAGCCACATTATATTATCCGATTTCGCTGAAATTCGGGACAGTGAGTTGTGATAGGCCTTTCGACATTCTTCGTCAATTTGGCTCAGATCGGTCCAGATTTGGGTATTGCTGCCATATAGACCGATCCTCCGATTTAGGGTCTTAGGCCCACAAAAGCCACATTTATTATCCAATTTTAATGAAATTCGGGACAGCGAATTGTGTTTGGCCCATCGATATTCTTCGTCAACTTGGCCCAGATCGGTTCAGATTTAGATATAGCTCCTATATAGACCGATCCCCCGATTTATGGTGTTAGGCCCATAAAAGCCACATTTATTATCCGATTTGGGTGAAATTTGGGACAGTGAGTTGTGTTAAACCTTTCGACATCTTTCTTCAATTTGGCCCTGATTGGATCAGATTTGGATATAGCTGCCATATAGACCGATCCCTCGATTTAAGGTTTTGGGCCCATAAAAGGTGCAATTATTGTCCGTTGAAAGGTGCAGTTATAGTCCGAAATTTGGGACAGTGAGTAAGGTTAAGCCCCTTGAAATACTTCTGCATTATGGCACAGATCGGTCTAGATTTGGATATAGCTGCCATATAGACCGATTTCATGATTTAAGGGTTTGGGCCCATAAAATGCTCATTTATTGTACGATGTCGCCGAAATTTGGGACAGTGAGTTAAGTTAATCCCCTTGACATACTTCTGCAATATGGCACAGATCGGTCCAGATTTACATACAGCCGCCATATAGCCCGATATCTAGGTTTTAGGTTTTGGGGCCATAAAGGACGCATTTATTGTCCGATGTCGCTGAAATTTGAGACATTGAGTTTAGTTAGGCTCTTCAACGTCCTTCTTCAATTTTGCCCAGATCGGTCCAGATTTGAATATAGCTGCCATATAGACCGATCTCTCGATTTAAGGTCTTGGGCCCATAAAAGAGGCATTTATTTTCCGATTTCGCCGAAATTTGGGACAGTGGTTTGTGTTAGGCTCTTCGACATTTTTCTGAAACTTGGCCCAAATCGGTCCAGATTTGGATATAATTGCTATATAGACCGATATCTCGACTTAAGTCTTTGTCCCATAAAAAGCGCATTTATAATCCGATTTATCTGAAATTTGACACAGTGACTTATAATAGGATTTTCGAAATCCGTGTCGTATATGGTTAAGATTGGTTTTTTTAGATATAGCTACTGTACTTATTAGTATTTGGTCCAAAACGGATCATATCAAAATACCTTCCTAATCGGATGTATTTAACGACCATTGCAATATGTGACTTATATAAAAGCTATTTGAGAGAAGAGTACGAAATTGATACTCATTTTTGGGACAAAGACCCTGGGGTCCACTCCACTCTCAAACAGAACTTATTTACCGATCATGCCAATATGGGGCTCATATAAAATGTAATTGAAAGTGGAGCACGAAGCTTTTATTTACTTTAAGGGCCAAGTGGCGGGGTGGCCACTCCACCCCTAAAATACCCCGTAAACAGGAAATATTTACCAAAGTGGTAATAGGGAACTCAAAAAAAAGCTACATTTTGCCCATGAACAGATTAGGAGCAAACTTTTCACACATTAATGGGGGGTTTCCGATTCAAGTTTAAACTCGAAGATAAGGGACCTTTTTTATAGCCATGTCCGAACAGCGGGACGCAGTGCGACAGCGGATGATGTTTGCATGGCGGATGAAGTTTGCATGGCGGATGATGTTTGCATGGCTTGGCACCTTTAAATTTTTCCAGCATTAAGAGGATATAACCTCCAATTTATATTTTGTTCGATGTTCTCGCCAGAATCGAACGTAGGCGTTCAGCGTCATAGGCGGACATAGGCTGCAGTGCACGAATTCGATATCCTCATTCAGGGCGAAGTGCCCCCACCCCAAAAAGACATTAGAGAGTTAACGAAGACGCAACGGAGCGGGTCCGATTCGGCTAGTAGTGTATAAAAAAAATTCATGATAATGTTATGATTGACACTAAATGGCTTTTGCAGTATTTAATCCCGGTTGACTTAATGATTCCCACAATATTTATGGCATATTGTTTTGATGTGATGAACCAAATCCATTGAAATCGCTTCAACCTTTTGAAAAGAAAATGACTTGTTAGAAGCAAAAGAAACAGCAGTTAATTGACAGTTGACAATTGACAGCAAATATAATTTTACACAGGCAAACAAAAATTTATCGCAAAGAGTTGTGAATTAAAAATTCTTTGGAAGAGGGAATATAGAAAGCAGTATGGTTCGGTGTTGTTATACCAGAAGTTCCCTTTTCAAATTTTACCGATTTTTTTGTAAACTTGTGTAATGCAGACACAATGTGTATGGTGCCGCATTTGCCATAAATTCGATTGGCTTTGTTCATAATTTGAAGCCATTGAACAAAAAAAAGCTACATTTTTCCTTATGGACACTGTGTGTTGGCCCCGCGGCACTTTCTTAAGCCAAGTAGCGAAAATCTCAAGTGATGGAAAACAAAACCACTAAATGAGATATTATAGTCGAAAGGCCATGTTAGCGAAAAAAAACCATCTAGCTGGCGGTTGTAACACCAGCAGGCATTGAAAACACAATGAGTCGGCGACAACAAGAAGAAAGTGAAAGCGTTTAAAGATGATATGAAACCATACAAATTGAAAAGAAAATGCTCGCATGAAAGAAAAGAGAAAAACAAAAACAGTTCACAAGAAAAATTTAAAACAGATCATATGCCATGCGAACGAAAATAACAACAGAGGGATAGCGGATGATGTTTGAAAGGGAAATTATGTTACAAAATATGTTTTGTTCGTTTTCAGCTATTCAGTGACATGGTTTCAGTTTCAGTTTCAATTTCATAAAAAAAAAACACATTTCACTTAAACTCTTTCGCTTTTTGCATAGTTGCTGCCATTCTTTTTTGAACTCTTTTTTTCACTTTTGTTTTTTTTGAACTCTTTTTTTCATTTGTTTTTTTTTCAACTACTTTTTTTTTGTTTTAGTTCCGCGTTTTGGCGGCGCAACGAAATATTTAAAAATCTACTAATAAACCATTAAGTAACAAGATACATTTGTTGAAAGGGGCCACGATTTTATATAAGCTTTAAACTAAATAATCCAATGCATATAACGCATGCAGTGAACTTCACCGCACTTTGTATGGGGAGTTCATGAGTCTTCACGGATGATTATCTAGGGATTTTTCGTATGGCATATTAAGCACTACAAGTACTACCACTACAACTTAATGGTTTTCGATTTTCAGTAGAGCAAAGGCAAAAAGGTGAAGAAAAGTTAAACAAAGTAATTTCATGTTGTTTTATTTGCATAAACCTTAAAGTGAGCATGAAATTTTGCTTATAAACCAATGATTGTTTCATAAATACGGTCTTTAGAGAGTGATTTTTTGTTCACATTTTTAATTTCGTAAGATGAGAAGTTATGGCAATTATCGGTTTAAAACCATTCAAAAACAATTTGTTATAGATAAATTAGCATATTTTGATATTGCAACAGGTGTGGAAGTAAAGATTTAAGTCATTAACCATTTCGCAATGGAGTTTAAATAGTTGTAGTTTCCATTTTAACTAAACACAGACTGTAAAAAACAAAAGACTTAAGCCACAAACGTTGTAAGTTCAAAAGAAAAAAACCCACTTAAAGGGAAATATCTCTTTCGTTAACATTTTGTGGTTGAGAAAAGACATTTTATGGATATCGGTAAATTAACACAGAAGAATCCTGAGAGTGATTAGTTTAATTTCTACAGAGTAGCTGATACGAAGTGTAACAAATTTACACTGGAATATCAGTTAAACTACACTCATAGATTCGTCAGATTTTGGTACTTTAAACAACAGTTTTTTGCTGATTTAGCTGACCAAAATATTCGATAATACAAAAGTCCTATGTTTGCTGAAGCAGCAGCAATGTGTGCTTTTTCATTTTTAGCAGACAAAATCTGCTGTTTTAGCAAACACTTTTGCTGTTTTAAATAACAAATTTGGTTGAGTGTAGAAATTACAGCTGCATAAAAGTAATGTTTTATACCCACCACCGAAGGATGGGGGTATATTCATTTTGTCATTCCGTTTGCAACACACCGACCCTATAAAATATATATATTCTAGATCAGCGTAAAAATCTAAGACGATCTAGCTATGTCCGTCCGTCTGTCTGTTGAAATCACGCTACAGTCTATAAAAATAAAGATATTGAGCTTTTCTTTTCCATAAGCAGGTTAAGTTCGAGGATGAGCCATATCGGACTATATCTTGATATAGCCCCCATATAGACCGATCCGCCGATTTAGGGTCTTAGGCCCATAAAAGCCACATTTATTATCCGATTTTGCTAAAATTTAGGACATGGAGTTGCGTTAGGCCCTTCGATATCCTTCGTTAATTTGGCCCAGATCGGTCCAGATTTGGATATAGCTGCCATATATACCGATCCTCCGATTTAGGGTCTATGACCCATAAAAGCCACATTAATTATCCGATTTTGCTGAAATTTGGGGCAGTGAGTTGTGTTAGGCCCTTCGATAACCTTCGTCAATTTGGCCCAGATCGGTTCAGATTTGGATATAGCTACCATATAGACCGATCCTCCGATTTAGGGTATTAGGCCCATAAAATCCACATTTATCATCCGATTTGGCTGAAATTTGGGACAGTGGGTTGTGCTAGGCCACCCGACATCCATTTTCAATTTAGCTCAGATCGGTCCAGATTAAGATATAGCTGCCATATAGACCGATCTCTCGATTTAAGGTTTTGCGCCTATAAAAGGCGCATTTATTGTCCGATTTTGCCAAAATTTGGGACAGTGAGTTGTGTTAGGCCCTTCGATATTCTTCGTCAATTTGGCCCAGATCGGTCCAGATTTGGATATAGCTGCCATATAGACCGATCTCTCGATTCAAGGTTTTGAGCCAATAAAAGGCGCATTTATTGTCCGATTTTGCCAAAATTTGGGACAGTGAGTTGTATTAGGCCCTTCGACATCCTTCATCAATTTGGCCCAGATTGGTCCAAATTTGGATATAGCTGTCATATAGACCGATATCTCGAGTTAAAGTCTTGGCCCATAAAAAACACATTTATAATCCGATTTCACTGAAATTTGGTATAGTGACTTATGTTAGGCTTTTCGACATCCGTGTCGTATATGGCTCAGATCGGTATATTTTTATACCCACCACCGAAGGATGGGGGTATATTCATTTTGTCATTCCGTTTGCAACACATCGAAATATCCATTTCCGACCCTATAAAGTATATATATTCTTGATCAGCGTAAAAATCTAAGACGATCTAGACATGTCCGTCCGTCTGCCCGTCTGTCTGTTGAAATCACGCTACAGTCTTTAAAAATAGAGATATTGAGCTGAAACTTTGCACAGATTCTGTTTTTGTCGATAGGCAGGTTAAGATGGGCTAAGAAGATGGGCTATATCGGACTATATCTTGATATAGCCCCCATATAGACCGATCCGCCGATTTAGGGTCTTAGCCCCATAAAAGCCACATTTATTATTCGATTTTGCTGAAATTTGGGACAGTGAGTTGTGTTAGGCCCTTCGACATATTTCTTCAATTTGGCCCAGATCGGTCCAGATTTGGATATAGCTGCCATATAAACCAATCTCTCGATTTAAGGTTTTGGGCCCATAAAAACCACATTTATTATCTTCACTTTACTTTAATTGGCTATGATAGAATATTTGTTCCACTAGCCGAATGTACAATACCGTTCCAAACTCCTCGATCTTCTGCGCTCGTTCTAAAATCTCTGACACCAAGTTTCGAGGTGTCTCCCACTACTTGATCTTTCCATCGGTCTTTTGGTCTTCCCGGTTTGCGTGTACCACCTTGTTTACCTTTAAAAGACTTCTTTGCTGGAGCTTCTTCATCCATTCTGACAACATGACCTAGCCAACGCAGCCGTTGTAATGCGTGTAACTATTCTATCGTCGTCATACAGCTCATACAGCTCGTCGCCTATATTCTCCGTTAACGCAAACTGGTCCATATATTTTACGAAGAATCTTTCTCTCAAATACTCCAAGCACTGCCTCATCTGCTTTCACAAGTACCCACGCTTCAGAACCATATAACAGCATGGGTAGTATCAGTGTCTTGTAAAGTGTAGTCTTCGTCTCTCGAGAGGTCGCCTTGTTTCTAAACAGCTTACTTAGTCCAAAGTAGCATCTGTTTTCCAATATTATTCTTCGCTTTATCTCAAAACTGGTGTCATTCGTTTCGGTTATGGCGGTGCCGAGGTAGATAAATTTGCTAACTATCACAAAGTTGTGGTTCCCAACTTTCTCCATTTTCTTTATCTGCTCGGTTGTACAAGGGTTTTTGGGAGTGGAAACCATCCATTTCGTCTTATCTCCATTTACAGCCAGACCCATTTTCACTGACTCTTTTTCGATTCTTTCAAAGGCTGCAGTTACTACTTCCGGTGACCGACCTATGATATCGATATCGTCGGCATAGGCGAGTAGCATGTGCTCTCTTGTTATTAGTGTGCCATATCTATTCAAATCTGCATCTCGTATAATCTTCTCCAGCAGGATATTAAAGAGATCACACGATAGGCTGTCTCATTGTCTGAAACCTCATTTGGTATTTAATGGTTCGGAGAGATTCTTTCCTATTCTTACTGAGAGTGCAGGGATACCAAACTCAGACATGGCTTGAAATACCTTTGAACGTAAAGGAGTATCGATGGCGGCTTTGTAGTCAACAAAGAGATGATAGGTGTTGATTTGTTCCAAGGTTCCAATCATCGGGTATGCGTTTTTCTGGCCAGATTGCGCAGATAAGCTGATGCATACGCCTTATCAGCATGTCGCCTCCAGTCTTATATAGTTCAGCGGGTAACCCGTCGGCTCCTGCTGCCTTGTTGTTCTTAAGTCGGGTCACTGCTACTTGGACCTCATTCTGACTAGGAGGTAAACATTCTATACCATCATCAGGAATTGGTTCTGCGGTATCCTCTTCGCCGCCAACGTCGGACACTAGCAGTTGGGTAAAATATTCTTTTCCATATCCTCAGCATGTTATCTGTGTCAGTTACCAGATTTCCTTCTTTGTCTCTGCAGGAGGATGTGCCTGCACCAAAGCCATCGGTTTGATGTTTAATTCTTTGGTAGAATTTCCGGAGTTCATTCTGACTCCTGTACATCTCAATTCGCTCACACTCACGTCTTTCCCTTTCCTTTTTTCTTTTTGCGGAATAGACATCTCTCCTCTCTCCTTTTCTCCCGATACCTCTCCTTTATCTGGCGTGTTGCTACTGTGGGTGAATGCCTTCCATCTATCACAACGATCAAAACACGAGAAACCAAATTGATCAGGCTTCTCGTGTTTTGATCGGTTGACAGCCATGTGGCTTTGTGAATATTTTTATGTTGAAATTTGGTGCTACTAACTACCATGTTTTATGCCGCGGCGAAATCTGTCAGCCTCAACCCATAACTGGACGTAATCTCGTGGAGTCAAAACTTTCTGACTGTTGGACCAAAAATGACTTCCTTCCCTATTTTCGCATTAAAATCTCTCAGAACAATTTTAATATCATGGGCGGGGCAGCAGTCATATTCTTTCTCTGGGCGCTCGTAGAAAATATCCTTGGTCTGCTCGTCTTTGTCTTCCATCAGGGCATGGGCACAAATTAGGCATATATTGAAGAATTTGGCTTTTATGCGGATTGTGACTAGCCCCTCATCCACCGGAGTAAAGCTGGAGACAAGGCGTTTCAGTCTCCGGCTTACCACAAATCCGCAGCCAAATTCATGCCTCGTGTTATGGCAGCTATAGTACAGTTCATCACCGTTTGGTGTTGTAGTGACGCTATTCCCAGTCCATCTCACATCCCGTAAGGCGGTAATATCTGCCTTGTACTTCCCCAATACATCCGCCAGCGCGCATACTGCACCTTCTCAATAAAGAGTGCGGACATTCCAGGTGCAGATCCGCAAATCATGGTTCTTTTTCCGTTTGCTCATAGTATTGGGTTGCCCAAAAAGTAATTGCGGATTTTTCATATAGTCGGCGTTGACAAATTTTTTCACAGCTTGTGACTCTGTAATTGCATTCTTTCTTCTGTCAGTTGTCAGCTGTTACTTTTAGCTTGCTTTAGAAAAAAAGTGTGAAAAAAGTATATTTGATTAAAGTTCATTCTAAGTTTTATTAAAAATGCATTTACTTTCTTTTAAAAAATCCGCAATTACTTTTTGGGCAACCCAAAAGGGGGGCGGGTTACTGGCCCAGCGCGCCAACAGCATGGATTCTGTGCGAGCCGCTTGCTCCAAGATCCGACGCTCGTCGCCATCCGCCCCTAACATGGGAACAGACGCTGATGTTGAGCATTGGTTATTTGAAGGCGCCAATAACTCGCCTTGTGATCTCGAGTATCATTGGCACTCAGTATTTAATTAAGAGCCAGTGCCACCTGACTCCGCACTGAGACTCTCCTCTCGAAAATACGATTTAGATGAAATTTTGGGACAGTGTTCGGCTCTTTGGATATTTGGATATAGCTGCCATATAGACCGATTTCTCTATTTAAGGTTTTGAGCCCATAAAAAGCGCATTTATTGTCCATTTCACCGAAATTTGAGACAGTGAATTGTGTTAGGTTCTTCGACATCCCTCTTCAATTTGGCCCCATTCGGTTCAGATTTGGATATAGGTGCCATATAGACCAATCTCTCGATTAAAGGTTTTGGGCCCATAAAAGATGCATTTATTGTTCGATTTCGCCTATATATGGGACAGTGAGTTGTGTTAGGCCCTTCGATTTGTCCCAGGTCGGTTCAGGTTTGGATGTAGACCGATCTCGCGATTTAAATTCTTGGCTCCATAAAAGGTGAATTTATAATCCTATTTCACTGATATTTGACACAGTGACTTCTGTTAGGCTTTTCGACATCCGTATAGTATATAGTTCAGATCGGTCTATGTTTGGATATAGCTACCATAAAGACCAATATTTTGTTCTATAAAATTGAACAATGACTTGTACTTATTAGACCAATCACAGGCCGTGCCAAATTTGGTCCATAAATTTGGGGGGATAAGTTATGCATTTTTCACTGGATTATGACGAGAGATGGTTTACATATATATTCGAGGTGGTGGGTATCCAAATTTCAGCCCAGCCGAACTTAACGCCTTTTTACCTTTTTTTAGGCTTTTAAATAAAAATTGTTTCTTAACATCGAGATAAATCCAAAGTAATCTGAAAGAATTCTTTATGTAATGCAAATGGTGACTCATTTTTTGAGTTACTTTAAGGTATCTCCCCATACCCTGGAAAAGCACCATAAACCATTAAGTTTGCTTCCACCATGATTTATGGTCTTTTAAGGATACTAAGGTCTTTTTATACCCTCCACCATAAGATGGGGCGTATACTTATTTCGTCATTCTGTTTGTAACTACTCGAAATATTCGTCTGAGACCTCATAAGGTATATATATTCTTGATCGTCGCGTCTGTCTTCGAAAGCACGCTAACTTCCGAAGGAGTAAAGCTAGCCGCTTGAAATTTTGCACAAATAATTCTTATTAGTTTAGGTCGGTTGGTATTGTAAATGGGCCATATCGGTCCATGTTTTGATATAGCTACCATATAAACCGATCTTGGGTCTTGACTTCTTGAGCCTCTAGAGTGCGCAATTCTTATCCGATTGGAATGAAATTTTGCACGACGTGTTTTGTTAAGATATCCAACAACTGTGCCAAGTATGATTCAAATCGGTTTATAACCTAATATAGCTGCCATATAAACCGATCTTGGGTCTTGACTTCTTGAGCCTCTAGAGTGAGCAATTCTTATCCGATTGGAATGAAATTTTGCACGACGTGTTTTGTTATGATATCCAACAACTGTGCCAAGTATGGTTTAAATCGGTCCATAACCTGATATAGCTGACATATAAACCGATCTGGGATCTTGACTTCTTGAGCCTCTAGAGGTCGCAATTATTATCCGATTTGCCTGAAATTATGTACTACGGAACCTCTCACTACCATTAACATACGTGCTTTTAATATGATCTGAATCGGTCTATAGCCCGATACAGCTCCCATATAAATCGATCTCTCTATTTTACTTCTTGAGCCCCCAAAGGGCGCAATTCTTTTTCGAATTGGCTGACATTTTACACAGGTCTCCAACATGTAATAATATAATAATAGCAGAGCAAATCTTTTCTTATATTCTTTTTTGCCTAAGAAGAGATGCCGGGAGAAGAACTCGGCAAATGCGATCCATGGTGGAGGGTATGTAAGATTCGGCCGGGCCGAACTTAGCCTGCTTTTACTTGTTTTAGTTTTTTACCATCCAACTCAAGCAAATTAAAATTCAAAGATGCACACACCACCAATTAAGAGAAATATAATAAAAAATTCCTGAAATCTGCCCTATTAATACCATATGGTTATTGAATTTGGTTTAAAAGGGCTCAGATTAAGGTATACTGTCCATGACATTTTTAACATAATTTCAATTTCAAACAAGGGACTTTTTCTATTTAATGATGTTCAATAAGCGGATTCGATATACCAGTGTTTCCAATTTCAATCACAACATAAATGTAACCTCCAATCGATGGTATTACAAAAATTGAGTTTTACCTATATCACTTATATATCATCTTAATAAAATTGAATAAAAGTTAAGAACAATTAACTGTACTCATTGGTTTATTGGACAAGTAATCCTTTTTGCTTTCTTAAAACATTCTCTCACATATAATTTATGATCGACCCATTTAAAGAAAACACATGTAGCTAACAGATACTTGATTGACATGTTGTTTCAGTTGTTTGAAAAAAAGTCAATGGAAAGGAGAAACAAAAGACTTAAGCTACAAACGTGGTGAATGTGAATCAATAAACGAGTACAAAGCCTTCACATAGAATGTCTACCATAAACTAAGCTAATAAGAACAATTGCTCGTAAATTCCTAAACCTTTTCAATATATCGCTGTATGATAAACATAAAGAGACAACCATTTGTAAATTATGACTATAGCCCATATAAATCTTGTCATACTCACAAATAATTACTTTACAATTAACACTTTCATGATTGTTAAGTGGAAAAATAGCTCCACCACATAACAATCTGAGCAAATTAGCGCAAAGCATGTTGGCTTAGCTCCAATCTCTCTGAGAAATTATTCTATTCTTTATGGTTGAGCGTATATGCATACTTAATATACACACATCACTTTGTTGCTCTAATTCACGTACTTTCTTCATAAAAATTAATGAAATGCTGCCACCACAATGTTTTGGGAGGAAAAAAAACAAACAAAAAACATGAAAGTGTTTTTAACATGAATGTGGGCAATTAAAACACAAGCAAAACAAAATAAACCAAAATGTATTCAAATGCTAGACAAACAGACAAGAATAATCTCTGTTTAATGGAAATTTTTGCCATGTTTTTATTCGTCATGCCATAATTGTTGGATGTGGTGGATGGAAATGACTGATTAAATGGCTCAGAAAAAACCTTCAAAGCAATCGATTTTTGTTGTATGGCATTTTTTGTTGTTTTTATGAAAAAAAAAAAAATAATAACTCTAACTGTGAGTGCGTAGGTGAGGTGATATGTGAAAGTATTTGTGATAACATTGGGTTTTATGTATTTTTCTGTGGAAACTGAAGTTTGCTCTAGTTTTTGTTTTTTGTTGTAAAAGTTTAAAAAACTTGTCTAAAAGATGTGAGGGGGAACCCACAAAAGAAGTGACTAATATTCTAATGTTGTTGTGGTCGTTGGATAGAATATAAAAAAAACAGTGGTATTATAAAGAGTTATAATACCACTGTGGTACAGGGTATCATTACTCTGTGCATTTGCTTGAAGCGCTAAGAAGGGGACGAAGTAGACCCATTGATAAATATACCGATCGGCTTGAATCACTTCGTGATTCGATGTAGTTATGTCTGACTGTTCATGTGTTCTTGTGATCAAGGTACAGGTCGCATTTGTTGTCCGTTTGTTATGAAATTTTGGAAAAGTCCCATTTTGGTCCCAGAACAACCGCTATTGATTTAAAAAAAAAAAGAAATCGGATCAGATTTAGATATAGCTCCCAAATATATTTTGGGAGCTGAGATGTTTTGTTTGACGTTCCAGTACATGTTCAAAATTTCATAAAAGTCGGATCAGATTTAGATATAGCTCCCATATTTATCTTTCAGCCGATATTACATTTCAGCCAAAATTTAGGCCTCATCAAAAAAATCTTACAAGGTTATATTCAATATTTCAGTAGGTATTCAAAATTTAAGTCTGACTAGATTTCAACATACGTTACATGTATTCAAATAAGCATGTATGTAGATTCGGTGGTGTAGGTTATTTTATGGTCGGCTCCGCCGGACTTATTCACTTCCTTACTGGTTTGAATTAGGAAGTGTGTTTAGGTTTGGTTAATGCAATAAATAAATAATCATGGATGAAGGTTTTGGGTTTTTATACCCACCACCGAAAGATGGGGGTATATTCATTTTGTCATTCCGTTTGCCATACATCGAAATATCCATTTCCGACCCTATAAAGTATATATATTCTTGATCAGCGTAAAAATCTAAGACGATCCGTCCATCTGTCTGTTGAAATCATGCTACAGTCTTAAAAATTGGGATTATTGAGCTGAAATTTTGCACAGATTCTTTTTTTGTCCATAGGCAGGTTAAGTTCGAAGATGGGCTATATCGGACTATATCTTCATATAGCCCCCATATAGACCTATCCGCCGATTTAGGGTCTTAGGCCCATAAAAGACACATTTATCATGCGATGAAATTTGGGACCGTGAGTTGTGTTAGGTAAGTGGTCATCCCAGTTCAGTTTGGCTTAGATCGGTTCAGATTTGGATATAGCTGCCATATAGACCCATCTCTCGATTTAAGGTTTTGGGCCCTTAAAAGGTGCATTTATTGTCCGATGTCGCCCAAATTTGGGACAGTGAGTTGTGTTAGGCCCTTCGACGTCCTTCGTCAATTTGGCTCAGATCGGTCCAGAATTGGATATAGCTGCCATATAGACCGATCTCTCGATTTAAGGTTTTGGGGTCATAAAAGGCACATTTATTGTCCGATTTCACCGAAATTTAGGACAGTGAGTTGTGTTAGGCTCTTCGACATTTTTCTGAAACTTGTCCAAATCGGTCCAGATTTGGATATAGCTGTCATATAGACCGATATCGGGATTTAAATCATTGACCCTGCAAAAGGCGCAATTGAAGAATGACTTGTACTCATAAGTATTTGTTCTAAATCGGATCATTTGTGTATATAGCTGCCATGGGCCATAAGGTATGCATTTTCACTGGATTTTGACGAAAGGTGGTTTACATATATACCCGAGATGGTTGGTATCCAAAGTTCGTTCTGGCCGAACTTAACGCCTTTTTACTTGTTTAAAATGATCATGATGGTTCAACAGGTTTCTTCCTTCTCCTCTGGTATCACATTGAACGGAAATGTTAAAGTGGGTCTGCCCTAAAACTGTTCATACTCCCAATCGAGCTGGATGAAATTTTGCGGAACCATTGAGGTTGGTTAGATCGGTGAGCACCTTATAAGTGCAACTTGGGCTATACATATATATGGGGAAATTTTCCAAATTTGCTTATGAACATTCCACTAAGGAGAAGGGACAAAATTCTTCCATATCAATGAGTACTGTCCGATTCAAATTAAAATTGTGCATCATCTCCTTTTGGGGAAAAGTTTTTACATGGTATAGTGTCTCACAAAAGTCGCCAGCATTAGGAAGGTATAACCAACGTTGAACATTTTTTCTGATGTTCTCGCCAGGATTCGATCCCTGTCGTTCAGCGTCATAAGTGGTCATATGTTCAAAATTAAATAAAGATTGGACTTCGAATACAACCTTCACAATAAGTCGTGGCTAAATCGAAGGGAAAAGTGATTCTGAGTCGACCGGTATACTAAAAGGTATGTCTATCGCCTCTCCTTCTTAGCATTGAAAACAAATGCACAAAGTTATTAATCCCTGTAGCACAAAAGTTTGTATGAAGGTTCTAAGTTTTGCCGGGATGAATATTGGGAACCCACCACCATTGACTCTAATTTCTACACACAAATTTTACCAAATCTGTCAAAAATTGAAATTATAAACCGATTTTAACCATATTTGGCATGATTGTCGGAAGTCATAACGAAACATACATGCTGAAAGCCTAATCAGATATCAATTGCGGCTTCTAGGGGCTCAATTAGTCAAATCAAGAGAAAGGTTTAGATGGAAGCTATATCAGCTTATAAATGCGAAATATACTTGGCATGATTATTAGGAGTCGTAACAGAACACTAGTTTCAAAATTTCTGCCATATCGGATAACAATTGCGGCTTTCAGGGAGCAAGAAGTCAAATCAGGGTCGGTTTATATGGAAGCCAAAGACGTAGCCAGAGGAGGGGCTATCGGGCCCGAGCCTTCCCTATCCCTCCCCAAAATTATTTTGTCTGAAGAGAAAAATGTTTATTACAATACAATAAATTTATTCTAAACACAAAATTTCAGTAAAAATATATTTAATGACAAAATTTCATCTTTAAATCAGTAAGGAAAGGCAAAAGTCGGGCGGCGCCGATTGTATAATATCCTATACTTACCTTATAAGTACATTGTGGGAGCTATATCCAATTCTGAATCAATTTTGATGGACCTCAGCGGATTTTTTTCAGATAGGTTATTAAACAACACGTATCAAATTTCGAGCAAAGCAAATATGTATGTTTAAACTGTAACAACTATGTTTGACAAATGACAACATCGTCGCAAATCACCCAAATTCGAAAGAAAAAATATATGGGAACTATATCTAAATCTGAACCGATTTCGAGCAAAGTTCGCAGATATTGGTCAATAAATACCTTGCAGTGGCTCTTGGAGTGAAAATCGGGCGATATACATATATGACAGCTATATCTAAATCTGAACCGATTTCAATGATATTCACCAGTATTATAAAGAGTCATAAGAAATCTCCTTTACCAAATTTCGAGAGAGTCGGGTAACATACGATCACTTTATTGCAATATTTCTCAAAACCGTACGAACTTATATATGGGACCCATATCTATGGGTTGCTCAAAAAGTAATTGCGGATTTTTCATATAGTCGGCGTTGACAAATTTATTCACAGCTTGTGACTCTGTAATTGCATTCTTTCTTCTGTCAGTTATCAGCTGTTAATTTTAGCTTGCTTTAGAAAAAAAGTGTAAAAAAGTATATTTGATTAAAGTTCATTCTAAGTTTTATTAAAAATGCATTTACTTTCTTTTAAAAAATCCGCAATTACTTTTTGGGCAACCCAATAAATCTGAACCGATTTCGAGCAAACTTCTCAAATACTTTGGTAGTCATTGAGGAAAGGGTTGTGCAGAATTTTGGCAAGATTGATCAATGAATGCGCTTGCTGTGACACTTGAAGTTAATTTAGGACGATATAAATATATATATTATGAGCTTTATCTAAATCTGAACCGATTTCCATGAAATTCACCAGTAATGGCAATAGTCAAGAGGAAATCCCTCCTGCCAAATTTCGAGAGAATAGGTTAACAAATGGCCATTTTATTGCATTATTACTGCAAGGCGGACGAACATATATATGGGAGCTATATCCAAATCTGCACCGATTTTTTTCTAATTTCAATAGGCTTCGTCTCTAGAGGCCGAAGACATGGCTGTACCAAATTCTAAGATGATCGGATGAAAACTGCGACCTGTACTTTGTTCCAAAATTAACATGGACACACAGACAGACAGACGGACGGACATCGATCGAATCAGAAAGTGATTCTGAGTCGGTCGGTATACTTATCAATGGCTATATCTCTCTTCCTTCTGAGTGTTACAAACAAATGCACTATAGTATAAGATCCTGTACCACAGAAGTGGTGTAGGGTAGTAAGTCGCGAGTGCGCGAAAATAAACTGGAATTGCTGCGAGGCGTCGTTTTTGATTTTGGAAATCTCTCCCTTCATCCGAACTAAGCGTACAAGCTTTTAAGAGATGTGTATAAGGAGAAACTGCTCTTAAGAAATCTTCCTATAGTCCGGTTGCGCGAACAAGGTCAAGTAGTGGTTGTAGGGGAAATTTCGCTGCTTTTCGCTGAAGAATCCCCTACGATACGAGCTATCAATCAAGCTCCATGGCAAGTTGTAGAAAAACTATAAGAGTTACTCTTTCTACGTCCAGCTGTGTGAACAAACTCAAAGGAGGTGGTTGGAAAAGCAACAAGCCAATCGTTTGAAATTAAACAAGATAATCATAATGTTTACATTGACGTATGTTGCTCAATGTTTTGGGAAAAGTCTTTAAGTCTGATTTTATATGTAAAAGCGTTGCTGATTCCCTGTAAATTAATTGGCAGAGTATTCCAAAGACGGAATGTATCAAAAAAAAAAATTGCCACTCGGATACTAGACTTCGCCGTCTCCATGGTATTACTTTGTTCCTCTTATTGGATCTCGCGAACCTGATTCGTCGTATACATATCTGGGTTTCTGTCTGAAGATAATCTGGCGTAGAAATTGAAGTACTCTCATATTGAGAAGTGTGTCGAAGCCGAATCCATAAAGTGAGTTGGAAAAGGCTATACATGTTGTATCCTCCTCATACTTTCTTTAGTTTAATTGGCTATGACAGAACATTTTTTCCACTAGCCGAACGCAGAATAGCGTTTTCAGCGCCACGATCTTCTGCGGTCCTTCTATAATCTATGACACCAAGTCTGAGGTGTCTCCCATCGGGCTTTTGATCGTTCCGGTTTGCGTGTATCAGCGTATATCAGCGTGTTTGCCTTCAAAAGACTTCTTTGCTGGAGCTTCTTCATCCATTCTGGCAACATGGCCTAGCCAACGCAGCCGTTGTATTTTGATGCGTTTAACTATGCTATCGTCATCATACAGCTCGTCGCCTATATTTTCCTTTAACTCAAACTGGTCCATATATTTTACGAAGAATTTTTCTCTCAAACACTCCAAGCACTGCCTCATCTACTTTCACAAGTACCCATGCTTCAGAATCATATAACAGCACCTGTAGAATCAGTGTCTTGTAAAGTGTCGAGAGGTGGCCTTGTTTCTAAACTGCTTACTTAGTCCAAAGTAGTATCTGTTTGCCAGTATTATTCTTCGCTTTATCTCAAAACTGGTGTCATTCGTTTCGGTTACGGTGGTGAAGTTACTGATTATCTCAATGTTGTGGCTCCCAACTTTCTCCATTTTCTTTATCTGCTCGGATCCTACTCATACTATTTTATGCGAAATTTAGCTTGCGCCGACTCTGCGAGTCGCAGTGAGCAATGAGCTCAGAACCATAGATCAGGCCTGGTGCTAAAAATGTCTTCGCCAGGATATAACGTATGTTATGTAGTGTGAACGAGTGAATTAGCCATAATACCCGCAGTTTCGCGCATGTCCGTCCAACAAAAGTATTGATGTGGTCAGACACTTCGATTTCTGAGGATTCAAATGAAGACTATTTGCCTTGGCCCACTCACAAACACGGAAAAGATCATCATTAAGATTCCGAATACACTGATCAATGTCATCCATAACTCCATTATGGTTTTGTATTGTGAACTGCTGTATTCGTTATGCTATAAATAAAATAAAAATTGCTTATGTGAGTTGTTGTTTTCGCACATTTAAGTACCTACTTTTGAGATGGACATTTTACTATCGCGTATATATATTTCCAAACAATATATGTGAATTAGAAATTCTTTTCGTGTTGTCTTGTACCTAGCAGTCATGTGTCTGTTTCTCTTATGATTTTTGGCATTGGGCATACCAGCATTTTTTTCCTTAGGTGATTGTCACTTTCCAAATTTACCACCCGCGCTCCACCGCGCTGCTCAATATACTGACTCTTTGCTCAGTCAAAACAAAAAAGGAAAAAATGTTGTTTGTGATAATGTGTCTTTACCAGGAACGAACACACAATTGCAATTATGTGCAAGCCCATGGCCTTGCTTGGGATTATTTTCTTGTGTATGTACACAGAAGTGTGCTATATTGGGTGTGTTTTGCCCATTAATGGTCTATATGCTCAAAAACTCACTCATTCTCTCTGGTAGGAAATATACAAGAGAATAAATATTGGTCCAGCAAACGAAATACTTTGCGGCTAACGAAATACTTTTGCAATCAAACAGTTTTTGGTGTAAGAACAGAAAAAGATCCCTCTAATGGGTTTACAATAAACAAAGTTAGTTACGTTTAAAAATGCTATGTTTATGGCTAACATTTTATAAGTTGAAGAGAAACGTTACGCGGTTACAATAAAAGAAAAACTTCGTCATAAAAGTATTTTGTTTGTCCTAAAAACATTCCAAAAGTTTTATTTTTTTGCGTGCTTATGGCTGCTCAGGTGAATTTCATATCATCTGCATACAAATGTACTCGGTTGTAGACTAACTGAAGAGGAAGTTCGTTAGCATACATATAGAAAAGGAGTAGAACGACGACAGACCCTTGGGGGATACCCTTGCTAACAACCAGTGATCTGAAAACCGTGGACCCCGTATGTTCCGATTCGTGAGGTATAACATTATGCGGCTTATAGATGTAGTAGAAAAATTTAAAAATCGACGAAGTGATCAGCGGTGTCGAAGGCCTTGAGTGGTCAAGTAGAACCAGAAAGCAGACATTATTGTCATTAATGTCGTTCCGAGACCTCTATCAAGATGGAGATACAACTGTGGTCAGAGCGAAAACCTATTGCATATCAGTTAACAACGATTCCTGTGAGAGATATTCAGATTTGAGTTCACGCATGATTTTTACAAAAACCCTGGAAAAGTAGCATAAAATTGCTATAGGTCGAAACTCCATATTGGGTTTAGGCACAGGCACAATCTTAGCATGTTTCCAAGAGGTAGAAATTGTGCTCGAGCTCAGCATCGTATTGAAAATTTAGGTAAAATGTGGTAATAAGAACGGAAATAGAATACGTTTAAACCTGGGATCAATCCCAAACGTTCCAACTGTGTTGGACTTATCCTATGTAGAACATCTTAACACTTCCGCATAGGTAACACATTCGAACTCAAAGTTACCGTCATCATGCAAGCCACCCACCACTCTTTCCTCATACCCATAAAATTAGGTATCTGCATGCAGCGCTGGTATATTAATGAGTGTGTTGTTGGGCTCGTCGCATCTCCAACAGAGCAACCAGAGGTTCTAGACTTCCCATCTTCTATAGCATTAATAACCTTGCATTTGGTCTTGGAATCAATGGCCAAACTGAATCGGTTATTTTAGTATTCAGTGTATCATTCTGACTATTCGCATACCTCCTTACAGCACAAAATTCCTCATAGAGATCTGGTGTTTTATAGCGCTTCCACCTGAATTATGCTGTATCCCTACCATTTATACACCTTTTAATCGCAGAGTTCGTACTAGAAGTGGTCTGATGGAAATTATGATCCAAAAATTAACAACGCATTTTGCGACACTCTATTTTGCCAAAAGTTATTTTATTTTCCTTTTGTATTCTAAAAAGAAACTAAAACAAGTAAAAGCGTGCTAAGTTCGGCCGGGCCGAATCTTATATACCCTCCACCATGGATCGCATTTTTCGAGTTCTTTTCCCGGCATCTCTTCTTAGGCAAAAATGATATAAGAAAAGAATTGCTCTGCTATTAAAACGATATCAAGATATGGTCCGGTTCGGACCACAATTAAATTATATGTTGGAGACCTGTGTAAAATTTCAGCCAATTCGTATAAGAATTGCGCCCATTGGGGCTCACGAAGTAAAATAGAGAGAACGATTTATATGGGATCTGTATCGGGCTATAGACCGATTCAGACCATAATAAACACGTTTGTTGATGATCATGAGAGAATCCGTCGTACAAAATTTCGGGCAATTCGGATAATAAATGCGACTTCTAGGGGTCAAGAAGTCAAGATCCCAGATCGGTTTATATGACAGCTATATCAGGTTATGAACCGATTTGAACCTTATTTGACACAGTAGTTTAAAGTAAGAATAAAATATGTTAGCAAAATTTTAGCCAAATTGGATAGGAATTGCGCCCTCTAGAAGCTCAGGAAGTCAAATCCCCAGATCTGTTTATATGGCAGCTATATCAGGTTATGGACCGATTTCAACCATAGTTGGCACAGTTGTTGGATATCATAACGAAATACTTCGTGCAAAAATTTATTCTGATCGGACAAGAATTGTGCCCTCTAGAGGCTCAAGAAGTCAAGACCCAAGATCGGTTTATATGGCAGCTATATCAGGTTATGGACCGATTTGATCCATACTTGGCACAGTTGTTGGATATAACAACGAAACACGTCGTGCAAAATTTCATTTCAATCGGATAAGAATTGCGCACTCTAGAGGCTCAAGAAGTCAAGACCCAAGATCGGTTTATATGGCAGCTATATCAGGTTATGGACCGATTTGAACCATACTTGGTACAGTTGTTGGATATCATAACAGAACACGTTGTGCAAAATTTCACTCTGATCGGATAAGAATTGCGCACGCTAGAGGCTCAAGAAGTCAAGACCCAAGATCGGTTAATATGGCAGCTATATCAGGTTATAAACCGATTTGAACTATACTTGGCACAGTTGTTGGATATCATAGCAAAACACGTAGTGCAAAATTTCATTCCAATCGGATAAGAATTGCGCACTCTAGAGGCTCAAGAAGTCAAGACCCAAGATCGGTTTATATGGCAGCTATATCAAAACATGGACCGATATGGCCCATTTACAATACCAACCGACCTACACTAATAAGAAGTAATTGTGCAAAATTTCAAGCGGCTAGCTTTACTCCTTCGGAAGTTAGCGTGCTTTCGACAGACAGACGGACGGACGGACGGACGGACGGACGGACGGACAGACGGACGGACATGGCTAGATCGACATAAAATGTCGCGACGATTAAGAATATATATACTTTATGGGGTCTCAGACGAATATTTCGAGTAGTTACAAACAGAATGACGAAATTAGTATACCCCCCATCTTATGGTGGAGGGTATAAAAACAAAACCGATTGGTCTAATTTGGACTTAATTCAAAAAACTGAATTTTTATACCCTCCACCATAAGATGGGGGGTATACTAATTTCGTCATTCTGTTTGTAACTACTCGAAATATTCGTCTGAGACCCCATAAAGTATATATATTCTTGATCGTCGTGACATTTTATGTCGATCTAGCCATGTCCGTCCGTCTGTCCGTCCGTCCGTCCGTCTGTCCGTCCGTCCGTCCGTCCGTCCGTCTGTCCGTCCGTCCGTCCGTCCGTCTGTCTGTCGAAAGCACGCTAACTTCCGAAGGAGTATAGCTAGCCGCTTGAAATTTTGCACAAATACTTCTTATTAGTGTAGGTCGGTTGGTATTGTAAATGGGCCATATCGGTCCATGTTTTGATATAGCTGCCATATAAACCGATCTTGGGTCTTGACTTCTTGAGCCTCTAGAGTGCGCAATTCTTATCCGATTTGAACGAAATTTTGCACGACGTGTTTTGTTATGATATCCAACAACTGTGCCAAATATGGTTTAAATCGGTTTATAACCTGATATAGCTGCCATATAAACCGATCTTGGGTCTTGACTTCTTGAGCCTCTAGAGGGCGCAATTCTTATCCGAATGGAATAAAATTTCGCACGACGTGTTTTGTTATGATACCCAACAACTGTGTCAAATAAGGTTCAAATCGGTCAATAACCTGATATAGCTGCCATATAAACCGATCTTGGGTCTTGACTTCTTGAGCCTCTAGAGTGCGCAATTCTCTTCCGATTGGAATGAATTTTTGCACGACGTGTTTTGTTATGATACCCAACAACTGTGCCAAGTATGGTTTAAATCGGTCCATAACCTGATATAGCTGCCATATAAACCGATCTTGGGTCTTGACTTTTTAAGCCTCTAGAGGGCGCAATTCCTATCCGATTTGAATGAATTTTTGCACGAAGTATTTCGTTATGATATCCAACAACTGTGCCAAGTATGGTTGAAATCGGTCCATAACCTGATATAGCTGTCATATAAACAGATCTGGGGATTTGACTTCTTGAGCTTCTAGAGGGCGCAATTCCTATCCGATTTGGCTGAAATTTTGCGTGACGTATTTTATTTTTACTTTCAACAACTGTGTCAAATAAGGTTCAAATCAGTTCATAACCTGATATAGCTGCCATATAAACCGATCTGGGATCTTGACTTCTTGACCCCTATAAGTCGCAATTATTATCCGATATGCCTGAAATTTTGTACGACGGATTCTCTCATGACCATCAACAAACGTGTTTATTATGGTCTGAATCGGCCTATAGCCCGATACAGATCCCATAAAAATCGTTCTCTCTATTTTACTTCGTGAGCCCCAATGGGCGCAATTCTTATACGAATTGGCTGAAATTTTACACAGGTCTCCAACATATAATTTAATTGTTTTCCGAACCGGACCATATCTTGATATCATTTTAATAGCAGAGCAACTCTTTTCTTATATCCTTTTTTGCCTAAGAAGAGATGCCGGGAAAAGAACTCGACAAATGCGATCCATGGTGGAGGGTATATAAGATTCGGCCCGGCCGAACTTAGCACGCTTTTACTTGTCTTCTTATGTATCTTCTCAAAAAATGTATAAAGACAAATTTCCTAAAATATTTTAAAAGCCAACGTTTTAATAAAATTTTTTTAAAGTCTAAATTGTAATGTAATTTTTTTTAAGGTAACATTTTTGGCATCGTTTTAGACAAACATACAAAAAAAAAAAAAAAACTTTTGACGATGGCGGTACAACTACTGCAGATTTAAGTATTTAGTGTTGTAATTTTCTTAATAAAACTACCCATGAATATGAATTTTACAAAAAAGAAGATTTTGCGAATAATAATTTCCTTAAGTGTTACGTGCTAAAAACTTTAATGAAATCTTGGCTATGTCATTGATGAGAGCTATATGCAAAGCTGAACCCATTTGCATAGCTACGGTCATCGACTTAGAATGTCAAGAGAAATGCAGATCAATATTACCCTCCTATAGTAGTAGGTATAAAAAGTGTTTTCATGCATGCTGAAGTTCAACAATTGAGATGGTCTTTTGAACCCCTTTTTCGACAGCTAAGCCTATGTCACAAGAATCTGGTCACAAATTTCCCCCCTTCTCTCATGAATTATACATTGAAAAGTTGTTGCTGATGTCTTTCGGTTCAAGTTAAAAGCATTTTTTTTTTTTGTGGAAATTCCCCATACTAAGACTTCTTTGTATAAGGTTTCTTGAACTTTTTCTCATTTCTCATCTTATTGCTAATTCTAGCCAATCATTTCCAATAGACAATCACTCTCTATTCCTAGCTTATTTTCAATTCCCAATTGGGTTTTTGTTCAATTCCTTATTAGATTGAGTATTGAATGCGAATACAGCAGGACCACATAGGAACTTTTGTATTCCTTTCCAAGTTTCCTTACCTTGTGCTAAGTGGCATTATGGTCTTTGTCTTTTTCCTAGCTTGTTGCTGCAAAACATAGATGTTTCATGTTGATAAGACCTGACACTTTTGTGGCCATAAATAACTACTTAAACATGCACCCTCGAGGATAAAAGCAAACAATTTATTTTTTTTTTGCCAATGCCAAGGAAAGAAATCGTTGTGTTTTTTGCTTCTCTGAAAAACCTTAGTGCAGCATTGTCTATGGCAATAAAATTGCTGGAGTGAGAGAAAACAAGGAGTAAATCCACTTAACAATGACCATCAGCATTTTGCCAAGCCAAGGGAGTAGTTAAGGTTTTCTTTTTTTTGTGTATTGCAATGGCACCAATCAATACAGACACCAGCAAAGGCTGCAACATCGTCAGCAGCGGCAGTAAAAAGTCAGAAATCTTTAACAATATCGCAATCTAAGACTAACAAGATGTACAATGTCTTTGTTGTGGCTAGCTATAAACGTTTTGTGGTACCCCTATGTCATGGCTAGATGATGGCTGGACATGAACAGTAGATGGGGCTGAAGAGGTTTTATTTTTTTGTGGATTCTTTGGTTTCCCATCGCATTAGAGAACAATGGTTGGACCATGACCATCAAGACACCACAAACAAGTCTCCTTTAAAGCCAAGAGAGGAATACACAAATATTTTATGGAACTATTTTTTTTTCTATTGTGGTTAGCTAGTGGAATTTAATGACCATGACTAAATATATGGTTTTTGTAAATAAGTTGGGATTTAATGATTACAGCCCAGTTAGGAGAAAGAAATGGTTTTCGATAATTTTTTATCTATTTGATATATATTTTCTCAAAATTTGATGCATTGTAATTAATAAATAAATACATCTTTTAATTTCAGATTTTATCTTCTTGCGTATAGGTAAAGGTAAGAATACGTTGCTTTTTTTTCAAGTTCCTCTCTTAAGTCTTTTGATTTTCCACATGCTAAAAAAAATTAAGTGGTAAAAATTTTTGGTAGATATGGTGGATAACAGTTTTAATGATTGGAACACTGTTTAAGAGGAGTGAGACAGATGAAAATTTGAAAATCGAGTGAATAATTCAAAAATTATTTATTTAGTTTTTATTGTAGTTATATACCTCAAGTCTTGATATGATTCTTTAAATTTGCATATCTGACTAACTTGGAAAGGCATTAACAAATCGATACGGCTCAATTGCTATGTACAAATCCAATAAGGCTTGTCTTAAGATGACTTTCCTACATATTCATAGGGTTTTAATGCTCCATAATATGAAATCGAAAATTCAATCCCCATAAAAAAGTTAAAAAAAACATTTGCATGAACTTTTAGCAACATTTGTACATGATTAACCTGATGTTTAGTTAAAAGCTTTATCTTGTCGATGTTTGCTCAAAACATTTTCAATACATGTTTCACTTCGCAAAACATTTTTCAACACAAGTAAATTACACAACTGTAGGTGAAGTACATAAAATATTATGCAAAGAACCTAAGAGAAAAGCTTGGGACAGGGACATGCATAAGTGAAAGACTATTAAAAGCGTGCTAAGTTCGTCCGGGCCGAATATTGGGAACCCGCCATCATGGATTCTGCTAAAAATTTATACAAAATCAGTAAGGAAGGGCAAAAGTCGGGCGGTGTCACCTGTATAATACCCTACACCTACCCTAAAAGTACAATGTGGGAGCTTTATCCAAATCTGAACCAATTTTGATGGACTTCGGCGAATGTTTTCAGATGCATTATTAAACAATCCGTATCAAATTTCGAGCAAATATGTTCATATGGAGGCCACCATATCGCAGAGCACGTCCGCCTATGATGCTGAACGCCTAGGTTAGAATCCAGGAGAAAAATATTGCAAATTTGTTAACTGATTCTCTTGTAATTTGGCAGGAGCGATTTTTCTTATGACTCTAGATACTAAAGGGTGATTTTTTTGAGGTTAGGATTTTCATGCATTAGTATTTGACAGATCACGTGGGATTTCAGACATGGTGTCAAAGAGAAAGATGCTCAGTATGCTTTGACATTTCATCATGAATAGACTTACTAACGAGCAACGCTTGCAAATCATTGAATTTTATTACCAAAATCAGTGTTCGGTTCGAAATGTGTTCATTCACCGTAACGTTGCGTCCAACAGCATCTTTGAAAAAATACGGTCCAATGATTCCACCAGCGTACAAACCACACCAAACAGTGCATTTTTCGGGATGCATGGGCAGTTCTTGAACGGTTGCTCTTCACTCCAAATGCGGCAATTTTGCTTATTTACGTAGCCATTCAACCAGAAATGAGCCTCATCGCTGAACGGTGAATGAACACATTTCGAACCGAACACTGATTTTGGTAATAAAATTCAATGATTTGCAAGCGTTGCTCGTTAGTAAGTCTATTCATGATGAAATGTCAAAGCATACTGAGCATCTTTCTCTTTGACACCATGTCTGAAATCCCACGTGATCTGTCAAATACTAATGCATGAAAATCCTAACCTCAAAAAAATCACCCTTTACTATTGAGTTTCATAGAAATCGGCCCAGATTTAGATATAGCTGTCATATACGCATATCGCCCGATTTTAATTTCTATGGTCACTGCAAGTGCATTTATTGACCAATTTTGACACAAATTTTGCACAATGCTTATCTCGACGACTACCACAATACCGATTCCGATATTGCTCCCATATATATGTTCGTTAGATTTAGGGTAATTTGCAATAATGTTCTCATTAATCAAACGTAGTTATTACAGTTTGAACATGCAAATTTTGCCTATAAACATTCCAATAAGGAACAGAGGCAAACTTCTTACGTATCAATGAGTTCTGTCCGTTTCAATTATAAGCTCACTGATTACCACCTGCTGTTTATATCCGAGTCTGAACGGCGTGTAGCAGGCGACATCTCTTTGGGGAGAAGTTTTTACCTGGCTATCATACCAAATGGTACAGTACTTCACAAATGTCGACTGCATTGGAAGGGGATAACCACCGCTGAAATTTTTTATGCCCACCATCGAAGGATTGATGCCATTCCGTTTGCAACACATCGTAATGTCCATTTCCGATTCTATAAAGAATATGTTGAAAACACGATACAGTCTTTAAAAAGAGAGATATTGAGCTGAAACTTTTTACAGAGTCATTTTTTGTCCATAAGCAGGGACAACAAGTAAAAAGGCGTTGGATACCCACCACCTCGGGTATATATGTAAAACATCTTTCGTCAAAATCCGGTGAAAAATTAATACCTTACGCCCCATAGCAGCTATATCGAAATATGTTCCGATTTGGACCAAATACTTATAAGTACAAGTCATTTTTCAATTGCGTATAACAAAATATTGGTCTCTTAAGTAGCTATATCTGAAATTAAACCGATTTGAATCTTGTACTAAACGGATGTCGAAATGATTAGCATAAGTCACCGTGTAAAATTTAAGTGAAATCAGATTATAAATGCTACTTTATGGGACCAAGACTATAAATCGGGATATCGGGATATCGGTCTATATGGCAGATCTGGACGGATCTGGATCAAATTTAAAAAGGATATTGAAGGGCCTAACACAACCCACCGTCCCAAATTTGAGCGACATCGGAAAATAAATGCGTCTTTTATCGCCCCAAAACCTAAAACCTAGATATCGGTCTATATGGCAGCTATATCCAAATCTCCACCGATCTGTGCGATATTGCAGAAGTATGTCAAGGGGCTTAACATAACTCACTGTTCCAAATTTCGGCGACAACAGACAATAAATGAGCATTTTATGGGCCCAAAACCATAAATCAAGAAATCGGTCTATTTGGCAGCTATATCTAAATCTGAACCGATCTGTTGAAAATTCATTTTCAATGCCTCCTCATCGGACTATATCTTGATATAGGGCCCATATAGACCGATCCGCTGATTTCGGGTCTTTGGCCCATAAAAGCCACATTTATTGGCCGATGTCGCCGAAATTTGGGACAGTGAGTTGTGTTAAGCCTCTCCACATCTTTCAGCAATTTGGCTCAGATCGGTCAAGAGTTGGATATAGCTGCCATATGGACCGATCTCTCGATTTAAGGTTTAAGTCCATTAAAGACGCCTTTATTGTCCTATTTCGCTGAAATTTGGGACAGTGACTTATGTTAGGCTTTTCGATATCCATGTCGTATATGGTTCAGATCGGTCTATATTTCAGTCCGTACTGAATTTGGTCCAAATCGGATCATATTTCGATATAGCTGCTATGGGGGCATAAATTATGCATTTTTCACCGGATTCTGACGAAAGGTGTTTACATTTATACTAGAAGTGGTGGATATCTAAAGTTCGGCCCGGCCGAACTTAACGCCTTTTAACTTGTTTTTAGATGATCTCGCAAGGATTCGAGTCGGTCACTGTAACCTCTGGGCTACAGTGGCCTCCATTGGGGCATATAAATCGATCATTTATTAAACGGTCTCGCTGAAATTTGGCTCAATGAGCTGTGTTGGACCCTTCTATATTCATGTTCAATATGATGAAGATCTGATAATGTTTTAACATAGCTGCTATATATACCGATCCCTCAAACGCATTTATCACCTGATATTTTTGAAATTCTACACAGTAAGCTGTGTTAAGCCATTCTACATTTGTGCCTGATATGGGCCAGATCAGTTGATATGTTGTCAAAGCTCCAGTATATACCGATCTCCCTATTAAGGGTCTAGGGACCAAAAAATGTGTATTCAAAAGCACTTCACATACTTTGCGAATATGGTAAAGATCGGAATATACTTGGATATGGCTAAAACATAGGCCAAAATCCTAATTTACGGGCTTATTGTGAATTGTGTTAGACCCCCGTCCGTGCCGATGTTTGTCCAAATTGCACCATATTTGGTGCATTTTTTACCGGACATTGGCGAAATGTGTTTAATGTTTATATCTGAGTTGGTGGGTACGCAAAGTTCGGCCCGGCCGAACTTAATGCCTAGTGCCGTTACAAATTACAACAAGTAAAAGCTTACTAAATTCAGCTGGCAAAAACTTGAATCAGGAAGCGATTTTAAGCCTAGTCGTCGTCTCATTGTCTGTTCGTCTGTCCGTCTGTCTGTGCGTCTGTCAGTGCGTCTGTCTGTCCGTCTGTCTGTCCGTCTGTCTGTCCGTCTGTCTGTCCGTCTGTCTGTCCGTCTGTCTGTCCGTCTGTCTGTCCGTCTGTCTGTCCGTCTGTCTGTCCGTCTGTCTGTCCGTCTGTCTGTCCGTCTGTCTGTCCGTCTGTCTGTCCGTTTGTCTGTCCGTCTGTTGTCCGTCTGTCTGTCCGTCTGTCTGTCCGTCTGTCTGTTAAGTACGGCCGGGCCGAACTTTGGATACCCACCACCTCGGGTATATATGTATACCACTTTTTGTCACAATCCGGGGAAAATTGGATAACTTATGCACCCAAATTCGGCACGGATATTGGGTGGTCTAATAAATATAAGTTACTGTTCAATTTTGTAGAACAAACTATTGGTCTTTTTGGCAGCTATAACCAAATATACACCGATCGGAACCATATAGGATACGGATGTCGAAAAGCCTAACATAAGTCGCTGCGTCAAATTTGAACGAAATTGAATAATAAATGCGCTTTTTATAGGGCCAAGACTTTAAATCGACTTCAAATTTTTGAAGGCTTTAGAGTGTTACAACAGACGGACGGAAAGACACACGGACACTGTTAAATCGTTTAAATTTTACGACGATCCGAAATATATATTTTTATTTATTTTTTTTTATAGGGTCCGAAGTGGGTTTTTAGATGTGTTTCAAACGGAGTGACTAAATGAATATACCCCCTATTCTATGGTGGTGGGTATAAAAATTCAACATTTAAGTACGCTTCCATTTGTAAGGTTATTTTGTGTCTTTAACTACGGTTCACTGTTATCTTGTCCCAAGGTAAATTTCCAAACTTTCAACGACATTTTGACCTTGACTTTGAATTTTTATACCCTCCACCATAGGGTGGGGGTATACTAATTTTGTCATTCTGTTAGTAACTCCTCGAAATATTCCTCTGAGAACCCATAAAATATATATATTCTTGATCGTCATGTCATTTTAAGTCGATCAAGCCATGTGCGTCCGTCTGTCCGTCAATCCATCCGTCTGTCTGTCGAAAGCACGCTAACTTTCGAAGGAGTAAAGCTAGCCACTTGAAATTTTGCATGAAAACTTCTTATTAGTGTCGGTCGATTGGAATTGTAAATGGGCCATTTCGGTCCTTGTTTTGATATATTGGGTTGCCTAAAAAGTAATTGCGGATTTTTTAAAAGAAAGTAAATGCATTTTTAATAAAACTTAGAATGAATTTTAATCAAATATATAATTGCCATTTTGTTCGATAACCCTTTGCCATCTTCCTGACAAATTTAGTATTCCACGCTCATAGAACTTTTGGCCTTTATCTGCATAAAACTGAACCAAGTGCGATTTTATAGTCTCATCATAGCCAAAAATTTTACCATTTAAGGAGTTCTGCAAAGATCGAAATAAATGGTAGTCTGATGATGCAAGGTCAGGGATATATGGTAAATGCATCAAAAGTTCCCAGCCAAGCTCACTCAGTTTTTGGCGAGTGACCAAAGATGTGTGCGGTCTAGCGTTGTCCTGGTGGAATATGACACCTTTACGATTGACCAATTCTGGTCGCTTCTCCTTGATGGCTGTATTCAATTTGCCCAATTGTTGACAGTAAACATCCGAATTAATCGTTTCGTTCCTTGGAAGTAGCTCAAAATATACCACACCCTTCCAATCCATGCTTGGACCATGATCGTTTTCGACTAACGTTGTTGTAAACAAACCATTTTTCATCTCCAGTTATGATTCGTTTTAAAAACGGATCGAATTCATTGCGTTTAAGGTGCATATCACAAGCGTTGATTTGGTTTGTTGAATTTCTTTCAATACATGTGGTATCCATATTAGAATTGACGCCAAACAAACGAATGTAAACAAAATTTCGCGCACCTTTTTTCTAAAGCAAGCTAAAAGTAACAACTGATAACTGACAGAAGAAAGAATGCAATTACAGAGTCACAAGCCGTTGAAAAAATTTGTCAACGCCGACTATATTACTACTATATTACCGACAATTACCTCTTGGGCAACCCAATAGCTGTCCCTTAAACCGATCTTGGATCTTGAGTTCTTGAGTCACTAGAGAGCGCAATTATTATCCAATTTGGCTAAAATCTAGCATGAGGTGTTTTGTTATGATTTCCAACTGTGGTAAATATGCTTTTAATTGGTCTATAACCTGACCAACCTAACCTAAACTAGCAGCCATATAAACCAATCTGGGATCTTGACTTCTTGAGCATGTAGAGGTTGCAATTATTATACGATTAAGCTGAAATTTTGTACAACGACTTCTTTAATGAACTTCAACATACGTGTCAATTATGGTCCGAATCGGTCAATAGCCTAATGCAGCTCCTATATAAACCGATCTCCTTAGTTTACTTCTTAAGCTCCTACAAGGCGCAATTTTTATTCGAATTGGCTGAAATTTTACACAACGACTTCTACTATGGTCTCCAAAATCCAATTCGATTATGGTCCGAATTGAACGATAACTTCATATTATAGCTCCAATATCATAGCAATTCTTTCCTTTTATCATGTGTTTGCCTAAAAAGAGGTACCGGGAGAGATCTTGACAAATGCGATCCATGGTGGAGGGTATATAAGATTCGGCCCGGCCGAACTTAGCACGCTTTTACTTGTTTTAATTATTACCAAGACGCAAAGCTATGAATTTATTAACCTTTAAAATAAAAAAAATCCGTTTCAGAAATATGGGTCGCCGAAGTCCCTAATGTCGTCAAATAACCAGAAAGAGATTTTCAAAACTTTGAGGACCCAGCAGCACGTGTTGACATCTTCTAATTGTGCTCAAATTTTGGGAATCTTAAAATCTAACAAAATGAAAAATTTTAGGGCGCTAAGCTCATATATTAACCGAACCTCCAAGTTTACGATTTAAGCATCTGGAACTCGGTTTTAAACGATTTGGGTGAGTTTTTATAACCTTGCTTAGTTTTTAAATTATATTACTGATCAATTAAATCGTGGTAATGTAGAAATGGGGCATAACTGAAAGGCTTAAGCCCTCCGTTATTAGCTTGGAATGATTTAAAAAAAAGGTTATGGCATTCTTGGTAATCCCCCTTTATATATTAAATTTTTGTTCCATTCTACTGAATTAAATGCTTATCTAAATAAATGCATGAGTCACTGATTACCTTTTTGCTTGACAAAATTATGTTTACATCTTTGGAAGCTTTTTTTGAACCACTTAAAAAGTCTACCTTACAGCCCAATCATCAACTGCAGCGTCACCAAGGGATTAAATGTACCGTAAACTCCAATGTCATTCTTATGCCAGTTCGACGGAAAATGTCATAAAATCACACAAAGACACAATAACCTTCATAATTAAATTGCATTCATAAAAGCATTGGCTAATATAAACATTTTATTGGTATAAAAAAGTTTGTGTCCTAAGTCTTTTGTTTATACAATTGCCACTACAATTACTCATGGTTGTTCCCCGTTTGCTGGCAACATAATATGAGTTGGTGTGTTTTTTTTTGGGTTGCCATATGTTAATCATAATAAAGCGTGTACAATAGACAATTACAGTGTTAATTAGCATAAAATTAAATTGATAGAGACATGTTTATATAACTCCCATTTGGCGGTTTTAATGCAAAATTTTTCACACCAATCAACATCAACACTAAAATCAAAGTAATGAACTTGACTTTGGTAATGAATACCGGGCCGAAAAGGTCGAGGAAATAACGACGCATTTACTCAATGTGCCGTGAATGATTGAATGCCGTTCGTTTATTTCTGTTATCAACTTGTTACGTATAAAAAAAAAAATGTTTTCAGCTGAGACTAATTCAATCAACATGGTAGGCCATATTGCAGGTAGATATTTTACTAAAAAAGCGATAACTGCAGTAAGCTTGAAAAAAGAGCTCCAAAATTTAAAAAAAAAACCAAGACAACTCATTCCTCTGCATTGGAAGTTCGTAGACTAGTTGAGCGGAATTAAAAAAAAAATGAAACAACATTTAAAAGTCCAAGCTAAATAATACGACAAATCTTTGATTTAATATTCCAAAAAAAATGTCAAAACATTCATAAAAACACCAACCCAACAAGATGGCCATTGAATACAAAGTAGCAGTCTTTTGATCTTTTGGGTTACACACATAACCTGGTAGATAAATTAAGTCAATCTAGCTTCAGTATGCATAAATTATTCTTGAGAAAAAAAAAAACAAACAAACGTCTTTGGTATTAAAAAAAATTCCCCCCCCCCCCCATTTCTGTAGGTGGTTTTTGGCCATATGTGCACTGGTCCATTTTGAGAATGACGTTGTTCGCTTCTTTAGTGTCTTTTTTATATTTTTTTGCCATTCTTCTTTTTGTGAATTTCTGTTGCTTTCTTAATGAATATGTTAATTTTAGTTGACAGTTATGTCTGCTCGAATGCTTACTGTTACCGTCTAGGCATTTTTTGCTATTTTCTTTTTCATTCTGTTTTGATTTTGTCCATTTGCCAACAAAAGCCTATAATTTCGTCATATTTTGCAAAATATGTTTATGTTTATCTGTGTCGAATATTTATCTTCAACCCATTGGGTTCTGTCGACTCAAGCTGTCTCCCACAATGAGTCATAGCAGTCCAATGGGTTTTTAGTATACCGTTTTTTTGGTTTTCTTTTCTTTGAATAAAAGTGAAGGTTTATTTTAAGAAAGAGACATGGTTTTGCAAGACAAAAAAAAAACGAAAAAAGTCAATGCCAACAACTGGTAACAAATCTAGAATGTAAAGCAGTTTGTTGAGTATGGTGTTTGAACAAAAGCTATGACAAAAATTACATTAAAAACAAAAGACTTAAGACACATGCATTAAATTTTATTTTATATGTAGAAGTTACAATGACAAAAATTATATAAAAACAAAAGACTTAAGACACATGCATTAAATTAGCGAGCATTGCAGTGTGGTGAATTTTCATATACACCATCAAACTATTTTAAATAAAAGTCTTTTTAAAAAACCGATTTAGGGTTGATATTTAAAAAAAACCGGTTAATTCGGTAATTTTTCTATAAAAGAAACAACTTTTAAAATTTTATATATTGGGTTGCCCAAAAAGTAATTGCGGATTTTTCATATAGTCGGCGTTGACAAAATTTTTTCACAGCTTGTGACTCTGTAATTGCATTCTTTCTTTTGTCAGTTATCAGCTGTTACTTTTAGCTTGCTTTAGAAAAAAAGTGTAAAAAAAGTATATTTGATTAAAGTTCATTCTAAGTTTTATTAAAAATGCATTTACTTTCTTTTAAAAAATCCGCAATTACTTAGTTTTACTCCGAAGGAGTAAAACTAGCCGCTTGAAATTTTGCACAAATACTTCTTATTAGTGTAGGTCGGTTGGTATTGTAAATGGGCCATATCGGTCCATGTTTTGATATAGCTGCCATATAAACCGATCTTGGGTCTTGACTTCTTGAGCCTCTAGAGTGCGCAATTCTTATCCGATTGGAATGAAACTTTGCACGACGTGTTTTGTTATTATATCCAACAACTTTGCCAAGTATGGTTCAAATCGGTTCATTACCTGATATAGCTGTCATATAAACAGATTTGGGGACTTGACTTCTTGAGCTTCTAGAGGGCGCAATTCCTATCCGATTTGGCTGAAATTTCGAAAGACGTTTTTCATTGTTACTTTCAACAACTATGTCAAATAAAGTACTAGTCGGTTCATAACCTGATATAGCTGTCATATAAACCGATCTGGGATCTTGACTTCTTGAGCCTCTAGAGGTCGCAATTATTATCCGATTTGCCTGAAATTTTGTACGACAGATCCTCTCGTGACTATCAACATACGTGTTTATTATGGTCTGAATCTGTCTATAGCCCGATACAGCTCCCATATAAATCGATCTCACTATTTTACTTCTTGAGCCCACAAAGGGCGCAATTCTTATTCGATTTGGCTGAGATTTTACACAGGTCTCCAACATATAATTTAATTGTGCTCCAAACCGGACCATATCTTGATATCGCTCTAATAGCAGAGCAAATCTTTTCTTATATCCTTTTTTTTGCCTAAGAAGAGATGCCGGGAAAAGAACTCGACAAATGCGATCCATGGTGGAGGGTATATAAAATTCGGCCCGGCCGAACTTAGCACGCTTTTACTTGTTTTAATTGAAAATTGTCGAAATTTCTAATAAAAAATCCGAAATTAATTAAAAAATGACTGATTCAATCAATTTCTTAATTGAAAACAACGACAGGACTCACGGAGACAGCGGAATCTTGGAATAATGAGGAGCTTCGAACAATTTAAGTCTCCCGGCCCTGATGGAATATTAGGTCTTGCATATACTCCGATAGCCCGGCAGGAGGCAAGGATGGTATTATGGGGTATAATCCCGGTAAGACAAGTTATGTGACACCAGACCTATTAACCAGACCTACAGACCTATTAACCTTACTCAAAACCATGGAACGTATTATGGACACCATGATAAAGAGTAGGGCATCCAGCGCACTACTCAAATACAAACAGCATGCCTATGTCAAGGCAAGGTCGGTGGAGACTGCCCTGCACGAGGTTGTGCATAAAATGGAAGAATACTTCGATGCCAAAACGTACACCATGACGGTATGCAATGACATCGAGGGGGATTTTAACAATGTGCAGACTGACACACTGATCCAATCCTTAGACCAGTATCGGGTGTACCCGGTCCTTAGAGACTGGACAAACTATATGCTAAGGAACAGGTGGATAAATTGTGTGTCCCATGACACAATTCTAGGGGAGAAAGTTGCACAAGACACACCACAGGAGGGTATTTTATTGCCACTCCTATGTGTGACAACCATAAATGATCTATTACGGTTGCTGAATGAGGAGGAGGAGACTGAACATATCTGCTACACAGTCAATGTTATAATACTTCTAAGGGGTGAGGATCCGAACGAGATATGCAGAAGAGCCGAAAGGATCTTGCATATGGCATATGACTGGGCTTGACCTAGGGATCTCAATGTTTACCCAGAAAAGACTGAAATCTGCCTGTTTACGAGGAAGGCTAAGGTAATCAAAATTGACACATCATATTTGCTCAATATAACGATTTCGATATCAGACAAGATCAATTACTTAGATGTGATCATGGACAGGAAACTGAATTGGAAGTGTCACATTGAGTAGCGTACCGAGAAGGCTCATATATTGGACACCATGCAGTCGGGCCGTAGGCTCGAAATGGCGTCTGAATCCGAGGCTCTACATTAGCGTATTCAGATCTATATTTACTTACGCCTCAATAGTTTGGTGGACTGCGATTGAGAAAAAATGCATCGTTATGATAATACAACAGGTTTAGAGAACATGTTGTCTTGACAAAGGCGGAACGATGAAGACCACGCCCATTAGAGCACTGGAGACTATTCTTGATATCCGACTGATTGACATATAGATTAAGTGTGAGGCAGCCACTGCGTCTGGGAAACTTAAGGCGATGGAAGTATGGATTGAGGATAGGAGCAGCTCATTCCTTCGTGGTACAATAAAGGCGACCATAGGAAACCAGGAAGGAATGGAAGAGGTTTCCGAGCGGATAACTGAGATGACACTTGAGGTCGAATGCGAGGCACAGTCTTGGATTGACGAAACCCTAGTATTGCCATCTGGAAGATCATATTACACGGATGGATCGGAGCTAGAGGACATGGTGGACATGGGGTCTAAATTGAGAACCCAGGGACTGAGATCTGTTTTAGACTGCTTGACCATAACTTAAGCCTGCAGGCGGAGATCCGGGCGATCTCGGAATGAGTGTGGTGTTAACGTGAGCACCTCGAGCATGAACATCTTTACGGACAGTAAACGGGCCATAAAGGCAATAATAACCTGGACGGTAAGATCACGAACAGTCTTGCGGTGTAAGAAGTAGATGAATTCCTTCTTTGAGAATGGCATGATCCGCATTGTTTGTGTGCCGTAACTGGGAATGGGGAAGCCGACGACTTAGCATGGCATCCGCATCGTCAAGGTGCCGGGACATAACGGTGTAAGGGAGAATGAAAGGGCAGACAATTTGGCGGTGAAAACCAGAGGACTGCCGTCAATAAACTTGGTTAACCCGAAGCCTATCGGGTCGACGCAGCATTTTGCAACAGGAAAACGGTCGGTGGGACGGCGAAGATCCTGTGGGGGAATCCAGATCGCGAGAAGACGAGAAATAAGAAGGAGGTCAGTATAGCTTTTGGTGTCATAACAGGACACATAGGACTACGAGCTCACTTATGCAAAATCGGTGCGGCAAGTGATAGCATTTGTAGGGAATGCTGGGAAAATGATGAGACGTTGAAGCATTTCCTATGTTATTGCTCGGCTTTCGCGGCTAACAAATACCTGCTTTTAAGTGGGCAAATAATACCAGACATGAACCAAATTATGAGCGAGGAATGGAAAATAGTTAAGGTTTTTGTAAGTATCACGGAATTATTAACTAAGATTTTCTTTTTCGATGTTACTTTTTATACCCAACACCACAGGAAGGGGGTATACTAATGTAGTCATTCCGTTTGTAACACCTCGAAATATTCGTCTAAGACCCTTGACCTCCTTGATTGTCTCGACGTTCTGAGTCGATGTAGTCATGTCCGTCCGTCTGTCGAAATCACTATAGTGGTCGAACGCGTAAAGCTAGCAGCTTGAAATTTGGAACAGACACTTAATATCGATATAGGTCATTGGAAATGGAAAGTATTGGTTTAGATTTAAATATAACCGATCTCCAGATTTGACTTCTTGAGCCCCTGGAAACCGCAATTTTTGTCCAATTTGGCTGAAATTTAGTGTTCTGTTATGACTTCCAATAACTGTGCTAAGAATGGCCAAATCGGTACATAACCTGATATAGCTCCCATATAAATCGATCTCCCGATTTGACATCTTGAGCCTCTGGAAGCCGCAATTTTTGTCCAATTTGGCTGAAATTGAGCATGTAGTGTTTTGTTTAGACTTGCAACAACTGTGCCAAGTATGGTTTAAATCGGTCAACAATCTGATATAGCTCCCATATAAACCGGTCTCCCGATTTGACTTACAAGCTGCAATATTTGTCCGATTTGGCTGAAATTTTGCATGTGATATTCTATTACGACTGTTTAGTATTAAGAGCACACAACAAGATGATTACTAACTTAACCTAACTATATAATGAATAGTCTTATAATATAGATTTTATATTTCTTGTAAATGTTTCTAAGGCACGAAAATTCTAGCCACATACACTTATTTCGCTTACAATCTTTGTATTGAGAGTATATGTATAAAAACATTTAGAATTACCACTAAATTGTGTGGTTGTCTACAACTATAATAAAGATCGAGTTTGTGCCTTAAGTCTTTTGTTTAGCACTGATTCGCACACCCACTTGAACTGGCATGCAACAACAACAGCAATGACGACTTAACTTCATATCCACCATACACTTAAAATCAAATTTAGTTTAATTTAAAATGCATTATGTGTTCATTACTTGTCATTATTTAGTTGCCAACGTTGAATAACGTTTCCCATCATCATAACATAACAAAGTTAACAAGCTATGACTTTATTTAGACAAGACTATAAAAAGGAATTTTTAGGAGTAATCATTCTTAAGAAATTATTGCAGAAACACCCTCACAATAAGAAATGATTTATCTTATTACGACTTTTGCCGTTTGCCATATTTATTTATGACCTCTTCAAGCAAATATCAGATGTTAGTTTTATTGCCAATCTGACTGAATAGAGCAAACACGCAACAGTTGCAATCATCTAAACATCTTGTTTCCCGATTAATATGAGATCAATTTCTTATTAGCAAGACCACAAGAAAAAAAAACGATAAAATAATAAATCAACATATCAGGTAAAAACCAGCTTCCGTATCGAAACCTGCTTAATATACGCCCATATGATTTGTTGTATATGTTTTGTCTTTCCTGCAGTTGTTTACGTTTAGAAACTGAACTCATTGTTGCCAGAGAGTATTGGGAACATTTATAATAAAAAGAAAACTATAAATTAAAAACTAATAAAAGATCAAAACAGTTAACAAATCAAGGCTACATGGAAGCTGCAAATTATCGGAAGAAAAGCCTGCAAGGTGGTCATTTATAAAGAAAGTTTGAAAGACTTCATAAAAGATCAGTTGAATTCATTGACCGATATTAGATTTCAAAGCAAAACTATATACAGTTAGTATATTTAGTTAAGGAACTATTAGATGGAACAGCCTATATAAGTCAATTCTATCAACATTTTGGTCATAAACTTCTAAGCTTTCTGCAAATTTACGAATTTGCAAATTTGCCCATGAACATTCCATTAAGAAACAAGGACAAACTTCTCATATTATCTTACATATGAGTGCTGTTCGATTCAAGTTTAAGCTCAATGATAAGGGTCCTTCATTTATTGCCGAGTACGAACGACGTGCAGCAATGCGACAACTCTTTTGGGGAGAAGTTGTTATATGGATGCCATACCATTTCTTCAAATGGCATAGTACCTCAAAGTACAAATATCGCCAGCATTAGGAAGGATTCGCTAGGATTTGAACCCAGGCGTTCAACGTCATAGGCGGACGTGCTAACATGGGTTGGGTTAAAGGACACGCGCATGGCAAACGCAGTTGCCAACCGCCTCATTCAGATGCCTCTGATCCATTGCATTCGTCGAAGAGTGAAGAGAAGAAACAACCGAAACCCATTTGGAAATATGGATGGAATCTAAATAAAAACCGGCCGAAGACCGAAGAAGTCTCACCGAATAAAGGGCCAGCCATGCCAGACCGTTGCAGAATTCCAGAATGACTCGGTGGTCGAAAGACTGTAGAGAGTTCAGTGAAGTGAAGAGATGTTCACTACTACTCCTTTTCACCGTCGTTACGGGGCACTGGCACAGCAGATGCTCATTGAGCATTGCTCAACTTTCCACAACTCTACCCCATCCCCACAAACCCTGCAGAAATCCTCAGCTATGGGCTCGGGAAGCTGAGGATTTCCACGTCAGCGACCTGACATTGCAATGGTAGGTCAGAACTCCCACCAACAATTGAAATTCACACTTTCCCATCTTGAAAACAATCGAAGTCCTCCTTCCGCATAACCACTGCTTCAAGGCCTTGGGAACTCTGCAACCTACAATGCCAGTCTACGCCGTGTCAACACGTTCGTCAAAGCAGGAATCTATCTCAAACAGCCAACTCAAAGGAGGGCTCACCATCGGCTTCGCACTGCCAGAGTCCAGCCGCGACCCAGACCTGAGTAGCTCGTCAGTCGCTTCGTTATCCTTGATGGACTGGAACTCAGCATCATCTGACAGCAGACCTAAAACGTCCGAGATGCTCCTTGCATTTCCCGACAAAGAATCGACCTCATGCCACCCGTAGCCAGGGTCTTCAGCGCCATCTAAAAATCCACAAAAATCGTAACAGTCTGAGAGGGTCGCCCATCTTGACTCAGAATCACATCCAAGACCCTGAGGATCGCGAAAACCTCAGGCTGAAAGAGACTGCACTCATCCAGAACTTTAAATGGTTACCTAATGCCAAAGAGTTTAACAAAACCTCTGCCCAGCTTGGACCCATTCGTGTCGACAGATGGACCCAAGAATGGCGGGACGCCTCCAGACCAAAGCTCTCTGCCTGGGAAGAAAAACTCCAGGTCGCCATCGAAGAAAGATCCACCCGGCACATTACTCGTCGCTCACCAATGTCACGTAGTCGTACCAAGCCACAAGCCTTCCCCATAACAAACGAATGCCCAAAATCCGAAGAGCGTCATTTTCCTGACTCCCTCAGTCCGGCGGCAGTCTTCAAAGCCGCTCACTCAACACACGAGTGCAGAAGTTTCAGAACAAGTATCACATTCAGTGCTCCTCTCAGGGCACTCTTCCACGCCCCCAGAATCAGCACTGCAGCAATACCCTGCATCTTCTCCAACTTACCGCGAAGACACACCTTCTCGAGAGCCCGTTGCCACACCGGGCAACTATAGTTGATGATCGGTCGAACCACATCAATGTAGATCCAGTGGACCGTACTCGGTCTATGTCCCCAAACCCCGCCTACCGATTTGCGACATGAGTAGATCGCACTCAGCGCCCGTTTGTTCCTTCTCCAGTTCACATTCTGTTTAAGAATTAGGAGTAGGCATTTAGCTTATGAAGAGAGCGGCAGCACCATTCCATCAAGGACCGGTCCCATGAACTTGTCATATCTCCTCGGTTTTCCTAGGAATTATACCAAGCCCATTGGCCCTCGTCAGCATCCTAAGTGCGCCTCGAAGGATATCCGCGACAGTAGAGAGATAGCGATCGCATCTCAAAACGACGACGTCATTAGCATAAGAGATGGCACGACGATTTTTATACTCTCCACCTTAAGATGGGGGGTATACTAATTTCGTCATTCTGATTGTAACTACTCAAAATATTCGTCTGAGACCCCATAAAGTATATATATTCTTGATCGTCGTGACATTTTATGTCGATCTAGCCATGTCCGTCCTTTTGTCCGTCCGTCCGTCCGTCCGTCTGTCTGTCGAAAGCACGCTAACTTCCGAAGGAGTAAAGCTAGCCGCTTGAAATTTTGCACAAATACTTCTTATTAGTGTAGGTCGGTTGGTATTGTAAATGGGCCATATCGGTCCATGTTTTGATATAGCTGCCATATAAACCGATCTTGGGTCTTGACTTCTTGAGCCTCTAAAGTGCACAATTCTTATCCGATTGGGATGAAATTTTGCACGACGTGTTTTTTTATTATATCCAACAACTGTGCTAAGTATGGTTCAAATCGGTTTATAACCTGATATAGCTGCCATTGGCCGATCTTGGATCTTGACTTCCTAAGCCTCTAGAGTGCGCAATTCTTATTCGATTGGGATGAAATTTTGCACGACGTGTTTTGTTATGATATCCAACAACTGTGCCAAGTATGGTTCAAATTGGTGCATAACCTGATATAGCTGTCATAAACTGATCTTGGGTCTTAACTTCTGGAGCCTCTAGTTTAGGTTTTCGACTGTCAAAGCTCTGCAATTGCTTTAGTTTCGACATCACATCATTGTTTTTAGATTGGTTTTTGTTGCTATAGCGCCCATGTATATAAATATTTCAAAATTTTATGTTAAAACGTTTTTGCTTTAAATCTTTTTATAGTCAGGGCTCCGCCTTGCGAAGCAGTTTGACCACGTTAATATTTTCACAAATGCCACCAGCATAAGAGGGACCAAACTCTGTAAATGTGTTTCATGTGTTCGCCAGGATTCGAACTCAGACGTTTTCTGTTAAAGGCGAACCTTTAACCTATGCACAGGTGTGGCCATAATCATAAATTCACGAAAGTTTAAATTTAAAATCAACAAATCTTATATACCCTCCACCTTGGATCGCATTTGTCGAGTTCTATGCGCAGTATCTCTTTTTAAGCAAACAAAGAATATTAAATAAGAACTGTTGTGCTATTGGAGCTATATCAAGTTATAGTCCGATTCGGACCATAAATTTGCGCTTTGTAGGGGCTCAAGAAGCAAAATCCCCCCGATTCGGTCGGTTTATATGGGAGCTGTATCAAGCTTTAGATCGATTCAGACCATATCAAACACGTATATTGGTCATGAGAGAAGCGGTTGTACAAAATTTTTTCCAAATCGGATGAGAATTGCGCCCCCTAGAGGCTCAAGAAGTCAAGATCCCAAATCGGTTTATATGGCAGCTACATCAGGTTATGTACCGATTTGTGCCATACTTTGCACAGTTATTGGAAGTCAATATCAAGCGGCTTGCTTTACTCCTTCGAAAGTAAGCGTGCTTTCGACAGCCAGACGGACGGATAGACATGGCTAGATCGACTTAAAATGACATGACGGTCAAGAATATATGTACTTTATGGGGCCTCAGACGCATATTTAGAGTTACAAACAGAATGACAAAATTAGTATACCCCCATCCTATCGTGGAGGGTATAATAAAAACGGATAATTTCAGTACACATGTACTTTATTAGCCAAAGACTATAAAAAATCGGCCAAAATGGTAATTTGATGTTTGTCGCAATTCTGTACTCCATACAGCTATTTATCCGGGGGGACATAAATGTCTAGGCTGCAACTGAAAATTTCGCTGGAGGTGCATACCCAGCTTGAAGTTGAGAAAATACTCGTAGGTACTTACAATACCACAAACAAAACCATGCACTAAACGGCATCTGCAGGCATCAGGAATTTCTACAGTGCATAAATTGTTTGACAATATTCTGTATTCGTCACAAATTTATGCAATTTTAGCGTTAACTAAGTCCCAATGTTTTCCATAAAAGAAATTTCCTTGTCGAAAAGTTCGTATATAGCTAATGAATTATTTTTTTAAGTGTAGATTAGACCACATAACTTTGGAGTGTTCTCAACCTCAACTTTGTGACCATGTATTATTCGTTGCCCTCTGGCCCTGATATTGAAGACCTAGCTTAAATAACGCTAGAGGCTTATTCCACAGACTTCAGTTCCTTTGGAAGCTCGCAATTCTCCGAGATATCTGTGGTGTCCGGCACCCAGAACAGGTAAATTTTGAACTGTTCAGCCATTCTGTGACAGTCGAGGGCGGTTTTTGAATTCAAAAAAATGTGAACCAGATGTTTAATGGCTGCCTGGCTGTCTGAGAAGATATTAACGCCAATCGTCGTTATGCCATTTAAATACTTTTTGATATACGCTTGATATGCACTACAGTGGTCGGGTAACCTTCTCCATATGACCAGTCGTAACTCTTCAGAGTTCATTATAAAGCCCATCTGGTCGTTTAGTTTGGAATCATGCGTAAAGAATTCTATACAACTTTTTCCAGGGATATTGTAGTTCCAATCGGTTCTATCGGGAATAGTGGTACAGAACTTTTTATCAAAACGCGGTTCAGGCAATGTGTAATCCACACTATCTGGTATATCGGGATTTGTGCCAAGGATAACACAGTGCCCCGTAGCCCCCGCATAACCAAAGAGAAAACTCCCTAAGCCTCCCAGCAGTGGTCGCAGCAATTTGCCTAGCCACAAGTTCAGCGGCATTTGGTGTAGCATTAACTTCAATGCATCAGATGGTGTCATCCTCAGTGCGGATGCGTTGGACAAAGAAATTATTCTTTGGATCCGGCTGATTATGATTATTGAATAGTAGACTCTTAAAGCACCGTCCGACATACCACAACACCATATAGTAATCCCATGATAATCCCTTCATCAGCAAGGGCTGCAGCCTTAGTGTACAACACACTGCTACAACAACAATACTAACATCGTCTTAACTCTTCGAATTAATGATCTGAGACCAAACAAAGTATACGAGGTCTGACCAAAAAAAAACCGTTATTTTAATTTTTTTTTTTTTTAATTTATTTTTTTTTCTGACTTTTAAATTTTTTCTTTGAATAGAAAGCACAACAATATTCTGCAATGGAATTATAAATTACTATCTTGTCCCCTTCAAAGTAATCCTCCTCTGATGTTATTTCGGATTTTTTTCAATTCTCGAAACGCTTCTGAAACTCGCTTTTTGGTTACAAATGCAAAATTTTACATCAACATTCCACTAAGGAACTGGAGAAAATTTCTCACATAGCACTGAGTGCTGTCCGTTTTAAATTTTAAGCTCAATGATAAGAGGCCTCCTTTTTTTAGACAAGTCTGATGTTCTCGCTTAGATTCGATCCCAGGGGTTCAGCATCAAAGGCAGACATGCTAACCTTTGCGAAACGGTTATACAAAACTTAATACAGTTTCTTTAATTCATTTTGTTGAATAGTAAAAAATCGAAAAGCACACCAAAACACGACTAATTATCTATCAACAAGTAAAAGCGTGCTAAGTTCGGCCGGGTCGAATCTTATATACCCTCCACCATGGATCGCATTTGTCGAGATCTTTTCCCGGTATCTCTTTTTAGGCAAACATACAATAGAAGGAAAGGAACTTATATAATATCAAGTTATCATCCGATTTGGACCATAATTGAACTGAATGTTGGAGAAGTCGTTGTGTAAAATTTCAGCCAATTCGAATAAAAATTGCTCCCTTTAGGGGTCAAAAAGTATGATGGGGAGATCGGTTTATATGGGAGCTGTATCAAGCTTTAGACCAATTCGGACCATAATTGACACGTATGTTGAAGGTCGTGAGAGAAGTCGCTGTACGAAATTTCAGCCAAATCGGATAATAATAGCGATCTTTAGAGGCTCAAGAAGTCTAGATCCCAGATCGGTTTATATGACAGCTATGTCAGGTTATGGACCAATTAAAACCATATTTGACACAGTTCATAAAATTCATAACAAAACTCTTTTTGCAAAATTTCATCCAAATCGGATAAGAATTGCGCCCTCTAGTGGCTCAAGAATTCAAGATTCAAGATCGTTTTTTAAGGCAGCTGTATCAGGTTATGGACCGATTTGAACCATACTTAGCTCAGTTGCTGAAAGTCATAACAAAACACCTCATGCGAAATTTCAGCCAAATCGGATAAAAATTGCGTCCTCTAGAGGCTGAAAAAGTCAAGACACCCGATCGGTTTCAATAACAACTATACCAGGTTATGGACCAACTAAAACCATATTTGACACAGTTATTAAAAGTCATAACAAAACACTTCTTGCTAAATTTCAGCCAATCGGATAAGAATCTAGTGGCTCAAGAAGTCAAGATTCAAGATCTGTTTATATGGCAGCTATATCAGATTATGTACCGATCACTTCCAGTTGTTGGAAGTGATACCAAAACAGCACGTCCAAACTTTCAGTCAGATCGGATGAGAATTACGCCCACTAGAGGCTCAAGAAGACAAGACCCAATATCGGTTTATATGACAGCTATACCAGATTATGAACCTATTTCAATCATACTTATCACAGTTGTTGGAAGCAAGCCAAAGCACTACGTGCAAAATTTCAGTCAAATCAGACGTGAATTGCGCCCTATAGAGGCTCAAGAAGTCAAGACCCACAATTGGTTTATATGGCAGCTATATAAAAACATGGATCGATTTGGCCTATTTACAATCCCAACCGACCTACACCTATAAGAAGTATTTGTGCAAAATTTCAAGCGGTTAGCTTTACTCCTTCGAAAGTTAGCATGTTTTCGATAGGCAGACGGACGGACGGACATGGCTAGATCGACATACAATGTCATGACGATCACGAATACATATACTTTATAGGGTCTGAGACGAATATTTCAAGGAGTTACAAACAGAATGACGAAATTAGTATACCCCAATCCTATGGTGGAGGGTATACAATCCTATGGTGGAGGGTATACAAAATCAAACATACGCAACTTACGAAATTTTAAAATAATGGTTATTTTATGACCAGAACTCGTACACCCAGGGCATGAAATGTGGTTAAACCTCTAAATATTCCCAATGGCTTACTTGCAGGTGTATATGGCAAGTGTTGCCTTTCTAACCCTTTCCAAAATGTTTGATTTGAAGTTGAATTTTCTGTTCAACATAAAACCCATGTTTTTGCGCTTTTTCAGTTAATGGAACATTCTAAAGTACCAACGAGACAGGTGTCACTGTGGGTGACTTGCATCTCTTGCTGAATCCATCTTAGATGGATTTACTCCTAGACCAGAATATATATGATTAAGACCATCTTTAGTCAATATTTCATGAAGCCTCAAATGCAATGCAGAGTTTAGTACACCCCATACCTATAGCGGCTGCCATTAAAAGTAAAATAATCACATATCCATTTTCCTAACTGTAAAAGTTGTTGTTATCTTTAATTTTCTTTAACACTCTTTTCTTATATGACAGTTAAATAAATTAATTCAATCAACACTTCCTTGCTTAAACATTTGAAGTGGAACTCATAGCCTTACTTCAGCAACTGCTCTTATGTAGCAACCCCATAAGGTAGCAACGAACAAGCTTTGAGTAATTATTGTGACAGACTAACGATTTCAAGATATGCTACAAAAGAAATCATTAAAGACTGGTTCAGATGGTGAAATAGGAAAAGAAATGTAAGACACCGTAAATATAATTTGCTATTATGAAGTTAAGGTTGAATGTTTAGAATGTGGTAGATAGAAGAAATGTTCTGCGAAGACTTAACAAAAGGCTTCAGGCACCAACATGGGGTTATTAACAAGCAAGTGTTAACACTAAGAAAAAGCAAACAAACTTGCTAATAAAAAGTGAAAGAAGTTGTGGAAGCTAGTTAACGATATGAATTAAGAAGAATGCTACTAAAAACAACAGAAAAAAATGGCCAGAGTGGTTTGCTATAGTCACCACCTGCAGTTAGTTTAATACAAACTTGCTGATGTAGAGAAAAATAATTATATATGAACAAAACTTTTTTCAAAAAGTTATATTAAAATTTGTTTGTGATGCCCTATCTTAAATATCTTCACAAAATATGTGTATGTAAGCGATAGCACATTTTGCTGAACAGAACCTTTTTATTGAATTGATAGAAAATAGTCTGTAAACTGATTCACTAATAATGTCAATATTACCAACCGTCATAAGCAAAGTAACACTTTTTCTAATTTTATCGTAATGTTACTTAAACAAGTTTAGAGTTCATAGATGGTGGGTGAATACATGATGAGCTTAAACATTATCATTAGTTCACCCGGACATGAGCATTCAAATTTATCGTCTATCTCATAGATATTGGCACTTCAGATGATAAAATCCTCCACAAGATTTAATGACACTTTAAGCATTTTCCAATTCCCATGATATTGAAATCGACATCTCCTAAGCCAATTGATAACATTCATCAAATCAAATACAAAAGACTTAAAAACATTAACTTTGCATATCATTGTTGTTAAGATCTTTAATCTGATATAATAGAATCTTAAACAAAACGATCAATTAAACATGAGACAATATTTCCTTTAGTCCATTGAGCTAAACAATAGATTTAAGATATAAGAAAAAAAGACACTAGACAATGACTAAAACTAGGTGACATCTTTGGCTTGACCCACATCGATTTTACTTTTGCCTGGTTTGTTTATTATTTTAAATTGAAACTTTCACTGAGAAGGCCAAATGTTCATTTTAAATAAATGATTGTCTCAGAAATTCTATTGTCATTGCTAAAAATGAAAGGTAGAATTTTTATTAAAAATTAAGAACTTAGCTTTCAAAGATTTTATTTAGCACATTCTATTAAAGAGGATACGAAATGGGGATACCAAAGCATTTCTTTCCATTGGATTTATTTAAAGCTAAAAGTACTATTACGAGTAAGAAAAGGCAGTAATACAAGATACCAAGAAAGTTGGGCGTTATATCTAATTTTGAACCAATTTTGATGGATTTTAGCGGAGTTTTTCAGATGGGTTATTTAATAATCTGCTTGAAATTTCCAGCAAATCATTTCAAAGTTGTAATGACTACGACTCTTAAATCATATGAAAATTATAGGACTAACATATATTATATGGGAGCTCTATATGAAACTGAACCTAATTCGACCCAAATCTGTAAACTTAGTTGAAGTCATAGAAAAAGATATTGTGCAAAATTCTGAGAAGATCGCATAACAAAAGCGCTTACAATGACACTTGATATAAAAATGGGTTGATATATATAAGTGGACTCAAATTATATTTTTGTATTGTCTTCCGTTTCCCCAAAATTGAAATGATGGATTCATTCTCTACTTTAAATTTCCTATATTGTGCTGCCTTCTCTTTTCCCCAAAATTTTGGCCTGAAAATTCGGATATTAGATATTCTAAAATGATCCGATTAAGGGTTTAGGGACTTTGGCGACAGTTCTGCTCCATCCGACCAATGACCTGGAATTGGGATGTTAGATACCTACTGAACACTTAAATACATTTCTTTCTTTAAACCCCTCATCAAATGGCGGGGGAAAAACCATTTTGTTATTCCATTTGTATTTCATCAAAATATTGATATGAGACCCATCAAAGTATATATATTTTTGATCATCTTGATATTCTGAGTCGATTTAGTCCTATCATGTCGGTCCATCAATTAAAAATCACGCCACAATCTCTAACAAACAAAAGCCCTCAAAGTTCAGCCGGGCTGAACTTTGGATACCCATTACCACGGATATATAGGTATTTTATTTACATTTTGTTTAAATCCTTTGGGACCCGAATCCGAAGATAGTCCACTGGCTCTACAGGAGCGTGATTACGCTTACTTACTTACGTACTGAGGCGTAAGTAAGTATTGATCTAATCAAGTGGAGAAAAATGGCAATATAAGGACCATACAACGGGTTCAGAGAACAAGTCATGGTATAGGCGGAGCGATGAGGAACACGCCCCATAGTGCCCTAGTAGACTATTCTAGATATCCGACCCATTGACATGCAGACTAAGTGTGAGGCAGCCAATGAGGCTATGAGACATAAGGCGATGGGAGAATGAATTGAGGTTGGGATCAGGCGACGATTGGAAACCTGGAAGGAATAGAAGAGGTTTCCGATCGGATACCTGATATTAAACGTCGAGTGTGAACATCTTTACGGACAGTAAAATTAATATAAGGCAATAACAACCAGGAAGGTAAGATCACAAACAGTCTTGAAGGGTAAGAAGGAGATTAACACCTTCTCTTAGGATGGCACGATTGGCATCGTTTGAGGGCCGGGCCATAACAGAGGAAGGGGAAATGAAAGGCAGACGATTAGCGGTGAAGGCCAGATAATTGTCGTCAATAAACGTGGTTAACCCGAAGTCTTTCGGGTCGACGCAGTCCGATTTAAGGGCGTCGGCGACGAATGCGCATGTAACACTGTGGAACAGTGAAACAGTCGGTGGGACGGGCTGCATGAACTAACACCCCAAGAAATAACCCCCCCAAATCAAAATGAAATAACGCCACAAAAATTGGGATTTGTTTAGTTGTGTAATAACACTCCAAATTTGAAAATGAAAAACAGTTCTCAAAAATATGAAAGAATGCCCTAAAAAAGGTAAAATAATGTCCCACAGATATTTTTTAAACTTAAACAAAATTATTCATGGGACAAGTAAAAAGGCGTTAAGTTCGTTAAGTTCCGAACTTCGGATACCCACCACCTCGGGTATATATGTAAACCACCGTTCATCAAAATCCGTTGAAAATTGCATACCTTATGTCCCATAGCAGTTATATCGAAATATAATCCTATTGGGACCAATCTTATATATTTAAAAATCAATTTGTGTTTGTTTGTAGGTTTATTTGTTTGTTTGTAAGTTTGTGTGTTCTTTATAGACTCAGAAACGGCTGAACCGATTTTCTTGAAATTTTCACAGATGTTGCATAATGATCCTGTGGTGAAAATTGGGTACTACATTTTTTGATATCTGAAGGGGGGGGCGGACCCTACCCCTTGCCCTAATATTCAGAAACGCCAGATCTCGGAGATGGTAGCGATTTAAGCGAAATTTTGTGTGCTCTCATATAGTACCCTAAAAATAAAAATTTGGTATCCAAATTTCGGATGGGGTACCTAGGGGGGCCGCCCCACCCTTAAACCTACCAAACATATATTTAGACCAATCACGACAATACGGGACTCTAATGAAAGGTATTTTGGATAAGAAAGCGTATCTGATATCCAATTGTCGAACCAAGTGCTAAGGGGACATATTTACCGACCATGGCAATATGGGACTCAAATGAAAGGTATTTACGAGTAGAATACGAATCTGATATCCAAATGAGGGACCACGTTTCTTGGGGTCCACCACTTCCCCAAAACACCCCCCAAACAGGACTTATTTACTGACCATGGGAATATGGGGCTTAAATAAAAGGTATTTGAGTGTAGAATTAGAATCTGATATTCAACTATGAGACCAAGTGTTTGGGGGACCGCCTCTCCCCAAAAACCTCCCCCAAAGGGACACATTTACGACCATAACTACATGGGGCTCAAATGAAAGGTCTTTGGGACTAAAGCACAAATCTGATATCAATATTCGGGAAAAGTGTCTATGGGGCCAGCCCACCCCCACAACACCCACCCAACCCCCAAAACACCCCTACAACACCACCCAACCCCCAAAACACCCCTAAATCGGGCATATTTACCGATCATGGCAATATGGAACTGAAATGAAAGGAATTACGAGTAGAATACGAATCTGGTATCCGAATCTGATATCAATATTTGGAAAAAGTGTCTATGGGGCCAACCCACCCCCACAACACCACCCAAATAGTAAGTACTTTCTGACTTTTGCAATATGAGGCTCAAATAAGAGGATTTTTAGTGTGGATATTTTCAAGGCCAACTTACTGAGTGGCCGTCCATCCCCCAAAACACCCCCCAAGCCGTTCACGTTTGCCGACTATGGAAATATGGAGCTCAAATTAAAGGTATTTGGGAGTAGACCACGTATCTGATATCAATATTAGGGACCAACTGTCTAGGGGACGTCCCACCACCATAACAACCCCCAAATAGGACGAATTTGCTCACCAAGACAATTTGGGTCGTAAAGAGAGTGGAACTAAATATTTATAGTTTTTAGGGCCAATACCCCAAACCGGACATATTTGCTGACTTTTGCAATAAGAAGTTTAAATGAGATTTGAAAACGAATTTGATATCCAATTTCGAGGCCAATGGCAATGTGGGGTTCAAATAAATGATATATAGATATATGAGAATAGAGCACGTTGCTGATATATTTTCCGGGCTTAGTGCTTGGACGACCACCCTAATCCCCAAAACATCCCTAAATCGGCCATATATTCCGAACATGTCAATGTGGAGCTTAAATGAAAGGTATTAGGGGGTAGAGCAAGAATTGATACCCACTTTCGGGACCAATTTTCTGGGGGTCAACCCCTTTCCCAAAATACCACACAAGCAGCAATTTTTTAGTGACCATTGCAAAATGGGGCTCAAATAAAGGTATTTGGGAGTAGAATACGAATTTGATATCCAAATGAAGGACCATGGATTTAGGGAATCACCCCTTCCCCAAAACAACCTGCAAAGTGTAAAAAATTTCCAATATGTGGTATTTAAGATTAGAAAACGAATATGATAACCTTTTTTGAGCCATGTGTTTGGAGGACGCCTCATCGTGTAAACTCCTCTAAACCAATGGCTATATGGGGTTTAAATAAATGGTTTTTGAAAGAAGAGCACGATGCTGATATTTTTTTGACGGCCAAGTGCCTGGGGGACCACCTCACCCCCGAAAACACCCCTAAATCAAATATCAGGAGAGTAGCGGGCTGAAATAAAGTATTTTAAGAATGGAGTACACCTTACATCCAAACTTAAATTCGTAGACCAATAAAGATCATATGGGATTCGGACAAAGGCACTTATATTGTTAAATTGTTAGTCAAGCGATATACTATTTTCGTAGCATGGTATTTCACAAAAAGCTCTTTAATTGTCGAAAATAAATATTCCAAGGAAACTTTTGTTCCATATAAAGTAAAAGAAGGCGCAGCGGAGCGGGCCCGGGTCAGCTAGTTCATGTATAAGTAAACATTTTCGGAAGGAAAAGAGACTTTGCATGTGTCCTGTAATAATGACGAAAGTCATTGATTTCCATCTTGTTTTTACTTGGATCTCCCGATTCTGCCTCCTGTTGTCCCGATTTGAATCCCGCCATCTGCTGGCAAGTTTCACAACAGTTGGGTTCCCCCCAACCGGTACATATTCGAACAGCACCAAAAATCTCGATCTTTGTGCTCTTCTTTCGCATAACATTTTCTGCACAGTCATTGACTATGTTCAAAACATAATTGAAGCTAACTCAAACAAAGATCGCTAGACTAGTTCTGATGTTTGGTGATCAACTTTTGCTAACAGTTATCGGACATGGTTGCTTGGCCAAGTGGCCGGTTTCTTAGCCTTAATTTCTTCGCTTGAACTTGCACTCATTTCAAATCACTCGAGTCGAGTATGGACATTTGAAAAGCATTTTAAGTGGGCCGTAGCTGCGTAAACATTACCACTGCTCTGGCTCTACACCCAGCAAGCTGGTGATTAGTAGTGGTGGTGGTCAAGTAATTACAATTAATGTTACCTGGCTAAGGCTGGCTAGGTTTTCAACGCTTCGGGAAAACATGAGTTTCTTTTGATACTCAAGTGTGACGACTATGTCCGCCGGTATGGCAATCTGTTGGCGTTTCAATTCCGACAAATTTAAATCATTCGGAACTGTAGAACATGAACGTGCTGATTATTATGGAGATCATTAAAAATTCACCAAGAAATGATGATGGAATATGACGAGGGGAGCCAAGGGGGACCAAATCGCATGTATACTCGTACATGTCATGTATGTTTCGACTAAAAAAAAAAATGTTTGTTTTGTGTTCAGAATTCAGTGCTGTAAAACAAACGCAATGACTTAACGAGCATCTGGTTCTTAAGAGTTAACCATAAGGGGAGGCTTATGAGTCTGAGAGTTTTATTCTGTCTTTCTTTTGTTTTTTTGTTGGCTGACATTTGTTGTTTGAAATTATAATTTATTGCCGCTTTGTTGCTTTGTGATTTTTGGGTTGGTTTTTTCCGTTTTTTTTTGTGTTGATAATTTGTTTGTAATTATTTGAGACTTTTTTTTTATTTACCAAAATGACACTTGTAAGTATGTTACTGTTTTGACATATATGACGTTCATAATTGAGAAGGAATTGTTTCACAAAAAATATATAAATCATATCAAGGGCCTATTATAAAACTGGCGGACATGGCCTTACGCTGTGAGGATGTCGAGGAGGAAGAGACTAAATAATATCTGCAGTGTGTTTGACCCGCATTGGCAGTCAGAAGGAGTGCCACCTTAGGTTCTCATTTCTTCGAAAACTTGTCTGATTTAGCGGATATGAGCATTCGCAAGTTATTAGGCTACTTAAATCGATCTGGACGGTTCAACGGTAGGAACTAGAAGGCATCTTCCTTCACCTGATCCTGTGGTATCAAAATGAACGAAATCGTCTGAGTGAGTCTAATGTCAGACTGCCACTTAAACCTAACCGTTATTTAAACTAATAAGTAACCTTAAAAATTCAAAGTCTGGAATTCCGTGCTAGCCTCGTCCTCTCACCATCCGTATCACCTCATAGGATTTTCGTCGCCCACGGAATGAGTCGCCTTGAAAGGCTTCGGATTAACCATTTTCATTGACGGCAGTCCCTTAGCCTTCACTGCCAAATCGTCTGCTCTTTCATTGCCCCTTACTCCTCTATGGCCCGGCACCCAAACAATGCGGACAGTGTCATCCTCAGGAAAGGCTTTAAATTCCTTCTTCATTCCAAGTTTATTCGCCCTGGTTGTTATTGTCTTGATGGCCTGTTTACTGTTCGTAAAGAAGTTCACTTTGCCGATCTCGCGTTAATACCACACCACATCACGCTATTCGCGATCGCCCGGATCTCCGCCTGCCGGACCGTATTATGGTCAGGCTGTCCAAAACAATCCCTGGTTTCTGGCAGTCGAAACAAATCCCTGGGCTCTCAATGTAGACCCCCAGGCCGACACTGTCCTCTAGCTTTGACCCGCCTGTGTAGCTAAAACGTCCAGAAGGTCATAACAGAGTTCCGTCAATCCAAGACTGTGCCGCTGCCAACAGTGCCACGCCGCTCGACCACAAGGGTCATCTCAGGTATCCGTTCGGAAACTTCTTCCATTCCTTTCAGGTTTCCTATCGTTGCCTCGGTTATATCGCAAATGATGTGACCTGTTCCTATCCTCTATCCATTTCGCATAGCCTTAAGTCTCATAGCCACAGTGGCTGCCGGACATCGGCCGGATATCTAGAATAGTATCCTGTGCCCTAGTGGGAGTTATACTCATCGCTCTGCCTATGCCAAGACAACATGTTCTCTTAGCCACTTTTTCTTCACAGTAGTTCATCAAACTACAGATGCGTAAGTAAGTATTGGTCTAATCACGCTCCAGTAGAGCCAGTGGACTAACATCAGATTCAGGCATCATTTCGAGCCTGTGGCCCGTTTGCATAGCGCCCAACATTTGTAAGCCTTCTCGATATGCTTCAGAATGTGACACTTCCGGCTCAGTTTTCTGTCTACTAAGTGCGGATAAACACCACCGAAAATGTTTCTAATGATGTTCCTGCCAGGATTCGACCCCAGGTGTTCAGCATAATAGGCGGACATGTCAACCTCTGCCCTATGAACAAAAGAACATTGAAGCCGAACGTGACCTTATAATGAAAGATCTTCATGCGGTATACGGTAAGAAGAGACATCCTTAGGCATTTGTCCCACCAGCATAAATTCGATATTGTATAAATACTGGGCGTAATAAAAGGTTTGTTCTCGTTGAATCCCGCACAATCGCTCAAAAGGAGGCTAGTGTTGATTAGTGTGAATTTTTTTTTGAAAAAATCACTGTGCTTTAAAATGACTTTATACGATCGTCATAGGTGTCGAATCATGGATTTATGCGTATGAGCCCGAAACAAAACAGCTATCGATCGTGTGGGTTTTCGAAGTCGAGGCAAGTCCATCCTTTGGAAAAGATGGTGATTACTCTTCCGTCAGGCGACTGTTCCGCCTGAGCAAAGTACGACAGTAAATTCTGCGTGGTACACCACAATTTGGCAGCCTGAAGAAAAATTCGGCGCCTTTTTGACTGACCAAAAAGTCGAATTGGTGAACCATCAGCCGTACAGTCCTGACATGGAAACCAAAGACATAGATACCGATCTCCCGATTTAAGATCATTGGCCAACAAAAGACCATTTATCAACTCATTTTGCTGAAATTTGGTACAGTAAGTTGTATTAGACCTCTACACATCCTTATCGAATATGGTGAAGTTCGGGCCATATTTGGACATAGCAATCATATCTCCCGATTAAAAGCCCTGAACCCATGAAAGGCCTATATATTACCTGGTTTCATCGAAATTTAGAACAATGAATTGTGTTAGGCGCCGAGGCATCCGCGCCAAGTACACATTTCGATGAAGTTGCTATAGCTTTATTTACAGTGATTTTTTTTATCGAATTTTTAAGAAATTATGTTAATATATATACACACATCGGATTTGGTGGGTACCCGCAAATTGGTCCTGCTGAACTTATTGCCTTTTTATACCCACCACCAAAGGATGGGGTATATTCATTTTATCATTCCGTTTGCAACACATCGAAATATTCATTTCCGACCATGTCTTTCTTATATAAAAAACTAGCTGACTCGGGCCCGCTCCGCTGCGCCTTCTTTTACTTTATATGGAACAAAAGTTTCCTTGGAATATTTTTTTTCGACAATTAAAGAGCTTTTAGTGAAATACCATGCCAACTTGACTAACAGTTTAACAATATAAGTGCCTTTATCTGAATCCCATATGATCTTTATTGGTATACGAATTTAAGTTTGGATGTAAGGTGTACTCCATTCTTAAAATACTTCATTTCAGCCCGTCTACTCATGATTTCTGATTTAGTAGTGTTTTCGGGGGAGAGGTGGTCCCCCAGATACTTGGCCCTGAAAAAATATCAGCGTCGTGATCTTCTCCTAAATACCATTTATTTAAACCCCATATTGCCATTGGCTTAAGAAGAGTTTACAGGATGAGGCGTCCCCCAAACACATGGCCCCCAAATAGGTTATCAAATTCGTTTTCTAATCTCAAATACCTTTCATTTGAGCCACATATTGGCATGGCCGAAAAATTTTTTTCCCTTAGGGGGTGTTTTGGGAAAGGGGTGATGCCCTAAATACATGGTCCCACATTTGGATATCAAATTCGTATTCTACTCCCAAATACCTTTATTGCGATGGTCAGTAAAAAATTGCTCTTTGTGGGGTATTTTGGGAAAGGGGCTAGACCCCCAGAAAATTGGTCCCGAAAATGGGTATCAATTCTTGCCCTTGTATTGGGGGGTAACCTTTCAATTAAGCTCCACATTGACATGGTCGGTAAATATGCCCGATTAAGGGGTGTTTTGGGGATCGAGGAGGACCTCCAAAAATGTGGTCCGACATTTGGATATCAGATTCGTATTCTACTCGCAAATATTGTATTGTCGTGATTGGTCTAAATATATGTTTGGTAGGTTTTAGGGTGGGGCGGCCCCCCTAGGTACCCTATCCGAAATTTGGATAACAAATTTTTATTTTTAGGGTACTATATGAGAGCACACAAAATTTCGCTTAAATCGCACCACCCATACCCCTAAATCATAAGATAGGGGGTATACTAATTTCGTCATTCTGTTTGTAACTACTCGAAATATTCGTCTGAGACCCCATAAAGTATATATATTCTTGATCGTCGCAACATTTTATGTCGATCTAGCCATGTCCGTCCGTCCGTCTGTCCCTCCGTCTGTCCCTCCGTCTGTCCGTCCGTCTGTCTGTCGAAAGCACGCTAACTTTCGAAGGAGTAAATCTAGCCGCTTGAAATTTTGCACAAATACTTCTTATTAGTGTAGGTTGGTTGGTATTGTAAATGGGCCATATCGGTCCATGTTTTGATATAGCTGACATATAAACCGATCTTGGGTCTTGACTTCTTGAGCCTCTAGTGTGCGCAATTCTTATCCGATTGGAATGAAATTTTGCACGACGTGTTTTGCTATGATATCCAATAACTACGCCAAGTATGGTTTACATCGGTCCATAACCTGATATAGCTGCCATATAAACCGATCTTGGGTCTAGACTTCTTGAGCCTCTAGAGTGCGCAATTCTTATCCAATTGGGATGAAATTTTGCACGACGTGTTTTGCTATGATATCCAATAACTACGCCAAGTATGGTTTACATCGGTCCATAACCTGATATAGCTGCCATATAAACCGATCTTGGGTCTAGACTTCTTGAGCCTCTAGAGTGCCCAATTCTTATCCAATTGGAATGAAATTTTGCACGACGTGTTTTGTTATGATATTCAACAACTGTGCCAAGTATGGTCTGAATCGGTCCATAACCTGATATAGCTGCCATATAAACCGATCTGGGATCTTGACTTCTTGAGCCTCTAGGGTGCGCAATTCTTATCCAATTAGAATGCAATTTTGCACGACGTGTTTTGTTATGATATAAAACAACTGTGCCAGGTATGGTTCAAATCGGTTCATAACCTGATATAGCTGCCATATAAATCGATCTTGGGTCTTGACTTCGTGGGCCTCTAGAGAGCGCAATTCTTATCCGATTTGCCTGAAATTTTGTACGACGGAGCCTCTCATGACCATCAACATACGTGTTTATTATGGTCTGAATCGGTCCAAAGCCCGATACAGCTCCCATATAAATCGATCTCTCTATTTTACTTTTTATGAACCCCCAAGGGCGCAATTCTTTTTCGAATTGGCTGACATTTTATACAGGTCTCCAACATATAATTTAATTGTGGTCTAAACCGGATCATATCTTGATATCACTCTAATAGCAGAGCAAATCTTCTCTTATATCATTTTTTGCCTAAGAAGAGATGCCGGGAAAAGAACTGACTAATGCGCTCAATGGTGGAGGGTATATAAGATTCGGCCCGGCCGAACTTAGCACGCTTTTACTTGTTATATATGTAGATACACATATCGGAGTTGGTGGGTACCCAAAAATTGGTCTTGTTCCACCTATTGGATTTTTTTTTTATCATTTTTGTTTTTGTTTTATTTGACAATAAAGCTGGTCTCCCAAATCCTACACCAAATATTTTCTATATTTGTAATAAATCTACCCTTCCTTTTAGAGAGGCATTGTAGAAAGCGAGATGTATAACCAAATACGACTTGAATACAAATTCATTTGCCTTTCTTTTCTTCCACCCAATTCCATCATAATATTTGGTCAGTCTAAATAAAAATAAATTAATGTTATGATGTTTTTATTTTTACTTTCAGCTTTCCAAGTGATTTATCTTTATTTTGGAAAACTCTTGTCAGCTCATAAAGTGTGAAGAAAACCAGCCAACAAACACACCAAAAACTAATAATTAAATTAGAGCGTAAAAGCAAAACACTGGAGTTCATAGAAAGAACAGCCATAGCTACCAAATTTGAAAACAAAGCCAGACAGAAGTGAACAAAAACAAAGCCAAGAAAAGTGGCAAAGCAAAAGAAAGCTTATCGTCTGAATGATCATAAATTAAAATTAAAGCTAAATCAAAACACTAGAGTAGAGAAAACTCTTTTTTTTAACATAAAAGTAGAAGGAAACATTCACCTGCCACCCTCCTCCTCGTTTTAAGAAGAAGGAAGTTAATCTATTGCAAGATTATTTCATGTAAATTAAACTAGACTTCAATCACAATCCACACTGAGATAACCACGGGTATACGCCATGGAAATCATGACTTCAAACTCGTCATCAAATGCTCACAACTCACAGAAAGAGTTGCGTTTGCTTACACCTTTAGCGACGGCATCGTCATTGGATGCCAGCATTTCCACATCAGCGCTCACATCAGCAACACATGGTGCACGATCGCCTTTCCAGCGAGAGGTGCGTGAATGGCAACGCATTGATCCGGATACAGGTGCACTGTTAACAGGACGTCTAGAGGCAGACCGTTGGATAAATGGCCCTCTAAATAGTTATGGCAAAGTAAGTAAATGTGCAATTCCACCCCACCCCAGTCAACTCAACTCAAAGTAGGTCTCTTCCTCTGAAGGGTTGTTACTTTTCTGATTTACTTTATAATTGCATTTGACGTGAGCTCATAAAGTAGCCTTCCAATGTAATCGATTGTTGTAGCCTATTAAATTTCTTCTCAAACAGGTATCAGAATGAATTTGCCTTAACGCCTGTTTGTTACTTGGCCACCACTGAAATGATGTTTTGTAATGTAATATCTCAAATCAAGTATACATTCATTAACTGAGAACAAATTTGAAGATTACAATGTTATTGAAGGTAAACATACATATATAGTTGACGAACCTACATATAAAGATTGAAAATGTTTAATGGGTGGTCTGCTTTACTATAGACTTACAGCCTTATTCAGAAATACACATTAAGATTTGTGAAAAGGGCCGTTATAATACAGGGTTTTCCAATAAGAGTTGTTAAATAGTTATTCAAAGAATAATTTAATTTAATAATCTTGTTAATAAAAAATGAACATCAGCCAAATGGTCACAACGACCACTCTTGGAGGACCCCATCGGATAATTAAATTTACACTTCTTATTGGAAATCCCTATACAACCTTAATATATCTCTGGTTCCCCCTACATGGACCTTAAGGTTTATCTTGAAACTTTAATATAACAACATAATAAACAGAATTAAAAAAAAGTTAAAAGGCGTTAAGTTCAGCCGGGCTGAACTTTGGATACCCACCACCTCGGGTATATATATAAACCACCTTTCGTCAAAATCCATACCTTATGCCCCATAGCAGCTATATCGAAATATGGTCCGATTTGGACCAAATTCGACAAGAATATTGAGAGGTATAAAAGGTATAAGTCATTGTTTGATTCTATAGAACAAAATATTAGTCTCTTTGATAGCCATATCCAAATATAGACCGATCTGACATAGATGACAAAAAGCCTAGCATATGTCGCTGTGTCAAATTTCAGCGAAATCGGATTATAAATTAGCTTTTTATGGAGACAGCACATTAAATCGAGAGATCTAAGTGGCAGATATATCCAAATATGAACCGATTTCGACGAAATTAAAGAGGGCTGACGAAGGGCCTATCAAAACTCGCTGTCCCAAATTTCGGCGAAATCGAATATTAAATGCGGGCCCATAACCTTTAATCGAGAAATCGGTCTATATGGCAGCTATAACCAAATCTGGACCGATATAGGCCAAATTGGAAAAGGATGCCGACAGGCCTAACACAACTCACTGTCACAAATTTCGGCGACATCGGACAATAAATGCGTCTTTTATGGGCCCAAGACCTTAAATCGAGAGATCGGTCTATATGGCAGCTATATCCAAATCTGGACCGATATGGGCCAAATTGGAAAAGGATGTCTAAGGGCTTAACACAACTTCACGTTCCAAATTACGGCGACATCGGACAATAAATGCGCCTTTTATGGGCTCAAAACTTTAATTCGAGATATCGGTCAATATGGAAGCTATATCCAAATCTGAACCGATCTGTGCCAAATTGAAGAAGGATGTCGAAGGGACTAACACAACTCACTGTCTCATATTTTGCAAACTCGGACAAAAAATGCGTCTATATTAGCCCACGACCTTAAATCAAATGATCGGTCCATATGACAGCTATATCCAAATCTGGACCGATCTGTGCCATATTTCAGAAATAGGTCGAGGGGCCTAACACAATGCACTGTCACAAATTTCGGCGATATCGGATAATAAATGCGCCTTTTATGGGTCCAAAACCTTAAATCGCGAGATCGGTCGAAATGGAAGCTATATCCAAATCTGATCCGATCTGAGCCAATTTGAAGAAGGATGTCGACTGGCCTAACACAACTCACTTTTGTTAAAAACAGACAAAACAAGTAAAAGCGTGCTAAGTTCGGCCGGGCCGAATCTTATATACCCTCCACCACCATCGCATTTGTCGAGTTCTCTTCCCGGCATCTCTTCTTAGGCAAAACAGGATATAAGAAAAGATTTGCTCTGCTATTAGAGCGATATCAAGATATGGTCCGGTTTGGACCACAATTAAATTATATGTTGGAGACCTATGTAAAATGTCAGCCAATTCGAATAAGAATTGCGCTCTTTGTGAGCTCAAAAAGTAAAATAGAGAGATCGATTTATATGGGAGCTGTATCGGGCTTTGGTCCGATTCTGATCATAATAAACACGTATGTTGATGGTCATGAGAGAATCGGTCGTACAAAATTTCAGGCAAATCGGATAATAATTGAGACCTCTAGGGGCTCAAGAAGTCAAGATCCCAGATCGGTTTATATGGCAGCTATATCAGGTTATGAACCGACTTGTACTTTATTTGCCATAGTTGTTGACAGTAACAATAAAAAACGTCTTGCGAAATTTCAGCCAAATCGGATAGGAATTACGCCCTCTAGAAGCTCAAGAAGTCAAGTCCCCAGATCTGTTTATATGACAGCTATATCAGGTTATGAACCGATTTGAACCATATTTGGCACAGTTGTTGGATATCATAACAAAATACTACGTGCCAAAATTCATTCCAATCGGATAAGAATAGCGCCCTCTAGAGGCTCAAGAAGTAAAGACCCAAGATCGGTTTATATGACAGCTATATCAGGTTATGAACCGATTTGAACCATACTTAGCACAGTTGTTGGATATCATGACAAAACACGTCGTGCAAAATTTCATTCCAATCGGATAAGAATTGCGTACTCTAGAGGCTCAAGAAGTCAAGACCCAAGATCGGTTTATATGGCAGCTATATCAGGTTATGGACCGATTTGAACCATACTTGGCACAGTTGTTGGACATCATGACAAAACACGTCGTGCAAAATTTCATTTCAATCGGATAAGAATTGCGCACTCTAGAGGCTCAAGAAGTCAAGACCCTAGATCGGTTTATATGGCAGCTATATCAGGTTATGGACCGATTTGAACCATACTTGGCACAGTTGTTGGACATCATGACAAAACACGTCGTGCAAAATTTCATTCCAATCGGATAAGAATTGCGCACTCTAGAGGCTCAAGAAGTCAAGACCCTAGATCGGTTTATATGGCAGCTATATCAAAACATGGACCAATATGGCCCATTTACAATACCAACCGACCTACACTAATATGAAGTATTTGTGCAAAATTTCAAGCGGCTAGCTTTACTCCTTCGGAAGTTAGCGTGCTTTCGACAGACAGACGGACGGACGGACGGACGGACGGACGGACGGACGGACGGACGGACGGACGGACGGACGGACGGACAGACGGACGGACATGGCTAGATCGACATAAAATTTCACGACGATCAAGAATATATATACTTTATGGGGTCTCAGACGAATATTTCGAGTAGTTACAAACAGAATGACGAAATTAGTATACCCCCCATCTTATGGTGGAGGGTATAAAAATGAGCCTATTATGGGCCCAAGACCTTCAATCGAGATATCGGTCTATATAGCAGCTATATCCAAATCTCGACCGATCTGGGCCAAATTGAAGAAGGAAGTCGAAGGCACTAACACAACTCATTGTCCCAAATTTTATGGGATTTTATTTTATACGGGGTCTATATCAAGATATAGTCCGATATAGCCCATCTTCGAACTCAACCTGCTTATGGACAAAAATGTATCTGTGCAAAGTTTTAGCTTAATATCTCTATTTCTATACCCTCCACTATAGGATGGGGGGTATACTAATTTCGTCATTCTGTTTGTAACTACTCGAAATATTCGTCTGAGACCCCATAAAGTATATATATTCTTGATAGTCGCGACATTTTATGTCGATCTAGCCATGTCCGTCCGTCCGTCCGTCTGTCTGTCGAAAGCACGCTAACTTCCGAAGAAGTAAAGCTAGCCGCTTGAAATTTTGCAAGGATTAGACGACAATGCTTTAAAAAGTCTCAAATTGCACCGCCCAGCAACAGCAAATTATACACAAAACTTTTGCTGATGTCAGACAAATTGGTGCTACACAATACTGATGTCAAAGTTAATTACTTTAAATTTGTTTACCCTCCAACATAGGATGGGCGTATACTCATCATTCTGTTTGTAACTCCTCGATTCAAAGTAATTTTCAAAGTTTTTATACCCACCACCGAAGGATGGGGGTATATTATTTTTGTCATTCCGTTTGCAACACATCAAAATATCCATTTCTGACCCTATATTCTTGACCAGCATAAAAATCTTAGACGATCTAGAAATGTCCGCCCGTCTGTCTGTTAAAATCGAAATAAAGTTTTTAAAACTAGAGATATTAAGCAGAAACTCTGCACAGATTCTTTTTCTCCATATGCAGGTTAAGTTTGAAAATGGGCTATATCGGACTATATCTTGTAACAGCCACATTTATTATCCGATTTTGCTGAAATTTATTACAGTGAGTTGTGTTAGGCACTTCAACATCCTTCTTCAATTTGGCTCAGATCGGTCCAGATTTGGATATAGCTGCCATATAGACCGATCTCCCTATTTAAGGTCTTGGGCCCATAAAAGGCGCATTTATTATCCAATTTTGCTGAAATTTAGAACGTTTTTTGTGTAAGGCCAGTAGACTTTCTTTTTTAATTTGGCCCAGATCGGTCCAGATTTTTATATAGCTGCCATATTGACCGATCTCTTGATTTAAGGTTTTGGACCCATAAAGGGCGCATTTATTGTCCGATGTCGCCGAAATTTGGAACAGTGAGTTTAGTTAGGCCCCTCGATATCATTCTGCAATATGGCTCAGATCGGTCCAGATTTGGATATATCTGCCATATAGACCGATCTCTCGATTTAACGTCTTGGGCCAATAAAAGGTGCATTTACTATCCAATTTTGCTGAAATTTAGGACGGTTAATTGCGTTAGGCTCTTCGACATCCTCCTTTTTTTTGGACCCTATTGGTCCAGATTTGGATATAGCTGCCATATAGACCAATCTCTTGATATAAGGTTTTGAGTCCACAAAAGACGCACTTATCCGATTTCGCCAAAATTTAGGACAGTGAGTTGCGTTAGGCTCATTGACAACATTCTGTAATTTGGCCCAGATCGGTCCAGACTTGGATATAGCTGCCATATAGACCGATCTCTCGATTTTAAGTCTTGGCCCCATAAAACGCACATTTATAATCCGATTTCGCTGAAATTCGACACATTGATTTATGTTAGGCTTTTTAACATCCGTGTCGTATATGGTTCAGATCGGTCTATATTTGGATATGGTTATCGAAAAGACAAATATTTTGTTTTACAAAACGGAACAATTCGAATTTGAACCACGTTGGACCATATTTCGACAAAGCTGCTATGTGGATATAAATTATGCATTTTTCACCGGATTATGTCGAAAGTTGGTTTACATATATATCCGAGGTTGTGGGTATCCAAAGTTCGGCCCGACCGAACTTGACGCCATTTTACTTGTTTCTTTTGTTTTCTATAGTTCTTAGACATATTTCATTTTTTGTTGCCATGTTTGCTGCCCCTTTGGCTAATCTCAATGTGACGTCAATCATCTTTCAGAGTTGAAAGATCTTAGAAAGCAAGCAAATCCCTCTAGTAACTGATATATTTAACAAGATAAATAAGAAAACAAACAAAAAATGTATAAAAATATCAAATGGCAAATCAATCTTCTTAAATGACATAGCATGTGATTCGCATGCAATAGAAATGCAAAAATAAAACCCTAACCTAACTACTAACCAGCTATGGTCCAAAACTGTATGGATTTTTATCTGCTAATAAATTGTTGCCCTTTCTCACAAATGAATGATTGCTATAATTGCTTTTGTCACATGTCTTAAGCCTCAAGGGGAACAAACACTAGCACCAGAATTGCTGCCATTTCTGAATGAAGTTTCTATTTCACAATACGAACACTATATGGTTGTGTCTTTTATGAAAAGCATTTGTGTACATTTTTCTTCGTATCAGATGTTTAGTTAGAATATAATGGGAGGATGTTCACATAATTAATGATCGCATATCGATAGACTAAAGTGGGTAAAACTTAATGCTAGAACTAAAAGCTAACCTGTCTAGAATGTTGCAAAGTTACGAAATGTTAAAAATTGAGAAGAAGAATTTCTAATTGTCTTTGACATTTTTGAAAAGTTAAGTGTTGCTAACGGCAATTTTTTTGCAAATTTGCCATTAGCTAATCAGGTCATCTGTCAATGTCAAAATAATTTACAAAAGATAAAGGACTGTGCTAAATAATTTTACAAATACCATACATGACCCATAGGATGATAGAGTCAATACTTAGATCAACTATCGCAAAATAATTCAAATAGATGCTTAAAATTCACTTTTGGAGTAGACCCTAATATACAAAATTGTGTTTAATGAAATAAATCCTACTTGCAAGTAAAAATATAATTCATTAGCAATAAACGTATTTTTCGACAAGTAAACTTCTTCGCAAAAGATTTCTAAACAATCTATGCTCTGTAAGAATTTTTATTGACTCCAGCCTGGCGCCGTTTGTTGCGAGGTTTTTTTTGTATTATAAATACGAGCATTTTGTACCTAAAATAAAATTTGAAAAATTGTTACTTTCCCAGTTTACATCCGCACAGGAACGCGAACCTTTTAATATCGACTGCTGGAAGGCTGAGCTTTATCTAAAGAAAACAAATAAAAGCGTGCAAAGTTCGGCCTGGCCGACGCTTAGGTACCCATCCCCATGATTCCGCTAAAAATGTTCCCTTAATAACAGAGATCGGGATATTGGTTCTAAGGAAGACCTTTAGCACCATATTGACCGATTCGGAATCTTTGCACTGTTGTTGGAAACCATAAATTAGAGTTTTAGGCCAAATTTCAGCCATATCAGCAGAAAATTTAGGCTTCAATGGGCTGAAGAATTCAAATCCGAGGATTGGTTTATATGGGGGCTATCTGTTTCTAGACCGATTCGGATCATACTTGGCTTGGATGTTGGAAGTCATAATTCAAGCAATTGTTCCACATTTCAGCCAAATCGGATGAAAATCGAGGCTTCTAAGGGCTGAGGAATTCAAATCCGGGGATCAGTTTATTTGGGGGCTATATCTTGTTATAGACCGATTCAGATCATACTTTAAGCCATTGTTCCAAATTTCAGCCAAATCGTATGAAAATCAAGGCTTCTAAGAGCTCAAGAAGACAAATCCGGGGATCGGTTTATATGGGGTCCATATCTGTTTAAAGACCGATTCGGATCATACTTGGCATGGATGTTGAAAGTCATAACACAAGTCTTTGTTCCAATTTCAGCCAAATCGAATAAAAATTCAGGCTTCAAATCCGGGAATCGGTTTATATGGGCGCTATATCTGTTTATAGCTCGATTCGGACCATACTTGGCATGGATGTTGAAAGTCATAACACAAGTCTTTGTTTCAATTTCAACCAAATCATATGAAAATCGAGGCTTCTAAAGGGCTTAAGAAGTCATATCCGGGGATCGATTTATATGGAGGCTATATTTGTTTATAGACCGATTTCGATCATACTTGGCATGGATGTTGAAAGTCATAACACAAGCCTTTGTTTTCAATTTCAGTCAAATCAAATCTAAATTCAGGCTTCTAGGGGCTCAAGAATTCAAATCCGGGGACCGATTTGTATGGAGGCTTCCTTGGAAGCAGCTCAAAATATACCACACCCTTCCAATTCCACCAAACAGACAGCATAACCTTCTTTTGGTGGATATCAGCCTTTGAAGTGGTTTGAGCTGGTTCACCATGCTTGGACCATGATCGTTCGCGACTAACGTTGAAGTTATATTTCCCATTTGTAAATGCAAATTGCAAATTTTGCCCATGAACATTCCACAAAGGAACAGGGGCAAACTTCTCACATATCAATGAGTGCAGTCCGATACAAGTTTAAGCTCAATGATAAGGGGCCTCCTTTTTATAGCCGAGTCCGAAAGGCGTGCCGCAGTGCGACACCTCTTTGGAGAGAAGTTTTACATTATTACAGCATTAGGAGGGGAAAACCACCGCTGAAAAAATTTTTTTAAGATGGTCTCGCCAGGATTCGAACCCAGGCGTTCAGCGTCATAGGCGGACATGCTAACCTCTGCGCTACGGTGGCCTCTCATTTGTATATGTGCATATTTTCAAGAGCCTAGCTTTACGCATGCGACGGCTATCGTGATTTCGGCAGATGGACGGACGGACTAGATCGACTCGGAATGTCGACACGATAGACTTTATGGGGTCGCAGAACAATATTTCGAGGAGTTACTAACGGATTGTCTATATTAGTATACCTCCATCCTATAGGGAGGGCAAAAGTCGGACGGTGCCGAATGAATAATATCCTACACCTACCCTATAAGTACAATGTGGGAGTTATATCCGCGTCTGAACCAATTTTTGTGGACCAGGGTGAGCAAATATATGCAAACTGTAATAACTACGGTTGACAAATGACAACATTATTGCAAATTACCCAAACTCTGACTAACATACACATGGGAGCTACATATATCTAATTCTGAACCGATTTCGAGCAAACTTCTCAGATAATATATTAGTCGTCGAGGAAAGCGTTGTGCGAAATGTTGGCAAGATTGGTCAAACAATGCGCTTGCAGTCGCTCTTGGGGTGAAAATCTGGCAATAAACATATACGACAGTTATAACTATATATGGGCCGATTTCTATGAAATTCACTAGTAATATCGAGAGTCGTAGTTTCATAATTTCGAGAGTTTCAATATTTCTCAAATCGGACAAACATATATATGGGAGCTATATCAAAATCTGAACCGATTTCGAACAAACTTTATCGACATTGTGGCAATTGTCGAGGAAATCGTTATACGAAGTTTTGGGAAGATTGGCCCATGAATGAGTTTGCAGTGGCTCTAAGAGTAAAAATTATTCGAAATATATATATGAGAGCAATATTTAAATCTGAACCGATTTCCATGAAATTCACCAGTAATATTGAGAGTCAAGAGAAAATCCCTCCTGCCAAATTTGGAGAGAATTGGTTAACATATTAACATTTTATTTCATTATTACTGAAAATCGGACGAACATATATATGGAAGCTATATCCAAATCTGAACCGATCTTTTAGGCTTAGTGTCTAAGCCGAAAAACATGCCCATAACAAATTTGAAGACGATCGGATGAAAATTGCGACCTGTAGTTTGTACACAAATTAACATGGATAGACAGACAGAGAGACGGACATAGCTAAATCGAATCAGAAAGTGATTCTGAGTCGATCGGTATACCTATCAATGGGTCTATCTCTCTTCCTTTTGGGTGTTACAAATTAATTCACTAAGTTATTATTTCCTGTACCACAGTAGTGGTGTAGGGTATAACGAAAGGTATTTGAGAGTTGACCACGAATCTGAAATACACATTCGGGACAGTGTCTGAGACGGGCCCACCCACTAAATACGCTTAAATAAGGCGTGTAGTTCGATCGGGATAGTATGGGAATAAAACGAAAGGTCTATGGCAGTTGGAGTTTGAATCTAATGTTCGTATAAGAATTCAAGTATCTGGGTCACGTTCTGCCGATGGGTAGAAAAGGACAGCAATAACAGGTCTTTGGTAGTAGAGAACACTTTCTACCCCTTAATTGGGATAGACACAGAAGAACCAGCGGATCTTTAAAAAAAAATTAATTTGGATCTGAGCGAGACCCGTAGCCCTAAATATCTTGATTGCCACCTTCAAAATGCTTAACATTACGGGGATCGAACAAAATCTTGCACTAGCGCGATGCTAATATTATTTCAGGGACCGCCCTCTAAACTCCCTTCAAACCGGCCATGTTTGCTTACTATGGTAATATGGGGCTCAAATAAAAGGTATTTGATAGTAGAAAACGAGTTTGATAACCAATTTTGAGGCCAAGTGTTTGGGCGTATTCTCACTCCATAAAATCCCTCTTAACCATTTGCAATTGCGGCTCAAATAAAAGGACATATTTGTGGAATATGGCAAAAAGGGGCTCATATCGGATATCTGTTTTATGGCCAAATGCTTAAAGGACGATTCATCTCATTAACTTCCCCCTGAACGACACATATGTACCGACTATAGCAAAATATAGCTCAAATGTGGTTTTTGGGAGTAGAATCTGATATCAACTTTCGGGGCAAAGGGTTTATTTATTCCAATCCACCACAAAAAAACCAAGAGAATGAAGTAGATCTAACATCCAAACTTTAATGGGCAGACCTTCCCCTTACCTTTTTCCAAAAACGCCAGATCTCGGAGATATATGGGGCGATTGACGCGAAATTTAGTACATTTATAATAACTCATCAAAAATCGAAATTTGGTATACTTATTTAAGGTGGGATGCCTAGGGCGGCCGACGCACCCTCAAAGGCCGCCAAATAGAAATTTAAACCAATAACGACAATATTAGGCTCAAATGAACGGTATTTGAGACAAGAGCCGAACCTAATACATGAAATATCTGAAAGGTCGCACTAGCACCCCCAAACATGACTTTTTTCCTGACCGTGCCAGTATAGAAGTCAGATAAAATAAGAGACTTTTGATCCACATAAAGTAAAAGAAGACGCAGCGGAGCAGGCCCGGGTCAGCTAGTCTTATATATAAAATTCTAATTGTGTTTGTTTGTTTGTTCCGTATAGACTCAAACACAGCTGAACCGATTACCTTAAAATTTTCACAGATTGTTTACATAGGCTATATACTTTTTTGATATCGGAAGGGGGGCAGACCCTCCCCCTTACCACAAAAGTACTGCCCAAAAATAAAAGTGGACCGATTGCGACAATATGGGATTCAAATGAAAGGTATTCAAGAGTAGAGTGCGAATTTCATAATAAAAGTTGGGTCCAAGCACCTGGGGGCCGCTCCAGCCCCAAAATCCCTTAAAAAATGTTTATTTGATGATCATGACAATATGGGACTCAAATGAAAGGTATTCGGGAGTAGATTACGAATATGGTTAGGAAGTAGGAATAGGCTTTATAATTTATTGACAACGGAAGGGGGCGGACCCCAAAAACACCACCCAAAATCGAAAGTGGACCGATAAGGACTATTTGGGTATCAAATGAAAAGTATGCGGGAGTAGATAATGAATATGGCATACAAATTCATGTCGAAGTATAGGGGGTCACTCCAACCCCCACAAAAACGCCCAAAATGGACACATTAGCCAATCACGGATATATGAGACTCGGTTTGTTTGTTTCGTATAGACTGAAAAACGGCAAAACCGATTTTCTCGAAATTTTCGCATATTGTGTAGGTTAGTCTGGAAGGAAACATAGGCTATATAATTTTTCGGTATCGGAAGGGGGACGGTCCCTCCCCCTTATGCCAAAAACACAACCCAAAATCAAAAGTGGATCAAACGGGACAATATAGGTATTAAATGAAAGGTATTGTAGAGTAGAATACGAATATGGGATTAAAATTTGAGTCTAAGTACCCATCGGGCCGCCCCAACCCAAAACTCCCCCAAACAGACATATTGGACATTCATTTCAATGTGGGACTCAAATGAAAGGTAATCGGGAGTAGATTCCGAATCTGGCACGCAAAATCAGATCGAAATATGTTTTCTATGTATGTGCCAGTGGCCGCCCCATCCCCACAACACCCTCCAAACGGTTCATACTTACCGGCCATATGGGGCTCAAATTTAAGGGATTTGGAAGTGCAGCAGGAACACACTAATTAATAGGCTTTAATTGTACTTCTACTAGAAAACTTTTCTAAAAAAAGTAATGTAAGAACTAGATGGATTAAAACATCACTCGCGATATATTCTAATAAGTCAACGTATCATTGGGGTCACCTCAATTTTCAGTCATCATTTCTTGTTTAGTTGCATTCTTCCTCAATCTCTTGCATTTTTGCATATACCAATGAAAAGACAGCAGAAACAGATACAATATCTCTGGTTTTTTTTTTCAACTCTTTTCCATGAAAAACTGTTTTGAAAATGCCGCTTGTTGATCTTGCGACTTCCATTCGCAACCACACAGCAAGACTTGGGAATCAAGACAAAACAACATTGACGTTTTCTTTGGTCCCATTTCATTTAACAAGAAAAACTTATTGTGCCACCAACAAAATGTTTTCTTAAACCACTCTTTGGTGTCCCTCCTTTCATTGATACGAGATTTCCCAGCAGCATGTCAACATCAGAACTGGAAACGAAGAAAAGAGGAAACAAACAAAATAAATAGTCTTTAGAAAATCTCAACCCAGGGAATTTCTTGAGAAATGTTTTATTTCCGTATGCCATGGCTGTGGTGGCAGCTTCATCGAAACATAAACACAAAGCCCAGCTTACCATAAAGTTTGAGGTTTTGCCATTAAAATTTTTTCCTAAAGGAAGTTTGTTCAGTCTTTACCTTCAAAACTAAAAGACTTAAGACACAAACCTTTTTTGAACCATTTATGCTTGAACTATTATAGCCAAAAGGTTAGCTGGTTAGCAAATTTAACATATGTTTGCTATTTAATCGAAATATTTGACTAATTTTGGGCTTAATTAATCATTTGCTCAAAGCTGTAAAGATAAATGTATGTTTTTTTTTTCTACAATAATATTTTCATTCTTAGGAGCATAGAGAACAGCAAACCCACAGATATATTTTTTTTAATTTGCCAAATTTATGGCTTTGGCACCGGAAACATTTGTTAGGGAAGCCAAAGTTATCTTAAACCAGGTGTAAAGTACACAAGGATTGGTCAAAGACCTTTTTATTTTGAGGAAATTTCGTGCAATGACCTTTTAGGTTATATAAAGCAAGTAATCATATTGGCAGTAGATAAAGGAATTGGCAGACAGCTTTCTAGACAGAGTTTGGTGGCAGTCCGCAAACAGACTCTCTGACACACTTCAATCCAAAGTAGTTTCAATTGAATGAAATATGGAGGGAAGCTTTGTGGTTGCTCTTGGTGAACCAACAGATCGTTTTAAGCGAAAACATTTTCAGAGAGGAAAAACCTAACTACAGCAGTTTTCTAGTTGTCGATAAGGACCTTTTTTGACATTATAGTCCAAGGCCAATATCATCATTTAGGCCGCTTAGGCCAAAAGTTTTATAAAGGCGATTTTGTGGTACATATAACGGCCGGACGACTGAATGAATTTTAATGAAATCGGCATCAATCGAAAGATATTTTTGCAGACAAGCGAAGAATGTTACATACGAAAATTAACTTTCCTTAAGGAAGAGCCATGAACATGTGGAATTAATTTTCAATAAAAGAAGAAGAAGCATAAAAACAGCAAATTGTTGTTGGTTTTTATACCCTCCACCATAGAATAAGGGGAATACTAATTTCGTCATTCTTTTTATAACTCCTCGAAATATTCGCCTAAGACCCCATATTCTTGATTGTCATGACATTTTAAGTCGAACTAGCCATGTCCGTCCGTCTGTCTGTCTAACTTTCGAACGAGTAAAGCTAGCCGCTTGAAAATTTGCACAAATACTCCTTATTAGTGTAGGTCGGAAGGGATTGTAAATGGGCTATATCGGTCCACGTTTTGATATAGCTGCCATTTTAACCGATCTGGCATCGTGACTTCTTGAGCCGCTAGAGGGTACAATTCTTATCCGATTTGGCTGAAATTTTGCACGACGTGTTTTGTTATGACTTCCAACAACAGTGCTGAGTATGATACTAAAGTTTCCATAAGCCAAAATCTTCTTTGAATTTCGTTATAATTTTTTTTTTTATAAAAATTCTCTTGATTCTGTAGAAAAAATATTATATAAAAAATGTCTTTAAAAAAAAAACTGAAAAACTTTTCCAAAGAATAATTAGTAATTTTTTGTTTTGTTTCTATTTCAAGACGAGCTTAATGATCGGAGATTTAGTTAAATCGAACCTGGGCACACGGAGGAGCAGCAAGAGCCGTTGACGTTGCCTTAGTCTAGCGTTTGATGCCATTAATACAATTATTAAAAATATCCGCATAGACAACCATACTTTGAAAGATTGGGATCGGCCTATAAATAGTGTGTGAGAAAACAGTGAAAATTTAAGCGCTGGCTTTATGACCAAAAGTCACCGACGTTGGGTCAATATAGCGACCACGGTTTTCAAAAAAACAAGTAAAAGCGTGCTAAGTTCGGCCGGGCCGAATCTTATATACCCTCCACCATGGACCGCATTTGTCGAGTTCTTTTCCCGGCATCTCTTCTTAGGCAAAACAGGATATAAGCAAAGATTTGCTCTGCTATTAGAGCGATATCAAGATATGGTCCGGTTTGGACCACAATTAAATTATATGTTGGAGACCTGTGTAAAATGTCATCCAATTCGAAAAAGAATTGCGCCCTTTGTGGGCTCAAGAAGTAAAATGGAGAGATCGATTTATATGGGAGCTGTATCGGGCTATAGACCGATTCAGACCATAATAAACACGTATGTTGACGGTCATGAGAGAATCCGTCGTTCAAAATTTCAGGCAAATCGGATAATAATTGCGACCTCTACAGGCTCAAGAAGTCAAGATCCCAGATCGGTTTATATGAAAGCTATATCAGGTTATGAACCGATTTGAACCATACTTGGCACAGTTGTTGGATATCATAACAAAACACGTCGGTTTATATGGCAGCTATATCAGGTTATGGACCGATTTGAACCATACCTGGCACAGTTGTTGGATATCATAACAAAACACGTCGTGCCGAAATTCATTCAAATCGAATAAGAATTGCGCACTCTAGAAGCTCAAGAAGTCAAGACCCAAGATCGGTTTATATGGCAGCTATATCAAAACATGGACCGATATGGCCCATTTACAATACCAACCGACCTACACTAATAAGAAGTATTTGTGCAAAATTTCAAGTGGCTAGCTTTACTCCTTCGGATGTTAGCGTGCTTTCGACAGACAGAAAGCACGCGCTCCAGAGGCTCAAGAAGTCAGATCCCAGATCGGTTTATATGGCAGCTAAGTCAGGTTATGAACCGATTTGAACCATACATGGTACAGTTGTTGGATATCATAACAAAACACGTCGTGCAAAATTTCATCACAATTGGATAAGAATTTCGCACGCTAGAGGCTCAAGAAGTCAAGACCCAAGATCGGTTTATATGACAGCTATATCAGGTTATGGACCGATTTGAACTATACTTGGCATAGTTGTTGGATATCATAGCAACACACGTCGTGCAAAATTTCATTCTAATCGGATAAGAATTGCGCACACTAGAGGCTCAAGAAGTCAAGACCCAAGATCGGTTTATATGGCAGCTATATCAAAACATGGACCGATATGGCCCATTTACAATACCAACTGACCTACACTAATAAGAAGTATTTGTGCAAAATTTCAAGCGGCTAGCTTTACTACGTCGGAAGTTAGCGTGCTTTCGACAGACAGACGGACGGACGGGCGGACGGACGGACGGACATGGCTAGATCGACATAAAATGTCGCGACGATCAAGAATATATATACTTTATGGGGTCTCAGACGAATATTTCGAGTAGTTACAAACAGAATGACGAAATTAGTATACCCCCCATCTTATGGTGGAGGGTATAATAAAAGAAGAAGAAGCATAAAAACAGCAAATTGTTGTTGGTTTTTATATCCTCCACCATAGGATGGGGGTATACTAATTTCGTCATTATTTTTGTAACTCCTCGAAATATTCGTCTGATACCCCATAAAGCATATATATTCTTGATCGTCATGTCATTTTAAGTCGAACTAGCCAGGTCCGTCCGTCCGTCTGTCGAAAGCACGCTAACTTTCGAAGGAGTAAAGCTAGCCGCTTGAAATTTTGCACAAATACTTTTTATTAGTGTAGGCCGGTAGGGATTGTAAATGGGCTATATCGGTCGACGTTTTGATATAGCTGCCATTTTAACCGATCTGGCATCGTGACTTCTTGAGCCGCTAGATGGTACAATTCTTATCCGACTTGGCTGAAATTTTGCATGACGTGTTTTGTTATGACTTCCAACAACAGTGCTGAGTATGATACTAAAGTTTCCATAAGCCAAAATCTTCTTAGAATTTCCTTGTGTTTTTATACCCTCCACCATAAGATGGGGGGTATACTAATTTCGTCTTTCTGTTTGTAACTACTCGAAATATTCGTCTGAGACCCCATAAAGTATATATATTCTTGATCGTCGTGAAATTTTATGTCGATTTAGCCATGTCCGTCCGTCTGTCCGTCCGTCCGTCTGTCTGTCGAAAGCACGCTAACTTCCAAAGGAGTAAAGCCAGCCGCTTGAAATTTCGCATAAATACTTCTTATTAGTGTAGGTCGGTTGGTATTGTAAATGGGCCATATCGGTCCATGTTTTGTTATAGCTGCCATATAAACCGATCTTGGGTCTTGACTTCTTGAGCCTCTAGAGTGCGCAATTCTTATCCGATTGGAATGAAATTTTGCACGACGTGTTTTGTTATGATATCCAACAACTGTGCCAAGTATAGTTCAAATCGGTCCATAACCTGATATAGCTACCATATAAACCATGTTTTGATATAGCTGCCATATAAACCGATCTTGGGTCTTGACTTCTTGAGCCTCTAGAGTGCGCAATTCTTATCCGATTGGAATGAAATTTTGCACGACGTGTTTTGTTATGATATCCAACAACTTTGCCGAGTATAGTTTAAATCGGTCCATAACCTGATATAGCTGCCATATAAACCGATCTTGGGTCTTGACTTCTTGAACCTCTAGCGTGCGCAATTCTTATCCGATCAGAATGAAATTTTGCATGACGTGTTTTGTTATGATACCCAACAACTGTGCCAAGTATGGTTCAAATCGGTTCATAACCTGATATAGCTGCCATATAAATCGATCTTGGGTCTTGACTTCTTGAGCCTCTAGAGTGCGCAATTCTTATCCGATCAGAATGAAATTTTGCACGACGTGTTTTGTTATTATATCCAACAACTGTGCCAAGTATGGTTCACATCGGTCCATAACCTGATATAGCTGCCATATAAACCGATCTTGGGTCTTGACTTCTTGAGCCTCTAGAGGGCGCAATTCTTATCCGAATGGAATGGAATTTCGCACGACGTGTTTTGTTATGATACCCAACAACTGTGCCAAGTATGGTTGAAATCGGTCCATAACCTGATATAGCTGCCATATAAACCGATCTTGGGTCTTGACTTCTTGAGCCTCTAGAGGGCACAATTCTTATCCGATTTGAATGAATTTTTGCACCAAGTATTTCGTTATGATATCCAACAACTGTGCCAAGTATGGTTGAAATCGGTCCATAAGCAGATATAGCTGTCATATAAACAGATCTGGGGATTTGACTTCTTGAGCTTCTAGAGGGCGCAGTTCCTATCCGATTTGGCTGAAATTTTGCATGACGTATTTTATTTTTACTTTCAACAACTGTGTCAAATAAGGTTCAAATCGGTTCATAACCTGATATAGCTGCCATATAAACCGATCTGGGATCTTGACTTCTTGACCCCTAGAAGTCGCAATTATTTTGCGAAATTTTGTACGACGGATCCTCTCATGACCATCAACAAACGTGTTTATTATGGTCTGAATAGGTCTATAGCCCGATACAGATCCCATATAAATCGTTCTCTATATTTTATTTCGTGAGCCCCAATGGGCGCAATTCTTATACGAATTGGCTGAAATTTTACACAGGTCTCCAACATATAATTTAATTGTGGTCCGAACCGGACGATATCTTGATATCGTTTTAATAACAGAGAAACTCTTTTCTTATATCCTTTTTTGCCTAAGAAGAGATGCCGGGAAAAGAACTGGACAAATGCGATCCACGGTGGAGGGTATATAAGATTCGGCCCGGCCGAACTTAGCACGCTTTTACTTGTTTTTTATAAAAATTCTCTTGATTCTGTGGAAAAAATATTATATAAAAAATGTCTTTAAATAAAATATTTTAATCGTTAGTCTGAAAAACTTTTCCAAAGAATAATTAGTAATTTTTTGTTTTGTTTCTATTTCGAGACGAGCTTAATGATCGGAGATTTAGTTAAATCGAACCTGGGCACACGGAGGAGCAGCAACAGCCGTTGACGTTGCCGTTGTCTAGCGTTTGATGTCATTAATACAATTTCTAAAAGATATTTGCATAGACAACCATACTTTGAAGGCTTTGAAAGATTAGGATCGGCCTATAAATAGTGTGTGAGCAATCAGTGAAAATTTTAGCGCTGGCTTTATGAATAAAAGTCACCGACGTTGGGTAAATATAGCGACCACGATTTTCAAAAAAAAAAAGAAAAAACAAGTAAAAGCGTGCTAAGTTCGGCCGGGCCGAATCTTGTATACCCTCCACCATGGATCGCATTTGTCGAGTTCTTTTCCCGGCATCTCTTCATAGGCAAAAAAGGATATAAGAAAAGATTTTCTCTGCTATTAGAGCGATATCAAGATATGGTCCGGTTTGGACCACAATTAAATTATATGTTGGAGACCTGTGTAAAATGTCAGCCAATTCGAATAAGAATTGCGCCCTTTGGGGGCTCAAGAAGTAAAATAGAGAGATCGATTTATATGGGAGCTGTTTCGGGCTATAGACCGATTCAGACCATAATAAACACGTTTGTTGATGGTCATGAGAGAATCCGTCGTACAAAATTTCAGGCAAATCGGATAATAATGCGATTTGCGGATAATGCGACCTCTAGAGGCTCAAGAAGTCAAGATCCCAGATCGGTTTATATGAAAGCTATATCAGGTTATGAACCGATTTGAACCATACTCGGCACAGTTGTTGGATGTTATAACAAAACACGTCGTGCCAAAATTCATTCAAATCGGATAAGAATTGCGCCCTCTAGAGGCTCAAGAAGTCAAGACCCAAGATCGGTTTATATGACAGCTATATCAGGTTATGAACCGATTTCAACCATTCTTGGCACAGTTGTTGGATACCATGATAAAACACGTCGTGCAATCGGATAAGAATTGCGCACTCTAGAGGCTCAAGAAGTCAAGACCCAAGATCGGTTTATATCTGGCAGCTATATCAGGTTATGAACCGATTTGAACTATACTTGGCGCAGTTGTTGGATATCATAACAAAATACGTCGTGCAAAATTTCATTCCAATCGGATAAGAATTGCACACTCTAGAGGCTCAAGAAGTCAAGACCCAAGATCGGTTTATATGGCAGCTATATCAGGTTATCGACCGATTTGAACCATACTTAGTTGTTGGATATCATAACAAAACACGTCGTGCAAAAATTCATTCAAATCGGATAAGAATTGCGCCCTTTAGAGGCTCAAGAAGTCAAGACCCAAGATCGGTTTATATGGCAGCTATATCAAAACATGGACCGATATAACCCATTTACAATACCAACCGACCTACACTAATAAGAAATATTTGTGCAAAATTTCAAGCGGCTAGCTTTACTTCTTCGGAAGTTAGCGTGCTTTCGACAGACAGACGGACGGACGGACGGACGGACAGACGGACGGACATGGCTAGATCGACATAAAATGTCGCAACGATCAAGAATATATATACTTTATGGGGTCTCAGACGAATATTTCGAGTAGTTACAAACAGAATGACGATATTAGTATACCCCCCATCCTATGTTGGAGGGTATAAAAATTGGTATCTTTACCAATTTCACAGTAACAGAAGAATTTTGGCAATTTTCGATTTTGAAACAATGTGGGGTACCCCCCCGCCCCTCTCATTATAAAACCTGGCTACGCCCCTGGGTCCTATTTATATGTTCGTCAGATTTTGGCTTTGCTCGAAATTTGATACGAATTGTTTAATAACCCATCTGCAAACATCCGCCGAGGTCCATCACAATTGGTTCAGAAAAACACCACCCAACAGGACACTTTTACCGCTTAGGGCAATATGGGTACCAACTGAAAGGTATTTAAAAGTAGAGTACACATTTGATTCTTCTTTAGTGTCTGAAGGGCCTCAACCAGTAGGACGTATTTACCAATTAGGACAATATGGATAACAAATGAAAGCTTTTAAAAGTAGAGTAAGAATCAGATATTAAAATGTATTCCTTAGTGTCTGAGGCGCCTCCCCTCCCCCAAAAAACGGGATATATTTACCGATTGGGACGACATGGATATCATATGAAAGATTTTTGGAAGTTGAGTACACATCTGTTATAAGAATAAGGTCCAAGGTGTCTACGGAGCCTCCTCAACCTTAAAATCCCCCACAACGGGCATGAATGTCCAACATCACAAAACGGGTATCAAATGAAATATCATTGGTTGTTAACAACGAATCTGGTATACGCATTTGGCAGAGTCTGGAATCGGCCCATCCACTAAATACCCTTAAATAGGATGTGTAATTCGATCGGGATAATCTGGAATTAAAAAAGGGTCTATGACAGTAGAGTTCGTCTTAAACAAAACCAAACTCTCATGTAGGACGACTGAAAACATATTGTTCACAAATGAATGGACGTGTCATAGGGTAATCCCCCTCCTCATCCTACCCAAAGCAAAAAAGAATTACAAATAATATATGAAGACCGATTAGCATAGAACAGGACAGCAATAAAAGGTCTTTGGTAGTAGAGTACACTTTTTGCCCTCAAATAAGGATGCATAGGAAGGACCAGCGGGTCGTTAAAAATGTGCAATCTCAAGTGGTAGCTTTGAAATATGATTTTGAAAGTAGATAACCAACACACAAAAAAACAAGTTAAAGCGTGCTAGGTTCGGCGGCACCGAATCTTGGGAACCCAACACCATGAATTCTACTAAAATATGGGAGCTATATCTGGTTATAGACCGATTTGGACCGTACTTAGCGCAGTTGTTGGGAGTCATTATAGAACACTATGTGCAAATTTTCAGCCAAATCGGACAACAACTGAGGCTTCCAGGGGCTCAAGAAGTCAAATTGGAAGATCGGTTTATATGGGAGCTATGTCAGGTTGTAAACCGATTCGGACCGTACTCGACACAGATGTTTCAAATCCACTTTTTTTTATGAAAAAATTGCGTTCAGCGACGAAGCTCATTTTTGGATCAATGGATACATTAATAAACAGAATTATCGATTGTGGAGTGAAGATCAGCCAGAAGCATTGCAAGAGCTACCAATGCTTCCAGAAAATGTCACAGTTTGGTCCGGTTTATAGGCTGGTGGCATCATTAGACTATAATTTTTCTAAGATGATGCGAATCGTCACGTAACTGTGAATGGTGAACGCTACCGCTGTAACCGTTGGGTATCATACCGAAATTTTTTTTTTTTGCCCAAAATGCAAGAGCTTGACTTGCATGATATTTGGTTTCAACAAGACGGTGCCACATGCCACACAGCACGCTTAAAAATGGTCTTATTGAGAGGCACGATCGATGAAAATTTTATTTTACGTTCGGGATCGGTCAATTGGCCGCTTGGATCGAGCGATTTAACGCCTTTAGACTATTTTTTGTGTGGCTATGTTAAAGCTCATATCTATGCAGAAAAGCCAGCTTCAATTGACGAATTGAAAGACAACATTGCAGCATTTATTCTTGAGATACCGGCCGAAATGTTGGAAAGAGTATGCCAAAATTGGACTAAGCGGATGAGGTAACATTTGCATGAAGTAATTTTCAAATATTAAACTATATGGACCGTACTATCGATTCGAAAAAAGATATAGTGAAAAATTTTCCTATAGCACTTAAAAAATCACCCTTTAGAAGTGAAAATTAAAAAGTTAGCCGGTTATAAATGATTCTGCTTAGTCAATCTAATTGTGTAGCGATACTAGGCACTAAATAAACGAAGGAGGCCACCGTAGCGCAGAGTTTAGCATGTCCGCCTATGACGCTGAACGCCTGGGTTCGAATCCTGGCGATACCATCAGAAAAAAAAAAATTTTCAGCGGTGGTTTTCCCCTCCTAATGCTGGCAACATTTGTGAGGTACTATACCATTTAAAACTTCTCTCCAAAGAGGTGTCGCACTGTGGCACGCCGTTCGGACTCGGCTATAAAAAGAAGGCCCCTTCTCATTGAGCTTAAACTTGAATCGGCCTGCACTCATTGATATGTGAGAAGTTTGCCCCTGTTCCTTAGTTGAATGTTAATGGGCAAAAATTGCAAAAATTTGCATTTGCAAAGAAACGAAACAGTTGGTAGACAGTTTAAAGAAGTAGGGGAGAGGATGCAATATTTTGCAATATGTGATGGGCTCATATCTTTATTACGTAAAAAAAATAATTTCTTCGTGTTTGTATGTCCATATAGACGACGTAGTCTATTTCCTTGAAATGTTCGCAGTGAATAATGGTTCTGTGATGAAAAACTAGGATATGTAGTATGTCGCCTTTCCACGAACCCCAGAAGAATATATCCGCTTTGGGGTTGTTAGAGGTAATGCTACGAAAGGAGTATTCAAAGCTATATGGTGTCTCAAATGGAAGTTATAGCGAATTTGACATAGATATATGACATGATGTGCCTGAGGGTCATCCCAGCCTCAAAAACCAACTATCATGATAAGTCAGCACTCAATTGCGAGGGTTTTATAAGTATGGTATCAAGCAAACTTTAAAATATGGATATATCTTTCAGAGAGCCTTAACCCCAAAAGGGCTTAATGGACATATAACCTAATTATGACAATATGGGGTTCAAATTCAATATATTTTAGAGCAGTGCACGAATTTGATATCCAACTTTTTGGGTCAAGTATCTCAAGGGCCATCAATCTTGGTATCATATAAAAGGGTTTTAGCAGTAAAGTACGAACTGACTTTGGCCGTATAAAGTCAAATGCCTGAGCACCCACCTCACCATAAAGTACTAACAAATGAACCCTTAACCCGATCATAATATTTTGGTTTTAGAAAGACGCAATTCGTTAATGTTTTTCCTAATGGACTCCATATTATTTGGAATAATTCCATTTAAAGTAAATCGTTTATTTTCTCAATAAAATCAAGATTAAGATTTTTACAAAAGTCATCCAAAATTTCTGAATTTTTGAATTTGCACATGATTAATAAAATTTTCTACAGTTGTGATTTTTAAATACAAACAAAACATTGTGATGACAGATTTGCCATATGTTTGCAATTAAGATAACTGGATGGTGGCTTGTGTGACCATTGAAGACGATAAACACTTAATTTGACATGAAATAAAGCGTTTCAAATATTCATCGAAATAAAGAATATTCGCATTCAATTAGGGATTATAAAATCTTTTTTGGGGAACGATTATTAACAAAGAGATTAATGAATATTTGTGATGTTTTTTTTTTTCAAGTCACATTGATGAAGATTAAATGTTATTTGTGATTAAAACTTATTTGGATTTATTTAAGAAAGTATTATATATATTTGGTTTTTTGAATTTGTTTTGTTTTCTGTCTCTTTTATTCCGCCTTCATGATATTCTGGTTTTTAAACCTTTAAATAATTGGTTCAGTTTTCTTTTAAAGCGAAATGTTTTTGGTCTTAAAGTCATAAAAACGGATTATCGACAAAATTGGAAATGGATTTGCATTTATGAAGGTATTAGCTACAGCTACGAGGTTTAACTTTATTAGAAATAAAACGATTTCCTTTGATTTTGTTTTTTCTGATGTTGCTCATATTCATCACCACGCAATTTGTTTCTATTTTTATACACTCCACCATAGGATGGGAGTATACTAATTTCGTCATTCTGTTTGTAACACCTCGAAATATGCGTCTAAGACCCCATAAAGTATATATATTTTTGATAATTTTAAGTCGATATATCCATGTCCGTCCGTCTGTCATAATCTGGTATAGCTGTCATATAAACCGATCTTGGATCTTGACCTCTTGAGCGCAATTCTCATCCGATTTTGCTGAAATTTTGCATGATGTGTTTTGTTATAACTTCCAATAACTGTGCTTAGTATGGCGCAAATCGGTTCATAACCTAATATATCTGCCATATAAACCGATCTGGGATCTTGACTTTTTGAGCCTCCAGGGGGCGCAATTATCGTCCGATTTAACTGAAATTTTGCATGTAGTGTTTTGGTATCACTTTCAACAACTACGCTAAGTATGATCCAACGCGGTCCTTGTTTTGATATATCTGCCATATAAACCGATCTTGGGTCTTGACTTCTTGAGCCTCTAGTGGGCGCAATTCTCGTCCGATTTAACTGAAATTTCGCACGTAGTGCTTTGGTATCACTTTCAATAATCTGGTATATCTGTCATATAAAACGATCTTCGATTTTGACTTCTTGAGCCAATAGAGCGCGCAATTCTCATCCGATTTGGCAGAAATTTTGCGTGGGGTGATTTGTTATAACTTCCAATAACTGTGCTTAGTATGGCGCAAATCGGTTCATAACCTAATATATCTGCCATATAAACCATTCTGGGATCTTGACTTTTTGAGCCTCTAGGGGGCGCAATTCTCATCCGATTTGGCAGAAATTTACAACAGCTTCTCTCATGTCCTTCAATGTACGTGCCTAATATCGTTTGAATCGATCAATAGCTTGATACAGCTCCCATATAAATATATCTTCCGACTTTGCTTCTTGAGCCCCTACAAGGCGCAATTTTTATCCGAATGAACTGAAATATTACACAATGACTTCTATTATGTTCATTATTCATTTATGGTCCGAATCGGACTATAACTTGATATAGATTCAATAACATAACAGTTCTTATTCAATATGCTTTGCTTGCCTAAAAAGAGATATCTCGCATTGAACTCGACAAATGCGATCCATGGTGGAGGGTATATAAGTTTCGACCCGGCCGAACTTAGTACGCTCTTACATGTTTTTATTAAGCCAATACGACGCTTTAAAGTATTTTGTTTTCCACTGGTAAGCTCCGATAGATGTAGGCAAGAAGAATACCAACCGGCGGTGGCCTTAACTTGGCAGAGTTCCGTTCCAACATTAGTTTATTCACTTCTACGTGTTTCTATCTACATTTCGTGTAATCTGATGAAAATGGCACCATTTATGAACCCAAACAGTTAATACGGGATATTTGTCAATATAAAGGTAAAGGTGCATTAATTTTGCATTACTGTCCTTGACCCCGGCAATGCTTCTTCAACATCAGCATCTTGGAAAATAGTGAAAAACTGACTTATTATACCCACCACCCAAGAATGGGGGTATATTCATTTTGTCATTCCTTTTGCAACTCATCGATATAACCATTTCCGACCCTATAAAGTACATATATTCTTGATCGTTGTAAAAATCTAAAACGATCTATCCATGTCCGTCCGTCTGTCTGTTGAAATCACGCTACAGTCTTTAGAAATAGAGATCTTGAGCTAAAACTTTGCACAGATTATTTTTTTTTGTTCATAAGCAGATTAAGTTCGAAAATGGGCCATATCGGAGACTATATCTTGATATAGCCCCCATATAGACCGATCCGCCGATTTAGGGTCTAAGGTCCATAAAAGGCGCTTTTATTGTCCGATTTTGCCAAAATTTGGGACAGTGAATTGTGTTAGGCCCTTCAAGTCCACTGAGCATATGAAACTTTGGACGGGAACATAGGGTTATTGAACATAACATTGTTTGTTGTAAACCCTTTAGCAGCTTCTCCTACGGTCAAGTTCCTTTTTTGTGGTATGTCCAATCACAGAAATAATTAGAACTACAAAAAAAACAAGAATTATTAATAATTGTTAACATTTACGCGATAAAGAAATATCCATCCCAAAGTTGGTATTTAAATGTGCGAAAACAACAACTTCCATAAGTATTTTTTATACCCTCAATCATAGGATAGAGGGTATATTCATTTAGTTAGTCAGTTTGCAAAACATTAAAACATCCATTGCCGATCCTACAAAATATGTATGTCTAGTCTTGATCGGCGATTAAACAAAGTCCATGTTTCTGTCCGCCAATCTGTTGTTATCAGGCTACAGACTTCAAAAAAAGGCTACACCCTTCAAAAATTTAGATATTGCGCTGAAATGTAACACAGATTCGTACATTACACCCAGGTTAAGTTTTTGAACAGGCCAAATCGAACCATTTTTGGATATAGCTGTCATATAGACCGATCTGCCAGCTTAGGGTCTTAAGCCCATAAATCCGATTTCCGCAATTATTATCCGATTTTTCTTAAATTTTAAACAGCGAAACAACTTACTACGCTCTTGCCACCCAAAATCCGATATAAATATGGTTCAGATTGGACAGTATATATATATATCAGCCATATAGACCGATCTGCCGATCAAGGGTCTTATGTTCATAAAAACTGCGTTTCTTATCCGATTTCACTGAAATTTGAAATATTGAGTTGTTTTAAGCCTTCCGTCTTTCCAGTCCAATATGGTCTAGATCGGACTATATTTAAATATAGCTGCCGAGTTTGACACATTGACTTGTATTAAGCCTCCCGTCATCCGACCAACGTATGGTCCAGATCAAACTGTATTTAAATATAGCTGAAATATAGACCGATCTTCCAAATTAAAATCTTAATCCCATAAAAACCGGATCTATTGCCCGTTTTCGCTGAAACTGCGATTTGTGTAAGAGTTCTCGGAACATTAATCAAATATGATCCAGACCAGCCCCTTATTCGGATATGGTAGTGGAGTTGTAATATCACGAATCATGAATATATCCATGATGGTGGGTATTCAGAGTTCCGCACAGCTTACTTAATGCGAACTTAATACGTTTTTACTTATTTTTCTTGCCTCTGACACTAAGCGAACTTAACAGTCAAAGAGAAAAACAGCTCATAATTTAAACTAAAATCGCATTCATAATAAAAATCTCTCGAGGGAAGCAATTGATAGATATACAAAACTTTTCATTCGTCATCTAACCCACATACAACCGACAGCAGATATGAGTCAGTCATGGTGACCCAGGACAACTGCTGTCTAAATGTAAAAAAAGACGTCATAGGCCAACTGAGGCAATGAGAATAAATATTACAATTTTTTATGTAAATCATAAAAACGTGTTCACAGTTTTTTTTTTCTTCGTATTTTATGGAAATTATTGCCCACTCCAAGAAGGAATCATAACGATATGGTCAATTGTTGTTTTAAGGCCCTTTAGGGCAAAACACGATTTTCAATGCAATAGCAATTGTAAAAAATAAGAACTCATTTTTCATCACATTTTAAGTTGGTGTTATTATTTTTTATTTTCATCATTGCTTGGCAGCACTTAAGGCCTAAATTTGTTTTACTTTTCTATTTCTGTTTTTTATGGTTTCAACAGAATATAATAACACTTACTCTTTGGGGCATCTAAACAACCACAATAAGTAAGATCTAAGACCAAAAAAAAAAAGACAGATAGCTTACATTCTCACGCTTTTTCTTGAGTCCATAAAAGAAAAACATTCTGCAGTAACAGAAGGTTACGAAGGCCAAAGATATATTTTTATGTTGTTCGTTATTTGCCTTACATGTTGGGTAGATTTAAAGGGAAACGTTTGTGTCTTAAGTCTTTTGTTTTAATAATATTGCTATAATAGAGTATCTTTATACCGAATGCCGTAAAGCTCAAAAATTTTAAATTTTTAGATTTAAACTAACCTACGTAAGAAATGTTGTATTCTGCGATTTTTTTATTATTTTATTTTTATTATTCATTCACAACATTATTCTTAAATACGATTTCTAAGAAATTTGACTTAAAAAAACCTAAGTGCTAAGTTTGGCTGACCTTGGAACCCACCACCATAGATTCTGCTAAAAATGTATGCAAAATAATTTTAGTTGAAGGGCATAATTTTATTCTACATACCAAACTTTTGTCATACCAGCAAAAATTAGAGCTTCTAGGAACTGAACAAGGATGATCGAGATATCGGTTTACATGGGAGCTATATCAGGCTATAGACTGATTTGGACCGTATTTGGCACAGTAATTGGAAGTCGAAACAAAACACCGCATGCAAAATAAGACGTTTGTTAAAAGTCATAACAGAGCACTATATGCAAAATTTCAGCCAGGGCTCAAGGAAACAATTCGGAAGATCGGTTCATATGGGAGCTATATCCAAATCCGATGTAGCCCATTTACAATCCCCAACGACCTACGTCAATAGTATGCATCTGTGCCAACACAACGTCATGAGCCACAAGCCCGTTCAGGGCCTCCAAAAAGTTTGCTACGCACCTGAACCTCATCGTCTTTGAGTTCAAGGCCTTGAGGGCCGTCATACTGTCCACATATATTCTGAGTTGTGTTTTCCCACCTTTATCCTGTTATGTCACAGCCCCACAATTGTGAGGAGAAGTCACAGGATAATGCGTAGACACATTTTTTCTGAGCCTGAATTCCCTACAGCCTCTTAGTCCTCCCATCATTCTTGAGGTCTGTAGAGTCCAGAATTGCCTGACTGGATCATACTCTCGATGTTGAGTTTATTCTTCTTGTTTTATGCATTAGCTTCGTTTTTCTGTCCTTACTTCCTGTCTTGTATCGTTCTGTGATGTATGTTTATTTCTTCTGCACCTTCTTCTCCCCTACTTTCTTCTAAAATGAATACAAGGGACCTAAGGTCTCCGAGTGAAGCAGCTAATAACCCAGGTTGTCAGTTGCGTGACCTCCAACCTAACCTATTATGATTGCCGAAAGTGACAGGTCCATCTTTTGAATCTCCTTTGACACAATGACACAAACCTTTGCCTGAAAAATCGTGCACTCATTCACTGACATACCGATGTCGAGTGTCTCCGAGTAAACCTCCAGTTCCGTCGCTGACTCTGATCCTGGAGTCGTCAGTGAAAACCGCGTTTCATCCAACTCAAACGGGAAGACGAATTCGGAATAACCTCTTCCGAATCTGTCTTGGAGACAGGTAGCCTGAGACCCTTCTCAGCCTATTCCCTTTATACATGACCCCAAGAATGAAGCAACGGCCATGTCCGCCTTCTCTCAGCATGCCAAGCTCGTTCAGCCTAAGCGTTATCATAGCAGCGCAACCCAAAATATATACCTCAACAGTTTGTGAATTCAGCATCACCTAACGCCTTTGTCATCTCGACCCAGGCCTGTCTTCGTATCTTTCGAAGTTTCTTGGTCCATGTACCCTTCTCTACAGCCTTCCACCATACTAATGCTCCATATGTTAGCACTGGTCCCATTGTCGTGTACATTTAGTACATCATCTTCGGGCTAATTGCACACTTCCTAACGAACATTCTTCTGCAGGAGTAGAAGGCGCACATCGCCTTTCAACACCATTCCTTTTCCAGGTCTGTTTCGCATCGTCGACTAGGCCCTGGTATTTCGCCTCCCTTGACAACTGCAGAGTGGTCTTGTCCAAAGACGGGAGTCAGAAATCCGGTTTCTTAAATCTCCAGTATCTTATATCTCCTGGAAGGAATGGAAGAGGTTTCTAATCGGGTACCGTACACGACACTTGAGGTCGTGTGCGAGGCAGATTATGTTACACGGATGTATCAAAGCTAGAGGACAGAATAAACCGGGGGTATACATTGAGAACCCTGGGACTAAGATCTGTTTTAGACTGCCTGGCCATAAAACAGTACTGCAGGTGGAGATCCGGGCGATCACGGAATCCGTGAGGTGTTATGGTGTTAACGCGAGGACGTCGATTGTAAACACTTTTACGGACAGTAAACAGGTCATAAGGGCGATAACAGCCAGGACGGTGAGATCATGAACAGTCTTGGAATGTAAGAAGGAGATTAACGCCTTCTCTGAGGATGGCACGATCCGCAACGTTTGGATGCTGGCCCATAGCGATAACTGGGAATGAGAAAGCAGACGATTTGGTATTGAAGGCCAGAGAATAAACTTGGTTGACCTGAAGCCTTTCGCGTCGGCGCAGTCCGTGTAAAGGGCGTCGGCGACGAATGTGCGTGTAAGACTGTGGAACAGCGAAACGGTTGGTAGGACGGCGAAAATCCTATGGGGAGATACAGATCGTGAGAAGACGATGTTATTACTGAAAGGAATTAAGAAGGAGGTCAGTATAGCTTTTGGTATCATAACGGGACACATAGGACTACGAGCTCACTTATGCAAAATTGCCGCTACAAGAAATAGCATGTGTAGGGCATGTGGGGAAGAAAATGAGAAGTTGGAGCATTTCCTATGTCATTGTCCGGCTTTCGCGGCTAACAGATACCAGCACTTAGGTGGGGACACAATACTAGACATGAACCAACTAAGGGGCGCGGCATGGAAACAATTAAGGATTTTATAAGTAGCACGGAATTCTTAACTTCAGTTGGTCCTCAACCTATTTCGCGTAGCACATCTCTATAGCCTCCACAATAAATTTTCCATGATCTCGCTGATCGTCGACAGAAATCTGCCTAAATCAATAGGACGTCCGCATTTGCGATTAGTTTCACGCCATCTCCGTTGTGATTCAATAGGACTCTGAACCAAGTTCCAGAGAATCGGCGAGAACACCCCTCCTTAAGACGTTTCCCTTCTCACACGCCATCTGACCACACTTGCACCCAAGTTCGCATTAAAAATTCTCCTTCGAAGCATATTATCCACCAACCAGGAGACACTCGGGTGGAATCCCGTGCGGTCCAGGGAGGTAACTATTGACCTCCACAATATCTAGGAAGGCCGCTATCGTGAGCTCCTTCTGTAAGAAAGACAAGACAAAATCTCCATGTCAGTCCCTCCCTTACCTTCAGGTCAACCAGTTTTTCTAGTGCTTTATTATACCCACCAGCGAAGAATGGGGGTATATTCACTTTGTTATTCCTTTTGCAACACATCGAAATACCCATTTTCGACCCTATAAAGGATATATATTCATGATTAGCGTAAAAATCTAAGACGATCTAGCCATGTTCGTCCGTCTGTCCGTCTGTCTGCTGAAATCACGCTACAGTCTTAAAAAATTAAGATATTGAGCTGAAACTTTGCACAGATTCTTTTTTTGTCCATAAGCAGGTTAAGTTCGATGATGGGTTATATCGGACTATAACTTGATATTGCCCCCATATAGACCGATCCACCGATTTATGGTCTTAGGCCCATAAAAGCCACATTAATTATCAAATTTTGCTGAAATTTGGGACAGTGAGTTGTGTTAGGCCCTTCGACATCCTCTGTCAATTTGTCCCAGATCAGTCTAGATTGGAATATAGCTGCCGTATAGAACGATCTGCCGATTTAGGGTCTTGGGCCCATTTATTGTCCGATTTTGCCAACATTTTAAACATTGAATTTTGTTAGGCCCTTCGACATCCTTCTTCGACGCAGATTTGGACATAGCTACCATATTGACTGACCCCTCGATTTAAAGTCTTGGTCCCATAAAAGGCGCATTTGTTGGCCGATGTCGCCGAAATTTGGAACGGTGAGTTAAGTTAAACCCATCGCCATATTTCTGCAATTTGCCCAAGATCGATCAAGATTTGCATATAGCTGCCATATAGACCGATCTCTCGATTTTAAAAAGCACATTTATTGTCCGATGTCGCCGATATTTGGGACAGTGAGTGGTGTTAGGACCTTCAATATTCTTCTTCAATCTTCCGATCCACCGCTTTAGGGTCTTAGGCCCATAAAAGCCAAGTTTATTATCCGATTTTGCTGGAAGTTGAGGCAGTAAATGGCGTTAGGCCCTTCGACATCCTTCTTCAATTTGGCCCAGATCGATCCAAATTTGGATAAAGCTGCCATATAGACCGATCTCTCGGTTTTAGGTTTTGGGACCATAAAAAGCGCATTTATTTTCCGATTTCGCCAAGATTTGGGACAATGAGTTGTGTTAGGCACTTCGACATTTTTCTGCAACTTGACCCAAATCGGTCCAGATTTGGATACAGCTCCCATATAAACCGATATCTCGATTTAAAATCTTGGCCCCATTAAAGGCGCATTTACAATCCGATTTCACTGAAATTTGACTTATGTTAGGCTTAGGCTTTTCGACATCCGTGTCGTATACGGTTCAGATCGGTTTATTTTTAGATATAGCTACTAAAAAGACCAATATTTTGTTATACACAATTGAACAATGACTTGTATTTATTAGTATTTGGCCCAAATCGGAACATATTTCGATATAACTGATATGGGGCATAATGTATGCATTTTTCCCCGGATTTTGACGAAAGGTATATACCCGAGGTTGTGTGTATCCTTTTTACTTCTTTTAAGTAAAGGCATCAAAGGGGTTGGCCTATAATTGACCTACCAAAGTGATTGGCCTATAATCCTTCGCCTTACTTTGATTTTTTTTTCGTCTTGGAGATAATTAAAACCTAACCTCTCTCCATGCCCTTGGTATATAGGATAAAGCCAAGCTTGCCATAAAAATCCGCTCCAGCCATGGCTGAGTAACCCCAAGGGACTCCTACAGCAGCGTTGAGATGATTCCGTATGGTCCGGCCGATTTAAACGGCTGGAAGGTGTGAATCTCCCACGCTATCTTTTCCTCAGCAACGCTGTCACCTATGGGATTTTCAATGGATTCAGCCTTTGTGGGTTTTACGATGTCCTGATCGTCGTCCTTTTACTGGCTGTGGGATAAAGCCAAGCTCGCCATAAAAATCCGTTCCAGCCATGGCAGAGTAACCCCAAGGAACTCCTGTAGCAGCGTTGGAATGATCTCGTCTGGTCCGGCCGATTTAAATGGCTGGAAGGTGTGAATCGCCCACGCTAACTTCTCCTCGGCAACGCTGTCACCTATGAGATCTTCAATGGATTCAGCCTTTGTGAGTATTACGATGTCCTGATCGTCGTCCTTTTACTTGGAGCCTGGAAAAAGCTTCTCCATCAGTAGGTCCACCGTCCCTCGGTAGTTCTCAGTGTGAGTTCCGTCATCTCTCTTTAGAGAGCTTGGCGTGTCAGAATTCTTGGAGAGCACTTTGCCCAATCTAGATGCCTTACTAGTGCCCTCTAATTCAGCGCAGAACTTTGCCGAGAACTTCTCTTCGCTCTCCTCGTCCCCCTTTAAAACCGGGCCAAGGCGTCACGCTATTCGTTCCAGCCTTCTGCTGTTCCTTCCTACTTTCCTTCCTTAGTACCTTAAGTTCCGTTGTCCAACATGATTGGTTCGTCTTACGCGGCTGTAAACGTTCCATAAAAGCCCTCTGGCTCACTCAAGCTCTCCTTTCAAGTCAAATCTTAACGAGTTATTTCCCATCTACACTGCCAATATAGGTACATCCCCCAATATTTCCTCTTAGTATATCCTGCTATTGGGATCCACCGTGGTGCATAGATTAGCATGCCCGCCTATCGCATCCAAACCTGGCGTTCAAAGGCATTTAAAACATTTTTCAGTGGTGGTTAGCCCCCCCAACCAATTGCTGGCAACATTTGTGAGTATTTCGGACTCGGCATAAAACAGGAGGTCTCTTTATCATTGAACTTAAATTTGAATCGGGCATCACTCTGATATTGTGAGAAGTTAGTTTCCTACTTATTTGTTCCGAAATGGGATTATTGGGAAACACTAAACCACATTGTACTACATATCCAGCTATTCCATTTCATCCTTAACGAATTTGTATAGAAACTTTGTTTTCCCTACATATGCAGTTTGCTACATTTGCCCCAAAAACAAGATAATCCTCAAAAATGTATGCACACTCTCACATTACAACAATGTTAATCTTAGTCATGATTTTGAACTTAAGGTCTCCATTAGAAATTTGCCATAACAAAAACCCAAAACAAAAAACACAAATGCCATACTACCATGATGGACCCACTACCTTTGGCCAAGGCAGGCTAAAATGTCTAAAAAGATTACCCACAAAGAGATAAGCTTGCAATACCAAAAAACGGCTAAACAACTGTCATCTGCAATGGCAATAGTATGGTGGTAAGACACCATACGTATAACTGCCATTGAATTTTAACTAAGTCTCAAGCATAAAATAAACACCAACTGCAAACAAAAGATGACAAAAAGGAAATTGATTTAAGTTTTGTTGTTTTCACATTTTGGATACCATGAAGACGACGTCATTCTGCTACCAAACAAAGAAGTCAAGTTTAAGGTCTTAACAGAATACATTAGTGAAGAAGCAGAAAGGGGTACCCTATTGTAGGTCATGTGAGCCAATAAATAAGAAATGCAGAGGAGTTGATTTTTTCTTTTCCCAAACAAATTTTATAACCACCACAACACAATGGTTCCAATTCGACAAATCCTGTAATCTGTAACATTGAAAAGGATAAATCTGTACCTTTGAAAAGGATATCTTGAAAACCTTGTCTATATCCTCTACCATAGAGTGGGGTTGTACTCCATTTGTAATAACTCGATATAGTATTCGTATTACTGGCATAGGTGTATGTCTTTAGTGGCATGGGGCGCATTAATATCCGCACCCTCCTTTCAACCTAACCTAACCTACCTCTGGGTGGTGAGGTTCAGCTCTCCCGGGACTAGGTTCGTCACAGAAATTTAATTGATCTAGGACTGAGAGAGTGAAACGCCTTTGAATTTGGTTTTATATGTTATATTTTCGGGATGGAGTCTTAAAGCTAAAATGTAAGGGGTGTGTTTCGGGGGCACGGTCGCTGAAGTGATCTGTGGGTCGGTTTGCGAGCGGACACACCCTAAACCGTAGGTGACACGAGGCACACTAAAATACTAGGTTGGGCACTGATGGGTGGCTCGGAGGTACTATTTGGGTTAACCGGAGTTCCAGGCACGAAGATGCGGAAGGTCACACCGTTGCGAAGCGAGATATTCGAGCACGATAAACGAAGGAAGTCGCACCCTAATATGCGGTACGATACGTGATTTAATGTCAGGGGCACACCTAATACACGACAATATTCGGGTCCACAGGGGAACGGCACGGGGAGGCGAGAGATGGCACTCCTTTGATAAAAATGTGGTTTCGGGCGCGGAGGCAAGAGAGTGGCAAGGAGGCACACCCTGTTATATGGCACAATAAGCGGGTTGGTGGCTAGGAGGCACACCCCAGTACACGGCACTGTTCGGTTTCACTAGCTGACGACACTCCATTGATATAAGTGGTGTTTCGGAAGCGGTGGCAAGAGAGTGGCAAGGAGACACACCCTGTTATACGGCACAATATGCGGGTTGGTGGCTAGGTGGCACACCCTAGTAGACGGCACTGTTCGGTTTCACCAGCTGACGTCACAAGGAGGCGAGAGAGGACACTCCATTGATAGAAGTGGGGTTTCGGCCGCGGTGGCAAGAGAGTGGCAAGGGGCAAGAGAGTGGCAAGGAGGCACACCCTGTTACACGGCACAATACGCAGGTTGGTGACTAGGAGGCACACCCCAGTACACGGCACTGTTCGGGTTCACTAGCTGACGTTACGAGGAGGCGGGAGAAGCCAATCCGTTGATAAAAGTCGGGTTTCGGGCGCGGTGGCAAAGCGGCACATCCTGTTATACGGCACAATACGGGGGTTGGTGGCTAGAAGGCACACCCTAGTACACGGCACGCTCTGTTCGGTATCACTAGCTGAAGGCTCGCGGAGGCAAGAGAAAGCACTCCGTTGATAATAGTGGGGTTTCGGGAGCAAGAAAGTTGCAAAGAGGCACATCCTGTTATACGGCACAATACGCGGGTTGGTGGCTAGGAGGCACACCCTAGTACACGGCACGCTCTGTTCGGTATCACTAGCTGAAGGCTCGCGGAGGCAAGAGAAGGCACTCCATTGATAAAAGCGGGGTTTCGGGCTCAGTGGCAAGGCACACCCTAGTACACGGCACTATTCGGGTTCACTAGCTGAAGGCTCGAGCATGCGAGAGAAGGCACTCCATTGATAAAAGTGGGATATCGGGCGCGGTGGCAAGAGAGTGGCAAGGAGGCACACCCCGTTATACGGCACAATATATCCTAGACCACGGCACTGTTCGGGATCACTAACTGAAGGCACGAGGAGGTGAGAGAGGGCACTCCGTTGATAAAAGTGTGGTTTGGGGCGCGATGGCAAGGAGGCACATCCTAATGTACGACACTGCTCACTCGCGAATAAAAAGCTAAGAAGCAAGAGAACACTCTGTTAACACTAGGCACTTGGCGACGAGGCACACCCTAATGTACGACACTGCTCACTCGCGAATAAAAAGCTAAGAGGCAAGAGGGCGTTCTGTTAACACGAATGGCGACGAATGGGCACACCCTTATATTTTTGAGGAAGTAAGACACTCTTAGTCCACTCTACGTACCACGCCTGCACGACTTCTGGCTCCTTCGTTGACTGTCTCGAGTATTCGTTGTGACTCCCTTTTATTATGTGCACATCCTGGGCTTCGCCACGTACTTGTTTTGAATAACAAGTTGTTTTTCCTAAACTCGAAAACAAGTTGTTTACCACCTTAAAGTAGTAAACAACTCCTTGTTTTGAGGTTGCAGTAGCTGTTGCAAATATTTTTGACGAAAACAACCCCGGTGTTGTGTTGTTGCAACTTGTGCCCAAAAGTTGTAAACAACTTTCGATGACAAGTCCTTATATGCTGTTGTTGTCTGTCTCACCGGCCGTTGAGGAGGAAACCAATCTAAATGCAATTGTTGGTCAATAGGCTAAATGGACTAAGTCAATGTTTGATCAATGCACCATTTAATACATTTCCCCTAAAACTATGCTGATAAACTTAAGCCTACTATGCAGTTTATTGTTCCTAATCCAAGGTGTAGGTGAAAACGAAGCCTACTGACTCGAACATTGTGCATAACGAGAAATATGGAACTTTTACTATATAAACCTTCGGAAGGGCCAGATTGGCAAAAGTTAGGGTTTTAAACCGCGTGTCATAAGCTAGTTGTAAACTGCAGTTGTTGTAACGTGTTATGGTCAGGTGATCAGCTCTTCGAAAATTCACCTGCTGCTTAATACTCAGCCAAAACCAAAGGATGGATTGTTTGTGCCCCGATTTACCATCTTATCCAAGTTTGAGCCTACTAAGTTCAGCCGGGCCGAATCTTATATACCATCCACCATGGATTGCATTTGTCGAGTTCTTTGCAAGGTATCTCTTTTAAGGCAAACAAAGAATTATGGAAAAGAATTGTTATGCTATTGGAGATATATCAAGTAATAGTCCGATTCGGACCATAAGTAAATTGAATGTTGAAGACCATAGTAGAGTCATTGGGTAATATATCAGTCCATTCGGATAGGAATTGCGCCTTGTAGGGGCTCAAGAAGCATCTTCGGGAGATCGGTTTATATGGGAGCTGTATCAGACTATAGATCGATTAAGACCATTTTGGAAACATATGTTAAAGGCCGTTGAATAAAATTTCAGCCAAATCGGATAAAAATTGCGCCCTCTAGAGGTTTTAGAAGTCAAAACCCAAGATCGGTTTTTATGGCAGCTATATCACAACATGGACCGATTTGGCCCATATAAAATCCCAACTGAACTACTTTTATAAGAAGTATTTGTGCAAAATTTCAAGTGGGTTACATTACTCTTTCGAAAGTTAGCGTGCTTTCGACAGACGGACGGACGGACATGGCTAGATCGACATGAAATTTCGTGACGATCAATAACATGGTGTTACAAACGGAATAACGGAATAAGTATACCCACCATCCTATCCTATGGTGGGGGGTATAAAAAGTTTAAAATTATTTTTACCCGATCTCGCTGTAATTTGGAACAGTTGGTTGCATTAGACCCATCACCTATTCCAAATATAGGCCAGACTTCCTAATGAATTTCTTGCAAACAAAAAAAAAAGATAGATTTCACACAAACTTCTTAAATTCATTATACGTATCCGTATAGGACTTTAAATGGTAGTAAATCACTTTCTTGGATTTAGATGTATCCATTGTGGTGGGTATCCAGAATTCTGCACCACCGAACCAAGTTGCTTGAATTTTGTAAATGTTACCATATTTTGACCATCAGTTCAAACACAGTTTGCTGATGATGGCTGTGTTGCTTGGAGGTTATTCCTTTTCGGTTAAAGCCATGACTCCATATGGCAAAAAGTTCATATCGTGATGAAGACTTCTTGAATTTTGTATATTGTGGAAAATAACAACAAAAGAAAAACTGAAAAGAAAAGTACCTAAGCCACCAAAGGTACTGCAACAAGATGTTGAATGTTTCATTTGTATCTATGGCCACTTACTACAATGTTGTATGCATCATTTAAGCGATTATGCGGGTGGTTAGGAGATGAGAGGAGAGGAAGAGTACCATGTATATTTTCTTAGTTATCTTCGCTGATGCAGCTGTTGATATAACCACCTTGATTGACTTTGAATTAAGGCTTTCGGACATTGTGTACATTTTAACTTCATGGTGATGTAGTAGTATAGGGCATTTTAAGCCAAATATGGCATGCACAAACACTTGGAGGCCATAATATGGTTAAAAAAAAATCAAGATCACTGATGATTTACATTGTTATTAAGATTTTTGATAGACTACCGTCTTGGTTTGAGTTAAACAAATAAATTCGTAGGGAAAATACAATGCATGAAGCTATAAAATGGAAAATGAACAAGAAAAACGTATTAAATTCGACCGAGATGAATATTGGGAATACACCGCCATGGATGCTACTAATAAATTGCACAAATAAGCTTTACCGAAGGGCGCCGAATCGGATTCTACTTGTTGGAAGTTATAAAAGAACACTACATGCAAAATTTTAGCAAAATCGGAATATAACTGCGCACATAAAACCCCCACTAAATATAAATACCTGATTTCCCATTTTTAAATAAGAAATTTCAGCATGATTTTTATACCCACCTCCGAAGGAAGGGGGTATTTAAGTTTTGTCATTCCGTTTGCAACACATCGAAATATCCATTTCCGACCCTATAATATATAGGGTCTTGAGATATTGATAACTGTCAATACAGATTCTTTTTATACCCACCACCGATGGATGGGGGTATATTCATTTTGTCATTCCGTTTGCAACACATCGAAATATCTATATAAGGTATATATATTCTTGATCTGTCTTTAAAAATGGAGATATTGAGCTGAAATTTTGCACAGATTCTTTTTTTTGTCCATAAGCAGGTTAAGTTCGAAGATGGGCTATATCGGACTATATCTTGATATAGCCCCCATATAGACAGATCCGCCGAATTAGGGTCTTAGGCCCATAAAAGCCACACTTATTATCCGATTTTGTTGAAATTTGGGGCAGTGAATTGTGTTAGGCCCTTCAACATCCTTCAATTTAGCTCAGATCGGTCTAGATTTGCATATAGCTGCCATATAGACCGATCCTCTGATTAGGGTCTAAGACCCATAAAAGCCACATTTATTATCCGATTTTGATGAAATTCGGGACAGTGAATTGTGTAAGGCCCGTCGACATCCTTCGTTAATTTGGCTCAGATCGGTCCAGATTTGGATATAGCTGCTATATAGATCGATCCTCCGATTTATGGTGTAAGGCCAATTAAAGCCACATTCATTATCCGATTTTGCTGAAACTTGGGACAGTGAGTTATGTTAGGCCCTTTGACATATTTCTTCAATTTGGTCCAGATCGGTTCAGATTTAGATATAGCTGCCATATAGACCGATTTCTTGATTTATGGTTTTGGGCCCATAAAATGCTCATTTATTGTCCGATGTCGCCGAAATTTGGAACAGTGAGTTAAGTTAGGCCCCTTGACATATCGCAATATCGCACAGATCGGTCCAGATTTAGATATAGCTGCCGTATAGACCGATATCTAGGTTTTAGGTTTTGGGGCCATAAAAGACGCATTTCTTGTCCGATGTCGCTGAAATTTGCAACAGTGAGTTTGGTTACGCTCTTCGACGTCCTTCTTCAATTTTGCCCAGATCGGTCCAGATTTGCATATAGCTGCCATATAGACCAATCTCTCGATTTAAGGTTTTGGGCCCATAAAAGAGGCATTTATTGTCTGATTTCGCGAAAATTAGGGACAGTGCTTTATGTTAGCCTTTTCGGCATGTTTATGCAACTTGGCCCAAATCGGTCCAACTTTGGATATAACTGCCATATAGACCGATATCTCGATTTAAAGTCTTTGCCCCCTAAAAGGCGCATTTATAATCCGATTTCACTGAAATTTGACACAGTGACTTATGTTAGGCTTTTCGACATCCGTGTCGTATATATATATCAGATCGGTATGAGGTATATGAGTATAAGGTATGAAATTTTCACCGAATTTTGATGAAAGGTGGTTTACATATATACCCGAGGTGGTGGGTATCCAAAGCTCGGCCCGGCCGAACTTAACGCCTTTTTACTTGTTTGTCCAGAAGCAGGTTAAGTTCGAAAATGGGTTATATCGGACTATATCTAGATATAGCCCTCATATAGACCGATGCGCCGAACTGGGGTCTTAGGCCTATAAAAGCCACATTTTTTATTTGATTTTGCTGAAATTTGGGACAGTGAGTTGTGATAGACCACTCGACATCTTTTATTCAGTTTGGTTTATATTGGTCCAAATTTGGATACAGCTGCGATATATACCGATCTGCCGATATAAGGTATTGGGCCCATAAAAGTGCATTTATTGTCCAATTTCGACGAAATTTAGTACAGTGAGATGTTTTAGGCCATTCCACATATTTCTATATTCGGATATAGTCTATATTTGGATATAGCTGCCATAAAGACCAATATTGAACCGAAATTGAACAGTGACTTGTATTTATTAGACCGTGCCGAATTTGTTTCAAATCGGACATTATTTGGATATTGCTGCTATGGGTGCATAAATAAAGCATTTTTTCCGGATTATGGCGAAAGGTGGTTGATATATTGGGTTGCCCAAAAAGTAATTGTCGGTAATATAGTAGTAATATAGTCAGCGTTGACAAATTTTTTCAACGGCTTGTGACTGTGTAATTGCATTCCTTCTTCTGTCAGTTATCAGCTGTTACTTTTAGCTTGCTTTAGAAAAAAGGTGCGCGAAATTTTGTTTACATTCGTTTGTTTGGCGTCAATTCTAATATGGGTACCACATGTATTGAAAGAAATTCACTTAACAAACCGAATCAACGCTTGTGATATGCACCTTAAACGCAATGAATTCGATCCGTTTTTAAAACGAATCATAACTGGAGATGAAAAATGGATTGTTTACAACAACGTTAGTCGAAAACGATCATGGTCCAAGCATGGTGAACCAGCTCAAACCACTTCAAAGGCTGATATCCACCAAAGAAGGTTATGCTGTCTGTTTGGTGGGATTGGAAGGGTGTGGTATATTTTGAGCTGCTTCCAAGGAACCAAACGATTAATTCGGATGTTTACTGTCAACAATTGGACAAATTGAATACAGCCATCAAGGAGAAGCGACCAGAATTGGTCAATCGTAAAGGTGTCATATTCCACCAGGACAACGCTTGACCGCACACATCTTTGGTCACTCGCCAAAAACTGAGTGAGCTTGGCTGGGAACTTTTGATGCATCCACCATATAGCCCTGACCTTGCACCATTAGACTACCATTTATTTCGATCTTTGCAGAACTCCTTAAATGGTAAAACTTTCGACAATGATGAGGCTATAAAATCGCACTTGGTTCAGTTTTTTGCAGATAAAGGCCAGAAGTTCTATGAGCGTGGAATACTAAATTTGCCAGGAAGATGGCAAAAGGTTATCGAACAAAATGGCAATTATATATTTGATTAAAGTTCATTCTAAGTTTTATTAAAAATGCATTTACTTTCTTTTAAAAAATCCGCAATTACTTTTTAGGCAACTTTATTAGTAGTACTGCCAAATGAAGGGAGACATTATGGTGGACCACTTAGAGGATGAGTCCGGCGATTATTGACCCTATCTCAACTTTTGCAAAAGTCCCCTCGATATCTACAATTCCTCGATGGTGTAATACTTGAGTCAAGGGGAAATCTTGTTATCTCGTTCCATGATGAGCTATTGTAAGTGTGGCTCATCATGGATTTTTGAGATTTGAGGTGGACCGAGACTTGTTTTGAATAAAACCTATTACGACAATCTGTCTGTTGAAATCACGCTACAGTCTTTAGAAATAGAGACATTGAGCTGAAACTTTGCACAGATTCTTTTCTTTTCCATAAGCAGGTTAAATTCGAAGATGGGCTATATCGGTTCAGATTTAGATATAGCTGTCATATAGATCGATCCCTCGACTTAAGGTTTTGGACCCATAAATGGCGCATTTATTGTCCGATGTCGTCGAAATTTGGGCCCCTCAACATCTTTCTGCAATATGGCATAAATCGGTCCACATTTTGGTATAGCTGCCATATATTGTAGATCGATCCCTTTATTTAAGATTTTGGGCCCATAGGGAATTCACTTCCTAACTATCTGCAATTACTCAGTAACTCGGCAACATTTAAAACCAGACTTTGGAAACATTTTACTGTAGTAAGTTGTTTAATGTTAAGACTCATTTATATATTTATTTTTATTCTTTTATACTAACCTTAATTTCTTTTTTTCGGATCAACTAAGTCTATTAACTCCTCTTTAATTGATAAATTCACTTTTGTTTTTTTTTTTTCTTTTAAATTCAAATCTACAAAGCCACAAATTTTAGTTTTTTCCGTTAGTAAGTTATTCATTCAAAATCAGTGATGTATTGTATAGCTATAGATTCTTGGTTTTAAGTGTTTACTATGTACAATTGTTGGAGATATTACCCGCACTTTAATTATAAGAATTTTATATTTTTGTTGTGCGGGTGTAAATAAATAAATTACAAATTACAAATTTGAGACAGTGACTTAAGTTAAACCCCTCGACTTCTTTCTGCAATATGGCACAGTTCGGTCCACATTTGGGTATAGCTGGCATATAGATCGATCCCTAGATTTAAGGTTTTGGGCCCATAAAAGGCGCATTTATTGTCCAATGTCGTCGAAATTTAGGACAGTGAGTTGTGTAAGGCCCTTCAATATCCTTCTTCTCTTTGGCCCAGATTGGCTAAGATTTAGATATAGCTGCCATATAGACCGATCTCTTGATTTAAGATATTGGGCCCATAAAAGTCGCACTTATTGTCCGATTTCGCCGAAATTTGGGACAGTGACTTAAGTTAGACCCCTCGACATTTTTCTGCAATATGGCACAGATCGGTTCAGATTTGGGTATAGCTGCCATATAGACCAATCTCTCGATATAAGGTTTTGGACCCATAAAAAGGCACATTTATTGTCCGATTTTGCCGATTTTTTGGGACAGTGAGTAGTGTTAGACTCTTCGACAACTTTCTGTATTTCTGCCCAAATCGGTCCAGATTTAGATATAGCTGCCTTATAAACCGATCTCTCGATTTAAGGTTTTGGACCCATAAAAGGCGCATTTATTGTCCGATTTCGCCGAAATTTAAGACAGTGAATTTGGCCCAGATCGGTTCACATTTAGATACAGCATTCATATATATTTTATGGCAAAGCAAAACTATAAATAACTCGCATATATAATTTTCAACCGATATGCTAAATATGGCTTTGGTAGCCACAATTGTGGTCCAATCTTTAATAAATTTTGCATAAGATGTTCTATTTGATGTAGCAATAGATACGAAAAATTTCGTACCTATCAAATCGGATTTAGATATAACTCCCATGTATACCTTTCATTCGATTTGCGCTTCTATGGAGGCAGTTGGAACAATTTTAGATTAAGATATAGGTTCCATATATATCTTTCACCCCAATATGCTGAATTGTGGCTACCGTATCCACAATTTTGGTTCAATAATTCCAAAATGTTGCATGGGATGTTTTATTGTATGTCTGAATGTATGTGTGCAAATCTATTCGAGGGAAGTCTCAAAAACATCCTTGAAGTTTTATATGATGTTTTAAGACAATATTACGGACTCTTTTATGCCCAATGGGTCTTTGTTACCAATTAACATGTCATGAGTTTCGCTGTAAATGCGGTCGTTTCGATTTGCTTTCGAACTGAAAACCTAACAAATAATGTCTCATTTAAAAGTTTTTTATATATTTTTTTAATACCTTTACACATTCAAAGGCATTAATGTCGTGATCCTATAAAAGTTTAAACTTACAACTTTATGCCGCGACAAATACGATTGCCACCAAGAAAATTACATAAATGTTTCTTATTAATAACATTCGATATACGAATATGTATGCACTACAAATGGAATCATATTTGGCTAAAACAGCCAACAAAAAACCAAAAGGAAATTGTTTCTTTGTGAAGTTTGTGGGTGGATACAAGATTAGAGCAAATCATTTGAAAAAAAAACAGATGAAGGTTAACGACTTTTAAATTGGAAACAAAATAAAATGAAATACAACTCATGCGGACAAAAGACCTAACCAATGAAGTTAAAACAACAACAACAAAGAACTCGAATCCGGCAATTACTACAATACAAGAAAATGAAACCACTGGAAAATCGTATAACACAAACTTGATACCACAGTTAATCAAAAGCAAACATTTAAACAGAATACAAAACAAATCATATGACAAAGTGCCAATTAGCTGCCGGCATAACAGATGTAAGGTAACAAAATAGTACAACAACAATCCTATATTGAAATGAATATCAAGGGAAACTAACTTTTTATCAAAACATATTCAAATTTGAACACTTCTCAAATGCTTAATAATGTCTACAGTTTTTGCAATTAATAAGAAGGCTTAATTGTTCTTCTTAACATATTCCCTCTGGTCGACAATCCATTTTAATTTGGCCATTTGTTCAGTTATTCTGATCACCTTTGGTGTGTTGGCAACAATTTTGTAGCCTCAAAAGTATTTAATAACCACCAATAAAAACCACAAAATATATAAATTTCTCTTTAATTAAATATTAAGTGGCAATTATTGGAAACACTTAAAAACTTTTAAGCATCACCAATTTACAGACAAAGTTATATTAAAAAGAAATTTGTAAAGTTCTTGACCCCAAAAAATGATAAAAAAGTTCAGGCCTGCAGGTTTGTTGTCTAAGTCTTTTGTTTACATTTTGCGTATATGATGGGCTACACTTCAGATGCTAAGTGTTTAGATTTTGGTATCGTATGAATAACAATTGCTCTACATATGGGAAAAAGTAAATTTTTATACAAACCACAATAGAATAGGGGGCGTACTAACCTACTCATACTGTTTGTAACACCTCGAAATATTGATATGCAAACCCATAAAATACATACATTTTTGATCGTCTCGACATACTGAGTCGATCTAGTCATGTCCGTTCCAACGTCCATTTGTCGAAATCACGATAGCGGTCGAATGCATAAGCTAGCCGCTTTAAATTTGCGCAGATACTTCTTATTGATGTAGGTCATTGGGGATTAAAAATGGGACATATGGGTTCAGATTTGGATATAGCCCCCGATTTCCGATTTTGACTTCTTGGGCCCTTTTGAGCCGCAATTGTTGTCCGATTTGGCAAAAAATTTGCACTTATCGTGTTCTGTTTCAACTTTCAACCACCATGTCAAGAACGGCGAAAATCGGTCTTTAAACTGACATGGCATCCATATAAACGATCTTTCGATTATCTTGTTCGGTTCTAAAAAGCCTTAATTTTTGTCTGGTTTGGCAGAAATTTGGAACTTCATTTCGAATACATTTTCAGCAAACTTCATCATAAAATTCAGCCCAGCCGAACTTAACACATTTTTAAACCCACCACCGAAGAACGGGGGTATATTCATTTTGTCATTCCGTTTGCGACACATCGAAATATCCATTTACGACCCTAAAAAATATATATATTCTTAATCAGTGTAAAAATCTAAGACGATCTAACCATGTCCGTCTGGCTGAAACTTTGCACAGGTTCTTTTTTTATAGCCCCCATATAGACAGATCCGCCAATTTAGGGTCTTAGGCCCATAAAAGCCACATTTGTTGTCCGATTTTGGCAAAACTTGGGACAGAGAGTTGTGTTAAGACACTCGACATCCTTCTTCAGTTTGGCTCAGATCGGTCCTGATTTGTATATAGCTGCCATATAGACCGATCTCTCAATTCAGGGTTTTGGGCCCATAAAAGGCGCATTTATTGTCCGATATCGAAATTTGGGACAGTGAGTTATGTTAGGCCCTTCGACATTCTTAATCAATTTGGCTCAGATCGGTCCAGATTTGAATATAGTTGCCATATAGACCGATCTCTCGATTTAAGGCTTCGGGTCCATAAAAGCCGCATTTATTGTACGATTTTGCCGAAATTTAGGACAGTAAGTTGTGTTAATATCCTTCGTCAATTTGGTCCAGATCGGTTCAGATTTGGATATAGCTGCCATATAGACCGATCCGCCGATTTACGGTCTTAGGCCCAAAAAATTACATTTACTGTCCGATTTTGCTGAAATTCGGGACAGTGAGTTGTGTTAAGTCCTCTGACACATTTCTTTAATTTGAACCGCTCGACATGCTTCTGCTGCCATGTAGGCCGAACTCTCTTTTTAAGGTTTTGGGGCCATAAAAGTCGCATTTGATGTCCTATGTCGATGAAATTTGGCACAGCGAATTGTGTTAGGCCCTTCGACTACTTCTTCACTTTGGTTCAGATCGGTCCAGATTTGGATATAGCTGCCATATAGACCGATCTCTCGATTTAAGGTTTTGGGGCCATAAAAAGCGCATTTATTGTTCGATTTCGCCGAAATTTGAGACAGTGACTTGTGTTAGGCTCTTCGACATTTTTCTGCAACTTGGCCCAAATCAGTCCAGAGTTGGAAATAGCTGTCATATAGACCAATATCTCGATTTAAAGTCTTGGCCCCATGAAAGGCGTATTTATAATCCGATATCACTGAAATTTGACACATTGACTTATGTTAGGCTTTTCAACATCCATATTGTATATGGTTCAGATCGGTTTATTTTTAGATACAGGTACTAAAAGGATCAATATTTTGTTATACGCAATTGAACAATGACTTGTACTTATTAGAATTTGGTCCAAATCGGAACATTTTTCGATGTAGCTGCTATGGGGCAAAATCCGGTAAAAATGCATACATTAATTTTCACCGGGTTTTGACGAAAGGTGGTTTACATATATACCCGAGGTTGTGGGTATCCAAAGTTTGGCCCGGCCGAACTTAACGCCTTTTTACTTGTTTAATATATTAATGCTGTGGGAATTGCAAAGCATTGAACCTGTATTCTTTTACATAATTTCGTAGATTAGACAGTAATAAAACATTTATGTCTCTACATTTGCAGCTATAAAACCAGTAAGGAAGGGCCAAAGTCGAGCGGTGCCTCCTGTATAATACCCTACAACTTCCCTTTAAGTACAATTTGGGAGCTATATCCAATTCTGAACCATTTTTGAAAGACCTCGGCGAGCAAAAATATGTTCAAACTGTAATGACTACGGTTGACATATGACAACATTATTGCAAATTACCCAAAATCTGACGAACATATATATGGGAGCTATAACTAATACTGAACCAATTTCTATAAAACTCAACGGTAATGTCGGCAGTCATAAGAAAATCCTTCCTGCCAAATTAAGATAAAATCGGTTAACAAATGATAATTTTATTGCAGTATTACTGCAAATCGGACGAACATATGTGTGGGAGCTATATCCAAATCTGAACCGGTTTTTTCCAATTTCAATAGGCTTCGTCTTTAGACCGAAAAACACCCCCATACCAAATTTGAAGACGATCGGATGAAAATTGCGACCTGTAGTTTGTACACAAATTAACATGGACAGACGGTCAGACAGACAGACAGACGCACATAGCTAAATCGAATCAGAAAGAGATTCTGACTCGATCGGTATACTTATCAATGGGTCTATCTCTCTTCCTTCTGGGTGTTACAAACTAATTCACTGAGTTATAATACCCTGTACCACAGCAGTGGTGTATGGTATAAAAAAACCAAAAAAGAACCCACCACCATGGATTCTGCTAAAATATAGAAGCTATATCTGGTTTTAGACCGATTTGGACCGTATTTGACACAGTTTGGACCGTATTTGACACAGTTGTCATAACAGAACACTATGTGGAAAATTTCAGACAAATCGGACAAAAGTTAGGGCTCAAGAAGTCAATTCGCTAGATCGGTTTATATGGGAGTTATGTGAGGTTATTGACTGATTTAGACCGTACTTGGCACAGTTATTGGAAGTCATAACGGAACACTACGTGCACACATTCAACGAAATCTGACAAAAATTGCGGCTAAGACAAATCGGGAGATCGGTTTCATGGGAGCTACATCAGGTTAAAGACCGAATTAAATCGTACTTGGCACAGTTCTTGAAAGTCATAACAAAACACTACATGCAATATTTCAGCCAAATCGAATTGAAATTCAGGCTTCCAGGGTCTTAAGAAGTCAAATCGGGAAATCGGTTTATATGGGTGCTACAATATATTAAATTATAAACCTATTCGGACCGTAGTAGGCACATTTCTTGGAAGCATAACAAAACACTACATGCAAAATTTCAGCCAAATCAGACAAAAATTGCGGCTTGTAAGGGCTGAAGAAGTCAAATCAGGATATCGGTTTATGTGGGAGCTATATCTGGTTACAGACTGATTTGAACCGTATTTGGCACAGTTGTTAAAAGTCAAAGCAGAACAGTACATGCAAAATTTATCCAATTTAATAAAGAATATAATAAAGAAGAAGAACCCCATGTAAGGCAACTTGGTTAATAACAACCTATGATTTATTGTATCTTATCGAATGCCTTACTGAAATCACTATAAATACAGTCTGTCTGGTATTTCTTTGTAATTCCATCGTTGACATCTATAGTGAGCGATATTTTCAAAAACCATGCTGGTATTTTGATAAAATAATACCTCAAAATAATTTTGGTTCGCGATACCTCTAAAATTGGAAACGTCAATCCTCTTACTCAACTTAAATAAAAGAACAATATAAGACTCCTTCCACATTTCAGGAATATAAAGATTTGTTGAAAAGTATGCAAAGAACAAGTGTAAGATTTTCCGCACAATGTTTCAGAATTCATGCTGGGATTTCATCTGAACCAGGAGCTGTCATACTTTTAAGACATCCTAAGTTTTCGAGTTCCACAGTAGAAATATTAAAACTGTGGACATCTATAGTGTATAGATGAGAATTCAGAAATCAGGTAGAGAAATCGAAAAGTGTCCTCGTGTGATATGGTGGAATAAGTGGTTCTAAAAACCATGCAAAGTTATTTTAGATTCCAATATCATCATCTGTTGCAGCTTGGCCAAATTGCAAACTCTTTGGGAACCCATTACATCGACGTTTATTGGTAATAAAACCATAAAGGATTTAGGATTCAACATTATTTCATTCTTCATCTTTGTTATGTAACTACCATACAGTTGTTTATTCATAATCATAATGAATAAATCGTATAATCAAAATGTGAACCACTTCTTTGGAAATTTCTATAGAGTTTATTTTTTCTGTTCTTCAATTTCGACAATGCAGAAGTATATTATACGGAGGACCAACATTCGTAAAAGGTACGGTAGCAGACACGGTACGATAGCAGATGTGAAAATGGCTACCGGGTGAATGTAGTCCTTGGAGAACGATCGCCGTCCATTGCACCTGAAGAAACTGCAAGCCAGAGTAGTTCTGACTTAATTACGTTCCATCAAATGCAGCCGCCTCAACTCCTACAGAGCAAGAATTGATGCCGACGTGCACGATGTATGTCCCCATAGTAACCAGGGACCACACGATCCCGCACTCAAATCCTGTGAACGCACCCCATCTAAATCGCAGAGTTCCTGGTTCTTGACACTCAACAGAATCAAGCAGACGAAAGTTAGAACACAAAAAACTGCTACAACAACAACCATTAGGTTCTGCCTTTGTGAAAAAAAACTGCAGAAGTCGTTCCTCCGAAAACCGAAGGATAATGGATTGAGATGAATTTCGGCATGCATGTGCCATGTAGGATCAGAACAAACCCTGTTTGGAGTTCTGCAGCTATGTAGTTGATACAACCGAGGCCTCTAGACTACGGAAGATCCTGTTCTCCACATTTATTAGGTTAAGGTGTATTTATGTGCCAAAAAATGTGTAACCAATGTCTAGTGAGGAAAGAAAAAAAACCACTCCAGGATCCCCAGAACCATGTAACGCCGTAAGAGGTTGTCACTGATGCAAATCAGTTTCGTCGCGAATTGTTGAAGAAACTGTGTATAAGTCAACCATTCTATGGGTGATCTAAAAGCCCTTTGCTGACTTAGGCAGATATACTCTCTTTGGTCGAAATCGATTCAGCTTTAGATTAAACACTCATATATTCCGGTTTTAAGTAATATTGCAATAATGTGGTCATTATTTAATAGATCCTCACGAAAATTGACACATATCATTCCCTTATGGCAATTGACATTTTTGGTGAATTTCATCAAAATTGGTTCAGATTGTGATAGAGCAAATTTTGAAAATTTTCCCATGAACATTCTACTTAGGAACTGGGGCTGATAAAGCTCTTTTATATATTTAACGCCCTACTTACACTTATAGAAAAGTAGTTCTAACAATTTTACGCAAATTTTCTCGAAATTTGGTCCGGATTGTTTTAATACCTCTCGGAAAATGTCTGCCAATGTTCACAAAAATCGGTTCAGAATTAGATATACCGTCCATATAGTGATATTTTCCAATATGCACTTATAGGGCAGATGTAGAGTATTGTATGGCCGACACAGGTCGACTGTTGCCTTACCTTATTTCCTATATATAAAGAGACGACTTTTAAATAATGACATATGTTAATAAGTACAGTTACCAAGTCCAAAGTTCCTCTTTGCTTCAGTCATTCATTGAATGTTTACATGTCACTTACAGTAACACCAACTCCTGGACGACAAAATCCTTAACACACCACCCAACATTTATATCCCCACATTTAGCACACAATATTGGCTTATAAAGAAAAACAAATTTTAAATTATCCTTTAATTATTATCCTTTCTTCATTACCATTATCCTAACATCACCAGATACTCAACATCTATCTTTCTTTCTTCTTTCCCAACCAACCCGAACATCTCATTACAGATATCCGATTCCCAAAATATCTCCCAACCCAATGGCACCCAACAGACACAGCGCAAACAATTGGAAGTTATACAGACGTGTACGGCGGGAGGTGCTGCCATGCAAGTGATACGATCACAGACGGTGCAAACAACCTCATCGCGTTGGTCAACGCCATCCTCATCGGCGACAGCATCGCCATCACCGACATCACTACTGCAACAATCATATAATCAGACAGTAAGAGAAACATCATCCCCGAGCATTAGCACCATAACAACAACAGTCACCAACAACGAAGGCACAGGCACACGAAAAGACAAATATTTGAAAACAACACAAAAACGCACTTCCACCACAAAAGCATCCAAATCCATCACACCCTCCTCCAACACTGCATCATGCACGATCTCCTCCCCCCATAGATCTCCTTTAAGTGCCACAAATGGCTTAGATCATCAACAGCATCATCCGACCACAAGGAATTACACTAGCCATACAAACCGGGGCATTGCGGCCCGTTCAAACCGCTCTAGCACCCATACCATCAACCATTTATATTCCAATAAGTCCAAAAAGGAAACCAACACCTCGCCCTCATCCTCCACGCAGACTGCCAGCCATAATTTGGTAAATGGCCATAATAAAGGCAAACGTAATTGGCCTCAAATAGTAACGGAAAATATGTCTTCGTCCACATTGGATATTTGCGATAATGATCATGATAATGAGCATGTCCATGACAATGATTACATTGTGGAGGAACAGCTCAGCGATGGTCATGATGATAATGATGATGATGTTGGCAATGGCAATCATCACCCGCCAGATAATGTCAACGATACCCCTTCGGCAGTTGCTCACCATAGGCCATCGTATTATCGTCTTCATAAAGTTTCAACGCCAACACATGAGGGCGTAGATGATAAAGCTGTAGAAGACGATGATGATGATGCTAATGGTGATTATTATAATGATGATGATGATGATATTAGTAATCACGGCGATGATGGTGACAATGAATGTTATTTCTCAAACAAATCTGCCGGCGTTAGCCACAAGCAAACGACACTTGCCTCTTTGGGAGCACCAACCAACAATGCAGACTTCGACGATCTCTCCCAGCATCCCCAACTTCATGATCATCATCATGAGCTTCGTCGCAATGGCCATTGCAGTAGTAGTAATAGTAGCTTGAATAGTCATAGTGGCAGCAATAGTTGTAGCAATAACACGAGTAGTAATCAATTATTTCTGTTGGATACGGCGCCAAGTTTGAAGTTGAGTAATCTCATGGTAAGTAACGACCAAGATTATCACAACAATTTTCATTGTTGTTTGTTTCGTTGATTTCGAATGTTTTGCGCATTTTTTTTTATCTTCGTTTGAGTTGTATTTCTTCTTTAAAAGCATTTTCAAACAAATTTTCTCTGAAATGCAAAATGTAGTGGCTTTTAAGTTGGTTAGTGATTTGCTTAACTATGTCCATAATGATTAGTGTTTTACAAAATTTTTATTTACCATTTGCAACGAGGAGGTAAGAGGAAGGTTGTAGTGATTTTAAAAATTATTTGTTAATGATTGTTGGCCTATGCAGTGATTTAATCTCCGTTTTGTTTGTGGCTAAATTATGTTGTAAAGTAACAAAAAAAAACATTTTTCCAGCGAAACCAAAAAACAAAAATGTTGCCCTTGGCCCTCCCCCAACATTTGACGACACAATCGCTTTGTCAAATTTCAATGGTAGGCTTGATTTTCTTGTCTACTTCCCATCAGGGCCCTAACATATTATTGCTGATCTGAGTGATTTGATAATTACTGTGTTAGGAAATAAATTAGTTGTCAAAATGGTTATATATATAAAAAGAAACGAGTACAGCCGCGGTCGCTGTACTATCACTGATGCTAATCCCAATGTCAAGGTTCAGCTGTATTCCAATTTTTAGGAGCTTAAGCCTAATCCGTAAAGAAAGTACCATTTTGTACCTTTAGTATCTTAATGTACCAATTTCAGAAATATCTTCTAGTCGCCAGATAAGTACTACCATGGAGTACCTGTCTTCCAAATTTCAGAGCTCTAGCTCAATCCAGCTCAGATGTCATTTTGTACCTTTTAGTACCAAATTGTGGGTATTTAAAAAAAAAAAAACAAGTAAAAGTGTGCAAAGTTCGGCCGGGCCGAATCTTATATACCCTCCACCATGGGTCGCATTTGTCGAGTTCTTTTCCCGGCATCTCTTCTTAGGCAAAATAGGATATAAGAAAAGATTTGCTCTGCTATTAGAGCGATATCAAGATATGGTCCAGCTTAGACCACAAATAAATTATATGTTGGAGACCTGTGTAAAATGTCAGCCAATTCGAATAAGAATTGCGCCCCTTTGGGGGGATCAAGAAGTAAAATGGAGAGATCGATTCATATGGGAGCTGTATCAGGCTACAGACCGATTCGGACCATAATAAACACGTATGTTTATGGTCATGAGAGGATCCGTCGTACAAAATTTCATTCCAATCGGATGAGAATTGCGCACTCTAGAGGCTCAAGAAGTCAAGACCCAAGATCGCTTTATATGGCAGCTATATCAGGTTATGGACCGATTTGAACCATACTCGGCACAGTTGTTAAATGTCATAACAAAACACGTCATGCAAAATTTCATTCCAATCGGATAAGAATTCCGCACTGTAGAGGCTCAAGAAGTCAAGACCCAAGATTATTCGTCTGAGACCCCATAAAGTATATATATTCTTGATCGTCGCGACATTTTATGTCGATCTAGCCATGTCTGTCCGTCTGTCCCTCTGTCCGTCCGTCCGTCTGTCTGTCGAAAGCACGCTAACTTCCGAAGGAGTAAAGCTAGCCGCTTGAAATTTTGCACAAATACTTCTTATTAGTGTAGGTCGGTTGGTATTGTAAATGGGCCATATCGGTCCATGGTCTTGACTTCTTGAGCCTCTAGAGTGCACAATTCTTATCCGATTGGAATGAAATTTTGCACGACGTGTTTTGTTACGATATCCAACAACTGTGCCGAGTATGGTTCAATTCGGTTCATAACTTGATATATCTGTCATATAAACCGATCTGGGATCTTGACTTCCTGAGCCTCTAGAGGTCGCAATTATTATCCGATTTACCTGATTTGTACGACGGATTCTCTCATGACCATCAACATACGTGTTTATTATGGTTTGAATCGGTCTATAGGCCGATACAGCTCCCATATAAATCGATCTCTCTATTTTACTTCTTGAGCCCCCAAAGGGCGCAATTCTTTTTCGAATTACCTTACATTTAACACAGGTCTCCAACATATAATTTAATTGTGGTCCAAACCGGACCATATCTTGATGTCGCTCGAATAGCAGAGCAAATCTTTTCTTATATCCTTTTTTGCCTAAGAAGAGATGCCAGGAAAAGAACTCGAAAAATGCGATCTATGGTGGAGGGTATATAAGATTCGGCCCGGCCGAACTTAGCACGATTTAACTTGTTGTACCTAAATCTACGAATTCCATAAAGAAAAACTTCTAGACGTCCGATATATACTGTCAAGGTGTAAATCTATCCAAAATTGAGAGCTGTAGCTCAATCTGTAAAGAAAGTACCAATTTGTGCGTTTTAGTACCTTAATGTACGACTAAGCAATAAACTATTTTCCAAACTTCAGTATTTCCGCTCAATCCGTAGAGAAGGTACCATTTTGCGTTTTAGTACCTTAATACACGAATTTCAGAAAATCGAGTCACCCGATATATATCTTCAAGTTGCAACCAAAGCTAAGGAGTCGGAGTCAAAGAAACGTTGTCGAGTAAATTTTCCGAGTAATTTTCCAGAGTAATTTTTTCTACTCTGACTCCGACTCCGGACAAAATCAAGATTCGGGCGAGCCAAATCTTGGCAACCCACCACCATGGATTCTGCTAAAATATGGGAGCTATACCTGGTGATAGACCGATTTGGACCGTACTTGGAACATTTGGACCGTACTAAACAGAACACTATGTGCAAAATTTCAGCCAAATCGTATAAAAATCACGGCTTGTAAAGGCTCAAGAACTCAAATTGGGAGATCGGTCTATATGGGAGCTATATCAGGCAATAGACCGATTGGACCGTACTTGGCACAGCTATTGGAAGTCATAACGGAACACTATGCGCAAACTCGCTGCTTTTAGAGGCTCAAGAAGTCGAATCGGAAGATCCGTTTATATGGGAGCTATATCCAAGTCTGAACTGATATGACCCATTTGCAATCCGCAACGACCTACATCAATTCAAGCGGCTGGCTTTACGCGTTCGACCGCTATTGAGGCTTCCAGGGGCTCAAGATGTCAAATCGGGAGAACGGTTTATATGGGAGCTATTGTATTGGTTTGCCCAAAAAGTAATTGCGGATTTTTCATACAGTTGGCGTTGACAAATTTTTTCACAGCTTGTGACTCTGTAATTGCATTCTTTCTTCTGTCAGTTATCAGCTGTTACTTTTAGCTTGCTTTAGAAAAAAAGTGTAAAAAAAGTATATTTGATTAAAGTTCATTCTAAGTTTTATTAAAAATGAATTTACTTTCTTTTAAAAAATCCACAATTACTTTTTGGGCAACCCAATATATCAAATCTGAACCGATATGGCCCATTTGCAATCCCCAATGGCTTACTTGAATATTAAGTATCAGGACAAAATTTCAAGGGGCTAGCTTTAGGCGTTCGTCCGCTATCGTGATTTCGACTGACGGACGGACGGACGGACAGGGCTAGATCGATTCTGGATGTCGAGACGATCAAGAATATACATACTTTATGGGGTTTTTGACGAATATTTCGAGGTTTTCCAAATGGAATGACTAGTTTAGTATACACCCATCCTATGGTATAAAAAATAAAAACAATTTTCAAACACAAGTAAAAATGGATTAAGTTCGGCCGGTCCGAACTTGGGATACCCACCACCTCGGATATCTATACATAGTCCAATCTCCACCATTTTCAGGAATGCTATAAAAGGGTCTAAAACAACTCATTGTACCAAATTCAAGGCATTTATATAGCAGCTATATACAAATACAGTCTTATCTGAACCATATAGGGCACAGATATCGAGGAGATTAACGGGGCTCACTGTGCCAATTTCAGTGAAATCAGACATTTTATACAATCAAGACATTAAATCGGGAGATTGATCTAAATGGCAGTTAAATCTAAATATAGACCGATCAGGGTCATATGGAACACGAATGTCGAAGAGCCTAACACAACCCACTGTGTCAAATTTCAGAGACGCCGAATAAAAAACGTGCGTTTATGGTCCAAGAACTTAGATCGGGAGATCCGTATATATATTAAATCGGCAGCAATATCCAAATCGGGACCGATCTATGCCGTATTGAACAGGCGTCTCGAAGGGCCTAACACAATTCGGTATCCCAAATTTCAGCAAAATAAGACAATAAAAGCGCCTATTATGGGGTCTTGACCTTAAGTCGAGAGATCGGCCAATATGGCAGGTATACCCAAATTTGAACCAAGCTGGGCCGTATTGAACAGAGATGTAGAAAGGCTTAACAAAACTAACTGTCCCGAATTTCAGCGAAATTGGACAATAAATGCGCCTTTCATCTTAAATTGAGATATCGGTCTATTTGGCAACTACATCAAATTTTGGACTTATTCGGGCCAAACTGAAGATGAATGTCGAGTGGCTTAACACAACTCATTGTCTCAAATTTCATTAAAATAGGATAGCTAATGTGGCTTTTATGGGCCCAAGATCTTAAATCAGATGTTCGGTCTATACCAAGGCTATACCAAGATAAAGTCCGATATAGCCCATCTTCGAATTTAACCTGCACATGGACAAAAAAATATTCAGTGCATAGTTTCAGCTCAATATCTCCATTTTTATAGACTATAGTGTTATTTCAACAGACAGGCAGATGGACGGGCATGGCTAGGGCGTTTTAGATTCCGATTCTTTCATTCCGTTTGTAAAACTTGGAAATATTCGTCCAAGATCTCATTAAATATATTGGGTTGCCCAAAAAGTAATTGCGGATTTTTCATATAGTCGGCGTTGACAAATTTTTTCACAGCTTGTGACTCTGTAATTGCATTCTTTCTTCTGTCAGTTATCAGCTGTTACTTTTAGCTTGCTTTAGAAAAAAAGTGTAAAAAAAGTATATTTGATTAAAGTTCATTCTAAGTTTTATGAAAAATGCATTTACTTTCTTTTAAAAAATCCGCAATTACCTTTTGGGCAACCCAATATATAGATTCTTAATGGTCTCGACGTTCTGAGTCGATTTAGCCATCTCCGTCCGTTGCTGTCCAAATCACGATAGCGGTCTAAAGCGTAAAGCAAGCCGCTTGAAATTTTGCACAGATACTTACAATTGATGTAGGTCGTTGAAGATGAAATCCTGCACATAGTGTTCTGTTATGATTTCCAACAATTGTGTTAAGTACGGTCTTAATCGGTTTATAAACTGATATAGCTCCCATATAAACCGATCTTCCGGTTTGACTTCATAAGCCTTTACAAGCCGCAATTTTAGTCCGATTTGGCTGAAATTTTTCATATAGTGTTCCGTTATGACTCAACAACTGGGCCAAGTTCGGTCCATAACCTAATATAGCTCCTATATACACCGATCATCCAATTTGATTTCATGATTCCTTACAAACAGCAATTTTTGTCCGATTTGGCTGAAATGTTGCATGTAGAATTCTTTTATGACTTCCAATAACTGTGCCAAGTACAGTCCAAATCGGTCTATAACCTGATCTCCTGATTTGACTTTTTGAGTCCTTACATCCGCAATTTTTGTCCGATTTGGCTGTAATTTTGCATGTAGTATTCTATTATGGCTTCCAACAACTATGCTTAGTACTGTCCAAACTGGTCTATAACCTGATACAGCTCCCATATAAATCGATCTCCCGATTTGACTTCTTAAGCCCCTACAAGCCTCAATCTTTTCCGGTGTGGCTGAAATTTTGTATTTGGTGTTCCGTTGTGACTTGCACTGATGGGACTGATATAGCTCCCACATAAACCGATCTGCAGATTTGAATGCTTAAGCCCCTGTAACCCGCAATTTTTGTCCAATTTGGCTGAAATCTTGCATATAGTATTCTGTTATGACTTCCAATAACTGTGTCAAATATGGTCCAAATGGAAAACGCAATTTTTGTCCTGTTACGACCTTCAACAACTGTATTAAGTACGGTCCAAATCAGTCTATTACCTGATATAGCTCTCATATAAACCGATCTACCGACTTGACTTCTTGAGCCCCTGAAAGCCGATTGGCTAAAATTTTGCACTTGATGTTCTGTTATGACTTTCAACAACTGTGCCTAGTACGGTCCAAATCGGCCAATAACCTGATATAACTCCCTTATAAAACATTCTCCCGATTTGAATTCTTGATCCCCTAGAAGCCGATTTGGACGATTTGGCTGCAATTTTGCACTTGCAATTCTGTTATGACTTCCAACAACTGTGCCAAGTACGGTTCAAATAGGTTTCTAACCTGATATAGCTCCCATATAAACCGATCTCCCGATTTGACTTCTTGAGCACTTACAAGGCGCAATTTTTATCCGATTTGGCTGAAACATTGCATGTGGAGTGCTATTACGACTTCCAACTAAAACCGGTCTCTAGGTTCCTAGAAGCTTTAATTTTTGCTGATTTGACAGAAGTTTCTTATGCAGAATAAAATTATGCCCTACTAAATTTAGTTTGAGTAAATTTTTAGCAGAATCCATGGTACGGGTTCCCAAGATTCGGCCCTGCCGAACTTAGCACGATTTTTCTTGCTCACATTAACATTTTCGCAGAGAGAATTTTGGTAATTATCGTTTTTGAAAAAATGTGGCATAGCCCCTCCAAAGTAAAGTCCTAGCTACGTCCCTGGCCTCAATTAAAACCGATCTCCTGATTTGATTCTTGAGCCTCTAGAAGCCTCAAGTTTAATACAATTTATTTGAAATTTGCACAAAAACTTCGGTTATGACTTCCAGTGGCAAGTATGATCCGAATCGGTCTATATACTGATATAGGAGCTTAAATACAGATACCCGATAGGAATTATTGAGACCAAAGAAACCGCAATCAATATCGATTTGATTGTTGCAAAATAATTCAAAAACAAACTGAGTTAATAAAAGTAAATTTTATGCGGAATCCATGGTGGTGGATACACAAGAATCGGACAGGCCGAACTTTGCAGGTTTTTGCTAGTTTTGACTTTGTATAATCATGACAAGTACGGTTCATCTATATCTGCAGATTTTTCTTATATATATATTTAAAAATGTCCTTCAAATAATGTGTCAAGTGCGATCCATGGTGAAGGGTATATAAGATTCGGCCCGCCGAACTCAACACGCTTTTACTTGTAAAATTTTATCGTGTATTTTCCTTTTTCAGCCTTATAGGTATTCTAGTCTTAGTGGTGTCCTTTTGAGATTTTCGCATTAATGTAGAGTCTTCTGTCTTCTTCTATGTTCCTTCCTTTAGAGCTAAGGCCCACCTTCAACCTAATTCAACTGAATGTCCCAATTTATCAGGGATTATCAGCTGCCGCCTTGCAGCCCTCCCTTCAGCTTTTTATCGAGGTAGAAAAGGTTAGGAAAGGTTGAAAAGAGGGTGCAGATATTAATCCGCCTCATGCCACTATGGACATACATCGAGGCATAAGGCTTTAGCGATATGGATGAAAATTCCTCAGATAAGTCTCCAGCAAGAACTATTGAGTCATTTTGAGAGTATCCAACTCTACCGCTTTTATACCCACCACCGAAAGATGGGGGTATATTCATTTTGTCATTCCGTTTGCAACACATCGAAATATCCATTTCCGACTCTATAAAGTATATATATTCTTGATCAGCGTAAAAATCTAAGACGATCTAGACATGTCCGTCCGTCTGTCTGTTGAAATCACGCTACAGTCTTTAAAAATAAAGATATTGAGCTGAAATTTTGCACAGATTCTTTTTTTGTCCATAAGCAGGTTAAGTTCGAAGATGGGCTATATCGGACTATATCTTGATATAGCCCCCACATAGACCGATCCGCCGATTTAGGGTCTAACGCCCATAAAAGCCACATTTATTATCCGATTTTGTTGAAATTTGGGACGGTTAGTTGTGTTAGGCCCTTCGACATCCTTCGTCAATTTGGCTCAGATCGGCCCAGATTTGGATATAGCTGCCATATAGACCGATCCGCCGATTTAGGGTCTTAGGCCCATAAAAGCCACATTTATTATCCGATTTTATTGAAATTTGGACAAGTGAGTTGTGTTAGGCCCTTCGACTTTCTTCGTTAAATTGGCCCAGATCGGTACAGATTTCGATATAGCTGCCATATAGACCGATCCTCCGGTTAAGCGTCTTAGGCCCACAAAAGCCACATTTATTATCCGATTTTGATGAAATTCGGGACAATGAATTGTGTAAGGCCCATCGACATCCTTCGTTAATTTGGTTCAAATCGGTCCAGACTTGGATGTAGCTGCCATATAGACCGATCCTCCGATTTAGGGTCTAAGGCCCATAAAAGCCACATTTATGGTCCAATTTCGCTGAAATTTGGGACAGTGAGTTGTGTTAGGCCCTTTAATATGTTTCTTTAATTTGGTCCAGATCGGTTCAGATTTGGATATAGCTGCCATATAGACCGATCCTCCGGTTTAGGGTCTTAGGCCCACAAAAGCCACATTTATTATCCGATTTTGATGAAATTCGGGGCAGTGAATTGTGTAAGGCCCATCGACATCCTTCGTTAATTTGGCTCAGATCGGTCCAGATTTGGATATAGCTGCCATATAGATCGATCCTCCAATTTATGGTGTAAGGCCCATAAAAGCCACATTCATTGGGACAGTGCTTTGTGTTAGGCTTTTCGACATGTTTATGCAACTTGGCCCAAAACGGTCCAGATTTGGATATAGCTGCCAAGTAGACCGATATCTCGATTTAAAGTCTTGGCCCCATAAAAGGCGCATTTATAATCCGATTTCACTGAAATTTGATACAGTGACTTATGTTCGGCTTTTCGCCATCGTGTGTTATATAGTTCAGATCGGTATGAGGTATATGAGTATAAGGTATGAAATTTTCACCGAAATTTGATGAAAGGTGGTTTACATATATACCCGAGGTGGTGGGTATCCAAAGTTCGGCCCGGCCGAACTTAACGCTTTTTTACTTATTTTTAAATGTTCTGAACCAAGTTTCATCTCGATATCTTAATTTGTAAGCGCGATAACACCTGGAATTTAGTATAGAACTTATATTCACACTTAATCAGCTGACCTAGTTAGGCTAACGTAAAAAAACTTTGCATGACTTTAGCCTATTATGCTAAATAGCGAACATTACAATAAATTGAAGGTCATTGCTATGACAATTATTGCTTATTTTGCCAATTCATTAAAGGTATTCTCGTTAGTAGCAAATTTTCAAAAAAACAACATTTATTAGTCAACAATTTTTTATACCCTCCACCATAGGATGGGGGTATACTAATTTCGTCATTCTGTTTGTAACACCTCGAAATATGCGTCTAAGACCCCATAAAGTATATATATTCTTGATCGTCGTGACATTTTAAGTCGAACTAGCCATATCCGTTCGTCTGTCCGTCCGTCTGTCTGTCTGTCGAAAGCACGCAAACTTTTGAAGGAGTAGACCAAGCCGCTTGAAATTTTGCACAAATACTTCTTATTAGTGTAGGTCGGTTGGTATGGTAAATGGGCCAAATGGGTCCATGTTTTGATATAGCTGCCATACAATCCGATCGTGGGTCTTGACTTCTTGAGCCTCTAGAGAGCGCAATTCTCATTCGATTTGGCACAAATTTTGCACATAGTATTTTGATATTACTTCCAACAACTACGCGAAGTATGGTTCTAATCGGTCCATAACCTGATATAGCTGCCGTATAAACTGATATTGGGTCTTGACTTCTCGAGCCTCTAGAGAGCGCAATTCTCACCCGATTTGGCACAAACAACGGCTCCTCCCATGGCCTTCAACATACGTGTGCAATATGGTCAGAATCGATCTATAGCTTGATACAGCTCCCATATAAACCCATCTCCCAATTTCGCTTCTTGAGCCCCGAATCGGACTATAACTTGATATAGCTGCTCCTCCGTCCTTATGCATTATACTTTACACTTGCCTAAAAACAGATACTGCGTAAAGAACCCGACAGATGCGACCATGGTGGAGGGTATATAAGATTCGGCCCGGCCGAATTTAGCACGCTCTTACTTGTTTTTTATAATTCGTTTACAAATAAATTGGAATCCCCTGAGATGTTCGTTGATTTTTCCCATCACTTGTTTCTTGATAATCGTTTGGTGTTGCGTCTGCTTGGCCTCTGTGTCGTTGTATTATTGCTTGCCATTATTATCTTTTAATTTCTGATGGTCATGTTGTTAAAGAAACGGAACAACAATTTCATAACAATTCTAAGACATTATGGTCCAATGAACTTTAACTGCCAGCAAAACACAACTCACAAAGAAATCAGGCAACTCAAAAAAAATCATTGTAGCACTTGGAATTAAGTTGAGCACTAACAACCATTGAAACTTTAGAGGCCCCCAACCGGACATTGTAGAACATGAAGAGGGTAAGCGGAATGACACATTTTTCTTTGGCGGTTTGTATTTTTTTTTTTTCCTCTTTTTGGTCTGGCACCAACAGCGAGGAAAGATTTGACGAACCAATTAATGATGGGTAAATCCATATGCCCTTACTGGTAATGTTGATGTTCCCATAAGCGAACTTGTGTAATGACTAAAAACACAAAACTTCTCCATTCGACATTTGACAATTGTATCCCGAAACAGCTTGGCCTGACTGGAGATGACTTGGCTTGGCTTGGAAACAAAGTGTATTTTTACATAAACATTTCAAAATCCATTCATTCATTAATTATTTTAAAAGTTTTTGGGCGTATTTTCCGAAAAATCCCCATCACGATGAAATGCTCTTTGGCCGGTTCGCTTTAGATCGTTTTGGTGCCGGCACAGCATTGGGTACACCCTCCCACATCGATGACTTTTCTTCGCTTGTGAAATAAAAAGTGCCACAGTCAAAGCCACATAAAGCCATAGCTTAAATATAATACCGTTAAAGTGAAATGGTTTATGGCTTGTTGGTGATTAATCTTCGCAGATAGAGGTGCGGTATGCACAGGTGGTTTAATTAGGTTAAGGTCTGGGATTAACCACAGCTCAGCAGGGGAGTTAGTAAACAATTTTGTTCTGTACATATGTGTCTAAGGTGTAAATGGGAGAAATAACCACTTTTATGTATAGAGAAACCAGTAAAGAAAGGCAAACGTCGAGCGTTACTGACTGAATAACATCCTACACCTACCCTACATATACAAAGTGGGAGCTATATCTGACTTTAAATCAATTTGATGGACCTCGACAGATGTTTTCAAATTTCGACCAAACTGTAATAACTACCGTTGACAAATGACAACATTATTGCAAATTACCCAAAATATCACGAACACATATATGGGAGCTATATCTAACCGATTTCGAACACACTTTATAGATACCCAGTAAAAACTCTCATTACCAAATAACCAGAAAGGTAAGCTCATTCAAAAACTAATATCTACTTATTTTTTGAGGCATCGTTTCTAATTACTTTTACATGGCGTCCTAGAATTAAAGCCCTTCCGCAAAAGCATACCAATAGCACCAAAAATAAGTACTTATGCCTAAGCATACAAATTGTCAAAAGATAATGACATATTATCATACTAGAAATTTGCTAAAAAATAACAGCACACACATGCACAGATTCTTTTTTTGTCCATAAGCAGGTTAAGTTCGAAGATGGGCTATATCGGACTATATCTTGATATAGCCCCCATATAGACCGATCCGCCGATTTAGGGTCTTAGGCCAATAAAAGCCACATTTATTATCCGATTTTGCTGAAATTTGGGACAGTGAGTTGTGTTAGGCCCTTCGATAGCCTTCGTCAATTTGGCTCAGATCGGTCCAGATTTGCATATACCTGCCATATAGACCGATCCTCCGTTTTAGGGTCTTAGGCCCATTAAAGCCACATTTATTATCCGATTTTGCTGAAATTTGGGACAGTGAGTTGTGTTAGGCCCTTCGACATCCTTCATCAATTTTGCTCAGATCGGTTCAGATTTGGATTTAGCTGCCATATAGACCGATCCGCCGATCAAGTGTTTTAGGCCCATAAAAGCCACATTTATTATCCGATTTAGCTGAAATTTGGGACAGTGAGTTGTGTTAGGCCTTTCGACATCCTTCGTCAATTTGGCTTAGATCGGCCCAGATTTGGATATAGCTGCCATATACACCGATTCGCCGATTAAGGGTCTTAGGCCCATAAAAGCCACATTTATTATCCGATTTTGCTGAAATTTGGGACAGTAAGTTGTGTTAGACCCTTCGACATCCTTCGTCAATTTGGCCCTGATCGGTCCAGATTTGGACATAGCTGTTTATGGTTTTCGAGGCGCTTTTATTGTCCGATGTCGCCGAAATATGGGACAGTATCTTTTGTTAGGTCCTTCGACATTCCTCTTCAATTTAGCCCAGATCTGTCCAGATTTAAATATAGCAGCCATATAGACCGATCTCTCGTTTTAAAGTCTTGGCCCCCTAAAAGTCGCATTTATAATACGAATTCGCTGAAATTTTACACAGTGACTTATGAAAGGCTTTTCGACAACCGTATCGTATATTGTTCAGATCGGTCTATATTTGGAAATAGCTACCAAAAAAACACAACATTTTGTTCAACAAAATTCAACAATAACTTGTACTTATTAGACCACTCAATGTCCGTGCCGAATTGGGTCCATATCGGACCATATTTCGATAAAGCTGCAATGGGGGCATAAATTATGCACTTCTCACCGGATTATGACGAAAGGTTGTTTGCATTGCACCTCGGGTATGGTGATGGGTATCCAAAGTTCGGTCCGCATTTTTACTTGTTAGTAATGTATGTCCATATTGGCATGGGGCGGATTCCGCACCCTCTTTTCAACCTTACCTAACAAATGTTTATTAGAGGAGGATTAAACTGGCAATCCAAATATGCATTGTCTTGTAAAAATGATAGTCCAATTTGTTGTTATACCTACCACCATAGGTTTGGGAGTATAGCAATCTAATCATCCCGTTTGCAACACCTCGAAATATTAATCTAAGACCCTAAAAATTTATGTATATCCTTGATCGTCTAGGCATTCTGAGTCGATCTAGCCATTTCCGTTCGTCCGTCTGTCAAAATCATGATAGCGGTCCAACGCTATCAATTGATGTAGGTCCTTGTGGGTTGCAAATGGCCATATCGGATCGGATTTGGATGTAGCTCCCATATAAACCGATGTCCAAATCTATACACCAAATCTCCGGAATGGATAGCCGAATTTTTATTTGCATATATATGGTATTCCAAAAACACGAAACAACAGAGGGAACCGCTGTACCCCAAAAATCAAACAAACCGACATTTGACAAATGCAGGACAATATGGGATTTAAATTAAAAGTCTAGATAAGAAGAGTTTAAATCTGAGCAAGTGTATGACATGCTATTTCAACCCCAATAACCCCAACCAAAGAAGAAGATTTTTGTAGGTTTTAAGGCAAAGCATGTATGCTACAAAGCTGATAACGTTGCAAACGCAATATCCGAATACCTGAGGACTTCGAGAGAGTGGCAATTACTCACGAATGTGACGATTTCTTCACTACTCTACGGCGTGGCGGCAGTTTCAGGAAGGATTGAATTGAAGCAATTGGAGGCTTCCGTGCATAAATAACAAAGATAATGGGTATGTTCTTTTAGCACAGGCTCTATAACCTCAAGAGCCAAAAGAAAAGCTCCTCAATATGTCCAGCTAAGTGCTTTTAGAATATACATCAACGTCCATATGGATATGTAGTTTGGAACATTTGAATTTGTATGGAAGTCTAAGCGTTTCAGCTCCCGTATCAGGAACGTAGCCAGGATTTTATTTTTGGGGAGTGAGCCACAGCCAGGCGCAGCAAGAAAGAAAATTACTCAACCTTATTTATTTCAATCCGACCCATTGACAAACAGATTAAGTGTGAGGCAGCCACTGTGGCTATGAGACTTAAAGCGATGGACAGTCACGAAAAGTCTCGCAGTGTAACGCCTTCTGAGGTTCCACAGCTTTCTCACCTGCCCCTGGATGCGTACGGAAGCTCATCATGAATCTTTTGAGGATGAACTCCTGGTGGAGTCAGAAGACGAGGCTAACACAACAGTGGTGGAAGTTCTGAATCTGACTATGGTCCGGTTTCTATAGATAAATATCCACCATTGTAAGGCCGCTTCGGCGGCACTAAAGGTCCTCCTGATGACTGGGGGATTTGACGAGGTTCTAATCCAGAAACCATGGGTGTGTGGAGGAATGGTACGTGAACCAAGGAATTCGGGGAGTTAAACTTCTCAAGGGTACGGGGACTGAGAGACACAGAGCCTACATTCTTGCAAAGGGTGTTTTTCTTCTTCCGTCGCTAAGCACTGAAGATTTAGTAGCAGCCAGCCTTGAAATAAACAAGTTTCAATATTGGCTGGCTCCCTATATATGGCACATGATTAAGAGATGACACCATCAAACCTTGAACCTGGTTGAATCTGCTTCTGTATGGAAGAAAAGCCTCATTGTAGGAACTGATGCTAATGCACATCACTAGATATGGGGAAGTTCGGATGTCAACGAAAGGGGTGAGCTGCTTATTGAATATATTATAAGTTGCAATCTGACGATTTGTAATAAAGGGGTAAACCGACCTATATTACCAAGAACAGGCTGGATATAAATAAATAAATATAAATGGAAGAGTATGGGAAGCGTTGGATGACCACAACTTCTCTGATCATCGTTCTATTTTACTTTTAGTCTTGGAGAAAATACTGAAGTAGTGGATCGCTTGTGTCAGCATGCCCTAATGCCAATCCAAGGGGCAAACAGCGACCGCCATGATTGACTCCAAAGCTGGTTTGTCTAAGGAAGGACTGCAGAAAACTCCTCAACAGAGCAAAAGAGACAAGAGCACTACACAATTGGGACATCTGAGCTAAGAAAATACAAGGGCGATCTTAGAAAGGCTCAGAACAAATCCTGGGTAGAATTCTGCAGCTCCGTGGAGGATACATTAGTGGCCTCTAAGCTAAGGAAATTCCATCCTCGAGATCTAGTAAGGAAACACTAAAACTACTAGTTGATTCACATTTCCTGGGAAACTCTCTAACGGACAACGTGGCGCCATAAGAAGTTGTCACTGATATGCATTCGCCGGAGGCCGTTAGGGAAATTGTGTCTGAGCCGAGAATCCTTTGGGCGATAAGAAGTTTCGACTCCTTTAAGTCGCCAGACGCTGGTGATATATCCCCGGATGAATTACAAGCTGTGTCTGATAGACTGGTTTCCTGGCTTATAGAGATAAACTCTGCTTGTATCAGAATGTCATACACACATGAGGGATGGAAGGACACGAAGGTAATTTTCATTCCGAAAGCAGGAAAACACTACCACACGAAGGCGAAAGATTTTCGTCCTATTAGTCTGTCATCCTTTTTGCTGTAAACTCTTGAGATTTTGATAGAAACATATCTTAGGGCAAAGATCTCTGGATATCGCCTGTCGCAGCAGCAGCATGCATATGGTAAATGCAAATCCACTGAAACAGCCCTTCACGACCTAGTCGGCTATATAGAGGGTTCTCTCGCTGTCAAGAAATATACAATGGTAGCATTTATTGACATTTTTTATTGACAACCGACGTCAATTATGAACGAGTTGGAATTACTAAGCATCAACTCTACCGTAAGAAAGTTTATTAATAACTTACTAAAAGATGCATTACGGCAGGCTTGGAATCTGTGGATCTAAAACGAGGAACACCTCAAGGAGGTATACTGTCTCCTCTACTTTGGAATATAGCCATTAACAATATATTATTGTCTGGAAGAAAAAGGCGTAAAGTGGTCGCGTATGCGGATGACGTGGCAATTGCGGCTAGGGGAAAGTTTGCCAGCACTCTAAGAGATATACTTCAGGGAGCTCTACGTGCAACTGCAAAGTAGGCTACCGAAAGTGGTCTGGATATAAATCCGTGCAAGACAGAAGTAGTTTTTTTTAAGCAGGAGATACAAGTTGCCTACGGTGGAACCTGTCTTCTTGGGAGGAGAGAATGTTCCATTTACTGAAAGCGCAAAATACCTGGATGTTTTGTTGGACAGGAAAGTGAACTTCAAATCCAACATTTTGGCAAGGGCAAGAAAGGCTACTCTTGCCCTATACACCTGCAAGAGAGCCATTGCCAAAAGTTGGGGGTTTAGACTGCGTGTACTACAGTTGTCAGAACTATAATGTTATATGGTGTAGTGGTCTGGTGGACGGCGCTTCAAAAATCTACCTGCTGCTCAATACTAAACAGGATCCAAAGGATTGCTTGTTTGTGCATCACAGCCGTACTGAGGACGACACCATCTGATGCACTGAATTTAATGCTACTTCTTATGCCTCAAGACATTGTGGCTACCCAAATTGCAGCGACCACTGTCGTGAGGTTAAGGGAGCTTTCTCATTGGTCATGTGGCGGCTACGGACACTGTGTTATCCTTGATACAATATCCGATGTTCCAGGCAGTGTTTATTACACCCCACCTAAGCCGCTTTTTGATAAAAATTACTGTAGCACTATTCCTGATAGAACCGATTGGAACTACGATATCCCTGGTAACAGAAGTTACATAGGCTTCTATACGGATGGGCTTTGGGGTGTACTCCAAAAATCTAGAACTGGTCATATCGAAGTGGTTACCCGACCACTGCAGTATGTATCAAGCGGAGATCTTTGTAATTAAGGAAGAGGTGGACTGGATAAGATATAATGTCTTTACGTCGATTGGCATAAATATCTTTTCAGACAGCCAGGCAGCCATTAAATCCCTGGAGAATGTATTTCTGAACACAAAAACCGCACTCAACTGTCGCAGATCTCTCAACGAGATGGCTGAACAGTTCAAAATTCACCTGTTCTGGGTGCCGGGCCACAGATATATCCCAGGGATTTCTAAAGCAGACGAGCTTGCGAGACTAGGAACTACCTTACACATTCCAGGGATACTGGAATCTGTGAGTATGCCTCTAGCGACATGTAAGCTAAGTTTTCAGTACCAGGCCCGAAGGGCAACGAATGATAGATGGTCACAAAGAGGGTCCAAAACTATGGTCCAAAACTATGTGACCTAATCTAGACTTGAAGATGTCTACCAATTTGCTGCCTAGAACAGACGTCTCAATCATTGTGTCCGTCATGACACTCGGAAAACATGCTGACCGACTGAAGGTTGCCAGCAACGCCTTTGCAGAAGCTGTAGGGACATCGAAGAAGAAGAGACTATAGAACACCTTCTGTGTGTGTGTCCCGCACTAGCAGTTAGAAGGAGTTCCACTTTAGGTTCTCATTTCTTTGAGAACTTGTCAGATTTAGCGGATGTGAACATTCTCAAGTTATTGGGCTTTTTAAAGCGATCTGGAAGGTTCAACGGTAGGAACTAGAAGGCATCTTCCTTCTTCCGTTCCTGTGGTATCACAATGGACGAAAACGTCTAAGTGAGTCTGATAGCAGACTGCCACTTAAACCTTACCTAACCTAACGCTTTCTGAACAATCCGCATCATTTGGGTGCCGGGCCAAAACGAAGTAAGGAAGAATGAAAGGGCAGACCATTTGGCAGGGAAGGCATGAGAACTGAAGTCAATAAACTTGATTAACCCGTCGCAGTCCGAGTTAAGGACGTAGGCGTCGAATGCGGTAGTAGCATTGTGGAACAGCTAAACAGTCGGTAGGAAGGCCAAAATCTATGGCGTAATCCGGATCGTAGGAAGACGAGGCTATTACTGAAAGGAAGTAAGAAGGAGGTCTGTTTAGCATTTCCAAAATTCAACTTCAAATCGGTCTATAAACTAAATAATATGAAATTTGCCCATGAACATTCCATTAAGGAACTGGAGCAAACTTCTGAGAAATCGATGAGTGCTATCCGATTCAATTTGAAGCTCAATGATAAGGGAACACCTTTTTATAGCCGACACCTCATTGGGGAAAATTTTTACATGGCAAAGTACCTCCCAAATGTCGCCAGCATTAGGAGGGGATAACCACTGCTGAAAAATTTTCCGATGATCCTGCCAGGATTCGCCTCATAGGCGGACATGCTAACCTCTGCGTTACGGTGGGCTCCCTATCTTATATATAAAAATCAATTTGTGTTTGTTTGTAGGTATGTTTGTTTGTATGTTTGTGTGTTCCTTATAGACTCAGAAACGGCTGAACCGATTTTCTTGAAATTTTCACAGATGGTGCATAATGACCCCGTGGTGAAAATAGGGTACTACATTTTTTGATATCTGAAGGGGGGCGGACCCTCCCCCTTACCCTAATTTTCAGAAGCGCCAGATCTCAGACATGGGTGGTGCGATTTAAGCGAAATTTTGTGTGCTCCTAATTTCGGATGGGGTACCACCCTAAAACCTACCAAACATATATTTAGACCAATCACGACAATATGGGACTCAAATGAAAGGTATTTAGGATAAGAAAACGTATCTGATATCCAATTGTCGGACCAAGTGCTAGGGGGACCACCCCAAGCCCCAAAACACCCATAAATTGGACATATTTACCGATCATGGCAATATGGGACTCAAATGAAAGATATTTGCGAGAAAAATACGAATCTGATATCCAAATGTGCGACCACGTTTCTGGGGGGTCCACCGCTTCCCCAAAACACCCCCCAAACAGGACTTTTTTACTGACCTATGAATATGGAACTTAAATAAAAGGTATTTGAATGTTGAATACGAATCTGATATCCAAATTTGGGACCAAGTGTTTGGGGTGCCACCTCTCCCCAAAAATATTCCCCAAAAGGGACAAATTTATGACCATAGCAATATGGGACTCAAATGAAAGGTATTTGGGAGTAAAGCACGAATTTGTTTTCAATATTCGGGAAAAGTGTCTATGGGAACACCCCACCCCCACAACACCACCCAAATAGTAAGTATTTTCTGACCATTGCCATATGAGGCTCAAATAAGAGGGTTTTTAAAGTGGAACACGAATCCGATATATATTTTCAAGGCCAACTCACTGAGTGGCCGCCCATCCCCCAAACCGGTAATGTTTGCCGACTAGGGAAATGTGGGGCTCAAATTATCAACATTAGGGACCAAATGTCTAGCGGACGTCCCACCACCATAACAACCACCAAATAGGACGTATTTGCTCACCAAGACAATTTGGGTCTTAAAGAG